>NC_081251.1:46792935-49409185 GCF_030490865.1 Poecile atricapillus | reverse complement strand
ATTCAACATTTAACTCTGTGCAACACAGTCTGACCTCAGGCTGAGAGGTAAGCACTTCTTGTTTTAGAAAAAAACAAATATAACATTCGGTCAATGTTTCTAAAGGGTTTCCAAAGACTGCAATAAAGGAATGAAAAAGGCATCTGAGTTACGTCAGGGAAGGAATCACAACTTTAAAATGGAGCATCTGGGCCACCTGCACAGTCTGGTCTGCCTGCTTGACCTCAGGTGAGATCCCCCCTTTTAACACTTACTGTGGTTTTAGCCAAATCCAAAGACAGAAACACAGCAACAACTAGGAAACATGGGTGTAGTTTAACAAAAAACAGAGACTAATTCACTGCATGTATGCAGCTAACAGGAAAAAAGGTCCATTTGATAAAACAAAACGCTGACATTCTTTGTTGCATCAATCCTTCCAAAGCTGAAAACTCAGGCTACTGTAACCACTCAGGTGAAACCAAACTGTTAAAAGTGTTTTGACTGTTAAGAAACTGCTCAACTTGATCTTCAGCAAGAACTTGTCTGGGCATTTCTCTGGGTTTCCTGAAATACCAGAAACAATACAGTAATAACAAGTTTCCTTTGAGGGATGAAAAAGAAATCTGGACACACCCTTTATTCAAACAAGATATTTACTTCAATACATAACAAGGAGAGACTGGTTTGATGAATCCCCTCAAGTCGTAATGACAGGTAGGAGGCATCCAAAGGCACTCTGTACCTTTAGTGATGAAGTGTGGGGAGAAGAAAGCATTTTCAGTAAATCCTCTATTTCACATTAGTTACCAGCTGTAAATTATGCAAGAACAAGTCAACTGCACTAACTCTCCAAATTATTACTAGTCACTCAGCAGCTCTGACATCCACCCCAGAGGAACACATCAACCTCCTACTGACTGCAAGTGAATGAGGAAGTAAGTAGGCACTTATCTCTTCTTTTGGCTTTCTCTCCAGTCAAGACTGATGATCATCTCACAAAATTAAGGGAAAAAATACCAAGCCATTAGATGGGGAAGAGATAGAAAAAGCAAAAAAAGGGGGTCAAAACAGGTACAGAAATCTGATAGAGACATGAAAAGAAGCAGACTAAAAGCAGTTCCTGTCAAACTTTTTAAACATTTATGATCCACCTTCGTAAGTAGTGCAAATTTTGTTCTTGAGAACTACAGGGCTGACATGGTTAATCTTGTTTTCACATATCCCTTTAACTAATTAAAAAATCAGAAGCTCTACTTCAGAGCTCAGTATTTTTAATATGCTCAGATAATGCAATTAACTCGAGAAGAAAAGCATTTCGGTAGAGGCTGCACCTTGTCTGCACTGTGAGATTATGCTCATATTAATTTTCTGTGGGACAAAAAACACCACGTTTTAATCCAGTCAAAAGCTGTGCCTTTGAAACAGACCATGATCATCTATTTATTTCTCCTAGAGACAACCCGTGCGAAGCTGTGCTAATATTTAAATGTTTGTCAGACAAAGGTGACTCAGTTTCACCAAAACGGGTGTTAGACTCCCTTTGCTGACTGATGATTAATATTTTCACAGCTATGTCTGGATACAGAGCTAACAGCTTGAAAGAAAAGGCTTTCTGCAGGTTCCTTTCTTTGGTGAACACTAAAGAAAATAATTTGCAGAGTAATAAGATACAGTGTTCAGATGCCTTATGACTCTGGCTTCAGAGCTGCATTATGATTATTTAACTGTCATCTTTTAATTGCAATATTGGAGAAATCTAAATTCAATAGTTGCTTTCACAGGTCCATCACAGCTGAGAAGTACCAAAGGTGAGAAGAACTGTAGTGTCACATTTGTGTATTAGTTGAGACTGAGAAGGGCTTCAGTAGATCAGCTTATGCAATAACACTGCACGCTTTTCTAGGAATGAATCATACTCTTCTATCCATCTGCAGAATTCAAGGAATGTCCTGAACTTCTATAAAATTTGAATGTAAGTGCTCTAATCTGTAGTCACCAACTTACAAAAGTAGCATCAATGTTCCCACTAATATAAATCAATTAATCCCTTCATTTGTATTTAAAAGATTCCCTTTGCTGAATGGAACACAAATACCCCAAAGACAAATTGAGTTACTCCTTGCTGTATTGCAAGAATCCCTGCAGATGGTTATAATGATGAATGAATCACAGTTAAATGTAAAGACTGGAAGAAATCTGAAAGAAAAACAATACTTTATCATCTGGAGTCTTCTTCACACTAATTTTATATTTGTATGCATAATCTAGTATTTTGCCTCTGACCAATTTTCTAAGCTTCAGATATACTCCTCAACAGATGTTTGTACTCATACTGACATTTATGCTGTTGTCTTCTATGGAGCTGAAGAAATCAGCATGATATTTAAAACATATTTCCCTTTGGACCTTATTGTCTTGTAATTGTGAGCCTCCTAAATAAAGAGCAAAGGCTGCTCAGACTAATTTGAAACATAAGCAGTATTCACATTGCCAGCTTTCATACTTTGCTTTTTAGGTTTTCCTTTTTAACCCAGGTCAAATACAGAAAACACACAAAGATTAGTTTTTAATTGCTCAGATGTTTTCAGTGCCTGCAAAATATTTTCAACTCTCCATCATCCCGTGGAAGAATTTCTATGTCTAAGGTCAGTATCTCCTTGGCCAGAGGGAAAACGTTGACCTGCCTGTAGATGTTCATGAAGAGGGAAGGGTTGCAAAGAGGAGATCTGAGTTCAGAAACAGCTGTCTAAAAGGACACAGGCTGAATGGATGTAGCAGTGTTTATTCATGGGGCTTCTTTTACTTGCATAAATGCATATTGAAACCCAAAGCTATACCAAGACCGTTTGAAAAAAATGCTCTAATCTCATCTAAGAATTCACGTGTCTTTTAAAACATAAGCAACATCATTAATTTATGCCTACAGAACTATTGCCACATCCATTCTGCATGGATTTGCCTGAATGTAGCATAGACACTCTATAGGTATGCCGGTGGGAAAGTCTACAGTGAGACCACAAAAACCATTACAGATGATAGATCTGCCTAAATTATAAAACTAGTTTAATCAGATAGGAGCAAAATCTGCTAATTGTGCTGCTCACTACTGAGAATGCAAATGACAGTCCACATGCATCAGACGTTACCAGTCTGAGTTGAAAATGGGTGTGGGAATACTTTAAAAAAATTAATTATGTGAACTTGATTGCATAATACACAGCTATTCTGTGCTTACAGGCTGAATAACTGCAGCATAAACGATGTGAAGATGATGCCTTCAGGCTGATCTGTGAGGAGCCAGAATTTCAATCAACATCCAAGCTTCATTTTTCACTTCAAAAAACAATATATTGATTTTTCCCTGTTTCCGAGAAGATCCTTAGATTAGAAATGTCAAGGCAGTATCAATAAAAATTATTCAAACATATGCTAATGCAATAATAACAATAATAACCACCTATTTCTTACTGCCAAGTACAGACAGACCGCTTCAGGTGAACACAACTCATTTCTTAGTTATGAAACGGATCACAGAACCACAGAATGGCTTGGATTGTCAGGGATCTTGTAGAGCATCTAATTCCAGCCCTCCCTGATATGGGCAGGGACCTTTCATTAGATTAGGTTGGTCAGGTCCCCATCCAACCTGGCCTTGAATACTTCCAGGGATGTGGCATCCACAACTTCTCTGGGAAACCTGTTCCAGTGCCTCAGCGCACTCACAGTGAAGAAAGAAATAAAAAACATTAAAAAATCCCAGCACACATGAACAGAGATATTCCTTATGCCTCAAATCAAGCTCTCTGCAGGCTTAGATATCAGCATGTCACTGCCCACTCTTAGTGAAGGTTGTTTCAAATTGTAATACCTCCCCCATGAGAACAATAATTACCTTTACCTTCCTTTGTGAGCAAGCCTTTAATACCTCACTTGATCTTCTCTTACCAGATGAGTGATAAGCCTATCATGCTGATAAATGGAAGGCAATCAACCCTCCTTACTACTAAGATACCCTGTGAGATCTCATCTTTGGAGAACCACATACTTTTCTGAGCCAAGCAGCGAGGTGGAAAACCTGCAGAGGCTCTGTGCAGCTCATATCTTCATCACATTTTTCCCCTGAATCCTGCTTGCTAAGTCCAGTACAACACATTTAGCCTCAGCTGACTGAAGGGCTGCACAGCCCACTCCCAGCAGCAAAAAATTTATGAGTTTTCAATTCAGGAGTTCATTCCCACATTGCAGAACTCCTTGCAGCTTTGAATTTAAATTTGATTTCTGAAAAAGGGTGCATGACTTGAAAATCAGTTTGACTCTTCTAGAAAGTGCAGATCAAAAATTTCAGTGACAATTGGCTGGGAAAACCATTTTGAGGAAGGCCTCAGGTTTTCCCTGGGGAGAATCCTGTTGCCATTATGATTGTTTTAAGTGCACAGCTGTAGCAGATTATTTGTTTATCTTCCTGTGCAAATCTCTTACAAGAGTGCAGTCTGGCTGCATGCATTTAATATCTGCAAGTATTAAAGCCTGTACATTAGTAAGGCGGCTAACAGCTAGCAACAGTAAAGGTTATCTCCCCTCTGAGCCACGGACTGCCTAGGAATAGAGACACACAATTTCCCATCTTTGGCTAGTTTGTGAGGAACCTTTTCCCCTACACAGAAGGGAACAGGGCTGATACAGATCTACAGACTTGCTGTACCAAAACTGCGATGGTCCACAGGTGTGGAGGCAGAGCTCTCAGGACTGCTGTGCCAGAGCCCCGGCAGCCCCTCTGCAGCACCTCAGCCCTGGCAGAACTACACACAGCAGGACAATGGCTTCCCACACAGAGAACGGAACACTTGGATACAGAAAGGAGAGGACAAAGGCTGACATTACCTGCATTTTGCTAAGCTGCCTTTTACTCACACTTTTACCAGTTCATGCATCGACCGTGGCCTTGTCTCTTACATACCGTGCAATGTTGAAGAGCTCTGGATGGTAAGGTAGCTGGACTCGCATTTCTGTGATTCTATATCCAGGTCTCCAATTTTCAAGATCAGGCGTTTTCCCGGAGGCACTTGGATTTTCTTTTCACAAAGAGTGTAGTTTGGGTATGTCCCAGGATAGTTCTTGGATGCCAGTGTCCCACTGTCTTGGTACATCACTGTGTGCCCACATCCATCCCCTGCAGTAGGAGAACAGAAAGGAAGAGAAACAGAATGAATTTCTCAATTAAAAAAATGTAAGAAAATACTGGCTATATAATATCTCATGCACTCTTCCCTTTTAAGTAAGTATTTTGCAATATTCTGCCTCAGTTTTGCTGTTGTTGGAACATGGGTAATTGAAATAAATATAGTCACATTCCTCTTGTAAAACAGTAGAAAGAGGGGTTGGAAACACTCATGAACTAGAGTGTACTTGACAGCAATGTACAGACAGTATCTCTCTGGCTTTCTGCTTTATAGCCAAACCCTACTAAATCCCTGAAGATGCAATTCCACCTACAAGAAGCAGGATCCTTCCTGAAGTAATTTTCTCCCACTTATCAGTCAGCATTTTATTTCCATAGTAATAGCCATCACAGAGAGGGTAACTGAGTCATACCTGAAAGCACAGACATGATTTAACTGCGTACTATCACAGACCTGACACATCTTATTTTCTTCTTGTTTTTCTCGTGCCTCTTGCACAATACTAACAGCACAGGGGACCAGGTGAAGACACAAGAGGGACCTCCAATGTGGGGTGTGCACTGTTAATGGTACAAGGCTAGTTTGCAGCAGCATGGCCAGAAATGTATGTGCTGCTGCCTCTTTGCTCAAGGGGTGAGAGTAGGGGTCCTCAAAGTGTGTCTTCATGGCACTGTATGGGAGCCAACCCAGCTTTGGAACCGGTGGTGGAGAGGCATCTGAGGAGCAGCTGCAGCAGATCAGAGGACAACAGGAAAAGGCACATGGAAATACACAGGGGGATGTGTGGACTGACATGGAAAACAGGAAGCATCCACAGAGAGGGAAGGAAGCAGGTATCAGATAAGAGACCTTGACTACTAAAGGAGGCAATTTTTACTGAACTATTTAAAAGCATACTAGTGACTTAAAATTTGTTTACCAAAGCTTAAGCCATTTTGTTCTGCTCAATCTTCCGAATAATGGAAACACTTGTGACAGTGGACTAGTGTCATATACACATATATGTAACAGGCAGTCCTCAGTTTTAGGTCATTTAGGGCATAGGCATACTTTCCACAGGAGTCTTGCATACTGTTATCCTTTATCTTGGCAAAACTGAAGCTAATCCAAGAAGTGTTAACAAAATAAAGAAACCTGCAGAGCTGGGAATTCACAATGTTCACTTTAACTACCCAAAATTTTCCTTTTGGGGATATCTTGGTTAAACTGTTTTGGTCTGTGCCATTTTATTTACTATCTGAATTTCCTTCCAATATCATTAGGAACAACAAACTTAAGGTTTGATAGGATTATTTAAAAAGGAACAACTAGGAATGAAGTGTTGAAAAAGAAACATGCCATACCAAGGGTGGGGGGGAAGTGGCATGCTGTGCTAAGATAAGCTCCAAGCTATCAAACTTTGACTTGCTACCGTATAATTACACTGCCATTTCATCCAACTCACTCAACTGCTTTTTCACAAGCAACCACATTTATTTTGAAGCTTTGGCATTACTACTAGCTTTGTTGCCTGTTATTTATTTTTGTCATGGGTTCATGCTGGGAATAGAGGTGAATAGAAGACACAGATCCAAAATTGTATCACCATAAAACATATTCAATATGTATTTTTCAGATTTCCTTTTTCACATGCTTTAAAAACATCTGTTGTTCAGATTTTTTAACCGAGCACTATTGATTTTAGGATGCCTAGGAAAATACTCAAGATGAAAGAAAGGCAAGATGGCCTTATAAGCAAAACACCTTTTAATGGAAATTTCTGGCAACAGAAATGAAGATATAAAGAACATTATAGTAGATGAGCTGTCAACTTTCTGAACAGAGAGAGGAGTCAATAGAGGTCTAGGCAGTGTAAAACCAGATCACTTCCAGCAGGACACAGGACAAACCTTGATGCCCGTGTAGCCAACTGCTGTGCAGTAAATAAAGAACTGCCCATGGCCTTTAATTTAAACTGCATGTTTCTAAGTGTGAGAATTTATTTTAGCTGGAATAAAGAAACTACAATATTGAGCTTTGTTTGCAACTTATCCTTATTAGGGAAGCAAAGAAAAAACAAAGGGAAAGTTACAGAACCACATGGGGATGAGTTCCTTGAAATGGAAAGTTCAGTGTTCACACAAACTTCATCTTACTGGGCTATATTCTGGCCTCTGTCACCCTGTCACCTTTGTACAACACCAAAGATCTTTTGTGGTGCAAAATGCTGCTCAAAAGACTGTAAAGACCTCGCTATCATGATAAGACCCTGACGACTGTCCATGTCACAGAGCCTTATATTTCTGCAGTAAGTGTGCAGGCAAAACTGTGCATGAGAGACCTCAGCCTGCCATCCTCCTCTGTTAAGGTTATACAAGGTCTTGTTCCTAGGAAAATTCCTTTTTTTTTTTGTGTGTGTGTGTTATATCTGCCTTTGAGTGTGACCATTAACACCAGAATGTCTTTTGAGCTAAGAAAGCATAAATGCTATTTTCTGGCTTTTCACTGGTAGAGCATGGCCATCCAAACACTCCAGCTGAGGAGAGGAAGGCTCAGCATCAACTTGCAACGTCCCTTACTGCCTCAGTTCTGCCTGCCTGCCATGAAGCAAAACCTAATGATAAAAGCTTGTTTGCCACAAGATCTGAAGTAATGTCCAAAAAGTCAGACCAAGTCCTAGTAACTATTGTTTCTTACAAAGAAAGCTGGCTGCAGCTCTGAATTCTGAGTTTTCAGCAAGATTAAGATTTTTCTTTGCTGTGGTGCACTGAAATTTGCTGGAAAATACACCCTAAAGAAAGAGTCAGAAGGTATAGAGGGAAGGTAGAATAAAGCTCAGGATCTGACAATTCAAGGAGTGACTTAATGACTAAATGTTAGTAAAAAACTCACAAATATCACTGAATAACAAGGGCTCAGAAATGGAGGCAAGTTGTAAGGAATTCAAAGTATATCCCTAGTCACATTATCAAATGTAAAATGTGAACAATAGTGTCATTAGTTTTGTTATTATTTTCCACAGGAAATTTTGATTTTCAGTAGAAATGTGTTGGCTAAACTTAGAATATACTGACTCACAACTCCTCGTCCTTATGAAACCTACAGTTTAAACACCTGATGTCACACTCTTTTCCATAGGCACAGCCCTTCTGCGTGGAAATATGTTTATTTAACCAGTCAGTTTGACACAGACTTTCTTGCTGACACTAAATTTTCACTTATCATTACTTCTGAGAACTGTTTTCTATCACCCCATTTGGCAAGAAGCTGGCAGCCTTGCCTCAGACATCCAGGTTTCATCACTTCTCACTGGACAGGAGCAAAGCAACGTATTTGTGCACAAGGTACGAAACAACCAGAGAATCTAAACCTACTCAGATTAACAAAATCTTCCCCCAGCACCAGGAGGTATTGAAAACACATCAAACATGCTTTGTAGAGCACATTCCCACGGGCATTTGAATCAAGACCAAGATCGTGATCTCTGAATTGTGGGCGATCACCTGTTGGCCTACATGCAGGTTGTACCAAAGATCACACAGCACTGAAATGAAGGCTGTTTACCAGAGATAAAAATAATCTCCCATGGCAGGTGATGGAAAGAACTCCCCAAGAAGAAAGAACCACAACTGGCATCTTCTGCCACAGCAGCCGGCACGCCACTCACACCTTGCCCTCTCTCACACGGTGCTCACTAAGAGCAGTGCATGTTTGTAAACCCAAACCCAGGAGCCCACCAGAAGACACCAGCACATGTGGATGTGGAAAGGGCAAGAGGAGATATCAAGGGGCTGGCAGGTATCCCCACCCTCAGACACACATGGATGGGGAGCTAAGGTGGAAAAGTATCTCTGAGTGCCTGTGTCTGGGCCAGATCTGACCATGGCTGCTGGCACACAGGGAGGAGGGCCCCCTCCAGCATCTAACCTGCCAGGAAGGACAGAGGTGATGGAACCAATGTCCACAAACAAGTTCTGGCCCCATCCTGTGAAGTTGCCTGGGACACAACCCCTGAGCCTTAGCAAAATGGTGGGAGTGCCAGAAGCAGCACAGAAGATGATGCTGGTTCCTTCCAGCATCATAGGTACCCTCCTATCACCCACAACCACCTGACTGGACTGACTCTCTCCTTCCATCCCCTCCTAGGCCCAGCACACAAGTGGAGGCATGGTGTGTCACTCCTCTGCTCCCTGGGCTTTTCCAGCCCTTGGCTGCACACACATGTGGATGCGCACAGTGCCTTCATCCAACCACTCAGCACATTCCTTTCCGAATAGGGAAAAGGCTACAGTTTTTCACATCAGTGCTACATAAAGTTTCCACGCGCTGCACCTTTCAGAAACATGTTGATTTGGCCAACTCCAAAACAGCTACAGAGTATGATATCAAAGCATTTTCAAAAGCATTGCTACAATATCCTGGCAGCAAACAGCTGCCTTTTTCATCCTTCTGATTCACCCTCCCGAAGCAATTCATAACAGCCTTGGACTCACTCCAGTGCTAAATATGTGTTATACCTAGGCGTGATCACGCACTCAGCCTGCGGCACCCTGCCCTCTTCCATTCCATTGGATGAGCCCTGTGGGGCCCCAGCGTTTCCCACTTGGTCTCCCTGGTTACAGACTACTGCTACCTGGTGTCCCTTGGCTGCCCACTCTTTCCACCAGGATGGAGATCCCCTCAAAGCAACCTTATTTCCCTCCCTGCCTCTTCTCTCCCATTTTTTCATCCTTTTGAAGATCAACTTCACAGTGGTGCTTGGGAGAAGGCAAGCTCCTCCTACTCCACATGGAGGACAGGGAATAGAGCTGTTGGGAGCTCATGGCCTGTCCTTTACACTCCTTCCTTTAAGAGGAGACCAAAAAACTGGGTTTGAATCCCTAAACACCAAATTCAGCCAAAAAACCCAGCATTTCTGAAGAGCCACCGCAGCAAATGGGCACAGTCAAAGGGAACAGAATGCCACCGGGTCAAGGCTATGGCTCTGAGAGCTCTGATGAGAAGCATCACAAGGAGAAAAGAGATTTGTCTCATCTTCCACATTGCTTTCACTGAAGTAATAACTCCAGCTTATTAAAAGATACAATAATAACTGAGTCAAGGAGTTTTGCATCTGTGCTTGAAATAAGATTTGAGTTATGCATAAGAACAGTTAAGTATCTAAAAAAAAAAAAAAAAAAAAATCAACTCCTTCCAGTCAAACCTGTGCCCTCTCTGCTCACGTGGGATCAGAGAAAAGAGAGAAAATCCAAGTTTTCTTGCCAGATGCCATCCAAATCCACCAACGTGGTCTGAAAACACTTTGTTTTCATACAGCAACTTTAACCTTCATCACTAATAGAACCATGCACGCTGCAAACACAAATGGGTTCACACCTTCACTGCTTTCTGAGGGGATGGAGTAAAATGCAGAGTTAAGTGCTTCACCTCTAACCTCTCTGATGCCAAACCTGGGTCAAGAGCATCAGCTCTTTGCTGTGTCATTATAACAAAAGAGGCACCTCTGCACAACCAGGACCTAAACCCATCACTTCCACAGGGAATGGTGAGAGCTTTGTGCTTTTCTTGGCAGTGAGCTCAAAGGGTAACACCACATCCCTGAGGCACTGGTGGGCAGGTGAGGAACCCCCAGCAGTGTGGGGTTCCAGAGCCACAGGCACCATAGGAGAGGTAGAGGGAGAAATGGACACACATTTGGGGATTTCACAAGCCCCTGGATTCAAGGCAGATGCCATTTACACCAGCCAATCAACTGATTGAGCCCTCCTTCAAAAGTATATAAATCCAGTTTTTTTTCAGAAGTCCAACGTTATATCCTTCACAGTATTTTGTGAATGCAGAAAAAACTATTTTCAAATGAAAGAAACCACTAGAAATGAAGGCAAGTCTAAGAAAAAAAAAAAGTGACTGTCATCCTCCATGGCCTTCAAATTAGTATTAATATCTTTTTAAGGGAAAAAGTCTCCCACATCACACATTTGCCCTGTTGCAAAAGGAAAAACAAATACCATGTACATATTTTCTTTGACTTGCATTTTAATTTAACTCCATTAGGAAGTCAGGAAACATTTTATCCTTTGTGCTTCAGCAGTTCCTAAGGACACTAATTTTGCTGCCCAAACTAACCAAGTGGTGGCTGGCAGGAGCGCCAAGAGCAGGAAGGGAAGGTAGAGCAGCAGAAGAAACAAAGCAATACTGTGGAGTGCTGATTTTGTTGCCCAAATTATTTACTTACCAGCTTCAAAGGGATGCAAAAGGAGAAGGAGGTCAAACCAACCACAGCATGTTTCCCCCTCCTCTTCACAGACATTATTTACTGTAGCGTCCCTCTTAAAGTAGAGACACAAAAGAAGCAAATGACCTCCAATTGGTTCCGCCATTCCATAAATCACAAATTCCCACCACGTGCCCAGCTGCAATCACCCCCACAGCCATTCAGACTGCGGCTGGGAACTGGCTTTCCTCAGGATGTCCCCTGCAGCCAGCCTCAGGAGATGCTCTGCCTCAAACATATGAAAAGTTATTTTGGTAACTAGTTGGATTGCCATCATCAAGTAAAGAAAAAAAACCCTGACAACCCTTCTGAATGTCTAATCTAGCAATCTAGCTTACATCCATACTACCATTTTTCAAAGCTTGAGTTTTTTAGCAATTGCAGCACAGCCATCTGGGAGTAGTGAGGGAAATCTTTCCAGCTACATGGTAGTGACTTTGCAGGATTGCTACAACTGACCTGGGCAGCCTTTATAACCCCAGAAACCTCTCACTTTTGCAGAAGTTCACAAAGACAAATACATATCAAGATCTGAGATTTTATTTATTTAGCTGTTAAAAGGTCAAAAGAAAGCAGATACCTCCTTATAAGCAACTTCTATCAACAGTAAGCCATGTCCACTAAGAGAGAACTTTACACTCAGCACGCAGGTTTGAAACCTGAACAAGTAGTAAAGCCTTTCTTACACTAACACAAATGTGAATCACGATCTAGTTCCACTATCTGTGCATATGCACATATGCAATCTGTGAAAGACAGGCAGTACCAGAGTACATGTCAAAAATAAGTATGTTTTAGTCACTGCTTCCAGGACTTAGGCACTATACCCAAATGTAGCCCGCCAGAGAAGCGAGCTTCAGTACTGGAATTTGCTTTTCAGCACTCTAAATACAGCACTCTTGAGCTTGTGGGTGTGAGAAAACTTCTATGCCTTTTTAACTGCTGAAACAAAAGAGATTTGTAATTTATTTATTTACTGCATAGCTGAATTTAAATTTTTTTCAATGCTTTCCTTTTATGAAGGCGGCATACTGCTGCAACTGACCACCTCAACATCTTAGTGTTGTGCAGGTTTGGACAGATATGAGGATGGAGCTACACATGTACAGAAATTTCAGAGGAATCTTAGAGTCCCATTTTTGCAAATGGGAAACCGATTTTTTGTTTTCTAAATAAATAAATGATTACTATGAGATACATGATTGTATTACACACCTCAAGTGCAGAGAAGGCACCGAGTCCATTGCCAAGCACTTCTTGTACCTGCATGCTCAGAAAGAACTGTGAAGGACTATAAATAAATAGGAAGATGGCCATATTCCTCCATCAGCCACCCATGCAAGGTAACTCAGGACCCTGGTGATGGTTCAGAGCTATGAAGACTATGAGGAGCAAATATCCCACAAACAGCAGTTTCCTCCCTGACCCTCTGCCTCCCATAAATGTATCAGCAACACATGGCTGGAGCTCCCTCCTACCCTGTGCTGGGCTGTCCCTGGACTGAGGGGACATTCTGCCATTAGGGCATCTCCTCCAGTTCTGCTGACTTGAGGCAAACATGAAGTTGGATTTTTATTAAGGGCTTTTCAGGCAAAGTGGGAAATGCTAATCTTAACTAAGAGTCATATCATATATATGCAAATTGTTTGCTCTACTTTCTCCATCTGTTTTCTTCCCAGGTTTTTCTCTGCGCTGTGCTTTACTGGAGATTAACTTACAGTATATTGCACCAAATTTGGACTGTGTGGGAAACATATGCTGCAAGCTCAAGGCCAGACTCGAATATTGGGTTGCACAGGAATAGGAATATTCACAGCAGTGCTAAGGACTGACAAACCCACAGGGACAGGAAATTCAGAGACACCAGGGTAAGGAGAGGCTGAAGCAGAGCTGTTCCAGTTACAGTAGCAGGTGGGAAGGCAAGATTTCAAAACAGTTTTAATTTGGGCAAGAGGAAATGGCTGAACATGATAGAATTAAACCACACACTCCCCTTATTTTAATATGCAATTACCTTGTTAGTGTGATACAAGTTGAGCAAGATAGACAGTTATCAATGATGGAAGATGGTCTTTTTTTCTAGAAATCAAACTTGTCCTGACTTACTTGAAAAACCACGTATCCTCCTATGCCTGTACGCCTAGGTGGAATATGCAATTTGTTAATAAGAAAAGACAAAAGAAAGGATGCTACTTTTCTCAAAGTGAATTATACAAACACCCCATTATTCCCAAGGTGTAAATCAACAAACATCTCAAGAGAAAATAAATTGGTTTGTAATGGAAACAGTAATTGTCATTTATCAGCAGAAAAAAGTTTTTTTATGTCTTCTGACTCAGTGAATCCAGTGTCTAAGGAACTATTTCCTCCATGATTACTGTGAACTAACAACAAAGAGTTTCTTGCAACTCCAGTAGAAATGAAAGCAAACTTTTACTGAACTAAGATGAAGAAACAATCCAGGAACTCTAATCTGATACACTGAAAGCAAGAAATGCCTTTTGTCAGTACTGTCACACAACCAACCTTGATACTCATCCTCAAAGTACTAAACAAAATGGTACATGCAGAAGCTCCATCAGCTTTTGTGATCTTCTCAATTCATTGTGGTGATAAACAGTTGTTGTGAAAGATGTTTTAAATTAAAAAAGGAAAAAAAAAAGAAAAGGAAAACAGCTACATCATTACTTAAGTACTACAGTGTTGGTTGTGGCACTGCATGTGACCCACAGCATCATTTCTGTGTCTTCTGTCACACATTAATGAGTCTGCATAAAAGGTATTTGTATACGGATGTGGAAAACAGCAGAGGAGTGTATTTTATGCCACCCTGTGTACACCACTTATGCTGAAACTCTGTAATTCCATTTTGACCAGATTTTTTTTGATTAGCAGTAATATTAAACAATCACATTCTCAACTTTTGAAACAGGATACAGCAGAAAGGTCTAAACAGTTTTTCATTCAACCCAAGAGTGAATCTCTCAGTGTAACTGCTTAGTTTATTTTGATACAGTTTTATTTTGCTTTCCACCTACAAAACACAGTCAATTAAATTTCATCAAAAAAATAGTGGATAATTTTCAAAACACAAGCACTAGCAAGGACCATGAGTTTAAACATGTCTCTTCTGTCTGTGCTAAAACACTACTAGATAAGTAAGAGCTGATTCCTTGGGTCTGAAGACGTTAACACTTAAAACCACTCATAAAGCCTTCACTAGCTCAGAGGCATTTGAACTTCAATTCCCCT
This sequence comes from Poecile atricapillus, assembly GCF_030490865.1. Classification (NCBI taxonomy): domain Eukaryota; kingdom Metazoa; phylum Chordata; class Aves; order Passeriformes; family Paridae; genus Poecile; species Poecile atricapillus. The sequence continues at coordinate 49,394,518 of NC_081251.1, read as the reverse complement.
GTAGCATGCTGACACAAGAAACATGGGTTAATACAAACCCCTGCCTTTGGGAGAAAGCTGAGACAAAGACAACACCTCAAATGCGAGCCACGGACCTTGCTGCTAAAGCATCCCAGCAGAGGGAGACCCACAGTATACCTGAATCTATTTTACATGTCAAAATATATTTTTGCATACCTAGAGGACAAAGCGTGGACTTCTGTTGTTGTTGTTATGAGTTCATTTTACAAGTGAGGTGCTCCTGACTATCAAGTCAAAACAACACACCAACACAGAACTGGTGTGGCACCAGAGCAAAACACAAGTCATTTCAGGCAGAAGCCACACATCTCATTTCTGCACAGTAACTGCAGCTGCAACAACAAAGCTCAGGCACGTAACAAAGCCATTCTGTTCGGGTGGGTGAAGAAATCCACCTATGTTTCCAGCTTTTTGAAGTCTCTGCTGCTACTCCATGAAGAAAAGTTTTGTTTGATTTCTGACAGGACACACACAGGCCTTTGTATAGCATGAGGGATCACATCCAGAATTCCCCATGTGTTTTTGTAATTTGAAATAAAACAAACAAACAAAATTTTTATTCAGTAGACATGAACATCTGGAAGATGACATCAACATGACTTCAACTTTAATGTCAAAGCATTAGACTGAAATCCAATATTGTTGAACAATTTGTGGTGGAAATGCCAGAAACTTGAACATCATGGAATAAAACAGTGATGGATATGAGGTTTCTGCAGTAACTGAGGGAAGAAGCAATGTTTTAGAGCCCAACTAAATGCCCGATGAACAGTAATGTAATTACAGATGCAGCTTGGGCTGAAATGCGTGATACTAAATATAAAAATGAACACCCTGGCGTGTTACAGTGCGTGCTGCAGCGAGATCCCAGAGAGTGACCTGTGTCTCTGAGCCCCAAGCACACCGTAGGAAATGCTGACAATTTTAGATGAAGGGATGTGTTCTCGTCTGGCAGTCCAACAACTGCTCTATTGAACACAGCCTTGACTAGGTGCAGGGACAAGAACCAAGGGCTGGGCTCAGAGCACTAGGTTATATACAGGGCAAAAGGGGTGGATCTGAGGGTTGAGGTCCAGTAGGGAAAAGTGATGCAGGGGAGTGGATAAGGGTTGGGAGAACCAAGGGGATAACAGGGGTGGAACAATGCGGCAAAACAGAGCCAATGGAGGTTAAGGGAAGGAAGGACATTCTAGGAAGAGTACATGAATGGTAAACGGGGGCTGAACAACGGTGACATCAATTCCCACACACTATGAGAACACCAGAACCCAAAAGGCACCAACATGTGGCTGCAAAAAGCCCATGGGATGGAGGCCTTTTCTGACTCTATTCTAGAGGGGAGTCTCTCCCCTTTTGCCTCTGCCCCTCCAGGGTTGAGGCATTTTGGTAGCAGGCCTCCACACCAGTCCTGTAGGACGCCTGGGAACTGGGTTTCTAACCTTGCCCTGCTCTGCTTTCCCCATTTATTCTCCTGTCCCTCATCACGGTTGGCTCAAAAACACCTTCTCTTTGCTCTTTGGAGATGGGCAAATACTGCACAACATGGGTGCACTCATCCTTCTCCATGCCTCGGTGGGGGAGAAGAATGGAGCTGCCGTCACACAGCAACCCCATCCCATCATGGAAACAAAAATAATTAATACAGACACACTGGAACTGGAAATCTTGCTCAAAGAGGATGAGTGAGTACCAGCACCTCAAAACTAAGCCTTCTTGTCTTGGAAGGAAACTCCTGAGAGGCGAGTTCTGGCTCTGTCAAAATTAGGGAGAGACGCAATGAAAGACCAAAATACTTCCTCTCCTCAAAACACTCAGCTCCCAGGCCTAATTATACAGGATCAACAATCCTAACCATAACTACTGGCAGCCTCTCTCTATGTACAAGCATACAGCCAACCTCAAAAATGTGGCTTTAGCACTCACACAATTTTCACAGACAAAAATCAGTTTAATTAGATAGTTTGTAATTTCTTTTGAAAGCAAAAATGAAGCTATCTGTATACTCTTAAAACTAGTCAAACCACTATCCTTTTTTTATTTAAGCATCACTATTAGCTTGTCCCAGTTTGAAGTTTCCCACTCCCAGTTGTAACACTAATTAAACCTTTTGGGGAAGTGGTGTGCTCATTCTTATGCATTGCTATTAATATTTTTTATTGCAGTTAGTTGGGATCCAACACCATTCCACTGAATCCAGTCAGAAGGATTTTATTTTGATTTTGTCTGGCTTGTTTTATTCTTAGCAGATGGTGCAAACCCATATGTTGATGAGTACATGCCACAGGAGAGCATCTGATCTGATACAGCCAGCCCCAAACTACAGTGATGTCTATGCTGAGGACTTCAGTGCCTGCCACCACACAGGACCACACTTCTCAGCACAGTGTGAGAGCTCAGATGGGCTTTCAAAACTATACTAGTCCTGGTACCTAAGATACTTTTGAAAAGGTACCTTAGGCATCTCTACACAGGAGCATGACTGTCCTCAAAATTGGTATTTTTTCCAAAGTAATTTTTACTGTGCTACTCACGTAACTCAGATGGACTAAAGGTGACACAATTTTGATAAATATAAATTAATATATTTTTGCATATGCAAATGAACAACTAATTTTCATGAAATATGATTCAACAGCCACGCAGGTAACAACTTTCTCAAAGCATCTTTTTCTCCCTGAATTGTCAGAGAGACTCCTGCTGCCCTCCCTGTCTTTGAATTTGTTTGAAATACATCCCCTGATAACCTAAAGAGAAGTACTTATGAAGAGCTTAGAGCTATTTATAGCAAAGTCTGTGTGACTGAAAACATTGCAGTTTTCTTGTGGTGGATACGCGCATTGCTTATGAACTGCAACTGGAAAACTGTTGCCTCCCTCTTTAGCAATTCTAGTCAGCATTCCCAAGGCAAGAGAGAAGGAGCCAAGGAAGGAAACAGACATAAGGACAAAAAGCAAACAAACTGAAAATTTACCAATCACTTATATTCAGAAACTGAAGTGGGGGGTGGGGGGTTTGGGTAGAAGAAAGACTCATCTCAATCTGCATTTCAAACTGCTGGAAATGGGCATACAAAGTGGATTACCATGATCACACCAGTGTTCTTCAGCAAGGGTTTTGTTCAAGCCCCTGAGAACAGGCATAATCTCTGGTAATTACTGGATACACTGTTGTCACACTGAATAACAGCCTTTCCTCAAAACATATAAAAGTCTACTCCCCATCGATTCTTCCAACTGGGCATTGGGTGCAACTGCCAACAGATCCAGGAACACAGCAAGCAAAGCTCACTCCTAGATGCTGATCTGCAAATCCCACATGAACTAGTTTCATAGCTGTGTGGTTTTTTGAAGTGAAAATAAACGAGGTACAGCAAGAGCAGTGGCTTAAATCTTGTACTTAATAGATTAAAATCCCCATTACTCTTATGCCTTCCTACAAACAACCAACCTTTGGATCAGTTTTAAGTCCTACTGTATGGAAATGCAATAGAAAATGAGTCGAAACTCTGAAAGACTCAGATTCAACTCTGATTTCTGCTGCCCACAATTACATGGTTCAAGGTCTTGCTCAACAACACCAGAAGAAAAAACAGGGAATGGTGAAAGGCAAAAATAATGCCCTTCTGCCTTGGATTCTAACCGCTGGAAGAGATTTTTAGAAGATATACCAGGATATGGGATGGCTGTGTGAGGTTGGCAGACAGGGAACAAGATATGTTTTGCAGTTGTCAGCAAAGAACTGGCAACTGAACCCCCAAGAGAAGATCAGTGTACAGAAGAATAAAAAGAAAAAAGAACCACCTTTTATTATAACTCCCAAAGCTATTTATTACTCACGGACAGTCATAGATGTAGTATTTGTTCCAGGTGAGACCTACTAAGCCTGTAAATATTTTTTAATTAAAGTAATTTCCCTTAACACTCAGCCTTTCTCATTACCATTTTATGGACAACAAAATCCCACGTCCATAGATTCCTCGGTCAACACACACATTTAACATATTTTCAAGAACAAAAAGAGTGTTGACACCCAGACTCTACACAATCAAATATGAGCCATTCTCTGAAATAACCCAACCATACTGAAAAAAAGGCTCTTTCCTTAATTTGAAACTAAAGTGAAAGAACAGAAGCTATAACAGCCGCTTCATCCTCGTTCTGTAGCAGCCCTCAAGAAAAAGTTAAGAGGAAGGTTGTGGTGGTTTAAACTACCACAAAGGTAAAGGCTACGTGTTCTGTAGTCAGCTCATGAGGAGTCAGAAAAATGTAATGCTTCATTTTTTTAAATGGATATTTTAAAATCAATATACTTAAACCAGTGCATCTTTCTTTGAACCAGCTGGTGGGAAACACCAGTGGTGACGAGATACAGAATTATCTGAAACTCAAGCCTGATTCACTCTGGCACTTCTCCTGCTCCATTACAACTTTTAAATCAAGTCAAGAAGCTTGTGTAACAGGAAGTTTGTATCCACTTATCCTTATCTCCTTTCTCCACTGGTGTGACTTTAGAACACTTAGCCTGCCCTAATTTATAGGGTAATAGTAATAAGCAAACACAGAAGAACTTCCCCCATGAAGAAATTAAGTGGGAGGGGGGGAATCAACATCTTTTCTGCTTTCTAGACACTGGACAGATTATCTTTTAAATCTGAGTTTGGTCCAAAGAGAATCAGGCAAAAGAGTATTTGTGTTTCCATTCTGTTGATTCGATAGTAGAAATATTTTTAATATTAATAAAAAAAAGTGCTTTTACCAGTTAATTTGGGAATATGGACAAGCGAGGACATTCGTACTTTCTACGGTGTCACTGTACACACCAAAACCCCCTGAAATCCCAGCAGACTTACTATTACTCACTTGCTCCCCAAATGACTTTCCTGGTGCCATCGAGTGAGGGACAAGCATTGGTGAACAACAGAAAAAAAACCTCAAAACACTGATGAAAAGAGGGGATTAAGGGAATGTTTTCTCTTTGCTACATATGTTTCCTGGAACGTATTAAATTGGAATCCCAGCACTTCAAGGACAGAACTGCAAAGCGACCATGAAGCTGGCAAGTGGCAACACGACTCATACCAACTTCTCCCTTTTGTGGAGATGCATATCAGAAATCTCTGTTAATAGGAGGCTATGGGAAGAATCAGGGGAAGTACTTTCTGCCAATGCCTGTATACAGCTAATTCACAGCGCTGGGTTCGGGAATTTGCAGCCAAGTCGGAACGCTAATACAGGACTTCTAAGTTATCTGAATGCATTGACAAGCTCATTATGATGCTTAGTTTCCAGTATTAGCTATTTTATCGGTAGCTGCCAGTGAAGTCTTCTAAGACGGATGCATCAGGCCACGCAATGCAACAGCCAAGAGGTTGCAACTCCGCAGCTGGAGATGTCAGCTCTACTGGTAACTTACACAGGAAGCCTAAAAACACAGGGTAAAGAGAATGGTACCCGCACTCTATTTGCGACAAACAGCCCTATCACAAAAAGGCTCATAACATCTCCTGGAGATGCCTACGAAACTTTGTCCCGGCACGAGTATGGGCATTTCGCTTTCTCCCCGAGGCAGTGGGAGAGCAGGGCAGCCTGTAGGCGGCTGTGGGACAGCGGCTGCGGGCCCCAGCCCCGGCCCCGGCCGGAGCAGACGCGGTGCTGCCGCTGACCGAGCGCCGCCCGCCGCGCCCGGGGCTCCCGCCGGGGCTGACGAGGCGCGGCCACAGGCGGGCGCCCAGGTGGCCTCCCCCTGCCTCCCGCACGCAACTTGCCGGAGACTTTTTCGCCGCTTATCTGACTTAATATTATTACAAAAAAAAAAAAAAGTCCCAATTAACAAAGATCAAGAAACTCATAGTATACATTTACCGTAAGGCTGGTTACCACTTTAATCTCGCAGCTACTCAGACACAGGGATAAACCCGGCGAGGATTAACCAGGTCAGCTATATACAGCCCTGAGAGCAGCTCAGGCTACGCTCCCGCAGAGCGGCGGGGCGAGGACGGCGGGGGTAGCCCGCAGCACCCCTCCGCTCGCCCCCAGCGCGGGCAGCCCCCGGGGCCGCGCCTGCCGAGCCTCCCCGCCCGGCCCCGGACTCACCCAGCGTCTCCGCCCGCAGCCAGAGCGGGGCCGAGGCTCCGAGCAGCAGCGAGAGCAGCAGCGAGGGGGCGGCCCGCGCCCCCCCGGCGGGGCCCATGGCTCCGGCTCTCGGCGGGGCGGGCAAGGCACAACTTCCCCACTTCCCTCCTGCTCCTTTCTCTTCCTCTCCTCTTCCTCCTCCTCCTTCTCGCTGGGGCGGCTCCGGAGCCAGCCCGCGCTCCCGCGGAGGGGGGCGGCCACCTCCCGGCATCCTTCTCCCCCGCAGGTGCTTCTGCGGAGGCGGAGAAGGGGCCGAGCGGGGCTGCCTCTGGCCCCGTGCCCCGCCGGCGGCCGGGCTGCAGCGCTGCCGCCTCCCGCCTCCCCGGCCTGGGGCTGGGGGTGGAGAGAGGAAACGGGAGAAGGGGAAGCGCCACTATTCCCATTGGGCTGCCGCTCGGGGTATCTCCTCCTCCTGCCGCGGACCGAGGGGCCGGCGCGGCCCCGCCGCCCCCTCCCCTCGCCGAGCGCTGCTTCTCCCACCCACCGCCGCTCTGGGGTGCTGCACCGGGGCCGCGCCGTGTCCCCAAAGCCGTGCAGCCCCCAGCATCGCCTGCGAGCCCCCGAAGTTGGCAAGCCGTGTAGATGCCCACATATATATATATACACACACACCCTCGTATATACGTGTATGTTCTTGAGAAAACAGGATTATTTTGCCGTTTGCAGGCTAATTCCCAGGCGTCGCTCCCGCTGGCAGGGCGGGAAGGGACGCGGGAACGCTGCAGGGTGTGGGCGCGGGGGCGGGAACGAGTGGGGCAAGCGGGAGTGTCCGGCTCCCTCAGCACAGCTGGCGTCGTGATCGGGCTTCTCGGTCCCTAGGAAGCCTTTCCATGCAGGTTTGCAAACAGTCTGCTTAATCTGTGCCAGCATTGTTTGCTACAATTATGGGCTGGGTTAAATAGGAGTTCTCTGAAGTGTGCCGTGGGCATCTCTCTGCGTGGCACTTCGACGGTCCGGCTGTGAAGAAACCTGTGGCACAGGGAGGGCTGCAGATGCACGACACTGCCAGCTGTCGCAGGAGACACGAATGTTAAGCAGGCCCCAATGGTTTGCCTTTTAAAAGTACGCTGGAGAATGGAAGGTGGGGTGTCTGACTCTGTACAGTCTTGTCGGGGATGGGTTGCTGTGAGGCAGGTGGATTCGCACTGCTGGCAGGTCAGGAGCACTGTGCTGCTGTGCTAAAATGAAGTACAGAATTAACTTGTATGTCAGAGACAGCATTGCTAGATTTTATATTATGTTAGAAAGAGTCGAGTTTGGTAAACCTTTATTCTAATTGAGCTCTTGTTTTGTAAGTGTTAATGTCTGTTTTTTAACTTTTCAGACACCATATGTGATCAGGCATATTTTTTGCCATGTACCCAGTACATTATATTCTTGGTGTATGTATTTAACACACGTTGTTAGTATTTGAGACTTACCCTTCTTTCAAAGGAGAGTTTGAAATCTAGACTAAACTGTTAGAGATGGAATAAGGCAGAGAGAGTTAGTGCAGCAGTTTGGTGGTCAGACTAATCCTCACTGGATTTTGCCAACAAATGCCAGCATCCTTCTGGTTGAAGGAGATTGGGATGGGTCACTCTCTGCAAGACTCTGAAGTCTGAAAGTCTTTTAAAGAGGAGTGTGTCCGTGTGAATAAATGTGGCCTGTTCTTGTAGTTGTCTCATAGATTGTCGGGAGCAAATCCATTCAAATGAGGGTGATTATGGAGACAAAGGGGCCAGAAAGTCAAACTCTGCAGCAGCCTCAAGACTGGATTTAAAGACCCCACAGAAGTGATGAAAATATTGTGGTCCCGGAAAATAGTTTTTCCTGTACCAAATTCTGGTTCAAAACCTACAAATGAGACTCAGTATAAATGGAAACATGAGGGAGATGCATAGGATAATACATATGTTGCAAAACATATATCATCTTTGAGAAAGTGGTAGTTGTTGAAAAGACATATAACAACATATGAGTGTGCATTGTTTTGTATTAGTCTCAGCAGGCAATCAAAACCAGTCAGTCCCACAGGGGTTGGTACTGGGAATCATACTGGTTTGTATTCCATCAACTGAGGTCTAAAATATATTCTCTAGTAATAGTGCCAGGTTCTAGTTATATTTATTAAGGGCTATGGTAAGTATGGACAGAACAGTCCTGCAGGTCAATCCCAACTAACCTTAGGGGAGCCCTGTGTACTGCGACAAACCATCTTTAGTGATCTTGAGCAATTTAATGTGCAAAACGCTTTGCCATGAAGCTTGCAGATAATGTCACTAGTGCTGATCTCTCCACAGAGCTTGGACGGCTGGTAATTGCTAGAGGCAAGTTAGGAGCCTTGGAAGGCCAAAGTGGTTTTTGCCTGTCACACACTTCTAGGAGGCTGAGAACAAGAGGGAAGGTAGGTTGGCAGATACCATGAAAGGAGGCTTTCTTCATCTCCTGGGCACTGGAGGCTTGGCAGTGCCCTCTGAGACAGAGAGATAATGATTCAATTCACAGTTATTTTTATTTCAATGATTCGTAGTGAAATGATAAGTCATGCCCTTGAGACTGGGGCTGTAAAATATCTGGGAGTGGTATTTGTTTTCCTTTCATGGCCAGTCAGGAGAGCGCTGGTGGAGGGAAAGCGTGCAGGCTGCCTTTTCGATCTTCTCACCACGCTGGGCTCAGCCGCAGCTGGTCGCTTGTCCATGGCCACGTGCTCCCTGTTGCAAACGTGTAGTGCTCAGGAAGTAGTAGTGCAGGGGGAAGCCCTGCTCCTCTCCCAGGTGTTGGGAGCACAGCTTTCCTATTGACTTCAGCAGGATAATAATAACAATGCAATCAGTGAAGTAGCTTCTGTATTATTTATTTTGCTATTAAATTCTCATTACTATGCCCTCTCTCTGTCAGATTTCAATATGCTGTAGGCAAAGAACTTACTGTCAGCTTCCAAGATTAAATAATCATTAAGATGAATGAAACAGTTCATAGCTCTCAAAGTTGCTATTCAGAAGGAGGACTTGTGTAACCCTTGTCACATTGCTACACTGGTTCACGTGTACTTTTCCAAATTTCCTTTTGTACCGAGGAGAGTAAAATCCAGCTTTTAAATAAATCTAGTTTTAAAGGCAAGGGCTTTAAGGCAAAAGATTAGTTCAGAAAGAAGGCATACATTGAGCTTGACTAATACATTGTCACACAGTGGGAGCTTCATAATGGGAAAATTCCCTGCCAAACCACTTCTGACAGCTTAATGCAACTGATTTTAGTCACTAACACTGACTTAATTTGGAAGAGACCTGATTCACCCAAACACATGGCTACTTTTTAGCATGAGCATATGCCTTTACAGGTAGTTTTCCAATGGTATGAGTTAGGAGTATTTTGTGTGTTGCAAATGGTATTAACTGAGTCACCTACAACTAGATAATGTGTCTAATCGCTCATTGTATGGATACCTTTACTGTGCAGCCACCTGCAAATGAGTAATTGAGTTTTTACTCCACAAACCTTTGACCTCAGAATGAAGAAGCAGCAAGTGAGGACTTCAGGACAAAATCAGCTTAAAACACTTTAGAAGGTGGATGGTCAGTATGGGGACATACCTAGGTTTCATTTGTAGACTTGCGCAGTCTAGCTTCATGGATTTACTTTCTTGACCTATACTTTTTATATACTGTTGCATAATTGTATATAATACACAGAGAAAGGGCTGCTTCTGAGCAGACCTAAATCATCTGATGAGCCTTTGTGTTCCTCGCATGGTGCTAAACTGGTAGTTTGTCTGGGGCGAGGGGCAGGGGAGGAAGGAAAAACACACCACAGAGTTCACCTAAGCTTATCTTCCAAACTTGACACTGTATATATCCTTCCTTTCAAAAGCATCTTGTTCTGTATAGGTTCTAGGGAAATAAATAGAAACCAAAAACTTAATTTATACAAAGAGGTTTAAGTTTCATCTTAATGGAGCAGTCTCGCTTTTGTGCAGCTAACAGGAAAGTTTGTGTTCTTATTAAATGGAAAGCTTTTTCTTTGCATAGAAGAAGGGGGAGGTATTGAAAACACAGTGAGATGGAGAGGACCCGAGGTTACAAATTACAAAACTCAAGAACAATTCTAGACATTGAGAGCTATGTTAATCTCTTCATTAGCAGAAGGATAGCTTGCAGATTGAGAGGCCTTTTATCAGTCTTTATACATGGGCCGGGTTTTGCATTTTCACTGGGGCAAAAGCAAATGGAATAGTGGATTTACAGGATAAAGCTGAGAACAAAATGCTGTGGTTGCTGATCTCCGTGTATTCAGGGATGGTGATCTGCCAGAAGTGTATGTGGTGGTGTTGTGAACTCATATTGTGATATTGGCTTTTAGCAGTGGTTATAAAAAAAAAAATAATTAGAAAATAGAACACATAAAGTAAAATCATGAAATGTGTCTAGATGCAACATTTGTATACACTGTGTGAGGAGTCCTCTCTGTTAAAAATGGTCAGACTACAGCAAAGTCAGTGCTGCCACAAGGCTGTAGCATGGCTTAGGAAGTTTAGCAAATTCCTTGAAATACACATGAATTTTTCTATATATGTAGAGTATTTTATGGGCATGATGCTCTATGCTTTGTTTTTATCATTGGAACCTAAGGCATTGCCCATGGAGCAGCACAGGCATTTCAGCCTGTAAAACACCACCCTCCGCTAAGGTCTGCATGCCATTAAACCATGAGAAGATGGGCTGACCTCCAGGACTCCTCTGAATATTCACCTAACTACTGTTGCAAAAAATTTTGCAATTTACCCATTGCAAGTAGAAAAAATCTACCCATTTGTAGTAGACTGTGGGACTGTGCCCTCCTTCTTAGAGCTAGCCTGGGTTCTGGCAAATTTCATGTTAGCAGCTTCCCTCCTTGCTAAATGTAAACATCCCTCTCCAGGTATGAAAATGCCCAGGAGGGAAGGAGTCGATAAAATAGCATTTCCACTTTTCAAGTAGTTCTGAGCAAGCAGCTAAGAGGATATCATGACCGAATGCTTCTTCAGTACTTTAAGGCAAACATGAGGCAAGAATCAGACAGAAGAAAAATCTGATAGAAGAAACAGTTTAACTTTCACTGGAGCAGGCCACTGCCTGCACCCATATGGATGAGTTGGAACCATATAGTGTCATTATGTACTTACACTGGTAGCAAAAATCCCCAGGGGGGACAGACCATAAATATTCTTGGACCATAAGAGCATGGAAAAAGAAATTACGGCAATAAATTCTGGGAGAGAAAACTAAACTACAGCAGGCTTCAAGACTTTTGTCTTTTCAGCAGCTGAGAACTAAAGGTTTTGTCAGGGTGGGGGTGATAGCAGGGCTCTTCCCAGCACTGGTTGGGAATGTCTATGGGATAATTGGATGCTAAGAGGCAGCCTCATTCACTGCAACAGCAGCAGTTGGGTGTAACTCTAATGAGAGTCATATAGGGGATGAATGTGCACTTTTCATCACTTTAATTGCTGTCACCTATCCAATCATGTCACCTATTATGATGTAATTATGAGATCAAGTTGAAGACTAATCATTTGTCCCACTGCCACATATTTTGCAGTTTCTCACAGCTGCTTGGTAGTCTTAGGTCATAATTTTTCATACTTTCAAGGAAAAAGAAATAAAGTTGCTAATCATCTGGATTTTGAAGACAATCAACCAAATATGCTATGCTGCTGTCAAGAAATATGGGGCAGAAAGTTCCTTTTCATTTAAACATATTGTTTTAGGGTTGCCTTGAAAAATATTATGATCTAGGGATTAATGACACTGTCAAAACAGTAGTAGTTTATAACTTAGTAGTTGGCAACATCCTTGGTCATTGTCAGTGACAAAGCTCTGATTGATTGTACCGGTGTTTTAAAGAGTCTTTGTGTTTCTACAAGGTATTAGTCCGTATACTCTTAAAAAATTTCAAATTTTGCCCATTAATACATAGGTACTATGTAATTTTTAAAGACAGCATGCTTGGGATTTTCACAGCTGAATTTGCACAGTCTGCATTTTTTTTCCCATAGGAAGAAGGAGTCTTAATCATTTGCTCGTGTTTATGAGGTTGCATCCAAGTAGGAACTAAGAAGTTACTTGTGCAAAATATGAAGCAATCCAGTGGTCACTTCCAGGAATAACAAATTATGTTTGAATTATATATATTTTAAATAAAGTTGGCAATTTATCTACCCAATCTTTCCCAAAAGGTGTGGAGTAATGGGAGATGAATGCAAGTAAGCAGGGCTTGATAATTTCTAATATAGAGAGTGTTCCACTTATGACACTGGAGACGGCAGTTTATGTGCTGTTTTATTGATCATGATATCCCTGGCTGCATAACTAAGAGAGATGAAAGCAAATATGAGCTGAGTGACTGCTTGATTTAAAAGAAGTCATCCAGTTTACTCCAGATCTAGCTCGTCTTCCTAATTTCAAGTGTTCATGCCATGATGCAATTTTTTTGAAGGGTATGATATGAACTCAGGCTGAAAGTCTCAGGAGTTGAAAAGTAAGACCTTCTTTCTCTTCAGTTCATTTGTTTCAAGAGAGAGGGATGGGAATAATGCTTATTAATTTAGCAATTATGATGTGTGGGACTGTGGTCCCTCCCCCCCCTCCGCCCTGTGGAAGTCTGCACAGAAGTAAGCCAGTTATACAGAGTGGAAGCATAGCTCATAAATCTGCAATAATCATTATGTATGGAGAAAAAGCTTCTTGTGCAACTTTTCTACATAGCATTGGCCCACTACGCCAATGAATCACAAGGTCAAATTCTTGTAATTCATTCTGTCACAGCTGTGGATCACAACTGTAGTGATCTTAAACTACAGTCTGTAGTTTAAGGATTCACTGTGAATTCCTTTTGAAGCCAGGCTACTTATTAAATGTAAAAGCCTGATCAAATGTAAACTGTCTCTGTCAATTTTTTTTTCCTTTTTGCAAATAATTAGAAAAATGCGAGTTTGAGTGAATATTTTCTCATATTTTAATATTTAATTACATTAATTTTAATATACTATTGTGCCTGTTTACGAAATACAAAAGATTAGAGCCTGCTTTAGGTTCCATGTGAAAGATAACTGCACAACAGAAAGTAAATACAGCATGTTGGTGAACACTCAAATCAGTTTTGAACATTTCTTCTTCATAAGATAATAAAAGATCAATAATTGAAATTTGTTGCCACCTGAAGTTAAGTTTGTGTGGACAGTATAATTTCTCAGATATTCCTTCCCAAAGCAAGAACTCTTAGCTTTCTTATTTTTTTCATTAAGGATACTGTATTCTTAGTTATGTCAGACATGCATACTGGTAGTTGTTCTAGGCCCCAGAGTTCATAAATGGTCCTAAAGGCCTTTTTCCAAATGTGATATGCATAGTTGAACTCAAGTTAGGTCTGCCTCCAAGACTTAAATTCAACCTGTATTTTAATATTTTGCTCTATATCCAGTATGTCATTTGTCTACCAAAATCAGATGTTCTTACCCTTGTTCCCTTGAGCATGATGAAGGTTTTGGTGCAGGGTGGTGGGGCTGGGCTGACTGTCCATGCAGACCCAGCCCAGGCATTCACCTCCTCTGGGCTGCTCAGCTGCACAGGTGAGAGATGTTACAGCCAGGGCCAGGCATTCACCATGTGAGCAGCTCTGCTGCCTTAGTTTCTAGCTCCTGCTGCCTGGGCATGTTGAGTTCCCACACTAAGCGTTATCTATTTCATATACATTTGTCCACATTACCTTAAAAGAGTTTGAGTGAGCCCTTCATGGCTTCATTCTCCAATGGATGAACAGTGCTGAGCATCTTGGAACAAGAAAACCTTTATCTGGCATGACCAGCAGTGGCAGAGAACAACTGTTTGTGGCCAGAGTCCCCATAACAAACCCCACCCAGCCACAGTTCCTCGTGTGCCCAGAGAATCAGGCAGCCTCACAGAGGACATGCCTTGGGACACTTGGGATTAGTCTGGCACAAAAGGATGCAGGATGCACACCCAGAATGCCAGATGGTGAGCATGATGTTGGTGCAGTCAGCCACAGCTAAGACTGTTATTGTCTGCTCCAACCACGCCAAAACTAACCCTGGTAATAATTACCTGCTCAGCTTCTGCAGTTACCTCTTCTCTCTCTCAAAGACCTGAGTCCCTGCAGTTTCTGGCTTTCTCATGCAGCACCCAGCCCATGAGGGATTTACAAGGACTCAGCACTTTTTCAGGAGTTACCATAATCTTTTAGGCTCAGATTTCTGCTGTCTACCTTTGACTACTGTACCATCCAGGCATTTATAGGTATTTGACTTACTGCTTCAAAAAAGATGAGCATGGTATATTAATCAATCATTGGGATTCATGTCAGCATGCAGAACTGTTTTCTAGCTGACTTTGTAGCTTTTACTTGGAAAAGAGAAAGATCAAATGGATTTTGATTCATTCTCATGGCATTATCTGATTCCTCTCCTACACTCCCAACAACGTGCTCCTATTACTAGGCATCTAGAGAGGCAAATCCTCTGGTCGAAATGAGCAGGAGCAGGAAGCCTGGCTGCTCTTCAGTCTCCTCTCAGTTACAAACCACTCTGGAGCACACATAGGTAATTTCACATTGCTTTCTGCTGGTTGCAGCCTGGATTTGGTGGACCAGGAACCTTCACTTACTTCCTTGCATCTTATGCCCAGTATTTTTTCTTGATGTTCCTTGTTCTATGTTACTGTCCCATGAATATTTTTTGTTGTTGTTGCTTTGATCTGTAGAATTTCATTAATGAAATAAAATGGCAAACACTGAAGCAAAGGAAACAAAAACAGCATGACAGAGATACCATAGTCAGAAAATAATACCATTTGCAGACAGCCATTCTACGAAGTGAAGGCTAACTTGTTGCTACATAAAGGAAATATTTGTAACTGTTTTGTTTTATTAATCTTATAAAGACATACCTAAAGAGAATTCCTCATATGTATTATATTTATCTGAAAAACTTGTGTGAAAATGCAGTAGACTATTTTTGCTGGCATACAGACATTGAAGTATATCTGCCTGGGCAGTCTGTGCACCTTGAATCTCCACTAAATGAAATATTACTGCTTAGTAGTCCTGTTTGGGCAGAGTCTCTTTCTTCAGTTTAGTTCTTGGACCTAATCTAAGATACCTTGAAATTACTGGGGGAACCTCTGTTGACAGCAGTGCCAAGTGCTCCTTTGGGCCCATACTTTCTAGATTCTGATGCTGTAATATATCAAGATGTTGCTGTATCCAGCTCTTCACTCTCCTCAACTTCTGCAGCTTGCAGAGCAGTGGAAGACAGCATGTGTCTGCACCTCATTTAAATTGCTGTTAGGATGGGTATCCACCAGTACACTGGACTGAGAACACAAATGCCCAGGGAGGTTGAAGGATATGGTGTTAATCTGTGGATTACTGCGAAAGGTCACATTAACCTTTTTTCAGAGAATAGTCTTTCTCTGGTTTGTAATTTAGTAGAAATCCAAAACATATCTGGAAAGTAGATTTTTTAAAAAAACAAACAGAAAAAAAACCCAACCAAGCCAGAAGAATCTTCTCAGAAATAATCTTAGTTATTGATTTAAAATAATTCATTCTCTCATTTTTGGTATAGAGATATCCTGGTTTTAGTGCATCCCTTTCTTCCTTGAGCTCCACTGAGTCCTTTCAGCCTTAGGAAAGGCATATCATTGTCCTTCAGCATGTAAGTAATACTGGAAAAATAATGTACTTTTTATAAACCAATCTTTAATTGGTTTAAATTTAATTTTAATTTCTTTAATTAATTCTTTAATCTTGGGAGCATAAACATATGAACATGTATGACATCCCTGGTTTAATGTTTCTCCGGTCTTAGCTTGCTCTACATTGAGGTAGTGTTTGTCATTACAGCTTAAGCATGTCATTGTTCTGCAAATCTTTTAGGAGTCCAGATGCACTCACAATTAAAGGCCACCTCTTACTATTTGTGTTATCATAATGTAGAGAGAGGTCACTGCTCTGTTGTGCAAGATCACATTCAAACATGTCATGAGCAGCAGACCCTGCTCCCCAGGCTTCCCTCTGTTAAGGGACAATGATGTATCAGACCTAAATTTAGTTAACAATAGCAGCTGTTAGAGTGAAGGCTCAAACCAGCTGGGTCAAAGGGTTCCTTTCTTTGCCTTACTTCCCCTCTTCCTGGAGCTCACCTGATGTTGTGTTGAGCTAGTACAATTTGCTGAGGTAGCAGAACATCTTGACAACAAGGTGAATGGCTTTCCGCTGTGCTGCGGACCTGAATTAGCTCATTAGAGGATCAAAACAGCACCAGAGCTGCTGCAAGGGGGAGGCAGGGATCACACTGCTAGGACAGGGCAGGAAAACAGGTCTGGGACCATGACAAGGAATGACAGGGCTGATGTCCTTCATGGGTGATAAATCCTCTCGGCATCGGGGTGCCCCTTCACTGGCAGAGTGCGGGTGTAGCTCTGTGTGCCTGTCCCTCCTTTCCCTACTTCTCAGTAAAGAAAACTTC
The DNA here is from genome assembly GCF_030490865.1 of Poecile atricapillus. NCBI lineage: Eukaryota > Metazoa > Chordata > Aves > Passeriformes > Paridae > Poecile > Poecile atricapillus. Next base: position 49,377,862 of record NC_081251.1, on the reverse strand, counting down.
CTGAGGAAGGAAACTTCCCTCAGCTGGAAGGAAATTTCCTCAGCAAAAGAAAATAAAGAAGCTGGTTTAACACCCAAACCACCGTCTTGCTGTAATTCTGTCATCATGTCTGTGCCAGCTCGAGGGTCAGCACATATGGCTGTGGGCAGATAATACTTAGGCTGTTTAAAAGCATTGCAATTAATTTAAAATCAATACATGTAAATCCAAATGACTGCTGCTGCAGTCAATGGAGTTGGCAGACTCAGTTCAGTGGCCTTTTGAGATTCTTAGACGATCCCTCTGGTTCTCAGCAACTGGTCCAGAAGGGCAGGGGTTCCCTTACTCCTGGGGGGGTGACACTTGCCAGCCAGGGTCTGAGGGCACACTTGGGATGCCCAGGCCTTCCCCTGCTCCCAGAAGGGCAAGGAGCAGACTTGTGTTAAGTCATGGCAGCTGTTGGTGTTCCAGAGGGGTTTGAAACCCTTGGAGGATAAAGCCTGTAGTTGACTGGGTTGCCTGTGGTATTGGTGCATGTTAGCGAGCCGAGGCAAAGTGTTGTCTTGCCCACAGCATTTACCTTTTTAGCTGTTCTTGCAGGTGGAAAGGATGTGCTGGATTACCATCCCCAGGATTTCTCCTGATGGTAGATCCCAGCTAATTATGGTCTTCCCAGGGAATGTTTCCCTCTCCTTCAGAAAAGAAGGGATCAGATATATCTCCAGTTGTTTGCAACAAGCCATCCTTAATTTTTTTCCCACTACTATGAGGAGATTTGCTCTTGCTTGTGTGGAGAAAGGGATCTGCTTGTTCCTGTGGACCAGTGTCAGTTCTTGTACCCAGAGATACTGCCCAGTCAAGGAGAGGAGGATGGGAATTTAGGGGGGGAGAAGGACTGGGACTCTAGATACCTACCAAAAGGTTAGTGAGCAGTGCATCCAAACAACAGTCCAGCAACACACTTTCTCAGGCTGGTGACTGAAATGGTCAAATCCAGTCCCAGTTAATTCCTGTCTCCATGGTGGGCACTGTTGCTTCTCAGTCTGTAAGGAACTCAAGGCAGATGGGCTCATTTCTGGATTGCTGGATAAGCCATTCCTTTTTATGGAACTACTGGGAAATGAAATGTTCAGGTATTTGGGAATGCCATGGAAACCAGGAGGTGTTAGAGGTAGAGATTTTATGGAAGATGTGTATGCAAACTGAACATCTGACTGTTCTGAAGATCTTTACAAAGATCATGTAATCTGCACTACTGCTTCTGCACCTTTTGTAATTTTCTCCTAATCTTGATTTTATATCTTACACACTGATCTACATGCTCAGAACTATAAGTCACTCCCTCTGTGTTATGCAATCTTCTTTCCTTCTGTTTCTCTCAAACCCTTTGCACATCTTTTTCATGCAATCCTCTTCAGACATCCTGCATCAGGCCATTTTACACTCACACTCTTGCACTGCCTGCCACTTGTGTATGTTGAAATTTAGTTTTCTTCAAATTTCAGGCAGCACATTTGATTGGTAATAATCAGGAGATATGTAATAGATAACACAGTTGAACAAATCACGAAATAGCTTTGCAAATACCTTGCCAACTCATCCTCTTTAAAGCAATATAAAAAGAAATGCAAGATTTACCTACTTAACAGTGAGCTTTTTTTCATTGTCTCTCCTAATGTTGTGTATGATGATCACACTAATAGTTTTATGAGCCCTAATATATTATTTTTCTTTTAGATTTGAATTTTTTAGCAATATTTTTATAGATCCATGTTGCACTTTAGCATGCCTTATATTTTCTATCCTGGCCTAGCTTTTACATCTCTTCCTGTTAATCTCCACAGCTCAAATTTGCCTGGTCTGAAATCCATCATTGTGCATCGTTTAATGAGACATTTCTCCAGTCATCATTACTGCAGATCAATAGAAGCAAATCCCTGTCTCCTGACTGGTTTAGCTAAGGATCTCATGCATGACTGTCTTTCCAATTTGATCCAGTTTAACAGTCTGTTTCTCCCCCCGCTCCTAACCCCACTTCTTTAATCTGCAGAGATAGATATAAATCTTGAGCCAGACTACAGGGGGTTTCTCTTATATGGCCTTCCCTCTGTTTGTGCACAGCACTCCCTGACCGACTGGCTGCTATTGCCAGACAAACAGCTGTCTTTGCAGTTGCACCAACAAATAAAAGGGGAAAGAGGGAGGCCTGGGCAGTGGAGGGAAGCTTTTTGTCCTAAGGGTCCTTGTTCACTTACTTTACTAAGAAATTAAAAATCTAATGGGAGCCCATTGCCAGAGGGAAAATGAGAAAAATCTATGATCTTTGCAAAAGAGTGAATATCCATCATCACTTAGTGAGTGCTTCACATCAGCATATCTTTTCAGGATGACCTTCCCAAGATTAAGAAGGTAGCAACTGATAAGTGAAAACTGAGATTTTCCTTTTCATTGCTCTGCCCTGTAGGCTGGATGAGGGATTGACAGTCTTTGCTTTCTCACCTCTCCCAGCTTCCCTTCCCATCAAGATAGGACTCATGAATGGTAGTCTATCTTCAAGGAAATTTTGGTGCTGTGTGACTGGACACAAACATCTGTGGGCTTTGGGTGTCCCCCTGTCTGTCTCCTCAGCCATCCTGTGTTCAGTTTTTGTTGTCCTGCCGACTCCTGCTGTGTGCTGCTGTTTTGTGAAACTGTGCACAGATTGTTTAAGTGGCAGCACATAGACAATTATTTCATTTGATGAGATTTTAGGTACCTGACTCGAATGTGTGAGAAGATTAAAATTAGTTTGCTGGAGTGGGAATTACGTTGAGTAATTTGGCTTACCTTCATGGTGGAGATTGCTGTCACAGGGGCAGGAATGATGGCACAACTCCAGGACCTGGGTCATCTGGGAGCTGACTATTTGAGAGCTTTTGTCCTGTACTATTAAAATAAGCTGAAGCTGCCATCGGTTTATGTTAATGCGTTGAGCTGTAACCTTTTGGCAGCCCAGGAGGTGTTTTCCACCTGATCTTTCTGGCTGTATGTGCAACAGCCTGTGACTGTGCACTGGGGTGAATGGTAGAGGAGGCTGCCAACCCACCTTGAGCCAATAGTTTTAATCTTCTGCTGTAAGTGCAGCAAAGCACTAAAGCTCTGTGTCTTTGATCCTTAGTCTACTTGTATTAACTATTCATGTATACGTATGCACAGTCATGTGCATGTTCATGTACAGGAAAGGTTTGTCTTTATGGATCACGGTAATTTCAGGGATAAAGAAGCTGTTAGTTACTCACTTTACTAGCAGTAATAATGTACATGTTTCTACTCAAGGTATGATAACCCTTATTCATTCTATCAGGGCTGACCATTTGTCTATACATAGTTCTATTTCTCTTAAAAGAGACTCAAAAGAACTTGAAAGATGAATCCATGGTTTGTAAAGAGCTCTGATATGTACTTCTGTCTAGGTAGGGAATTGTGATCAAGTTTTCTCTTCTCTGATTTTCTCTTCATTCTCAGTCTTCTCCTTTGCAGATGTGCTGGTCAGCAAGCACACCTTCCTTTTGCTGGTCTTTGTGATGAGGGAAATTATATTCTGTAAGGAGATCTATAATATAAAAGACAAGGTTTATTAATTAATTTATATTTATTATTAATTTATTAATATCTCACAAGATTTGGATCCCTAGTTCCATGTCAGGGCACAGTGTTATGGAAGGGATGTACTTATAAATTACGCTTAATGCTTTGTCATTTACAGATACTGCAAACAGTCCTTTTAAAGTTTGGCTTCTAAAGCCCATAAGTACTCTCTTCTTGTAGAAATCCTGAAATTCAGGTTAAAAATCCAAAGAGTCAAGTGACTGTTACTATTTATTCTCTCAATGTGTTCAGAGGAAAATAAACAAGAAAGGAGATATTTCAGTCCTTTTTTTCATTGAAAGTCGTAGTTTATGGGATGTTAGAGTGACACCTGGTGGAAAACAGTGTTTGTTTAAGAAAAAATTCTGCACCATTTGAGTACTTCGTTTGAATATTGAGTTTAATATTACTATTTTATTAGCTAGCTATAAGGGGTAGAGCCCATTTGTGTGAGGCATGTGTGCACTACCCCTATGTGAGTGTGAAAAGGCTGACTGACAAGAATTATTCTCATCAGTAGCAGCCAAGCTTTCCAGTTACAATGGGCTCCTTATGCGTATTTGATAGTAACCAAATTTCCTTGTCTGAAAAGCCAAATACTGTTTTGTTATTATTATGGTGCTGTGGGCTTTTTCTTCAGACTTCAAGATGCACCTCCTTGATTACATTCCTCACCAGGTTCTTAACTTGGTGGAGTCACTGTCCCTGAAAGCATTCAAGAAACTCCTGGACATGGCATTTAGTGTTGTTATTATTATTATTATTATTATTATTATTATTATTATTATTATTATTATTACTGCTATGGTGGTGTGCAGTCAACGGCTGAACTGAGTGATCGTGGAAGTCTTTTCCAACTATAATGATTCTATGGTTCTGTGTTTCTCATCTCCCAATACTTCTCCCTATACATGCTGAAAAAACACCCTAGACATCCTAACAAGCAAATAGTTCCTTAAAAAAAGAACAATCAAAACCAAATTAAAAACCTATGTTGACTATTTAAATGCCATTGAAAGATTTTTTAGAAAAAGTTATAACTTAGGCATATTTTTTTACCTGCACTACACCTAATTTAGTAAGTTAAATCCATGCTAGCCAGCATTCTTAATCCTGATTGACCATGTACATCAGTTGTTGAACTCTGCCTGATTTTGACCCACATCAGCATAGCTTAAATAATATCCAGGAGCAATTTAAGATATAGTAAATCTCAGACCCGTTGCCCATAGGTATTTCACTCCTCTCTTGGATTATGAGAGATTTTTCAAGTGTGGATATGGGTTATCCCATGCCACTTGCTAGGGTACTGATGTGTACATTGAATTTAGTAGTATAGATGTACAAGACCTAGAGACCAAATCCCAAAGGTCCTAAATGTACTAACTATCCAAAGCCTAAGTTCTTTGCCTCAGAAAGAAATTGCAGCCTTCATCTGCCTGTCACCAGCTTCTACTTTATGTTGCTGGTCATGTGAGCTCTGATGAAACTTCTTCAGCCAAGATGAGCTGGATTAGCAGAGACCTACTATTTAAGCAGTCAGACTAAACTGGCTTATTTTGGCTGGATCTAAGGAGTTCCTTCTTGAGCAGCTTTGCTTATGGGCTGGAGTGGGGGCAGCATCCTTCTGGAGTGGAGAAGTGAGAAGCAAATTGGACAGCAATGCCCCCACACCCGCATAGCTGAAAGTAAATCTCACCCTAGATGAGCCTTACTCTCATTTGGAATTTCCCTTGAGTAGCGGTGAGGAGACTGAGATAATGCACAAGGAAAGCTCCCAAAGCTTTCCAGGACAACTGGAGGAAAAGGAAGGAACCTGGTCCTAAAAGCCTTCCCTTACTTGGACCACTTTGAGCGAAATATTTCCTGACATACATTGTCTGTCTCCAGCCTGTCTTTCCCTTTCCTCATGCCTTAGTGCATTTACTCCTTTCACTGCACGGACAGAACTACACAGGGGATTGTACTAGAGCCCACGTCAGAAAAAAACAGCATCAGATTAATGCCATCAAATTCACCTCTGCTGTTGCTGGATTAGTGTTAACCAGGTTCTTAGCCTGTTTTATTGCAGAAATGTTTCCTTGGCAATTGAATGGGGCTTGGAAAGGTATGGTGGAAAAACAGGTACCTTTCTAAGCAGCAATCACAGGATGTGCTAGCCTCAACTGATCATCAGAATGCTGTATTATTTATAAAGTAGCACATTTGATTTATAGTGAGTAATACACATGCACAAAATGGCATAACATTCGTATACATATATATATATATACATGTGTATGTAAGCTGATTTTCTACTGCAGAATTACTCTGTAGATACCTCTGCTGGTACAGCTCAGATGTGCCACAGACCAGGACCTGGATGTGTCTTAAGCTTGACTTTCCATGGACCTCTTTAACATGAATCTTCAACTTTATGTAAGACTCTTCACCACTGTTCAAATCAGACGCATGATTTATCTATCACCTTCATTTTTCTTCCATGATATGGATGCAAATTTATTTTGTTTTGTATGTACAAAATTGTGCCTCCTCATCTAGAGAACCCCTAGCAAATTGGCTCTGGTTAGTTTGTGTCTAGGTTGCATCTGAAGGCAGACACAGGTCTGTTCCACATGGAATTTTGGTGTGGAAATGGAACATTTGGAAATAGTCATCCAAAAAAAGTTTAATTAAAATTTTTGCCATGTCTGATATGACCAATGGTGTTCTAACAAAGTTATTCATCATCACCAACAAATTTTCTTAGTTGCATCCAGATAAAAATATTTAGAAATAGCTTAATCTAGTCAAAATTAACATTAGGCCATTTTTTTCCCACTGTTTCCCTGTTTCTGTGTGGCTTGGAGCACCTGATTAAAAGCACTGCACTTAGTTTCCTTTTTACGTTAATGATATTTGTGTAAGTAGACACACTGACTTTCATTGGTCAACCCTTTTGTTTCAGTGGCTTAATAAGAAACTATGAAATAGAGGTTGCGTAAGTTCAAGACAAGTGCTCCAGGAAGCTGGGAAGTTGTTGAAGGAGCAGAGTGTAAACAAGGATTCAAAAAGTATTTTAATGATCGGACATGCAGAAATGTCACAGTTGCATCTCTGTCACCTAGACTAAAAGGAGTTTGTATGGCCATGTCAAGGGAAGTGTCAGATTAATAGATGAAATTGTTTGAGTTATGAAGAACACTTGCCTGTGGGATTTCCTGCTAAGAAGTCCTGTTGTTTTTTACTGTCTATGGATTTCTGCAGTGTACTGTGCTTTCTCAAGGAATTGTCAGAACTTATGTACAAGTAACCTGGTAAGTTTTCAAAATCTTTTTGTTATAAATGCAAAGGCAATTTTGGGATAAAATCAAAGAGAAATTTATTAAAAAAACAATAATAAACAGAAACAGCGATAAAAACCCACAATAAAAAGAACAGCGCAGCGCTGGGTGGACAGGGGTCTACACCGGAGGTATAGGTTTCCCAAATCCACGTCTGAGCATCCTCAGGATTGGGGTTTTATAGGATTTTTAAGTCCTCAGGCCAAAATTCCAGGCAAGTTCCATTCACCAAGTGTCCTTGATTGTCCAGTGAATGGATTTCCTGACCTAGAATGATGACATTATTTTTGTGTCCGGCCAGAGTCTCCTCTCATGCAAAGGAGACTCTGTGTGTTGCAAAGTTAAGTTTTTCATGACAGGGTGGTGGAATCCGGGTTGGTGCCGATGAATATCTTGGCCGGGTTTCCTCCTTTGTTTTCCCTGATTGCTTTTTCGACACAGAGATGTTTGAGTCTGGCGAAGCTTTTCTTTTGGAACTTGTCTTTTTCGATTGATCAGTTTCTCTACCCACTGGAATCCGCAGGGCGTTGCTTGGATCCGGAGGTAGATAATTTCCCGAGCCAGTGTCATTGTTTTCCTGATGGTCCGTGTCCTGTGTGTTTGTTTGGGTTGATGGGCCGGTTTTGGTTAGTTATCTTGGGCGTTGCTGGTAATCAGCAACCCCTCGGCAGAAAGCCTCATCCCACTTGGGGGGGGAGGCTTTTCCATGCTTTATATTTTGTTTTGTTTCTACAAAACATATCTTTCTTATATACTCCGAATTTTTAATACAACCATAATTTATTACAGTCCCCCACCTAATAATTTATCACATTTAAAAATTCGTTATTTTACACTCTTTTTACAGAAAAGTATCCTTTTCTTATTCTTTTTTCCATCATCATTTTTTCTTTGTCTAATTGTCAATTTTGGTGGTCAGCATATGTTCGTTTTCAAATTTTTCTAAGGCCCTTAATGCCTTATTACTCTCTTTCTCTTCTTCTAAAACCAGTAATTTAGAAAGAAGGGCACTTTTATCTTGTGATTTTTCTGGATCTATTGGGAGGGCGGCAATTTGCATTCCTTGCACTACAGATTGTATTAGCCTAATCAGGCAAGGAATTAAACAAGGTAAAAAGATGATTCCGGCTATTGAACATCCTATAAAGAACACTAGCTTTTTCCACCAAGCCCCTTGACCGAAAATTTGGTCCCACCAAGAGGCTTGTAGAATAGAATTCCATTTTTGAACGGGCACATGTGCCACTTTCTTGATTTCTGCAGCTAGTCCCTTTATAGTTTCGCCATAATCATCTATTTCCATGCAACACTCCGATTCATTGAATCTCCCGCACACCCCTCCCTCCTCAGCTAGCAAGTAATCGAGGGCTAGTCTGTTCTGGTAAACAAAGGCCCTCATTTGAGAATGTTGCCTTGCTAGGAGTTCCAGGGCTTCTGAGGTGTGATTGGAAACTACCTCCATTACCGCTTGCAGTCGAATGAGCCGATTCAGAAGATAAATGGGGGTTCTATAACCCCAACTGCCATCATTCGCCCAGGTGGCCGGACCATAGTATTGTATGATTCTCTCGGCCGGCCATTCTTCCTCGTTCCATTTCTGGCTCCCTCCTGCTATCGGTAATATCTTTTTTAGATCCCTCTTTTGTCGAGCTAAAGTTTCAAAGAGGGGAGCCCCTAGGGATTTACTCTCATCTTTTGGTAGGGTGAAGAAAAACGGCCGAATTAGTCCCAGTGTGCATGACCCTTTCCACTTCCGAGGTAATTCACTGTATGCCTTTTTCCCGCATATCCAGTAAATTCCATCGGGAGCTTCCCAGTTTTTATTAGTTTTTGCCGGATCCTCCCAATAATCCCTCAGGCCTATGAAAACATGGAAGGGATTGGCCCCCGGTTTCTTGTTCCAACACAATCCAATAGTTTCTACCCATTCACAATTGTTTTCCCGATAGGAGATCCAATATCCTTCGGGCGATTCCGGGTGCCAGATTTTTGTTTTCTTTTCTGAGTTTACCGTGAGTGTATTCACACACGGAGTGTATCCTACCAAATCGGTAAACTCTTTTCCCTCCCGGCTAATGCAAAACGTTCCAATTATTCGGTCATCTATGACCCATCCCTCTGGCCTCCGGGTAGTTTTTGAGAATTTTAATTCTGTCCCTTTTAATATTTGTTCCGGGGTCAATCCCTCTCCTTTCCATGGCCACCTCTCTGCTGATTTTAAACCACCGCATATCCAGCAGTTGGATATACCTAATTCAGTGGCTATTTCCTGCATTAAGTCAACAAACAAGTTTTGGTTAGGGCTGGGTAATTTCCAATTATCGTATTGTTTCTCTAATAATTCATATTGTTCGCTGAGAGAGTTTAACCTCTCTTGCTCCAGCCTTTTCTTTTTATTTTCCATTTCTTTCCGTTTTAAATCTATAGCTATTTGCTTTATTTTACTCTCTGGATCCAATCCCTTTTCATCCTTTGAAAAGCAAAACACTGGGTCGAATTGAAGACACGAGTTCTCATCGTCTGACTTCAATAATTCCAAAATTATAGGTTCATTATTGAATGTCAGCCTTGTCTCGTGTTTTACATTTTTCCCTTCCCAGTACAGCTTTCCCCCCATCATGCACAGTTTTAAGCTTGCTTCATTGTAGCAGGTAGGGTTAACTCGGTGGTATGCCAAAAACGTCGAATGCTTCTTTCCCCCAATCCAGACAGTCTTATTACACTGTCCACAGACCTCGATTGGGGGAATTCCCTTTATTTCTCTTTTGTTTCGGAAGTGGGTCTCAGCAGCCCCTATTCCTTCCAAGTTCCGAATAGGTTTTTCCTCGATACTTACTCTCGAGTTTGAGCACCAGATTTTCCTTTCTGATTTACATAATTCAAACTGAGTGCCGTTTAACCAACAAATACCTGCCTGTAGTTCCGAAGGGCACTTGGTCATGAGCTCGCTTTCTGGGGCAGTCTGACACTGCTCACACTTCCCCTGGGGAGCCTCCCCTAGGGGGGCCTCGGCCTCTATTTTCTTGATCGAGTACATGACTAGGCTCAGGGACATCAGGATTCCCCACAATTGCATCCCTCTGCCATTCCCTCCGCCCGTACAAAAGTATACGGCGGGGATAACCATCTTCCCGGCAGCAAGGACTGTCTTCAGGGGCCCTTGATGTCCTGATGGCAAACCTCCGCTTGAAGGTTGCCCACCGAGAGGCTTTAACTGGTTCAAATCTACAAGGTACTTTTACGGTCCTTCGGCACTCAATTTCCAAGGGGTCTGCTTTGCAATCAAGCTGACCCCTTAATCCTTTTTGGTAAAACAGGAACCACTCCGGAGAGTCAAGTTCCAAAAGGCCCGCTCGAGTCGCAAGTATCAGGAATCGATTGGTCTGGTCTAGCTCTTTTTCGTAGCACCTAGTGCACAATCCCCTTGGTTTATAACCCCTTATGCAATGAGTTACCCAAATCTGCTTACAATAAGCGCACTTAAAATGTATAAACGGGAAACAATAACAATCGCGGATATTACAACTTATCTTCTCGCTATTGTTCATTTGTTGTGCCTTCGGAGCTTGATTTTCAAATCTCCTGGCGGGGTGGTGATCTTCCACTCGGGGGCTTGGCAATCCGGAACCTTCTTGGCCCGAGAAAAGTGTGTCCACCCTTTCTCGGCCGTTCGCACAGCAGTGTCCGTGGTCAGGAGAACGAGGAAGGGACCTTCCCAATGCGGACTGAGGGGAAGTTCCCTCCACACTTTAATCAATACTTTGTCGCCCGGCTGGATTTTGTGAACTGGAAATCCCAATGTTGTGCTCTGAGGAATCAATCCCTTTTTCCGGAGTTCCTGTAGATTTTTATTTATAGAAATGAGATAAGGTTGTAATTGCACATCCTCTATTTGAGGGTGTGCCACCGGCATCCCATGCCTATATGGCATTCCATATAGCATTTCAAAAGGGGATAAACCGGTTTCAGAATGAGGCATGGTCCGGATGTTTAACAAAGCTAAAGGAAGACATCGGATCCAAGTCATTTTTGTTTCGATTATTAATTTGGATAATTGCGACTTTAAGGTTTGATTCATCCTTTCCACCTGTCCCGAGCTTTGAGGGTGCCAGGGGGTGTGATATTGCCATCTGATTCCCAATGCCTCTGACAGTTGTTTGATGATTTTGGAAGTGAAGTGAGTCCCTTGATCAGAATCGATATGGTCTACTATCCCATATCTAGGAATTATTTCCTCTAGTAGAATTTTAGATACGGTTTGGGCCGTAGCCTTTGCTCTGGGAAATGCCTCGACCCAATGTGTCAGTTTATCCACTATCACTAATAAATATCTATTTCTCCCAATCTTTGGTAGTTCCGTGAAATCTACCTGGATTCTCTCGAATGGCCTATACGAAAGTGGCCGGCCACCCCAATTTGTTTGTTTTGAATTGGCACGATTTACTTTCTGGCATATCACGCACCCCTGTACCTCTTGCTTGGCAAGTTCAAAGATTCCTTTACATCCGAAAAATTTTAAAAATTGTTCAGCCAGTGCCCGGGTTCCCCAGTGGGTTTGTTCATGCAATCTCCTGAGTATTCCTCTCGCTATACTTTTTGGAACCAGCTCCCTCCCGTCTGGCAACCACCATTTATTTTCTTTAAAATATCCACCTACCTTCTGGAAATCTTCTTGCTCCTTCTCTGAAGGAAGCACGGACACTTCTGGGGTTTCTTTGGGACTGATCTCGGGAATACTTACCGCCAGTAACGCAGCTCGTTTCGCCTCTTTGTCCGCTAGATTGTTTCCCCTGGTGTGAAACCGCCACCCAGTTTGGTGTCCTTTTACATGGACTACTGATATCTCCTGGGGCTCCCTGATAGCTTCTAAGATTTGTTTAATTATTTCTCCATGTATTAATCTTTTTCCCTTGGTGTTTATTAAACCTCTTTCTTCCCATATTTTTCCAAAAGTATGCACTACCCCAAATGCATACTTCGAATCGGTGAAAATAGTTCCCCTTTTTCCCTTCAGGCCTTTGAGGGCTCTTAAGAGTGCAAACAGTTCACAGGCTTGAGCCGACCAACATGCTTGCAAAGGACCTGATTCTATGATTTGTTCGGTCTTACCATTTATGATGGCATAACCTGACTTTCTTTTTCCTTCTACCACTTTTGATGAACCATCAATAAACCATTTTTCTCCCCCCTCTAACTCTTGATCTTCCAGGTCTGGTCTTACCTTAGTTTGCAATTCCACTGCTTCAATGCAATTATGCAACAGCTCACCTGTTGGTTCCCCAAACAAAAACTGCGCCGGGTTTTGGACAGTAGTTGTCCTCAACTCGAGGCCCGGCGAACTAATTAGCATGGCTTCATATTTCAGAAGCCTCGAATCAGTTAGCCATTTCTCGGCTTTTTGTTGTAAGATATTTCTTACATCGTGTGGGGTGTAGACTGTCAAAGAGGCTCCAAAAGTTATCTTTTTTGCTTCCCCGACTAACAGAGCTACTGCAACAATTGCTTGCAAGCAAGTGGGCCACCCTCGACTGACTGGATCTAGGATTTTTGATAAAAATCCTATGGGCTTTTTCTTTTCTGCCCACTCCTGGGTCAGAACTCCTTGGGCTGTTTGTCCACTTACATCAACAAATAGCTGGAATTCTTTATTTGTGTCTGGCAAGGTTAGAACAGGAGCAGTTATAAGTGCAGTTTTCAATTCCTGAAACTTGCTTTCATCCTGTGTGGTCCATTTTACTCTATCTGTGTTTAATCTCTCATACAAAAATTTTACTTTTTCACTGTATCCTTCAATCCACTGTCTGCAATATCCCAGGAGCCCTAAAAATTGCCTGATTTGTCTTTTCGTTTTTGGGGCTGGGAGCACCAGAATCCCGGCCACTCTGTCAGGATCTAGCATCTTTTTCCCCTGAGAAATCCAATGTCCAAGATATTTTACCTCGGGCTCCGTGAACTGCAGTTTGGATTTTGATACTTTCAACCCCTTTTTCCCCAGAAAATTCAATAATGAAATTGTACTTTTTCTGACCTTTTCCTCCATGGTTCCAGCAATTAATAAATCATCTACATATTGTAAGAGCTTTGTCCCTTCTTCTGGAATGAATTCAGTAAGTAATTGTTCCAATGCCTGTCCAAATAAATTGGGTGATTCCACAAACCCCTGTGGGAGGACCGTCCACCTTAATTGTTGATTTCTGTTTGTGTCCGGATCCTCCCATTGAAAGGCAAAGAAGTTTCTACTCCCTTCATCCAAAGGACAAGTCCAAAATGCGTCTTTTAAATCAATTACACTGTACCATACATCCTCGGGTGAGAGTCTGTTAAGTAAAGTATAAGGATTTGCCACTACCGGAAACCTGGTTCGGGTTCTAGCATTTACTGCCCTGAGATCCTGCACCAGTCGGAAGCTCCCATCCGCTTTCTTCACTGCCAGGATGGGGGTGTTATGTTGAGACATGCAGGGTTCGAGGGTACCTCCTCTAAGGAGGTCATCAATTACTAGTTTCAGACCCCTTTTCCCTTCTATCGGGATGGGATATTGTTTTACCCTTATCGGGTCCTCTGGGTTTTCTATTTCAATTTTGATGGGGGTAATATCTAATTTCCCCACCTCCCCTTTTGAATGCCACACTTTGGGATCGATTTCCCTTTCATCTTTTGGACTCAAATGGAATATCTTTATTACTAATTCAGAATTCTTTACGACAATGTTTATACCCAATGAGACAATCATATCTCTTCCTAACAAATTGTAATCGGCTTCTTCTACTAATAACAAATTTCCTAGGCATATTTTATTTTCAGACTCTATTTCCACATTTTTAATTACAGAAACTTTGAAGGGATCTCCCTTCGCACCGATTACCACTACCTTTTCCTTACTTACCACGCATCCCCGTGGTAATTTTTGCAGGGTGCTTCTCTCAGCTCCCGTGTCAACCAAAAATTCTATTTCCTCGCGATGGGGACCTACTTTTAATTTTATCAAGGGCTCTTTAGCTGTTATCATCCCCATCTGAAAGAGCCCAAGACTTCCCTAATCTTCTTGAAATACCTTTTCATCTTTTATTTTCTGGTGGCAATTCCTTTGTATGTGTCCTACTTTCTTACAGTAAAAACATTCTGGGGGATCTCTCCGCGGGGCGGAGCCATTCTTCTGTGGCTCCTGCGGCTTTTTCGGCGCTGTTTTAAACTTGCCGTGTGTCTGTTCTTGTTTCTGAGCTTCTTTTACTGCGGCCACCAGTATTTTGGCCTGAAGTTTCTGTTTCTCGTCTTCTCTCCTCATGTAAATCTTTTGAGCTTCCCTCAGAAGCTCTTGGAGACCTTTCTCCTGCCACCCTTCAATCTTTTCCAATTTCTTTCTAATATCCTCCCATGATTTCGCCACGAACTGTGTTTTGAGTAACACTTCTCCTACCGGAGAACTAGGGTCCGTCCCAGAATAGATCTGCAGACTTCGCCGTAATCTTTCCAACCACTCGGTGGGGGATTCCTCTTTCCCCTGACATTCCCCAAACACCTTACTAATATTTTGGCCCCGGGGAACCGCTTCCCTTATTCCTTGCACAATTATATTCCTTAAATCATTCATGCTCCTTCTACCATCCTCTGTTTGGGCGTTCCAACTCGGGCTTACGCTCGGCCACTTTTGAGTGCCTGGCGTTCCCTGAGGGTTTCGCCGCTCCCACTCCCTGATACCAGCTTGTTTAATCATTTCTCTTTCCTCTTGACTAAACAGAGATCTCAAGATAGCCATGAGATCTTCATAGGTATAAATGCTACTGCCTAAAAATTCATCCAACCTTTCTGCCACTCCAAACGGATCATCCAACAATCTTCCCATCTCTTTCTTAAATGCCCGCACATCCCCTGAATTTAGGGGTACATTCACAAATCCAATCACTCCTGGAGCAGTAGGCACTTCCCTGAGAGGGAACATTCTGTGCCTACTCTCATTCTCTTCCCATTCCTCACTCATCTGTCTAGACTTAAACCGAGTCCTGCTTGCGGGGGGGGAATAGGGGTTTTTGAGAGTTTGTTCCTTTATTGCTGATGAAAAATCAGTTGCCGCTAGGTTATTATGAAGGATCCCCCTTTCCAAAGTTGGGGGATCTGGCTGGGGCAACGGGACGGGCAATGGGGGATACGGAGATCCCCTATTTTGCGCTACCATGGTTTCTTGGGAAACCGCGGCGGTCGCGGTTCCCACAGGAGGAGCCAGGGGAGGGGCCACCGGAACCACTGCTGGCGCCGGTTCCCCTGTTCGCGATGTGTGTGCTTCACTTGGTTGTGCCAGCTGGCTCGTGGGAGCTGATGGCACCACTTGGTCCACCACGGGAGACCCTGCCGGCCCGTGGTATGGAGGAGGTAAATGATCCAGGGGCTCCCAGGTTTCTGTTTTTGTTTCATCTTTTAGTTTGATCGGAAATAGTCCTACTCTGGCCTTTAGCCAGAGTCGGGCATATTCCGGTTCCTCGGAGTCCGAGGGAACCTTGCTCTCTACATACGAGAGTAACTCATTGCACGTCCACTTTTCAAATGTTCCTAATATTGGCCAAGTGAGATGGGGCCTCAGTTTCTGTCCCCCCCAAACCTCGGCACAATAGTAGATCATTTTTGCCTTGGACTTCTTTTTCCTTTCAGGGCAATTTTCCCACTCTTTTAACAACCAACCCAAAGGACTTTCTGGTGGGATGTCTAACAATTCCTTCGTTTCTATGGAAGGGTTTCTCGTGTCTACTGGCTTTTGCATTTTACTCTTTTTCTGTCCCATGGTGAAGGAAAAAAAACAAAAGTCTTACCTAGTATTCTGCGTTGTGTTTGTAGTTTGAGAGTCAAAAAGTCTGCTAATACTCACCTTCTCGGATTGCTGTTCCGGGGTTTTTCTTAGCGCTTTGATCTCTCCTCCGGACCTCTCCTGGGTCCTGATTGCTAGAAGAGTTTACTCTTTCCCGAGCTCTACTGGACGTCCTCTTCCTCTTCCAGCCCTTCGTGATCAGTCCCCCAGAGCACCCCTTTGGCCCCAGGCTTTACAAACGTGTAGAGAGAGTCCTCTCACCCCGACTCGCTTCCTCCGTGGCCGGCCAATTCCCTCGCGGGAGGATGGAACCGCGGCTTTGGAGTCCGCTCTCGCTCCGTGATCAGATCACGTCTCACACACGCTTGCCCAATCACTCCGCTCAACCTTGCAGTACTTACAGCAATTTTCCTGCGAGGATGTCTTCGTGCACAACTGACTTTTTATGAGCTACCAAGCCGCGGCTTCTCTTCCCGAGCTCTTCCTGGATCCGTATTTTCTCTTTTATTGTGGTTTTTACCTCAGCCTAAATTTGGTTCGGGTGTCGGAGTGAACTGCGGAGGTTCTCGGCTTCCCAGGCCGCTGAAATCAGCGGGGGTACCCCCCTGGATAGCGAGGTTCTCCTACAGTTTTTCCGATCCGAGTCACGGCACCAATCTGTTATAAATGCAAAGGCAATTTTGGGATAAAATCAAAGAGAAATTTATTAAAAAAACAATAATAAACAGAAACAGCGATAAAAACCCACAATAAAAAGAACAGCGCAGCGCTGGGTGGACAGGGGTCTACACCGGAGGTATAGGTTTCCCAAATCCACGTCTGAGCATCCTCAGGATTGGGGTTTTATAGGATTTTTAAGTCCTCAGGCCAAAATTCCAGGCAAGTTCCATTCACCAAGTGTCCTTGATTGTCCAGTGAATGGATTTCCTGACCTAGAATGATGACATTATTTTTGTGTCCGGCCAGAGTCTCCTCTCATGCAAAGGAGACTCTGTGTGTTGCAAAGTTAAGTTTTTCATGACAGGGTGGTGGAATCCGGGTTGGTGCCGATGAATATCTTGGCCGGGTTTCCTCCTTTGTTTTCCCTGATTGCTTTTTCGACACAGAGATGTTTGAGTCTGGCGAAGCTTTTCTTTTGGAACTTGTCTTTTTCGATTGATCAGTTTCTCTACCCACTGGAATCCGCAGGGCGTTGCTTGGATCCGGAGGTAGATAATTTCCCGAGCCAGTGTCATTGTTTTCCTGATGGTCCGTGTCCTGTGTGTTTGTTTGGGTTGATGGGCCGGTTTTGGTTAGTTATCTTGGGCGTTGCTGGTAATCAGCAACCCCTCGGCAGAAAGCCTCATCCCACTTGGGGGGGGAGGCTTTTCCATGCTTTATATTTTGTTTTGTTTCTACAAAACATATCTTTCTTATATACTCCGAATTTTTAATACAACCATAATTTATTACACTTTTTAAGTACAGATTGTTGTTAGCACTATAGGAACTTCGTATTATGTATCAAAATTACTCTACAGAATGTGCTTTGCTAAGAGCAGAATTTGAGAATTAATGTTTACCATTTGAATTTATGGAATCTGGTAAGGAACAAATCCCACTACTCTGACTCCATGCAATTACTATAAATGATAGACCCTTCCCAGACCCTGGAGGGTGGGGAAGATAAACTTTTATTCTTTCAGTTTATTCACTTATTCATTTCAGTCTAGTCCAGGGCTTTTGTTATATAATTGAGGAAAACTGTAAAGTCACAAGAAGTTTCCTTTCTGTGACACACACAGCCGTCCTGAAATTAGTTGCAGCTTAATTTTTAAGTTAGCTGGTTTTAATTGTGGCTAATTCTGTAAGTATTAAAATTAGTGATAAGATCCTTAGTTTTATACTTTCTTAATATTGCTTGGAATATTGTGCAAGACATTCTAAGAATGCAAGACAAAGATAAGCAAAACCTCTGAAATCTAGACAATTATTCTGCCTTCAGTAGTTGCCTCCATGTTTCTATTTGCCAGAAATGTTGATGTGTTTTAGAACACTGTGTATATTTGCTTTGTAAAAAGGACATTTTGTGCCTTGGTGCTAATTGTGGAAACCTGCTGCAGGGAACTATCACCTGATCTATTTTATTTCATATACTTGCCTGACAGTTCCTTTGAAACTATTTGGAGCTCTTGCATCAGTGAAAGAGTTAATTGCTTTCTGATGGAAGTTTATCATGCAATGATTACTTTAATGGGGATCCTTTGATTTGAGTTTAAATTAATTCAGAATAAGAAACAAGTTGCTCTTCCTTTCAGCTTTGAAAGACAGGGAAATCACATTTATGTTCAGTGAATGTATTGGTTCAGGTGTAAAAAATGTAATCTTTGAGTCTGAGAGTTGTAAATCTTATTTTTCTCCTCTGGTCTACTTGTGTTCGATTTTTTTTGGTGACAGCTTTGATCCTCACTATTGCCACGCTGTATGCAGTGTGCTGAAAATTTCTTCCCGAGAATTGTTTTATTAAGGCTGTTCTTACCTGGTTTCAGGTCAAAAACTTAAGAGCTGCTATTCAGCTTCTCTAAGGTTGTTGCATGCATCCTCAAATCATTTGCACTTCAGTGACAGTGATAGGTTTTACACACTCTGAATGATGTGAAAAAACAGTTTGCTGGAGAACACTTTTGGCAGGAGAGGAAGGGTGGTGGTGATCACCATATGGCTTCGTAAAATTCCTTCAAGGTGGCCAGACAAAAGGCATTTAGCTTGAAGGAAGGTCCTTCAGTCTCCCAAGAGGTCAAAGCCACTTGGCTTTGTCATTTAAGCCCAACATATTTGTGAAGCATTTGTTATTGACTCAGTGAACCAGAATGGAGAGGTAAGAGCCAAATTCCTACCTCAGATAATTTGATTCACACCATCTGATTCTGCCAATGTCTTTGAAGGTATCTCTGAAATTAATCTCCAGTGAGAAGCTACTGGTGGTTCAACAATAAATTTCTCCAGGTCATCAGAGGAAACATCAGCCGAAGAAAATTTGGTTTACAAGAAGCTAATAATTTAATGTGTTTTAATCAAAGAATTTGGGGGAAATATTTTGATTCTCTTAAATGATAAAAAAAATGATGTATTTTCCTGTAGGGAGGAGAACTTGGAATTACTAACCTTTGCAATGTTAGTGACATCACTGGAGCGGTGAGTAATGGTTTACTTTGTTAATTACTGACATTTTATGTTCCTGCTATTTGAATACAATGGGTACAATTATATTTTCAAAGACTCCATGAAAATGTGCACAGTTGCCTGTCTAGCATAAGTCACTAAGTTGAGTGGGTAGATTTGGTTCAAATTATTAGAGACACGGCTACATATTTTTTATTTAAAGAAAATGTGTAAAGGGTGATGATCTCTGCTGTGAGTTATGTTCACATTTGTGATAGACAAAGTTCAAAACCTTTCATTTTTGAGACAATGAGCCAAAGCTAGTGTTGCCTCCAACATGCAAATCATTAAGACTGTCTTATTCAGTTACCTCTGTGCAGTTAAGTAGTTTATTTTCACAGTGATTCAATGTAAGAAAACTTTTAATTGTTGAACATTTAGAGTTCTCTAGGACTTCAAATAGTTGTGTCTGTCTCGGGGGCTTAACGTGAGTTTTCCATAGGAGCATTCTTGGAGGATTTCAGCTGATGTCCTAGTTCATATTGCAGATGCAATTCAAGCTGGTGGTGATGAATAATACAGAGAATAAAAATTTTCAGCTCTCCTGAAGCTGCTGAATAAAGCTTAAAGACTAAGTGGCAAAAAGAAAATATAAAAATATATAAAGCTATGCATGCAGGATGATAAGCATGGCTGGAACCAGTGGAGAAGCAGATAAAGCGGACTACAGTGGGGTTTTTGCAAGTTATGTAGCAAGAATCAACATCACATGCCCAAAGAAAAAGTTCAAGGAAAGGTCACCTTTAATATTGAAGCATTCACTGAATATGGCCACCAGAGACCCCTCCTGATAAACCTTCAGGACCATAACAGGACTTCCAGTAGGAGGCAGATACAGGAAAATTAGTTCTAGGAAAGTGATGTTTATGTATTAGATGAGAAACACATTTTAATGAATATGTATGATTATAGTGGATAAATACTTGGTTGTAAAGTCTCACAATACACACAAAAATAAGGAAATGTCCTTATGAGTGTCCTGCACAGATAAAGAATTCTGGGTTTCTAATGGCTCAGATTGTGTTAGAAAGTTTTTCCTGCCAATTGCAGTATCAGTGATTATACATATTCTTTGAAGAGTAGTGGGGAATTCAGTCTTTATTATTTTCCACAAGACTAGTGGCAAGCAGCCTCTCAACACCTCGTATCTAGTGAGGCTGGGCAATTTATGATGCCGGGACCATAAAAGTCTGTGTTGTCACGACAATACATAGCAAGGTTGACTCACCTGTTTAAGCTTCTGAGTATCTTTGCTCAGTGTTATCAAATCTTCACTTTATTTTTCATGAGGCTTTGCAACACTCAGTATTAGTCTTCTGCTTGTAAAGTTGTTTCAGATTCCCTTTAAAAAGAAAAACCTTCACAACCACTAAGAAGTAGATGGGACAGCATAAACAAGAAAGGTCCAACATCAAAACTGAATGACATAATATTTATTGCTTCTCTGCAAACTCATGGTTTTAAAGCCAACGCCTCTTGGCGAGCACATGTGGGAGGGCTTGTGCTGAACAGCTTTCCTCTGTGCTTTGCTGTCCTGCACATTGCATGTCTGCCGCTTCTGCACAGAGAATAAGTGGTGAAATAAAACTGGGAGGGTGGGGGTGCTGGCCACATCATAGCCAGCTAAGTAAACTCATTCCCAGAACAAGACTGAGTTTGTTTTGCTTTGTATTTGGTTTTGCATTGAGAAGGGCACTATATAACATAATTCTTTTACTTTAGGATCTGATCCTTATAACACCCATATCTACCTTTAAGGTATTGCTAATTGCTGGAGTATCCATTTAGAATTTTGCTTTAAAAGTAATTTTTAAAGCCATCCTCTGTCTTTGCAGTGTACAGAGGGATGTCAGTTTTGGAATGCAACCGTGCAAACTGACTGTCCACTGAAATGTGTGAGTATTACCTGAGCTTTGGCTCTATAGCATTTGTTTCCAGCCTGTTGAGTATCTTATCCAATGGCAGACGTTCAAAATCCAATCAGAGCAGTGTTGCTACCAAAAGATGTAATGTCTACATTTTTTCTCAGTTCCTTATAATTTCTGATTTGGGAAATTAATAATTCTTATTATGCAAGTTGCCTGTAATATCAAAGGTTTTCATTGAGTTTGTCAGAATATATGTATTTTATGGTTCATTAAGCTCAACACAGATTTTTAGACAGTGAGAATGCACTAGTGCTTTTCAGGATTTTACTCTACTGGGGCTGTTTTGGAGTTTCATGTAGATGTAAATGAGGCACATGGCCCTCAACAGATTGATTTCTTGCTTTTACTAAACCAGGTGGATGAGAACTACCATTGGTTTGGGACAACTGCCATGACAACTTTTAAACTTCTCATTTTTCTGCATCTCTTGAATATCTGAATCTCATTCAACCTTAGCATCATGCTAATGCTGACTTTCTGTTTTTTCAAGTGTGGGTTTTCCTTCTTTAATTATTTGACAATGATAGGGTTTTGTAATGTACTTTCACTATAAGAAATCCTAATAAATTGGTATTATCTATTTGAAATACTCAATAAATACTTAGTATTTATGCTAACCCCACAATTTATTAATTTGTTTCTTGGCAGAACGAGACATACACTAGAGCATGTGAGGTAAGTCAAATACCATCAGAGCAATACCAAAAAAAAAAAACCCCACATTATTTCCGCAATTGCTATATCCACACAGTGGTAGGAAATGCAATGTAGATACACACACTTATCAATTCAGGTCCAATTGTTTTGTACTCCCTAAAGATGAAGAATGAATTATTTACCTTTTCAGCATGGTGAGCAAGGCCAGGTTTGCACTAAAAACTGCTGTGTGACAAAGAACATTGCTGTAAAGAAAGAAGACTAATCTCGGTATTATGAAACAGGACAGACCTATGCAAACCATGTTCTACACTCTCACAGAGTGTTGTCCATCCAGTTTTTCATTAATTCCATCAAAGACTGTCCAGAGAGAATGCTTGTTAAGGCTGGTATGACACCAGCTTGGCAAAAAGTGGGAACAAAGAGTGGGAGCTAGAAGACAAAACTCTTGACTGGATAGAGGCTCTAAATTAAATAAAACACAATGTAGTAAGGGGCAACACAATGCCCTTTAGAAAGAGACCTCAAGTGGGGAGTGCTGTAGATGGACTGGTGTTCACAGTGATGAATATGGGTCAACCAAGTGCTGGTAAAGAGATGGGCCCTTTCAGCATGAACAGAGTGCAGGATAGGAGGGTGGGGATGAGATGATTGAAAGATTGTGTTTGGCACTATTGAGACCAGGATGAAGGTTGCTCCCAGATGGAAGCAACACATTTCAAGGAGGTGATGGAGGAGTTGGAGAGAGTCACAAGTAGAACACAAACCCATTGGCAACCTGGAAATTTGATTGAAAGGGTTGTTTTTTTTAAAATGCTTTTTTTAGTCTATCAAATTGTGATGATGACAAGGGTTTACTAGTGCACTAAATGGTAGTTTTGGAGTGTAGGAACAGTCCAAGAGGTAACCAAATTACTTTTGTAGAAATATAAAATGAGTGTGGGGTTTTGCTGTTTTTGTGTTGGGGGATTTTTTTGCCTCTTTGGTCATGTAATATGCCACTTAAATGTTCTGACTCTGCAGGGGTTTTTTTAGGATTACTTTTCCACTGGGTCTGACTGACTGACTTGACTACCCACATGTCAGGCATGCACTATGTCACTGCATCCAGAGGATTAGGTCATTGCAGCCTGAAGAGCAAAGGAGTGGGAGTAAAAGTCGGACTTTTTCTTTGGCATTAGCTCAATTCTGTTGTCTGAATGCACCCTGGGACTGAAATCTGATAGTATTTCTCCTTCCACCTAGGAATAGGGGATTGCCATTGAATTTCATGGGAATAATCGCAAGAAAAGACATCAGACTGTGGCTTATATAATAACGTTGCTGATGGATGGATAAAATATGAAGATTTATTGTTTTCAAGTAGAGCAGCTGGCAAATTTCCCTCAAAATTTAAGTTTAGGAGCTTTAACAATCCTCTTACCTCAAGCAAAAATTTGATTTATGGTTCAGATTCAGAACAAAAACCAGAAGAAGGTATAACACAACAAAAAACAGATGTTCAGAAATACGTGTGTTAAATGAGGCCAAAAGTGTGCAATCTGGGGACATTGCCCATTAAAACAAATAAATATTAGTCATAAATGAAAGCTCCAGTGTACAGTAGATAATTTATAGGTGCAAATACCTGAATTTTCACCTGCTAACAATGGTGATAATTTAACTGAAAACATTTTATTTCTCTGAATATGAAAATATTGGAAAAACATTATAAGTGCTTGCACTTGGCACTGAATGTCTAGATGTGATATAATGTATATAGGAATATACAGCTAAGCAAGTTTTCAAATCTGTCTTGGTTGCAACTGTGTTGTCTGAAATAACATGTCTTATCAGTTTCCATAGGGTGCCAGAAGTGTGTTTCCTCAAATCATAGGAAGAGCAATTAAAACTTTCCTCACTTGCTATAATGAATTGCTTCTGAATGATCTAAAGGTTGATTATCACTTGAAAGCTCTCTGCTGTATGGAGAAAACTTCAAGACTTTAAAGCCTGAATGAACTTGCAGAATAAAATGAGCCCAAATAAACATCCTGCCTAGAAAAGCTCAAATCACCACTTCTCCAAAGTTTTGGATTTCCAAGAGACTCAATCTTGCATATAATTTTAAAGCTACTGAGACCCACCTAGAACTCGTTTCTACTTCTTCTTAAGTTCTCTACATAAAAAGCAGAATGACACATCTTCCCTACCTGAACTGAAAACTTGGGAATTTTCTGGTTTTAGCACATCAGTGTGGAGCTCACTGCTCTGGGGTATTTGTTATGTTTTCAGCTTGTAGGCACAACTGTAACAGAAGGAGGAGCTGCTGAAAAGGAAGGGTGGTTTAGCATGGCTGCTCTTAAAAATTGCTAATTTCAGCTATTTTGAAAATTCACTGGAAATACATTGTAAGAATGTGCCTCATTCATAGGGAATACGTGAAGCAGGGAAAGGGTGAAATGTAACATGTGGAATATATTACTAACTAGTCAAAACCTTGTCTTCCTAACTCCATGGTCATCACTAAAGTCTATTTCCAACTTTAATGTAGCCCCATGTTCATGCTTTCTACAATGGGACAATGTGTAAGGAGGAAACCTTTAATTCATGGCCCAGTAAATTGATGAAAAGGCTCTCAAGAATATCTTTGGAGTGAGTTCATGGTAGTGCTATTTTTTATATTTAATAAAAATATTTCCACAGGGTTTGTGTATCTGCAAAATGTCCACAGAATTTGTATGTTTAAAATGTGTCTGTGTATGTTTAAAACTATTCTGGAAGGAAGTTTGCCTTTACACAAAGCTAACCAGTGGGTTCTGTACCCTACACAGGCAGTTTCCTGTAAGTTTGGCTGTAGCTGTGCAGAGGATGCATATGGAGTTGAAGCATTAAGTAAGTCTGAATAGAGTCCTGTATCCAGTTGACAGACTGACAAATTCATAGTATTGTTCTATGATCTGGCTTTATTTAAAAAATAGGAATGTCTTGAGTATTTTCATTAATCAGAAAACTACCACTCTCTCTTAACAAATACACTGAAGTTTATCTTGGAGTAAAACATTTTTCCCTCTTTCATGGACATGAGACTGTTTGAATCCAGTCTTAACTGTTTAAGATGATACCTTGGGCCAATACAGTAATATTGAAATAGTCCCCTTGAAAACCTTTTCAGAAGTCTCTCATGCCTTCTCTACGTTTCTATTCAGAAAAAAAGTTTACTAAGTAGCTGTAACTAAAAATGTACTTACACAAGTATGGGGTTGTAGTCACAACTGCTTACATTGAACCTGGCCTGTTTCTGTCTGACTTATCAAACTGCCTTTAAAATGCCATGCAAGTTACTCAGCAGCATTTTAATATATTCTTTTTATGTGTTTTTATGGGCTTTGCAGCTTTTAGGTGTGTGAGGTAAAAGGTTTATACTCTGGAGATGGAGGGATTGCCATGAAAGATTTTTTCTTACTGTCATATTGTATTTTCCCCTCAGACTACTTGAACAAGCCTAGTGCACCATTTGCATCTGTCATTGGAAACCACAGTGTCACATTAGGGTGGAAGGAAGCTAACATCTCTGGGGTGAAATATATTATCCAGTGGAAGTTCAGCAAGCTCCCTGGTGACTGGAGGTACACAGAGGTAAGGGAGGACACCTCCTTTTACTTTGTAAGGAAATTGGCTTGTCTCTGCTTTTAGGTGGTTTTTTTTTTTTTGTTCTGTTTTTGTTTGTTTGTTTGTTTAGAAAAAATATTGTTAGGTATATTATGTATATCTACTTCCTGTATATTTCATGTACCTAAGATGTTAGGTACATGAAAGATATTTTCAAAATCATGAGTGGCATGAGGAAGCTGAGAAGGAGTGGATTATTCCCCATTTCTTCAACTTTCAATAAGAACTAGGGACCTTGATGGAAACTAGCAGGTAGCAGGTTCAAAACTAGCAAAGTATATTTTCTCACTGAATGGGTAGTTGAAATTTTCAGCTGCTTCCTGGCATGTGTGGATGGTAAATTGCTAAAATTAAACTCCTGAATATTAAAATTGCTAAAATTACTAAATCGGGTTTGAAAAGTGACTGGAAAAATTAGCAGAAGAAAAAATTGAGTTCTGCTAAATGCAAATATTCCCATTGTTTCATGTTGAGCCATGCTTGTGAAATGCCAGTGAGAGTATTCAGGAGAAGAATGGCTGTAGGCTATTTTTTTTTTTTTTTTAATACTTCTCCCTAGAGAATTTTTTTTTTGCTTCTTGTCAAAGCACAATACTTGGCTAGAAAGACCTTTGTTCTGATTCAGTAGAGTTATTCTCATAATTTGTTCTTTTGCGTCATCTGTACACTTGTTATCTTGCCATCATCTCTATTGGATCAATTTACAGGGCACGACAAGTTGGTGCCACAAATCAAAGGTAAAGATAATTTGCTAAGCAGGGAGTTATTCTGAATGAATCATTGATGAAATAATAGGAAGCAATTACTTCAGGCAATAAATATTGCAGTGTAACTAGGATCCTTTGTATCTGAAACCTGTGGTATATGTTTAAAATACATAGCTTGTAATATGCTACTATTTTAGCTTTTATTTTTTTACTTAAAATTTGCTATTGCATCAATCCACCTGCTCATTGTTGAGATTTGGTGCCATGTTCTGAAGAAAGAGAAGAGAAAATATTCTAAAGAAATGGAAAATCAAAGTCTATGCTGCAAATAACTTTCAGAATTTCCTCTTAATTAAATTTGGAATGCTGCCCTTTTTTATCCTGAAATATGTATGTTGTTGTATCAGGCCTCTTTTGCCTTCATAAGATCCCACATAGTAGCTGCAGCTGGAGGAAGGAAAAGCTCAATTGTGTTTGTGCATTAATCTAGGTAGTATCTGAAACTTCATATACCGTCAAAGACCTGCAGGCCTTCACAGAATATGTGTTTCAAGTAGTTTGGATCATTACATCTCAGCTGCAGCTCCATTCTCCGCCTAGTCCCAGCTACCGGACACATGCTTATGGAGGTAATGAGTTGCACTATTAATTCCATCTTCCAGGACCTTAATAGAAACATTTGGGTTTCATTGCTGTTTCTTTGGCAGAAAACATCAGTGCCTAATCTTCAGAACCATGTGTATGTTGTCTCTTGGGCAGCTGCAGAAGACCAAACTAAAAAACTATAGGTTCTTTTTGTTTGACCTAGAAGATTTAGGGCTTCTCCCTGCTTTTGGTTTTAAAACCAAGCATAGAAAATGACTCGGTCAAAATAGTGCAGGCACATGGGGTACTTTTGGACATAATTATGCATATATTTGATTGAAACACAGTACTGTTTTCCTGGACATTAAAAAAAACCCTGAAATGTTGCTGAAATGTTAACGGTCCCTGATAATATTTATTGTATAATAATACATTTATATGTATAAATGAATTTACAGGTGTAAAACCTAAAAATATATTTAAAAATGAAAAACGGTTTATGTCTTAATCAAATCCTGGATTCAGATATTTCTCTCTTGCAGTTCCTGCAACAGCTCCTGTCATTAAAGACATTCAGAGTTCAAGTCCAAACACTGTTGAAGTTAGCTGGTCTCCACCACTTTTTCCGAACGGATTGATTAGTGGATATAACTTGCTCCTGACCAGTGAGAATCATAAATTGTTGAGAGCCTCAAGAGGGCACAGCTTTCAGTTCTATTCCACCTTCCCAAACACCACTTACAGGTACAAAAAGAAAAGATAGCCAACGTGGCCACATATGAGGTCACACTTCTTGCCCAAGTAGCCCTGAGTATGCCTTAATACCTGCATTACCTGCCTTAATAATTCTGCACAATTATGCTATTTTCTTACATTCTTGCCAAAAGCAAGGACACCTTCCTTGAGGTAACAGAGTTTTCCTGGGTAACTTGGCTGCTTTTGCAGAAGTCAGATGGTGAGGAAGGAAAAATAACTTGATATGGGGCTGGGAGGCTGAATTTTCTTAGCTGCTGTTTTTAATTCTTTTAGGCTTGTGTGGCGTATTTTTAGTATAGTAGGAGAAAGATAGAGCAATCTTCTGTAGTCCTTTAAGAATCTGGAAAAATTCCTTTGTTTTTATTAACCACAAAGGGCTGCATTCTACTTGCACTGGTAAATACAGATCTTCCTTTGAAATGGAGTTGTTTTTCTGAGTCTGAAAATTTATTTGGAATTGAAACTTAGAAGATTCTGTTGTTCTGCCTTTGGGAAATTCAGACTTTGGTTGGTTTTGTTTTTATTCTAAATTTTCCCAGAGCATCGTATTTAAACAGGCATTTTCTGAAAGTCAAGCACTTCTATAGCAGTTTCCCTACTCGATAAAATGTTTCTCAGGCAATCTTTCAAAAGAAACCCACCAACCAAAGCCTGTCTCTTTGGTGTACCATAGGTTCAGTATTGTGGCAGTCAACGAGGCTGGTGCTGGACCCCCTGCCGAAGCCAACATCACAACACCGGCATCCGAAGGTACGAGAGTAGCAGAGTCCTTATCACCGCCTGTTCCTGGGGATAAGCTCTTGTTCCTTGGCCTGGCCCCTACCTGGCAGAGGACACAAATATTTAGACTGTGAAGGTGTCAAGGAGTTGGGCACTGAGGGGTCAGGAGCACATCAGAGGGTCCTGTTCTTCAGCTGTGGATATGTTAAGGAAGCACAACTGGTAGGCCCAAACAGATCTGAGCTGTATTACAAATGAAAAACACCACAGTGGTCTGAGGCAGTGACTGGAAAAAACATAATTCCATTTTCTAGATGAGATTTTAACAGCTGTCAGACAAATACATTTCTTCTAATATAAGATATTTAACATGAAACTCTTTTGTCAAAAATCTCAAGCCATATATGTGAAATCATACCAATTTATTTTGCTCCTTCATGGAGGTATTTATTTTACTATATCAACTAATTAATATTGAAGGTAATGATGCACTATATTATTACTCAAATAATTGCAGAATTATTAATTAATTGGCAGAGAAAGATATGTGTTGACATAGAGCACAAATAAGAGTGAAATCGATGTTATGGAAATGTTCTTTTAGGAAACAAAATAAGACTTCCCTTCTCGTGAAAAGATTCAGTTGTCAAACACCTGGAAATTCTTCAGTTTTATGAAAACACTCCAAGACTGTCTCTGAATTGCCAGTTTTCTGCTATTGGTTAGAGAAACTGAACTTGCTTCTCTAGTGCTTTCTAAAATATTACTATTTGTGTGTGTGTGTGTGTGTGTGTGTGTGTATTAGCTCAGACACACTGATATTTCCTTACTTGACAACTCCACAGAGGTTTGCTCTAGGGTTGGTGGACCCTGAGTCATAAACATTTGTGTCATTTTTGGAAAGCCCAGTCTGCATTCACTACATCAATCCAATGGCCAAGCAATTAATTTAAGGTAGAAAACAAACAACCAAAGAAACAAACCCCCCAAAGTCCACCTTATGAGGGTGGGGAACCACCTCACCCCCCTTGTTAGTTTTCACATAAAATTTCAGTTGTTTTCCCTCAAATTGCACAGGCACGTGCTTTCTCTCTGTGCTAACATGAGCAGGAGCAGCCCTTCCTCATGCACCATGTCCAGAAGTGGTGTTACTGCATCAGGCACTGAGCTGTGTAGGTCTGAGAAGAGTCAGGGAAAGAATCTGATTGCTGCTGTAGATTGCAATAAATGTTACTTGAAAAGAGATAAAGAGGCAATATTGGCCTCTTGTACTCCGCTCTGAAGGCATCATTATTGAAATTACTCACAGTGTGTGCATCATGTGAGAAATACATGCAGCTCAATCTATGCAGATTATCTGGAAATAAATTAAGACAGCATTTGATCACAGTTTTGTGATATCCATATGAGGAAATGATATCTGATTGCAGACAGCTGCTTAAACTGGAGAGGATTAAAAAAAGGGAAGGATTGTTTGCCAATGGAAATTAGCCAAAATCATACTCAAAATAATACACCATCTTTAAGAATGAAGGTAACAATCAATTTAGCAGGGTGTGTGCTAGATTTCCAAGGATTTAAGATTCAGAAGTGAGGCAAGTTATCTTTCCCAGGGCTATGCATAGGCCAGGCAGAAGGTACAGATTTACTATTTGCAGAGGTTTTGATGTAAATTACTTGGGCCTTTATAAGCATGAAGTTAATGTGACTAAAACTATCCTTGTTGACTTTAATTTCTGTGACTTTATTAGAAAAAAAAAATAGTAAATTTATCACCTTTGAAGTAGATGATATTATCCCATTATCATCTTCATCTGTAATAAGTACTTGTTTTTTGAATAAATCACTAATCATTACAAGAAAACACATGAAATACATGGACTTGCCTTGCTTTTCTCCAGCTGTGGGATAATATTCTAGTTGGACTGGGGTTTTCAAAGAAGTTCAGAGGGGTTAAATATCCTATTTCTGCTGGATCTTGAAGTCATGTGTGCCTTCATTTCCCCAAGTCAGTAAGGCTTCATTTTCTTCAGCTTACTTTCCCACACTAGGGAACTGACTATTGTTGCAGGAATGATGATGTGAAATTCACGTGGTGTGTTCCCACTCTCTGTGAGGAGCCAGAATCAACTGCAATGGTGAATAACTCCATATACTTTCAACACTCAAAGAGTTTAAGTTTTGGTCTGTCACTGCTAATGTAAAAATATATTCATAGGTACATACATACAAACGTTTGGGTACATGTGCATATGCATGTCTGTTACTGAAGTATCTGAATTGGCAACATGCTGCTGTCATCTAAATTCTGAATTTTTCTGTTTGCTAGTTAAAGAAAAAGCAGCGTGGCTCTTTCTATCCAGAAAAGAGTCTTTAAGGAAGAGATATACGGAACACTTCCTTGAAGCTGCTCAATGCCTGCCAAATGGTGCTATACTCCACAACATCACAGGTAAAATCAGATTGGGCTCTCTCCTTTTCTGTCAAGTGCAACTAAGACCTCTTTTCACCAAGGACAGAATTCACCTCACATAGCTTGAGACAGTATCTAGTCTCCCTTTATAGATAATCAGGAGAAATAGGAACTTTCAGGACCTGATTTGATATATTTGAAGTGACAGGCATTAGGAAGAGAAAAATCATTCTTCCCACTGCAACTTTTTCTTCACTATATCTAGGCAGCTGGTTAATTTTTTACGTTGTAGGTATATAAATTGAGGTAATATGAATCCATGTTTCCTTGCAATTAATATCTACTTTTTCTCAACAGGAATATGGGGAAATGAAGTGGTTCAAACTTCTGAATAAAATAATGCCAAGTGTTAAAAGAGAGTGCTATTGTATTAGCATACTGATGAGGCATTTAGTAGCCAAAGTCACCAGATAACCATGTTATCTCAAATTACTCACCACTCTAACGTTTCTTATCTACCCTGTCCTTGGTGACACTGTGGAAATCTGAGTTTATCTACCAAATTTCACAGAGCCACAAAGGCTCTAGAGAAAGAATGTTGCCACTGACTAAATAGCCTTTGATAGTGCAGAGGTGGCACAGATTATCTCGAGATTGAATTCTAGAGTGAAAGGTGCTTTGTGAGGTGCCAGTTGCATCTGTTTGACCTGTAGAGGGGCAATCAGTGTTGGTTTGCATATTACATGTCCTCTCATTGTCTGATTACCTTTCTGAAGGGTAATTCTCCATAATAATGTCACCTACATAGCACATGGGAATGCTTCCTTATATTATCTGAAAGAAGACTAGAAGTCAGGAGAAAAAACAGTTAACTTTTCTCTGACAAAGACGATGATGTGTTGCAGACTGAAAAGTACATATTTTTAAGGCAAGTAGAATAATTAACCGATAACTGAAACTTTTTTTGTATTATCTGTGTGCACATATCTTTCTATTTTTAGGAATTTCTGTGAATATTTATCAGCAAGTTGTCTATTTTTCTGAAGGGAATTCTATCTGGGAGAAAGGAGTTGCAAATATGTCTGATGTATCTGACCTAAAGCTCTTTTATGCTGGCTGGGGAAATATTGTATCCATCTCAGTAGACTGGCTTTACCAGAAGATATACTTTGTCATGAATGAAAAGGTAAAAGTCTAGTACTTAATTAATTTCTTGCTTAATTTGAACCATTACATGATTAATTTTACATGAGAAAATATGATTTATGTGTAGATATGTATGCACAAAATATAATTACAAAAATATATTTTAATACAACATTAATATTCACATATTTTATAATTTGAAAAAGAAGAAAGGCTTAACTATCAGGTCATATTTAAAGGAAATACCCTATGTGGAACTCTGGCTCCTGGCCTTGTTTTTCGCCTTAGGATGTTTTGGTTTTAGTTTGTTTTTGAGACTGACTTCACACCCTCCTCATATCCAGTATAGGCACACTGTTTCTCTTGGTTACCCATCTACTCTGTTCATTTCCTACTCTGCCTCAGGCAGGTGGTCAGATAATTAGATAGTGATTTTATTGTCTGTCATAATTGACAAAATATGTTAAGTGTTTCATACAATGGCAGCAGCTCAGATTGTATCTGCTTCAGTTTGAAGTAAAAACTGAGATGGCAACCCTGCACTGGATTTCTTACTCATAAAACATCAGTTACACTAATGGTCAGATTTTGCATGTACCCATGTAATCCTCTAATGTACAGAGGACTAGAAACTCGCCCATAATGGGTAGTGGGGGATTTTTTTTTTTAATCCTCTTGCCATGTCTGAGTTTTTACTTACTGCACAGGGAACAGGGAGCAGGAAAAGCAGTAGTGATGGAAAGATACAAATGAGCTGTAGATGAGTAGACCAATGGCAGAGATTTCTGAATTCCAAGGTATTGCTTCCAGGATCAGAAAAGCATTTCCCTTCCCTGCCAGATGATTTTCCAAGTACGGTTTGCCTATAATCCTCCAAATTGAGTATAGGCAGTTGGATACGCAGTTTTCCCTCCAGCTTAGAGGTATGACTGACAGCTGCAGGGTAAGCTGTCATGGCTTTGTGCTGTCATGGCTTTGTGCACACAGTTATATGTGGCTGACTGAACACTCAGGAGCCCAGAAGGACCTAGGACTGTGAGCGAGGTGTTTCACTCTCTCCATCCCCTGAAGGAATCTCGGGTCAGCTTGTCTGCTCATTAGCCAACACCCTATGAACGCATCACCTGCTTTTCTTCTCATTCCCCAGATACATGTCTGCCATTTAGAGAACTGCACTGTAGCTGAAGACATCACTCCTCTTTACCTGACATCCCCTAGGAAGGTTATAGCTGATCCCTATAATGGGTAAGTGAACTCTTTTGAGTGCTTGGTGACAAAGATGCTGTAAAGCTCCTCTCTAATTTTCTCCACTTCATTAGTCATCTAGGTTTCTGTTTCAAGCTCTTAAGTTAACAAAACAAAAGTGCAATTGGCAACAAATAGCAAGCTACAAAACAATTGGAACAAGAAAGGTGCCATGCAGTATTGTTTCCTGCATTTTCTTTACGGCATTAGCAGAAGAGATAAAGATTTTTCAATACAGAAATTAGAGTTTCAGAAATTTCATGCTTTTATGAATATGAAGTTATATGAATTTTAAATGTTCATGCTTAGCATTTAAGGTATTGTAGAAGAATATTCTCCAATAATCTGCTATGCAAATTTCCAAAAGGTAAAAACTGATGTGTCTACTTCCCCAGCATATATATACTAATAGTACCAAAAGCATTTTTTTATTGTGCATAAAGACAGGCACATGTCTTAACTGCTAAAATATTTGTGGCTTGTCTACAGACTTGCACTGTAGTTATTTGAGTTTTTTTGGTCTATGGCCAGTTATATTTTCTGTCTCCTGGAGGATGGAATATACAGAGCAAACCTTCCACTCTTTCCTGGCGCCGCCTCCACAGCTTCACCAGTGGTGAGATCCAGTGCTCTGAGAACCTTCACAATCAACTTCCAATCTAAGAGACTCATTTTCTTCAACGAAACAGAACAGGCCTTTGTGTCAGGTTTTCTTGATGGTTCGGAGTTTCACACGCTGCGATCACAAGTGCCATTTAATGACATGGAGAGCTTTGTTTACGAGGATAACACATTTATAGTCACAGATGGCTCGGCAGTTTTCCACGAGGAGGTCTCTCCAGTGGGAAGTTCTAGCTTCAATGAGTACATTGTGGATTGCAATTTGGTGTACCCAGAGTACTTTGGCTTTGGCAACTTGGTTTTCTATGGGCCATCGACTCAGCCCTTTCCTTTACCAACTGCTCCTCGTCTTGTCACGGCTCTATTTGGATGGGACCGAGCTGTGATCAGCTGGAGGCCACCTGAACGTGCCATTGGAACCAGTAAGTTCAGCTGATTTCCCTGAAGATCCACTTCTTTCTAGAGAAGTAACTTTCTAGCTTCTCTTTTCTTGATTTGGGCTTTCGTGACTTCAACAGCAGATCCTGATGGAAGTTATGGAGTTACCTCTGAAAAATTTAGCCCATAATTTACCAGTAAAATAGCTAAATTGTCTGTCTAAATCAATAGAAGTTTGTGTTGGCAACTCATCTGTTCCCTGCAAGGATTTTAAACAAAGCTTGATCTTAAGTATATTATGGAGTAGCAGTAATGCCGGGTACTGATATCGCACAGGAAATGCATGGCAGAGGTGTAATGACTTTTGATCAGTGACTGTGCTATGGTTTCTACCCTCTGTGCATGTGTCTTTGAATAGGAGAAAATTACCTGGCCAGGGAAAATTTTTTGTTCTGATTGTATTCCTCCTGGGGGATTGAAGCATGGGGCCAGAGGGGAAGAGTGTAAATTTTCTTAATTCCACTGATATTGGCATTTTTAAAAGGAGTCTCCAATATACATCTTTCTCAAAGGATGTGTATCACCAGTTACAGTCATTTACTCTGTAATAACATGATTATTTGCTTCACACAGGTTTATCTGCTTGGCAGAACTGGACCTACGATGTGAAAGTGTCACCCCAGCACTCATTTGAGGAGGAATGGGTTGTCTCAAATATTAGTAACACGAGGCTTACAGTGAAAGGGCTGGCCAGCTTCACAGCATATGAGGTGTCAGTCAGAGCTGTGTCTCCTGCTGGTGCAGGGCCATGGTCAGAGTCATTTAGAGGTACAACTTTAGAAGAAGGTGAGAATTGCTTTGTCACACAGGAAAAATGAAGAACAAAGTGTGTATAAATCTTTCCACCTAGTGAGACACACACTTTGGGCAAAGACTGCAAAATGAAGGGCACAAAAAAGAGTTTTTCTTAGAAATATTAAAGAATACAGGATAAGTAAATTTGCTTTTAGTTAAAGCAGTAAGATTCTCCAACTAGAATAATGATATTAAATTTTATTTATGCATTATTACTGGTACTTATCTACATTTTTCTAATGCAAATACTCTATCAAAAACATTATTTGATATGGTAAAAGAGGTGTTATCCCTTTCCATTGCTCTATAAAGAACTTCTTGTGACGAAGTGGTTTGTGCAGTGCCCTGAGGGTCAGTGACAATTCATGGAAAAGTGCAGCTCACCAAATGCTGAAAATTCTTGGTTTGAGCATAGATTATCAGAGGATATGGATTTGTGCAAAATGACTGAGATTTCCATGTCT
Organism: Poecile atricapillus; assembly: GCF_030490865.1. Lineage (NCBI taxonomy): Eukaryota > Metazoa > Chordata > Aves > Passeriformes > Paridae > Poecile > Poecile atricapillus. Next base: position 49,342,809 of record NC_081251.1, on the reverse strand, counting down.
TTGGAATGTTTTTTTAAAACTAGTCCACCCAAATTAACGTGTGTCTGAGGGGAAAATATCTTCCAGTTTAGGGTACTGGACTGACTTAGGGGTGACTTTTACCTGACTTTGGTAAGGACAGGTCCAAACCCACAGTGTTTTTTCAGCATCTAATACAATTCCAAATTGCCTTATTGCTCTTTATCTGAACCTACCATGAGTTTCTCAAATTATGACATTTTCATGCATTTCTTCTTTGTCCTTTATTCCTTAGGACAGGGGCAGTTTTAAAGGCACTTTTGTAACTTTCCAGAAACAGGAACCACTGCTATTGAAATAGAAATACTATACATAAATTGCTTCTTGGTGTGCACAACTGCAGTTTTCTTCTTTTGCAGCTGAAGAAGAGCCCTATATGTTGGCTGTGGGGCCTGAAGGTCTCTGGAAGCAGCGACTGGATAGCTACAGGCCAGGAGAACTCCTCTACCCTCATATAAGAAATGTTTCAGGTACATGCTAAACAAATCACTTACTGCTGCTACAGGCTTTTTTGGCATTTATTAGCTCTCCATAAATTTCACCTACAGCACTGAAAGACAAGAGTTCTCTAGACTTGAATGTGCAGGGCAATACAGCAGCTTCACTGAGCTGACCCTTTGGGTTCATCCCCTTTCTTCTAGTTTATCAGTCAAATTAATCCTTAGTGAAACACTTCTGACATGACCACAGTTACAGCAGAGCTAAAATCAACCCTCTGAACTAAATAGCTCTGTCTCCAGCATCCTAACATATGCCATGCATTTATAGTAATCCAGGCTATATATGTACAATACATGTACATTATGTCCTATAAAGAAGCATCTACCTTCACATTAGCTGAGACTAACTGTGCATTTGTATTGATTTTTAAAAAGCTGAAGTGCCTAACCGATTTTTATTCTTTAAAACAATGACTTTGGGTTTTTTTTCATTATTTGCATGTTTGTGTAGTGCTTAACATATTCCTTTTTTTCTTCAAGACCTCGATTGGTATAATGACACTCTTTATTGGATTAATTCCATGGGGGAAGTTCAGACCCGGATACTGAACAAAAGAAAGGGTACCGCAGAGAACACTTATGTGTCTGGCATCAGAAATGCAAGGATGTTGGCCTTTGATTGGTTGGGTCAATGCTTGTATTGGGCTGGCAAGGCAAATACGGTAGGTATAGCTGCATTCTTGAAAGAAAAAAAAAAATCCCTTAAATCAATAATAAAGACTGTAAGGCAGTATTTGGGAAAATAATGCCTACTTCTTGCAACCTGAGATACATTTGGACCTTTGCTATTATAGTGTAGAACAAGGAGATCTTTATTTCCTTAAGTTATTTTCCACAGTTATACAAAATTTGGGGTAAAATATTCACTAACATGCAATTCACCAGGTGCAAGTCAAACATGCTATCAACAGTTCTGTTGGATTCAAGATTGTAAAAATAAATGAAGATAATGAAAATGGAGGCTGCCCTGTTGATCTCATCCAAGAAGTAGATGGACTTTATTTTAATCAAATTTGGCGTTATTTGTTTACACAGAGATTTTCAAGGTTGACCTCTGCTCTGTGATATTTTGCAGATCACTGCAGTTAAAAAATAATTACAATTACACTTTGTACACTCTCATATCAGGAACACTGACATGTGAATTATTTAAAAGGTATCTGACTTCAAAATTGTAGTGCTAATTTATGCAGTGCTGTCAAATTATGCTTTTCATTTCTTGTAAGTGCAAAGTCAGAATCTGTTTTAAAAACTGGAGCTAGGAGGCCAGATTTCACACTGCCTTGCACCCTCATTTACACTTGTGAATAGTGAATATGAAGTGGGTGAGAAATTCTGTCAGACAGAAGGCTGCCAAAACTGGGAAAGCGAAGGAAAAAAGCTATTTCAGCTTTTTCCTTTTGTTACTTTCTGGCAAAAATGAACTAATAATTTTGCATTATTCTTCATCCTTTTACTTTGAATGCAAAAGGTTTAGGCTTTGAAAGCTGAAGGCTTGCACAGTCTTTTGATAAACAGCTGTGGAAAAGTCACTAATGTACACTCAGCTGATCATAGCTGATGATTTAGATGTGATGCTAAAGTCAATTCTTTTGTCCCTAGATCTATAGAAAATCACTGTGGGGAGGCCATATAGATGTTGTAGCTCATGTTGTCTTCTCAGTGAAGGATCTAGTTGTGGATTCAGTAAATGGCTATTTGTACTGGGCCACAATGTATTCAGTGGAGACCACAAGATTGAATGGAGAGGAGTATCTCATGTTACAAGAGCAGCTACAGTTTTCTGATAAACAGGTGACTGATTTTTTTACTTTTCTTTCTTTTTGTGAGAGATGGGGTGGAGGGGTGGTGTGTGTTTCAGTATTTAGAACCGTTGAATATAGTCAGTGTTCACAGCTGTCAAAATCGTGGTTGTAATGCTGCTTCTTCCCACATGTGAAAGGTTCCTTTTTTTCCAAACAATTTGTCTAATGGTCACTTCTGGCTTTCACATCAAAATGTGAAACCAGAGCTTCATAGCATCCTGCCTCTTTTGTGATGTTCCCCAGCTTGCAGGACCTGTCAAGGCCAGTTTTGAGGCTTGGCACTTGCCAGGGATACCAGGGTTGCATTTCAGGCTGCAGAGGTGTGTTCCAGAAGTAGACTTTTCCTCTGGTGATGAGAGAGGGGGGAAGGCATCTGCCCCTGCTGCAGCCTGGCACAGCTTGTTGCTGCTGCTGCTGCCACGGTGCAGGTGCCACATCTGCCACTGACACTCTCCACCTTTCCTGATCCTGTCCCTCATGTGGTGGCAGGAACAGCAAGTTCAACACCCTGAGGCTTGTAAGGCTCTCCTTCCCCAGCCCATCCCTTCCCTTCCCCATCCTCTCTTCATCGCTTGCCCAAACCAGACACAGGCCTGGTCCCAGCTTGGCCCCCCTTGCTTTGCCCCAGGCTCACAAGGAGCTCCAGAAGGCTGTGAGGGGGCTGGTGCTGAGCAGAGCAGCTCCTCAGAGAGAAGGGGCCTTCTTGCAAGAGTGAGTAAAGACACTGGGCAGCATAGGTGGGGAAAAAGGGATGGGGGATTGCTGTTTTAGTTGTATTAGGGTGGAGAATGGGTCCCACGCAGAAGTAGAAAGAGAGGGAAAATAAAGATGCTGTTTCCACCAGTAGCTAGCTCACCAAAGATCCTGTAGTATGTGGAAGCTCATTAGCTCCCTTTTCCTACCTGAAGACATTTTGTTATGCTCTGAGGCCTGCACAGATAACCTCCATATTTCTGTTGACCTTTCCCCTGTCTTTCTTCTACATTCACCTCTCTCTGATGTCCTGTCAAGTCTCTTAAAATCTTGCTTCACTGTTGGCTCCTCACAGGTCATTGTGACCTGGTCTTCTCTAAATCCATCCTGCCTCTGCCACCATGTGAGATTTGACTTCATTCTTGATAGGAGGATTGGTGTTGCCAACACAATGGAAGAACTCCAAGTCTGAGTATTCTCATGAAAAAATCTGTCAGGGTCTTAGCATCTTCCTTCCTTCCTTCCTTCCTTCCTTCCTTCCTTCCTTCCTTCCTTCCTTCCTTCCTTCCTTCCTTCCTTCCTTCCTTCCTTCCTTCCTTCCTTCCTTCCTTCCTTCCTTCCTTCCTTCCTTCCTTCCTTCCTTCCTTCCTTCCTTCCTTCCTTCCTTCCTTCCTTCCTTCCTTCCTTCCTTCCTTCCTTCCTTCCTTCCTTCCTTCCTTCCTTCCTTCCTTCCTTCCTTCCTTCCTTCCTTCCTTCCTTCCTTCCTTCCTTCCTTCCTTCCTTCCTTCCTTCCTTCCTTCCTTCCTTCCTTCCTTCCTTCCTTCCTTCCTTCCTCCTTCCCTCCTTCCCTCCTTCCCTCCTTCCCTCCTTCCCTCCTTCCCTCCTTCCCTCCTTCCCTCCTTCCCTCCTTCCCTCCTTCCCTCCTTCCCTCCTTCCCTCCTTCCCTCCTTCCCTCCTTCCCTCCTTCCTTCCTTCCTTCCTTCCTTCCTTCCTTCCTTCCTTCCTTCCTTCCTTCCTTCCTTCCTTCCTTCCTTCCTTCCTTCCTTCCTTCCTTCCTTCCTTCCTTCCTTCCTTCCTTCCTTCCTTCCTTCCTTCCTTCCTTCCTTCCCTCCTTCCCTCCTTCCCTCCTTCCCTCCTTCCCTCCTTCCCTCCTTCCCTCCTTCCCTCCTTCCCTCCTTCCCTCCTTCCCTCCTTCCCTCCTTCCCTCCTTCCCTCCTTCCCTCCTTCCCTCCTTCCCTCCTTCCTTCCTTCCTTCCTTCCTTCCTTCCTTCCTTCCTTCCTTCCTTCCTTCCTTCCTTCCTTCCTTCCTTCCTTCCTTCCTTCCTTCCTTCCTTCCTTCCTTCCTTCCTTCCTTCCTTCCTTCCTTCCTTCCTTCCTTCCTTCCTTCCTTCCTTCCTTCCTTCCTTCCTTCCTTCCTTCCTTCCTTCCTTCCTTCCTTCCTTCCTCCCTCCCTCCCTCCCTCCCTCCCTCCCTCCCTCCCTCCTCACAGCCCTTGCTAAAGAAGTATTTTCTTTTATTCCATCTGTCATACAAAATGTACTCCTATTTTACCTGAAGCCAGGTTGTCCATTAAAGACCCTTTCCAGTTTTAGTGTTACTTCCAGTTTTATCTTTCTTAGTTAGCTTTGTATCATTCCCCAGAACATTTCACTTTCCTTTCCCAAATGAAAAGAATCTGCTGTTTCTCTGATTATTTAAAAAAAACAAAAAAAACCAAAAAACCTGGCCTAGTTTAGTCCATGAAAGGCCAGCTAATCTCCTTTGAGATTTTACTCCTGTGATCTTTTACTTTCATGAGAGCTTGGGAAGAAGGAAGGCAGGTTTGGTGTGCCACCTACTATACTTGTAATCCTGCATACAGAAGAATGCTAAAACTTTTGTACATGAGAGACAAGTCTGTGTCACAAAGGACCAATCTATCTTCCAGTGCTTCCCTACCTCTGTGGAAGCTGGCTGGTGTGAACTGTCTCCATAGAAATATATATATTGTCCAAGCTCAGTGGCACACTTGGACTTAGCATACATCTTCTGGATGATCTCTGGCAAAGGACCAACAAGCTCCAGTTTATTCTAAATCTCGAACCTCAACTTCCTTGCCCTTCTCTTTTGAATCACTACTTGCTTCTCTGGATCACCTCATGCTAACCTCAAATTTCTTGTTCTTGCTTTCAAGAACCTTGGCAGCAATATGACTGCTTGTCTGGTCCTGTCATTTTTTATTTTTTTTTTCTGCACCTTTCTCTATGTCAGTGATACCAGCCTTCAACCATTCACTTATTCACACCTCCTACAAACAAACATCTCCTCTTCTGCTTCTCTGCTGCCCTAATCTATGCACTGACTTCCTGAACTCAGCCTCCTGCTGTGATGCACACAGGCAAAAAGCCAAGTGAAAGTGTCTAGATTGAGAAGTGACCAGTTATAGCTGACAGGTGCTTCTTTATTAAAATAAAACTCAATGAAACTCTCAGAAAAAAAAGGACAGCACAATGTTTTTTAATGATGGAATTGTTGAGCTGGTTGTTATCGTCTCAATATCAAGAGGCAAATACATGTTTGCACAGGTACTAATATGTATCTTCCTTGCACAATGAAATCCTTTACCTGAGAAGAGCATGTCTTACCTCAGTACTAAAACACAGATGCAATAGTTAATTGCTGTTATCCAACAGTTAAAGTGTGTTCTCCACACAGTGGAGTGGTTCGTACTGATATTCACCATCTGTTTTTCTAATAAAGAATTGCTGTTCAGCTGGATCTTCAGCAGTTTGTAGCTGTACTTCCTTTTAGCTTGAAATCTGAATGCTAGGAATAGGAATAGAAGAGCCTACTGTGAAAATGGCAGGTTTCCTAAACAAATACAAAGGCAGAGCTTTGAAAACGTAATTTCTTTGGCAGGAACTAGATCCTTTTATGGCAATTATTTTATTTTCTGATCAGTTGTTTAGCTCAGCTGGCATGTATTGGCAGAGCTTGATTGATTTTAGCAGAGCTACTCTGATTTATTTTAACTTAGGATCTGGCATAGAATTTCTAAACCACTTAGCTGTTTACACTGTACAACATGACTAGAGCATAAGTAATTTATAGGGGAGCAGCAAAGTGCATTATATGGAAGTGGGGCCAGGACCCTTTAGGTGTTGTTTCAATATTTTTAGTCAAAAGATATTTCAAATAGCTAAGTTCATCCTGCATCTCATGATGTTCAGTTTCATTGCACCACCACAAATTCATGTCATGCCCAGAGACTAATACCGCTCATGAACTGGGAAATGTTTGCCTCTCTTTGAAGCATAACAGAAGGGAGGTGTTAAACTACTGCCTAACTCCTGAAAATGAATAGTACAAATATTTATTTGCCTTCTAATAGTGGTGATACAGGGATCAGGATAAAGAAGATGGACACATTTATAGGAAAATGTAATAGCTGCAGGAAAAAAAAAATGAGGTAGGGTAGAAGGACCTAAATGTTCAAAAAAGCAACATAAATTCAGGAACTTATCTTTTGGTGTTGAGCATTGGAGGGAGAATAGGTAAATGGGATAAAATATAGCACAGCTGACTAAATATACACTTGGGCACATACACACTGTGAGATATTTTTAACAGGACAACCTACAGGAGCAATCATTCAAACCTTGATTTTCTGACATACAATGTCAACAGAAATATGTCAAGAATGTGATTACATAAGGAGCAACAGACAACCAAGTGATATAGCATTTGCTTTCCTGTCATCATCTTCTGCAGTTTATTAATGAAGAGTTAGGAAAAAAAAGGCTGTTCCACTTACATACATAATGGAAATTTAAGCTTGTAAAAGAATAGTTACAACTAATGTTTGCATGAGAAGTTTGAGAGCTGCTGGAAAACACGTTCAGAGAGGCCCCAAACAACTTGTAAGCTGTGCTAATGATATAAAATAGACTAAACTTGATAACATTTAGCAGACTAACTTATGGAAGCAAATTCTTTTTTATTCACAGAACAGATTATTAAATGTCTGATTCTTATTACTGTTGCATATGGTATTGAATCTGTTGTTTACTACAGAAACAAGAAAACTCTATTTTGAATATTAGATCCTATTAAAAAGGAACAACAAATCTTTCACCTCCCTTAAAGGAAAATGAAACACTGAAGTAAAGAACAGGAAGATTGTTTAATTTCCTTCCCCCTTTATTTAATGATAAATTATTTACAAAAAAAAAAAATCAAATTTCCTGCTCAATCAAATAAATTAATTAATATTTTGCATCTATTTTCCATAAGTAATGCAACACTTTAAACTGTTTCTGTATAAAATCAAAGCTGGAAAACAAAGACAAAAGACCTGAAATACTTTTTTCAAAAGGTGATTCTGACTTTCAGACTGGATATCACCCACCTCTTTCAGGCAAAGAATGCTAAAATACGAGAGATATTTTGGTAGGTAGTTCTGCTAATCTCTTGATATGCTATTGCCATCACATCTGAGGTACTCAGATACTCCAGGAATGAACACTGTGACAGGTGTTCAAAAAATGTTATCTAGAAATCATCAGCTGCTATAAATAGGTGTCCACCAGGGACCTGATTATTTTCTAGTGCTATCTCTTTTTGTGTTAGAATAAACATTCATGGTAGTGATGCTGTTTTAGCCAATGAAGGGTCTCATGATGCTGTCTAGACAACTGCTATGCCTAAGGGCTCTTACCTCAGAAGTGAAGGTGTGTTCAAATTGCTATTTGGACTGTTTTTTCTTAGGTGGTTGGTGTAACTTTGGATCTCACCTGTGGTTTCCTTTACTGGCTTGTGCAAGACAGTCTATGTCTAAACCTATACAGAGCTTCTCTCCGCAAAGAAGGGTAAGTAAATAGGTAAGAAAGGTAAGAAAGTCTGTATTTTCTAGTTTTTGTCATACTCTTTAAGAAAAAAATGCCATTCAGTGCACACTATTTACTAATTTAGCAATAAACAAAAAGAAGAGCTAGTGATCGTGGCTAGCTGATGGCAAACTACATGTGATGGTTGGTAACACAGGTTTACAGCAAGAGAAACATGGTATGGAACCTCAGCTGAACTGAGGTCATGCTCATCAATTTTTTGACTTAGCTTTAGGAAATAATTGCTGCTTATTGTCTATTTTATCTTGGCATTTACAACTCTCGACAGTTTCCAAGAGCCTGGAGCTCTGTAACCTGCTCATCTTTCACGAATCTCAGGACTTGAACTGACACCACTTTCTCACCTGAGCAAACAGCACTCAGCAGGCTTTCCTCTCAATCATCAAGAGCATGAAATGGCTGCATTACTCCAGAGAGGCAGAAAGTTTAATAAGACAAAACATAACAAACAGTGTTTATGGGTTAGCTTGATTATATACTAAAACCTTGAGAAAAGTGGTGGTTTGTTCTCTAAGTGCAAAGTGTATAATGCAAAGTAGTTTGTGAAGCTACGTTTTTCCTCTCTTCCATGTGGGGAATGTGATTATTTTAATATTCTTTCAAGCATCAGATTAAGCTGCTTAAACTTAATTGAGAAGCATCTGTATTTACATGTGCCCACAGTGTTGCAGGCTGGCTTTGTGTGGAATCAGATGAATTTTCTGACTGATTTTAGACTTGCTATGATTAATAGTAAACACTTAAATAATCAAAATATGTTGATTAGTTTTAGCTGGAACATGCAGCTCCATTATGAACCAATTGGCAACCATAAATCATTGTCCCTGGCATGCCAGAATACAGAGATTAGAAGTGATCCATCCTAATGGACCTGATGGCGTGTCAAAGCTTTTCCAAATTTGTTTTGGATGGCATGTGTCTAAGCTCAAAGACATTTCTGAGATGGCAAAATGATGCCTCTTACAACATATTTAATCTCTTGCCAAGATAAATTGGGACCTAAAAAAGCCTGTTAGTTTTGACATAGAATATACGAGGCAGATTAAATCACCAGTGATCCCAGTGAAGAAAAATGTTAATATATCTTAATAAATAGTGGAAGAAAACCAGCAGGGTCAAATAAATCTGGGTTCCTGATGTAGTGAAGTAGAATGAATCTCATGCTCTGAAGCAGATTTCACTGTTTCAGTGGAATTGTTGAGAGAATGTAGGCTGACTTTTCAAAATACTCATTTGTCTGCATCTATGCAACAGGATCTTAAACCATTTCATAATTGTTTTCCAATGAAATAAAGGGAATGAAGGCCTTTTTGTTCTGCAATGTTTCATATGCTGAAAAATGTTCTGCTTTAAAGAGCTAAAAGAAAAAAAATTTGATTTCCTGCCTCCTACATTTTAGAATTTGAATTATAAGTATTAAGAACGTGAATTATAAAAAAACTTAACAATGTGTCAAACATTGCATAAATCTGTTCCCTCTACATGTGTGCTATCAGTTGCTAATTTCATACATATTTCCACAGTTGTGCTAAGGCCATTGTCACGGAATTTGCAGCATGGAGTACTTCAGAAATATCTCAGGGTGCACTGGAATACTACAGTGGTCGTCTGTTCTGGATTAATAGGCTTCAGTTTATTACAGTCCAGGAAGTCAATCAGAGCCTTAGCATTCCCTTCTCACAACCAGCACAGTTTACAGCCTTTACCCTTGTTCAGGCGTCACTTAAACCTTTGCCAGGTACATTATTTTCTTTATCTAAACTCCTCAATACAAGTATTCACTGTCAGCCTGCAATTCTTCATTCTTGAAATTCTTTAGTCATTTGACAAAAGATGGGGACAAGAGCAACTTATTAATAAATATAGCAGGACACACCTGATACATATATATATATATACCACCTGATAAATATGTCAGGCTAATGTGCAATTATAAAAGCTGAATGTATACATATGGATAAAAAGAATACATGTTGTTGTTGTTTATTGTTTCTATTTAATGCTGTCTTACAGGATTTACTTTAATGCTTTAAATCACGTTTGAATAGTCTACCTTTTCCTCACATTCTTTAGATTATTATTATTTCTTCTGTTTATGGACAGGAAATTTTTCTTCTACGCCAAAAGTGATTCCAAATTCAGTGCCAGAGTCTTCTTTCAGAATCACAGGAAATTCCTCAAGTTTCCACATCACTTGGAGTCCCTCCACAAAGGTGGAATGGGGAACTGTCTTTTACTGCGTGGGATCAAAAGCTCTACAAGTGAGGATCTTGATGCAATCCCTCCCTATTATCTACATGTATTACTGCACATACTTGCTGTTACATGTATCTTTAAAAAGAAATAGAGTTTGTTTCTTCTCCAACATTTACAAATTGGTCAAGATCCAAACTAAATTGTAAACAGAGTGCAAATTGTCCAGTTTCTCTGGCACTGCAGCCAGCAGTGGCTCTGGACTAGTGGGTGTGATGTGAAGAGCCAGTCAAGGAGATCACAGTGATCAAAAATTCATGAGAAAGCCTCTCACAGAAACTCAGAGACAGAAGTGTCCTCTGAGGGGACAGTGGGACAGCCTTTGCTTGAATGTGAAATCCAGCCTTCATCCCCTCTTTAGCACATATGGTAAACTTTACTTTAAATTAGAAGGGCGGATTGCTGGCACATTGCTACACATCACTACAGTGCCACAGGAGCTGGTGAAACAATGATCACTCACAGGAAGAGAAGCTGTGTTTTCATTTAGTTGACCAGTTTGGCGAAGGAATTTTGGAAAACTGAAGGCCTTTTGAGTAGGAAAAAAAATCTTGCTTTATTTTGTTCTGTTTAATTTCATTTGCAGTCTATGGAGAGTGAAGGATGCCTTCACCCCCATAATCTGACAGTGCCATCCTACAGAGTGGACTGGCTGGAACCATTTACACTCTTTGATTTTACTGTCACTCCGTACACATACTGGGGCAAGGCACCAATGACATCTGTATCCCTTCGAGCCCCTGAAGGAGGTACTAAAATTTTACATCCTCTTCCTCTCGTGTAATGGGTACTGGGAGCAGCTCAATGTCAGCAAGTGAAACCTGGCAAAGCATGAGCAGCTTTCAGAGCTAGTCAGCTGCAGGCAGAGTTAAAAGGACATATTTCTGAGTATCTTTGGCAATCATCTATTGCATAAATAAATGCAGACAATTGAAGTAATTGAATTCAGAACAGAAAATGCAGGACAATATGTCTATAACTATGAGCAGGAAAGAGAAACTGAATCCATAATGAACACCAAAGGCTGCATGCAATATCTTAACCACTTAGTAGATTTTTAATAAATGTTATGCATATTTTACTCTTGCTTCAGTGTTTATTTTTGCTCTTATGCATGTCAAAATTAAGTTTGCTAAAATATAGTGTAGAGTGACTGAAGCACTGAGAAAGCTTATGAGATGCAGTAGATTTTGAAATGAATAGGAGAGGGGATAGAATATGCCCTGTGTTGTGAAAATTTTTACAGCCTCATAGTTACATACAGGACTTGGCTAAATAGATATGTCTCAATCTCAGTGCAGGAGTGCATTTTTTTCCTGTTTATACAGCTCCTTCTTTTGGCTAGGTAAGTTAAAACCAGATAGCCTCACATCAATGAAAACCAGAAAGGAATTACCTTTAAGTTTTAGATATTCTTCTGTAGAGTAGTTATGAGGTAGGGCTTGTGTTTTAACAGGAGTATTTTGTTCTGTGCATTTTATCTTTATGTTTTTTATACAGTTCCTTCAGCCCCTAGGAACCCTAGAATATATGTGGTACAAAAGAACCTACATGAAAGTGAAGGGAAAGTCCTTATGGAGTTCAGGTGGGACAGACCTGAAAGAGACAATGGAATATTAACGCAGTTCAGGGTTTACTATCAGCTGTTGAATCAGAGCAGCACTGCTGGCACTTTCATGGAGTGGACTGAAATCAATGTTAAACCCACACAGATGCAGTTTTCTCCCAAGGATGTCCTTCCCAACCTCACAGTGAGGTTTCAGGTATGAAAAATTACTAAGCTTGTCTCATGTTAGTTGGTAGATGTTATCTGTGCAGTCTGATGTGTTTGCCTGGGAGATGTTCTTTTGGCTTGGGGCAAGAGTTTGTGGTTTCTGCTTGTAGAACTGCTGATTTGCTGACTCACCCATGGATACCTGGCTTAACCTCTCTGTGTATCATGTTGTTCAATAAATGGTGAAGCCCAAAAGAAACTTTGCTAGAGGCTTCCCCAAGTCACTATTGAAAACTGCAAGTTGAACACAAATTCAGCTGATCTGGCAGAGAGTGACAGGCCTTTTGAACTGAGCCAGAGTTTGAGAAATGCAAGGACTCATGTGGTTTCCATGCAAAGAGACTTCCAGTTCAGAACTTGTCAAGAAGTAATATTTTCATTGGGATAAAGTTTTGGAACAGACAGGACGTATGCTTGAAAGACAAGTTAAAAGCATGAGAGTGTGTAATAGACCAGATACTAATAAGAGAGAACACCATGTTGGTTGCAAGGTCAACAAACGGTAGGGATTGTTCCAGGCTGGGAAAGGAAACAAAAAGTCTGTCTGGGGTACTTTGAGCTCTAACTGTTAGATGCAACATGGATTGTCAATCTCTGTGGCACTGCTTAAAATTCTCTTCATAGCCACAGTCCCAACTTGAATGCAACCTTTGAACTGACCAGCACAGCCTTATGTCAAACAGGGCACATACATTCCTTGGTGAGCAGCCAGGGGTTTTCTCTCTATTGACTCTACAGGCTCTTATATGCAGACATTTATGCTGTTACTTAACATAAGTGTCAATCTCCTGTCCCACAGGTACAGGCTTTCACCTCTGTAGGTCCAGGACCTTTGTCTGATATGGCAGAGAGGAATTCTTCAGGTATGGATGATTTAGCTGCTGTCTCATGGTTTGTGTGCAATAGCTGCTGAAAATGACAGTACAAGAGTTTGGCAATCTGATAAATAGCCTCGAACATTTTATGTGACATACAGCAGACACAACAGAGGAAATGGTTACATCCTCTGATACGAAAGATTAACACATTCCTTATCATTAGACTAAATTTTTGGGAATTTCATGCCTTTCCTCAAAACTATGCTAAGTTAGCTTTTTTGTGCAACTTCAGGCTAGTATGGAACAGTAGGTTTTCACCTGCAATCTGTATACTGCTAGAGATCATGATACATTTCTAATAAGGCTGTCAAAGTTAACTAGGAAAGTTAGAGAGCCACTATAGATCATAGGCTGTTTCTAGTTTGGCTGTTAAAGGGAATTAAATGAGAAAATCTGATTTACTATGCTTATATTTGTTAGGTAAGCATTCAAAATAACACTGAAAATATCTCAGTAGTTTGATTGTGATGACAAGAGGGCATCTCATTATTTATTGACTGTGGCATACAACTAAATACAATAAGTTCAGGTCCATCATTTATTTGTATCTCATACTTCCTTTCCTTATGAACAACTGTGATTATCTAGGATGTTTTTTTTTTTTGTTAATTCTGCTGTGCCCTTTTTCCTCCAGAACTTTTCCCTGCCCCAACTCTAATAACTATTTCTGCCAACAAGTTGTTTCTTACCGACATAGACAGTAGTCATACCATATGGGAACTTTCAGCAAAGACTAATGTAAAGGACATCTGTTACACTGCTGATGATGACAAAGCATACCATATCACTGAAGATTCTCTTTTTATTCTGAATATACAGAATGCTTCAATGTTTCAGGTATTCTTTTATTCACTCCTTTACTTGAGAGAATCTACTTTCATACCTGGCCATTATTGCCATAATTTTATGGCCAACTATGCTTTTGAAAAAGTAAAAATGACCAGAGTATGCCATTGTTGAAGTTGTCCTATTAATTAGAAATGGTTTGACTGACATCTTCTATGTTGATAAGATATATTATCAGATGTTTAATTTAAAACTCATACTAGTAAATACAAGAAGTTTGTATTTTGTATCACACTTAATTATTTCAATTTAATTTAATTCATTCTAATTTCAAGAGTATGGAAGCAACAATTGATATTTGTGAAACAATAGTTTTGATTTGTCTGAAAGAGTTGCCAATCCATGACACATATTTGTTTGACTTCTACTTCCCAAGTAGACATTTTTCTTTTGAAATCAAATTGATTTTCATAATGTCTTAACAACAGGTTGGAAAATTCCATCCTTTTAAATTTTTTTTCTTAAGTTTTTCAAAGATGCACATCTTCACAATGTCACAGCCATCACAGTTGACTGGATTGCAAGGCATCTCTTTGTTGCACTGAAAACACCACAGAATGAAACTCAAATATTTGTTATTGATCTTGAGCTCAAGAAAAAATCTCTAAAATCCTTGAACTTGCAGCTGGACAAAAGTAATTCAACTGTATCATCTCTCTTGTCATATCCTTTCTTAAGGTAAGGCACATATTGCTAATAACTTTTTTAAAGCAAATTTTAAATATGATTTTCATTAAAACTTGAACTGTAAAAGACTAAAACGGATTTTTTATTGTTGATGAGTTTTGGCATTATGTAAATCTCAGAAATTTTTGGATGTAGTACTACTTTAGAACCGCTAGTTGAGCATGGATATATCTAATTTCAAAAAGATGTCTGTGAGTAAAGATTTCAAATTACGCTTAAATACTGATAGGTTCTTCTATGTGAGTAATGCAAATGAAGGTCAGCACCAGATAACAATTTTTTTATAGTAGCCATTTTGTCCAAAATAGTAAGTTATTGTGGCCTTCTACACAAAAATAATAATTTGGCACTTGGAATCACTTTGCAATTATGCTGCTGTAGTTAACTGGCTTTAAATGTTTGGGAGATTTGTGACAAGTTATTTACCCAGGCTAGGGTTGCATTTAGATTGGTCAGGTTGAAGCTTTTCTGCTGAAAGCAATACATTTTCTTTGATAGCCGCTTGTACTGGATGGAAGAGCTTGATAATGGCAGCCACATGTTTTATTATGATATTCTGAACAACACCGTGCACCACATCTTGGGACAAGGATTGGTAGAAAAACAGATGAGGAACTGCTGCACCTGCAATGTCACAGAAGTGGAGCTAGGAAGACCTATGTATATAGATTTGTCTGACTCCAAAAACCCCCAGCTGCTTTTTATCAGACGAAGAGATGAAATATGGGTCTCAGATGTGGATGGTTGCCACTGCTGGAGAATTATCAAAATACCAAGTATTCAAGGTCTGAGAGTCTTTTATTTGTCTAAGTAGTTTGTGATTCTTGCTGTCTCTTACTTCAATCAACATTCATTTCAGAAAATCGTATTCATGAAACGCTTAGTTTCTAGAACTAAGTCTATACGTCAATATGAACAAAATATTTGTGTTCTGTGTTTCCAGTTTGTACTGTGTTTCTAGTTTGTACTGTGTACAAACTAGAAGAAGGAGCAGTGTGTAGATGTTTACTGATGCAAGTTTGTATTCTAGTAAGATGTAAAAGAAATGCTACGGCCTCAAGTGCTACTTGTCAATAGATTTCACTTAGGATATGAACACATTATTTTGCTAGGGTTTCATATTGGCTACACCTATTGCAGTTTATCTCAGTGAAAAGATACAATAAAAATTTATGCCTGAAAATGGCATTGCAGACTTCATCATGTGGGGAAGGTATTTTATGCAGGTAGGGTCTTGTGTGACAAATTATCCATGTTCACTTCCATAACACTTACTCTCGGCTGCTCAGTTTTCAGCTCAGTTCTAGAGAGATGCTGGTAAAACTGTTCTGTTACCAGAGGAGCTGTCTTAGTGGCTCCTGAGAGATGGCAGATCACAGTGGTCGTCATCTTGGAAAAAGAGTAAAGTTTCTTTAGACAGCTCTTGATTTTGGGTTTTATTTCTTGTGTTTGTTAATGGACTAGAAATTCTCATAATTATAGGCAATTAAACACCTTCAAATCTACACCTGTAAGCTGGAATAACAGTGTCTCAGCATCATGAGACCCACTGGAAAATATCAGAAATCTCTTCTCAAGGGGAGGTCTTTGAGAATACGGTATGGCCAAGATACCTATATTGACTCACTGAGAATACAAGCACCTGCCTGCTCTTGTAAAAATCATGTGCTCAGGGTTGACTATGAAACTGACTTATGCAATGTTTTCCTACAGGTAATAAAATTAGCAGCTTGACTGCAGATAAGAAATTTATATACTGGACCACTGAAACAAAGGAATACACTGAAATTTGGCTAGCAAATAAAGAAAGCAGAAGACACTTTCTTCACAAGAGAACAAACCATGCACTGAAAATCTTAGCTTACAGCTCAGCAGCACAATCATATCCAGGTAGAGGGGATTTGGTTGTTTTGTGAATGTAACTCATTTCTTTCAGGGCATGTATTTAAGTTTCAGATTGTGCTATGTGTATTTATGTAAAGTATGCTTCATGAATTCAGGTGCCTTCTACAGACAAACAATTTGCACATTTTTAAAAGGATGAATAAAAGGGCTGGCCTTGTGTTGGATACAGTGGAAGGTCATGATGATGAGTATTTCCCTTGTTTCTTAATGCCAAACTATGCCTATTTTCAAAGCTGTGTCAGACCCAGAGATTTAGAAAAGGTGGTGCATGTTACAGGGCAGAAAAAGAGTAAATATGTTCCACAGTGCTGTAGCAAGAATTTGATAGTGATCCCTGTCATGACGCAGATTTCTGAGTTTGTTCGAAAGTATGTAAAACTCAAAAAAAGGTCTGTCCTTCCAAAGACAAAGAGATAAGAACTCTGCCTAATAAAGTGATTTATAATGAAGTATGCAAGAGACAGTTACAGGTTACATTATAGTAGACCCAGGCTAATAACTCCTAATATTTTAAACAAACCATTGTAGAATGATAATGAAAGAAATAAAACATTAGTTTTAATAGAAAATTAGGGTTCAAGGTACCTATAGGGATTATCTTTGTAAATGCAGAGGTTTAGAACAGCTACCAACATGATGAATATACTCAAAATAATTATTGAACTCCAGTTTTGCATAAAAAACCTGAAAAATATTCAAATGAATATTTTATTGAGATAAACTTCAGAACAGAATCATTTCACATTCTTTTGGGTAGCTGGTATAGTCATGCCTGCCTGCAGCTGCTCTGACCAATGCTCAGGCTATTCTTGCCAACACTTTGGGCATGTTTGTTCTCATGAGATCTGTGTGGGCTTGGCATTGGTGCAGGAGCCTGGTTTGGCCCTGGTACAGAATGTGCCAATCCCTCTCCCCAGGGACAGGGCTTCCTGCAAGAGCCTCAGGCTTAGCTGGAGCACAAAGGGAAGAAACAAATTTCAGTCCAAATGGATTATTTCTACCCAGAGATCCCCACAGAGATTTTCTAATTTACACTGGGTGCTGCAAATACATTTGAAGGAATATGCAAGAGCCTGACTTTTGTAGGAATAGCCCGTTACTCACTTTGGGAGGAAAGATCTTGACTATGAGGTCAGTTGTGACCTAAGGGCAAGCATTGTTCCTTGTACTTTCTTCCCTGTACACATGCCTAAATTTCTTCCTTCTTAGCAGGAAGTCCATTTAATATATTTTTATTTTGTTTTTCAAAGTATATCAAGTGATGAGGAATTTTCTTTTGTTACTTTTCATTAACTGTCAGTATAGTTTTCTGTTATTTTCTCCCTCTAGACTCCTTTTATACCTCCTAAATTTGGCTCTCATTATTTGTTGTCACATTACACATGGAAAACTGTTTGGAAGGAGTAGTAGATAACACTCAATTGCTAGAGAAAGGTGATGTCTATTCAGTATATATCTTTCCTGTAACAGGCAAGTTTGGGCTCATCACTATGTACTGCCCTGACAACACAGCAACTACAATTTGCATTTCCATCTTCAAGATGCATTTCCATCTTCTTCTTGAAGAAGAACCTAAATTCTTCATTAAAGTTGTATCTTATTAAAGATAAATGAGAGTTTCTTTGAGGACCACTGTTTTTGTGTCCATGAAAGTAAACAAATAAAATACTTTCAGGTGGAACTTTCTTCTGTTTCTCTTTGTGAGAGCAGTAAGAATGCTTTGTAGTTATGCTTCCTCATATGAATGGTGGTAGAATCCTATGCAAGTTTGGATTGGTCCAGCCATGATTTCAATTTTTAATCTTTTGATGTCTTTTCTAGATAAAAGGTGCCTGACTCTCTTGCCAGACACTGAGAAACCTACCATCCTTGCTACGACTAACACCAGTTTTACACTAAGCTTGCCATCTGTCACACCACAGCAGCTATGCCCTGGCATTTCCCAGCCTACACCAACGTACCTGGTATTTTCCAGACAAATGACAAACATCTGCAGGAACTCAATACACTGTGTGTCTGCTCCACAGCAAAAAACATTGGTATGGCTACTTCACACAGAAATGCATGTGCTATCATCTATAAACAGGCAATGTGATATCACTTCTAGTGATTTTATGAACCATTCTGTAGCTTTCTGTCAGCAAGTTTTTCCATTTCTCTCTCCCAAGAGTAATTGTCCTTTCTCTAGGATAATTTTACAACAGTAATTGTCTTTTCTCTAGGTATTTGGTACGTGATAGATTTCTTAGTTTCCCTAGTTTTCCTTTATGCAAGTACCTCCCCCCCTATTTTTGGCTTGTTTTTTGGTATGTGCTTTCTTTTCTGTAGGGACCTATACTGAAACTGTGATTCAAACATTCTTTTTTTAAACATGAAAGATGATTGGATTGACATATGACACTCTTTTCTAAGAATGCATGTTTATTATCTGATTTTGACTTACAGGAATATCAGGGTCCTATTGCTGTCTTAGAGAACCTACAGCCATTTTCGAGTTATTCCATACAAGTTGCCGTGAAAAACTATTATTCAGATGAGGAAGTACTGCCTGTGGGAGAAGGCACAATTGGCACAACTCTTTATGGAGGTTTGTTTCATATTTTATTCTGATTTTGAACAGAGTTCTCATCTCAGAGAAAGGTGTATGCAAATTTGGGTTGTAAATCAGAAAGTGGACAAATAGACTTCTTAAAAGTACAACCTGTGTAGATCTTTGCAAGGTTTTGGCAATAAGACAAAATGAATTTGTAGGATTTATTCAATATATTTATTCTTTATTCTATATATATATGTGTATATATATATATATAATATATATATATTTATATATTCTTAACTCTTTGACTTACTGGCTTCCTGAGGAAAGATAAATTAAAAGTGACTAAACAGTTGCAGTTTTTGCCTTGGACCACAACTTTAACTAAATTGCATTTGAATGTAAGTGTGGTTACATATGTTTAAGTATCTGTGTTATGTATTCATTTCACTTTAAGATTTTTTTCCCTTAGCTTGATGTCATTCTCATAATTCCTGTTTTTAAGGGTAACGCAGATTTGTTTTGTTGTGAACCAGGCTGAAAAGACAACACTTCATTTTTTACTTTTGGACTGAATGAAAACAGCTCATTTTCAGTTGATTTCAAGAATTTTGATGTGCCCTTTCAGTTCTTGTTCTTTGAGAATACTGCAATCTGAGCTAGATGCCTCCCGTGCTTGTAAATACCTCAGTGAGGGCAGAAAGATGCTTCTACTCATTCCCTGCTTCACTCTACCTGTTTGCAGCAGTGGGGCAGCTACTGTGCCAGTTTCCTTGAAGCTCTTGACCTCTTCCAGAAAGAGAAGAATCATGCCAAATGTGCATGTTATGCTTTTGCACATGTTGCAACCCAGCCCAGTAGAACTACCTTGCTCCTCACTTTTTCTTGTTTTGTGTGTGTCATTTTGTACATGCACATTTGTCATTATGAGGAGCTTTCTTTTGTGATCCTCTTCAGAAAACTTTCTCAATGCTTCTGCTGAAGTCCCTTGCTGAAAACATGGAATAGCCATTGTGCTATTCCCCATAGAATACGTAGGGCTTGCTCTTCTGTTGTGTCAGTTTTGCTCTGTTGTGCCTGGTGTCACCAGCCAGTGTCAGCTTGATCCACACATAAACTCCTCCCTTGCAAATCCATCAGACACCTCTGTTAATTCCTAAGTCAAAGAGTCAGAATTGTAGCCAGGTCTACATGACAGCATATCTATGTTTTGCTGAAAGCCTGGAGAGATGGTACCTAGGGATACTTGGTATTGAACTGGGATGTGGGAATGCTGTGGCCCCCATCTTCAGTAGTCTTCTTGTCTGAGTCTTGTCCTGCAGAGCTGGAGCAGTTCTTGTTTGAGAGAGGCTAAGGGAGCGAAACTGAGAGGCACAGCAGCCTCTGGCCCTTGGGCACTGGCTCCCTTCGCCCTGCTGCATCAGGGCTGGCTGTGGCTGGCACAGAGCCGTGCAGGCTGCACAGCTGTGCATGTGGATACGGCTCTGACATGCAGTGAGGGAGCCACCACAGGACTCCTAACGTTTTCCTTTACTTCTTTTTACCTCTCCTTGGATTTTGGCTGCTTCAGCAGCTGATGAAATCACTGGCATTAAAGTACAGACAGCCACCACTGTGTTTTTCTTACTTTCCTCAACGTCTCTTTCCCCTAGTGATCAGCTGTGCCCAAGAAAACATTTTACCCAGAACACCTGACAAGTACACGCCAGGAGTCCTGATTTTCTTTCTTATTTCATTAGGGATTCACTCTGTGGTTTCTTTAAAGGCTCATTCATAGAATAATCAGCCTCTCTTTTTGCCACCATTGTCCAGAGGAGACCTGTGAGCCACCAGTAGCTTCTCTTATGCACAGACCATTCCCTGTTTTTTGTCCTGGGAGCAGTCACATTTTACCCTTAAAAAACCTCTGTTTAAGCTGAACTTCTTTTCATCTTTTAAATGAAAGTGAAACAAGAGGTGCAGGCATATTGCCACCCTTCTCACGGAATCCAGACTTTGAAAGTTCTCTAGTTCAACTGTGCTGGATATTTTTCTCTTAATAGTCAGATCCCTTAGCATCTGCCTCATCAAGCAAATAGGCTCTCGTCCTATGTGAATCTCTGAATATTGTGAGCCAGTCTCTTCTAACAAGCCTGTAATGAGAGGGCTGGAGGCAATGGCCTTTATCTTATCTGAGATGGGAGATTCAGCTTTGATATCAGAAAAAATGTTAGCACTGTTTGGGTGGTCAGGAATAAGTTTCCCAGGGAGGTGGTGGAGTCACCATCCCTAGAGGTGTTTAAGAGGTACCTGGTGTTGGGTGATGTGGTTTAGAGGTTACAGGGGTAGTGCTGGTTGACAGTTGGACTTAATGATCTGAAAGGTCTCTTCCAACCTTGATTCTACCTTCCTATGGAGTCTATGGAGAAAAACAAACAAACAAAACCCCTCCAAAACACCCAACAATTCTAGCCTTCTATCAGTAGATTTCAATTCTTTGCATGGGATTCCACATCTGTAATATAAAATTTGTGTGACATCTTGATTGAATAACATTAAATACTATTGGGATGTGGCAAGAATGTGCACAATTACTTTTTTGTGTGGTAAACTGTGCCATCCTGCAGCAATGTACACCCTTTCTGTGAAGAAACATAAAGGTAGCATATGAAGTGGGAGACAGGATTGCTCCACTCAAATGGAATTTTTTAGTCTCATGTTAAAATGAAACATGAAACTCAGAACAGGCTTCTCTAGTTGGGACAAAATGAAAAATCTGGATGAAAATCAAGTCTTGAACAAAAAGCAAACCAAACTAACAAAAAACCCTCACCCCACCCCAGCCTACAAACCCTGAGTATTTTGAATAGGTATTTGTATCAGCATTCAGAGCTTTACACAATTTGTTGAAAAACTTCCAGCCAGCTGTAAATAGAAGGTATATGTGTCCTGACACTTATGCTCTCAATTTCATGAATGTAACTGCCAGTTTAAATTGTAATCAGACGCTGCTAGAGCCTCTTGAAGTGTGTGCACTATTTAACACCTCTGAAGCTGTGTGAATTCCCTCTGCCTTTTTCTCAATTCTCTAATGAAGTGAAAGAAGCTTGGAATAATTTATGCTTTCCATCAAATAGCAAGACAGAGGGAATGTAAAAAAGAGGAAGCCAATTAATGCATTGCTCTTGCCACAGAGTGTCACTCTTACTCCACATATGTTTTAGCTAGACAAACGAGAAATTTGTCTTCTTTCTTCGTGTAGCTTCTGTATATTTCATTAAATACTTTGTAGTCTTGATAGTAGGATATGAATTAAAACATATGGACTCATAATTTTGATATGCTGGGAACATAAATGGTGTAATGACTTGTTAAATTTTTACCTATCTGGACAGCTCAATAGGAAAGAAAGTTTTTTTTTTGTGCAGAGTGCCATATACCATTACAAAGTCTGTGTTCTTAAAGCTTCAAAGGAAGGGTTGATTTTCCCAGAACAATTAGTGAGTAACCAGCTGGTATGGACATCTGACCAGCAACCCAGTTTCTTCCTTACACAGTTCAGCCAGAATCTGTATTTCTAAGGAAAATTGTAAATGATGGGAAATAATGCTTAATTTTGGATTCTTGGATTTTCTTCTTTCATAAGTTTCTGTTCAAGAAAAGACTTTTCAGTTGGAATAGTGCACAGGAATATTTTTTTGTGTGCATATTGAAGCACCATATTAAACTCTCATCTGAGACCCTGATTAGGAAACTAAGAGGGAATAGGGATTCAGTGATATGACTACAAATGTAGAGGTATAGGACAGCAGTTGTTTTCCTATTGTTGTTCAGTTTTTTTGGGTTTTTTGTTTTCTTGTGTTTTAGGACAGCCAAGAAGATACTCAGAGTCTGTCAAAATATTTTGAACTTGTCTGCAGCTGACTGACTATACCAGAATATGAGTTTTACGTGTGTAGAGTTTCAGTCCTGTGAATGAATCATATTAATACACTTATACCCTTCTTTTCTTTCCTTGGTGACATTTCTTGACTTCTCTGAAAGGGAGATTAATTTTTCTTTCTGTTTCAGTACCAGAGGCAGTTGACACTATTAAAACATTAGTTTTGTCTGACACCACCATCAACATATCTTGGAGTGAACCTCTGAAGCCAAATGGACCTCTTGAATCCATCCGCTATCAAATCTCTGTCAATTTATTGCCTCCTGTCCCAGCAACACCTTTGCCAAAAAGTGAATTTTCAAATGGGATGCTTGCCTGGTCTGTCAGTGGGCTCCAACCTGGAACAAATAATTCATTCAAGGTATAATTGCAAATAGTTTTACTGGTTTGTTCGACCTGCAAATCTTTAGACTGCTCTTCTGTTAAGTAGACAAAAGTATGTATGCAATGTGGATTCATAAGAACAAAATGTAATGTTTCCCCTTTACAGATGAAGGCTTAAAAAACATAGTCAATTATGCATCTGGACAGAAGGTCTATGATCAGAGTGACATTTTCAAAAGTAACCAAGTTAACATGTCTGTAGAATGTGCACTGGGTATCACAATTAGAGTGATTTAACACAGCTGGGAGAACATTCAGATGGTGGCAGGAGGGGATCTGTAGGTCCTAATTTGATTTTGTGCTTTTGTTAATGATTTGGATAATATAATGGGGAATATAAATACACACACATATACCTAAATACCTGTACGTGTGTATGCAAGTATGCATCCCTAGCAGGTCATATTTGTCTGTGGCTTAGTGAAAAGCAATGTGCTAAGGCACTTCTTGACTTTGTGTTTCTGTGGTTCTAAAACACTGCCTAATATGTGGTGTGACATCACGTATGTCTGTGTAAGAGTGCATGGCATTTAAGAAAGATCTAGAAAGAGAAGGGACTTGGTA
Organism: Poecile atricapillus; assembly: GCF_030490865.1. Lineage (NCBI taxonomy): Eukaryota > Metazoa > Chordata > Aves > Passeriformes > Paridae > Poecile > Poecile atricapillus. The sequence continues at coordinate 49,319,158 of NC_081251.1, read as the reverse complement.
GAAATCTGAGATGAGAAATGAAGAAGATTCTCTGCGGAACTGGACATGAATTTCAGCCTGAAGGTATATAACCTTGCAGCTGTGAAGTGCAAAATCTTTCTACACTTATATCTCCATTGCCTGAATAATGTCTTTGAAACATTAGTCTTCAAAACACTTGGTGTTGCTAAAGCAAAGCTGGCTTTCCAACTGCTCTGGTATTGTACAGTTCATCCATTGCTTTACCAGGTTCTTGCTTTTCATCCTGATGAGAACTGGTTCTCTGAAAGTGTCCCTGTCATTGCAAAAACTTTTGAGACTCCATCTGCACCTATCAACATAGTCCCTAGAAATACCAGTTTCCAGCTAGAATGGAGAGCTCCTCTGCACATCAACGAAACCAGCTTCTGGTTTGAGCTGTGTAAGGTAAAAATACCTTTAGGTTTTGGGGTGGGTATTTTTCAGAGAGACAATTTAACCTACTCTGTCCTGGTAAGCAGGACAGGGTGGGTGGCAGGAAGTATATGAAGAGTCTCAGTGGATAATTTGGGCATGGTGATGTCAGTCTTAGCTGCTCAGCAGGGGCAGGATGGAGTCAGCATTTGCCAGGAACAAGGAGGAGTGCAGCTGTAGCATTTAGTATTCCATAGTGCCAAAGGACATCCTGGATGACCTCACCAGAATTTCTTCTGAGTCTCCTGTTTCAGCAGTCCTATCCCTGTTTCCTCACTGCCCTGCCCCAACTGAGTTTGCAGTTGCAAATCCTATGTCTGCCCTGCACAAGAAAATGAAGAAAAGAAGCAATAAATATTGGCTACAATCTAGTATCTGGATTTTATTTTCCTGTGATAGAGATTGATAGGAGAAAATGCCAGCGAGAAGACCAGATCCAGGGAGTAAGAAGTAAGCACTGCAGTGAGAGCAGCATGCATGGAAATTTCAGACTTCAACACCTGAACCACTGGACACAAAAAAAGTCCAAACTGGATCATGCAGATTCTTTACTATAGAGGATCAGATTCAATAGACCTACAACAAACATTTCCTGCCCCAAAATAAATGTCACATCACAATTCCACTAACCCACCTCCTTTCAGTTGCATCATGGCAAACTGAACTCATGGGCACGTCACGATGATCCAGAAATATAAGGGGGAAGGCTCCTTTTGGCTGTGTAAAGCAGGCACTTAATCTGCTGTTCTTTGTTTCTGCCAAGACTTGTAGGTCTCCAGAAAACAAAGAAGAAAATTAGGGTTTGTGTCCTTGGTGTCTGAGAGGACAAAATCCCATGGTCAAAAGAGCACCTGTGTCATATTTCCACTATGATATTAAGAGGTGGCAAAGTAGTTAATCTACCCAGGAATAGAACTGTGACACACTTTCAGCAGAGCAAGAAAGTTGACCATAATGATATTTTATTTCTCTAGTGGCCAACAAAAAGTGACTGGTTTTCTCCTGCGAACACTACATGCATAGGAAATCTTGTTTACACGTGCAACCTCACAGGAACTCTTCCTTGGACCAACTATTTTGTAAGAGTAACAGTAGTTTATGTTACAGGAGTGAAAAGCACTTCCTCTTCAACAAGCTTTAAAACTACAGGTAAGCACTTAACGCATGATAACAAGATTTTAAGACTCTTTGCAGGATCTGAATGTTAAATGTAATATTTTCAAAAATTTAGCAGACAATTTTCTTATACTAAGGCCCAATAGTTCTGTGTGTTTGAAAAATGAGTAACACAATACCATACCTTCAGAAGTAATAGGGGGAAAGAAATGAGGTTCGTTTCCAAGTAGAGTGAGGGGAACTGAAATGAAATGCCTATAATGCAAGTGAACTTGTTAGTGGTAAAAGCCTGCATGTGAGTAAAAATCTTGGAATTTACCCATCACAGAAAAGGCTAAGGATTCATTCCCTATGAGGATTATTAATATATATCCTCCTTCCTTTTGTATATCTAAACACCCTTGTGTGCATCAGATTTTTCTCTGTGCTTTTAGCCCTTTGTCATGCTACAAACACATTTTAAGGGTTCTGTTTCTTCCCCTGTTTGACTTAAGCTGGTGTTCCCAGTAAGCCAGGAATTCCTAAAAGAGTAGAAGACTCCAAAAACTCTCTACAGTGGGAAAAGGCTGATGACAATGGAAGCAAACTGACCTACTACATCTTAGAAAGCAGGTAAGCTATGCATGAGGCACTCTTCCCATAGGTAGCAGCCCAGAACAAATCTGGGTGTGCAGGGCTTTTCAGGCTGACTCCAATGGGAAGAATGAAATACATAAGATGCAAAAGGCCTTTCCCATTGGGATCTTTTTCATAGATAAACCAAGACCCATAATTTCCAGAAATTCTGGAAAGCACAGAAGAAAAATAAACACAATATTTTCAAAGCAATCTTGAAATACAATCATATACTTGGATCTATGCCAGTGAATTAGAAGATTTAGAGATAATTTCAAATCATAAATCTCAACTAACATGTAGTATGTATTTTTGGCTGAAATATATGCATAAATATATTAATGCTCAGAGGACTCAAAGAAGGTGTTGTAATATTGCCAGAAATAAAATATTCCCACCCATGTGGGATGACTTAATAATTTTTAAAGTGCTCTGTCATCAAATAGCGATTGCCTGGGCTATTGATATCACACTAGAGTGCCAGCTCACTCTTATTTCTGCACTGGCATTGGAAGGGCTGATTGGGCAGGTTAGAGTATATTGCTGTGGGCAGTGACTTTGGACTTCTAATTTTTTGACCATGAGTCTGGAGAGATTTCTTTAAAGCAGTCAGTTTAAAGTAGTCAGCAGTCAGTCAAAGTTTAATTAATGCATTATTTTAAAATTAGGAGAGTCCATCTTCTGAAATAGTCCAGTGATTGTTTAAAGTCATTACTGATGGAGGGAAGCAGTTTTCTAAACTCAGCCATTATTTCTTTGTGCTTGTGAAAGCTAAGGACTGACAGCACTCTGGAGCTGTAAATACTTTATCTATATAAATTTTCACCCAGACATGTTTTTCTGGTGCTGTAAGCTTCCTACAGTTTTGTGAGCATGCAGGAGCACTGACTTGCATGTTCTGAGAAAATAATTTTGATATGCCAGGAGATAATCTGTTCCTGACTTGCTGCAGATGGGTAAGGAAAGGTCAGTCTCTTGGTCTGTGCCATGGCTGTGCATTAACTGCTTTGTTCTCCAGACTCCAGCTTCTTATTCATCTCTGGAATCATAGTGCACCTCTGAGGTGGTCTTCTAACGAAATAAGCTTTTCTCTTGCAGTTTGAATGTACACATGCTGATGTTTTTGACTGAATTTCATATCAGGGAGAAAAATAGGTCAGCTGCATAGCATTCTAGAAAATGTTTGCCTAGCCCTTTTAAACAACCTCTATTTTTCCTACAGCCCTGGTGGCAGCACATACACACTAAGGGCATGAACATTTAGTTTTTCCAACTCCTAACTTTCTGGTTTAGGAGTGTTTGGCCTTTTTCCTTCATTAAAGTGTGTTGGGAGAATGAGTGACTTGCTCATGAAGTCATTTCACATGATGTATTACGGTGTTGTGTGACATGAAATGATATTTCAGATATGGCCTTTCAAGTTTAAGTACGTGGTCTTCTTTTGGTTGGTGAATAATCAGCTCTGAATTTATTGTGAGCAATCAATCTCAGTCCAATGGGGAAAGGAAGAAATACACCCAGCAGTCAGCAGATACTATGGGAAAGTGGCTAGCTAAAGAATGGTATCTTCACTGCCAATGATTTGTATCCTATTTAGCTTGTGAAACCTGATGCACAAGAGACACTGAATTACTCTGGGTCTGGAAGGGTAAAAAAGTTCTAGCACAGTAGAAAATTTTTTTTTTTTTTTTCCCCAGAAAGCTAAATTAGAACATTTTAAAATCTTGGATGTGAGGCATATACTGAAACAGGTGAATCAGGCATATACTGAACAGCTTTTTGCATCTAAAGTGTTCCGGTATTTCATTTCCAATGCTAAGATAAAGATGTTTGGTTCCTAGCACTGCTGAAATAGTGCAGCACAATTTTCTTCTCTGTAGCCAAAATCCCATGACCAGATTGTGCTTTTATGCAGACAGAGAGATGCTGTAAAAACCATGAAACTCAAGCAAAGAATGGGGTGGGGGTGAAGCAGTAAACTGCCCTCGTGGCATTAATGACATTCCTGTGCTGTGCTGTGCATGTTTCAGGAGACAGTCTGGCAACAGCAGCGATATGAAGTCCACATGGGAGGTGGTTTACAATGGCTCCTGTGGCAGTGTTTGCACATGGAAGGCCGAGAACTTAGAAGGAACTTTCCAGTTCAGAGCAGCAGCTGCAAATATGCTGGGACTTGGTGAATACAGTGACATTAGCTTGGATATAATCTTGAGTGAAGGTATGTCTTGTATTTCTGTATTCCGTTGATCTCTTTTTTGTTATTCTAAATAGTCATACCAATTTAGCAACAATATATTCAATAACAATATTCCTGCAAAGGTAAAGTATTATCTCTAACAGGTAATAGATGATGATGTTTGTATGGTGACCCCTACTGCTAGTGCTCATCCAGGCTCTTTTGCTCAGAACAGGGAGCCTGAAAAGTACTTCTGCTGATTTATACCACTTTGTCTCTGTGGGTCTGCCACTCTGCTTTATGATGTGATTCTTGAAAAGAGGCAAGTTCACACACTGGGTAAAGACATCAGAATTACTCCTTGCCTTCAGCCAGAATGTTAGATTTACAGTTTGTGGGTGCTTTTGGAAATCACACCCTGAGTTTGACCTTGAACCAAACAGTTCAGCATTTTCTATTTCTGCATATACATTAAGTCACAGGAATGGCCCAAGTCTGGGGGAGAAGGATTAGTCTGACCAAATGCACATCCATATACAGCCTACAAGAGAGCTTTGTGCAATGGAAGACTTTTACATAGCAGGCAGCTGAAGGGTTCTCTCAGGTGCACTCCACTTCCTAGGGTTGACATTGCATGCATACACAGTGATTAAGCAAATTTCCCTTTCTCTTTAACAGATAATATGATTTCCATGGGCACCATCATTGCCATTGCTTCTGTGATTGGAGCTGTGCTGTGTTTGGCTGTGGTCATGCTATTCGGCTTTGGTATGTGATAGAGTTTTTTGTTTACCTGTGGTTTGTCAGGCCTCAGTGAAAGGCAGTTCACATGGTGGGAAATTACTGGTCTCCAGATTCAGGGAAATTCTCCCTCCCTAGGGTGAGAACTGACAGGAATTTGTATATTCTCATTCTTTGAGGCCCTAGAGATGGCTAATTATATTTTTAGTATCAAGGATAGAAATTCAGTCCATCCTCAGGCGTTTCTTGCTGTTGATTACCTGCAGGGAGAGCACAGGAGTGCTTAAGGAACTCTAATCCTTGTGTGCATCATTATAAAAACTTGCATCTTACAATTCTCAAGTTTATTCACCAAAGGGTCCCATTTTCTTTCTCTTAAGCTTTGTCCCTGAAGAAAGGATATAATGATTACTCTGAGATGCAAATGTCCACATGTGATGGTCCTGTCCTCTCAATCCTCATCCTTTCCCTGGGGTCTTGTCACACACAGGAAAGGATACCTGAGTTGCCAGCTCAGTGAGCAGTTGTCTGTGTTTTGTGGAAAAAAAATGGCCAGATGGAAATGGCTTGCTTACCTGAGCTGCTGGGGGGTGATGTTGAACAAAATAATGTAAAACCTGTAGCCTTTCAGAGTGCTCACACACTGGGGTGCTCTCAGACTGAAACACCTAATGATCTCCTTTTCTATTCCAGTATGGAAGCAAAGATTGAAATCCAGAAAACGGGCCTTGCCTGGACAGATAGTGTTCATCAAGGAAGATAAAGAACTAGCTCAACTCAGGGGGATGGCTGAGACAGTGGGACTAGCCAATGCCTGTTATGCTGTACGGTATGTCCTCAGAGCAAATGTTATTTTCAGGCCAAAAACACCTAAGAGGTCTTCCCTGGAGCAGTTTTCATCAGGGCACTCATCCCTGAAACCTGAAGGCAGAGTTAAGAGCTGCATGTTTTCTGCAGGGCAGGTCTGCTGTGAAGAATGCCCTGCCGTGTTGCCCCTCTGGCACACAGCCCCAGCCTATTCTTCACGTTACTCTGGCAACAAACGCAAGTGCACAGGGAAGGAAGAAGACCTGGTGTTTTCCAGTAACTTCCAAAACATCCAGGCCTTACCTGAGCTCCCCTTAAATATACCTGATGAGGCAAATAGTACTGGCTTTGTGTGAGTTTTAATAGAATTTCAGACATCCTTAGGTAGGAGCAAGTGACTGCTATTGCTGTTTTGTAGCACTCTTCCTTCTCAAGCAGAGATTGAATCACTGCCAGCCTTCCCTCGCGACAAACTCAACTTACACAAATTGTTAGGAAGTGGAGCATTTGGAGAGGTATATGAAGGAACTGCAGTAGATATCCTGGCAGATGGAAGTGGAGAATCCAAAGTAGCAGTCAAGGTAATCACAGCTGTGTATTTCTCTGGCAACAGAATGGGATGGGCAGAGAGATCTGTCTCAGAGGTTTTACCTGAGAAATGGGTGTTGGGCTGATCTGGGTATTTCCTTGCGGAGTTTCTTCGTAATCTCTTAAAACTCAGCCTTGTAATGATTTCTGGAATATATTTAAGGCCACATCTATGGTGGTTCTACTTAGCACCATTTGATAACAGTGATGATGACCAAATGTTACTACACTTCTGCTTTCTGTTGAGTAGACTCTGAAGAAGGGTGCAACAGACCACGAGAAGAGCGAATTCTTGAAGGAGGCACACTTAATGAGGTAGGGACAGCTTTGTCCCTGGGCACACTTCAAAGCTGGTATCATTTGAGGGTGGTGGTTTTCCAGAGGAATGAAAGCAGCACTTTCCTCTAAACAGATTATTGTGGCCTTTTTGAGGTGTTCTTGTGTTTCTGTCGTACAAGTAAATCGCTACTGATAAGTATAATGGAAATAAAGCTATAAATATGATAAGCAAAATTTAAGATACAGACTGCATGTTCTATATGCTTATATGGCGGATTTATTTGGGATTGTACTGGTGCATTTCAGTATCCTTGCTCCCCTAAACCAAGTTAGTTGCTAAAAGCAGCTGGTCAGAATTCAGATAATCCTATTTTACTGAAAGAAATCATAACAAACTGATGCCTTAAAGTTGTAATTTACAGTGGAAAATATTTTTAAAAAATGTACCACTAGGGGCTGCCACATACTCCTTCTACTGAGGTTGTGTTAAATTATGCATCTGTATGCATATCACCATGCAATTACCACTGCAAGAATTTCACATAACAATGTTTGTTTGTGTTTCAGTTAGAAATCTTGTTTTCTAGAGTGTCGCCAGAAACAAGACGTTCAACTGAAATTTTCAGCTAGTAGTATAAGACTCAGAGTGCAGTTTAGTTTTCAGATGCACTTTTGCATTTCTTTGACTTTCATTTCATGCATGCAGAAGTAGAAATAATTTTTTAAAAATGAAGGATTTATTTCTGCACAGAAAATGTGGTGCTATTAAACTGGAAATTGATTTTCACAATATTAATTTTTTTTTGTGGTTACACACTTAAAAATATATCTTCCATTATTTGCCTTTTAATGCCTTTTATTTGCATGTAACTGAATGAGGTAAAAGGCTTGTTATGACCAGTATTCAACCATGTCATTGTAGTGCAAATTAATGATAAATAATAAGAGTTGTGTGCAAACTCCTTATAATCTATCTTCAGTCTACCTAGCAGTCATAAACACAGTTAAGGTCTTTTTTTCTGTGTACTATGGAAATTATATGAACCCATAGTTAAAGTTTCTGAGGCTCTCCCAATTCTTGTTGCAGACAATAATCCAAACCCAGAAATCCTGGAAGAGTATATAATTGAAAATTTTTTGCATTTAAATGTAAACATTGACATGGGCCCATATGTACACCAATACAGTGAATCAGAAATGAAGAGAATAGAAAAGTTTAAGTATTATATACTTAGTAATAATAATTTATATTATTATTAATAGTAATTTGTAACATCAGCAGTAACAACAGCAACAATAATAATGTATATTTTATATTTTTGAATATTTCATTTTTTAATATTAAAAAATAAGTATTTAATTGCATCACAGAGGGTTGAATGATTTTACTTGATGTTCATGTTTATCTGTTTCATAAATTAAACCAAAGGTAGAAAGGAAAAATAAGTGCATCTGAGTGCTTACAAACAGGTAGATATATAAGATGCAATACATGCAACTTCTATCTTACTTGCCTTTTTGGATGTTCATTAAAATTTGGCTTGTTATGTTATGCATGCTGGCTCAGTTAAGCCAGAATTATTTGTTCCTTTTTATTGCTATGCAGCAAAAGGAAAACTGAGTTGCCTCTATTTCAAAAACTCATTTGTTGTGGGTTATTGGTGAGTCATTTGTGTGCAAATACATGCATGAAATTCTTGTGTCTGTCCCATTTCTTGGGAAGTTAGGAATGGCAGTTCAGTGGAGGAAGGTCTGCATTGGGTGCAAAGGAAAGTGCCAGGTGTTCCTTCCCCTCTGTTTGTTCCTGAAAGTGTCAAAGTTTGTCTGATTGAGAGGTATGTGCTAGGGGCCGGGGGGAACTGTCAAATTCTAAATCACACTTTTTGCAAGAGTCTTTGCCCACACCTGAGATTAGGTGAATTGAAAGAGATTAGAAGGAAAATGTCCCTCTCTTATTTGTTTGTTTACACTGCTGAATTTGACAGCATTTTGGACACCACCAACTCTCACAATAGAATCAAGTTTCTCTGACTGCTTGTGTAAGTGCTTTCATGCAGCAGGGAGAGGGGAAAACCATTTTCTAACACAAGTAAAGTGACTGAAAAAAACACAGGCACTGACAGAGACAATAAATATTCCTCTTTGAAGAACACTTGCAGTACTGAGAGTACTGATTGCTCTGTGGTAATCCCTGTCTTAGACACACAATTTCTAGTATACTTAGAAGTATTCCTCATATGTATTTTGTTCCTATTACAAATGTGCTATGAAAAACTGTCCCCCTCTGAACTGTGAAAATAATATATTGCACCTTGTGCTTTTACTTTTGTGTATTTCTCTGAATCAGCAGTTCTACTGTGAATATAGTAGTAAAAATACTCTATTAAAATAATGTAGTTACCTTTAATGTACTGAAAGGTGATGAATCATCTTATTTTTAGAAGAAATTGCCATTTGGTTACTTTTTTTTGCTTCCTGGAAATGCAATGAAGTGTGCTTTTTAATATGTGTGCGTGCATTAGAGTGCCTGTCAAAGAAAGTGTAAGCCTGTGTTTTGGAAGGATGTCCCTGAACTCTCCCCATGACTGAGCAAATCCAGGCACTGAGAGCTACTAAATCATTGTTCACAGAAGTAGGATTGTAAAGGCCAAACTGCTCATTCACTGCTTGCAACTATAAACACTCTGTGAGCTATCAACCAGCTGGATTTCTCCTATGTAATCTTACAGTTGTTTCCTTCTGTTTAGCAAATTTGATCATCCCCACATTCTGAAGTTGCTTGGTGTGTGTCTGTTAAATGAACCTCAGTATCTCATACTGGAGCTGATGGAAGGAGGGGATCTACTTAGCTATTTACGAGGTGCAAGAAAGAAAAAGGTAAAGACCATGAGACTCTTATTTTTAACCTGTAACTGCCCACAGTTTCTCACTTTTTCCTTTTCTAAAAGTCCATGCTGATGTTCAGCTGTTTCTGTACTTGCAAAGTCTGACCCAGCTTTTCCTTAACACCCTGGGACTTCAGTCAACAGTGCTGATCTTGCAATCAGTGATGCTGTGAAGAAGATTGAATGTCATTAGATCACTGACCAAAATTGTGCTTTCAGTCATGAGATGTCTGCTGGATTTCTCTCTGTGAAAATCATAAACTGTTCTTTTGAAAGTGATGATAAATAATGGTGATCATGTATGTGGTCTACTAGGAATCATAGAGGGTTTGTTTTTTTTTGTCTCTGCATAATAGTATCCTTAATGTGAGAGACATAGTCCAAGCATATAAGAATATACTGTCCCTGTGCCTGTGTCCTCAAATTCTTTAGAAAGAAAGAAAAGAATAAAGAATAAACAATTTTGAGTAAATTTTTCTCCAGTTAGTGGGTGTATTAGGAATATAGATAGTATGACTGGAGGTGAAAATGAAATTTTATAGCATTATAGCAATTGTATAGTTCATTTATTTACATAATCAGATTGAATCCACAGTTAGTGTCAAATTTAGTGAAATGCATATACACATGTTTTATGAGAAAAAAATATTACAATGATTAATAGAGCAACAAACAAATCTCATCTGAGAGCGGGAGGAAATTTTCAGGGTCCCATTTTTTCAAAATTCTGAAGGTCCCAGGGTATTCTGAGCTGCAAATCAAACAGGATGTGTTCACCTTCCTTACAGCACAGCGATTTGACGATTTACCCTCCTTCAAATTAGCATTTGATTGGCATACAGAGATTTTGCACCTGTGCTTTGACACTTTTGGAAAAATCCTATACATTTCAAATGGGGAAATACATTTCAATGAGGAAGTCTTGCATGGGGAGTTCATCATTCTGAGCTGGTAAAGCTGGAAGAAATAGCTAACTTCTGTCTTTGTTTCTTGTAGCTCCAGAGCCCTTTACTGAGAGTCACTGACCTCTTGGATATATGTTTGGATGTTTGCAAAGGCTGTGTCTATTTAGAGAAAATGCATTTTATACACAGGTACAGAACTTACTTCCTTAGTCTTCCCAGGTTTACCCATGGTATTGGGACTCATTATCTTACCCAGGAGAAAATGTCTAGAAAGATGTCACAATGTCACAGTGTAACATGACAGGAGAGACCACTGGAGTAAAAATCTAACACTATGCTTTTCTGCTAAATATCACTCACAGTTCTCTCCCAAACTGGTGGGCTACTCTAAGATCTGAACTGAGGACTTACTGCACCCTAGGCAAGAATCATATCATGTGCAACAGAGAGAAGGACAAGTGGAAGATCCATCTACTGTCTTTGTCTGCCTAATGAGTAGCTTTAGAGGACACAGAGACAGCTTTTCTCAAAGAGGTACAGGGAAAAGATGAGAGGCAACAGGCACAACTTAAAGGAAAGTAAATTAGATAGTATTGTTCACAACATCCCAGATCAATCACTGAAACGGGTTGTCCAGAAGGGCTGTGTCTTCAGTCTTGAAGATATGACAAATTTATCTGGGTGAGGCCCTAAATCATTTGATCCAACCTTGAGGCTGGCACTGCTCTGAAGAGAATGTTGAGCCAAATGACTTATAGACCTGAGTTTTTCTGCAATCCATCCTCTTTTTTCTGCCTTACGAATTAGGGACTTGGCTGCTCGCAACTGCCTTGTGTCGAAGAAGGAATATGAGCGTTCGTCCCGGATAGTAAAGATCGGTGATTTTGGACTTGCCAGAGATGTCTATAAAAATGATTATTACAGGAAAAGAGGAGAAGGTCTGCTCCCTGTCAGATGGATGGCTCCTGAAAGCCTTATTGATGGTGTCTTTACAAGTCGCTCTGATGTCTGGTGAGTTATAGCACCCACACAGCTGTAAGGATAACCATAGTAAATTCTGCAGCAAGAAAATATTGGTTTAGAGGAGGAATTACAGGGTTGTATATTGTCATCTCTAATCATTTTTAGGCTAGGGCAGATTTCCTCCTAAGTGAAATTTTAAGGATCTAATGAAATACTTGATACCATGACAGTATATTTCATGGATGTATTTCTTTATGCTTTGAGCTCTTTGGATTTTGACTGGAAAGAACTAGTGCCACTCAAACAATTTTACAGTTGTACCAGGCCCACAATATGGTTTCTGATTGATCACTGAATTGACTGCCTGCATGTTGTTCCATTTTGTTTTCCATTAGGTTTATTGACATTTCCTTCCAACAGCCAAATACTTTGCCCTTACAGTTTCACCCTCTTCTAGTGACTTCTTTACTTTGAAGACCAGATTTTGTAGCATCATCACGGGAAGGTCACAGTACTTTTTTTTGTGAAGGTTTGCTAAAAGTGTGTATTTGAGTGGCTTTGGGTTTATTGTGAAGAAGCAGAGACCCACTGTCAGGAGACATGGAAAAAATACCCCAGTCTAAACCAGATGGCTGAAACCTGGTATTCACAAAAGTTTAGATTTTGGTGGCTGCAGGTACTCAGCCCAGGCATCTTGTCCAAGTCCCCAGTGCCTGCACCCATCTGACTGCTGCTCTTGCACTTATCTGAGAAAGCAGCTTAGTACTCTGTGCCAAACCAAATGAGGTGCCGATTGCTCCACAAGTGGTGCTTAGAGGAATTTGTTTTTCTCCATTTTAAACCACACCTCTCGAGATTTCAAAACACTTGTTTCTATGAGGACCTGCTCAACCTGAGTGTTGTCCGGGGAAGATGTGGGCACTCAGCGTCTCCCGAGCTGCATCTCAGTTCTACACATTTATTTTAGCTATTCCAGAGGCTGGCTTAGGGACAAAACTGAATTAAGTCTTTTTACTTCTAATTTTTTTGAGTCTTATTCTTAGGTTAGACACAATCCAACTGTTAATAGGGAGATTTCATCATGACTATGGTTATTCATTTTTCTCTTTTTTTTTTCATGGTGTTTCTCAGGGCTTTTGGAGTATTAGTGTGGGAAACACTGACTTTGGGTCAACAGCCATATCCAGGTTTCTCCAATACAGAAGTTTTACACCATGTACGATCAGGAGGAAGGCTGGAATCTCCAAACAATTGTCCTGATGATGTGTAAGTTAATTTTGTTTAAATGTTGTTGATAATATTTATAAGAAGCAAGAGGCTTTTTTCCAGTTGGTCATCATTTTGGAAGTTAGTCATGCCCATGGAGTTCCCAACATCTTCAACTTTTGTTTCCAATAAAACTTGCCAACCTGCTACTAATTCATCCAATAGTCCAGCCTGTGAATAAGAATTTGAGGCATGGATCTGGTAATACTGTGAGAACAGGCTGAGACTACCCGAAGGTATTGGTTAGAAGTTAAGATGGCTCTAAGAAAGATTTTATCGGTCTCTGTACATCATGTGTCTGTGACTATGGACAAAACTTTTTCTTAATGGTAAGTGCAGGAATAGGCTTATATTAGAAAATGTGTGACTAATAAACTCTGCCCTTTGTAGAGAGAACTAAAAAAAACCAATAGGAAAAGCTGAGCAGTACATGAAAAGGAAAGTCTGCATTTCTGTTTAGTCTGTAGCTGGACTGGATAAATCCTTTGATAACTGTTTGTGTCTTGAGCACAAAACTCAGGTTTAATTGCAAAATTCTTGCAATTAACAGAATAAAATAAATACATGAAGTGGATCAAACCCATACTGACCAGAGTTGTATAAAAGAGGAAGCAGAACATGAACTTAACAATCAGTATTGCTAATTTCATGTGTCAATTTCTTTATCACCCACTCAGCAAAAGCAGTCACAGCAATGCACATGACAGCTGGTCCTACAAATAGGAGAAGCTACTGAAAGTGAACAATTCTTACTCACAGGGCTGAGGAAAAGACTTGACAATAATTCTGTGGTTGGCAAGCCAATAACTCCATGATAGATTTCACACCGATTACCATGTTCTGAGTTTAAGAGAAGGTGATTACTTATCATTATGTAGATATAGCTGAAATACCATGTTAGCAACAAAAAAACACACAAAAAAAAAACCCAAACCAAGCTTTTGCACTTGGAGGAACTGAAGAACTGAAGAGATTAGAATTTTATTTTAATAACAGAGGGAGAACTGGAAGTCACAGAACAAATGAAAGCCCAAAGAAATTTTAATTGTAATATTTTCTGCTGAGAAAGGTTTTCTCAAAAAAAATTAGCAAAAAAGCTATCCTGTGAATAAAAAAGCACGGAAGGCAGCTATATCCGTGTACTAGTCTGACATTCAGATTTAAGCAAAGGCTCATAAATCGCCTTAAGTGACTTGATCTTCAGAAAAATCAAGAAGACTTTGCTTGAAATAATTTTTAAGGTCCCAGATCCTGAATTTAGCATAACAGATAGATCTTAAATACTTGCCTGCCTGTTGTAACTTGTAGGATCAGTGCCTAATATTAGTTTTTGAAAGGCAAAGAGCTGATGAGCTTAGACTCTTGTACCATCTTTTATCTCATTTGGTGAACACTCAGCACCTGCATGCAGCTTCTGTCAATAGGTAAACAGCTTTTTGCTGCTTTGCTAGGTCATTAATGGCATGCCAGAATTCTTGACATTCCTGCTTCCTTCCTTGTGGTTTTGAACCTGTATCAGGACATCAGCAGCCAGTAATTGTCTCCTCGGCACTTTGGCTTGCTCATTGTCATTTGACAAAACAAACCATCACTGATAGGAAGAGAGTTCAAAGGCCAAAGTACTTCAGCTGAGAAGTGTTTAGGAATCTGTGGTAGGCTTACACTGCAAGTGCAAGTAGGGCTGGCATAGAAACCTTGGGGTGTAAAGGCGTGAAGGAAGTGGGTTGTTTAGGTGTTTTTTTGTTTGGAAGGGGGAGAAATTCTTCCCCTTACCTCCACAGTTGTTTTTCCAGGGACTAATCACTTTTCCCCAGAGAACTGTGGCTAGGTAAAGCTTGGTAATGAATTGAAGAAGGGGTTTGGGGATGTATAAATGAGACACATAAATTGAAACATGAATTAGATCTATGAATGTAACTTCATTTGCAGTCAGAGATCCACATCTGGCACAGCCACCTGGGTATGAGGCTTGCATGAAAGAGAATGCCAAGGTTTGGACTGAACCAAGCTATAATTTAACATAGATCCTCAAAGGCTGTGTATTACGGTCTAGAAAATTTGTACAAGCACCAGGACATTTGCTGACTTGAAACTGCAATTTCACTGAATGCTCAGTCCCATGCAAACTTATACAACTGACTTTGATAAGAAGTTTCAGTCTTGTAACTAAAGCCTTTTGCTGTTTGTCTCTGGGAATGATCCCCTGGAGGGATTAAGAGAGTGAGAGAGAAGGCAACCTTGCACAGAATGCATCAGATAAAATCATGAGCTCCTCATCATTACAAATTTTCTCATTTTCTAAAAAAAATCACACATCAATTGTATTTCCCATTTCATGTGAGAAAAAAATTGGTAATACCTGCAGCTTCTGTGCATTATAATGCATTTCAGGAATGTTCACATTGTGCCTCCAATATCAGATACCAAATATTAGTTCTTTGCTTTTCCAGGCTCTTGAATTCTAACTAGACCCACATAAGCAACTCTGTTGGATATTTGGTTGTCGCCCCCAGATAAAACACAGTTGTGAAATGTAGGTGTGTAGGTGTTCATCTAGGTTCTGAAACCTGAGACCTTTAGCCAATGTTGTGTTTGGAACTGTCATTTTTCATTTTTTCCTGACAGGCTTTGCCCATGAAGTAGGGGAATCCCTGGGTCTCTTTCTTATACTGAAGTGATGCACTATTTGCTAGTCCATGTATGGGGGCATTGGGCTAAGGTGAAATATAGGAATATGTTCAATCTCTTACTTATGTGTATCTTGGTATCTTAAGCTGTCTTTCACCCTCTTGACTCATATCATACACTTCTGAGCTAATGAAAGTTTGAGCCATATGACTTAAAACTTTGGATGTCACAGCATGCCTTAAAAGCGAAATGCCATGCCACAGATAGCTGTACATGTAAAATTTGCAGATATATTCTGAGCATGAACGTTTTTGTCATTAGAAACCTAAAGCCTATCTGAATTAAACACTTAGTAAAAAATATCAGTACTGATATTTTAAGCCAATCACCAAGTAATTTGATTTAGGAAATAAAAATATGGAATATAACTAAATTGAGAAAATTACAGTACTGAGTTACAGTTTTGGCAGAAGTTAATATCCTTACTCCATAGCAAAACTGAATGGCATTATAAAGCAGATTGACCAATAAAAAAACTGTTATTTAGAAAGACAGAGATTGGTCATAGGAAATAAAAATATTCACAATCCACACTAGCAATGCTCTTGTTTCATAAATGAAAGGAGGGTAATTTTAGATTGTAAAACAGAAAGAATTATTTTACAGTAAGGGTGGTGAAACATTGGAAATGATTGCCCAGAGAAGCTGTGGATACTCCATCCCTGGAACTGTTCATGGCCAGGTTGGGTGGGGCTTTGAGCAACCTGATGTAGTGGAAGATGTCCCTGCATGTGGCTGGTGGGTTGGACTAGATGATCCTTGAAGGTCCCTTCCAGCCCAAAACATTCTAGGAGTCTTTGACTTATGTATCATTTCCTGTTTCTCTTTTGGTCAGTGGCTGGCTCTTTCTTCCATAAGGCTCTGCTTATGAGACCCCAAGTGCAAACCTGATGAAGCACAGCACCTGAACTCATGTTTTTTTCCTGGATATCCTACCAACAAGCATGACCAGAAAGAAGATTGTTTGGCTTCCAGCATCCAAGGCTGGAATTCAGCATGACAGACACCTTTCTGGCAGCAGAAGGAAAAACAGTTATTTAACCTTATTTTGAGTCCTATTCAGTCCTTTTCCTTCTATATTTCCAGTGTCATCAATAACCAGTGCAACTGAAAGTAAGCAGATGAAGTGCTCCAGAGTGTTTGGAAGCTACTACCACTTTTTAGATTCTTAAAACAAATTTTCAAAATTTCATGGAATCCTTTTGAAAAATCACTCTGTTCAGCTTGAAAACCACAAGAATACACATTGATGGAAAATGGTTTTGAAACAATTTTTCTACTCACATTCTCACTTGACACTAATATTTTGATGAAAAACATAATTGAAAAATCAGAAGTCAAGCGATTCCTCCCAGCTGTCACTAAGGGCTTTTTAAGATGCCCTGTTGTGGTGAAGGACAGCAGTCATCTTTTTAAGATGGATAAGCGAGGATCTGAGCAAGCCAATTCATTTCACATAACAGATTAATGCCTGGTATCACATAGCAGCAGGTCTGGGAAGATGTTTGTCAGGGGAGGGTTTGAACTTAAGGCTTAGAGGTAAATGCTCCACATTCCAGATACAGCTTCCTGAACCAGCCTTTCACTGGTTGCTCCCTGGTTTTGAGACTCTAACACCTCTTTCCACTCCCAACACTTAGCATGTCCAGGTGTTGGCTGTGTTGTGGTTTTCAGCCTGTCTCTCCCTGGCTTTTGTAGGATTTGGTTTTGTGTAGCATAAACTCACCTTGAGCAAGGAATAAAAACCAACCCTATCATTTAGACAAACAGGAGCTAAATTTTCCACTAAATGGTAGCAATAGTGTTGTACAAGGTGAGCTGGAAATCCCTGTACCCAGAAGAAATACATACCATTTTTGCCTTTGGAAAACTAATTCCTATTTGTTTTGGTCTGGAGATAGAAGTTGAAATTAACTCTCCCCGTGCTGGAGGGTTTGTCTTGAACTTCTCATGAATGTGAGGTAGCTTGAGTTGAAAGTTGAAGGTGGAATAAATAAGTGAAAACTTCAGGTTAATTTCTGATTTTACACTTCCATTTTTTTTTAATCTTTTTTTCTTCTGTGAGAGAATTTCCTCCTTGTCTGCCTTCTTAGAAAATATTCCTGACTTCTTCAGTGAGAGTAATGTCCATGGCAAATGTGTCTTCTTTTTTGAAGTGTTACGTCTGCTTCCAGTCTCAAAAATAGCCATCTTTGAAAAATTAAAACACTTCATGGTAAATATTCCCAACTTTAATTTGATCTTTAGTTTGTTTTTCATTGCCTCAGCAGCTGATGATAATCTTTGTACCACACAGAAAGCTTTCAGGTCAAACTTGCATCTCAGATGTTGAATGGTAAGTGCTGAGATGAATGATTCTGCTATCATTTTTGTTTTCATATAATTTTTTTTTTCCAGATGTGATTTAATGACAAGATGCTGGTCCCAAGAACCTCACAGCAGACCTACTTTCTCTTATATTCATGACAAACTGCAAGAGATAGTACACTCTCCACTGTCCTTCACCCACTGCCTTGAAGACAAGGAGGCATCAACTGGAGTCATCAATGAAGCTTTTGAAGGTGAGTCTGGGCCAGCACCTGCTATTCCTGTGTCCTCTGCCCAGCAAGCAAAGTGCTTTTCATTGCATTTGCCACTGTCTCAAATTCTCTGGCTGTTAAATGGAAGCAGCAAAGATTTACCTCTATCATACTGAACTTGAAAAGATTCATTATGTGCCTGCTAGGTACAACGAATTAGACAAAGGATGTGTAAGATTACCAAGCAAAAAGGCCCAGATGAGGTTTTAATAAAGCCTGGCACACAGAGACATCCAATTTGCATCTAAATTCTTGGTAGTTCACAACCCTGTTCTGCTAAAATAGATGCTTAAGATCCTTGCAGAGCCAGGAGATCCTTAGAAGGCTTCAGTGTGGAAATCTGTCCCGATTTCAAAGACATCTACAGCCTCTCCATGATCTAAACACGGCCATAGGCACTTCCTCTAGGAGTACTGATTCAACAGCCACCTGAAAATGGGGCATAATTTCAGCATCCTAGTAAGGTAGCCTTTATCCAAGCCCAAACCCTGATCAATTCTGGTCTTGCCTATGCTCTGCACTCTGTGAGTGAATAAACTAAGTGATGTTAGGGAAGACATGCCTAAGATATGGGACACAACAAAGCGCAATTATATAAGAACATTATTCAGGTTGTAAAGACAGGAATTAAGAAAAAAGGTAATGCTAAATTTGAAGTTGTCTGTGCAACTGGGATGTAAATCATCTAAATATGGAAATGAGCATCCTGGCAGGGCCAGAACAGCAATCTATTCATATCTTGCAGTAATTCCTGACTAACTAAATATTGAGAAAAAGTGAACAATATTAGTAAAGAATGTGATATGAATTCTACAAAAAGAAAGTTTTTATCAGTTGTAAGATTTCAGTTTTGTTTCACAGAATAATTTTTTTTCATTTAATCTGTTTACATGCTATGGTTTTATAATGTAAAATATTAAATGGCAAAAGAACTACTTCCCATTCTAGAAAAACAAAACCTGACTGTTTCTAAAATATCTAAAGGCTTCGTTTTGGCGGTGATTTTTTGTGTTTGTATTTTTTTGTCCCCATCACAAATTGTTACTGAACTAGGAAACTCACCCTGAATCACAAACAGTTTTGATATTTCAGTACTTAATGTTTTCCTAAAAACTTCCTGGGCCATCCCAGGAATGACACAGTATTCTGTTACACAACTCATTAGACATTTTTCTTCAGGATATTACATATATTCAATTCACTGGCATTGTCCAATTGTCACTTAATTTGACATTTTGCTAATCTTTATCAGTTCTTTATCAGCTTTACAACCTTCACCTTGTAAGTTTATTTCCACTGTGGTTTCTCTTTATGTCAAATCCAGTCTGTTCACAGCATGTTTACATTACAAGACTAAAAACTTTATAAAGACATGAAGGGGCCAGCACAGATCATTTCGTGTTTTTTGAACAGCTGATATTGTACTCTCATTTTATAATGAAAAATAATTTGCATATAGTGTAACTCTTTAGTTTTTTAAGGGTATCCTGACTCTCAATAACAGCATTCAAGAAAGAGACACGTAGTCTGGCACAAATGTAAGCCTGGCATTAGCTCAGGAAAGGACTACAGCCAATTAATTAGGCACTATGCCCAAGGTAATAGGCCTTATGTTTTGGATGGACTTTATCTCACCTAAGTGCAGCTATCTACAGGCTAGGAGTCTCATCTAGGATACTCTTCTAGGTAGCTCTGTAGTCAGAAGCAGAAAGTGACAGCTCCTGTTTTTTGGCATGTATCACAGCAGGAATGGGGTCACCTTTTGCCTTACTCTTCACTGATGATGGCTGGCATCCAGGTGATTTGCCATATTTAATTTGGTTCACATAGAATCACAGGGTGGGTGAGACTGGAAGGGACCAGTGCAGGTCACCCAGTCCAACATCCCTGCTCAAGCAGGGTCCCTCCAAACACGTTACTCAGGAGAGTGTCCAAAATACAACATCTCAGCTGCAGTATCTCAGACTAGATGTTTTTTCAGACGACTACAGGAGCACAACATCCACTGGACACAGGGCTGTACTGATTCAATTGCTTGCCCCCACTCCTGAGCTAGTTTGGTTTCCTAGCTTAGACATCTTTGTGTTCCCTAACTCCACAGGCAACAGAGACATGAAAACTAATGGACTTAAGAAGTTCTTGTGGCATTACATCAGTATCTGTCAAAATCTTTATCAGGGCTGAAATTTCTAGAGAAACCTACCTTTCTGCTTCTTGGGGTTGGGGAAAGAGGATGGAATGTTGATCATTGTATTTGTGGTGGAGCAGGCCTGGCACAGATGTAACATGAAAGAGTCTTAGTTTCAGTGCAAGTCTCTGTTTAATATTTGTCAGATAAGCCTGATCTTTCTCCAGCTGCTAACTTGCTCAGTCTAAGCAAATAATTACTTTCACTCTGATGATAAATACATGTTATTAATGTATGAAACATCATTTTGCCAAAATTTCAGGTTCTACCACACAGCAGAGGTCACAGAGAAAAAAGGCCTTGTTTTGTTTATTTGGCAGGAACAAAAGTTACATTCTTAGAAATTTCCAAGTTGCAAAGGAGAACATGGATTGAGGCTTCCATGAAAAGTGTCAGTTTGAAGGATAAAAACTTGAAAAACATCAGTTTAGTAAAGAAAATATGGTAGTAAATGGACCTTAAGGGTGGTCTCATGAGAGCAGTCACTTTTAAAATCATACACCATTAAACCTGTTTATAATAACTTAGTTGGTTGTCGTGGTTTTAAACCAGTAACTAACAAAAGGAAAAAAATTTACTTATTTCTTGCTATGAGATATGGATTAGAACAAGAGCAAAACAGGCATAAAACTTAAAAGGAATAAAGAAAGTTTATTGACAAACTACAATAATAAGAACACCAGAATAAACTTCCAGAAAAACCTTTTCATCTCTTACTACCCACCATTCCTTTGTTCACATGACAACAGAGACAAAAACTTTAGAACTTTGATGGTTTAAACAGTCCCAATTCCTTCTACAGTCTTTTCACCAGTCTTTGTAGAGAAACAGAAGTTTCTTTCTGTTCATTTATGGAGTTTCTCACAAGAAAACTATTTTTGTTATAGTTTTCCTTTTCCCTGATATCAGCTGCCCAGAGCTGCTGTTATCAGAGCTCACTCCTCCCATTCCACATCACTCTGAGGTGTGTATGGGTCATGAGTTTAGGGATGGCATTTTTAAGGATGAGTTATTCAAAAGCAAAAGTCTTCTTCATCTGTTTCTGTGAGCTTCACCAGAAAACAGTTTTTCTCATTGCCCCCTCAAGGCTTCCAATTTTCGCTTTACTGTTTCCAGTACTTCACTATATCACAATCACTCTACTTTTTACTCAAATTTTACACTTTGAACACTCTATTCCTCCCCATACTCTGTCATGAATTAAAGGAGTTCTTTTCAGGACTTCACTGTCCATCTCCATAGTTTTAACAGAAAAATATTTCATCTTAATTAAAGCATCTTCTTAATTTTCGACCTTTCCTGAAGCTTCTTTTCTTTCTTGTCACTGGTAGTTTATAAAGTCTCTTTTCATGTTGATCACTCTCCTTTTCTCTCTCTGGATAAAAAGATTAATCTGCAAGTCTCGTCTGGGTAATGAAAGAGTTAAAATCTTGCCCAAGTTTTTGTAGATAGTTCTGTGGCCTTGGCCGGTGCAGGAGCTGGAGCCGTCTGCGATGGAAAATTCCCCATGGCTGCTCTGGAGAGAGTAGTTGCTGTTTTGGCCCACTGCAGGTCCAGAGTTTTTTCTCCTTCTTTACTCGGCAGTCCCCAGTGAACTCTGTCACTGCAGCCGAGCCAGGGACCGGCCTGGCCCGGCCAGAGCCCGGGGCAAGCCCCGCAGGCCCCATCTCCCGGCCGGGAGCCGCTGGGCCCAGCCCAGCCCCCGCCCAGCCGCATGGCCTGAGCAGAGAACGAGAGGCCGGAGCTCTGTTACCTTTCACAGCCAGGAAACAAAAAGAACTCAAGTGCCCTGACTTTACATCTTAAGGTAGGGTTCACAAGTTGATCTCCCTTTCTAATGGCTAAAATTGCTGTCAATCCCCAGTAATGACCAATAATTGGTCAGGAGAAGAGACTCCTTTCAGTCCCCAGCAACTTTAAAGGTAAAGTGACCCCATGACATTGGTAAAATCTGGCCCACCGTGGTAGGCAAGGAAATCAGTGTAGGCAGAACTTTGTCCCTCAGAGCTTCTACTTGGCACACTCTCTTTCTGAGCCTTGGACCTTTTCCCACCAGTTGCCATGTTCCCTCTCCCAGCTTGCCCCTGTTCTTCCCTTTCCGTAGGTTCTGCCCAGCTGCTGTTACCACAGACCCATTGCTGGAGGAGAAGACAAAGCAACTGTTCTCATGCTTCCATTCAATGTTTTTCATGCTTCAGCTCTCAAAAGTCCTTCTTCACTTCCCCTCAGGTTCATCTGGTGATTCTCATACAGGAAATATCCATCAGGAAAGAGGGTAGCTTGAATTTTATTTATCTACATGTCATCCTTCCATTTAAATGTATTTTAAAAGACTAAACACTTGACTAGCTGTTTACATGTATCCATAATGCACATACTTATTTCCCTGTATATTTATAATTCACCTGTAGGTTATCTCCCTCTTTCCCCGTCCATAGGCTGAATAAGCCCATTAAAATGTTATGCTCTTTATTTGTCTGAAGCTCTAGAGTCCTTCTGATGTCTTAATGTTGCTGGGTTATCTGATCGGAGACACATGCACGTCAGTTTTCTGTAGCTCTCCAGCCTTGAATTAATTAGACAGTTTTCCTGCCTGCTGTGTAAGTCTCATGCAGTGGAATTCCATGAGATGTGAGCTACAGAAGTGAGATGGATTCAAGCAAGAAAAGGCCATTCAGGTTCTACTTGAGTTTCCAGACTAAAATGTGTGCTCTACTATGACCCTGTCGAAAACATTTTGGGGCATGGAATATGTCTTAGACTGTAATTTGTAACACATTGTATAATAAGTTAGTAATTTTTAAAATCTGTAGTCATTTTTAGTTGAGACTAAGTGAACTTGTGTTTGTAGTAGTAGTAGTAGAAAGATGACAGCCAAAACAAATAATCCAAAAGTCTGTTCCATGATAGATTGTCCTCGACAACATTTTCCAAAAATGCTACACGGTCATTGGCCTTTGTGTGTAATGAAACTCCAGCCATGAGCCTCCAGCCAAGAAATACTTGCTCTCACCGGGTGACCTAGTTCCAAAAGAAAGACAAATGTCAAGCAAAGTGAAATTACATGCCTCAAAATAGCTAAGATACTTAGCCTTAGAGGGAATCATACATCTTCCAAATTCTATTGAGTCTTACCTGCCCATGGGTAGCCACACTTCTAGCAGGTCCATACATACTATCAATGACTTTTATAGGTGAGAGTGCTGAAAAACATTAGAATTTCACAATTACCTTAATGCCAGTGCAGTATGATACAGAGATGGCAAGTGTCGGTAAACCAATACAGTCTGCTAGTGGACAGCATGCTAAGAGGATAGCATGGGGATGGCAAAAGGGGCACATGCTGTGTTATTGCAAGAGTTACCCTTCTAAAGTAGGCATCAAGTGTCAATAAACACGCCTGAGCAATACCAGCTCCTCCTGACGCCGCTCCACTGGAAGGGAGGGAAGCAAACACAGGACTGGGGTCTACGAGTTTAGGGATTTTCCTTCTTGCTCTGACAGGCTTTCCCAAGACACAGATAATGGGCTTAAAGTAGCAGTAACAATGTTTATTTGAGTGAGGGCAGAACTACCTAGCTGGAGGACTGAGACACCAATGGGTTTTGAATTCAATGGGAATTTACTGACCCTGTCACCAAAGTTTCCATTCATTGTGGAAAGATAGTCTGTTCTTCCCTCAGTTCCAAGAAGCGCAGCATGCTAGGACAGCCCTGCGTTGCTGTAAAAATAACTGGACCATCTATTCTCAGGCATCAGTTTTTACATTTGCACATATAAGACAGCACATATAAGATAGCTTTTCAGGTTCTGTGAGTGCCCTTTTACAGATGGAAACAGCTGTTTGATTTGGCAAACGCCTTTCCTGACATCAGACAACTGGGTATTAAGCAGCTGGAGAGACTTCTTGCCTTTATGACCTGGAAGGACTATTCTTATCAGGGCTGCTCCTCACAATGTCTTTTGGACCTATATGGAAAAGATGTGTAATTGCTCAGAAAAAGAGGCTCCTCTGGCAAGAGGAGATGCCAGGCAGTTGGAGAAAATCCAGGATAAAAGACTAAAGACTGAAAGGAAACATATTTGGCCTCAAAACCATGATTTTAAAATTCCTAAACTGGAGATATTGCTTGAAAAATGTAGGAAGATACAAGAGTTAGAATTTAGTAATTTCTTTCCAAAGCCAGGGTATTTATTTCTTCAGCAGTTCAAGTACTTGCTTAAACTGTCATTTGTATTTTTTGAAATTTCTGCAAAATTTTGCACTGAGAGGACTTGATAGTAAAGCTAGAATCAGCTATTTCATCATTCCTTATATGTTCACACTCTGTACTAACTGAGTACCTGTTTTCTATTGCCCATGTAAGTAATCAGTTTATTTTCCTAAACCCATCTGCCTTTTAAAAACTACTCCACACACCTCTATGAACGTAATCACTTGGGCAAACGGAAGCTTCTCTAAAGCAGATGTGTTGATAAGAGACATTTTTAGAACCTTGTATCTAGTCTCCTTTGTATTTTTCTGAAATTCAGTAATCCTCTTCCCCACTTAGCTCAGTGAGTGGCTGACCCAAAACCTGCAGAGGTCAGAGAAAAGGCTGCTTCCAAAAAAGAGTGGGTGGTTACAATGCTGCAAGAAAAGGGGAGCTTGGTGGTGTAATCATTTCTTCTTTGCACTCCAGACAAATGGGGTTTGATTCCAGAGAGTGCACATGAACTGTATGATGCTGCAAGTGAAGTCACGCCGATACTTTGCCGTAGACCGAAGGAAAAAATCCGATGGTATAAGACTGTAAGAGGCACATTTGTGTAGACAGATGTGGATAGATGCAGGCAACTAAAACATAAAAACTGCATTTGCACTGGGTGTCTAGGCTGTTTGACAGTCACCAAAGACTTGTAGACATATTCAGGGGATGTTGATGTATAAAGGCAAGGATCAAGCATCTCCACAAAGCGACTCATTCCTCCTTTCTCTGTTGATTGTAAAAACAGGCTAGGCAAGGAGCTTAAATTGGATGTGTAAGACCTGGGTGGTTAAAATGTGGTAAAATGAATCCTGTTTTGTAACCTGGAGAAAGGGAGTGCTTTCCTATTTGTATAGCCTTACTGCATTGCAGCAAATGTGGAACTGGGAGGGTTTTTGTGCATGTATATTATAAATATTAATAAACTAGGTAAGAAGCAGGTTTATATCTGTAATTACTAGGACAGCAACTCTTGCACACAGAGATTTCAGTACATACTTCTCTAAAAAATATATTAAAATAAAAGGAAAGGCACTGCTTTGAGCAGATTAATGCAGGGGAAATGTAGGGTGAACAAAATTCTCACTTTTAGCACCTTTAATGTCTGACAGAATAGCAAAGCTCAGTGAGTCACCCTCAAACCATGCAGGATCATATGCTTCATTAGGCAGGAAACACAGATATATCTCCACTGATACATAATACAGAGTGGAGTATTAAAACGGATATATATTTGTTCTATTTATATTCTTACTGGCTATGTGCAGAAACTGAAACACAGCCCCTCCAGCTCCAGGTGGCCATCAGGTACCAGGAAAATACTCTCTTCACAGGAGCTGTCTCCTTGAGCTAACCAACATGGCTGAGGTAAAGAAGTCAAGGTTCAATAGCCACCTTTTTCACCCTTAACAAAGATATGTAATCAGGTGTTTCTCTCGAATGTGCTTGCCGTGGGGAATATCTTTCATCCTTGCCAGTAAGTCAGCCAGTCTCTTGTTTACTGCCACATACATTGTGTAGCAGTGACAAGGGACAGAGTATGTACGAGAAAAAGAGGAGGGTGTTACTGAGAAGCAGCAAATGTGGCTGGACTTGTAAATACCTTACCATACTGAAGGTGCTAAGCATCATATGGGATTATGTCACCCGGAATTAGTAACGTCTCAGGCTGGCTACTTAGCTGGTGTAAATTGGTGGCAGCCCACTGGTTTCAATGGAACTTCATTAATTTATGCTAGCTGAGGGTCTGGCCCTGAAATAGCTGTAATACAAGATCAGCATCTCTAGATCAGTTTATTCAGTCTCAACCAATCAGCTTTTCTACTGACATTCTTTCTCTTCTTAAATGTTGTCACCTTCTTGAATTTAAACACCAAAACCCCCTCATCTGCTTATCAAGACATCACAAAAATTTGCACCCTTCCAGGCAGGACTTCAAAACATGTTGTGAGCCCCCAGAGTTTACCAAGCCGGCAAGGAAAGGCACTCTGCGATCGTGAGGCAGGATCCACGGCCCGGCTCGGCACTGTGGCTGCCCTGCGGCAGGAAGAGGCCGACTGAGATGCTGGGATTGGGAAAGGGGAAGCACAGATTTTATCAGGTCAGAGCTGGTCTTCTCAGAGGAGGCTAAGCAAGCAAACTCTATTCCTCATTAGTATGAGTCAGGCGATCATTGTTTCTTGTGTCAATTAATGTGGGGTTCTCTAGAGTAAGCTTCTGCCGGTCCCTGGAGAGAGGTGCTGTAATTAACTTACCTGGAGTTTGGCTCAGATGTGCTTTATGCACAAGTTCTAAGCACAAGATTTAACCTTTAGGCACAGCTCTGCTAGGAAAAGTATCCAGCAAGGTCAAAGCCATGTGCGTTTTAGGACCTGAGACGTGTGTCTGTGCAAGTCCAATGCTGAGCTTTGAGCTTGCCATTTTAGCTATCGGAAGTGGTCTGCCTGGGACAACACAGAGCTCAGTTGGATCCTGCTTCTCGGTGCTGGGGTACTTCTCAGCCTGTACAAAGCACTGGACTAACAGAGCAAGCCTGCCTCATTCCCTGAGGTAGGTTGTTAAACTATGCAGTAGTTCACAGTGTAGACAACCCCTTAGAATTTAAGCCTGTAGAGCTGACTCTCCAGTATGACTTCAGATTTCATGAAGGTGCTCCTTGGATGTCTCCTCTTGGGGTGTTTTGTTGACTCAGCCCAGCTTTGCTTGTGAAATCTGAGGGGATCACATCACATGGTTTATCCTGCATTTACTCACGTATAACCCAGCATGACTGTACATCAATCAACTAATTTTAGCGATGTTAAAACTGAAAAGAAAATAATGATATCTCATAAATATACCAACCTGCCTCTCCACTCCAGTTTCTCTCTATCTTCCTTCATTTTCTTAATATTTTTTTGTGGGGGCCTTCCAAAGATTATTCAGAATTCTCTGAATTGACTTACAGCTTCCCAGGGTGCTGGTTGGGTTTATAGTCCTCACATTTCTGGGGGAATTTCACAACATATCATGAATTTTTTCTTCATTCACTCCTTTTTAGTATTTTCTGTCTCCATCCATTCTTCTGCTCCAACTAAATGAGCAAAAATAATTTGCTTGCTTTGCTGACTTACCTAACAGTTAAGCATTGTACTATATAACTCAAGATCTTTGTGTAGCTTTGCCTTTTAGAGCAGAATGGTACTAAACTTTTGTGAGCATTGAGCACTGCACTAAGAGATGACTCAACAGTGAAGGAAAGGGCTCTTACAGTCAAAAATGTCACTGTGAAATTGGCAATGTACCTTACACATGTCATGTCATAGGAGAAAGGTCATCAATATTATATTCTTCCTCCATCATTGGATATAGTAAGAATATTCTGCAAAAAAAGTATTTCTTTCTTATTGCATTCCCACAGCTTGAAGTAAAACCAAGGCAAGGTGTTTGATTTTTTAACTCCTTTTTTCTGTAATGAGAAACACAGAGGCACATAAGCTGAAAGAGGATTATAAAATTTTACATATTCTGTAGTTCTTCAGACCTATTGGGGAAAGAATTAGTAATGTATCTATATATCTGGTAAAAATATCTCAGTGACCTCATACTCACATTTGTGTAAACATCACCTCATCAGTTCCAGATACTTATACAGGAAACAAATCTGAATGCTCCTCTAGTGTTCTATACTTAGGCAGGTCAGCCGGCATATGTCTGGTCTGTAAATACCCAGTTTTACTTGAGTCCTTATTTTAAGGTTTCCCTCTTAAGAGTTTGCTGCAAATGTCCCCTCAGCATTTGCCTGTGTGCCTTTTCCAAAGCAACTTGTCCCTGAGGGCTGCCATTAAATTAAACAAAAAATCAACTACAAAGAGCTGAATTTGTTGGTAAAGTCTTAGTTGGAGCTGAATTACTAAATATGGCCATAATAGCCCTGAACGGACAAAGTGAGTATCAGATGATTTCATATTGCTGTCAGTCACTGTGGTATGTGACCACAGTTTGCGCTGTGTCCCAAATCCCATCTTGCTAACAGGTTTCTAAAATCAAAATTCTCTTTCAGACTTTTCCTGATAATATTTCCTGTGATAATGGACTCTTACATGTGGAAAAAATTTCCTACTTTATAGCTTGGGGAGATGTGATTATAATGACATAATAAATTGTGTGTTGCCTGGTGGAATAGCACAGTGCTTATGATTCCTTTGAACAGATAACCCTAAATGTCACACTCTTTATTTTTCAGTTGCGAAGTAAAATAAGGAGGGAGTGTAATAAAAGAAGGTGCATGTTACAAAAATAAATGCAAAAAAATAGTAGCAGTTATAACTTGAGTGTTAAAAAATTTTATATATTTAAAAATTTATATCACCTGAACTAGATTTCAAGCAACTATGTATATATGAACTACATTAAATTAGAGAAAAAATGGAAAGTTTTTAAAAACGTGAAAAACACAGTGGATTGCCAAGTTTCAGTTTCTAGAAGGGCAGAATACTAGAGAGACAGAAGTCTAGACTAGTCCTCTAGAGAGACAGTATATAATGATTTTGTAGATAGAAAACTGCCAGTGTTACAGGATTACTACAGCAGGATTGCTACAAAGGTTCAGATTAAAATCACTTTAGCTTTATCCTTCTTCACAAGGAAAAGAAGCAAGTCATGTATTCATGATGGTATTGCTGCCTCTGGAGGTATGACCACTGATAAGCAACATTCCCCAAGTGATTTGCTTCAAGTTCTGGTCTGCACAGACAACAGCAGAAAATAAATTTGAATCATCATTCTTATGAGGCCACTAGACCAACTTTCTCCAACAGCTGTCTGATTTTGTTTGCTTTCTAATACTACATGTATATTACCAGTCTGTTGCTTTTCCCTTTTTTTTTCTTTTTTAAAAAATATTTTTCCCTTTTGTTTTCTCTTTTTTTTTTTTTTTTTTTTCATGCAGATAATGATATCCCGTGTGCAGATTCAGACAGTGCTCTTTCAGCCACACTAACGGAAACAAGGAATCAAGAGGGTTTAAATTATTTGGTACTAGTCAAAGAAGGCAACTCAGATGAAGAAAGCATCAATTCTGCTAAAATTAGTTAAGTCTGGTTACCACTGTTTAAGAGAGTGAAAAAACCACTGTTTAAGAGTGTGAAAAAAGAGAAAAAACTCTTCAAAGAAGACATAAGCCAAGGAAAATATTCTGCATGTCATCACACTTGCAGAGGTGTCTGGAAAAAAAAAAATGCAACTCTCTAATAAAGCTACCAGAAAACATAATGAGGTACAAAGTGGTATGTATTAGGATAAGACAGTGATTACATAGCTTTTGATTTTCTACATGTTATTGTTTGTGTGCTTCACATGAGATAATTTAAAGCAAAAAAACCCCATGTATCAGACAGTAAACGATTTTACTGTTGTATTGATCAAATTTATGGAATCACATATGCCTCAGGCACAAGGCAGCTCTTCCAAAAAGGGAGCACTGTTATGCTGCTTCAAAGAATACACCAGCTCACTCATGAATAAAACCAAACAGTTGAAGTGTAGCTTCACTGTGCACAAACAGGATTCTACAAGCTGAAAAAAACAACATAAATACCAAACTCAAAATCAGAAAGCAGTTGAAGAAGGGTGACCAGGTTGTCCACTGCTGTGGGTGGTCTGTTTCCCTACTTCGTTTAAACAAATGTTTGCAATCATCTTGCATATTAAGTTGCACAGCAATTGATCCGTGAGTCTGGACAGTCCTCACATTTCTTCTCCTTTCCTTTTTGAGTATGTATCATCCTAGTTTATTTTTTATCAGACTGGGTGAAGGGAGGTACTCTTCCTCGGTGTGTTTGGAGATCAGCTCAAAGTATATAATAAAATTTTATACAAAGAATTATTGAATAAAAGACAGCTATAAGCTTTTCCTAACCTTTCATCATGAGCAGTAGTTTGCAAATTATACAGAGCTATTCACTGACATCTTTCAGGAAGCTGGAAACATGGTATAATTTTATGCAAATATTTGACAATGGGGCACACTGGAGAGTAGTAAAGGTTTTGTCTGATGTCAGAATGTATACATTTGTAAGAAGCAACTCCATTGCAATCAAGCTTCAAAAGTTTCTTAAATGGAGATTCAACACAGATGAAAAAAAAACGTGGAATCTGAAAGTTCACTAAAATATAAATTGAGATATTTTGAATTAGGGTTCTTCAAAGCCCCTGAAAAAGCCCTTTCAAGCATTATATAAATATTTTTCTTCATTTACAAATCAGTGTAAAAGACAAATTTGCTAATAAATACAATTGCAGCCCTTCACTATGCTCACCAGACCGCGAGCAATGGATAAACAAATAAATATTGTATTATGTTTCCTTCCTCTTCGAGTGCTGCTTGATTGGTTGTACAGCGATTCCATCCATCTCAGTAATTTAAAAATTACTAATGTTTGCTAACCTATGGCATATGCTGGCCAGAAACCTGGAGGATCCTGGTTTATTCTGTAGCCAGCACACCTGAGTGTGTTCTGTGTGCGTAGTTTCACTTAAGTCAAGAAGACTGCTCAGTCAGCAAGCCACAGACAAAGGTTTTGAACAACAGGACTCCATACGATAGTGTTTTCTTTAGCGGGAAAAACCTTCACTCCTCCCAAAATTTTGTCAGGACAATACCTTTCATGGGCCTTGTGAGCACCTGTGATGTGATATCCCAAGTCAGTTCAGTTTTGTGTAGATCTGAATCATGGGAGAGCCTAACCAACGTGTAAACTGAGTTAGTGGGCAACATGAGCATCAGTGACAAAGAGCAAAAAGGAGTAATGCCCTCCAAGTCTTGAAGCAGTCACAAATATACAAAGCAGCACAGAAGGAAAAATGGGAAGGTAATTCTTGCTATATTTACATTTTGTAAGTGTTGCAAAACAAGCCTAGTTTTAATGAAACATTTAGCACAGCATGATGTGAAAAAAGTATCAAGTTTAATACACTGCCAATAAATGAAACCTTAAGATATTGACCAGTGATCCATGCCTTTTTTACCTAATAGTATGAAAAGTGTATTGGACAGGATAAAAAATTAACTTATTGATCCAAGTTTGAGGATCCTGATCTATAACTTGTTGAATTCAGTGGAAGACACAATACCTATCCTTCCCAGTAATCGCAGTCATCATGCTCAGTGATACAGAGTGACTTCTGAGCATGGCCCTACTCCTACACTGGCCAAAATCCCATTGTCCCTCCCTCATTTTCCTGCCTTAGAGAAGTATGCAAATGCAACTATTCCACTGAGTTATGGTAAATCTGAATTTGATGCAGGAAAACTTAGCCTCACTTGCACTCACCCATGATTCTACTTGAAGAGAGTGTCTTAATCCCTCATATTTCTGTATCACCCTTCTCCTTATACATCTTCATGATTTCACCTTCTCTGTCTTATTGAAGTGTTGATTCCTCTCTTCATTCAAACTCTTCTTGATGATTCATGTTTTTCTCAGCAACACTTATTCACTATGAGGAGGTCACCTCTTGCCTTCCAGCTGACAGGCCTGATGGCAATTGTGCTACTTTTTGACAGAGTAGGGAAGACACGCATATAAGGGGTGAGGAGAATGAAAGACCTCTTAAGCACATTCTCTCTTGGGCAGGGAAATGGGTACTACCTGGCCTGTGTTTGCCTCTGTTTTTACCTCCTCCTACCACAGATCAAGGGAATGAGTCAAAAAACCCTTGAGTTCCAATGTCTTGACTTCCATGGCTACAGATTTTAAGTAGAGATAGATTTAAGGGTGATAATTGTCATCTAAAGGCAATAGATGTTTATCAGAAAGATTATAAGTGAGATAAGGGTAGTATAAGGCATGGGGACCCAATTTTCAGATGCTGTAAATCAGATTAGATATGTTAAGCTAAGCTGATGTACAGCAGAATAAAAACTGTCTCCAAGTGTTTAGCTTCAATTTGTCCTGAGACAGGTAGACCTATGACCTGCCAGTTCCTGGAAAAAAAAAAGAGGACTAATCTCTTTAAGTCTCCTCCATTTTATCACTAAGCATGACTTACATGGCATGGAATATCTCTTTGGTTAATATGAGTCATCTGGATGGTTGTGTTCCCTCCCAATGTCTTGTGCACCCTCAGTCTATTCACTGGGGAGGGGCACAGAATGAGAAGCAGAGAAGGCTTTGATTCTGTGCAGGTACTTTTCAGCAATATCTAAAATATTACTTTGTTACTGGTATTGTTTTGGTTGAGAATCTAAAATACAACACAAAATGAGCTGCTGTGAATAAACTCCAGCCCAGTACAGTCCCCAAGCTGCTGGGGAGAAGAGAAATGTACCCCCAGGCACTGATCAGAAGACACCCCAGGTGAGTGTCTGGGCCATAGCCAGTTCCTGTCTCAGGCTCTTCAGTGTTCCTCGATGCCAGCACAACAAACACTGAGCACCAATGATGACCACACTGCACACATGATGCCACACACACAACCCACGAGTGCTGGGCTCGCAAACAGCTGTGGCTGAACTCTCAGCTGTGCTTGGATAGACATGGATGTAGCTGGTTTGTCTAGTCCTTCAACCACAGACTTGATATTCATATGAATGGGGGAAAAATATTCTACTTCTGCCTATGATTAGAACTTCCTGCAACCCAACACAAATGCTGTGGTGATTAATTAATGTTTGTAAATAATTTTATAAACATGGAGGGCCATGGCAGCTGTTACTGATTTACTAAGACAGCATTTTCAGTGACATCGGATCTAAGTCTTTTATCTTCAGGTCTACAGCTGGTGGTAGCACCCAGACATCAGTGCATTTCTGTTTTTCAGGGTTGCTTGCAAGAGTTTTTAAGCTGGCACACAGTGATGACCAGAGCTATCCAAAACCTGTGTATCTCATGCTTTCTATTTGGAATCCATGCTCAGGATACTATAAAAGAAAAACCAATGTTTTGTGACAAGAATATTGAGTTCTTATTAGAACAAAGATAAAATTATGAAAATGCTCATGCAGCTGAGAGATATGCCAATAATCATTGGCATAGCAGGATCATTCTCTGATCCCTATGTGCTACAGAGGGAGTGCCCAATGACATACCTATGGGAATGTGGCTGTCAAGAGCTCTGAAGGGAAAAATTATACAGCTTGAAAGGATGATTTGTTGAGATATGAAAGGCAAAGGTCATCTTTGGTTTTATCACATTGGACAGAAATACTTGGGGTGTCAAGACAATTTCTTTGCCTTTTTTATATTTAACATTCAGGTCTCATCTTCTCTGGCACACTTTACCGTCATTCACTCAATGGCATAGTCACAAGATTTGGGAAACTTGAAAATGACCACCAGAAACGCAAAAGGTTGTATAGCTACACTTCTAACACAAGTTTTTTTCTGTTAGTCTTTGTTACCTGCAGAAACTCATAAGTGGTGAGGATAAGAAAGGCAAGGACTAAGTTCATCTCAGCCTAACTTATCTGAGAACCTCAAGCCAGGGTCCACTAAGACTAAAGTTGTTGTTGCTCAGTTTTCCTGGTACCCTAGATATCAGAGACTAGAAACACCATCTAAATCACAATTCCCTCAAAATATGCTTCTGTCACCGCTTGTACAGAAGGGCACAAAGATCCTGACAGCAGAGTCACTGCTTGCTTTCCACAATGGTTTTCAAAAAAAAATTTTACCATCTATTTGAATTGACTAATGTCTCCAGGTTATTTCCTCTTTTTTTTTTTTTTTTTTAAATTTTCTTTGACATCTATGGCATGCTGTCTGTGATGATTTGAGTCCTCAGGTGTGGCTTTACTGAGCATAGCCAGGTGAAACTGATCCTCTGTAATTTGGGTTTAGGACTATGCATTTTCATGGTAACTGTGAAGGCAAGTTTTGCTCTAGATTCAATTTTACCTCTTTCTACACAAAGCTGATATTAATTCAGCTAGACCTGAAAAAGGATGTTGCAGAAAAGAATGTCTGTAAAATAGCCTGGCAGGTCTGTTAATGGTTGAAAAATTCTAATTCACTTTCATTTAATTCGTTCTTGAAAATTTTTGTTAAACACACACTTCTAGTTGCAGAAGCTTGTATACCAGCTGGATTTTTCAAACAGTCATGGCTCTATTTATAATGACACTTAACAACTCTGACTGATGTTATAATTCTAAAAAATAGCCAGAAACTCAGGGTATCAAAGCCAACTGAAGATGCCAAAATATTTTTGTTATTGCTACTGACATAACTGATACTGCTGTATAAATAACCTTTTTTATGATGTGTTAACTTCTTTGTGTGACATCTTCCATTTGGAGGATGTTCATTGCTGCCTTCTATCTTTCACTGTAAGAGCAGAGTTGTAAAATTACCACTCTCTGTTTGGATATCAATTCCTTTTTTTATTCTGCTGACATAGCTGGATTTTCTTTCTGTAATAGAATAGAATCATTTAGGTTGGAAAAGATTTCTAAGATCATTGAGTTCAACCATCAACCCAGCACTTCCAAGTACACCAGTAAACCATGTCCCTGAGCAGCACATCTACGTGTCTTTTAAATTCTTCCAGGGATGGCCACTCCACCACTTCCCTGGGCAGCCTGTTCCAATGCTTGACAGCCTTTTTTGAGAAGAAATGTCCCATAGAAACCAATCTAAACCTCCCCTGGTGCAGCTTGAGGCTGTTTCATTCTGTCACTTGTTACACAGGAGAAGAAACAGACCCCCGTCTTCTTACAACCTCCTTTCAGCTAGTCATACAGAGTGATGAGGTTACTCTTGAGCCTCCTTTTCTCCAGGCTAAACAACCCCAGTTCCCTCAGCTGCTTCACATAAGATTTGTGCTCCAGACCCTTCACCAGCCCTGATGCCCTTCACAGATTCACAGAATCAAGGTTGGAAATTACCTCCAAAACCATGAAGTTCAACTTTTGACCAATCACCACTTTTCCAACTAAACCATTGCACTAAGTACCATGTCCAGTCATTTCTTGGACACTTCCAGGGACAGTGACTCTGCCACCTCAGCAATCCATTCTACTGCTTGACAACCCTTTCCATGAAGAAATTCTTCCTAATATCCACCCTAAACCTCCCCTGGCACTGCTTGAAGAAGCTTTTTACCCAGTGAGCTGGGTAAAACCCCAGCCAAACCATGAGCAGCCAGATTATCCAGGAGAATGCTGTGGGAAACAGTGTCAAAGGCTTTACTAAAGTCCAGATATAGAATATCCACAGCTTTGTCTTCATCCACTAAGTGGGATGTTTTGCCATAGAAGGAGATCAGGTTACTCAAGCAAGACCTACCTTTTGGAAGCCCATGCTGCCTGAACCTGATCCTCTGATTGTCCTGCATGTGCAGTGTGATGGCCCTCAAGGTGATCTGATCCATTCAGATCTCTTCTTCAAGGAATGCTTTCTGGAATGCCTACCTATCTTCAAAAAGAAATACATTTCTGGGGAAAAATGTTGCTAAAAATCTCTTCAGAATTCTTTGATTCAGTTTAATATTATGATTAAAATACTTAATCTTGATGGAAGTAATATAAGAAAAAGTAGTGACAAAGTGACTATAGCTGTAAACACCCTATAGTTACCATGTTTACACGGTTGTGTTTTGACTCAGATCAGAGTCCTGAAGGTCCTAAGTGGAATAAATGTTTCTGGGGCGTGTGAAGCAATAAATGATATATGAGTTATAGGATGGCTTTTTAAAAGCAAGCCTATGTGCAAGGAAGCTGGACTGTGAAAAAAGTCTTATAACTGTTATTCTAAGGACTATGCAAATATAAAAATTGGAAATTCTTATCTGATCTACACTTTTATTTTTAAATGGCAGAAGTGTCAAGTTAAGTGGCAAAGGAAAGCAATAACATTCTCTTGGAAATACACTCTGAAGGAGCATAAACAAAATTAAATAAAAGTGCTCTCTTAAATACAGGATTTGCATTTTCTTAGCAGAATAAACTCTCTGCCTTGACTCTCCATGCACTCACTGAAGTGGAGGTCATGGCTAGTGACAACTGGGAGCCGTTCCTGGAGCTTTCTTGCCTTTTTAGGTTATGAGGGTCTCTGTGTGTTTAGGATAATATGATTGACGGCTCCACTCCGGCCCCAATTAGCACCCTATAATTTATTAGCTTCTGCTTTCAGATTATGCGCTAACTTCACAAATATTTCAACCACGGAAACAGCAGCTATCAAGTGTCTCTTTCCTGATCCAGCTCACTTGGACTGCAGTTAAATACAAGGAGGGAGCTGTGTAGGTCTGTCAAGAGAGAATAATCATTTGTGTCTGTGCGCAACTGGGGCTGTCACAGTTCTTTGGGACCCAGCTTCTGGGAAAAGGAGTTGCTCCACTGGATCAGAACCAGGCCTTGGGTCCTGTCACAGAGGTTTGGTGCAGGATTGAGACGAATGCACTGGCTCTTCCTGAAAAGGCCCATGTTTGTCCAACTCTGTTTATCATGTAGATACTGACTCCATGCAAACAGCCTTGGCAGGAAAGTTTGTGTCCCTCCTAACACTGTTTCTTTGCTCCTTGCTGCTGTGGTGTGAGGCCAGAGTACTAAGTGCAGGAGGGAAGAGCCTGGGTGAGGCAGAACAGAGAGGAGATGAAATGCAGGGTCTGGACTGCACACAGAAGAAGAGGGGTGGAGAAGTTGGGGTGGGTATGATGAGGGAGGAGGGGCATCTTGCAGCTGTATCTGGGCCAGGTAGGGCAGAAGGAAATGTGCCGTGCTACAGGGAGATGGAGTACCCTCAGTAATATCCAATGTGGTATTACATCTCCTAGTGGGACAGCACTCCTGCCAGGTGTTTTTCCTGCCTTTACCATGAATGAATAAGCAACTGGTACATACCTGAAGAAATGCTTCCATCCTTGGCCAGTGCTTTTGTGGGCTGCAGCTGAGCACGGCAAAAGGAAGCGCCCATGCATGAGACTGGGGCCCAGGAGAGTGCACACCTGCACCCCTGCACTTCTGAACCCCTGCACTTCTGCACTCCTACACTCCTGCACCCTGTGTCCCTGCGCCCTGCACTCTTACACTCCTACAGTCTTGGACCCCACACACATTCACTCCTGCCCACCTGCATTTGCTCTCTGCATCCCTGCATTCCTACACTCCTGCACGGGCTCCTCCAGCACCTTTGCTATCTCTTGTGGGACCTGATACAGAGAGAGCAGGGACAGGAGGATGGGAACATAGCTCCCCAGGGCCTCTCTGCTCTTTTTCTTTTTCTTTTTTTTCTTTTTCTTTTTCTTTTTCTTTTTCTTTTTCTTTTTCTTTTTCTTTTTCTTTTTCTTTTTCTTTTTCTTTTTCTTTTTCTTTTTCTTTTTCTTTTTCTTTTTCTTTTTCTTTTTCTTTTTCTTTTTCTTTTTCTTTTTCTTTTTCTTTTTCTTTTTCTTTTTCTTTTTCTTTTTCTTTTTCTTTTTCTTTTTCTTTTTCTTTTTCTTTTTCTTTTT
Source organism: Poecile atricapillus (assembly GCF_030490865.1). Taxonomy (NCBI): domain Eukaryota; kingdom Metazoa; phylum Chordata; class Aves; order Passeriformes; family Paridae; genus Poecile; species Poecile atricapillus. The sequence continues at coordinate 49,281,255 of NC_081251.1, read as the reverse complement.
CTTTTTCTTTTTCTTTTTCTTTTTCTTTTTCTTTTTCTTTTTCTTTTTCTTTTTCTTTTTCTTTTTCTTTTTTCTTTTTTTTCCCCTTTTTTTCTTTTTCTTTTTTTCTTCTTTTTCCCTTTTTTTTCTTTTTCTTTTTTTATGATCTCCTACTTGCATTTCCCTATGCAAAATTGCCTAGCATACAAAATCAATGTCTCACTCCTGAAAATAACCATAGGACTCTCTCCTTTCCCTGCTGCAATTGCTCCTCTGGGTGGCAGGCCCGGGAAGACAGCCAGGACACTACAATCCTCCACAGGAGCTGGCTCATCCTTCTGTAATCAAAAGGGCACGTTAATTACAACACTTGCCCAGAAAAAGATGCACAGCAACTGTCAGTTAGAGAGCACTGCTCCATCCGAAGCCACCAGCAGCATTTTCCTCCCTTCCAAGAGGGGCCCAACATTTAAGCCCTAGCTAGAGCTTGTCTTGTGAACCTAAATATGACTTCAAAGGGAAGGCGAGAAGGGTCGGCAGCTCCTGACCCAAGGAGGAGACAGGGCAGATACATTTCCCCAGAGGCGGCAGCACACGATCTAGGGGCCGCAAAAGGGATTATTCAAGCTCTCTTTCACCCTCTCTCCCCTCCCTTCCTCCTCCTCTGCTAGGGGCTCCTATGGAAAACACACCGGAAAAGGAGATAAGAAGAAATCAACACTGCCCTAAAGCTCAACAACATTAGACTTTGCAGTGTAGTGTAGGGGCACATACAAGCATTTAAGAGTTTTATGCTTCATTCTTGCAAATGCAGCCATACTGAAGCAAAAAACCTCATTAAAATGAAATGGAGACTGCACCCACAAATACCACGCCCTATCCCCACCTCCATCCTTCCCTTGACAGATCACTTTTAACCTCAGAGATCGTTAAAACAGTACTACTTCAGGCTTTGCTAATTTTCAGCTATTTTCAGAAAGAGAAATAAATATCTGTGGTGAATACATCCAGAGCTCATTTTGGAAACTCCTTGTGGAGAGGACACTCTTGCTATTGGGCAGCAGCAGATACCCTTGCTATGTCCAGCACTGTCATGCTCTGCAGCAGATGTTGTCTCTCTGCCTCCTTCTCTGGACGCTGTACAAATGGGTTTGAAGCTGTTTGTGTCTGTTTGTCTGTCCCAGCTGGGCTAGTCTGTTTGTCAGGTGGGCAGCTAGAGAGCACGGTGTGGTGTGTGACATTCAGAAAGGGACAGTGGGAGGATTTGCTCTTCACGGTGCAGAGATGGGGACTCACATCCCTTTCAGCACATGACAAGCATGTGACAGGTAATATTTATGTAACATCTAAGAAGGGTTTATTTTGTAATTCCAGATTTTCTGCAAGCATTCATGACTAAGGGAGTAATAACCTATGATGCAAAGAGGAATAAAACAGACTTGAGAAATGGCAAGGAGGTCATGTGCGCTGTTACTGCAGTAGGAGCTGTGGCCCCAGTCCTACAAAGACTAATGCCCAAGCCTTAAAGGTTGGGGCTGTGAGTGGTCCTTCAGGAGTCAGAGTAATCCAGTGAGCAAAACTGCAGGGATTAGCCAAAACAGGGCGTGTGCGCTTTCAAGCTGCAGTCCACCCAGAGCAGGAGCATTTTTAAAAAGTTGTTTGTACTTTTAGCACCTTGAGCCACTGTCTTGGCTTTTGTGTTTAGATGCTTTCATAATATAACAATATAAAATGTACCCAGAGAACAAATGCCAAAACTAATATTCATGGATTCATTGCATAAATTGTCATGCTTGACTACATTCACAGTTAAAATGAATTGTAAATGCCAATGTAGTGAATGACTCATTTATGTTTACATGAATATTTCTGAATGTATTTGGGCTGGCTGCATCACTCAGCCCTCCTCGTTAAGAATTGCAGAGAAGAGAGGAGGAAAAGAGGAAGAAAAAAGAAATAATTGTGGTGAAGCACAATCAATCATAGACTCAGATTTATATTTTAAAAAAACAAAAACAAACCAAAGCCTTATAAACAGCCTGAAAAAGCCCTCAGGAAAATGCTCATTAAATGACCCTGCTAACTTTAAGCTCCTGCAGTTAAATACCATTTTCAGTTACTTTTCCTCTGCAAAAAGCTGGTGCCTTCTTCCTTGATAAACACCTGGGAATGTTTTTGGTTTAACAAATAGTGTAAATTCTGGGGTCGTTCTCTTGCCCTTTGCAGTTTGTCTGGGCTCTGGCTATTTGGAGGCTGAGAGAAAAATGCCCATTGGTTTGTCTGGCTGAAGGAATCATGGCAAGTCCCCCCTGCCATTTGCTAAGCTCTGGCCATGGGTGCTCCTGATCAGTTTCTCGCAGTATGTACTTGCACTGCTTTGTCAAATTCTTTCTGTTAGGATTCCTATTCTTTCCCAGAAACGGAGTTATCACCAAACCCAGGAGAAGCAAATTTGGGTTATTCGTAAATCCACTTCTGACACACGATGAACAATATAAGAATTTGAAAGGTAAAAACTCTCATCACAGCACAAAAATTCATTTTCTACTGCTTCTGCCAGTGTCAGGGGATAATGTTAGGAATTTCCTACTATATGCTTTAAAATTTGTCAACTTTAAAGACATTACATTAAGAAAAAGAATGAAACAAAACAGAACAAAACAGGAAAAAAACCAAAACACAGTAGTATTGGGATCAGATGTTTTGTCTATAAAAAAGTCAGCTTTCAAGTGTAGGGTAAGTGCCATTTCTGCCTTGTTTCATTAATTATTCATCACCAGGTAGTAACATTTTAATTTACCACTGCAATAGTAATTCTATATGCTACAGTCACCTCTTCTTGCAGAAGAAATATGGAGCAGCTCCCTTACTTTAACCAATCTTACAGACACACCATACTCTAAAGTGTAACACAGCAATGGTCTTATATTTTCCTATCTTTTATATTTATCTCTGTGTGTTTTACTCATCAAGAAAATATTTTCAGCTGTTAGGAATTTCTATATATCTTTCATGCAAAAGTATAAAATAACTCACTTCATCCACGTGGGAGATATGTTTTCTGCTTCATCCTGAAGTTTCCAGTTTGCTTCATTTCTCTTACTTAGCTTTAATTCTTCATTAAAGTACACAGGGTGAGAGAAGGAGATACTTTTAATACAGCTTGGCTACTGTTAAATATCTAGCTCCCTCTTTCAAAATACCCCAAACAAAACAATTACTAAAGTGGCAAAATTACAGCAACAAGTAGACAAAAGGAAGTGTTAGAGGCAACTCAGAACTAATGTCCATCATGTGCTCTTTGCTCTGGTGTTCCCTTTAAAGGGGGTTGGGTTGGAGGTGAGCCATTCTTCATCGGATTCCTTTCTCCCCCTGCTTTAAGAGGGTTTAACGTTCACCAGAAAATGTTTATTGTAAAAAGAAAAAAAAAAGAAAAAAAGGAAAAAACCCAAAAATCCAAACAAAACCAAACAAACAACCCCACCCCCAACCAAACAACTGTTACACAGCCAATGCAAATGTGCCAAACTCTGAGAAGTGCCACCTTGGTTTTCGTCTTTCTGGGATTTAAGCAGTTGTGAGGGGAACAGCTGCATATCTGTAAGTCCAGGGCAGGTGGCCCCACTCAGACACTTGCCACTCACAACCACAAAGTCAAAAAATTTGACCAGTTTCTTGGTAGTCCGAAAATGTTCATGAGTTCCAGTTTCTTCTCCTTTTACTTTTCTATAATGCAAAATAAAAATCCAGTTCAAAAACACTGATTAGCTTTCCCACGGTTGCATTCAAGAAATTACTTTCACTGCCATATAAAAATATTCACACCACTAAAATCCCCCCACAATTTCCTCTGTTGCCTGTATGAAGGCCAGTGGTTTTGCATCACCATCCATGATGTCGTTTGTCTCTTTCAGAGTAGTCTGGCTGCAGGTCTGGTTGTGGGGTCTGCTTAAACAGGAGTTCAATGTCTTTGGCTCTCCTCTTGCAACAGAACGGCTTTCCTTTCCGAAAAAGGTCTAAAGTATCACCCTTGCAATGCCAGCTCCTTTTAAATCCCGTTGTCTTTCCCCGAGCAGCAGGGCCATGGTGGGCTTGGAAAAGGGCAAGGGGGGATCTGAGAGTCTTTGAGTCAGCACATCAGCTCAGGAGGGATCCACCACAGAAGGAGTAACGGCGAGCTGCAAACCAAGATCAGAAGCTGTTACAAACTGACCCGATTTCAGCTCTGAATGCCACCATGTCTAACGGGTAGAGAGCTACAGGGGACAGCCAGGGGAAGAGGATTGAAGGACAGCTCTAAAACCAGTACAGGTCCTTGCTTTTATCCTGAGGTTGCAAACCTGAGAATGGAGAGAAGAAAAAAAAAAGGAAGAAGAAAAATAGGTATAGGCATTTAAGAACAGAGGAAAACAAATTGCATTTCTTGCCAGCTGAGGTCATTTTAAAGCATGGGATCTCCAGAGCCCCAGAAGGCTGTGAAACAAGAAGAGCCCAAGCCAGACTGGAGAAAGGCACACGTCCCTCCTGCTTAAAGTGAGGACACTATAAGGAGCCATTAGTGGCTGCAATAATGAAACCAGCATGGAGCAGATTTTCCTTCCCTTCACAACCACTGTCTTAGGATCTGTCACTGCTGACTGTGCCTGTATACCTGTTTTTGCCAGCACTGCAGCCAAACCCTTGGTTCCAGACACCCCAACAGGCACCATTGGGGAAGAAAACTGCCTTTTTTGCTCAACAAATGCAATTGTGCTTTCATCTCAAAACCTGGAAGGAAAAGGTAAATAACGAGAGGAGTTCATGAACCTGCACGGTGTCTAGAAATGACCTCTCAGGGCAACACATGGATGGGACCAAGCAGTGACCTTTGGGGCTGCTCCATTCTACTCCCAGCTCTCACTGCTCTATGCAGGAGCAAGACCAGGACCAGGACAAAAGTACATCAAAGCAACCTGCAGCCTCAGGGCATGTTTGAGGGCATCAGAAATTCAAATAATGTTGTGGAGATGGGATGTGCTGGCCTGTTCCATCCTTCCTCTCCCTTCCTCATTTGCCTGGCCTGAGAGCCTCAAGAAGAGCCTCCAGGACAGAGCTCAGCACACATGGGGCTTCCACCCTCACTTCATTCCCCCACAGCAGAGTCTCAGCCACCTCCCATGAGTCCTTCCCTACTACTATGGCCGGTGTGGAATCAGGGAGCAGGGGTGCAGCTGAGCCAGGGGACCTGGAGGGACCAAGGGCAGCTCATTACCTGTGTCCACATTGAGGCCAATGCTCTGTGCCATGTCTCCTGATGCATTGGGGAAGGGGCCCGGCGTCGTCCAGGCTGCGGCAGCACCCGCTTCGCTCTTGCCCAGTTCACAGGGGGGGCTGACTGGTGTGGATACGGAGGCGGGGGTGAGGCGGTGGGGGCGGACGGAGGCGGTGGGCACCAGGAGTGAGCCGTAGCGGGGGTCGAAGTGGGGCCCATAGACCTCGTGCATGGCACTGGGGCGGGGGTAGGCAGTGCTCTGTGTCCCAATGTAGGGGTGGTGGTGGTGGTGGTGGTGGTGGTGGTGGGCGTGGTGCCAGGGCTCAGGGCCGCCCTGGTGCAGGTGGCCGTGCAGAGAGGTGGGCGCGTAGGGGTCGGTGGCAGCGGCGAAGGGCAGCTCGCTGTGGGCTGCAGCTGCAAGGGGGCTGCTCAGGCTGGCCGGGACCGAGGAGGGCTGGTACGTGCTGTTCCAGAAGGATGGTGGGAAGATGCGCTGGCTCATTGGGAAGGAACCATCTGGGTGAAGGAAGTGGGAAAGAAAGTCAGAAATGAGCACACCCCACAAGACTTGATCTCTTTTCCCTAGGGCTCTGTCTCTCCCTGATCCACCCAAACCAGTCCTTTCATTCCCTTTATTCCACTAAAAACTGGAAAATATAAGAACTTGCTCCAAACAAGTACAGATTCCTCCCCAACTAAAAATCCACCACACCTAGCCTACGGTTTATCCATGAAACTGCAACTGTATCCTCCACCTTTCTGCTACGGTGTAGATGGGCAAAAGGTTGTTACCTAAGGTGAGAGAAACATCTCTTTTCTTCAGTAGTGGAACCTGAGTGAGAGCTACTATATGCCATTTACATTTTCAGGATTGGGTTTTTCTTGTTTGTTTTTTTAATAATCTCCTTGTCTAAGAATTTATGCCCAATGATTCCTAGAAAGTGGCTGCTGTCTCAGTGCAGTTACAAAGTGGGCAGGAACAGTGAGAGATGTGACTAAAGGCACGTTTGAGTTACTCAAATATCTGAGGAAAATTCTCCATCTATTACAGCGGTCTGTTTCTTAGGTATATTGTCAACAGGTTTGGGAAGCCCACAGCAGAATTTTGGAGATTGGCAGGGCAAAGAACAAGCACCCTACATTTTCCTAGCCCAGTTAGCAATATGCAAAATGGACTGGTGATTATTAATAGCACAGATAGATGTTATGCATGATTAATTGGGAATGCACACTGTTCCTGAAAGAAATAAAACTGTGCTCCTAATACTTCCTTGCCAGGGAAATATGTCAGCTCTGAACCTTGGCATTTCTTGGGAGAAGGGGTAGCAGTTCATGATGAGCAAAAAAACCTCATCTACTGCCATCAATTCCAGCACTGAATATATCTCACCCACGAAACATTCTTAGACACTACAGACAGCAATCCGTGCAGGGTCTGGGAAGCCAGCCCTGGCCGAGCAGGTGGCCCTGTAAGGGAGGGTTACTAAGACTGCCCACAAGGAAGTGCCAGCCCTAACTCTCTGGCAGATGGAGTGTGGGGAAGTTTACTCCCTCTGCCCTGTGGGCCTGTCCAATGTGAATCAGGCGTGGATACGGAGAGCTGTGCATAAGCCACAGCCTTGGCCTTGACAGCACATGTCTATGAGCAGGTCTGGAAGCCCTTGTGTTCAGAAACTTCAGAGTCCTTGTTAGCACTCCAGCAGCAATCAGGGTGATGGTACATGCAGGGAAAGATACAGGGACACATATAAGCATTTGTTTAGAGATGGGAAGCTGATGAGATGGTTCCCACATTTGCTTTTTTCTTTGATCCCATCACTATGAGCACTCTAAACTGAAAGCTGGGGTCAATGGGGAATACACAGTCACAGTCTGGGAGTCGCTCCGTGGCTAGTTGGGCGGTATCTGCCTCCAGGTAAAGCACCTGCAGCGAAAAGACAATTTGTTTCCCCCGACTGCCTCTCAGGCTGCTTTCCCCCTGGACCATGGCCCCCCCTACATAATCTGAAGGGCTTTATTCTTTCTTTTTTTACTCTAAAAGGGCGAAGTATCTGGCAGGTCTTAGCCTGGGATCCCGGGGGATGCCCTCCGGGCACCAGACGCTGGTGGGAGGGAGAAGAGAGCGGGGATGCGCAGCCAAGGAGAGGACGAGGTGCCGGCCCAGAGGGAGCCTCCTCCGCCCCCACATCCCCCGCAACTCCCGCATCCTCCCCATCCCCCGCATCCCCCGCGCCGCGCTGGGCGCTCACCCCGCCAGGAGCCGGCGTTCCGCGCCGCCTTCGCGCTGCCGAGGGAGAAGCTGCTGGGCTGGCTGAGCGCACGGCTGAAGTGCTCATCCACCACGGCGCTGATGTCCCCCTGGAAGTAGGTGAAGAGGACACAGCGGGAGCTGATGTACTCGGCCTCGGGGGGTCGCTCCTTCTCGGGGCTGCAGTCCTCCTCCTTGATGCTGGCCGCGGGGTGGCTGGAGAAGGAGCTGCCGGCGCTGGCGCTGCTGCCGCTCTCCGGGGCTTCCTGCATTTTGGAGTAAAAGGCGAGTTTCTGCAGGGGAGGAAAGAAAACGGAGCCGGTCACGCAGCACACCAAGGTGCGCTGGCCCGCCCTGTGCCATCCGGCGTGCAGCGCCGAGCCCTCTCCCGCGGTCCTTCCGAGAGGATGCCAAAATCTGGTCCTCGGCTGCCCGCCGTTCCCTCAGCGTACACCGCAACCCCCACACCTTCATATCGCCCTCTGTAGTCCGGGGGCAGCGAAGGAACTGCAAATAGGGCTGGGGGACCGAAACCCACTAGTGCTGAACGGGATGGATCAAGACAGCGGGCGGGTGGGGAAGGCGCGGCCGGGCGGGGGTCACACCGCCGGGTACCCCGCACCAAGCCCAGCAAAAAAAGGCTCTTTGCAGCTGGCTCAGGAGCGGACGGCAGCTGTCAAGGGGCTGCAATGCGGGGGCACGGCCGTGCGACGGCCAAGCACCCACAGAGCAGCGCCGGCAGCTAGGAGGAGGCGAGAGCCGCTCGGTCCCCGGCTCCGGAAATCTATCTGGTGCGAAGAGTGTCCTGTAACCCGCAGCGGCGAGGTAGAAGGAAAGAGGGGGAAAAAAAAGACTGACAGCCACAAACACACTTCAGGGCAAAACTCAGCATTTCCCTGGACACCAAGAAGCTCCAGGTATTTACTGCAGTATTAATCCCATTTTAATTTACTCCGCCGAGTGGGAAAACGGCGGGCGTTGTGAAGTTTGCCGGATGTTTCCCATCTTTATGCGCTTTAGCGTGTCTGCAGCTGCTGGGAGTTTCTTAGCAATAAGCTCTGGGACGCGGAGCCACGGCTTGGCCGCTGCGGGCAGAGCCTTGGGGCGGCCGGCGGGGGAAGAACCGAGGGGACGGGACAGAGTCTTGGGCCAAGACACGCGATATATATTTGATAATGTCACTCGTCGCGACGACCGCCTTTCCGCTTGGCTCCCTGTTCGGCCATTGAGGTAATGATCATCCCCCTTAATAATGTAATAAGCCGGGGGTTGAGGGGGTGGTGGGAAGGAAGGCAAGGTAGGGGAATACACATCATCTGCTATTTGTGACGGGTCCTGGGCCCCGCTGCCGGGCTCTGGAGGCGGCGCAGGGACCGCCACACCGCTGTCCCGGGCCCGGCACTGCACGGCGGGGGCTGCACCCGCCTTGGGCCCGGGGCGCTGTTCTCTGCACCCATCCCCTTTTCGTTATGCTGGGAGAGGAAGGAATTAATTTCTGAAAGGGGTAGGGGAGAAGGAAAAACTGGGACAGCAGAGGGGTGAAAAGCAAAGCGGTGTGCAGCAGGTGCAATGCCGGAGGAGCCGAGCCTGACCCACGCGGGACCGTGCGCATCCCAGCGCCAGCCGATCCCCGCGCACCGCGGGCCGTGCGTGCCCGAAACATCCCCGCGCCCGGAGAGATCCCTTTCTTGAAACCTCGGGATTAGCTGACACCCGCGACCGTCCGGGCGGAGCTACACGCAGGGAGGCGGCGGGACGTGTCTCCAGCTCACGAAGCACCCTCGGCTCTCGCAGGCGACGGCAGCCGCCGGCAGCCCGGGGGGCTGGAGGACGTCCCGGGGTCCCGCCGCCGCCGAGGGGAGCATCCTGCAGCCCCTTGCTCCCCTTCGCGGCCGCGGTTTCCTCCGAAGCCGCCAAACCGGGGAAACCCCACAACCTCCCGTCTCTCTCGTCTCCCCCCCTTCCAGAGCGTAACTCCGGAGCACCCCTGCGAGGCGGCTGTAAAATCTCTGCACCAAGCGGGCTCCGTGGCAGCGGCCGGGATGCCGGCGCGCAGGGGTGAGCGATGCCCCGGGAAGCCCGGCCTCGCAGCTCCCGACGGTCGCCACACACCGTGGACATCGCTGCCCCACCCGCCGCGCTCGGAAGCAGCCCGTCCCGGTAAAGAAAACAAACAACCAAACATTTAAAATCAAACAAACAAGCAAACAAACCCCCCGAAAAAGCCTTCTGAGGGTTAAAATCGCGCCCTCTCTCCCAAGGCATCCCCGTAGCCCGTCGTTTACCGCCGGGGTACATACCCTGCCGAGCCCCGCGCCAAGGTGGGATGCGGTTCTGCTCCGCTCACCATCGCAGGCTCCCAGATCTCCCCCCCTCCCGCCCCCCCCTTTCCCCTCCCCTTCTCCTTTTCCCTTTTTCCCTTTGGTGAGGCCCCAGACGGCCATCCTCCAGACGATACCCCTCCCACCTTCTGCCTCTTCACCGCTGTCCGCTACACGTACCTGGTGGTAGGGGCTGTAGGCTGCTGCGAAGTAGGGCTGGCCAGGACCGTAAACTTGGTACATAACATCCAAACAGCTCATGGCTGGCCGAGGCCGAGAAGAATTTTTTTTCTCATCAACTCGTGTTCTGCAAAGTGGAGTAATGCTTCGGGGGAGGGAGGTTCCCGGGGGTTAAGAGGCACCACGCGCTGGTGGGAGGAGTGAGGGGGGATGAGGCCGCGCTGGGCTCTGCTGACACCCCCTCCCTGCCTTCTTTCCCTGCCTTCCGCCCTTCCTAAAGCGTGGCTCCCTCCCGCAAATACGCCGGGACTGGAGGGACTCCCCGGCCATCGGGGGAATTTCAGCCCCGGGCCCGGAGGGTGGCAGAGGCGGAGGGAGCAGGGAGACCTCCGTTCCGCAGCCGGGACTGCCCGGGAGCAGCGGGGCGGGAGGCGCAGGGGGAGCTCCGGCCACGCCGGAGCCTGGCGGGGGGAACGGGGGTCGGCGGAAGATGGGGGCTTACCCAGCGGGTCAACCCATCTCCCGCTGCTTTTTATTTAATTTCATTTATTTCGTTACATTCCACGCGCCTCCTGTGCCGGGTGCTGCCCCCGGGGAGGATGTCCCTGCCGACCCCCACCTCGTCGGCCGCTGCTCCTGGCCCGGGCGAAGTGGAGCTCCGGGAAAGGCAGGAATCTGGGTGACCCCATACAAATCCCACGAAGTCCGGCGTCCGCCGGAAAATGCCACCACCAAAACCAGAGGAGTTGAGAGGTCTGATAAACCGAAGGAGGAAAAACCAGTTGCTCCCGAGGAGGAATCTCCCCAGAAACTTTTGAATCATTACAAATCCCGGGAACGGCGATGCTTTTGCACTTAATAGAAACTAAAACAACGCCGAGGGCAAAGTCATGTCAAAACAACAAAGTATCGTGAAGGTAAACTGGATTTACTCCCTGGCTTTCTGCTGAGTACGACACGCAAAGTTGTAAATAGCTGAATGTATCTTCACTGCTCATTTTAAAGGAGTTGCATAGGAGGCAAATTATTTTTTAACAGAGATGTAAGTTCTCATTTCAATATAAACTCTTTGAAATGTTCAGCTTCATGGTATGGGTCACAACCACTGTGAGAAGAGACTCATTTTGTTTTGTTTTAAGCACTGGTTATAAAGCAGAAAAAAAAATATAGAAAATACAAGAGAAAGAATATTGCTCAGTTTTCAAATGCTGATTGGTTACAAAAGTATTGGGGAAAATCTGAAAAGAATGAACACTTTGAATTTTGAAGACCTGGAAATATTTAAACTAATTTTATCACAGAAACATCATAGTTAAAACTAAATATTTACTCTATTTTGTTTTCTTCAAAATACAATTTTTATATTCCAAGTGCTAGAAATTGTTTTGAATGCCTGTTGTTCACCAAAATCATATTTCAGTGCCTGATGAGCATATTTCAATGTTTTCTGCACCAGGTGCAAGGTTTAAAAGTCATATTTAAACAAATTTCTTTCCCCCTGTTCTAGTTTGGGAAGTTAGTTTTCCATACTGCAGTGCAGTCTGGAACACTGTGGCTGTGGGTTCTGCCTCAGTGTTGCTCCTTTCCCCATCAGAGTCAATTTTGTGTAGGTGGACAAGAAAATGAGGGATGACCTCTGGGTATTAGGCTTTAAAATAAAAAATGTAATTCGTATTCTATAATTTTATTTCTCCTGAACAGTAAGCAAATAGTCACAGTAGAGGGAAGGACTCACTCTATGGCTGGTGTCCAAATTAAAGCAGTCAGCTAGAGAATAGCCCTTCCCTCCTCACATCGAGAGACTGAGGAATCTCACTTGGGACACCGGGATCTCTCTTCTCCTCTGTGTCCTGCTTGTGAGAGGTAGGGAGCTTTCCCAGCACACACAGACCTGTGCCTGTTTCACAGGTAAGAGTGTGCTGGGCAAGGTACCAAAAAAAGCCCATTTCTCAGAGGGTAAGTCCAATTAACACCTGCTCCAAAGACACAGCATACCTTCCTGCTCTTTGGAGCAGCCCTTCACCAGGACTCTGTGCCATAGCAAAGGTAGGACCTGGCACTGGCCAAGGCTCAGCATTCACTTGTGTGGAAAAACCCAAAGTGTAACAACAGCATGTGTGACTGGGTGCTGTGATGTGGCAGATAGTCTAGCTTGTGTGTACCCTGCAGAACCTCTCCTTGAGGGCTGACTTCAGGGGTTTTACCTCACTCTCAGATCTATGCTAGGGGAATCAGGTCTGATGTGGCTCGCTATGAATTAGGTCTCTTTTACAGACAGTTACTCGACTGTAAAAATGTGTAGTGTAAGACACAAGTAAACTTCAGTGTCTTAATGCAGAGCAATACAAACATTCATGCAAAAATGCTGGAAGTATTTTGCCTCTTTGGTGCATCTGTGAAATTAGTCCTGGTATAGCAAATGATCCTGGAAACCAAGGGTGAGAAACTATATTCACTAATGATCTCACTGTGTATTTACAATTATACAAAAACAGTCTTCCGTGGTCCTAACTAAATAATTTTAGGTGGGTTGAATCACATAAGGAATTACAAAAACTTGGAAAGAAACAGCTGTGTTACCTCAGAGAGAAAATTATGACAGCAGTAAAGGAAACACAGTTTTAGAAAGGACATGGGTTAAGAACTGAATGTGTACCATTGCAGCACTGGCATGGGCCTACTCCTAAACCACACACTGGTAAATATTTCACAGCAGTAATATGAAAAGAAAATCTTGTTAAGAATAAAGAATGATTGGTTCTGATAAACAGCAAGATGCAGAAAGTTACAACTTGCCTCAGAAAACATTCCTATAAAACAAGTAAGTGTTATCTTCTAACTAAGCTGGAACTTTTCACAAAACAAGAATTGGGTACTATTATGGAGGGTTCACCAGACAAGCAACAAGATCATGAAACAAAGCATCAACTTTCAGGAAGACTGTGACAAAAACATGGTAGCACTGACCACATTTGTTGCTCACCTTCCCTACATCCTACATCCAGTGCTAGCCTGCCAGCCCCTGGTGTGTGAAGGTTTGAGCACTGAGTATTACATTCAATTAAAGGATTCAGTATTTACCATCCAGAAGGGACATTTCTGGTTTTTCAATGGTACCACATATAACTTTCTTGCTGTGCACAATATACTTCTTCAGAAGCTCAGGGACACTTTCAGTTTCCAGTAAGGCATGCTTTTCCAAACAGAAGGTACCATGAGGTGGGTGGAGAATCCAGCCCTCTGCAGCCGTTTGCCACGCTGCTTAGCAGCCTTCAGTGTTTTTCTCTTCCAGCTTGGGCTGGCTTGGCTTCAGCCTCCAGCTGTTGGTTCATGTAATGCCTTAGTTCACTTATCTAAACAGTCCTTTTGTATGTAATATTTTCTCTTATGAAATAGATTTTATTCCATATAATATTTTTTGCTGCCAAAATAGATGGAGTTCCTTAACTTTCCTCTGCAATTCTTCTAATAGTTTTTGTACCATTTATTTGCAACCTATGAAATTTTTAAACTTTGTTATAAAAATATTGAGGCAAGAACTTATTTTTCTAACATTTCTCTTTCTGAAGACATAAATGAAGTAAAATACCTTCTTTGCAACTGATGCTTAAAACTGTTGCCATAACACAATTTTAAAGTCATCATACCGGTGTGATGACCACTGTATTTTCAGTTTTGGTACTACAAGTACATAAAAAACATGGACTATTTGGTGGTGAGGAGACAATGGTATTGGGAGCCTCCTGGAATTTCTCCTAAACTCTTAGATATCTGACTGAGATTGCATGTAACTTGGCTGAAAAATGTGATGATCCCATGTGAGCCTATGACACCTGCTCACAATGCCTTGTACAATCATCTTTTCTAAGACATTTTCCATCACTTGTCTTCCTTGGTCGTAGATGTGCAACTCTTCAAACAGCTCCATTCTTGTGCTGTTCATGAGAATGCCACAAGACTCAGCAATAGGCTCAGGTGTTGCCAAAAGTCCCAAGTCTCACTTTACTCACCAGTCTTCTTGTTACTATGTTACCTGCTAAATTTATTGGTGTGATTTCATATCAACTTTCAAGCTACAGATGATCATCTTGCACAGTCCACAAATATTCCTATACAGTGTTCATATACTGTACTCCTATGTGGTAGTATTCGTATTTCTAAACACAGGAAGATTGTTTGTTGACTTGTTTCTTGTATTTTTTGTCTATTTGCTGTGTGTACCACTCATATTGTGCAGTGCTTCCTCCAAGAGATGACAAATTCAGTTTAACTACTCTTCTATTCCTGCTCTCTATGTTACTCTCTAATATCTCAATCTGCCTGTAGGACTCAGCACATACTCAACTTTTAGCTGAGTGCACTACTTGTGAGTTTAAATGGGTCAAATTTGGCTGGAATGAATTAAGATGGATAATGCTGTTCCTATTTCTTATCTTGTCAGTCTTTGTGATCCACATCCCTAAAAGCTTTTTGTTTTTTTAGGGCTTGGCAACTGTTACCATGGTGTTCTCAGGGATGTTTTTGAGGTCCAGCCTCTGGGTCTGTTTTAATGCAGAAGACTTTAGGCTCAAGAGCTTCTGGCTTGGTAGTTTTTGCGGATTCTGAATTAACTGACATTAAAGATAAAAATCAGTATTATAAATATAGTAAAACATGAAGTAAAAATCAAGGGATATATGACACAAATCACTGACTCCATTGTCACCTTCCCAGTCCTGAAAAACCTGTGTTTCAACCTTAGAGAGCTTGTATAGTTAAGTCTGATCTTCCTTTGAAGGTATGACTTTTCCTCCCCTTTTCCTTTCTTTCCCCTACACCTCCAAGAACTGGCTGTTTGCTGCTAATTAACCGCACGTACGGACACTGTTTGGGGCACATTTGTCCATGTGACATGCTGTGCGGCAGCTGGAATGTACGTGGTGATTTTTACTCCAAGATGTGTTTCCAGGGGAGCCGCAGCCCAGCTCAGGGTGCAGCATCTGGCGCGTGTCACTCACCCGTCCTGCCCAGCCCTGACGGGCCAGAGGCATCACCTGTCTCTCCTCTACTGATGGCGGCAGATGAAGAGATCATTATGCAGGGCTGGAAGGGAAACCCAGAGCTGTCATGAGGGAATACATTCACACGCGTGAGAACACACTGAATGCATTGAATTTAGGACTTGATTTTGCAACAGGAAAGCTCATGGAAGTTTTTTCCCAAGTCAGGATAGGAGCAGACTCAGTTTTGCCCTCAGAGGCAGAGGCAGCAGGTTTTCTGATGCAGGTGTTTTGGCACATTCAGATCTGAGCTGAATCAGTGTGCACCTCTTTCTCCCTCTCAGCACTGAGCCACCAGAAGATGAATCTGGCTGGTTCTGATATTCATTCACCAAAATATATATTTTTTGTATTTGTATATAACACCTACAATACATATTTCTTCTGTACTTTGAGCAGGAAGGCAATTTCAGTGAAAATTTTCCTTAAAATCACCCCTATGCACAAAATAAGGGGGATTTATGTTTTATTTTACTTTTTTTTTAGGTTGCTTTCATGTGAAAACAGAAAAAGGCTGTGTCTGCACTCTTTTGAGGTTTCTGAAGCACCAGCCCTGTTAATCCAAGCACTAAACTTCTGATGTAATTATGATATATAGATCCTCTGCAATGTCCAGTCTCAGTGGTTTCAATTGTACTGTCATACTTTTGCATGTTTTGTTTTGAAAAAGAAAGTGTCTTTATACAAAGGCTTTAATTTCTGCAAGTGTTTTCATTTTAGAAGCATCTTTCTTTTCACTCTTTCAGATAATATTTCAGACAGAGGGAGGTAGGTGGCAGAGGAAGACTGCAGCTTGAGAGAGTAAGTGTCTCGATGCAAGGAAACAAGAAAATCATGTTTCAGCAGAGCACAAACAGGTAAGGGATGTGGCTTTTAATGCCTGTGCAGACTTTAGTGTACTAACAACAATATGAAGCTGGGATGAGGAAAAGAAAGGCTCTCATTTACTTCCATGAGTAAGTCTTCCTCAAGTGGAAACTTTAATTGCTCAGAGTGGACAATGTTATACCATACAGGAGGGGCTCACTGCTTCACTTCTGTTTTATTCAGTGTGTATTTGGCTAAGCTTTGAGAGAATGCCACTAGAAAATGGTAACAGAGTATATTTTAAGTGACAAAATGGCAAAATAAAATAAAAAGAAAATTCATAGCAAAATACTGGAGGTGGAGCCATGCTACAGGGAATTGTGTTCTGATTGCCTGGAATTGCCCCAAATAATGTAGCTCCTGGGTTAAATGTAAATAGTGCTGATTTCAGGGCCTGGAAAATATCCTGACTTTATGAAACTGAACAGAGCCTACGTTTAATTTCTTCTTTTTTAATGGTTATATTTAACTTAGTCCTCACAGCTGCAAAATCCAACTCCATCTTCAGAAATGAGGCTGGAAAAACAAACAAGAAGGAGAGAGGAAAACAATAAGAAAAGAATGAACAAACATACTAACGCCACAGGTATGCACAGTGTGAGGAAGAAGGGGACAAAAGAATATATAATTTAATTTTCATAATATCTATATATTGCAGTCCAGTCTGTGAAAAACAGTGTATACATAGCCATATTGTAGCCCAGATGGGCATTCTGGCTTGCTTTCATATCAGTATCTGTGTAAATTTACCTCTTTTAATATGGAAAGATAGGATATTAGTAGGCAGATGACTTATTTGTAATAAATAAGAATGCTCTAGACTCTACTGAGGACATGTAGCTTGTGCCCCATGTCCTTGCTTCTACAACAGTATTAGAAGAAGGATGAATGGAATGAAATCCCATGCAAAAAGCACACCTCAAAGGCCAATCATAATGCTTATATCTTCATGCTGGATGGTCGTACTTTTTAAGAAGAATCTCTTCTCATGCTGAAGGTGGGCACTTCCCTGAACAGCAAAGTGTTTTACCTGTACCTGTGAATCAGTCAGTGAGCTGGCACAGGAGGTAAGAGCCACAAGCTTAGAGAAAGTCAGCCATTCTCATACCTCTGCTGAAGAAGGCTTGAGTGCAGTAAAGAATTTCTTGTCTACTGAGTTAAATTGATAGAGATACTATTCTAAAAAATCAAGTTTTTGGAATGCAGATCCAGTTTTTATAGCAAGGTAGCAGAATGCAATTTTCATTTCAGAAAGACCATCCAATTGAAGAAAACATTAAAAATTACCTTTCAATTTTTTTATGTTTATAGCTGGAAAGAGCCAAACACATAGTTTGGCACATATTTGGAGTTGCTGCTTCACAAGAAATTAATAGACAGGACTCATTTAGCCTCAGAATTTGGGATAATTTTTGAATGACATTTTTCAGAAATTGATACAGACAGTTCTCTGGCGAGATGGGAGCATGGTTCATTGTAAAGGAGAGTATGAAAGCTGAAAAGCTGGCCCAATGCAGAGGGCAACAGGGAGGTAGCTCAAAGCCATTTCTGTGTCTGTCTGTTGAAATAACACAACAGCTGCATTAAATAAACTGGCTTGTTCACCATTAAGGCATCAATTTTGTTATACTACCTATTGCTGATCACAGGGACAATTTTACCGGTCTGTGTGTCTCTTTGCCTGATTTGCTCCTTTACTTCCAGCTGGGGAATTGGCTGGGACCTGGCTTTAATGGTTTTGCTGTGCAGAGATGCTGCTGCCTTCAGGAGCCCTTGTGCACGTTCCTGGGGTAGGCAGGTAGCTGCTTGCCAGGCAGCTGAAACACGGGCTGAGGGTGATTTCTAGGGAAATCAGAAACACTCAAGAAAAAGCTGTCAGGGAAAGCCTGCCATCAGCTCCATGCTCCAGATCTCCAGAGGAAGATCAGGATACTCAGGAACCCCTTACAGCTCTTTTCTCTATGTATATTATATGTAATAATATATATTTATGCTGTGTGCTTTGTCCCAGCCCCCTGGCCCTCCCAAGGACAGAAGTTTGTCTTTCAGCACGTCCCTCCAGCTGGCATGTGGCAAACCATGTTTCAGTCTCTCGCCTTCCAGCACTAGGCAAACTCCACAGTCCTTGCATTCCTGCCGCATGGGACACCCCACTCCTGCCTCTTCCCACATGGAGCACAGCCTGCTGCCATGCTCAGATGGAAAACACACACTGATTATTGGGTGCTGTGCTCTTTCCCAGGTGAGTGTGTTCTCACGGTGTAGGACAAATTTTATCATTCAGCAAAATGCACCAGGTGCCACGCTCCAACAACCTGCAAGTGCAGTTACAGCATTTGAAGCCAGTGTCAGAAAAAATGTCATATAGCCTATTTTCTCCTATGTTCCCTCTTGCCTGCGTTCTGCATATGCAGAATTATGGTTACACTGCTTTTTTTCTGCTTGCAGCCAGGTTGGGGTGTGTGTCCTGCTCTTCACTGGAGCTTCAGAAGCTGGTTGCAAGTTCTCTCGTGTTACTTTTGTGCATTGCCCTAGCATAGTGTCAAAAGTCAGTTGCCCCAGAGAAGTAGGGTCCATCAGTCTAGCGTTCTCCAGTTTTCCCTGCTCAGGGATCCTTCCATCAGGATCCTTAAAGCAACTGCCTTGTAACAGTCTTCTGTATGCTCCTCTTATTTGAGAAAAGCAAGATGACTCCTGCTCCATGAATTGCATGTGTTAATCTCCTAAATCAGTAATGGTGCCTGACAGCTTTTGCATAGATGAGAGAAAGCTGGCACAAGGGTAAAATTAATTTTCCAAAGGGTATTCAGGGCATCCTGACACTCCATGTTTTTATCCAACTAGTTATATGTGCACTAGCCAGAACTGTTTTCTTCTGCATCTCAGAGAGCACATGCTAAAGTAGTGATTTCACACATACGTGAAACACTAAGCAGAAAAAATTACCATCCTCGCTGACTTAGAAAAAGTAATTATCTCTTTTCCAACACAGTTGTTTCTTCAACTGTGTTTTTCTGTACTCACAATTTGTCTAAAATGCAAATCGGTTACAAGTTCTTTATCAATAAAAGAGTCAATACTTTTACTTTTAGGAAATAAAAAATATTTAAAGTGTGAGAATATGCCCAAAATATATACAGTGTTTTTCAACTGAAGAGCTCCAAATGCTATGAAAGGTGTAGTTTATGTGTCTGCTAGCCTATTCCTACCGAGATTATTTATCCATTTAATATCTACCTACCCACCTACTAGCCTATCATACAAATTTCTCAAAATTATCAAATACCTAAGCAAAGACAGTTTGAGAGGGATATCATGAAAAGAGAAGGCTGAGCAACTAATAACTATAAGCCAAACCTTCAGTTCTAAGGGATATGATGGGGGAACTTCTAATCCAAGGACTGGAGAGGGCACTTTGTCTTTTGGGGGAGATGGGTAGCCTGATAGTTAATATGCAGCAGTTTCATGGACAAAATTCACCTCCAGTCTCCTTGAGGGACTCGTGTTTCCAGGTTACTGTTGTCTTTTGTAGAAACACTTGATCAAAACCTAAAACACTGATTTCCCACAACTCTACTGAGTTAATATTTTCTCTCATTTTTAAGAAATTCATTTTCAAGAAGGACTGGAAATCTACCTGTATTTGGAACTTTTGGAATACCTTTAAAAATCCCTATCACATGTTAATTGCTATAAGCGCTATAACTGATCACCGTTTAGTTCTGTTGTATTTGATAGTTTTGACAGAGATTTCCCTGATGCAGTTGCTTTTTGGTGATTATTCTTCTGTCACAGGGGGAGCTTTAAGCTTATGCCTCCCTTCTCTGCCGGAGTCCTCCTTTCTACCCTTTTAACTGGAGCCAAGTGGCAATTCCAGTGTGGTTCCTTCAGTTTCTGTGGTGAGACTTCACTCTGCATGTGCCTTCAGCAGATGTCCTCCACTTCTGCAGGCCCAATTTGGATTTGGACATTTTCCTAGGAAGCTGCACCCTCAACTCAGCCCTGCATAAGCAGCATTCCTGGTGTGGACGGCCAGCTGGCTGTTACAACCTTTCTTCACACCATGCTATGTAAAACTACACAGGGCAGGTCTTGTTGATGTGTGAAAAATGCTTCTAACAGTCTGCTCCCATATGCACTGAGGTTTCCAGCTTCAGAGACTCGCTGACCCCCCGTGAGCAACAGTGCTGGAAACAAGGAAATGACTTTCTATTGACAGGGAAGGGAGAAGAAAATGAGTTGAGGAACAGGCTTGGTTTTCAGAAGAACAGAAGTTTCCAGAAGCATGCTGATTGAGGGTTGGCACTGCGGGCCAACAGCAAGTGCAGTAAGAATGAGCCTAAAGAAACACTTGTTACATGCACAGCTCTTTCAAAAGACTGGTTTACTGATTATTTTACATGTATTGACTACTTTCCACTGGTCAGTTTGCATATAACACATGTACATTTGGCTTTTCTGGATAAATGGGGCTTGTGACTGCTCAGAATGGCACACCACTGGTGTATCAGTCACAAAGGACATAATGCCAGATAAACATATTCTGACATGTTGTCACAAATGGACAGCTCGTTATAAAGGAGGCAGTAAAAGTGGTTAAAAAGTGCATACATATTCATGTATTCAAATATTCATGCACACACATACATGTATATAAACTTAATAGATACACACACAAACAAAACTTTTTAAAAATATTTTTGTTTATAAAAACCAAAAATATTATTTTTCTTTCTTTGACAAACATAATGAAAGTCTGAAGATTAAGATTTTCAGAAACTATGTATTATTATTTACAAAAAATTGGGAAAGAGGTGCTTTTCTTAAAAAACTGTAAAACATAACATCTAGTTGAAGAACTGCCTCAACATGGAGAGTGTGGCCAGGCCAGCAGCTGACACTTCTCTGAAACCAGAAGATGCCAGAAGCAGGTCTTTCTTTCTCTCCTAGAGAGTAGGAAAGTAGGTGTTCCATGGAAAGTAGGTGTTCCCAGAAAGCCCCTTCAAGGGAACATTTCCAATCCCCTCAGACTGCAGCTGCTCCTGCACCACCTACAACTGGATGATTAGAGACTTTAGTCAAAACCTGTGTGGTAAAACCCAAAAGCACTGCTCATGTTCATGTGGCAATGTTTGGTGGAAGTGTAACAGTGGCACATACTTTGGAGGAAACCTAGTCTCTGTCTAAATCAAATCAGATGTCTATGCTGTGAAAAATTCACTCATAAAATCTAATTTTTGTTATTACAAAATCCAAGGCAACTGGAGCTAGAAATATTTGCATATGTTCATGAATATTCTGGACTTTAAAATGTTATTAATCTGTTGTGATAAATTTTTGTTTCTTTTTCTTTAGTTTTTGCTTACCTCTAGAGAAGCTTGGAATTCTTCATTTTTTTTTTTCCTGGGCCAGATTTTTGAACAAATAGGAAAATACTGAGCAAATATGGATATATTGTGGAAAAAAACATTCCACTCTCATTTCACCTCTGGAAAACTCTTCCACTGTTCAGTCTCACCTGTGCTAGAAGATTACATCCGTTAGTGTGTGAAGTTTTTGGAAATAAACTCTCAGTGCATATGGCATAACATTAATCTAAAAATGAACTGTTAATTGAGACAGGCACAGGGTTGGGTTAGAAAAGAAGTGGGATTCGTTGGGAAAGGGATCATTTTTAATGCAGTGGAAGGTCATCCAGCTATAAAAATAATTTTTAGTCACTTCTTTCTATATTTTTCTGAACCTGCCTCTTTGTCTCTGGTGTGGTTTGAGTGTGGTATGAACAGATCTCTGGACGCAAAATAGAGTGGCTGGGCAATTGGTCATGGCACAGCACAGCCCTCAGGGAACTGTTCCTCTGGCTAAGCTTGTTGGAGAGAATATGTTTGGATTACAACCTCTCATGGTTTATGGTAGCACTCTTGATTTGATCTCAGCTGCTTCTCATGGTGGGAAAACCACCAGAGCCAAAGAAGAACTATGTTTTTGCAAACCCCCAGGTCCAGAGGAGGCTGTGGTAGGGTAAAGGATCTACTCCAGGCTTCTAGCATGGCATCCCCAAATACTCATGTGTCAGCTGGAAGCTGTGGAACATGATCCTGTTACATTTGAATATGCAATGCAGACAGACCTATCAAGGACTGATAGGGAGCACACTCTATGGGCCATAACTGTACCTTACTACAGGCTTTTAAAAAAATTATGATGAGAGGAGTTTTTGTTTCATTACTAGTTTGGAAGTGTTGAGAATAAAATCATTTTGTCTCTTTGCTCTGCTTTTGCCATTGGGGCAAAATCAGGAGCAAAGAGAAAAAAAATAATCTAGATGTACTTTAATTCTAGATACCACCCATGGTTTATGAAGTCCTGGTCCTAGAAGCTTGGGTGCAGACATGACTTGGAAAGCAAACCTGTAGGCTCAGATTTACCCCCAGTGAGCAGTCTCATCCATTGACTCCCCAAAGGCTATTTTAGAAAGAAATGCTTGAAGCAAGATATAGAGACGGGGATCTCTGTAAAATGTACTCTTAAAGATGGTCTTGTATACATTGGTTTCATGTTATATAATGGCATGTCAGACACGGTCTGTCCCAGTCTGAGGACTGAGCCCTGTTCACTCAGCACACACAGTCTTGGGCTGGTAACAACTCCATGCTTTGCATGGATGACATATTTTGGAAGACAGTGAGAGGCTGGACTCAGAACTAATATAGAGAAAATAAGGGAGACATAACATGTAAAAGAGTATTTCACGCACGTCCAAATTATGCCTGTAAAAAAATATTCTTGTGAGAAAAATAGCACAGTGCAGGGAGAAAGGAGAGTGCAATGTGGTGGTGTGGACAAAGAGATAGCTCAGGCAAGCCTGCCTGAACAGCAGTTACTATGCAGTAGAAAATGGACATGGCAAATGTACTACATTTGCTAAAGACTCCATGAAACTCCAGGGAAAACAGAGCCTTCACAGAGTGGCTCTACCGACAGCAAGAAAGTTTCATTATTATTAGTCATATGCTGAGGATGTCAAGGAATTTTAAAGCCGCACTCTTTGCATTTTTAGAGGTTATTAATGAAATAGCATAGCAAGGTGAATTACATTAAAATATTTTTCTAACCATTCCAGAAATCTTGGTCCAAGTTGGCATAGGGGGCTGGCAAGTGGTGAACTTTTGACCTAAGCTCAGATTGCTGGGAGACACATCCTCCTTGTTAGTTTCGGGTGACAGTTCACTGTACTAGAGGGATCCACTTGTGTGTAAAGAGGCGAGTGGGGGAGGAAGATTTAGCACTGCATTTTCACAGTGGCAAGAAATTCCATCCAGCTCAAATGTGTTTTGGCCCACTGCCCGGCTCCTTGTCAGACATATGACCATCACTCGGCTTCCTATTTCTGGCCCAGGATAAGCAAGCCTCACTAGTGGTTAAGATAAGGCAACTGACCTGTGACAACACATGCTGACTCTCCAATAGAGGGTAGACATATTTAAAAACCAGAAAAGATCTAGACACACCAAGATTTAATGTCAGTGCCATGTGTAATTCATCAGTTTGGGCTACTATAATTCAGATAGCAGCTGATCTACTTCATGGAGAAGACTTAGCAGGATTTTCTGGCTTCCTTCTGACCAAAGACTTCCTATAATGATCGCTAAAGACAAGATTATGCCATTATTTTTTTCATGGTAGAAATCCATAACCCTGTCTCCACACCCTGTCATGATGTATTTGTATGGTGGAAAAATTCTGAGAATAACAAACCAGGACATCTGGTTTACACAGAGCTATACTTTTGTTGGGAAAGTTTATTTCCAATTGAAACAGCAACAGACTCGGTGGTTAACAAGGAGTCATTTTCCATTTGTCAAAAACAGGTCAGTCAAAACATTTGTGCACATTTGGATGACTTTCTTGAGTGCAGTACACTTATAGCCATTATACTTGTTTCTGCTGTTATCACACCTACCTTCATCTGCTTGGCCAATGACACTGGTCATGGCAGCCTGTCTGTCAAGATCTCTTACAGTTCTCTGGGCTTTATTGTACTTCCCTAGAGCCTGAGATATTCTCCATGAATCCATGAATCCATGAATCCATGAATCCATTGGCTGTCCTTGAAATCCTTTCCTAAGCCTGTTCTACACATTGAGGTATAACCAAGAAATCAGCCAGGGAATATTAGGCTGGGTGAGCACGCTATGGTAGTGGTTGATGTCTTAATGATTGTGGAGAGCTTAAGAATTGAGCATGAATTTTCATAAAGGCACTGTAGCCTTCCTTCATCAATCTGTGTTGCTCAATAACAACACTGAACCAAGGAGTCTGATGGTGATATCCTGCAAACTGATCCCCTCTGTCGTGTAATGGGCCCTTGCATTGCACAACTAACCAATCAAGTCAGTCTTTTAAATCTTTTAATAGGTCAATTTAATACATGTCTCCTCTCCTCTCCTCTCCTCTCCTCTCCTCTCCTCTCCTCTCCTCTCCTCTCCTCTCCTCTCCTCTCCTCTCCTCTCCTCTCCTCTCCTCTCCTCTCCTCTCCTCTCCTCTCCTCTCCTCTCCTCTCCTCTCCTCTCCTCTCCTCTCCTCTCCTCTCCTCTCCTCTCCTCTCGTCTCCTCTCCTCTCCTCTCGTCTCCTCTCCTCTCCTCGAGTCTCCTCTCCTCTCCGAGATAAATTGCTCAAGCAGAAATTTCAAGTTCAGTTATTAACTTCAGCTATAGCACAAAGCAAGATACTTGAAATTTATAAGAAATACACTTAATATACAACAGAGCAGTAACAAAATGTATTTTTGCAAGTGTTTGTTGCTATTAAGAGTCTGGTATTTCAAATTATTCCAGTCTAACAAAAGCCTTGAAGCCACAGAAGTGCATCTGTTACTCATAAGCTGCTTATTCTTTTTGGATATAAGTGATGTTGCAGGGGCAGAGAGACTCCAGGTGCCAGGTCAGGTGTGACAATGTGTACTACCCTTTGGGAAGGAGGATGATGAGGCTGATCTATGTCAGACATTTCAGCACAGTGTTCCCAGCCCTATCTTGGGCTCAGGGCATAGTGAGGTGCAGCTGACTCCAGGTCTGCACCCAATGAGGTTCTTATGCTAACTAAGCCCAGATAGAGCCAGATGGAAGGATCTGGGGACTAAACCACTAGCCACAACCTCAAGGAAATAATTTAGACTTCTTGATTATCTGGGATATTCCTGCTTTCTACTTGGCACCATGGAGAAGTGGCTGTGACTTGACACCTGAATTTACTTATTGTTGAGTGTAAGCACATGTGTGAGTGTTTTATCACCTTGCCACTGCAGTCAGGTTCATCAGTATGGTCCAGGCAGAAAATGGCTCATGGGTTGGTTACTATTTGGACAGAAAATAAAGCATTAAACCTTCAAGGTCTGGTGGAAATCCTCCTCCCTTTACTTTCTCCTTACAGTGCTCTTCACTCTCAGTTAGCAGGATCTCACCTGGCTTTTCTGCTCTTCTCCATCATCTTCTCTTTCTGACCCACAATATGCCAGCAAATTCCCATGCTTGCAGGAAGCCAACAGCTGTCACTCAGGAGAGAAGATCAAGAAAATGCCAGGCAAGGCAGAAGCAACTTGTCCAGTTGGCAAAGGGACTGTGACCAAATGGAGCAGGGTTCAAGGACTGACAGACCTGGACCCAGTTTGTGATTATAATTATATCCGCATTGGTGAGATGTTAAATATTGTGATTTAAATATTTTTCTCTGTATGTTTCAGTCAAGTCATACAAAATGTTTTAATAGGATAGAATATAGAGTTTCAAAAAGTGTGTACAAATGGATATTGTTGGAAGGGACCACAACGGTCATCTGCTCCAACCTCCCTGCTCAAGCAGGTTAATCCTAGAGCACACGGAACGGGATTTTGTCCAGGTGATGCTTGAATATATCCAATAAGAAAGACTCCATAACCTCTTTGGGCAACTTGTTCAGATGCACAGTCACCTGCACATTTAAGAAGTTCTTCAAATTCACATGGAACTTCCTGTGCATCAGTTTCTGCCCATTGTCTCTTGTCCTGTTGCTGGGCACCACCCAGCAGAGCCTGGCTCCATGGTGCCTCTTGGAACCCCATTCAGATACTGACAGACATTGATAAGGTCTCCTCTAACTCATCTCTTCTAGAGACTCAACAGACCCAATTCTCTCAGCCTTCCCTCATAAAAGAGATGTTCTAGTCCCTTTTGTCGTTCTCTGCTGGACCAGCCCCTGGAGCTCCATGTCCCTCTCTCATACTAAAGAGTCAAGAACTGGACACAGCACTCCAGATGTGGCGTCACCAGGGCTGAATAGAGGGGCAGGTTCACCAACCTTGACCTGCTAGGAGTGCTCTTCATAATGCAGGATGCCATTGTCCTTCTTGGCCACAAGGACACACTGCTGGCTCACAAACAACTTGTTGTCCACTGGGATCCTCAGGTCCTTCTCCTCAGAGCTGCTTTCCAGCAGGTCACCCCCAGCCTGTACTGGTGTATGGAGGTATTCCTCCCCAGGTCCAGGACCCTGCATTTGTCTTTGTTGAGTTTCAGACAGTTCCTGTTTTCTCATTTCTCCAAGCTGTTGAGGTCCTGCTGAAGGGCTGCACAGCACCCTGGAGTATCGACCATTCCAGGTTTGTGTCTTCAGAGAACTTGCTGATGAGGCATCTTCCCCTCCATCCAAGTAACTGATGGATAAGTTGAACAATACCAGGCCCAGCACCAACCCCTGGGGGACACCACCAGTGTCAGGCTGCCAACCAGACCCTGTGTCACTGACTGTGACCCTCTGGGATCTGCTGCTCAGCCAGTTCTCAATCCACCTCACTGCCCACTCATCCAGGCCACACTTCCTGAGTTTGCCCACAAGAATGTTGTGAGAGTGTCGAAAGCCTTGTTAAACTTGAGGTACACAATACCCACTGCTCTGCCCTCATCCATCCAGGCAGCTGCCACATCACAGAAGGCAATCAGGTTGGTCAAGCAGGATTTACCTTTAGTGAACCAATGCTGACTACTCTTGATCAACTTCTTGTCATCCATATGGATAGAGATGGCCTCTAGGATGAGGTTCTCCATCACCTTTTCAGGGATTGAAGTGAGACTGGTGGGTCAGTAGTTCTCTGGATCATCCTCCTTGTCCTTTCTGAAGGCTGGGATTACATTTTCTTTCTTCCAGCCCTCAGGCACCTCTCCTGAACTCTGTGGCTCTTCAAAGATGATTGTGAATGGCCTGGCTATAGTCTGCCAGCTCTCAGCACTTGTGGATGCATCCCATCATGTTCCATGGACTTGTGGATATAAAGTTTGCCTAAATGTTCTCCAAACCAATCCTTCTTGACCAAGGGAAAGTCTTCTTTCACACATTCCTTTACTCTGGTTTCCCAAGTCAGAGACGCCTGAGGGCTGGTCTTGCCGGTGAAGATCAATGCAGAGAAGGAGTCAGTAACTGCTACTCACCAACCTCATTACCAGACTCTCCCCTCCATTTATCTCACATTATCCTTTGTTTCCCAACTAAGATTAATTCTTCTTTAAATATATATAATAAATATAAAGCCTCTACGTTAAGTATTTGATTTGAGATGCTAGATAATTTCATACATATAGGGTTTAATTGAGTAGGAGAGCTTTGTAAAATTTTTTTTCATCCTTTCTTGTTGCTTTTGGGTGTCACTTTTCCCACTTTCTTTTACCAGTTGACCTGAGTAGTGTTGGCCCAGCTGCTATTTCCTGATGACTCTGAGTTGTTTCCTTCTTTCTTTTCTTCCTATTGCAAGAGTTTAATGTAGACTGAGTCTGCTCAGTGAATTAAGCAGCACACTTCTTGTGGCTTCCTGGAATATTTAAAAATGTCTGCCAGCGTAGACAAAGGCCAAACTGTCACTAAGGTGCTCTCATGCAGACATGAAGATCCTGCTCACACACAGCTATTCATCTCAGTCTCCACAGTAGTAACAAATGTCATCTATATACAGAAGCTACTCACATATCTCTTTTGGCTGACATTATTGATGCTTCTCTTTCTGGATACATATATTGACTAATTGCAACTGCCAGTGTTTTAAGAGTCAGATCAAATAATAAAAGTTGGTGGTGGCCAAGTGATACTCTGAACTCCCAGGGCCACTTTGAAATATGGGAAAATTATTTCCATTGGTACATTCTATCATGTTCTACCCATTGGAACAGTGTATTATACTTACCATGGAGTCAGTGTT
Organism: Poecile atricapillus; assembly: GCF_030490865.1. Lineage (NCBI taxonomy): Eukaryota > Metazoa > Chordata > Aves > Passeriformes > Paridae > Poecile > Poecile atricapillus. The sequence continues at coordinate 49,253,146 of NC_081251.1, read as the reverse complement.
TTAAAATTGTGCTAATTTTCTACATTTGTTCCTGCGAACATGCCATCAAGAGAACCTTTTCCTGAAAAAAGCCCTTCCCTGCATAATTCCTGCAAAAGGGAGCTGGTGAAATGGAGGAGAGAAAAGCAATTTTAATACAGCACCTGCAATCTGCTGTGAATCATTATCACAGTTCTATTCTTGCTTAAATCTTGTGTGGAGTGGAGATCCTTAATCAATTTTTCACCTTGCCAACATCTCAAGGAACTCTTCCCAAGAGATGACAGGTTTAGGTTGACCAGAGGAACTTCTTCATGTTCAGATGCTGGTGAACCTTTCTGGGACTTTCGCTACTCAGTAGCCCTGAAATGTAAATGTGATTTTTCTAGTTCTTGAGCTCTTCCAAAAACAAATTCATGGATAGGTAGCTAAATAGTATTTTCAAATGGATTAATAAAATCTTAGAATCACAGAATCCTAAAAGTTGGAAATACCTCTAAGATCATTAATCAAATCGAATTGGGATCAGCTGCCTTCCCTTTTAGAACATTTCTTTCAGAAAACAAGAACCAATTTTATGGTGAGAGGTGTTGGTTATTCATGAAGTTACCATGGTAGTGCAGGCTTTTTGAAGGAATATTAGAGCATTGCATCTTTGGTGTTAGAGAACAGGTAAAGATGAATGAAGAAACAATACAATACTAGTGAGCAGGAAGGTGAGCCCACAAGGGTTAGGTGATCATGCCCTTGGCTATATTTTGCCTTAGGGGAGACATGGTGTTTCACCACCCATCTTTCCTTAGACTGCACTCGCACACTACATTTTACATCAGCTTTGCCTTTTGATAAGTTTTCTTCTATTACAGAAGTCATTCAAGTCTATAGTCTGACTACATTGATTTCCTGTTCTGCAGCTGACTTTTTTTTCAGCTCTTGCTGCAACATAGTGTACCTGATGAGATGTTTGGGAGGGCACTAGGTTGAGCAACCCTTGTCTTTCTGTGTTCCCCAGACTACAACAACTGACAACAAGGCAGTTGTTTGTCAGGCAGGCACAGAAATGAGTCCACTATCACTGTGACATGATTTTCCTTGCCTCTACATCAGTTTTGATCCACAGGATGGCATTCTGTGAAAGGCAGGGTCTTGGTCTCTGCTTATCAATACAGACTTTTTGTTAGCAGAAAAGAGAGATGGTGTGATCTCATTCTCCCTCCAATTAATCTGCAGCAGTAGCTCATTAGTGTTACTTTTAAATTTTGGAGTAGTAAACATGGAGAGACTTAATTCATTTTTTAACCTTTTCTTTCTTTTCTCTGACCACAACACTGGCAGTACTTGCATTGCTCTTCCAGAATGAGTGGAGTAAGAAATAGGAGAAAACAGGAGACATGGATGAGGGGAAGAGGTACTGTCTCTACCCTCATCTGTTTCTGGAGCTCTTCTTGGTCCACTTTGGCTATACCTACAGACAGCACTCTCCTTTCTAGCCTGCAGTCCAGGGAGTTCATACTTTATTCCAAGTTGAACCTATTTAAGTAGGGGGTCCCCATCTCCCTCTTCACAATGAATTTGTCTTTTCCTAAAGTGGACAGTCTTGATCCTGAGCTTATCTTCCACACATTGCCACTGAGGAATCGCTACCAAAATTCAAATATCATCTTCAGATTTAAGGGTGTTTCTGGAAAAGTATTCTTTTCTCATCTATCTGGTGAATTAAATTATTAAAATCAAATACAAGTACTTTTTATTTGCCTTGCTCTTTCATTAGACCTCATGTAGGCTCTTCACAGCACCAAGGATTCCACCAAGAGGTGGAACTGCAGTGTAGTTTTGTGCAAATAACTCTGGGCTTACACTAACAAAACCTTTGTTTTTCAAAAGTGCTCTCTAAGTTGGCAGATGCTATTTGTTTACCTTCCATCAAGCACCTGACTCAGGCTTGCAGACTGGAAAATGTAACCTCATGTTAGCCTTTGTGGATTGCTTAAAAAACTGATATTCCTAAACTTCTGTAACCAAGTCACAAGATGTCATGGTGGTGACACACATTTATTGTGATATAAAAAGGGAACACAAAATAAGAATTGAAAACTGCCAAGGAGGCTGTGCCTCTGAGACATGAAAGAGAAGCTAAGGAATGGCAGAGTGTCTGTCCTCCCATAAAGATTACAGAGGACTCTTCCCTCCCATTCATCATGACATAACTTTCCTGCGAGGATTATAGCATTTGTTGATGAGGAAATGTAATAGTAGGAAATTATCTGATGCATTTTGATATGTCTAAGTGATATCTAGCAGGTGGATACATGAACAAAAGCCTCCACGTACAAAAACAGAAGTCCCATGCTTGTCTTCTGTTGACAGCATTTTATTATTTATATTCTGCAAGGACAACATGTAGAAATGTCAATTCTAGACCAGGGCTGAGAAAGACAATTCATGCAGCTGGACAAAGGAAGGACAGAATACTTTAGCAATCAAAGGTGGGGAATAGGAGTAAAGTGTTGGGGAAAGTTTTCAAGCAAAATGAGAAGGAAGAGAAACAGAGATCATGAGATATATCAGGAAAGGAAGGTAAATATATTGTTCTGTCCTGGAAAAGACAAAGATGATGACCCTCAGTGAATTTAGGGAGTGTGTAAGCTGCCTGCTTCATCAAAGTGAAATTACACCTACATTCACAGTTCAAAGGTCTTTCATGAAGGACTGTGGCACAGCACCTCCCATACTTAGCACATCCACTACCAAGAGTAAATATTAGACAGCAGTTATGTTCTAATGCCCTTCTCAGCAATCTTTTTTTGCTTTCAGATTCTGACTAAAGTTAGGACAGGACGTAGAACACACAAACAGGTATTTCCAGGTCTGGAAGTGGATGACTATGGGACCTTGTTTTGGTTACAACAGATTAAATAGTGATGTCTACAGCATGCTTTGCATCTGAGCAGCGTGTTTATTGCTCACAGCATCGAGCACTGACATATCAGTGAAGCCCAGATGAGATAAGACCACCTCTTGTTAGACATGTTGGCACATAATGACTTGCACCTTTCCCTGTTTAACCTCATAAGTGGCATTGTCACTGTACATTGTCTTGCCTTGTAAAATGCAAACGACAAAATTCACTTTCATTCTAACCTGTCTGAACACAAAGGACATGTGAGGTCTGCTGAAAACAGCGTAATTCAGCTACATCTTCTTCTTGCTCAAAATCCAGGAGGAATACCAGATGATTCAGGTGAATCTAGAAAAGTAATCAATGATATCTTTATTATAGGAGGAGTGCTTCATCTTTAACAGTCCTGAAATCCTGCTGTTACATACCTTGCTCAGCTTCTGTTTTCATAAAAACAGGGCTTACCCCTTCTGAAGACTATGACAAAGTGGTCTTTGATAAGTGCATTAAAGTCATAAAGGTTGGTGCTGGCAGCTTCTGTACAACATAACAAGCTCAGTTATTTCAGGACCATTTTCAAGGCAAATCATGTAGATTCTTCTAATACTTCATGTTCAGGCATAATTGTAACCTGTCGCTACAGAATGAGTAATTTTTTGCCCAGATTTGAGCTTTATTTCACATTAAAACTTCAACATTATAACTTTTTATTGAATCAGTCTTGAAGATGAGTTTGATTAGGCAAAAAAAATTTGAGCATGTGAAATAGCAGGCTTCTCCACAAGGAATGACATCACTGACTATGCATGATATAGTGGTATGATGGCAATCCCCCACCCTCCAGACTCACAGTAATAGAGGAAGCTCTTTCCACTGCAGTAGGTGGGTGTCAGCTGACTTCCTGAAAGCAATCTGTCACTTGGTTTCCAGCAAAGAACTTTCCAGTACTCAGTAGCGTTGATGTGCAACACAAAACCACCATGGGAAAAGCTGGCATCAAGCAGGGACTATACCTGGTATTAGGGAAACTGCCTGTACCTTCAAAAATACAGGAAAGGCAAGAATCCCTTGTGAGAGATGGTTTGTTTGTTTCTGCCTCAGAATTCCCATTAATGTTCCCACAGTATTCAAGATCTCAGGTATTCCCCCACAGCAAGTGGCCACTGCTCAATTCTGTCTGTAAATTTGGGAATGTTGCACATTTTCACATTTAGACAGGTGGTTCCACCCTGAATCACACCATAGCATTTGCTCTTCTGGTGATCAGGCTAATTCTCCCTTTTTTAAAATTTTGACCAAACCTGTAAATGTTTTCCCCAAATTAACAAAATTGTACAAACATCCCAGGCTTTGCAAACACATGGATTGTTCTTGTATGACAGCAAATGGCATTGGGGTGTATCCAGTGTAGAACTTCTCCTATAAATACAATCGTATAGGTTGAAACTACATAACTAGAGATTATAACCCCAGTTCTTCAGAGGGATTAGCTTTCTCTCTGCAGACTCTGACTGTATGTCCTGGCGTCGCATCACAATTTATTCACCCTGTTCATCGTGTTTAAAATGCATAAAATCCTAAACATATCTTTCCTCAAGTATGTGCATAAACCAAACCACGATTCGTCTGGCACCGCTCACATAAGGAGAGGCATCTCTTTGTGCTTCCAGTGTGCACTCAATATATTATGGGTGTATGTTTCACTGTGAAAGTGAAACTAGACAGAATGCCATTTAAAGAATAAAGTGAGGTGACATCACTCCATTTGCTTACTTGAATTAGAAGATTACTCACTGCATCTTCAAATCTCAGCTGACTCGATTTGGATTTTAACCAACAAGTAAACAAGCCCTATTAACAACACTATTCAACACTACTTCTAGCAAGATGCCAATAGGTTTATAGTTAAACAGTACTTCAGACCATCAGCACCCGGTCACTAATTTAAAAACTGACCTTTTGAATTCACCACGTGGATGAGCCTGGGAAGTCAAAGGACAAGGAAAAATCTTATAAAAAAGAAGAAAGACAGCTGCCAAGGGTGCAATTGGATCAACTTCAGAGTAAGTCTGTAGAACAGAGTGGCATTTGCAGAGGCACTGAAGAGCTCTCATGGCATCAGGCTGGTGGTGGTGACAGAGCCATCTGTCCTGTCTTTTTTGCCCTTTCCTGTCTGCCATTAATTTTCCACAAAGGCTCCAAGCGACAGTCCCCTCATAGTGACCATACTTGGAAACAAGGTGTATGACAGGCAGGGGGAGAATGGCAATAATCTCCAAGAGCCCCCGTGTTACGGCTTGGGAAAAAATAGCTGAGAGTTTGCAAAGTAGCAAAGAAGAAGTGAAAACCGAGAAGATCTGCTGACAGGAGGATTGGGCAGGCACGCACCCCCTCGTTACACGCGGCGCAGGAGCGGAGGCGTGCGCTCTTTGTGCGCGCACTGCCGGCAGTAAACAAGGGAGTATTTCTGGAGCAGCTGCCTGTGTAAGAGGAGATGTGCCTGTTGCTGTCCTGCAAAGTTACACTTTTATAGTAGTATGTATCTCACGCTTCTGAAACTCTCTCATTTCTGGCACTAATCATGCCAGGCTTTCAATCAGCAAACTGTTTCTTGGGGTTGAAGCCCGTGCTTAAAGATAAGACATTTTGCTGAGCTGGATCTGTAAAACATGAGATTACATGCCACGCTTTGGCTTTTAAAATGAATAACTATCAATCTGGTCTCTACCACAATATGTGAAGAAATTAATATTGCTTGCTTTATGTTCTTATTGGTCCTGTTTTTAGCAGCAGGCAAGTCTAGACATGTTTTACAGAGTTTAATTACACAAATTCCAGTTTAGAGGTTTTATGCTAAAAATCATTCCTACTCCCAATATATTCAGATAATCTGTTCATCATTAGACTCTTACAGTATTGCTATGTGCAATGCAGTCAACACAGCTCACATCCACTCTCTCATCTTTTTCTCCAGAAGGATATGTGCATTTGAAGGGTTTTGTTTTGATATCTTAAAAGCAATATGCTTGCACACGTGCATGTAGACACTACACATAACTGAGTGTGTATGAAGTGAGGTGCGTACTCAGAGCAGAGACTATCCCATTTAGTGTTGGTGGGCAGCTACTGAAGGAAGTTGTGCAGTCTGCCTTCTGTGGAAGATCTCACTCCTGCTACTGCTTAGGCTCTTCCCATATCCAAAGACTGACTCCTGCAGTTTCTGCCATTAGGTTTTCTCCAAACTGGTTTTAAGACAGACATACCTTACTGACTCTTGAAGATTTTAACCCCATGACTTACTGTGAGTGACTTATCCATGGAGGGGGTGAGAACTGGGGGTTTAATAAGACTGTGACCAAATGTGTACCAAATGATGGGTTCTTCCCCAGCCCTTACTCCTTTTCCAAGGTACTGTTCTCAGGACTGGGTTGGATAACTGAGCTCACGTGATGAGCTCACTTTCTTATTTTACATTATTTCTGTTACATGCAATTTGGCAGAACACAGTGACCTGCCTTCAAGTGATTTGTGTAGATATTCCTGAGAACAGATAAGGCCTAGTGCTTCTTGGAATCAGTGACTTAAGTCTTGTTTTCTTCCTTTCTATCAAGAAATGGAGGGAGATTTCTAAATTCTATTATCCTGGCAATGGCTGTTTTTCTTACAGAGCAGGAATCTTTGATTCCTCTTTCATTTCAACTTCTCAGATAGCTGCTACTTAATAAAATAGGACATTATCTCCCTCTTATATACATGGCTAAACCAAGAGGTCAAATCAGCTTATTTGTTCATCAGCTTATTAAATGTATTTTTTGATGTCCTGGGTAACTTCTACTGGCTTCTAGTTAGAGTTGGAGGCACAAAGTTTCTGTAAGTTTTGAAGCCCCAGGAAGTAGCATGCCTCCACGAGGTTTTTCAGGTTTTCTTGCAGCTACTTTTTTTTCTAATAACTGAAGGCTGAAATATCAATATGGGGTACTTACTTGTTACCAAAAGAAATTTTTCTTAATTTTGAGAGTGTGAATTATACTATTTAGACAGAAGAACAAGTCTATGTTTCTATGGGAAGTAGTGGAAATACAAGTGCTTAATTCTGGCTGGTTTAAGAATACAAGAGATTAAAGTTTTGCAAGAATAGTAATCTCTTTTATGTGCTTGTCTAACTACATCACCCCTTCCTAAGGACTTTGTGTTTGTGTATGTGTTCTTTGGGTTTAAATAATGAAAATTGATCTAATACCTAATACTCAGCTTTACTCCATGAACGTGTATGTGGAAATGTTTTTGTATTGCTAACACTATACAATACTAGCCATTTGACCCAAGGAATAGAGGAATTTTAATAACTCAAAGCTTCAAGATTTTCAGTGGAGTAATGTCACATGGAAGGCTTAATTTTTTAGACACATTATTGATTGCTTGATGTTCAGCACCTACATCCTTTAAGAAAAAGGCACTAGAGGTTCTTTCACTGTTTCTTCCAAGAGAAATTATCTTTTCTATGTGGAAAATGTTTCCTTTGAATTGTTTCAAAGCTTTCCAATATCTTTTCACAGACATTCAGAGAAAAAAAAGTAAAGGTAAACAAAATAATTTTTTTGCCCTGTAGTTTTCAGGTTTTCTCACAGACCTTCTAACCTTTAAGCAGCCTACAGGGGCCCAGCAGTTGTGCCATACCTCTGAGAAGTTATTGGCAGAGAGGATGTCACTGTATGGAACATGTGGCAGCTGTAAGAGAAGGAAAAAGCCAATGGTATGGCCTTGCCTCTTCCCATTCACTCATGGGAAAGCTGCTGTGAAATACTCCTGCACCCTGAAGAAATTGTGACTGTGCTTCTCTAATGTTCAGGATTCACTCAGGTGAGAGTTTTTTTTGCATGATCTTTATGCTTGTGGACCTGCTCAAAGTTTAGATCTGAAATCAAGCTTTGGGAATGTTGAGATGTGCCATTTTCTTCACAGTTGATGTCTGGGGATGCCAGGGACTGGACAGCTTTGTAAGTAGCCTCCAATGGAAATAATTAAATTGCAGATGACTGCTCTGCCTGTGCTAAGGTAGACTGTGTTTTGAATATTCTTCTAACCTTTTTACAGACATGTGAGAGAAGTTCAGGATAGAATCAGATCCAAGTAATGTGCTTGCTGCTGATTCTGGTCAAGAGCTGTTACTGCTAGAGCAAAAAAATATGTCTGGATGCACAGGACTGGCCCGAAAGATGCAGGCAGGTTTTGGTTTTATGGCCACATGGACAAGCGTAGGCACATTGCACCTTATGCTCTGGACTATGTGTTGGCTATTGGCTGGAGTGAATCACTTTGGTTTCTGAAAGGATTCTTAATATTCTAGAGCATCCAAATTGTTTTGAGTGGCTCTCATCAAAGATAGAATGTGAATGTTCGTATGAAATCTCTTAAGGATGACCTCTGGAAAGCATAGTACTTGGATTTACTCTTCACCAAAACAGCTCAATGAAACCAAAGACATGGAGAGTTCAAAGAGTTCCTGCAGCAGAACTCCTCACGTGAATTTTGTGAATTTTGAGAATTTGGGACTGTTTTGATCCAAAGAGCATTTAAAAAACTAATTTCTTAAACATTTTGACTCAGATAGATATGTGTAAGGAAACCCTGTTGCTTGATTGTAATCTCTAGGGCTCTATTTCTTTTGGTAGAATTAGAGCAGCAGATTAGCCTAAGGATGGTGGAAGTGCACAGTGAGAGGGTGAAGTGGTATTTGCATAAAATGAAAGCAAACTTCTGGTCAAGGCTATCCATGTTTATACCATGTTCACTTCCTGAGCTGGCCATTCAGTCAGAGGCAGCTTGAAGCACCTGCATGGTTTGAGACACCAAGAAATTGTGTTGTGTGGTGTGTTTAACACGTGCAGGATCATAGCCCAGTAACTCTCACGTACAAGAGAACTGAAAAGAGATTTAGATATCCCAGGTGGATACAGTGGCATCACAAATAGAAGCTCATGAACACATTGCTTCATGGCTATGTAATGGAATTAGTAGCTGTCTATAATTGTCCAGCTGGACTGCTTAAATGAGCTGAATAACTAATTGACTGTATCTTGTGTTATAAACTTTTTTCATCTGGACTTTTTTTTTCTTTACATCCCTGTAATGTCATTGTGGCCAATTTTAGCTGCCATTTTCTCCTTGAAGATATTTACCAACACAGTGCTCTCAGCCTCTTGTAGTACAGGAAGTTGACACTACAGGATATCTCTCCAGCCTGAATGCTTCCCTGTCGATGATATCAAATTATAAGTAGCTGCACTAATATGTTTATCATCAGAAATAGCCAAAGAAAAATGCACAAATGTAAACATAAAAGGGACCTCTCATCATTTACATACTTGTCATAGTTCACCATAAATCAATGTAAATGCCAGAGGGCTTGTTCTTTTTGACACAACCTGGAGGCTAGTTTTGCCTGTTGACATCTTATCTTCTCACAAGATACCGTTTATTAGCAAAGTTAATTGACTAATCATTTTCATCACTGGAAGTGTAAGTAAGTAATTCCATCTATTTCTACCTAGGCTTCTGTTTACGGTCCGAGGGTGCCAAGCATTCAGACTAAATGAAAAGATACCCTCTCGTAACCATGCACGGCATCCCCCATAACAAGCTGCAGAAACTCTCTGAAGCATTGCTGTTATGTTGTGGGGAATCCTGAGAATCTTAGGCTTAACTCACCATGCTGGCCAGCCTCCTGCAGGGGCAGCCAGGCGGAGGCTGGGACAGCAGAGGGATGGATCTGGGCAGACCTGTGCTAGACCACCGTCATCTGTCATTTTTAGGGAAAGGAGACAGGTCTGAAAGTAGTTAGTTATTGGTGGCAGAGAATGTGCATGAGATGATGTGGGAATACATGCTTCAGCCAGAGGAGAGGAGCTGGAGGGTTATCCAATAGCTGGTGTTTTAACTTTTTTGACTGTCCCTGCATAATCAGCTGGAATCATAATCAGCAATGTATGTGTTCCTGTGGGACAGATGGGGAGCTAGCGACTTAATACCTTAATACCTTGTCCCTAAAGAAACTTCATCACAAATTAAAGCAAAAGTTCAGAACTGCTAACTTTCATCCCCACTGAAGTCTTGTAGCTATATCTTTGTTATCTGGTGAATTAAAGAAAAACTGACTGTGAGTTATCCTTTGCAGTACTTATGCATTTGGTTACAAGACTTCAGTGGGGATGAAAGTTAGCAGTCCTGAACTTTTGCTTTAATTTGTGATGAAGTTTCTTTAGGGACAAGGTATTAAGTCACTAGCTCCCCATCTGTCCCACAGGAATACAGGACCATTTTTTTCTTCTTGCAACTTTGCCTCAGAATTAGTTAGAGAATGCTTAATATTTCCAGAGTGCCCATATAGTGTTTCTGCCCTTGTACAAAATTTAACTTTGTCTAGAGAAGTGTCTCACATTTTCTTTGGACATTATGTATGTAAAAAATACAGCCTGGACACTGTCATTGATTCCTACCCTGCTGACTCATTTGTATGACTTGCTACAGATACTTTTCCCTTTACTCCTCTCCCTCCTGTTAGAGGAGAGTGGGATCCAGCACTGGCCTATGTGTTTTCCTACTTCTGCACAAAATGAGCATGTATTTTAAATTTAAAAAGCTGAATGGCACTAGGAAAAGGACCTAACCATATGCCTAAGTATCACTATATTCAAGTGCATTTAAGGAAGGGCTCTTGAATAGGTGGGGACTTAAACAATTAAATGCTTCTGGTAGTGAAGATTGTAGTGCACAGAGCCAGGGAATGTGCAACCTTGTGCCTTTATTTAATTGGTGCAAAACATTTTAAATGTTTAAAATATATTTCACCAAATAAAAAAGCCACTTACACTTTTATTTAAAAAAATAATTGCTTCCATATATGTTATTTCACATCTATAGCTGTTCCTATTTCCAAAAAGCTGTGATATTAATTCCCCAAATGAAGTTTTTTTAACATATTTTTGTGTTTACCTTATAGATGGTACTAATTTGTGAGACCTTCACCACTGGTCTTCTCATTGAAACATGCAAACATTGTTTTATGTGGCTATGTCAAAACACAGTCTTGTATGCAAGTCATATTTGCTTCAGATCAAGTTGTCCTCTGAGGAGTAGTGTGACATAAAAGGCACAGGAGAGGGAGTTAAATGCAACACTTATAGGGAGTTAAATGGAACTCTTAAGAGGAACTAATCTAGCAACTGGATCTGATGGGGACAGGGTTGTGAAATATGAGCCTACAAGATGTCCACTGAGAGGTATCCACTCCACTTCATCCTCCCAAGCCTTACTTCCCAGAGATGTATGCTTCTTTTTTTCTTTTTTTTTTTTTTCCCAATTAATTCACATGTTTATGAGAATAAGCACTACCAGGGTGATTTCTTTTTAAAGGTATTTCTTGAAATCCCAGATATCTTTCCAAATAGTTTCTGACAGCATTTTAGGCTGCTAACTTTCTGAGGAAACATATTTTCTTTTTGCTACCCAATGCAGTGAATGGATCTCTAACCTTGATTTGATTCCCACAGAAAACAAAACAACTTTTGCTTATGTTTCCTCAATGAAAAGAATTTTAACAATAGAAGTTTGTTGCATTAGAATTGGTAACAGTTTACATAATCCTTAGGAATATAGGAAGTGTTCAAGAGTAACAGCACCCCTGGCAAACCTTTCTGTAAAAGAACAGTGTGGATTACTGTAGTTAATGAAGGAGAGGATATTTTCATGAAGAAAATATCTGCAGATGAGCATGCACTGCAAGTTTCTAATTATGAACATCTGAACTAATTCTGTATTGGACACTGAACACTGTACCATATTTGTGATACCACTTGGAACATCTGAACTTTATATATTGGGGATATCAGGTAGAAACACTTCTATATGTTCTTCATGGTCAAAATTCAAATTTTGATATTGGTTTAATCAGCCACTTCTAACAATTGAAAATAAGATTTATTACTGTGTTAGTACCACTGTAATTTTTTATCAAGCTAATTTTGAACAACCACTGCAGTACTGCCAGCCTAATTCAGGTTACTGAGCACCCTGCAGCTCCAGACACAGAGAACCCTGAATCTACTGAAAGGGAAAAAGTAGCTTCAGAAAGCAGACAGGACAAAGAAATTTCCTGGGCTGGCAAAAAAAAAAAAAAAAAAAATCATTTTACTTCAGAGTGCTGGAGAAAAAGGAGAAGGAGTAGAAAAAATAAAAAGATAGTCCATTGATGCAGCCACGAAAAACTGCAAACATTTATGAGTGAAAACTATGGAGAAAAGCAGTTTCTTGGGATGTCATGAGGATTTTGTGAATCCCACACTCATTTTTGAGTAATGAGGCATTCCAGGCCATCTGCTTTGCATGGATCGGATTTATTATTTTCTTGGCCACCTAACTGGCTGGAAGATGTCTGTCATGGTATTGAGAAATCTTCTGGACCTAATATGGTGAACAGCACCTTTGATATTTATGTTGTATCCTTCTTCTCATAATAATCTGAGCTGAAAATATCCCTGATTGCAGTGGTAAGGGGAAAAAAAGGAAAGAGTATGGAAAAAAATATGATAGGCCAGCAAAGGAATTTTCACTATGAAAAGCACTTCCATAAAATTCTTCCTTAGTGACTAGGTTGCTTCAGTGACTACAGGAGCAACCAGGGAACTGGAATGGGAAGACTTAAATGCAAACTGGGAACATTTCTAGGGAATCTGGAGCTGTGGTTCCAAGCAGAACACTTTCAGCCTGTACTGGGTTCAAACCCAGTATTACTGTTTCATTGGCTGAATTCATAGCAAGGAAAGATGTTTAAGAACAAGTTGGGAAATTTCCTTTAAATCAGTAGCACTGTTCTCATCTGTCCACTGATATTGCCAGTCAATGAGACATAGAAGGGAAAAATAAGCATGCACTACTGTAAGTTTTCACTTTTGTACAGCAGGTTTTAATCAACATACCCACAGCATATAAACATTATGTCAGCATACAGTTAGAAAATGGAAGATGTGTAAAATAATTCAGATGCTCTTCTGCCTGACACAGCTTGGAAGTGTTTCCACCAAACAGCATCTTCTATGATCATCTTTGCTTTGGAATACCATGCCCTTCCAAAATGAAATCTCATGCTCTTTGAGTAGCGAATGTATATTATCAATAAAAATAGAAAGAGATGGAATCCTTCCTTTCATGCAAATTTTGGTATAATCTTAACATGTGTGTCAGGATCATGGCAACAGCTTTTCTGTGACTGCCACAATACATGTGCTGCATAGAATTAACTATCAAGGAGTGAGCTGTGTGGGTGATTTCAGCCTGGAAATAGCTAATCGAGATGTCTGCTGGTAGGTTGCCTTTGAACATGTAACCTACTTAACCTGTAACATAATGAGAATAACTATGAAGCGTCAAGTGGCTACCCAGCAACTCTGGCTATTGTTTGGAGATTATTTATGTTTAGGTAGTCTGGTACAAACCTCCAACATGCAATGCTTCCACCTGCTTGGATGATTTACTCTTGACTCACAGCTGTGATCAAGTTTAGCAAAAATCAGCTATTATTTGTATGCTTCTTTAGTGAATTTGCCCAGAAATCATTTTTTGACATTTAAGAAAGCAGTCCAAACCAAATTTCACAACCCTGTCATCCTTTTCCCTGGACATGAGATAATGAAGGGTTCACTGAGTACTGGAAGCACTGAATTCAGTCCTTCTCTACTTAAGAACTTAGGTAAATTGTGGAGTTGTCCCTACTCTCCTAGGGTTGCTTTCCTGGCTATGGATCAGTATTGTGAGAACTACTTAACTGACCCCTCCTTTGTGCATTTTTAATAAAATGATTTTGAAAAATTTTCCCTACTCCCAAAATTCTAAATAGTTAATTTCACCTTTTGCTAAGCAATTTAGAGGCACAAGTCTAGAGAGGTTCAGGGATACTTGTTCTTCTACTTTCACTAAGAATATAGAACCTGTTAGGTGCACATACATGGGGAAACTACACAGCCAAATGTAAGCCAAAGATTGGAATTTAAAAAAAACACATTGATATTGGTTTTTATCCAATATTTGGAAAGCTAATACCAAACCAAGTGGCATTAAAACAGTCAGATGGATATTATCTAGAGAAGTAATTTATTTACTCTCATGGAGCCTTGGACTAATGGGTATTAAGTACAAGATTTGATCTTCCTATTCCTAGACTGTCATCACCACCAAATGTGTCAGTAACTTGAAGAGTCAAGACTTTAATATACTCTGTATGTCTTGTTTAATTGCTTCTCACTGCAGGGTCAAAAACACTTACCAGGGTTATTTCAGCTGAGTTATCAAAGCCCAGTTTAATTTTATTTCTCTGAATGTAACACATGCAAGCCAAGCAACTAAATGATCATTTGAAAAATATATCTTTCTGAGACAGATACTGTGAGAAGTATCTACTGATATGGCTAAATTGGCAAATCACAGCTATCTCAGAGTTTACATTGCCTCCACCTTGTAGACTCTACTGTTACTCTGTGGCAGTCTACAACAGCTCTCTGACATGCCTAGGAATGCCATTTATATAGGGTCATTTTTTTCCCCAATTACTTATCCAGAAATTACAATCACTTGGCTAGTCAGCATAATTCTCAGCTGTGCTGCAGCAGGGAAAACACCAAAGAGGTTTGCCCCAACTTAGAACAACAGCACCATGGCTTCGTCAAATCTCATCCACAGTACACTGATTAAGAAAAGATCTGTTATATTGGAAAGGTGTTTACAGTCAAAATGAATGAAACAGGACATGGATAATTGGGAGGGCCACATTACTGGAAAAGAAACATGGAACAAGCTCCTAATTCCATTTGAAGCTAATTAGGTGGCCTGTCACTTTAATAAGATGTTTGGGCTCACAGAATCTGCTTTGTTGAGGGTATTTCTTCTTAATTTGGCCTGTCAATTACAATTTGTCATGAAATGCTGCAAACTCCTTAGGGCCTGTTTTCAGTCTGCCTTATAAAATGGGTGCCAGAGAAGATTAAATTAAAAAAAAAAAGTTAAAATACATACTGGTTGTTATTCCCCAGATTAATTTTAAATATTTTTTGCTATTCACTTCAATGCTTTCAAGGCTCAGCTACAGAAGTCTTCCACAACTGAAAAGATAGAAGTTATGCTCGTCATGCAAGTTGCAGCGGAAAAATTAGATTTAAATTGAACACGGTGCAGGGGACATAGTGCTGCACTTTGTGATGAGCTGACAATGCTAAAGCTGAACTAGCAAAGCAGCAGAATAGGTGTCTTACTGAAATAAGATATTTTTGATATTTTTAACAGTTGCAAAATTGAAAATTAACGAGTTGCTTTTTAGAAGGAGCATGGAAATAATCAAGTGTGAGATAGCAATCTATTGACCTCTGGTAACACGATGTCTTGATTTAGAAAACTGCCTTACAAGCTGGACAAACAACTTAATGCCGACGATACTGGACTTTTTATGGTAGTTAGCTAGTTACCCAGATGAGGAATGGTCACCATGTGACAAACCTTTAACAGCTGACTCAAAGGCATGCTTGGTCAAAGCAAAAGCAAGCATTTTCCATGTTGTAATTATTTGTTTCTCTTCTCCTGGCTGAGAAAAACAGTTTGGCTGAACACACGGGTGCTGTAAGCTCTTGCTGAGGAGCTGTTTCCCTTTAGGAAGCAAAGACTGAGAAGAGTTTGCTGCCAACTTATACTGTTTACAAAAGCAATATTGTTAACCAGTACATGAATTTAATTTTTGTGCTCTTGAGCATGTGGTGACTGTATTCTCACAGAACTGGAGTAGGACGTATCTAGTCTTTGTTCTTGTCCTCTCCCTCTGCACTGTTCAGGTGGTATGAAAGACTTACTGTAAAAGCATTTTCTACGAGAAAATCACACTTTCTCTCCAGTGACAGACAGAGCTGAAGAGGGCAGGAGCAGCAGTAAGCATTCTTCAACCGTGTGTGGAATTAAATGGGTGCCAGAAATCCAGGAATAGGCGATTGTGGATGGAGATGTCAAAACCTAAGTCATTATTGGCCTTGTAACTCGTAATTACTGGAACTATTTGCAGTTTCTGTCTAAGCCAAATCTTGTTTTTTCCTCTTAGGAATTGCAGCGAAATGCCCTGATCGTAGGAGGTGTGAAGTGTGTTTTGCAAACCAGCATTTGTCTGAAAGCACTCAGCCCCACCTCAAATCTGAATGGAGAACAGTCTGCTTTAAGATTTTTTCCAAAGCTTGGATTAGGTAAAGAAATAGTAATTTCCTCTTTGGATTTCCTCTCCTTTTTTCCTAAGGCCAGGTTCTATTAACACATATTCACTGACTTTCCTCTGCAACAAAATGTTTATTTGTTTGTGACCTTTGCTTCATTTTTAGACTGGAATAGTTCAGCTGGAAGAGGTCTATGAGGATTATCTAGTCCAACTGTCCATTTCAGATTTTTGCCTTAACTTGGATCTGAAGTGGCTGCAGCCACAAGGCAGAGCAGTGACCACTCTACAACCACAGCTGCCCTGGTGTCTGTGCTGTCACCACTCACGGACCTTGAAAGCTTGCCTTATTCTGATGCTATGTCTAGTGGTGCCTTAGCACTCGATTTGGGTAGGAGAATTAAAACAGCTAAATAAAATAATGACTCAAAATGCTACTCATTTGTTCGACCCCTTGAATAGCTGTTTGCACTCCTACTTTTACTATAAATTGGTACCTCATGGCTTCTTTGTATAAGACGTGGAGCTAGACTAGCGGGATGACCCAGTTATTTTTAAAGCCCGCTTATGTCAATACTCTCTGTCCTGTGACCATGTTGGCCACCATTATTTCAGGGTGAGGTCAGTCTTTTTCTTTGCTCGGGCCCCCTGCCAATTTCTCAACACCTGCCTTGAAAGTGACAGCTCTATGGGTGTCCTCATAAATTAAAAATCATGTGCCTCTGCCCTGATGCCTTGGGACAGGCACAAAGTTAGAAACTGTCCTGTAACCCAAGCCCTGGGGCTGCTGCACGGGACAGCTGAGCAGCAGGCAGTGAGCCCCAGCAGCGGGGGGCCGGCTACACAGCAGAGCTAGGGCAGCGCCCAGCCTGGTGCCAGCGGGCATGTGGCTGTGCCAGTGAGATCCAGGGATGGCCCCCAGGTAGAGATCTTCCCCCATGGGAAAGGAAAGGTGGAGAAACCAATGTGCTGACAAGGGTCTGCTCTGGGTTCTGCGCAGCACCTTTGCCTTTGCGTGCCAGGGATGAACTGAGCTGGCAGAGACAAGATGGGGAGTGAGGAGTGGGGAGCAGGATCTCTACAATGGATGGGCAATCCTGTGCACTGTTGCCACCTCCCACCTCCACCATTACAGCTCTGACACATAACTGACCACAGCACTAATTCAGCATGTATTTTCCTCCTTCCAGTGTGCACAGTAGACATTCAGACAGCATACATGTTCTCCATAGCCTGACAGAGTCCTAAAGCTTCGATTCAGCAAAGCACTTAGGTGCTCTCCTTTCCCCCAAACCTAGTTTCTCAGTCTGCACCTCTCACCACTCCCACCATGAAAGGAAACCCTTAGACAAATCAGAGAAGCCGCAACACCCCACTGTGCTAATCTGTCTGCTCCTGCCCCAGGTGTGTGTTGTGTGTGTTTCAGGATCCATGCCTGGTAGTGCCCAGGGTCTGGGGAGCTGCACCTGCAGTATCACAGCACCACAGTGACCTCTCAGCTCCATAACTGTGGGTGCCAGACACGAGTGCTAATGTGACCCTGGGTATGGAGTGAGGTCTGTGCAGGACAGCTCCCAGCATAAAGAGCAATAACAGCAGTGAATGGAGCAGAAGCTGATCCAGCATCCTTTTCAAACCACCTGGATGCTGCCTTCAGAGGCACAAGCAAAATCTGTTAACCTGTTGGCATAGGATCCTTAGCTGGATGACTAAATTACAGTGAAGTAGAAATCTAAATTTTTTTTATATGATCCATGACTTGTGCTTTAACAGAGACTGCTTTTTGTCTTTCTTCGAGTCTTCTGGTGGGTATCTTTTAAGTTCCTTCTTACAAATGGGTATTGTACGGTTGATGCTCTTTCCCATTCATTAGTAAAAGGCTGCAGATGGGTGCTGCTCACTGTTTCTACAACACAGACTGAACACTTTAATTATAAGATCCCAGTCCCATTTAATGCTTCCCATCTATCTCAAGATAAATGCATAAGCATCCACTGGAGTGTTACTGGTGGTGATGTATCCTGTATTTTGGCAAGTCTCTCGGTGTATGTTTTCCTTGCATTCCTTTCAGGTATTCTTCGAGTTCTTTTCCTCTCGCAGCCCTGTTGGCAACTGACAGTATTGATGCCTCAATGTCCCTTTCTTCAGCTGGTAGCAGCAGCAGGAGTGCTAAGACTGTGGGCACACATGCTTTGAGGCCTTCTGCCTTAAATGCATCTATCATCCCATCCCCACGTCTGATGGCATTTTATAGGTAGATACGACAATCCAGACAAAATTGTCTCTGGGGGAGGCTGCTCTGCTGCTGGCACAGTGAGGAGCCAACTCCTGCCTCTGTGACATCCCCTTCCCAGTTGCCCCACCTGGTGAAGAGCTGGGCAGTGTGCCGAGCAGGGAACATACCTCCTTTCCTGTGGGTCTGGTGGTGACAGCAGCTCCTGGCCCCTGGCCAGGGTGGCTGGGGCCTGGGAGGAGCCTTTCAGAGGTCTGAGAGGCATCTGCTGGCCCAACAGCTGCTGCCAGCAGGCAGGAGGGGACTGGGACAGAGCATTGGAGCATGGCCTCATGGAGGGGAGGGGAAATTGTAGGGCTGCAGGAGAGATCAGTGGGGGCTGGGATATGATGATACTAGGGAAAAAGAAATGGGAACGAGCCCATTAGCAATGAGAATAAGTAAAGAAAACTCTTTATCACAAGACATAAGTTTATCTTGCCATGTCACAGTTTTGCTTTCTTCTTGTATTTTCTCACAAAACTAGTGCTGTCAATAAACTCTGGAAAAATATCACCTTGCATCTTTTCAAATCTTGAGGCGATGAAGCCATTGCCAAGGTGATCATCTATTTGTCACCCACGAGTGATGCTAACAAATATTTTAAACCAAAGCAAGGCATCACCCCAGTGACAGAAGAGCAACAAGAATTCCCCATGCCTCTGTTGGACTAAAGTGTTGGATATGTCAGCAAAGGTTGGTCTCAGATTGTCTTGGGGAAAATAAGGCAGTCCTAGTTTATGGATCTATTAGCACCTACAGCTGCCTTGTCAGATTAGCACTGATATGGAAATATGGAATATGGAAATAAGGAGTCATCCACTGGAGTAAATTTTTCAGGGAAAAAAGTTATGGTAGTTGTCAAAGAAGGTAGAGATTATAGTATGTCTGCAGGTGAGATGACACAGTTGATATAAAACACGGGGCTCAGAGAGTTAATACTTGAGCTTTTTGTCTTTATGAATAACTTTTGGACTGAGTCAGCATTGTTCTGAGATCAATAGGCAATAAACTATCAAAGTCATGATACTCTAAGATTGCACTTGCCTCCTAAAGTCAAAGCTTTGTCAAATTAGAGCATGACATCCGGTGACAGCTAATTTTATTTTTGCTCTGTGACACACCTATGCTTCCAGACACCTGCATATCCTTAAAAAACTTAACTTCAGCCTCCATTTACTGGGTATGAGGCCTCTGTCTCAGTTTGAGCTTCTCACTCCTCTGGTGTTATGGGGACATAAATAAAAGCAGTGCTGTGTGAAAACACAGAACAGTTCAGTATTGAGCAACTTGTGATGCTGAATTAATTAGACAGAAGAAAAATGCCAATTGTAGGAATCTTGGTGAGTTGACTACACAAAACTGATTTGTCTGCTGAAACCTTTCCTAGCTGTTCTTCACTGGGTGCAGAGTGTGGTTATGTTTGAATTTCTGCTGTTGGTAATGCAGCTAGGGCTGAACATGAAATAAAAGGAAGCCTGTTTTTCTCCTGAAGGACTGAAGGTCCTGAGAGTGGCAACACACACAAGCAGGTTTTATTTCATGAACATAAGTCATAGAGACTTACTTGAGTTTATATATCTACTTTTCAACTACAGCTACTCTGTCAAGAAAGGTCTTGGCAACGGGTTTCTACCTATTGGGATAATTTTTATTTTTTACTCATTTTCCTATCCACCAGTCTTGATTTGATTTTTGTGGGACAGTTCTGTGAGACAACGAAATAGCTTGAGAACCAAAAAAGGTCTTGGTAGGATCTGGGATGTTGAACATTGTGGCTTTGCTTCATTTTGTGAGTAGCTTTCATCACTTCCATGTTTAGCCCACAATGTATTTAAGAATTCAACTCAGACTGTAACTCTAGGAGGTAAACATTTTGTTTAATCAGGGTCTCACATATTTTCTTGGCTGTGTTCATCGGGGAAAACTTCTGAACAAAAACTTGTAAAAAGTTAAAGAGTTACCTTCTAATTTCATTATATACTCAGGTTTTTATGAAGAAAAATTAAGTAGAAAGCACACTGGTGTTTCTAGGTTAATTTCATAATGTCAACACTTTTAAAAGCAACAATTACTAATTAGTTTTACACTGTGACAGAGAAGAGAAATAGTTTATGTTGTAGGGATCCTTGCTCTGAAGAGGGGAAAAACTCAAGAGCTGATTTCTTTGCCAACCTATGTACAGATGGGAAACTATGTGAAAGAGAAATGGCTGTGCCCACAATGTGCCAGTGGGTGTCAATTAACCTTGTGTCCTGGTGGCTATTGATGATGAACCATGAATCTTCACAGCATTTGTTTTATATTTGTTTTATATTTTTTTTATATATTAAACAAATATATTTGTTTAATATATTAGAAGAGATGCACAACTGTCACCGGTAACAAAACATCTCCTGATCGTTGATCTCCCATCAAAATTCTAGGTGTTTTCTATCACAATCCAACAAACAGGATTGGACAATAAAAAGGATTCCAGAATGTGTAAAAAATACTTCTGCTTGTTAAATCACTGCACACTCTTTGCAGCATTCAGAGAGTTTGGTATTCAGGTCTTGCCTGAAGCTAATGACAGAAACACCTCTCACCCCTATGAAAGCTGAAGGCCTGCTGTAAGTGCTGTGGAAACAAGTTCAGCACCTCTTGATGTCAATTTGATTATACATACATGTATCTGCTTACACTTAATACATACAATGCCTTAATACCCTCCAAGGCTGAGAGAATTCAAAAAACGGCACTTGCTGAAAGGTTGCTTTCCTCCAGCTTACTCCTCTGAACTCAGCACCTCCTTGGGAAGCCTGACAGCAAGTTTTCTGTGCTAGCCATATCAATAAGGCACAATATATCAAGATGAACTGGAGGCTATCCAGTACTCCCTGTTCTTGATGTCTTTATCACAGGACAAATTTAATACCTATTTGATTTCACATGCTGCATTTTGCCTGATTTGTGCAATGAGATGGCTGGCATATTCACTCACTGTTCTCACATATGTGTTGCCTAAACACTGTGCTGAGAATAGCAAAACATTTGGGGGACTTCTCCTGCCCTCGTTCTGCCCTGGAAAATACTTGCTGTTGAAATGCACAACATCTTAGGGGTAAGAATAAACAAAAGGAAGGATATCTCGTTGATATGCAGATTTCTGTCGGCAAGCTATGCTAGAGCCACTTCATCTTTTTCAGTGGAATTAGTCTAGACTTCTCCAAAGGTTAGTACTTTCACATTTTTGGCTAAGAAAAAATAAGAATATGATTGCTGTTTGCCTCTGACAACAGCTTCCAGACTGACATCTCCATGGAGGAGTGAGTATCCACAACAGAGCCAGGCTGCATGCTGTGTTTTCCATGCTCCAGCTGCACAGGAGCCATTAGGGCACCATGTAACAGGGTGCACCGATCTAGCTTCTTTCTCCCTTTGGAGAATCAGATTTTCTCAGCGCTTAATGGTAGTGAAGTTCTCCTGGTGACCAGGCTGGTATTGCCTTCCTTACACGGACTGTTGAAGTGCACTAGCTATTATTCGCCTACTCAATTAATTGCCAAGGAGACAGAGGAAATATGTACCCAGAGGAGAAAATGAAGCCATTTTTATTTGCTGGCTAATCAAAATCCAATGGCTTTTGAAGACAGTGTGAAATGATCATTAATTAGGAGGGATACCTAAATCTGAAGTTGAAAGAACCTTGTACAAGCCAAGGAAACAAGGCCTGGAAGACAGAAATTGTTCATCCACTGGGAAAGGGTGGCTACATGGAAGTGTACTAGTCCCATGACCTGTGGAGCAGGACCTGCCTAGCTGCATAAACTTTTCATGCTTTCTTGTTAAACTTTATCCCAGAAGGAAAATGGTCAATGATTTCTACCAACACAAATCCTATTCCTTCATGTAATGTTGGTTGCTTGTCCTGCCAGTGACTTGGGCACGGCATCTCTGAGTCTCTGCAATGGCCTTAGCATAGCCACTGTCATAAACCAGGTGGGATGTACCTAGAAGGTACTTAAGAGTATAGGGCAGTAAAATAAAACAAAATTCATTTCCAAACTAAGATAAATCTAGAAGTTTGAAATTCTCCCAATAATCAGTGCTCTTCTATTGCAAAAGACCTTTGTTTTGTTTCCACTCAAAAAAATTGCTGATACCAAAATTTACTGCCAATTGTACACAGAGGAGAAGATCTAGGATTCCTATATTGCTTTTGAAAAGGACGTATATTCAAAATATTACACCTGAAGGTATTAGAGAAGATATTCTGCAAATACAGAATATTTTATAAAATAAAACATCTGATAATGCCAAGGCCACAGATTTGATCCCCATACGGGCTGTTCACTTACTAGCTGTACTCAATGATCCTTGAGGGTCCCTTCCAACTCCAGAATATTCCATCATTCTTGTCTGTTTTTTTCAAAACAGTATACCTGAAATTCTTTGTGAGTGAAAAGCTGTCTTCAGACTCTAGTCAGAGTTGGACTGTGGTTTTGAGAAGAACTTTTGCCAGCATTGTGCCCGTTTATTAAAATAATTATGAGGTAACCACAGCCAGCTATATAAAAACCTGAGGATAATAGAACAGAGCAAAACTAGAGAAATTTAGAAAATAAAATACAATTTTCCCAGAGTCAAGAGGCTGGGCTATTTCTCTCTCCTGGGAAATAAACACTTTAATATGTGTAGATTGACCCTAACCACTATCTTACAGATTAGCCTGAAAGACTGTACTCTGGAAGGGCATGCAAAGAACTCCATGTGATAATTTCCTGGAATTTCTGGATTGAAACAGATAAGAGCTGCATGTTGACATCTGTGAATTGATGTAACCTTTTGTTTGCAAGATGATCAGACTGTGATCAACAAAGAAACATGATCAAAAGCTTTAGATAAAGGATTCAATGAGTTAAATTTGGGAAAAAGAAGTTTAAAAAAATTCTGACTTAAGTTAGACTTAATAGTGACTTAAGTTCCACATACATTGAAGTGGTATTTGCAGACTCCTTTACAGAAGGGCTGCTTTCTGGTTAAATTTACTGTCTTATTTTGACATAAATCACATTAAAATGTGTATACTGGTCAGAAATCTTCAAGAAAGAAGTATCTGTGGTCCCAAAAAGTATAGACATGTGAAAAAAAATAGGATCATTTACAAATATGTCATATTGGCATTTTCTCCTTGCAAATGAGGAAAATGAGGCAATATGGGAATGATAAAAAAAATTAAAATCCTATGATTTTGAAGAATACTATACTAAGCAAAGTTATATTATCAGTACTCTTCATAGAGAAAATTGGAACAGATCATCAAGAATAAGTACCTCTTCTGAATTTATAAAATCTATAAAATCTAGGTATTTTCATTGGGATGATCCTTTGCAGCAATAGTTATACATGGAAGTTTGTGAACAAGGTCAGAAATGATGTTTAGACAAAAAGTGGAATTTTGACATGGATTTTCATACAGTCAGATTCAGGCTTTACTGTGTCTGCTTTCCAGTACCATGCTACTTGCCTATGACAGTCACAAGCCCTAGCACCAACCTGCATCCGACGTAGTTCAGTGTGAATAAAGACAAAATATTTATGGGAGAAAAACTACCTAGACCTGTTATTTAACTATTTAGATAAATAGTTAACTATTTAGACCTGGAAAATTATTTTCAGGCCTGTATGGAGAATTTTTTGTGAGCTAGTATAGAAGTATTGAGCAAGCATGTGGTCAAAAGCGGAAGGCTTAAAGTTCATGTAAAGCACAGTGAATGTAAAACACATTGCTATGCAAAAAAACCCCACTTCTGCTCAAATGACTCTCAAGATTTGTCACTAAACACACATGTGGACAGCTTCCCCAAAATTTATCAAGCTAAATTTTCAAGGATGGAGGTTAACCAGCTTTTCTGGACAAGGGTGTCAGTGGTTGTCATAAAAGGTATTTTCCTCAAGTCCACCCACTAGTTCTGTTGCTACGACTTCTGACTGCTGCCTCTTGTCCTTTCATTTTTATTTCTGCCTCTATCATCTCCATAGCCCCCTGTAGACAAACTGCTGGAAGGCTGCTGTTAGATTCACCTTTTCACTTGCTTTGTCTTCTCCAGGCCAGAAAAACACATCTCCCTCAGTTTTTCCTTTTTTCTTGGATGCTCCATACACCTAACTGTTCTGCTAATCCTTTGCTGGACTACTTGCAGAATGACTGCACCCAACCATTCCACACTCTGCTTCTGGCTGGGGATGTGGAACAACTCTGGTTATCAGGTCCTTCCCTGTCACCCTAGGGGAGCACTTGCTGCTCCTGGTCCCAGAGGAGGTCCTTGACAATTCCATGTGTGCACTCACATGAGCAGAGGAGAAGGGAATAGTTCCTTCCCTCAGGCAGCTACTTAAATTCCTACTATCCACCATGACCACTGGTGTCCAGGGGTTAATCCTCTGAGCCACTTCTCCAGCTTTCTTTTAGGAGACAACTCTAACTACTTTTACAAAGCCTCCTTGGTGAAATGGTTGTCATAATGGGGCCCACTTTCCATCATTTCTGTACAATGACAAGTGCAAGGTATATTTATCATACTTTATACTCATAACATACTTTATCTTCCTGTTTCTAATTACCAAGATGCTAAAAAGAATGTGTAAATTGCTTGATAATAACATGTGTGTTAAAAACTGGCCGGAGTATTTATTAGAAGAGCATTTCTTTATTCTTTAGCATGTCAATGTATACAGGGAGGATGTTTTTCCTGTTCCTTTTAAAAAGAAAAATGTTAGGCTTTGATTCTTTGGTTTCTTTTCATCTTCATCTAGCATAAAAAGCTTCAGGGAAGGAATACAAAAAGATAGAATAGCAAAGAAATCACAAAAGGAAGATATCAATAAGAAGCACCACTGACTATTCTCTAAGCAGTTTCCAAGCAACTTTTAATGGAAGGTCAGGCACAAGCAAGATAGAGGGAGGAAAACCCAAGACATTATTTCATACAATAAAGTGACTGTGAATGCTGCCAGTTACAGAGGAAATAGATTGGCCAGCCTGAGCACTTATTTATGTTATTCTGTGAATACAAATGAAAATCCTCTACAAAGGGTACTATCAAATTTGAGCGGGAGTGTTAATTCCAGCAATAGGTTTGCAATACTCCTCGGAGAGGCTTTCATCACTGAATATGTGATGTTGACTTTGTGGTAATAATAATGATCCTGCTGGACTCCCTCAGCTCCTTCTGTCTGAAGATCTGTAATGCTTTTATTAATTAATCAACCACGCCCTACACTTGTAGCTCCGAGAATATTTGACATGAGTTATGTGGATGGGGCAACTGAGAGATAGAGACAAGGAGTGACTTTACCAAAATTGCTGTAGCTGTCTACAGACGTCCTAACACAGACAGTGGAATGGCCGGAGATGTGCCTCCAGTCAAGGAGAGACAACACTATGTGCAGACAAACCTCTCTCCCAGCACTGTGGGCTGGCTACCACAGTTACTGGTGGTAAGAGACAGAGGTTGTTACCTGAATGTATAACTCATGTGTGACATTTACTTCTTTCTTCGTCCAACATCTGGCAGCTTTAGACAGTTAACAGCGGAAATAGTCCTTTTGAACCTGAGTGCTATAACAGGCAGTCTGAATGTATCACTTCGGTCCCAAAATCATAGAGCACAAAGCATCCCTCTGTGCTCTGTGGCTTGTTATCATAGTCAAGAAGCAAAACTCCATATGTCCATGCCAAGAAAAGCTCTAGGAAGGGTCCCAGGGGTTGATTTGGAGGCCTGAAATTGAAGAAGCCAAATTATTAGTTGCTGGCCCACTGAGTAGTAATAGCAAGTGCAAAACAAAATTTTCTCTTTTAGATTCAGCCTTGGAGTAAAATGTTTAGTTGACAAGCCAATAAAGTTTGGTTTCATAAAACTTTGCTTCTCATGGCTGGATGTTCTGATGTCAACACCAGGATGATAATACAGCCTGTCTCTTTACATGGCACTTCTCCTTCCCCATCCAGCCTATCTTCAGGTTAAAAAAAAAAGAAAAAAGAAAAAGGTAATGGAAACAAAAGTCTGAATTTGAATTTTTAACCACAGAAAAAAATTTTGCCAGGAGTTACTGAGGATGAGGTTCTGAGTCAGTATCCTATATGCTCAGGAGCCTGAACAAGAGAATGAAGAATCCTTTACACTGGGAGGTCCTCAGCCTCGATCCTGTGTTTAATCTGAGAGTCCCATGTAGCTATCTTGGATACCCCTGGGACATGCCCGTTTCATGTACCACCTCCATCTAGACACTGTTAGATCAGAGATTTAATATTGTGGGGCTGCAAAGGTTTTTTTGCTGTATGGGAATAAGGGTCACACACACACATACACAGACGAGAGAGAGGCTGTGAGGAATTGTTGCAGCTGAACATGAGGCTCTGGGGAGCACCTCTCTGCACACACACTTATGTGTGCTTTCTGCAGCTGAGGGGTGATGCTGAGGCCACTTGTCTTGCTCCAGGTCCTTGCTTGCCAGGCACAGCTGGCTCATAATCCAGTCCATTGGGACCCTAAAGTGGAAAGAAGTAGCATTATGCCCTTGAAATACATGAGAGCTAGTGGCCAGATAGTCCAGTATTTAAAGACTGAGATTTGAGTGTGTGGTGGTTTAGGTTAAAACCATCACAGAGTACAAGTTTACAACTGTGATGCCTGTACTGTATTTTGTTTGGAGAAATTGATTACAGATTTTAAAGCGAACAGACTAGCATCTTAACATGATTTCAGCTACTGAAATCTGCTCAGATATTACTTTCAATTTCAGGCATGTACATAAGAAGACTTTCCAGAGGGCACAAGAAACAATCCCAGAATTTATTCTGCAGCATGAATGGGTTAGTTATAGTGCATTTTCCTTATCCTAAAAATAGACTGAGTGAAGGTTTGAAGGTCAGTTTTTGATAAACAGATCTGTTTCTGTGTTCTTAAAATGTGTTATGAATAAGACTGCTCTTTCGGATAATCAAGGGTAGCTCATGAACCAGGGTACAGATGTCTGACAATATACACTTTTGGAAGAAACTGTTACAGTTCAGAAGAACCTTGTCTGTAAAATGCATTCAGATGTACCTGAAAAAATGCTGTGAAAATCTCATTATTCTTACTGTCCTTCTCCTATTAGAAATTATTTTTTATTTATTATTTAAATCACAGCCCTTTCCAAATTGCATGTAAACCACATGTATCCCAAGCTTCTTTCTGCAAAGAGAGACACCAGTAAGGGCTAATTACATCCTTACTGAATGTGCTGAATTTGACCTGAAGCAGAGGACAGATTTTTCACAAGACACACTCAGCAGCGGACATGGCAACTAATTATCAGGGATGCAATAACATTTTAGGGCTGGTGCAACTGGTCTACAGAAAGCTGAAATGAGACCTTGTACAGTGTGATTTATGCTACATATTGGCTGATACAGGGCCAACAGTTGAGCTTCCCTCTATTGTCTTCTTCAGCTACTCTAGACCAGCTTTCTGCTCCAGACCCACTTGGCTGAGGTCACCTCCTGGGCTGAAGTCAGTGATGCAGCTGCCAAGTCTAGGTCAGAAGAGGGATATGAGAGAAGATTTCTACCTCAAAGTAGGTTGATACTGGTTTTATCTGGGTTGCCCTGCTGTCCTCTCAGAAGTGTGGTGCCCAGCTCTGAGTGTGTGGGTTATGCTGTGAGTAGTTGGCTGAGAAGTGCTTTGGCACCGCAGCAGCACGTCTCTGTCAGAGGTTTGTGGCTGGTGTCTCTTCTAAGACAAAAGGTTAATAGAATTAGAAAGCCATTGTTTTCTATGTTTGCTTTTAATTTAGCATTGTGAAATCTTCTTCAGTCATGATGGGGAGATAACATCTCGAAGCCCATGCAATTGCAATTATGTTAATTTAAACTTGTTTATGTGTGTTATTTATCATGCTTCAATCTTGGACTATAAGAGACAGCATTCCTCATGTTTGCTCACTACCCTTATTATCTAATTTCTTCTTTACTTACTTTTAGGTTTGGAGGGCTACTTTGAGAATCACTCAAGATTTTCTCAGAGTAATGATCTACACAGTAGCTAGCAGCTGGGCTTCTCAGTGGGACCACAGTGTATGTATGTTCCACAGAACTACTTGTTTCCTTGTTTCTGAGACAAATTTAAAGCTCTTGGTCTCCATGAGATATCTTGTGAGTATTTTAGAAACTATCTCAGCTGGAGCAATTTCTTTTAAGCAAACAAAGCTAATGGTACCTAATAAAACTCCTTGTAGCTAAGGAAAAAGCATGACTGGATGAAATCTCTGAGTGGAATTAACTACCAGAAGGAATGAGTTTAAACCCAGTTTAAGTTGTTTTTGGAGCAGCTGAAAACATTTTAAAAAACAAAGAGCAGAAATGACAGAAATAATAACAGGAAATTTGGGACTTTCAGCTCATTCTCCATAATAGGCTTTAAAGAAAACATTACTAATGGGACATAGTAAGGTAATATTATGGTTATAAAGACAAGGGACTGCAAGTAGGAGCTAAGAAATCCATCTAACTGTTGCTTTCACAGCACTGACATCTTAAAACAAAAATATACAGACCTACCTTTTAATTCCTGCCCAGATCAAATCTTGTCTTCTCTCTCCTATAATATCTAATGGATGTTTAGTCACTGCTTCAGGATTTATCTAGCTAAAAATGACCCTTTTGCTTTCTGTATATTTTTCTAACACCGTTCCAACATATTGTCCTGTGGTCAGTACCATTCTCAGCCTCCCATTCTCCCAGCTTTTGGCAGAGGAGTGAATGCAAGATGACACACCCAGAGTCTCCTGGTAGCTGCTGTGTCCATCCTGATTCCAGTCCCATGTCCTTCTTCCCTCTCTTATTCTGCTCGTGCTTGGTGCAATGTGCCAGGCACTTCAATGAGTCATGCTGCTTACAAAAACTGATGTCTTTGTAAGATTTGGTTTTCAGCTGTGTTGGTTCCCTGAAAAACCGCAGTGTGAGGTTTCACAGACTGAAGTGTCAAGAGAGCATCAGGACTTCAGCTGGGTTAGGATGCTACAGAGGGAAGCCTTAGCTGATGGCATTTTGCTGTGTGATTTATCAAAAATGTACCCTTTCCCTCTCACAATGCAACTTTCATTACTGCAAAATTATCTCACCTGGTGTCGTGGTTTAGGAATGGTGCTCCCCAGTTTAGTGTTCCCGCTGAACCACTCCGAGCCATGCACTGCTCCCTCATCCGCTCCTCCCACTGCGGCTGGGGAGGAATATTGGAGGCACAAAGGGTAAAGATCAGGGGTTGAGATAAGAACGACTTACTGGAAACAGCAAATGAAAAGGAAAATGAGCAGTAACAGTAACAATCCTAACAAGAGAGTGTAGAAGGAAAAAACCAGTGAGGATTCACACGTGATTGGTCACATCCCAAGGAAAACACCCGACAATAGCTGACTACTTCCTCCATTGTGCTGTGACTCCTCTCCAGTCCCCTGGAAATGACTGCATTACAGAGTAACCTGTGCGTCCTGGCCGTGCCCCTGCCTGGCTACTGCAACAAACAAACCCGGTCCTGGCCAGAACCAGGACAGCCGGTCTTGAAGAACCATCCTGGCTCATCAGTGCTGCTGTAATGACCTTTCCTTATCATGCCAAGTTCCCTGGACAGCATTTCCCTATGAAGCCTCCAACAATTCCCCATGTTTTCTGCTGCATTAAGTGCCTCAAACTCAGAGCTCTTCCTGGACATTTTTATCCTGCCTCAACAGATCTTAATCACTCTCTAACTTCTAGCTTCCTGCTCCATCTCCACCCTGCTGCCATCACATGCTCCGTTTCAAGATGTTCTTGACCACAGAGTTATCCACGTTAGGGAAACTTCTACATATCCCTCTTATTATCTTCCCTGAGACCCTTTCTTAACATTCCTTTATTCTGTGGTACCTACAGCAGGAAAAAACAGAGAAAGATGACAAATTGCTGGTGTGCTCAGTCTGTAGATTGCTGTGTCAGCCAGCATTGCTGTACATCCTCTCATGCTCATATCTTTTTCAATACTTAATTTATGTTGATGCAATATCTTAGAGCAGCACTTTGGTCCAGATTTCTTACTTGGGGGTTGGAAGGAGGTTACTGCTCCATTTTTATGGACTGCTCTGTCTTTACTAGGTGAGCAAGTTTCCAATATGTCGATCCATACAGCCCAAAATTCAAACCAGAAGGCAATATGCAGATAAAAATTATCTGAACAGCTTATGCATGTTGCTAGACTCACATGTAGAAACACTATCTGGAGTAATATCAGCAAAGAATTGTCATTTGAATTTGCTTGGGAGTTTCACACACTAAGAAAAGCTTTAAAAAATTATGTAATCAGGATTAAACTAAGTAAAATAAAAGTTTTGGTAGGACTCTGCAGCTTGGCAGACTTCAATGCAGGCTGAAGAGACCCATTTCTCTGCGCCAATGTTTGTTTTTATGAAGACATTTTGTATATAATGATGTGGTGATATGTTACCCTGGATGTAGCACTAAATATAGCGTGAGAATATGTGTGCTATTTGAGGAGATCATGCAAGGGTGTGTAATGGGGGCTGCATTTGCTGTATGTGCAGTACCCTATTTATAACAGACATATAGGATGGATTTAGTGTACTAGAAGTGAGCACATGAACTGAAGACTTGTAAGGACATACTGGTAGGGCTCAACAAACCAGAGTACCTAATGTGTCAAAAAGAACACTGAATTCGTGAAATGCACTAAAACTCAAAAGGCACACTGCTTTTTGCTATACTAACAAAAAACATCTCTGTCTTGGTTTCGTTTTACGCCTAAACTTAGAAGTCAATAATAAATATGACCTTGATCTTGCTATTTTTGGTGAGTGGGTGGTTTTTTTGCATCCACACAAGTCAAGTGTAATCAAGTAAATCTCCAGTGCATAAGCTGTGTTTGTGTGGCAAATTACAAAATTATGTTCAAGTGATGGTACATGCCACTAGGAGCCACGGCCACTAGGCCTGGTCTCTGTTTTCTGGTAGGAAAAGATGTTTTTCTAGAGACTACTTCTTTCTTCCTTCCGAATGCTTGAACACACTTTGCTACAGTTCTGATAAATTTTCTTGACCTTGGAACTTCCATTAACCAGATCAGAGTAGCTGAGCATCCACATTCTCACTCATGACTGAAGAGTAATTTCTTTTTCCCCTGGCTTTTGCACAGGCTATACTGCTATACTGCACTTTTCTTTGACATTATCTCCAGTGCTAACATCCCTGAGTCATAACCTTCCTTCACAGAGAATATAAATTTGTCCATAGGCTGTTGGTTTTGAATACTTAACCTCTTTGAAGTAGGCATATGACTTGCAGATTGATCCTGGAGACCAACAAAGGATGTGTTGAGGAATTTTATTGCCCCACAGAAGTAAAAGTAAACTAATTGGTAGTTTAAAGTAGTTTAAGTAGTTTAAGTTTTTAGTCTCAAGTTAAAAATTCTTGACTTAGTTATAGGAAGCTGTAACATCTCAAAATCAGAAAATGAAAGGTATACACAATTCTGACTTATTCATCTGTGTTTCCCAAACAAATCATTACATTGTAATTGTGAACACAACTTGAGAAACTTTTGAAATTCTAATCAGCAGCTATATAGTTAAAATATTTTGAGAGATCAGCTGTATGTGTACCAATACAGAATTTTTCTCTTACTTGAATCTTTCCTTCAAAAATCATGAGGATTTTTTTGGCATCCAGGAATAGCAAAGATAACACAGGGATGTGCCATCTGCCCTATGCAAAGAAATCTCAATCCAGCTTATTTTCTTAGGTCAGAAGCTTCTGGTCCTCTGATTCCTAAAGGAGCTGGTTGATATCTATCTACCATCTTCTCCTGTTGTTCTGGTGAGAGAGATGCCTGTTGCCATCCTGCCCTTTAGGATTTAACCCAAACTCCCTCAGCTGCAGAATGCAGTAGCTGCTTCTGGGTCTGACACATCCACTGCAACAAGGTGGGGATGACGCCTTTGGGAGCACATGGAGACCCTTGCAGAGCACCTCTCTCTCCCCAGTGAGCCTCACAGTGCAAGGTCTATCATGAAAGGAGAACTCAGCATTTAGGAGCCCTGGTCTGAGTTAAAGTCTCCTGCTGTGATGCTTTAAGCCTGACCCTGGCCTAGGGACACTGCTTGTAAAGAATGGTACTCACTTAACTCTAAGTTTTTTTGTTTCTATCTCTCATTTATGTCACACAGGTGCCCATTAATACAAGTGACCAGTCATTTAGCATGTGTTTAGAGATTCCTCTTGTCACAGCCTTGTGCCCTTAAGGAAAATCTCTGCAAGAATTTAGGAAAACTAAGAGGTTTCCCTGAGTTCCTCATTGCCTGGCTCATGACTCCCTTTTACCGACTCCAGGATGAGAACACAGATCTGCTACAGCTGCCAGAGACTGTCAACATGCAGTGACTGAGGGAAACATATATGCTCATCCTCATTACAGTGATGTAGGGTGTTTTTAGCTGAAGGCTCATGACCTTTGGGGAAAGTCATGCAATGAAATGCAGACCATGGCATGGACTGTGAAATGCACTCACCCTCTGGCCCTATGGCTGCACCTCCACAGCCAGCAACACTGCAACATCTCTTCCTGCATAAATAAGGAGGAATAATTTCTATGTTTTCATGACATTGGTCTTTTATACACCATTGCCTTCTTTATAGAAGATATCAGCATTGTAGGCAATCTAGAGCCTATACGCTCTCTTTCTGTTACAATTCCAGCTTTCCTGAAAGCAGAAGTCATGAGAGCCCAAAGACATTATTTTCAAGAGAAGTATATTCACAAATAGGGTTTATAAGGCTAGATTTTGTGTAAGAAGAACTGAACATACCTTTGGAATCCTGGGCCCAAATGTGCCAAACAAATTGTACCAAGGCTCAGAGCTCTTCTGAAAGCATTCAGACCTCACAGGAAACTTGAGGCAAAGGTTGGAGTGGAACCCAGGACTGGCTTCCAAGTTTCTCTGGTCCAAGATGAACATTCCTGTTTACTCAGGAGAGAATGCCATGTTAAGCTCCAAGTGTAAAGGAAAATTTGGTCAGTGCAAAGTTACCAAGACTATATTTTGGCAATGATGCTGGATTAAAACACCAACTCTTCACAAGGGATTTAATGAGTGCCAGTAGTCAAAGTGAGGCCTGTTTGAAGCTTTTTTCAAAAGAATTTTATTTTGTCAAGCCGAAGCATTTTCACCAAGAAGATAGAGAACTTTTTGAACAAGAAATGGAAATTTATTTTCTAATACAGGAAAAGGAACATACCTGTCCCTAATACTTGGTCACATACATGGTCTGCCAGAAAACAACATCCCCTTAGACATAACCATAAAAGTTTCTGACAACTTTTCTTTTCTGCAGAGGGTTTTGATTCTGGTCTATGGGGCACAGAGGCAGCCATGTACAAGACAGGAGTAGCTGGGAACAATGCCTGGAAGAGACCATGATGAGTCTTCTCAGCATGGGCTCAGCCTAACCAAACCCAGGCACAAGTGTGTGGTGAGAGCTTCTCCAAAACTGGACAAACTTGAACAGAAATACTCCTGTGGCATTTTCAGGGTTTGAAAGGTTTTGTCTATCTCTGATAATAGTCTCTGTGCTAGAAAGAGTGTGAGGACAACTGTCTGCCCGTGTCATCCAGATAATGGGGTGATTGTCTGCAGCTCTGTTCCCTAACCAGCCTTCACATGCTGGAGATCACTCAGCTTCATGCAACTGGGCTTGCACTGGGATTTTTTCCATCCTCTGGGGCACAGGTTTTCCCAAACATTGTCACAGAATTAGTTTTTGGCTTATTGCATGGATGGGCCTCTTGACATGTCTGATTGTGAAGGAGGGGTGGCAGGTCTAGTTTGTTTGGGTTTTTAAAAAAATTATTAGTAGTAGGTGTTTTGACCCCTTTGGCCTGGCGTCTCCTGCAGCAGAGAGGAGAGCAGGACCTAAGTGATGAATGGAGCCCTGAATAGAAAACACTATTGTTTCAATTTTTAAAAAAAGTATATTACAAAGGCTAATTGCATGATTTAACATTTGAAAACTTTGCATTCCTTCTCTGCTTTGGAAAGTAAAAGGGCCTATTATCATTTCCAGGCCAGATGTTTCAGTTTATTGAGCCTGTTTGATCCCTGCACCTGTCTAAGACCAGCAGTTGCTGGATTAGTGGAAGGAGCTGAATTAAAAAATCTGGACAACTGTTACTGAACAAGTGAATGGTGTGAAAAAGAACAGACTTTCGATATAAAGGATTTACTGTTTGTTACACAAGGCAGCACACATCATTTATGGTGCAAAATGAGCATGTAGCCTTCATTCTGCATGTCCATGTGCTGGAATATACATTACAAAGTGACAATTACAGGAACTTCCAGTGAGGGAAAGAAGGGAAGGGAGAGAATCGAGGGAAGCAAGGGACATATTACACCATCCATCTGTGAGACAGCCGTTCAGTTACAAGGAATTATATATTATTTCTGGTGGATTATGCTGATTATAAAAAGAAGAATTTGGTTCCTGCCTCTACAGCAAACATTACTGTGCATCCTGAAGGAAGCAATGGCTTTTCACTTGCCACTTTCCTGTCCTCTGTCTCTTTCCCTTGCTCCTTGCTCCCCTTAACATAACCGCTGGATACATTTTCTCTGTTCCTGGGGTTTTTCTCTTTTGACAAAATGTACTATGCCATGTGACTTACAGAAGTTGTTCCATTTCTCAAGTCTATTCAATTAAGTTGCAAGTGTGGCCTGCCCTAGTATGCCGGAGCCCAAGATCCCTCCTGCCTAGTAGCCCATCTCTGACAAGCAAGAATAAGAGGATGGCAGGTATTCATGTGTCTTACAGCTTACAACCCCTCAAAACAAATATGTGTCAAATGCACACTCTAGGGGATGAACTGCAAGAGGTGGCACCATAGATGTTTCACAAACTGCCATTGACTTTTGCTAGGGAATGTTAAATATTACTAGTTCAGATTACCCCCAATTTACTGCTTGTACATAGCAGAGCCTAAAGAATGGGAGAGACAGGTGTGAAAGTGAGTTAAGTGAAGATAAATGGTTTCCCCTGCTGTGTGAGATGTGTCTCGATAATTTCCCAGCCCCACCTACTAAATCTGCTTCTTCCACTTGGAAAAAGTCAAGTGTACCTGACAAATACTCAGCAAAACAATTTTCCTGTGTCTGCAAAGATCATGCCTAAAGTCGATTGGGTTGAAGACCACGGATGTTGCTTCTGATTCACAGGTAGATGCATAGCAAAATAAAGTCACTTATCCAATATCAAACAGCTCAGTCTGTGATAAGAAATGAAACCAAACATCCTCTGTCACAGTTCAGAGGTTTTACCACAAGTTCTTAAGCTCTCCAGCCTTTTCAATAACATCTTCAGGGCTTTGCTTACCTGTAAGCACTGACCCTGGTTTTGTGCAAATAAGCTGACCTAAGTACTATGACTTGAGCAAGGACAGTTTTATGTGTCCAAGTGCAAAGATAGACTTGGACCATGTTCCTCAGGAATTGTTCGTATTCCCAGAGAGAAGGCAGCTTGTGAGGCTGATGTGGAGACTGGTATGACAGAGACAAGCCTTGCATCTTCCCAGAACTTTCCTGGATGTTATTGCACAGGGACTGACCCAGCGCACAGGCAGGTTACTGAGCACAGACCTTGATGTTCTGGCTGTGCAGACGTTCTCTGCATTTGGAAGACTCTGTGTGGAGAAAACTTAGAAATCAATTAGTTCCAGATTTCAAAACGTATGTTTGTGTGCACTCTCTGCCATTGCCATATTGTACTGATGTAGGCTCCTAAACTCCAGGACTTCCAGAGGACTAGTGCCTAACAACCTGTAAAACTCTGGCTTCTGGTCAGTTATGAGAATTAGAAAGCAAGAACAACACATCCCAAAATGTCCCATGTTGATGCAGCTGGACAACTGCAGTTCAATACTACTTATTGTTGTAATACTTTGCACGCGGACAGGCAGTAAAATGACAAAAGCTTAACATCAGACACTGATTCATCATCTTCATATAAAATCTTTGAGGAATAAGGAAAAAAACACTGATTTTTCACTCACATTCCAGGCAGTGGACCATATTACTTACTTGTTAATATGCTTATCAATGACTGCTTTTAGTACGAACATAATGAAGAATTTTAGTTAAAAAAAGGAGAAATTACAATTTTTGTGCAGTTTTTAATTTGATTTTCTTTATAAATATCTGTTACTTTTTAAGTCTCTAATTTATTCAAATATGCACACAAATACATGTATATAGCAGTACCTCTGGCTTATTGATTTGTAATGACCAAGCTGGGAGCTTTTCTGTCACCAGGAGGCTGTGTACAGCTGTCCCAGAACAAGAGATACAGTAAGCACTTGGCTAATCTGGTACTTCCACAGTCATTTCTGAGTTCCTCAAAACAATTTACTAACAATGTTCTCTGTTTCTGAACTCACCCAGAGTATATCACTGGCACGAAAGATGCTTTAGTGTTTTGGCACCAACTTGCAGACCTGACAGTGAGTTGGCATGTCTCTCAGACATGAGACAGTTTAATTACTCCATAACAGCTTTAATTGTTATCACTCTCATGCAGTGCAGCCACTCTGAGACCTGGGAAATGAAGGCACATATATCCCCCTTACTGGAACAAGCCCTTGTCCTCTGTCCACTCTGTGAAGAAGCTGCTGAACACCTGCAATGAGGACACCTGCTAATAAAAATATTTGGGAATATCGTAATGTCCCATTTTATTTACATGAGAACACAAGAGGTGGAAAGCTCCATACAATGCAGAGAAGACATGGAAACTCGTGGCTGACTCCTGTGGGCCATGGTGGCTGTCAAGTGGTGTTTGCTGCTGTATCAGCTGATGTTGTCCCAGGTAAGCACAAGATGCAGTAGGGAAAAATGGCTCCCAATTATGGTTATGAGCTTCTGAGATGAAAAATGATTAGAACTTGGACACAGCAAAGCCTCTGAGAGTTCAGTTGGAGTTGGGCACTTCCTTGAAAAGGGCTATGTAGGTCTGAAATCCTCACATACTCTGACAGAGGAGAGGGGGATTTGAGGCTGTTGTGAAATGTGTTCTTTGTCAATGTGACCTTATTTTAACTTAAAACTACTTACAGACCTTTAGAACACCCAGCTCTGTGAGGGATGGCTGAGTGACACTGTGCCTTTGAAGATACAGTGGCATCAATAGACAAAACATTAAACTCACCTAGCCTGTCTTGTATGTCACCCGACCCTGTTTTAGGCACCCAAGCTTGGAGAAAATCCACTGCTTTTGTTTGTCCGTGGCTAATCCAGGCAGAGGAGGATGGGGAGTTGCAGAAAAACCATTTCTCTTGTCTGAGAAGGCTTAGAGGTGACAATTTTGACATTCTGCATATTCTTAAAATTCTTGTGCTGCCCGTGAGTGAAAAAAAAAAAATAGGAAAAAGAAAATAAAAACAAACCCAAGGGACTGCATTGTGTGTGCTGAGCCTGAGTTACAGCCTGAAACTGTGAGCCAGAGACCCATTTTGTCACTTTGCACTTGCAGTTCATTTTCACACTAATCCTTCCAGTGTAGGGCTGAGTAAGAAAAAAGCAAACAGGCTAATGCCAAAATCCCCATTCTGTATAAGATTACTCAGTGGTAAGAAAATGGCTTGGATACCTGGGCTGGGGAAGAAGGGGACCCCCACTCAAAGGAGAAATGGGATGGAAATACAGATTTTGGGGTACCAGGTTCTTTGCAGATGGTAAGATGATGATAGAGAAAAAAAAATCACAATTCTACCACCTCCCAAGTCTATCTAAGCAATATTCCTCAGGAATGTATACACACACACCTCCCTCAGTGGCATAGTTGATCTAGTCTGTAAATTTTTCCAAAAGTAATCTAAAGACTGTTTTGACAACTTGACCCACTATTGCTTCAGGAAAGGATCTGTAGCTCCTGTGCCTGCCAGCCTCAGACAGCTTTCTCCAGCACCTTCAAGAATCACAAAGCAGCACCAGGCAGTTATGGTTAGGCAAACTATGCCTCATCACAAATGCTCAGGTTTTGGGTCAGAGTTGAGCTTTGACTATCCATAGAGCTGACAATTCATTCCTTATTTTCTGAAGCAACTGAGGGTGAGGCAAGACACACTTCAAAGCCTTTACCATCAAATAATCACATCAAATTACAAAGCCAGTGTGAAACAGTTCTTCACATGCTGATGTAAGTTTAATAAGTAAAGAATCACAACAAAGCTCAAAGAGAGCTCAAACAGAAAGAGTTTCCACCATCAGAGTGCAAATTCTTTGACATTTCTGTTAATGAACTATGTAACTGAATATGGAAATAATGGTCTCTCCTGGGCCACAGAAATAGACAGTAGATCTTGGGGGTAGATAGTGACACAGTGGATGTTTTTTACCTAATTTATGTTGTGTTACCCATCAGGGAACTTACATTGGCAAGTGGTTTTTTCACAGTTTATTAAATAACTTGTGTGTTTAGTAAAATGAGACTGAAATTCACTTTACCACTACTTTATTAAGCTCTTGGAATGCACTTTTGCTTTTAGATGAGTGAATTACAGATTTGCTGAGCTCTTTGAAGCAATCTGACTAATCTGAAACTGAAATCACCTTTGAAATTTCTTGCTGATGCTGACTTAAGGAAGCCTGACAAGAATCAGAATCATCACTTGTGGTGACGGATGTAAAATCAAAGCATGAAAATTCTATTTCATATTGGCTTGTGTGTAGTCATCAGTGTTTAGTTCATGCAAAATACATCTTAAACCTGCAATTGTCAAAAGTACTGACACATAGAGGGCCTAAAGTAAGGTTTCCTACAGGATAGTTCTCCAGTCCTGTTATGCCTTTGCATCTGAGGAGAGGAAACACATGAAAAAAAATAAGTTTTTTCTTCACAAAAATTACTGCAAGGTAATGAGTAATTTACAAGGATGTTGATTAAAATTTCTGTGGAGTATAACTAGGGTTTAGTAGGCACTGGCAGATTAATTAACAGTGGGAAATAACTCCCCTTCTACCTGCCTGTAACTGATCCTAGCCACTGTTACTCTGCATCTAATAAAACTTCAAATAAATTATTCTATATAATTTTCATAATTCAGAATACTTATTAATCATGTATAGAAATTAACTGAAACAGGTGGACATAGATATTCACTGTAGGATGCTCCTTCTCAGAGAAACCTAGCAGAATCCGTCTGGTGACCAAAACATATATTTTAGAGTAGAAGGAACTACAAACAGTCATGGTCTTAACAGAGCAGATGCCATTAACTAAAAAAGCAACATTGAAAGCACTTTTGACTTTCACTTGCTAAATGTAATCTAAGATTTACCCACCACAAGCCAGAGGTCAAAGTCTCTTCCCTTCTAGCAAACGCTGGCTGTGGAGGAAAACTGAGTAGTGTTCTTCCTTTGAACAGTACTTCCATTAGCAGGAATACTGCTGTTTCTAAGTGGCTTTGCTGTTGAAGCAGATGCCACTGTACTTGAGAGTTTTAGATCTTTCAAAGCAACAATGACAACAATAACTCCTTTTAAGTAAAAAATCTTCTTAAACATTTTAAACAGAAACTTTCAAAAAAAGTTTGTGGCATCACTAAATGATGGGACTTTGCCTTTTAAACTTTAGGTTGGGGAAGAAAAACACTTTTTCCCCTTCCTCTGGGCTTATATTCACTTTGCAATAGAGTATCCATTCTTCACTTACATATCAGACTAAAGTAGGGAACCTACTCACTGATATGGGCTCTATCAGTTGTTAGTAAGTGGATGGTTTCATTTTTTTTTAAAACCCAGCAGAATACCCACCTTCTGTTTTGTTGCCAGCCCTTTATTTTGCTTTCTGGTTTTTCACAGAATGAGTAAAGTTGAAAGGCACCACAGTGGGTCATCTGGTCCAACCTCCCTGCTCAAGCAGGGTCATTTCAGAGCACACAGGAGGTACAAGGTACACAGCACAGGATGGTGCCTCACAAGTTCTCGAGTATCTCCAATGAGGGAGACTCCACAGCCTCTCTGGGCAACCTGTTCCAGTGTTCAATCACCTGCACAGTAGAGAAGTTCTGAATCATGCTTGGGGGAATTTTCTGTGCATCAGTTTCTGCCCATTGTCTCTTGTCTTACTGCTTAGCACCACTGAGCACAGCCTGGCTCCATTGTCTTGACACTCCCCTTCAGATACTGGTAGACATTGATGAGGTCCCCTCTCAGCTGTCTCTTCTCAAGGCTGAACAGGCCCAGCTCCCTCAGCCTTTCCTCTTAAAAGAGATGCTCCAGTCCCTTAATTGCCTTTGTAGCCTTGTGCTGAACTTGCTCCAGGAGTTCGATGTCTCTCTTCTACTGAGGAGGACAAAAATGAACACTGTACTCCAGATGCACCCTCACTTGGCTCCAGCAGGATCCAGAGGAACAGGATCACATCTATTTTGGGAAATAAGGAGACTCTCGTGCATCACAGAGCTGAATTAACAATGTCTGTGCTCCACCTTCTTCATCCTCAGCAAAGGTTTGCTACAACTGCTGAGCCAGGCTTTCCATTAGTCTACTAGACTGAAGTAGACTTCAAACTAAACGCAAGAAATATTAAGCACTAACAAACCAATGGTGATATTTCCACCCCTGAAAATTTCTCCTAAGGCTGTGTTTTGTTACTTGATGTACAATTTGATAAGGTTGCATGTGGCTTCTATAAAAGGTGCAATATTATCTCCCCCTTATTTTCCATTGTTTTGGTTAAGATTGGACACTGAAGACTGTTTTTGTCACTGAACTGTGGAATTAAGTCTTCTTTTCCTGAATAATTATTGAAAAATTATTATCAAGGATTTGTTATATTTACTTTTGTTCATGCACATATTTTTTGAAAGTATTAGCTGACAAAAGTATGAACTTAGAGTTAAGATACTCTAAGTCTGAAAAATGGCACGTATTATATTTCATGGAAAACACCTCATTCTATTCAGGAGAATTAGTGTGTAAATGTGCCCTTTACACAGTTCACAGAAGCCCTTGCTCAGTATAATAAGGTGCATATTTATGACAGAAACACTGTAGCAGAAATCAGACTGATCCTAAGCCAAGGTAAAGGTACTTCTTAGTCTGTAAATAGCTGTATTAGAAGATATATCACTATAGTTGTACTTTGATTCAGTCTTTCCTTTGAGAAGAAATCCTATTCATGTTTTAGTGTTTTGATATAGTCAGCCTCATTTGGAGGTATTCAGTGGTTTTTGTTTGGGAAACCATCTAACAGGCGCTACTCAGCTCTTTATGAATAGAAACTCAATTTCTTAAGTATAATAGAGCTGTTCATTGGCTCTGTCCTTGTGTTGAAATTCAAAATATATGTTCATAAATAAAAAGTGACATTATTCAGTCCCATCCAAAAGGATAGAAACCTAAACATTTCTTTATGAAGGTAAAATGAGGTGACATGCAACAAAAAGGAGAGGCTTTTTTGTAGTATAGTGTAGCTGGATACAACAAACAATGTGGTGTCTATAATATAACAGCTCTAAGAGATACATTACAGACTGTGATGGCAGTCTTCTCTGGAATATTCTCCATATGGTGCTGAATATCTGAGTAAGGCTGTCAACCTCAGAGCAGCTAAACAGTATTTTTTGTTCTGAAAAGAGTGAGTGAGACTAAAGAATGGTTTGTAAATCTGGTCAGTATTTATTTATGTTTTTAAGTCAGGGTAATTCTGAACTGCTGCTTGCAAAGGTGGTCTTAGTCAACCTAAGGAGTTTTTCACTCTCATCAGAGAAAGATTATTTGCTAAGACAACAAATGTTTAGCAGTGTAAAATAAAAATAATCTTTTACTCTAAGTCACTTGGTTTCAGTGAAGGTGAATGTAATTGCAAAACTGTGTTAATTATAAAATTCCTGCGGAGGGTAAGATCCCACCAATTTTTCCTGAAGAGGAGGTTCAGTGTTTGGCTTTAGAAACAGAATTACAATCACAGAAAAGTG
Organism: Poecile atricapillus; assembly: GCF_030490865.1. Taxonomy (NCBI): domain Eukaryota; kingdom Metazoa; phylum Chordata; class Aves; order Passeriformes; family Paridae; genus Poecile; species Poecile atricapillus. Next base: position 49,210,724 of record NC_081251.1, on the reverse strand, counting down.
GGGGAATTGCCGGTCTGCTTCTTGTTGTCCCTTTTCCCCTGGTGTCTGAGTCTCCCTGTGTCTGTTTTTCTCACAGTAGCCTGAAGTGCCACCAGGGAGCTTCTTCTGGGCTCCATAGAGATTTCAGGGTGTGTTGCACCCCAAGGCTCCCTGCACCTCTAACCTGCACCCGTGGCACCATCCATCCCTCACACAGCCTCTGTGTGGTTGGATGGACGTATCACCAGGGTGCAAGAGTGGGGAAACATTTCCTAAGGCAAGATGAGCTGGGGGAAGGACTGGTCTGCTGAGACATGTAGGAACAGCAGCTGATCATTACCAGGCCCCATTCAAAGTCTCTTTTTACCTCTCTGCATGGGGTACACCGAGGAGGTACAAGGTGCATCGAATGATCGTAGAATGGTTTGGATTGGAAGTGACCTTAAAGATCGTTTAATTCCAGCCCCCTGCCATGGGCAAGGACATCTTGCACTAGATCAGGCTGCTCAAAGTCTTGTCCAACCTGGCCTTGAATACTGCCAGGGATCAGAAAGCCACAACCTTTCTGGGCAATCTGTTCTGGTCCCTCACCACCCTCACAATGAAGAATTTCTTTCTAATACCTAATCTAAATCTACCTCTTTCAGGTTGAAGCCATTTGCCCTTGTCCTGTCACTACACACTCTTGTAAAAAGCTAATGATATGTGGTTTTCTGAGAAGCGTGTTTCTAAGAATTTTGCTCAAACCTCAGCAACCAATAATGGCATAAACCTGAGGATGGAGCTTCAAGAAGCTTTTTCCATATTAAAATACACTGCAGAATCTTGAGGCCAGCAAGGTTTAAGCATTTAATTGCCCAGTGGGGCCTATACCCTGAACTCCTACTCACTGGGTGTGTTGGGCTCTTGGCAAACTGGCAGCTGTGTTTGAAGAACCCAGTCTGAAGTTATGAATAGAAGTGTTCCTGAGAGCTGACAGAAGTTGAATTCACAAAAACTTTTAGAAAAAAAAACTTTGACACTTAATAATTAGATTTTTCTCACTAAATTCAATATGATAATTGTTTAATTTGCTATTTTAACTAAAGCATAACATTTTTTAAAGTTATGCTTTTAAAGTTTCTTTTAAAGTTCTTTCTTCTTGTATTCTTTCTTCTTGTATTTCAAAAGATTAGTTTAGTAAGAAAAAGGGGGAGATTTTGTTACTCTTTTCCTTTACATCTTTTTAATGATCTTTTTTTTTTCTCAGCTGTCTTGTGACAGAGACCTGGTTTGCTCATTCGTTCTGTTCTCACAGTGCAACTTGAGCTGTGTTCAGTGTTATGTTACTTCCTTCCTGCATCAAGAAACCTCTATCATGCCCAATTTACCCTCTTTGCTTTCACTGCACATCGTGTCAGCATTCCTGACTGCAGCTAGTGGTGATTAAATAAGATAAAAATGCCTGAAATCTGCTGGTGATCCTGCCTGAAGCACAGGAGCCAACAATTCTGCTACTTGTTCTGTGCAAGTTCAACTTGCTTGTACTTTTTGCTCAAATGCAAACGTTGGATTTTTTAAATACGATGGAAAAATGTTCTTAATTTGGTTTAACAATTTGTAAAATTTCTTTGACATGATCACAGTGTTTTCCCTTCCACTAGCATAATATCACTGAGGTGTTCAATTGAGTTCAATTGCCTCAAATCACCTAAAACTTGCTTAAAAAAAAGATGGCTAAATCAATATGAAAATAAGTAAAGTAGTCAAAATTTAGAGTTGAGTGAGACCTTTCCCCAAAGCTATATTCCAGCTTTTCATGAAACTTACTAGATTTCAAGCACGACCTGTTTTGCTAAAAAGTAGGATTTCTGTAAGCAAGCTCTGCCTGAGTCAGTGTATGTGGCTCTTTGCATGTTACTGTCCATTTCAAAAATGTCTGAATGAAGAACAGAGGCTGTCATGATATTGGACTCCTGTCTTAAGAAATCTACATGAAACTGTACTCCTAAATCTTGAGAAAGCTACCAGATAAACCACTGTAGGTATCACACCAACATTAGTACTTTCCCTGAATTGCAAATGCTGCAATTTGAGCATAAAATCAACCAGATTACGAGGGAGCAGAAAATCCATGCAAGGCAGCACAGAAAACCTCTCTGCGTGGCTTCTGCTGCTTATGGGATTATCCACTCAAGCTCCTGTTCCTCCTCTGCTCCTGATGGTGAGGTTGGGCTGGCAATCTCCTCCAGCCTTGACACCCACTGCGGGTGTTGGTTTCTAACAAACTCTTTCCTTTCCTCTCCCCCAGTCCCTGGATGCTCACAGAAGGGTTCCTCTGGCTGCAGTTATGAGTGCACAGCTGGTTGAAGAGGAAGAGAGGGCTCAAACCTATGGATTGGTGCTCCCAAACATGCCTGTCGGGACTACCTAGCCTATGGTATCCTTCTAATTTATTTTATCATTATGAAAGCCCTCCTCAACATCTACCCCCCTGTCTTACTGAAGTCTGTCATCCATTAGCCAGTGCAGGTGTAAGGTTCCTCCCCTTAGGAGCATGGCTTCAAACCCAGAAATTGTCCTGGGCTGGGCTGGGATATTGTTTGGAGTGAGGCTCTGCTGCAGCAAATCTGGATTTTAGCTTGCTTGCTGTAAACTGACCACTCCCCAAGTGAGCAAACACGGAGATGAGGCAGATAGATAATGGGTGCTTGCTTTAGAAGGGTCTTTGGATGCCACAGGGGTGTGGAGAGGAGGATGGGTGTTCTCCTGCAGAGCGTGATGCCGGTGGAAGTTTTCAAGGCAGGATCGCTGTGACAGGACTTCCCCCTCTGATCGGAAATGAGATAAGAGTGAAACTCTAACTAGAGGGCCTCTTCTCAAAAGTAAGATTTAATGGCTTCTAAATGATTGTGTATCTATCTAATGGATTTAGCCTGTGGCAGGAAAAAAGGAAAAAGAAAGGGTTAGGAAATCCAGGACTGATGTTAAAGCTACTATGAAGCAAATCTCAGCAAAATAAATGAATACTAGTTCATTCTCTCAAAAAACATTCAGGGAAAACAATAGAATTGGAAAGCAATTTATGATTAACACATTTACAAAATAACAAGAAAACCCACCTATTTTGGAAAGAACTGAATAAAGACCAGGCCTAGGATTTCTATTTTTGCTTACCCTTTAAGTATTTTCTCAAGACAGTAGTAAATTGCAGATAAGCACCAAGCATGTAATGGCTGATAACAGCCCATAGGTCAGGCAAGTGAAACGTGTGCCTTGTCACAGTATTGATGTGCTTTATAAAGGAATGTTCAGACACTGCCTTTGCAACAGTGTAAACATGACTATTAACCAGATTGAAGAGGACAGGACACATGGCAGGCACAAATAGACAGATCATCTGCATCACCTGACAAAAAAAATACACCTTTCCAGCACTGAAAAACATCAGTGGTGTAAACAGAAAAGTTGAGATAAGTGGACAGAAGACAAAGCAAATATGATCAGTGGCACTTGTTGGTTGTAAGTTTGGATCTGCGCACTTTGGGGTAGTTGGCAACATTGGCATGTGTCTTGGTAGGTGCTTCATTATCATCTGCCTGCAGTCTTCATGAACTTATTTATTTTCATTGATTCTTAAATGTGCGTACTATCAGGTACCCAGGCTCTAAGAAAGAAGAATGTGAGGCAGGGGCTAAAGTGGGCTCATGTGTATTTGCACTGACTCCAACACAATCCCACTTCAGTGTTTTTTTCCCCCTCGGTGGCTGGACAACCAGTCCCAGATGGAACAGATCACATGCAAACCCTTTTCCTCACTTCAAGCTTTTGAACAGCCCCCACTGAAGATGCTGTGAATGATGGGCTCCTGTGCTGTCTTGTATATGTTGGAGCAAGGTGTTTGTTTACATGCCTCCCAAAATTGGGAGCAGGGAAGAGGGAAATGTAAATACATACGTATGAACCTTAAAGACATGTGAGCAGTTCTTTCCTCTCTCCTCTCCAAGGCTTGCTCAGCCCACAGCACAGAACAGTTTCATGTGAGCATGCTTTCAGAGACTGGCCTTCTAGATCCATTCTGGGCAAATGGAGAACAACTGGCACAACTTAGAACAATATTATTAGCTCAAGAGCTCGTACCACAAGACTGTAGCCCACACACTGCAGAAAACCAAAGGACAAACCTGCCAGGAGGTGCTGATCTCACACTGTCCCTTCAGTTCATCCCTTCCCCCCCTTTCAGTTTCTCAGAGGCTTCAAGTAATGATTCTGTCATTGCTGCAGGTTAGTGAGCACAGCTCCACTTCTCCTCTTGTCATTAGGGTCCTTCATATCTTATTATCGAGGTGTCTAATCTTCCTGCCCTTTGTTGAGCATTGCAAGCCTTTGTTGCAGCTGTTCTGTATGAATTTAATGTAACTCACTAGATAGATGTGTGGATGAGACTCTCCAAATGCTTGTGTTCTGCTTAGATGTTATCATGAAAACATAGCAGCCTTGACCTTTCACATAACTTTGCCAGCCATGAATGGTGGCAAGCCCTGTCCCCCAGCCACTAAATTTCATGCCTGTTCATCAGCTGCTGTTATGCAGAAGAGCATTTTGTCTCCCTTACTTTTGACATCTTAATTTGGTTGCAGGGCTTTCCTAGAAGCTATTCTTTGTTATTTTCATCCACAGCTTTTGCCTGCTGGAAGATATTAGACAACAAAGTGCTGCCTGGACACTTTCATTTGTAGAACATGAGCTAATTAACACTTTTAATGGGTTTAATGGATTTCACCAGAGTCTTATAGAAACAATGCTTCTTATCTAGCTAGCAACAATTGGGAACACAAATAAGTAGATCCCATTCTTCCTTGTAATTACATTAAATCAGCTGATGTCTGAGCTGGAGCAGTACCAATGTGAATCCATCTATGAAAGCTGCTGCACCTTCCACTTTATTTTGTCTCTTTGTTCATATATGCTTGTACTTGTTTCAGTGAGACTACCCACATGTTCTGTTTCTACTAGTGTGCAGTTCCCATTACATTTTGGTACCATTTACTGTTCGTAATGAGATCCTAGGAGATGACACAGCTTTATGATGAAGAGCTACCTTCTATTTCTTAATCCCTTGTTATGCAGTGTTACATGTATTAGATGGTTTACATATTAGATGTTAATTAAAGGGGAGCAGATGGAATCTGTCAGCATCAGAAAGGCTATGTGTTTGAGTTTGTGAGCCAGCAGAAGCAATCCACTGGTTTGTCAGGAAGCAGCCCTCTGAATAAAACTGTCATGTGTGAATGGACAATCAGAACTGCAATTTCTTTGACATTCATCTGCAATGTGATGGATTAATAATAAAGCAATTATAAAGCAGTTAAGGAAAACAGACTTGCTCAGCAGCAGCTGCTGCTTATGTAAGTATATCCTTGATGGAAAAATAGCTTTGATGCCCAACATGAAGCATTGTGTAAAAATGCAGCACTTTTGCTTTTATTCACTTCTCTCTTCCCACCTTCCTACAAACAGATTTATTTCTGTGTCGGAAAAAAAAAATATCTGTGCAATATTTTTTCTACTGTAGGCACTTCAAAATTTCTCTGTATTTCTCACAGACAAATGAACCTCTCAATATTCCAGTGTGGAGAATAAATTGAAGGATGGGCTCTGAAACTGATAATATACACAGCAGCTTTTGGTGGAAAGTGATGGCAAGTGGTGGCAAGTGGCTATGCTTCCAGGCTCAGCCTTTCCCTCACCAAGTCCCATCTTTACTCAAAAACATCCTCAAGCATGGAAGCAGAGTATTTGGTCCCTATTTTGGTGATTGTCACTGGCCAGTGAGCTGCAAAATTATTTCTTTTCTCTCTATGAGTCTCTTCTGGTGGTACACTTGGTGATACTGCTGCAAAAGGGATGCTCAATGACAAACGTGGTGGTACATGTAATGAAACAAACCTTTGGACCCTTAAAAATTAGGTCATGGATCAACTTTTTTTTACAGAAGGCCCTAAGTAGTCTTCAGAGAATTCTGTGTGGGGATGAGCTGTGGAAAGATCAGAAGCAAATGAAAATAATGACTGGGTATGGGAAAGAAGGAAAGGAGAAGTAGAGGAAACTAATGGATAAATATCAGCATTTATGGGTATTTATCAAACTCACAGTTTTGACTTTCAATATGTCCTAGTGCTGTTTCCTCCCCAGGTCTGGAGCCTTTGTTCACCTAAACCATATTTTTAGACCAGTTTAGGACCTGACAGGTCCTTAATGAAATTAATCTGCAGTGTGAAAGAATGAAAGGAGGGAAAGGGGAAAGGAGGCTGTCAAATGGGCAATATGGCAAGCTTGTCTACAGAGCCCTTTGGTTGTTTCCAGCTTTTCACATCCTCATGCAAAGCAGCAGTCTTCTGATGGCAGGATGCAGCTGTGGGAGTGAGTGTGGCTGTGTGTTTGGTAAACGCCTGGGGAAAATGAGGTGAACTCTCAGCTGCCAAGAGATTCTAGTGCATGACTGAGCTTCACCTCTCCAAAACAAAGAGATGCAGAAGCAGCACCACAGCTGGCAGCAGCTTAGAGAATGACAGTCATGCCCAGTAAATGTGTTCATATTGGTGGGACTCGTATCTGGAAAGAAATTGTCACAGGTGGAGATAATTGGTTATGAAATAAATGAAAATATATTTTCTGTGATCTGATGACATTGCACAACTGAGGTATTCCACACTGTGAGGAATGCATTTTTGTGTTAAAAGGAAGGACCAGATATTGATTCTTCTGGAAAATCTTTTTTTTTTTTTTAAAAAAAGACTGTACCTTCTCAGGGATGAATGAACAAGATTGAGAAAGATGTAAGCAGCTTTCAAGACCACTATATATGTTTACTCCTGTTTTGCATTATGGCAGTGGCCAGGCTTCCCAACCCACTAAACAGGAGCTGGTAAACAGAACAGGTCCCTGGTTCAGAGTGAACTGGGGGTTTAAAATCAGCTTGGCATTTGGTGCTGTATCAGATGCCTGGGATAAATCTAAGTTATACTAACAGAATAAGAACAGTAACAGAAGTAAGTTGTACTATCAGAAAATAGTTGCATTTATTGACCTAATTAGTGTGACAGCAGTGCTTTTTTATGTTTAAGAAGACTAATGTTCCAGAAAACATGCTGATTACCTTTAACCTTATTTTTGTAGGTTATAGTGTCTTAGTCTTGATCATCTTGAACATAATTTTTTCTTGGTAGTCTTGACTAGACTTTCATTGTTTTGCTTTCATTGTTTGTATTTATAACTACTATAAAATCATTTCTTTAAAAGGTGGCACAGCAGCCTCTTCTAAACCTCTCAATTTTTACTGAATCTCATTTGTAATTATAACATCTGTTTCTATATTAACCTCATTTTTTATATTCCTTTAATTTCTCTGAATGAAAACTGTATATTGCTTTTTATTGTCAAAAGGTTTCCTTTTCTTCCCTTCTTATAATGGTTGTAGTTAAAAGATACCAATCAAATGTTCATATATTCTTTTAACTAGGAAAACCTTTTCTAAGCAATTCTTTCTTTTGTATCTGAGGAGTTGTATCTATTACTTATCCATTCCTCTAGCAACTCATACTTAAAACTGATTTCCAATTTTTGTTAGGAACCACTAAAAGTGCTATGAAGTTTCAAGTTCTGGGTATGCCAGTCTCTGCTGTGGTCTGTCCACACCACAGAAGAACATTAGGTCATGATATTCTCAACCTGACAAATGTGTTTTCTTTATTTTTGAGTCAGTGATTTTTTTTGCCATCAGACATATGCTGAATTAAGATGTAAGGAATGATATTGTAAGAAAACCACTTCCATCTTACATGTAATCACTTAAACCATTAAATCATAAGGTGCCCTGCATTTATGATGTCATTGTAAGAGGCTGAAATGTCCTCTTGCAGTACACCTTTCCTCAGTTCTAACAGACAAAATTAGTGTTTCTCATAATTTCAACATTCAGGGTGCAATCTGTGCTACCAGTAAGTACCACTTTTCTTCTGTGAGCTTACCCAGTTCACAGAGGGATTTTATGCCAAGTGCCCTTTAAGCTTCAATGCATGAATGACACAGTAAAGCTGGATCCGATATTGGGCAGATGAAGAACAGCAGAAGCTTACTGAGCACGAGAGGGCTCACTGAGGAGGGTCTGTCCATTTACTGACTGCATGGTTATGGTTCTGAACCACAGGGGCTGAAGTTGGAGGAAGTTGTTCCATTGACTTGATCTCAGGACATGGGCCCAGAGCTGTTGCTGAGGATGTGACACTGGCTAGAAGTTCCTTGCTGAAATATTTTACCTTAATTTCTTAGCAAGAGTTTCACATCAATTTTCATGTGCTGCACAGCTACATTAGAAAAATGTGTTTTCCTCCTGAGATTAATGTATAATGACATCTATCCAAAGAATGCTTAAGTATTCACACTTCAGAGAAACTGACCTTTAAGCCACACTTAGTGAAAGTAAGCTAAAATCAGTATTGCATTCTTGTTACCAAGGACACTTATAATAATCTTCTTAATTGTCCTTGACAATCTTATCATTAAAGATCTTGGCATTAATTAACTATATAATGTCTCTTGGTTGATAAAATCAGCCTTGCTGTCACAATAGGCATTGTATTTCCAGGCATTCTTCCCAGGACTGTATCTATAGCAGGGGTCATTCATGCTACCAATGTTGCCTGGATGACACACAAACATTTGGAGCACTTAATTGTCTGAGAAGTGAGTTGAATGAAGGCAGTGGTGTCACTGTAAAATATGTTCCAACTCAGTGTTTCTTAAGGGAGCTTTTATGCCAAGATTAGTATCAGTGTTTAATTGACAGCCTCTTCACTTAGTTAATTACTTGGGCTATTGTAGCAGAAAGAGAGAAATGGACAAAGGCATTTGTGATATGAATCACTACCAATACAGAAACAAATATGTGAGTCCTGTGAAGACCTACAGGAAAAATACTGAGTCTCATCTTTCTCCTGCTGGAGTATGATCTTCTTCCAGCATTTTCAAAGGAAAACCTGAATCACCACAATAGTATTGGTGCTTCAAAGGTGGCTGGGTTCAATACTTTTATAATTTTCAGATGAGTGTTAGGAAAGATTGCAAGTAGAAGGCTGAAAGTTCAACCTGGGGCCTCTACCTCAAAGCACAATCAGACAGAAATTGCATGTAATTCCATATCTGCTCACACATCACAAAAATTTTTACTTTTTTTTTTTTCCCAGTATGTTTTTTACAAAATGCAGCCTAGAATTTCAAGTGTGGTTTGTAAATCTCTCATACATTAACGCACTGACTGTGGTTATACTTAAAATGTGAGTGTGCACAAGGTCTTTCAAATGCAAACGTGGGAATACAGCAGTCTTGTTGAGAATGCTTTCCAGCAGGCACAGTCAGTCAACTCAGTGTCTCTGCCTGAGCTCGGGTGTGCACGCAGTACCCACCTCCAGCTGTGCCACCAGCAAGCACCAGCCAAAAGCACACAGCTGCTGAAGGAAAGCAGTTCCTATCCTGGCCCTGTGCTAATTCTGCTGGGAACAGCAAATTTATCCTTCTGTCCAAATTTATCCTCCTGCCCAAATTTATCCTCCTGCCCATAAACAGAGGGAGACAACAAACTTTTCAGTTTTGGCAGCTGGAACTTGGAGGGCTGTGTGACTTCCTACCAATGATCATGAAATCTTTGGAACTGCCAGTGAAGAAATCCCTGTCCTCCCCTCTAAGCAGAGCTATTGGAACCAAGAGGCAAGACTAGAAATACTCCTTATGTAGCAGGATGACAGAATCATCTTTTCTGGGTTTTTTTTTGTTCTGTGGTGTTACATAACGCTTTTACTGCCCAGTTGTGCATCAGCACAAACACCCATAGGACTTAAGCAATGAAGTGGGAAAGACTATGAAATCTCTTCCATTTGCTAGTGCCACTGTCCCTCCACAGTGAACAATCAGGGCATGATGAAACTGAGCTTGAACTATAAAATCCCTATGGACTATCCTCAAAAGACTGGGGATCCAGGGCAGGCCCACCAAAGTAAAAAATATTTTTAACCAAGATACTTAGCACAAACAATCCTCTAATTCAGACAAAAAACAATGATCACTTGCAATTTTAGAAGACTTTGCCATGAACATCTCTCCTGTGAGCAACAGCTCAGCCTCATTAAGAGTCTTCTATTTCCAAGTGCAGACTCATCAGCTCCCTATATCACTTTATAACAGGTTATTTCTAGGGTGCAGTTTCACTACCAATTAACACTGTGAGCCACTGATGAAGAAAGAGTCCAGCTCTCCTCCTCTCTTGTCCAGGCTATGTGTCGTCTCTCAGGTTCCTGGTACCCAGTTGCTGCATGGCCAGGCTGAGCCACCTCTGCTGGCTGCTCTGGCTGAAAGCTGGCAGTGAAGAGCAAAGCAATTGATGGATGAAGTGTCCTCCTAAGGAAGAGCCAACATCTAGACTGGGCTCAGCATATCATGGATCCATCAATTTGTGATGTACTTTACCTGTCTGAAGGCATCCAGTAGTTCACATAGTGGCTCAATTAGAAGAATTGTTAATTTTAGTGGAGATCTTCTGGCTTAATCTGCCAGTCAGACTGCATTTGTCTTTTAGCACTTTTGCCATCAAGCTTCCTTAGACACAGCTTTTGATATGGAGATCATATTGCTTATGAAAAGGAGCAGACCTGTATTGCACACTGTCTCCCTTGGTGATCCTTCCAGAAAGAATTCTCCACTAAGCAAACGGGTAGCAGGTACTGGGCAAAGGGAGACTAATCCACATAACTGCAGCCATTGGATCTGAGCTGGAGGCAGGCACCTGTGAATTTCCGAAATGCTTGTGCCAAGTAAAGCATCAGGGCATGCAATTTTTCCATACAGAGCACTCATTTTCTTGTTGCTTCTCTGATGGAATAAATCTGATTCCCAGGTTCAAGGAAATGCTTTCATACATGACTCTGATTTTATTTCACATGTTTCTTTGCTTTTCCTTGTGATTGTATTTCATATTTTGCTATCCATTTTGCAGAACAGGTTTCACAAAACCTTGCATATTCTAAGGCAAAGAAAAAAGAATTGCCAAAGTTTGGATTCTTGAGCACTCTCTTACAGGAGAGGGCTAAAGTTAATGCAAGACTTTACTCCCTCATTTCCATTTTCCAGAAGGGAAATATGAATGCTAGTGACTGTGTTGGGGAAAGCCTACAGCTGAACAGAAGGGAAGACATAGGTGCCAGTGAAATTTAAGAGTAGAGTAAAAAGATCACTCCAAAGCTTCTGTGTTTGGATCTGAACAAGGTCTGAACAGAGGTTCCGAAGGCCACTGATGCTTGAACTGTGACTTGCTGTAGACTGAAATATGTCTTCCAGTTTATTCAGGGGCAGGGCTATATTTCATGGCTTTGGATACAGCTCACAAGCTTCCATCACCATCACCCTCAGCTCCTGCCAGATTTACAACTGAGGCCAGCTTCCTGTTATTTCAGGTCACTGTCATTTCATCTGCCTTTAGACACTATTTTTTCATAACTTTGAGGAATGAATGCTACATTCACTATCTCAGCAGCTAAGTTTTCACCCTGACTGCTCATTTTGGAAGTCATCATATGTGTCATAAAAGTGTATCAAACAAAAAGTGTATCAAAGCCTGGTCTTTAAATGATCTGTAGGAGTTAAGAACACCTTGTTCTGCATCAAGTTCATCCAGGTGGTTTGTGATATTGCAGTATATAAACCAACCTTTTCTGTGCCTGTCCTCATACTATTGTATTAGAACTGCAAAATTTCAATGACTCAAAAATGAACAAGTATTTTGAAGCTACATGTGCCTAGGGAAGATATAAACTTTGAAAGAATGAGTTGGAGATAATAATAAACCAATTTCTGGGACTTGTGTTCAGGGAAACAAGTCACAATGAGAACAAGGAGATCCAATTCTTGGCTACTTGTCCCTGTAGAGACAGCCAGTGGTAGGGCAGAGTGGTGATTTTTGTCCAAAAATTTGACTTGGTAGCTAACTGCAGCTGTGTGTTGATTTCCTTGATGCCCACTGACACAGGGAAACCCTTGTATGAAACTATCTCATTGCTCTGTGAGTCAAACTATCCTAGGCCTTCTGCTTGTTCTCACTGTTGAGGTAAACAAAGTAAAGCTGTAGAAAGAAAACAACTTGTGACTCACAGAAAAAAAGGTGACAGAACAATAAGTGGGGCACACTTGACTGCTGTTTTCACCAAAAAGTCTTTCCTTTACCTGCTTCTGCTACAAGCTCTCTCTGTGTCTTTTTTGCTAGTTCTCCATTCTCCGTCTTGCAGAACTTCTGATGTTATTTTCTCTGGCAGGTTGCTAGAGCCTTGAAGTAACAAAAAAGAAATTAATACAGGGGAAAGACTAGACTGGAAAAAATAATCTGTATGGAAAAGAGCATCTGTTAGTCTCTGGAACAGTCTTCACAGGCAGACTCTGCAAAGGGTGTATTTCAAACAGAACCAGTCACTGGTCAAGAACAGAAATGGCTGGAAGGAGATAAATCATTTTAAGACATTTTGTTTTCATCTTGTCTAGCCCTGCTTATAGGTAATGCCACCTGAGACAGTTGCAATGGCAGTCACCATTACACTGCTGCCACTTGGATCTCAGAGGTAGCTTCCCGTAAGACCAGCCACTTGGAACTTGTATTTTTGGCTTGCTGGCTGTCTTTTAAACAAATCAACACTGATATGTGCTTAGAAAAGTGTTTTCTGAAGCCATAAATCTAGATTTTTTTGTGTATAAATGGCTTAATATGACAAAATCTCCAAAAGAGTATTGGGATTATCTTCTCTGTATTATTTAAATGCCCTTCCATAAAATGCTGAAGACATTAGTTTAAATTATCAGTCATTACTAGGTAAAACATGCATAACATCCTTATTTTAGTTTTAGATTTTGTGTGTCGTAATATTATTGAACAGTTTGATCAATGACAGATCTTTGGGTAGCGACTGCTGCAAGATGAGACCTGGCTACAATAACAAATGTTAAAAAAAATATTTGGGATTAAAAAGTTAAAAAATAATTAATCATTGGTATATTTAAAGTCACAGCAGGTACAATACTGTTTTTCCAATGAGACAAGCCACGCTTGCACGCTTGTTTGACTTTGCAAAGAGCTAAGCTGTTGCAGGCCAGAAGAAGTTGGGATACCATCTAACTATGTCAACATGCTGTTGGGCATGGTTTAATAAGCTCTGTTGAGAGGTAGCATCTGTTGACTCAGTCTCAGCTTGGCACTAACAGGAATATGTTTGCTGTCTTTTATCTGGCTGGCTTGGTCCCTGAGATGAATTATTCTCAATGTCTGACTATTTATACCTTGAAGGAGAATTTTTTCTAGCACAAAACAACATTATTAATTATCTTCTAAGGTATGAGGTTGTCTCTCTCATTTTTAGGAAAATAAAAAGCAATTTAGAAAACACTTATAATGGGAAAAAGCTTTCCATTCCATCTGATGCTCTGCAGAACCTGTAGACCTCTTCATTTATCCCATGATACTTTCTATAAGGATGGAAAGTGCTCAGGCCTCAAACCTAGCAGCTTCACACTGGACCCATATACATTAACAGGGACCACTCACTACCTTCTGAAGGCTAAACATTTACAAAGGATTGCTGTAAGTGAATGTCATCTACTCCAAGGCAAGATGAAAGCTTGAACAATTGCCAAAGATGAGCCAAGCCAAGGGACATGACTTGGCTCTCCCTGCCAGAGTCTTGACAGGGCCAAGGGAACTTGCTGCACACATATGGCAAAGCATATAAATTAAATGGTTTTTGACAGTGGCCACCAGAAAACAGTGTCAGCATCCTGTCACTGGGCTCTGCTCTAGCCTGGCTGCAGCGAGCAGCTCAGGGTCAAGGACACAGAGAGCCAGGTTACACCTGAATCAACCCGTGCATGCTGCTGGTCATGAGTCCCCTTTGGCATGGCAAGGATTAGGAATGGAAAAAGCCTTCAGTTCTCAGTCCAGGCTTTTATTTTGCCAACTACTGGCATCTAACCATGGAAGAAAACACCGTGGATTTTTTCACTTGTTTTGTTTCCAGTGCAATTTTTTTGCAGTTTCCAGTGCAATGGACAGTGTGTGAGGGCAAGAAAAATGAGGTACCAGCATTGGCCTTTGTGAAAAAGTAGTCACCAACAGCACTGTTTAGCATTTCACATCACAAATTTGTTTGAATAGGATAAAAACATAAATCCCATGGAACAGGAGGCATGATCTTCCTGGGATTAGTGAGCACACTCTATTAATATATATCCTAACTTTTGGAATATGTAGCTTTAATGATATTTATATGAAAAAAAAAAAAAGAAAAAAGAAAAATATAAATGGCACTGCTAATTCAAAATTAATGGCAACTCAATGTACCATAATTTATCTCTAAGTTATGGCTAAGCATAAGATTTACAGTGCCAAAGATGCAGAGAGATTTTCCAGATATTTCCCACCAATGAAAGAAATGCCTGTAATGCCTGATGGTGGAGTTGGCTTACACCACTCCAGCACCCACCGCACTGCTCAGGTTGGGAGGCATGTGCTGGAGACAGGGGTTTATGATACAGCAGCTGACATATAGATCACAATTCACTTTCTCTGCTGAATCACCTGGTACTGCTGCACAGGCTTTAGCTCATATTGCTTGATGAATAGATTAGGTGAAGGATGAGTATGTGCCATAAAGCAATGCTATTTACTTCTCTGTGTAAAAGATAATTTAGTGAAATGGCAAAACATTGTACAAGCATTTTAATGCCATTGCTAACAGACAATGCTGATAACTCTGTGTAATGCAAAACCAACACGTACTGTAACACAGAAGGATGAAGAACAGGCCTGTTATACATGCAAAGAATAAAACTGACAGTAAAAGAAAGTCTTTGCAACTGTGAACTTCCAGGCTAACTGAAAGGGTAGGGTCCATGCTCGTAGTGACACATGGGCAGCTGAGTCATGCACAGTTTGAGAGGGGCATCCTAAAAAAGACAGTCAGCCTGCTGCAGGCTGAGCTAAACCTTGGGAACAAGTCTATTGGCTGAAAGAACAGAGCATTTTTTACTGAAGAAGAAAGCTATGGCAAGTGATCCAGGTTTGAAAAATGATGGCAAGAACTAGTATTCAGAAGACCTCTCTGCATAATTTCATCAGCTCTCTTGTTAAAGCCTGATATCTACTTTACACCCACTTACCTTTTAAATTAACCTAAGAACTTTATAGGTTGCCTTAAACTCTCACTAGTTTTCAGGAGACTTTGTTTCTTTAGACAAGGAATTTGAAATTTTTTTTAAAAAATTGATCATCCTAGATCATGTTAGTGTTTGATCTGAAGCTGAGGGTTCAACCATTTCACATGAAACACAACTGTCTAAATCAAGAGACACATCTCGCGCTGAGTGGTTGTCTAAAATTGGTCGGATGAATCACCCTCTGGAGAAAGGAGTACAGAATACCTACAGAGGCTACATAATGAGGGCTTATCACTTTTGAAGTTAATGAGATGAATCCTGTGCTGGAGAAGTATAATTTTGCAGTGTACAATGAAAAAGACCATGCACTGAAGGCTATGTACAAGACTGAGTATTTTAAATGCTCCTTCATCATCCCATCAGAATCACACCCTGGGGTGGGGTTGAAGCAGCACATGGGGATGTACTCCAAGGCTATGCCACAGTGTGTATGCCCAATAAAGCAGAGTTAAGATTGTTCAGGCAATTTTGTTTTAATTGATAACACAAAGTAATTGGCTTACCTGGGATTTCCCCCAGTATTTCTTAGACTGCAGAAGAACTTAAATTATCTTTTAATGAACTCCATCTTAGCTGGTAACCCATAAAATGGTTTGCAGGGTACAAACTGGTGTTATTAACATGCTCAACAAAGCTGCTATTTTCACCAATATTTCATGAAGGCACTGTAAAAGAAAAGGTCACCTCAGAGGAACAATTCACTTACAAAATACTTCCTCAATTAATCTACAAAATACTTTTTTCTTCAAGATTTTGTGCACTGAATATATAGTTTAAAAAAACTCTCTCTGGTTTCCCTTCTTCCACCCTTCAGTTCCAGGTAGAAACCTTTCCCTAAATTTTCCCTAAATTTTCCCTAAATTGCTGGTGAAGTTGTTCCCAGATGTCCCATTTCCTTCACAGGTGATAATGTACAGATGAAAAGTTTCTTCAGGTGATGAAACTCCAACCAGTAGTCCAATTACAGGATTACTTCTTGCCCCTTTGTTTTGAGAACCACTTCACTTATTACCTCATCACTTTATGCATTAGTGGGATTTTCTCCTGGGGATGTCAGTTTGGTAGATCATTTGCAGGAGGGATAGTTTTGTAAGCTGAAAGCAGTGGTGAAGCCTGAAGGGATCAATGGTAGCTGTTGCTGCATGATAAAGATCCACAAACATTAAGGCATTGCACAGAAAAACCAGTCTGTAATAAAGACTTCATTGCCAGATAAAAGGGAAAGGAGACCCCAAAATCTGATATTTCCCTCTTGAGTTCTTTGTGTGGGCCTCTGATTTCTCTGCCTTTTCTGACTTACAGCACAGAGAGAAAATTATTTTTGGGGAACCTGAAAATCCTTCATACAAGTAAAATGCTTAGAAACATTTACAAATACTGTATATGTCTATTCATCCTGGGTTTTGGGTTTTTTTTTTTTTTGTATTAAACACTGTGGTTATTCACCACATTTGGAATAAAACAATATTGGAGGATAGTGTGTTTAGAAAATTAGTGTAAAGGTGGACTGTGTAGCACATAAAGCAGACACAATTTTTTTTCCTATATCATCCCAATCCTTAACAAGACCTTAAGGCTCTGTGGTTAAGGAAAATAGTGACCCAAGAGCATATAAAGGTTTGTTTTAACTCTTTTTTGTCATGGACAAAAATAAAAGGAAATGCATCCACTGAGTTCTCAGTCCTGGGAGCTTGTTGCTTCCCAGAACTGAGCTTTTTGTAATGGCCAATATATTTTCAATAAATTACAATCATATAACACCAAAGTTTTGACACAGAGAAACATCTGTTTAGGGAAAACAGTGCTTTGATAAGAATTTATGTGTGGAAGAAGAGTGCACAAACATCACAGTTGCACAGAATAAAAAGCTTAATTATCAGGCCTTAGCCAGCATGCCCTGAAAGCAGCTACCTGCTGCTATCCCTGGATTGTCCTCACAGGGAGCAGAGAATCCTTTGCAATCCACAAGGTCTTGAGGGCAAATGGGAATCTGGGCGGGCTGAAGGACACAAGGATGGAAAGGGAGGCCCTGCTGCCTCACGGGGATGCTCAGTGCCAAGGGCCATGTGGGATGTTTGTCAGAGGACAAGAGGAGTGTCCTTCTGCAGGGAGGGATGGAGCGAGCAGGGCAGCTGGGAGGAGGAAGGGCTCCGAGTGGGGGGAGATGAAAGGAGGAGAAACTGAACACAAGTATGCACGCCTCCAGGTCTCCAAAGGCTAAAGCTGTTAAACTTTGGAACCACACTAGCTCCAGGAAATAGCTGAAGTTCACATCCTATCCTCACAGTCTGCATTTAGCTGCACATTTACTCTTAAGTTTATTTTTAATTTTATGGCCCATCCACATGCCACTCGTTGGCCTATGCTCCTGGCCCCACCATATTACTTGAGAGTTTCAAAGAATACTTTTCTTTTTCTTTCTGGTAGTACGATGCTAAATGGCATTCATAAACTTGTACATTCTCCAACTTTCCTTAACTGTTTATGGCAATTTTTTTCACATTTCTATAGTAAATTTTATTTCAGGCATATACAAGAAGACAATGTATAGAAGGTGGTTAAGAAGTTAATTAAGTTATTGAATTATAATAACTCAGAAATTTGTTACTTTATTAACAAAATTAAGTGCTTTAAATCATAATGACTCTAGGAACAGAGGAAATAAACCCTTGACTAAGTCCCAGCACTTCCTAAAACTGGAACCTCAGCTGGCACATCTGAATCCTGCACAGAGTGGAGTCTGGTCTGAGGAAGCCAGCACTGAGTCTTTACCATCTCCCTCTGTAGGAGCAGATGGAGGAAATGGATGGGCAAGAATGTGTCCAAGATCTCCAGCCTCTTGGAACTGCACTTCAGAAGGAGGATGAGGAGCAAAGGGAATCCCATCAGGGGATGTTCCCTTAGGTTTTCCTGACCCATTACGGGACTAGATGACAAAATCCATCATCCGAAGGAACATCTTTAGCAGATGGATTTTCCCCACAAACACCAGAAGAATCTGAAAACCCACAGTAGCTGCAATGATGGCAGCTTTGACAATAATATTCATCTTGGCTGAGGTCAGGAACACACTTCTCTGAATGTGGAACATTCACAGGGAGTTAGTCATATAAACCCAGACAGCAAAGCCAGCCACAGCACGGAAGATTTTACTGTGTATCAGGGTTGGAGCTACAGTGAACTCATAGCACATTGAAAAGAAAATGTGCTTAGAGCATCTCAGTACTCACATACTGCTCAAAGCCTTCACACAGTTGTCAGAGGCTTTTTCTTCTTTTTTTAAAAACCGTGCTTTGTTTGCAGGAACACGTTTAAATTGATGTAACATTTCCATTGGGCAGAAAATTTTGTGATAGTTGGGTGGGGTTTCAGAGGCAATTTTCAAAGAAATGTCCTAGTTCAACTCCTTAAGGAATCCCGTACTATATGTATAGGAAATGCACCTCTGTTGTTAGCGCTAACAGCTCTCACCAAATTCCTGCAAACAGTGCCCTTGTTCATGTGAAATCAGCAGTGACAATTTCTGCTGGATTTTGTTAAGTTCACAAGTATGTGGTAGAAACTTGGCAGACACTGGGAAAAAATGAAGGTTTAACTGGCACCACAATGGTGTTAAAATGGGGATTAGTATTAGCATGTGCTTTGAATTCAGAGTAATAGAAATAAAACCAGACGCGTTTTGTTTGGCATGTATTTCATGTCCCAATGAAACTGGCATACCACCATTTGATCAGGCACGAAGCCATCCCAACAGATGGTCCCCAGCAGCAGCAGCCAAAAGACCATGTATGAACATCAAATGTGTTTGAGAAGGGCAGGACTCCAGGCTGCCAATGTCAAAATTGTTTTCCATTCCCAGCTTCCGTGCCGATGGCTAGTGGTGCTACGCAGCCCCTCCGCTGCACTGGGGGCAAATCCAGCATTGTGGAAGGATTTGTGGTCAGGAGCATTGTCAGACCTTTTGTGCCCACCTTCATCTGGCCTCTTGCAGCAGGCCTTCATCATATCAGTTTAAATATGCTCCTGGACCCATAATTTGTGTTTAAATAAAAAGAAGGAGAAAGAGCAGGCTTCTGCTGCAAGATATTCTCATGGTCTTGGTGCATCATAGAATGGGTGCACCAGAGAGGCAGACACATTTCTTTTAGGGCCAAATGAAATGAGCACAGACAAACTTTCTATGCCAGTGCCAGTCACTACACATTGTAAGGAGAGATGTTTTTCAGCTTGCAATTAGACGGCTGCTGAGCAAATGTGCCTATCATGTTCCGGGGCTGTAGCCTGGATGAGTTGTGAGTTTGGTTTGCACAGGTTTAGTTAATCCACTGTGGATCTGAATAAGCCCCAGCTCTTCCCTGTCCCAGTCATCACATCTTTATGTACAGCAGTGCCATTCAGGCCCTATTGAGCCCTCTGCTTTCCTGTGTTACACTTGTGCAGGGATGTGCCTTCATTCCCAAGGAGCACTGAGATTACAGCCAAAATCTCTGCTCTTCCCTCCCGTTTCTAGTCTTACTCCAAAACAGAAGATGTTTATACTGCCAGGCCAAACATTCCCCCCTTATCACATGGCAGGAGAAAGGAGGAGGCAAGTGAGTCTAAAACCTCCGAATGCCTATGAACAGCAGTTGTGCATGGTGTCCGCAGGGACACGGAGCAAGAGTGGTGACAGGAGCTGCCTGCAGCCGGCTCCTCATGGTCACATCTCTTGCTGGTGCTCTGTGCAAAGACAGGAGCACCCTGAGACCACTAAGGCTTGATCCCCACACCACACGACACACAGGGATCACTGGCTATGAAGAGGGTTTTTCACCTTTTCTGCTTCATCTTCTGCATGGTTTTCCAGTCTACAGGACATTGTAGCCTTTTGAATTACAGAAGTATCCTACAGTTCCTTTGGAGCTCAGAGAGCTGAGGATCAGCCTTTTTACTCAGGTTCATGGCTTGATTGTCATCCACTGTATATCATGGTGTTGTCCATCAGTGAGCTTCCTGGAGCTTAACGAGCCAGACATGTAAGCTTCACAAGCATGCAAACATAGACATATGTATTCCAGATAACTTCTCTCATTGCTGAAGCGCAGCCATCCCGCCATGAATTGTGGCAATTTTTCAACAATGTGCAGCTGCATTACCAAACCGTGCAGGATAGGAAGCAAAGGATACCTTATTTCAAGGAAACTCAGGAGGAACCCGAGGTTGACGCCATAGAAT
Organism: Poecile atricapillus; assembly: GCF_030490865.1. Lineage (NCBI taxonomy): Eukaryota > Metazoa > Chordata > Aves > Passeriformes > Paridae > Poecile > Poecile atricapillus. The sequence continues at coordinate 49,190,249 of NC_081251.1, read as the reverse complement.
TAATCCCACATGAATTTGTCTCCTGACCAGGTTAAATAGTTGGCAAGTGGGAGGGAAAGAACATTTTTCATTAATACTGGAGTTTTAATTTGCTTATATTTCAACCCTTTTTTGTGTATGAAGCTTGAAAATAGCTTGTGATTCAACATCAAATGCTTTTGTGCAATTGTCCTGCCAAGTGAAACTTGTTTGAGCTTCACTGATGTTCCAATACCAACAGTTGATACAATCTGGCTAAACCTTAAATTTCCATTTGTTACGTTCCTTGAATGTTTCCAATACTTAATAAAGTGTCAAAAATTATATGGATCCATGACTATGTTGGAGTGCAGAAAGAGGGGTTACATGCACTGATTTGTATATTCAGTGAATACCAGAAGATCTTGAGTCTGGCAAGGGTGAAAGAGATGCTGCCAAACTAACTCCAAACCTCTTTTTCAATAGCATCTCCCCTCGTAAGGCCTCAGGTAGAGCAGCTCTAGAAAATGCTGACACAGTCAACATGATGGCTCTTCCAGCAAAGACTTTCAGCACCAGCTAATGAATTACAAATCTTTTTCCTGGCAACACCTGCAGGTCTGTGGGAATTCTTCAATCACAGATTGAGCAAGCCTAGAGTCTGGGGCAAGAGAGAGGCAGAATAATGGTTTGATATTATTGCCTCTGCCTGCACCTTCTGAATGAAAGCTCATCTAGGAATAAGTCAGAAACAGTTCACTTGCAGCGATTTTAGTTTTGCTCACGTTTATTTGATTTTACAGATACTCCATGTTTTCTACTGGTTTGGTTCTGAGTTTGCATCAAGTAGCAGATTCTTTGTGGGTCTGACTTAAAGCCCTGCTTATCACACTAACAAATTTTTAAACCATCTTTTTTACCCATTTAAGGCTTTATGCTGGAAAACAGGACAGAGGCATTTCAGACATGTGGTGTTGGTGACATGTGGACAGTTCCATATAAACTCTTTAAAGAACTGAAACAATTAAATCTCCAATGGTATCTTTGCCACTTCATTTCGAGGGATGGTTTGTTGCTTTTTTTTTCTCTTGTGAAAGTTTGCAACATTTTGGAATGAGATGCGTGCCTCATCATGCTTAAGTACTCTGATGCACACCATCAGCCTCGGTTTAGATCTTTAACTGGGTTCTTAGCAGCTCAGTTCAAATACTTAGTGAACATATACATGGGCTTCTCTTTTAAATTCTTCTTCCAGTGAGCAGAAGGGTTCTTCGCTTCCCTGAGTCCTAAGGTTTTGCTAACCGGAAGAGTTGGTGGGGAAGCTTTCGAGCTTTCAAGAGCTGTACTGCCATCTCCCGATCAAACGTGAGGCTTCCCCTAATGAAAGCCTACTGGGACAAAGGCTAGCAGCATTTTCCCTTCTCTTTCCGGAAAGGAGAGTAGAATAAGAGAATCATTGAGGTTGAAAAAACTTCTGAGATCATTGAGTCCAACTCTGAACACAGCACCACCGGATTCACCTCTAAACCACTAAACTTGTGCTATTTCTTGTTAGTTGGGAGAAGACACCCACACCTACCTTGCTGCAACAGGTAGTTTAGGTAGTTGTAGAGAGACATAAGGTCACCTCAAGCCTTCTTTTCTCCAGGATAAATAACTCCAGCTCCCTCGGCCACTCTGTGTAGGGCTTGTGCTCTGCAAGGACCCTCATCCCCTTCCTCACAGCTGCTCTCTTTGCCGTGAGCGCTTGTGCAGAGGACACCCTCGGGGAGTGGCACTGAGGCTGGGTTCAGAGCAGGACCAGAGCTGCCCGGAGCTGCTCTTGAGAAGAGTTCTCCCCAGTCTGCCGAGCAGGCAGGGGAGAGGCTGCACCGGCCTCCTTCCTTCCTGCCACTCGTGCCCCTCTTTTCCTCCTGTGGGGTGGCTGCCTTGCTGTGTCCCCTCTAACCATGAGACCAAGGGCACTTTTGGGGTTTCCCCTGCCGCACAAACGCTGGGTGGTCCCCTCGGGCAGATGATAGCCGGCATCTGGGGGCAGCTGACGCTCCCCGGCAAGCGGGGCACGCTTCTCACCGGGGTTTAGAAACAGTGCCCCCGGCCGTGAGCCGCACTCCGAACCTCCTCAAGAATTACGGCCTTGCGTGCTCCGCGCTCCTCCCGCATCCCGCCCATCTCTCACTGCACACCGCATCCCGCATCCCGCATCCCGCATCCCGCCCATCTCTCACTGCACACCGCATTCCGCACCGCGCCCTTCTCTCACTCCTCACGACGTCCAGCACCACACCCCACACTCTGCTCCGCACCGCAACCCGCCCCAAGCAGGCACGATGCCTGCCCCGCACTCAGGACCCCGCTCCACACCGTGCGCTCACTGCACTCGCTCCGCGCTCTGCTCAGCACCCGCACTGCCCCCAGGCCGGCTCGGCAGCGCTCCGCACATCCCCCTGCCAGCCCATCCCACACTCCGCACATCCCCCTGCCCATCCCACGCTCCGCACATCCCCCTGCCCTGCCCCTCCTTCACTCCGCACATCCCCCTGCCCTGCCCATCCCACACTCCGCACATCCCCCTGCCCTGCCCATCCCACACTCCGCACATCCCCCTGCCCTGCCCATCCCACACTCCGCACATCCCCGTCCTGCCCATCCCACGCTACGCACATCCCCCTGCCCTGCCCATCCCACACTCCGCACATCCCCCTGCCCTGCCCATCCCACGTTCTGCACCCCCCTGGGGCCGGCAGTGCCGCCCGTGCCCGCCAGGAGGCACCCCAAGGCTGAGGCGGGGTCGTCTGCGATGTCAGCGCTCATTTACCTTCTCTTTATTTCATTCATTTCACTTTATAGTAATTTTATTTTATTATTCGGACTTTTTGTTTTCTTTCTTTCTTTTTTTTTTTTTTTTTTTTTTTAGTGGGTTTCTTTGGGTTTTTTAAATAGTGTCCTTTTTTTGTTCTTTTTTTGTTCTACCTGGAGGCAAGAAACCCTACATGTGGTGAGTCCAAGAGTACCCTTAGCAGTGATGCTCTAAGGGTCACGCTTGCTGGCTTGAAAGGAACAAGTGAATTAATTGCCCTGCTGAACATTTGTAATGGTAAAGGGTTCCCCTCTCAGATATTCAGAGACTCTTTTGCATCCAAACTCAAAGTGGTATTTATTCTTTTGCCCCTGCTCTACTCATTATTTGGGTTTATTTATAAATAAAAGTATATGGCTCAATAAGTGAACTGTTATTGAAAATGCTTTTTAGCAATAAGGCATGAATTTGCTGCTATGTTCCTTCTGACACAAGAGTAAAGATTTAATGGTAGCACACCTCCTCTCTTACAGTATGATTTCTGTAACTAAAGTAATGGCAAGTGGAATAAGAGACAGGTGGTGGTATCTATAAACTCTGCTAATGGCCCCATCAACATATGTTTAATGTATTTTAAACTATACTTCACATCCTACTGTTGCCAGTACATTTCCTCTGGCACCTCTTCTCAACAAAGAAATTTGGAGAGGAAAGGAAACATTAATAAATCCAAAGTGTTTAATTTAAAAGCAGATATAAAGCTTAACACTCCCATAAGAAGGCTTATTTGACAAGTGATCAGCTCATTACAGACCTCAATAATTTTGTTGCTAGCATTAGTGAAAGGCTTTGACAAAGCAAAGGCTTTTTAGATATAGTTATGGCCTTTCTGCTGTGTTTGGTGTTTGATCATGTCACGCAACAGCATCACCTTCTAATGGATTACAAAAGTTGACCAGTCATGAGACAACCCTGGGTAAATGTTTGTTGGGAGGAAAAAAGGTCAGTCTACAACAACAGGATTCTTCCTGCTCAGTTTTTTAAAGTGTGTCTTCCTCTATGTACTGCACAGATGATTTCAGGCTTCAGGCACTGCCATTTCACCTCCAGACTTTCAGAGAGCAAGCTTTGGGTGGTGACAACTTGTCTTTCTCCTCCTCCTCCTCCTGGTCCCTGTGCCCCAGGTGCTGCCAGAACAGCAGGGCTGTAACCCCGAGCAGCATCGCCAAGTGCTTTGAGAGCATCGCTAGCAGTGATGACAGCACTGATAGCTCTTGTGCCAGCACTTTGTATCCAAAGCCTTGCCAACAAATCTGGAGTAAAATCAGCTGTCTTTGGAGCACAGAGATCCCATGAAGAAAGGAAATCTGCAGGAGTAGTCTCCTGTGAGTGTGTGAAGTCAAGACTCTGGTCATTAGGACTGAATTCTGCTGGATTTACTAATGAAATTCCTACTGAAACCAACATTCAATGTGACATATCCTGCATGTGCATTGTGTGAAACAGCTAGTATTGGACAGCCTGGTTTAGTAGCACTGTTATAATCCATCACCAGACACACTTTCTCCCAAAGAGTTGTGTTTCTTGAAACACATCATAACTGTGATGTTGGCATGCTTTTCCTGGGGCTGTGCTTGTCTAGCAATGATGACAGCCAAAATTTCCAGCAGAACTGGAGAATTCACAGCATGCCTCTGATTAACAGTACTTATGCTGAAATCACTCAAAATGACCTATTTTCTTGTGCCCTCCTCAGGATACAAAGCCCTTTCCAAAAAGTGGATATTTGGTGTGATACTGGGCCAAAGAAACAGTGCCAGTTGTAAAATGTCACTGCAGGAGAGATGAGGAGCTCTTAGGTACCAAACCCCAGCTGGACTTTCGGTATCCCAACTCCTATGTATTTTTATTTGTGGAGTCTACATAATGTACACCTGTAGGAATCAGCTCCTCACAGAAGACAGCCTCCATCCCTTGCTCCAGTTGGGGTTCAGGAGGAGACAGAGGAGATGCTTTCACTTCACAGCTTTTGCCTCAAGGAATCTTGAGGGAATCTTGTTCAGGAAAGGGTGCCCAAGATGTACTTTATCTCCTTACAGAAAAGAGTCCTGCTCCCAGAACTGGGCACTGAGTGTCAGTCCTTGTGGTTCTGGGGGAGAGCAATCCCGAAAGAGCTACTGGCTTAAACACAGAATTATCTTGAGAGCAGTCATGGAAACTGTGTCAAGACTCACTATGGGGAGAGGCTGAGATCAGATACAAACTCATGGGTTCTGCCCCAAGCTAAGATTTTTTAAAAAATCTTTAAAATAAGGCTGTGACCATGCCGTATTTATTTGGATTGATTTCCTCATTACGAGTACCTGCTTAGGGTAAAAAAAGGAGGCAAGCCTGAGAATTAAAGAAATTACTAGACTTTCTCAAGTCCTCTACAATATACTTTAAAGTACTATTTGCTTTTATAGCAAATTACAAAACCATTTGTTATCATATTCTAGCAAAAAATACAAGTATTTTCTATTCACATATAAAAATAATTCAAGCTGTTTTTGTGTTGACAGTGCTATGCCATTCATGCTGTGATTTCCTCAAGAACATTAGTTTATGGGGCTTTTTTCTGTTATTAAAGAGGATTGTTTCCACTCTAATGAAATGAAGCACTTCAACATGCACTTAGTCTTAATTGAAAGTCAATGAATCTACTCATATATGTAAAGTTAACTTACTAAAAGCTGGACTGGAATATACAGCAACCTGAAGGATCAGGTCCTAGGAATGTTTCCTCTTTCCTCTTAATCATTAAAGAGGATCTTCCATTGGATACAGCAGTGTGTCCTTTCCCCTCACTGTAGCCAGTGCAGCTCTCTGACCCAAATGCTGTTACTTATGAAGAACCCCAGAGAAACAAATCAGCCACTAGAAACTCCTACTTGGCTTTGCAGTTATGATCCCAAACACCCAAAGTTAGACTTTATCTCTCAAACCCTGCAATAAAAATTATAAAGGGGAATCACAGTTACGAAATCTTGTGTTATAGCATCACTTTTGGAGCCCATTTTCCCTCTTGCATTACTTTTTGATTTTGCTCAGGGGTCAGTGGTAAGAAAAAGTGTTGAAGATGATTTCCCACTTGTCTGTTTTGACTTCTTCTTTCACGGGTGTGTATCTCTTGTCATCAGCTTGCCCAGTCCCTGATTTACCCACCCCGACAGGGGAGTGAGCAGTGCCTCACAGCGCTTCATGCCCAGCGGGGGTGGTGGACACCTCATGCTGTGTCATGATGGAGGCAGATGGGACTGGATTTAAGCATATTGATGGCAAAGTAGAGCCAGACTTCCTCTGACTCTCTCAGCTCTGTGTTTGACTGGGTGTTTATAAGGGACAGGCCAGTGGAGGGAGGGTTTGTCGCTGTTAAAGAATATGCAGCATATGCACACACTGCGCTAGGACCAGCACCAAGGCTCTCAGCTGCAGGAACCCAGCTTAGTGAGATTTTCCTACAGTTTGCTCTGGAGAGCTGCTGCTTTCCCTGCATGTGAAAGATCAAGTCTGAGCTATTTGAGATCATCCCCAGCATTTTCTTTCCCTGTGCCTTCCCATGCGCTGGTTTGTTTATTTTTTCTATAAAATCCAGCATATAAAATACTTATTCCACTGAATTTTATTTTCATTTTATGTGTAAATACCTCTACCTGCTCATCTTTTTTACCTCTGTATTCATTCCTGACAAGGTGCTAATAATTCTCTCAGGTACCCTTGAAACACTGGGCTTTACCTACGACCCTGCTGAGCCTGCGTGTGCAGTATAGTATTGCAGTTTATGTCCTTCGGGTTGTTTGTGGCTCTCTCAGAGCTGCCCATTGATACTGAGGCAGAGATGGTTAACAAATACAGGCTGGGAAAATCAGTTGATCTTCCGTTTGCTGAAGGCCTGATGGAGAGCTGTACTGCAGTAGCTAATGCAAAGTTCTGGTTAAATATTGTCCTACCGTTTGCACTATACCGTCTGTTGTTTTTACACTAGGGGCTTAGCAGAGGTTGGAGGCAGTATTGACTTTGTAATTAAACTATTTTAACTTCAGGATTTTGTAATCACCGCACTTAAGCCATCTGTTATGGTACATGGGCGATTTCCCCACCCCCCCACTCCACCCCTTCTCTCTGGGTACAAAACGCCATCATGCTTTTAATTGCAAAGCCCCCCTTAGGGTGGGGATAGAAATGAGGATGATTCCCTTTTTCTAAGACAACTTGCAAAAGGGCATGGAATTTACTCTCCTTGAAAGAGGAGGTGCATGTAGGACTTCCACTCCTGGCTCCTCCTGTCCCAGGAGCAAAGCAGAGGACTTTGGAGTGGGCACCTCCCTTTTCTGACTGCTCAGCCCTTGCCAGGAACTTCCACTGGGAGAAGTAAGAAAAGAGGATGGAGCCCCAGGTCAACCAGGGCAGAGCCTGGCAAGAGAGGTTGCACCTGTGGAGAACAACTAAGGTCTTTGTGCTTAGGGAAAGAAAAAAGAAGAAAAGGTTAAGGCAAAAGAGGGAGAAGCAGATGTAGAGAAGCCATTTGTGTCTGTTGGCCTACCTGAGCATGTCCCTTGCTGACCAGGAAATCCAACTTGTAGCTGAAGTTCTCAATGCTGCTCAAACAGTAACACAGTATAATTTTTCACAAATCCCTCAGGATTACCACTCCTGCAAGTAGCATTAATCAGCACGGAGTAAGCCATAGGAAATTGCTCCAGGAGTAAAAAGATCTGGTAGTCCCATCAAAATGGGCATCAGCACATGGCAACCTCAAATTCTGGGCCCTCACCAGTCTAATGAAGTCATTGCAAGGAAGATGATCTTAGTTGAAATAGTTATAACAGTAATAATGACAGATATTAAAACCTGGGCTATCTTTCTCTGCCTTGATAAAACAATTTCCTTTCTCCCAGCTGTGTGGGATTCTTTTGTTTCCATGAGTTGTTTTGGTCTGCAGTTTCAGCAGATCCAAATGCATGCTGAATATGTACTGAGATTCAGCTGGATTCCTGCTTCCTGCTTTGCTGCTCTCAATTTAAATCACTAGGTCAGTCATTTCTGTGCACCCCTTGGTTAAATATGTCTTTTAGTTTTGTTTAATCTTGCCCTAGTTTTGTGTATTCAATCACATTCTGTTATTGGCAGTCAGCATGGCAGAGATCTTTTGACCAACATGCGAGAGAGACAAACTCACATCTTGTTGCATAAACCTGAGTTATTGAAAAGAGGAAAAGAGAGGGAATTGGAAGGGAATCTTCCCAGTTGCATTCATCAAAATTCACTGCTTTTTTCCTATTGTACTAGTTTGCCAAAGAATAATTTTCTTTCAGGACAGATCAAAGTGCTAAATCAGACATCAAATGTTCAATATACCTAATATACCAAATCTCTGATCCAAATGTTCTCCCATGAACATGTCCATCACACAGGTTGCATAGACCTTTGTGCTTTGATCTCAGCCTAATTTTGTTTGGCACTACAGCTTTTGAAGCTCTTCCTGAGGGACAGTAGATAAAACAGAGCTTGAGAGAGGTAGATTTTTGCTGTTTAAGGAGTGTCAGCACTCCAGGACTCCTGAAGCTGATAGAGGGCTGGCCACCCTTTGGTGTGTCTCAAACTGCCTGTCCCACTGACGCACTTCATTAACCTCTCACAGGGAAATTACTAATACACCAAAATTCCTGAAGGCTGATAGAAAACTGGTCAATGCAGGGTGATTGTAGGTAGCTGACAAATTCCATATAATTCAACCTCATCTGACAGCAGTGACAATTGTTACACTGGATTTCACTAATTGCGATTCCACTGTAACAATTTATTTTCCTAAATCAGGACCCATGTGTCATGCTGTAGCTGAGGAAAAGTGTAGCTTTTGGCCCACTGCTGTCATAGGCCAGTGACACGAAGTGAGAGCAGTGCCCACCCCCACCCATCCCCACTCGGTGAGTTATGTTTTTACCTCTGTGGCTCTCCAGCATACACTTTCCTGGTAAAGCCATGTCATTAAAGCCAGGAACTGCTGAGTGTGCAATGCTTTAGAAGAACTGTTTGCTTACTTGAGAAACTGAATGCAGGCATGGAAGCCTTGCCTTACCTTTAGAACTATCGAGAAGATGAAAGAACAGAGGATAGCATTTTCAAATGTGAGACCAGCAGTCTCAGGAGGGCTTTACATATTTTCAAATTTTATATATTTTCATGTGTTTTTCTTCTTAGTACTGTAAGATCAGTTTCTTTAAAGATAGATAAGTTTTGCTATAGAAGCAAATCTATAAATTAAATAAATTTATATAAATTTATATAAATTTATACAAATTATATAAAAATTATATAAAAATTATAGATATAAATTAAATGTCTGGATATTTTTAAGAGCTATTTTCTATTACATACAGGATTGAGGACTGAATTCCTCATATGTATCAAAAGCTATCTGCACCCATCAGTGTTAACAAAGCTGAACTCCAAATGCCACTCAAAAATGCCCAAGCACTTGTTAGCTTATCTCTCTGCTCACCTCTCAGCTTACCCACATGGACATACAGCACATAGCCAGATATTGATTAAACACATCTTTTCCACTGCACACTCTCTGAAATATCTGGTTTCATCCTACCGGCTGTGTGATGTCCAGTTCAGTCTGCTCTGCCATGTGACCAGCATTTCTTGGAGGTCAGAGTTAGCTCTTATATTTGCAGGGCTGCAGCCAGCCTGGGCTGGGGCTCACCAAGCAGACGGACAAACATCTCAGCCTGACATTGCAGACTCCAGTGAGACTTTCCAGGGTCACAGAAAGCCAGCCAAGAAGGGGCTTAAAGCTTGTTGTGTACTGACTGCATGACAATTACATGACCTGTTGCCAACCAGACATCTCAGCCTCAGCTGAAGCACCCAAGGTTCCCACAGGATACAAATAGAGGCTCATGGAAATCATCTGAGCCACATTTCTAAGAATCTTTAAGTGCAGCAAGAGCTAAAGAAAGGGATTTGCTGAGCTAAAGCATTCCTTAGGGACAGCCACTTGCTAAACACTATTTTGCCTGGAGATAGATGAGAAAGGGACGAAGGGGACGAAGTTCTAGGCCTAAATAGTACAGTTTTGTTTGCTTCTTAGGGGCATATCAGATCATGTCTTGACTGCTGGCAGTAGTAGTAGTCAAGTAGTGTGAAACTCATTCCCAGCATGGAACAGATGGAGCAGATGCTCATTCCCAGATGCTCCCAGATGGAGTAGGAGGTCTGGGAGGCTCCTCTTGAAAGACTGCAAAGGGATGGAGATCACACTGATGATCTAAGGTAGATGTAGACCCTGCAGTGGACAAAATATTGCTTTTTTCACTATTTTTTGCAAAGGGAACAGCTTAGCTAAAGGCTGGAGCCTGAACATACTGTAGAGGATTGACTGTACAGTCAGGAGATAAAGACCACTCTGCAAATGGAGGAGAAAACCAAGCTGACTATATAGATATGTTTTTAGTTTCTTCCGATAGCACCATTGCACTACATATAAACTTTGGAGCAGGATCAGAGATCTGATTTTCTTCCAAATGAGCAAACATCATGATCAGCTGGAAAAGCTCAATATTAAACTTAATCTATGGCTTAGTTAGTATTTATTTATATAGGTGAAGTCTTATCTCCCCGGTACAATGGGCTGAATCCATTTCAATTTAATCCTCAATATTTCACTCTCTTAAAAATTAATTTCCCAGGAATTATCCACATACCTTTTACTTACTTTTCAATTCTAGAGGGAACTTAGTAGTAGGAAAATTTTTATATTCTCTTCAAGAATTCCTTAGACATTGCCCATACTATCAATCATACAATGACAAGGATTTTGGTAGTTTCAGAAGTGGAACTGAAAGAGAACTGTTGCATCCAGGGCACTGAAAGTGTTTCATCACATCTTTCTCAGGAGCCAGAAGCTGGGTAACTGCTATCTGAAGCATGCCTGGAGGTTGGCCATGTGAGCTCTAATATGCAAGTGCTCACCAAGAACAGAAGGCTGGGGACTGTCAGAAAATCACATCTGCTGTGGATTGGGTGTGGAGGAGCACAGATCCAGTAGGTCAGTCATTGGATGGCACACCTACATGGGAAAAGACGTTTAAGAGACAAGGGACTGATGCTTTTAGAAGATTACATACACCTGCTAAGTGTTTGAAGGTGATCATACTTTGAAGATGAAGCTTGGTAAAAAAACAGTAGAAAGAGAGGGAGGCCTATTACTGTATTACACACAGTTGGTATTTTTACTGTAATGGAGATTTTCAAAAACATGTGATTTTTGTTAAACTTAGAGGGATCTTTATGTATTTTGATGCAAAATGGGTGGCTAATCAATAAAATCTGAACAAAACTGAATTATATAGGAAAATCAAACTTGACAGAAATCAAAAAAGCATATCGTACTCTAAATGTACAATTTCACTGTATGTCTCTTTTTTACTGTAGCAACCAGGGCACAAGGGCAGTATGAACATGTGGTCCTTTATTTGATGAGGGATAATAATCAACTAAGCCAAAAGGAAGGGAAGTAGATTTTCCTAGTTCAGCTGCTAATATAATCTTTTATGTGTTCCCAGTTGTATAACCATTGCTCCGTGCAGCATTGTAACATGCAACCATTGTTAAATGGTAAAAAACTGAGCAAATATCAGAGAATCCAAATGTAGAGAAATAGCATTTGATGTCACTCTCATTATGCAATGGGCACAATATTTCAGATCCCAGCCCTGCTTTCCTACTTTGCTGCTTGCTTATGCCTTCATTGGCCTAAGGCCTCATGTCCTTGTAAGAAGGGATTCTGCTGAGACTTGTAGTTGCTGCAAATGTCTGGTGACCATGGAAGCAACACAGCTTGTGGTAGGACCTCCTGCTTTGCTGATCTTTCACCATCCCAGTAGTGTTGGATACTTGAGGTCTAACCATTAGGAATGTTGCAGCATCTCTCTTGAGACTACAGGTGCTACAGTCCTTCCACTGAGGAGATCATTCTCATTTTAGGCTGTGAAAGGTGCAGCTCCTTTCCATCAAAAAAGTTTCAGCTAATGACTACTTAGACATGAATTGATCCTCCATTACACAATTACTGACCTACTTCAACTCTTATCTAGAATTAATGACTCTTATTAATGTCAATAATAACCATAAATCCATGAAGGTCTTAAATCTATAATTAGTTCTGATTCCTTGCTTCATATTGGCCTGAACCCCAACCATAACTTCAGATTTCACAAAGCCAGCCTCAGAAATATGATTGATAATGTGGTCTCCATCACCTAAAACTCCAAATTAGTCTCACTTACTTCTTCTAGATCTGGCTTTATCCTAAACAGCTTATCTTCTTTTGTTTCCAAATGTAAATTTCAAACCAATTCTAAGTCTAGTCTTAAGGCTAGATCTTGAAGGAATTATAACTAGATCATCTGGTCTGAGAGTAAGCTTTGTGTAAGATCAACAGCTCCCTCTAAACATGCATAAACATGCATAAACATGCATAAACACCTCACTTTTAACTGTTCTAAGTAAATCATAATTATAGTTCTGAGTACAATAGTAATCTATATTGTTCTCTCTACATTCTGGTTTTTTCTAGAACTAAGCATAATTTGTGTGTCCCTCTAAGCAGCAGGATTAAGTCAAGCTTGATGGCCACTTCTAAATCCAATATTATCTTGTGGTCTCAGCTTCATGTTGACCCAATCTCTGAAGTCAACCTTCATGCCAAAGATAAGTCAGATTTAAGCTCCACCCTGAGTACATCACTAGGAAGAAAACATCAGATGTTCATTAATTAGCTATAGTTAAGTAAGTTAAACACATCATGCAAACTTTTATGGCAAAAGCCACAAGCCAAGTTCAGGCATTTTGCAGGCTCATCCAACATCATAGCCTGAATCCAAGCCCATAAACCCAGCCAGAACTATTCCCAAATCCTACAGAGTTCATAATAAAAACTAAACCTGCAATCTGTTTCAGACAGGCGATTTAGCATAGCTTTACCAGCCCTTATTTGCAACAGTCCTAAGGCCCATACCAATGAGCCCATCCTTTCCCAGACTACATTTCTTGGCTAATACCAAATTTAATCCAAACTTTAAAGTTAGGTTAGTGATTCCGGTTAAACCATAGCCCAAAACTATTCATACAAAAGCCTGTTACTTGCAACCTGGAGCATATCAAAACTAAAACAAATTCTAATCTGTCCTCGTTTTCAAGAGCATGTTCGGCCTCCTGAATTACACTGATCTAATCATTAGCAGGCAGCCTCAACCCTTTTAAGTTTTGCTTGATGGCCAGTTTTACTTTTAGCACAGTCATGTTGGGTGCTGTGGGATGCCCAGCCTGTAGCAGTACACCTCTGTCCAGAGGTATGGCATTAATGACTTGTATTGTTTCTTTAGTGTCAAATATCTGCTTTTCTAAGACTGATATCATCTCTACAGGTTTTCTCCAAGTGCTCTAAGAGTGGGGATTTTTTTTGTACCACTGTTCCTTGCTCCATAAGTCTAAAGTCCACTCAGTCCTGACCCCACACTGGGAAAAAGTTCTGTGCTGCATCATACAAAGCATCTGTTCCTACTCCTGTGTATCTGTGACCTTCTAATAGTCTGCACCAGGCATGAGATTCTGTTAAATGGCTCTGCACTGAAGACTCCCTTCCTCTCAGTGACCAACAAACACTTATGTACAAGATAGAGACAGGATGATGATCTGACCAGTGATTTGGCATGTGGTATGACAGAACAATACACAGGTTTATTTTTTACAAGTTATTTCACTGTGATTTCACTACACATTTACACTTTCTCATTAATTTTGAGTTTTGAGCAATATTCCCATGGTCCTAAATTACCTTCAGGGTCAAAGAACTGCACCCCTCTTCCAGCACAAATTCTGCACAGCTAGGCATGGGCTCATGGCACACAAGACAAATGGTTCTTCTCCAATATTGCTTCATTTTGGTTAATATAATTTGTATTAGAATCACTTTTACTTTAGAAGTGGGAGCAACTTTGATTCGCTCACCCACCCACCTCTTTTGCCTTTCCTAGCACTAGTTCAGGGTTATTGATACTGACAAATCCAAAGGATGAAAAGGATTTAATTTTTCATGTTTCTTTCTCAGAAAAAAAAAGGCTTTTTTTTTTTTCTTTTAGGCAAGGAAAAACCTTGACACTGATTGTACTCAATAAGTACAATTTTTAGCACAGATTTCCAGGCATGTATATATTAAAATGTATTAATGCATCCACAGAAATGCAACTGAACTGACTAATACAAAACGACCAAAGAGCAACTCCATTAATTCTTCATATAATTTACTGTAATGTTATTACAACACAAAAGATAAAAATCTTCCCACAGGCAATTCACAAAAGCTATGATTTATTTCATTTTATACAGACAAAATGTACTGAATTCATCAAACCATTTATCTGGTTGAACTAATGGGTCATAAAGTGGAAATTTCTCATTTGGTTTTGCTAGTCACAATTATTATGGGTTTGTTTTGTTCTGCAGCACTATGACAGAATTCTCTCAACTGGCTATTTGAATATTAGAATATTTTTTATTGCTCTTTGCTCTTGACAATGAGCTGCAATTTCCAAGTGTGATACTTCATGACACTTTGTGTCCTGCAGCCTTCTGGAGAATCTGCACATTTAATGACATATGATCATATCTTAGTTCAGATAATGAGCAGATATAGTAATTTATGGGGGGGGAAAAATAAAAAAAACCCCAACAAACTCCAGTGCAAAATGGTTCACATAACAACAACAAAACTACTGAAAATGGTGCATATAGGTCCCATATCCCTTAAGAGAAATTACGTACACAGTTCTTTTTATGTAGAGCCTAACAGATTAAGACCCTGTCTGCTATAGATTGCCACCTTTCTTGAAATTCTACATATTTCCCTCACATACATTCAACAATATGGAAGTTTTGACCTAAATTAACTATTTGTACCATGTCATTTGTTAGCTGATGGAGCCAAGGATTTCAGGATAGTGGCATATCCCTTGCTATAGTGGCATATCCCTTACCTTTGTACTCCCCATCTTTACTCCTTGGAACAGGAGGTATCTCCTGTCACTGACTATAGAAGTGACTTGCATACATAGGGAGGAAATCTGACTTTTATAGGACTAATTTTAGGATAAAATATATCCTAAAGAGTCATGAAGAAAGAACTCATTTGCAGTACTTCATTTACTACAAAGCTTTGTCCAATAAACACTGAACAATCTGTGTTACATCCCATTGTGAATTTGTATAGAAATCAAAGCTTTCTTGCACCATTATGGTACTTTTGGTCACAGCTCAAGTCTTCATCCTGAATTACAGAGCAATTGAGCTGAAGTCTTCCAGTTCTCAATTACTGAACTATGGTGGTTTTTTTCTACATAAAGTGTTTCATTTCCAGAATTCTTGATGACCTAGTCCTAGTCAATGTTTTTGATTGCATTTCTGCAGCCAGACATCTCATGATAGAGAGACACTAAAGGAAGTTACACAGCATCAGAAAGAAAAGTTTCGTTCAGGTAGCATCCATTTCCTCCACCAAAAAATGTACTTTTCTTCAATTCCACAGTATTCAGCATATATTTTGGAGTGGATTTAAATCCAAACCTGAATCTGGTGTTGGGACAGTCTGATTATAAAATAACACCTGCTATTTAGTGAATGCTTAGCAAGAAGCTTGTTTTGTAAGTGTGTTCTCTTCTCTTCACCTCTGTAACACCACCAGTGAATATTCTTGGCTTTTCCAGAAACACAAATAAATGTGTATTTGTGAAAAGATTATCATGGCACTTGTAAAACACTTTCTAAAATTAAAATAGCTATCTGAAGGCTTGCAATATTTTTAAATAATCTTTATTACTTTTGGTCTCAGTTTACACAATGAGATGTGCACTAAACAAATGAAAGTTGATTAATGTATTTTAACGGATTTTCATTAAAGAAACTTTGAGCTCATACCACAGGTAATTCTGAAATCCCATGAGATTTAGTGGCATAGTTTCATTTCCTTCAGTTATCCAGCTACAGCAGCAGGCTACTGCAGTTAGTTAGCTTATGATATTTGCATGTTTTGTTGGTTTTATTTTAAGAGGAAGAGAAATAAAATTCCATAATATGTTTTATTTATTTCCTGAGGACTTTCACTTACACAAGTAGGCACTAAACATTTGAAATTTACTTTCCAGAACACAACAGTAAAAAACTTAAGAGTTTGGCTTAGTTTCAATTAAAACAGTAAAAACTGATCCTGTAAACATTTCCATAGGAGGTAGGATACATACATTTGACAATCTGTCAAATATGAGAAAGTAAACAGTTACTCTGTGGTCCTAATAAATAATGAGCAACACAGGCATTAAATAAACATTTTTTATATATATAAAAAAAGATATAAGTGAAAGACTAAAATAGCATTTTTAATAAATTAGGAATAGATGTAGTAATTTCTTTACAACTTATTCTTGTGTGCAAGAATCACTGGTTCTTTCTGCTTACCCTGAATTTCTGACTGAAAAGCTGTAATGGTAAGAACAATCCTGAGAGATTCACAAGCAAGACCCAATCTAAATATAGCTATTTTTTGTGTGTGAAGGGCTGATAATATCACTAAAATGGGTCCTTTAATATGTAATACTTTTATCTTCCACCAGCTTGGAAGGGGATTATCATCATAGCCTTAATGTCAGGGGTTGGAAAGTAAGCTTAGGGCACAGACATGCCTCTCCCAGTTAGGTTCCTCCAGCAGCTGCTCCCATGAAGACAGTGTTGATTGGTGGTAAAGATGGCACCATATCTCTGCTTGCTGAGGCATGGACCTCCAGATTTTCCTGGGAAGGGAACTGACCAGATGTTCCGTACATACACTGTGAAGAAGATGTGGTTTGCAAGCTTGAAGCTGTGGGAAAAAAAGATACCATCATTGCAAGTTTTCAATTTATTGAATTTAACAGAAATCACAATCCAGTTTCATTTGATGGAAACTCCTGTCTACCACGCACATCATCTGAAGAACAGAAATGTCTGATCTTCTGTGCAAGATTACTGTGCAAGCAGTAGGAAGATGCAATCTTGTGTAGCAATAAAGTGTCCTAGTTTATATTTTCCATGTAACCCTTTTTGGAATGTGAGACCAAACTGAGATGCTATTTGTTTAAAGCATATACCAAAACAAGCCCTTCAGGATTGGGTATTTCTGCCTGAAATTCACTGTCAGTGGGAGCTTTGCCTAATACACACAGTTATTGAAGTATAGGATGCAGGACCAGAGCACAGGAAGTATATACTGAGACACCCCTGACCCAGGACTCATTTGATCTGTTTGACAGTGAGGATGTCCAAGAGACCCTAGAAAAGCCCAGTCTGCTATTAGTTTACTTAATAATTAGAAAGTGCTTCCTAATACATATTTTTATGCAATTCAGGCCAATCATTCCGATCCTTGTGGACAATGGATCATAGACCTCCTTATGGAAGCAAATTTATTAAACTCAGTTTTAAGGAAAACATACCTTATATATTGTGTATGTGAGCTACAATTTAATACTCAGCATTTGTTAGGATGCCAAAAATTCATAGCTGCTCCTCAATTATTGGCTATACTTACACATAGGGGTCCGGCAGACAATTGAAGGTGAGGACTCTGTGTAGTATGAGCCTGTTTGTTTTCTTCTGCTGTCATCCAAGATATTCAGTGGATCATGTATATCACTGTAGGATGGCAGTGGCCGAATGCTGCTGACACTGCTGATTACAGAAACATGTTGGTCCACCATTGTTCCAAGTCTGTGAGATTCTGAATAATTTATGCTGTTGCCATAATATCCTAATTGAAGATTGGAAAAAACAAAAGATGAATGAAATTACTGCTAGCATATGAGCCAGTGACAACCTTGGAAAAGCAGTACTTTTTACTGGATGAAGCCCTTCACAATAAGATTACTTATGTACACCCACAGCCTGGGAAAATAAGCAGCATATGTAAGGACTGACCCAAAAGAGAGGTGCTAACAAGGAAACCAAAAGATGGTAATGCCTTCATTACAGAAAATTGCTCTTTCCTTCCAGGTTCAAAATCAAACATAGCCTGCAATCAGTGGCCTTAAGAGACACCTTTGGGGAGTCCTATCCACAAAGTTCAGTGCTTCCTTCTGAAGCTTACAACCAAGGAAAGCATACATGGGAAGAAAATCTGCAGGATAGTATGTACTCACTGCATAGACAAATCCAGATTAAAGTAATATTTCCACTGTGTCTTTCCTCCAGAAGAGGGAGGTGTTTTGCTGACTGTATCTCTGAAGCAGTGATTTTACATTTGAATTATGAGAAATGAAAGGGACAAAGTCCCAAACTATTGCTAATGCATATTTTTATACTTCTTTTCACCCCGTCACTAGAATGGTCCATTATGCTGGTTGCAGGGGTAAGTTATCTTGTGTCTGCTCTGTTTCATAGCAAATGTTTTGGGGGCTTTTCAAGAGACTGTTAAACCACAAGGTCATTCTGGTTTTGCTTCCTTTGTGCAAGATACGGTGATGATACCAAAGGAAGATTAGCATAAGGCAGCAGATACATTTGAGGTCACCAGAGGAAAATAAGCCTTTAAGTAGCTTACTAAGTTGCTTTACAATCTCTATGTGTTATCAGAGAAGTGGAAAACAGGAATGTATAAATAAAAGCTGAAATACATCTTCCAGAGAAAAAAAGGCAGGGGAAAAAGTGTTTTCCTCCAGCAATGAAAGAGAAACAAAAGGAAAAAGAAAATATGTAATAATACCGTTGGAAGCATTAGCAGGATAAGCTGTTCCTGGACATGTAGATACCGAGTTGTTCAAAAAATTGAAACTCCCGGTATTCAGAAACTGCATATTGTGTGTGTCCTGAGACATGCCAGATGGACCATAGCTGGAAGGGGATCTGGCATTGTAGGGAGACACAGCACAACTGTTGCTGAAGTAGTCTCTGGAGAACTGCTGTTCACTCAAGGCATTGAATCGGCTGGGCTCTGCTCTGTGGTCGTAGACTCCTGAAGTGGAATGGGCCTGTGTCCTGAACATAGCCTGGTAATTGGAATTGTTTCCATAATAATTCTGATTAGTCTGTGACAAAGTCTGATAAAGGGGTTCTGAGTAGGAAGAGCACTGTGAATGTGTTGATAACATGGGACCTATGCTGGGAGGTCTCACAGCCATTGGCCCCTGGTTGATAACACTTCCTCGGCTGACCATGGCTGGTGAAATGGGTGGAGTCATGAGGTGACCAGTGCTTTGAGACAGCTCCATTTGATCTGGAATAAATAAACATTAGCCGTGATTAGTGTCCATACCTCAGTACTGCTGTTAAGACACAAACCCTCTAATGAAGTGCAGATTAACATTTGAAACTTTTACAAAAGATATGCACTGGCCTCCACCTATATAATTCACAGCTTCTACTTCATGGCTTCAGGCTACAAATCTTCCTCCTTTCATTCTCCAGCTTCGAGGTGCCACATTCAGTGGGAATTTCCAACAGTTACAATCCTTATGTGCTCCAGGTTTACTGTTAATTCTCTTCTCACGAGAACCTCACCAAGGCCAGAGTCCTAAGATAGTTTTACTGTTTTTCCAAGGGGAACTATTACTGGCAGGGTAATTACAATTGCTGACTTCTGTAAATCACCACAGAAGGTGAGCTCATGAAATGTTTACTAGAGGTCTTCATAAATGTGTGTGGTCATTGCTCCTCCTACAGCAACATGTTACCTCAAACTCAAAGACCAACAGGCAGATTAGGGAAGGAGAAGAGTTGATACACACCTGCCAGCTGCATACTCTCCCCATCTCCTGTGGTGAAGGGGTTCAGCCCGGAAGATGCACTGCTGGGCTGGCCAGCTGACAAGGACACGTAGGTTTGCTCTCCAAGGCACTCGTTTTTGACTGAAGTGTCACTGGGCAGAGGAGCAGCTTTGTTGCGATTTGCTAGGAAGCAAGAGCTTGGTGATGCAGTGAAGGTGGCTTTGCTTGCATCTGGAAGGGCAAATGAAAACCTTGTTGGCTGTTATGTATCCTCACCACACATAAATTCTGTATGTATCATTTTTCCTGACCACAGATCCACATCATGCAGTATCAGCTCCTTACTGAAGCTATCATAGTGAAGGTATGAATCAGATTTATTCCCTTGAAGTAAATGTCAACAATGAAGTCAAGTAAAGAGCATTAAGAGTGAATCAGGATCAACATTTCATCCTAAAGAATTAACAATGCTAACTTTAGAATGCTTGAACTCTCTTCATATTGATTTCTAAAGAAAAGCATTTGCAATACTCCAGAACTCTTCAGCTTTTTGCAGACTATTGATAAAGTCAGTTTTGCTGTTCTTCAGAGGAAACCATGATTTTACAATTTTCAAGTTTCAAGTACTTCATGTCAACACATAAGGATAAGGCAACTGTCACACAGGCCAAGTTTTTCTCCTTTTTCAGCCTCTCTCCCCTGGAGGCTGAATTGAAAGTGCAGCATCTACTGTCAGAGAAATTCTATGCACATTTCTTGCAGCAAAGTGCAGATTTAGAGTAACAACAACCAAAAAGTTACGGATTGACTGCCAGTGCTAATGCTAATGCAAAACAATTCTGCAAGTTTCTGAAGTTTCAATGGATTTTTAAGGATTTGCTGGGACCATAACTTGATCCGAATCAAACTTCATTCTTTTTATAGCAAAGGACCTGGAACATATAATTTTAAACTGTCTAACTCTGAAGAAGCCTGGTAGATGCAAAATGTTAAGGATACTGTTTTCAAATAATTTTATATCTCTTCCATAATACTAATATTCATTATATCATTATATACCACATTATCATTATATATATCACATTATATATAATATATCACATTATCATAATACTAATATTTAATAATACTTCAGATGCATGGTAAATAGGGTTCCAAACTTGGGTTCCAACATTGAAGGGATATTTGCACTTTGGTAACATTTAATAGATTCCTAGTTCAAGCTGTAATTACATATTTAAGATGTGGGGAGAAACTGAATTAGGAATTCCTGCCCTTTCTGCTACTTATACCTCTTTTCACACCTCAGTTCATAGCACTTCAGATGCACCTACAAGTTTTTGCTGCATCCAAGATAATTTCAGTGATCCTTAGTATTGACATTCCAACAAAATGTTATGAAGTGAACAGTGGTAGGAAGGTGGGAATGAATTGCTGAGTGACTGGTCACAAACTTTACAGATGAATTTGTTTCAGACAATGTTGCACATAACGACACCTTCAGGAGAACACAGTAAACTTGCTTCAGCTTAAACAAATACATAAATTTTGAAACATAGCA
Source organism: Poecile atricapillus (assembly GCF_030490865.1). Lineage (NCBI taxonomy): Eukaryota > Metazoa > Chordata > Aves > Passeriformes > Paridae > Poecile > Poecile atricapillus. Next base: position 49,169,095 of record NC_081251.1, on the reverse strand, counting down.
GTACATGCAAAAGAACCAAGCTCTAGCTACCTAAATTCTTCATGTATTTGTCCAGTAGATTCTGGAGTTCTTGTTCTTTGTCATTGTTGAACTGTGTCTCCATTGCAAGCAGGATGTACTCATCTAGCAACATGCGGATCAAATGAAAAGAACCTTTTGGAGGAGAAAGAGAGAGAGAGTAGCTGAGTTATCTCTGTGACCATCTCTCACCACTCCACAAGAAGCCAGTGAAACAAACAAATAATTGTGGACTTTAAATGACCTGGTAAGACCAACAAGGAATAGTGCCTTACTCCTAGCTCTAATCTCTCTTTGCACTGGCCCACCTAGCTCAATTGTTTACTGTCCTGTAGGCTATTTGACCACTAATTACATCAAAGAAAAATACTGATGAAAGTGAGACATGCTTTATACTTGAAGAGAGCACACAGTGGAACTAGATAAGGCTGAAGTTTGCTAGAATGCCTCTGCTCTATTTCTGTTTGCCTTGTACTAAATAACCAGACAATAACTGGTAAAGTCTTTGACCTTATTTCAAGGATATATCACATTAAAAAATGTATGTGTCCCTACAGCCATTTCAAATATCCTTTGAATTTTAGATAACAAAGTACCTATCACTAAACATATGAAATTACATACTAGAGTTTCTTTCACTTGTTCTGCTATCTTCTCTCTTATATAAGGTTCTGAGTGTTCCCAAAAATGTAAAATTCCTAAAGATGCATGTATGAGCTTTGATTTTTAAAAGCCACAACCACTTTTAAATTGATCATCTTCTGATTCCAGAATTGTGTGGTGACTGCCAAATTCCTTTTTTTTAAATTAAAATATACCATGAACAAGAACTTATATACAACAGTAATTTTTTTACCAAACTGATCCACAGGTAAAACCAGTAATTTATTTTGTCTCTTATACTGAGATGTGCAGTCATTGCCATATTAGAACAAACAAAGTTTCTAGCACTTAAATGTCAAAGCAGTATCAAAACAGCAATTCAAAAGAAAAATACCTTTTAAAAATAAACCTGGGATACAGATGACCAGCAAAATATTACTAGCATTTACTGTGAAATATTAGTTTGAAAAATACATCACACAGTATTTGTGGCTTTGACCAAAGAATTTTTAGATTAGGATGGGTTCCTCAGCACAGGAAATGGTAGAAAGCTGCCAAGTGCTTAACTTATATGTACAAAATATGAGTGGTTTTATAAAGCTCGGGTACCAAAACTTGATGCGTTGTTTAGAGTTAGGTTATGCATCACTCGAGCACCAAAAAAGCTCCATTTCAGAAGGAAGTCTTGAGCTCTCTTCTTTAATGACCTCCCATTTTGCTTGCTTGCCTGAAAGAGAACAGTAAAGTACTGTTAAGTATACTCACTTGCTTTCTGCCAATAGGAGAGATGAACTGAATATCCTTGAGAGTTCAAGGAGTCTTTGACTCAGGCTGATGTGGCAGAGTGAATCAAGCTGCCTGATTCAAGCTATCTCCTTGCTGTGTGACCTAACTTGGTAAATGAGAGCAGCCTTCACTCTTTCCAGTGCAGTCATAGAATGTTGTCTGTCAAGGTTGGGTGAAGCAAACTGCTTACTGCTTGGGCCCTGATGATAAATGACTCCATATTCTAGTATGAAAGGTGCCAAGGAAGGTAGGAAGGAAAGAAGGAAGATCCCACCCTCTTGCGCTGCTATTTCATAAAAACAGGGAATATAAATTAGTCTTTGTACTTAAATTTAATCTGTATAATAGTCGTCAGAATTTCCCTTATAGGTATGTTACTATCATGATGATCAAAGTGATGCTTTTTATACTGCATATTTCATACAGTCACTTTGCTCTGGCAGTGATTTGTTTGTGTGGTAACATATGCCCCGTTAGTTTCTCAAACAGCAAGCAGAAAGAAGCTGTTGTGTGGGTTTGACAGTAGCCACACTTAAGCATGAACTGAAGGCAGACAGCAGTGGAAGGATTACATGTTCTGTAAATGATTAGCTTCTGCTCAAGTTGATCTAGCTTCATATCAAAACTTGTTGGTACTTCTTCCCATAAGTATAGGAAAACAATGCTAGGAACATCTTGTTCTAATGGTTTACAGTAATAGAGTCACAAATTGGGTAAATATCTTTTACTTACCTATAAGTAAAAGTCCTTTCTTTTGTTCTGAGCTGTAGTTTATTAATCCCTACACAACTACAAGCATATAAAATACTTGTGATGAAAATACATCTTGGTAATTGGAGGTGGGCAATTTGATGGTGGAATCCCATCAAAACCATCAATTACTGTGTTAAGCACCTTACAAAGCTACAAAACTGTATCTTCCACCCTGAAATGTAGAAGTCCTTCAGGAGGCTAGCTACTTATGAATCCACCTGCTGCAGGAACTTGTACCACACACAGTACCACCCAAATGCCACGGAAGAGAGATTGCTTCTCTAAGAAACAGCTTTTGCTCTCCTTACTCAGAGCAATCCCCTGCAATTCTGCAGGCACACATAAGATGGAAGGGTTTCTGTCACATACAATTTGTGAAAGTGCTGACTTTAGTGTTTTAGCTACAATACTTCTTAGTTTGTCACACACATAAGACTGCTCAGCATGATTAATCTGAACTAATATGATCGGAATCTCGGTCACCAAATGACAAACTTCTCTGTCACAGTAAGGCAATAGGAGCAGAGGTGAAAATTCCTTGGGGAAAATCAGTGTGACTGCATAAGGAGTAAGGGGAGTAGGATTTGTCTGGAGTCAGGCAGAACATTTGAAAGGTACCTTGATAACCCTTTGCTCAACCACAGTATCCAACCATTCAATAAAAGATTCCACAGTGGCATTCTTCTTTAGAAGGTCCTTCAGTTCTTGGAACACTGTAATAGAGTCATCTACCATGTAAAAAGGAGAACATATCATGGCACTCTACTCTGAACACGAGAAAAAGCCACTCACCAGCCATATGACAATATTGTAGCATGGAAAGGAAAATAAAGAATTAGAGCAGTGAAGAAATAAGTAATTTCCCAGCAAAGCAAGCACACACACATCCATCACACACATGTATTTTAATTACTTAAGCATTACAATGATACAGATTGCAAGACAATGAAGTTTTATAAGAAAATAAAAGCAAAAGATTATTGTATTTTCCATTCCTTTGTAGAGTCAGTCATGAAAACCTTTCTAATACTACATTTACTAGTAAAGCTTTCTCTGTAATATGGCAGATTTGCAGTGTCTTATGTTTCCTTCATACCTTACAAGTTTCTCACTATAGGATATAATTTCCTCAATTCTCATTTTCAAAAAAACTGCATGAATAACCAGTTATTTCTCTTGTTCTTTTCTTTTTTAAGCAGTATGAAAGAAGACAAAGAATAAAATAAAAAATGACTACACAAAAAAAGTAGGAAAGAGGCAACTCAAATGAAAATGTGAATGAAATTGTGAATTATTAAAGAGAACAAACGTTCATAATCAAAGTAATAATATTTACAGGACAACACATTCTTATTCCTTTCAAGAAACTCTGAACAACATGACTCCTATGACAAAGTTCTCTTTTTAATAGAGAAAATGGCTATACCTATTTTTCAACAATGTATATGAAAATGAACTACCTCAAAATTTATAGGTCACTCTATTCTGTGCATGAAAATAGCTGCTACACTAAATAGAAAATTACATCTATTTTTAAAGTTCAACTTTCAGAAGAAAATAAGATTAAATAAAAAAAATAAACCAGTTTGAATATCCATTTTATTAAGCCATAATGAAATGATATTTTGGACAAATCTTTCAAGAACTGATCTGTGCAATATCCCCATATAATTAGGACCAAGTTCCAAAAGAGGTTTTCAACTGATGTAAATGAATTTTTCAACAACCATTTAAAGTTATCTAGCTGGGATGACTTTCCAGCACAAGCTTCTGTTCTCGTAGGACATGCTAGGGCAACCAATTGGTTTTCCTAACCTCCTGAAGTTTATGGTGAACTAGATTAGAGAATGCAGAGTCCACGAGTGCCCTGTCTCAGTCAGTCCAAGTAGACTGGTGTGGCACAGAATGAAAGAATTAATTACTTTTAATGGTCCAAATATATCACCATGGACTTACATTCACTGTAGGCTTCCCCATCAGAGTCTGTGCTGCCTGAAACTGCAAGAAGGGCCTGAGAACCAATACTATTCAAATCAACTTTTTCAATATCTGACACCATGGAATTCACCACATGCTGATCAAAAAGAGCTGGTCGAGCAATCTGCAAGAGAAAGCAAGGTAAAATACTGAGATCCTGTTGTGGTTTTGCCCCAGCTGGCACTGCACCACACAGCCACTCAACTGCTCTCTACCCTGCCAAGGGATGCGGGAGAGAATTAAAAGAGTACAAGTAAGAAAACTTGTTGGTTAGGTTAAAAACAGTTTAATAATGTTTTAAAAGACAGAAAAAAAATAATAACAACAACAACAATAATAATTTAAAAGTTTAAAAGAAACACCAAAAAACAACAGAGAAAACTACAGTCCAGCAAAGAACAGTGATGCAAATGAAAACACCTGCTCACCACCAAATGACCAATGCTGAGCCAGGTCCCTGAAAAGTGGTCCCCTGCCAACATTTCCACAGTTTTATTGTTGATCTGTGGTATGGAATATCCCTGTGACTAGCTGGGGCCAGCTGACCCAGCTATGTCCCCTGACAAACTTCTGTGCCCCTCCAACTTACTTGCTGGCAGTGTGGTGTAAGAAGCAGAAAAGACCTCGGGTGTGTGTAAACACTGTTCAGTAGCAACTAAAATAGCCCTGAATTGTCAATAGTTCCCAGTACAAATCCAAAATTTAGACACATACTATGATGAATAACATTAACTCTATCACAGCCAAAACCAGTACAGGCCCACACCTCGGGATCACCCAAAAAACTGCTCAGAGAAGAATCTTATTATGTTTAATTTTATTGTCATGGCTGGGTTTATCACAGCTCCAATGAGATAATGTTTCCCTTTCATTAGACTCCTGATGCTCTTCTAATGTGCCTTCCTATCAGATTACCTTCACAACATCACCCATATGCTGCTTTTGTATTTATGAAAGAGAAAATCAAGTCAAGATGAATGTGTGGTGTGTTTACAGTTACTCATGAGGACTACCACCTCAAAGCCCTAGCATGGAAGGAAGTTCCTCAAAAGGCATTGTATCCTTTTGGGTAATCTATAAAACCATCACACAGAGGTGACTCTTAACTGCAGATACCTGTATTCTGATGACATAGCCTTGGAGTCTTCAACTACCTGTCATTCCCTCATTCTTTCTTCTTACTCAAAACTCAAACAGAAATAGAACAACATGGACAAGACAGTGAATCTTTGCTAGGCAAGAAGAATCATCTGTTATTTTCCAATTTGGCACTAAACAAAACACACATATATTCCACTTGATCATTTCATTGGAAAAAGTTCCTGTGATGACACTTCATTATAACCATGGTCTTTGCTCTCTTTTCTGGTATATAAGATTGCAGTTCTGGTCAAATCTATTTATGGTCACTTTCTAATTTCATGGTTAAAACTACAAGATTTAAGGCTTTCAAGGCTGAAGGTCAACCCTGAAAAAATAATGCATTGTATCTCATAGCCAGAAGGGTACATTGAATACAACTGACACGTTTTTGAATGTATAATCTTATTCTGTTTACCTGTGCCAGGTGTAGGAATGATGTCTGTCGTTTCAGGGAGGAAACAAATCTTCGTGCAATAGGTAATTTTTTATCTATCAGGCTTTCCGGTAGATTTTCCAAAGAGGAAGCAACCCACTGTTCCCAGTTTTTTGCAAAACTTCTTATATCTGCCAGTAAACTATAAGGGAAACAAAAAGTGATTTAGAGAATCACCGATAAAAATTTGCATTAGTTAAAATAATTTTGTTTCAATCTATGGCTAACAGACTTCTCAAAATATCTAGAAATTCCTCCTCAGGTGTTACCAGAAGAAACAGGAAATGACCAATCATTGATCTATATATTGACTGCATATTGATACATAACTTCTCTGGAAAAAAACTGTGGGCAAATTGGGACACTAAAATGCTATCTAATATTTTAAGGCTGTTCTACAGCTGGCCTCAGAACTGGTGCTATTTTGCCATACATAGTTTACTGTTCTAAAAATGAGCATAAATACTGTGAGGAAATTTCTCTAGAATACAGAATTACTGGTATTTATCTAGTGGAATATACCTACAAATTAGAATGTATCATGATTATTTTCAAATACCTACCTTTCTGGCATTTCTTGCATTGTTGCAGGGATGAGTACATCTGTAAGAACCTTCAAAAAGTTAACAGAAAATGACATCATGCTTCCACTGGTCATTTATTCATTCATCATGTCTGTCTTGTCTACTTAGATAGCAAAGTGATAAGTACAGAAAAGTTACACAGAATATAGCCATTCAACCTATTGTCCAGATAATTATATGCCTGGATTTTTCCAATCACTATTAGACAGGAACATATGAGATATTTATATACTTACTCTGCACCAATTGTATATTTTCTTTTATATCTTCACAGCAGTAAAATGAGAAAAAAAACCAAACAAGATATGCTATTCCCCATGTCTTAGAGTAGGGAAATCCATAGAAGTGAGATGCATGAACACTTTGTTTTTTCTAGCATCACCAAGTCTCTGTAAAGCAGATACTCAAGCATCCCCCAAGTCCTTGAAAGCTGTTGACTCGTTCTACCACACTGGACGTGACACTGCAGGCATTCAGTTTAGCCACAGAGTTCCCTGTTGCTACGTGTGGTGTGGAGCAGTTTTGGAAAAAACCTGTGCCTTCTGGCATGACATCTAAGGAATGTTACTGTGCAGGACAAAGTTGTTAGACAATATTCCAGAAATCTCCTTTCTCTGTTAATGTAAAAAGTTTGATAACAATCCAATGTAATTCCTTCTTTCTTCTGTCAGTTGTGATGTAAAGAATATCTAACATGATTATAGATAAGAAATAGTGAGAGACAAAGAAGAGGCACAATAGCAAATTTATGAACTTTTGAGAAAGTTGGTCTTAATCTATAATTTAATGCTCCTCTAGCATTAATCTATCATAAATAAAGTTAATATTAAATCTATTGAGATAACACATTTAGAGCAGGAAAAACCTCATAAACTCAGGGTACATTATAACCTCTACAAGTAAATGAGGCTTAATGACCCATCTCCTGGGTAGTAATTATGATTCTTGATGCTAATTACCTTTGCTTTACTATTCTACCTAAAACCTTACTTTACAGCTTTATATGCTTCTAAGTAATACATATTTTCTTTTCTGGATTTCTCATCATATTTTTATACAGTAAAGAAAGACAGATTACAATAAGGCATCAGAACTAAAAAGTTTCAAGTCTTTTGATTTGACTGGTTGGTGTTTACTATTAAGCCAATAGTTATTTCTTCTCATCATCACTATGTGATGTGAAATCTGTCAGACATTCATATGAGAATCCTTTTCTACTTCTATGGCACATCCTATCGGGGCAACTTAAAGTACTTTGCATCTACTAAATAATCATCTGATCTGACTTTTCAGATTAAAACCTCAGGAAACTTAGGTGGCATTACTTTGTTGTTTCCCTAGCGCTCTGTAAGTTATTCCTGACCATGTAACACTCCTAAGGGTCACTTAGTTTCAACTATTTATGTGGTCATGCCATGAGTTAGATCAAAGATCTCATATGGTATAAAATCTCTGTAGAACAAGTATTCCTTACTTTTTCTTAAACAATTTAGAACAATTTAGAATGTATCAGTTTTCCTGGTAGATCTAGCAGCACAGGAACAGAAATGAAAGACAGCCAACAGGAGGGGCAACTTAACCCAGCACTGTTCCAGTTTGGTAACATGAAACCATGGCCATGAAACCATGATCAGACTAGCACGTGGAATCAGCGATGTGCCACAGACTCTCCTACTGGGTAGAAATCTTTTCAGTGAAAACAAGGCTTCAGTTTTCATCCAGGATTACCTTAGCCTTGTCAGTGAGCACATGAGCATTTCTTTTTGCTACATTCAAGCAAGTAGGTCAGGGTTTCCCTGTTACTGTGCTGCCCAGTCACACATCAGGTTTTCAGCTGAGCTGAGACTGGAGTTTAGCTCTTAGAGGTGCCCATTTTATTTCTTTATTTCAATAATCTCCTTGCTGTTTTACAGCAGAAAGCAGTCATGGCACCCTGTCATTCTATCTTCTTACAGATGCAGAAGCTCTACAGTGGGTGAGATTATTCACGTAGCTTAATGCTTAACTTACCTTATATAGTATTGAGTCACAGACACAGAAAATGTCAATGATGATGGGATTTTCAAGCAAAGGAAGAAGATGGTCAGGCATTCCTTGCCAAAAGTGTAATAGGAAATGCTGAATCTAAAGAAATAGGAATCAGATTCATAGATATAAATTAAGCTTTCTTGGCTTCCCATGCATATGTACCAAGTGTGTGTGTTCAAACAACCTTACCTCTTCAAAGTTTCCATTAATTGCATTGTCAAGGACACACTGACAGTGTGTTTTGTACATCATGATAAGAGTATCTACCTGTTTTGGAAGAAAGAAATATTAAATATTAAAGAGTTTCTTAACTCTTTCCTTTACTGCTACAGTGGTCTAAATTTCTGCCTTGTGTAGCTAGTATTTAATCACATAATATAAACTGTATTGCAATGGATATTTACAAACAGGCAGCCTGTATATCTAGAAGTGATGAGGACATCACTCATCACTAGTTTTATCAACAGCTTCATGTCATTATTATACAAGCATTATTAAAGTAATTGTTTAAATCAAGCACTCATGCTGTGGTCAGACAGTAGCATCTGAGCCCATATACACTGTGAAAATGTGGATAGTAAAGTAAGGCAATATCTAGATCAGTCAGTCAGATGGTAAAGTAAAAATTCACCTTTCTGAAGCTAAGATTAATCCCAAAGAGCAGTGCAAGTTAATCATTAGGCTACTATAGGCGTCTATGAGTGTTCTGAAACATCATCTAGTTGGACAAATGAGAAAATAGCTGCCAGTCATTTGGTCAAAGTTTAATCACTGCCTCACATGAACTGAACTCTTAAAAGCAGAACTCCCTTTCATCTCATCTGAAATGGAGTGTTCTCTTATTTAAAAAAAAACAAACAAACAAACAAAAAAGAAAGTAGTGATTTTTAAAAATTGGAGCAAATTATAAGACAATAAATATACAAACTATTTTAAGGAAGGAAAAGTGCTAGCAAAACCATTCTTATGGTCCTGAATCACAGAAGGTTTGTCACAGCTTATGAATTTCTATCAGATTTTGAATGAACCTGGTGCCATCTTATTACAGTAGGTTCAGGATGCAGATTTCTTTGAAAATAAACCTTTCTGACTTTCAGAGATGCTTCTCTAACTATGTACCTTTGAAAAGCAATAGCAGGGTTTGAAACTGAAGAACATTTTAAAGAATTGTTTTTGAAAGGAGTTGATGAAATATAAAGGTCAGGTAAGTTCTCTCCAGAAACATTAAATCCAGGAATTACCCATCTATTTTAGTAATTATGGACTCTCCAGACATCTGAGTTGCAAGCAACTCCTTAAGAGTTTAATGCAGGAGTCAAACTTCATGTACAGGCTGCCTTCAACAGTACCTAAATATCTTACTTTCAATAACCTTTGGTCAGATAAGCTGAAGGAGAGAAAAGGGAGTATGAAAAGAAAATAAGAATTAAGAGAACAAGAGACAAGGAAAGAACAGCAAGGAAAGAGAACGCAGGAGACACAGAAATTCATTTTTCCGACAGTCTCCTCATAACTTGGTAAGCCTGTCCCCAAACAGTGATGCACAATGCTGCTGAGCCAAAAATGAAGAGAGAATGAATTGCAAGTTTTTCTCCATTGTTGGAGCAGTAAAAATCAGTTTGTTTATACTGCTGTGTTGGGTCTTCAAGGAACCTCAAACATTTGTCAGATTTAAATTTAACGAGAACGCTTTCTATATGAGAGATATCACTTCACTGATGGAGACTATAGCAGCAGGTGGTACACTGCTGAGTATACCAGTTCTGGGGCTTTCTTCTGGAAAGGCAAGATTTCCAGCTAAGATGGCTCCTCTCCTTTAGTTTCTCGCTACAGGAATCCTAGGCTTCACTACTTTCTCAGAACAAGTTTAGGAGGAGGGGCTTGCAAAAAAAAAAAAGTTTTAAAGCACTGTGTCTCAAACCAGTCACCATTATCACCTGCGCTGAAGACTAAATTGAAAAGTTCAAAGGATTTCTAGCACAATGTAGCAGCTTGTAAGGTGACAATCAACAACACAGACGTAACACACTGGCAAAGAGTCAGACATAAAACATAAGTGATACTTCCAACTGAAGAGTTACCCTTAGGATAAGTAATACCAAGTATTTATTTGAAGAATTATTTAAGTAATTTAAAAAAAACACGAACACATTCAGATTTTCAGTCACTTTTCAAACTATTAATGAAAGAGAATAAAATTCATCTATTTGTTGTGAATTATTTGTTCTGTTCTAATCAGAACAAAATTTACCTTAAATCCAAAGGCATTTGTAAAGAATACAACTCTCAGTTATTTGTTTATTTTGCTCTCCCCGTCTTACATACCATCAGTTTGTAAAATACTGGGTCAGTTAATAGGTAAATAATTCAACCACCTTTCCATTGGAAAGCCGGTTAATCGGTGTTAGTAAAGGTTTGCCCCCTCTATAAATCAGTCACCTCTGTTTGATTATGGACATTTCTGTCTCTTTCATGTCAATACCTCAAAGGCTAAGATATGAAGAAACATTCTGTGGCAAATTTTTGATCTCTAAGACAGAAGAGAAGGAGCTCACTTTTTACCTTGTCTTTAGAAAGGCACCCTTGAAGCAAAAGGTGTTGAGCACTTGGAAACTCTGGGAGGAGTGTTCCAGTTTTGGAACTTAGAGAATATTTACGAGTAAAACCACCCTGAAAGGGAAGGGACAAAACAGGAACATTGAAATAGCTAATACTGTTACATATGAAATCAAAACTTCATGCTAAACTTGTATATTATTTCATGAGTCTATTTGCATTCATATAATCCTTTAAAATATTTATGCTTATCCAGATCTGGACCCCAGCCGAGGAAGGTCATCAAATATGTGTCTATATCTAAACTCCACTGAGTACTCTTAAAGTCTCAAATGCTATGATTAAGGTGAAATCGTCACCCTCAAGAAAAGAAATGCAATCTGTGTTATGGTTCTGCCCTTAATGGCTGAACTGTAGTTATTCTCATAGGATTGCATTCAAATCTAAAGAAGACCATTTGGATGAAACCCTTAATTCTATTTTAGCCTGACCAGTCCCTACGTCAAGTCAGTGTGCAGAGCCACAAGCTGGCCTTCTGCATATTCCTGGGGGAAATCTTATGGAAATCTTATTACTTCTGTGCAGATTCCCTCTGAACTAATGACTGAAATTTATGATCTTGCATAAGGCATTTGAATGGAACTTGAAATGACCTTTTTGTACCCTTTTGCCTACAAGTAGATTTCACTGAAGTGGGAATGGTAGGTATATAGTGCAGCATACAGTGTAAAAGTGTGCAAATGAAACTATTTTTCTGTAAATGTTGACTCATTAATTGGAGGGCAGTTTTAAGTGAAATTTTCTCAAATACTGAATTCATAAAACCACAGTTGTAACTGACTTATTCAACATAAATATAGCCTTATTTTTATTGGGTGATATGTCTGAAAAAACAGGCAGCAAAAATCCAAAAGCATATATCATGTAAAGTAATTTTGCCTATACTATCTCCTGTTCAAACACATATAAAGCTCTTAGTAAAAGAAATTGTAGACATTTAGAAACATTACTACTTTTTCAGGTCAATACTTTTGTAGTGTTATAATTGCCTATCAGTATAAGGAGAGTATTTTTTTTAACAGGAGTAATCTTAATGATTTTATTATGCAATTACCCATGAAATATATTAAAAGCTCTGATTAAAAGAGAGCTGTTCATTTTAAAAAAGGCAGTGATGGTGGTGGGAGGTTTAAGAGAAGATAATCTGCATTTTTTTTTTTACCTTGCTAATGGACTTATATGACTGTACCTCAGTTCTAGGCTTAATATTTTAACCTGCTGCCACTTGCCCTTTCAATTTAATGCCATCTGTTTCTAATGGCCATTTAACATTAAGATAATGACAGTAATATTATCTGCCTAATTAACCATGCAGACTCTAATGGTGCACTAACTGGTTTAGATAAAAGAATTTGCTGATATCTCCCCCTACAGAGAGAATACTAGAAAATGTGATAAAACGTACCAGAAGTAAACAGTGTCCCTGGCACTCAATAAGTGTTCATTCAAATGCCATTTACTCAGTATATTTAGACAATCAGTGCTTTAACCTCTTTTCAATGTCTTTATGTTCCTACTGAGAATTACACCTTATGCAACTGTTGTAAATCTTTTTGGAATACCTAATTGCATGTACTTTCAAGCAAATGAGAAAGGACGTATCTATCACCTGTTCCCACTAATGAAAATATAACGCTTAAGTTTCAATACACTGAGATTATTATAATTCAGTTTGAAAGACTTTTTTTTCCTCTTAGTACCTGCTTGAATAATTTCAGACAATACTGAGCTGCACAATTAAGGACTCACAATGATGTGCCCTTTCTCATTTATTTCCACTGACTTATCTGTGAACATTTTTTCTGAGAGGGTAAAGGAACTTTGGGTCAAAAATAAGACAGATTTGTGGAATTGTTTCCAAGTCAGACTGGGAATGTCACATCTGAGATGGAAGACTTATGCCAAAGGAACCAGATATATTCCATCCCAAAACTCTGAACAAATGAATGCTTCAGTAGTGCTCATGAATATGTTGGGGATATCCCATGGCATAGCACTATCTTATTTTGATAAGATAGCAAATTATCTGAACAGGGAAAATGCAACAGATCTAATCTATCTGAACCTCACTAAAATACATGACGTGGTGTCACTATGGGAAATGATCAGTTATGCTGGTGAGAGTGGGGATTAGTAAAAGAATGTAAAAATATTTAAGAAACTGACTAGGTGAAATGCTAACAAGTTGTGTTGACAAGGAAACTACTGGATTGAAAAGGGATTGAAGTGCAAATTCCCATAGATCAGACTTGGGGCTGATTTGACTGAACATTTCATAGATTAAATTGGTTGACATGAGCTAATGAAATCATCAACAGAGGAAGACCAAGAGGTCATGTAGAAAGACATGGATGGCTTTGAGATAATGGTAATAAGGGGGATGAAAATCAATAGAGCAAAACTACACTCTCAGGGGCCAATAAAAATGTCTGCTATCAGCTAGGAGTTGCTTATCTGGAAATGAAAAAGGTGAAAGGCTTGCTGTGTATCAGTTGATCACAGAAGGTATATTTAGTCCAGTAAATTAAATGGTGTCAGGGAACATTCCCAGGCAATACTGGAACAGTATTACTCAGAATGGCCTCTGGCATTATTTTGGTCCATGCCAATTAACAGTATCCCAAACAGCTCCAGTCATATTTAAACATGTATTGCACATTAAAGACATTTCTCCATGGCAGTGTGGCAGAGATGTCCCTATGTCCTTTTGCAGGTTTAGTAGTTTAATAATATCGATGCAGGATATTCTATGCCAGTTGAACTCAGTACCAAATAAAAATACTGTAAGCAACCTTTAACCTTTAATGAACAATAATCCATAATTTTCTACTACAAATATGACAAGAATGACAGTGACTATACCATAGTATACAGTAGTAAAAATACAGACTACTTATGGGGGGCTGGAGAACAAAAACTAACAAACCATATCCAGTTCATCAGAAGGGATATTTCCAATAGGAATTGGAAACATACCATTTACAAGACTTTATGATTTATTTTACTCTAAAGATATTCAATAACAAGTATGGTGGAAGGTTATAAGGCTGATAAGAAGTTACTCAAAGCTGCTATTTGTCCCATCCAGCAAGCAAAAGCAGCAAAAAGACATAACAAAATGTCCTGAAGAGCAAAAAATAAAGGCAATACTGACTAGGAGGCATCAATTTCAGTTTATTTTTAAAAAAATAAAAATCTTTTCAGCTTCCTGTGAGACATACAAGATTTTGAAAAAGCCCTCTTGCAAAAGCAACATGTAAAAAAAATAAAGCTAGAGTTTGATCCTTTGCTTAAATACGGTTATGGGTAACTGGATTGCAATGGAAACCCTAAAAGATGTTTTCCAATCTTGTTTTTCCTTGTAGATTTAGAGGAGCAAATACTCAGCTTTGTTAAAAAGGGTTATGCAGTCAAATATTTAATGAAAAATAATGTTGCAATTTTCAAAGAAATAAATGTGAAGGAAACCACAGGTCACATAATATTTGTATTATAACAGAAGTAAAAGGAAACAGCACTTACCTCATTCTTTAGCTTGCTTCCAGAGAACCTTTGAAAGTAAACACTTTTGATTATTTTTTCTTAGGCAGAACATTTGTAGAGATTATATATATATGTATGATCTATTAGGAAAATTATCACATTTTTCCAAATGCTATTACAGGTTTTAAAGGTTTTTTTATTTTTTTTTTCCTTAACTTCTTCTGCTGATTTTCAAATACCTGGGGATAACAGGAAACCTGCTGATGTCTTATAAAACATGAAGATTAAGACCACTGACTAAACACTAAAGTATAAAATCCAGTTTCACGTTTTTGTTTGAATTTTTGCCACTTCACAAACAGCAAAAGGGTAGCATATGTGCAAGTCCATAATGTCTTTATAAGGAAATACAAGCAGTTTTTGACAGAGCTGAGTAAACAGAGAGTAGAAAAAGTATATATATATATAATTTACATTTCTTGGAAAAATTAGGATATCATAGTGATTTCCCATTCTTTTTTACTACAGTACTATTTTGATGCAGTGAAATACATTTCTGAGATAAAATATTCCTTAACTGGCAAAAATGTGTTGCAGTATAGTGAATGTCCTACTAAGAGTCCAGTTGAGAGATTCCAAATGAAGTCACTGGACTATCAGACAACCCCTCGGTGCAGAAACCAGAAAGAGCATTTTAAATTATAACTACTAAAGTAGAGAATGTGTAATAGTAGTGATTCTAATGGATCAGTATAATGATAAATGTTGTTTGATTATTGTTATTTCCTGTACCACTAGCTGCCAGCTGATAAGATACTGTGGGCAATATGAAGTCTCATAATTATTAGTGGCAATATCCTTGTTTCCTGCTGTTGAGATGCTCTCTGGCTGTTTCCTGCTCTCTAAGATGCTCTCAGAAATCCAGAGGCTGAGCAGTTGTGGAATTCCACCTGCCCAGGCCTGGCACAGGTGTCTGACAGTTCCCACCACATGATAATCCAGCATATGTTACCTAGACAGTTCCCTTGTGTGTTGATAGTTAAGTATAAATGAAGGGATCACTCAGCTGATTACAATGTGGATCTAATTAACTTCAAAGCTAGATGTATTTGTTTTGGACTACGGGTTTCCACATGTTCAGCAAAATGTACACTGCATGTACAGCAAAAATGTGAGGCAGCATCTGCTAGCACTGCTCTTCCAGAGCCTCAACAACTAGAAGAGACATAAAGGACAGATTTATGGATCACTATCTGCTGCAGCCAGGAACTGGGAGTTTTGAATCCCTACACTGCCTGATTCTTTCATTATCCAGAAGCTTTTCCTTAACCCTAGGCTACTGCATCATTCTCTTCACACAGAAAAATCCAGCAACTGTGATTGGCCAGACTGTGCAAAATGAGCATCTGAGCTTCTGCTTTATTTCAGTTAAACTGCTGGACCCTGAAAATTCAACATCCCATACAGGACAGCACAGGTTTTAACACAAAGAAAAGGTTCCTAATTAGTGAATCAAGTGAGTAGTCCTGAAAATCTTAGAGATATCTATGCCATCATTATGTGAGTGTATACTTTCAGAAATCCAGCCCTGGGGAATTTTGCAGAACCTCCACTTTCTCTGCACTCATTGCTACTAGATTGTGCCTGCCTTACATAAAGCCAAGGAGTAAGAATTATTATATTCCTTTAAATTAAAATAACTGTCTTTTAGTCAAGAAAATTAACAATTTATTCAAGATAATTCTGTATTATGAAAGAAAAATACACTGTGTACCATCAACACCTCTACAGTTCTGGATACACACCAGACAAAGAAATAGAATATTCTAATCTATTACACCCTAAGTATTGCTTAGGAGTATTGTGGAGAGAACCCTTCCTTTTTAAGCATCATTGGCAGTGTTACGCTTACATTTTACACTTGTCTTATTGTTTGCAAAAGGTCTCTTTGGATATAACCTAAATCTGCCACCAGTCAAATTTTCTATATGTGATTATAAACTCATTTATTCCTTTCCTTTCTCAGAGTCCCACTTATCCAGGTATACTGCCACAGACAATGAAAGCCGTCATTCAAGCCATATGTGAACAGAGACATTTGTTTTACGAACTATTAATCTTTGGCAAACCAACAGGCAGCTATCGTAACGTATTGATCCTGCTAGCTGTCCCTTAAATAAATATAATTAGAGCTTCCTGGGTTAGGTTTAAACTGATATTAGCTAGTCAAAGGACCTGTAAATATTAATCTACACTGACCCCTCCCTCCTGCCCCACAGGTGCCAGCTTCACACCATTCTCCAGACGTTTCATAATGGAAAGCTGTCCTGGGGAAAGAACCCATAGAGTGACACACAGGCAAACAAAATTAGACAAGTGTTCTGGAAATGGGATTTTGCTCCCTCATACAAACTTGAACAAATGTTCTGCTGCTAAAAGCTGACAGCTCTACACTGACTATGATGGGGTCAAACTGGAAGACAGTAGCAAAATACAAAACATCAACCTTTTAAACACTGAGATAACCAGCAATTCTAGTTCCGGTAGAAACAAAAATTAGAGTCCTATATATGCCTTTCTAAGGGAAGATTATAGTTAAGCCTTCACTGATTAAGTCTCAGAAGTTATTTTACCTGGTTAAGCCCTTTCCAGAATACACAGAATGGTAATATGCGCTGCTTTCTTTAATGCCAATTCCATAATAGTGATACCTGCAGAAAAAGAAAAAAAAAGAAAAAAAAAGAAGCATTTATGAGTGACATTATAATCATACAGTATACCAAGCTGTCAAATTAAAAGTAAAGAAAGATGTCAGACTGACTTTAAATGCTTTCCGAAAACTTTTCTAAACAGGGTCTAAGAATTCCTTTCACTGACACGGAACAAAATCTAGTCCCGCAGAAAAGAGTATTGTCATGATTTGATCCAAAATTCAAGGGTTAAAATTCAAATACTTTCTCTCTTACTAGAAGAATGTAGCTAGAACAGAAAACCCAGAAACATGTAACATCTCTTTTCCCTAATATGCCTTCTGCTTCAGTTCATTTGTTTGAAGGGGTGCTGGGTTTGATCTATCAGGTTCATTTTATCTCACTTGCCACATTCAGACAGTCCCTCAGACCCTTTCTCAGTTGCAAATAGCTTGCCAGTGCACTTTATAACTCAGTGCTCAGTCTCCTATGATTAATAATGGTATGTCATTCATTCATTCTTCTGTCAGGTCATAGGCTGACTAACTCTAAATTACTAAGTCATTTAGGCACTTCTCATCCATATTTGTCTCCCCTGTTGCTCTCCTGGAGATTACTGCTCCCAAATAGAGACTGAAAAAGGAAACATGTCGATTGCTCAGGCTTTGCAGTGCTCACACCCAGCACCTTAACCAAAGACACCAAAGATGCAAAAAATATTAGGTTGGTGCTAAGAAAACTGGCTGTGCAGTAGCTACTTACTGCTTTCCACTGATTTTACTACAAAATAAGTGACCTCTGAGAGAAGGGCAGGAGAGCAAGCTGGGGGCAGCTCTTTCCTTACCAGTCTTAGCAAAGTTTGCTTGACTTCATCTATCAAAGTTGATAGGCCCTGTCTTATAAATTCCACTCAACAGACTTAAAAACTGATTGTGTTAAACCAAATTTGTCTAAGAATGTTATGGATAGAATAGAAAGGTTAATTTGTTTTTACTAAAATTATCTTCAAAGTACCATGGCAGCTGGTTTAACTGAGCTGCTTCAAAGCAGCACTTTCCAACACACTGCACTGATTTCACTGAAACTCCCCAAAAGCTTCAAGAAATACATTCTTAAGACACAAAGCCCCAGTAAATAGTTCATAGAACAAATTAACAAAAGTGTTAGTCTCATCTCGTCTCATCTCTGCTGTTCCTGGTGATGACTGTTAAAAGAAAAAAAAAAATCACAGTATTTTGTTTGTTCTTGTATGGAACTGTCACAGGTAAGAACAAAACCCTCACGTGCTTTATATTTACAAAGCTGATTGAAGTCATTAGATACAAATTATGACTAAGAAAATGTTCATTAGGATGATCTATTTGCCTAGCCTAGGTAGCTTTGACAATCTCAGCTGAAATTGTTTTTCTGTTTCTGTTTCTGGACAGTCTGTTGTGTGCATTCAGGATTTTACAGCCAAGAAACATGACAGAAAGTGGCACCATCACTTTTACTGCTTTCCTGAAACTGGTGAGTCTCCATAAAACTTCTAGTTCACTGTAGCACCTGTCAACCCCTAAGAAAGCCAAAAGCATCTCCCCTCTTTCTATACTGTGACACAAGAGATAATGAAAATACACATTATGGATTCTTTGAAATAAAGCATTTACTTAGTCTTTACATTGCAAAGGGTGTCCATTGAACAGGATGAAAAACAGAATAAAGTTGTGACTGCTTCTTTAACAATGTTATCTGCCCATTTGTCATTTGCCACGCAAGCAACCAGTTGCCCACATCTCATTCCAACAGTTTAAATCTCCCAGCTTCAATCACATGCCATTTTTTAGATTCTAAAATAAAAATTTTTACACTTTCACCATAAATTTGGCATTCCCTACAGTTAAGGTTGGTGTGGGCCAGAGGAAAGGAAGAGCATTACTTCTTTACAAAGTTATGATTCAATATCTAGATTATTCCACATCTAATTCAATATCAATACTTTTGGGCTAGGAACAGGAATTGCTATATGATTTAGATTCTCAAGTATCCAGTGGTAGGCAATATACTTGTTGCTGCTGAAATGTCCCAGGATATCAGAATTTATCACTGAGACATCTTGTTATGCAGAGAATAGATATTTTCAGCACATATTCTGTGTGTATTAAAGGCACAACAGGTATCATTCTGTTTTTCTTCACAAATGTGTAGCTGAATATTTACTACTAAGAAATACAGCTATCTATTCACAACACAGAAACTACTGAAAATAATAAAATTTTACTTTTCAAGCTCTGTCTGGCGCACTCCATAGAGTAATAAGATATGATTATTCTCTTACAAGCCATTATTTGAATAGCTTATTTTGGGCTCCCTGTAGAGAGTAGTAGACACACTAACAACATCTTTAACCTACATCTTCAAATGCCTTCCTTCTCTCTATGTGCATATTTATATGTGTATGTACAGTGTATTTGCATTTTATTATTTATTATTTGTTATGTGTGATTAACAAAATGTAATCGGTTACTATGAGGAATTTACTCTCAATTTTTGAAACAAACATTTTATAAAACAAGCTGAACTACTTTTCTCTTTTAATTTCATTGGTTTGTTGCAACATATGTTCCTACACTACTTGTAGCTCTGATTTTAGCACACACTGACACAAATGATAGCTGATAAGGAAATGATAGGCTTAAGCTGTTCAGGGACTTGCAATAACTTCTTATCACAAGGCCAGCTGCCATATCAGTTTTATTAACCCACTAAATCACTCCTAATAAATAAGATAATAGTTTTCAGACATGATGGATAAAAGCTAAGATTCATCATTGATCAAAGTCTACAAAGAAATTAAATTGTAACTTGACCTCAAACAGTCTTCCATGTGTATGGGCTGAGCAGTCTGTACGTTTTCCCAAATAGCTGCTTCAGGTGATTCATATTACTGTGAAAGTAACAGCTGACTTCTAGCATTGACCACGGTATGTTCAAAATTACCAATGCAAAAAAGGTGGATTCAGAACAGAGAACTGTTGCTCATGAAATACTAATGTGAGAGAGTAGTTTGCAGGATTTATGGCAATGCATCCGCTTTCACTCAGCAGAGTGAAAATAGAAAATTTTCCTTACTTTCAGCTATGTAGAATGATTAGCATGAGCATGAGAGATCAATGTATTTTATTAACAAAATTGTGACCAATGTGTTGGACCTTCTTGGCCAAATGTTTAAATTAATTTTAGTATTGACACTTTTGCACAAATGGGTTGTTGGATGTAAACACAGAGAAAGAGTGATTCTAACTTGAATTATAGGAATCATCAGACTCAGTTTTAAGTTTGTCCTTTGCCCTGAACTAGAGATGACAAATGTTGTTTGGGAACATAGGAGGAACTAGCATTTGTGTATCTCACACCTTACAACAGCAACTGTACTCCATACGTTAGTGCAGAAGCTTTTCCTCAAATCCAATTCATGCTCAGAGGTTGTCAGAAAGAGCTTGTTTCAGAGTGGGAGAAAAACAATTTCCACCACCTTGAAGATGACAGAAAAAGGAAAATCTTTTCTTTCTTCTGATCACAGCCAGGCTCTACCAATAGACTACCATGCATGCTTGCAGCATCCAGGAAGGCACTTTTTCCCAGGACATTAACTTTTCTCTAAATTTAAGAACAATTATTCCATTGGAGAAGAATTGTCTTCTTCCTTTTTATGTTTTTGCAACATCTGACTCTAAGAGTCCTGGACAATGATCAGAGCTCTGGGGCAATACTGTTTTATAAAACATCACTGCCAGGAATAGCAAGTACTAATACTGCTCCTGCTAGCATTATATGGTAATAAAGATAGCAGCGGTAGAAATAACACAATGTCACTACACTAGTGCACTTTAAAAAATATGACTTAATTGCAAGTAAGAACTCTCCTACTAGTCCCAGTAACTCAGACACAGCTTATAACATTTAGAGTCCACACTAACATTAAAAGAATGTAACTAGTAATTTATTGAAACTGATGAACAGTCTTTTATTATTAATGGAAATACTTCTGTAAATAACATTTGTGTGACTAACTGCTACCTGGTGAAATCAGAAATTCATTTACTCCTCAGTGAGTCTGTAGTTCTGAGGGGGACACAGCCCACACCGGAGATAGAAAAATTGATTATCAGAGATCATTAAAATGAAAAAGGGTAGATTAGGATGAGATATTAGGAAAGAATTTTTTAAGTGGGGGTGTTGAGGCACTGGCACAGGTTTCTCAGAGCAGCTGTGGATCTCTCATCCCTGGAAGTGTTCAAGGCCGGATTGGATAGGGCTTTGAGCAACCTGGCCTAGTTGAAATGTCTCTGCCTGTGGCATGGGGGTTGAAACTAGATGATCTTTAAGGTCCCTTCCAACCCCAACCATTCTGTCATTCTATGCCTCTATGATTCTATGATTTATACTGACACTTCTCTATGACTACTTGTCATAGACATGTATATGTCTATGACATATTTGACAAATATGACCATATTATGTCCCTAAACTGGAAATATTATCATTTGTGCCTTTTGCGGGGTTGCTTTTAGCACAGCAAGATCGAGGTAAATGCATCTTAGAAGAAAAAAGAATTGCAGTGGAAAAGCCTCTGAGGAAAATTGATGAAAAAAATACAGAGAAACAAGTGCCAGATGTTCAAACAAAACCTGATGATGCCTCATTCCTTTGAGGAAATTGTTCAGGAACAGTTAATCCATATGAAAATATGGCACATAATACCAACAAGGTCAATAGGGATATGGAATCTGCCAAAGAAATGTTGTGGATGTGTTATTTCTATATTAATATTGTTTAATGACTTTGAGAAAAGGGGAATATAGTGACACTTGTTCCAACACAATTAATTTTGTAGCTGTATGCATATTTGAAATATATTCATTTACTTAATAAAGGCTGACTTACTGTACTAAAATCATGCTGACACAGGAAGTGTTTTGGAAGTTTGGATCCTCCTTGGATCCTGTTTATCAATCTCTGAGTTATGTCAGAACAAATACATAATGAGCATGTGGGACACTTCACCCTTGGATTATCTTGTTCATTGTAACTAAGTGGTTCACCAAATATGTTGGATTATGCACCTGACTAAGAATTCACCACGGCATTGATGAATTAGTATGTTGTCAAATATTCCTGCACAGATTGTGAATGTCAGATCTCTTAAAATCTTAAACACAACACCAGCAGCAAAGCTATGTCTACATCATCTTATGCCTCCAATCACAGGTTAAGTTCACCACAGCATACAGTGTACAAAATCTCTCTTTTCCCTAATAAATAACCTTTCTAATAGTTGCTCTCCTCAAAACACCTCTACTCAGCATCTGTAAGTCACCTACAAAAAGAGAAATGAATTTCAGTTCCAGTTTTCCTCTATACATTGCAGACTGTGTGCTATCTCCTAGAAGAGATTAATGGATTATAAATTTGTAAGACTGTGAAAGACTCTACACAAGAACTATACTCTCTTAAAATGAACAATAACAAAACAAAAAAGGAGTAACATTCTATGAAGACTATTTCCTTTGGATTTTATTTATATTAATGGTTATTCAAAATAAATGCTTGAGACATGCTCAAAGAAATATCTTTGCAAAAATTTGGAATTTAAATTCTTCCACACCTTCATTATTTCTGCAACAAAACCTAAAATTCACAAACGACATCTCATTTATTCTTCAAGAAAACTGAGGTGGAATTAACTAGCTATTTCTTGTACTTGTAAGGCAGGAAGAAAACCAAGTTTAACAACATTTAATAACCCCCCAAAACCATGAAAATAAAAAATTATCTTTCAGACATTTCTACTATATTGCAAAACACTTAGGAAAACGAGTCTTGTAGGTTTTTTTTTCTTTTCAGTCTCCTTTTGTTTTGACTTTTGCTTATAAACTACCGAAAGACAAGAGTAACTTTGTCTTTCAAGGCTAAGTAGTTCAAAATAAAGAGCTTTTTCAAACAGAGTGTTTTGAGTTTCTTCTATTTCTATCATTATTCTGTTTTTCTATCTTATTCATTAGCAAAATGGCTATGAATACATGTATTGCCACTCTTCACAACAGTTTTGCACTAAATTATTTATGGTCAAAAGCGTAATGCCAGAACCAGAACCAATAAAAATTTTACCACTAGGTGATATAGAATTGTCTATGAACTATTCCTACAACCTAATATTTCACAGATCAAACATATAAATTAATAGGATACATTATTTACGAAATTACTGCACTATAGATTGTGTACTTTTCAGTTTCATAAGATACCCACAATAAAGAGGAGAAGTATACCTTAACTTCAATTTAAAACAATACTTTTTCTGGTGGTGTATTTAAGGGAACCCATATTGTTACATAGAGAACATAATGAAAGTTGTTAGGCTTGCAAAAGAGAAATAAAAACAATATTTATAAAAAGATAAACATCTATCTGTTATAAAAGACATATAAAAGACATATGTATTATAAATGCTTTTTAGAGCTAATATTTTGACATATATTTACAACATATGCATGGGTCTATAAATGCAATTACAAGACTTAGAAGCTTAATCGGTTTAATTTTTAAAATTATGCAGCAATGTTTTCAAACTTAAATGCTTGAGTTTGAGTATCAGTTTCACCATGTACATGAAAGTTATCACTTGCAGTGTACCATCTGAACAAAATCCCCTGCCAATTAGTACATATTAAGGAAACACGGAAATACATATGATCCCTAAAATGTGTTCTGTAAGCAGATACACACGTAATTGTGCCTTACTTTGAATGGCCCCTTGTTCCAAGCCGCCTTGTGGTGAGGAGAGGGAATTTCTGGCGAATGGTCTAAAGAGAAAATAACTGCATTAATTTCTAACACCGGTGAACTTTCTTAGCAATCTGTTCATAGAAAAATAATAGTGTAAATATATGGTCTAAGGTAGTTCACGACTGAACATTTTTGATACTTATGGCACGAGATAAACGATTAGGCCATGTTTCACACTGTAGGCTTTCTTCCATTCTTGTCCACATCCTTGCTGTGTATCTCAGTCATCCCACCTGTTCTCTGTGTTTTCACTTTTACATTTTAAAATCTAGTCTTCTTCACCAGAATCCTATTATGTTCAAGTTCCTAAAGTACAACTGTATCTTTTGCTTCAGAGATCTAATCAAAATCAGGGGGGAAACTCTGCCCTCTAGTTATTCTGTTTTCAAAGACAAACAATTAGAAAAAAAATTATTTTTTTATTTGAAAGCGTGATATGAAAAATTAATTCAGTAATAGAGGTAGATCTAATAGATATCTGCATAATAGACAGATCACTGTCAAAACAATGTTTAAATGGAACCTACTCTCTTTCTCATTTATAGTGAAATTGTGTATGAAAATTAGATACCCACTTTTTTATGATGAGGAATAAAATAGGAAATGAACACTTTATGAACCAGATTTTAAACTCATTATTATTATTATTATTTTATCTAATTAATGCATTTTGCTATGTATAAACCATTACTAGATCAGTAGTGTTTACAAAAAAGATGATCCTTGAAGTATTTTTGGTTTCCTGTTTCACTGAATACTCAGGATTTAATTTGAGAGTTCACATCTCTCTTTCATCATATTACTTCAGGATTAATTGTAGGGAAGGGTAGAAAAGAGAATGAATCAACAATTTTTCATTTGGGAGCTCTTAGTGTTATTAATTTCTTTTCCCCTTCTATTATTGCTTGTATCACATCTCACTTTACACTGCCTTTAGTATAAGTGTCCTCCATGTCAGATTTGGTTTTGTGGAAAGAACCTATTAATGTCATGAACAAAAAGGAAAGAAACACTTAGAGAGAATGACATTTACAAAAAAAAAAAAAAAAACCAAAACCCACAAAAAACCACCAATAAATCAAAGGGAGTTTCAGCTTCATTCTCTTAAAGGTGATGTTAAGAAATGCCTTCATAGGAGACAGTATAGTTAGTTAGTCTGACTCCATGTACATTAGAAGTAGAAAACATGTGAATTTCAGAAGAATTTTTACACAAGTGTACTAAACTGTGATTCTTCCAAACAATATACCTAACAAATTATGAAGGCATTTACTTATTACCTTGCCAAAAGTTGCAGCACAGGCAGGTTCCAGTTTCTCTTTTCTGCAGAAGTCTAAATAGTGGGCATAAAGGATGCATCTTGGTAAACAAACTCCTTCACATACAATGTAGTTTTCTTCCAGCCTGTGTAGAGAAAGAAACTGCCAGAGTAAGAAGCAACATGGCATTTCTCCTGATTGCACTTTCCAGTTTTTGGTACTGCTCTCTTTTTTTGGTTGTTCTTCTTTTTTCAATTTTACTGAAGAATTCCATCAGAGCACACAGCTGAATTTCTCCTGAACATGACAAGCACTACAGAGAGACTCCACACATAGTTGCAGAATATGGAAAACCTGGAGCCAGATCCCTGTTCTTAATGAGACTTTTTCAATGTCTGGACTTTTTGTCTTTATTTAAATAACTAAATTATCATCACCTAAGAGCTAGCCTTAGTCTGAAAATAAAAGCCCTAACTAGACTATGGAAGACCTGGGTTTAAGCCAGTCCTTTGAAAGTTTTTAAGAGCAGGGACCTGGACTTGCATCTTCTGTCCAATTGTATCCACAACACCTAATGTTGAGCTAATGTCTCTTTTCTTCCTCCTTTTGCTTTTTAATTTCCACTCTGGACCTGGAAATGCTTCAAACCACAGTGAAAAAAACAAAGAACAGTGTGTTTTGAAGAAGGTGAATTTCTGTGTAGCATCCCAATCAGTTTACAGAACACAAGTGCTGAGTGATGGTCATTAAAGTAAAATTTTTAAAACTGAAGCAAAAACCAGCTGACTGCTTTCACTTGAAGAGAATCCTTGGTAGCAGCTGGGCATTTCTCTGTCCTGTTGTTTTTTTCTTTATCATTTTACATTGTTCACTACTGCTGGGATGATGTGCAGTAAATTTGTTTCTCAAATTGCACAAATTTGTAAGAAAATACTGTGTAGTAAGCACTGCCAATTGAATAATTTTGCACGGACTCACCAAACTTAAATCCTTAACTATTTACATTCAGAAGTCAGATGTAAACTAGAATAAGAAATTGAATAATTTGGATTACTCTGATTTTTCAGTTAGAAGGGAAAAAAAAAATCTGTTGACAGTCTGCACTTCATAATTAAGTTCCCGTTTAATTCAACAGCATCCCTCCCTAATTTCAAGTGTACTTTAATATAAACATTTGCCAATTAATGTCTGCAGAATCTGACCTCTTATTTGGATAACTTTTTTTCCCAGATAAAATGAGCTGAAGTTAGGGCCTCAATGGGTGGGAGAACCATAATGTAAAAGAAATACATTATAAGACAGTGAAAATCTAACTGTCACAGCCTTAAAGGATAATTAAAGCAGCCATTCACAAATGCAATTCTTAGATAATGCTTCATTTCTACATTTTGATGAAATGAAATGGCAATCATTTCATTGATAGCCACGTAGTGTGAGAGTCTGACTGAGACTTCTGGCAAGCAACAAACCTTTGACAATTTCAAAGCTCAGAAGTTTGGGGATGGGTGTCCTTATTTGTAGATGAGGCTCATCCAAAAGAAACCCTCAAAACAAAAACAGAAAACAAAAACCAACTAACGAAACACCCCAAAATGACAAATTCTTTCTAAAAGAACTGTGAGATGTCGCCCTCCTTGCCGGCTCAGCTGTTAGCGAAAAGTCCCTTTGAGTGTGACGAGAACGCCGGCTCGGTCCTGGAGCCCCAAGGCGGGCAGCGGGGGCTCTCTGGAGCCCTACCATTGCAGGGTGAGCTGCGTCTGCTTCTTCTTGTCCTTCATGATCTGCGTGATGCTCTTCTTCGAAGACGGGCTTTGGTCGGCGGCTGTCAGCGCGCCGTAGTGAGAATCCGCATCCTCTTCTTCTGAGGAGAGGGCTTCGCTGCCGAAGCGTGTTTCTTCTGCCGCGGGGGACAAGAAGAGAGACCCAAGGGCATCGTTACGGTCCCGCAACACGCCGCCCCCTCCCGCCCTTCCCGCCGCGGGCTGAGGGACGGGCCCGGCAGCCGCGTCCCCTCCGGAGCCCGGGCGGCCGCTGCCGCTGCCCATCCCGGCTGCGCGCCCCGGCCCCGCCGCGGGCTGAGCAGGGCCCGCTGCCGGCTCCCCGCCTTTACCTGCCTTGATGCCGGAGGACAGCGGCGGCTCGGGCAGCGCCTCCCGGGAGCAGGGCAGCAAGCCTCGCCCCAGCAGCCCCGCGTAGCGCTCCTCCTGCGCCTCGGCGGGCACCGCCTGCGCGGCCGGGAGGTGCAGGAAGGCGTCCCCCTGCTCGGGTCCCTTGGCCATGCTCCTCAGCGGCGCCGGCTCTGCCTGGGCGCGGCGCGGGCGGCGCCCATGGGCGGCGGGAGGGGACGGGAGCGGGCGGACGGGGCGGGCGCGCCGGCGGCCTGAGGGCTCGGGGCACCGGCCGAGGCGTGGGCCGGGGTCTGCACCGCGGCCGGAGACGGTGTCGGCTGAGAGCCTCCGTGCAGGAGAGGCGATGCGGCAGCGGGGACAGGTGTGCCCTAGGGAGCCGTCCAGGGAGGCTGCATGGCTCCCCTGCGGGCAGGGACGGCCCGCCCGCCGGGGGACTCCGCCTCGCACGGCGGCCCTCAGGCGGCTGTCGGGCTGCGGCGGGGAGGTGTCTCCGTCTCTGCCTCCGCTTCCCCTCCCGCCGCTGTGCGCCGTCGGGACAGAAGGGGACAGGGCACGGCTGAAGCCGAGGAGGTTCGGGGGAGCCGGCCAGGAGCGGATCTGCTGGGGATTTAATGATTAACTCCCGCCGGCGGTGTCTCCGGCTGGTGTCAGGGAGCAGCTCCTGGCCCGCCGCGGCAAGGGGCGGCCGCAGGGTTCCCTCGTCCCTTCAGGCAGAAGGCGGCCGCGGGGGCTCTCCTCGTTCTCACCAAGAGATTGGTGATGGGTGACTGACGGGCGCTCTCAGCTTCGCCGCTGCCTCTGACAGCCGCAGGGCCAGTCATGGGACCCTCCTGGACACTATCTGTCACTGTCCATATTTCCTTAATTCCCAGTGTAACTTTGTGGGTGATGGAACAAAACATCTTCATTTTGTACGTTCATCTGGCAGACGCGTCTTTGCTTTGCTCTGTTTCAGCATGCTGACTGTGAGATGGCAGGAGAGAATAGCAAAAAGCAGGCCTTTCTTTTTCCAGAGAACAAAATTGTCAGTAGGATGGAAATTCAGTCGGATCACTACAACATCTACTGTTTTAATAAATTCTCATTAAAGTAAAATGTTAGGTGTTCCAGATAACGACTGGGAAATTGTAGTATGACTTGTGGTTGCAAACAGTCCTGAAATGTTATGCTGGATGAATTGTGAAGCATTCTTCAAGCTATCAAATTGTGCTGGGCTGTCACAAACACAAAGCTCATGAACAGCTGTTTTCTTTCTACTCTCTTCCAGTCTTCTCTTGCACTTCAAGTCATTGATTGCGCCAGTGCTACAAAGCAGCAAAATATGACCACTTCCACTCCTGCACAGATGCATTGTCAGACCAGCTATCATCTATCAAATCCATATTTAACAAAATTCCAGGTGTGCCCATTTCTGAAAGGCCCAAAACCTCATAATAAGAATAAATGATGGACTTCAGACCTCAGGCAGACCTGTGAGAGGGTCTCAGAGCCAAAAATGGCATTTAGCCCAAACTTTCTGTTGTTCTGCTTACACCCCTTCCCTCCACTGTGTAAAATATATTTCTTTCCTTACTGGTTACTCCATTCAACATTTCTTCACTGTTTCCATGTTCCCTTCTTGCTTCATTCAGTGGTGCTATACACAGCTTTGACCACACGTGCCTGTGTCAGTTCTTACTGTAACTCACTGGGACAGTTCAGCATCTGGTTCCAATGGCTTTGTTTGAGGTTGTAGTAAAATCTTATTTGACCTTTTGACTTTTGGCTGGCCTGAGAACTTCACAATTTGGTCCGTATTTCCATGGTGTAATTAAACCTCTCAGCTGCTTATTGTTGTGTTGAATCTTTTGTGATCAAAATCCAGTGTGACATTGAACATGGATATTTTGGTATTATGGAGCTAAATGTAGCTATTTGTTCTTAAAGGGAAAGATTCTAATGGTGCCAGAATATCCTCAGTGACACTAATGAACTCTATCCATCATCATCAACATAGGGATTAACTGAGTAAGGGGTCCAGCCTAGGGACCAGATAGTTTCCACCCTGTAGCAGCCATTTGTAATCCTGCTGAAGCAAAGGAGAGATACCAAAAGTTATGGCACGTGGACAATCCTTCCCCACATTTAAGCTCCCTCTTGCTGGCGTCAAGAGTCCACTCAAATGTATGATTTCAGCTTTTGGGAGACAGAAGGGATGGGGCAGGTATTGAAAGGGGCTAGCTGAAACCACAAGGACATTACAGCATTGCTTGTGCCTAAAAATCTTTAGTATCATTCTTGGGTGTGTCTGTTGAGAATCAGGGTCCTAACCATATTGCTTATTACTGAATAAAATCTAATTATGAGGTAGAATTGTAAAAACATATATCCATGTATATTTGGCTTTTTTAGAATTTCCCCATTCAAAAATTGTGCACACACACAGACCTATACACATATATGCACAAAGATGAATGTCAAGGTGGGTGCATTCGTCCTCCTTGGAAACATTCAAAGTAAGGCTGGATGTGATGGGGCTCTGAGCAACCTGGTGTAGTTGATGTCCCTGCACTTTGCAGGAGGATTGAACTACATAAGCTTCAAAAACCCCTTCCAACCCAAACTAATCTATGATTCTATAATTTCCATATGAAGCATGCAACACCTCTTGCCTAACTTTGTCTCAGAGTTAGTTTTCTTAGTTGGATCTGTTGACTCAGTTTCCCTTTAGAATCAGTGGAGAAGAAAAGGTGTCTCCCAGAGGTAATTCATACCAGGCACATTACCCAGTGAAACAGAGGTAATTCTCATAAATCTGTTTCCCTTCTAGGCCTGTACTGAGAGCCTAGGAAGCTTTACTTGGCTTTAGGTGAATTTTATAATGATGTAATCCCACCAAAATTCAACAGTCTATTGTATAGCCTGAAGTAAATGATCATGTGGTCTGTAGGACAACTATTTGTTTCTATAACTTAGATATGAAGTATCTTTTATATCAACATTCAGTTATTGCACCATTTCATCTTTCTGCAGTGTTCCTTTTCTTTGTTCAACACAGCACATTAGAACAAAACATTTTTCAACTTTATTCATATCAGCATGACTTGCCATTAACAACAATCTGCCTGAGGGGTTCTCTGTTTTGAACTGCAAAATGTTTGGAAGATAAATGCAGCAATAGAAATACAATTTGTTATTGATCTGTTCCTGTGTAATCTTGCATGATGTTTACTTAAGTGTTGGAAACTGTTTCACCTTGCATCCTCCCTAGACAAATGAACTACAAAGAAGCCCTGATACAGTTGATGCCAGGACTATTTGGTAGACTCTAACACCTATTTCTTTCCAAATATGCTGATAGTACAATAAAAGTAAAATATGGTACATATCAGTATTCTACAGGATATAATAAGTTAATTTATCATTACTGTCAGTGTTTGTCATTCTCTCTGCTTTGACATAGCATCAATCTATTTAGCTGTTTCTGAAACTCCATTTCTGGTTTTCTATAACTCATTGCAAGGAAGAGGTTTAATCACCACCAGTTCAAACAAGATAGCTTTTCCATTTATTTTGGTCCTTTCCACATCTTGGTGTTTACTTCTTGAGAGTATTTTGATCTTGAAAATTTAAAAAAAAAATAAAATAAAAAAATAAAAAAAATATAATCAGTGCACTAAGAGCTCCTGCATTGAACATTGTCACTGGCAACACCTTTAAAAAACATATATCCAAGGGTAGATTTTTTATCACAAAAATTTCTTTAGATAAGCATCTCTATTAATTAAAGGGTCAAAGCATTGAAACATCCTCCAAAATCTTTGCTTTATTGTTTCCAAGAATTTTTGAATCATTCCTTTTGATAAATTAACTGTAATGATGGCTTGAGAACATCACTCACTGATAAGGGAAAATTATTTGTCTTTGCAGTTTTTTCCTGAGCCCTTCTCAAGGTTCTTATATGTCAGCAATTTTTCTGAATTCTAATTTCTCTAAAGAATTTGTTACTTTCTGGTGTCTTGAGTCACCAGTTTTGTGCATGTAACCATGTGAAACCTTAGAGAAAGCAAAGGGAAAGAAAGAGGAAGGCCCTCAACTTTTAGCACTTTTCCATTGGATCTCTCTTCTGCTAGAGGAGGATACTTTTATCACCCACTGCTGCTGCTTTGTGCTGCAGCTTCTCTGTTGCTTGTACAAGAAGAAGGTGGAGAAAGATATGAAAGGGAAGGGAGGACACCAGGCAAGGGAAGTGGCATCCTTCAGTGTGGGGCTGGGGCCTTCTGCTCTCAGTGGGGAAGGGAAGGAGGATCTTGCATTGCCCAGCTAGTCCAAGTCAGCAATTATAGCTGGGGAGTACAACCTACATTGGTGCCTTTTGACCTCAGCAAGCTCTGTGAACTGCCAGTCCTGATGCTGTAAAATCACACAAATATGGCTGAACTATATCTGTGCAGCCAACTGGGTGAAAAGCTAATATTTAAAACTATGGAGCTGCAATCAGCACAAACTACCCAGGGGGAGAACCATTCAAATCCATCAGGTACGTGTGTGTGTGTGTGTGTGTGTGTGTGTGTGTGTGTGTGTGTGTGTGTGTGTGTGTTATTATATCACACTGAACTTTCTGAGTTTTCATAATGCTAAAAATCTTTTCCCAACTGGGTATGGAAAAGATCCACAAACCTTGCCCTGCCAATAACTTTACCAGCAGGGCCACATCTGTGAAAGCATGGGTTTATCTTACAAGTTAATTCAGCATAGAAGTTTATGGTTTCCTTTTTAAGGAACGATTGCTGGCATCCAGTAGATGGTGATATTTAATAATGTATTTCCTGCTCTGTCTCCAGCTGCTAAAGCCAGACCTGTCTCTCTGTCTCTTTATGTTTGGGTATTTTACTTACTACCTGTTCCTATGATCTCTAAATGAAAACCCATTCTGTTTTGTATAGAAGTGGGCCCTTCTATTTTTCTTCCCAAAGAACAAACTTGAAAATAAATAAACCATATATTACACTAACCCCTTCACAGTTCACGTCTCTATCCTCTACAAACCCAGGGAGACTGTAGGTAGTCAAGGTAAACTGTATAGTTCTGACCTTATGTAGGTGCATGTAAGCAAAAAATCTCAGTGCTTACCTCTCCACGTCTCTTCAGTAAATATTAAACAGTTGTCTCAGGTTATTTATCTTGATTTTGAAATACCATTTTTCCGTATGTATTCTTTTTTCCCATGCCAAATTGGGAGAAAATGTTTGTATTCATATAAGTACATGCTTCTACAAGCTTACAGAGTGAACAGCCACTTCACCATTCATGTATTTGCACTGTGCTTTGGTGGGCACATTCAGGGGAAAAAAAATATTAAGGAGGCCAGCAGAGTTTTTCATTCAGCAGCTATTCAAACATCTTGTGTTCCTTTATGAATGATCCAAGAGTAGAGCTGAGCTTAGAGGATATGTTCACCCTTAAATAAGTGATTTTGAGAGTTTCTTCAGATACTCCTAACAACTCCATTAGCAGCACTTCTTGTATAACTAACCTATCTGCAAACAACTTCTAAATAGGTGTTAACAGAAGCAAACCACTAAAGTCAAGGGACTATTCTCTCTATGCAAAGCTGAGTCCCCAAGGTTCTACCACCAGCTGGGTGCAGCTCGCTGAACTGCTACATTCACATTCAGCTCACCACTTCTCAAAACAGGTTTCTTCCCCTCTGTGTCCATCCTGTTCCTAGCAGCACACTCCCTCTGCTAGCATCCAGCACTTGTAGACATTCTGTGTCAGTTTAATTTACTAAAGTAAGAGAAAACAAGGCCAAGAGGAAGTAATGAAGGGCTTTCTGATATTTCAAATAATTAAATCAGCCCAGACGTGTGATCATAGCCAGAATGTAGGTGGATGGTACCACTGGGACTGAGGGAAAGGGAAGGAGGATGGTGAGGATAGAGGAAAGAGAGGATATATAAGAATGGAAGAGAAAGATTTCCTCACTTTTTGCAGCAACAAAATCTGCTGAAATACAAGTGGAATGACAGACATGGTCATGGATGATGGGAAAAATGTGCTTTTTAGATTAACGCACCTTTCCTTTCCTTTCCTTTCCTTTCCTTTCCTTTCCTTTCCTTTCCTTTCCTTTCCTTTCCTTTCCTTTCCTTTCCTTTCCTTTCCTTTCCTTTCCTTTCCTTTCCTTTCCTTTCCTTTCCTTTCCTTTCCTTTCCTTTCCTTTCCTTTCCTTTCCTTTCCTTTCCTTTCCTTTCCTTTCCTTTCCTTTCCATTTTTTTAAGGAATATTACCAATGCTCTTACATCTAGGCATGAACAGAAGCATGCTGCACTAGCAATCTGCTAAGTGCTCTGTATCTGAATCTAGTGTTCTGTTACTCTGAATAATTCTGGTTTTCACTCCAGAATTCTTTTTTTTTTTTTTTTCTTGAGATCAATTAGCCACACTACACAAAGCCACAGGGACAAACAGTGCCTTCACCTGGAAGTTGCTCAGACCCTCAATTAATCTGGAAACAAGACCACTGCTCACCCCTTTGCATATTCCCATTTCTAGCAAATGCTCTGTTTTGAGATGCAGAAGCAAAGCTTTAAATGATGAGGGAGTGAGGCAATTTCCTGGATGGAGAGACATTCATGCAGTGCTAGCCTCTGACTTACTTCAGGCAAGTGTTTTCTCAGGTCAGGAACCAGGTGTTTGCTGTTACTGTGTCCTGTTTTTCACTGATGAAATGGTGTTTTCCTGTAATGAATGTTAGAGCCAATTATTTTTAATGAATGTATTATAGCCAATTATTTTAAAACTGTGGGACAGAAGAAAAAAAATATTTTTTTCTTCATTATGTATTTGGACAGTATTTTTAAAAGCATTTAATATATGCATTATATTTAATGACAGTGTGAGAGCAATTCAATGCCTGATTCAGAGGCAATAGTATCCTTCCTACTGATTTCAATGGGCTCTTGATTAGGGCCTTATTTGCTAAGCAAACATTCGATAAAAGTTGACTTTGTCACATGTACACAGTCACAGAAGTATTGCGCTCTAAGAAAAATCATGACTTCTTGCTGGTAACAGAGTCTGGAATCTGCTCTGGAGGAAAACTAACTCAAATATCTGCATAAGAAAAGTTATGTTGCTTACTATCAAAGGTCCAACTTCAACCACAAAGTGGTCATACTGTTTTCAGCACTTCTGAGCATAAATCCTGGCCAAGATCAAGATCCCTGGAGTAGCTGGAATAGTGGACAGAAAGCCAGGCATGCCCTGGGGAGAGGGCACAGTATGAAACCTTGCATGATGAAGAGGATTTAAGTTGATAAGGGTTCCTTGATAAAGCAATACTGGATGTGCTCAGTAGCAGCCAGGTTCCCAGTGGTCAGGGTGCTTCCCAAATCACTGACATTAAATGAGCCACCTTGCCTGTTTCCTGCTCTGTTTAACACACCAAGCCGAAGGAGGCTATCTCCTCAGCTCCAGCCAGCCTGAGCTAGTCCTTTCCTTCACCCAGAACACCTTCAACACCACCTGTTCCATCTGCTACATGTTTTGAAAACACCACAAAGGTCTTTGCTGTGTCTCTTATCAACAGATGGATTCTGTGATTAAGGGCAGAGCACATTTGTGCAGGATTTAGCAGTACATCCCACTGCAATCTGAACTAACTCAAGTTAAGGGCATCCCGAAGTGATGCCTGGGTTACTATGAAGGTAGTAAAGGGTGCTCCAAGAGACAGGTTTATTCCATGCTTTTAGCATGTTGGATTTACCCTTCACCAGTTCTGTTGCCCTTGTTTGGAATATTTTCATAGAATTATAGAATAATTAAGGTTGAAAAAGTCCTCCAAGATTATCAAGTCCAACCTTTGCCTGAATATCATGTAGCCACTAAACTACTTCACATTATTTCAACAGTTAGGGGAATTCCACAGAGAAACCTTGTAAACCTCATAATACATTCTATTTTGGGGTGGAGAATGATAATACATGGCAACAGAGACCAGCCCTTGGTCTTTATCTAGCTACATTTTAAATTTTTCATATATTTGCATATAAACTTGCAGAAGATATACATTGATATATCTGCACATTTTTCTAAATTCCAATCAAATACTACTGTAACACTTCATTAAAAACAAGGCACTTGGGAATGCTCAGTTTACAAACCAGAAATGACAGAAATAAGCCAGACTGCATAAGGGTTAGACCTTTGGAGAAAGATAAAGCTCTCATGGGAATTAAATTCCTGATGAGAAACTCTGGAAAATATGGGGTTTTTTTCAAAATATTTGTGTTGGATCTATGGGATTAAACAATTCTGACCCTAAAATTCACTTTCCTTTTCTTTTCTTTCATGTTTCCTTCAACATTTATTTCCTAATAATGCAATGCATATCCTACATTGCCATGTATTAAAACTTCTGTCTTCAAAGACCTTGGTACTTAATAGATCCCATTGTGCTTTGAATTGGGGCATTTCTGAACATGATTGTCTCACACTTTATCTAGAGATCTGTCACGTTTCAGTCCTGGGGGGTACAGATGAGTGTAGCCTAAACATCTCTGCAGAATTAGGCTGTAAATTACTCTGGTGTAATGCAGAAAATAAATTTGTTTTCTGCTTCGTAATTTCTCATTAATGAGAATGGACTAGATTTGGCACCTGTGCAGAGACCTTTTTTACTGCCTCACTTCTTGTAATCATAAGATTATGAATAACCTTTCATTAACCTGCAGATATGTTCACAGACTCTAATGGGAACTACCATTATTATTATTGTTATTGTTATTGTTATTGTTATTGTTATTGTTATTGTTATTGTTATTGTTATTGTTATTGTTATTGTTATTGTTATTGTTATTGTTATTATTTGTATTATCATCATCATCATCATCATCATCATCATCATCATCAGGCTTTGATTGTGCCTTGGTGATGATTTGTGAATGCATTCATGTGGAAATAATGACATTACCTTTTTAAACCAAGATATTGTCTCAGGAACAAGAAGAAAATATTTGCAGTCTTTCAGTACATAAAAATGGTTTACAAGAAAGATGTAGAAAGACTTTTAAGCAAGTCCTGTAGTGACAGCACAAGAGGCAATGACTTAAAAGTGAACCAGGGTGGATTTCCATCGTATATAAGGAAAACATTTTGTACAATGAGGGTGCTGAGGCACTGGAACAGGTTGCCCAGGGAAGTTGTGGATGCCTCATATCTGAAAGTGTTCAAGGCCAGGGCGGATGGGGCTTTCAGCAAACTGGTCTAGTGCAAAGTCTCCCTGTCCATGGCAGGATGTTTAGAACTAAATGATCTTTAATGGTCCTTTTCAGCCCAAACTATTCTGTATGTCATAAAAATCTGTTGCCTTTATTCAACTGCTTAGACAAATAAATGTCAAAGAATTCTGCATCCACAGAAGTGCATTTATTCTACAGATTTAGAAGAAGCACTTCAATGTATTAGTGGTAGCGGAAAGATTTTAACAATTTGGATAGTAGATGTCACATAAATGTGATATTTCATAAATATGATTTTTTCTTATCACTACAAGTGACATTAAAACAGAGCTCCCCCAGTGGGTGATGAAGATTTACATAAAGGAATTGATGTGTGAAAAGAAGGAAACCATTCTAATTTAAAAGCAAACAAAGGAAAAAAAAAAAACAACAAACCAAAACAACAGAAGCAAAAACACTATATGGGTTGGCCTCAAACTCCTTAAATTCTTTTTACCTGTTGTCCCTCTGGATTACTTATAAATGATAGAAACGCCTTTTTCTGTTGAAAGAAGGGGAATCCTTAGAATAACCTGTAGTACAAGGTCATACTTATCCTTTCAGACTTTAGAGTGGCTCCATCTAACAGAAAAGACTGGTAAATATTTCTGTTTTTTAAACATAGAAATATTTAAGTATACCTCTAGGAAAATACTAACTTTTTTTTTTTTCCTTTTTTCAGGTAGAACTTCCTTTCTTTTCTGTGAATTCATGAAATTTCTGTCTGGCAGTGTGGCAATAACCATTTCACCTATGTAGATCATGACGGAAGTACTGAAAATTACAGAAAATTGAATGCCTGAAAATCTACTGGAGAAAATATCTATAAATCTCTGGCAACACATAAAGAAAAACTCACATAGCTAATGTATTTTTTTGCTCTGTCCTTGGTTCATCCTTAGTAAATTTTTGCTGTCTTTTGGATAGCTGCTGGCATAACCTGTTTCTTCTTCCAATTCATGGAGATCATGATAGTTGTTCTTTCAGCTTCAAAGGCTGGATGATTGCAAAGAGATTTAATACCAAACTTAAGATCAAATTTGTTTATGTGCTGGTAGCTATTTCATATTATATTTCTAAAAAATGTGTATAAACAGAATTCTTGTGGGAGTAATTACAGATTGATGAGTTTATCCATCCTTGAGGTACTTCTTCAAAGAAAACTTGTCAGGGAACAGAAGTGACTTATAGCAAACTTTTCTTTCCTATTTTCTTAGTCAAAAATCACTAATGCAGTATTTTTGTATATGTAATCTGTCCTTAAGCAATAGTGCACAATATTCTGTAGGAAGTGTATGGTATGTTATATTACTCTACAATATTGTAGCAGTGAACATTTTTGTGGTAAACATTCCCAATGGTTTTAATGTGTGAAACTTTTTTTCTTTTTTCCTCAGTCTTTCAATCTGAAGGTTGAAGTCAGCCTCCAGGGTGACTCACAGATTTGCTATTTTGGGCTCTTTTCCTTATCTGAAAGGAATTTTTATGAGTGTCACCTGTTCTACCTGTACTTTCTTTGCAGATGTATGTTTACTTTTATAACACAATCAGTTAAATCTTGTAAGGTGAACTGAAATCTTTTAAGATCTCAAAATATCTTAACCAAAGTAAATTAAAAAGTCCAGAATAAGGGTGACAATGACAACCTTGAATCAATAAGCATTAAACCTGAGCTAAATAAGGCATAAAACCAATCTACCTTCAGGAATCATGTTCCTTACCTGCAGAGCTCCTCACAGCTGGGTAAGGAGCTCCTAACAGCATATCTCCTGTACAGACATAAGGAGATTTAGGTTCTCAGAGTTCCCCAAGACATTCTGGCTGAGCTCAGGACTGCCTACAGTAGTTTGTCCTGAGAGGAGCCTCAAATCCCACTTGCATCTTCTGCAGTTTGGCATCTATAGACACCTATTTCCAGACACTATCGAGTGAGGTATTATCACAGAACTACACAAGAAATTATGTTGGAAGGGACATATGGAAATTCTCCAGTCCTATCCCAAAGTATCTTTCTCTATGTCAGATAACTAAGT
This sequence comes from Poecile atricapillus, assembly GCF_030490865.1. Classification (NCBI taxonomy): domain Eukaryota; kingdom Metazoa; phylum Chordata; class Aves; order Passeriformes; family Paridae; genus Poecile; species Poecile atricapillus. The sequence continues at coordinate 49,130,472 of NC_081251.1, read as the reverse complement.
ATTCCTGCTCAGATACATGGTTTCAAGACAGTGACAAGATAAAGGTTTATTAAATGAGAAAGTGAAGACTCTTTTCCTCTTTTTTTTTTTTTTTCTCTTTTCCTGCTGTGCCATTCTAGGTCCTGTCATCCAGCACATTTGGGAGACATGGTCTTGATTTTCTTCTTTATCTGAAGAGTTTTAAATCCATGTAAATCACATGCAAATGTGTTCTTGTTAAAGTATGCTGAGGGAGGAAAGCAAATGAATTTTCTCTTCTTCTTATGCTGATATTTGAATAGACTTGAACATTTGGGTGAGTATTTTCATTATATGTTTTAGTAATTAAGGCTTCCCTTAAAATTATGGTCCACCTGACTTTCAATCCCTGCTTCCAAAACCTATTTTCATTTCTCTTATTCACATTGCTGCTTAATATTAACAGTTCTGTTTTATCTCCAAAATGACTGAAGAAAAATACCAATATTTTTAAAGGAACTTTTGTGGGACAAGCGGTGCAAGAGTTGAAAAATCACTAAGTGCTATTTGCAAAAGTGATTTAATGAGAATAAGCACAAGGTCACCAAGATGGCTATCTCGATTTATGCCGTTATCTGTCCCTTTAACAGCCTGTATTCAAAACCAACACTCTCAGATCCTCCACAATCAATACCCTGGGAGACGCCTAAAAAGTGTAACCACTTACATTTTAAAATTCCTATAAACCTAATTTTATTTTGAACTGTGTTACTTATTAATAATATTGAGAGTTGCTTGGCATGAACTTCATACTCGCTTGGCATTGGCATTTTTGTGTGAAATGATCTCCAACCCAAATTTCTTGCTGATAGGCATTTCCAAAACATGCCAGATACACTAGGCAATACAACCCTAGGAATTTCTGAATATGCTGAGTTTCTTAGGAGGATTCTTATTGCTCAGGCAAAAGGGCTTTCTCAAACAAATTGTCAATGACATTTCAGTAAGTATGGGACACTGGAAGAAGAAAAATTTGAGTCCCCTCCTTTTATGTAGTAAAGGTATCAGTCTAGGATTGAGAGCAATCACTGGCAGAAGGACCCCTGGCCTCCAGCCTCTCAGGAGAAAGCCCAAATACCTAAGTTAGAGGTTTCCTTTCCCTCTGGGTGACCCTTTCACTACAGGCTGGGACCAAATATTTGCATTGTCAACAGATGAACAGAATTTTTGCTGTCTTGCTTTTCAATTAAAAAGGAGGAGATGGAACAAAGGAGAGAAATGAAACCTGGTGAAAAATTCTGAAAATGTTGTCTCAATAAGCTGGGTCATGCCTACCATGCTGGCTTTTATGAAAAATTGTCCTGCATCCAACCAATGTAGCTGACTCTCTTGGTTAGGTGGGATAGGATTAGGCTTGCTACATTATTTAAAAAAAAAACCAATCAGGTACTTTACAAGTAAATTCAGTTTTGGAATGGCTAAAAATATTCCCTGTCAACATCAGAAAATTCAAATCCCCTTGATTTTTTCATGTTAAAATTATGTTTGACACATTAAATTGTAATTTAATCTAAGTATATTAAAATGTCAGAGAAAAGCTAAGTGAAACAAACATATCTGTCCTGAAAAAAAAAAAAAAAAAAAAAAGTAGGCATTAGTTCAAATGTAGGCCTTTGATAACTCTGTTTTAAATTCTTATATCTTTTTTCTAGCATAAACAGCAGAGGTGAACTGAATATGTGCAACATGGATTATTGACTAAAACACTTTCTGTAAAAGAAGTTGCTATGAAACTGCCCAGGATGTCCCTGACAGTAGTCCAGGAAGGAGGTTGAAGGCACTGCCATGTCCCAGCATCTCAGTTTTCCACCAGAAGTACTCCAATGAGTGCAAGGTTATTTGCATCAGGGGAAATTTAACTTTCAAGAAACATCAGGAGACACATTATAACATTGTGACCTGATAAAGAAAAACAGGATTTGTCCTTCCCATCATGCAGCTCAGCTGACACCCTCTAGAGGACAAACTCAATGAACTTGAAAATTGAGTTAGTTTGTTTCTCAGGAATTAATGTGAGCTGTTGGCTTCCATCCAAATGCCATTTCACTGTTGATGTATTTTTAATTATTATCTTTGTTTTTTATAGCAAACCACAAATCAAAATAATGGATATTTCCCATTCTTTTAATATTGATCTATATAGGCCCAAATAAAGAGAAGAATTTTTAAAAGGTATTTGAAATTATATAATGAAATGCCTCCTTCTTCTTCCCCCCCCCCCCCATTGTTTAAACTTCCTTAAAAGAAATAAGAAATAAAAGAAATAAGGAAGAAATAGTTGTGTTAAACACTATTGTCTATTGATAGACAATCCTAACCTAAATTGATGGCAATCCTAACCAATATTTAATCTTCTTAATGCAAATGATGGGATTTTATTTGAATGTTGCTGGCTTCTTCAAACAGGACAATTGTCACTGTGACAGTGTAAGTCCTGTCTGAGTGAGGGGGGCTGCCCTACTCCTTCGAATAACAGTGAGAATATACAATTTTTTTCTTTCTTCCCTTAGCTTTTGTGCATGTCTGGCAGAGGATTTTGCTATAGGTTGTATATTTGGAAACAGCACAGTTAAAACCAGTTTAAAATAGAAAGTCTTGAAAAGTGTCTTTCTCCTTTAACAGTACCTGACTGGATGGGCTTCACAGAAAAGATATTCCTGTTGGAATCTAAGCCATTATCACCTTCATGAGAAACAACAGCTAGGACAAAGAAGTTCAGCCAAAATTATGTTTGTTTGTTTCATGGACAGTGTAGTCTCTTTTTGCTGGACAAAGCAACTTAGAGTTACACAGCTTTTTTTCTACACAAAAGCAGAAAGAGCTGTCCAGGTTTAGAGGCTGCAAAGACAGACGGAGAAGGTGGTCCATTTCCAGGTGTCCACTGTTGTGAGGATTCCCTCTGTTGGTCTCACATTCAAGTCATACCCAGCTTCTCTTGTACATTTTTAATTGTGGGTCCTTTCAACACTTTGCCAAAAATTTACTAGGTGTAAATTTACAGAAGGTCACCTGAAGGATAAATGCTGAGGGCTTGACAGGGCCATCCTCCACACCCCACCAACTCTGGTCCTTCTCAAAGTCCAAGCTTTTTGTAACCTTTTTGTCATGGCAACAAGTAACTTTGGGGCACACAGAGATACTGTCAGGACCTCTTTGTCTCCCACAAGATCCTCTAAAGCCTCTTAGAATTCATCTACGGCTCTCACAGTGGCTTTTGGATTTGGGTCCTGTTCATCATGAAATTCCCCTGACTCTTACGCTTGAATCTACCTGCCAGGAAATACTCCTATGCTGGCAACTGTGAAAGTTTAGTATTGTATCCATGATATATCACCACATTCAAAACAAGGAACTCTTTGTACTATACAATTATTTCTATTGCATCGAAGTGCCAAAGAAAAAGGATATCTGCAAATGGTTCAAGTCAATACTTGAACAGATTAGGCTGAGGTATCTTAGTAAGACTATTACATACTATTACATACTTCTCACCTCTAATAGTAATTATGAGATAGAGGTCTTGAAAATAAACAAAACCAATAAAACCTCTTTCTTTTGAAAATAACATTGTGGAATAAAATCCATGTAGTCGACTTGGAAGCACACCTCTTTTTATGTTGTTTTTATAAATAACATGAAATTATGCACCAATTATATGTGATGTTTATTTTGTCAACTTCCACGTTCCAAAGTGATAAAGTAAGGATTTTTTTATTTGTAGGTAAAATTCTTTTCTATAGAAATTAATAGGTTTTTAAAGACTGGCCAGAGTAAAGTTCCTTTTCTGCTTCTAATCATAAACCATAACAAATTTGAAGTTTAAAATTATCAGTACTGTATTTCCATTGAGTCCTTATTACAATACTTAATGTTAAGCCCTTAAATGCTACATTTTATACTAGTATTTCTTTCACATGGAAGGAAAGAAGTCAGATGAAAGAAACACAGACTTTTATATTAAAATTAAGAGCCCAAATGTTATCTTAACCAGGGATTAACATTTGCACTTGCAAGTATTTTGTTGGTTTAATACTTGCAAGTATTTTGTGTTGTAAATTTGCATTTACAAGAAATATCTTGGTTCTAAACAGATATTTTACTACAAAGAGACTATTGCAAAAACAAGTAAAATATAGTAATTTGAATAATTTATACAGTATGTGTTATGCTTATTGAAAGGAATGCATAACAAACATTACATTTCTAATTTTCTTTGCCAGTAAATAAACCTTGGTTGAAATTTTCAAGGTAAACCTAGTTCTTGTACAATCATAGACAATAAATGCTATGACTGAACCCATTCTTTTGGGAGTGTTTTGGCATGTTGCCAAAACAAGCAAAATCTGAATAAGCCATTAAAAGAAAACAGTAAATAAACCAATGTCAGAAACAGAGAAGGATTGTTGTCAGATCTGTGTCCCTCACACAGATTGGTATTCATTAGCATAAGTCATGTTTCTGTCCTAAGGAGGTTCACTTTGATGTTTAAGTTGGGGTTTATGAAAGCTGAGAGTCCAGCTTCTGCTTCTCTTTCCCCCGAGTTCCCTTCTGGCACAGCATCTGATTCCTGTAAATCTGAGGGGAACAGTGGTGGTGAGAACAGCCACTTCCCATTCCTCCCACAGCCCAGGAGTTTCTGTTTGTGAGCTGATGCCTTCAGTCAGAAGGGGAAGAAAGCAAAAACTAGGAATAATTTATTATTGTTTCCCACTGTTCTGTGTTTGTCACAGCAGACTTGGCCTGGTTTGCAAATACGGAACCTGATCCAAAGCCCACTGAAGTCCCTAGGACATGTGCCTCAGAATCATGAATATTAACTTATCCAAATAATTTTTATACAAGGATTTAAAAGCATAAAAGGGTTTGAGAGAAGTCTTTTGGTAGTTTGGGGTTGGGATTTTTGAGTCTGATATAAAGCACACTGTGACAGGGGAGTCTTTTATATTTTAGCATTCTTTGGACCAGATTCTTAAAACATTGTCACAGCAGTATCGCTACTACCATATTACATGATTACTTCTTTGCACACTGCACTCAGTTGGAAGGAATTCAAAACAAGCCCAAATTTATACCAAAATATTTGCCACGTGTTTCAGATAAGGTATCAGAAACTTTGAACACAACATAAGAGATTTAATGTCCAGCATTTCCTTTCAAACTCATTTATGTTTCTCCCTCCCTCTCCACTCTCACATCCCTGCACCCTCACAGTTTATGTGACAGCACTGCTTTAGTACCTTCAATAAAATAGCCTTGTCCAGTGAGGCAAATACAAGCACCTTATGAGGTGTGACCAGCTTTTGAGTGCAGCCTTTGTTCTTTTCTGCTCTTTACAGATGACACAGGAGCCCTTGTTGGCGCTACGGCTTGATTGACTCAGAGCTGGGAGTGAGCGAGCAAAACAGACTCATGGCATTTGTTTTCTTTTTGATCCCCTGCTTTGTGCTCAGCATCGACTTTGCTTTCTCCTGCCAGAATGCTGATGACTTTGTGGGTGCCAGTTCTCCAGGGGACATCATTATTGGAGGATTGTTTGCAGTTCACAGTGAAATGCTGCATCCAGAAGAAGATCCCATCAAGCCAGTAATTCAGAATTGTGCTGGGTGAGTAATACTGGAAATTACACATATTGCAAAGAAGAGAGCACTGACACTGTACATGTAGCTCTTATATTAAGGTCAACAAATTCTGGTTCTCTGGCTTTGCTTAGTCTAAAAATTCCTTGGACATCACATAAATTTCATTAAACTAAAACAAGCTGACAGAACATGGCCAAGTTAAAATAAAAAATACTGCACCTTACTGAGGAAGGGAATGAGCATTTTGTCTGTTGTATTTGCATTTACAAGAAATATCTTGGTTGTACATAGATATTTTGATCCTATTTCAATTTCAATATTTCAATTCATATATTAATTCATATATTAATATTTCATCTTTCAATTCTTGATCCTATTTCAATCTTCATAGATAATCAAATAGCCTTCTTAATCACCTGTTATAACATCCACTGGAGATGAGGGGAAATATCTGGGCTAACTTCATCAGGTCTGAAGAGTATTTTAGAATACCAATGTAACCACTAGAAACCTCGATGTCTAAAATATTGTCTTCTATTCTGAAATATTTAGTGTTTCCTTTCCTTTGCTTCATGCTTTTGGAGAAAATAAATATGTTTTTAAAAAACTTACTGGGCAGGTGAAGTAAGCTGGAAAATCTTCACTGACTCTGACAGAAGTTTCCTGAAGATACCACTTGCAAATTTTCATGTATCATGAAAATTAAACTTTTAGTACCTTTTTCTTTTCCAGAGAAAAAAAAAATTATTCAGGTATATTTTAAGCTTTGTGTTTATTTTACTTAGTCTCCCATTAAATGAGAAAAAAAGTATGGTTTTTAATCTTTTGTACACTAAAACCAAGCAAATCACACAAAACTTACTACCCATCAGTTCTTCTCAGCAGTAGTAAAATTCTAAGGGATATACTCATAACAGAATTGCTTCACCCTTGCTTCCAGCAGTTTTTCTAAAAAATACCACTTATGTTTCTCTGCCAGCTTTGAAATCCAAGTTTTTCTTCAGACGCTTGCAATGATACATGCTATTGAATCCATCAACAACTCAACGCTGTTATCTGGAGTTACTCTGGGCTATGAAATCTACGACACGTGTGCAGAAGTTACAAAAGCCATGGCATCTGCTCTGAGATTTCTGTCTAAAATCAATTCTTCTGAGGATGCTGTGGAGTTCAAGTGTAACTATTCAGACTACATCCCGAGAGTCAAGGCAGTCACTGGAGCCAGCTACTCGGAGGTGTCGATGGCAGTGTCAAGGCTGTTGGCTTTGCAATTAATCCCACAGGTAGGTTTGAGGCAATTATTTTATTTTGGACAGAGGTTCAGATTTACCATTCTAAGAATACAGGCTCTGATCCCAGGAATTGCAAAAGCCACATATTTACTACAGGGCAGGATTTGGTTTATCCTAAGGAGCTCAGAATGGGTGGGCTTCAAGTGGAAGCCTTGATTCACTTGCCCAAACAAAGGCAATAGAGGATATTTTATATACCCAAGGCACATTTATCAAAGTGTTTTTTCAGGGTTGTGTTGGGCTCTTGCCAGCCTGGCTGTGCCTTTAATCAGTCCTGGTTACTCCAATGTACCTTGGATTACGCTCAAGGACTTCACTCAGGCAGCAAAGTTACAGCTGCCATCAAATTTGCCTGGTGGTGAGTATAGCAACACTCAGTCTCAAGCTAGAAAAGAAAAAAAAAAAAAAGGGAGACCAGATGAAATCTGGCCAGAAATTCAGGAATTCTCTGCAGCCCAAGAGAAATTAGGTGCTGGAGTCAGTTAAAACTATGGACAGGGAAGTGAGGAAGATTGCTCTAAAACAAAGATTTACTCCTGGTACTCTTCAAACAATTGTAGAAGTGAAGGAATACAACAGTTCAGATCCACACTAGTCCTTCCCAAAATATCCTTTTCTATTTCTGACTTCTCTAGGACTAGCATATTCCCACATTTGTGCTTAGGCCCATGCTGACCTTCCTACTGTCACCCTTGTTAATGAATTGGGGTCAAGGCTAGGACTAACAAGAAAGAAGCAGAGCCACACTATCTTGCAGATTTTTGGTTTTGGCAATAGATATAAATTAACCAAATAAATGGAAAAGACATAAAATCTGAACTAAAGATAACTTCTAACTGAATCTTCTCCTCTGCAATGGTAGGAAGTAATTCTGACCTCCAACGCCACCACAGGAACTGTAGTAAGTATGAAAACTAAAATGCCACACTTGAACATAATCAAAAGGCAAGTGACTACAAAAATCTGCAGTAGGGCATAGATGGAAAATGGGAGCCAACAGATTTTTCTTATCAATAGCACCTGCAGTGTTCTGACACAGTAAGATTTTGGTATCCCCTCCAGTGAGGGGACTCTCGTTTTGGAAAGCTTAAATTTATTTTTTAAGATCTGTCAAGCAATATAGCGGAAAAAAAGTTCCAGCAAAAAAGTAAGAAAGGGTTAAAACAGGAGAGATTTAAATAGCAATGTTCTTTTTATGTTTTCTAGCTACATTCACAAGAAAAAATATAATAAATCATTTGTATGAAAGAATTATAGCATTTTGTATTATCAGTTACTGTTTGTCTGTTGAAAGCCTCCCAACAGATTTAATGATCCATTTGAAATATTATAATTAAATATTAGGGAGAAAATATACATCTATATATGTGTGAACCATACTAACACACTCTGTGATAGGAAAATACTACAAGAGTTCTAGCAATTAGAATAGAGACTCAAAAATAGCCAATATTTTAAATATTGTTTTGAAGAACATGTTAACTGTATCTGAAAGGAGTAAACCAAAATTTTTATGCCATCAATTCTGCCATATCCACTTTGAAAGATTTTGCTCTGGGCCTTTACTGAATTGTGTGGAAGAGAGTGGAAAAAAAAGTGTAACTGGTACGGGGCACAAGTCTGCATCCTAAGAGCAGAGGGAGAGAACCTGCCCCCTTTGGCTGCAACTGGTTGATGCTCACTCTCAGGAGGAGGGAGCCCAGGTCAGGTGGGAAGAAAGAGCAATCATGGCAGCTTTGGCTCTCTTGGCATACTTTGGAGGAGACTGCATCCATAACTGAATTGTTCGCTCTTCCTAGGTCAGTCCTGCATCATCAGCTGAAATCCTCAGTGACAAAATCAGGTTTCCTTCTTTCTTCAGGACTATCCCCAGTGATTTTCACCAGACGAGAGCAATGACTCGTTTGATCTGTGAATCTGGGTGGAACTGGATCGGAGTAATAGCCACTGATGATGACAATGGGCGGTTCGCTCTGGAGAGCTTTGGGGTCCAGGCCATGGCAAACAATGTTTGCATAGCCTTTAAAGAGATGCTGCCAGCCTATCTCTCTGACAGCACCTTTCACACCAAAGTTGATAATGCAATTGAGAAGATTGTCAAGGAAACAAGAGTAAATGTTATTGTTGTCTTTATGAGACAGTTCCACGTGCTCAAACTATTCAAGAAGGCAATTGAGAGGAATGTTAATAAAATCTGGATTGCCAGTGATAACTGGTCAGCTGCAGTCAAGATCAGTACAATTCCCAATATCAGACAGCTAGGAACAGTTGTGGGATTTGGATTTAAAAGTGGGGATGTCTCCTCATTCCAAGAGTTTCTGAGAAACCTTCATGAAAAGCCCACTGAAAACAACAAGTTTTTACGTGAATATATTATGCTTTTGTCAATCTGTGCACACCTGGAATATCATGATTTTCAAACATGCATTGCAAACCAATCCCAGGATGATCTATTGGAAAATGATGGGAGTAAACCTCAGATCTGGAGAGATGATTTTTTGAATGCCAATGTTGAACCAGGATTTATCCATAGTACTATACTTGCAGTCTATGCTATAGCTCATGCCATTAAAGGGCAATGCAAAGACAGAGACTGCAAGGATCCATCTGCCTTTACTCCCTGGGAGGTATGATGCTAATTCTTTCAGGTCTCATTCTCTCTGCCTAACTTTCATCACATTTTTGCTCCCATGTTCCTGGAGATAAAATCTCGGGCCTTTTACTAAACAACTAAATGACTTATCAGCTATTTGACCAATAGTAGTTGGTCCCATTGCTGCAAACCATTGCTGCAAACCATCTCTTGAGAGATGGGGATACTGCAGGATAGGAGCAATCACCAAAGAGTCTCAATTTTCCTTTCTCTCTTTCTCTCACCATTGTATCTGTTTTGTCTTAATTGAAGTATTTTCCTCTACAATGAGTCTCTACTTGAAACTGAAAATGTAATACATTGTACTTCTGTCTGATCTTGGCATATATAAAGACATAATGTCTAAGATGGGTGAGGTACTTGTTATCACACTACTGGGTGGGTAAAGAAGAGGAAAAATCAGCCAAGTAAACCTGACCTGACCTTTTACCCAACAACCTGCTCAGGACTATTCACTTTTACACACTTTTACTCAGAGGATTAAACAAATGTTCATTTAAAAGTCAAACAACCTCTGAAGCACTCTGATTTGTTGCTCTGATTTGCTCTGACCTCTTATCCTAGGTCAGGGCAGGTCAAACCCAGATACAGGATTTGAAAAAAACAAAAAACAACTAACCAATAACCCAGTAACAATCAGACTTTTCCATGAATTAATAAACTCTAATGTGACAAATTCAGGACTACTTTGTGGGAATGCATATTTATGGAGCTACATTTACATAATAACTGGACTAAATTCCAAACCATCCAAATTGAAAGTCCTTCTAAGTTGCTAAGTGCTTGTGAAGGGAACTGAAAGAGATAGTTATTTCCCCCGTGATGTTTTCATAACATGTTTCTTCTACATGAAAATTCAATCCTCTAGGAAGGGGGGTATATATCTACAGAAAAACCTTGGGATCCAAATAATCCATATCATACATCTCCATATACAAAGAAACAATAGAGTGATTGTTGTTATACACTGCAAAAATAATAACCAGTTGCACCAAAATGTTGCTAAATATTAGCCCCTTCTCTCTGAAACTCAAGATGTATTCAAAAAGCTCTGGTGGTCTCATAATGTTAGACAAATTGAAAAAGTGGAGAAGACAAGAATTAAATTACTAGTCTGAGTATATATAATAAAAAACCCTATTCAGTTCCACACAACTATGCATCATCCAAATAAAATGCACCAATCAAATTGGTTAGAAACATACCAGTTCTTCATAAATTATATAAGCACTCAAATAAATTACATTAAAAAATGAAAAAATGACATATTATACACACCAGATGTGTTACATATATTTGACAAAGCCTATTGAGGTAGTATACCTGTCAGCACATTTAATTGTGTTAGTTAAATGCTATGAATATCACAAATGGACCCAAGTAAGAGCATGCTTTTCAAATGCAGTTGAACTCAGCCTTTCACCAAACACTGAATCTTTTTTCTTGTCACTTAATTACTGTTGCCAAAAATCACTAGGCCTGCAAAATAATAAAGCTTGTGCTTCGATTAAGAACCATGGCAGCAAATGGGAGTACTCCTATGATCTCCCCATGAACTGGGAATAGGGATATATATATACATAATGTGCCTTAACCCATCCTTTTCTAGATTCACACAGACCTTGTTTGAGCTGTCTGTGATGAGGGAGGCAGAAGTTTTCCCCTGTTGAACAGAATGGATTGCAATATGAAGCTGGACAGTTGCCTTAAGAAAGCATCTTTGGTTTGGTATTTCCTGTGACCTATCAAATACAGCCTTACTGTGTATTGTTGCCATTGTGCCATTGATCTCGTCATCTGAGCAAATTGGCGTATATTGTTCTTTGATTATTGACAGTTCTGAATCTCACCTTGCCATGCACAATTTCAGCCAGAGTCACAGCTGGGAACAGTGCTAGAAACTTCCAGACATGTTAAGGGAACTTACTCTGGAAGCAAACGTTGCCCAGATTGACTCTGGGCGCACTGTCCACCACTGTTCTTTACAAGAAGGGGAGTACCTAAAGATTCTTAGTTTTTGCATGCAAAAATATTTTCTCACTGAATATCACACCAAAATTTTCAAGGCTGGAAAAAAATAACCCTATTATTACGATTTTATGAAATTATTATTCTTTTTATTAATAGATTTTTAAGGCCAACAAGGTTCAATTACATAGAATGTAATTCTGTAAACAAAATTAATTTGAATTTTAATTTTTCTCTTACTTCTAAAAGCATTTCTTTTTTAACTTGATGTTATCAAATCAAATTATCATATGTTAAACTACTCAGTTTGTCACACTGACATGATACTGGTACTGTATGTTATCACTCCTTACACTTATGTACAGCTCCTTGAAGAACTTAAAAAAGTTATCGTCATTGATGATGATAAGGAAGTCAAGTTTGACTCCAATGGAGATATGAGCACCAGCTATGATGTCCTTCTTTGGAAAGAAATTGATGGCCACATGGAAATCATCACTATGGCAGAATATGACGCAGAGAAAGGTGGCTTTATTTTTGAGGATGAAGAGAAAAAAAAAGATTTTCTGGCTTTGAAGGTAACTTTTGATTTGCTGACATATTGCGTGAAATTTGTTTCAAATAATTTTTTTCTCCCTGCAGCACTTGCAACTGAAGCATGTGTCAGCTAGAAATCTCTTGTGTGGTTTAATGTTTTCCTCTTAGAGCAAATAATCCGTTCTGAGTTTATTCAACCCTTTTCATACACCCTGAGATGCATGTTAGCCTGTGAGTAGGCTCAATGATACAAAATGTATTTATTTCTCCAGAATGCCCCTAGAAGGTTATGTCCATCCTAAGGATGCTATTCCAGAAGCTTACAAAGGGATTTTAAAATAAAAAAATGATAGTGTGTAAAAAAGCCCTCACTTATGTACTACCTTTTTTTTTTTTAAACGAAGGTTCAGATGTGTTGGCTTTATTGTTTAAAAAAAACCCAAAAAAACCCCAACAAACAAACAAACAAAAAAAAGGTTTTGGTGTTTATTTGCTCCTGTTAGTGCAGGGGGTCAGTAACATGAGTAGGTGGTGCCATCTGGAGCCCCAGCACTGGTGTAGACAGGACTGGTGGGTGGCTCTGGCCAGTTCCAGCTGGACAATGTCCTCTGTGCATAGGTGGAGGTCTGAGTTGCAAGGCATTCCCCACTAATGGGACAGGGAGAGGCTGTTTACTAGGTGGACTGAATTCTCCACATGTGAACTTAGCTGAGGACAAAAGGAAACCTGAAACTTTGTGCCTCTTTGTGGTGCAAGGAAACGTCTCCACCTCATTGTAAAGACCATCTTGGAAGGAGAGGAGATTGCAATGTGCCTCAGGACAGATCATTTGACAAAAAATAGTCTTTGGAAGGAAGACCTGAAGTGAGACCTCAAGAGAAGGCCCTGATCACACACTCAGGAGTGGAGCTTCATGACTCAGGGATAAGCTGACACGGGTCAGGAGTGCCAGAGCTGCAGTACAGAGCATCCTCCGAATTGTCTTCTTCAGGGCAAGGTGTCCATCCTGGGCTCTGAGCAGCTGAAAGTATGAGAGTATCAGGATCTCATTTGTGAAGCAGCTCACTCAAATTCCCCATCAGATGCTTCTGTGTGTTCTTTGAAGATGATCCCCAGTAAACACAGGTTCAAAGCTGAATGAAAGACTTTGATCTAGATTTTAAAGGTACACACAAATCCAGGGATTAGCATTCAGGGCCCAAAAATAAAATTATCAGGTAAATAATGCCCCATTGTATTACTCATTGACTGTGTTGAGGAAATACAAGAAATTTGATTCTACAACGTCTCTTTTTCAACATAATTTTCAGATTTCCTTAAAATATGTATGATATGAAAAGAAATATAAATTTCAAAAATCCTGGAGGTTTATATTAATGCTCTCTTGTAATTAGCTGTACCTGAGATGATGATCTCTTTTTTTTTCCCTCTGCACATTGCAGAAGGTTCAGTCAACATGTTCCCAGCACTGCAGGCCAGGCCAGGTAAAAAAGGTTACAGAAAGTCCACACACATGCTGCTATGAGTGTATTTACTGCCCAGAAAACCATTACAGCAACCAAACAGGTAAAAAATTTGTATCCAAATAAAGGTTTATTTATACATCAATGCAATTGTTTTGCTTGGATATAATGTGCCTTGAGAACCTTGTGTTAAATTTTGGAATGGGATTTAAATATTTTTCTATGATCAGTTTCCTGTAAAACTTGGTATAAATTCTTCTTAAAAGGCCAAGTTTAAAAAAATTAGATTTTCAAGCTGACTAGCATTACCCTTTGCTAGGATGGAAATTCTGGCTGATTTTTCAGTGAGATTTACTCTCATTAAATAGAGCTTTTCTTCCCTATCTTTCTGTAGTATATTCAGTCCAGTAAGGAGCAATTTCTTTACTTTCTGTGTGGTGAGGCACTGGAATGTGTTGTCCAGAGAAGTTGTTGTGGTTGCCTCATTCTCAGAAGTGTTCAAGACCAGGCAGGACGGAGCTCTGGGCAACCTGGTGTAGTGAAAGGTGTCCATACCCCAGCTCAGGAGCTGGGACTAGATGGTCTTTGAAAGTCCCTTCCAACCCAAACCATTCTACAAGCCTATGAATCTATGAAATTCAAAGTTATTTATTTTGCTTAACAGCACATTTTGTGTCTTACCTCAGAGTACTGTGCAATTTGATATGACTGTACAGCAATATTTTCTAGTACCAAATCTGATGTATACTTTACCACTGGTTTAAGCAAAATCTTTTAAAGGGGAAAATTAAATATGGAGGAGATGGAATTAAGAAAATTAAGGTAGCATGCACTTTTAATATACTGAGAGCAGAAGAAAAGTTAATTTTATCTTCTTATTCAATTAATTGTGAAATTTCTCCATACCAGAGAATAGGAATTGCAAAACAAATGTACCAAGCAAGGCTTGCTCCCCGCTGCGAGGGAGCTCCAGGCACTTGTCCTTAGCTCCTTGTGCCACTGCCACCGCAGCCCTGCAGCTCCTCCCCCTGGACAGCGACGGCCGCAATCAGGAGCAGTCAGACACATCTTTTCCCTTTAGCATCCCTTCCCACATTGCTCCTTTATCTCAAGTCCCTACAATCCGCTTTGCAGTTTATTAACTTCGGGGTTCTAAGACGTCTTCCTTTTTTGTCTGCTTCCAGACATGGATTACTGCTACCGATGTAACAACAAAACCTACTGGGCTCCCATCAACAGCTCCACGTGCTACAGAAAGACAATCTATTTCCTTGCCTGGACTGACTGGTTTGCTATCTTCCTCCTCCTCCTCTCTGCTTTTGGGGTTGTGTTGGTTTTGTCCGTTTGTGTAATATTTACCAAAAACTTGGACACACCAGTCGTAAAGGCATCTGGTGGTCTGACTGTCTGCTATATTATTCTCTTCAGCCACTTCTTAATTTTTTTAAGCACTGTCTTCTTCATAGATGTACCCACAGAATTCAAATGTAAAACTAGGCAAGCACTCTTTGGCATAAGTTTTACACTCTGCATTTCATGTATTTTAATAAAGTCACTAAAAATTTTATTAGCTTTCAGCTTTGATCCCAAGCTTCAAAATTTCCTGAAATGCATGTATAAACCTATTCCCACTGTGGTCACCTGCACTGGAATTCAAGTTATCATTTGCACCTTCTGGCTAATATTTAACACACCTTTTGTAAATCAAAATTTCTCAATCCCAAGAGCAATAATACTGGAATGCAATGAGGGGTCCATTGTAGCTTTTGGGATTATGTTGGGCTACATCGCTGCCCTAGCATTTATTTGCTTCATATTTGCCTTTAAAGGTAGGAAGTTGCCAGAGAATTACAATGAAGCTAAATTCATCACTTTTGGCATGCTAATTTACTTTATAGCATGGATCGTATTTATCCCTGTCTACGCAACTACATTTGGCAAATACTTGCCAGCAGTGGAAATCATCGTTGTTTTAATATCTAACTATGGAATCCTCTGCTGCACTTTTCTTCCAAAATGCTATATCATCATTTACAAGCAAGAGACAAACACAAAATCTGCCTTTCTCAAAATGGTTTACACTTACTCCTCTAAGAGTGCAGGCAGCGTTGCTGTTAGCCAGGTTTCTTTAGATTCAAAGTCTTCCAGCCTGCAAGCTACTATCACAGAGCCATGTAAAACTGAGAATGACTCTGTGAATGGAAACTGCCATTTCCCAGTGCCTAGGCAGCCACTAATAAAAGGCAAAGTTCTTCCTAAAAATGCTACAAGGAGTATGGTCAGAAAAAGAGTCTCCAGCATATGACTGGCCAGTGTTAAGCACTGGAAATTAAAAAGCCATTTTAGGGAGCCATTTCTCTTTCAGATCTCTTTCCTTTTGATATCCCCAAGGAGGGCAGGCCATGTGAAACACCTTTTCCTGTACTTAGGTGGTTATCCATTACCAGATCTGAACGGCATTCCTGACTCACAGACTCCATCCCTTGCTCCTGCAAAGTCCCTGATGTGCAGTCTCCTTCAGCCGCTCCCTTCCTTCCCCATCCAGCCCACACAGACCTGTGGGAACCTATTCTGCAACCTCCCTTCCTCAAGTGAGGCAGAAGCATCACAAAATTTTTATTTCTCACAGTCATAGAAGTGGGACCACATGAGCTTTCCCACTTATTTTGCCTCTTTGATGCTCATTTGTTTAAGGAGCTCTTCTTCTCATCTGGCCCCATTTTACAGATCAAAGAGAACCTTGTCCCAGGCTTTGTTTGCCAAGATAAACACATCCAGTCCTTTAGTCTCCACTTTTAAGATAGGCTTTCCATTCTTCTGATCTTCCAAAAGTAACTCTTTTCATCTGGTATCAGTGAATTTTTTTGTTTTCCTCCCAAAATTGCACATCTTATTCCAGATGAGTGTTGTAGTAACATTTAAGGTCCCTTGTGCTTACCAGCATGGTAATGAACTAGAGACAGATCTATAAAGAAATTACAGAATTCTTCTGGAGCCCTGTAGTTATACATATGTTCATTTGCCTTTTTTCCCCATACTCAGAAGAAACACAGTGATTCACCTCATTCACCTCCTCTGATATATGAGGAGAGCAAGCCCCAGGTGTCCTTTTATTTGAGAGTGTAAAGTCAATGTGTAATGGCAGAACTGAAAACCACTAATTGATTCCTCTCATTAGCATAAATAATGTAATGACCAGCATGGGTGCATCCTGGAAAATGTAAGGGGTTGATATATATTTTTTAAAAATGTGATTTTTAATGAGAACATGACAATGCATTATTATGATACACAGAAAGAGCACAAGGATTACATGATCTGCACTGGATGAGTCTCTGCTCTGTAGTTCCATGAGCACAGCTGTGCTGTGCCTTCTGTGTGAGAGGCAAAGGGCACATTCAGAGAAGGAGGAATTTTTCTGTCAGGGTAATGGTACCACAGAGCTTTTTCAGACAGAGCTTAAACACCAGAGCTATGTTGTCAATACCAGAACAGGAACAGGAAAATACTTTTCCATATTCATAAAGCCCAGAACATAGAAACTTTGCTATTTTAAGTTCTGTGCCATGTTACTGTGAGGTAATACTAGAATCCTTGATATTGTGTATCTATGAAGGTATTTTAAAGTAATTTGAAAGGCAAGAGTGCAATTCACATATAGATTTGTGTAAATACATATGTTATGTTGCTGATTGTAGGAATGAAGTGTTATATGTATATATTTATATGTTGAATGCTGTTTATACTTCAGTTGTGGCAAATACCTTTCTGCATATGAAATTATGCATGATAAGTTAAAATGCCTGTAATTTGACTGACAAGGCAGCAAGAAGTCTTCCCCTAAAAGAGAGAAGCAAAGCTTTACATTACATGCACAACTGTCAGCAATCAGCTGGTTAGAAAAGTGAATTTGGCTGGAATGTTGTACCTGTGTTTATTGTTTTCAAAAGTGTTGAGTGTAGCATGCCTTGAAGCTATATGAAAGGGAATGATTAAAGCCATATTGATATTTAAAATTGAGTTGGGTCACTTAATTTCCTTACCTGTCCCCATGAGGTTATGTTTGGCCTTGAACAACATATACCTGTAAGGTGTTTCCACTGTAGACCTCAGCCTGCTTAGAAACATCCTTTAGATTGAAAGCTGTGTATGGTAGGGGACTCGTCCTGCAGGACAATGAGGAGAATGTCTTGATGAACAGGGCCTGGTGACAGCAGTATGAAGGTCTCTACCAAGGTGTCTCTGAGGAAAGACATCACATATGGCAGAATTTCAAAGGAGCCCTACATGCTCCTTCTAATTCTCCAGCTACTCAGGTCTTCTGTGCAAAGCACAGTCCATGGTGGAGCAGAGAGGATGTAACAGGCTTGCAAGCTTGACTTGGCAGCAAAAAAGAGACATTATAGCAAGATGTACTACATGTTTTTAAATGCCTTGTCTGCAAGAAGCAAGTGATCACATATAGGAAGAACATAAAGGGCTTGTGCTTCCCTACACAGAAGATACGAGAAAGCTTAAAATAGCAGTTTATTATGCTAAAGGATCATTTGTGCACATTCTCTGGCCCAGGGCAGTAAATATTCCAGCAACCTAACTGTTCCTCTTGCCAGTCATGGGAACATTATATGAGCCTGAAACAGATTTTCATCCCCAGAGCACAGAACAGGAATCACCTTCCAGATTCATAGCAAAGTCACCCTGGTGCTCCCAGAGCCATGGCCCATAGGTCAGGCCATGTGAGGCCAAAGGGATCAGCACTTTTTTCTGGCCTTCTGCTTGCTTACTTTGGAAAGATCCTGAAACCACATCTCAAAACACTAACATCCCACAGGCACGTTTTCCATTTCCGAGGGTAACAGAGAGAATAAATGTCTCCAAATACAGTACTGTTCACAGAGAAATCGAATGGGAAAATGCTGCTTGTCAAGGTCAGTAGGAGGCTGCTCTGGATGTAAACATTATTTAACCTTTTTAGGGGTTATGTCATCCATTGTTAATAGTGCTGAATGGTGCATTCTGAAGCCACTATCATACAATGTATCTTCAGGCAGAATGAGGACCATGAAGGCCACCAAGTGTTTGATGTCTTCTTCTGCAGAGCATAATTCCCTCTGAGATTTCAGTAACTCTGGCTATGTAGATGCCTTTCAGCTGCCCAGTCTTGGAAGCAGTTCTTTGGCGAGTGCTGTGAACTACATGAGCTCCAGGCTTCCTCCCAGCAGCTCTGCTGACAGCCATTCACTACAGTCACTCTAAATGTGTGACCATCAGGAGGGGCAACTAATAGCAGTGTCTGGGATGCTGCTCATAATGAAGGAGACTGAGCCCAGCCCAGATGTGCTGACTCTTCCTACCCTTCTCAGCTGTGTCTTCAGGGACAAGGAGCATTGCTTGACACTATGCCAGTCTCTTTGAGCAAAGGTAAAGTATTGTCCTCATTTCTGTTGATGTGTCTTCATCTCCATGACAACACTCTGAAAGAGAGCATAGCTGCTCAAGGAGTGTGTGTGCATGCAAGGAGGTGCATCTCTTTATTATATGCTCTGCTCCTGAAGAAAAGATAGCTGGAGGTTTTGGCTACAAATCACTCAAAACTCTTTTTTTGTGCTGTCACACTGAGCACAGGACTTAAGCTGTTGCCAGACAGTGATCCATCCCTGGGGAGCGGGACTTCCTCTGTTCATCTGCAGCCATTCTGGCTTTGTTTGGCTGATGCACGTAAAATCTTCCACTGCTTGATGCATCAGATGGAGTTCTGTTGAGACAGTCTTACACTGTTGTGAATATCATGCTGACACAGGCTGTTATTTAGTAAATGTCTACTCTGTGCTGATTTCTCTGAATATTTTTTTAAGGGTTGTTTTTTTCTTTGTTTGTTTTTTGGGTTTTTTAAATAAAACTTTGTCCAGGATATGAAAGGAAAAACAACAACAACAACAACAACAACAACAACAACAACAACAACAAAAGTTTTTCAGTTGAAGTAGATGGAAAAGCCTGTGATGAGAATCAGTATATTTGAGCATTCTGAAAGCAGTAAAATGACAGCAACACAGATGTGGGCAGGCTTGTATCACAGAATTTATGCTCTACATAGAATTGTAAAATAGTTTGGAAGGGACCTCAAAGATCACCTAGTTGCCACAGGCAGAAACACCTTCCACTAGACCAGGTTGCTCAAAGTCCCATCCAACCCTCCAGGGATGTGTCATCCACAACTACTCTGAGCAACTTTGTGGCAGTGCCTCACCAAACTCACAGGAAAGAATGTCTTCCTAATCTAAACCCATCCTCATTCAGTTTAGAGACATTACTCCTTGTAATGGGAGTATAGGAATCACTGCATGTCCCTGCAAAAAGCCCTTCTCCATCTTTCTTGTGGTCTCCCTTTAGGCACTGGAAGGTGCTGTAAGGTCTCCAGGCTGAACAACCCCAGCTCTCCCAGCCTGTCTTCACGGGAGAGGTGCTCTGGTCGTTTTTGTGACCCTCCTCAGGACTCGCTACAGCAGGTGCACGTCCTAATATGAAGCTGAACTACCGCGTCTGTTTCTTTAGCCGAGTTTTTTCTTGGACGATGACCTTTCCTCACTCCAGTTGCAATCCATGAGTGCGGTAGGTGAACAGGATGCCTTCTCCAGAGGACCGATCCCGGCCGAGTGTCGGCGGCCGGCCCGGTTCTGGTCGCTTCTCCTCCGGGTGCGGCTGGAAGGGTTCGCGGGGCGGGATGGGGCGGGGCAGGGCCGGGTGGGGCCGGGGTCGCCCCGGCTGCGGCAGAGCGTCCGCCCGAGGCAGAGGCTCCGGCCAGGCAGAGGCTCCGGCTCCGGCAAAGGCAGAGGGTCCGCCCGAGGCAGAGGCTCCGGCCAGGCAGAGGGTCCGGCTCCGGCAAAGGCAGAGGGTCCGCCCGAGGCAGAGGCTCCGGCCAGGCAGAGGGTCCGGCTCCGGCAAAGGCAGAGGGTCCGCCCGAGGCAGAGGCTCCGGCCAGGCAGAGGCTCCGGCCGAGGCAGAGGGTCCCACCGCTCCCCGCCATCCTCGGCATGCTGCGGGCGCGCCTCCGCCCGGGGCGGCTGCTGTCCGCCGCTCCGCTCCGCCCGCCCGCGTCGCGGGGAGCCGCTGCCGCCGGGGATCCCGCCCGGAGCCCGGGCACCACCCGCGGTAAGGGGCTGCCCGCCACGCCGGGGGAAAGCGGAGGCGCCGGGATCGGCCCCGCGGCGGCGTCCCGGGGCTGGCGGGAGATGCCCGGGCGGGCGGCTCGGGGCCGGGGCGGAGCGGGGCCGGGCTGCCCGGTGGGGGCGGCCCGCCGGTGGCACCGCAGCTCGGATGGTCCCGAGAGTTCTCCTGCTCGCTTGGGTACCCATACCCGCGGGCGGCGGCGAGGTCGGATCAGACGCACAAAAACACTCGCTGCGTGCGGGGACAATCCAGAGACGGCGCGGAGGTGACGCTGCGTAGCCGATACTTGGAGGTCTAATCCCTAAATTACTCTTCCTACCAAAATGGGTAGGGTTTTTCCCTTTCACACTTTACTATCGGTAACCCATAATTCTCTCTTAGTGCATGGTTTACAATGTGTGTTTTTTTCCCCTGCTCTTTAAGCTGAGCAGGCTCACAGGGTGGTCGCAAGTTACAAACCTTCGAAGTTTGACAAAAAAATCCTTCTCTGGACTGGACGTTTCAAGACAGAAGAAGAGATTCCTCTGAGGATCCCGTAAGTGCACTGGCCTTGTCCAAGGGTAACATGGAACTGAAGGGAAAGCAGTGGTGTGATCCTGATCCAGTGGAAAATTTAAAGCTTTTCCACAGATCGGTTTTACAACCCTGAGACTTGGAAACAAACTAGAGGGCAAGAGAATTTCCTGTCCTGGTTAGAGGTTAAGATGAGAAAATGTTCCTTGCTGGAGTCCCTAGAGCCTGGGATTAAGAACTGGATCCATCTGAGTGGACAGCCTTGGTTACATTTATGTACTGGCTTGTTTGTTTTGCTTATTCCTAATGTGCAGAGAAGGATGTTACTGGTAAACAATATTTTCTGTTTATAGCTTGCATAGACTGTTCTAAGGGAGCTGTCACTGAATAATTACATACAACAAATTATTTTTTATTATAGAATTGGAGGAAAAATAGGGAAGGAGGTAATGAGAGGAGAATCACTCATCAAGGAAAACTGAGTATTTGACATATCCTTAGTCTCTCCTATTCTTGCTGACCCACTGGACTACATGATTTTTGAAGGTTCCTTCCCACCCAAACCACACACACTACAGTTCTCTGACTTGCTGAAAATTAGCAACCCATAAGGGAGTCAGACACTAAATGCCTGAAACCCCTCTAATGTTTAAGGCTCCCTTTTCTTACATGCTATATAGCACCTTAGACATCTCTCTAGGACACTACTTTTTATCATCACAGTATGTCTCTACCTTGGATAACATGTTGAGAATAAACAGTATCAGAGCTGTGTAAAGCAACAGGTACATCCTCTGCCTGTTCTTGCTGATTCCTGACAGTTTCACTGGAGTTTGCTGAGTGGGACAGTGGCTTTCTGGACTGTCTAACCTCTCTTGTGCTGTTAGTTTCACCATCTTCCTCTAGAGGAAGGCTTAGACATGTCTCAGGAGCTGTAAATGCTATTCAAGTCATCGGGAGATGTTTATAAAGATGTGGTGTTTGCCAGTCATACAGACACATGCACAAAAATCACTCCTTTCTGGCCTGGCAGGTGAATGTCACCACTGTGCTTTCTGGGTGAGCAAAGTGTTTTTAGAACTGTAAGACTATGCTATACTATAAATAGCAATATACTAGAAGTGAACTGTATACTGAAGTGTTGCACTGTTTTAACTCTTGCCAAGAAAATAATTGCAAGGTGTTGCTACCTGTGAACACAACCAACTGCTGAAGATAGTTTGTACTATGAAACAAATCTGCAGGCTTTATTCAAGGTTGCGGTTTCTTTTTTTTTTTTTAAAAAAAAAAAGCCCCAGGTGTTGCTGACTTCAGCAGAGGTATACCTGGAGTCTTGATTAAGAACTGAACAGCAAAGGCCCCAATATGCAATTAGGGAAGAACATTGTAAGGTCTGTTTTCCTTAAAGCAGATGCAGAAAGCAGGGAGAAAGTGAAAATCTGCCTCGGAGGAGTTTCAATTAGTGCACTGTGAAATATAATTAGGCTAATACATCAGACTAATAACATTTACGGTTTTGCTTTTGTTGCCACAAATGGATTATTGGATTAATGATCCTACGTGCCTGTCTGATGTGCCGTTTGTTTTGAAGATGATTTTTATCATTGTACAAACCAGAAGCAGTTCCTTAGAACTGCAGGCATTGTTAGTCACCCGCAAGAAACAGAGTGTGCACGATGTGCTCCTCCTCTGTGCACCGGCAAGGAAGGGATAGAACAGCACTGCCACTCATGGGACCTGTCCTCGTCCACCACACTGAACCTTAGAGCAAAGCACTGCAGCCCTCAGCTTTGGTGCAGACTTTCATGGGCACTGTCAAATCCCCAGCTCTGCCCCGTCCAACCACGGTACTCTTTAAAGTAAATCTAAAGGTTTTTGAAGGAAAGAGAACATTGCACCATGTTTACTTAGAACACAAAATAAATTTTTTATGCAGCTATTCTTTTTACACATATAGTTGTGGGTTTATACGTATGTATAAAACATGTACTTATAACATAAAAATATCTATGTAAAATATTCCCATGATGAACTATGAAAGGAAAATGGTGCACGGCCAGTATTATGAACATGTTAAAAACTGTACTCCCCAGTATAACATTTGACTTTGAAAAACTTAGCTGAATGTTTAGGGACAATTTTCATTATTTCCTGTACTACTGGTTCCCAGGGCCACACTGCTGGCTCAGAAGAGGAGGGTGGAAATGGGAGCTGTACCAAAGCAGATTTGCTGGGCTGTAAAATGCCTCCTTTGCACTGACTACTGCCAAACAGAGGACAACAGTGTTCACTACTTTTGCCTTTGATGACCAGCAAAAACAATCCTGTAGATTGATCTTGTTTAGGTGTGTGTTCCTGAAATAGTGCCCACTTTGTCACGCTGCTGCTTTAATAAAGAACTAAAACCTTTTAACTTGTAGTAGTGCGAACTCTGCTTTAATAAAAAATCCAAGGATGTAGAGTCCTTAGCCTACAGAACACCATCTGAACATGTTAGAGAGAGCAGTAATTGATTTCTAAAGTTAACTTTGAATAAAGAGAACTCCATCTGACACCACATGTACGCCTCCATCTGTTTTAAACAGATAACCCCACTTAATCTTCACTCTGTTTAGAGTTTAAGGTATGATTTCTGGTGTATTTATCCCAAGCATTGAAATGCAAACATTTATTGCCTGAGCAATTTCACCCCCAGTTTAAAAAACTCCAAAACAGTCTAAATCCACTAAATCTTGCTTTGCCATGGGAAATGGATTAGGATCAGAAGATGACTGATACATAACTAACCGCAGCAAGCTGAAGATGTTTGTTTCAGAAGCTAATTCTATATTTATTTTTAAATTGTGATGTTATGTCTGCAATGCTTTGAAGAACTACTTTGCCTTTTTTAATGACTCAATTGAACTACTTTAATTGCAGGCCAGAGATGCTAGACAAGGCAAGAAACAAAGCTCGAGTGAAAGCCTGTTACATCATGATTGGGCTCTCAATTATTGCCTGTTTTGCAGTGATTGCTTCAGCTAAGAAGGTGAGTATGACTGTGTAGCATACTTTAAAATAACGGAATTCTGTGAAAAGCACACAAATCTAAACCAAGAGTGCCAGCTTACGGCTGTCCAAGTTTTAGCTGATCGAGTCTCTGTCAACCCCACCACCCCAAGTGGCTGTTGCCCATTCCTGAGGTTGGGTAGCTTTCCCTGGGTGCATCCTTACTCCTACATTGTTACCTCCTCAGGCTGCTGCACGTCATGAGTCCTTAACGAGCTTAAATTTGGCAAAGAAGGCCAAGTGGCGGGAGGAGGCTGCACTGGCTGCAGAGGCAAAGACAAAGTAACTTCGCCTGAAATGCTGAAGGTCCTCGGAAGAGCAAAATTAACTGCTGCTGAGAGCAATTAGTGAGTTTCACCCCTACATGAACAACTGTAGTATCCACACCCTGGAGCCAGTAAGGAAAGCTACAGCACCACAAAAAGAAAGGGAAGGTCTCTTTCATTAGGAAGATATTCAGGATACTTGTTGCATATAATTAAAACTATTTAGAATGTTTTGCATATGATTAAAAGCAGTAATTCATTTTATAGGAGATGAGGTAGTTTCCTAAGAATGCCAGTTACCTTTGGTTAGATAACCATAAAGTATTTAAACCCAAGAAGTTTTCTGTCTGGTGACAGTGCAGTTATTCAGTGCACAAATTGCCACTTGGAATTCATTGGCATCAATGCTGTATTCAAAATGGTATTTGCATTTTTTAGTTTTAAGCAGCAACACTTATTAGATCACTAAATAAATACAGCAAACTTCTGTAAAATAGGTTTTATTGGTTTCTGTATGGTATTTGGAGATTTAACATTCCATAATATTGCATACTACTTATATGTGTTCTGTTACAGTAATGGACCTTTGGCCTGGATTTAAAGATGCACTATTACTGTCTGAAGTTAATACAGGTAATTTAGTTTCCAAGCATTATATGAAGACATTGTGCCATAAGTAACTAGAATTTTTCATTCCAGATTTCAGTGAAATCTTGAGGTCACAGCTTAAGTCAACGTATCAATTTGCAGACCTATTACAAAAATCCTCAGTTGTACAATTATAAATATAAACCTACTGAGAATTAACCACGGAGGAAAGACAATAGTGCATCTTTACTATTTTTTTAAAGACAGGCCCAACACTAAATAGTTTCCAGTTGCAAACTTGTTCTACAGCAAACATTTCTGTGCCAACATTATTACTATTTTCTGATTGCTGCTAGCAACAGTGTGTAAAGCAAATACTAGAAAATTAAAAAGCTGTATGAACCAGTCCTAAGACAAAAGTGCAATGACGAAAAAATTAGATATGATTCAGTGTAACAAGAGAAGGGAACTAATAAAAAAAATCTTATGCTCTGCATAGTTGCATAGATTAGCTAGTTAGTATTCACATTTAAGCAGAACAAATGGTACCCTTTTAATTAAACCCAAACCCCTGTATTTTTAAACAGACTTTGTAACTAATGGGGCACTTCAGATTGCATATAAAACACCAAACTTACAGAGATTTTCATATCACAGTTTTGTTTCTACCACCATACTGGCTTCATCTGTTTAGGTAATATCATAATCATAGCCCTACCTGCAAATGAGTACACTGGAACTGACCTTAAGTCATAATCTCTGGTTTTATTTTGTTTGTTTACGTGCTTTTAACAAAGCATGACATAAACTCAGTGATAAAATAGGAGACCATCCTGTATGTATATCCTTTAAAGAATGTTCATTGTTATTTTTTAACAATATCAGGGTAAACCAAATGTTGAATTTAAAGAAGGGTTTTCATTATCCTAAGTCCATCAATTTTAGTTCCCTTTCAAACTGTTCCATTTAAACATATCAGAGGCATGAAATAGTTTGTCTAAATGCATAAAGTGCAGTCACTAACCATCCACAAGATAGAATAATACATCCACACAACTGAAGACATTCTTTCAAAACAAATGTAATACTTTAGATGTTCCCTCTTTTCTTCATTTTCAAGTCTTTCAATTAAGATTTTCATAGTTCAGATTTGGTTTAAATAAGAGAGGCGTATAAATGTAGTTTTACAGGGTTCTCCAAATAAAAAGCAGGCACGGCTGGTTGTTATCAAAACAAGGTTCTTAGAAACAAAGGAATACCCTGTTACCTGAATAATTTTCTTACACTAGAACACTGAAATTCAGCATTTGCTTGTAATCTTGGTAGATTTCCATGATTGTTACCCTGTTCTTTGATGGGGAGTGGAGAGACCATGGGAGAGAATGAAGGTTGGTATATGAAAACCTAAAACTAATAGAGTAAAAAGGGCTTAAGTACAATCACCTAACATTTTATGAAAATTTGGCAGCTGTACTCAATATTATTACACTATTCAAAACTGTTGTATGCTGTACAAATCTAGGTTTAAAGTGTCATTTGCTAAAATATCTCATTATTCAGAGTTCATAAAGTAACAGCACTCCTATATACATTTCTTACACCTCTATCTTCCACTAAAAAGACTTCAAAGGGAGTTTGCTTCCCTCCCAGTTATATCTTAGTCAAAACTGACCATTAATTTAGAAAATCCACTTCAAGTCCCACATTCAATTACAATATAGAATATATTGCTGTAACATCCAAGTGAAACATCTTAGAATCTTAACTTGCATGTAAAAAAAATTCTAAATATAAAATGGTACTGTAAATGATACCACCTTTAACCTGTATTTTTCAGTGCATTAAAATATTATTTAGTGACAAGCACAGTGCCATGGGTAAGTGATTTGAAGTTTGAATTGCAGCTTTTCATGAAGCACGAAATGCTCTCATATGTCACAGATTTCACTTAACCCAGGAGTTTGATGTTAATACATAAATTACAGGTAATAAAAAATAGCAATACTTCAGAGTTAACCCAAACTATTAATTTCTCCAAATGAGATATACTACTATTACACCAGAAACACTACTTATATGCAAGTCAAAGCAGAGCATACATTTTTCTGTACTCAAAACTGTTAACGTAAATATTGGAATTCTATTTCTTTTAGTGTTTAACAGCAAACACCGTATATTGTAGAGCCTAAATATTTAGATGACAATAACTTCTAGTTAGTTTTGGTGTCCACATACTTAATGCTATTTACAGTACAACAAACTTTTCCTTCAACTGGACTGATTCACTATTCATTTTTCACTGCAGGATTTCTGTTGTCTTACCAAAAGCAAACCAAATTCATTAACCTAAGGAACAATTCAAGTGGCAGTAGCATACTTGGGTCAAAAAACAACACCTATTGTCTAGACTTTTAAGAAGCTATTGTACTAAAAGGCAAACATTGCAATGTTTCTCAAACTAAAGTGGTGTTACCACATCTTGACAGAAGACAGCTGAAAAATCAGCTTGGTGATTAATGCACATCACCCTTCTGTCATTCCTAATTGCAGTTTTCTTGTGGTAACTGCAGCGGCTGCTTCCACTGCAAAGTACTGCAGTTGTGGCTGACTTGTAATGCCATTTAGCAGCTGTCATTACAGAGCCAACATCAAATGACCAGCAAGGTCTCTGCTGATTCCAATTTGAAAACCTCTGAAATAGTCCTCTTCCCACATAATTGAGAAAAAACTTTTTCATATATTCAATATTATATTAGATAATTAGCATTATATATGTATATCTATTATGCCTTTAAATACATTTTATAAATAAATTCCAACAGTGTGTTGTAAAGTAAGTAATGCATAAAAGTTTCACAATTTAAATAAATATTTTTCACATTCCAATTCAGCTTCTTACAAGCTCATCTTTATTTCATGCCTTAGTTCTGAAGCAATGTTTCTGCTTCAATACAAGAGGTAGATTTGATAGAGACTGGGCAAGTCAAGCCTACTGCCAAAAATTCAACTGTCAGTAACTGTATTGCTGATATGAAGTTTGAGACTACATGAAAAATTCAGAACTACTACCTAAAATCCTACCAAGTCTTAGCTAAACAGTTCTTGTTAAATCACATTTAATGCTTTTAGACATGATTACTCACAGTTGTTTTCTGTACATAAGAGATAATGAAGAACACAAATACAAAACAGAGAACAGTTGTCTCTAACACAATATATAAAAGTGCATGAGATGTTTCTTCATATATTTCTGCAAAACATATTCAGCTTTTCCTCTAACTTTGGCCATAAAGAAAAGACCTCTGAGAAAAAAAAACCCAAACCATACAAGTGTTTAAATTTTATGCTTATATTCACTTCAGCAGTTTAGAGCTGGAACCCCTCCATTGGAGCCTCCTGCTGTTGAAACACAAACTGCTGCTGACTTTCATCCACCTGAGGTGCAATACTAGAGTCCTCTTCTTCAACACCAAAATAATGTTCTATGAGTTCAAAAGCCTTTTGGTAGATCTCTTGGTTTTCATGCCTCTGAAGAAATTCAATTTTATCAAGTCCTAAATTCAAAACAGAACATTTTCAAAAATATAGTTGCTTAAATGAACGATGAATTCAAATGGAAACAACTTATAGTATAGCAGTACTTCTTAAGACAGAAAGATGCAATCCCAAGTCACCTCAATTAACTTGATACCACTGGTTCTTAATTTCTTAATCTTAATGTATTTCTTAATCTTACTGTATTTCTAGTCTTAATTTTCTGCTGTCCAAACTCACTGTAAAACTACACTGGAAGCATTTAAATTAAACTAATATCCCAATTTCTGTTCTACTCTTAAGTCTTTCCCCAGCTCTAAATTCTATCTCCACTCATGGAGTCATCCATGATGACTGATGGGCAGAGTCTGGTATCTTTTTTTTATTTTCAGTTTAAGATTTAAAGATACTACCCTTTGGAAAGCTTACAATTTTGCAACTAGAGGACATAACTTCTGCTCTTTTGGCTGAATTAAGTGCTAGGCAGTCAGGTTGATATAAAATTTCTATTTAGTTTTTTAAGCTAATGTAGATTCCACTTAGGTTGGATTAGAAAGAGCTCAAATGAACCCTCTGGTGACTGCAGAGGCCAAAGCAATGAGGGTGATATAATCAGCTGTTTTCCTTAACCTATACTCGACAGCTTCAGCAGCCTATGCTTAACTGCTAAAACAAAGAAGAGAACCTAGAGAATCAACACTTCAAATTATGAATGGACAGAAAATCTGCAACACAATAAATTCCATTGAAGTGTTCAGTACTTATTCCTCTTATGCATTTTAATTGCTTTAGTTCTTCAAGCATGCACTTGATTTAAAAAGTTAAACTCTCTAACAGGGAATTTAGATGTAAAGACTGCTTTACAGAAAAGTTAGTACCATCTATTCAGAAATAATGTAGTCAATTAGAACCACAGTTCTATTAGTTACTGGCAGTTTCTGAAATACAAATGTCTGCCAGTTTTGTTTTGTCAGAGCTACAAAAAAGGCAACTCTCCATAAAGAATGCCAGTTTCATTATAAGCCAATTGTAAAATAATCCAGTCATGAAATTCCACAAATTAGTTTTTCTAGAATGCCTGTATACAGTGGTTCAATTAAAGAACTTTTCTAAGAAACTAAACAAAATACTTGCAAAAGTAAAAACATTTTAGTTTTTAGTCAGTTTTATGATCTGAAGTTGATTTTCCTGTTACTGATGTTTACTATATTAAAAAGTGATCCAACTTTGGGATTAATTTAAAAACGCCTGATTTTACATCCCAGTTGGTAACGAAACTGTAGCAGACAGGATTATGTAGTAAAGTATTCAAAACTATATTCAGGAATGGCTGATAAATTTATGCAAAGCATGGTTCCATGGGACATGGAACTGGGACACCTGTGTTAAGCTCTTCTGAGAATGCTTCTCTAGGAGGACATTTAAACTGACTGCAAACAAACATTTTCTGCATTTAAGCACTTTCCCCTAAATGTTGCATTACTTAATTTGTGATACCTTATGTCTACTTATGCTTGGAGTAATTCTTGTATTAAAACTTTCCTGCAAATTTCAAAATGACTCACAGTGGTTTTGTTTTTACAGATTAAAATAAGGAAGTTCAGGTATACATTTTTACAAGAAGTGTGCTCTTACCATAGGCTTCCTCTATGAGGGCACAATAAGGATTAGTGCCAATTCCATTTTGCTTTGATTCTTGTTCTCCAAGACGCAGAATATTTTCAAGTCCATTTAAAGCCACCTGTACTATTTTTGAATCCATCACAGTCAGGAGGTCACAAAGAGGCTTGGTACAACCTAGTGCTACCAAATACCTTTATAGCAGAAAAGAAACAGAGGAAGGGGAGAAGAACTCGTAATCCAGCACATTTATTTTGACATACAGTCTACTGCTGTTGGTACTTTTGCTAAAAGAAAATGACTGAAACAACAAAATTTCTAAAACATGCAACAATACAAAGAGAAACTTAGCCCAAAATGAAATAAATATTACAAATTACCCTAATTTAAAAAAAATTAATGTGTGTATTCCTAATTGGAGTGTGAAATCTGTAGTCTTTTTAACTTCTTTTTACCTACAGTATTCAGATGGGTTTAATTGAATATAAAACAAAAAAACTTAGCAGGAAGTTCTTTTCTCCAGCAGCTGAAATTTTCAAGTAGTAAAGATATCAAGTAAACACATTAGGTACATGTAAGAACACTGGGCACCATTCTGTGCTAACACAGTCCACACTAGCAGTCCATTAAAATATTAGCATCACCTACTATAAAGAGAAGGATGTAACTATAAATACAAAGACAAAAAATACTGGGATTCTGGGTATCCCTTCCTTTTCCCGATTTTGAAAAAAATTGTGTATGAACTTCCGGATGTCATAACTTGTGTCCTTGCTTCTAGTATGCAAGTAAAATGAAAACAGCAAGGTTTCCCTAAATATAGTTTAATTCAGTGGTTTAAAACTATTGTGCAGTTAGGCAGTAGTAACCTGAGGACATTAGGAGGACTAAAACTTCATTACACCAATAATATAAATGTATTTTTGATGAGAAACCATTGTTATGGTATCATATGCACATCTACTGTTTGAAGATCCTGAATTAATTTTTAAAATGCTAGATTTTGAAATATTACATTATATAAGCAATTAAAATAAAATTTAAAAAAACAAGATGCTTTCCTTTGTTATCCCTGTTATCCCTCTGATAACACTTAGTGGTTATAAGAAATTCAGGATTAGTTACATTATAAATAAATAAGAACACACTTCTTGCAACAGAACTCCTAAATATGCTGGAAAAGTTACCACTTTCAGTTCTGGCTTCCCAATAATACAGTAACTTTTAAATCAAATTATCAGCTACTGATTCAAAGCGATCATTATTCTACAGTATTCAGAGAAACCAGAGAATATTTAATTCTAGTAATTCTATCTTTGCAGCATATAAATAGCTACTGACAGTAGAAGTTTAATCAAACTCAGTTCTGAGCAAGGAGTTTAGATATCTGTTTTAAAATAATACTGATAGTGTGTTTAAAATACAGGAAGAAACCACTAAAATCCCTGAAGTCTGTCCCCAAATATACAATCCTACTGCACGAGTTTGTTAAAGAACCCCCCACAGTTTTCCATTTTCAAACACTGAAACAATACATCAACTGGTGCAATTGTGCTTGACAATGTAGAATCAGCTGTGGAAGATAAGCCTGTGAAAGCTTTAGGTGCAAACGAAGTACTAATTATTTATTAAGTTTGTTGCATGCACTTCAATTTTTCTGAATTTCTACATTTAGCCTCTGTACAGAGTTTCATGGAAATGAGGCCATGTTTAGGATTTTGTTGCTATCACTGTCAAGATTCAAATGCAGAAATCCAAATGCCCTATAGAAGATCCTTAGGCAGAGAAAATAGTAACATACACAAACTTACCTGATCTGTTCAGGGGTTCCTCCTGATGTTGCATTAGTTATGGCCCATGCTGCCTCTTTTCTGGTGCGAAATTCAGCTTTTTGAAGAATTTCAATCAATATTGGAAAAATATTTGCATCTATAACAGCCTAAGAGATGAAATTGTAACATTTTACAACCATTAATAAAGATTTCAGAACACTTATAGACTTAACAACAAGAATTAGTGATGCCTGCTGATACCAAAACGAAGAATATTGCTTAGATGGTGCCATACAAACTAGAAATGCTAAACTGAAATTCAGAACTATTCCAGCATTGCACTGCAGCAGCCATCATAATACCTTGGGTTTTTTTATTTCTGTTTCTGGTGGGCAGAGCACAGCTCACTGGATTGGCCCATTTAAAAATCATACGACACATCCTGAATTTTTGAACTGAAGATCAAGCTTTGGAACAAAATATTCAATTTTATTGAGGTCTGTGGTCTCCATCAAGAGACGATGTCTGTAATTAGAGACTTTATTACATGTTTTAACTTACATAAGGAAGTAACATTTTCACCTCTGACTGAAGAAGAAGGGGAATAAAGTAATTTTGGAATATGCATTCTGATTCAGAATTCTCATTTTTATTGATCAGAACCTTTTTTCAGATAGCTCCAGATACCTGGAACAATAAGCAGGATGCAGTAACTTTCACAAGAACACAACTCAGTGTTGATGACATCATGTCAGTCTTATCCAAGCAAAATATTCACCATTTCCAAACTGGTTCACTTTTCACTAGACAAATTTGTAGTACAAATTGTGACAGCTATTTCTATTTAAAATAATATCTTGAAGTTGAGAAGAAAGCATTTAGGTTAGGTAAAACTATAGATAGGATTAAAACAAATAATACAGAGTCAGTGCAGTATCCATTTACATCTTGTGAAGAAAAATCAAGTGTAGTAGTAAAATGAAAACAAAACCAACCAATGAACAAATTCCTAGGCTTTACCTGAATTTGAGCTCTGTTTCCTGCAGTTATATTAGAAACAGTCCAGCATGCTTCTTTTCTGATAGATTCCTTGGGACTACTAAGCAAGTGCAAGAGACACGGTAATGCGGAGCAGTTTAGAATCACCTAAAAGAATTTAAAAATTGAGAACTGGGTGGTACTCTATATATACATATATACCCTTGTGCAATATACATATATATATATGAATATAAAAGCATTTTACAGAGGACTTCAAAAGATTTTGTGGCATTTATATTATACAAAGTGTCATATCCTGCAAAATCAGAGTTCAATGTTGAGTGTGTGACCAGACAATCCAGCAATTTGAAAGAATCTGCCTTCAATTAATTCCAGACCAAAAGACTGACAATCGCAAAACTAAGTAAGACTGCTTAATGCTAAAATATGAGTTAGTCAAAATGATTGACAAGTGCACATTAATTTGTACAGTTATTTGTTAATTTTTTAAGAGGTAAGGTTTTCCGTTTAATTCCTTATCAAAATCCTTTCCTCTAGAGCTCACTAATTATGCAATTAACATTTTTCCTTATATTCTTTTTTACACTAGTACTGTCAGCCTTTTAGAAAGAATTATTTTTAAAGTAGGAGCTGTCTTCCTATTTCCTGCATTGCTTCAAAATCAATCCCATTGCCTAAAATTAATAAAATAGCTCTTTAGAATAAATTACATCAGTAATACTATCACATACAAATTCATGGACAAATCAAGTATAAGCATAGCTTAGAAGTGAAAACCTTGGCCGCCTTTAAGACTGAAAAAAATGGAACCATAATGAATAACTGAACCCCCTGTAAGGAAGGGAAAAAACCCAAAAAAACAAAAAAGCAACAAAGTACCATACAGAAATGAAGCAATCCACTACACACAATGCTGCAAAAAAATGTTCATTCTTGCATTAACTTAATGCTTAAAATAGGAGCCTAAACTATCAAATCAACGACAAAGCTTTCTAGAAAGACTCTTTCAGGGATGCATGCAGATACCTATACCGGACATGTATTTTGTCAAAGTTTTTACAAAATTCTGTCTTGCCAAGTAAGTTTTCTTAAATCAAGTAGTCTTACCTGTGTTTGAATATCATCCCCAGTAACAATATTTCCAACTGCTCTTAATGCAGGGGATACCACCTTGTAATCATTATGCCTGGAGACAAATATTATATTGCTTGATATTAACAAGTGTTAAAAGAATATTTTTGCATTTTCAGCAAACAATGATTTACTTCAGGTGCTAAGTATGTAGTTATCAAAAACACTGTATTATGTATTGTACTTTCCCTGTTTAGCCAAATTTGACTGCTGCAACCCCACAACCAAACTGCTGATTCAAAGACCGAGCACTTCCATGGAACAACACAATTTAGAGCAATCTGTTCAGCAGATCCATTTTGCCCAGCTCAAGCATTATTAAATATGATATTTGAACATGCATCATTCAATATCCACAGAAACAGAGGGGGTGTTATGAGGTGTATACTATAGCTTAGTATGTTTTGTAAGCAAAATTACGCCTTTTGTGAGTCAATAATCCCAGAAGCCAACACATGAAGTCCATATTCAGCTGCATGATGTGTGGGGGAAGGAAATTACATAGTTGCCCTAAAGCTTCTATGGAAGAGAAAGCAATCTTCCCTCTCCTGACAGCTGTAAAAATGAGCTTTTCAAGGGGAAGTGTGCTGAGCTCTCTGTGCTGGGAACTACTATCCCAGACCTACTCTGCAGTCCCATGTTAATACAGAGATTTAGTCTCCCTTTCCCGGAAAATAATGAACAATAACCCAAATACATTGGAACAGTTTAAAAGTAGCTCTAGCCAGCCTCTGGACTTTGCTAAGTCCAAGAACTGTCTGTGAAGCAATTATATGTCCTAGAAAGTACAACAGTGAAATAAAAAATAAATAAATAAATTTTTAAAAAATTAATTTACAATTCAACATTGGTCTTTGGTCTTTGCCCCTCTATTCCTTCATGTATATGGAATCCTACATTATATTTTAAGGAATATAGAGGAATACTTTGGATTTTCTGTCAGTGTCAGGAATAATTGCAGGAGCTGAACATCTTAGCAAGAAGTTCAAAAGATTTCAGACTGAATTCATGTTCAACACTTTTCACAAAAATAAATTAAGACTTTAGGTGAGAAAACATAGCTCAATATTAACAGTACTATATGATATTTACTTGGTGAGAAGACTTACATAAGCAGCTCCACCAATCTTCGACACACTCCAGAATCAATAACAGCTTGAATTTTATCATTGGGACCATCTGAAAGGTAAGAGAGGGCCCAGCAAGCATCTGCTAATACATCCGGGTCACTGCTAAACAACAGTCTTGATAAAACATTTAAGCAAGGAGCAACCTAGGTTAAAGAAAAATATTGCATAAAATTAGTTGTTCCCCGCTTTTCAAGTTTCAGAGAATACTCTGCAAAGGCATTAATGTGCAAAACTCTTTACTGCTCAAGTACGTGGTCATTAATGAATGAGGGCCCAGGTGGAACACTTTCTGATTAAACCAGATACCAAACTGAAACCAGCAAAGTGGATAAATTCTAATTCCCAGCCTATTTATTGGGAGATACTGTATTAAGTATATAATTGTTCTGCTTAAACAAAAACCATCTACTTTTACAGAAATTACTGATGCTTTTTTTAATCATCCAGGGAGCAGAATCTAAAAGTAATAAGGATTTTTGGTTTTTTTTATTGCTGGCTTTGTATGAGTACTAGCAGTTATTTGTAATAATCAACCTAGAGTAACAGACACAGCACCCAACATTCACTGAATGGGTGAAACAAGCAGGGTCTCATATCAGTCCTCACTGCTGCTGTATCCTCTGGCCTTAATGTCTGTAACTTCCACGCAGAACCAAATGAACTAGACCATCTTAACACCATTTGGAACCTGATGGGTATCTGCTGTGTAGCCTGGGAATTTCATATTCTTTGCAGAACTTAATTCTTTACCTTACATGGGTTATGCAAATTCAGTCTATTATGTGTC
Source organism: Poecile atricapillus (assembly GCF_030490865.1). Classification (NCBI taxonomy): domain Eukaryota; kingdom Metazoa; phylum Chordata; class Aves; order Passeriformes; family Paridae; genus Poecile; species Poecile atricapillus. Next base: position 49,094,401 of record NC_081251.1, on the reverse strand, counting down.
CAACTGCTGCTGTTGCAAAGGGCAAAAAGCAGAGGACCTATTTTTATTAGCAGCTGCCTACAGGGCATCCTTTTCCTGTGAGGTTTTGTATTCAAACCACAAAAAATCTTGTTTTTTCAGTACCAGAACAAACACTAGTAAAGGATATAGGTTAGGCGGAGTCATTGTAAGGCGATCAATTAACTGACATCAGAAATCCCCCCTTTTTGTTAATATTTCAAAAATTAATAAGTAACAATAACTACTAGTTAGTAATTACTAACTCAGGAGGTAAACTCTCTCCAGATTAACTTTAATGATTGTTTAACCTCAGTCTCTTCTACCAGAATATGCAATGTTCAGCTTTTTTAAAGTCATCAACCTTACCAGAAATTAATTTCATACTGAAAATAAGAAGCTAAAACTCCTACTAGTGTTTACAATCTTTATAGCCACATACTAGAGAGAAGAATAAAAAAAACCAGTGAGAACATATAGGCTCCCTCTGTCATCATAGTCCGATTTAACTGCATCTGACAGAGCAGGGAACTCAAAATTTTATTCAGGCAGTGTGCACTCACAATCATAGAAAAAAAAAAAAAAAAAAAAAAAAAAAAAATTGATGAATCCTCAACTATAACTCACATTCTCTACAACAGTTCTGGAGAAAATACAGCCCCACATGGCTTAGTGCCAAATGTATAATTTCTCTATCACTTCACACCAGTGTATGACTATTTGTACCAGACTATAGACTCAAGTCTGTAAGTGATACGATTTTATTGCTGAGAGGTGCCAAAGAAGATGATTTTTCAGACAGGCAAGACTTTGTGATGACATTAAAAATATAAAATGTATGTCCATATCCAGATTCAAAGATTCTGTTTGCTATAAAATGTTACAAACGTAAGTATTCTTTAGCTTTCTGATTTCTCAAAATTACTACTTTATTATACCTTACTGAAGTCTGGAGGTGGGTTTTTTCCTCTACAAAGATTTGAGAGTGCCCAGACTGCATTTCTCGTTGTTGTAAGACGATTCGAATTTGTTAACAATCTGTGAGAGACAACAACAAAAAAAGCAATTTCTTATTAAAATTTAGGTAATTTTATGTCTATTGTTACCAACAGAACATCAAATAAAGAAGAGAAATTCTACTATTGGTCACTAGTTTATTTATCTTCATATCTTATATGCTGCAACTATTTTCTTATAATCAATTGAATCTGAGCAGATTATTTTGCATATTTTTGGGATGTCTCATTCCCAAATCATGTACATGCATATAAAGTAAACAACTGCTTATATGAAAAATTATTCAACTAAACCTGTCTGAGGGTCTTTAGAAGTGGCTAGGAGATGCAACCCTGCATGGAATGAACTTTGATGTTTTCATTCAGAGAATGCAATTAATAATAAAAAAAATAGTTCCATAAAAAGCTGTAACTTGGAAGATCTTGTAAAGAAAATTAACACATTAGTTCTGTTTTTGCCAAATAGAACGTGAAAGATTCAACACCTGAAAAATCAGGATTACTTTCAAATACATACCAAAATGTCTAAAATGTTAATTCTTTAAGTCCTTGGTGAAAGTAATCACGTTCTCCTCTGCTATTCTAAGCTATTTTACAAATGTTTTAAGTTGTTTTATTACTTTAAGAGGTAATAAACTGAGCAAATTTGTGCTGTGTAAATTTTTCCCTGTGATGAAAATACTACAATAAGCACATAGTAAATGCTGGAATGATATTCTCAGTGAAATCTTCTAGTGGAACATAGGTCATGTAACAACTACTCTGTCAGCTCATCTCAGCAAGCAAACAGACAAATAGGAATGCTAGAGCTTGGAGCTACTGAACAAAGGTGGAAAAACAGCCTATTGCCTAGGCAGATGGAACCATACAAATACAAGTAGGAATTAAATCATATCTCCCACCACATACACTCAGAAATCTGACAACATAGAATTGGCACAAAACAGAAATTTCATACCTGTGAAATGACACTTCTCTCCTTTTGCAAACACTGAAAAGCTTCCAGTCATGGACTAATTAATTAAAGATATGCATGAAGCTCATGTAATCCAAAACATTAAATTGCTTATCATATTGTTACGATTCTCAATTTAGACAAAAAAAAAAAATCTTTTCAAGTAAATTCTAAGTTGAAGCTTTCATTTATCTATATGTGAACAATATATTATAGTATTAGTTTGTAATACTTACTCCAAAAGAGGTGGCAATATTCCACAGTTCAAAACAAAGTCTCTGCATTCTGCATTATCACCAGCAATGTTCCCAAGAGCCCACACTGCCTTAAAAAGCAAAGCATCCAAGTGAATTTATACATGCTTGCAAATCAACTTTTACAGATATTCTGAAATTTTTACAGCAAATATTATAGAATAGAAAAAAAAATCCATGAGGGAAAAAATAGTAAATTTTTGTCTTCCTGGAAGAAGACCAACTAGCTAGTAGGCAAAGGGGGTTCAAAGCCTCTCTAACCCCACACACCCCCAAACTGGCCTTCTTAACTGAAGTTCAAATAGTTACAAATCCCTCAAGAAGACAGTTACCTGCTCTTGTACATCTTCATGTTCTGAGCTAAGCAACTTAATAAAAATTGGAACAGCTCCAGTTTCAATTACAACTTTGGTGTGTAAGAAAGTTCCAGATGCTATGTTTGTCAAAGCCCAAGCTGCTTCAAACTGTTGAGGAACACAAACATAATTCTGTTAAACCACTCAGCAGTAAAACTTAAAATCATGACATGAAGTTTGACATAAGAGTTTCAGATGTTAATTTTCCAACTTTTTACCTTTCCACTGATATGTAATTACTATTATAGTACTCTCTATACAATAAAATACCTGACATTGACAAACTCTCTATTTAGTAAGACCCTTCAGCAACTACATAATTTTTAGGTTTTGGCTTACAGAACTAAGAAAGATTTCGAACCACTGTTAAGTAGTACAAATACCTTTTGTTCAGTCAGTATTGAGTTAATTCTTCTAGAACAAATGTGCATGAAGCCAAAGTGTTATTCCCATGGGGGAGTAGACAGAACTGGTTACTCCTATCATTAATTCGATATTTCTCAGAGATTTTCTAAAAACATTTCAAATAAGTCTTTCAGTTTCCTGTAATTTTTCTTTGCTAAGGTTTCAGCTGAAAAATACTACAGTATATTCAACACTTAATGAGACAGATTCTGCTCATACATCATTGCTGATGATCTTAATATATCACTCTGTAAATCTTCTTGAACACCTTCTGCTTTCAACACTCAAAATATTGTTCAGCTGAATACATGACCCTAAAGATTACTATGAAATTCACAAAGTCAAGTCACATTTTTAGCAGTAATAATGAAAACATATGGCTTCAGTGGTAAACAATAATTATATTTGGTTACTAAAAAACCCCACCAAACAAAACGTGCCTTCCAAAGCTCTTTTTAGAAGATTTCTTTTCCCATTCCAAACCCACAATCAGTATGAGCCGAACTCACTTGCAGAGTGTAATTTTCACTCCTCTCTAGAAATTTCACAAATCTCTGTACTACTCCTGGTTTTTGAATGACTTCATCTATAGGTGGATTAGGCTCTAGGGAATAAAAACAAACACATCTGTGTAGAAAGACCAAATAAATTACTTTTTCAGTATGACAAAAACAATGAATACGATTTGAAGATCATAATTTCATTCAATCACTTTCTTTCCAAAAGGAGTTACAATCTTTTCTCTTGAAAAGACTGCAGGATCTTCTCTATGAAGTGCTACAATGTAGTAAACACCCTGTGACATATAACAGTAACACATACTATTATCCATTTGCACCTTAGTAACACATCACAAAACACTGTTCCTTCCACCACTAGCTCAGGTTGGTGGAAGAGCCATTATGGTTACTGGATACTATTTTAAAAGACCAAGCTCACCTTTACCCATCATGCTATACACATACCAGTGTCACCTTAAGACTGCATGTTCTACAGCCCCAACAAAAACAAGCTACAGCTCTTCTTTGCCAGCCATGTAATTTTTTCCCCTTGAGTAGAGAATGGGAATGAGAAGCTAAATCACTGCAACAATTACTCTAAGTATGTTAATGCGCAGCTAGTTACTGCCCTGAACACCTCAATCAAAAACATCCTTGTTTTTCACTTCGTCTGAAAAACTTAACATCAAAATAATGACAATTGCTGTATCTAGCCTTTAGGTCAGAAGAGATTTGGCAGAGTTTCTTTATAAACAGAACTACAAGTTTCTGCAAGATCTATTTTAAACTGAAACATAACTAATGGTTAACTGACTATAATTCATAACACAGAAGGAAGCAAATAGAAAAAACAATGTTTACCTACCTTTAGAGAGCAATTTTCTGAATTTCTGAGTTGCTGTGAGCTGTTGATCAGGATCATCTGAAAAAATCATCTGTACCATATCTACCGTAATAACTTCTTCCTAAAATTGCAAAGAAGGTTTCTTGTAGTATAGTACTATGCACACTAATAGATACCATTCTAAACAGACTCTGAAGTATTTACCTCTGGAATAGGAACAGTAGAGCTGACATCAGGATCCTGAATTGGGCTTTCTACCATGGACTCTTCATTTCCCGGGAGAGACACATTTCGGCGTTTAAACAGCTGAACAAAGGTGAAATTTTTAGGACACATTAGAAGTTACCAAAGTGTGGGTACTGATGACATACACTTGAATAAATACTTTCACCAATACCAGTTAAAGAATTTTACCTACTCATACTTCCTATTCACCCATGCAAAGGGAATTCTATACAAAAGTTTAGATAACATAAAGGAGAAAAACTATCATATCTGTGTCTTGAGAAACTTCACAGCAACATTTCAGACAGACATTTAGAACTAAATTCTTATTAGTTATAATTTGTTATAAAGATCCATAATTTTTTCCACAAGAAAAATAAGATACAGATATTTTTTGCTTTTAGTCTTTTATCCCTTATAATTAGCATGCATTTTAAACAAAAATTAGTATTCTACAAGCTCTTTTCCCCTTTCTTAGTTTATAGGCTAAAAACATCAATACATAGGCAATGTTTGTGTTTCAGCACACTTCATTCCTCCCTTCTACACAAGACTACTACTAAGCAGCACCTGTGTTTTATAGCCAGCTGAGGAAAGGTTAAACCAGAAACGTAATTTTCATTTGGATGAGAAAAAAAATAGTGTAGCTTCAAGATGAACTTCCAAACCACGTAATGTTAAACAATCTCTGTCCAAAAATCATTTTACAACTGGCTGCATGCACTGTCTATGCTCAGAATACACACCAGCAATACAGTACTTAATAAATTAAATTCAACTAGTGCCTCTGCATTTTCTGGCATACAAGCAAAACATTCCCATTGACCTATTCTCTTCTAGAATGCAAATCTAAATTTTTATCTTTATTCCAGTACTACACTTACAACCAGTGTAACCAACAATTCTAAGAACATTACATTTGTACCTTTAGAAAGAAATTATAGACTCACAGTCCACTGACTGAGATTTCAACTGTAAGTATAATAATGAAACCACCTATAAATCCTGAGAATTTTGTCTTTTAGGTGTCTACAGACCTAGGTTTCTGCAGTTCTACGTGTCCTAAACTGCAGAAAAACTCCACATTTATAGCCAGCTATATTTCAATAGGAACCTAAACCACGACATTCTCCCCCCTGTTTAATGCATTTATAGGTTGGGTATAATTCTGGACACAAAACAACTACAGAATCCTGAATGCAAATGAGGCTTAATTCCATTTACACACAAAGGAAGAAGATACAACATTCCACTTCTGGAAGACCAGCCATTCCTTCTAGCACTCAACAAGGACACAGAAGTTCTTGGTTGAAAAGTGTAAACTTTTTTTGTTTGGTCTACTAGTGACAATTTCTTCTAGAGCACAAGTGGTCTCATCTCCCTGCACAAACTCATTCTCAGGTCAGGAAGAATTGAAAAACACTGGTCCAACAGTGCATAACAGTAGTCTCATTGTTACAACAGTCAGCAAGGGAGAAGAAACACCCATTATTTTCATCATTTATCTAGGGAGCACTTACTACAAAATATGTAAACAAAACTTTCAGCAGAACTGCAATGGAATTACTCAGTCACAGGTAAGTGCTCCAGAACCACACCACTTGTGACTCTTACTCCCCTGGCCCAAATAATTTAAATTCTTTTTCCATGCACCACTTTCTCAGTAGAAGTGTAAGCATTCTCACCTCAGAGCAGACTGTAGATTAGAACACAGGACGGTCTCTAGGTTGTGGGAGACAAACTCATACACTTTAGACAAAACAGAAAAACAAACTACATTCCTTACCTTTCTGGCAAGAAACTACTAAACATTTTGTGAAGAGGAACTATGACAAACTATTAAATAATACAATGTTCCACATACTCTGATCACTAAAAATTCAATGAAAACAACGGCGAATGTTTGTATAATAGTTCAGGGATGCTTAGGCGATTTGAAGCAAGGTATCAAAGATGAAAATAATCCTTTCCCATCACACAGCAAAACTTTGACCCCAGCTGTGGCAGAGAATGCAAGGTTTCAAATTCTTACTGGAAATATGAGTGTTCTTTCGGTCTAGTCTCACATGTTTAAACCTAGACTATGGATTAAAATTAGAAGTCATAGCTCTCTCCTCTGTGAGCCCTAGTAACTTAAAATGGCTTCTGTTAATTTTTTTTATGATTCTATTGAGAGGTGCCTGGTGCTTCCCACAATTGCAAAGAAAACAGACATTCAATCTGGCACTCCTGGATTCCACTCCAGAGGACGAGTAGGCTCAAGTCCTTTCAGGCCCCTGAACATAGCTCCACAGGCACTGAACAGTGAACAGCTCACCAAGATGCTTACCTGCTCTTCTCTTTTTTGTTTCCGAAGCTGGATTCCTTCCTCCTCTCTTCTCCTGCGCATTTCTTGGGGATTAAGTGCATTATTCTTGTAGCTTTTCATTCGGAAGTTATCTTTACCGGGGCTTGCCATGTTGTCTATTGAAAAAATACAAAATTATTCCGAAAGGCCAAACCTGCCATCTCTTGTACTACGAAAATATCTACAGCAAGTGCTATATACTCCTGCATCAGTCTGCAATACCCAGTTCATCAAAAAAAAAATATTTAATGCAGAAATCACAGAAAACCTATGCCTAGATAAGCATTTCCAAACTGCAGATTAAACTACAGCTCATCTCAAGGATCAGATACAGCACTAGAGTGCATAATACTGTAAAAAGAAACTATGCATCTTATAAGGAAACTGAAAAAAAAAAACCCCAAAGATAATATGCCACAAAGTTTTGATTCTGTCAGTGAAGAAGCAAAGAAATTTCCTTCCTTCTCTCATAAAGATGACGTTCAATATATTACAAATCAGGACAAACCCAAGAAGATAACCTGTAGTAATTACTGCTTCATTTAATACCTTATGGCATTGTTTCACTATCTCACAAACATAACAGAATCTAAGGGCTACGCTTTTTCTTCTAATCTGTGTGCAGAAAAATAATGTAAGGGTCAGTAGCACCCAGACAGGCATACTCTTCTTAATTTTAAACTAACAAAATTATTGTTTCATTCTAATTACTGGCTCTTTTAATGGATTTAGAAGATTAGAATCTGACTGTCATTTCAGGTACATCAACTGTGGAAAGATAAAAGTGACAGTTCATGATTCTGTCACCAGAATGATCAGAGTGGAAAAGGTAGCATGGTGCCTTTTTTTAAAGCTAGAACCGAAGCCTTTATCTGAGAAACAACTCCCAAAAACACGACTTTACAGAAACTATCACTCGTCTGGAATTCTTCTACAAGAAGAAAACATGTAAACTACAGCTCCTGAGCTGTGCACAGTTCTCTGGCAACTTCCATGCTGAGACAATTTGTTTTGGGGTTTTTGTTTTTTTTTTTTACCAGTAGTACCAAGGACCACTAAGCAATAAACACAAGCTATGAGAGGAAAACAGACTGCAGACTTAGGCTGACATCGAGACAAAACACTACAAGGGCTCGGCAGCCTGTTTCACTCCAGTATTTGCCTCACAAGAACCTAAGTAAACTACTAACGTGTCTGCATAACAAGGCTAAGTGTGCCACTTTCTAAGGCAAATATCTTGCAACAGTCATGTAACTTCATTTCCCATCAATGCTACTGGATTATCTAGTCCTAGAACACCATCTCTTTCTTAATCGTTCATGCCTTACTAATTTAATTGTGCCAATAAAACTGTCAGGCCAAGAAATCGACTGAACAGGAGAAATGCACATTCAAAGTAACCCAGTCACCTGTTCCCTGAAGAGTTACAGAGGGTCAACTGGAAGGAAGGTCTCAGCAAAACTGTTTTTAAAGAGAAAAGCTGAGAAATGTATAGCTTCAGTCCCCCCAGAAGGCTTTCAATAGAGACATCGTAAGAGCAAGAAGTCTGTCACTCCCTGATTTCACACTTTCTGCATCTAGATCCAAGCAAGTCTGCATTTCTCTGCTAAAAAAACTACACCCGTTTTAACATCAAATCCCTCCACCCACCACATCATGCACTGCACCCACTTGTTGTGCATAGTCTAAGACCTATCACACTACATTTCTTCTTTTCTCCTTGTCTACATAAGGCTCACTAAACACGGCGCCTCGCTGTCCCTCCGGCCCCTCCGCGGCCGGACGCTGCCCACAGGCTTCGCACCGACCTAGCCCGGAAGGACTGACCGGTCCGAGACCGCCAGGACTGACTGACCTGTCAGCCCGAGAGGCCGGACACTCACACACCCACCCAGCCCGGCTACACACAGCGAGCAGCGACGCTCTTCACTCACGTCCCCAGCAGAAGGGGCGGAAAGCCCCCTCCATCGGCAGCAAGGCGGGGAAGGGGGAGGGCGGCAGAGCCCTCTTGGCTAAGGAAGCGGACACCCCGTCCCAGCCCCGACCGAGCTGCCATGTGGGCAATTCCCCGCCGCAGCCAGCGGCAGACCGGCCTACAGCGGGCAACCCGCCCCACAAACGGTGCAGCCCCTGCCGCCCCTACCCTCCAGCTCCCAGCGCTTTTCCCTCCTTACCCATCGCGGCGGGCACGCCCGGCGCCGGGCGCCGTCCAAAGGCGAGATCGCCGCTCCGAAGCGTTCCGCACCGGCGGCAGACACCGATGCAAGATGGCGGACGCCGCCCCGCCGCGCGCGCCGCACTGGCCGGGGGGCGGGGCCCACCCTTCCCAGCAGCCTCTGCGCGGCACGCGCCCGCCCCGGGCCGGGGAACGGCGCTTCCCAGCGGGAAGCGCGCGCAGGGGGGCGAGTCTTGAGGCGCGCGGGGCGGGAAGGCGGAGAGCGGGACCCCGCTCCGCGATGGTGCTGTGCGATGTGTGCGGGCAGACGCTGCCCTCTGAGGCGGCGGGCAGGCGGCACCTGCGGCGCCCCTCCCTGTGCCGCCGCCAGCTCCGCTGCCCGCTCTGCAACGCCGCCACGGGCTGCGATGAGCTCCGGCGGCAGATGGAGACGGCCCGCCCGGAGCCGGGCCCGCCGGGCTCCCGCAGCCCCGGGGCACCGCCCGAGTGCCCGTTCTGCGGGGAGGCGGCGGGGCGGGAGCTGGAGGAGCACGTCAGGGTGCGGCACGGGCACCTGCTGGGCGCCCCGGGCACGGGTGAGCGGCGGCGGGGAGGACGGAGGCAGGGAGCTCTCCGCGGGGATCGGGGGTGGCAGCGGAGAACCAGCCGGGGGATAAAGTTGGAGCGAAGGAAGTGGTTGTATGTTTAGATGCTGTAGTTTACTTCAGGCCTGGTCAGAATTTTATTTCACCTAACTGGCCGAATACTGATAGTTGTTTCAGAAGCTTAACGGTGGTGTCTCTGCTAGTGGGGAACAGTCTTAGAAGACCGCGTTTGTGATGTAACAAGTTACATATACGGACTAGATAAATGATGGTTAGGATACAAAAATGTGCCAGTGCAGTCAACCACACTGCATAATCTGTGATTAAAATGTTTTCCTTAGCCACCCCTCCACCCCCAAGAAGAACACACCCACCCCCAGGTCGTAGCACTGAGCAGCATTTTACTTCCATGTGTGCAGATAATGCAGAGCTTGAATAATTTACTTGCCTGTATGCCAATTTCTGCTTTAAAAATAGTTCTATTAAGATGTTTTGGTTTTTTATGTATTTAACACATTTCTAAAAACTATATTTTCAGAAAACTGTATTTTGCAGTTTTACATTAAATGGTTCTGGTGATTTTAGATGATTATACCAGCAACTTTTCCTCCAACCAGTCGTAAACATTTAGCTGGGACAAATGCCTTCCAGAAACTGCTAACACAGGATATCATCTCATATGTTTTGTGAACTGGGGAAGGTGCAGATAAAATCTAGGGACTTGAGGAGAGCCTGAAAGATGGAGTCAGGCACTTGTGTGTGGTTCCCAGTGGCAGAACAACTGGCAGTGGGCACAAGTCAAAATATGAGGAATGCCATTTAAATGCAAGAACACTTCTTTTTACTGTGAGAGTGGTTAAACACTAGAACACATTCCTCTGGACAGTTTGTGAAGGGAGTTTGAGAAGAGTCTGTACTTGGAATTATTGAAAAAAATTACTGGGAAAAGCTGTGTGTAACTTAATCTATTTAATGTGATCATTCTACAGGGGACTAGATGATTTCCAGAAATCTTTTTGAACTTCACCTATACTACATGGTACCCTCAATAATAATCATAAAACTGAAGAAAGAACATTTATTTGAAGAAACGCGGGATGACCAACAAAATAAGAAAGACAGCACTTTTACTCTTCCAGCCCAATAACTGCTGTGTTATTACAGGAATACTAAAGTTTTCTGTTAGCAGAACACATCTTATTAATGTTTTGATATTTCAGACTAAGCATTTCTTGATACAGATATTATCATAGCAAATTGTAATCTGTAAGTTAAATGGTGCAAAACTTAATCGAAAGAATGAAAATATGTCTTAAAATTTTTGTGTAATTAGATACTCTCTTCACCACTTCAGAATTTGTAACAGCTGTTTAGAAATTGCTGCCATTCACTGGGGAATTTCAGTGGAAACACAAACTGTGTATTTGTCTTAGATTGTGTATCAGTTAGGGCATGGTTCGAGCAAAAAACCTCAGGAGTTGCATTCATCAAGAAACTGCGTTTCTTTTCCAGACACAGGAAATGGTGAACAGCTATATGAATGTCCTATGTGCAGTCTTACCTGTACAAACATTCAGATTCTTGAAGAACATGTGGATTTACACTTAGAGGAACATAACTTTTCAGAAGGTATATGAAAGGGTATGGGCTTGATAATACTTGGAAGCATTTGCAAATATTTGCATGTTGTAGTGTAGAATCTCAGATAAAATTTAAAATAAATATTTCTGTATTTAAAAGGAGCTTGGACACATGTATAATGAAGTTAACGTAGTTAAGATCCTATCACTTGTCCAAGTGCTCTACTTAATTACTATGCTAATAAAGAAATCTTTGTCTATGCATGATTGCTAAGTAAATGAACTACATTTTAGCCAAAAGAAAAACGTAGAGCAAAAAATGCTTAAAAGACATCAGTATTATATATTTGTTTTTTTAGCTCTGTAGAAGGGTTACATAAGTGGAGTCTACAGTGGCATATTCCACTGTGATGAGTTGAGAATTTATAGCTTATGAAAACTTCATTGTTTTTCTCAATTCATTTCTGCAAATACTTTGCTCATTTATTAATTGTAGTGTAAAAGTAAAAAAATCTAAATTAATTTTATTTTACAGCATGTCTAACAGAGTCTTAGCGATTCCTTATTCAGGTCTCTATATATTTTTGTCACTTCCTTATGAGACTGCTATCAATGGTCTTAGATGCTAATAAGTTGTATTAAAGCAACTGTGACTTCTTGCCAACAGTGAAGTGAAACACAGTAAACAAAAGCTGTTTTCTCAGTGGTACAGCTATATGCATTATTTGCCAAGTAACTGCTCCAGTAACTGCATAAGCTTTTTCCAAGTCAAGAGTCTGAGTCTTGGTAGACTGAATGCAGTTAGTCCTGTTCAGCATTCGTTGCTAATAGCTCAAAATAATGTGGTATGCATCTCCTAAAATTAATGCCCAATTTTGTTTACACGTCTGCTTAAAAGGAGTCTTTAAAAATTAAACAAATGATCCCTCAAAGCATTACTAACCTCCTAAAAGTCCCCTCACTTTAGAATGTTGTTCTGGGATAGGTGGAAACATTGGAGATCTAGAACTGGCTCAGCAACTCCAAACTGAAGAAGATGAACGGCAGAGATCAGAAGAAGAGAAGCGAGAGAATGAAGAATTTAAAAAGCTGCAGGTACACTCTGGTTTCTAAACGGTAAACTTAAAACCTGTTGTGCCTTTAGAAGCTGAGTATCTTGGAATTGTAATGTCCTGGAATGGCAGGGATGGGTTGGAAGCAAATTCAGTCTCTCGGCAATGCTGATCCTGGCAGAGTGCTGGACATGGCAGCCTTGAGCTACTTGGCTTTACACCTTTGACTGGATGCTGGCTCAGGATAGGGCTGGCTTCTCCCCATGCTTGCTGTTCTACTCTCCCATCACACCTGCTGCCTGTGTTCCAGCCAGCTCTAGTGTTCTGCCTTGCAGTGCAGATTGGAGCATATTCCCTGCCAAAGTGCCAAAGGCTCTGAGCATCCTGGCTGTCCTTTACTGGAATACCATCACCTGTTCCAGGTCCTGCTTCCCTCTGTCTCCCATCTTACAGCCCTTCTGACTCACTTCCCATTCTCACTACCTCCTTGCCAGACTGCCTCTGTGCCAATGGCTCTGCCAAGAGGGAACAAAGGGATATGTCTGCTCTTCCAGGTGTGGCTTTCCTAGTCCCACGTTCATGTTCAGGAATGGAGCTTGGTCTTCAGCTCTAAAATAATTGTAATTCTGAAATTTTTATGTCTCACAATTTTTCAAAGTTACTGATAGTGATACTGAGAAACTGCATGGACAGAAGATTAATTTTAAAATGTGATTTAAGTAATGCACATTCCATACTTAACAGAGACAGTATGGCTTGGATAATTCTGGTGGCTTCAAGCAGCAATTTCTAAAGAATATGGAAAGAGAAGTTGATAGAGGAAGGATGCAGCCCTTTGAATATCATAAGAGAAAAGCTGACATGCTGGAAAGTTTGGCTTCTGGTATAGATGATGGCAAAACAAAGACATCAGGTAAAGACGCTGAAATTATACAACTAAAACTATACTTTCTAGACCTTAGATTATAGTGATCAAAACAGCTAACAAAACATGTAATTCATTGTTTAGTATGGATCGTGTCCTAGCTCTAAACATTATTTTCTAGATCTATCCAAATTGTTATAGTCCTAAAGTAATAAGGAAATTAAATCTTGGTATAATTTTAATCTATGTTCTAACTCGCAGGATGGTTTTCTGGTTCCTTTTGTTTTTTTGGTTTTTGGTGGGGTTTTTTGTTTCTTTTGAGGGTTTTTTTTTTTGGTTTTTTTGTTTTTGTTTTTTTGGTTTTTTTTGGGATTTTTTTTTTTTTTTTTCTGTGGAACTTGGAACCAAGTTGTCTGGTTATGGGCACAAATACATGTACTATATATATTGAAGATGCAAGTGTCTTATTACAAGCTGGTTGCCCTTGACTCTGTGCTTGTTTAATACTTAGTACTCATTAGTTCCTAATTCAGTGCAGCTGTTCAAATTTATAGCAGCTTTTTGTCTTGTGTTTCTGTTAATGGCTATATTGTGTAAGGTGGTGGCAGGTAAGCACAGTGTTCACCTGATTACAAAGGCCAAGAGAGGACTGTGAGGAGTAGACATCTACTTGATACATTGTCTTTTAAATGTTTTATAGTTGATGCAGAAACACAGGGCAGATGGGTCTCTGTGTCCCTTTCAAAAGGCTCCCTTGTCTTTACTTTCCAAGACCACAATTCAAAGGTCTTAGAGCCTATTGCTAGTGATTCTGGCTTACAAAATATCCACTTGGTTCTTGAAAACCAAGAAAATAAAATTTCTTCTGTCAAATGGATTGCACAGAAATAACACATTTAAAGTTTTCATTCTTGGTAATGATTTAGATTTCAGAGAAGTTCTTCAAAAATAATTTGTGGTGACTATGGAATAATTCTCTTCACAACAGCATGAGGATAAAAGGGCTTTGAGGATTTACATATATGAATTGAAGAGAGCATTACAAAGCGTTTTCTTTCATGTAACAAAGGAGAATTTGGAATATCCTGCAGGAGGATTATTTAAAAATATTTACAATAATTCCCAAGTACTGTACCACTGCTGCCATTCCTTTTTTTTTTTTTTTTTTCTTTTTTCCCCTCTTAGTTTCTCCAGGGAAAATATTTTGGCAGGAATAAAAGGTTCACATAGTAAGCATAAGTATTGCCGTGTTTTTATAAAGTTGTAATGGAGGTAGCAGGGACATAGAATGCTTTATTTGTGACTTTCTGTATCACTGTAATAGTTCCTTTGGCTATCACAGTTTATAATTTAGTCCAGGCTGTTTAATTTTAAATAATAATTGTGTAGCAGAAGTGAAAAAATAATTTTGTTTTGAAAGCTTCATAGTACATAAATTCATCAAAATAAAGACCACTGAAATTAAATTGGGGCAATATCCACTGCTTTTGTGATTTGGGCTCTAAATGTAATGAAATTTTAAAATAAATTGTCTTAATCTGTATCTGTTCCAAGTTGAGGAAGGAATCTTTTGGTAAATTTAGTAGCTCATTTTACAGATAAACTTTATGTTTTGTCTTCCTTTAGGAGTCATTGAAGCATTGTGCAAGTACTATCAGAATGACAACAAAGATGTGAGGCATGTGTGGCTTTCAGCAGGAGTAGATCACTTCCACTCATCTTTGGGTGACAGAGGCTGGGGTTGTGGATACAGGAATTTCCAAATGCTCCTTTCCTCACTGTTGCAAAACAGCTTCTACAATGACTGCCTGAAAGGTATTAAATAAAATGCTGTTTGTTCCACATACCTTGGATGACGGCCTGCTGACTGATGTTTTGCCTTTGCATTTACACAGCAAGTCTTACAAGGTCAATGATGCCTATTAAATGGTTGTTATACCACTTCCACTTGCTGTGAAAGAGTCAGAGGTGAATACTGTCAAGAAATGATGTGGTTGAAGTTTTACGCTTTGTTTCTTTGATGCATCTTTGTAACATCAACTGCTTGTTATAAAAGAAGCTGAATATTTTTAATTGACTATTTCAGTCACTGTAACAATTCAAAAGCTTTTCTGTTACAGATACTACACTAATTCCTAGTATCCCAAAGATTCAGTCCATGATTGAAGATGCCTGGAGAGAAGGTTTTGATCCTCAGGGGGCATCTCACTTCAACAACAGATTACATGGTTCCAAAGCATGGATAGGAGCATGTGAAATTTATTCACTGTTAACCAGTCTCAGGATAAAGTAAATATTGCTTTTTGTTGTGGTTGTTATTTTTAATTGCTGATTTAAGCACTGTACCTTCAAAGGTTGGAATCCTCAACTGTGTGATGACAAAGCCACTCCAGTAAATAAATTTAACCGTATATAAACAGATCTGATTTAGTGCAGCATGAGGTTGTGTAACCACTTACAGGTACATGTAACTACTTATAGGAAGTACATAAATTGAGTAACTGCTTAGATCATGGAGACTTGATGCAGAATTATGCCACATGCATAAATTAAAGCACTGATTGAAACCTTTGTTTCTCTGAAAGTTTCTTCTCAAGAAGAATCTGAATTTAATCTATTTTCTGTGGCTTTCAGTTGGATTCTCTAGTGTACATGTATCACATATAAAAAAATGTAACATTAATTTTTGCAAGTTTCACAAGTTCTTTTTAGACTGAACAGAGAAGAGCACTTCTTTCTTATGTAATAAATTTTCTAGTCTGGGACAGTATGTTTCATTGCTTTGTAATTATGTGACCTGTACTCCTGTATTAAAAAATAAGAAAGCAGTAAGGACCACAGGGTGCAGGAGGCAGGGACCCAGAGATGAAAAAATTGTTTTAACAAGCAACCTGCTTGAAACTTTAGGGTTTTTTTCATTCTCAATGTTTTGTAGGTGCCAAATCATTGACTTTCACAAGCCCACTGGCCCTGTGGGTACACACCCTCGCTTGTTTGAGTGGATTTTGCACTACTATTCTGCAGATAATGAAGGTGGTGCAAAGGTGGTGTGTACTTCCAAACCACCTATCTACTTGCAACATCAAGGTCAGTGTCACAATATGCTGGTTTCTTACCATTATCTATCTTTCTTTATATGTACTGCAGTCCAGAGCAGCATTTTTAAGTCATTTCGTTGAATTGAAGGCATGGTTTTATTTCCCATAATTTTCCTATTTAGTAAGAGCAACATTAAGATTTGTATTTTTATTGGATGGAAGAGCTGAATGTGATTGGGATCTCAACTTTTTGACGTATACTCTTATAACTGTCTTCTTAAATTTCAAGTAATTCCTTCCTTGATCTGCAAATCAGTCGTACATTGCAGGGTAGTAAATGGGATTTATGTGTTTCTAAACTACTGAAACTCTTATTTTGATATTAGGTCATAGTCGTACTGTTGTTGGAATAGAGGAGAAGAAGAACAAAAGCTTATGTTTACTACTGTTTGACCCAGGATGTTCTTCCCAACAAATGCAGAAACTGCTGAAACAAAATGATGGAACTGGTCTCAAACTACTTCGGAAATTTGTGGGTAGCCTAAAAGAAAAGCAATACCAGATAGTGGCTGTAGATGGGGTGCTCTCTTTGGAAGAGAAAGCTGTAAGTATCTCAGAGAACAGTTTGTGAAAATTTAAGACCATCTGCATCTCTTCTTTAAATGCATATGCATATATGGTTGCATGGTGGATTCTTTGCATCTTTTCACTTTCCTTGATCTTTTTTTTCTTCCACTTGCTGCTCATATAATCACAGGATATCAAAACCAAAAACATTTTGCATATAAATGGATGCCACCTTGATGTAACTGACAACTTCTAGGTCTTATATGAAGCTTTCAGCCATTTGTAGATATAAATTTGGCTTTATTAACTTTCCATTTCCATACAGTGTTTTCTCATAAATAACTGACTGTGTGAGCATGTAAGATACTTACACTCATAATGCAAAATTACATTCAGAGATTTGAGCTCTTGAAATTTTTATAAATCCTATCCATGTATTTGACTTTGGGGCATTTTACCTTTTTTATGACCTAATAAATTTTCAGCAGGTTGTCAAATGTGGTTTTTATTTCTTAAGCCTTTTCTTTCTTAAATTGATTTGGAGGACCAATGTTCCAATTCTGTGGTGTCTTACCAGCACTGTTCAGCATGTTCAAGCTTCAGGGCACACTTTTATTCAATCTATGAAATAACTGGTGACTGAATCACTTGCTTTGCTATATTTATTGTGTATGTTGAAATGAGGTATTGTCTTAAGTGTTTTTTGGCCCTGAACATGTCAGAAATATCTGAAACATGGCCATATTCTCCTCCTACTGAGAAAAGCCTTAAAATTTAGGACACAGTGTAAAAAAAGTATTGTTTAGGCTTGGTTTTGATTTGCCACTTTTTTCTTCTTTTCAAAAATTTGATTTATATTTAAAAATTTCAGTTGTTTAGAGTGTTGTCTTGGAAGCTCCCATTTCATTAAGATGAAATGTAACCCCTAACGCTCATTAAGATTACTAAACTACTAATTTGGAAGAAGCTCTTTGAAGTGCTGGTTTTGTTCATGAAAGTATTTTCTTTTCCTCTCTTCCCACCTATTTTTAGGCTCGATGCTGTGCTTCTCAGGTCTTAACATCAGAGAAGATTCCTTAAAGGATACCTTTGTAACCTGCTTCTGGAACTTGCTGGGTGCAAAACAGTAAACTGCTGGACTGTGGAGCCTAAGTCAACAATTTTTAGACTTAAACTATGTCTCCATAAATGCTTGGGAGCTCTGGAGAAGCACAACACTGGAGTAAACCTGTAGGTTTTGTGTTCCTTTCAAAACTTTGGCTTCCTAATACAAATGTACCTCTGAAGTATTGTGGTCCTTGTCTTACTAGAAACTGTGTTATTTTCTTAGTTGCTTAGAATTAG
The DNA here is from genome assembly GCF_030490865.1 of Poecile atricapillus. Classification (NCBI taxonomy): domain Eukaryota; kingdom Metazoa; phylum Chordata; class Aves; order Passeriformes; family Paridae; genus Poecile; species Poecile atricapillus. The sequence continues at coordinate 49,076,296 of NC_081251.1, read as the reverse complement.
CAACACATACTGTCTTGTAGCAAATGTCATCACTGTTAATGAGCAGTGGATAAAGATACTATGGAGCTACTTCATTGGAGTTCCTGGTCTACATCTGTAAATGTGTTTATGCTGTCACTGTGACTGTTTATGTGCCTCTGTTTCTTCATGATTTCAATTTCTTCCACCAGGGATTTCTTTACTAGGAAACTTCAATTAGTTGGCTTCTCTAGATGTATCACTTGAACACATGTGCTTAGGACCAGTGTTGGCATTGGCTAAGAGTTCTAAGAAAGCATTTCCAACATCATGTGTGTGCTTTAGGTGTTGTGCAAGACAATCTTTTGGGGTAGAGGAAGAAAATATTCCTTTTGTACCATGAATAAATAAATTAATATATTTTTTAAAAGTGTTTATTCCATCTTCACTTCATCATTTTTTTTTTAATTTCTATTTTTCATGTGTTTTATCATGTATATACCAAAAAAGACACTGCCTTTTGACTAGTGCCTTTGTTGTGCAGGGTTAATGCCATTTAAGAGATTGGAGCTGTCCGCTGAAACAAGTATTGCAGGTGTTTGAGGCACCCGTACCTAGGACATGCTGCTCTGGTTGAATGTAAGAGCCCTGCCCCTCCAGGAGGAGAGCTGAAGGCTGGGAGGGATGGTGAAGTGTGTTGCAGATAGCAAAGGGCGTTTTTGCTTTACCGGCTGTATTGTGCATCCACCTATTTTAACTGGAATTTAAATACATCCCTTTCCTTTAGACTCTTTTTATGCTGACACCTAAATACAGGTGTAAGAGCCTTACCAGTCACCTCTTTCTCTTGTGTTTCATGTGTTCTGGCAATAAGAGCTTGTCATTTTTGGAAGCAGTGAAAGATGTGGATGTGTACAGATATTAAAATCCATAAATCACTGATTTTCCTGAAATATACATTAAATTAAAAAAAAAAATAGTTATGAAAATGCATTCATTTCAGTGGCCTGTAAGCTGTGGAAGTTTTAAATATTTAGGACACTAGAGGGGCTCAGACTAGGGAAGAGTTCCTGGGAATTGGAGGACTGCCAGCTCCCTTATTAACCCTGGTCTATGAGGCAGGTGTCAAACAGATGGAAGGAAGGAAAGAAGAGCAGAGCTGCTGTCTTGCTTTGGAAGACAGGTGTCTGCTGGGGAGGGCAGGAGCCTCCCTTGGAATGAAAACCCCCTCTCTCCGAATTATTATAATTCTGAAATCAAGGGGCTCTCAGGCAGAGATCTGGGGATAGGAATAACAGTTCTTTACTAGTACGTGTAACAAGGCAAACAAACAACACTAACTACAGCGTTAGCAACAAAACAGAACCAGGGGCCCCGTGACAGCTTTCTCAGCTGAGACGGGATGGAGGAGAGGCTTTGTTTCACAAACCCCCTCGGGCGGGCAGTCCCGGAGCTCCTGCAGGGCTCCGAGGAACAGTCGGCTGAAACAGCAGGGATGAGCTGAGATCCTGGGCTGGTGGATGAGGTGGATCAGCTGCTCCGCGGTGGTGGCTGGCACTGCCACACGTCCCGGCAGGACAGGGGATGCGAGGCCACCAACGAAGAGGGAAGAAGGAGAAGAAGCAGCAGCAGCTCCGCCTGGTTGATGGCGAAATTCCCTTCTCCAAGCCGCAACAGCTCCGAGAGAGTCTCACTCTCCAGCCCAAAAAACCAGCCAGACCCAGCTGCCCCACCCTCCCTCCCCCCTGGGCCCAGCTAAACTCCCTGTTTCTCAAGCACCCACCAAGTACCATCAAAGCATCAAGGTTTCCCCACAACTAACGGGCGGATGAGACGGAACAAAAGGAAGGACACCCAACTCCTAACAGATGCCAATACTGCAATCATAAATTGGATACAAAATCCTAGGCTTTGCAGTATGCTTGAGATTTTACAGCATTTTGATGTGGTAGGCACCATGTTCTGATTTTTAACAGAGCTCTATTCAAAACACTCAGCCTGTTCAAAACTAAATTTATTGGTCAAGGCGCAGTGTTGCAACTCACTATTGCCTCCATGCATTACAGTGCATGCTTTGGACTGAGGCAGTTAAAAGCAATATACAAAAAAGGTTGTCAGCACCAGGATTTTAAATTACTGTAATTCTGTCAAAGTTTATAAATGGGATTTTATTCAATTAATAAGAATTATATTTCAATCTAATTCAAAGTACATAAGCAAATTTAAATATCCCAGCTAAAGTTCTTCCAGAAAAAAAACCCTTCTCTCCATTCACTTCAGTAAACTAACACACACAGCCAGGCTTACTCTCAGTCAAATTCCCTTTTATTTCACAGATGTTAATTGCTAACAAAGCTAAACAAATCTGCAGTTCAGACTGAGTCACTAAAACTTCTTCCAAAGACCTGGAGGAACAGACTTTATGCAATTTTTTTATCACTTCAAGCCTTATTATTTCCTCTGCTTTGAAATATAACAGCAAAAACACATTTTCACATTTTAACTTGTTTTACATAATTTTAACATTTTTAAGCTATACATTCTCTGCATGAAAACCAATAAATATGCTAGTGTGAAAACAGACTAGAAAATTTCAAAATTCTAGAAATATAATTAATGAGAAACTTCTTTTCATATGCAGATGACTTATCAGTGATCCACTTGGAAAATTTTCTAATTACCACATTTGCACAGACTACACGATTCTTTGATTTGGTCCAAATTTAGAGAGATCCAATTCACTCATTTTATGAAAAACCCACCGGTTTTAAACATACATAGCTGGAAATGGAAAGCAGCCTTAGGAATTAAATGGGGCTTTATGCAGCTGAGTTGAGACATGCCAGAAATAAGTTCAGTGCTGAAGAGCATTTTAAAGCATCCTAGCAATTACACAGGAATCTGGATGTAGTAACTATGAAGCTTTCAATCCAACTGTATCTTTGGAAAAGACAAGATTTAATATCACGTTAGCTCACAATTCTTTTAATGTATCTGGTAACTCTGTTGGAGTACAGATTCTGCTTATTGCTTTGAAACATAAAACACTGTCATTGAGACACAGATGCTTATCTAGAGTTCTTAGTAGCCAAAATTGAAAAGAACATCGGGACAACAGTAGGAACAAAGGCACATGGTTAATTTATAAAAGTATTTACAGGGTACTTGAACACTTATTTCTATCTACTAGAAATTCGTTCACCTTGAAAGAAAAAAAAGGAAAAAAAAACAGGTTAAAGGAAGTCATCCAAAACAGATGTTCTCGAGCGATATGAGCAGAGAATATTATAACCATTAAATTATTTTCATAATTAAACTTCTAATCTTGAATATGGAATTTTCAAATAATAAAATTCATAAATTTATTATTCCTCTAAGCAATGTGATATTTTAGTGCAACCCTCTTCAAAGATTGAAGCTGGCACAGTTAAGGCAGTCTACTAACAGTGTTTAAAATTCAGCACACAGTGTTTAATCGTTGAAGTGCCTGTCTCTCTATTTGGAAAGCTGTCTTTTGACACCATCATCCTTCTAGCGCTGCAGTTTCAAACACAGCATGTTTAAACACTGCAGTTCTTGCAGTGTTTGCGCTGTTTGGAGGTGGTAAGAGAGGAGTCTAACAGCTGTTAGCTCCAGAAACAACTCTGAAGGATGGGCAACATCCCCAAGTTGATGTGTAGCTTTACTGCATTCTGTGCTAACCTTCACAGGCTGCCAACACAATGCTTCTGAAACTACACCAGTTACATTCAAATCTATAGAGCACTCTATAAACCCTGCTGCTGTAATGTGCACTCCACTCATAGTGTTTTGATACAGTTCGCTGCCAAAAGCAAACTCATCTTCCTAATGTGGATTTTGATTTTTCATAGAAGTTCATTGAGGCACACATTCAAAAAAACCCAAGCCCTCTCTGAACAAATCAACCAAATTTCAAGAGGACTTCACATTCTGATTTTTTTTCCCCCTACTGACCTGAATTCACCATTTTGAAAATATTATTCACGACTATGGAAAAACAGTTGAATTGTATCGAAATGGTTTCCACTATAGTACTTTAATAAGGCTATACAACAAAGGTGCCTAGTGCTGTCTATCTACAGCTGATAAATTGGGGCACCAGAACTGACTTGAATTATTAAAAAGTTCCACAGGAGGAAGAAACAAAAAAAAAAAAACCCTGCATAGTATGTGATCCCTTTTATTCACCAAAGCTGCCCATGTTTATCCCAGGTGGAAGACAGCAGAACAGCTGCTCAGCATTCAGATGCAGGTGTGTTTAGTGCTTGCTGTAACATCTTTCCATCTTGCATGTTGCCACATCCCTTCAAAGGACAATTACAGAAGTACGGAGGAAAAAAATTAGAGAAAATAGAAAAGCGTTTTAAGACAGATCAGTATTTCTCAAATTTTTCATTTGAAATATCAAAGTAAATTTATTTATACTGAAAGTCATCAGAAGACCATTCTCCTGGATTTAAAATATGTTGTTTTTTTCTTTGGAAAAAAAATTAAGAAAAAAGAAAAATGATACACATCACTAAAACCACAGATGCTGTGGCTTTCCTGCTTGCCCCTCTCTCCTTACATATGTCCATACTGATGACAGAATCAGTTCAAATAAGTCTAATCACTATCTAAATTAACAGGGTTGTAGTCAGGGTCATCCTCTTCATCCTCCAACTCTAAATCATCCATTTCTTGGAATAAAGATTCATCAACCTCCACATTGTTTCCAGCTGTAAGGAATAGAAAGATACTTTATTTTCATGAAACAAGGAAAACATTAACAACAAGAAAATATACAAGACCTTTTCGTATTAATTCTTCAATGTAGGCAGCTGCTAACTTACTTGGCTTTTTATATATCAAATAGATATGGAAAAATAAATGTCACATTTTATCTTTTTACAGCTGAAGTCTTTTTCTTTGTATCAAAACCCAGTCAGGAGAAATGTCATACAGAACCTCAGAACTCATTGGGATCATGAAATTAAAATTTACATTTGCCAGAAGCAGAGATTCTTTCTCCCCTGGACAGCCAAAGACAGAGCTCAGGACCTCAGAGCTGGAATAATTACTACTATACTAATGAGATAAATTCACAGGGCTCATAAAAAATTCCTTACACAACATATGCTGACATACATATATTTGCTTTCAGATTTAAATTTTACAAGCAAGATAAAGCTTTGACTACTTTCACATTTTCTTCTGAAAGAGATGCTGCTGACCTAAGGAGAAAACTTGAGGACTGCTGTTTTGTTTTCATGTATCAACAGTGACATCTTCTGGTCACCAAATGAATTTGGTGAAATAAATCCTATTATTTCACTGGACTTGAAGGCACCTATACGAGATAATGCCATTATCCTCTGAAAATTAGTAGTACATGCTACTGTAATATTAAAACAGACTTAGTAACCTGTTGCTTCTATGATAGAATGCAAGCAGCAATAAGGAGTTTTTAATCACCAGTAGCAACAGGATTACAAATTAATGCAGTAGTAGCAACAGGATTACAAATTAATGCATTAATCCCAAATCATCTGGGCACAGAGCCCAGGTAGAGGTCTGATCCTCCCTTGAAGCAGCCAAATGTTCCATCAATAAACCATCTCCACTTTAGGTATTTTCTAGGAAGACAAGATTAAATAATTCCCTGTAAAAAAACCTAAACTTCTACATTGCTACCATTTCAAGTTTATACCCACTGACATTCATTTTTTTTTTTTTAATTGTTACTTGCAGAGAAGAATTTTGACTCTTCTGCCTGTGTTTTGTGATACCAGTAGATAATGCAGCTATATTAAAGAACTGTCTTACCTCAAAACTCAGGTATTTTAAACTAGGGTATGTTACTGTGAGTATATATGCTTTTATGTGCTTTATCTCCAAATGATTTTCCAAGTTTAGTACTTTTCTGGCACAGGCTTACAGAATTTTCATCTGGAACCAGGTCAGTATTTTAGGTAAGGTAACAGGCATATCTGCAGAAACCATGAAAAAGAACTGGGTTGCACAGGAGCAAACAATATTTATTTCGACCTGCAAGATATGTCTACTATCGTTGTTCAGGTTCAGAGAAAAAGTGACAGAAGGCCAAGATCTGTGCTTGAAATCAAGGGTTGAAATCAGGGGTTAGAAGGCTGGCTATTAGGGAAAAAAAATATCAGGGCTGAGTTGGGGTTTTTTTTATTTTGTTTTTGCTTTTCTTTTTTTTTTTTCTTGGTTTTGCTCCCAGTCCAATAATTTAAACAGAAGCAATGTAAATAAGATCAACACAAGCACAAGGCTGCAAATAAATACACTTTATCATCTTGAAAAGGTTTTGGTTTTGAGAAAAGTTAAAATTACTTCTGTTCACTCTGCAAAGCAGGACTTCTTGGAAAGTTCTTCCAAAGTGATTCTGATGTAAGATGTTAAGTCAGAAATATAATGCAGATTTTGCTTAGGAAATTTGACCTATTTTAAGCCACTGCCTTTCAGCTGTGGAATCTAATAGAAATTTACCTTCCTCCAAGAACTGGATGTCAGAGGTGTCAAGGTTATGATCCATTTCAAACAGCTGTTTACCTAGAAATAAAAAACTATATATAAGCAAGTACAGTTCTGAAGCAACTATAAACCTAAGGCAACAACAGTCAGCATGTGTATTTTAGTCTTTTCAAATCAACCAATTTTAGCAGTCTTTTATGTTTTTAACTGCTAATTTCTGTAAGGTCCCCATTCTGTTTTTTTTTTTTTCATTCATCCACGATTCATCTATGCCAACAAGCTTCCTCCTCTTACATGTAAAATGGGTCACTGTAATGTTATTAAGACTACAATAATAGGGGGCAGAAAAATTTACAACCAACAGCCTGTGTTCAGTCCTTATTGCTGTAGTTTTCATTTTGCATTCCACAAGAGATTCTCTGTGGTAACTGGGAAGGAAATCAGCTGACTCCTACACCTTTTTTTATATATTCTCCCATTCAAAAAGACTTGGATCTACACAAATCACCAGCTCCTACACACACACACACATACACAGAGCTGTGAAGGCAACATCACAGAAGAGTGACTTTCTGACTGAGAGGGACAGGAAGAAAAGCTCAGGACTCTTTCCACATAAATCACCTGTCTTTCATCTACACTGCTTATGAAAGCTTCCACAAACAAGAACAAGACTGGTTGGTGTCCATGGTAATACTGGAATTACAGTAATGACATCCAAGAATACATCTGGTTTTGGTTTGGTAAAGGGAAGCTTCTAAAGACTACAATTGTATAGAGGAAAACAGACACCACATAATAACAGCACTTGAAAGAACAGAAAAGCTAGAAGCCTGATTTCTGTTATCTCATCTTTGCAGATTCCCAAATGCATACCCTTCAGAGAGGAATCAAGTGTGCCCCTGGTCCTGTCTGTACAGCTTTTTATGAAACTTAATTTCCATCTCTGTCAAATTTCATCAAAACTGGCCAGAAGTGAGGAAGAAACAGAATGGTGATACAGCATGGCCACACTGGTTATGTTTTTTCAGGTTATCGGGTCAAAAGTAGATCCAGCATCACAGGAGGACTACTTCAAAGCTAAGCCATGCAGACTATGGAGCAGGATGTCAAGACCTATCATCTGTGTAAAAATTACTTTTAAACTGGTCATTATAGGCTGGTACCACTGCAGAAATTTCATAACCAGTATTAAAACATACCGCTTAGCTTATTTTTGCCTGCTTGCTCTTCTTCTTTCATCTTTTTCCTTTTTATTTCTAGAAGCTCTGCATCAAACTTGGCTTTCCAATTAAGGAAATTCTCAATGGTAACAGGAGTGCCATGAAAACGTTGCTGGAAGAATAGAAAACAAGGCTGCAAACACAACTTGCAAAGCTACAGGTGAAGATAAGCATTCTCTTAATTATTTAAATTACAACACTCAGAAGCACTGCTTGCTGTGAAGTATTCTGAGAAATTAATCCTAATCCTGAGAATATATAAAGAATATATTCTTGTGGTTTTTGTCATGGGACTCTTCCCCTCAGAGAACTATACTGAGGTGGAAACTCTCATGGAAGAACACTGCATACTCCTTTTGGACCTAGCGTGCAGTAGTTCACAACTCTCCACTAATATCGGTTATTTATAAGTAAGCAGTACTTCTTACCAGCCCTTAAGTACAATCCACCCTGAAATATTGTCCATTAAAATACATTAATCCTTTTATATTGCTGCAACAGATAAAAAAAAAAATATTATTTTTTCTCAGATATTTCTTTGCCAATTTTCAGAAATACAGAACCTTTCAGGTCCCATCACCCTCCAGCTATTTCTCAGGAAGTGAATGAAAACTCATTAGTTGGACTTAGCGTAATCCATGAATGGTAACACTATTCTACAAGAGCCCACCCAGGAAGACAGCCTTCTTCAAACCATGGAGCCCATGTGCAGCATGACTAACCTTTTTTGCTCCCCATTCCCTCTTGCTCCCCCTTCTTCCAGCAAAAAAACTGTCTACAGCAAATCTGATTTCATTTGGGAAAAATCCCTGCCTTAGGAAGCAATGCTAGAAGGGACTGTGAACATGCAGTTAAGACTCTAAAAAGACTGCTTAAGACAAAAGGGGAAAAAAAGATCACTTAAGTTCATTAATCAATCTTAAGTTTCAATTAAATTATCTTTAGGATAGCTGTTCCTTTCCCACTGCAACTGAGAACTGCTCCTGCATCAAACCAATGCATTTTAAAGAAGCTGAAAGTCTTTTTCATTTAGAACGTTATTTTACATACTTTCTCTTCTTCTTCTGCTTCTCTTTCTTTCTGTTTCTTCTCTTCTTCTCTTCTTGTTTTTATTTGATCCACTATTTCATTTAATTTCTCCTGTACCGCTGAGACCAGAGTGAAGATCATTACCATTCCTAAATTTTCTTCTGCCTACAACACAAAGAAGGCAACTTCAAACAGAGGAACCTGAATGCATAAACATGTTTTTAGAAAGCAGGACATGCAAATGCAGAGGGCACAGCTGACATACTCTGCACCAGTCTCAAAAGCTCGCTGTAAAATTCAAATTCAACTGGCCAGTTAATCCAGTTAGTTATCCCCAAATGGGTATGCAGCACAACACAAAGATGAATGTCTGTGTTCAGGTTATTAACAAATTATAGACATCTTCTGAAAGGCTTTTTCATGAATAAAACAAAGCCGACAGTAGAAACACAACTCTAAAATTCGCATATCATAAATCATAAGAGACCAGTCACTCAGAACCTTTCTTCTCCTGGAACAGTTTATTCCTTAATTCTATTACATGCTCCTTTGAAGTGAGACAAGTTTCCCAGGAAAACCAAAAAAACATCAGCTGATAGACGGAAGGTTATATGAAGTAAATTCAAAATGAAAAAAATGCCCACTAAACATATTATGGCAATTTTAAGGCAGTGAAGACTTGTCAGAAATTCCTGAAACCAAAGAAGTGCTTCCTTCTTTCCTTCATGAAGGTTTGATGATTTCCTGATCCCAAAGGTTGAGGAGATCAACCCCCAAACAGTTAAGTTATCAAAGAGAATCAAGAATCAATGTGGCATCTTTTAGTACCTCCAAATGAAACTGAGGTGGCTTATTTTCACAAATATATATATATATATATATATATATATATACACATACACAAACAGACAAACTCACCTTAAGCTAGAAGTGGAAAAGAGGGGGAGCTGTCGTGCACTTCCATTTCATTACTCTATATTATTGCACACACTGAATTAGTCCTATATCTTACCTCAGTGATGTCATTCACCAAACTCAAACTTCAAAGTAAGTCCCGATATTAGGGAACAGGTTTCAGATCAGTAGCACATACCCCCACAAACAACTGATTTGAGAGAGAAATTCCAGCCAAAGTGTGCAGTTGTATCAAGCTGTACCAAGATATTCCATTTTCCTTACCTGCTGCTCTAGCAGTTTTATTATGTCCATGACATCATTGTCATCAAGATTCTCCTGTGAGACAATTTCATACAGCGGAGTTTCATCAGGGTATTTTTCTCTATAGGTAAATTTAAGGGTTGTTTGGACAGCTACAAGGTAAAGAAACACATATTCTTATGGTGATAACTCTATTTAGCCTTAATTGTAAGTTTTCCTACTGCATTAACATACTAAAGATTATAGAATACAAAATATTCCTGGCTTTAAGGAACAGTCTTCTTACACAGATGTTAAAACAATATGAACAGATTTAAACATAACCCAAGAGTTCAAAGACATTAAGATGATAAAGTTTACACCTGTACAAACTATTAAAACCTACTCATGTCTGAAAGGTCTTTAGGAAGACTGAAAAACCTTCTGTGGTATGACAGGTGACTAGAGCAGTAATCTCCCTCATAGTCTACTTAAAGCTGGAAAACAGTCAGTGTTGTAGTAACAACTAGAGAATATCTCAGCATATTAACACTTCAGATTCTGTGTGCCTAGCTGAAGTATCAACCTCTGTGTTGGGTTCCAGGGCTCCACACTGTGATCAAACATAATATGAAGTTATGTACCAGTAGAAGTTATAAATGCATTCAATCTGAAGCTGCCCAGAACCAGGGTAACATGGAAATAAGGCAAAAGAGAATCAAGTTCCTTTTAGACATCCTCCCAGAATACCAGGGAGAAGTTTTCCTTTAGTTCCAGACTCACAGTTCTTGGTAGCACAGCAGTCTGTTCAACATGGACACCTGCTCTAAGCAGGACTTACTCCTTTAAAACTAAGTAACACAGAACCAGTTTATTCCTTCTGTTATAGTATCCAGAATAGCAGCTTTCCGATTTCTTGGAGTAAGGCTTGCTTACAACATGCCCACGCAATTGTTGGTAGTTAACAAATACACTGGGACTTGGGACCCACAGCCTTCTGCTCTGGAACTGTTCCTTAAGGGCTGCACATTCAAAGCACACAGACTCAACTCTCCCACATAGCTGGCACACACACAGTTGCCAGAAAAAAAATCCCCTCACAACATGTCTGTAAGTCACCGCAAAGATAGTGGAACCCATACCTTTTGAAACTATGCTACAAAGCCTTTGAGATTCAGCAGAAAGTAGCCCTGCAGTGAGAGCATAACATTTCTGCAAACTAAACAAGGATCACCGAAATCCTTGAACTAAGGAATTAAGGAATGTCTGCCGTATCAGGCCCCTATAAGGATCTAAGAGGAGGTATACATAGCTATTGGTGATAGAATTAAACATATATAGGAGAAGTTTCTGAGTAAGACATGATCAACTTACTTTCATCATTTTCTCCAGCTTCAGATGTCACAGTGATTGTGAAAGTTGTTGGCTTTTCTGACAATACTGTTCAAAGAAAAAAAACAAGAGTCAGGGAGAGTCATTAAATCAATTACTTCTTCACAGCACTAAAACTGAACTTCTCAATGACTTATGAAGAAAGCAAGCTCTTGATACAGTGTTAAGGGCCTTTTTAACTTATTAATGTAATTCTTTTCAATTAACAGCTGTATTTCATATGATGTGATGCCTCAAGTGCTCTTTGAATGAGACCATATACATCATCAAATGATACCAAAGGGTTTCACTTTGGGAAAACTTTCTCTTCTGGAAGTTTCACTGTTCCAGAAAGTGCAAATCAAATAAAACAACTTCTGGTAGTGCACTGACTGCCTGCAGAAAGCTACCAAAGCTAAGTTGCTTTACTGCACTAAATGCATCTGATGAGCATCCAATGCACTCTTGACCCCAGACTATTTTTACAGTATGCCTGTAAAAATATATTTAATACCTATAAAACCTATATTTAAGACAGCCTAATGCAAGAAATGCTACTAACCAAGCAGCGTACTAGAATGTAAGTGTGTGAATCAGCAGCTAGAAGACAGACAACACAACACAGCAAGAGCTGCGACCTGTGTTTCAAAGGCTAAAAAAAACCTCCTTGTACAATTGTGGGTTGCAGACCACATCCTCATGTAAGGACTGCTCTGCACCACTGTAATAACCTATGCCCAAATTAGTGTACGTGCTCTCGAAGTATCAACTGAATCTTGCCTAATTGCTGATGTACAACTAGTCTTTATTCCCTTTTCTTCTCTTGGGCATAAAAGCATTACATGAGTGAACAATAACTGAGTAAACAACAGAGCAGAGGCTGTATCAAAGAATGTGACTATCAATATCAGATATCCAGCATCCCCAGTTACCAGAGACCAATTCATATACCTTTAAGTAATCTTTAACATAACACCGAAGACCTGAAAATATTTTCAGATTGCAGCAACAGGCAACTGTACTGGGCAAATGTTTGTGTGGTGAAGTTACTGCCAAGTAAAATGCTGTGGAACTCTAGGCAGAGTAGATACTGTGCAGGAAGGAATCAGAAAATGCCCAGATTTTTCCACTGTAAGTATTCTTTGAATATGGAATGCCAAAAATCATGTTGGATTAGTCGGCGTGGTAGATACTCTTGTTTGAAGGTAAATTGATAATCCTGAAAAACTGATAAACCAATGTACCCACAACATGAAAGCTTCAGCAATATAACATGCTGCATCAGGGGATTAAAGTCTGCCTTTTTTTTCACCTGCAATGGAGTAAGGACTAAGTAGTGGCTATACATTTACGGAGAAAACAGCATCTTTAAGCACCTCTAAACACCCCGTGCCTCACGATCGAGACAAGTTTGTTACCGTAAAGGCAAACCGGCCGGCACACAAACCAACACCGCGATTCCCACCTAGGGCCGCATCTTTCGAAAGGCTTTTCCGAAGAGCATCCTTCTAGCACAGGGACCGGGCTGGCTGCTGTGCCACGCCGCTAAACACGGCAGGGGCAGCGCCCACCGACCGGGCCACAAAGGCCATCAAGCGCTTCGCTTTTCCCGGCCGGGGAAAGCGAACCAACATCCCGAGCACCCTCCCAAGCCGCGCGGCTCGGAACCCCCGCGGGACCCGCGGCAGCCCCGCCGCGGCCTCCCGCTCCTCGCCCCCGCACGCCGGCTGCGAGCGCGGCCCCGCCGCGGCCCCGCACCCGTGAACGAGTCCGGGTAGATGGACTCCAGCGCCTCCAGCTCGTTGCGCTGCTCCTCGCTGTAGTCGGTCATCGTGGCCCGCCGCCCACGGCCATGGGCCGCCCGCACCGCGACGAGGCCGCCACCCCCGCCCGCCGCCCGCGCCTGCGTTGTCCCGGCCCGTGCCGGCCCTTCCTAGCATGCCTCGCGCTCGCGATAGGCGGGGATGCCGCCTCTGGCTGGGCCGGGCCGCCGCAGGGAGCCACGGAGGAGCGAGCGAGGGAGGCCGAGCACGGGGAGCCCGTCCGGCTGATCCCCGGCCGGCTTCGCAATTGCGGTGCTCGCTGCTCAGTCAGCTCCAGCTCTCGCTGCCTGGCGCTCGGCTCCGGGGCCTGCAGGAGGGGTCCTGCTGGCATGGCCGCGCTGCCTCCCCGCCCCTGCCGGGAGCGGCGGCCCTGGCGGAGCTGGGGTCCTCACGCCCTGTGTTACACAGACTAGCGATGGTATGGTTCGCTCGTGGATGTTTTCCTGTGAAAATTTACAGGAATCAGCAAACTGAAGGGGATTCAAACCCGATGCTCTAGGTATTGCGTAAAGCAGCTGAATGCCATATCTGCCAGAAATTGGAAGTTTATTTGATGCAGCTGGTGGTTTGCAGCTTGAAGTTAAACAGCAGCCGCAAACGTCCCGGGAAACGTTCACCGTGATTCCAGGAGTCCCATCACAGCGGTGGCATCACCGTCGTGTGTCTGCAGAATAGGGGTCGCCAAGGCTGACGATATTGGGAGCTTCGAGGGTTCCTGCCAGGATGAATTTAAGACTGTCGAGGGTTAAACAGCAGCAGACCCTGATGAGTACGTGGGACACAGAGCAGTTTTAAGGTGTATCACGTTCCTGGCCCCGGGGCTGGCAGTTTTCCCACATACACGTTTTATAAGCCCAGGGTTTCCAGAAAACCTTAACCATGGACACAAAGAGAATAATTTTCAAATTTTCAGTTTCAATTCAGACTGGAATTCAAAGTGGATTCTTGGGTAAGATGGCTCATTTTAGCAGGCACAGTTTGTTCAGCCGTACCAACTCATAGATTTGTCTGTAATCATGAATTAATTTGAAAGCTGTGCCTTTACTACCAATTCGTGACATATTTCAAAGACCCAAGGAGTAAAGGGAAATACACCAAATCACTTAAAATACTACAGCTGTAGTACTCTGGATTAATATGTGCTAACAAAATGATAGTCTGTTAGTATTTTGGCAGGCTGACTTCACAGTGACAGGTAGTATTTCCATTCAGTATTTTAAATTACATACTGAAAAATAATGGACAAATAGTATTATTTCATATATAAATAATGAAAAAAGACAGGACAAATAGTAATCAGGACAAAATCAGAAATCATGAAGCCTTATTTAAAAATTAGCTGAAAAAGAAATAAAAATAATTTTATGGCTTACTCTTAACTGCAAATATTGCATCATTTTATAGTAGTACTGTAAAACAACAGAAGTGGAAAGAATTCACATGGACTAAAGACAGCAGGTTTTTGTCATTAGGATCCAGACACCAGCACAGGGGTTTTGTGTCAAAACCTTCACATACACAAATCAGTTGCATAGGTTCCAGATTACAGTGTTCCATCTTAAAAAAAAGACAAATATTTTAAAAACTAAATCAGAAGTTGTGTTTACTACCAGACATACTTTGTTTCCTAAGGAGTTCACATAAACAGTACAGTTCCATTACCTTTTATTAGGTTTGCATGGCCAGGTTTTGGTAGCAGGAGCACTACAGGGGTGCTCCTGTGAGAAGCTGCTCGAAGCTTTCCCTGTGTTCTACAGAGCTGATGCCAGCCAGCTCCAAGATGGACCCACCACTGGCCCAGGCTGAGCACCATCAGCAATGGTTTCAGCATCTCTGGGATAACAGATTTAAGAAGGGAAAAAAAGACCCTGAGCAGCAGAAACTGCAGCCAGAGAGGAGTGAGAGGAACAGCTCTGCAGACACCAAGCTCAGTGAGGAAGGAGGGGAAGCAGGCAGTAGAGGCCCTGGAGCAGAGATTCTCCTGCAGCCTGTGGTGCAGACCATGGTGAGGCAGCTGTGCCCCTGCAGCCCCTGGAGTAACTTACACCAGAGCAGGTGGGTGCCTGTAGGAGGCTGTGACCCCACCAGGGGCCTATGCTGGAGAAGACTCTTGGCAAGACCTGTGGAGAGAGGAGCCCACACTGCAAAAGGCTTCCTGGCAGGATCTGTGACCCTGCAGGGGACCTACCCTGGAACAGGCCCTTCCTGAAGGGCTGCACCCTGTGGAAAGGACCCACACTGGAACAGTTCGTGAAGAGCTGCAGCTCCTGTAAAGGATCAGCACTGGAGAAATCAGTGGAGGACTCTCCTGGGAGGAAGTACCCATGGTGGAGCAGGGGCAGAGTGTGAGGAGCCCTCCCTCCAGGGGGGAAGGAGCAGCAGAGACAGAATGTGATGAACTGACTGCAACCCCCATTCATTCACACCCTCTGCACCACTGGAGGGGAGAAGGTATAAAATTTGTGAGTGGAATTGAGCTCAGGAAGAAGGAAGGTGGTGAGGGAAGGTACTTTAAGATTTAGGTTTAGTTCTCATTATCCCACTCTGATTTCATTGCTAATAAAATAAACTAATTTCTCCAAGTGGAGTCTGTTTTGCCCTTGACAGTAATTGCTGAGTAATCTCGCCTTGTCCTTATCTTAACCCGTGAGCCTTTCCTTACAATCTTTCTCCCTTATCCAGATGAGTAGAGAAGTGACAGAGCAGTTCTGGTTCCTGCATTTTCTAGTAAGATATACCAAATAATTAGATTTTTCCACTTCAAGCCCCTGGGATCATTTCTGAGTAGTAGATAGCATCCTATAGTGTAGTAGATGGCTTTGGAGCCCAGATGTATATGTGTACATGGCAAGGCAGTACATCAAGCATTAAAAAAATTATGGCATGCATTTCCCTCCCCTTTAGAGTTAGAAACATCTACACAGGGGGTTAGAGAGGAGATGAGTAATATCACATCATACCAAACTGACTTAACACAAAAGCATCATTAAGCCTTCTTTCACAAAATTCAGTAGTTTTTAATGATAGTAGTATTCATGGGCCCAGTATACGTATAAATTACAAGTTTACAGAGGCAAAGCAAACCCTATTGCTCAGGGTGAGATTTCTTTTCCCATCCTCATTTGCTATTTGTACAGTAGGCAAGCACACACACACACCTTGGAGATTTTGAAGTATTTCCAATTAGGAGACTGCCCTTGCTATTGCTTTCATCCAGAATATATTTCAACACAGTTTGCCATATGTCAAGTGTTTGTTCATACAGCTGCTATGTGTTACACACCTCCACCATGTTCCTCAGTGGGGATTTTATCACAATTGAAAGTTCTCTCATCATATCTAAACTCAGACTTTGATGGTAAAATTCCCCATATGGTTCCTACATGCTATTGTAGCCCCAGACTTAACTAGTAGTTAGCTCAGTGGAGATTACTTCTATTATGCAAAAAAATAGTGGAAGAGGAAAAATAAGTAATTTCTGCTAGGTGTCACTAGGGAAAAGCTGGATAGCTGCTCTTGCTCTATACAGAATGTACCAATTCATAGGATCCAATCAAGGTCTACCTCTTAAAGATCCTTTTTTATGAAAAGAAAAATAAAACAGCACTTGTAAATAACTTTCTCAGTATGTACTTGTCCTTTCAGCAAAAGTATTAGAAAGCAGAGTGCTGAAGCTTGAAATAGCCTAAACCCTAATCTAGACATAGATCACCACATGTCACAGGAGTCAAAATGCCATCAGTAAAGGCAGTCAGGAGTTTCTAAAGCACTACATTATCAAGATGCACTTGCTCACATAATTTATACATCAATGTAATACTGTATTGAGAAGTTCCAGCACAGTTCAAGTCTGATATAGAGCTAGACAGGTTCCTGCTTTTCTGCAAAGTACTGTGAAGGCTTGGATCTTCAAAGCTGTGTTATGATCCCAGGGTCTTCATCAATCCTCAAATACTTTCCACTTGCACGCTCCTTGAGTGCCCAGTCATGGAGGAGGCTGTAATCATAGTGCTCCTCATCCACTCGCTTCAGAAAGGCCAGTCCAGAAATGGCCTGCCACTCCTTGAGAGATGGGATACGAATTTCCTTCACATTCTCACTTCCTGGGACAAAGCCAAAGAACTTCCTTACATTCTGCATGGCATAGAGCCTGGAGTGCTGCTCTGTTGCCTCATCAAAGAGCTCCTGCTCGTTGTGGACATAGCTGCTCCAGTATCTGAAATGCAGAAAGCTGAGCGGGGAGAAACAGCTTGCCAGGCAGTAAGAAAGGAACACAGTGATGACTACCACAGCAATCAGAAGCCAGCCAGCCACCTTACCAAAAAAAACCAAAACAAAACTGTTAGAGCTGAAAATACAATCACTTTTGAGCACCAGAAAATCCATAAGATTATCTTTACTTGCTTTTCCTAAATAACAGCATTAACAAGATATATTCCTGGAAAGCACCTGTTACCACCAAACCCAGTCCATGCCTACTGGAGGCAGCCCTGTAGTAAAATCACTTGTTCATGTCAAGTTCAAGAAATTTCTGTTGTGCAGTTTTAAGAATATTGCTTTCTCAGCTATTGTTGTTATAAGATAGGCCATCCAGGTCCTAGACTATACTAGCTTATAGCCTGTTTAAAAACAGTTTTCTCTGAAGTGACAACTTAATGCTTCCCCTATTATTTACCCAGCATGGAAACTTTTAGAATTGAATCTAAAACCCAAGATTTTACATGGGTTCACATGAAGCTCTCACAGCCAGGGCCTCTTAGTCACGTTTCTTCTTCTTTAATGAAGAAACTTCATACCCTCCCTGGCTCTTGAACTTCTATTTGTCTTACTTGATATTACTTTTCAGGATACTACAAAAAGAAGAATATATCCTTAGGTAGCAGGTAACAAATGGGACAAGCAGGCATAGTAATTTATATACCTAAAGTTCAGTTCCACTTAAAAGTAAAGAACAGGCTTCAAAACACACAGAGATTTAGCACTCAAGACAGGGGTCATTGATCTTGTTTTATCCTAAAGCTTTGCCTGCTGAATTAGCTTCACCTCTCATCATCAGGTTTACAGGCGACAAGAGTTACTCACTTGTGACTGGTATCGGAGGAGCAGAATCACTTCATCTCTTGCCCGGGTCAGCTCTGGAGGAACCAGATGACTGCAGGGAAATGCAGCCAGTATCCTACTGCGCTCACTAGCAGTGACATTGGGAGCAGCTCCATAGTAATACACAGGGACGTACTCGCTCACAGCACAGATATAATATGAGCCGTTTATCAGGGTGACTGCAAGCCACGTCACTGGAGCAACCAGCGCCCTCCCAGTGATGCTGCACAAGACAAAGCAGACCAGCTTGCATTTCAGCAACCGGTTTGATGAGGTCACCCTCTCAAAATGAGGCCTTTTGCCCATAACCAGCCTCCAAGTCTGGTTGTTCAGGGCGTAGCCAACTATCAGAAGGATCAGTGCAGGCACTCCTAGGAAAGCCAACCCATAGATAAGGTTCTGTCCAACATGACAGGGACAGTTGAATGTGAAAAAAGAGAAAAGTTGTTGCCCACCAATTGTCAATATTGCAATTATTGCATTGGCAATAACAACCTCTTTGCCTTTTAGAAAAGTTAGCCACTTCGGAAGGAAAGTCATTTTAGATCCTATTCTTTACCAGATTTTTTTGATTTAAGCCAGCACTAACTTTTAGTTATACTTAACTAGTGCTAATAGCAGACCAGAATAAACACCAGCAGCTTGAGAACACTACCAAACAACAACAGAAAATCCCTACTAGTCTTTCTCCTCCCCCTGATTTTTAGTGGCTTGTTTGCTAGCTTTAAGTATGCATGCAGACATCCACTAATGTGTTTTAATTGATTCAGTAATTTATCTCAGCTGTTCTAAATTGAGCTTTTAGGCTGTTGTGAGCTCTGCCAGCCCCTTGCTAATTGTCTGAAATTAACAATAAATTCCCCCTACCTTTTGGATGACGTGCAGTTCTATCAAACTGATGGCTAACCTGTCAGGGTTAGTTGCCAAGCTGTTTGCTAATCAACAGTAATTAACAGAAACATGGCATGAAACTAGGAAAAAAACAAAAAGGAGCCTTCCAGCTATTCTTCATAAAAGATTATCCAAGCAAATCCTTGGCAAATGGACTGGTTTAAAAAAAATGAATGCCTCCACTTTAAAATAAACTTATAAAATATTCCATAAGTTGCACAATGTGGTATTGGAATCCCAGTGTTGCATTTGATGTCAGTTCTGCAGCAATTCATTGTCTGAACACTGGAGTCTGAGAAGCAGTTAGCTGCTAGATCATGAGGATTTTAGTATTTCACCTGTAGGTGGCAAGAAGCTGCCATGTCTCTTTTCCTGACAGTGCTGAATGTTTCCTTTGGAAAGCCGGTTGGGGTTTTTTGTTTGTGGTTTTTCTTCGGTGGGGGGGTTTGTTGTTTGTGGGGTTTTTTTGGTTTGGTTTGGTTTTTGTAATATATATGTAATCTGGTATTCACTTCACAAAATGTCAAGCCAGCTGGTACTTACATAGAGTACTTGTGATTACAAGTTTTAAGATTTTCTTCAAGTATAGTCAGTCCTATTCCATAGATAGACATAAAAATTTTTCAATTAAGCATTTCCATAGCTGGCTTCTGGATATTAGGATATATGACCTGGGCTCTGAGCATCTCTTAAAAATCAAGCCTTAAGCAGGGGTCTGAAAAAATTGAAAACATTTCACTCATTATGATTTTGTCTGGATCACACTTTTCCTATGGTCATGCTGTGCAGTGGTTCTATGGATTGCATTACCTAGGCTGATCTGAATATGCAAATACTTATGTTTAAGTACTGGAAAGTCTGACTGTTTGTCATATAAACATTCTTACCAATAAAAGAAAAAAAAAAAAAATTAGCCAGAAAGTTTATGGGCAAATTTGCCTTCCCATTACCGATGTATATCTCCAGCATGTGTAGACTTGGTTGTGTGATATAATAGTGTCTGCATAGCCTCTTCTCTCCCCTTGCAGAGAGGTTTGCTAATAACAAATTTGATCTCAAGCAGTGGTTTTAGTACCCATGATGTCTGCTTGGATGGCAGAGACACTCTCTTAGCTGTTGTACACAGGGATGGCAAGTCATACATGCCTTGACTGTTCGCTGGGCAGGATCCTCTTCCTCCAGGACACTGTTAGGATGGATGCCTGCTTGTCTCATCCCCAGTCACTGTCTGAGAAAGAGATCCTTGCTGATAACTGGCTCTCAAACAATGACATGCTGTTACACAAAATTAAAAGCAGCACAGAAGCATGCTAAAACATCCAGCAGCACTTTGTCACAGGTTTTTTGGAACTTCTTAGTTGTTTGGACAGAGTAATAGCACAATGAAATCCCCGAGCTGTCTGAATATTGCCATTTTAAGCCTTCATTTTCTTTCAGTATCACATGATCTCCAGTAACTTTTTTTGGTACAAGTGACGTTATATTTGAAAAAAAAATCAGTGAAATAAACCTATCAGGCTATTACAAAATTATTTAATAAAAGTCTTCCATTATGCCTCAGTTCATTTTAAAATCACTGATTGATTCTTTCTGAGATTTCTTTTGGAACCTGTGTCTTATTTTGTTTATAAGGGAGGAAGGCTCTCCCAAGCATCCCTTGTTTACTCAAGAAACACATTAGATGTGAAACTGAAGTGGTACCCAACACTGAAATATTAATAGTCAGCCTAAGGCTGTTGAATGAGGCAATTTATACAATCAATACAACAACTTTGTACTTCTGCATTTTCATTCTTTGGCATTTGCTTTCATGCTCTGCCGTAAATGATCCTGCTGGGTCATCCTATTATGGAACAAATTACAGGGTTGAATCCAATTAAGAGCTTGGGTGGCACATCAAACCTTTAAGTACTTGCCTTTGCAGAGGAACCCAGGGTCCTGAGATAGACATTTAGGCTCTTCATCCAATTCCCAGGAAGGGTTAGAACTGGATACAATCCAAAATACCACTATCTGAGGTGACAGCAGGCTGGCCTGTGAGGCAAAAAGATGCTTATAGCCGACATCTGAGGCAAATAGGATCCATGAACAAACCTTAGTCATGGTTTTGCTTTTCATATTGCAGGGCTCTGTCAGCTTGAAGTCACTGCCAATAACCTCACTTATGAGAAAGAGAGATTTTTATATTGTTTTTAAGAAGTCAGAATCATTTGTCATTTCTTTTAAAACATGGTTACTGGAATACAGATTTCACCTTCCCATACAGAGCAAACAGTTTTTATTCTCCTTTTTATTGAAACAAAACTATCATGGCAGAATAGAGAGATTGGTTTCAGCTCCCTTCTCCACCTGATCTAGTAAAAAATCATTCACTCATCTCTTTCTTCCTAAGCTATTATTATTAGTAATGAGATGTGACTGTGTTGCCAAGAAGCTGTGTTCTCCAGCTTTCCTGCCATAGTTCCACCAGCTGAGTTTAGTTTTGTCACAGAGAGGATTTTTATATTTATTGGAACAAAAAAAGACCAGGCTTTTGTTGTCTAATGGCCAGGGATGGTTAGGGAGCAAGAGGGAAGTGATCTTCTACTTTCCATTTGAAGTTTGGAGGAGATGACTGAATCCTGGTTTCTCTGGTCCTGCACACGTGTTTTCATCAGTTAGCAGCTGAAAGGCCAGTGTTCTGTGGCTCCTCTACCTGCATTTTGAGTTCTATTTTGCATGGATGTTGAGCCCACCTGTGCCTTTTAGAAAGCATGGTATGAAAGTACCTGCATGACAGATTTCCTGTGGGAGTAGAGGGGACCACTACCCATGTCCTGTGATCTGCCAGGTCACAGTCTGAATGCAGGCTGCCAAGTAATTTTCATGGTCTCTTTGGCCTTTGGAGAAGTTCCTGTCCCCATGACCAGTACAAGCACTGAAAAAAAAAAAAAAAGATAAGCTTTACGTTAAGGGAAGACTAGAAATCTGTTAATGATTATTTAAAAACATACATAATTTCACTTCAGAATTCAGCTGTGCTTTATAGGCAAATTTATGAGATTTTAGGTTCCTGCAGAGAGCAGAAAGGAGGCACTCAAATCTCAAAACACCCTCTTGAGAAACATAACCTAACCAAGGAAGTTTCAGCAGGCCAAACTGAGAATGCTTCCTGGGCAGGGCACTACAGCAAAGTGACAGCAATAGCATTGCTTTATTTGGAAACATGGTCAGAGCATCAGACACACTGGACTTTTAGTAAGAGCACTCATGTGTGATATGAGAAACCTGTGTTCAACTTCTTTTCTTCACATAGCCTCAAACCCTTAACACCTACCTTCTTGATTTGAAAGAATTCTATTTTCTATTAGAGAGTATTTAACACAAGATCTATCCATCTAGAAATTGCAAAGCAAATAAAAGCTTGACCCTGTATTTTACTAATTTGGACACTCACCTTTTATGGTTAATGCATTCTTGTTTTGGCTCAAATAATTTGTTCACTTTTTTTTTTAGGCTTTCTAATTAGACAATATCTCATTTATTATTTACTTATCTGTTGCACTTATCATGTACTTACCTCTACTGTGTTAGCTTTCCCATAATAGCCAGTGCATGGCAAGAGACAGGGTGCTGGTGCACACTTTTATTTGTGCTTTTGATCTTCGGGATATATTTTAATATTTAATATTATATTTCATCTTTGGGATATATATATTTTTTGTATATATAAAATATATCTTGGGATATATTTTGTGATTGGTTTTTTGTTTTTTAGTTTGATGGGAATGAAGAGGGCTGGTGTAGTCTAATGCTCAAGCACTGTGAAGACTCACCTTGTGGCAGAAGGCTAAATTTCTCTCCTGAATAACAGGACAGAAAGGGACGTGGAGAGTGATTCTAACTTTCTCACTATTCCAGTTGCCTTGGATTACTTCTAAGAAGTATATGCTCAGGATTAAAACAGGTGCCAGATGTGTGCCTCCCTCTACTCTTTTCACAGGGCTACAAGACAGTGCACCAAGGACTTGTTTCCTTCACTGGAGCCATTGAATCCCCAGTTTATTTGGACTCACCATTTCAGCTTTGTTTTCACAAAAATGTGCAAACCTTTCTAAATGTAGTAGTCGAAAACATTCTGCTCAATACATAGCAATAGATGTGTGAATTTACTTGTGTACACATGGGCATGTATGCATTTTCCAAAGGATGTTGACATGTCCCTGCCATACATTGCACTGTCTGGTGCACAGAGTTCCCTCGTGATTACGGCATTAATAATGCAGGCTGAAGTAATTAATCCATATATATTCTGAACCGGATAAATAAAATTGAGCTCATTTATAAGTAGTCTTAAGTGCTTTGTGGTGGGTTCATTGAAGTTAAATTATGCTAGTTATAATCTTTTACAGGTTGCTGAGGGTTTGGTTTTGTTTTTTTTAACGTAATGCAGTACACTTTCTTGTGGAATATGGGATTACTCTTGCAATGTGAATCATATTTGGTGCTTGTCACCAGTTGGAGACAGTCAGAGAAACAGACCCATCGCAGACTCAATTTAGAAATGCAAGTAACTATCTAGAGAATTGTAATGCCTGACTTTTAAAATTAGTTTAAATTTAAATATGAGAAGTACCTACAATAGTTTCACTTTTAAAATGGAATCAGGTTTTCCAGGGTCAGAAGAGCACCTGAAAAAAAAAAAAATGGAAGAGCTATTACATTGTAAAATTCTCAATACAAGTTCATTCTGTGTAAAATAAAAGCAGTTAGAATGACTGAGCTTTACACAGAAAAAGCTGAAAATCTTTTTATCTGTCTTATTTTTCCTTGTTGAAATGTGTCATAACTTTAAACTACCATTTTTTAAAGTAAACTAATCTTTCTTATCCCAAATTAATTGCATCTGAATTCTTTCTGTGTGTCTGTAGTAGTAAATACCTGTAATTTTAATCTAGTACTGGATCTATTGGTTAACAAATTTAATAACAGTATGGCATTCAGAGGAGGCCGTATATTTTAACTTCCTTTCCTGAGAGGACTTAGTTGGAATGTATGTGCAGGTAAGTCCTATAAGAAATGACAACTACCTGATTAATTTCTAAATTCACCAGTGACCATAGTCGAAGTTCATTGCAAATCAAAGACACCATGCAGGCCAAATTTACCACAGGGGAAAGCAGATGAGCTGAGCCTGGATGTTCATTGTAAGGATATTAAGAGATAGGGGCTATAGCAGGTTAAGAATGATAGAATACCCCCTAAAAACATTGTTAGTCAAAGTGCCATTTGCACAAGCTGGCAACAGGACAAGCTGTACAGGTGCAGAATTTATTCCTCTGGGAAGCTGAGTTTTCTCAATCTACCCTGGCAACTTTACATAAACAAGGTGGTAGCAGTGCCTTAAAAGCCACACTTCCCCATCTTAGGCAGACATTAACTCACCAGACTACAGCAGTCAGAGTTGTCGGAAGACTATAGCTTCTTTAGATTGAAAACAATCAATTTTTATTTCCCTTGTACAGAGGTATCTTGCAATTGTGTTTTTATTCTTCAGAGCAGAAGTTTTTGTTAGCTCTCCAAACACCAAAGTCTGATACAAACAAAGGAATAAATTTACTGTCCCTAAAAATGTAAAACCTGTCCTGTTTGACATGTCTGTTAGCTCTGTTTGTGATTACAAACCGTTCCTATGGACAGAGTGATTATTTACATAGTGGACAGTGGCAGATCTGTTGCCAGTCAAATTCCTCCCAAAGGGCTCAGTGCACGCAGGGAATAGGAGGAGCATCAGCAGCATTACAGACTGCAGCAAACACATCTCATGCAAAAGACAGAAGAGCACAGAGGAGAAAAGAGAAAGAGGAATGAGAGAAAACTATGCTGCTTGAGGAAGAAAAGATATAAACTGACAATCAAATACATCAGGAGTTACGCAAGTAACATGTCTCGGTCACCAGGAAGAAAGCAGGAGAACCACAAAATAGTAAGACATTTTTGAGATGTGTTATTAAAATTGTGCATGGAGTAAGAATAACCTATTATTTTATTGATGCATTTTATACACTCCTATTTCTGAACAATCTGAAAGAATTGAAAGGATAGGGGTAAGATTGGTGGTACAAGAGCAGAGCTACTAGCAGCATTTATGGCTACTATTCCTAATGCTGGGGTTCTGTACAGGCATGGGAAAGAGGGGCACAAAGTAAGTGCTTCAAGTGTTTATAGTCTAAGATATAAATGCCAGGTAAATTTATGTACCTCTGTGGTTAGATAGTCATTCAATGAAACACAGAGAGAAGGAGATCTCTTCTCTATGCTTGGGTGGTTCTATTCCACACAAACCTTTCTTCAGTTTAGAGTTTAGAGTCTTAGGGATTTCTGTATGGTGAATGGTGATTTTTGACAGGAACTGGGCAGTGAAAAAATTCCAGAAGGCTTTAAGACAATGTTGTTTCAATTTCTGAAAAGAGGACAGTGGTCTCCACTGGAAAATAAGTAATAAAATGATAAATTGTATTGCATTGATATGTTATGCTTAAGTTTCTCTGAGATAATTTTCTTGTTTCAACAGAGACTTTTTGCTGAACAATAATAACAATACAATACAGGACCTGTATGACGTCCATTTACTCCATTGAAAACTAGTTACTGAGAATTTGGCCAAGGGTACAATATAATTTTAAACAGGAGTTATCACTAAAATAAGTTTGGAAAATGGTTCTGCTTAAGATTTTGAACAGTACCTTGGTAAAACAGCAACACTGATTAAACTCCAAACTTCTGATGCAGAGGAAGTAGGAAGAAGTCTTTCCACCAAGCTGTTCTTACTTTGCTAGTGTGATTTGTTCTATTGTTTTTATTGGTATTCACTATTATTTTTCCACAGGCTAGAGACAAAAAAACAGCTCTGGCCTGATTGCATGCCACAGGGCTGTAGAACTTCCTTTAATTAATTCCTGTCCAAGAAATTTAGTAAGAGTCAGCCTAATCTCACACTTAAAGGCCAGCTTCTACTCCTGCTAAACACAGACAGTTCTGCAGTGCATGGACATGATCTGACAGGGCAGGCAGAGAAGGAAACTCTCCTCCAAACTGTTGCACAGCTGAAGAACCCAGAGTAGTGCTTGTGACAGGATCAGTGCAGAGATAGACCTTTAGCATCTTCAGCTGCTCTCCATATTCCTTGGGCAAGGTGCTGCAATCCTCACCATCCCCTTCATCTAGTTGTTATTCTTTACAGTTGTGCTGAATTATAATACTTTTTTCATTATTCTGAGCTAAATTTTTGTCTACTTTTTGCTTTCTTGGAGAAAGCAGGTAATGATTTGAATCAGATCAACCCTACTTTTGTGAACTGTTGTGCCTACTGCAAAAGGATTAATAATAGCTCACTGCCTCTTTTCCTGTGGCAGTTTTTTATTATTCTTGGGTGGCACTTGACAGCATTTGTCAATCCAGCATACATACACTCAAGATGCAAGAATTACTGATGACAGTAACTCTGAGTATACCAAGAAATGGTACTTCTAACAAGCAAAGTCCCTTACAAACTCAAGTGAGGATCAATATAGATTCTGTCACACTTGAAATGTTGATTTCAGTGATTATGCATCCATGGACAAAAGTTTCTTTATTAATTTAAATGTTGGTTTTGCTTGCTTTTAATGGGCAGCAGCTCAAAAACATAGAAAAGTTGGATTTTAGTTTGCTTAATTTTCGATTTCCATATTTTCTGACAGAGCAGAGAACTTTTTGTACTCACATATGGGGCTTTGGTAGCCCAGCTGTGCAAGGACTATGAAAAAGATGAAGATGTCAATGCCTGTTTAGATAGAATGTAAGTACTGATTTAAATGTTCAGTTTTATGTAGAATGCTATTTGTTTACAATGCTTTTTGTTTGTTTTCTCAATTTATGGCATTCTGTCTATGGTTACAGAGAAGACAGGGAAAAGGTCCAATATTCTGTCAACAGAAACAACGCTAATTTGTGAATTAAGATCAACAATTAGTTTTTTAATTCTCTGAGGAAAAGTGTCAGGATTGTTTTCATAGCTTACACTTGTTCCTTGCTGATCCTTTAGTTAGGCTAATAATTAATATAATCTCCTAAATTTCATATCATATAGCCCTCATTGGGTTAGGGGCAAATGAGCCTCTCACTTTTAAAAGACCATACAGCAATGAGTGAGATAGCACAAAAGGTCAGTGAAGGTGGATTTTCACATGGATAACCTCCTTGGAAAATAAAGATCCAGTGTTTACAAACCCTCTCATTACCATAAAGATAACAACATAATGGAAAATCAGCAAGAAACAACTGTTTAGCTGGTTAACAAAAATGTACAGTAAGGCCTTTAGCAGAACAGTAAGGCTTATACTTCTGGGCAAAGTGGACATGCAAAATGGATTTACAACAATCACAGTGGACAGAATACCCTGACCATTTTACTATTAACCTGAGAGTTTGCAAACTAGCTGTAGTCTAATAATGATCCATGAGAATAAATGAAAAAAAATATAAATCATTGTTTGGGAAAAAGAAAAGTAGTTTAGTAATTTATTCACAAACTTATAAGGGATAACATCCCTCAGATATTTTTTTATATTCATGTCTCATTCAGCTCTGATGAATATCATACATTTACAAAATGCACAGGCTTCTCAAATGACACCATGGTAGAAATTACTAGAGAGCAGTTTTGGAAGATGTGGAGACAGATTTTTGTTTCTTATGTTCTCATTATTGAAGTTGTTTTTATAAAATCTTTTTTGTTTTGAGAAAGACTTAATAATATACTGACAGGTTTCATTAAAACAATGTGTTCTTTACTTCCTGTGATTATGAAACAGCCCAGCTTCACAAAGAAACCTCACATCTCAGCAGACCTGGGACAGATGGGGACAGTGTACTTATTTCTCTCTCTCTGTATATATATAGTCTGTAGTGAGAAGGGTGTTTTTCACTGTACAGTTGCCAAGTAGCTGCTTACCGGTCTGTTATTAATTGACTTTGCAAATCTAAGGTATAAAAGTTGAAACGTATCTAAGTAGTCTCGTAAATCATTAATACACACCTTGCTAAATTCTGATGACACATTTGCCAATGTTATTGACATTGATACTTAGGCAACAAGTAGATATTTTATTGTTTCTAGACAGATGGCATACTGCAAACTTAATTTTCATGCTGCCAAACCCACTGTTTGGTCTTGTCATCAGCTCACTCTTTGTCTTCTAGCCAACGATGTTGTACACAAACCAGTGAGAAACTCCACTGAGCTCGGGCTACTTCACTGAGGGTGTAGGGCCTCCAACAAACAAGCAGGCACTGCCAGCATTCACATAACTGGGAATGAAAAATTTCCTGAAAACATTTCTGAGCTGAGTACCCATTCTTATATAAATTTGTGTCAATCTCTTTCCATTCTTCAGAAAATGGTTGGAGTCACAGCTGTTTTGCATGCTAAGAAGTTATTGACCTTTGTTAATGTGTCAGAGCTGGGAATGAATATTTGTTTTATAAAAATTCTATTATCGTCCATCCCTTTCTTATTTGTTTTTTAAAAAAAATTGTGGTATTTTAAATACAAAATGGAGGTGGTGGTGTACCAAAACCCTGTGTTGCAGTAATGAGCAACGTAGGGACCCCAGGCAGGCACAAAGGAGTGCTTCTCATTGCCAAAAAACCCCAGCCTTTTTATCAGTTAGCTGGTTACCAGTTTTTGTAGTTTTAAGGCACAATGAGCCAAATCATCCAACCACCATACACCAGGATGTGGACACGATGTGGACATGTGGCAGTCACGCAGTGTGTCTCTCACGTCTCTCTCACATCTCTCACATCTCTTGTGTCTCTCTACCCCTCTTCCAGCTGAGTCATTCTCCCAGAGCTCCCTTCTATTTAGCCTAAATAACAGGCTGGAGTCGTGTTACAAGGCCTTCCCTTTATAAAGCCTTACCTATTGGTAACGTGTTAACTAACAACTTCCGGATTTATTTATTTGTCAGCTAGTTAGATGGAGGGAGATAACACATTAGGAAAAAAAAGACAAACAGGTAATTGCAAAGGAAGAGTGAAAAATGAGGTGAAGAGGTAAGGGGAGAAAGTGAAAGAGATCAGGTGTGAGTGCATTCCCTATGGGTTCCCCTGGCACCTGAACGCTTCAATGAGGGTATCCCAGGATTTGGTTTCTATATGTATAGAAAATATACAGACCAAAATTCATATCATCCTTGCCAGGAGTATCATGCTTATGTATGATTCCTTAAATGACTACATGAACAGCAAGCCCAATGTGCTGCAAAATGTGGTAGGAAGAAGAATGTAGACCAGCAAAATGTATTGTCATTAAAATCACTCAGGATCATGCAGTTGTTTTGCTGAGGAAGCTCAAGAGACACATTAGGGAGATGGCAGGTGGAAGGATGTTCCACATTTTAAATGTTGTCTTTCCTTGTTTCTTCCTTAGGGGATACAGCATTGGCATTAGGCTGATTGATGACTTCTTGGCTCGTTCGGCTGTGAAAAAGTGCCGTAGTTACTCTGAAACTGCAGACATGATTGCACAGGTAAATAAGATTTGCATTTTTTAAAGCATCATCAGATTCAGTGATCTTAGCTTAGAATCATATATTCCCTTCCTTTTTTCTCTTCCTAGGAGCATGAGTCTTAACTGTCTGATACAGACATTAAACTTTGATATTTTTACTTCTGCCATTTGACTTTTCTCATCATCGCTATAATTATCTTACATATCTTTTTACTTTAAAATGGTAATATTAAGAATAAGCTGCAAGATTTTCTGCAATAAAAATCTCACTGGTAACAAAGAAGAGCTGTAAGAAAGGAAAACGAGAAGAACATTTTCCTGACTACCCACAAATCTAATAATAAAGTCAAGAAGATAAAATCAGAGCATGTACATTTACCTACTTTGATGGAAATTTCCCTTTGATTAAGTAGCTGTTCAGACTTCTGTCAGACAAGAAAGAGACAGGTTTCTAAAGATGTACTTTTGCCCCCATTGGCAAGTTAGAATTCCAGGGAATTTCAAAGAGAAATTTAAGAAAGAATGATACGTAACAAAGTTCCTCCGGTAAGCAGATGAGCTGGGATAGAGGATCCATTGAAAATGGTGAAGGCAGCCAAATGAAACAGATGGGACAAGGAGCATTTCAATCACTGTTTTAAAATATATTTCCTCATTTAAAAAAACTATACCAGGCTGCAAAATCACATTTTTGTTCACTTTTACATTCTTCTTCAGGTGGTATTGGTACTTTATTTTCACATATATATCAGGTACCTGGTTTTCTGGGTCTTATTCCTCATGGTTCCCTTCTTTATAAATGCATTATTACAGTCGAACCATCATTCTTAAGTACAGGGTATTCAACAGTAAAGTACAGAAATTAACAGTCAGAAATTAACAATTGAAAAAGACACTTTTTCTCTGCAGCTTGTACTTACAAAGTGACTTATTAAGAGAAGTAAAGAACTTACTTGGAAAGATTGGAACAAGCATTAAAGCACATGCTGTCCCTTTGAAAGACTATTTTTAGCAAACTAAAAGGAGTTCTGTAGTAGGAGTGCAACATTTCTGAGGCAAAATGTGATATGGACAGCATTTTCACACTTCTTTGGCAAAACAGTTTTTAAATAATCTTCAAGCACATTTGTCTGAGACACATACCAACAAAAATGTGTAAAGTGACCCCGTAAGTAACTGCAAATACTCTATTAAAAGTTTTTAGTTCAGGATCATGAAGCTGTTTACATGATCTCCTTAACTCTTCAGCAGGAGTGCTCCCAGTCAGGAGAAAGTGATTAAATACTTAACTGCACTAATTCTTCAGAGGTATAAATCTGTTTGATGATAAGTAAAACCAGTTCAAAGTTAAAGTAATTATGACAGTTAAGCAATTAAAGTAGTTAGAGCCAAACCTCTTGTTAATATAGCTGTTATCCTGCAGTTCTTTGGAAGAAAAAGAAGTCTGTAAAATCAGGCTGTGGGTGTTCCCTGTGGAAATGGAAAGGGATGAAGCAAAAAAAAACATAAAATGAGGACTACAAAGCCAGTTTCCCAGGTTAAGAAATAAATACCAGAGGAAAGGTGCACCTAAGGCAGTGACTGGGAGCTTAAAACTTCCACCACTAGTTCAGATTGCAAAGCCTGGGCTTTACTGCTACCTTATACTGGCCTGGAGAAGGGCCAACAAGTTTTGATGAGGAGCCAAAGTGAGCCCTTCCACATTGAGTTCCCATGGTGTTCACTGATTTCTCATGTTGGTCTTGTGACTTGGCATGGTTACAGTTGGGATTGAATTCAAAAAAGAGATGAAACAGTAAAAGTAGGCTTTCTGGCAATTGGGGTAAAAAATGAAAACCAATTGAGGAATGATATTAAGAACAAAGCCCAGCTGAAGAAATAATGTCCAAGATGGGATTCAGAATTTGGATCTGAGTATAACTGAGGATTACTTTTGAAATGAGGTTGATAATTTTTCTGTGTAATCCCAGAAAATCAAATTTTTAATTCAATTTCTCCCCAAAGGACCTTGATGTAATTGATCTGATCAAATGACTTGCAAAGAACAGCTTCTGGTTTTAGATCTAATGTTTATGCTTGGTGTTTGTGTGTGCCATAGGTGGAAGCAGCCCGACCACAGCCTCTGGTGCACAGCGAGCTGGTGCTGGCTCCCAGGCTCCACTGCTGGATTAAACAAAGCTGTGCCTAAGGTTAGATCTGTTCCTGAAAAGCAGTGGCTGCAGAGGTGGGCTTTATTGTGCCCTGTGGAGGCAGGAAATGAACACCTCTGGAGCTCTTTGAAGAGAGCTCCCTCGGGGCAGATAACAAAGGATGGGGTAATCCAACCATGTCACCCCCCTGTCCAGAACTGCAGGACAAGTCTTTCCCCTTGTCATGGAAGGTGCTGCCACACAAGGTCCCTGTATATTGACATTTGGCCAGTTGGAAGGTCTGACAGAAGCTGGCAGAGTTTCTGTAGCTGGTAAATGTTGTTTTTCAGACCTCAGCAGGGAAAGGAAGATGCATAAGCAGGTTGCTGTGCTAAGTAGAACAGTCTACTGTGGTAGACAGTAAACAGAATGTTGAAGTGCTGCACTGTGGAGAGTAAAGAAAAGTTCAGAAGAGAAGTTAGGAATCAGCAACAGATGGAAAGACCTTTAATATATCTTCCTCTATCCAAATACTGACTGAAAAAATACTAAGAATGAGAAGTATGCTAGCAGAAGTATTATTTTGGCTGCCTTTTCCCTTTTAAGGAGATTAATTCTGGTCCTTCATTAATCTTGCTATTATGCTGTCTGAAACAATGATTTTATTTTTTTTAACAGTCTGTACTTACTTACTTGGCATCATGACTTACACATGAAAAGTTTGGTAGTGAAAAGTCCCGAGTAGTACGTAGAGGGACTGATAGTGACTTCCTAAATATTTCGGTAATTCTAAACTGTGTTTGAGCATCATCAAAATGTTTTTATTCTTGCTGCTTCAGAGAGATGGAATGCTGGCTGAGACTTTGAAAAAGGGCAGTGATACATTTTTAATTCAGACTGCATAGACCTCATTTTCTCATTAAGCAATATATAGTGTCAGAGAGTTGCAAATAACATTTTCAAAAGTGAGATTTTTCTTTATATAGGCATCATTTTGGTGGCAAGCCTATGTACATTTCTAAACAGATATTCTTTTTTCTTCCATTTCATAGATAAAAATGAGACAGATTTATGGGATGCAAGTTTTAAACCACCTCATTCATTTTACTTTCTAGCCCTTTTGGAGTCACAAAGACTGAAAAGGCCTTTGTTTTATCCTCTGAGAAGCTGCAAATGGTAGTTTTAAAGAAGTTGCTGTCCAGTTATACCCTGGTTTTAAGAAAAAATTGTTTATATTCATTGAATTGCATATTTGTGCAGTTAAATTATTGTCCCTGCAAGGCATTTTCACAATTTTCACTTTATAGCTTTGCAATTTGGCCTTAATTTGATGCTGCATTGCAAACCAGCTACTTCTTTTACACAGTTTCCATGCAAGTTCTCTTTTACCAGGAATTTTTAACAATAGAATTTGGACAGATTCATCATACCATAATGCAAAGTACAGCTGAAACTAAACTGAGAGCATATGAGGGCTTGGCACGGTTAAAAAGTCTTTATTTTTATAACAAAGACTTCAAGTTTGATGGAGCAGCAGATGTGTAGTGGAAGAAGAGCTGAGAGAATTTTAATTACTAAACTGAGGGACATTAATTAAACAGAATTAAGAATTAAACAGAAGTTTCCTGTTTTCTTGTGCAGTCATATTTTGATGAGTATCAGAATTAAAGCAAAATTAAAATTTTCCAGCAGAAAATGTTGATCTTGCTTTTTGGTTTTATTTGTTGGGTTTTTTCCTCTCTCTCCAGTTTGTTTTGGACAGTATCGACCATAGTCTGTCCCTTTCTGAGCTGCCATGGTAGCTGATGAATTTGGGGACAATGTTTATAGAAAGCAGCTTTTGCAATAGCCCTTTGAAGGCCTTAGTTAAATTTGCCAAACCCACATTCCAGTTGAAAACATAGAGTCAAACTGGCTGTTATTTCAGTCTGGTTTTACAGAAATATTCTAGGGTCCACATGGAAGTTGCAGTAAGTCACAGGAGTTTTGGTAAGATAAAAGAGTCCCACAGGCCTGGGAGTGAGGATCAGTGAGAGATGGGCTCGTTCCAGGCACACACTGTTCAGCAGCTGCTCTTGGGGGTGGAGACACTCTCAACATGAGTTAAAAATGTGCAAATGTGAAGCAGGCAAGGAGGAGGAGGGGGAAATTCACCTTGGATTTGCCCCTCCACAATAAAGCAGAAGATAGGGCTGGGAGGTGCTGCAGTTTCAGACGGCCCAGGCTACTCAGGTGCAGAGCCCTAAGCTTTCTTCTGAGGGAAAAGAGGATACCAAAAGCTCTAAGTGGGATCACTCTGTCCTCCTACCCTTCCCTCTACCAGCTATGATTTTGCGTCTGTGTCCCAGCTATTATATTACACTGGAGACCTTATCTCTACATCAACCCACTTGTTTCCCATATTTCTTTGATCAGCTCATTAACCTACTTGCTGTCCTCCCCATTGCATCCCTGCTTGCTTTGATTTTCTGAAGAAGGAGGTGGAGAGACAGTTTTGGAAAAGGAAGTTTGACCCAGGTAGCGTGGCTGTCCTGTTAGGTAGTGTTGTCTCCCCTTGTATGCAGGGAGGTGGTGAAATGGGGCTGGACAGAAGATGTTGGGGCAGCTCTTATAAATAAAGATAAAATCAGACAAATAGGAAGGGTCACATAGCCTGGAAGTAGGTAGATGCTATACCAGGAGAGGATCCTGGGGAGAAAATGCTTGGTGTCTGTGCCAGTCACAGTGTCAGACACCTGCTATTGTGACTTTCATTTTCGCAGTGTTGCATCTATGCTTTCAGCTGCAGCAGGCTCATTTAAGCATATAACATTTTGTAAGTGTCCTGCTAAGTGGGTCATCTGGGATAAAAGAACTTTAAAACATCGTCTCAAAGGTCATAAGTTCTCGAAAATATAAGGAGAAAATTCTAAGCAGATAGTTGAATTAGCTCTTGTGTTTTATTTCATAAAGGGTATTGGTCTGTATATAGATGCTTTTACCTGCTGAAGAAGCCCACTGAGTATGAGAACAGCTGGGCAGAATACCCTGGTTTGTTGAGAAGAGCATGATTCAAGCACAGTAAAACTGTGCATGATTCTTTGCAGACTCAGAGAGACTGGCAATAAAATGCTGCACAAAAGCCTGCCCAGCCACCCCAGGGAAAGTAAGTTTGTTCTCCTTTTATACAGCATTTGCAAATACTCTGAACACCCTGAGAGCCATGTTATGAATTCCAAGTGGGTGAGGTAAAGCACAGTGCTCTGGGGTGAAATGCATTTATCAGAGGCACTGACAAATGTGTCAACTGACACAGTTGCCTTGCCTGCTGGTTCTTCTTCCTCCAGACACTAAGTTTTCCTAGGATATTCAAAAAAATGAAAGTCAGTCTTCTGCAAAAATATTTTCTTGTCTTTAAAAGTGGAATTTCCTTCCAAGCCCTCATTGTACACTGGCTGCAGGCCCAGAAACAACAATATTACATAGCACCATAGGCTGCACCCAGTACCTGAAATTCGCTCAAATGTAGAACTTTATATCCATACAAAGATAAAGTCTAGAGTGGGAGCAGATAATAGGGATATGTTCTACAGAGGCAAAATATCCAAAGACAGAGAAACCTTGGGGGGATCACTGGTGCCTCAAAACAAGGCTGTGCATACAACTGGCCTGAAAATGACCTGGACAGAAAACCTGTGCTTTCTGTGGGCTGTCAGAAAGCCACATGTATCTTGTTATTATATTCACACACTTTAAATGACTTTACTTGTTGACAGTCTCTTGATTTACACAGGACAAGCACATTTTACATATCATATTGTTAAAACTCTCTTGTAGAAGCCATTATTCATTTCTTTGTGCTGTCAGCTCTTGATGCTGAGCCAGTGACATGAACCCTGGGTGCTGTGGAGTACTGCAGCCTTTTCACTTGTGTAGGGAAATAATTTCAGTCCATCCTTTTGGAGAAGTATCTAACTGGGAGGAAACATGATGAAGAAGAAATAGGCCATTGTGAAAAAATATAGAGACCAAACCAACTAGAAGTATGCCATATTAACAAGATATAAAAAAGCTGAAAATATACTTGGTCTATGGTTCTTCCCTTCTGTCCGCAAGGTCCAGCATTGTCTCTCTTTCCTCACTGGTTCCTTTCTGGCCTTCTTCAACTAGCCTGTGAATTGTGCTATAATGCTGTTTGCTGCTGCTGCTGAAAGAGTAGAGCTGGGAAGCATCTTCCCATGCCTGGAAAGCTGGCAGGGAAATGGGTTCTGGTTCCTTGTTTTCAAAAAAGCACTTCAGGTTTCGCTCGCTCAGCTTGGTGGCATACAGCTGGAAAATCTGCTCCAGTTGCTCCTTCTCTGTCCCCTCGTACACTCTCCAGAACATCAGCTGGAGGTGGCTGACTTTTGACTGGCAGCTGGCACAGCAAGTGGTTAGAAGGGAGAGGAGAGCTGTGGTAACTATCACACACCAGCCTAAAATCTGGGAAGGCAAAAGAAATCAGTTTCAGGTTAAAAAGTTCCAAGTGAAAATGCTACTTAAATCACGAATGTCTGACAAAGTGACCACACCTTGTTTGCATTCGGTGCTGGCATTGATTAATGGGACATACACACGGGGACTGAAAAGTCCATCAGCACAGAGGCTTCTCAATAGTGCTCCTCTTGGTGTCTTCTTTGGTAAAGGATAAAGTGTCTTCTAACTCCTGAAAGCCTTACACAAAACTACCCAGCGAGAATTACTAATTTTGAATTGTGAAGAACTACAAACCAAAAAGGGCAAGTAACTTTTGTCCCAGATCAACCAACCTTTTAAACTGTGGCCACTGTTAGATGTTTTGTTTTCTGATTTCTTTTTATTAGAAAATAGCCTCCAACACAACAACTACACTAATTAACCAACATCACTCAACTTCTTTTTTCTGTAGCAGCTTCAGATTTTGACAAAATTCTGTCAAGAACATTTTAAAAGAAAGAGCTACTTCCAGAATTACTTCCTCAGAAGGGGAGAGAGTGGAAAAATGTTCTTGAAATTGTTATTGTGGGATGTTCTCCTCTGAGGAGAGCAGTGGTGTGAACACAATTTTTCCTGCACTGTGCCACTAGCCTAGCAAATAGTTTTACTCCTCTACTCCACTGCAATGTGTAAAAAAAAAACCTAAACAAAAAAAAAAAAAAACCAAAACAAAAAGTAAAAAAGTAATACTTGTTTTCAAACAGTGGAAAAAGTTCCAGTGTGGGACAAGTATTCTAGGGTTCAGAGGACTGTATGACCTGGAACTGATTTCCCATGCTCTAATGGTTATGATATGGAGAGCTGCATCCTTTCTCATGTGAACTCTTGTGCACTGATGTTAAAAAAATTACCACCGGTAAAAATATGTATTTAGCTGATGGAATATAGAAGTTTCCTCAGGGAAGTCTGTGAAACAGAGAAGCTTGACAAACAAATATTCTTAGGAACTGGTATGGAAGAATAGTTACAGTTTTGCTTTATTTTTCCCAATCACTTTGTACTGACTAACAACTTTAATGGGTATTTGAAAAATTGCTCTTTTTAGCAATTTTTCACTTTTTTGCAGCTTAGAAAATGAACTCATATATTCTCATGCTAAAACTGGATCCCTGGTCTTTCACTATTTCCTATACGTACAACTTAAAGTCTAAAGCACTATCTGTTGTTGCCTTCTAAAACTATCAAATAAATGGCTTTGTCTGCAGTGCAGCCTTTGTCCTATTTGCACGAGGACTTGAAAAAAAAAAAAACAAAAAAAAAACTCTTGGAAAGGAAATTGTTCCAGATGGAAACAATCCCTGACAAAACCTTGCTGGCTCCACAGTGTTTTCCCATTTCTGTAGCTTTTTGTTTTTATTATTCTTTCCACCATTTTGATTTTTTGCTTCTGAAGTTATTTGGATTACAATAGAGAGAGCAAAAATACTGCACAAATATTGTAAAATGTAGTAAGATCTCAGCTTGGCATGATCTGCTTGCTTTATTGTTTCTCACTTCCTCCAAGCAGGACAAAAATATGCTCACATTTGGCATCATGAAAATGAGGAACACAAATAGAAATATATTATGTAAACAGTAAAAAGATATTTCACAAATCTTATTTTCCAGTATTTTTCTGCTGTTAGTGACTTAAAATTTCCCTACAGTTATCACAATTATTTAAAATAGGAGAACGTGGCATAAATTTTTTAATAGGACAGACCCCTTTAGTGGGGTGACATCTGTTAATTTAGCCTCCTAAACAATCCAGTTGGGTTGTTAGGGGCTTTTTTTTTTTTCTGTCTTTAGAGCAATCTCCATTCAGGAAGAAAGCTTTAGGTTTTCTGGTCTTATTGACTCGCCACCAGTGGGGACCCCTAAGAAATATGGAACAGCTCAAACTGAACCAAAAGATGGATTGATTGTATTTTGCAAGGCTGCCAAAACATTATTTACAGGAAGCCAACAGTTTTAACACAATATCTGACACCAGCATCTTCCACAGATAAATCACAGCAGGAGTACAACCTGGATAATGCTCTTTGTTTATAATTTTTCTTACCTGGGACTGTGCTTGAAGTGTTCTTTTCAGTTCGTCACTCTCTGAAAAGGGCAGGGAGCTTTTGTCACAGGCTACCTTGTGTAGCTCTTCAAAGCACTTCTCGGATTTCCTGTGGCAAACTGCTTGTAAGTAGGCGGGATTTTCCACGCCACTCATGGCACATTCGTAAAAAGTCCCGTTGAGCAAGGCCACGGAAAGCCACATCACTGGGGCTACCAGAGCGTTTAAAGTGATTTGGCCAAAGACGTAAAAGAAATGGCAGACATTCCCTCGGGGGAATATTTTCCTGGGATTCACCCAGCAGCCTGTAAAGAGTTTCCAGGTCTTGCTGTTCAAGAAGTATCCAATAACCAGCAAAACAAGAGCTGGCGAGAAGAGAAATACCAAACCGTACCTGAAGTTCTCATTGCTGCAAGGGCATCTGAAAGCAACAAGAGAAAACACACGTTCACCTCCCATTGTCAGCAGCGCCATAAAACTGTAGCCTATAGCGGTTTTCCGGTTCATAAAGAACTTCAGGATCGTCTGGAAAGCATCCATGTCTGATACTCACTAAGGAGGTGAGAATCCAGGCGGTTTCTGTCGGTCGGCAGCGATGCGCAGCAGGGCAGAGCCGTGCCGAGGAGGAGCAGCCCGCCGCTCTCCGCCTGCCCACGCCCTGCCGAGATAACGCCGTGATGTCACCGGCAGATGCTGCACATCTGCACTAGCGGCATCCCCCGGCAGTGGAGAGAAAGCGAGCTCTGTGGAACCAAATAAGCTTGCAGTCTTGGAAGTCTCGTTCCTAGTGAGCTGTTTGTTTTGTGGGTTTTTTTTTTTTTAAGTGAGTGCAGATGGAGATCAGAGTGAAAAAAACCACGCGCTCGGCCAGTTGAAGGAGATCTTGAAGGAGATCTTGAGCAGTGATTATAAGAGTTGGTGAGGTAGTGAATTAACTAATATAGATGCTAATGGTCCCAAGGGAATATGACATGACTGAAAGCAGACTCAAAGCAGTTAAACCACTTTGTATGGGGTTGTAAATGTAGGAACATCAAAGAACAGCTCCCTGCTGTTTTCCTCAAAGCTCTAGATTTGCACTGCTGGCTCAAGCTGATCACAGAAGAGACAAATGTACCTGGATTTCTAGCCTGTCTGGCTCTCCCCCCTGTTTTCATAGGGTAAAATTGGTCTACAGGATGCGGCATTCTAAAGTTTCACCTCTGGTTTGCACGCAACACATTTAAGCAGCAGAATTTCTTTCTTTTGCAGGTTGCTTTCAAGATGTACCTTGGGGTCACCCCTAGTGTGAGCTGCAGTAATGCCACAGGGAATGAATTCTCCTTAATCCTGGACAAAAACCCACTAGTGGATTTTGTGGAAGAGCTGCCAGCAGAACGAGCATCACTTTGCTATTGTAACCTCCTCTGTGGGGTGATTCGAGGTGCCTTGGAAATGGTAAGGAAGTGCAGATCTGTTTCCTCCATTCTTTGTTAATTCACAGTAGCAGAGGAAAACAAGATCACTTGTTCAGATGAAAGTAGGAAATACCGTATTGTTTAACCTCTCGGGTTAAATGTCCATATCTAGATAAAAGAAGCAAAGGCTGAGCCTGGTTCCTGAGGTAGAGAAGCACATGGATTAGCTCACCCCCACACTATCCTTACTTGGCTGTTCAGTCTGTTCAGTGGCGGACTTGGGTGCAAAAGCAAGGTGGGATCAGGAAGCCAGGTAACACTTCAAGTGGACAGACAGAAGGACATGTTGGGTTCCTCCACTGCTCCTGGAGCCCATCACACTTACCTGCACAGCTGTAGCCAGTAATAGTCATCCAAATACGTCAAGTTAAATTGATTAAAATTGAAAAAATTGGAAAAGATAAATACATCAATAGTCTCAGGATACCGTGGTAGCTGCTGAAAGAGAGAACAAGGTGTGGATGAGTATAATGTTAAAACCAAAGCATCAGAAGTGTATCACATGACAATCCAAAATTTGGTCTTAAATTAAAGGTTTTTGCAAATAAATAAATAAATGGCATAATTTGAAAATTTCTAGCCTCTAGAGCTTCTTCAGGGAGATTACTTTCAGGCTGCTTTATGTTTCTGTGAATATCAAATTTGGCATATATCTTATGTTTCAAGAGACGCAAAAATCAACCCTGCAGTGTTATGTATATACATCAGTCTCAGAATTATAGTATCTGATACAAGACTAACTAACAAAAGTATAAATCTTAGTACATGACTAGGAAATTCTGTGATCACAAAATCATCAAGTACGCAGTTTAGGGTCACAGAAGAAAGCAAAGCACTGGGAAGAAGGGTAATGTGCTATACAAATTCCAGTGTTTATAAACTTCCTTTGTGTTAGTTTAGCTGGGAAAGCTATTTTAAAACGATCTAGAGATCTGTTTCCTATGAAACCTGAGAAAGGGGGTCCTCTTGTGGTAAGAGGGAGAAAAAGCTCATTATACCGGAGGAGGGTGGAAAACTGGGCATTTCTTTGCTTCACTGATCAGACCTGATTCTTTCTAGGTTCACTTAGCAGCAGAAGTTTCCTTCCTCCAGGACAGGCTGAAGGGTGATGCTGTGACAGAAATAGGAATTACATTTTTAAGGAAGCCTGAAGACAGAAGGCACAGAAGGAACAAATGAAAGAAATATTGGAAGAAAACGCTTGCTGAGGGATATTTTGTGCTTTTTGTTTCAGAAGAGGACAGGATAAAAGTGGCTTTGCTGAATCAGCTGCACCAGCCACTTGGTTGAAAGGTGAAGAGAGATGGGCAGCAAAGAGGAGGGGCAGGGCAGGGGAGAGCAATGTTAATTGTCGTGACACAGATATCTGTAAAAAAAAATTGAAATTATCTGACCTACCTTCTCACATACCCAGGCTCTTGAGCTTAATGGAAGTTTTAGCTCAGTATTTAGTGCATTCATCTGTATACGAACTGCTTTCAGGTAAAGGTGATGACCTTTTCCCCTTTTGTTTGTCAGTAATGTTTCAAAGCATGGCTGCTAGAGGTGCTTTATTTCTCTGGCTGTGTGTGGTTATCCATAAAGGATTCATCTGCTGTGATTGCTGTATGTCTCACTCACTCACTCACTCACTCACTCACTCACTCACTCACTCACTCACTCACTCACTCACGCATGTTTTAATGTGTAATGCTTTACCATTCATTGTCCTCCACACTGCTTCAAAGATCCTGCTATCTTTGAAACCAGAGAGGGATGGGCCTTCACTGACAGCAGGAGCTGGTTGTGTTCCTTCCAACTCTCGAGGCCCCACATGCAGTTTTGCTGGCACTCCTGTTCAGTCCTGTGCACACACCAGGCTGCAGCACCCTGACAACTGCAACAATGTTTGTGTCTCTGCAATCTATGGGCCTTTTCATGTCAGCCTTCTCTCCAAGAGCACCGATCTTGTGACTAAACTGAACAAAGCATGATGCATTTAATGTGTAGCCATTGTGGATCTGTACCTGCCTAAGGAAACTTGAATAAAAATTCTGAGATTGCCACACAAATGGTTTGGTGGTCATGTTTTCTGCTTTTACCTGGGCTTCACCACCAGCTGTTGAACATCTTCCTTGTGGCAGTGGACTTGTTACCACAACATGACTGGGAAGTAGAGAAAGAGCAGCCTCAGAGAAACCCAAGCTATAGGAAAGGTTTAAAGTTGTTTGGTGTAATGCAAGATGTCTGGATAAGGGTTGGACAAAACCCCAGGTCCTAACACAGCACCCTACCCACAAAGCCACTTTACCCTCTTCTCACCAAAACACTTGTTTGAAACTGAAATACCAACAACTAAGTTCAGTATAGCCCTGAATTAACTCTGATTTTATCACTGTGTTTTGAACCTTCTCCTGTATTTCCCCCAGACTGTTTACATCTTCATCATGCTGAGTGGGGGCATCTCTTACCTTGGGTTCATTCTCACCAGACCTGTATAGTCCTCATGATACTCTCCCTCCCATTGTTTGTCTTAATAGTGTGTTACAGTGGTGGCATAGCATAATGGAGCTTTAAGTGCATAATTCTATGAGGAACAAAACTGAAACTATTTGTTAACCACCCCTGGTCTGAGTCCAACTGCTGTTACCTGCTACCAGTAAGAAGTGGCAACATGTACGTGTAACAATGTGTTATAACCAGTAACGAGTTTCCCTGCCTTTTTATTTTTATTTTTATTTTTATTTTTTTAAATTAGATCTGAAAGTTGTTGTGGAATTTGTCTGATTTCACTACCTGTGAAAGAGCCCTCAGTGGAGTTTTTGCTGGTAATGGCCAGCTGGTTGAGATGGCCATGTGGCTGACCACAATAAAGGTTG
The DNA here is from genome assembly GCF_030490865.1 of Poecile atricapillus. Lineage (NCBI taxonomy): Eukaryota > Metazoa > Chordata > Aves > Passeriformes > Paridae > Poecile > Poecile atricapillus. The sequence continues at coordinate 49,033,753 of NC_081251.1, read as the reverse complement.
TTTATTGGCAATGGTCATTTTCACTTTTTCCAGCAACACTAGCCAAAATAATAATAATAATAATAATAATAATAATAATAATAATAATAATAATAATAATAATAATAATAATAATAATAATAATAATAATAATAATAATAATAATAATAATAATGTTACTATTATCTTGAAAGTGAACAAACTATACTGTCCTTGTTTTCTTACAGAATTACAGAACTGCTAGGGTTGGAAGTGACCTCTGAAGGTGATCTAGTTCAACTCCCCTGACAAGGCAGGGTCACCTAGAGCAGGTGACACAGTAACACATCCAGGTGGGTCTGGATTGTCTCCAGAGAGGGAGACTCCATGACCTCCCTGGGCAGCCTGGGCCAGTGCTCTGCCACCCTCCATGTAAAGAAGTTCCCATATTGAGATGAAACTTCTTGTGCTTTAGATTGAGGCCATTGCTTCTCATCCTGTTGCTGGGCATCACTGGAAAGAGTCTGGCACCCTCCTCTTTCCACCCACCTTTGAGAGGTATTAATGAGATCTTCTCTCAGTCCTCTCTTCTCTGGACTAAACAGACCCAGCTCCTGCAGTCTCTCCTCATAGGAGGGATGCTCCAGACCCAAATCACCTTTGTGACTCTTCTGCTGGGCCCTCTCCAGTAGCTCCTTGTCTTTCTTGCACTGAGGAGCCCAGAACTGAACACAGCACTTCAGATGTGGCCTCAATGGGGCTGAGTAGATGGGCAGGATCACCTCCCTTGACCTGCTGGCCATGTCTCCCCAGTGCACCACAGGATACCACTGGCCCTCCTGGCTACAAGAGCACTGCTGGCTCATAGCTTGTCATCCAGTGAGACACCCAGGTCCTTCTGTACAGAGATGCTGTCTGAGATGTCAGGCCCCAGCCTGCACTGTTACTCTACATCATTGAGTTTCTCGGAAGGAAAAGAGCACTGAGCAAGTCAGTGGCTGTGATTAATATTTTTAAATTTTTTTTTTTACATGCAAAATTAAATCTTGTTCTGCCTTTATGTGTTATATTTTTAGTTTATAGTGAGAAAGAAGCTTTCAAGCTCGTTATATTCAGCTAGTTAAAATAGGCTCTTCCCTTCTTCCTTCTTTGCAAAATGAAAGTAACAAATAACTTCTTTATTTATGTCTGTCTGAATAATTTCTGAGTTTATTGTGTAGAAAGAGAATTTCTAGAAGCACACAGACAGCCTGGACCAAACAATCTGACATATATCTAAAATGCTCTCTTAAACAACAGCTTTTCAAAAGAAAAGTGAATTTTATTATTCTTCACTCAAATCTTGTATCTTTATTTCTTATAATAAGATGTTCTTTGATAAGAATATTACTACTTGCTAATATGGATTGCAGATTTTTAATGTCCTTAAATGTATGAATGTGCTTTTAAAATTTGTTAATAAGCTCCACCTACACCGCCATGTTATGCGTGAGCCTAACCCCTTAAGACAAGCAAAATTTTTTAATCTACAGCTTGCTATAAGCATCACTGAAAGCTTCATTATAAAGAGAGAGCTAATATACTGAGTTGAATTTCTGATCAAATCTTCCATTCCCTTTTTTGTCTCTTTGATAAGGTTTGGTATTGTCACTCCACCTGCCAAGTGCTTTTAAGGTTTCAGTAATAATTTGACATAATAAGTGCTGACATTTTTGTACATGCTGCTTATTTAACATATGGACAACAACATAAGAAAATTCCTATTTAAATGTACTTAAGCAAAATTATTGAAATGTATTTAAAAGCACATCTACTGAGGGTTACAACTGTCAGCTTTCACTTTCAGTTTGCATAGATTGCAGTAAGAGCAGAGAGCAAGACTCTTCTTTTATCAGTAGGGCTGAAGGACTGCCAGCATTGCAAAGGATTTGTTTCATTACAACCATGAAAAGCCTGCCTGGGTTTCATCCAGAAATGCTAAATTGGTGAGATTCGTCTTCCCTTAATTTGGTGCTGTTGACTCTGTTGGTGTCCACATACTTGTGTATCCTGCTGTAATACTGCTCATCTGAATTAAAGGTATACACCAATGAAATCTTCTGCCAGTCTTCATTGCTGGGTGTATGAAATGGTGCTGGGTCAGTGGCTTCAAAAAAGCAATTTGTATTTCTTTCTGCTAGCTTGGTTGCATGCTCTTTGGTTTTCATCTCAAAGAGTTCATCTTCTTTTTCTGTGTAACTTTTCCAGAACATGAACTGAAGATAGCTGACCGGGGAGCAACAGCGGCTGGCACATGTTGAAATCAGTGCCACAGTCATGATGATGGCTATCAGGAACCATCCTATCACCTTGGAAAAAGAATATATATGTTAATGATGTTTTTGCATGGTCATATGTGGGAGTATAGAACATAACATTGAAGAAATATGAATAGTGTAAGCAAAGACACCCTGGAGTGCATGTGACTGTCTGCTTGCTGCCAAAAGAGGGGATCCCATGCATGCAATTCAGCCAGACATACAGAGCTTCTGCACCCCTCAGCTGATCTTGTCAGATTAAAGACGAATACCGAAAAAAGAGAAGATGGACAGAAGTTATTTGCTCAGTTATATTCAGCTTTCTTAACTTTTAAGGCAAGATACAGTTTCTGCAATTGTGGTCACATTTATGGCACAGAGGGTGCAGAATCACTCTGTCTGCTTCGTGCTGCAAATCAGAGTTTCTGCTGGCTATGTTCTCATGGGCTGTAGCTACTCTCTCTGATGTCTGAGCCTGCAAAAACAGCTAGCTTTTGCTTGACACAGAGGAAAGGCTGTGTCCTGTGTGTTCTGCAGGCAGGACACAGATTTGGCTATTGAATATGTGAATTTGTTCTTGTTTTTTATATCTGATTTTAACATCCTTAGACAAGTCTCACAGGTCCCATCAAAATCAAATGTCCTAGTAGATGCTGGTCCCTCCTCTAGCCAGAGGTACTTAGCTGGAAGCTCCAGGCAGAGATCCTGCAACATGCTCTTTTACCTCAGGATGACTTTTTCTTCAAATGAAGAAGTATTGAGTGCTAAATGAAAAGGAGTTTGTGGGTTTTTGGCTCTTAATTTTGTTGGAAATAGACTGGATATTAAAAATAGTGGTCAGTAATAAAAATACACTCACACTTTTCCTATTTTTGTTTGACTGGATGTTTCTTTTAGATTCCACTGCAATGCCAGTAACAGTCAGTCTTCCTTGGTTTTGCTCCTTTCTTACTGTGATATATTGCAGAATAAATTCGTGCTAAAGTTATAATCTTGTCTGATAAGAATCCTAGCATATTTCCAGGAAACCTCCTCTGACGCAATTATAGTGATGTGCACCGAGGTTAGCATGAATATTTATCTGCAAGGAACATATTTCCAGGGGACCCCCTGAAAACTTAAAAAGCACCCTGTGACAGTTGCAGTTTGTGAAGCATGTTGAAGTGGTGCTAGAGAGCCCCTCCCTGCCTCACCCGACGCTGTTTGCCCGGTTCAGCGCCGATCTGACTTTTCCTTGTGGCCTTTTACAATTGTATTTTGATTATAGAGTAAGTTCTTTTTTTATTAATCAAATTTGCTACTCATTTATAACATTCCCCTATCTAAAATCAATGGTATAGTTTTTCCCTTTCCAGCCTTTTTCTTGGAGAAGCAGCATGCTAAGTATTTAACAAAAACACTTCTTTGTTTTAATAGGCATTTGTTCCAAACAGGAACTTAGAAAAATTAAGTAACTATACTTAACAAAAATTAACTTATAAACTTAACTCCCTTAACTGACTCTTAATGTTTTCCTGAGAAAAGCTTACAAAACCTGATTTTCCTACTGGAGTTAAGACAAAGTCCAGACAATGTAGAAACAAAATCGGAGTGCTGCCAAAGAACCGAAAAAAAACCAATTCACAAGTGTTACTGTTTTTGATCATGCAGTTTGCCTTCAGAACAAGAAACTTTAAAAGACAGATACATATTTTAACTATTCTTCTAGAATACAAGTGTGAAATTATTAAGAGGTTAAAGCACTGAGATTCATAGTCAAACAAGCTGCTGTTATTTGTTTCTCTTTCCAGATGTCTCCTTGTAACCACTCTGTTGCAAGGAGGCATCAGCTTCCCCTCTCTTAGTGATCTCTGCTTTCCCTCAACTAATGCACTTCTGCAGAAGTTTGAGGTATTCAGAGACATGAAAGTGGAGAAGGAGAAGAACTCACACCATGTCTAAGTTAACTGAGAAGAAAACTTCCTGAGGAAAGTCCCATTCTCTAGGCTCGTTCCCTGCCCATGAGGTTTTGTAAATGACAGTGCCAAACCATTACCATGCAAACATGCAAAACCAGAAAGTATCATAAAAATACACCTATAGCTTTTCTGTTACTGCTTTTTTGCCAGTGAATATTTGCAGCCTGTGTGCTTTTGGTACATGATATTATATAACATAAGAGAGAAGGACTTTGCAGTGCCCAGCACACATTGAGCAGCCAGGGTTGAAGCCCATAGTGTGAGGAGAACAGCGAGGCTTTACCTGGGACTGTGCCTGGAGGCTGAGCCATTCACTTGATAGCTTTGCTGATAATTCCTCATCACAGGGTATTCTGGACAGGTTTTTTCGGCAGCTGAAGTCAGTCACGTTATCTTTACAGAAGAAGCGTTGTATCCGCCTGCTTCCGCTGGCCGCACACTCATAGAAGTTGGCTCCTAACAGGGCCACCACTATCCAGGTGAGCGGGGCCACCAAGGTTTTGGCTGCCATTGGCACCAACAGCTGGCAGTAGCGGGCACAGGTTCCACAGGAAATGCACTGCTTCTCTGGAGAACACTTGCCTGTCAACAGACGCCATATCTTGGCATTCACCATGCAGCCGAGCAGCAAGAGCACAAAGGCAGGAGCAAAGAGGAAGGAGGAACCATATACCATGTTCCAAGAATTGCAGGGACACTTGAACACCACAGATGAGAAGAGGTACTCACTGGCAGCCGTCAGCAGGGACACGGTGCTGTAACCAAGAATGGTTTGGTGTTGGATGCAGAAATCCACCACTTTATGTAACATATCCATTTTTCTGCCTCTCCTTACTTTGAGAAGAGCAAAACCTCCGTCAGAAAAGGACAAAAGAGAAAGTGTCCTGCAGCTCCCCCAGCTTAAATAAGCTTGCAGAGCTTTCAGTTTCTGTTGGTGGTGGCAATATAGTGAGGCACAGAAACAGCCCTTCATAGAGGGAATAACCGTCACTGCACAGTCGAGTAGAGACACACAGGAAAACTACTCCAGTTGCCAACAGAATACAATGAAGAAACTTCATTTCATAAGAATAGTTTGTGTTTGTCCACACGTGCATTGTAACTAGCAATGGTTTAAACCTCATCATCTTTTCAGTGAGGCATCAAAGTGTGAATGAAATGTGAGAAAATCACCCAGAACCATATACAGATTTTTACTGTGCCATATTTTTAGCTATACAACATGGCTTGTTCTCTTATGGAAGAAAATTCAATTATAATAATGTCAATTTTTCAAGATAATCAGTGAAGTTTTTTGTTTTTTTTTAAAGAAGTAATGTTGGAAATTTTGTAGCTTTTACATTTTTTTACTTTAAAGTACATTAAGTCATGGATATTTTTGTCTTTGCCAAGGGAAAGCACAGCTGGACCTTGTTCTTTGTTTAATCTTTAAACCACAGAGCCTTTGGGTCTTGCTGGACAAGGTGTAATAAGCTCCAATAAAGAAAAAAGGGTATTTTGGAGGTCAGGGATTTGAAAATTCAGTTCCCATTTCAGCACTTCGGGCAGCTGAGAGGATGGCACAGAGGCTGCAGAGCAGGCAGCACTAGTTCAGGTGGCTGCTGGGCTCACAGCAGATGTGCCGTGCTCAGTGCTGAGCTGCTCCTGCTCCTGCTGCAGAGGAAAACATGCTGCTAAATTAAATACTTGCCTTGGCCTGGAGGAGCCCTTGTTATTATGCAGCAGTATAATACAAGGACACAGCAACCAAAACGGGATGTAAAATCAGGAAGAATTAATCAGACTGAAGGTTAGTCTGGCCACATCTCAACTACAGCCAGCAGCTGAGTAGGGAGCACAGGGACAGGGAAAGGAAGTTTGGCAATGCCTTCACACCCTGTGTGATTTCAGCGATTTCCTTTGTAACTAATACCTTTTGTTTTAACCCATGCAGACTTACTGACATCCAAAATATTGTATAGAATGTGTGCTTAACCTTCATTCTGTTATGGATATATAGTATAATATTGGCTTTTCTCAAGTATTAAGATGAATGCTATATGTATAATGTTAAAATGGCTTTGCTGTAATAGTCAATATAGTATGTTAGAATTGTCTACTTGGCTGGGATAACATTCAATGAACAGATGATGGGGACCCTGCTGATTATCAACACTCACTGTCTGTGGAAAGAAGGAGTCAAGACCCAAATTAAAAGATGAATAAGAAGGCAATTAAAACCACAAGCCAAGAAACATGCATGCTCTAAAAAGGTGTGACACTGCTCTTGGCCACACCGGAGCTCCGGGCTAGCTCTACAGTGCCACTCTGGCACGGGCAGTCGCCAGGAGTGGGGAACTGCAGGGGAAAGGCGATCCCACTGCAGAACCTTCAGAGCACCGAATCCTGCCGGGCTCTGCCAATTCAGGCATCGTGGGTGATAGCAAAAGGAAGGAGGAGACTCAGTCAGCTGTACTTCCCAGGAACAGGTTTATTCGGGGGAGGGGATGAGCACAAGGGCCTGGGCCGGGAGAAATCAGGACCGAAGAGAGACCAGAGCACCTCTCTGCACTGGGTTTTATCTCAGGGGTGGGCACAGTCTAGGGTCCAATGGGAGCTCACAGAGGGAGGGGTAAGAGGAGGCGGTTACAATGTCAGGGACCAATGGGGATTCAAAGAAGGTGGGAACATAGCATAACAACCAATAACATGTTGAGGAAGGGATGATATACATGGAAGGAGCTCGAAGGAGAGGTGGGGTTTATGATGATGGACGGGGAAATGGAGCAGGGTAAAGGTGATTGACCGGGAACATTCAGGAAAACTGGGAGGGGTTTATATAACAGACGACTGGGGCTAACCAAAGCAGTAAATGGGGGAGAACCAGGAACATACCAAACAGATGAAATACTAACAATTATAACAGAACTGAATAAACATACTACAACAAGGTGGACTCAAGGAGTGGCCATGCTAAACAGTTCCTGGAAAATGTAAACTAGTTAATAGAAAAGTTTGAATATGCACAAAACTTATGAATATCTATCAAGGTGATGCAATAGAAATGGTATATAAAGAGTGTTTCCAAAACACCAGGTGTGCTCTTAGCAGAATGCCAAACACCCCGCCATTTTAACCCTTTGCTATATTGTCTTTGTCTCCTATTTTCTTTTTTATTAAACCTTTTAAAATTTACCAGGAAACTGAACATTGTTTTTCACAATTCAAACCTGACACTATGCCATTTGATGTCCCCAAGATCTGGAAGGGAAAGAGAAAAAAGAGTGGATCCTTGGTGTCTCCATCAACTCCTGCTCTTGTACACCTTCACCATAGCTCTTTCTTTCCCAGGCTGGGAAAACCCTAATATAGTCATTCCTCATTTGATGTATACCTTTGCAGACTTTCTTTATCCATGTTGCCACCTGAATTTTTCTCTAGGATTCAGGTATCATTTTTCACATGACAGTAAATAGGAAGTATACCAGATTTCCAGTTCATTGAAGATGCAACTGAATCACAGTTTGCTACAATGGAATACTGACATTTGTTTTCTACTTCCTTGAAATAATTTCTATTTTTTTTTTTTAATCATCCATGAATCAATATTTTAACAAGATATGCATTATAATAAAAAGCCATTCAGTTCTTGACAGATAACCTCAGCAAGTTCAGAGTCTATCAGTGTATGAAGGCAGGATTTAGCTTCACTTTGAACACCATTTCTTCTGTGCTGCGTTCTGCAACTGCAGGATCAAGTCCAGGGAGGTTATGGATTTTGGTGACCAGCGTGGGACTCCAACAAGATGGGCTTCTGCTCAGGAAACCATTTATTCAACACAGGAACAAACTCAGTTTAGATCCAGAGACAGAGAGCCCTGAAGAGCAGCAGGGTGGTGGGTTTTATGGGACAGAACCAGGGTGGAGTTTAAGGTCTGGTTCTAATAGGAACACAGCAAGGGAGAAACCCCAGGGGCTCAAAACAAATCAGAACTCCCTGGGCTGCCACCCCACTAGGGTCTGGGGTAGGACAACTCTTCCCAGGCTCACAGGGTCAGTACCCTGAGGCAGAGGGATGGAGTTTACTTCCCGGGCTTTAAAGCCCCACCTCTCATTTTAACAATGCTTATTTGAAACTAAATCTTTGCCTCCCTGGGCAGGGACACCTCACACTTAAGTACTGAGTTAGACGTGCCATTTTGCTTCCTGGTCAGGCAGCCTTAAGTATCTCTCCAGTTCATTAAACCAGTGGTTAATTTTAAATTATTAAGAATAACTTTGCATTATTGGCAAATATTGTTACCTTGGTTTTTACTTAGAGGCAGCTAGAGACAGAGGTTAGCAAACCATGAAACCAGAACTCACCATACCTGAAAAAGTCTTAGCAGAACCCCATCCGTCAAAGTATTCTAGGTTGGATGAGGCTTTAAGCAGCCTTGTCTCATGGGAATTGTTGGAACTGGATGGTCTTTAAGGACCCTTCCAGACTTTTTTGATGATTCTGTGATTCTCTGTCAGCATGGTAGAAAAAGCAGATGCAATGTGAAATTGCTGCAAGAACACATCCTGACAAAACAGGGACATGGGCTGCCTCCAAAAACCACTGGTTTAACAAGAGAAGCAAAAGACCAGAGGCAGCTCTCTGGAACAGATTACGACCACACAGGGAAAAGCATAGGGCCAATAAACCCTGCTACTTCTCTTCCTGAGCCTAATTTTAGCAGTGTTTTATTTATCTGTAATAAAATACAATTTCAGGAACAAGCTTCTTTGGAATGAAACAGGGAAATTAAGAATTAGGAATCAAACATCAAGAAATGCTTTGACTGCAAGAAGGAGGGGCTGACAAAACCGTGTGAAATGCTTACTGTTTCCACAAGAACAGGAAGGGAGTAAAGCAACAAGGTAAGATAAAGAGCTAGAGTGCACAAACAGGATGCAAAGGCAAAGGCACAACAGGATATGGGGGTTCTCTGGGCCCCTGAGCCAGAAAAAATGGTATCAAAGTCCAGAAGATGGCCAAAGGACTAAAAAGGAGCATGTGCAAGGAGACAAGGTGAAAAGTTCAGCTGAGGGGAAGATTGCTTACTTCAGCCCCAAAGACCCCCAGACAACCCCAGAATGACCAACAAAGAGCAGTGCACAGTCACAAAGAGGTGTGGAGCTAATTTTAATATGAAGTGGGGACAGGCAGGGTTAGGAAATGAATGTGCATTAGGCGTATTGTGTAACCCTAGTTTATAGAGAATAAAAAGAGAGGAGCAGGTCTCCGAGGGGGTGCATGTTTTTGGAGGAGATATTCCCCATGCACCTCAGTGCTGAATAAATACATACCGGCTCCTATAACTTACTCTGTGGGTTATAGAGTTTTCTTTCCACATATCAGGAAAAGGGAGGGGAGCTCTGCATGAAAAAGGATTAACCCTCCTCCAAGAAAACATGTTTCCAGTAAATATTCACAGAGTGGTGGGCAAGGGAAGAGAGACCACCCTAGTTGGGAAGTGGGGGAAGCAGCTGTGCTGGCAGCCAAGTGGAGCACAGGAGTGGCCAGGATAAGCCCAGCTGGTGGCAGCTCTGGGAGCTGGGGGACAGCACAAAGGGGCTCCTGGGTGTGAGGAGCCATGAGACCAGGGAGTTACAGAGCCCCGGTTCACCCAGAGCTCTCTTCTCCCAGGGTAGCTCTTTCTTGCCCTCTAAATTAACACTTGTCTGGCCACAACAGCTGCAAAGCATTATATGGAAAGTATTCAGAAAAACAGCTTTCTGTTAAAGGACCCAGAATACCAATTTAATGGTTGTTTTTACATTGATTTGCATTTAATTTCATGTCTTCCAAGGGGGATGGGAACAATGTGAGAATTTGAACGATGGACATTTTTAGAACAAAATGCTATTTTTTTTAATTTGAAACGTCTTTCTGCTTTGAAATATTCTTTATTAAAAAGGTCAGCTGAAAAGAAGTGGACTTGCTTAATATTATATTTTCTCCTTGACATTTTAGCTTCTTTTTTTTCATTTGCAGATGAATGATTATCAAACATTTTCTAGGTGGAAAAAGCTGTAGTCTGAACTAATCCTGTGGTTCAATAAAATGCATAATACTGGTCATAAATGCAGCATGTGTAAGTGTGTGTCAACACACTGAAGGGCTTTACCAGTACATATTGTGCAGATCTTGCTTTAGTTATGTTAGTAAGTCCTTAAAATAGGTTATTTTTAATTTTTTTTCTGGAACTTTTTTCTACTTGTTCAGAGTAGCCAAAGACTGGTTTTGTTTTCCTACAAGTCATGCTCCTTCCAGCTGTTACATCCAAAGCCCATCCTGTCTTAAATTCCTTCCATTAGTCTTATAAAGTTCAACTCCCTCTTCATATTAATACTGTAGTATTTTGTGCATTCATGGTTGCAATGGAAAAGAGCACCTCTGCAATGTTTTTCTGTTTACAAGAACTGGACTTGCTTCTTCAGCTGAAAGAGATGTAAGCTGCATTTCTCCAGTTCAGAAAAACACATGGATAATAAGTCCTTTTATTCCAGGAAAATTCTTGTAATGCCTTTTGTCTCATTCTTGGTGAAATTAATGCTTAACATGTTGGAGGTCCTGTCCACAAGCAGATCTGTGCCTACCCTCCAGGTGGACTGACCTCCCCCAGAGGCCCATTGCCTCACTTTGTGAAACTGAGGAAGTTATTCTGACTTTATGGTTGAACCAGCCTTCTTACAAGTTTAGGAAGCGTCACACAGCTCAGTGGCACCACATAAATCATTACTAGTACTAATACTTAGTAGAACAGCAGCCTGAGAAGTAGCACTGTGCCCAGGCCTGCACAGCTTACAAGCATTTGTGTACATTATACTGCTATTTTAAGGCTTTACATTTATTAGCAGTTTTTGGCTGAAAATGAATTTTAGTGGGCAGGAAGGAAACAGGTCTGGAAAACCAAGTGTGGCTCTGAAGGAGGCTCTGACGAGTGAGCTCTGGTACAGAGTCATATAAGCCATGCAGTAATTGTCCCTTGCCATTATTTATTGCTGCTCTTTTACACTATGGGTCCACTGCAGGTCTCATTTCTGTATGGGGAAGGTCCTGCGACCCAGTCCAAATGTCCCACAGCAACCAGCTGCATGAGGGTTTTACTGTCCAATCGACAGTCTATATGAGCCATAAATAAATCTGTGTGATTCTTTAACACTGTCTGTGGATTAAGTGACAAATATTTGCTGAACTTGTAAGGAAATACATGATAGAAGCATAGAATTAGAAAGGCAGAATTTGTCACGTTTTATGATGAAATTAAGTAGACTTTTTGAGGCAGATTATGGCTAAAACTAATCAGGCAAATCACCCTGGGCAGTTAACTACTCAGTTCTAAGAAAGAAAAGCTCAGTCTTTTTCATTTACTATGAAAAATTTAGTGCCATAAAATCACTTTGCAAATTTAAGCGTGTTAAACCCAAAATATTTCTACACTATTATTATAGGTGTTTTGTATTCCATGTGTCCTTACTTTCTTCAGGTTATACCATCACACCTTGCTGCCTTGGAATTGCTGAATAGTTGAGAGTTCACAGAGTCATAGAATCATAGAATAGCCTAGGCTGGAAGAGACTTTAAAGATCACCTAATTCCAACCCTCCTGCCATGTGCTGGGAACCTTCTACTAGACCAGGGCACTCAGGGCTCCTTCCAGTCTGGTCTTGAACACTTCCAGGGATGGGGGCAGAACCTCTCTGGTTGACCTGTTCAGAGCCTCATCACCCTCACAGTAAAGAATTTCTTCCTGATATCTAATCTAAATCTGCCTTCCTTCATTTTAAGGGCATTCACCCTTGTCCTAAGATTTGATCTGTTCCACTCCTTGTGGGAAAATGTGTGTGTCCTAATGGTGGCTGATCACGTGCTACAAAACATGCTCTGTACTTTTCCATCCAAGTAATCCTTCTCTCTTTTTAAACTTGAACAAATTAACTAGTTCTTTAGTTCATGGTAGTACACCACTGTCTCCAGTTTCCCATCCCAGGTTCCTTTGCTGCCAAAATTTTGTTGCTTACAGAAATTTTTCTAGCAGTAATGCAGTCCAAGAATTGAGACCCAATCCTTTTCAAGGTTGTCAAAGAATTGAAAAGTTTCTCACTTCTGATTCTCAACCTCCGTTGCTCATATATTTTTTCTGTTCAATCTAATACTTAGCTACAGAATACCCAAGCTGTTTCAGCTCACCACAACTGTACAAGCTGTGTCAGGCTCTCTGGTAACCATGTCTGCCTTATATTAAAGGCTGAACTCTATTACAATCAACAGCACTTGTGTATGCACTTTCCATTTTTTAAAATGGGAAGATATGATTCAAAAGGAAAGAATGATATATGGGACATAAGGAGAAAATATTCCCAGTTGCCCATATTTTATGTTAGCAGTAACTTTCCAAGTCTCTAGGTCTGCCCTAATTTATTCTGTAATGTTCAAATACTCCATCATCATTGTCATTTTATTTGCCTGGCATTTGCAGCTGTATTTTATAGCATTATTGAATATCTTCTATTCCTCTAGCTTCCATAAGGGCAGAGCTCTTCAAGTGCCCTCCCAGGGACTGTGGTCCTCTGCCCATTTTCCCATTGCTACCAACCTGCAGTTGCGTCCACCAGAGGAAATTCCACAACAAACTTAATAAGTGAAAGAATACAATTACTTTACTTGATCCAAATAAGGGTTATGCCATATAAAAAAGGCCAAGCATGAGAGAAGTGAATACAGTTCTAAGCTACAATTAATAGTAAAGGTCTACTACAACTGCTGCAGCATCTTTACTAGGTCATGGAGAAACTTGGCCTCCCTTAGCATGTCCCAAAGAGTCTAGCTCGTCATCCCAATGACAATCCTGTTCCCTAGGGATAAAAAGGAATGCATATGCCGATCACCTATTCCCTCTTGCCACAGGGCAAATTCATCTAGCTTACTCTCACAGCAGTGTGGCAGTGTAGGGAAGTTTCCATGCCTCAATCCTCCTTGAGTTTTCTTCACTAGCATTTCCTGTAGGCATATCCAATGGGCCCAGCTTTCCTCGTATTCCTCACTTCCTATGTCACAGTTTTAATGAAGTGGGAAACCAGCGGTTTTATACTCATGATTTTAGAAGCGTTCTACCTCCTCTCAGGATGCCTTCCAGCTGGAGGTAGGTACAAAGCTAGACCGATAATGGAGTGTTTGGTGAAAAAATGTATGCCAATGTTTTAGGTACAGCCATAAACTCATATATACCTGTTATGGATTATTGTTCATGGTAACAGAGCCCTGGGGGTTGGAGTGGTACAGATTTCCTCTTGATTGTCCCAGGGTCAGTCAGGTAACCAGTAAAATCATTGATAGTTTTGGACAGAAGTTAAAGGGGAAAAGGGTCACGACATCATGCTAAATGTCTTAGAACATAATACATTTCAGCTAGCAATTCTTCTCTGCGTTCTAAATTTCTGGAAAATCATCACAAATGTTATGAATGCTCTATCAGCCTGAAGAACCTGGCAGAAAATGCTGGGGAAATACTGGGGAAACCTGGGGAAAATCCTATGCATGCATTTCACTGAAGGAATGCATTCATATATTTTGTAGCTGGGTCCAGTCTCTTGCCTTCCTGAAGCAAAGAATAGTTTTGTTCCTTACTTGAGAGGGTTCAGGGCTCTTATTTGAAGTGCTTTGACATTAAATGTTTCAAGGTTCAACTTGTTTGAAAAACAGTCTCTATACTGATGACAGTACAGACATACCCAGCACTGGAGTCAGTGGCCAAGAAAGGACAGAAAATGACATCTTGGCTTCATTAGCTCAGTCTGACCTACCAGCATGAAGTTGCCCTACTGATTTTAACAGACTAGCTAGAGCAAAGGGATTAAAGTTAGACAAAAGTATTTATGATCCCAACTGAGCCTTTTGCAGACCAAATAAATGTGAATGTAATGTCCCAGTGCAGAAATACAGCTATTTTCCAAACTCCATATGCTTTCAAACACTAAGAAAATGTTTTTCATCAGCGGAAAATACACAGACCAACAGAAGAATGTGATGTATTTCAGACACATAATTCTTCAGAGTAAGCTTTCATCTTACAAGTTTTAAGAAATGAAGTAATGAGCTTCTTTCCCTTTGCTTCCTTGACTCACAATGATGTATATAACATAGATATTTTTTGGCTGGACTCAATCACTGAAAGAATCTAAGAACCAGATTCCACTTCTACCCTCAAACATATACACCACTACCTATGGGCTGAATTGCTATTCACTTTGTTCAGAATACAGTGAATTAACTTTAGACTAAATTAGACTGCAGTCCTGAAATGAAGCACGCATGACTGAACAGCAGCTATTGAAGAGAAATTGAGTGAAGTCAGCAGGGTCTCAGATGAACACAGGAACCCATCCACATACACCCAGTTCTTAGCCACTTTTTCCTGTGGCCAGAGATGCAGAAAATGCACATTTTCAAAGATGAAAAAGAAGCAGAATAAGAATGGGAGCAGCGGCATTTGCCAGAAACACATCAGATTTTTTACTCCATTTATAACAGGAAGCAAAAAATTGCTTTGCTGCTGGGTGCCATACAGTGACATTTCAAAAGTTATTCCATATACCCAGGCTAGATGAACCCAATGCTAAATGCTTCTACCATGCACACAGAGCTCACCAAGTCTGCTTCTCTCCTGCACTTCAGACAAAGGATGCAAAGGGGAGGAGAGCATCCTCTCCTGCATAAGCAAGTGTGAAGGGACACCTTCTTTCTTCAGCCTTCCCACAAGCCAGTAGAGCTGTCAGGCTGATGCCATTTACCTGTTCTTCCCCTCTGCACTTCCAATTGAAGCAGGAAGCAAGGGCAGTTTGGATTTTTCAGGGTCCTGCCACCTGAGGCCTCAAACTCTTTTTTTTCTGTGATACAGACACTTCAAGCCAACACCCGATTGCCCATGCCACATTACTGATGGCATGGAACAATTTGTTCTTCCATTTGTTTCGAATTCAAAATCAGTTACAGTCCTTGGTAAGGAATGAGAGAGACAAGAATGGAAAAAAAGAGTGGAAACAGAACCACTGGAGAGGGCCTTTTTAAAGGCTCTGGCCTGGAAAAGAATAATAAGGGTTCTCTTCATATCTAAAAGACAGCCAGCACAATTAAGGCTTAATTTGCTTCTTTAGTTGCCAAATCTGAATCAAAGTCACATCTGTGGAAGTGGAGTTCAGAGCAGCAAGTAATGGCAGTCATATACATATAAATCCTTTGCAGATGCAAACCAAGCACCGGCTGCAAAACCCCTGGATGCACACTTTATGCTGACATGGGTCTGGTCTCTTATTGAGGAGGGCCAGGCTGCTGCATTTCATTTCCCTTTACAGTATCAGTATCAGTACACACCCAGTGTACCCAGTACAGTATCAGTGCACACACACCATTCATTTGAATGCTGGTCTGCTTTAAAAGCTGCTTTAAGACCTGTCTGTAAGCATGCACAGCTCTTGCAACCACCTCTTTCCCCTGGCACTGCTGGAACAGCACAGAGAAGTGTAGTGTAAATGAGAGCTAATGTGCAAAACTATATCTTAACTGATAATCTCTGCAGTTTCAATTGACAGCTACACAAATCCCATGCTAGATGCCACACTACAAAGCAGACAAAGAACTGCAGGTGCTTAAGTCTTCTAGACTATAGGGTGGCTTTCTGGTTGTTCAAAGCAACAGCAAATTGACACAGGGGAAATGTGCACAGACATGAAATAAACTCTTGATTTTTTGTGTTTCATGGCAAATAATAGTAGCACCTGATATTGAAAAACTAACAGTGTCTTTAAAATTGAACATAAGCCAGCAGCTATTTTTGCATGTGTTTATGTCATCACAGTGCAAAGGCAGAAATAAAGAGATTTCCAGTTATCCACAGCCTGTCACAGTTTAGTGACTTTCAGCAGGCACCACTACCAGCGTGGAGCTGTATGGGTGATACTCCCCAGGCTCAGCTCCCTTTGCCTTAAGAAACAAAGTGAGTGAGTTGAAACAGACAGTTAACCACCTTACATGCCTTCTGCAATTCAGGAAAAGGTGTCTTGAAAGTGTTCTAAGATCCTAGGTGAGCTAAGTTACTGTCTGAAAGCTCTCATAATTCAGTGACTATGCATGGATCAGAAATAAACTGGGCATCTAAATCTTTGCTCAGATAAAATGTAGCAAATTTCATTGAATAAATCCAGGCATTGGGGACTGCAGTAGGGCTTATTTATATGAATACAGTGCTCTGAACTGACTCAGTAGCAGGAACCTAGTGAAAATATTCTGACCTATTCACTGAAGAGGTTTAGACAAAGAAAGCTCATCACATTTCAACACACAGACTTGAAGAAGGCTTAACAGGAATATGTAGATAACATATATCTAAATGGTGTAAAGAAGAGGAAGCAAAGGTTTGTGGTTTGAACCAAGTGCTGATGAACGTAATTACTGTCATTATCAGGAAAAATATTTAAATAAAAGAAAAACAACTTTTCCATAGAGATAATTATAATGCTTTTATTTAGCAAATGTTCTGAAGAATTGATTTTCTGTAAAGACATACAGGTATGTCCCAATTCCACAGAGCTTCCATGCTCTCAAATAGCTATGAATTTTTGAAATTAGTTTAATGAACAGAGGGGAATATATGTGGAGATGTCAAACTTATTTTTGTCATAAACCACATGATTCCATTTACCACTAATCCCCAAATAATTGACCTGGGGCCACCAAGAGCTTGCAGAACCCTTGCTGGTGCTTTATAGAGAACAGGCTGTCCACAAAATTTTAACTGTCCTCTTTCTAGCCACGTGAAAAGAAAAAAGACATTAAATATTTCCTTAATACATACTTTTCCATACTGGCAGTTGCTGAGGTTACCACAGGATTGCTTTGGTTCCTTGTATTTTTAATATTACATATGGAAGGGCAGTAGGAGCTAGGACATTCTTTCCCTACTAAGACGTGCTTCAAACTATAGAAAAATTGCTTGAAACCCTGTAAAATAGAGAACAGACCCTATAGAATTAAGCATTCTACAGCCTACACATGGCTAAAATATGAACCTTTTTTTTTTTTTCCTGAGAATTGTGTTCTGTTCTACTTTAAGTTAACCCCATATTTGCCTTCTACTACTACCTACTAGTGGTGTGCCTCTCACTTGGCAAGCACTAACATGATTGTCATTTCCCCACTGTGCCAGATTGTAAAGCATGGAGGAGATGACACAATATAAGGGTCTGCAATAATGATACAGGGGTGTCCCATATTGAGCCATTCTTTGGTTCGGTAGAGAGTCTACTGCTAAGATCTGCCTCGCATACATTTGAATGTCCTCATCTTAGGAGAATGTCCAGAGATATCCCTAGCAGCCTGAAATGAAAACTCACTACATGCAAATCAAATTCTGTATAAAAAAAGACCTTAGAAACAAACCTATCAAGAGGGTTTGTTCTCACCAAAAAACTAATTACAACTTTATGTTACTCTGATGAACAAGGCATAACATTCCCTCAGATGCAAGGCCCAACTCAAAACACAAAGGAGAAGTACTTATTAAGTACTGATTTTTCTGAGACATTCATTGCTTGCCCTATTCTTTAATCCCTTCTGATCTGAAAACAATCTTTCCCCATATGTTTTTGGAATGTTTCAGAAAAAAAAATAAACAGAAAAAAAAAAAAAAGAGAAGATATAAACTTTGGCCCTATTAGGGTTAATGCTTTTGCATAGACATATATGACCATAAACTGGTCAACTAGTAGAGGTTTTCTGCTAACATTGTGACTGAGAACAGGAAGAATACAGCCACAATAATATACAGCTATCTACTAAAAGTATTGCATACAGACATCTTTGGCCATGCAGTCTCTTGGCCTTCTGGAAATACGTGATCTGCATTGCTAACATGACAAAAAAAATAGCAATGTTGAGAATTAGAAAGAGGCGAGTGTAAGAAGCTGATATTGATGGGGCACTTCGAGCAGTCGCCACCATCTGTGCCAGCCCCGATCGGCCTTTGATTGACATCCCAGTTTTGTGCTTCACATAAGTGATATCTGCAAAATCCAGAAGATCTTTCATTTCCTCATCTTCGTCTACAGGCAGCTCTTTTTGTGCTTGAGTCTGTGCCTTTTGTCGCACTTTTCTTTCATTTACCTCAATTTGTGCAAAAATGTCAGGAATGGCATCAACAAATTTGTAGCCTTTGGCTACCTTTCTGTTTTTCTTTGCTCTGCCACGCTGCTGCTGCTGCTGCCTCTGTGAGATTGCAAATATCCTGTCAATGGCCTCCTCTGTCTGTCTCTTATCTGAGAACCTCAGCAGGCGCTCAGCAGTCTTCCTAAAGCTGGCCGTGTTGCGTACACGAGACAGGATCTGCTTCTCAAGCTGCTGGAAAACAGGCTTAAAATGTTGCAGGCTCCTCTCCACGATCCCTATGTAGTCCTTCACTTCTGGCACTGTGGAGCTCCTAATGGCAGAGGCTTGGTCGAAGACAATTTTCTGGCGGTCTGCAATCACCTGTGCAAAGGCAGAGCGGGAGCCATCCTCGATGGGCCACAGGTACACGGCGTAGGCGTGCTCACCAGTGGTCACAAAAACATCCAGCTGCGGGGAATCGCCACGCACGGTGAAGCTCTGCACGTCCACAGAGGGCCCAATGAAAAGGTAAATGGCCCTAGTGACGGGGTGCCGCAGCAGGGTCGTTACATTCACGTAGTTTGTTCCATTGTAGGGGTAGCCCCGGGGATACAGCCTCGAGGCAATGATGGCTTTCTCACTGTGGCCAGTGTCGTCCATCCAGTACATCTTATATATCCCATCACGGTGCCTAATAAAGGCCCCATGGACATCATCAACAACTGTTTCTTCAAAAGGCACATCCACATTGTGGAAGAAACTGGTCGCTGCCTCCAGAGGGCTGTCATCTTCTAGGTGGATTTGGTCCACTAGCAAGAGAAGCTGGGGATGGAGAAGTATAAGGTTTCGTTGCAATTTTCTCAGTTTCAGTTTAGGATTGTATGCACCAACTCCTTCTCCCCTGATAAAAACCACCCCGCTTCTCTCCATGGCGGCAACCACTCGTCCCTGACAGTCGCCAGCCAAGTCATGTTTATATTTAAGCCACTTTGAGGAACAGTCTTCTGTAATCTGCCCTTCCCATGGGGAGAAGCAGCTCTTAGACACAGCAGGGGAAAACATCAACACATTATTAAAAAAAGTATATTTTGGCCCATACAGAGCTTCTGTTATAAATGGTACGCCATTGGGAGCGAAAGTAAAGGAGTTCTGGTCTGGGTGTTCATGGCCAGCATTAAAGTTCCTCCACCCCTTGATCCACTCTTTGTACTTGTTCTTATGAACAATATCATATATTGCACGTCCTCCTAGCTTTCCTGACTTGAAGGAAAGGAAAGGCCTGTTGATTTCAGCTGGCAAAGCACTTCCATAAGTTACCACTCCCCAGTCCTCAAAATAATGCAGCTTAGGAACCCCATAGTCTGGTGGAGGTACAGAGCGCAAACTTGCATCATACCTGAAAAAAAGATGAGAAAAGTGGGGTTAAAAATCACTTGACAGATTCCACTACCAGTACTTGTACAAAACTCAAAAAGCCATTCACTATTTACATCAAGGACCAAGCCAACAATATAAAGCCCACAGTTATCCATCATAATCATATAGTTTAATTATTTTTCATCATACTAATCCCTATACAAATTTGTTGTGTGCTTTTTACAGAACAAGAGCTGAAAGCATCTGCTCTGAATTTAAAGCAAGCAGTCTTTCTGCAGTTCAAAAATAAGAGTACCACTAATTTCAAACTAGTCATGTGTTGTCCTACATAGTCATAAAACTACTGACTATAGCATAGATTAGACCAGGCTGTAGACACTGCTTAGACATCAGCATTTGTGCCTATTTACTGACTAATTAACGAAGGGAAGCAGAGTATCTGTTTCCCCAAAATGATGATTACAGAAGTCTGTCTTCAAACAGGATAGGCAATAAATTAAAAATTAATGAAAAGGCACCCTAAAGGATAAATGTTTATTATTTGTATCAGTTAATGTATGTTAGTTTCTTTCTCCAAACTAGCCTGAAGAAAAATTTTCATGTCTTTTCTTGTATAAATTGTAAGATAGAAGAAGACATTTTGTTTAAAAAGAAGCCTTAATTCCAGAAAAGGTTAAAAATATTATGATTTTATCTGTGGGAGTTAAAACAACAAAAATCCAAACCAAAACTTGACCTTCTGGCATTGTTTTTAAGCAACCAAAATAAACAAAACCACACTAAGCCTATGAACATTTCTGTTAGATGATTCCAGAATCAGATTTATTCTTACAACTAACCAGGAGCTTCTGGCAGGCCTTAGACAGT
This sequence comes from Poecile atricapillus, assembly GCF_030490865.1. Classification (NCBI taxonomy): domain Eukaryota; kingdom Metazoa; phylum Chordata; class Aves; order Passeriformes; family Paridae; genus Poecile; species Poecile atricapillus. Next base: position 49,013,147 of record NC_081251.1, on the reverse strand, counting down.
CCCTAGACAGAATTTCCATGAAGACACAGGAGAAAACAGGATAGGATGAGGCTGTAGAGGAGAGATTCTGTATTTTGCAAGTAACAAGATGAAGGCTGCTTGGAGCATAACTAACATTCACTCTAATGTGCACATCGTAAGTGCAAACCAACAGATATTCAAAAAGATTTTTCTTGCAAGAGAGAGAGCTCCACTGACTGTTCAAAAGAGATTCTTGTTATTGCTAGAAACTAAGGGAATTCATATGTGGATCTAAAGCTTCTTGAGTCTTTTACTTTCTTCCTTTTAGAAGATTGACATAGAAGTTAGCACAGCTGTAAATTACATGGAAAAATATCCATCTAGCCATGTAGCATGGCATTTTTTCCAAGCATAACTTGCAAATTAGTGTGCAAATCCAGTCAACACTAGCCCTACTGCTTAGATTATTTAGCTTTTAAAAGAGAGTTTATACTATTTTACAGAACTTTTGAATGAAAACTATGCTTTAAATATTCACCTAATTCATACTAAAAGAACACAATGGGATTAAACCCCATTAGAATAGACCAAATTAAACAAAGACTACATACAAGCAAATTTTCAGTTCCTTTGGAATGGCCTGTATTCTATGAAAGCAATAGACAGTGGGAAGAAACCATAAAAGCAGATGTAGGACAAGACCAGGGTGTTCCCTATGTCTGTGATAAGTGAAGAAGTTCTTCTGTGCCTCATGTCCTCGGGTGGCACACGGACAGCCTGAGCCTGGCCTCTACGGTGCACATCTAAAGATAATGCATTATCACTGATGGCAAACAGCTGCCAGGTTCCTTTTGAGCCCACTCATTCCCTTTCATACCAGAGAAATTCAGTGTGGAGAGTGCACCACCTCTGCCCTTTGGATGGTGTGCCCGGGCCCTCCACCACTCGGTTCCTTCTGATCTGCTCTGCCAGCCAGTTCCCACTGCCATTGCGCATAACAAATTTGTCGAGAAACACCAGCTGACTCTCCGGCCCGTAGAACCAGTTATAGTTGGAATCCGCGATGGCCACAGTTCTCTGGAACCCTTGGGGAAAAGTGAAAAGGAATGTCAGAAAGAACAAATAAGCACACAAAGATGCTTTTGAAGAGTGTGACGCTGAAGCCAAATGGTGCAAACAGAAGCAGCCTTTTCAGATGTTTTTAGACCTGCTTGTAAATGAGCTGTAAATAGGTTACATAGGAGTGGTTTCCTTCTGCTGCAGCTAACTTGAATATTCACCTTTCTTCTTTGGCTTTGGGCTACAAACAGCCAAAGTACTACACAAAATGTAAGATGCAATCCACTCCTCTCCTCACTCAAGTCTGGAAAACGTAACTTTCCCTTTACAGTTTTTATGTGAATCTATACTCTCCGAAGGAATAAACCTGAGGTGCCCCTGAAGAACAAAATAATCAGCTTCACCTTGAAACCATCAGTGTGAGTTCATTTTGCTCTTAGGAAAAGATGAGAGGAAAGGATGCTCTCCCCAAAGGATGCCTGAGGTTTCACATGGACAATTCCTTATGTGCCTGCGCTGGCATACCAAAGCTGCATTCAGCCCCCCTGACATACATGGATAGATCTGGGGTTCCAAGAGAGTTATCTATGTTTTTTTAACCTGGAATCTGAGCAATATAAGTTCCTAATGAAGTGTCCTGCAAATAAACAACACAAGGGATAACAGCTTTAAACTGAAAGTGGGTAAACCTAGTTTAGATATAAGGAAGAGATTCATTTCTGTGGAGATAGTGAGGCACTTGAACAAGTTGTGGATGCTCTACTCCTGGCAGTGTTCAAGGCTAGGTTGGATGAGGCTTTGAGCAACCTGGCCTAGTGGAAGGTGTCTCATTAATAAGCAGTGATAAACAAGGATGTTACTATTTTGATGACTGTTGAAGGTAAAATCCAAGGAAATGGTTATTTTGAAAAAAATCCAAGTAGAGTGCTGTTTTTAAACGGCCTGTTTCAAGCATGAAGCCTATTGCTGCTTCAAAAATATTCATCTTCATTCATTCACCCAAAGGACCTACCTGGCAGGACAGTCCTGTACATAAATGCAAAGTGCTGCTTGAGCCAGGGGTGGCTGAAGTGATTGATGTCAAAATGCCTTTGGACAAGAAACATGTACTGAAATAGTGATCTGGTTGTGTAGCTGCCATAAGCCACCCCTTCGTAGAGGGAGCCATCTGTGACCTCCTGCAACAGGACTACCGACTTCTCCATGATTGCCAACACTTGCTTGGTCCACAAGTAAGCTTCCTGAAGGTAGCCTGAAAGAAAAGACAATGGCAAATGTAATTAAATACAACAGTTCATAGATGGTGCCCTCTGCAGTCCCACAGTGGGATCCTTCACAGCAAGGAATCTGCAGTCCAGGGGGTCTATAATACAACCTACTGCTGCAGTATCCCTGTACTTCTAAGGTGAAAAATAAAATATTGTATTTAAACACAGCAAAATATGGTCACATGAGCATGGGAAAATCTATCAAGCATCTTTTGCTAATAGTATGGGGCTATGCCTTAAAACTTAAAAAGAAAATTTCTTTAATGCATTCAGGACATGCAAAAGAGGGAAGAGCCAAAGCAAGACTACTGCATTTCAAATTAAAGGTGTATGAAGACAAACCAATGTCTCCACTAGAGGGCTCCAATAATGCAACAATTCTGATCGGTCGTTTTTCATTGGCAGGATCACCAGCATGGTAAGGAGATCCAAAGAGACTCAAAAAGTAAAAAAGTTCACATTTGAGCTGCAGTTAACTGATACTCTACTAACTCATGCTCTATTTTAAGATCTGCTCTGTCCTACGTATATTTTCAACTTGTTGTACAACCTAAAGAGTTATCCAAATCAAAACTATTTTGGAAGATCTTTTCATAGGTAATTCCAAAAGTAGATTCCTCAATTCTAGAATAAAATTAATCTTCCAAGTAGATAAATTCTCAGCCTCCACATCTACAAGCCCTAAGCAGTTTTAGTTTTTCTAAAGAAAAGCATTTCAGAGATTTTACTATTTTGGTCTGCTCTATACAAATCAAGACCTGGGAAGAGGCCACGAGAAACCTTCTCAGTGCCAGTCTGCTTTCACTAAGAACAAGCATGAGGGCTTCAGCACGGCATTTATGTATTGCAGAAGTCAGCACATGGAACCCAGCAGAGTAAAGGCTACGTGCCTTCTCTAATTTTCTTTTGGATTGAGTAGCAAGAGAGGTAGGACTAAACAGAGGTCAACTGCCTTGTGCTTCTACATGGCAACTTAGTGTTCTCCCAGCTCAGAGTGTCTGGACACAGATTTAATCAGACTTAATTCCACCCCATAGCAAAGCCCAGCTGGCACATGTTGCACCCCACTACGTGGAGAAACAGTGCCTGCTGAATGAAGCACATGTGCCAGGCTAAGGGGGTAGAAACTACATTCAATCCTGTTACTCAGAGTGTTTCATCTCATTGCCACCAACACTCTATTTATGCTCAGCAGAGTGATGAGTAATTCAGGCATCCTACTAGTCAAGGCTGCCAAATCCTGCTCAGTTAATAGAGAGAGAAAAAAAAATAGTGTCTAAGCAAAACAGACAACCTGATTCTAACACAGTACTTTGAACGCCTGGCTGAAGAAAAAACTGTGATGGGGAAGGCCTGAACAACAGTGACAGTAGTACTACTTACTTCCACTTCACTCAGAGCTATTAAGACACTCTTTCATTACTCTTCATGGAGTTGGCAGCACAGTGGTCTGTCAGAATAAAATCCTGAATGTTTCCACTCCTGTTTTCCTTTGTGACATAAAAGGGAAGCTAGTTTTTGACTGCTGCAAGAATGTTATTTGCCATGGTTCAGCACAGTGCCTTTACCATTGTAATGCATTAATGTTCTGTTTACTTAGGGTATATCTAAGCTACAATGCTGCACTAAAAGAATAATACATTAAAATGAAAAAAGTACAAGACTCAACACTCTGTCAGGCTACATGACAAACCAGAACAAATCTCACCTAAATTTAGCAGTATATAAACCATGTGTCTATACTAATATCAAGGCCTTACTCAAGTTTCCATTTTGAACATCTGGGTGTCTAAGTGCAAAGACTTTGCCATATGCACATGCCTAGACTTAACTTCAATTAGTTTCATTTTCATTCCTATGGCAAAATTTACATTCTTTTAAATTGGCTATTTATTCTCTACAAGCTTCAATAGCTGAATTATGTTTAAACTTACTAGTTGGAATTTAAACCTTCTGTGAGAAAGGTCTACACTGGGATATATTTTTTGTAATTGATATATCTGATACAGAAGCATAATATGTTAATTCCTTTTCTCCCTCCTTTTTTTTTTTTCCTCCTTCAGATTAATTTCTTTCATATTGGAATTAGCTTGTGTTTTAATTTTAGACAAACAAAAAAACCTCATTTAAGTTGATATTTAAAAAAAAATGAAGTTGCTCTATATCAAAACAATTTTAATTTAGAAATATACAGTCTGTTTTGACCTATTTTCATTTGAAATATTACTACTATTTTCAAATTGCTCAAGAATTCATTAGTTTCCTGCTTCTTTCCTTCCTCCTCCCCCCAAACACCATCACTTTAGTGAAAAAAATATTGCCCAGCTTTGTGATATTTTCATTGTTTTTCACAAGGCAAACTTATGGTCTATATCTTAATAAAAAGCAGAATCATCTTGCAACCTGCCAGCTTTCTGCACCAACAAAGGCTTAGGGAAGGATGGAATTATACAAAGTTTAGCAAGCCCACTGAATAAACATGGCTGGAGTCTTCAATTTGTGGAAGGCAAGGCAGGAGGATAGGGAATTACTTCCACACACACTCTTGATGCTTTTCAACATATTCACATCAGTCAGTGTGTTTGTTTTGACAGGCACTTAGCAAAAAAAATGACCCTCCAAACACAGTAGGTACCACAGTTTTTTGTCACACTTCTTTGGGCACTTGAAAGCTCCAGTGATGTGCAGATGTGCCTGTGCTTGGCAGGGCTGAGCAGCTTGGCAACACCACCAGCATCCAGAAACTAGATTTTCATTGACTTGCAGTGCATAAGTAATTCCATGTCTTCAAAATACTTCCAGCACATATGAAATAATCACCTGATGAAATACTGATTCATTCTTATGAAAAGCAGGAGCTGGCTTCATGACTTTCATCTCTCAGCTCTGAAGTAGCTCAAGTAAAAGCTTTAAAGTTTAAAGTCAGAATTGCTTACTTGCTTTCTCTCTCTCACTCTGTGACTTGCATTATCCAGGAGGACAGGGATAGCCCCTTGACAGAGCAGGGAAAAGCTACTTGCCAGGGCATAAAAAGGATGGTTCTATGTTCCCAAAGCAAAGAAGAAGAGGAAACCTGGCAGAAATACTGGTTGTGGAGTGCAATGGCAGAGTTCAGAGGGAAAAAAGTACAGCCTTGGGTATCTCCACAAAAAAGGCTTTTGGGAAGAAAGGCCCTAAGCTGTGGCACTTGGGTAAATAAAGTTACACTTTCGCAGCTCACCCAGGTGACAGAAGTCTTGGATGAAATTCCAGGTTACCTGTTGCCTGGCTCCCAGGTCAGAGCACTGGGTGTTTCTGATTGACTTTCATAATGCTTTGTGTAAGCAGCCCAAGTGCATCATTCTACATTGATAATCTACTCTGAAAGATACTGTCCATGAATCAGGACTGGACAAACCGTACACAACGGGATTTTTAACTCTTACAGACTATCAGGTAAGAATTTCAGAATCACTTAGAAAACTGAACATATATATATATATTTATATTTATATTTATATATATATATATATAATGCCTTGTACGTCTGCCCACAGACTTTTGTTCTATTCAGTAAATTAAATTTTACTAAGCAGAAAAAGAGCAAATCCAATACTGAAGTACACTAAAACATTTTTATCAAATCCTGAACTTTGCTGCATAAGTGGCCGATTTGAGTTGATATACTTCAGAAAAAAACATTCCTATGGCTTAGCACATACCTTGATTCATCAGAACCAGGCTTCCAGCCAGCAGGGCCACACAGTTGGTAGGCTGGTGGTTGTGAAGGTACTGGAAACCCCATCCACGTCTGTATGATGTTTCATACATATATCCTGAGGCATTGGCAATCACTTCAAGAAATCTCTCCTGTTGAATCTTGCTAAGGTAGCTGTACAAGAAGTCATAAGCAGTGGCAAAACCAACCAAGGAGTGAGCAAGAGGGACTTCATCCCAGGGGGCATCCTTCACTAGCCTGTCAATAAATGAAGATGGCAATTAATTGAGTTTCACCTACTTAGTTTTCCCCCTTACTGTATTGTGATACGCATTTGACTTAAGGTCTCCAAAGTTAGATGATTCATGTTGACTTTTAACGCAGTAGTAAGATACTTACCAAGTCTCTAAAATATTTTTTCCTATCCTAAGTATGGACAACATTAATCTTCAAAGCTCATAAACTTTATTAGAAAGATTAAGTTGCTAAATATTAGAAAAATGTTTGAAATATTCTGGGTTTTGCTAGGAGAAAGACAGGCAGAATAGTGATTGTACAGAAATCTAATCTATTTATCTGAAGAAAGATTCATGTCATTTTTGTGATAAAGTAATATGCCATGGTTTATACTCCTCCAACCTCCTGCAACAAATCTTTTTTCTTTTCCAAAGGAGTCAGTTGATGATAAATGGTGCCTATGAGACCAAAATTGTCTTCAAAGTAAGTATAATAAAACAAATCACTATACTGTTTTTTCATGTCCCAAATGCATTCAAGGACAGAAGTAGAGAAAAGGAAACTTAGTTTTACTACAGCTTGAATTAACATTCTTAATAAAAACTGGGGTTTTTTAATGCTAAGATAGAAAAGAGGTAAAATGTTGTCAATACTCAAAAATTATTTTCTAGGAACTACAGGCTTGTGTCCAATGATTACACTGAACTTAGCAAAATAGTAAATTTTTATCAAGACTTCAGTTTTGCAGTACTTCCAGTACTTCCACACCATGGTTGTATAGAAACGAAAATGTGAAGGAATACATAGTGAAAATAAACTTTTATAAACTGAAAAATCATCAGTTGCTTTCATGATCGTTCTTCTCTTTCACTTTTTTTTGCAATCTATTTTTTATTACAGAAATGAATTTAAATTGTTGAGATGAGTGTCCTACTGCAATCGGTAGAAATGGTGCTGTGCTCCTGAAGGCACACACATTCCAGTTTCAACTACTCAATGACTCTATAAATATGATTTCATCTTCATTTGTGTAAGCATCAGCATGAACAGATGAGGAAAAAAAAATCCCCAAAGAGTAAACTAAAACCAAAAAAATTCTGCTACAGAAGCATTTATTGGCATTCCAAATGCATTAAAAATACATGTAGAAATTACAACCATCAGCACTGCAATGATGGTAAAAGACAAGCAAGTGAAAAAAAATATGACCTTTAATTTTTATTTGAGCATAGTTAAATCATAAGAAGAACTCAAGTTTGGCACATTCATACTCCTATGTAAGGAAACTCTCTGTATGCCTTTTGATCAGCTGTATTTCCAACAGTTTTAACTGTTCGCTGTTTCTCAGCTTTGATCCCATCTTCTGCTTGCAGTGAAGTTAAACGTTCTTTTTTCCTTTTTTTTAAATGAAATATTTAAATGAAATATTTGTCTCACAGATTTAAATGAAATACATCAATCTGAGTTATCTAGTTATTTGTCAATTTCAATTAATTCTCCATTTCTGCTTTCCTTATAATTGAAAAAGCTCTTAAAATGTTGTTGATCCTATACATAAAACTAAAGTTCCATTCTTTGCCAATTATATGCAAGAGTCTGGCACCATGATTCCTGTCAGGAATCCTTTGACACAGAAAAATTCCTTTGATCAGCTGTATAATGAATTCTAATTTCCAAAGTATTTTTAGTTTCACTAAACCTCTGCATATTCAGAAATCAGAGTTCAAATAGGTACAGGAAATTTCACTCTAAAGGCATCTGCTTGGAACAATTACAAAGAGCTTGAGGCTAAGCTATACATTAGGGTAGAAGAAATGTACAATGAAAGAATCTGAACTAAATTAAAATATTTAATTCAAAGTTTAGAAACATTTTAACAACACACAAGCTACTAATTAGATTCTGTTTAAACCTGATCTTTACCTGACTTAATTTAAAATGGGATTTGCCAGTGGAACTGATTTATTTTAACTTTCACTCTTAAGGTATATGCTAAGTTTATGCTTAGTTTCTAATAGAATACTACATCAAATTCTACAGTGTAAGAGCATATAATAGTCCATGGCACTGCTTCTGACAAAATAGAAACTAGTCTTCTATATGTGAGGAGATAAATTGAGAGGTTATAACAGCGTTTAGGCTCGAGATCTCCTCAGGAAAGAAAACCAAACAAAACCAAAACAAACCCTACAGCCCTTCAGTGTAAAATCCCTTATGTTAGGCACCCTTATCATACATACTGACAGTTATCCAGCTTGGGTTAGACAAGCAATTTTGTCATAACTCCCCTCAAATTGCACTTCTGTACAGTTAAATCTTGTATAAAATTTCACAAAGGAGATACATACAAGGAATAATAGAGAAAATTAAAGATGATGATTTAAAGATCTTAATTTCTAAGCACACAAACCCACAGTCAACATCAGTTCTTAAGGTGAAACTCCTGAAGAAACAACTCTTTTGTTGCTATAAATCAACTTAACTTAGTTAACTTAACTTCGTTTCAAGGGAACCAAGCAATGTACATCAAACATGTGGAAAATTATTCAAAAGAAGAATGGTCAAGTAGCAAGAATTACATGGTTTTTATATCTAAATTATGTTCTCACTTTTCAAATGCATCTCCCAGTGTCAGGCTTGGTAAATAATCTGGCTGATAAACTGGGGGAAAGCACAGAGCCACAGGCATGCACTGAACATATGTGAAAAAAATGTTTTCAGGGCTATTAACTACAAAGAAAAGTGGTATGTATTTATACAAAGATAGGTAAAAATAAGCGAACACTTTGCCCTGTACAAGCTGTTTTCTAAGCCACTCAAGACTGAAATGTAACATCAGAGAATATGAACCTCAGTTTCACGATTAACTGTGTCTGACGACAGCAAGTCACCTCTGCCTCAAGGCTGCACTAGCCTTGTCAGCCTCTAAAGGCATCTGATTTGACAAAAGCAAACAAACAACCGAATCCAAAGTAAATAAAAATATCTATAATGGGTTCTTTAATATAGAACAACTACTTAGTTGCAGACATATCTTTGAGCAAAGGCAACTGTTCCAAAAATTCTAAAATACATTTTAAATTCTAAAACATAAAGGCACCCCTACAGTACCTTTTTACACTTATATACCTGTACCTGTCAGAACAGGTATATTTGGAAGAGGTGCCTATCTGGAAACTCGAGGAGGCTATGAAAGAGCAAAAAGTGCTGAACAGGTTTGCTACCACATTATCAAACTCCATAAATATCCAAAGCCATACTCATTGTTCTGTGCAAAAAACTGCTGTCTGAACAAATCCTGTAAATGGCACAGGATAAAGACATGGCTGGGGTGTTCTTTAAAGTTTTGTTCATCTGTGTCCTATAAAATATTTTTGCTACTTTATTTTAAACATTTAGAGTTTGATATAAATCTTCCATGAAGAAACTGGAGAAATAAAGAGATCATGGATAAGGCTGGGATTATGGATAAGTAGTATGGTTTTCCTACATGTGTTGAGAATTTTAGCATGGTGCAATGTGGTTTATCTGTTTTAGATTTGCCACCTTCTACAGTGAACAATGAATATGAAGAGGGGGATTAAGACCCTGTTTTCCAGTGATCAATTGACAACACCAAGAACCATCATGCATGCACCGCATTTGTTCTAGGTATACACAGCACCTTCATTAAATGCAATTCCAAGTTCTAAATAAGTATAACATTTCCATAAAATTTTGGATGGAAAGTAAAAGTCACCAGCACCAACAAAGCCAAGATCACTTCAACCTCTCAATTTCTTGACAACACTCCTGGTGCTATTTCCTCTTCTCTCAGCAGAAACGTGTATTGCTAGAGGACACGAAGTATAGCGAGGGTTCTGAATATTACGCACTGCAACTACAGGTTTTCATGAGGCAAAAAGCCTTTACTCAGGGTTTTCTCAGCCCTTTTATAAGGTGTTCCGACCCAGGTTATCTTGACTCGTGGAAGGAACAACATCTCCCTCATCCCATTGGTGGGACAAGAGAGAAAACACTCTCAGAACATCTGTGTCTTGTTTTGGGAAACCAAACCTTGTTTTTACACAACAGTCCTTGAGAGCAAACAGTTCTCAAAAAACTTTCCCTTAGGAACAATCAGCCCCTGAGAGCTTGAAATTCTCTCAGGTTCAGAAATCATGCCTACAAACGTGTTTCTGTAATTTCCCACTATTCGCTACCAAATAACTTCTTCCTTACTGAAAGCAGGGTCACCTGGGTTGGGGCAGTCCCAAACATGAATACAGACTGGGAGAAGAATTCACTGAGAACAGCCCTGCAGAGGTGGATTTAGGGGTTCAGGTGGATGAAAAGCTGGTCCAGTGATGTGCACCTGCAGCCCAGGAAGCCAGTTTTTCTGGGCTCATCCAAAGCTAAGTGGCCACCACGGTGAGGGAGGGGATTCTGCTCCTCCACTCTGCCCTGCTGAGACTCCACCTGGGGTGCTGTAAGCTGCTCTGGGCTCCTCAGCATAAGAAGGACATGGACCTGTTGGAGCGAGCCCAGAGGAAGCCAGAATGATGCTCAGATGGCTGGAGCACCTCTCCTATGCAGACAGGTTGAGAGAGATGGGGTTTTTCAGCCTGGAAAAGTATCCAGGGAGACCTTGCAGAAACCTTCTAGTACCTAAAGGGGGACATATAAAAAAGAGGTTTTTTGCATGGGCAGGTAATGGTAAGACACGGGGGAATAAACTAAAGAAGGAGATGAAGGATTATGAAGAAACTCTTGACTGTGAGGGTGGTTAGGCACTGGCACAGGTTTCCCAGAGAAGTTGTGGATGCCCCAAACGTGGAAGTATTCAAGGCCTGGCTGGACAGGGCTTTCAGCAACCTTGTCTAGTCCAAGTTGTCCCTACCCAGTGAAGGGGTTTTGGAACTGGAGGGTCTTCAATGTCCCTTCAAACCCAAACACTTCTGTTTCTAAGATTCTATCAGCATTTCTCTCAGAAATACAAGCCAAGAGGGAAAAAACACTGTCTGGCAGTTCAACGCAGGATTTAAATCAAACTCTGCTGCTCAAGTGAGTTCTTCGATCATGACCTCTGAGATGTTTAGAGTCATCTTTCCTTCACTGTGTATTCAGGTCTTAAAACCAAATTGAAGTATATAGGAAAATAACACTCTGAGATATAGAATACCCTTCCAAGCAGTGTGAGAACTGATTTTCAGCCTCTAGGTCAACAACTAACATGGTAATAGAGCATGCAAAATGAACAATTAAGCACACCCTGACACATGCATTACACAAGTAATCCACATCCTGAATTTTAACGCTCCAAACTTTCCCACGACAAATTACTGCAGAATAACTCCTGGAGGAGGAGATTGAAGGAAAGATGTCAGTACTTGCTCCTCAGTACTGAAATTCTCAATCTTACCAGGTGCATGCAAAGGAAATGAGTGAGAACTCTTTTCTAATGGCTTAGAGGTGAAAATCAGTTCTAAGAGACCCCTGTAGTGCATTTTGATGCCATCTACCTCAGATATGGTAGCCAGCTGTGAGCATGGTTGAGTTTAATGCACACTGAATGTCAAGTGTGGATGCAAATGAGACACGTAACAGGGCCACCTGACCTCTTGATTGTTTGTGCAATTGTACAGTCTTCCCAATGCCAAGGGCAATACCTTGGCACTCTTGCTATTGTCCTGACCCACTGCTGAGGGAAGGAGATACAGCTTTAAACCTCCCACCAGGCAAGAAAGAGAAATATTCTTCCATGGCTAGACAAAGCATATATATGAAGAGGGAGAACATCTTCCAAGGGGAATGAGACCACCAACATTCATTTTATAAACCAGACCAAATCTTAAACATTTTTCTTATGAAGTCTCCAAAACAAGGTATTTTTTTTTGCTCAAGTAGAATATTTTCTTAACAAATGGAGCAATATTCTACAATTGTCATTTTGGGAAGAAAAAAGAAGATTGAAAAAGACCAAAATTCTCATCTTTTACCTTTCTCAGATTTTTCTGGTTGGTTGCCAATGCAAAATCCCCATTATCTGCCCAACCTTAGTGCGTGGTTCTTAGCAACAACAAAAAAATTAAAAATAAAAAACATACTTGAAAAACTGATGATTTATGTTTCTGTTCTCTAAGGTAAAACAGATTTACCCCTCTCTCTTTACCAGTCATGTTTCAGCAGAAGCCAATCTCACATGCTTGTGTTCACTGCAGCTCAGTTGAAAGGATGACAGGCAAAGGAGTGGCTAAATGTAACTACATTCACATTAGTATGGGAAAAAAAAGACAACATACAGACAGACATTTTAAGAGCTTACTATAGAGTCGTAGTGCTTAGGTGCTATGGGGAGGAAAGTAAAACTTCAATTCCTTAAAATTCTTCATCTACTTTTTAACCTCTTTCCCTCTGTTTCCTCATAGGTCTATGATAATCATTCTGATCCTTCTAAAGCTTTTTTCAGATCTCTCATTTTTGGCTTTGATCACAAGAGAGTGCTTCTCACACGGGGATTGCTTTTATGATGCTTCTGTGTTGACACATTAATAAACTAGAACTGACTCTGTTTTAGTTGTTCTCTCAGTGTCACATTAAGCAGACACAGAACTTTAACTATGTTATTATTTTAGGAGATTGCCTCTAGCTCTTGTTTTAGCAAATTTTTATACCAGTCATGCCACAAAAGGAGCTCCCTGTAGCTACCACAGAACGTCAGCACCAATTTATCTTCTATATCAATTTAGGCATTAAAGAAGCTCTCCAAAATCCAGCCAGCCATTTAATTTCACAGACATGCACAGTATCTATTTTTAAACACTACATATGTAGAAGATAAAAACAGCATAAGGGTTTGATATTTCACTTACTAACATAACATATATTCCAAATATCAAATTCATCTTCCTACCCTTCCTTTTCTTTTTTTTCTTCTCTGCAGGAGACAGTGCATCAGCATCCTTCAGACTTCTTTTATACTAACTTTTATTCCACAGCCTTATAAAGCCCCCCCTAAATTTTCTTTGAATGTGATTGCTGGTTGATTAGAGTCAAACAGATGTTATAAATTTCTGGTGTCAGCACAGAGACTTGCTTTATTTTAACTTTGCATATATGAATTTATTTTAGTTAAATGATTATCCACATGTTTAATTATTTACACGTACCTATTTTTACCTTGTAATCTGTATTGTTCAATGTCTAGCACTATCTGTATACTAACAGCAAGGGTCCTATAGGATGCTCCAATACTTTTTAATAAACAGTGACTAACAGGAGGCTGCATGTTTGCTAGTTTATGAGAAAGCAGCAGAAAGGTCACAGATTTGTTATGCCAAAGCCTCCTGTTAGCTTCTCCTTGGTTGCTGCTATTTCTCTGGAATGTCTGCATGTGCTTGACAGTAATTATCTGCCCCATGAAACCCACAGAGCCACTGTTAAATCCCACACCTTACTGCACATTGGTAACATACTTGTCTTAAAAAATGGGACAACAAGTATGTGCAAAAAACCCCAAAACAAACCCACAAACATCTCTTTCTGGCCATTGCAAATCAGAACATCTCTCTTGCTACAAGAAGGGTGCAGAATTTGTGAACTCCCAAGGCATTTGTTTGTAAGGTGGGCTTCATAAAGAATAAAGTTTTTCACTGCTTTGTCCAAAACAGAGAATCTGATTGAACTGTTACTTCTGCACAATGTGTGACTCTGATTACATCATTCCGCTCAGCACAGAATGGGACGAGCCAGCGGCATATGGAAAGAATCACGAGCACAGATCTCCTCGGCCAAAACGCCCTTCTGGTGGGGAGTGCTCTAGGGGCCAGTCAGAGATAAAATGCCAGAAAACACATCAATATCCTCTGTTCCCTCTTAAAAAAGGTAATACGTCTCAAATATAAGGACAAACTTCCCATAAGATTTTAGACAGTATCTAGATATCCAAGCCGTGGAAAACCAAGGGGTTTATTTAATACCAGCTTTTAATTTTTTACAGGCAAAACCATTAATGCTCATTTATTTCAACTAAAATATTAATGCACGTTTGTTTGCTGTTGCTAGTCTCCACAACAGTGTTGTTCCCATATCATTTTGGGTGATTGTTATAGTTAGCTGTTACCCAGTGCCCCTGTGTTTATTTTAAAATGTAAACCTACTCCAGGATGTAGCCATTAGGGATGCTCTGCTAATGAGCAGCATGCCTATCAGCATGGGCTGTTATGACAAACAGCTCAGCCTCTGTTAGTTGACACAAATGGGAACTCAGTTATGGAAGTACTTTATTATGTGACACAAAATGACTATTTTAATAGATGAGAAGGGACCAGAGCTCTTAATTACATGCCCCTTCCATGTATATATCAATTACCAGTAGACTTTCTCATAATTGTATCCTGGGATATTGAATGATATTTGGACTACTGAGGATTCCACTAATGTAAAGACGAGATTTAAAATGTCAGTCTCCTTAATCTCCTAGCATTCTGAAACAAATAACCAGCGACATTTTAAACCGTATTTCTTTTATTCAACTACTGCACATGCTAAAAACATACACTTTTGTTTTCTGGTGAGGCTTAAATTTCACTTAACATTGCCACAAAAACTAGAGGAAACTCATTAAAATGATTTAATTTTTTTTATAAATTCTAAAGCTATTTTAGAGTCAATGCCATGACAGCAGAAGTCAAAAGAAATCCAGATTATACTGCTGAAAGAATTAAGATGTCAATGCCAGATTTAACTTTCCAACATGTTGATGAATCTGTCAGTGATAAAAAATATATTTTTCCAGAAAATTTATATGTCAGTCTTGGCACCTACATTACTGAGGAGGTCTAAGGAGAGGCCTGTTTTACTTGCCTTACTGATACCTCTTTGGAAAAACACTCTTTCCTGATGAAATAAATAGTTGTGGCAGATCACTCTTCTAACATGCAAGGTGCCAAGGGCAGGCAACATCAAGACTGCTCCTTCTTTCCACCCTCCTGATCAGAGCATGCGTGCCCTCAAATTATTTAATAAGGACAATAATCATAATATATCATCCAGAATGATGTTTTCCCAAAGGAAAATACTGAGGAAAACCAAACATGCCTAGATAGACTGGACAAAAAATTCCACCACTGTGACACTGCCAGAATAGTTCACATAACAGCCACAACTCATATTTATCATGTTTATTCTCCTAGTCTGATCCTAAGTGGAGAAGCGCATGCAGTAACATTTTCTGGTACTTTTAAGTTGACTTTCTTAGGAAAAACAGATTTACATAATCTATCTGCCCAGTCCTTCAGCCTCTGAACTCAGCCTATTTGAGCAAAGCCAGACAGTGCAGTACAAGCCTCAGACATGTCACATTCCTACTTTTCTGAAAGCCACTGTTGGACGAGGGAGACAGATCTATATTATTGCCACCACCGATGGGGCTATAGTGTAAACTCCATGCTGACAGCATTCAGACATAAGTTCTCAGGGGGGAAAGAAAAATGGAAACTAGATCCATGTTTCTGCCACAGCATTTGAAGGGCTGACCAGCTGGAGGTTATACAAAGGGCAGCTTAGCCCAGCTCTATTGCCTATGTTTACAATTTCCTCCTGCACTTCCACTACTGCTAAGCACATTGCAGCCACTTCTTTTGCAAAGCAGAGAACCCTGATTAAACCTTGACTGATTTCTGAATGGGATGTCTACATCAGAGGGGAAAAATGGCAAAAGTATGGTTTCTCTTTCACCAAGGTAATGCAAGATACTTGCTTGAGAAAAAAAGAGTAGCTGGAGGCAGTAAATAACGTCAAAGCCAAGTGGAAATGGGATATCTGCTTGGTTCTGATTGGTATCTGGTCAGCTAGGACAAAGGAGAGCATTATAACACGGGACAGAACAACCACAATTAATCCAGGTCAGGAATCTCAGGACATAAGGAAATTAAACAACGTTGAGACAGAGAGTGACATGTAGGAAACTGAAAAAAAACCAGATGCAAACAAGTTCTCCTACTCAAAATAATGCTTTCCCCTCTTTCTTATTTCATTAAAACAGATGGCCATGTAACTACACCCTACCCAAAACAAGTTAAGAAAGAGTGTGAACAATGAAACTAAGGAGGAAGGTGTTGACTTTGGAGCAGTCTGTCTCCTGTTGGGGATGGTCACACATCCTCGGATTCACCTCTGTAAGCTACAGCCCTCTGTCAGTGTGCCAGGAGAAACACACAGTGTCTCCAGAGCTGAGACTGAAGCTTTGTATTGCTATGCCTCAGTGGAAGATTTTGAAAATTCCCACCGCTGCTGAGACAATATGTTCTTCCTAAATCTCGCATGTCCTCTCTTTTGTGACATGCAGGCAATATACGGCCAGCGCATCCCTTCTGTCTCCCATCACTTCTTTTGCTCTAGCTCATGTATTCCTGTGGCATTCACCATTTTAACACTTAGTGCAAGGGAACCCAAATACTATCATGCCTTTTCACTCATGTCCATCAGGAGGATATAGATCCCAAGCTATGCTAGCTCAAATCCAACATAAATCCAGTGAGGGCCCATGGAAGGATAACATTTATAGGGTACTACTAGTTGGTTACTAGAAGGTAAGGATTAGTTTGAGCAATGAATACTGCTTGAATAGTTAATGCTTCTCTTCCTGTGCTGACTTGAATCTTGACTCACACTTCTGCAGAGCTGCTGTCACCACATAGCTGTAGAAGAGCAGCTACCACAGCAGGGAGCAGTGCCCCATCCTGCTCCATCTCGCTGCTCTGGGCAGATGCCGCAGTCCTGGAAAAGCCCACATTCCTGTCCTCTGACCTATTCACAGTGATAGCAATCCTGGAACCTAGTCTGCAAGGTGTACCACGTGGCAGCTGCTGCATGGAGGTACGGGAAATGCATCTGCCTGAGCAAAAAGAGGATATAAATTGCAGGTGGGTCTGAAAAGGAGACCTTGGGGTCTCAACTCTAGAATCTCTCCTACAGTGAGAACAATAACTTCTGTCCCCCAGAAAGAGTGTGGTACAGAGAAGACAGAGTAATCTGTAGGGATGACAACTCACATCCAGAGGAAGTTAATCCAGGAGGTGGTCATCAAAACACCAGTTACTCGGGCCGTTCTAGTAATCAGATGGACAACTGTCATGTCCTAGTATGTCTTAAGGAGCAGCCCCAGAACCATGCAGCCAAATGAAGCTGCCAGTCTGAACTACAGCTCAGACATATGCTCAAACAGACTGCAGAAGCCCAAGAATGTAATTTTTACCTACACCTAATTACACCTTTTTCATAGGCCCTCTCCTTCCTAAATTCTTCTCAAGGAAGAATTAATTACCTAAAAGATACGTAAGAATCTGGGGAAAAAAAAAATAAGAGTAACTATTTTAGCACTTCTTGACACAACTAGATGTGAAACTCTTCCTTCTGATTGAGAGTGGGTCTGGATTACTTTTTTTCTTTTTTACAGCAAACAGGGTGGTACACAAAGGATCGTGCTCCTCTCAGCATCAACTTTCAAGAAGATAAGTCCAGTGAAGGTGAAAAGCTGTGTGTCACTGCTGGTCCAGATGAAGATAAATGCATTCAGCAAGTTAGTCACTGTTAAAATGAGTATTAGTACAACTGACATAATTTAAGCAATTCACTCATCCACTCACTCCTCCAACTGTAAGCAGCTTATACAGTAAGAACAACTTAAAAAAAAAAAAGACAAAAATCTACCAACTAGGCTGAGCCGCCATCCTCTCCATGTAATCCTTGGCCATACTGATGGCCTCCATGTTTTCAGGGAAGAGCACACAGAACATTGCCAGGGCCCCAAGGTTGTTGCCGTAAATTTCATTCCAGCGAGCGCTGAACTCCTTTGGGTCCCAGGGAGGAAGGTACTCCAGGGGGTTCGACAGCATGGTTTGCACTGCTTCAATCAGACGAGCCGCAATGTGCTGGTGCGTGGTGCTGGCCTGGAGCCGAAGAGCCTCCACGTCCCCCTTGGAGAAGTAGAGCATGGGGTAGCTGTCGTAGTTGGCATTGACAAAAGGAACCATCGTGTCTTGGTCCTCCCTGGCGCCGCAGGCAAAGGCGAAGCAAACCGCGTGTATGAAAAACACACTTGGGGCTCCCCGTGTGTGAGTCCTCATTGTGGCATCAGATCTCCAGGTCTCAGTGGCAGCCAAACCATCTTTGAAATGTCCTGTGGTAGATGGACATGAAAGAACGAGTTACAAAATGAATCTGTGAGATACCATCATTCGGGCGCCTCTCTAGGAAATACGATTCCATCTAAAGAACCCCACGGATTCTCCAGGTGACTTTCAAATCATTTCTATATGAATATTTCGGACAAAATGTCTGCAGAGCAATTCACCAGAGAGAAAAAACTGTACACTTTGAAGAATGCACCTTCCTTCCCACACCTTGCCCTCTAGTAGTTGATACCAGCTGAAGGGACACAACAACAGCTCTTGTACTTGAAATCTCAAATAATTGCAACAGTGCCTAATATGAAGCAGCGCTGACTGTGCTGGCAAGTGGGGAAGGCCGGGAAGGGAGGAGGAAGGGGGAGAGCCAGGGAGCTGGCGGCAGCCAAGCCTGCGTGCTGTCTTGGCTGATGTTAGCAGCTGGAGAGAGGGAAAGATGAGGAATGCTGGAGGTTTGCGTCGGGGTCACTTTATACCGGGCTTAAGGCCCCTGGTTCTGACACGTCCTCATCTTAAAAAAAAAGAAAAGAAAAAGAGCAAGTCAGGAGTCAAAAAGGGGAACTAGTAAGTGGCAAAGTCTTAGAAAACCAGCTGAAATACTTTGACTTCCGGGCATTTAGGGGTTTGCATTATTAATATTTTTTTCCAAGGGGCTTTTCATTTTACACATGGAGATTTACTGCCAGTTACCAAGAAGACTGAACATTGAATTAAAATGCATATTCTTCTATGTACATTACCTCTTGAAATGTGCTCAAATGGGAAATCTATGCAGAGGCAAATGCAATTTAAACATAGTATGTTACTTTGTAGAAATTACCAACTATCTGGCCTAAAGTCACAGATAAAACATAGCCAAGATCCCCTTGAGGAAAGCCAGCAAATTCCTAGAATTCTTACGAGGGAAAAGGTTATGGAAAGCAGGCTCAAGTGAGAGAGTTTTATGTAAATAATGAACAGTAGTTTTCAATTATTAAAAGGAGAAATAGAAGGAAAGAAAACTTAAAACCAGATACATTTCTTTTCTCCCATGGAAAACCTGTTTCATAGGATTCAGTCATAAAACTTGTAGGAAGTTAAAGTACAAAACAACCTTTTACTTCTCCCCACAGGTCCTTATTCCATAGCTGAAATTTTCTAATAGAAATTGAGGCTGCAAAAACCTTACTTAGAGGCCCACATCCTGCTTCAACAAAGTCATTGATATGAGAAAACTTTGACAGACAAGGACCCTTCATGCCTACTGGGTGCCCAGACCCTCTAGATTTTTGTACTCAGATCCTAAAATTAATTTGTGAGCAAACATCTTTGGCCAAGAAATACACAATTTCTTGTGAATTCCTACCTAGGGCACAAATAATATTGTACCCTGTAACTGCTTAAAATTAACAATTACAGTGAGCATCATAATTGCTTAAACAGCATAATGGAAGTTGACATTTTCTTAGTATTTTAATGCTTTTTACAAGTACACTTTGCCCTGTTTTTGATGCAAACCAATTGTTACAGGACACATTATCACAGGCTGGTTTATTTGGTAACACTTTTACTGTATCTACATAGACTCTCAACACATACATAAAGACAAACGCACCATAATTTATCCAGACATACTCAGATCCACTGTATTCTTCTCTATGCTGAAGCAAACACAAAGGAGGTAAAACCAGCCAAAGCAATACATTACGGTTGAAATGATGTAATTTTTTTTAATTGATGAGAAAACTGCTTTGTCATAATAATAAATAATAAAATAATAATACAATAAATAATAATAAAAAACACCTCTACAGTTTTTTTCTAAAGCCTCTGTGATCCTTTAGAACTGTGGGCAGAGGAAAGAACCTAAAAAACACTCAAAAAAAACCCCAACAAAAAACTAAAAATGCTTGCAGTTTTTTCTGTGTTAAGCATTTATTGAAAAAATTTCTTGGCTCACACAAGCAGAAAAAAATTCCCAGCTAGCAGTAAGGACTTCATGCATTCTTTCCTTTGGTTTGATTTCTGTAGGTACTTCTGCAAATCAGTGAGAATTAAGAACATGCATAAATGTAGGGATGGTTTTAAGAGTTCCCTAAATTAAGTTATTTCTGACCAACGATTAGGGAATATACAGCAAGGTTTTCCAGAACTCCTTTGCAAATCTGAACACACATTTCCCAGCATTACACCATCATCAAACACATCCAGTGTTGCCAAAAAGTCATAGTACTCTTCAGCATTCAATAGCTTCCCACATTTTCACTCTTCATTAATGCGTACATTTCACTCAGAAAGTAAACCCTTTTTGTTACCTTTACATGAGAAGGAACCACTGCACCCCATTGTTTAGGGTAACAACAGAATAACTGGAAAACCAACCTATTGTATACTCATTCAGAGTCAAGATCTGGAAGAAAGTCAATAGACAGTGACAAAAGCAGGAGTACAATATCATTTACTCTTGGTTAAATTATGCTGACATCCTTGCTATGATATGAAGACAGTAACTCACAACAGTCACAACTCACTAAGGACAGTGAGCCCTGCCCCAATAACTTTGCAGGGCTCAGCCTGGTGTGACTGAGGGATGGGAGGAGGCAGCTGGAGAGGAGTACACCTTCCTTTCCATGCTAACCTCTGAACCTTGATTATCAGCGAAGCTTAGGTGAAGCTGGATCTGTGCAAATCACTGTCCACAGCAGCTCCAGCTTACCAGTTGTGCATGAACCTGTTACAAGTCTGTCTGATACACAGGGCTTGAAAGAGTTGGAGTCTGGCCCTTCTGATCGTTTAATGTGCACTCACAATACCACTTTTTAAAGCTAAAGGAATTTCTTACTCTCATATTACACTGCATCATTACCATCCACATCTTCCAAGAAAAACTTTACCAAGCAACTCAACCTTTTCTGAAAATGAGGGGGTTTTATTCAGTTAGGAAACCATGATCTGATTAAGTATTAAAAATTAAAAGGAGAAGCAAGGATGCTTGCCCATGGAAGAAAATGCTATTATACAGTGTGCTTTGAAAATTTTGTCATTTAGTTCTAGATTGAAATAACATTTTGCATGATTTCCACTCCACTGCCAGCAGAAACAACCAGTAAAAAACATCAATTATTCCAGAAAAAAACCCCCAAAACAGATTAAATCTTAACAATTTTAGTTCTCCCCATCCGCATTACTGTAGATGTTCAGCTGTAGAAAAAAAAAAGTATTGTAAAACTGAAACCACTAACTGAACTAAACATTGGTTTATACAGATAACTTTACCAAATAAACTATTTAAAAGAAAGGAGAGGCCCATTTACTCCTGCCACATGTGCACAGAAATGTTGCTTCATCAGTGAGAGCAGAGGAGTGAGAGGGGCAGAGGAGGAGGGAGAGGAAATGGTGGCACTGTTACGATCACCAACATGCACAGCTGTCCTTGAAGCAGTCTGACCTTCTTGTGGGTGATTAAAAATTAAAAACAGGTAAAGAACTGTGGTTTTCTGTAGTATCAGTTCTGAAGAGCCACTCTGCTTTGTAGCTGCTTTTTCCTGGGACCAAACTTAAAAAACAGAAGAAGTTGCAGATGTCTCTGCTGCATCTCCCATGCTAGCCATGACCCATCTCTGACATGGACACCTTGTCAACATTTACAATCAGGAACAAAAAGGGTGGAATTTCAGGTGACTAAAACTTCCACAGACTGGAGGCATTACAACACCACAGATTATTCAGGTTTCTGAATAGAAGATATTCCCAAAGCCCAGGGCTGGGACGTGAACACATCAGACTCTTTGTCTTCTTTTGGGAAGCTACTATTTTCCACAAAGGCTAAGTTCTCATTATCACTACCTGAGATATCTGAGAAACAAATGTTTGCCTAAAAAATGTGTTCAAATATTTAAAGGAAAATCTGTTCCACCATACTGATGAAAATCAAATCTTCAGGTTCAGTGTGCAAACTTTTACCATAGAAAATGACCTCTGAGTCAGCATGGACTTTTATTCATAGTTTCTTTGCACTTCATAAACAATTGACAGTGAAAACGAACTTTTTTAGCTCAATTTTTTCAATGCTTGTAATGTTATAACATGCAGTTTCATTCTGAACAAGTGTCACTACAGTTTTGTCACAAATTACAAGAACTAGTATTAAAACTAAAATAAGCAATTTTAGAACCCAGTGTTAAAACAGGTAATAAAGTAATAGATTTTTCAACAAGAAATGGTCAACCAACAGCAACCAACAGCAGCTGCTGTCCCACCAAAAATGTGAAATGAATAGGTAACATTGCAATGAGAGGTGAGTGGAATAGTGTTCCATTAAATGGAGAGGGATGTGCTACTTTTTGTCCCAGTGGTGACAACTGCCAAAATGTAACACGAGAAGAGGTAGGTTAGATCACAGCAGAGAAAAGCAAACTTCTGTAGGATCTCTTTTTTTCGTATTTTGTCCAAATATCTGAAATATCTTTTCACACACATTGCAATTGACTTTGTTGTTAATGAGAGGAGCAGAATTTATAACATGGAATATATCAGCTGGAAATTTTGGTAACTTTATATAATGGTAGCATTTTAAAATCATGACAGTGACATCAACTGAAGAGCTGTTTTGTTCAACAAAGTCAGTTTCACCACCAGTCTAAATATTTTGCAGACATATTTAAAAATGGGAGAGAAATTTAGTCTTCTAACTGAATCCAATAACATTCTGGTACTAAAAAATGCAGGGTAAGTCCATGAAAACAGAGAGGTGAAAGGGTCAATGGAAACTAATTCCCATATATATATTGCCATTTGGTTCCAGAAAACCATATCCAATACAGCATAATTAGGGGCATGATGAAGCAGAACCAATAAAGCTGTGAGCTTATTTTTGTGCTGTAATAATCACAATAAATCTGTTGACTGAAGTCCCAAACTGTATAGCTTCTACATCAGCAAGCAGTACTACTGAGACCCTTTCAAAGCTGTGGGGCAGGACACCAGGGTGGGAAACTTCCATGTCCCAAGAGTCAGGAGCAGTCAGGAGTCATTCACTGACCTTTTGGTTGGTGAGCCAAAATCAGTGACTATCTGGCTTTCCAATAAAAATACTAGGAAGGTGTAAAAATCACTGCTTAAAACTTGAAAAACACCTATTACGACCTTAACCACCAGGGGACATTACTTCATTTCTTCCTCTGATTTTTTCACAATGAAAAACATGCTACAATTATATAATTTCAAAGGTATTTCAAAACTTAAATACTGAAATCTCAAATATAGTTCAGAATTACATCTGTCATAAATAAAGTACAGCTGAGGTACCCAGGTGTTAGTATTGCACTTGTTCTGAAATGATCTGAAATACCTTGAAAGAAGCTTTGTATCAACTTTTATGTCTAACAGCTGTGCTATGAAAATCCCAATGGCAACCAGGAACAGCCAGTTCCTATAGGGATTATCAGTATATGCCATCATGTCAGAAGTCGAGATTTAAACTCATGTCTGTCCTTTGATCTAACACAAAATTAAATGGATCTGTGTAGACCAGTACACAGCTGTGTCAGACCATAATTCCAGGAGAATGGAGGGTTGCATTAGTTCTCCACCATGCCAGGTAAGACAGCAACTGCAAAATATTTTTATAAGTTCATAGTAGGATGCATAGGACATCTGTGATGGAAGTTTCATCTGCTAACTCCTTTCAGTTAAAAGCTTATTTGTCTGTTTTATCACTATATATATATAAATTAACAGGGTATAGACACACACACACACACACACACACACACACACACACACTGAATGCAAAACCTTCTCTCTGCCTCAAGATAAAACATGATTTAAATCATCTGCATGTCCAAACCATAGTCTGGGAATTTAGAATTTCCTTCTATTTTGCAGTTTATCCTCCTGTAAAAATGCTTTCTCGGTAATTTTTTGGTTGCACTAACACTAGCATTCCTAACCCTTACCGGGATTTTTTATTCCTACCTCACTCTGTAGAATGAATAAGGAAGTAATTCTGATATCTAGAATCCTGCAGATAATCACACCCAACCAGTACAGACATGCCTGTTAAGGCATCCACATTCAGTGAATGAAAGCCCAGTCACTTTTACCACTGAAGGCTTAAAACTATAAACTACCACAGAAAGACTTCTTCTAGAGCACCAGCACTGTATTCTGTGCTGACATAATTTCAAAAGGCCGTTTCAGTAATTAAAATTAGGTTTAATTAGACATTTTGTCACAGATGTTAACACTATAGGAAGGCACTTCGAGAATTTTCATCTGGGCCATGAGGATATACTCCCTACCTTCGTCTGCTCCATTAATGTCCCACTCATCCACGTGTTACACTATTACAGCATGTAGGGCACCTCTGGGGTTTAGGACTATGATGGTAACAGGCACTTCAGAAACACAGAACAAAGGCTCCTGCACAATCTGTGTGGTGAAACGATATTCCTTTGGCAACTACTGAGAAGTAGCTCATCTTCCTGGCCCTCACAAAGAGGCCCACTCGGGGTCAGTAAGGCTGCAAACCCTCTGGTGTCAGGTATTAGGAACAATGTTTAGGGCTTCCTCTGAGAGCAGCCCACAGCCCTAAGGCACAACCACCCATCACAAGAAGGGAGCAAGGAAACAGAATGCCTGGGGCAGCCTGGAGCCTCTGTGTGGATCCAGTGGTACAGTCACGGAGTGCAGGAGGAACTGGGAAAACTTCACTTGGCGATGACAATGCCCAGGAGGCACAAATAAAGGACAGGAAAAAATAATCATACATGCAAAAGGGGAAAGCCAATTTACTTGCCAGAATTCCTCCTTGTACCTAACCCACCCTGGGGAATTGCATGCCATCCATCTTCCCTCACTTCTGAGGGGGCTGATTACAACACCAGAGACTTCTGATACCATAACAAGTGTTTTCATTTCAGACTTGAACTTTTATCCTCTTTCCAACTAAGTCTACTTTGCTGGCCTTGACCTTTACTCTTCCAAATACTTGTACATGTTTTAAGTCCCGTCATTTATTGTTCTTGACTATGTATAATTAACAGTTTTAATATTCTCTGCTTATTGTCTTCAAGATGTTGTAAACAAATTATATGATTCTGCTGGAGTTTTACAAAACCAGCTCTCACTCTCTGTATCTATAACTACAAACTCGAGTAGCTGAAGATATCAAATATTTTTATTTCTAAAGCATTTCCACAGGATTTCATATTAATAGACAGGAATTCTAAAATGCATCATATCCTTCAGTTGCTATGGGATCAAAACTCATTTTAGCTATGCCTCCATATCCTGTCTATGACTCAGTGTTGTACAAAACTGTAAGAGTATTTTATTGTCATTTTCACTGTGATGGTTTTGGCTAGGGTAGAGTTAATTTACTTCGTAGTAGCTGGCATGGGGCTATGTTTTGGATTTGTGCTGGAAAGAGTGTTGATAATTTAGAGATGTTTTAGTTTCTGCTGAGCGACATTCATACAGTCAAGAACTTTTCTGCCTCTCCCCCACCCCACCAGCAAGGGGGCTGAGGATGCACAAGGAGTTGGAAGGGGACAGTCAGGACAGCTGATCACAACTGACCACAGGATATTCCATAACATATGATACAATACTGGGAAAGAGGAAGATACAGAGATGTGTTTGGAGTTCCAGCATTTGTCTTCCAAAGCAACCATTTACATGTGATGAAGCTGTGCTTTCCTGGGGATGTCTGAACACTTGTCTGCCCATGGGAAGTGGTGAATGAATTCTCTGTTTTGTGTGGCTTTTATCTTTTAAACTGACTGTATCTCAACCCATGAGCATTCTTACTTTTATTCTTCCAATTCACTTCCTCATCCCACTGAAGGGAATGAACAAATGGCTCTGTGGGGCTGAGTTGCCAGCTGAGATAAAACCATGGCAATCATATACGTTAAATTATTGTGACAGCATACAGGAATACCAGCAAAGTCCAAAGATGCTGATGCTAGTCCATTTATGAACCTAAGTAGCTTGTAATCTAAGCAATTTAAACCAACACTTGCTCTTATATTATCTACAGATAATCTTAGAGTGTGAGTGTGCAGACCCCAAATGTGTACTCACACAGAAGAACCAGTGGCTCATTTGTTACAGGATAAATGTCACTATGTTCGTAGACCTAAACTGTACCACCCTACCTGCTAGCTGCATCTCTCTGCAGATGAGTGTGCTGTTGATTATTATTGATATAATTCTGCTGTTACATCTGCTGATATCTCACTAGCTAGGGTTTCTCCACAGAGAGATAGAGCATATAGCTCCTCTCTTTCCACAGATGTAATATACATGTACCCAGGATGCAACTGCTTTTTTCAGGGCAACAAACTTGGACAGACAATAAAATGTATTGTCCTGTAGTTCCTTCAGGGCTACTGTTGTCCTCAGTGCTCCCCAGAATACCCTTAGCAAAAGCCTTGAAAAAAGTGGTCATTACATTTTCAAGGACAGAAGCCTCAACTGCAGATGGAGTTAAATGGCTATGTTATTCCTGCAGAACATAGTGTGCATGAGCCATCTGTGAGCAGGTGTCAACTCAATCATTAAATTATGGGTTAATTTTGAAATTTAGAATCTTATGATCTCATTTCTGACTAAAAGTTGTGCAGGCATGGCTCTCATAGTAGAACTGAAACTGGACAGATAATTTTGGTAAAAAGTGTGATGAACCACGAGTGCAAGGATATGATTAAAAGGAACATGATATCCACAGAAATGCTCATGAACAACTTTTCAAAATACTTAAACTCTAGGCAGCCACTTGATTAGAAGGCTGAAGAAGGCTTACCAGGTTTATATAAAATGTTCAGCATTATTAAAATTTCTGATAAAAACACCCCACAAAATAAAAGCTTAAACCAGGCCAGCCATGGTAAAAGAATTTGTATGTTAAAATTACATTTCTCTTGTACTGAGATACAACACCTACCAGAGTCAAGTCACCAGGGTCCCTACAATCCTTTGCCTACTCTAAACAATGTTATTTCCTCGTTTATACTCTGAGTTGAAACAAGGGGAAAACCAGAAAGACCAAACAAAGATAATTTCAGACTGTGTACATAACAGCCACATTGTGCCTATGCTTCCACACCTCACCATGTCCCAAAAGTGGATGAAAGTGTCA
The DNA here is from genome assembly GCF_030490865.1 of Poecile atricapillus. Lineage (NCBI taxonomy): Eukaryota > Metazoa > Chordata > Aves > Passeriformes > Paridae > Poecile > Poecile atricapillus. The sequence goes on along the minus strand of NC_081251.1, from coordinate 48,985,634 downwards.
TGCCAGCACCTGATGTGAGAAAACATTTCCAGTGCTCTGTCCTTCATCTGATTCTCGGAATGACCAGACCCCTTTGGTCTGCTCTCTGTTAGCACTTCACTTCTGCTAAGCTTTTACTGACAAAGCATTCATGAGAGAGATCTCTGGAGGCATTTACAGATTTCCCTTTTCCTAGCAGGCTTCTCTGCCTAGTTCTCATCCTTAGCACATAGCCGAATCTGCTCAAAGTGCAGTGCACAAAGGTTTGGGGGTTTACTAATGCAGCACTGTTGCACCTCATCTTATCCCAGCTGGATTAAGCTGGGCTAAGAGAGATCAGTACAAAGTCTACCCATATAAACAGAAAACTGGCTCAAAGAGAGTCAAATGCAGACTCTATTAAACTATTTATATTAAATATGTGGCTATAGTCTTGAACTCAAAGTGGCACCATGGTTTAGAAGCATTAGGAGAATACAAAGTTGTAATTATGCTCTTTGATCTACTTCAGCTGGATGGAGACAGCAAAGGTGAGAACAGCCAGGACAAACTTGCTGCTGAGATGTCCTATTTACCAATTAAATACAATTTGCTAAGAAAAAGTCATAACCTCTTTCACTCACCACGTACTTGGATTACCATGTCTAAGCAAGAAAACAACGGTTACAGAAAGATGGTTTTTTTCTTAATTTTTTAATTTCTTCAGCACCCCTTCCCCCCCCGCCCCCCCCAAGGGCTTTATTTCTTGCAAAATATCCAGGAACAATAGCAAATAGTAACTAGATTTATTTCTGCTCATTACTACAGAATGCTGTGGGTGCCAGATGTGCAAGTTTCCAGACACAAGCCTAAGAATATGACTGAATTTTAAATGCAATCACTTTTGAGAGAAAGGGACACTTCAATTTTATGGACATTTACCTCCTCATTTAACCCTAGTTTTCACTGCTCAGACTTCTGGGTACTGATGGATGTGATCATTCTTCTACTAAAATATAAACTTCCTATGTTCATTCACAACCCAACAGCTGCCTGGTGATATGAATGACTTTTTACCACCACTGATCTAGGTTTTATTTGAATTCAGTTTTAAAAAAGCTTATGTACTTTGTGTCATTGTCCTTGAGGAAAATAAATGGTATATACACACCTCATGAGCCTTTAAAAAGTACCAAACCCAAGATGTCATACTAAAACTTGCTTTAACCTACCCATTTTTACTTATAACTGTATGCAACCTATAAAAATCACATCTAACATTTGGCCAGGTAATAAAATACATTTTCCTCTCCATTGTAGTGCAGATATTTACTCAATATCTACTTACAATACTAAAATACACTGCAATAAAAACTGAGTTTGCCTTGGCAACCAAAATCTATCAGCTTTTACCACAGGCAATCAATGGTTCAGTTTCATGTGTTTCTTTCTTGCAACACTCTTATAACCAAAGAACAGGTCATAAAGAAGACTGTATATCTATGTGTAGTGGAAAATCAGCACCAAGTGTCTTCTGAGGTCAGTGTTCACAGCAGAGAATACATATGTGTTTAGAAAATATTCTCATATCTTTCTCTTCTATTATCTTAAGAGCATTCAGGTCATTCTCATGGCAATTCAAAATAATGCAAAACATCATACTACTTCAAACAAAGCAATAGAGGCAAGCTCTTACTTTGAATAACCAGAAAATGACATTTTTTTAAAGGCCCAGTAGCTCTGCCCCATTACAATACACTGTAGTTAGTACATTTTGGTTTCACGTCTCAGTGAAGTTTACAGAGTCAAGACAATCCCAATCCAAAACTGCTGCTTTGTTGACTTCCCCTAAAAAACTTAACTAATTCAGGTCACTTAAGAAAACACATGTAGGCGATGAGACACAGTAAGGAAACTCTGAGCTAATACTTAGCACTTCTGTAGAACGATGTACCCAAGGATCTACAAGCAGTTATGAAACTAATTAATTAATTAATTAAACTTCTCAACACCTCTGTGAAGCAAGCAAGCACATTTATCTGTTTTATGAGGAAGAAAACAGAGCCATGGGGAGGTGGAGTGACTTGCCCAAGGGCACCCAGCTAGAGTCTTTCAGAGTAATAAACAGCATCTGAATTATTGACTCCCACTGCTGCCCTTCAGCTGAATTGTTCCTTTTTTGAAACACTGCAGTGAGTTATAATAATAGTTGGCATGATAAATACAATGTGGCAATATTTAGGCTGAGATTTTCTTTGTCTTTGTTTAGACTACATTAAAATTTTAGTGTTATTTAAATTGCAGTTGATCTTCTTAGTGTGACTGAAAAATCTCCGGGGTTGAGTAATATTTCTTGTATTTTATTCACATTGTTGTGACTACTCTTTATGTTGCCATTGCTTATGGTTATAATCCAAGCCTCTCCAACTTGAAAACACAGAAAAACGTCAGTTCTATATTGCTTCAAGAGGGAGCAACAGAAGAACAGAGAGGGTGGTTACTTTCATTCATAGCAAATTGACTTTTAAGAGTTGGCATGAGACACACCAAGTGATGATGTACTGCTTTCATGCAATACTAGCTGTAGGAATTGCAACTCGCTGCTGAGAAGGGGCTGAGAAGACTGAGCTTCCCGAGTTGACAGCTCTGGTCCCAGGTCACTTAAAACTTTCCCAATCAAAAAAAAATAAATTATATTAATAAATATATATATATATATACAAGGTCACACACACACATATATAGATATATAAAGAAAAAAAGAAGTGGCAGGAAGTTGCATCGGGCAAGTCGCTCTGTTCCTGTATTTCAGCTTGCCTAGGTGCAAGACAAGGATGCTGCCGCTTACCTTTCACACGCGCATGTTTGGGAGGCTGAACTCGGTAGCCAAAGGCTCGGAGGCTGCCGCGGTCCCGGTGCTGCGGAGGGGCAGAGCTGTTACCCCGGCGCCCACAGGTGAAGCCTCGCACAGAAAGCGCCACGTCCCCCGCACGCCCCCACCTCCCTCGGACTGGCGGGGCCCGTCCCGCGGTGTCCCGACAGCAGCTCCGTCCCGTCGGGCCAGCCGGGAGAAGCCCGTGCCTGTCTGGGGGCTGCTCCCCGCGGCTCCGCTCCCGCTGCCCGGCCCCGCCGGCACCTGGAGCCGCTCCCGCCGCTCCGCCGGGCTCCGCACGGCCTGGGCACCGTGTGCCGGAGGCAGCGCTCGGACCGACCGCCCCTTCCCAAATCCGCCGGCCAGCGGCGCCCCCGCCCCGCCCCGGGAGCCGCGGCGGAGCGCAGGGGCGGGATGGAGGCGCGGGAGCGCTGCCCGCTCCGCACGGGCACTCACCGCCCGCGGCCCCTGCCCGGCGCCGACCGCCTGCCGCCTGCCAGAAAGTTTCTCCTCCGCAGCCCCGGGGGACGGAGCGGGGAGGGGGCTGAGGGGTGCGTTTTTCAACGCAGGAAGAAAGTGACTCCCCCCCTCCCGCTCCACCTCCCGCTTCCCCGCCCTCCTTCCGTACCTCTCCCCGTCCTCCTCCTCCCCTCCCCTCCCCGCGGCTCCGCCGGCCCCTCACGCCATGGCGGCACGGCGCGCTGGAACCCGCCCCGCAGCATCCCGGGCCGGCCCGGGCGCTCCTCTCGCTCCGTGGGTGCCCTTGTGTTTGTTTATCCCTGGCGCGCACTCGGCTTTTCCTCCCCCGCCCGTTCCTCCCCGGCTCGAACTTCACGGAAATGCCCTAATTCTCCCTTTTAGCGGGAGGACTCGTTCCTCCGCAGGGAGCGTTTTGGTTCCAGTACCGGAGCGCAGGCACGGGATTCCCTGGAGCTAGAGAGTACGGCAGCGGTGCCACGGGCCGGGCAGGGTGGCTGTGGAGGTGACAGCATCCCGGGTGTCCCATTCACCGTCATTGTCCGTCCCTGCTGCTGTCACCATACTGCGTGACAGGAATCGGACCTCCCTCCCAAAAGTTCCCTCAAGCCAGCAAAGAAACAAAAAGCCGATTTGTCAATCTGCTCTTTTAAGTATGGTGTAGCTACTTACATAAACGTTTCCCATGTAAAAGAAGAAAAGAATAAAAGTGAAACGCCGTGACTGTTCAACTCAGCCATGCCGACATTTTTCGCAGCCACACAACTGAAGATATTTCAGAAAGTAATATAAAAGAGGATAAAATAAATTATCCTTTGGAACATTCTTTTTTCCTTCTCAGTCACTATAGTCAAGACAAGGTCCGAAGTGAAGAATTCCAAATGTTTGTTGGGTTTTGAAAGCTGAGCATATTTTCTCGGCTACATAATGAAAATAAAAATATTTACATGTGATAGATCAGGATGCTCTCCAGTTACCTGAAGCTTGCATCTTACAAAGTATATTCCTCGTTTTAGTAATGTGTTTACTGATGTTACCATATCAGTCAGCAGGCTCATAAGTGCTCAGTTCCCTGTTTTAAAATGCAAAATCTGTATTTTCTGAGGATGGTTTTAAACAGACTCATTGTGGTTTAAAGTGTGATTTCCTGCTGTTCTATCAGGAGTTATAAACTTCTGGAAGCTAGACAAAACAAAAAACTATAAATTTCCCTTCACCCTTCCACTTGTGTTGTATTTCTCAGCAATATCTATTGACAATCCCAGCCCTAAAGAGTAGGGATCCACACATTGTTGCTGCAAACTCCAAGAGCAATGCCAGAACCTGGAATGAAGCCTTGCTTTTTTACCAGTAATGACATGCCTAAAAGCACAAAGTGCTTCAGTTTCAGTCATGCAAACACTAGATTAATCATTAGAAGATAGCTTTCTCACCACCTATTTGAATGGTATTAGGACCTACTGAATTGATAGAAGAGTTGTAAAATATTGATGTTGTGACACAAATGAATATGAGAGGAGCTGCAGACCTCACAGTCAGACCAGATGTGGCAGACAGGCTGATTCTGCTGGAATTTCTAAAATTACGAGGGTGCCTAAAGTGATCAGGAGGAAGGTGTTTAAGTACTTGTCCCATGTATGCATCATTAGGTATGTAAATATATTAAGTACCTGACAATAAGTTAAATGGAATTAGCCCTTACAATTCTGAAAAGCATAATGTCTGAATGGCTTTTGAAATCCTGCCCGTGGGTCTGTGCTTGGATCTCTCTGTTTAGTAGAAATACTGCATTGTGCTGCCCTGTCATCACAAATGCCCAGGCAAAGCACACCCTTTATAGCACGGACTCTTGGCTTCCTGCCTCATAAGGGAGGAGATGGGATGTGCAGCTTGGATCTTGCTCTGGTGCTTAGTTACAACGTGGTGGAGATACCAGCAGAGTGGAGAGCCAGAAATCCTCTCTGCCTCACCTCCACTTGTGTAAAATGGGGCTTGTTTTACTTCCCAGTAACTCAGAGTGCTTGTCAGGCTAAATAGATATATTAACATTTATAGGATGATATAGCAATATCTAGGAGAGGCAAGATCTGTCCACACTGGATTAATTTCAGCATTGCCCCTGGTAATTCTGAAACGAAAATGGCCTCAGCTTTAGCAAACCTTATGTGTAGTGAAAGACTGAAAAAATTAGCCTCAGGAATAGAAGTTGGAGGAAGATTGCCTTCAGCTATGTAAAAGCTGCTGAAAATAAGATAATAATATCCTCATTCTCTGAAAACAGCATGTAAATTTCAGTGAGAGAAATTTAGGCTAGCTAAGATAAAAAAAAATATTTGTATGAGTAAATAAAGGAGAAGTGAACAGCACCTCTCTCCCTGGAGGCTTTTTAAGTGCAAGTTGGACATATATTTGACAAGAATGGTTCAGATCTAGAAAGTCTGATGAATATTGCCTCAGAGCAAGGGGTGGACCAGATGACCTGTCAAGGTCCTTTTTTGTGTGATTATGTTCAAAATGCTACTTGCACAGGCAAGATTATGGATCGTCTTTGATCTTCTTCTGCCCTTCACTCCTTTAGCCATGGGTACAACTCCTCTTGCTGAGGTTGAGTTTCTCTCAGTGGTTTGCTGGCCTTGCTGCATGCCAGTGAATTCAGCGGTGACAGCAAGAAGAAAACAATGAAACAATGAAACAATGTCAATTTGGAGCAGCAACTTTGGGTGGGATCCATCTAACCTCTGAACATGTCATGCACTTTTGTTCTGTACTTGACTGGTAACTACCTCTGATCTAGTCACGTTAGACTCTTTTAATAACACTGCAGAGAAAAATAAATACTTTTACAGCAGAATTCATCTGACCTGTTTTAGATGTCTTCATTTGGATGTGATGAATCATGTCCCTAGGCTATCTGTTCTTGCCACCAGCCATAAAGTAGGTTTAAATGACTGACTCACTAACATACCATCATATATTTCCCATTCCTCTGGTGCTTCTGTCCCTGAAATCTTTCACTCTCTCTCTCCTTTCAAGTATCAATCCCCTAGTTTATTTGTTCTTTTTTTTTTTTACATTATTTTTACATTTAATTTAATTTTATTGGGAAAGTCCCACTGAGGTTAATAGTTTTTGTAGCTGTCGTTTCCCTAAATTGTATCATGTGACACTGAAACATACAGCAACCTGACCTTTTGGATGGCATTGCTCCAGAATGGATTTATGAAAAGAGCTAAATTTACCTATTGGAGCTAAGACCATTGACTTGGCCAGTTGTGCAGAGTATGTTTCATGGAAATTGCTTGAAAACTGTTCAGGTCAGACACTGTTCTACTCCTACATCACATGCTCATTATTTCTCCTTGGTGTCTATGGCAAGCCACATTGCATGCAATGTCTGGTGTCTGTGTGACTGAGCCAAACATATGTGGGAAATGCTGCTCTTTTCCAACAGTGCAAAGGTTTTTAGGTCACACTCATAGAAAACACTGTACACCTAAATACAGGGCATGTCTTGAAAATGTCTGTGGCACCAGACACTGTGAGCAGACACCTCTTGGTAGCATCTATTCTTCCTTCTTTGAGAAGGAAAGGCTTCCAAGAAAGCCCAGGAGTTGTCTGGCTTGCAGGGAAGGGAAACCCTGCAACACTTTGTTTTCCTGCTGCAAGCTGGATCACAAGGATGTGGGGAACAAACCTGATTGCCTCAGTAGGGCCATATGGAGCAAGTAATGTAGGGCTCATTCTGGGGCAGACACCAACTGTCTGCTGATGCTTCATACATTTAAAAGCCTTTGGTTTTCACTTTTTGGAGTTTGGATGTTTGGAGTTTTTTTCTCTTCCTGGCTGACTGAAAATGTTAGCCTAAAGAGGGAAGCTGTATATCATTCTATCTGTTCCACATATGCAGCCTTGGCTATCGTTTTCTTTCTTCCTGCCCAGTCCATGCAACAGCATTTTTTTTCTTATTTGAATTTTTCTCTGTGCTTTTTTTTGTTTTTGTTTTTTTAATTTTGGTTTTGGTTTGTTTTTTTTTTTTTTTCTTTTGCTTGTTTAATTGATTTTGTTTGTTTTGTTATGTTTTGTTTTTGTTTTAAGTACCCACCTCTCATTCAGACGCTCTCTGCGTGATCTGTTTGGTCTCCAATTTCCATGTAAGAAACACTTCTACAGTTGCCTTTAAGTGACAAAACTCTTCAGATGAACAGAGAGAAACAAAAAATTCTCCAGATTCTTTCAGTAATTCTTCATATCAATTGATTTGGTTATGACCATAACCCTTGTGTTTTCTTTGCCTTTTGTGTCCAGCTGTGATGATTTCTGATCTTAGTGCTGTGAGCTGAAACCTGTAGGACGAGAGCACTAGGCCAGTCTCTTCTTGTAGCTGACCTGCAGAACTGCAAATCTGGGTGCGTGCATATTGCTCACTCTGCCCTCCTTGATCTGAGATGCTCTGCCCAACTCTTCTCCTTGGACTTTATTAAATCCACATGAAGGCTTTTATTTTATTTTAATTTAATTATTTAATTTAAAAAAAAAATTATTTAGTTTAATTTAATAGTTATTTTATTTAATTCCAATCTTATCCCAGTTCCAGACACATATGGGAGAATGTTTGGTATCTCCTATTTTCCAACCAGGGTGTGGACCAGTGTCCTAACTCAGTTGTTCCTGCTACGTCCTTCAAGTTTATGAGGCTGTTGCATGCTTCTTTCCATTTATTACTTGGACATTTGGGGTTCTGGCTCACTCAATGGACAGAAATAGTCACAGCTCCAAAACTAGGATGAAAAGAAGTTGCCTGAAATCAGGCCTAAGAATCAGAAAAATTCTGATTCTTACTGCTGATTTCTATCAAATTTTGGAAATTTGGAAATCTAGCCTAAGCTCATCAGGATACCTGTCTGGTTGGGGCACATTCAGTGTGGCACAAAGCAGTTTCTCTCACAGGAAAATCCTTCATCTGCTTCTTCATCTACAGACTGGAAACACTTCTCTCTTTCCCACAGATTCAGCCTTTTACTCTTCTACTTAGTGGTAGCCAAACTATCAGTAGGGTAGCTGGAAGGAGAAAACACTAGATGTTTCCTAAACAGCTCTTCTTTGTATGTAAACGGGACATCTTTCTCTGCTTTACATTTCCTTTCTTTCCCTCTTTCTTGCTCTCACCATGTGTACAGCCTGGTTTAGCCTGAGGCCAGCAGACAGAAAGTCAGATGAAAAAAAAAAAAAAAATCCTGCAGATTTCTTAAGGAATGGCAAGCTGCAGCATCAGCAATCACAGGTAAAATGTTGATAAGTGGAGACAGATTCATGGTCCTGACACATGTCAGGAAGACCGTAACCATAAAGCAGGTACATAGGCACTTAAATAGACCAAGAAATACCTTGAACCAATAAAAAATTAATTCCATCATCTGTTCTGTGCCTTTTAACAGCAGAATCCATGTTACTGCTTTTACATTGCTGTAGATGACAACAGAGCTTAGGTTTATCTTCTTCTAGCAGCTGCCTAACTGGCCTGCTTGTTCTCTAGCACATATCCCTTCTTTTCTCTGCTGATGATCAAAACAGGTTGCAGAAGGGCAACTCTCCAGCAGCATGTGGCTTCTTATTTATTTGAATTGGTCGTTACTTTATGTTTTCAAATGTGTGACCTTTCTCAACATGCATGATGAGTGTCAACTTCTTTCCCTCCAAATTTCTTCGATGTTATAAGCCAAACATCATCCCTTGGGAGCACAAACTGTTAATGCTCATACCAAGAGGAACCTTCCAAAGCCAGACTTCATCAGTGCTCTCTTAGAGCTGACTGCTGCAACCTCCCTCTCTGGATGCCAAATATGTCACAATAATATTTTCCACTTGTAGAATGCTGTTTTCATTGAAAGGCATTTTTAAGGCTGGAATCCACCGATTTTACAGAGTCACTTGGTATGTGGAAAGCCAAGCAGAAAACTAAACAACTGTTGGAATTCATGAAAATTTTTACAAGTTGCTTCTTACTTATCCCCACCCCAGTTCTAGAGTTTCATAGTCCTACATCTCTCTCCTTTTCCTTACAGTAGAGACATGTCCAAAAAGGTTTGTCTCAGAGACTGCATTCAAACCTGTCGCTGATTCTCCATTTCTCTTTGTAATCTTCTCCCTCTGATTTACTGCATACTATTTATTGCAGCCAAGACTCAAGGGTGAGATATTAGATCAAACACAAAGAAAGGCCTTAAAAATTAATTTCCACTCAAATATAATACTTACCTGTGCATCACTAGAGTGTACTGTAGTAATCAAGTGTTCTTGATTCTAAAGCAACAGTGCTGAATAACTGGTGGCTCTTGTTGCAGTCATGCATACTCCCTAAAGACAGCTCCACCACTGCTCTCAGTTTTGGAGTCTTCATGAGGTTGCTGCACTAGTCTGCATCAATAATTGGTTATTGTGTCTATAGTTCTGGGGCTTTAGGGGCACTGCTGCTGAGTATTTCAGGGGCTTCTGTAACCACCCTGTGATGGGTCACTCATAGACACAATCTGTATTTGCCGAGTTCCTGGCAGAGTGCTCTGCTCAGCAGGGGTTTTTAAATGTGCTCACAAATATGTATACATACATAAAAATACTTTTACAGTTACATTTAAGAATATCTATCTAAAAATGGTCATTAAGTGGCTATTAAGTGGCTATTAAAAATGGCTATTAAGTCTATTTTCTTCAATTCATATATTCAGGTTACTTTTTTCCCCCTCATTTTTTGTATGGATTAATATCAGTAATGTACCATGTATCTCCAAGTCCTGCACAATAAGAGGGGAAAGATTAGAGGAAAGAGGAAAATCCCACACAATAGATATATTTTGGTAATTAATATTTTCTGAAATAAATGTGAACTTCTTTCCCTGCTACCCTCTAACCCTGTTGAGCTATTATTGTAGCTCATGCTGACCCTCAGCCTTTTTGTCCTTGGCCTTCATCTATACTCCATTTTCCATCACCTGTCTACTATGGATCTAGAGATTTGCCTGCTTAGTGCCTAAGAGTGCTTAGTTTATTGAATTGACATAAAACTCCATACCTCCTATGAAGTGCAGATAATTCTCTCATTCCCTTAGTCTCTGAGTTTCCATGTCATGGAGTCCTACCCTTTAACTGCTCATGTGCCTACATTTTCTGGGCAGCTTTGAGGGAGAAAACATGGACAGAAATTCACTGCTGCTGTCTCCAACACTGCTGTCTCCAACATTGCTGCAGCTGCTTCAACAGCAGCCCTCCAGCAGGTATTTTTGAGGCCTCTGTCAGAATAAGATAAAGAATTTTTAATCTCTTTATTTAATAGCATTATTTCTTTTCACAAAATTTACAGTAGCATCTTCTTTCTCTGATTAATATAATTTACAGGCTGCTTATCACCCAGGAATGCACATTTAATTTTTCATTGTGGGCTGAGGTTACAGGGGATGATATAGAAAGAAAACTGAAGCTCTCAGGAATTATTTTCAGATAAGGCAAGAAAATAATTGCTATATTCACCTGTACTTTTATTCCTCAGAGATTGTGGAGGCTTTAGAAATTAATAGTTGAATGTAAGTTTATTTAGGCATATGAAGTCCCAATTTTTAGAGTTCTTTTAGTGTTGTGACAGAACAAGGTCTACTGAAAGTTAATGGACTTATTTCCTATAACACACCCTGAAAACACCACTCTTATAAACTTTGAACAAGAACAATTTTTTCCCCTATTGTTTTTCTGTATACAGTGTAAGGTGGTTTATGATTTTCTTCAGACTTAAAAGGAAAGTAAGTTTCCAGCCTTGTAAGGGGGAAACAAACGGAGTGTTTAAGTGTTTTTACTCATAATCTAGTAGCCAGTGGAAAGCAGAAATACCTTTCTGGCTGGAGAATCTGCTCTGGCTGGGCTGTTGGAGCTGCTGTGCAGGCTGCTGCTCCATTTGTGCAGCTACCATTTTGTGTCTTGCAACCTCTAATTTGCAGAAGGGGATGGAAGCCATCACATCATTTTGAAGTGGCTGTGATGGTTTCTCACCCCTGTGCAAGTACTTAAAGTCGTTATGGCCATGTGTGAGAGAGCCACGTGTGCGCTGCGGCAGCGGGAGTGGGAGGCATGAGGGATTTTTAGCGCAGTTCTGATTAAATCAGTTTAGCTGCAGTGGGGCAGAAGTTAAATGTGCTGCTTCAGATGTTTGCCCTTCTGTGAACTGTGACATCTGGACAGCTGTAAAACCTCTGTGGTCTTGCCATGGCTGCCAGAGAACGGCCGCGGGTACCCACTTCATGCTGGGAAGATTTGCCTTACACCTTTGTCCCATATTCAGGAAAATGATTGGTCATGCTGGCCACAGCACTAGCTAGTCCTGTAGACAGGAATCCCCAGCTTGCCCTGTAAAGATGCTAGCAAGCTTTTAGGGCTAGAAATCACCGAGTCTGTTTAACTTCCTGGATTCCGTCTTATTTTGGCCCTAATCCAGGCTCTGTTTTCCAGTTAAACATTTCTATTTATAATGCTTACCAAAAAACAGGATTTGTTTCTTGCACCAAAAACATTCAGAAGAAAATCTCCTTTATTTTTTTTTTTTCTCTTCTGTGACTCACCGAGGGGGTTTGATGTTCCACTTAGAATTGCAGAAAACAAAATTACAGGCAACTGGATTTATAATAGGATTTAGCCTTTCCCCTGGGGGTTCTGGATCAGCTATGTGCTTGCTGGAAGGGCTGGTTTCTGGCCAGTTGTTAACAATAGATGTCTGTGGCTACACCATTTTAGCCACCATTACACCATTACAGCTGACACTCTCCACAGAGGTAAGGTTCCTGTAGCTTGGCTATGTGCTTTTCCCCCTAAATCTGATGCCATGAGTCAGCTGAAATGCTATTTGCCTCCAGGCATGTGTACTGAAAGAGGCATATTTCGTTTTAAAAGTCAGTCACTTAAATGTACTGTAAAACTTGTCTTGCTCCTTCCATGACGCCGAGGAGCAGAAGCCTGCCCCATTCCTCGCTCCCTTCCCAGGCAAGTCAGAAGCTTCATCTTCCCATAAGATCCCTGTGGTGAAGCACGTGATTCTTCTACCTTCTTGCACAGAGGTGGCTTTATTTCTAAACCTGACTTTCTGAGAAACTGTGCTGTAAAACATTGAGTTTGTGTACAAAAGTGTGTTTTACACTTACTATGTTTTTGTTCCCTGTGGTGGCAAAAGGAAAGTTCAGATGTCACCTTTATGCTAGTGGCATCTCTGCTGAGTAACATATTATTATGCTTTGCTGTTGTTTACCTTGGCATGATTTAATGCATACTTAGTCTCAGAAGGAAAAACTTAAACTAGATTTTGGAATGCTGGTTCCTGGTGCCTGTCATCAGACAAATTTTCCTGGGAATTCCTTTAAGAATTGTTATTGCACTACCACAGATCTGAGACTCAGGTGAGCTGGAGAGCCCCATCAGCCTGGGGAAAGAGCAATCTCTGAAAATCCTGCGTCAACCTGCCTGCGTTTGTTTATTTAACTTCTCACTGGGGATGAAGAAGCCTTCCGTTCCCATGGAGAAGCCCTAGTCAGGAAACCTGCACTGAGCTCTTCAATTACTTCCCTATCAGTATTAAAGGTATTCATTTATTGAAGTTTTTGGTTGTTTTATATGTCTTAGGCTGAGCAGGTCAAGTTATGTTTTGTTTGAGACTGTATCAAAACCTCTCCTTGCACTGCTTTGAGACAAGTTATCTCCCTTTTCTCATTTTACTGCTCAGATATAAAATAAATTCAGAGAGCATTTTTCTTTTTTTTCAGAAACAAATTCTCTTTATTTTAAAATCCAGGCACATGTGCTTTATACTAACACCATAGGAGACTTGGTATTCATCTCTAGTTTTAAGAAAAATTGTGGCTTTCAGGGCTGTCTAACCAGACACAGTGATTTCAAGGAAACTTTACAACTTTGTCTTCCTGACAATGCTCAAACAGTTTTACAGGCACTTCAGCAATCTTTCTGTTGATGGCCTCTCACAACAGAATCCAAAAAATTTCAGAGATTTCCAAGGGTTAAAAAAACAAAGACGAGAGATAGAAATAAGGAAAAAAAAAGATGGTGTCATATTAAGTATGTCCAGCTCTCTACCAATTTTCTGCCATGTTCATTTCTTCTCCCTGGTTCTTCACACCACTTCCAACAGCTCTCCTCTTGCTACAACACCAACTGCCTCCTCATTTCTCCATTGCCAATCTCTACTCTGTAATAAGACCTGTATAATTTTCACAGATTCTTGAATAGAAGAGTTTTAAGTAAGAGGAACTCTACTTTTTGGGCAACTACTTCAGTTATATTTCCCAAGTTTTCCTGCAGCCACAGACTACAGTGGCACATGGACTCGTGCTTACAGCAGCTGTTATCCTCTTCTTTCTCTGCTCCTGTGAGGTCCTTCTGGCAGCAAGTGCTGGTGACAATCTTTGGCAAAGATGGGCATATGTATTTCTTCTGGTGAGCTTTATATTCAGGCTGTCCTTAGAATCTGACACCTTTCAATTAAAAAATACTGTTTCTCCACTGAGACACCAGTACCTAAGGACTTAGAAGACTTTCAGTCTGATTTCCCATAACAATTCAGTAAGTTTTCTTGAAAAAATCAAGAAAAAAATCCCCAATCTAAAAAAAACAGTTCCAAATTCATAACAATAGAAGTGTGAGGATACACAATATGGGTTTGCACCATAAATTAGTTAGAAATTATTTGCAGAAGATTACTTGATTCAGGCTAGACTTTCAAAGATGCTGTAATCAGGATTCTGAGATTTTAATCTGGGTATTTCTCTCCTTAATACAAATCATAGCAACGCCAAGAGCCAGATTTGCTGTGGAAGACATTGATGCTAAACAAAAAATTTCCAAATAAACTCAACTATTACTAACTGTTGCCATCTTAAGTCAAATATTTTCAGCCTATATTTTATGAGGAGAGTGGCACTTTCATTTTAATTCCTCATTCACCTTGCCTTAAAGGAAGTTCTTCTCTATTTTGTCGCCATTTCTTTTATGCTTCCCTTTCATTAAACCTATGCTTAATGCTAATTTGTTTACTTGTTTACTGCTTGCGAGCATAGTAGTCCACAAGAATGTAAAAATAACATTCTATGTAAAGGCAGGAAAAAAATATGCAGACAGAGGCTGGTATCTCTGAAATAAGGTGGAATAATGTTTGTGTCTGATTCTGACACAAAATATTTTAGCTGGTGAAGCCGTGAAGATACAGAGTGAGCTGTGGTGACACGAGTTAAGTGTCAATACATGTTACATCCATTCTGGTAATCGCCTAGGCCTAACAAAGTGAGTTCTTTGCCTTGGAAACAAGAAAATTAAGTTTCTGTTTATTGTTCTTTAAACTTTGAGGGAAGTTTATCCAAAAATCAAATCTGCCATCCTAGTGTGACAAAACTGCTGACTAAACAAATATTTGACATGTTTTTACATCTGCTAGCCTCTGTTAGTTACTGAGCTCTCCCTGTCCTAAAGTGCTGGAGAACAGGTCTTTGAACCTAAATCCACAGAGAAGAGGATTCCTGTTTGCTTAAGTAAGCGGGTAAAAATCACATATTTTCAGTTCATGCCTTGAGTTTTGCTCCACTTCTGGCTGAGGCTTTACTTATCAAAGATGACTGGTTGCTATACCTTTCCTACTCTGGGGAGGTTTTCCCAGGGAGGTGGAGAATGTGGGTTTGAATCCACTCCACCAGAGAAGGGAAATTCAAGCCAGTTTCCTTCCTTCTGCAGAAGAGCTCTGATGCTTGAGGTATTTGAGGTATTACAGTCTAAAGGAGGAAAAGGCATATAGGGAACCTTATGGCTGAAGAATGGTCAGACATTTTCAGGAATACAAAGTATGATAAAGGCTTTCTGAATTATCAGTCTGCATTTAGTTGCCTAAATCCCATTCAAGTCTCTCTTTGAGTATGATGATCTTTCTCTTTGGGACTCAGTGTTTCTCTGTCTCCAAGAACAGTTAGAGAGGGAGAATAAATTCCTCAGAGCCTGCAAAACATTGGTGTATGGTGATAACTTGGGCTGTCCAAGGTAACTTAATTGAAATACGGCTGAGGGTCTTGTTTGTGTCTTTCTTGGGGCTTATGGTAGCAACAGCATCAACTTACATAGGGAGAGTACCTAAAATGTCCTCAAAAATGTAGAATGTAACTTGGGATGAGCTATTACATTTATTACATACATTACATACACTGTTACATTTCTCCTGAAGGCTGTGGGCAGTGCATGGAAAAAGCCAACAGCACTTTGTGAAAGGTAATGGTGGTCAGAAGACTTACAGAGAAGGCTGCATCACTCACCTGTTCCAGCTGGACTAGAGAAATAAGTGAAACACAAGCCTACACAGGAGTCTGCTTTAATCCATCACTCTATTTTATGAAGCATTTCACACAGCATTTTCACCAATTAGCATTTGATAGCAGTTTAAGTAAGGGCCACAGGGTTATTTAAGGAAAAAGCTGACAACCTATTTCATCGTCACTGAGTCCTCATTTGGCAGCAGTGCTCTTGGAGGGCTTGGGTAGTACCCAGCAGTTGCTGAACTATTTGAGGAAAATCGTGTAAATCTATAATCCAGTGGTAAATCTGCAAGACAGAAACATACCACATCTGATTAGCAACACAGCCTGTATCACATAAAAAATAAGCTTGTGGTGAATAGCAGTAATTTTTAAAACTGAGCTGTTTGCTCACCGGCATCAGAATTCAATCAGATTGCATGATTACACATTTATTTGACACCTTCATCTGTTCAAGGGATTGGCTTTCAGAGTTTATTCAACTGCAGTAAAGGATATTCAGTTCCTTGATTGCTGAATTAATGCTAGTCAGAGAAAATTATTCAACTAATGCTTAAATACTAATCAAAAATCTTCATTGAACCTAGATGCAGTTTTTCTCCCAATACACCTTCAAGTTAATTCTTCAGTTTGTCATCCTTCTCTTTTATCTCAGCAAGAGGCTGGTAAGAGGGCTATGTTTAAAATAAAGAATCAGCTCCTTTTTTGTTTTTCATGGCTATTGAAGCAAGATTCCCAAAAGGCACCCACTCTTAGACCTTCTTGCAGTCTAGTGTTAACAACATCATTTTTTATCAAGCGTTCTTAGAAATCTGCACTTGTAACTTGATGTACTCATCACTTCCAGTCCGTAAAGAACACTGAATGCATTAAAATAGCTCTGAACAGTCAAGGCTTTCTTTTCTGTAACTTTTCAAAAAGTCTCTGCTGCCAACAGTGACCCGCCCACCCTCACAGCCAGAAAACTGATACTTCCCCTGCTCACCTCATATTCAAAGTTCAAGAAACCAAATTAAAAAAAATGTATAAATAAAACTTAGTTCAAGAAACAATCCCTTTCCAGTAAATTAAAAGAAAAAGCAACCTCCCCCCCAGACAGGGTTATCTCTTTTGCAGGTTGTCTGTTTAGAACCAAAGTAAAGCACAAAAGCTATTACTCAGCTCATCTGTACAACAACTTATGAATTGTAATTTTTTTTTTTTTTTTTAATCTGGAGTAAATTTTGGGAAATTACATCCTGTCACTACATGCTGCAATTTTTTCTTCCCCCACTCAACAGCTTCTGTGAAACAGAACCACTCAATTTTAGTGGCTTCGGCAAAAACAACAGGAAATCCAATTCTGCCTCACAAGTGAATCGCAGGCAGGCACCAGGACAGCATCCAGGTCTGCAGCTTTAAACATAATACAGCAAGCAAATGAGTACTTAGGTCAAGCTGAAAAGTCAGATAGAGGCTGGAATAAAGTAGGAATAGGAGGAAAGTTAATTGGAAGAGAATTATTTAAGTGGGTGATTTTAGCTTGTCAAAGAAGTTAATTTTCTCATTTTGTCTGAGTCAGGGAAATCTCTGGAGCTCATTGTGAGCATGGCAGAACAGGCAGATGTTTTCGTAGTGTGCAGAAGGCACAGTGGATTTACTGGCTGCTGAGACTATTTATGACACTCAGTTTAACACAAAGGTTTCAAAAATTACAAAATAAATTGAAAAAGAAAGCAAATATTTCCAAGTATCTTTATGAGCTATAAAAATCAAATGTCATACAGTTATTTTTATAAAAAAGCTTTTACTAGCTTAATAGTCTAGCAGTGTGGAGGTTCCCAAGAGCAGTTCAATCAAAGAGCAGCACTAATGGAGCAGACTTGCTACAGAGTTGCTTATTGCTGAGAAGGAGAATCAGCTGGATCAAAATGATAATTTCATTGGTATTTCTTGGTAAACTAATTTTAAAGAATCAGCTTAAACAGACAAACCATTCTATACACGATGCAAAAAGCTCCAAAAGAGAATAATCACACTTTTATATATTCACACCCCAGTCTATCAAGTTAAATGTTGCTTTTATCTCAGCAATCTGACTTTGGAAGATGACTAGAAAATATCCATTTTGCAAAAGTATAAAAAAAAAAAAACAACAAACCCTACAGTACTTGATAATAAAGCCAATCTTGGTGAAAAAAAAATTGAAAAAAATAGCTGCTTATTTCTAAGTTGTTGGTTCCATAGTTTTCTTGTTTTTTCTTCCCTAGTGTTTTTTCCCCAGTAAATTCTTTAGGGTTTGCTGTTGTGCATGCTCACAGCTGCTGCTGTGGTGGTAGACCTTCGCATCTTGGCACCCACATTTCACCTAACCCTGACGGAGAGTCATAAACGGGGCAGGGGGCAGATATGAGGTCCTCTCTGAAACACAGTTTGACAGCAAGGCTCTAACGAGTCCTAATCTACACACTACAATAACAAATTCAACACAAAACTCATCCAATATTGCCACTACCCTAAAAAACCCTAAATAAACTTGAACAAATGAAACAGCCTGAGACTGGAAGAAGGAATAGCTGACTCTACCCAATTTATTGACAATCACAGTCCCAGAATTTTTTTATCATTCTTAGGTAATTCCACCCAGAATAAATTTTTTTTAACCCAAGACAAAGAGGATATTCCCTTTAAGAGCAAAAGGCTCCCAGAAATCAGACATGAAGGGTCCCAAGAAGGTCCCAGAGGAGTTTAGAAGGTCCTAGATTGACAGAAATGCCAGTTATTAGATGTATCACGCTGAGCTCCTGTCCCACTTCTTTCTTTGCTCCCACACCAGCCTGAGTGTGAGTGATGAATACTGCTTTCCTTTATGGTGACCACTGAGTGTTATTAGCATTTCCCAATGGTTTGGGCAAGCCTCACAGGCTATATGGCTTCACCTGAGCTCAGAAGAGCTCCTGCCCTGCCCTGCCTCCCTTATGCCCTGGTGTGAACAAAATAACAATGATGACATTTGAACAGTAGTTACTGTCAGTTACTGTGTTCCATTTATCCAGATCCAGGTATTAAGTGACATTAAGGACAACATTGTGTTCTGATGCTTAAGTATACTCATAGCCATGCATGTACTTAGGAGTTATGGATGGATTTTTATCATATTTCCAAAGCTGACAACATCACACTGTCTCCTGTGCGGTACACTTACTGTAGGCCAGCTAAATGAATGCCACAAGCTTTTATCAGAGGAAGACTTGGAGTTCCACCCACAAGCAAAGAAGAGAAACCACAAGAAGAAGGGAAAATGTAATATTCTCAATGAGTGATCAGGAAAGTATTTGAGTAACTGAATGGAAGACAATTTTAATTTAATCCAGACACAGGCCTGCTTGATAAACTTACTACTCTAATTTTTTAAAATTTGCTTAAACAAACCAATACATTAAACAAATAAAATCTTAACTAAGCACTTTAGATGGATGGCATTGTTTTTCAATTAAAAGCACAGTCCAAGACTGAAACAGATTTCTCCCAAAATACACAGCAGAAATGTCAGGAATAATTTTTCAGTATTGACCAACAAAAGCAAAGCCAACATTTTTTCATCATGACACCACAGCAGCATCCCTGGGACGAGTGAGAAGCTCGACAGAAAGCAGAACTTCCCCTCCCACCCTGAGGTCTGTTCCCTGCCAGTGAGCAGGGCTGGTGCCAGATGCTGCAGAAGCCTCCTAGTAAACAGCAGGGCTGTGTTCTTAAGTGAATCCAAATATATCCTCCTGATAATCACCAAGGAAAAGGCACAAGGAAGAGAACTAAAACCTTGTTAGTGATACCCAAGTTCGAAAAAAATCTTTAAACTGCTTAATTGTGGCAAATTTCAGAAAACACTGTCAGAGCTCTATCTTACATCTCATCATCCGGGTGAGGTAATTATAAGGGCAAACCATCAGCTAGTATAAATAATTCTTTTACAGGATTTTCCATAATGAACACTGGCTTATAAGCTTTATCATAAATCTTTCATTGCATTTCAAAGTCACTGCTGAAAGAAAACATTAATTTCTTAATGATAACAATTTCTAATAATTATTTCTTAGCAGGGGAGTAAGCACAATTGCTGCAGGGGAACTCACCAGTTTGACTGTGCCTTCAAGTGACCTGACTTGCCAGTCTGTGGGTAATCTGTAATAGGTGTTGCTTTCTCTTAAATAATAAATGTTTTTATCTTCTGACCCATCTCTATTTTGTAACAGTCAAAGCAGCACTTGCACTAAAAGCTCAGGATGTGAGAGAGCATACTAGAGGCAAAAAGAAAAACCCAAGGCCACAAGTAGATTTATCTGATAGCAGTTATTTTTAGAAAAACTTCTAAGGCTGATTTTCCTAAACCAGACGTCAGATGTTTGCTGTACTAAAGCAAAGCTCCCAAAAGAGTGAAGTCAGCATGAGAAAAGCATTCCTTCTGTCAATTACATGAAAGTCAGTGCTGCTGCCTGCATACTCCATAACTCAGAAGTTGGAGAGGAGGAGAGTCTCTGTGCAGTGTCGTATGGGAAAGGGGGGAGTCCTCAAAATATATGTTTGCTCCATAGGAGAAAGTGTCTGGGTTTGGATATAGTTGGTGATATGAGCCAGTGCAGTTTATCCCTGGGCACATAGGAATAAAGACTAAAACTACCCTCAGTCAAAGTGCAGGTTTGCTGCTTTACTTGCACTTACATAAGAGCTTTTGCCAACACAGGTGTATTGGTTGGAGATCATGCTTGTGGCACCGCCAGCAGACATTTGTGGCCTGACTTTGGCCTGAGCAAGTACTTCAGTGCCACTGAGGTTTGCTGCTGGTTACTTTTCTGTGGTATCTCCAAGTGCCATTGGAGAAAACCCAAGTGGCAAACTGCAGGGATATATGCAGCAGCAGCTTCAATACCAGTTTTGCAGATGAACAGGTGCCTGGGGAAATGGAATGACTGTCCCATCATGGCTACTGTGATTGCTTGTGGTGTGCAATTTTATTGTAATTATCTTGGGACTAACAAATCACATCATTTTGTGTCTATCCTATGGCCAAGGGACAGCTGACCCCTTCCTGAACAAAACAGCTGTGCACAAGGTGTGCACTAACTCGCAGCTGAGCCTGCAAGTGAGAGTCTGCAGTGAAGGACAACCTTAGAATGTCAGTGTCTCACATTTTTTGTTTTAGTTTAAACAGTGGTTTTTGAACGTTTTGTAAGAAAATAGCTCCATGTGATTCTTTGCTTGATCTGGAACAGATCAGAAGGAAATATTGGACTATAATATTTTTAAATACGTAGCTGAAGAGTTAATCTAAAAAAATTCTTGAGAGAATGCCGAGATCCTACCAGGATGTGTTAGTCTTTCAGATCTATTAATTAACTTCTGTGTGAATGACTCATTCTGGATCTTAGAGCAGGAGGAAGGGCTCCTGAAGTAGGTTCAAGAAGTTAGCCTGGAAACCAGCAATTGTTTGGGCTGACAGCCATTTCTGATTGTTAAAAAAAAAAAAAAGAGTTGCAATTTGAGACTGTGAAGGAGCTATATTAAGACAAATGCAGAGATGATACACCCCTTTACTTTCATTTTGAGGTAAACTCACCAAGATCAACCTTCCTCTCCAAACTCATGAAATGAGTTAATCTCATCATGTTCCCCTCTCTGGTAAAACAAATGTTTTCTTTCTCTTTCCCTGATTTTTCTCTGGAGGGGTGACAAACATTGTTTACCTTGAAATAAAAATCTCCACGCAGACACACATGAAGACAAGGCCTATATAGTTTTTTGTGCACGTGTGACCATCTTAATCCAGAGGGAATATGTTAGGCACCAATCCAGAGTATCCAATGGGAGGTTGCAGGTTATGTACAATTTCAACCTGGTCAGACAAGTATTTTCAATACTTGGTGATTTACCTATTTTCACTTGTTTTCACACTCAAAAATTATCAACACTTTGTATGACAATCAGGATTTATAAAGTGTCAATCTAAACCCACCCCATAAGCCTGTGATCCAGTCAAAATCCAATTACAGCTTTAATTACAGCCTGCAAATGAAATTATACTGCCTGAGTTGAAGGATAACTTTAAAGCAGAAATGACTGAGTGGTTCCCCCTTTCTTAATGAGTTGCTCATGAGTTCTCCCTTTAATCTTTTCGAGGTGGCTGTACTTTGACATCTCATAGAGCAGAATAACGATGGCAGGAACATTTCTGTCAGCTATTGGCTAGGAAGTAATCTTTTGGGTTCTGCATGATTTGACATGGTTTTCAGGGGCACAAGTCAATACACCTTTCTGGAGGAGGAAGTAAAGCCTCCAGTAAACTGTAATACACTGAATACTGTCCTTTCTACACTGAAAATTACTATCAAGTAGTAAAATTCTGTGGAAAATATGAGGTCTCAGATTATTTGGGAAGTAATTAGGTCCTGAAGACTTTTTATAAACTAGTCCTGATTTTTTGAACAATATTTTTTTTTATGGTTAAAATGCTGTTTATTGTTGGTTTCAGCTGTATTTTTCAGTTTTAAAAATAGATGCCTTATAGTTTTTGGTTGTGTTGGGCATGATTTTTCTTTTTTCTTCTAAAATGAGAATACTGAAACTAATTTCCTGGAACAGATGAATCAGATTTACATTATCTGATGCTTTTCAACTGACAGATAGATCAAGATGCTGTTTATACATTCAAAACACATATCTTCTCTCTATTCAGTTATCTTTGTTATCTTTTTTTTTTCCTTGTATGAAACCTCAGGGCCAGAAAACTTCAGAAACATTACTGTTTTGTATTTACACCAATTTTTCATCAGGTGTAAGAATACTTCTTTTGCATAAAAGGTTTAATTATAAAAATGACCTCTTCTAGCAGCAACTATTATTTGTAAGAGCTAATTCCCAAAGGAACTTAAATCCTCAAAGCATTTTGATAAACAGTCTTTAGATGCAATTGTTTAGATAGTCTTACACTGAAGTTGGCAAGTAAAAGCACAGTTGCAAGATAAGGTATTAAATATGAAAGGTTACTGCAATGCAGAATATAGATAGTTCTACGTTTTTTAAGTGAATTGTATATTATTATAGCAGTTGAGTAAGAGCACAGTTATCAGTCTGGTTACAGCAAGGACTAATTTAATTTTAAAAGGAGTTGGATTTCACTTTCAGTGATGTAATAGCAATGAAAAAACATAGAACTAAGGTGCAAAAATATGATGGACTTTGTTTTTGTTTCACTTAATTAAATAATTAAAAGCAATAATTAAAAGTGATGCTGTTCAGGATACAGAAATCAGTACATGGCTGATCAGTGTAGTATATGGCTGTAGTATATGGCTAATTAGTGGTTAGTGATCATCATCATCACTTGATTAGTGAAATTAATGTCTTCCATTATAACAATTGATTCCTCCAGAGGATTCACCTTTAAAATACATGTGGAAGATGGTGTGTGAAGTTTGCAATTTGTAGTTGATCTCTGCTGGGCAGACCTGTGTATCTGCGACCTGCACATTGCCAGTTCTGGAGCCCCCGCCACGGCTGCCTTGAGCTTTCCATTGTGCAGATAATTTGCAGCTCTAAGCAGAAACATGAACTTCTTTGTCATGGTTCACTGGCAATTTTATCATTATATTTATACAGCAAGCAGGCTGACGACTCAAACTCCCGCAGAAAGTGGCAGGGTACAGATCTGTAGGCATCTTTAAAGAGACAGCTTTGGTTAATTATAATGGAGATTTTTTCTCTTGTTCTAGCTAATTAAAATAACAATAAGGAATGAAGAAAAACTTAGCCATATGGACAAATCCTGATACGATTTCATATTGCGTGTAAGATTTAAAAAAAATCATGCATTATTCTCATGCGTGACACAAGCTTGGTTATCAAATCTCCAAAGTGTGAAATGAACTCTGTCTCCATAAAACATTTTCATTTGCACCAATTCTTCTCTGAAATTAAATTCTCTTGAGCTGTAGCATCACTCAATCTCCTTTTCTTGCTTGCAGTGGTTTTTAATCCCATGACAAACTTCACCATTCAGAGGTTATGAGACAAATTTAGAACATTAGATTAAGAATCTTGAAACTAGGGAAAAAAAAAAGTTTTTTATGTTCTTATTACAATTTTGAACCCACTTTTTTATCCTTTTCTTTGCAATGAAGAAAAAAAAACTTTACCAAAATCCCCCCCATAGCTCTAAAACTCTTTTTTGAAGTGTGACTTTTAAAAAAATACCAAACACAGTGAGATTGAATGGCAAAGCATTAGTTTGAAATATGTATATCATATTTTTGAATCAAAGAACTGTTAATCAAAAAACCTGTCTGAAATGGTATTTTTGAAATTATTGAAATTACTGTTGGAATACCTATCCAAGACAGGAAATACAATTATTAACATGGGGATCTGGTAATGTGATCACGTGGTCACAGAGTAGTGGTTGCTGTCCTTGAAGGTAAAGTACAGATTATTCAGGTAGGAAAGATAAGAGTAATCCTCCTCCAGTTGGCTCATACCTAACCTTCTGAAGTGGAGAAGGAAGTGGTTTACTGAAGTGGAAACTGTGGCTTATGCAGAATGTCATTTTTCAGAGACCCCTACACTTTTTAATTTCCATGTGGGAGCTCTAAAGTAACATTCCCACGGTAATGGATCCCAGTTTGGAAAATCTGTCTTATGATATCATTGTGCTTTAAAATGCTCAAAATCTGTAAGGGAGCTGTAAATGAGGAGAGACTCAACAGCAGAAAAGTGGAGAAACAGATGGATTTGTGAATGAGACATGTAGGATAGGAGTAGGGACATTGGCTTCTAGTATTTTATTAACCATGTACTGCCAGTATAACGTATATCTGATTTCCACTCCAAACTGATGGAAATACACAGAAGGTATTGTAGAAAGTCTCCTTTGGACAATTTTATCAATTAATTAACAATATTTATTTAACAATGAATGAAATATACTTTTTCATGCACAAAAACATGCCAGTTTCTCTTCAGGGACTCTCAGGAGAGTTGAGATGATGAACTGTGGAGCAGTAGTCTGCAACTCCAGTAATACCTTCCTTGCCAGGGGAGAGATTAGAGTTCAGAACTTCTAATGCATCTTTGAACTGGTATTGAGTAAATGAGTTACCAGTACTGAGTAGCGCTGAATAGTTTTTGGAATGATCTTTTGCAATGTGTCTTGAGAAGTAAACCAAGCTGTTCTTTATGCACAGATACTCACTGCAGCTAAAAAACAAGAATCAATCTTAAAGTCAGCAGTGCAGCCATCTGCCACATTTCACCAAATATTTTTGCAGATCACAAGCTGTTGGCATCCTGACTTGTACGTGGCACTTACTACTGCTCATGTAGGTGTACAAAAAGCCAGGTCAGACATTGATGATGGAGAAGTCCTTGTCAACCCCCAACTTACAGGAGGCTGCAGCACACCTCCAAGTGAGGTGGCAGCTTGTTGGGTTGGGTCAGGCTGAGTGAGGTGCTGCCAAGGCTGAGCCAGCCAGAGTTGAGCTCACACAGTCAGCAGAGCTCTGGCTGGGAGCTGGATTCATGTGGTCAGCATGGTGGCAGCTTGGCTGCATGCTTGGGCTCAGGGAACCTTGAAGAAAGGCCTGAGTTTTTGCAGCTTGGCAGTGGAAAGTCCTCTGCTGGTAATTAAAGCAGATGAATGGAAAAGCTGGAGAGCTTCAAATTCACATAACCCATTTCATTCTCTTCTAGCTAGTTATTCCCAAATTGTTGCAGCTAAGATATGACTTACAACTGTAGCCAAAAACGTCAGGGCTTGGCAAAGCAGGGGTTCTTACAGCTTGCTCTGACAGGAGTCAGACAAGGTATTCAAGAGGAGTCAGGAATTCCTTAACATCCATAATAATGAACATCTGCTCTTCCACACAAACAAACAAGAAATACCACTCTGTAAGAAAGTGGAGATGTTCTCATACCTTCAACTTTGAGTCTGCTCTCTGGTGCACAGCTGCAAGTTGAAAACATTATTTCTCCCCTGTCCTTTAGCACTGGGGTTTAACTTTTACAGACATGACCCGCTGCCCCAGCACTGGTTCAATGCAGTGAGGGACAGCACACCGTGCCCCTCCTAATAGAGAAACAGGCTTTGCAAGAGCTCCACTGCTGATGACCAGCAGCTATCCTACTGACTAACTGCCCAGATATGCCTTATGGGTTCACACCCTTTCATCTGTAGCTGGAAAGCTCTTCATCCATTTGTGGATAAGAGCCCTTGCTCATCCTTTAAAATGAGCTGTGGCTGGGCGGGAGCTGCCTGGGAGGCAGAATTTCAGACTGTGGCTGACCATTTTCTCTTGGCCAACACTTCCAAAGCAAGCCACAGTATGACCCTGGAATAGGTATTAGATGGGAGTTCTGTGAAAGTTATCTTTCTGTTGGCATGTTCCCTTGGTATGTTTGGGCTTTGTGCCTTTAGGTTGAAACAGACTTCAGAATGGCAAATATTGGAAGCATAAATAAATTGTGGCAGTCTATGACTGCTCTGTTCTGAGATATTCATACAATGTAAGTTTATGTGTAAAATATGGTTGCAAAGAAAAGCTCTATCATGTGTCCTGCTGTAGAAGTCACTGCTGGGCAAGCCTGAAATACTCTCTAGCAACAAACCTTTTATTCCTTGGTTTTATGCATGAAGCAGGCAAAAGAAGCTGAACAGAGGGGTTAGTAAAGTAAATGCTTGCTGTGTTCCTCATTGACTTAATAATTTGTTTATTCCTTTAGGTATGGGTATCGACAAAGTTCAGTAATGCAAAACGTTAGATGGAGCACATGGGGGCCTTCACCACCACTTCCTAATCCACTGGTATGTACTGCAGCTCCAAAGTTACAGCCAGATGACAGGGGAAGTGTAACAAGCCAGATCAGTGAGAAACATTTTTGTAAGTACAACACCCCCAAGTAACTTTGAATGTTGCTTGTTTCGAATGTATCTCACCACTCAAAGAAGGAACAGCAAATCACAGTGGGGAAGTAGGGACCAAGTTCAGGAACTAACCTACAGTCTGGCAAATGTTGCACCCTATCTCTAACAGGGAACCAATTAAACAGTATTTGCAGACACAAAGAAAACTCCTGGTGTATCAGGCAACAATTAAAAGCACAAATGTCAAAGTAATCAATGGCCACTAGTGCTAAGTGTTGAATCATAAGAAAAGAGTATTTTGAGTGTATTTTAGATACATGTTATCTCAAAACCAGATCTACAGCACTACAAACTTACTATGAATACTGCATGTTAATTAGAAAAAAAACCCCTAACATTTTCCTTACCTGCTATTGCTTCCAGACTAGGGATTGCAATAGTGCTGTAAGTGCTAATACATTTACAGGACCATGTGTGAACTAAGGTCTCCTCTGCATTTTCCAGGCCTGGCAATCTGTCCATGAAGAAAGAGCCCCACTGTTTAGATACAAAGTAAGGAACTTTGAGCTGATCTCCCTGAAAGAAAAATAAATAAACATGTAAGTTTAAAAAAGAGAGAAATATTTATCCACAAGCTTTAGTATAAGGAACTCTAGTGTTTTTCTGATTTTCTGGGAAACCTATATTGTATCTCAGGAGCAATGTGGTTTTAAAATATAAAGACAATAACAGTCTTCCCATAAATCCCCAAGTTCCTGCTTATACAATTTATGGATTCTCTAAGACATAAAAAGTTAACTTTCAACATTTTTTAAACCTTTTAAGAAAACCCCTTCTATTTTCCCTGTTTTTCTGTTTTTTGATAGTGTGAATTGCATACTGCTCTTCTCTACTGGAGAGGCTGTGTTACAGCTAGGATCTCCTCCTGGGGGAAAAGGAGTTTCCTGATGCTGGGTGGAGTAACTGCAAAGAATACATCATGCCACCTGTGTTATCTGTTTCTGAGCTGAGGAATGAATGAAAACAGAGCCACACAATCCATGGAGAGACATTCAGTTGCCTAGAAAATAGTGAAATATTAATTTTTTCAATGTATATTTTCAGACAACAACATCTAGACTAATTTTGTTTTAAAGAAAGCATTAAACCAGCATTGGGAAAACTGACTTTTTACCAGTTCATCTTGAAACTTGCTATATACTGCCATGAGCAATCAGAAAAAAATGACAGGACACATCTACAGAAAGATGAAAAAATGGGAAATAAAATACACTAGAGAAAATCTGTTAAACTCGTTTGTGAACAAATTAACTTCTCAGACCTGCAGAGCACAAGACAGATACTGTAGTTTGTGCCTTCAGATTTGTGAACTTTTGTACTTTATTCACCATTTAACCCCTCTCTTAACAGTTTTGAGAATCTGCTGGAATCATTTGTGTTTATGGCAGAGGCCTGTATCTTTTGATCACAAGGAAGCTGTTGAGGCAGCTGAACAGACCACACCAGTAAACACACAGCCACTCTCTCCATGAGTCTGTGTCTGTTCTTCCTCTGAGTATAAATGGGGGGAGGTGGAAAGTAATGATTTCAACAAATGTAGATATTAATTTCTGTCTTCTGATGTAAAAAATTAAACAGATTGGGAAAAACCTCCTATCTTTTGTTTCAAAATAAGCATTTAACTGAAGTCCTGGGCTTTTTTGTTGTTTTGGTCTTTTTGTGCCTTACACAAAGGGACAGCATGTTACTTTCTTTTTTCCCCACTTAATCTAATCTTTCCATGCAAATCCCAGGACTTTACATCAGTTATAATTAAGTGTAGATGCTCTGATGAATTAAAATCTGTTTGCCAGCTGGATGACACATGCAGAAAACTCTTAAGGCTGTTACAGCTGTTCAGGTGATTAATAAAAACAACCCCAGTACTGGCCCACATAAGTATTTGCACAAAAGGGAGGGCCCTGATTATTGACAAGAGGAAAGATGTGAGGATTCTGCTTTCTGACGTAGATGATTAATTCAGTAGGCAATTAAAAATGTAACCTGAGAAAACGAACTGATTTATGGGAAAGTCTGATTCAAGAGTGGGATTTTCTTCCTTATTAAGGAGGAGGGGGTTAAATTTTGGGTTTACAAGCCAAGGCCTTGGTGAAATCAAACCTAGTTACATATGAGACTTGTCATCGTGTCACCTGGTGCAGAGCTCCCATCATTTTGCTACTGGCTTATCTCCACATGACAGGGCAGGTCTGGCAGGCTAAATCTTGATTTAAAATCTGGAAAGAGCAGTTGAATCTCTGAGCACATTCCTAGGAAACATCAGACATTGCTCCCCCTTCCATCCCTAACTGATGCCCTGAAGATGTCCTTATCTCACCTGCAGCACATATCTTAGCCTGCAATGAAGAATAGACCACACACCATGAATCTGTACATCTGTGAAATGAGGCAAAAGTCTCCTCTAACTGTGGCTACTCACTCATATGCCTGGAGACACATGCCCAGCAGCAGGGCTGAGGAGCTCTGGAAGATGCGTCAGCCCCTCCTGAAGTCCCCAGGCACAGAATTTGCTCTCACAGCAGGACAGTAGATCCTGGAAAGTGCTGGGCAATCCCTCTTTCTTACGCAAATTGCCCAATGGGTTTGCTCTCAGGCATATTGGTCAGACAGCAGCAGGTCAGATGTTGATTGTGTCAGTTGAGCCTCGAAGAAAATATCTACGCTTCAGGGAAATAGAGATGGCACCAGAAATTCCCAAGTTCCAGGGCCTTCCACAAAGTCAAAATACCCGGAATACTTACTACCACCTTGCTTTGCTAACTCTAGACAAATAGGGCCTGTTAACAGAATAGACAGAATATGTTAATAGGACCCTTGGGTAACACTGATTTGTCAGCTTACAAATGACCTTTCTGAAACACAAATTAGCAGGGAGCCAAGCCCTGAAGTTTTTCTACATTTGGTAAAGAGATGAAAGATAGAAAGATGTAAAAGAGACAGGAAAGATCAAGCCATTAATATTTTTAAGGGTTTTTATTTAGATGCAGATTTGCCATCTATGCTATTACCTTTGTAGTAAGCACAGAGCATGAGGAATACCTCACTGAATCTGATATGAGTGACGGTACTGCTGATTGTATGCTTTGTCCTGAGGTAGTAACACACCACTGACTCGTGATGCCAGAAAAAAAATCAATGCTCAAAATACATTTTTTCTGGTGTAACAGTATTTGAGATGTTTCTGTCAGCACAGCTGTGCCGACCACAACAACGGGATGTCCCTGAATCACACACCCATGCTGGGTGAGCAAATGGGCAAGCCAGCCACTGGTCTGAATTTTATTGGACAGAACCTGCCCTCCTACACATCATGCAAATATAAAACATTTCACTGTGATTATTGTACCTAAATTACAACAGGGATCACTATAAGCAAATTTAAAATAAAATGTGCTGCACTTCAGGGTATTGCCTTAAGAATATTGCTTTAACTCACCAGGCTTCACGACAGCACATCAGGTTGTTCCTGAACGTACTGTTACATTTGTGCCAAAGATAAACAGGAATAAAGAGACAAACAGAGCCAAAAGGCATAATATAAATAGCCTTGTCCGTGTCACACTAAGGGGGATAACAGCCCTGACTTCTACAACAAACCAGTCACTAGGGAGTATTTTAAAAATTCAGTTTTCTGTTCTAACTACAAAATTATCATCTATATCCACCCATTAATTCTTTGATTTCTGCTCCATTCATTAATATAGTTTTTACACACTGACTGATCCTCTGTAATAATTTTCCTCGAAATCCTGGGACAAATTCCAGCTTTCCTTTGAGTTTTCATTGATGGAACTGATCACACATTTAAAGGACAGAATGCAAAACCAAAGCCTCCAGCAAACAAACAAATTCCCAATTCTGGGAGGAAGGGAAATCTTGTTTCAACACAATGGCTTGTATTTCTATTCCCCCTGCATGCTGCAATTTACTCAGAAGCCAAGTAACTGCATAGCTTTTAGTTTGCTATTCTCTAGCTTATTTGGTTATGACTCAAATACTTAAAAGAATTGCAGTTGTTACCATAATTTCACATTTATGTGCCTCTGGCTTATATCATGCATTTAATTGAAGGGAAAAGACAAAAACTGCAAATGAAAATGGAAATCACAAGTCTCCTACTTGGTGTGTGAGGAGGTTGTTTTCTTCCCCTCTCTCTGTTAGTGATGAAACACCAAACAATTAAAACCAGATTTTTGTAATTTCTTTCTGAAAGATGCAATTGCCAATTAAAGTAATACTTTATTACTTTAATAGTATTTTGTAAAGAGTCATAGCATTGAGAATTGCATCATGTGTTAAGTTTTCAGTCCCTCTCCGCACACACAGCATGGCATGGAAAATCTACAGTAGTACTGTATTTTATTGCCAATAAATGCTAAGGCTGATTAACCAGATGAAATCTAATCTGTGACTAATTTTCCAGAAACACCTGACTTTGTACAATCCTTTGAATTGGCTTTTCTTCCTTCTTAATCAAAGGGTTAATGGGAGAAGTTGCTCGGGGGAATGAAAATAAAACTCTTCTAGGCTTGTAAAGGGAGTCCTTTTGAACTAGTCCTGTTAAGTTAGTGGTGTCCAGTCATCTGCAGAGATATGGATGTGACCTGTTGTTCAGACTCCAGTGAACAGCATGGTAATGAAATAACACCACTGACCTGCCACGGCCCCCCTGGTTCAGGTTCCTTTAATCAATGCAATTCATTTCTCCCTTGCTTGCTCGCTGTCACTGGTAGCGGATGTAAACGGAACAAGGGTTGTGTGTGGTAGGGGTGGTGTCTCCTTGAGATACTGCAATCTCTTATCAAGAATGCTACAGTGTCAGTGAAATGTCAAGCACCTGTCTAAAAGTCTCAGTTTGCTGCTTGACAACTGCTGTGATAGAGAAGATGGATCTTGTGAGCAGTCGAGCAGAGGTGTTGCAATAAGGGAAAACCAAATCGTCATCGTGGCCTCAGAAACACATTGATCCATTACTCTTTCTACTTCCAGTAAAAGAACCACTTTCTGTCTCTCTGTTTAAAAATGTAAAAATGTTCAAGAGCATATATTGAACGTGCTTAAGAAACCATGTTGAACAATTCCCCAACCCTTAAATTTTATGCAGCAATGCAGCAGAATCTCCAGTCAGAGAATGAACAATGGAGGATATTAAGTTATTTTTAAAGCATTAAGTATTTAAATCAAATTGCATTAACCTATAACGTCTATGAGCTCTTCCTCTCCCACCTCCCCTTCCTTCTGAGAAACACATTCTGTTAGAGGATATTGCATTTTTTTTACTTAATTTTTGTTTTTTTATAACCCAGGAAAAAAACCTAAACATTAATGATTACATTTCCTTATTTCAGGGTCTGAAATGTCCTTCTCTGATCTTAGTTTATAAATCAGGACAGTGGGGAAAAATATGAGTTATGCCTGTTAAAAACATAAGATATAGATATCTATATTGTATTAAAGTCCCATCGAAGATACCCTTTTCTCCATTAAAACCAAGAGCTTTTACAACACAGATTAAAAACATAACAAGTATAAACAAATATTTTCTACTGGTAAATTAACTTTTATTCACAAAGAGTAATTATTTTAAAAGAAAAATAAAGTTTAGTGTTTTACAAAGAGAAGTGTGAAAAGCACATGTATTTCTCTGCAATTAGAAGAAAATGAACTATTTATTTAGTAGCATATGAAATGAAGAGACGCTCCAAATGGAGAGTGAAGCCTCACTGTAGTTCCTACCTACATGGGACATGCTGGAGGTACAATGCTGCCTCATCATCCATCTGAGTGCTGTTTCCTATCTACTTTGCCCTTTGGCAGGAGAGGAAAGGATAAACCATAGTAATTTCCCACCTTCTGTGGGAGAATTAAGGGATGACAGCAGTGCTAAGGCCCTGCTTCCCAGCTGTGATCAACCTGAAAATCATATTATTTATCTGAGGTAACTATCAGTAAGTCTGCACTGGGCCAGATTTTGAAGCAGCTCCTCTTAACTGAGCACAGCTGTCACCAAAATAACAACCTGTGAGGGAAGCAGCAAATTAAAAGTTCTTTGTATATAAGGAAAGCACAAGCAAACCATATTTCACACAGAGAGAAAGTAACCTTCAAAACAATGTCATAAAAATTCCTCCATGTTTGCAGTTGGACACAACACACAGGGAAATGTCAGGAACTCAGCAGAGTTCAGGTGTTGGACTTGTGATAAGTGGGCATGAAATTTCTCCTTGTGGGGTGATGGGATCTTGTTACTAAAAAGGCTCTTGCTAAGGGAGAGCACATACAGCTCCTTTTCTGAGATCCATGGCTTAGCTCCAGCTAGGGGTACTGTGTCACCCATGCATTGCTGGCTGGGACAGAACAGCATCCTCCTGGTAAAACAAGGAGGATACATCTGTGGGGGATGATGATGCTGCCAGCACCCTGGTACGACAAGCAGGTTCATTCTTAGTGCAGGTTACATGAGGCTTTTTTGTAATCTACTTTATTCTGTTCCAGGAATCATCTGCAGGAACCCTTACCTCATATTTTCCTTTCTTCTCCAAGGGCTCAGATTCA
Source organism: Poecile atricapillus (assembly GCF_030490865.1). Taxonomy (NCBI): domain Eukaryota; kingdom Metazoa; phylum Chordata; class Aves; order Passeriformes; family Paridae; genus Poecile; species Poecile atricapillus. The sequence continues at coordinate 48,952,489 of NC_081251.1, read as the reverse complement.
GCCTTTGCAGGCACTGTACCTTTGTCCCCTAGAAGCTCCTCTAAGATGAAGACAGTTTCCCAGTTGCTATAGTGACGAGCTGGGAAAATATCTGAGTGCATACTGTCACCAAAATAAACAACCTGTGAGGGAAGAAGCAAATTAGAAGTTCATTGTATACAAGGAAAACACAAGCAAACTGTATTTCATAGAGAGAAAAAGAGCCTTAAAATGACCTAATAAAAATTCCTCCATGTTTACACTTGGTCAAGACATGCAGAGATCCTATTAATGTCAAGTTTGGTGCTTTATCTTCAACTGGCTCCATAAGGGAAAGGCTGGCCCCACACAGCCTGCTTGCTCTCACCCTCCAGGGGCATTGGAAAGAGATGCCTAACTGGGATCAGCAAAAGGAAGTGTGAGTTTTTTGGCTGACAGAAATAGCCTGATGGGAAGCGGTAGAAAGACTACCAAAAAAATACACTAAACTGGAACAAGTTTTAGACTAAAAGTTTTAAACAAGACAGAACATTCTTCTTGGTGATTCAAAGCTCTTCTGTGTCCAGGAAGGAATTTATTCACTATGAAAAATGTTGTTACACCACCTTTAGTGGCATTTTCCCCTATCCAGACCTGTACTTAACTTTTCACTGATGCCATCTTACATCAATAACTTTAATGAAAGTTTGTCTGGTGAATTCTCGACTAAACCAGAGTATTTTCAGAAAGATTTACTCTCACTTGTAACATACCTTGGGATCCAGCTTGCCAGTCATCTTCTTCAGTAGGTCATAAAGCTGGATAGCATTACCTTGGGAATACCAACCAGGCTTGTCCACTGATGGCAGAGCCTCCTGCTCCTCATCATTTTCTGAAATCACCAAGCCAAATTGCATGCTGTTAGTGAGACCAGTCCATCCTCCTGTATTTGTGAGACGTGTGAGAAGCTGCCTGTGCGCAGCTGGCCTATTTTGACATGAAACCAGCTCCAGTGTCTGGCTCAAGCTCTGGTACTGACTGGACTCAGTCAAGGTGTTTGGTAGTTAGGGGTAGATAGACATTTGTGAGAAAAAAAGCAGCTGAGCCTTGTGTGCACTGGCAACAAGACCTAAAGAATTAAATTCATGGACTTTGCCACCCAAAAACTGCAGCAGGAGGCCACACAGAGCAGACTGATGGAGCTGCTACAGATGAAGGTGAAACCATGAGATAAAACAGACAGTAAGAGACAACGTGTACTTTGCCATACATAAAAATGACCTGCAGTTTTTAAACATTGGCATAAACCCAACAAAACAGACTGAAGTAGCTCTTAAGGGCATTCATCAGCCTTAGATCAGCACTACCAATGAGCAGTTCCAGTTATCATCCAGTTTTGAAGAAATGATGAGTGGACAAATGATGAGTGGACAACAACACCGATGTTAGGATGGTGGTGTAATCCACACTGACATGTATCCACTCTGGCAGTGTCAGCAAAGTAGAAAAATCAGTAGAAACTGAAACTTCCTGGTCATCGCCCAGCTCTGCCATAGGCTTTTTCTCTGGCTGGGCCCAAAGCATGGATCTGTCTCAGTGTCCATGTAACCTCATTGCTTTTTCAAATCCATGTGCTATTGCCAGATGAACTCCTTTTAGCCTCTTGTTGGAGCCAAAATAGTAGTCTCAATGAACCAATAAACTACAATTTCATCAGAAATATTAATATTAATATATTTTGTCTACTGAACTGGTGAAACAAAAGGTCAATTTTGTTATTTAGTCTCAAACATGTCTTAATTTTATGTTTGAGACAGAAGAGTTAGAAACCAATACAGTACTTAGATCGGACTTAGGTGTAACATCAGAATTTCAGTTTTTCGCTTGATTTATAGAACTTTTCAAATTACTTAAAATGTTTTAGGAATAAGAGGAAAAGAACAACTTCTCCTTGGTTAGAGACTGCTGAAAGCTGAAATGCAAATTTTGGAGAATGGTGAAATACTAAGACAGCTTTATGTTTAAGAGCACTGAAGATGCACATAGCAGAATACATTTGTCTTTGAAAGAAATTAAAAAAGAGGCAAAAAGAGGGAAATGGGTACATGGAGTGAGAAATGAAACCATTCTTTAATATTATGAAGCTACGAATTTGAAGAAATGGAGACAAAACAATTCTGTATTAAGGGTGTTTTATAAACTAGGAAAAAACAAGGAAATTCAAAGTTGACATTAACAATTCATGTAGAACTTGTGTGGTAATGCCTTTTCCTTTGCTCTTCTTCAGGAATGTAACAATAATTGCAATAATAATAAATTGGATAGCATCCATTAAAAAAAAGTCCTCATTTCCTGACTATTAAAACCTTTGATCAAACCACTTCTTAGTAAACAGAAATTTTCAAAACAGTAAATTTATTTCATTTTCCTTGTATTTTTACATATTTGGATGGTTGGCTGAAAAAGTAGACACAATCTTCAAATGACATGGACATAGAAACTTATGAAAACAACTCTTTTGAGATGCTATAAAGGTTTTTGAAATTTGTGAAGATTTGTATAGCTATCATTGTCTCTCCAGTCAATCAAGAAAATAGTGGAGAAAATAGAGAGTTTATGAGAGCTATTTTCAGAATAATGACATTACATTTGCAAAAAGGAGCCCTATGTATTGCACCAGCTTCAGGAGGCTGCAGGAAAGAGCAAAACCCTGCTTGCTACTTCTATGGAATGGCATGAGGGGAAGTCCTGACTGCAACAATTCACTCTAATTACAAGGTAGAAGACCTCTCTCTCTGTGAGAGCTATTACTGTCACCCCTAGCAATGGGATTAATCTCACTTAACTCAAGGCATCCGGAATTTAGGCTTCTAATTCACAGTTACAATCTGAACTAGTTGGTGAGGAACCTGTGGCAGGCAAATGACACTGCCACAAGCATTTTCTAGGGGGTGCCAGCTCTGGAGAAGGAAAGGATTTAATTAAGTTAGAAACTTTGCTTTTAGGCAATGAAATCAAGGGAAAGTAATTTTCCCTTTAAGTGGAGGCAGTAAACAGCACTGACATGTCCAGTTCATAATGGGAACACTGATTTTGGAAGGAGCTTCATAAATTTGAGAAATTAGGAAAGGTCCTTTAAAATATTTGAGTTGTACGGTTATAGGGATAACATCTGTGAATGGACAAACCTTGCCTTCAACCATCCCATATGTGAGCTTGTGCTCACACATTGAGGAATGACTGTCTATTTTATTACTGTAATCAGGAGTGGAAGGAAATGGATGGTGTTTCAGTTGCAATAAGTCATTAATGAGAGCAGTTTCTAATTCACTTACATTTGTCCAGTGGTAAAATAAAGCTAAGAAAATTCTTCTTCAGCACCGCCTTTTAAGGCTTTTTGTAGAAGCTCTGCCACATAAAAATTGATACACAACAACTTAAAAACCAATCAATGACACACCATCAGCTCTGGCCTTGTATCCCTCAGATGGCAGCTACATGACAGTGCTAAAGAAATCTGCAAATTTCCTGCAAAAATTCTGTATAAATGTGATTATAGTAGCTCCCAATATATATTAGATATTCTAAGCTGAACACTGGCTCCACTCAGTCAAGAGGAAAACTGCTGCTGACCTTCTTTCCACTTTGCTGTTATTGATTCTTAAAAGTTCATTCAAAGGTCAGAAACGCTATAAATATTCTTCCAGCAGGAAGCAACATACATAGGCGGGGATGCTGTAGGTCTTATGAAGTAGGAAAAGGAGATGTCCTGACAATCTCAAACCGACTGGATTACCAAAAAGAATTTCTCTGATGATTTAGATAGAGTGACTTGCCTCCTTCTGAAGCCTCATATAACACTGCAACCCAGATTCCTGGCTGTAGACTGAAAACGTGCCACGTCAAGAAATGTAAAGGTACCAAGCATGTAAAATTAAAATAATTAAACCCAGAAAATCATTCTGTTAAAACACTTGCTCAAACCTAAGCGTGATTAAGAGCAGTCTTCCTGAGGGGAAGTTACAGTTCCTTTTTAAAAACAACAACTAAAGCTTGACTCATTCTGGGGCAATATTAACATTGCTGGGATAGCAATTTCCATATAGCTTTGTCTAACAGCTGGGAAATATACTTTCATCACCAATAAAAGAAAAGTGTTTTCAGATACAACAATTCACTAACAAGACTCAGTATCCATTTTCTTGTGAGAATTTTCTTGCTTACCTTTAAATGTGCATTGCAGCTTTAAAACATGGCCTGAGGAACATCTGTTTTCATTCTGAATGATTATGCAAAAAGTAATCAGTGAAGCTTATTCTCATTTAAATGACAACTGATGGTAATTTACTTTGGCAAAGAGTCACTTTTTGGGAAAGACTTTGCACAGCTTGCTTAGTGCCATCTGCTCTGTGTCCTCTTGTGGGTTATACCTGCTGAGATGGAAAGGGTCTGAACCTGGGGATTGATACCTAGCCTGGCTGGTGTCTGACTGTTAGACCCCAGGCTTTGGGATAGGGCTCTTGGTTGGGAAGCATGAGGTCAAGAGAGAAGCTGAAGATGATGGCAAATTTATGCTTCAACAGTTATTCACCTACACTGAGCCACACCTACATCCAGGTTAATTTTCATCAGTTCACTGCCCCTGAAGCACCACCCTGTGCTGCTCCTCCAGCTGGATGCCCTGCAGTGAGTGTTGGCTACACACTGGGCCAGGACCCGCCAGTGACTCACCTGAGAGTCTGAGAACAGCTCACATCAACTTGACTGGGTAGACACCAGGGGAAGAAAGCAATTCCATGTGCCCAGAGGCCCTGCCAGCCAAAAGTGTGCTGGGTTTAACTACAATGTTCATACACCTCACCTACAGCCTGTCCTTCTGCCTTTCCCTGGACACCTTTAACCCCTTTCTACACAGACCTAATTAGACTGGTTATTAGGGTTACTAGTAATTTTTTTCCCTTTGAGCTGTGCAGTAGAATGAAAAACATGTGTCAGCTCTGTCACTGCTCATGCCTGTATCTGCTCCTGCCTCTTCTTGCCCATGGGCAACTCTGGTGGGCTCATGCCCTCTGCCTGCAGGCACCTCATGCAGATGGGCTCATGCGCTCAGCAGCTGAAGCTCTGGTTACCAACATGGGGGTTACTGTAAAGCCAGTCCATTCTGTGGTCCACAACTATCTCACTGATATGCCTCTCTGCAATTTAAAATAATGCCATTTCAGACACTGAGGGCATTAATATAAAAGCGCAGTTATGTTCCAATCTCACTTGCAAACAGTCTGGTTCTGGACAGTGTTTTGAGCTCACTTAAGAAAGACAAACTCCCTTCCAAAAGGGAAATCTGGGTAGGAAAGTGCATCATTTTACAAGGACAAAGGGACCTGCACAGCTGGGTTCCTCCAGTTGTAAAGGTATAACAAGATGAGATGACATAAGCAGTAGAATTTCCCTGTGCACATGTTCTCCATGAAGAAAGCAAGCACATACAAGATTCCCAGAGGTAAAACTTCATACCCTATGGGCACCTTTCTTAGGGTACCACCCAGAATTCCTGTGTAGAGACCAAGCAACTTTTCTGCATGGTTTCCAGGATTCACTCAGGTATTAGTGTGTTTTGCCATCCCTGAATTAATTCTGTGCCCTGGAAGCAGCTGTGAAATCCATCTGCCTGTGCATCAGCCCTTGCCAGTCCTCTGTCTGGCTGCAAGGAAACGATAAAGAACAGATTATTCCCTTAATGTGCTGAAATGAAAGGTTAAGGTTTCTCAAACTGACTGGTGATTTAGGCAACTCCATTCTTGGCTGTCCAATCTGTTTTTTTTTGTTTGCTTGTTTGTTTGTTTTGTTTTGCTTTGGTTTTTCTTTTATTCCCCTGAAAGAGCCTGAAGATCACCTCCCCTTGCCTTTGCATCATTCTGCCATTTTTGGGGTAGCTTATGGTTGTTGAGGTGAGTTTTTTACTAATAAAAGTAAAAACTCAGTTTTGAAAGCTGGAACACGATTTTAAAATTTACATAGACAGTGATTCATCTTTCTTATGCTTATCAATTCCAACATAAGTGTGCTCGGTCATACAGAAGACTAAATAATAGCACTACTAAAAACTGGCAATGCTTTGTAAGAACGCCAGATATAAAGCTGGGGAAAAAATACAGATACCACCCTCTGGAAAAAAAAATAAACTATTACATAATAATTCATAAGTACTGTTTATTACATTACTAAGAATTACTTTTCTCAGGGAGGACTTCTATCCTTCCCTTCCACTATTTTGTAAGGCCTGGTAAGACCAAAGTACGAAATAGTGTATTTTCAAATTGCTCTGGGCATATATAAAAACCACAGAATCCTTTGAGCAGAATTTTTTTTTTTAAAAGAGTTTTAACTTTTTAAAAGTTTTACCAAAACCTTTTATACTTTTATTAAAATCTGCCTTACTGCTTAAATTGTGCCAAGCAACAGGCTATGTGAAGATAAAATTGAAGCTTTACTTGTTTGCAAGAAAATCAGTAGTTCCTTTAGAGATGTCAGCAAGTTTCTCTGAAGTTTCACTTGTTTATAAGAAAATCAGTACTTTCTTTAGAGAAGTTTGCAAATAAGGTTCTCTAGAAGCTTTTGTTGTTGTGTTACAGGAGCTGGAAATAACAACTCCCTACAGATTAAGCAATTTGTTTTCAAAACTGTCAAAGCATTAACTTTCTGCCTTCCCAGGAACAGTCTGGCTAACAAAGCCTTTTTGTTTGAAACACTGATATGATGAAATACAAGCAAGGCCATCTTTTTCTTAGAAAAGAAAAATCAGTTTTTGGAAAAGTGATTATTTTCCAGCAAGTTCATTTTTAACTGCAGTTCATGTGCAAATTTGGCAAGAGTTTTCCATAATTTTATTTAATTGCAATTATAAATAAGAAAACTTCTACTCTGCAAGGGTAAGGGGGACATAAATACATAATTTCACTTCTTCATTGCACATATTTTGTAAGGGTTTTTTGTTCTATTTTGTTTTTTTAAACTGGGACCTTAGAAAAGTACAGAATGGTACAGAAAGAAAAAAATTCCCTCTCTAGAGCAGTTTTATTCTTGATCTCATTAGTTTTGTGAAAAGATCCAGAGCCTTATAAATGAGGAACTTCTAATATTCAGAAAAATAACCATGTTAAAATTAGTACCATAGTCTTCCTAGAGATCCCTATATAATTATGAGAGAGACAGGCTTTTCCAGAAAGCATTTCCAATTAAAATAAATCAGGGAAGGTATGTAATTGAGGAACCAAACCCTGACATAAACATTCCAGGAATATACAGGTCAGTTCAAGCACCTGTCCATAGCTGTTCTCACCAGGGTGTACATGAGGCAGAAGCAGAACATGGAGGGAAACAGAGAAGATGAGATGAGGGCCATCAGACAGTTCTGACCTAACCAGTCAGTTCAGAAAAATGTCTCAATTTCTCAATTAAAATCAAAGTGAGACACACAAAGCATCTTCTTTGCATTATGTAGTCAGTAATCTTCCAGTTTATCCAAACCTTTTAAGCCTCTCTAGTAATACGTTCTGAAATAAGGCTTATTGAAATTTGCTCTTGGACCCTGCTTTTCTCCACTGAAAATTGACACTGAAGTGTAATGTGGAAAAAGTCCCTGCCATCATTTACCTTGGCCTTAGACTTTAAAAAAAATCAAACAATCCAAGGGCCAAAAAAAGAACAAAAGTACTTTAATCCTTAGTTACATAAAAACTAAGAACTTTTTCCCATTTATCATAATACTTCGTGTATAAAATAAATATGAAAACTGGAATAGACAATTTGATTCTGAAAAAATGTATCCCCCAAAGCAATACAGGGACCCTGCTGCAAGGGTCCTTAGCTTTTAATTTTTTCAATTCACTAAAATGTGTTATTTCAAAGGGAATAATTATTGTGTAGGAGACCTGAGCATGCATACTTATCCCACATATTGATTTACCTGGGATACACAATAGACATTTTCATTGACTTTTATATGAAAACTATTTATACAACTTGGTTGATTTATGATTTATAAGTAGTTCCATTCATTTTTCCTATTTTATTGCACTATCTCAAATCCCTACTTTAATTTTATTGATTTATTCTGCCTGAAGTTCCAGCTCCAAAGATTGGCTCTGCAAATATTGCCTCTGAAGGGGGGTGGTTTTATACCAACCTTTAAGGACTAACTTAAGATTTAAGATTCTGAATGGACAAAAATAAATTTGGGAATTAAAAATAAATAAACAGATAAACAAACCCATGCAGCTCTCTGCCTGTATAGCTGTATACAAGCTGTACAAGTATAGCTGCAGATAGTGGATATTAAACCCTTGCTTAGGTTTAGTAATTAAAAAGAAGAACCCCATCCAAACCCAGTATTTCTAAGGAAAACAGTGTGCCTTAGAATAATCTTTTCTTCTTTTTCCTCTGGAAATAAAAGCTTACATCTGAGACTACTGAGAGAGGGATTCTGGCTTCTGTTGACCCAAGAATTCTTTTTATCTCATGGTAGCAGAGAAGCATTTCATCAGACATGTAAAAATCATACCGATATGAAACCTATTTGAATCTGGCTGTCAGGGAAGACACTACCTTGGCATTGCTTTGTAAATGTATTAAATAGTGAGTATTTTTATAGGTTACTCATAATACTTGGCATTTCAAGTAACAATCAAAGAAAAATATTTAATTAGAATATGAAATGGTATTTAATAATTAGATAGTTAAATAATTTAATAATTAGAGCATTAAATAGTTAAGGACCATTTTATTTTAGGAAATATAGTAACTGCCAGTAATAGTTTAAAATCATAGATATGAAAGAGTATGAAACATACCCACAATCACACTGGGTGGTTTTGTTCAGTAGCAAATACACTTTTTTCCTGTTCAAGAGGCACCGAAAGAGTTTGGGACCTAACACTGACTTTAGACTCTCCCCTTGGAGTCATATCTGTTTGTGTATCATCAGTGAATCCCAGTGGTGATTTTGTAGTTTTATTTTGCAATGAGGATGATTTTATTACAGTCTCTACTGCATTTCATATTATTACCATTCCTTCTAGATAAAAACATTACAAAAGAAGGGAAGGGGAAGGTGTGAGCATGTGATGGAAGACAAAGATGTGACAGCAAGTTCACTCTTGAGGCCTGGGGACCATTTCATGGCCCTGTGGATCACAGTCATCAATGAATTCAAAGGAGGGACAAAGAGCATGATAAGGTTAGAACAACAGAGATTTCAGAAGCGGTTTAAGGTCCGCTAAGGAGCCAGGTGTGTCAGGTAACACCATAATGAAAATCAACGTGAAACCTTGTTCCTGTAGGATCTGTTGAGATATAGTACAACTTCATATTTAATAAACAAAATGAAAAATGTTAGGAAATGAATGTTCTAACAAACAGGAAGAGTTTGAAAAACTCTTTGAAAAACTCACGTGTGAAAAAGTCACTGTAAACCTCAGAACAATGCAACTGGGCTGGAGATGGCAAGTGAAAATGGAAACTATTCCTCTCTGGCAAAGTTATCCTTTGAAGGGAAGACTAACATGAAAGATTTGTAGTAATGAGTCTTCTGAAGAAGTAAAAGAGAAATGATTCCTCTTATACTTCCTAAGACACATGGAGAACAGGAAGGTGATTCCAGATAGCCAGAAGATTCCAAAAGCATGGTTTCATCAAGGGAAAATTCTGTCTGACCAACCTAATAGCTCTCTGTAATGGAATAACTACAGCAGTGGATAAGGGAAAAGTTACAAATCTCATTTCTCTGAACTCCTGTAAGGCCTTTGACATGGTCCCTCCCAACATCCTTCTCTCCTGAGGCCTCACCTGGAGAACAACATCCAGCTCTGGGGTCTTCAGCACAGGAAGGATACAGACCTACTGGACTGAGTCCAGAGGAAAGCCACAAAGCTGCTCAGAGGGATGGAACATGTCCTCTATGAGGAAAGATCTCAGCCTGGAGAAGAGAAGGCTTTGGAGCGACCCAACTGTGGCCTTGAATGGAACTTACAGGAAAGATCGGGCAAGAATATTTACAAGGACATGTAGTGACAGGACAATGGGAAATGGGTTTAAATTGAGAGTAGTTTTAGATTAGATATTAGAAAAAAATTCTTTACTGTGAGGGTGGTGATTCACTGGAATAGGTTGCCCAGGGAAGTTGTGAATGCCCCTTCCCTGGAGGTATTCAAAGCCATGTAGGATGGGGTTTGGAGCAACCTGGTCTACCTGAAGATGTCCATGTCCACAGCAGGGGGGTTGGAACCAGATGATCCTCAAGGTGCCCTTCTAACCCAAACCAATCTATGATTACCTTTCCAGTTCCTTATCTGTGCATTTTGTGTGGTTTTTAAAACCACTTGGGTGTTTATATGTGCTTTACCTTGTTTTTCAGAACCAAGAGCATTGTGCCAGATCTCTCAATCCACTAATTTCACAGATAAAATCTCTTTCTACTATTATTCCAGAAAAAATAATAATCTTGGAGCATTCAGCCTTGGTCTGGCAGTGTCACAGAGGCACCTGGAATATGTGGACAGTAATAATACACAAAGTGGTTTTACAGCAGATAAGAATCAAGTTAGAATGAACATGTTTGCTAATGAAGAGAAGAAGTCCTGGGGTCACTGTCTCTACCTAGAAAAATATGCAGCGTACATATTGCAGCTTAAGACATCTGGAGCCCAATGTGAATAACAAAGAGAGACTGAAGAACAAAGACAGTGAGAAAGAAGATGGTACTGATGTACCATCAAGGGATCTTCTGTTTTTGAGTTTTCAAGTTGCAAGAACCAATTCCTTTTGGAACGTTATCTATAGGACTTAGGCTTATCTAAACAATGCAGTGTCCCACCATCACTTACCAGCCAAGAAATGTCCATTTCTGTATTCTCTGATCTATTATTTCCCTGTACTTGGTGGGAGAGGCAGAGCTGCTCCTGAACAAGGTGACTCTCTACACACTTAATATTTGCCCCATGTGTGATAAATCCCCATCTGCTGTTTGTTACAGAACAACTCTGTCAATTAGCACTTTGCAGATCTCCTGGGTGCTTCATAAACATTGGGTAGGTAAGCTGCAGTATTTAGAAACTGGGAAATTGAGGCAGAGATCAGCTGTCATATCAAACTGAAGCAGATCTCAGCCCAGGCATTGGTTATGACTCCTCCACATCTTCTTAGCTTATCTCTAGGGCTCCTTTCACCATTTGCTTCTAATAGCAGATCTGCAGTACAAAAAGCAAAATGTGCTTTCTGCAAAAAACAATTCTACAGACTAAGCTTAATAAAAGCTTGACATTTTGGAGAACACACAAGAAAACTCTAAAGCTCCTTAATCAAAACCAGCACATACAGATTCATGGAAACTATGCTGAAGGGAAGTTTTCTGCGTCACTTGCCAGCTCTTGCTCTGCCAGGAATGTACCATACACAGTTTTATTTTTGCTTTACTATAAAGTGCCTCAATTTTGATTTCCAAATTGGTTACAAATCAAATCACAAGGTAACTCTTTATGAGGTTCTCTGTCTAATCATTTACTTCTTTTGAATTCTACAGATGAAAACAATTACATGGAGAATAAAGATGAACAAAACCTCATGGAGAATAAGGATGAATAAAACTCCTTGCTTCTATCATGTACTGTTTACGCACACATTATATATCTCAAATAATATTTATTCCTCTGCAAAGTCATACTGGTAAGTCCCCCATTTCACAGGTAATTATTCTTTCTTCTAGAAATTCTGTTTGGATTTTGACATAGTTTTAAGAACTATAATGTGAAGTTATGTCTCACAGGTTTGCACTAAATGATGGCGGACTAGTAAAATTTACAAACTTGTACTGATCCATCCCTCATGCATCCCATCTTCCATAGGGTCTGTGCCACTTCTGCAGGACCTTTGGGTTTTCTGGGGTTCTTGATCAGCACTTGTGGGTCTGTAATTAGCAATGAGCACACCTCAGCTGGGATTCAGAGCCAGGTGCAGGGACAGAGTGTGAAGGCTCTGCAACAGGAAGCGCTGCACTGGGTCAGTGGGCCAATGTCTTCTGTGCACTGTAGGCACTGCTGCCTGGGCACTGCAAAGCCCTCCACAGATCAGCTCTGCTGGCTCTTCGTTGCCTGCAGAGGGAGGCGGCTGAGGATAAATGATAGAACGCCAGAGCAGTTTCTACACGCTGTGGTTTCTGAATCTATTCTTGCTATACCTTGTTTCAAAACAGACTTCTGATTTTTGACATATGGCAGCACCCTTACAACGTAATTCTGAGTCAATTTTTGTTTCAGGGAGTGGTGGTTTTCACTGGGGGAGGGTTAATTTTCTTCCGAGTGGCCGGTAGGGGGCTGTGTTTTGGATTTGTGCTGAGCACAGTGACGAAAATAGAAATGTTTCTGCTATTGCTGAGCTTACATACAGTCAAGGCCTTTCCTCCTTTTGATACTACCATGCTGGCAAGGAAAGTTGGAGGTGCCATAGGAGTCTGGGAGGAGACACAGCTGGGACAGGTGACCCCAACTGACCAAAGGGATATTCCAGACAATCTGACATCATGCCCAGTATATAAAATGAGGAGAGGAAGAAGGAAGTGAGAAGGAGTGATGGAGTTTGCCTTCTCAAGTTCACTGTCAGGTGTGATGGCGCCCTGCTGTCCTAGGGATGACTGAACAGCTGCCCATGGGAAGCCATGAATTGCTTTGTTTTGCCTGGGGGCACAGCTTTTGCTTTCACTGTTAAACAGTCTTTATCTCAACCCATGAGTTTTCTGCCTTTTACCCTCTGATTCTCTCTCCAGTTCTGTTGGTGGAGGAGTGAGTGAGTGGCTCAGCTGCTGGCTGGGGTGAAACCAGTGGCAGTGAGAGGCTTGCAACTCCATATAAAAAAAGAGCTTCTTAAAATGATCCATTTCTCTGATACAGATTTGGCAAGAAAAGAAGCCAGGTTTTGAATAAGCTACCAAGGGTGTAACTTCCTACTTAGAAACAGCAGCAGAATCTGGTAATAATCTACATAAATTTATAAACTTTCCAGTGGAACATTTATTATTCCATGGACAAAATAAAATGTATCTGTTTAACCATATAATAATAAAATTGCACAAAACAAATCAAATGGAAGTATGTATTTTCTTAATGCCAGAACAGCTGTTGAGTTATGCATGGTTTGTCTCCCTAGTGTTCCTTTCAGTCTTTTGAAATTTTCAATTTAGTTCTTCTCCCCCAGACATGGACACTCTTGATGGACACTCTTGTATGTGCTGGGAAACAGAATGAAGGTTAAAAAAAATCATAACCATAATTTCACCCTTCTAGTCTAGAATTGTGGGTATTGAATCAAATAATCTGTATAAAAAATTGCTAGACATTCTTTAGCATTTCTATGGAGACATAAATAATGAGAACTCAAGGTATTATATCAGAATGGGTGCTACTCTGCTGCAACAATGTTGGTGTTATTAGCACCATGCTCTAACCAGCTAAGCTAATCTCAGGGCTAATAAGAGTAGGCTTGGAAAGCCTTGCTCATGTATGGAAATGTGCATTTGCTTTTGTCTTCCATACAGAACTGGGCTCCACATTCAGTGTAAAATCTTCCATAAATTCCAAGCATTTTTATGCATCACATATTATTATCACACTATAAATGTAGTCTAAATTGAGTGCTCACTGCTTTGCTTCTAAATCTTTTCTGTTTTTCTTAGAGAATATGAAGGAAAAAAAAATCATCTTCTCTTAATAACATTTTCATGTCTTGGAGAAGAATTCCCTTAAACCAGATAATCTGCTTGCTGAACAGTTTTGTCTGGAGTACAAAGTGATCATTTAGGCATTTTGGCTTTGGTTTTGAAAACACAGGCTATGGCAATTTATGTTCTGTGGGCACCCACTGGCAGGAGAAGGTTGAGCTGACAGGCCCTTAGCTCATTCTGCCATAAAAAGAAGCTGCTTTGGCTTCTTAAGTGTGGCAGTTTCCCTGCCTTATCTCTCTGCTACAATCTAGACCAGACTCTACCACAGTTCTACTCTCTGCTAGCATCCTGAAATAAAAGACAATAAAGAAACAACACCAGAAGGTGATCACAAAACTATGAGGATTTTCTATAGAGGCTGACTTTTAATGACCTCCCAATCATATGCTGTGTGTGTTTAAAGGCTTTTGTCACGCTTCTCTATGAAGGAAGTTTCTTTCATTGAAATGAAACATAAACATGTCCTGAACCACTGGTATGCAGCTGTCTTCCGAAATAAACAACTAATTGAGCTTTTCATTTTCATTATTTTAAAATAATTACTGGATAAATATTGAATAATTTGATTAATTTCAGTATAGAACACATGAAGTTCATGGGTCCAATTCCTTGAAATTATAAAGGATATATTAATGAACCATAAAAATTAAATCTAGCAGAATTAATTCAAATAATATCACTTTTTCCATTACACTAAATCTTTAAAAAGGGCTAAAAGGATTTTCACAGTCAAGACTGAGAAGTCTTTATTCAAACTCAGTTTACAGTTCTTCACTGCTTCTGGATGAGGACATTAGATATCTTAGGTGAATATGCATATCTGCCAGAGAAATAAGTCAAGGGAGGTTATTCAATATCTTGCTTCCTTAGCTCAAACAGAAAAGCCAGTGCTTTTGTTTTTCTAACATTTGTTTATCTGGGTCTGCCTGTGGGCTCCTTGAGGAAAGAAACTGACTCTTATCACACCATTGCACAATACCTGAAAGAAAAGGGGTTTGAGCTTTATCCTTTAAGGCCTTGAATATAACATGATATAATCAATAGCTAGGATTTTGTAGTAGTGTTACTGTAGTAGTTACTGTAACTCCTTTTAAAAATGAAAATATGCTCTCTATACACAGAGAATTCTGTTTTGGAGTCCCTGGCAATTATGCTAAACATGTTTTCCACTTTTAACAAAAGAAATATTGTAGCTACCATGCTTTTGAAAGCAGCATTTTTAGCTTTCTTTGAACTAGCTTTCGGTAATATTCTTATCAGGTCTGTGCCAAACACGCTATTTAATATCAAAGCTAATCAGCTGAAGCAAACCCTGCTGTCTTCATGCAGAAGCAAGTTGCAGTTTTTCACTGTTTTGATTTTTGGATGAATAACTTTTTATTCCTTTTATCCTCTAAGGTACTTTGAACACTGTGCAAACATATAAAGACCTTGGCCTGACACATTTACTGTAAGTTCTTTTCTTTTAAAGGAGGATGGGCATCGGAGAATGCATCCACAGCTCAGCATTCATACTCAGAACAAAGAGATGCCTTATTTCAAACACTGTTTAAATTTTTTCTTTAAAAAAGAAACTTTAAAAATAAGGAGTTGTTTATGAACAACAATGGAAATAATGGGGACTATCTTCTATGAAGTTGTTTCATGCTGTTGCATTCATTGAATGTCTATTAGGGTGCAGAGTCTCATGGGTGATTTTCCAGTAGCTGGGTATTTATTTGTAGCTAGGCTCTCATGGGTGGATACTCAGATATCTAATCAGGGGGAAGTTTATACTGCAGCCTTTCTCTGTGTTGGCAGTGATAGGCCCATCTTTTCTTCTCCAGCCTGCTGAGGCTGTAATATCTCTGAGAATGTTAGGCCAGACTCAAATGTGGTTGAAATTGCAGTATTGATAGGGGTTTGCAGCAGGGGATGGGTGGAAATTCCCACCCACACATACCACGAGATTGCATAATCCTCAATGCCTGGGCAAACAGAGTAAATGTTAAAGAATTAGCCTGTGTCCTGGGAGCTCTTCTGGCTAATATGGTTGAGCCAAAGGAACTTAAGAAGGAGCACCAAACCCAACTTCCATTGGTCAGTTCAACTGATAACCAGGTGCTTCCCGTGGCCAGTTTCAGGCATCAGCTGAAATCCCAGCCTTTGGCCCATGCTCCAGGTTTACAGTGAATTGCTGTAGTCAAGCCAACAAGCTGCCCTACTGGTAGAAACAGAAACAGAGCTTTGCTGCTCAACCTCCAGCTTATGATGTGCTATAAAATGCCTGAGTGAAACCCAGCATTTGAATAAATAAATTTGCATAAATGATGTGATGACAATCTGGCACCACAGCACTTCTGAAGCAAGTACCAGTAAAGCCATTCAAAAAACAACCCCAAACAAACAGAACAAAACACACACACTCCTCTTCCTAAGAAAAGGAATGGCTTCCAGCTCGGATTGCCAAGAGGAATGTGCTGTAAGAGAAAGTAATTCTTTGGCTTCCACATGATCTAACAACAACAGAATCACAACTTGAAGAACTTTCACCAGTTAAACCATGTCACTGTAGCAGTGTATATACACACTATCAGTAGAAACTGCAGTGTCCCGTTGCATTTCACAAGAGGTTTATAAATGATACACTGCCAATTAGTGATCAATTGTGTGTCCTCAATTTCTAATTCATTATCTCTAATGGAACAAAATTGTACAAAGCGTTTGTTTTTGTGAGGCAAAGACCATCAAATATGGTAGCCAAAGACTTTGGGAACTATCAGAAAGAATGAAGCCTGTGACTTTAACAACCTGCTCTGCAAAAGGATGTGAGCATGTGCTGGCCCAACTTTGTTCTGCTTTTTGCACCTGTTTTAAATGCTTTCACAAAGGACTTTGTACTGAACATGTAAAACCCAAAATCCAAACTGTTACTGTCTACTGTTTATCAAAAATGAAATAAAATTTAACTGTTAGAAAAAAGTTTGTTAACCCATCAGGACAGTTAAAAGACACCAATCTTATGTATCCCATGGCTTAATTACAAATATTGATGATATGGTAGGAAATGATTGCCTCTATTCTCAAATGATTCCCAAAGTGTTGATTTCAACCTACACACAGGTGCTATCTAACAAACCTTAAAAAGACTAATTGGTAAATCTTTTTGATTACAAGGTAACATCTGTTGATTTTTTAAATGTTTGTCTACAGGACAAATAATATCAGGAAAACAGAAGTCTCTGAGACAGCTGTTTACACTGTCAGAAAAAAAGTCTGTGGAGTGGCTGATATCTTTGCAAAGGCAGTACACAAAGTGGAATAGTTTTAGACTAAGATCATTTAAACAAAGCATAGGAGATGAAACTGTCATCCAAGAAGCCTGATACTGTGGATTTTTTGAAACAATCTCTGAGCCTCTCCAGTGGATTATGAATATCTGTATGAGAACAAACCCTGGTATATGAGATAAAATTTCTTTATATGTCCCCCACTGCCACCCCTACCAGCCTGCCCTAGCCTGCTTTGCAGAAAGTGGAGTCAGACATAGATCATGCTGCCAAAGAGGGTGTCACCTGAAGGAAGCGCCTTTATAAGGTGCTTCTATAATCCTTATAGTTTTTTTTAATAAAAATGAAAAACAGATCACTGAATATGAAGATCTGTCTATATAATCATCCATACTAACCAGTTGCTTAAAAGGAAACTCCTTTTTCTCCAGAAATCATGGATAAAATGAAAATTCCTGTCTGAGATAAAAGTAGGGAATTATTTCTCATCATTATCTCTCACCATTTCTCATGGTGGCTTGGGTATAGAAAAGTTACTTTATCCCTTTCAACAGTGGACCTCCTACTGCCAGCTTATTACAGAATTTGTTTTGATATTAGAGCAGGAAGAGACTCTTGATCTTAACATCATGATCCTGTGAGGCATAAAAAGATGTAGTTTTGAAAACTAGAATACAAAATACCATTACTTTTTAGTTATAATCCTTTTTCTTTCCTAAATAGTTGGGAAAGAACATAAAAAACAGTGCAAAAACAGTGTAAAGAATTGCTAAACAGCATTTCTCCTAAAAAGAGTAGCATGGCCTTTAAGGGCCATATGGCACTGTGGGATGTTATGACAATTATAAAGGCATCTTCTTGTAGAAGAGATATGGGAAATGGTTATAGACTTGATAGCTCTTGCTATCTATGCAGTGTGCAGCCAGCACAACCTTTACATGCTGCTCTGTCACAAGCTCTCAGCAAAAATGCATTATTATGTGGCCTCGTGTCATAGAATATATCCACATAGACTGATATGAAGAGGCACCATTTCCAAAAGAATGGTAACAAGCACAGCTGCATTACATAAAGAAACAACCTGAGCCACTGGAGGAAAAGATTACATAGGTTCCCTTTGCTGGTGCTGCTGTTATTCTGCTTGTGCTTCCTGAGAGATGAGAGATGAAGCCCTTTGTGGGCTTCCCTGTAAAAGGTTTCCTGAGCTCTGAGATGCCTGGGATGACAGTGCTGCATCCCCTGCTGTGGCTAGAGAGCCAGCTGGGAGCTCCAGTCAGCCCAGTACACAGGTACATCATTTTAATCTATGTTTGACCCATTAGCCTTATTGCAGAAGTCCTCCTTGAGGCAACAAGTAGGTCAAAAAGCAAAGACCTGAAATTCAGAAAACCCCATTAGTGTGAAATCCCTTTCCTCTCTATGTTTCCATGTACTTTACCTCCTCCCATGCTCCCCCTTCCCACCACCTGGCTCCCCAGCCCATCTCTGGCGTAGTCAAACACAGTTGTACACAAAAGATTGCAAAAGAAAACTCGTGCAGCAGACATGGGATCACCACCTTCTGAAGTTTTGCAGTCCCTAGTAACCAAAGATGGTCTTTCGCCCAGAGGTATGGTGTTTTATATCCTGCCTCCTTATTTTTTTTTCTAATTGGTCCTTTCGGCTTATAGAATTTTCTTGTATTTTTAGAAGGGTGAATGAAGGAGGAAAAAAGTTTCTGTACAGAATTTTTAAAACGGCAGTTATCAGAAAAATCATAAAAAATTAGATGACTGAAAGTTTTTTTAAATGGGAAGCTACATTCTGCAGCAGAGGTATGGTAAGATGAACAGAAATTCAAGTTCAGGAACAAGGCAGACAGCCTGGAAGTGGAACTGAAAACAGGCTTTGAAATGTGGTATTCAATGGCACTCCATCTATGGAATTGTTTTCGGCCTGTACAGATACATACACATACACAGGAGGCTATACATAAGATTTTAAGTGTGTGTTTTAAATTCAGACACTGAACAGCAATACATTTTCAATTCATGTAAAAAAACCCAAAACAACCCCAAAAAACAGATCAGAAAAGACAGCTGTGCCTGAGCTGAAAAGAAAAGATATATAAGCCTTCTTTAAGACCAAGCAGACTTCCCTATGAATACAGACTTAGGGAAGGCTTCCAGGGAATTAAGGGTTATCTTTAGCATTTCAATTATAATTTTGGATTGTAAAAGATATATTTGGCAATGATCAGGACTGGCAGTCAGGCTAGTAATATGATATGCATTAAAAAGTGATGTGATAAAGGGAAAGCTCTGTTGTCAAATGTTACAGAAATCTTCATGTATTGCAGATTATCATATAATTCACAACAGTATTTTCTATTTATATTCCTTCAAGCCCTAAGTGAAATGAGAAATTATTTTAAGCTGGATGTAGCTGTTGAAAGCAAAGAAAATCCTTCCTTGTCAACATGGGATTTACACAAGTATTTTCAACCTGATCCTTAGGTCCTGTAGCTCAAGATATTAGTAATTTCAAGAACCATGAGAAGAATTTCCTTATGTAAAAGAAAATAAAACTTTGTGAATAACAAATAAATTATAGAGTATTCATATTATGGTAGCAAAGTCTGGGGGTATTTGTATGTATAGCATATACAATCAACAGATATACATATCTGTTCTCACAAAATATATCCTTTGCTACATAACTTACCCCTAATTATAAAAACCATTTTGCCAGGTCAAAATAAGGGTAGCTGTCCTAAAATCTGTAAAGATACATATAAACTGTTCTTCCACTTAACAGAATGGTACTTTGAAAGACAATTATGCAAAATTAAATAAATAACTATTGTGCTTTTCAGTGCCCCAGTCACACAAATCTTTTAGGCTTTCAAACAGTGTTTTAGTTGCTTTAGATGATGCACATCTTGAAATGAAAATTAAATAGTGATGCAATTTTAATTGAGCAATTAAAATAATTTTTCATGGTTTCTAAATGGACTAGCTCTAAAATTACTTGTCTACTGAAAAAACCCCACTTTTTCAGAGCTGTTACCCAATATCACATTTCCAGACAATGCTTCCTTTGTCATCTCATCCTGTTTCTCATTCTCCTTCAAATGACTGCTGAGTACAATTGCCTTTTGAACTTATTCACTGAAAAGAATTTATCCTTTTCCTTAGTAAACTTTAAAACCTTTCCTTTAGTAAATCTGCAGCAGAAGTCCTGTTACATATAAATAACATTTAGCTCCAGTGCACAGTGCAACACGTGGGATATTTGCAAGTAAGAACACATTCTATATTTTGTGCCTTGTCCTTAAGTAAAAAAATAAAATATGGTATTATTAGGAATTTATTGCAGCTCAGAGCTACTGATGGTTGGAAGAACATGGCTGAGATTCAGACCTGGAGAAATGGGTAACAATGATAACCAGTTGCTTCAGTTCATTTTCTACAACACATTTCTTCCTAGAACAAGTTTTTTTTTCCCCTAAATTAGCTAAAGTTTAGTCTCTGTGCTTTAAGAAAATATTTACTATGATGTCCACCTACAGATTTTTACTTTTTCAAAGGAAAAATATGGAAATTTTGTCTCCCTGATCTGCAGCACTGTGACCAAACTCTTCTGCCTGAAGGCCAACAGGAAGAGAGAAACTAGAAGTTGAAATTTTGAATTTTCAGTGGTTCTGATATGAAAGATAGCCATAAAAAAAGAATCTGAAAATTGGAAAACTGCTCCCTGCCAAGATATTAGAAACATCACTGTATACTGTTTCAGCTGCTGTGAGGAATACAGAGGTAGGGCAGCAAAATAAACATTATAGAAATTATAATTATTTTGGGCTTTTTCTCATATAAATGCTCCTACTTTTATGATTTAAACTTCATGTACTCTTAAACAAGCTCTATAGCACTTTTAAACATGTCTCTAAAAACCTGTCCTATGTGTGTAAGTCCTTGCTTTGAATGTTGTGATTGGTCTTTCAGAAGAAACCAGTTACTATCATTTGAATATAAACATATTAAGAAAAAAAAATACACTCCCAAATTAGTAGTTTCACCAAATTATTTATCTGGTGATTGCTTTAGTTACATTTGTGTCCCTTATTTATTTAGATAGTGAAGTGTCCAGAACACAAACTACATTTTATTTTGCATTAATAAGGTATTAACATAATGAGTGATTGACTGACATTTGAGCCCCTTTGCATTGTCAAGATATAAACTGAATGAAAACCACTAAGACAACAAGAGGACTCCAGAAAATTCTGTTCCTGTTTGAAGGCAGAGAAAGAAACAGCTTCATGAAAATTGGTCCTTACAGTGTAATGTGGTCGTTGTGCCAATCCTACATATAATCAATGGAAAGAGTAATTTGGTCTTCTCCCTTTATTCTGCCTTTTTTTTGCACAAAAACCTGCCACCTATCAAAGTATCTTGGAGCTTGTTGGCTGTCTATTAAATTTACTGAAACTGTCCAACAGGTCCAAAAGTTCCTGGCTGGATTGCTGACAGAGGGACACAGCAGGATTTCCTCAGGAAGTCAGGCTAATCAGTTTGTTTAAAAGAAATCCAAAATGAATTACATTTTATTTTCAATTTGGCTTTTATGAAACTAAATCAAATGGTTGCAGAACGAAACCTTTTTCACCCTTTATAACTTTATTCCCCTCTCTCCTTTCATACAAATAGTTTCAATTTCCCTTCTGAGATTACTTTTTTCTCAAATTGTCAACTTGGCAACTAATTGAACTAATCCTTTAAAAATCACACCTAAGATACTTATTTTCCTATATAAATATGTGAAATGTTAAAATGTAGTTTCAATATGTATTTTTTCTGCTTGTTTTAATTTTACTGTAAAAGTTCCACAAGCAAAATTTCTTTTGGGCTGGAACACTGACTCCTGTCATAAAATGATAAACTATGGTTCAGTGTATGCTGACTTATTTTGGCTATAAGATTAGTTTTCAGGTAACTTAATCATAAAGATATTTACCAAATTATGGAAAAATTAACTGTCTTCAGCAATGTTACATTGTTATTTGTAGTTCAATGAACATTGCTCTTATAAACCTTCTGTGTCACAGCCTTAATTACCTAATGGACAATATTGCCAAGTGTTTCAGATTGTTTTAATTAAATTAAGTGAGTACAGGGGCACTTCCTTTTCACCTACTCTGTCATTATTTAGCCAAAGTAAACACACTTAGTGCTGTCAGATTTCCATCGTAAATTCTTTCCTTCAGCTTTACAATTTTATTTGTACAGTTCTTTGAATTTCCTTTAAATTCTTTAAATATTTCTGTCTTTTTTCCCAGAACTAAATTTTGTTTTCTGTGCATGACCCTGTGAGCACAACAAAGAAAAATTTTTTTTTCATTAATGGTGCAATATTTAAGCCCCAGTGCAATTTTAATTACTATCACAGCTCTGCCTTTTAATTGTCCTCAACACTGTAATTTTTAATTTCTCAGTGCTCTTCAGTCTTAACAGAATTTTAGTCCATTTCCCACCCCACTGCCAATGTTCAGTTGCCTTTTTGTTTTTTTTTTCTTTTTCTTTCTTTTCCCCATAGAGGTAAGTGGATGAGAAGGAATTTACAGCTGCAACTTACCAAGAGTTCGGAAAGGTCTTTGGTTTGGTGTATGGGAGAAGAAACCAGGTTTCAAAGCATTTGTGATCAAAATGTCAAAATACTCTTCAAAATCATTCCTAGGAAGTAAAGTAAATGTGATTAGTTAAACTAACAAATTAGTTAAGATGTAATGAAATACTCTTTAAGACTTAAGAAAATATCAGAATATTTCTTTAAGGCACTTGCACTTTAAGGCACTTGCTTCTGTAACTTTTTTTATTTTTTTAAATGCTTGTTCAATGTCACTATTATTCTTCTTTTCCTGAGGTTGTCAAAACAGTCAAACTCACAGTGAGTGATCTTTGGGAACACTCATTATTTGTAAAAAAGATTACTTGATCTCAGGAGAACATGTAACAGATGACATATTTTTAAACTGAGATGGCAACATATGCATGGACATGAACAGAAAGTTGTAAATGCAGGGTTTTCTTTTCAAAGAAGAATATCCAAAGGGATGGGGTAGGAAGTAACTGAAGACACTTAAACACAGGTGCTTATAGTGTTGATATCCATACTGAAGGTATGCACAGGCCCTTGGCAGACAACAGAGATCCAGTTTACAGCCAATTAAAATGATAGTGTGATTTCACATATTCGAAAATTGAAGCAACATTTTGACAGCTGAACTCTTCTCTTCAGACTCCACTGGCTGCTCTCACTACATCCCTGATGGTAGGTTGGACATGTGACTACAAATAGTCACCAGCTTCAAGTCTTCATCTGCCAGCTGAATTCCACAACTAAATTCAGATTTTCAAAGATCATTAGGTCCATATATACAGGTTGTTATCTGAACTGTGGAAATACCATTAGTTTAAATGGGTTTGACTGTCTCAGCATAGTATATATGAAAACATTCCTCCTCTATGATGTATTTTATTTTATTAGAAATATTTCATTGCTTAGGTGACTACATTGCCTACAACATCCAACAAATGATGGACACTCTTGCATGGAACAAAGAAACCAAAGATGGCAAGTCCAGGATGGACACAGGCACTGAAATGCTATCAGCAGTAGAGGAAGTTTGCTGGAAGTAAACCAGTTAACTGCATCATTTTCAAATAATTAATGATTTTCCATGGGACTGAGATATCTTATCAAAAACTGAATGCTCTCCCTATGAGAGACAGCTTTTGGGTTGTGCTCAAAATTACATTCCAGCCTTAAAATAAATGTCCTTTAAATTTCCTTCTCTAATGAAATTTTAGCTTTGTCTTTCTTTTTTTCTCCACTTGTGACCATATGTAAACCTTTGTCTTTTTTAAAAGAACCAGTATCAAATGGTGTGTTTTTAAAATTTGCTTCCATGTGAAAGATTCCAGATGCTGAGCAAACAGACCAGGTTCTTCTGTTCTCAGGTGAAAAGTATCAACAGAGATAAACTTTTCAAATTAGCGCCTGGTGCAAATAATCCATCCTGGGTAAATTAAGCTTGAATTTGCAAAACAAAGCAAACATTTCAGAAGCACAACAAAGAACAATTAGCAAGTGAGAGGATGAGAGGAAATGGCCTCAAGTTGCACCACAGCAGGTTTAGATTTGATTTTATGAAAAAGTTCTTCACAGAAAGGGTGGTCAGGCATTGGAACAGTCTGTCCAGAGTTGTGGTGGAGTCACCATCCCTGGAAGTTTTCAAATAACATGTGGATGTGGCACTTGGTGATATGGCTTAGTGGTGAGCACAGAGGTGCTTGGTTAATGCTTGGACTCAATAATCTTAAAGGTCTTTCCCAACCTAAATGACTATGATTCTCTGATTTGTGGAAAAAGTGGCAAGTGCTTTGTTTAAAAAAATTAAAACAGAACAAACAGACTTTTCAGAAGATTTGATAACTTCCTATTTTTCTGTTGAAAAACTGTGTTGTGTGAGGTAATGCGTTATCTGTGGCCTTTTTTGAAACAATATATTTAATCTCATGTACAAAGCTAGTGGTTTTATGTGAAACTTAGTGTTACATTACTATGTAACACTATATATAAAGCACATCTGTTCCAGTTACTGCCTGTGATTGGTAGAGTGGCCTCTGGTTACAATAAGTTGCTAGCACAAAGGGCAGGATGTACCTTATACATGTATTATAACTTTAGCCTCCTAAAAGTTGCACTCTGAATGCAGATAGTGGTTGACACCACAGACAGAGCCAATGGAGAAACATCCACGTTCTCGAAAGGTTAATTCATCTCACTTATATCAGACATAATTCTACAATGCAGAATGAATTGCCAAGGATAATGCCCAGTGGTTTCTCTCCTGACTAACCACAGAGGGAAACAAAATGACCAGTTTCAAGAAGTTCCTCACTTTGAGGTGGCAAATATTCCTGAAAAAGTGGAATACACTTGGCTTCAGAGACTATGTGATGATTGACTCATCTTTAGGTGTGCTCCTGTCAACACTTAAACATCTAGTTAACCGGCCTGCTGGCTGGAAAGAGGGAGTGACACAGTATCCTTCTAGCAGAATATCTTCTTTGGTGTTTTGAAAGGCAACTGTTCATTTCTGGTATCTTGCTTACCGTCTTCCAGAAGGATTTCTACAGCTACCTTAAACAGCTGAACACTATTTGTGGATGCTGAATGTGAGAGATCAGGCAGGTAGCACAGCATCTGTGTGAAACCAAGTCACATAACTTTCTCACACTGGCCTGAGAAAGTGTGACCTGAGAAATGTGAGGAAGAACTCAAACAGTGCTTGGAGAAGGAAAACAACCTTTGCAGGTGTTGTTTGTCTCCTTGTTGTTTACTTGCAAGAAATGGTCAAGGGGCGTTGTTCCTAACTGTCTAGTGATGGTGATGTGTTGATTTGATGGCCAATAGACATTTTACCCCTTCTGACCCTTTCAGAACTGTCTATAAAAAAGGATCTTGAAGAACAAATCTCTCTTTTGCAACTAAGCTTGAGAGTCTGTGTCGTCACTATCGCCATTCCTAATACAGTACGACAACTATTCACCAAGGAACAGAAAGCCAAAATCCTTATATGTGGCCAAGAATTCACCTTTATACCAAATTTTAATTTAGGAAATAACTGCACAGATTTACACAAAAGAGTTAATTCACAGGAATCTTGCTCATAAAGAATAATTCCTTTTTGTCAGGGGGTAGATTTGCCCCTCAAAGGAGCAAGTATAACGATCATGCAAAGCAGTGAGAACTGGCACAGCTGAGGCTTCATTTTTTAGCATTTAGCCTAGAGAGTACAAAAGAGAAGTGATACTGGCAGGACTGGTTTTGGAAGGTACTTTGTCTTTTTCCTTACCTGTGCTTTTCTTACAGCGTTGCTGTATTCATTCTGCTGTTCCCTGGCATATCCTGATAGCCAAGGTAGGCTTATACTGAACTACTTTGTTTCTTTGATTAAAAATCAATTAAGTCTCACTCTGTCACCCACCTCACTATCTGCATCACTGATTAATTTTTTTTTCTAAGTGATACTTCTGCTGAATTTCACTGAATTTCACTTGACAGGTCATGTTAACATTATGCTAAAAACAGCTGTGATCAGCAACTGCAATCTCAACCAGTCGCCAAGTGCAATGAAGTGCCTGTTTTATCTTTTCTGCTGTGATGAAGCAGATTGCTCACAAGAAACCACTAATGGGAAAAAGTATTGGTAAGATTTTCCTGCAGATTTACTGCAAGGAAATGCAATAGTACTACTAGTTGCATTCACTGCTGGAGGAGCAAGAAAGGAAGTGGCTTAAATAAGGCAGTCTAGCAAAATTTTATAATAAAATTAGGAACCAGATGGTGTATAGGATAGGCCTGAAAGATAATTCCCTGTCATCTTCAATTCCACCATGATGCCTCCAAAAGGATGCAGGTTATAAGAGTGCTGTGGGTCAGGTACAGCTCACAGGCTTACAGATGGACAGACTCCTTTGTCTCAAGTACCCTGTAACATTCTACCGGAGAGGGGCCCCACAGAAAACTCAGAACCAAATAATTCACTGTACATAAAAACAAAACTCAAATTAGCTTCCCAATAACTCAGGCTTATCTCCAGTTGCTGTTCAGCAGATATAATTTGAAATGGACTTTGTGCTTACCCAAGAACATGTTCACACAGAAGCCTGCAGTAGTCACTGTGAGAACTGGTAATTAACAGCAGAATCTTCCCGGCATTCTTCAGTTGTTTCAGCCACTTTTTTACAGACTCAGGACATCTTTGTAAATATTTGTCTGGATGATTTTTCACTTCTGGGAAATACATCCCACAGTCTTCTAAAAAAATTAAAGCATAATTATGTTATCCAATCCTGCTCACAAACCACTTAATCCACACAACGAATATCCTTTTATGTGTAAACAACACAATTAAAATAAGGCAAAGCAAAGTTTAAAATTTTCTCTGGACTGTAACATAATATAAACCAAAACCCCCAATCAAACCAAGAGGATTCACTGTAGAAGAAATAAGCTTGCATGACTTTTCTCCTTTATTGTGGAATTTTCATAATTATTTGTTTGATGTTCTTTTGCTCAGAATAGTTAATAGCAAAGAAATTTCAGTTTGTAGCTTCATGCAAGAAATAATTATTTCTTTTTGCCTTTGCTCAATTTTTGGATACTCAGTTTGTGATTGTAAAATCAACTAAATGTTTAGAAAGTAGTAAGGGCCTAAAATTCTATAGAACACCTGTTCACTTACTTCTAACACTTTACGTTAGCACTGACTGATCAGTAACATCCATTTTACTACTTCTGCATTTTTCTCAAGTAGCACTTTATCTATGAAAGGTTGATAAACTGGCAAAGACTCATAAGTATTTGGAATACTAGGAACAGATGCAAAAAACCGCCCTATTCCAATCTGAGTTTCAATAATGTACTTTTTGCCAAATAGAACAGCAGCAGAATTTTGCAAATACACTTGGAATGTGAGATTTTAAAAATTGCACAACAACACTAACTTGGCAGTAAAGGTTAGCTATTCATTAAAGTCACCAATAAAAATTCATCTTGTATAAACAGCCCATAGCTGTTTTACCATGATGTAAAATTAACATTTCTACATATTTCCTCTGTGCTCAAACCCTGTATAACCAAAACTGTCAAGCTAGTTAAAGGTTTAAAAAGGAATATAATAATTGTAGAGACGGATATGATATCAAATATTTGGCTCTCGGTCTGTGTGTGTTGTAGTATAATGAACATCATCATAGATTATTTTTCTTCCAGCACTTGTTCTATATGCAACTGTCTGTGGTCAACTTTGCTGAATGATTTAATAAATCCCAGACATTACTTAGCTTTCTGGTATGTGAGTAATGCAGTTCTCTAGTTTGAAAAAGTAAGATTTAAACCACTTGAACTTTAGCTATTTAATGGAAGAGAACATACATGTTTGAAACAGTAGTATCAAAGTATCAGTAGTATCAAAGAAAGACTGAAGGATGCAGGGTGCTAAACATAACACCATTCCATACACTACACACTCAAACATCTATAGGTGGCAGGGAACAAAAGTCTTCCAGAAGAAGTTTCAAATTGGCTGTTATCCTGGAACTAGACAGGAGGCAAAAATGTATTATTCTGTACTACAACTTGACAGATTTCTTCCAAAAGGTTGACTGGTGTATCTGAGGACAGTCTCCCAAACAAAATCTCCCCACTCACAACCAGGCCACTCTTCCAGTTCTTTGCTGTATTTAGGTCAGGCTGTGTAACAGTGTCTACCAGGAGAATACAAGCCTGTTCCTGCAGCTGGCATTATGGGATGCCTTGACGTTTGCCTTGAGAGCTAGCCAAGAACAATGATATTTTGATTAAACAAAGCAGATTTATAAAAGAAGGTTTCCTGTTGTGTTTTCCCTACTTCTTTCCTGAGGCATGAATATTGTTTGGGATGAGCAATAGAGTTTCTAGGAGCAGAAACTGCATTTTTTTTTCCTCCATATTATAACTAGCAGTAATATTTCATATGCTATGTTATGACAATTTTTCTTTTTCGGTGTTTTGAAAAGTGCACAACATTAGATGAGGAGGAAGCGGGACACAAAACAATGCAGGCTTGGCATTATCTCCCATAGGTTAAAACAATTAAAATAAAGATGGCAAAGTTCATTTATATAAACAGTGATAGTGACCTATCACACTTATCATCTCAGACAAAAAGATCTGTTTTACTCCTGGACACTCTTTGTTTTTCTATCCTTCCTGTTATTCTAGCCGTTTACTGTCTGTGACCATTATTAGATGTGCAATTTAAAGCCTTTGACTTAATTTAATCAAAACGGTCTTATTTCTCCACAATCTGTGCTATATCTCCGACGTGACAAATCTATTATATTTGGCCTTTGAGCTACATCTACATTGGAAAAGGTCGACAAGTCTGGGTTCAATACATAAGCTGAAAGAGAGTCTTATTCTAGCTCTCTATCTAGACCCTGAAGCCCAGCTGTTAATTGCAGACAAGCAATGAATCAGTTCTTGACACTGGGATCTGAAATTTGCCTCTGGGCTGTTTGCCATATCAGGCAGAGGCAGCTCAGAAGAATCCTCGTTAACGCATACTCTAGTGTAATTAGGCCAGCATGGCCCAGGAAAGCAGAGTTTGACTTAATTCCTAACATACTATTGCATCTGGTGAAGACAGTTTGGGGGAATACAAACTCATACCTGTAAGTGAGTTTAACCACCAAAGCTTATAAGATTTGATTGAAAGCCAAATAAAATAAAAGCCAAAAAACTTGCTCATTAACCCAGAGCAGCAGCCAATTTTGGGGAGTATTGCAGAGCCACAGGCACCTTGTTGTCAGAAAGAATTGTAGAAGCTTTAACATGTGATGGTGAAATCGCATTGTGTCAAACCTTCAAAAACAAATGGAGTGATTTCCTAATGATTTCCTAAGCCTTTTTCTCCACTATGGCTTATGTTTCACTGTGCTTTTCTAAACCAAACAAAGAATAAAAGTAAGGAGAAAACTATTAAGCAAAGCATCAGTGAGAAATCAGAAAAGAAATTATTTTATCAGAGCAAACAGAGGAAAGCAATAATGAGTAAATCAAAACAAGTGATTGTGCAACTGTCATACAGCTCCATTCTTGAAAAATGAAGTAATAAATCAGAATAACACTGTTCTGGAGGAATAAGAAATTTCTCTAGCCTGTAAACCTCCCTGATAGGCTGCATTCCATTAATAATGCACGCGATGCTTATGGACCATCCAAATTGGAAAATATTCTTAAAAATGGAAAGATAAGCAAACTTTAGGAAAGTTTTGTTGGTCTACAAATCGAGTGTATCAAAGTGGGGGACTTGTGGTCACTGCCAGATCCACAACTGATGGTTTGTTATCTCTACACTGCCTAAAATAAAATCTCTACTTTTTTTTCCTCTCTGTTTTATGAATATCACTTAATATACAGCTATATGGACAGCCATATATTACAACATACCCATAAATCAGTGAAGGCAAAATATTAACAAAACAACTGTTCCAACTTTCACCTCAAATTCTCTGCTGTTTTCAGTTACCTTCAAGCATGCCAAGGCCTTCATTAGTAACCTTTGGCCCTTTGGCAGTGTGAACACTTACACAAAATAAATAGAAGCATTTAATAAAAGAAAATTGAAACAAGAAGACCGTGACAATCAACACAACAATCAACATATCTATCCCCTGTGATTTTATGAGAAAACTTAATAGAATGATGTGGATCAGGAAAGTGAATATCTAAGCATTTTATACACAAACTTGGAATGTATTATGTATATGTTACCATGGAAAAAATGCAATTTTTTCTACTTTCATTCTTGTTACTAAACAACTTTTAAAGTTTATCTCTGAAATACAGCCTGGAATAGCAAATTAGCAACTAGCCTCTGTAGGGATTTATAATAATCTTCCAAATACACTTTCAAAAACAATTATAGCTTTTGCAGTCCACCAAGTATCCTTTCAGAAAAAGAATAAATATATATATATACATTTCAAGCTGAAGATAGAAATGGATGCAATTAAGTAGAATCGTCTATATTTTTGAAGCAGTATCACTTCCTTTATCTATACTATCAGAGGTTTCTTTAGTGTCCAGTTTGGAGTATGTTTTTTCTTGTTTTATCTGACATTTATCTCATATTGTCTTGACTAGCAGTTTAACTGTGTGTAAAGCTGTGATAGCAAGTGGGACGGGAACTTTGTAGCTGGAAATGCTGGAAATGCAGAATCCGCAGACCATACTCAGAGGCTGTACAATGCTTGTCATATCTTCCAGCACAGATAATAATCCAGTCCTTAAACCAACAATCTCCCTCTACTGCAGTCACAAATTACTTTATTGGAGTATGCATTTTAATGTTCTAATATAATACCTACATTTGTGGAAAAATAATTATGTATTTCTTTTGTGCTCTGCATTACACTGCCTCTCCCTGGCAGGGCCAGCTCACCCCCACTGGCTCTGGACTCCTCTGAACTCAATGTCTGTAAATCTGTACTGCCAGGACACTGCAGTTTTCATCCCTTAACTGCCATTTGGATTATAAAATGGGCAAATGTTCAAGAGGCACCTCTCTGGCAAGGTTTTAGTTCAGAACTAAAACACAGGAACAGTGTATTTCTTAGTATTGTCACTGCTTCTAGAGGCACCTACTTGATTAAATTAAAAATAATTTATCTGCTATTTATACAATTTAGCTAAGCAGAGAAGTATGAGGCTAAAAAAAGTCCATAGAATTCAGCCAAGAAAAATAAACTTTACACTGCCAATTTGTAGCTTGTATTTAGTGGCTTTAACAACTAACAATCTCTTACAATGAAAGTAGTATTTAGGAATGTGCCTTTTCTCTCTTTTAAATTCAAAAGCAATATGATAGCCTAACTATTAATACCCATCGCCAAATTCTCTTGCAGCTCTGCCATGAGAAAGAACTTGTAGTTCTTCCCTAATTTTTGTCTTAATGCTAGATTGCAAGTAACAGTTATTAATTTGATTAACAGAGTAGAGCTGCAATAAAAGTTGCAATCAGCAATGATACAAACAACTATATTCACTGTATATTCCTATCCACTGTAGCTTTACAGCACTTCAGGTTTTTAGAGTGAAGAGACACTTTTTTGGTCATTGTTGCTGTCTTCTTCTCTTGTCTAAATAAACTAATCTAACAGCTATCATGAGCATTCAACAGAAACACAAGAAAAATTACTTCAGAATAGAAGATTCTGCAAAAGAACTTGAATTTAATCTAATGAAAGAGAAGAAAGGGGGTTAAATCACACCAGGCAAGTTGTCTTTTACTGCCTTTCATTTAAACTGAAGTGTGTGTTCTAGTAGAAGCAGCAGAAGCAAAATGAGAGACAGAGGAAAGAAAATGTTAAAGCAAAATAAGAAAAGATAATGAAGGGTGGTACAGAAATGTCTGGACAAAATATGGTTACATTCTGGAGGCCTGGAGTGAGGCAGATATCAGGAACAGGGAGCAGCAGGAAGAGATAAATCCTCCTCTCCTTCCCCCAGGAGATAAAAACTTTTTTTAAAAACAGAATAAAAGAATGACAGTCCTGGAAGATAGGAGGTTGGGAAGAGGCAAATGTCATAAGAGCAAAAATGAAGAGTAACAAATATTAAATATTTTGAGCTTTTGAGCTTTTTTCTGCAATTGTTTAGAAAGACTGAGAAATTCTTTAGAACAACTTTCTTAAAAGGCCAAAGGGTTAAACATCCTGGTCCAATTCAGGCAGGAAGAACACCAGCTATTTACACTTCTTCATTTATTAGGAGCAGACATGAAAAGAGCTTGGAGGCAAAGGAGATTTTAATATTATGGTACCAAATCTCTCATTCTCAATAGAAAAAAGAGTGAAGCGGTATTTCTGTGATAAAAGAGGGGGGTAAACAGGAGCACTGATGAATTGGCCAGTGGAGAGCAGGAATCCAGAATGACACCTCAGTGAGTTTCTGCCTGTCACAAAGCTGAACCTGATGATGAACCTCTGCTTGCTGTAGCTAAGAATTATGTGCCAGATATATGAGTAGCTGTTTACTAAGCAGTATCTTTCAAGATGCTCTTATGTATACAAATGAAACAGAAATGGGATAGAAAAGGGAAAAAAACCCTACAAAATTCAGACAGAAGAGAGGAGGTAGGAAATACAAGGAGAAATGAAAACCAAACCAGTATTAAGGATCGGTTGCATTCTACTAATAATGCAGACTTATAAATAGGGAAGTATTTGACATTTTGATGTCAAACCGAATTAAAGAAAAAACTTTTCCTCCTGTGTTCTCAGAAAAGTAGGGACTTTTATGATCATAATGCAAACCCTCTGCAAGTGGCACGTGAGTTTTGAACTAATCACACATTACCAGTTGAACTACAGGATCAACTGCCTCATTAGGCTCTTTTGCCTGTCTCTCTGTTAAAGAAGATGTTTACCGCCCATGTAACATTAACATTCCCAATATTTTTAGCAACATCCAGCTCCAGTCAGGCAGAAATAGATCACATTTTCTAAAATAAACTATTTTCCAGTGGTGACAATTCTGTGCTCACCTTGATTAATTTCAAGGGGGTGGACATAAGGTAAGAGTCCATGGTGGGCTAGGGAAAACATGACTACTTGGATTAATAGTGGCTGCAGTGCTATATAAACACTTAATTCACTGAAGGAAACATTTTAGCAGAACACACACAAAACATCACCTCTGCAAATTTTTCATGGGTCATTTCCTCTTCTACTTATTTTCTACTCCTGTGGCCTGTGAGAAATTTACTGCAACATTTAAAATGCTTTGGTAGCTAAAGATAGGTCTCCAATGAAAAAGGGTCTGATTGACTAGAAATTTTCCTAAGGAAGCTAAGAGCAGATGTTGTTTCTTCTGGTTTAATATTATAAGGCAGGATCCACCACTCTCCCTCCTTTCTGAGGTGAGGTTCCCATAACAAATGCTGTCAGGAACATCACAGAACCTTTAGCTATATTTAAAGGGAAGTCCCAATGTCTAAATTAGAAGCCATTAGTGCTCTGACATCTCTTACCTGAACATCATCCACCCCCTTCTTGCCCCTGTGTAGCAGGGGATAGAACCAAAGACAAAGATGGACAGCCCAGAACCTCAAGGCTGTGCAAGGTTTAAGGGCTGGCCCAAACCGAAGTCAGCTTCAAGGTGAGGCTGTATCATTTCTTGAAAACATGGCTTGTTAACTACTTCTCCCCAAAAACTTTTCAAGCAAGCTTAAAAAGTACCATTTCCTGAAACCCCTCACCATTTCCTATCTGGGAGAATCCTGTTCAATCTGCCCCTAATCTTCACCCTCCTGCTTGCTAGCTCTGCCTCATCTCCCACCCCATCAGCAATGTCCTGGATGCAGAACAGTCAAGACTCCTAGGAGCGCAATGCCACAGCCAGATGCTGGCACGGCTTTTGCATGTAGTGTTATTCCTACTTCTTACTGAGGTCCATGGATATTGAAAGAGAAATCCAGGCTATTTTCATGTTTTCTGCTCTTACTGGTGTTCCCAAATGGCTGATTTAACTGCTCCCACTGCCAGAGTTAGTACCACTCTGCAGTCCTTGCCCCATCTCATCCCAAGCTTTCAAATCCCTTCCTTTAGAGAAGGGTAACAACACAAATAAAAAAAGTTATGAGAAGCACATGTATGTGGCAAAGTCTGCAGCCTGACCTCACCATGACTGCTGACATATGACACTTGTAAGGAAGTTGTCTTGATGTAGGTAGTTCAAATGATCTTCCATCGTTTTATATACACAAGAGTTGGAGACAGAATTTCTTTCCTTGTTTTTTTATTTTCCTTCTTGTTTTATGTTAATATTTAGATCAATACATATTTATATTTATTTATAGTAGTGTTTCCCCAGTGCACTACAAAGCAGGATGTACTCTGGAGATAGGACAGGATCTGTTGTTATATTTTAGAGGAAATTATTTATTTCTCAAAAGAATTCACTTCCCTGCTTTTCATTACCATGCTAGTTTGCATAACAGATCAGATTTATCAAACTGTGTGAAACCAATCAATTTCTGATGACACTCTCACAACCCGTGGGCTGAGCTCTAAACTCGTGCAGAGGTAACTGGCCTTTGCTGGACAAACAGTTAAATAGCCTGATTCTCCAGATCCTCCCTACTGCACTGTGTGAACAATTAAAGTGAATAATCTGCAGGCAGGAAAATCTGCTTTGTTTATTGTCAAGAATGTCTTCTGATAGGATTCATGCAACCCACTTTTGTGTGCTTGGAAGACTGAAAGGTGACAGCATAGTGATTGCTCTGGGCAATACAACCCACATTTTTTCCTCCTGTTAAAGATTTACATGGATCATTAATTATATAAGTATTGCCATGGTATTAATATTTACAGAAAGACAACCTATCAGTGGTAAATTACCATAAAAATTCTGGAAATCTCCATCTTCACTTATACTTAGCCTTATACACATAAGGATTTACATATATTTGTCATACAAACTTGCCATGGAAGTATATTTCAGATTTTTCTTCTATGTACATTACAACTCTTTGCACTCAAAACCTACTTGCCCAACAAATTTTGCATACATAGATGCCTGTTAAACTCTACCTGTTGTCAATTTACACACCTTTAAAATATATCCCCTGGTGAAGACAACCTAAAAAAACCTGCAAAACAATTTAGGATGGAAGGAGGAAATTGTTCTATTCAACTCAACGCAGCTAAGTAGATGGGAAATGGGATCTGTCCAGGATGCTGCTGCAGTCTAATTTGGCAGGAAGTAAAATATTCAAGTACTGTTTTATTTATGAATCTGATGAAGGTTACTTGAGTCCATTGGCTTGTGTAAAATGTGCTTTTATGACTGGTGTGGAAATGAAGTGCATAGTAAAGAAATAAAATACAGTAGATAGATATCTTACAATGACACACAGACTACAGCTGCTGGTAAACTAAAAATCCTACTCAGCTGTCCTGCACCACCAAGAAGACATTACAGGTAATCCCTGCTTCTGAGATCTCAAATTAAAATAGCTCTGGGGAAGAGATGAAACTCTTTTTGAAACTTTGAGTGGATCAGCTACTTGGAGGCACTTCTTGCAGAAAGAAAGAAGTTTCAGTTCTCGGAAATGTTTTTCCTGGAAACAGCAGCACGATCTACCTATTATATTTGCACACGTACATACTAACACACAAACAGAAATACATATGTTTATGTATTAAAGAAAAACAATTTTTTTTAAAAAAACAAGAAACAATCTTTTCCTGTCTCCCAAGATACTGTGCACTGACAAGAACAAATGGTGTTAATTCCAACCTCCGGGTCTACAGCTGCAAACTTTCCAAATGGGTACAGATGGACCAAGAGCTGTAAGCAGACTCATTTTACTTCTTACATAACATTCCTATACTATATAACATGTAACTATATAACATTCTTATATATATATAGATGCCACATGCACACTTCAAGAACAATCTGTTGGGCAGTGGGAAACTGCAAGAATCAAGTTACACAAGAATGGAGTCAGGAGAAGAGCTCTGAAAATTGAGGAATTTAAAATTGTATCAGAAAACCTATCAGAAAATAAGACATTACAGAAGAGTGTGACCAGGGGAGATGCATGACTAGGCTTCTCACCTTTCATGTTTATGACTACCCTGTGTATATACAAAGTTACCAGTCGTGTGCTTTCTGTCATCTTACAAGTAGTGTTCAATAATAACTACTCCTATTGTAGGTAATGTACCACCTACTGTTACGCTCACCATCACATTTTAATACATTAAATGAAAGCCTTACTCTTCCTGCCTGGGATCTCACCCTAGCTATCCTGGTAATACAGCTCTCAAATCACACACATACCAAGTGCTTTTCATGGTTTTTGCCTACAGAGCTGCAGAAGTATATTTTCAGTCCCTGTGTATTAAAGAAATATTAACAGGAAGATGTACCAAGGGCCATCAGGATAAGACTCCAAGAGTTGAAATGACAGGGAGTCAAGGTACATTCAGACTGCGCAGTGAGACGCAGTATAAAGCCATTCATTGATCTCTAAGAACCCGGCACGGCTGGAGGAAGCAAGGCCTCCACGTGTGCGTATTTGCTCTCCATCTCAATAGTCCAGCCACACGGCACTGGAAAGAGAAAGAGCAGCTTCCCGGAGCACCAGCTCATCCTTCCCGGCGCTCCTTCCCTGCCCGCTCCATCGGTCCGGTGGTGCCATCTAGCGAGGGGGGCCCGCGAGTGAGAGCCCCGCGCCACCGGCACCGGCACCGGCGCCGGCACCGGCACCGTCCTCACCTCAAAGCACCGCAGCCCCCTTGCCATCAAGAACCGTCACACCATGGGTGTCGGGAGTACAAATCCCAGCTATTAACTTTTTCCCCTTTTCTCTAGTTACTGAAACCTTCAGAAATTTCTAGACAAAACTTTTAAAAGACGGAACAGAACCGAAACGTGCAGTTCCACAGCCACAAATGGCAGTGGTCCTCAAACAGCAATTGTCAGAGGTCAGGGCGTGGGGGTGGGTGGAAGGCTCCATGGAAAACACTGGGTGATTTGACAGCTTAAACATAAATCTAAGAGGGAAATAATAACAGTCTTCAAACATGGAGAACGCTCATGCTCGGGGCAAAAAATGAAAAAAGGAATAATCTTTCCTCTGAGACCAAGGTCAATGAGTCAAGAAGCAATAATCTTTCACTTGTGTAAACCTAGATTAAAAATGATATGAAGATTTCTGATTTGAGTGGTACTGATGCACTGGAAAAGCTGTCAAGGATGTTGTATGATTTTTGTCAGTGCAGGTCTTTAAAAAGAGGCTAGAAAGCCATCTGCTAGGAACACCTAAACCACCCCTTTGGCAGCAGTGTGCTAAGTGCAAGTTATTTTATACACTTCCTTAAAGTACTATGATTCCATATTACCAATGAATGTGCACCCCCCACCTCCATCCACTGCTTGAATGAGTGATGCATGTGCTCACATTTATCAAGGTGATAAATGTGATAAATTACCCTTATGGTCACATTAGAAAAATTAACTAGTATGCAGTAAAAGGAATTAATTCAGCAAAGAGCAGTAGCACAGCTCTGTTAATCACAGTTTTTGCTAACCTGAACAAGAAGTCTGAAACTCACCCAGCCAAAACAGATACAGACTGCTGACTTCATGCTAATTTCTTTGCAGACCATCCTTCCCATTTGTACCAGCTCTTTTGCCACAGGAAGGTTGGGAGGTAACTCTCCCTAAAGCCATTTTCATGAGCACAGACTCCATTATTTTATGGCCAAGTGATCAGCTTGAGAACAAAGAAAAAACGCTGTTTTCCAGAAATTTAACAAGATGTACGGTCTCCATTGAGAATGCTTAAAGAATGGAACAACTAAATGAAATTATTTTCTGCAAAGTCTGTGTGTTGAGTTCATCACTCTCTTATAGAGAAGGGAAGAGA
Organism: Poecile atricapillus; assembly: GCF_030490865.1. NCBI lineage: Eukaryota > Metazoa > Chordata > Aves > Passeriformes > Paridae > Poecile > Poecile atricapillus. The sequence continues at coordinate 48,914,457 of NC_081251.1, read as the reverse complement.
AGAAATGAATTAAAATTATACCTAAAATGCTGAAAAGGTCTTTGCTGGTCAAGTTGTCAGCACAGATTTTGGAGTTTAGTGTACAGAGAAATCTATTTAAAAGTTATGAAGAAATTTTTTCTGGGTGCTCTGTTTGTGATTCCGTGTTCTTATCTCTTCTGGTTCGATTCTTCACCTGTTTTAACATTATCCAAGCAACACGTCAAACAGATGAGCACTCTTGGCTTTCTGAGGCTATTTTTGTAAGGATCCTTGCAGCTTCTAGCAGGAAATTCTGGAAATTAAAGGCAATTTATATATTTGATATAAAAGAATAGAAGCATAGAACGGTTTAGGGTGGAACGGACCCTAAAGATCATTCCAAATCTCCCTCAAAATATTTAAGTGACCATACATTTATAGGGTATTTACAGAGTATATCCTAAAATGCTGTTGCTGTTTCTGTTACACAGGACTCGGTGTTTCAGGTCTCTTGCAGTGGCTGGCAGATCTGGCATGGGTGGCTGGGAACCCACCCTGCTCAATACAGCAGTGAGCACTCCTGGGCACACTGTTCTCATGGGTGGGTAGGCAGTGGAACAGGAGGGTTTCCAAGCACCTCCACCACCAACAGCCTGGCTCCAATCTCCTTGCTTCCTCACTACAACCTCAATTAAACAGTTTGATGGGAAAAAGCAGAAAGCAAGTGCCTGGTTACCACTCGAACCCTTGCTAGGCTGCAAGGAAGGAAGTCCTGCCATTCAAATTCCAATTACATGGGGCTTAGCCAAACAGGATGAAGTATTTATGAAAGCAAAGACTGCATGAACAATTCATACTTGTATATTTAAAATGTTTGTAGAGGCAGTTTCCACAGAGCAACAAAAGTCTTCCCTGAATATTTATGAAGAAACCAGATGACACACAAGCAGCTCTTTTGTTTTCCAGACTGTGGGACTGGTTACTAACTTCCAAGAAAAGAGACATATAAGGAGACCCACTTCTCCTTCAGTCTTTAAATTACCATTCCTGACAAAGCCAATGACAGAAGTACACCATGTTGCATTCAGCACCTTACATTCTGCAAAAATAAGACATCATCATTCATTTATTTTTTTGGACTGACATCTGAACATAAATGTCAGATTCTTGTGTTAATATCATTTGTTGTATGTGCTTTCTTTTATTATACCTTTCTGCTGGAAGAAATGAATTGAATATGGAAATGTCTCTAGAATGAATGCTGATTTTAGACAGTTTATAGTGATGTAGGACACCAGGTTTGTTTTTTCATTAAAATGCTTATCAGGACCAATGTTAAATTATACCAGCAATAGTGGCTACATCACAGCTGCTTTTGAAAAGGAATTTCTCTGCTGTATAAGGACTCAAGATAAGCAAAAAGAAAGACAAGTAAAAGTAATATTTTCTTTTTCTTTTTTAAGTGCAATTTTTCAGGCATTAGAAACCATTTGAGTATCAAAGGCAACTCTGTCAGACAATAGCATAGCAGATATATGCTTGGGAGATATAGTCTCTCAAGAATTTTCTCATATCTGTACTCGTTGCTAAAAAGTGCTATAAAACAAAATCCAATTTGCACATATTACACATATACATGTTAGCTGTATTTGTTGAGAAAGATAAATACACTTATATGGAAAATGCCATTATTACCATTATAATTCTAAGTTTATGGGCTAGTGGATAGAATAAAACAGTAACTATACTTTAAGAAGCTTTAAATTATACATAAAGACTTCAAGAATCTTTAGAGAAAGGACTGTAAAATCTTATGTGCTCATTTAATTGTTAGGCATTTGAATTACTTATAGCTTTTTCCACATGTAGAATCATTCTCCTATAGAAATGCATTATTAGAAAATATGAGTACAGCATCACATGCTGTTATGAAGAGAAAAATATAGACAGTTTATATAAGAGTTTTCTTGGAATTTTTATTAAACCTCATACAGTTTCATGATTAGCTCACCACAAACATTGTGGTAATAAAAGTCCTTCTTGGTTGGTATTTGAGCATTGCTGACTGTGTACTGCAGTAAGATATTTTATAACTTGATAGAAGTAAGCCTCTTAAGGACTTGTTCATAATCCCAAGACAAAATTCACACTGGCTTAAGTGGCATAAGGGTTTACAAGGATCTTGCTCTCCTCAATATGAGACTGAGCATCAGCTAATAGTATTTTATTCGCTCAGAAGCCATAAGCTTATTTTGCTCTTACTCCTGCTCCCATTTTAATTTCTGTTGCAGATGATTATAAAAGATCAAATGGCAAATCTAAGCATCTGGCAGATGAGAACCTGGACCTACTTTCTTTACTCCCTCATTTAGGCGAGTGCTTTATTTCACTGTGGGGACAGGTTTAATGCACACATATACAATCAGTCACTCCATCTCACTTGACAGGCAGTAACTTTTTATGCCATTTGCAAGCTCAGCAGCATGCCCCACGTAACATGCCAATCTAAAAACACCTTTCACAACGCTCACCTGGGAAGTTTAAACTCTTCCTTTCCAGCTTGCTTAAAATACCCTTTGCTTGAGCCAAACAAAATGGATATAAAGAAGACTGCAGGAGTCCTAGACTGGGAAAAGTATTCTGGCTGATTAAGTGCAGAGAGCTAAATCAAACAGGTGGCAGCATTTCCCCACAGTGCAGTAAGAAGCTCGTCTGAGCGACTTACAATCTTAGGCATGCAAGAAACTTCAATTGCTACGTACAAATTTTGTCTACATAATATGTGCCTCATATTTTATCCAGTCAATCTTATTTGAATTGTAAGAACATGTCCAAATTCTAATACAGCAGAACTGGGAATGCTTCAAATAAGAAGCATGCTTACATGCCATTTTTTTTTTCCTAGCTTGACAGCTACAAATAGCTTTACATTATATATATATATATATAAACCCTACAAGTAACAAGTGCTTTCTACATAAAGCTTCCAAAATTAAACAAATTATTTTTTTAAATCCATAAAACTTGGGAATGCAATTAAATACCATAGTAAAATAAAAGGATTATATATAGGGAAGATGACATTCAGACCAAGATGGGAAGGAATGTCTATGGCTCTTTGCATTCACTTCAATGACACCTGAGTGTTTCTATGAAAACACTGACTGAACAATGTATATATATATATATTTAAGTAAGATACAGTAAGTTTTTATAATAATTTTACAGATTAAAGATGCCCTCATTACTATAATGTAATTAAATTATAACTCTGGATTTAAAGGTCACCAAGCACTGGCTCAGCTGAAACACCAGAGGGAGCAAGTTTCCCAGAGGAGAGAATGCTTTATTGAAAACTTGCCTGGCTACTGTGTTTCATCATTTAGGAGAATACAAAAGAATTTATTGCTGGAATTGCTGGGAATGTCCTTCAATGCAAAGTCCTTCAACTTGAGATGAAATGTGTAACAAGGAGCTCCAAACAGCAGAAAAAAGTGAGGATGTACATAATATGGGCAGTTGCAGGTTTTTATTCACAAAGCTGAAAAATCTTCTCTTACTGACTATGGGAGGAAAAACTAACAGCCTTAATGTATTTGCCTAATAAAAATGATTTTGGTACTGACTTTTTTTTTTTTTTTTAAATTGACTGATTCTCCTCCCTCACAGCACAAATCAGACTCAGTTGTGACAGACTCCTCTAAAAGACTAAAAAAAAATAAAAAATAGATATATGATCAAAGTAAAATCCACCATACAATGAAATGAGGTACTTGGAAAAACCACAGCCTCTTGTCCTTCATTAGGGACCAAACTAAGTAGGGCTCAAAGAAAAAGAAAAAATCAGTTGTCTTTTGGATGATTCACATCTGAAAGAGCTAGACCTAACTCAGAAGTGACCTTGTTGCTAAGTCTTAAATGGGAACTGAAACTTTTCAGCTGCTCTTAAGGACTGATCAAGTGGCAATTGTTAATACAGTCTAAAATTTAGCAGTGATAAAAATCCTTTTATGTCATTACACTGGGCCCAGTCTGGTCAGAAGACATCACCACCCACTGCACGGTGAGATCCCCAGCAATTTTTTTTTCACAGCTGATGCCTTGTTGTTGGTGGTGCCCCGCTCCTGAGTGACCTCTAAGGTCAGGAGTAGTCTTTACGTTATGATTAGTGCAATTTCTCCTCATAAAGAATTTTTCAGTTTGCACATGTCTTAGTCTTTCCTGCTCTCTCCAGTGAATGGTGCCTGATCTGAACCACTAGCAAATCATTCTGTATACACAGAATGCACAGGAAGGGCTGTTTCAAACCAAAGAAAACAGTTTGTGGTGGTTTTGGTGTCTGCTTTCAACCTAAGAACATTGAGTTTCAGAAAAGAGGGAGGAGGAGGAGGAGAGGAGAAAGTCATAGGACTAAGCCAGGGAAGTGGAGGGAGAAGAGGTAAAAGGGCGGCCTCTTGAGTGAATAGGGATTTTGGCCAGGGAGCAACAACAGCTGCTGAAAGCAGGATCCACAACAGGGTTTTTTTGACCTGGTCTGACTGGTACTGTTGTAGCAAATCAGCACATATTTCTTTCACTCCCAACACATTATGATCCCATGGGAGAAAGGTATCCCAAGGATTTGATCACCACAATTACTACAAAAACCAAAGATCTGGGTGCAAGGAGCAAGCAAAAAGAATGCCTAAAAGACAGTACTTCACAAAATACCCTCCAGCTTGAGTAAGTTAAAAGTCTGTCAAACAAAAAAAGTATCAGAGAATGCTTTATTGCCCCTGGCCACCTTCCGGCATGATTAGGAGGACTTCTAATGCCTGGACAAAAAGCGTTTTCCTGCTTCTAAAGTACAGGGTGAAGAAAGGAAAACTATCACAGTGAACTTTTAAAGATTGGAGGGTATTTTTGAAAGAATAAAATATAACTCTGATTTCACAAACTCCACAGAGTTTTCCCCTCCTTCTGGTAAGCACTGTAATTAGGGAGTTTGTACTTCACCTGACCTTAATGGATAAACTTATTAGCTGTTGGATCACTTCACTCATCCTTTTTAAGCTCCAAGGAGGGGCTGGCTGGCCCCTCAGCAGACTACTGAGATCCAGCACTGCCTCCCGACTTGAAACAACCCTTTCCAGCCCTCTCACATACCACACAGGTCTCATAGTTCAACTCTCAAGCTCTCGGAGACCACAAAATATTTGGCAGTGCAAGAGGTCTATGATCTTTCCTGTTTGGTTTTGCTCAGAGCTCTATAAGGCAAGCAGTACAAAGGCACAGGAGACTTAAAGGATTTCAGCAGTGTTCTCCCCTTGCATTTGGTTTCTCTGTCCATGCAGGCAGCTGGCTGTTGTTCTTCAGCCATTTGGAAGTTAGTTTGCCTCTGAAATACACATTAGTGCCACATACTGGCTTTCATGCTGGAAGGTGGATGCATGCCATATGGCCAGTGACTGGATATATTTCACTGTTTTCAAATCCACCAATAAGACAATTCAAATCAGCTTCTAAGACTGATGTAAGTTACCAGAGTGATGATTTTGTATTCAAGTAGTTATCTGGCTTCCTGATAGATTTATTTGACTCTTATAATTCTCCAAAAATAGAACATGATCATGTATATATTTTTTTAAAGTTTTGTCAGAAAATCAATTACCACCATTAAAAACTGCACACAAAACTTACGTTCCTTTTCATCTTCAATCCTTTCCTAAGTACTTTGTTGTTTTTTTTAACTTCTTTTTTAAAAAGAAGCTGATCTCTTTTTCCTAAACTTTGATAGCAGTTACAAAGTAGTTGGCACTGCACAGAGTTAGATAAAGTACTCCATCAGTATTCTGTCTTTTACATCTTCATTAAAAAGTAGCACAATAATAACACTATACAACCAATTTCAAATAACTTCATGCATTTTACCGTAAGAATTCAGTTTTAAATTTAGCAAGAAAACTTACGTTTAGCAGGCAAGTTTTTACTTAGGAAATCTCAGCTTTGGACTTATAAAGCAATTTTAGTAACTTCATACCAGGTAAATGCAAAAATAAATGTACCTTAAAATATCAATTTGATAGAAAAGATGTATGCAAATAACATATAATTTTATTTTTTTTTAGGAGAGGAGTTGTGTATATTGATTAACTTTTCTCTACCAGTTTTCCTACTTTATTAATGCAGAGACTGAGGCAGACCCTGGTGAGCAAGAATTTAATGCAGGTGCTAACTCTGTAGAGGGAACATCATAGAATGCTTATTGCTAATGTTTTACTGGCAGCTAATTGCTTCTGCTTGGGCTAAATAATTAACAAACTGAAGTGTACTGAATAAACAAAAGTTTTAAAATCCAAGCAAGACACCTTTTAAGTTACTCCATACATTCCAAGAAACCCTGAAACAATCCACTGACAAAACTTACCCAAGGACAACAGAAAATATTTTCCAGTTCATGAGGTCAGGAGTAAGTTGTTGGTGATCAAACAAACCTTTCATTATTAGTTTGTGGAATCTAGTAAGTGTATTTTTTCTTCAGTGGTTTTCTTTTCCAGAACTGGGAAGTACTGGTTTCCTTCTCTCCCTTGCTAATGACTAAGATGCAGTGCTATGCTTGGCTGGCCAGAGGCAGGGAGACAAGAAGAATGTGTATTTTCTCCCACAGAGATTCTTTTCTCTAGACAATTTCAGTGTGGCTTGAAAGCAAGTCCTGTCCAGGTCAGCTTTAATAAGAAGGAGGATTCTCGCCAGGGATTGTGGTTACCCTCAAGACTTCATTTAAATCTTTTGGGAGCACAACTATAAATTCCATTAACAGCTTGCTATATTTTAGCTTTCAAAACCAAAGCCCTAGTGTGCTTTGTAACACAGATGAATAGCTAGGATATTGATAATATTACTAAATTTTTAAATTAATGAAATCTACACCAGCAAGAAATTGGAATATTGTTAGAATCACAAAGGGGCACTAAAGACTCAGTATGTCTACTTTTTCTTGATTCTTTTCCTACTAGGAAATATAGAACTAAAAATGAATAAATCAAGCACTCTCTTGTTTTATTAAAATTATTTTTTTCTTTTTATTTGAATCACAATGAGAATGTCCCCTTTTTGTTATTCCAGCCAGGCACCAGAAAACTTCATTCAGCTTTCCTTGGAGGAAGAGAATACTACTGCAGATGCAATACAAGCACCTTTGTCATTCTAATATCTTCACTAGGTGGTTTATTATCACTATCTCTTTATTCTCCTTAAGTTCACGTAAGTGTAGTGGCATAAAATCTAATCTCCACAATCATATCAGATCTGTCCTCTGGCAGATCACCCAATATAATAAAATTTTGCAGCAGGCCAGGTGTGGACATAATCACTTTATTTTTTATTTTTTTTTTTCTTTCACATTTCCCAAAGCCCACTACAATAAGCTCTTTATGCTGACATTATGACTTCATGCTGGTTTTATGCTAAATGCAGATCAAATACCTGATGTTTTATAAAGCTGAAGCAATGGGAGCCTCAAAGAAGGTCTGCTAGGACAAAGTTAACCTTGATGATATTTTTGGAGAGAAACCTTATCAGCACCCTACACCAGTATTTAATGTGATGTTCTGCATGAGGCCCTAGGAGCCTTAAACCAGCATCAGTTCATCACAGAATGTAAGCACATGCATTCAGGTTCAGCTTAAATGAAAGTTTTTGGAGGTGATCATACTCAGACACTAAGGATGTTTCTAAATGCTCCCTCCCTTCTAAAGTTGTCCACTGTACACCAGTTTTGGAGTATCTACAATGTTCTACTAACTGCAAACACTGTTTCTGTGAAAGCTTGGCTTTGTTGGAGTTTCTATATGGATTACCCCAATTTCTTTCCCTTTGCTGTGGGAACATTTGCAGGTGCACATGGAATACTGGCAAAGTCCTGAAACTGTAGGAGATCATGGAGAAGAGCAGTGCTGGGAATTCCTGTCTGTGTCCCTGGTCTTGCAGGGCAGATTTTCATTGCCTTCACCTCGGTGCCATGAAAAAGAGCCAGAACCTCCCAAAGCAGTTAATGAGGGGTCCCTTGCAGGATTGGTCCTAAACAGAAGCTCTCCCCTGAGTTACACACACCGTCCCAGCTACATAATGTATGGCTACGCTGTAATTGCTGGGTAAGCAAAGAGGGAGAATGAGAAGTTTTTCTCTGGGACATGGAAATTTCCCAGATCTGCAAGAGGACGGGACTTCATCATGAATCACTATTTTGGTAAAAACCTAGCCTAGGTAAAAGGACAGTCCTTAAGTATGAGAATCACCCCATGCAAGGTTGACAATCCCTAAACCTGTGCAGGATAGCAAGGCTTCTTTTATAGTTGATGGAGACAAATGGGTGTCTCTAGCATGTTGCTCTTCCCACTTGAGTGTACACAGATGTCTAAAATAGACCATGTGAGTCACTCACTACAACTGCCCATTTCTTTCCTTTGCTTCAAAAAAGGAATCTAGACAACAAATGTCCAATTGTCAATGTCCAGTGTTCAGCTGAATGAAGGCCAGTCTGGCTGGAAAGATGTGATTTGTTCAGCTGGGCTAATTAAACATGAACATATCTAAAACAGGACAAACAGCAATGATTAGAATTAATAGGATTGATGAACACCAAAGGACTAGAGGCATAAGACTGACTGAAAATAAATTCTCTATTTTTCTATCTTCTTCCTCCTCTCTTTCATGGAAGATGAACATTGACTATACAGATAAAAGTGACATGCTCCAAATCTTGACTGTCTTCTGCAAACATCCATAATCTGGGGAAAATAGATGTTTTAGCTTGAATACAGCCAGTGTCAGAGGGCATGGAGATAAAACAAACCCCTAAACTAACATTTATGCTAAGCAAAATTATGTGGCTTACTCTTTTTAGTTGCATTTACTCTTCTCATTAAACTTGCATTATGGTGTTTACTGCAAATTCTGCAAATAATTATCTTTTAGATAAAATTAAAATCTCTTTAAGATCAGGTAAACAGAATTAAAAAAACCCCCAGATTAACTGGCTGGTCCCAGTCCTAAACATTAGGATACATCAGCAGGTAACAATAGCTGCTTCTGCTTCATTCCATAACATGGATTAAGAAACTGGTGATGTTTGATTGGCATGCAGAACCTTTTGCAGACAGCAAATGTTGCAGCATAATCCCAATGGGGCACATAACAGCCTCCTTTCACATTTGCAAAAGAGCATCTTGGCTTCTCTACTTCATTAGTAAATTTCCAAAACCTCATTGACTAAACATTTGAACAAACTAGGTAAATAATTATCTTTCTCTCCAGTTGATACAGAAGTAAAAATATACAGCCAACAGTCATTGATGGTGAAGTATTTTAATTTCTTAAGAAAATATTCAGTTGTGATGGTCTTTGTAACTGTACTGTACTCCCTTATTTATTGAATTAGGTTGCTTGGATTATGATCCAGTCAGTTACGAGAAACAAATGAAGGAGCTTCAGCCCAAAATGGCATTAATCAATTGCATTTCACCTTTCCTGTAAAGCAATTGGCTCAACACCATGGGATTTCAAAGCACTTCTAAATGTAGACAGCCAAAGGCCCCATGTAATGGGAGAAGCACATCCACAACTTTGGGGCATGTTTTTACAGACATTTGCTCTTTTTTTTCCTTTCCACATCCATCTGGAGAACCTAGAGCACAATAATTCTGGGATTGTTACTGAGCAATGTGATACCGCTGCAGTATTATCTTACATTTCCTTTGCAAAATCTCTTTTAGTACATTACTTTTTAATGATTTAAAACAGTCATTTCACATCTTAGTCAAAGTTTTTTGTAAAAGTTGTCTGGTCACTAAGGTCAAGGCATTTTTCTTCCCACTTAAGAAATGATACAGTCACTAGAAACAAGCTTTGACTAACCAGAAGCTCTCTTAAAAGTGTGCAAGTAATAAAAGCTTATTTTTACCATTAAAAGTGCATAGCTATTTACTTTAGCAGGAAAATAAACTACTTGGCAGAGAGCACATGCATGAAACCAGCCTTTCAAATCTTCCATGAGATTTATTTGAAAATATTAGTCCTCTCAGGCAAAAAAAAAAAAAAAAAAGTGAAAAAAACAGCCACTGAAGGACTCCTGCATTTCTTTATATCAAATATTCAAGTATTTATTGTAACTTGCATCTCAGTGAAAGAGAAATCCCTTTATATCATGTCTCCAGATCCAATGGATAGATAACAATATTTGAAAAAGCAGAAAACCTAAAACGACTGAATACAAAGAAAACTTAAAATGGCAAAATTAATTACTCCTTGAAGAAAAAAAAAAATGTTCAAAAAAATGCCAGTAACTTTTTCACCTACCAGGGAATGAAAGTATCTCTAGCAAAGTAGTTGAAATACCACAGTAGAAATCAATGTGATTCCCAAATTAAATGTAAGCCTTCAGTGAAGTCAATGTGTGAGGTAAGTATATATCCATAATCATAGTCAAGGAACAAGCAAAGTTCAAACAGCTTAATGCACTTGAGCCTACTCACAAGTTCCCTTTTACCTCAGAATTCTGAAAAATGGCCATATAATTAATACCAGACCCAACAGAAAGATTTTTAATGAAGATGTTACTTAGGCAGAACTGCAAAATATGCTCAAGTCATAACAGAATTTGTGCCAGCACTGGGGAATAAAAAATGACTCAAAATTTTTTATTCTTTCACACTTCAGGCTCCATGTTAACCATATGATGAAATTTGAAGGAAAGAATAATTAAAGGCTTGAAGGTAAATGGACAATAGAATAAAATGTAACATGGCCTTAGAAAAGGTAGGTCATGTCAGACCAGCCTGATTTTTTCCTTTGATAGGATACCCAATTTTCCAGACAAAAGAACTGTACAGAGAGATTAGATTTTATCTGAACTTCAGCAGAACATTTGGTAAGGTGTCACAACGGAGATTACTTGATAAACTGGAAAAAAAAAAAGGTTAGAAAAAGACTGTGAAGGTGCTGACTAAAGTGACTGTTGCAGAAGAAATGCCAATGAACTGCACTGAAAGGGAAACCTCTGGGCCAGAAGTGATTACTCCAGTAGAACTTCTCCTGAAGAAGTCTTGATATTTTGATATCTTGATAGTTTTATTTATACTTTTACTTTTGTGTTTTCACCTCTAAAATAGAAATGAATACCAGAAGTTTGGGAAAAAAAAAAAAAAAAAAAGAGAAGCACTGACAGGGAGAACACCACCATGCAAAGGAAGAAAATGGAGCAGAATATTAAACATGGGATGGAAGTACAAAGTTTGGTGCCCCCCAGCTGATATGGGATTCAACTTATCCAAGCCATCTAAAAGCTTAGTAAATTCCTAATTCATTGTATAGAAAGATGTGAACAAATACACTGATATTTTATATTACTACTTGAGACCCATTTCTATTTGGGATGAATGGAGATTCCCTGGAAATTCTTCTGTCTTTCTACAGTCATTCATAAAGTACATTTAGAAGTCTTAGGTGCCTAAGTTTAAAACAAAAAAAAGGTCTCCCCAAGGACTATTAAAAATTTACTTTTCAGTAGCTCATCAGCCAGAAATCAGGTAAGAGAAAAACATGCAATTTCCTTTTCTGACCCAGGTCTCAATAATACACAAATAACTTCTTCAGACATACTACATAAGATAAATTCAACTGAAGCAGCAGAGAGTTAATACAAATGTCAAAATACTAGTGAAATATCATCTTGAGTCAAAACTGCAAGAGAAATAACTACATGAATAATCAAATGCCTCATTAGACACCCCCCTCCCCCTCACAGGGGAGGACAGTTTAATCTTAAAACCCACAATAGCAGCAGGTTAGAAACTTGCCACAAACAGATTTAGGCTGAAACTTTCTCAAACATGAGAACAGTGAGGCTGTGGGAATGCCTTCCACAAGAGCTACTGAAGGCCAGAAACCTGAAGAGTTTTAAGTGACCTGGACTGTTTTATGAAACAATTATATGATTCAGGGCCTGAGAAGAAAAGGTGTGTCAGAAGAATCTTGCTAGCTTTATTTTGGGTTGAAAGAAGACCCCAAAAGCTAAATTCCTACTTATAATTTGGAAATGGGCTGAAATTCCCTGAGAACCTTTATTTTATTCTTTAACAGCACCAAAAAGACACCTTCCAAGTTCTTAAAACATTTTTCCAGTGTACCCTAGTATATTTATACAGGTTTTCAAAGGGAAATGACAGATATGCCTATTTTGATGGCAGTAACAGAACCAAATGTCTGAATTCAAAGCTAACACTCCTTTTTATGGGTATATGTTAATTTATTAATATAAAATATTTGGTTGTTGCTTTTATTTATTGATTTATATATTTATTTATTTTTTAAGAAAGAAACAAAGAAAGAGTGATTTGAACAATACAAATGAGATAAATTTTTCATTTGGTCAGATAAAGCAGATGGACTTTTTATGAAAGAGCTTTGTTCACTTTTTTTTTAACCATCTTTTCTGGTATATACACATCCCTAAACAAAGTAAATAATGAGTGAAATAATATATCATAATTAAAACAAAGATTATAACTTGATCTAGTTTCAGAAAGTTTTTGCAATTTCATATAAAATAGGAGGTTTAAAGTTTGTTATGAGATATGGCTGCTTAATTTCTGATGATCTTATGCAAGTTTGAAAGAGTTTGAAAAGTTTAATTGAAAAACTTTTATTTACACAGATACCTGATGGTTTTGTAGCAGTTTAAATCATTCACAGTGTAAGTAAAGAGTCAATGACTGTGAATAATCAGATTTTATTTCTTCCCCTAGGAACTGAAATCTCACTTTGTCATTTTGCCATATGGCTGTCACAATTTTAGTAGTATCAAATATCTGAGGACTGAATCTATTCTTCTCTTATAAATGGATCTTCTTGTAGTATAGATCTGGTGAAGCACATGCTGAAACAACTTAATTATAAAAATATTTGAACAATAAAATAAGTATATATAAAAAAAGACAATTGTAAGTCTTTAATTCCCAACCTTACATTACCTCACCAAAGAAAACGCAGACAGTTAATAAAAAACTATCAATAATACATTACACTTGATATATCATCTATTCTTTCATGCATCTTTGATAAGTCGTTTGAAGCAAGAATTGTATAGAAATGTGATTTCTGCATATGATGATAAAGAAGAGAGAAGATTTCAAAGCAGGGCCGAATGGCGGGCAAAGGTTCCCTGAAAAATCAGAGTGCAAGAAGTGTGCTCTCAGAGCTCAATAAGTATCAATTTACTACTTTGCAACTAGAGTGCTTTTCCATACTGCATATTAACAAAAATAACAAAAATGTGTCACATGAGCATGGTACTGATTGAAGAGGTAATAACTGATTTTAGAATAAACTTGCTGCGTTCCTTTATGTGAAGCTATGGAGTAATTTTTCATTTTGAAGATATAAAGATACTGTGTTAGGGGCAATCTTACCCAAAACAGACGAACAACTACTTAGACAGTCAGTCGTCACTGCTGGCTCTCTATTTGTCATTAGCTATATTATCTATTAAGTCTATCTTTTAAATTAAATTCTTTTAAAATAAAACTGATGTGAACCTGTATCAGAATATCCTGAGCTGGAAGGGGCCCACAAGGATCACCAAGTCCAACTTGTAAGTGAATGGCCCATGCAGGGATCAAATGCACTACCTTGGTGTTACTAGCATTAAGCAAACTGAGCCACTCTCAGGTTAAATGATGTATATCAAACCCGAGTTATAACATGCCAAGTGAATATGGTTTTATGACTAATTTTTTAAGAAAAGTTGTACATTTTCTAGAAGGGCAGAAAATCATTGCAAGAGTCAATGTGTTCACAATTCATACACATTCAGGAAAAAATAGTTTGAATATTTTTAATAAAAACATATAAGAAAATACAGATTGAACTATACATGCCATTACTATCTCATTCCTGTCTGTTTACCTGCCTATATTTTCTAATCAGTTTCACAATGCTTCAATATCATGTGGTAGATTACTCAAATGCTTTAAGCCTTAGCTTTAAATCTTTTTACCATTGACAAAATCAGTTTCAAGCTTTGTGTGGCTTTCCTTCCTCCTGCTTATCTATCTGTATTTCTGTGAAGAGTCTCACTGAATTTTCTAGTTTTTTTATGAATGCCAGTGCATTTATTTTCCAAACTTGTCAAGGGCTTTATGGGAGTCTGGCTGGTAAAAGGCACTGGGACCTTTGAGCTAGAAGTATTTATTGCCATGTTGTGAAATTCTCAGCAGCCTGATCAAGAAATGCACAGATTCTTCTCCTGAGATAACAATCTTAACTCTTCCAGCTTTTGTACATTTGTCTGAACCTCTGTTAAAAGCTTATAAAACTTACAAGTTACAGTCCAATATTTGTTTATCCAAGTGCTTTCATTAAGCAAAGCAGATGGTCAGAAAGATTTTGCAGTATCATTCCCTCTTTGCAAACTTTGCTACGTGTAGCTTTATTCATTATGTAACTGGAAATGATGAAAAGCAATGCTCACACCAACCCAAGAGTGTATTTCTTTTATTTTTCTCTTTTCAGGTATTTGTTGTATATTCTTTCCTTCCTAACAACAAGACTGTCCCCCGCCCCTAGATCTGTTTATTTTTTCAGAAATAATTAGCGTTTTTTAATGGCATGAAGAATTAGAAGCCTGCAAAGGCAAACTAACCATTTTAAGTTCTAGGATTGTCTAAGTACCAAAAATATTTTTTCAAGCTATAATTTATTGTGCATTTATAGCTTGGTGCTGGTTTGAATGGAGATGGTTGTAAGCAAAGGAACTAAGAACATACCTAAGGGAGGACCATATCTGATAGATGAATGGAATTGCAGTCTTCAAGCATATGGATGAAAAAGTGTCAGTTAAGTACAGGAAAGTGAAGCTGAGGACAAAATTGCAACCAGAGCTTAGGAGAGACCACAAGTTTTTCCACTGCTGAAGAAACACACAGTTCTCTTTCGCACAGAACAGAACATTAAATAATCTTTATTAAGACGTCATTTCAACTTCTGTGCAAAAATAAAGACTCTTTCTCCACTGAAACAAAGATACAAACCCAAGAATATTTGTATCATGATTCAGAAGTTTAGAAAATCAATATCATTTTGGCCTTATGGCTTTTTGAGATGTCAGAAATAAATGTTAACTTTGGGATGTTATTGCAAAACAGATAAAGAACTGAATCTTGCTGTAAACAGTAAGAAGTTGTAAATATTATTTTCTCAGACTACCTATAAAAGATAGTCTGAAATGACTTACTGAATAAAACATAGGACAAAAATGTAATTATTTGAAAGTTTTAGACATACAGATTTTTCTCTCTTTATTTTATAGAAGGAGATCCAGAAGACACATGAGTAATTTCTAAGAAAGAACAAATCTCTATTTAAGTTAGTCTACTGAGAAATATTTAAGCATTTGAATTAAATACCATCTACTTGAAATACTTACTATAGCTAAAATAAATGCAGATGATGGCAAAGGTGAAAGACAAAACGGTGTACCTCCAGGGGACTCATTTGTGAAAAATATTCTAGAGGTGGTCTGGCTAATCTGTCATATGGTGGTATAAATAGGCATGATGCAAAATATAATTAATGAAGGAAACTTGTAACAAGATAAGTTCTTAAGCATGAGCAACAACAACTACTGGCACCTAAAAATAATATAAGAATTATTTTTATGATATAAATCCATGAAATCTATGTAACAGCACAAGCTGCCTCCTGGTGTTAAAGTGCTCTGATTTTACACTTCAATGATCTAAAGTACATGCTTCTGAAATTTGCATTATGGATTTAGGTAATAAAATTCTTCCAAGATTCCATCCTTCCTATGCATTTTCTATTCTCACACAGTGCTGCTGTGCCAATAGTATTATATAATTCACTATTCTTGCCTATAAACTCAGTGTAAGTCTCCTTGAAACATGAAGAGGACTTCATCTGCAAGTTTGTCCTCCAAGAGAAGCCGCTACAGCTGAAAGCAACAAGCTTCTCAGTTCTCAGCTCCCTTGGTATACTGGAGAGGAAAGTCTCCCAAGATTACAAATCTTGCATTGAAGTAAGGTGAAAATTCCTAAGAAGTAGACATAAAACAGTGGGACTAGGAAAACATGAAAGGAGAGGGGAAAAAGCAATGATTTACTGCAAAGGAATGATGGTTTATTGTGTTATACAAGCCATATTAACTACCCAGCAGTTATGGGTTAAAGGCCAAGTAAAAGTGCATTCAACTCAAATCAATTCAGAACAGACATAAACTGAATTCAGAACCACATACACATTATTTTATGGAATTCCATAGTTTATCCACTCCTAATTTCTGTGTTTCCCAGTACTCCTGCAACACTTACCACTCTGGGCTGTTAGATACTGCAGTCCTAGACTGTGAATTTAAAGGGATGCACTAAGGAAGTTCAGATACATTCCAAATAAATACAGGGCAGGAAATGTCACTTTCATTATATGATTTATAATAAAAATAAAGGCATGCATCCTTTAAGTATAGCAAACACCTGAGGCTGAAGTTCCAAAAAAATGATCTTATATTCCTTCCTCTTATTATGTCAGGTTCACTACCTTACTTCTATATTTTTTTTACATGCTCACATATACTTTGCACACGAATCTATTAATATGATTAACATGATCTTATGACTGTCAGCACTACCACCCATTAAAGCATCCCAGAGATTTACAAACATTTAAGAATATTCATCAGATTCCTAAGAGATGCTGACATTTTGCTATTCCCATCCTACAAAAATCCCCAGTACCTCTCTACCTCTCGCTGAGGTAGAGAGATGCTGTGGCACATATATCCACTAATTCTGTCTGTCCCTTCTGTGGGTGTTCAAGCAAGGCTGGTACCCTGACTGGAACCAGCACGGGCGGCTATCCTCAGCCGCGCGGTCCATATCCCACTGCATCAATGTGATGGATGGCGAATATGGCGATTTATTGCAGGGAAACTTAACATTTTATAGTCTGGGGTCACTGTGTTACTCCCATCTGCTTACATCACAGTTAGGTGCTATTGGCTAATTGCAGGGGGCCTTGCTATCCTAACAGAGAGGGGTGGGTTTCTAGCTTTCCGTAACATCCCGAGTTCTTCCGCAGCGCAAGGCCTTAACTACAACACCCTTCCCCTGATATTTTAACTGTTTTCCAAACTTATTAATGAAGAGAAATTCCATTCTTGGGTACTACAATCTTTTGTTCTGTCCTTCTGATGTCAAGCCCTCAGTCCCTGAATGACAATGAAAGATATAGCAAAAAATTAAATATCACCAGGAAAGAGATATGCCTTGTGAAAACCTTGTGTCTCTAAATGTGGAGAAGTTCTGCAGTTTAGGAAAAACTTGCCTCTTTTGAATTCAGTGTAAAAAATTCCATAAAAATGAATGGGATCACTGCCCCCAGAGCAGCAGTGGCCGAACACGGGCATTCCCACTTAGTCTTCTCTATGGCACTAAACCAGAACTTGCAGCCAAATGTGTTTTAGGATCAAAGTAATAATTGACTTGCAATTTGAATTAAGTTAATGTTATCTCAGAAACTGGTTTGTCCTTAGAATGGACAGATTCAAACTGAACTAAATCAGGCAGATTAGCAGCTCTCAAAGAATTCATTCCATGTAGCATGAGGATCAAAAAGTGCAAACTACTCTCATGACTTTGGCTGCTTGTGAAAAAGAATCAATAGTAAAAAGGATTTCCCATATTGTTACAGATAAAATCCAAAGCCATAGAGCTGACTAAAATTTTGATACCTAAAAGACAAAGTATTTTGCACTATGTTTTGAAAAATAGTTTGAAATATCTCTGAAGCGACGGTGCAGGGAATATGACAATTAGCTGTCTGTATACATTAATAGAAGTATGTAACTTTTTTGACATTGCATTTTGAAACAACAAAACAATGCCACACATCATGTCATAGTTACCTGTCTCACATTAGAAAAATATTGAAATGAAACAGTGACTGTAAAAAAGATGAATCTGCCTCAACCAAGGGATATGATGACAATTAACATCCTGCACTGTCATCTTCAAGGTTTATACTTTTCTCATGTTTTTTTTTTCTCCCAAAGGTTATGGCAGTGACTGGGTTTACTCCAAAGGCAAGGTTTTCATCCTTTGATAACAAAGAACTGTTTAGGCTAAATGAAGTAAAGTATCAGCATAAGAGATTTTATATGAACTCAAAAAAGCACAGCGCAGTCACCTTTGAAAGTCAGGTACAGGACTATCATAGCGATGAAACCAGTGTTCAGAAGATGAATTTTCAAATTATCCAAATTCAATACCAGAATTCAGAAGTGGTAATGGAAAAGGAGGAAAATATCTTGATTTGAGATTACTGTCTTGGATTCCAGGAAACACTAATACTTTAGACTTACCCTCATTCCTTACTATGGAAAAAATAAATAAAAAATCACATTGTATTGTATTGTTATTTGACCTTTATATTAACAGAAGCAGAGAAACGGATGACAGACATGAAGACATTTGTGTAAGATCTTCCAGGAAGCTTGTTTCCCCTTTCTGAAATCTGAGTTCTGCTACAAGAATATGAATAGACTGAAAAATTCAGGAAAATGCTGTAATTTTTCTCATAAGAAGGAATTTTTATTGGTTACAGAACATAAAGGACTTTGTTCTCTACTTTGAAAAAAAGCCCATCCCATTAGAGAGACATGTCAAATGAATTTCATGCTCTTCTTTAACACAGATAAATGAGAACATGGAGGTTAAACAAGTAAGAATCCCCAATCCCCTTCCACCTCTCATATGCAGTCATTTTCTGCTGGGAAACAAAGAATTATTCTCTCCTGGAAGTGAATCAAAAGGCAGACCCATCAGCAGTAGCCAGTATATGATTCAGCTTAGCTTTTCAATAAGTTAGAAAATCCAAAAGTCACCAAAAAAACGTTTTTGAATGAGAGGACTGCTTCCTTCTAACTCTTTTGAATTGCCTGCTGAACACTCCTGTGAATCACGCCTGCTGCAAGAGGAGCACATCTGAGTTAAGAAAGCAGGGATTTTCGGTGACAGCTGGCAAGCAGACACTCCCTCTATTGAGGGACAGCTTTCATTCAACTAAAAGGTAGGACAAGCACCAATTCCTGTAGCTGGACACCAAAAAGAAATTAGATCAATGATAAAAATACATAGCAATTACAACTCTCCCTTCAAACACAGTGTTTTCTGTAAAAAAGAAAAATGTTGATTATAGATGCTTCATAAAATATGATGATTTTTGCTTATATTTTATAATTATACTAGCAAACATTGAATAATTGAGAAATAAACACTATTGCCAGTTGGAAAAGGACATTACATTCAAGTCGTGGAAAATGATACAGAAGGTGAAAATAGTACTAAGTATTCCACTTACGTTAAATTCAGTGCTTGAACTGCAGAATGATTTAGCTGAGCCTTCAAATGCTTTAAATATTCCTCCATGCAATGCACACAATTAGAAAACTATTTCTGCTGTAATTCACTCATTTTCAAGGCGATGTATTTTGAATGAGGGTTTTGTCCTACTTGTTAAACCAATTGAAAAAAACACTACTTGGCTCACAGACTAATCATGTTAGATTTTTACTAGCCTGATCATTTAACAAATTACTAACAATGAAAATTTCCTCTGTGTTCAAAAGACTTCTGTTTAAAATATTCCAAAGCAGCCTTGTAATACTTAGAGTAGCAGTAAGCAAAACCACTTGAGCTTTACAAAAACGTATGAGCTACACAAAAGCAGTGAAATTTAGATTGAAAACAAATACTTTATTTTCTTTTATCTGCTTTGAAGCCTGCTCTTCTTGTGTTCAAATACATTGGAAATGTATCTGCATGAAAAAGCGTAAGAATAGGGTTACAAAAAAGATCATCTTTATTTGAAGGAAGAAACCACAGCTTTAAAACTGAGGCTACATTAAAAACTGTCTCTAATGCTTTTTCCTTTAAACAAGATTTGAACTGATACCTTAAAGGTTAAGGTTATAAAGGTTGAGGTTTTTTTCCTATTTTTAGTGGGAGAGAATTTTTTCACAGTCTGCACAGTAATTTTTAACGAATAAATTTTACTCCATAATACTACCTTGAATTTAGGCTCTCAGCAGCCAGTTGTGTTTGCCTTATTTTACTTAAATTTTAAGATTTGAAAACTGTCCTTTGAAGTGACAAAAATTAACCTTTAATGAGTATTCCAGATAACCTTTACCATGCCAACTATTATCGCTTCACTCTATGGACACAGCTAGACTAAGCTGAAATATTTTCAAAGAACTCACATCAATAAAGTAAAAAATCATCTTATCAGAGAGTTACTGTGTTATACATTAATAGACATGGGCCCAGATTTGGCACAGGAAGCCACCAATGCAACTTCTTTTGTGCCTTATCTTACAGCTCATATTTTAAACTGCAGGTATGGGCTTATCTTTGCCAAAAACCTTCTTCATACCTGAAATTAAATAATGCATGGTGATGACTCAGAAGAATTAGCTTGCTCAGTATTAACAAGTGTACTTCACACCTAAGCTCCTTTCAGATAGTTTTATTTTTTACTGTTGTATCTGTAGTGTATTTACTGAAACACATTTGACTCAGTAGTACTATAGCTTTCGTTATTAGAGGTTCTCAGGTGTATCTTATTCTCATGCAGGAACTTACACGCCAGGACACACATTAATCAACATGTCCCAAAACACATCTGTGAAAGCATAAAAGCTGTCACAGCTACAGCTCTCAATTATGGTTCATAGACTTTCTATATAGGAGGAGTGAGGACAGAATACCAATGCTGGATTAGTTTGTTAACTTTGCAATCTAAGGAAAGTCATAATTGTAAAGCTGTTTGATTTTTGTTTCAATGAAAAAGTCCCTAAAATTTAAAATATAGGGCTTTATGAAGGCAAAAAGTCAGGACAAAGATATTTCAAATCCATGCACATGTCTGGGAGAGGAAAACTGCCTCTGGTACCAGAAGCTGATGTTGGCTTGGTCCATTTTGCTGCAGAGCCTCCCGTCTCTCCAGTCTTCCTCCCCCAGACTTCTCTCCCTTAAAACCTCTGGCTTTAAATCTTTTCTTCTAGCTCCTCACAAGTGTAATCTTCCCAATCACTGAGTCCCAATGCTTTGCCTCCAAAAGTTCCACTCCCCTAAAGCTCTCCCAAACCCTCTTGTTTTTCCTACTTTACATCCATTTACTTTCCAATCCTTTTGGAACAGACCAGAATCTACTAGACTAGACTAGACTTGCTCAGCAGGAAGAGACTTACAGTGATCATCTAGTCCACTGTTTTATCACTTCAGATCTGACCAAAAGTTAAACCATGTTATTAAGAGCATTGTTCATATGCCTCTCAAAAACGGACAGGTTTGGGACACCGACTATCTTTCTAGGAGGCTCTTTCCAGTACTTGACTAACTTCGTAAAATATGTCCTAATGTTGTCTGCGTCTCCCCTGAGGTCTTAGCATCAAATTCTCTCCCACAGAAGCTTGTGGCATCCAAGCTCCCACCCAAAATTATTCTTTTCCTGATCCACTCCTTCCAACTCCACACTGCACCTGAAACCTGTACACACCAAACCCAAGCTTTCACCAGACTGGTCTTGTAGCCCATGACACTGGAATTACTCAATATTGCTCAACATGCTCACTACTTTTTGTGTTTTCACTTCTGGATAACAAAGTAAAATCACTGAAGACACTTTCTAAAAGTGAGCAACACTTCTGAAGTTAGGCATGTCCCTAACCTTAGTTGGGCTGATTCAGGGCTCAAGACTGAATATTAGGATTTGTGCTTCAGAAAACCCAATTAATAGTCTTTTTTCCAGACATTTGCAGTCATATTGATGACAGTAGTTCTGTACCTGCTCAAAACTTCTTTGAGAAGGTCTGTTCAATCAGGTCATCCCACATCCCAGCATGTTCTTAGAAACTCCTCAATTATGAGGTGGAGGATCCAAAAGGTCTGCTGCAGGTAATCATCACCTGCAAAGATCTGCACACTGACCATGAGCCCTACCTCCACACTTATCCTCACAGACCAAACCAACGGGAGCAGTAATAAAATCTGGAGAAAAGAAAGCTGGACAGCACCCCAAAATGTTCTTCCTTTATGCCTAATTTGCTCATCTTCACATTGCACTAAGAATTTAAAAGCACTTACTTTTGAACATATTTTTGCATATAAAGCAGGCAAATTTATTTTTAAATGTGACATTAAATTTTTTGTTTGTGCAGAAGACTTAAGCAGTTGTTACAAAGAAAAGTCTTCCTTCATTTTAAAATGGATGTACCAGGAATCCCTAAAAGCCAAGGTTCAAGCCTTTGTGATTGGTAAAAGATTAGCATGGCTTACCAGGAAAATTGATAATTCTACCACTTAAAAGCAGCTTGGAAGACGAAATGATGCATTTTGATAGCTGTGCCCTTAATTAACTTTGTGTCAAATATCATAGGAGAATATCCTTAATAATATAAGATAGAGTGAGAGAGGAATGTACTAGACAATACTGTTTCTCCTAAACACAGTGCTGATTGAGTATTATTTTCCCATAATAGACAGTTACTGAATAAAATTTTTAAAGATTCATCATATTTTGCATTGGTAGCCTAAAGGATCACCAAAGTGTATAAGGGCATAAATGAGTCAGAACTTCAGACTTTCATTTATGTTTATATTCTGACAGGACCTGATGCATTTACAGTGCACTACAACTTCGAGCTATGCTCTTAATTTACTTCAAGCTATTGTATGAGGATATAATGAATAAAGTCTTCTAATATACTTATGGAACAGATTGACCTAGTAAAACTAACCTTATACGGAGCCATGTTTAGGAATCACCAAGTTAATATAACTCTATCAAATATTGTTTGGCTTTGGACATTTTTTTTACATGACAACATTTTTCATTAAAGTGCTCGCTATCTGGTGTCCCTGTATTTTTTTTTACAGCCTCTCTTCAAATGTGGTGACTTTCTGCAAGCATATAAGAAATTGCAGATCTCCAGCCTTTTCCTTGTTACACCAAGGAAGAAACAAAGCACAATGACAGTGCCAGGGAAAATAGAAAACCTCTAGACCCCAAACTAAGAATGTCTGCTTTTTGCAAAGACAAGCTTTAAACCTCTACTAAGTGATATACATTAGGACATAATCTTTTAAGACTCAGGCTATATTTAGGTAGTAATTCTGGGGAGGTAGTAACTCACAAGTACCACTGCTCAGAGTTTTCCTTCTCCAGCATCAAAGGATATATGGATTATCTGAATAACTGAAGTAGTGACCCCCTATGATGTAGAAAAATAGGAGAAAGAAAAAAGACTCTACACAATAGATTCTTTTAACAACAGAATAGGCTAGAGAGAGCAAAACTGCAAGCCATGCTCAACCCTTAAGCAGTCAGAATCAAAATGAGCATGAAGTAATTAATTTGTATTTTAGATGACAGTCTAGTGTTAGGAAGTGCAGTAGGCAGTGCTTGCAGTCAATATGCTTGAGGCACTACCTTGCGTAGCACTGTCTGGTTGTTTTTAGGACGGCCACCCAGATGGGTAGCATTAAGGATGTTGTAATACTCTGTTAGGCCACTCTGCAGATGGAAGTATATGGGCAAATATAATACACAGCAATTGGCAGGTGCTCTTAATTTGGGGTCTGGATGATTAGAGATTGATAGCTTATTCTGTTCTCAATGGACAGTGAATAAGAGTCAGACCCCATTTCATGGAACAGAAAAAACAGTTAGCCAAAAGGTCAAGGTTTTCCAAATATAATCTATGTAACTGAAATAAGACAATTACATCCTTGTTAGTGTATTAACACTTCAGTTACCCAAGTATCAGATTCCTTTAAAAAAGCTGCAAAGGAAAAGACACACTACTGAAGTTAAATAAGCTGGTTTGCTCTTCTGGTAGAAAAAAGTATTCTGATGTTCAAAATCAAAGACATGGAAAATGCTTGACCTCTTCCTACAACACACACATCTCCCTATCCTTGTTTTCCACTAAGAAACAGTTGGAAATCAACTAGCCTTTATAAATCCGAACCAGACTACTTTGATTTCCTGCAGAACACCACATTTTAACTCAAGGTGTCTCAAACTACTAAGTAATCCAAAGTTTTCAAATATCTAGAGTGCACTGATATAATCAACCTCTTAAAGTCATAGAAAATAAATTGTAACACAGCTCATTTTCAAGACTTCAGTTTACTTTTAACCACATGAGACAACAAATGTCTCTGTTTCATACACAAGATGCAGGCTTTAAAAAAACCCAGAATTGTGTTCATGGCAGACTTGAATTAAAAATACGAACTGTGGAGCATTCTAAGTGATTTAAGTTCCTCCTGTTCCTCCTCTGCTCACTCTTTCAGCTTAATGCTGATGGAACATCCCTATAATGCTGATTCGGTTTTCTATAATGGAAGAAAACGAAACCAGTAAAAAGTTTGACTAGCTTTAGCTATCTCAGCTAAAGCAGATCCCAGAAGAACCTGACAATCGCCACACATGGCGGAAGGAAATGAGAACACAGGAGGGGGACTAAAGGACAGAGCTAGGGCAGAGAAGCTGACCTCTTGGTGGCAAGCAGCCAAGTAAATGAGCTCAGCTGTGAAACTCTGACTTTTCCCATAAAGATAATTAATTTCTCTCATAATTCCACATTTACTTTAGACTACTGAGCGCATATACACACCTTGCTGTTTTGATGCAAGATGATTCATTACACGGTGTGTTGCAGACTTAAAGCACAGAAACAGGGGGATGACAATCAGCATTTTGATTTGGGCTTTATCCACATGTGGCTTATCCTTCTGCCTCCAAATTCCTTTGAATTAACAGACTATTAAGCACATATTACAAGTAAAATGTTAACCTCCGAGTACCTACCCTTGGAAACACACATAAACCATTCCAATGATTCTAATACTTTGTGGGGGAGAAAATATTTAGGGTTACTGAGTAAGAAAGAAGTACATATCTTGCAGAAATTAGGAGATACAATTTAGGACATACAAAAACATGGATTTGATAAAAATGCTGTGTAACATCTGGGAAATTATTTAAAACCATTGCTTAAAAATAAGAGACAGATGTCAAAACTGGAAAAAACTTGGCATTTTAGATGTTAACTTTTGCAAAAATGTCTTTTAGTACTACAGATTTCTTAGGTTTATTCCAGTCATTTCTTCAATATTATCCTGAAAGTTATTAAATTAGGAAGCAGCATTACATTACAAAGAAAAAGAGATGGAACACTTTTAAAATATGGAAAGTAACTAGAAAATTCTGCATATGCTGAAGATATTATCTCCTTTGGTTTCTGTTCTTATTATTTTTATTTTTTTTTTTGTGAAACAAATGACACTACTACAATTTAAACTGTGAGCCTCCTTTTCCTAGGAGCTAGGCTAATATTACTCACAAGAATAGTCACTGGGAAAAAAAGGGCAAGAATTTGGTATTCCAGTAAGCAAGGGGTAAATCTTCCATATGCAGTCACTCTTGTCCCATGTAGATAACATTTTCTTTGCTACACTGAACACTTACATGTGAAATTGTAGAATGAGCTATTAAAGGTAACCATAATGTTGTATCTGTGGGAATTGCTCAGAGACACCTTTAGTTTTAAACAGAAATATAAAATAATTTTAGCACCCAGATATGTATTATTTTTACTTGTTACAAACACTTTCTCCTTTAAGAGGAGTCTGGAGGCAGGAGGATAAACCCTGTTGGGTTTGTCCCCTGTGCTTACCTAACATGAACACATCTCTGGTCATTTCTACTACTATAATGAGAAAGAATAATGCAAAGGAATATAAGGAATATTTTTTATGATGAGTATGAATTTATGAATGCTACTGGACAGTGCTGAAGCTGCCTTGAGGATGGCTGGGGTGCGCTGCCATAAGCAAAACCTCTTTTCAACCATGGTTGAGATCCTGGTCCGCTACACACCTTTGTCCAATAAGGACAGTAACTTGGACATAAAGTGTTCAAAAGGCCACAAAGAGAAATTGTAGTGTTAGGCTGAACCAACTTAAAACAAAATTTCATGTCAGTTATTATCTCTCACAAACACTTTGCTCTTCCAGTTCTGGAAAAGAGCTAATGCTTCTGTTTTCATCAAAATATAATGTCTGTTGTCCATTGCAAATAAACCTTTGACAATTAAAACCAAAGGAAAGTAGAGGCAAACTTCTCATATTTGTAACAGCAGCATAAAAATTGCTCAACACACAATTCCAACAAGGTGGAATTCCAATCCATGCAGACAAATGGATTGTAAAAGATATGCCTTGTTTCCATTTTTCAATTAAGCAGGTATGAACAGACAATGCAATAATTACATATGTGATTATGTGATACCATATAGAAATATCCTTACATATGGAAAATGAGAAAAACAAATGTAGATTTTAAAAAAAGGTTGCAGTGAACTACACTGCTGATAATAAAAATTATAATCTGGACAAAATTAGGAAAACCAGAAGGAAAAGAGATTAACAAGAGATGAAAGGTACATAATAGTGACAAGGATGGATAAAAGGATAAATAGTGCAAATCCTTTACTTGGTTTTCAACACAATGCCTTGTTTCTTTTTATGAGGCGCCTTGTGAAGATCATACTTTTCCCTATTTCATCACATCATTTAGGTTAAAACTCAAAATACAATGATAAAGATACCAACTTATGCATCAAGATTACAAATTAGAAGCTACTTGTAGATCAGTTGAGCTGCAATTATTTATGGACTCAATTCTCAGGCAAACAAAAGAAAAACAACTGCATTCCAGCTGCAGAAAAACCAGGCTAAATTCAAACTACTGTTAATGTCACTATTTTCTTCATCCTCAGCACTAATATGAATTTTACATTTTTTCAAATTGCTAAATAAACAAAATAGATCTCTAAATAGGATAAGAAGATAATGATTTAAGACTACAAATAATCAACATCTGCCAATGTAATACTGCATTCTCAGGTAGGAAAAAGTACACTTTCTCTACTACCACAGAAAGGAGTTCCATATTTTAATACTTAGAGTTCAAATAAATAAGTAGTATTGTTCCTCCTTAGCCGCTTTCGAATGTTTTAACAGACCTTTCAACTAACTTGGCACTGTCTGCCTCTCATACCACGTCTGCCTAAAGGTCCTGTAGCCAAAGTAAACACCTTGTATTTAACTAGCAAAGGCCAGTTTGGAAAGAGAAATTTACTAGTTGACCATAAGTTGGAATGGCTAAATCAGTGATGGGAAAATATTTTTTAGTCTTCTGTCACCTTTTCCAGGTTGAAGGCTGCCCTCCTGTCTCTTTCTCATTATAAATACACATACACGTGTACATACGTGCAAAATGTAATTTGTTTCTAGTAAAAGAAAATGAAGAACATATGAAATTTAGCCACAAAATTTACAGTCTTTCAAAGTAACATTTATGAAATAGAAGGTTTTCAGGAAAAAAAACATATTAAAGCTTTTTCAACAAAAGTATTTTGGTGCAAAAAGTGGTTTTAAAAAAGAACCCCAAATTTTAAAACCTTACTGAGATTACTTCCCATTTGTGAGGGACAGAGGGAATTTAGTTACAGAGGAATATAATGACATTTCTCAACAGGTCACTTCATCAACCTTACCAATTTTATCTTCATCCACATAAAAGTAACCAAATCTTTCATATAACTGCTCCTGTTCCTCTTTCAAGGAACAACAGCCCATTTCTCATATTGCATTAGCAGCACTGTAAATCAATTTTACATTTCCCTTAGGCTAATTTGGAAGATTTAACTAATCCATGGCAGGGTAAAAACTAGGCACAGATGAATTGGAAATCAATAGATTCAACTAGGTATTTAGTTGTAGCAGCACTAAACAATCTGGAAACTTTTTTTTGATCAGTATGTACTTTGGGCAAATCCACTGAATTAAGTAAGGCTAGTATAAAGCACCAAGTTGTAGTTAATGTCACAAGTATCAAAGCTGTGACTGGTTCTCAAACAAGGCACTCTTATAGTGTTTTCTGATCCTCGACATTTTTTTTAAGTATAACTATACCTGTTTATCTAACTGCAATAGCTAGAAAAAGGTAAAAAGTTTTCAGGAACCATTAGCTTGGATTTATTTCTTTAAAGCAATTCTCATAAAATTCACTTTTAAGTCCCAAATTTGTCTTTTAAAATGTCTATGGTAGATGCCACTACTTCTCCTAACCCATGTTTGGAGGTTCCTCCTGCTATAAATCAGCCCCAAAGTAATGCTTCTATCAGTAGATCACCAAACATTTTTAAAAGAGAAGTTAAACTGTCTTCTGTGACTCTTGATCTTCTTTATGGAGGGAAAAAAGCACCATTAGATTAACCAAAAAGATAATAATTTTTTAAATCATGTGAGCAGTTTGTGCAATTCTATGGGGCTGTTGGTGTGCTGTAAGCAGATCCTGCTCAGCTGAATCAGTAATTAAAAGCATGCGTCAGCTTTTGAGCTAAAGAAGGTGACTCTTACACTATTATCTGCACTAGCCTTTTTAGGAGACAAAGACTAATACTGCCCAATGTCACTTACACAAATATTTAGCTTTTTGCATTGTCTACTGCTTAAAGCAGGTCTTTTGATACACCTACATTTCCAGAATACTAATACAAACTACATCTGTTTAAAATGAGGAAAGACAACAGCTCTGGAGTTCTTTGTGGGAATGAGGCTGTCTAGTCTTTTTTGTTGTTGTTGTTATGTTTTTGTTCATTTCTTCTTTTCTGTAAATTTATGTGAATTGGAGATTATAGATATGGTAATTTCATGTTACCTTGAGATTTAAAGTTAAGGTAAAACCTCTCTTGATACAACAGAAGTGTTTATGTTATATATAGAAGGGGACCCTTAATACAAAAGTACTCATCATCTCTTCAGTATTTACTGTTTGTAAAAACGGCAGCTGCTCTGATTTCCCGCAAAAGAAGTATTTAATATATAAGTTTAACTACAACAGATGTTCTCTGCTAAAAGGAAAATATCTGCTTTTCCAATGGGTGTGTAAGGATTCATCTTTCACTTTCTTTAAAATCACTCAGTCACTGAGTGAAGTTCTAGGAACATACTGTAACAGACACCAAAGCTGTTCTCTCTGGATCCACTGCTTCACAGAACACTCCATAATTGGTTATGCATATTTGTTACAAACCTGACTATTTGCCACATACCAGCTGCCATATTTTGCAGTTCAGAAGGAAGAAGTTCTGCTCAAAATCATAAGCACACACAATAGGATTTCCAGCCTCCTCACACATCCAGCTCCAAAGCCACTTTCCCCATAGCATCCAACAGAGACCTGCTGCGTGGAAGACGCTCCTGCCAAATCCTAGTTTTGTGTGCTCTGGCATTTTGATGTAAATAGTTTGGTGTTAAAAAAAAAAAAAAAAAAAATCATTTTCCTTTTCCAGACATGTTCTTTTTCCACTCTCCTTGTATTTTGCAACAGTACAATTATTTCTTTTTGCTGTAACTTGATAATTTATTTTTAGGTGACCAGAACTGGCAGTTCTACACAATCTGTTGGGCACAGCAATGGTATCTATGCAGGCAGGTGCAACCAGACTCTGCTTATACCCTGGTCTGGCTGCACACAAAGCTGCATTAGCATGGACATCCCCTTGCTAACATATGTATTGTGCTGCACCACTCTAGACAGTCACACAGCTTCCAGCAAAGGCCTGCTTCACATCCACTTGGCTTCTGCAGGATTGCAAAAGTCTGGTGCCAGCTGTATAAACACGTCCAATGTGCTCAGAGGCTCAAATATAAAAAAAGCAGAATTTGCTTAGTGTAGCTGGCCAGAGACATGAAATATGCTGAGGAGCACCTTTCTGTAAAGCTGCAGCTTCTAGAAAAAAAATAAGCTCTCAAGAACCCAAACACAAGCACAACAAATCTTCATGGGGTCAACTAGACATTAGCAATGGAAGATGTAATGCAGGACTTGTGAAGAGTTAATAAATTACAGTCAAGAGGAAAAGTACAACCTGCTACCACGGACACAAATAGAAATTGGCATCTCAAATTTACTTGTGTACATTTGGCAAATCACAGAAAGCATTTTATATGCACTCTTCTGGTCAACAAAAAAGGAGCTGCTTTGGTGTCTCTCAGCAGGACTCGCCAGATGCAAGTTCAGTCATGCATCTGTCAACATTCTGAAGGGTGTCACGTAGGTCATGTAGGCTTTGGGCCTGCCAGATTTCCTTTGTTGATTCATATTTGCAGTCACAGCCTTATTTCTACTTTAGCCTTTCCTGTTTAAAGTCATTTTTTGGCTTGAAAGGTACAGTTCAGACTAATTTAGCAGACTACCCCAGCAGAAAACGTTTGACAAGGGCAGGATTTTTGTCAAGATGGATGAAGTTAGGATCCAGCAGACTCTACTTACAGATGCAGGGGACCAGTCCAGACATTTGCTCTGGTGAACAGCACAGTCTGTCATTCTGCTCCCCATCATTTCCAAAGGAGATGAACGCTGTTCTGATGCACAACATATGAGTTAATTGAGCTCTATACATAAAAGCATCAATTAGTATTTCTCAAAATATAATTACAGTTTTCAAAACTACTTTGGAAAATAGGGAATTAAACACACTTGAAAAAGTGAAGATTTTCATGCACCTAAGGGTAGAGTCTTAAGAACAGTTCAAGGAATGTTTCTCCTCTGATAAGGAAAGAATACTTCTCTTTCTTTTGAATTTGCAGACAAAAGATAGAATTTTTACATAGCTTTTCTATAGGTTACCTAATTCTGATAGATATCTCTTGGATGTCAATTAGTATAAAAGTTGACTTTTTAAGTTGGGAACTAGTTGTAATCAGAGATTAGAAAAAAAAAAAACGGTTACACATTTTCTATACCATTTCATAATTTTATCTGGATTAATATTTATATTAATTTTCAAAAACTAATTAGTATTTTGTAATGAAAATGTATGATTTTTATGTATGAAAATTTTGTTAGAATTAAATTCTGAAAGTTAGGTGATACTAGATAATTTTTCATCTCCATATATATGAAAGATGTCTTATTGAAAAAGTGCATTTTTAAACTTTATTTAAGTCTGTTATCCAATTAGTGTGCATATAATACAGTTTATGCATACATATGCATGAATATTTTCATAAGAACATATGTGATGTATCCAAAAGGCAGAATATATAACATCCAAACAAGGAGGAAGATGACAGGATAAGAAATTGATCAAGAGAAAAAGAAAGATATGAAAATAAAACCACTGAACTGAAAGATGTTCTCGAAATGCGAAACTAAGACAAATCAAGTTCTTTTGGAGGTGTAGGATAAATTGTGTCTGTAGTAGCCATCTATGACAGTGCTTGATGCTTAGATTCTGCCAAATCAAAATAAGTTAATATAGCTCCTTGCATGCTAAAATGGTATTGCACAACATTACAATGCAAAAAAATACAAAACAAAAACCAAACCAAAGAAGACAAAAAGGAAAACAAAAAAAGAGAGATGAAAAAGAAACTCCTGACAAACAACTGAAAGATGTGATAACAAAGGGAGTTCTCCTCTGTGGTGTGAAGCAGGATCAAGAGCAGTTTGTGAAGTAACCAGAGTAACCCACAGCTACATAAGGGCTATGATAGAATGTTATTTCCTAGAAGATATGCTTTGGGTAGAAACAGAAGCTACTAGGCAAGCTTCTTTGGCTTGTATTATGACAGTAGGAATGAATTATTGTAATGATTCAGTTTGGCTTTAGACACTGAAAATATTTAAAATTACATTTTGCTAAAGGGAGAATAAGCTGTAGACACATGTCAAGGCTGCACAGAATTATTAGGAAACCTGGTAGTGATTTCTCAGATAGCAAGAAGACTCTTCAGTCCCAAAGAGTTTAAATAAATTTGAAGAAAACAAGTACTGAGTAACTACAAGAAGGAACTTGAAACGAGTAGCATATCATAAAAATATCCATATTTCTTTCCTGCTGGAAAAAGCTCCTTTCAAGTTCACAGACAAAACTAAAAGAGAAGTGCCCTGAATTCCAAAACTGACCTGATGGAGTGGACAGCATTCTTAGGCTGTCACCACAGAGGATTTCATCATCAGCTTGAGAACCTCTGCAGTTTCTCGGAGCTAAGAGCCAAGAAGCAGGTTTTTCATTTTTTATCTATACGTATAAATTAATGGGAAATTAAAATCTTATTTTTCATTCAACACATCCAGGCTAGGACTCAAACTCAGATGGTCTTCAGTTCTTTTGAATAAAAAATATGGTATTTGCAATGAGACAGATTGAAAATTCTGCTCTCAGACACCATGACAGAAATTATAATAACAGAATTAGAAAATCCAAAGCCTTCACCAAGAGTAGACAGTGGTTCTGTCTGATGTTTCAGGATTGCTGACTTTTGTCTCAGGTTGCATTTTTAGAGGAATATATTTTAAAGTGAGTCAATGGACAGACTATAATTTTTGGTGGTCTAATACTAAATACAGAGTTTTGTATATAGTGCTTTTGAAGAGAAGTAAACTATGACCTTAATTATGTTGTAGCTAATATTTTCTATTTAAAAGCAATGATTATATGTCAACATGACAGGACAAGATACAGCAAGAACATTTTGTATAATGCAGCAGTTTCTTGCTACCTAAAGGCTCTGTTCCAGCCAGCTTCAAAAATGTATTTCCTTTTCTGTTTTGGCCTTACTTTTCAGAAAAGGACTCAACCCTACTTATGCTGGCTGGCTCCACTGCCAGAACCCCTGCTTGATAATGCATGAGCAAAAAGAAATACTCCCAACCCATGCCATGATGAATGGTGTAAGTAGAACACAATAACAAGAGGAAGCATCAAATACACTGAGAAGCAGAGAGCAATGCTGAAGATATGGAAATTGGAAAGAAATTTATTCAAAAAAAATCACTGAAAAACTGAGATAAGCCTTCAGTTCTATACATATTGCTTGCATGTTTTATGTAGGAAATGTGCAGCGCTCACATTTCTAGTTACAAGCTAAATGCCTTCTCCATTTACACCCACTTCCACCAGCCCAGAGTCTTCAGGAGAAAAGATCCTGCAGCTCTAAAGGGAGCAAGAACACATCCTGGTGAGGAAAAACACATCCTGGAAAGAGGATAGCCTGAAAGCAACACAGATTTCCTTTGTTGTTTCCTTATGGTTTGCCATTTTGCCTTTTTGCAAACTTTGGAAAGCAACTTTCTAGAGGTGACAGGCTGAGAAAAAAAATTAGCAGTAGTAGTAGTAAAGGGAAAGAGGGCTATTCTTAAAATGTATTATTTAAGTATTAATTATATTTTATAACCCCCCTGCCCCAAACTACAAATCTTCTAGCCAACATCATAATGAAGTCCAAAGAAATAAAACTAATCACCCTATCTTCCACTGCCTAACTGTTCTAAAGAAGAGCTATAATAGAAATACAGTCAGCTGCACAATTTTATCCTCCATCAATGAAGGTAGTTACAACTGATTTTAGGGAGGTTTGACTAAAATGTGGACAGTGCCTGGCCTGATTTAGTCCTTTTGGCTGGTTCTGCCTACAGGGAGAGGATGCCATTCATCATCATCGAACACTAAGGGCCAGATGCAGAGAGATGCAGGTATTGCAGAGCATTCAGTACTGAATAATAATACATATAACAAGTACATAAATAATGGACACATTCAGATACTTAAGAATGGATTTCTAATTTGCCAGTATATTGAGTGCCAGAGTACATCATTCAGTCACTGGAGAAAATAATGAATTCTTATCTCCAGCCTCATCTAAAGACAGCAGTTAGTTGCCTAAACAAAAGTGGCATTCAGAGGATGCCTCGCCTAGAATGAGGCTATATGGGGCATGGGCTTCAATGCTGAACTACTTAAACAGAGTAATTTTGTGAGTACTTCAAACACCTTTAAAACTTAAGCCAAAATGTGTGGTGGCTAGTATGGTAGCAGTTTCTACAGGAATCAGTTTTACCAATGTGAGACAGCACTCTACAATAGCCACAACTACTCAAATCCCTTTCAGTGTAATATTTTCCACTATATATATGCTTTTGGCATGCAAAGTTCCTGTCACAAGGACACTAAGAAAAGCTGGAGGTCTGTGTAATCATGACAATCCTTAATACTTGCCTAACCACAGTATCCAGAACAAAACTAAGTGCAGGGGGAAAAACCCTTAAAAAAGCCCTAAAAATAATCAAATAGGCACACATATGCAGCATTTTAAAAATCTAATCCTCTCTCTCTCTGTACTTCCATGTTGCAATGACCAACCAGATTCAGAAAGCATCCCCATGGGATGCACCCCAAAAGAAATGTTCTTAAATGTATTTGTAGTGCTCTACAGTTTATTCTAACAGTCCAATCAGCTCCAAACCACAGAGAATGCAGAAAATTTTTCTAAATTTTTTGTCATTTTAAATGACAATAACTGAAATTCAGAGCAAACATTCTGTTCTAGACTAAGAAAAACAAATGACAGACCTAGGGAAAACAGAATTTAAAAAAAACACTTCTTATGAACTTTGCCATTGTTTTTCATACTTATTTCTTTTTTTTTTTTTAATTTCACTGTTCTTCAAAAAGAGACAGGAACATTGCAGCACTCATCTTAAAAAAGTTCTCCAAATGAAAACTTTAATAAATATCTGGGATGAAGAAGGAAAGAAATGCCTTTGGGAAGAGATGACAAGCCTAAAGCTAGTTTAGTTGTGAGTTTCAACTTTTCCAAAACACTTGTTTCTTACTCCTAGCATCTGTTAGGCAAGAGGATCTCAGAGGGATACAGTTACCAATAAGGAGCGAAAAAACACAGAGATTAACAAGTGATCATGCTTTAAATTACAGTACTATAAAGAATATATGAAACACTTGCATACTTGGCTTTTTTTTTTCCTTGGGAAGATTTCATTTTAATTTATGGAACTTGAGCATTAGTATACAACTTTTGATACCAATTTTTGTAGATCGAACAGCTTTTAATAACAATATCAAATACTATGTCTTCAAAAACAAAAAGTAAAGACTATGAAAATAGTTTTCCTTAAAAAAAACCCTGATGCCCTGAATTATAAAAGTATGAGAAAAGAGTTTAAACATTAAAATGATTACCTGATGTTATAACAGGAAATATATATAATTCATCCTTAGTGTGAACTGCAAGTTGTCATCAGGATTAGGTTTTCAGATAAAATGTTACCAAATTTTTACTGGTTCAGCTCAATACCTCCTTCATACAATAACTGCAACTTTTTATACCTCATGCTTTTTCTTTTTTAAAAAGATTTGTTTAAAACTGTTTGCTTATCCTTTTATAAAAATAACAGGAAAAAAAGTCTCTACCCTAGTCTTGTACATACCTCTTGCAAAGCAGCTCCAAGGCATTAATTCTTTCCATAGGTTTGGAATTTGGGGCATAGTAGTACAATGTGCAAAATAGCCAATCAGCCACTACCATGAAATTTTATGCAATTATTACAGATTTCTGATTGCATTTGCACAATAAAGGCTGGTTAGAGTTTGGCAGCTAAATGCTGCAAAGAGCTTATCTACACCTTCAGCATCAAGGTCTCGAACCTATTTAGCTACTTAATGGATGACTCTCCAAAAGAAACAGGCTGTGTTTCTTTTGGAAGAGGCAGTGGCAGAAAAACCTTGTCCTCCTAGCACAAGAACAGAAACTTGCAATGCTTCCTATGTACCTTCCAGGCATGTGGCATAAATGCAGAAGTCAAGGAAAAATGCTGTGCTGTATAGGGAGCTGATGAAGCTCTAATGGGCCATAAGCCTGACTGCAGAAACTCAGAACCTCCTGTTAGACTCTGCGTATACATTAATTTTCTGTTAAATACAGACTTAGGGCATACATGTCCTTGAAAAAACATCACAGGCCTGATCCACATTTGCATAAACCAGTGCCAAAAATAGAATATTTTACTTTACAGACCACTGTGAAGTCACCTGAAATGTAATTAGAGGCCATCAGGCCTTGATTATAAGCTGATGGTTGAGACTTGGACAGCCTAGAGTCCTTTCCTGAACATTAGTATAACTTGGAAAAACACATGTTTTATTTCAAGTAGGCATTTTAGTTGTAGGCCATAAAATAATGCCAAACACAAAATGTAGTCTTGTCTATCATCACTTTTTTGCAGTTGTATGCATGGAAACCGATTTCTCCCAACTACTAGACACAAAAAAGCACCTGCATCTAAGGTGCCATACTTGTCCTTCAGGTAACTTAGGAATGAAGGATAAGAAGCATTTTAACAACTTGGGAGAGAGGCTTTTGCCAGAAGTTTGAACAAACACCATGAGGCAGTTTTCCATCAAAACAGCTAGATGTTAGGGCATCCTCCACTATTATTCCATAGAAAAATGGTTTAAAAATACTGTAATTTTAACTTGCTCTCTATTCTTCAATTTGATATGCCTTAGAAACAGATCCTTTACATCTATGACTACTTTTGACTTTTCCTTGTCAAAAGACCAAGATCCTGTGTTCCCAAGAGGCCATTTAGCTCTTAGTGTAAGATTCATAGGTAGCTTGTGACAGCTTCTAATCAAATTCTCTAGAAACTTCAGATTATTTTCTTAGCGAATATAAATTTTTACAGTGAGGTGTTTCTCTGCTTCTAAAAGATGATCCAGTAGAAGTTTAAACATTCCAAATCAGTTTTAGAAATAACATGACAAAACTGTGTCCATTATCCCCATTAAATTCGCATAAGAAATCTTTGTCAATGCAAAAGTTCATCTTATCTTTATTTGGCATTTTCAATCTCTAGAAATTGGTAAAAGTAGTAAAATTATCCTATATCCATATTAAATAGTTTGTAAGGTTGATCAGAGATTATTTCACATACCAAATAAATTCTGCTCATGCTCCTGCCAGCTCAGTTTTCCATCAGCGTTGGCACTATGTGTCTAGCCTAAATATATCTTCCCTTAAAGTACCTGCAAGCTATTGGTGCACAAACAAACAAAACCCCCTGTTCTAAACGACTTGAGTGTCCCAGGGATACAGCACTGCAGGAAAGCCTCAGAGGGAAAAGTCTGCCATAGTTCATGTAAACATCCTGTGGTCATCAGCACAGCCAAAGGTGGAATCCAACTCTGAAACCCAATACAATTTATGTACATAGGACATACCAGAAAGTCTGGATTTAGACAGGTATAAAAAGGAAACAGGAGAAAAATATTCTAGTATTTTAATTTTACTTTTACTTACTAATACATAGGGAAGCAAATACATCCTACCACAGGTCTACAGACAGAGATCTATTTTATGAAACAATAAGCTCTCTCTGAATGACCTAACATGTATTCTTGGTGAACCAATATTTCAACAGACAAATTGTGTTATGTTTAAGTCCTGAAATAAGGAGAACATTTCAAGATTCTCAGCTTTATTAAAAAATATTTCAAGCTGGTAAATAAAAGGGCTTCCATCAAAAAATTAAATTCTAAATCTCATTCTTGTAAATTCTACTGAATTTGCAGATGAATGTTCTCTATATAAGGCTTCTTTTTGAATCTACTACATCTAAATCTAATACTTAAGTCTATTTTTGGAAAAATGTGAAGTACCTTTTAAAAAAAAGGGAAGGCTAACATGCAGAATGAGACTGAAAATATGCAAATATAAAGATAGAACCTTGACTTGTTTCTAGTGCAGAAGGGGATAACCAGATACTCATTGGATAAGCCATGCAATGGCAATAGAACATTGAATTGAATGTACCAGAGTTAATGTTAAATGATGTCATGACACTAGCATAGATGCCATATCAAGTAATAGCATTCATTTTAGCCACAACTTCCCAGATTCCACACTTAATTTTGGTTGAAAACTAATTTAGAGCAACCCTTATTTTCTACTGTTAAAAGGTCCTCCCCCTAAATCATCATATAATATTTTTCCCCACTGCAAATACTTACAGTAGCCCTCAAACTAGAAATTACAGTTTTTTGGAGGACAAACCTAAAAGTTCTACAAGAATATCTGTGATCTGTGGAGATCACCATCAATGGGTGCAGAAGTCATCTCACATCACCTCCAGCAAGAGTCCAATTTTCAATTTTGTTTTTTCACCATTTAGTACAGTGCCAGTGAAGCAGCAGGGGCAGCAAATATCACCATTGGAAATGGGATGAAATTTGGTCAGGTTGTCTGTCATGAGTTTAGGAGTCTGTATCTTTCCTGGTATCTCCATATGTTTTTGTATCTGCAGTTTGGAAAGTATCTATCTGCTTCACATATGAGTCTCTTTATGTAACTCTCTTTTGGTCCTCAAAGCTTTTAATGCAAAAGCTCACTAGAAAAGTTCATAAAAAGAGATCATCCCTAGTATTCATGTGATCTTCCTGCTATGGAGGAAGATGTCCTACACGAGACATTGAAACCTGTGATTCGAGTCAGGTAATACAACAAATGTCACCTACAAAACTTTGTAGCCCTGGTTTTCTGTAATAATAAAAGCTGACACTATATTAGCACTTTATTAAAAGCTAATAATTATGACTCTCCCTTGTGACAATATAATGCTTGTAAAAATTCAATTTCAGCTAAACTAGTCTATTAATCATCAGGAATACTTAGGCTTCATGGACTGAAGCTTATTTTGCATAAGTGAGAGAGTATACAAAAATTATTCAGAATCACAGAATTGTTTAGATTTCAAAATACTTTAGGATCATCAAGTCCAACCATTAACTCATCACTGCCAAGTCAAATCATATCCCTAAGCACTACACCTACAGGTCTCTTAGATTCCTCCAGGAATGGTGACTCCACTCCTTCCCTGAGCAGCCTGTTCCAGTGCTTGACAACCCTTTTGGTAAAGAAATTTGTCCTAATATCCAATCCAACCCATTCTGGTGCAATGTAAGGCTGTTTCCTCTTGCTGTATCACTCTCTACCTAGGAATAGACACTGGAACCCACACTAATTTCTTTTCAGGTACTTGTAGATAGAAATAAGATCTCCCGAAACTCTTTTCTTCAGGATAAACAACTTCAGCTTCCTCAACTACTCATAGGACTTGCACCCACCATATGCATATGCACCCACCAATAGAATTTTTCAAAGTTTCCATTTAAATAAATTAGAACAGAACAGCAATATTTAAAATGCCAGACTTAATAAAACAAACAAATCCCTTATTTTAAAATGAACTCAGACAACTTTTTATTTGTTCTGGTTGTAAAAGTCTGGATTTCCCCCTTTGGCACCTGTTTGTAAACATGAAAGTTTAAAATCAACTCTGTTCCAATTGTCAAAACCACAGCAGGTAGTATAGTCAATGAATGAGACTATTCAGCAGGCTGACTACATGCTCCAGTGGGTACACTTGAAAAAGCAGCTCAGTTACACCTATTTTTGACCAACTATTTGGAAGATTCACCTAATTATGGGATACCAAAGGAAGCTCATGAACTTTTTCACCTTTGGGAAAGTAATAGCGGTTCCCAGTCTTTTTTTCCATGGTTTCTGCTTTATTCACTGTGGTTCAGGGCACTCTGACAAAAACCATGAGTCCAGTAAGCACAGAGGTAGAGAAAGATATTAAATAGTCTAATAAAAATCAGTAAAAAAATAGAGCACAAATTAAAAACAAAAAAAAGAAGAAAAATAGTCCTCACTGGGAAAATATGATTGCTTAGCATATTTATGTTTCTATTTAAATGTTCTTTTTAAACAAGAACATCAGGTACTTACTAAAATAGAAAGAAGACTTGCAGTAATTTTTAAAGACTAATGATCTATTTAACATGTTTAAAAATAATTTAAAATATACTGTGAAATGACATGGACGTACAGAAAACAAGTCTCCATCCTCCATCACTCCCAGGAAAGTCTGACTGATTTGAATCCAAATCAAATTCTTAAAGAAAAGCTTCATAAACCATTGTATTGACACAACTGCAAGTGCAATCAACATCAACCAGAAGGCTGAAAATTAGCATCTTCAGCTAG
The DNA here is from genome assembly GCF_030490865.1 of Poecile atricapillus. Classification (NCBI taxonomy): domain Eukaryota; kingdom Metazoa; phylum Chordata; class Aves; order Passeriformes; family Paridae; genus Poecile; species Poecile atricapillus. The sequence continues at coordinate 48,874,456 of NC_081251.1, read as the reverse complement.
AATGAAATGAAAACCTCTTTATCTGGTTATGCTTAAGTAGCTCCAGAAAGAGTTTTGTGGAACTCCCTTGTCAAAATCCAGAGTAAAATCTTTGCATTTACTCAGGGTATTCAATGACCAAGCTCCTGGAAATTTTATTCTCCTGAACTGTGCAACAAGTAAACGAAATACTTCCGTTCTTCCTCTCCATGGAAGTCCTGCCATCAGCTGCATGTTTGCACTTTTAAACAGAACTAGTGAAAACACAAAGCTTTATAAAATTAAACATTTACATTACCTAATGAGAAAAGCATTTGTGAAAGAAAGGATGAATATTTAATATATAAACCCAGCTTTGTGTTTTCAGTATCTTGAAAATGATTTGTTTTAAATTAAACCCACATATCTGATAGGAATTTCAAGTTAATGCATTCATTTAAACAATATTTTTAATTTTTACTTTCAGGAGCAAGGGAGGGAAAAATAAAAATGAGGGAGGAATAAGGTCAGGCCAACAGGATACCCAAGGAAAACATCTTTTACTCAGTTGCCAGAAATCCTCTAAGATGGCTGAAGATTGTCTTATCTTTATACAAGCCTAGTGAACATGGTGATAAGCAATGTAGTACTGTTAGAAAGCAATAATCAATAATACTATCTGTCTCAGAGGACTGTTTCATCAAAAATTCATGTCAGTCTCAAAGCTTTCTCTATAAGCTGTGTGGAACACATCTTTTGAGGTTTCAGCATGGTTATTCAGTGTCCTTGCAAGTTAACTCAGCCAGAATACAACTATAAATATTTAACTGGGTGTCATCTATTTAAATATACTGCTATACTAAATAAAGCTCTTGTGATCAACAGTTAGTTGAGCTGAACAAACTGGTCAGCAGACAGTTTTGCAGTGCCAGAAAAAATACAGACCATCCTTCCATTGCTACTTAAAAGGAGGACATTTATTCAACCACAATTACAAGTGTTAAAAGAGTATAAGGATTTAAAGTCTATAAAAAGAGTACAACGGGACTGTAGGAGAGTTTGTTTTGGTTTGTTTGTGTAAAGATAATTCTTTATTATATCTGAAAATATGAATATAGGTAGGCCTGCACAGCCCTGCACATTACCTCTACAAGCCTCTTAATAAAAAAAGACGACATGCATTCTGAAACTCAAAATAAATCGTATTTATTTTTCAATTAGCAAGTTAAATATTTCCTTCACCAAGATGTTTTCTAATCCTGTGCAGTTCAAGCAGCTAGTGTTGGAGTAGAAAATATCCTCCATGTAAATGTTACAATAAATACAAAACAAACAGCAACAAAACAAACAAACAACCACCCAGATTTCCCACAGCTATCGGGTTAACAAAGTTTACCATTTTCTCTTCCTGTGTGTCCATTTGACTGTGGGTAATGAAAAGCTGAAACCCCTCTGTATTAGTTTGGCCCGTCAGGTTCAGTGGAACCCTTTGTTGCTCTGTACTCCCAGCAAGGGCTTACCTGGCTGCCATCGTGGGAGGATGAGAACACTCTTCACCACAGTGTGACAGAAAGGGATAGAAAGGCACAGCTTTAAACCATGGAGCTGACATGATTTAGGAGTTTCCAAAGTGCCATAAAGCATACCACAAACTAGGAAATCCAATTATTCCTTTAATTTCATGGCAGGTTTTCAAACCTCTCATGGAAACTCTTAAACACCTTTCTTTGAAAACTTAAAACTGGAGACTGGAGAATTTATTAACCAGAGATGGTGCTAGAAGCTGTTAGAGTCCTTTGCTGTTAGAATCCTTTCCAAAACTACCATGTGTTTTGGGTACAAGCATTTTAATAGAAGAAAACTTGTCACAGACTAGGACATTCTTCAAGGTTACTTCAAGCAGGTAAGAAAACTGGACCTGAGCCAGAAGTAGCAAAAGAACTGAGTCCTATTGTTGACAGTATTTTTATTTTATATCATCAATAACAAATTACTCCCCATTTTCCAGTCTACTTTTTAAATTAAAGGAAAAATCTCCAACCAGCATATTCTTGACTCTTTCTTCACAACTAAGATTACTTATCCAAATAAAGGGAGTAAACAGCCATCCACAGACCAGGTTCCTTGAGTACCATAAATAGTAATTATAATCCATAATAGCAATTTTTTAAAAAAACAAGTCAGGATTAAGACTAAAGGCCAATTATTAAAAATAAGACAAATTTCAAGTTAAAGCTGTGAGTGATTACTTTCAGAGACCTCCGTTATTTGAAACTAAGCTCATGGTTTGTGCTTCGATGGTGTAAAAATTAAGATCACATACTCCAAGTCAAAACAATAAATATATTCACAGAGTATCCTCAGCATCAAGAACATAACTGGCCAGTTCCCAGCTACTGCAAGGACCTAGCACAACCTTTTTAACCTTTTCTGGAGTATTGCTTCTCAGAATTTTTTTTTTTTTTTTTGAAGGGTGCATGACAGGGAGTGGTTTACTGTTTTATTACAATTTATGTCTAATTAAGATATTCCATACTTCTTCCTTGTAAGCAGTTGCTTATTGTGGGACTCACTCAAGTCATTTTGTGAGTAACTTGCAGAGCTGTGGTGAAAATCAGTTCCCTTTTCCCAAATCATGGTGTCACTTCCATGTTACGTGTTTCCACTGACTGTGGGAGTAAGAGACGGAAGCAAAGAGGGGTTTTGGAAAAGCATGCGTAAGCGCATGCTTTCCAGCAACATTCAACAACAACCTGAACACCCAGTCAGCAAATCTGATGAAACACTGCAGACTGCTGCAAATGGCACTGGAGGCTTTGACTTCAGTACCATGCATGTGGTCCATAGAGACTATTTTGAGTCTTTTTATTGCAGTTAAGTTTAGGACTTAAGCTACTGCATCGCCACAACGTGACTACATTTAAATGGCAAGATGCAGCCAGTACACTACTAAAAATAAAGTTCTGAAGTAGCAGAATGGATCAAATTTTATTCCTGACATTCCATTACATTTGTGGAGGGGAGGGAGTGAAGATACCTTCATTCATAAGCAACAACTTTTTAAACCTGTAACTATAAAACAAAAGCACCTGAAGGTTTGCATTTTGAAAACAGCTTTGCAAATAACCTTTCTAGGTTTACAATGTGCTGTTACTGTAAATACATATACACAAGTCTGCCTATTGTGCATGTTTTTGCAAGGGCAAATAAATAGATATACACAAGTGTGTCTATTGCACATAATTGCACATATTTTTGCAAGGGCAAATACCATAGCACACCTTTCATATGCACACTTGGCACTAAATGCATGTTAGTGCTTTGCCATATGAAATAGCCACAGCAACAGGGAAAACATACAAAAGCAGCAAGCTCCAATTCTAACGCAACTTCCCACACCCACAAAAAACAAAACCTCAAGCCAAAGAAGTGGCATGAGATAGCACAATAGGGTGGAGCTCAGGTTAATCACAAGGACAACGGGTTGGCCTGTATATACCTTCAGACCCCACAATCATCCCTATTTATGCAGAGACACATAGAGATTATTCACCTTACTGCCCAGAGGGAGCCAAGGCAGGAAGCGAAGCTGCTGGGCAAATATCAGTGTAAATTATTGGTGCTTTTGTAACATAAGTGTGCCTGCTTTGGGGGTATTTATGAATTAGGCAAGAAATTAGCACAAAACTGTGTGTGCATGAAACTGTCTCCTGCTGTTCATAACCAAATATTGTCAAATTAGCAACAACCACACTTCCCACTGAGGGCTGTATATTTAAATGCTTTAAAAAAATCAAAAACTATTTTTGGATTTATATGAACCAAATAAGGGGCTGGAGCTGTGTTTTTTCAAGGAGGAAATAAACTTTCTGCCCATATATTTGCTACCTCTGTCAAAAGTGTATGACTTGATTCTCATAAGTTTATAGGGACTAATTTTTTAAATAAAGCACCTTGAGAAGTTACACAAAAAACCTGAGGACAGAGTTTTTTTTCTCTGAAAGACTAAAAGAAATGGAATACATATGTGGGGAGTAGAAATGCCATTTCAGATATGCAAACTCTCTGAAAATCACTGACCAGGTCAGGCATGCAAGCTTAATGGAGAAAGTAGGCTTTAGTCTGCAGCAAAAAGTGTTATTTACAAAAATAGTACAAGAATAGTGCTGTACTATAGGATGGTTAGGAAGAAGAATAGAAGAAAAGAACTGTTCAACAATACATTGAATAAATTATTGCACCAGTTTAAGTTAAAACATTAAACCAGACCTCAAGTAAGAAAAGGTATTAGCACAATTGGAAGCAGAACAGACTTGATGGTCCACTGGTCCCTTTCAGTACAGTAACTTGTGTTCTAGGATATTTGCCATAATACATAAAAGCCAAAAAAGCTGAAGAGTGTGGAATTAAACAAAGACATGGAGCAGGTAAAATTCAGCCCACGTTAACCTGTCATTTCACAGGACAGCCACAGGGTTCAGGGCCACACCAGCTCAGTCTTCTGGTTGGAACAGTAACAGATGTTCCTTCTGTACCTACCATGCATGAGAACCGACAGTAGTACACATTATTTGTTACTATTCCTATAACTTCTACAAAATTGAATACCATATATGAATATCAAAGAAGTCTGCAATTGGCAGAAGAGTTTTAATACACAGATAATTTTATGTGTAGGTATCTTTTCTTAAAGCAAAGTGCACTATATATTTAATTCTACAGTTTCGTCCTGAATCAGCAAAGTTGTTTCTTGTCTCTTATTTTGACCTTCAGTTTTAAAAGATTATTCAGAGTCACAAATGATTCAGGGACTGAGAGTTACTGCCTATTTAGCATGGAACTTCAATATAATGATGCTGAATCATTATAAGATTTGTTAAAAAAAAAAAAAAGAAGTTGCAATCTGTCATTACAGTCCATTAAGCAAGACTGGTTTAAAAAAATCTCTTAAGAGCTAGTACCATAACCCGGTTTGATCCACCAACACTAAAACGAGCATTAGTTTAAATTTACTAAACTGAACCCCCCAAACATCACAAACTATATTAACACTTGCAAAATTAAGCAGTGTGGATTTCAGTACATTTGTTACAACCAGAAACAGTAAAGTTCTCCTTCTGTAAGGTGAACTAGCATTTCAAAATTTCATAATACAGAAACATTACTTGCATTATATGTGTAGTAGTATACCTCCAACATCAAAACAGAAGTCTAGAGATACAACATGAAGATAATCTCCTAAAATAACTGCTTAAAACAATCAGGTTCTCTGACAACTCCCCTATAAACATCTTAAGTGGTTTGGAGTTCTTCACTTGTATCCCAGTGAACAATTACTCTCATAAATAGTCTCTAGTTAATTACATAAATGGTCCCTACAAACTTTAGTGAGGTTACTCCTGAAAGAAACAGCTCACCAAAGTTCAAAATGTATAGGTCTTTCCTTAAAACATTTACAGAGAAATTTAAATGAACACTTGGAATTATTAACCTTACTTACTAGTTCATAATTTTTCCTAATGCTACCTGTATCAATTCTAAAAACAGAGGGGCTATAAAATTTTAGAAAAAAACAAGCTATGAGCAATACAATCTCATAAACAATAAGAAATCCAAGAAAATAATGAGAAAAAAAACTAACAAAAAAAGCCCCTTAAGAGAATCTAGGATGAATGCCCAAAATAGCTCTCCCCCACCCCTAAAAAACACACTTAGACACACACAGGTAATTACTGCTTACTGATTTTGGGGGAGGAGCTTATGTCCAGCAGTCACCCAACGAAGGGGAAAACCAGATAAATACTCAAGGGTGCACTTGAAATCATCAGCTTCTGCTCACTCACCAGTGGCAGAAGAACTCCTCAGCAGAGGAGGATTCACTCCTCTACCACTCTGCATTGGAGCTCCACAACATTTTGGTATGTCATGATTTAATTTCATTCTCTTTGGTTTGAAGGTAACTTCTTCAGGATGCCTGTTTTGTGGAGGGAAAAGGGTTGATACTTTAAGGGCCAGTGACAGCATCGTCACGGCCATTGGGGCTGTTTGTAAGGTTACAGGTAAAAATCAGGTTTCAGCCTTGGAGAGATTTTTGCCACTGATGCTGAAGTAACCAGGACTTCATCTTTTTCTATAGCATTAGATAGAGGCAGTAAGATCATGGAAGTGTTTATGTATTTTCACTGAAAACTTTTCTTCTTTTCAGGAGTTTTGGTATATGGAACTCCTGAACTTACTTTGGAGGTCTAGTTAAAATAATCACTGTTTCTGAACACTGTTCTCTTGAATAAGGTGCCAATCAAAATTATTATTTCCTAAGAGTGAGACTATTGCCTCGAATCTATACAACAGCTCCATCCTTCAAAGTGATAACAGTGCTGATTGCCTTTTTCTTAGAGCATTTTTCAAAACTAGTGAAAGCAGATGGAAGTAAGCACAAAATAACGTTACTTTTAATATCAACAATTTAAGAAAACTCATCTATTCATGCTCCAAAACCAGAGCTAAACAGCTTTTCATTACAGCAAACTTTCTCTACCTTCTCTAACACAGAACAGATCTGGAAACATGCATTTACAAGTATCTTTACTGCTGCTGTTTTGTCTGAACATTGTCCATGGTGGTGACGGATATTTTTCTGAGCGATACCAGAAACAATCCAGCATCAAGGGGCCACATTTTCTACCATACAACGTAAAGAGTCAAGGTGAGTTTACTATCTCATAATAATAAACTAACACAATTATTCCTAGAGGTTCAATACATGAACAAAAGCTCTTTGCTTATACTACTGGCATTAAAAGTTCACTAACAATTTAGGTTTATTGAAATAATTTTATCACTGAGAAAGAATATACAGCAGAAACAAAGTAACAGCCCCAGATCTCTGCTTCAATATTGGGAGTAACACACCATGATTGTGTACATAAGGATGTACAACATAATCTTCAAATTTCTTGATTCAGCACTGGGGTTTCTAGCAACAGACCTGTTACCTACAACTTAACCTACATTCAAGAAGAACTTTTACATATGTTGTCATGTTATCTGTACTCAAAACAGACCTTAGGAGTGAATTCAAATATATATATATGATACATATGGGCAAATGAAGAACCCATTTAAAGCACAGAAAGACAAAATAAAATGATATATAGTTGTAAAAAATGTGCTATAAAGTTCTATATAGCTTTTCAGGAGTGATTTAAGCTTATGCTTTAATCATCAGGATAAGAACATAGTAACATAACAATTCTAGCATTAGTATATTTTAAAAATCCCTCTTCATTGCAGAAATTATTCTTATGGCAGCTTGGATAGGCAATAAATAACTGCAATGCTACATTGTTCAATCTTATTTCTGATTATCCTCTCTGTCCCTTTAAGTTGAGCAGGTGGCTATCCCTAATGTTTGAAACTATTTGAGCTTTGTTTTATTTTCCATGCTTAGGCCAACGTCTTCCTTAAAAATCTTGGAACTCAAAGCCTCTGATCCATAATGACTATTCAAAGTTGTTGTCACTAAAATTAAGAGAAGTGAATCTTCCTTGTAAACATACTACCTTAACCCCTGAGACTAGCATTATTTTCTTTCAGACATCTTCAGACTATTCAAAATAGCTTTCTTTTTTTGCTGTATCCCATCCACTTTTATTTAAAGTAATCACATTTGGGAGGAAATGAGGAAACTGAATGAGGGGTTCAGAAAACAGCATTAGCAAAAAAGCTTCTCTTCACCAGAAAAATGACATGGGCACATGTGGAGAGCAGAATTGCTGCTCAGGGCATTGCATCCACATTACCTTCATTCAGAGGTTTTTGATTCAGAATAGCTCTGCAGACAGTTCCTATGGACTGTCAGAAGGTGAGCAGCACACATGGAGCCCAAAGAGACTCTGGTCTCATACCAGCTGGTGTCAGTACTGGCCCCATACCAACCAGCTACAACCCACATGCTCCAAGAATCTCTGCAGTAAGAAACAAGTGAGAGCAGCATGGCTGGGAACCTTACCCTCCAGATATTTTCCTGGGCTATACCAAAATACTGTCACAGTTTCATCCCTTGTCTTCCTGGACACAAGGACTTCCTGGAACCCTAGCACTCCCAGATCAGATTTAGGTACGTGCACATAAACAGCTACTCTGAGGACTTGCTAACTAGAATTCTCACTGAGTTAAATGCTGCATTTCCTCCCTCCTCCCTCATTAACTTTTCATTGTGTTTTTCCATGACTTTACCCAGAATGGTTTACATATTTATACTATTTTTAAGTGAAGTATAATATCTACTTGGGTATCCTCTACCATACTTCACTTCTCCTCATAGTGGTTCTTCTTTCCCCCTCCATAGAAAACATTTGGGAAGTGGGAAACCAGCAACAAATTAAGCAAGAATCAGGGTAGACAGAAAATGGTGTGAAAAAGGGGAAATAAATTGTCCTGAGCTAAGTTTTCACTTTTATATACAAACACAGAATCTAATGTATCTAAATTAATATTTAGAATGAGAATGATTATACCAAAATCTGAGAAATGGAAAATGCTCCCAATTTAGGAAATGTAACAGAAGACTATATATAAGACCTCAATAGCAGGAACAGCCTACAGTTTTACAGACATGCAAGTCCAGTCAGTCAAAAGTGCTTGACAAATTTTGATTTGGTGAGCAAGCATTGAAATGGAGGATTTTTATGCATGGGTCTGGAAAATAAGCATCCTATAAAGAGTTTTTAGAAGAATTTAAAGAGGGAAGACTGCTGGAGATCCTCACTTCTAATCTGAGATGATCTCAGAAGAGTAAAACAGGAGCCTAGAGAACCAAATTAATTCAGCTTTTGTCTAGTGAATTGTTCCATTTCCAAGTAGTTCAAACAGCAATGGCAAGATTTTCATCATAGCTTACTTTCCCAATTTGATCACCAAACATTGACTTCTACAGATATAGCTACCAAGAATTTATCTTTTAGCTTTGTACACCTTTGTCAAAAACCAGCCTGGAAGTGAAATTTCAGTCTAAACCCAAACTGGTGACTCAGGACAACATAAAACAGATCACACAATTTCTGTTGGCAACCAAAGCCTGTTAAAGCTTCATTTAGTTTGGTAAAATTGTTTTAAAAATCTTGGTCTTGACAGCTCTCCAGAAAATAATTTTTAAACAGGTATCTCTTTGGCTTGAAATATTTGAAAAGCCCAAGGTGAAAACAATACTTTAATGAGGCCTTGCTATTCAGCAATGTTTAAATAAGCCATTACTGCAGGTTATGTTAAAATCTACATATTTAATTCAATACATATATAGGGTTTGATTGCACTAGAGAATGTAAACCAATTTTGCATCAAGGTATGTGCTGAGACATGTAAAAGAGCCAATCAATACTTCAATGTTCTTGGTATAAATTCTACTTTATTAATGGATTTAGCAGTCTTTTCCTCAGTGGAATAACCACTGCTTTTAGGCAACACAATTAAAATTACAATATTAATCTAAAAGCAGCACAACTTTGGAACAATACAGCTCACAGAAAATCTCTATAACAACATGAGTGCTGACATTGCCTTTAACATCTTAGGCAAAATTGGCAGGATGCACCATTCTGTGAACCCAGGACTGATATCTGCATCTAAAATATGGTAGAAGAACTAAGGAGATGTACTCTGACCTAAAGTCTAATGCAATTTGCCACCAAAAAAAATTGTCAATATATCACAAATAAATCACAGACCATTCTCGTTTTCTATGTGTAGCATTTTAACAGCTATCTTCCTTTTCATGGCCTTAAGAAGGATGAGATAGGAAGATGTGCAAAATATGTTGATATGCATTTGTGCTGATTTTATGCATCAGTAGAAAATAAAATGCACTCTCTGCACTTTCCAGATAAGAACAATTTCCCTGTCAATACACGAAGAAGGCAACCTTGCAGATCCAATAACAAAGCAAAATCAGATGTTTATCATAAGCATCTCTATTATTTTAAAAAATCCAAACCAATATGTAGAAGAATAGTTTCCTCTTTCACCTCACTTTTGTTTCAACAAGACTAGCCACATATTGGAATATGCAGTTTATTATCTAAGAGACAGACAAATAGCCATTGTATAAACTTTCATGTGCACATATATATACATGCAATACATACACTAGTCTTTTTGTGAGAGACTGAAAGGAAAAATTGTAGCTGATGCAACTGCTGATCATTTAATAATATTTTTAAAATAAGCATTCAATAGAATGTGTTGCCATTATAAAAAACAGAATCCATGCTCTTTTTGTATCCTTCAGTTTTTATTTTCAAAATGACTTCTTGAATTCACATCCATCACAGATATGCCAGTTTGTTCTATAATGCTGCCAGTTGTTGCAAACTGCTGAAGTAGTCTCACAGTATCTGTGTTAAACTTGTATGTAATGTCCAACAAATCAGCATGCTAATTTCAACATAAATTTGCTGGCTCCTCCAAGGCACACATAAAACTGAGCAGTGAGCTTTTTTGTTTATTTCTCTATTTGTGACATTTGGTTAAGTGGCTCCACCTGCTGTTTTGGTAACTAAGAAAATGAAGTAGTATTAAAAAAACCCATAATAGTGCCAGAATTCTTACAGCAGTAAAATGAATTATCAGTTGTGACATTGCTACTGTGTAAATATTTTATGACAGAAAAAAGTCTTTCAGACAATATCTGAAAATATAACATTCATATACTTACAAAAGAACCAGTGCCATGGGTGACTTTTGAATGTAGGGGGCAGAGAAGAACAAAATTTTCACCACTTAAATGTAGCATCAAGTTGCTTCTGAAAAGCTGCTGCACCTGCACAGACAACTTTCTGAGATTTCGTTCATCAAGTCTGATGACTTGCTAAATCTGTTACCTGTCTGGGATATTTTCTTCTTACTTAATGGTCTGCATCTACTTGCACAGCGTTTTTTAACCTCTCTGATGACCCTGAATGTATTGAAGCAAAAAAAAAAAAAAATTCTAGAGGCCTTATATCTCACATTTCCAATAAATTTGCACTTGTAAGGGCTGTGAAACACTTTTACTCTGAATGAGGCTCTTAGTGACCAACACAGCAGCTGAAACTTGACTTCTACAAGGTTGAGGTTAAATTAACCCTTCATGCATTTTACCACCATGCTACATTGTCTGCAAATATGCTGTTGATCAACCTGGCTGATTTGGTTTCCTCTCTCTCACAGGTGTGCAGGTAAGGGGGGAACAAGGACCCCCTGGTCCCCCAGGCCCCGTTGGACCAAGAGGACAACCAGGTCCTGCAGGAAAGCCAGGCTTTGGAAGTCCAGGTCCCCAGGGTCCTCCCGGTCCCCCAGGACCACCTGGGTTCTCTGCAATTGGAAAGCCAGGAGTGCCAGGTCTACCAGGAAAGCCAGGAGCAAGAGGACTAAATGGTGAAAAAGGAGAACCTGGACCTGTTGGACTCCCAGGAGCAAGAGGGCCACAAGGACCCCCTGGCACCCCCGGCCCCGCAGGACTGACTGTCCCTGGCAAGCCAGGACCACAGGGCCCTCCAGGAGCTCAGGGGCCAAGGGGCCCCCCGGGTGAGAAGGGAGAGCCAGGTATCCCAGGTATAAATGGACAAAAGGGAGAAAACGGATTTGGAATTCCAGGCCGCCCAGGTGGCAGGGGTCTTCCAGGCCCACAGGGACCCCGGGGCCCCCCTGGTCCTGCTGGGATAGGGAAACCTGGTGAAAACGGCCTGCCAGGTCAGCCAGGTCTGAAAGGTGACCGAGGTTTTCCAGGTGCACCTGGAGCAGTTGGTCTCCCAGGTCCCCAGGGTCTCCCGGGTGAACCTGGAGAAGTTGGCATCGGCAAGCCAGGGCCAATGGGACCACCAGGAGCAGCAGGTATCCCTGGAGCCAAGGGACATCCTGGACCTGCAGGGTTGCCCGGATCCCCGGGGCTGCCAGGTTTTGGAAAGCCAGGATTGCCAGGGATGAAGGGACATAGAGGGCCTGAAGGTCCTCCTGGCCTTCCAGGACCTAAAGGAGACCAAGGTCCAGCTGGTGTGCCAGGAGAACCAGGGCCAGTCGGGCCACCAGGGAGCATGGGCCCTCATGGACTCAAAGGTTTGCCCGGCGAGAATGGCCTACCTGGGCCCAAAGGTGACATGGGCCCTGCAGGCCACCCAGGATTCCCAGGGGCCAAGGGGGAACGAGGCCTACCAGGATTAGAGGGAAAACCGGGATACCCAGGTGAGCAGGGTCTTGCTGGTCCTAAGGGACACCCAGGGCTCCCAGGTCCAAAAGGCGATACAGGTCCTGCTGGGCTACCTGGGCTGCCTGGTCCAATGGGTCCACAAGGAGCCAAGGGAGTGCCAGGGACCAATGGTGAGCCAGGCCCCAGAGGGCCTTCAGGAATACCTGGGATCAGAGGTCCCATTGGGCCCCCTGGCCTGCCAGGAGCTCCTGGCGCGAAGGGTGAGCCAGGAGCACCAGGACTGCCGGGCCCAGCAGGCATTTCCACCAAAGGCTTAAGTGGACCCATGGGACCACCTGGACCCCCTGGGCCTAAAGGCAGCAATGGTGAGCCTGGCTTGCCTGGCCCCCCAGGTCCTCCTGGTCCCCCTGGCCAAGCTGTAATGCCCGAAGGCTATGTTAAAGCGGGAGAGTCTCGGGAGCTATCAGGGATATCTTTCATAAAAGGAGGCGTAAACCAAGCTCTGACAGGGATGCCAGTGTCTGCTTTCAGTGTCATCCTCTCAAAAGCCTACCCTGCAGCAACAGTCCCCATCAAATTTGATAAGATCTTGTACAATAGGCAGCAACACTATGACCCCAGAACAGGAATCTTCACCTGCAGGACCCCTGGACTGTACTATTTCTCCTACCATGTACATGCAAAAGGAACAAACGTTTGGGTTGCACTCTACAAAAATGGCACCCCAATTATGTACACCTATGATGAGTACAAGAAAGGATACCTTGACCAGGCCTCTGGCAGTGCTGTCATTGATCTCATGGAGAATGATCAAGTATGGCTCCAACTGCCCAATTCAGAATCTAATGGTCTCTACTCCTCTGAGTATGTTCACTCTTCTTTCTCAGGTTTCCTGTTTTCTCACATCTAGTATCCCACTTACCCTGTCCTGACACACTCTCCTTCAGACCATTTTAACCAGGCACTGATCTGATTTGTCCTTAGCAGGTCATGCAACTTTTGCAACAGGAATGGAGAAGGGAACGAGTAATTGGAAGAGAGTGGTTCAACCCTAGTAGAATAATATTGTATTGTTTTAGAGAATTGTCATAAAAAAATGTTTTGAATGATAATTGTCTGAATGCAACATAAAAATTTTATGAATTAATATAATACAGCAGTCTCTGTCCTTTTTTCTTTTTTTTTTTTTTTTTTCTTTTAAAAGGAAAATCAGAATTTCTAACTATCACAACTCATAACACAATAAAGGATGCTAAATTATATTTCACTATACTGGAATTAACTGAAGGCATCTTATTCCAAGTAAATGGTCTCAAATACACCACAGTCACCTCAACAGCTGAACAATACACTTCAGGAACATTCTAAATCCAGTTTCATCTTTAAGCTATCCGACAGGAGACAAGAACGACAACACTAATAGAGTGCATATCATAATCACAGTTTTCATTTAGTTCTACTGTTCTTACTAATTAATAACTACCTTGGAGAAAGGTACATTTACAAATTACTACATGTTACTGAAGATCTAAAGTTTCACAATATGAAAAAACAACCAGATTTGAAGCCTCAAAATCCACTTGGCTTTCTTTAACGCACATTGATGCAACAAACTAGTTCAATATTTTTGAATCTCCTAACATTCTGTAACTTTCAGAGTACTATAAAAAAACATTGACCAAATCCAAACCTTAAAAACATATCCTCACAAGCATGCAGACACTTACAAAAACAGAACAGCTTTAACACCTCGAAACTGGAGATAATCCTTGCCCTGATTTTTCCTGAACCATTCATCCCTTTAAAACACAATAGTGTAAGGAATATATTTTACTTATTGAGTAAATTTATCAGATGATGGCAGTAATTAAACAGTAGACATAATCATATTTACCATACAAATACATCTCACAAAAAATAGTCATTTCATCAATTTATTATGCTACTATGAAAAGTCAGCCTATGAATTATGAAATCTTAAAAGTTTGATCACACATTTCTTCCAATGACAGCTGCCATTCATGTGCTTTAAAAGTATCATATGCATATATGATACAAATATATCAGTTCATAAAACCTTATGACCCCTTAAAACTACTATAGTTGGCTTCTTATTTTTTTAAACCAGAAGATTTTAATCCCTTGCACTGAAAGTATGTAGGCCTATGTTTAAAATTTTTGTGATATTACCATTTCTTCATGAAAGCAGAACTTGAGGCTTGTTATGTTACATACATTCAAAATCAGCAATATCCTAAATACTTGATAATATACTGGGGTTAATAAAAAAGCTAGGATACATTTTGCTTGATGGTTGACCCATCATGAGCAAAACCATATTATGTTTTGGAAACGGTAAAGACCCACCATGAAATAGGTTAAATTCTTTAACTTGAAGATTTTTTTTTTTCTTTCTAAGTGCTGCTGGATAAGAAAACCCGTGGTTAAGGCTGTAAATCAGTAAAATAATAAATGAACATTAGCTAAACAGCACTTCCTAGTATTTAAACATAGCATGAGCTGCTGCCTATCCACTCTACCAACTTGGAACTTTTGTTTCAGAAACAAATAGAGGAACTGGATATGGGAGCTGGGAAATATGACTAAGTAGTAGGCTTCTGTTTAATTACTTAACATATGAAATGTATGCCAAAGCACATGCTTGAAATTGTTGGAGATGTTTGGCGCTAAGCAGCTCAGAACCACACTGCCCAGTGATTCCAATTAACTTAGAAGAAACTGGGCCCAGGCAGCATTCTTAAAAGCACAGTTCATTAACCCTTATCATCCATCCATCCATCCATCCATCCATCCATCCATCCATCCATCCATCCATCCACTTTAAATCTGGTTTTGTCCTTTATGTCTTTGTTCCTTGAACATGTGGGACTTCAGATAAGTCTAGAGCTTGGAACCTCATGCCTGGCTTTTTAAGTCTTTTCATAATTGCTCAGATATTAAGTCACTGAAAAAGCAACCCCAAAACCTGAAAAGCTATAGATGACACAGCAAATTGTGGCAAAAGCACAACTTATACTTTGATTTTAGCTTTAGATTTTCCATTTAGAGGGGACCTTAAGAAGGTCTATAAGATTTTTAAGTTTGGTTTTTAATATTTTTTCCACAAGAAGATTAGCAATCTATCTAAAGATAAAGCCCTTCCAAAACCACTGTTTCTTCTGGATCTTGGATATGAACGGAAAGAAAATCCAACATGAGATTCAAATGAAAACTTAAGAGCCTGTAATAGCACAAAATCACTTCTGAACAAGTACTAAAATTTCTGAAGCCTTACATGATCAAAAACATGAAGCACCCAAACAATCCCTTCTGTATTTAGTTGGAAAGCACAGCAAAGAAATGTAACAAATTTAGTTTTCACTTGCTTCTTTGGTACATCTTTTCACAATTAAGACAAATAAAGATATAACTGCTACATCAGCGTTAGGAACTACTAATATTTTGCACAGTTTTTGGAAGACTATTTTTCTTTTGGCCACCTTTGCTTTTTGTTTCTTATATCTGAAGTTGCATACTAAAGATAAGACATACATATCAAGACATCTAGATTCATTATCTTCTGCCAAGACCATAAACTTGTGATCAAAAACGTGTATCCCAACAAGCCTTGTTATGGGCAATTTTTGAAGTCTGCTGCCATATCAGTCATGATTTTTTTACTTCCAAAATGAAATATAATCTTGTAAACTGATTGAAAATATTACAAATACATAATTTTAATTATATTGCCACAGATGGTACAGTTTTCAGAAGTGTCAGGAAAATTACAGGGAAAGTAAGTCTTCAAGAGAGGGAAAGTAGCCTTTAAGACAAGAAATTTTACAAATTTCTGTTTTAAGAAGTTATACTTGGCAACATTTCCCAATAAAAGCTATTGATTTTTCTGTCAAAAAAATCATCAAATCTGAAATTTTTCAGAAGGAAATAATTATACAGTACTTCAAGCTTTTATTAGCTCTGAAGAGCACACTTTGTTTCCATAATATGTCCACATAACTTAATAGTGCAAAATACATTGCCCCATGATCTTTTCTTTAAAATTGCTTTTACTACTATCTATAAAACATCCACTAAATCCAACACAGTCAAGGTGATGTTAATCAGCTTACAGTCACAAAATATTCCAGTAATAAGACCAAACTCAACACTAAAGGACTGAGAATAAAATGGATTCTCAAGTAACATAATGCTCAGCAGGGATACAAACTGCAGAGAGCTCTCTTATAGGTATTACTAGGTAAGAAATGACCACATTGCAAATATCTGTGTCCACTGCTATCTGACACCATGCTTTTCTGATAGTATTGTTTCATAAAGTTTCCTTTCTTTTTTCATTTTTTTCAATTATTTTTCACAACGGAATGCCTAAAATAACATGACTATTTGGGAGCCCCCTTACTTTCCTTTTGCAAGCCCCAGCTCTGTTTTTTACAAGGAGAAGAGTGGGTTAATATCCTTCATCAAGCTGAGTCAGGACAATCATGCCTATCTGAAAGAGCCATCCAAAAAAAATATCATAGGGCAATTATCTAAGGCAATTACCATAGCTAAGACAATGAAAAGCAAAATCTATCAGACACCTGATTATGATCAAAAAAATTCTGTGAAAAAGAGAAGGGACATAGAGACACAAGGGCATACTGACAACAAATCAAAGTGAACTGCAAACACTCAGTGAATTTCAAAAAATAAAGTGGTCAGTCGTTCTGCTCCGCCACTGACAATGGCACCACTAAGATGACGTTTTGAGTTGGGAACTTTGCGTCCCCTCAACTGACCACTTAATAAGTTTACTTTTGAAATTTTACCTTGACTAACTGTTAACAAGCACTATTTTTCTCTGAAGGGTTAAACCCTCTGTGAGACATGGAGTTAAGTCAAAAGGCTGTGGTTTTCAGGCCAGATTCTGGGTTGTGAAAGACACTGAGGTTTCCTGGTATGTAGATGTTGGGATCCAGGTTTGAGAGTTTCCCCAGAAAGTTATGTGAGATGTGAAATTGAGGCAAATAAATCACTGTCAGCACTGATAGAAGACTAGTACCCTCATTCTTGTGTCACAGAGGGTCCTGAAGAAAAAAGAGATGCTTCATGGGAATATCACTGGTATGTTATACAGGAAGAAATCATCTCTGGTTCTTCTGACTCCCTGTTTAGTGCTTTAGCTACTGGACCATGTTATTAAATGGAAGATAAAACCACTCTGAAGCCTTTCAAAATGATGCATGACAGAGTATATCACTTTCTTGTATTACAATATTTAAGTAGAGCATATAATCTGCATTGTCTCACTTCTGATATTACAGAGTTTTATCCAATAAAACTTGTTCCTGTCAGTTACTACACTTTCCTATATTTTTTAACACTCTTATGCATGCATGTGCCTCTGACAGAAGCTAGAAAGGATTAAGTCATATCACAAATTTTGTTTTCAGATTCCAGATTTACATATAGAAATAGGTACCTGATTGATAGATATAAGCATAAATGTCCACGTGTACACACAAGCAGACACATATAAATAAAACTGAGAAACTAAGCAATTACTTGTATGACTTCAAAGTTTAGACTAACTTTTTTTAGATCTCATTAATTTCCAAATAACACTTAAAAAAATTCTTCTTTTTGCTGCATGATCCGTGCCTTTTTTAAAAAAGAGCTGTCACAGTTTGAAGAAGAGAATTAACAAAAATTCTAAAAAAAAAAATTACAGTTGGTTAGGGTTGATTTTTGTATCAGCAGAAAAGAAAGGATAAATTTATTTTTGTGTATGAGTGAGGTCCTAGGGCAATTCATAACTCCCAGTCACACTCTAAGCTCCAAGGGAAACACAGTAACAGCAACAAAACAAAGCAGTTTGGAAATATCTTGCTGGTTTTTACCATTTTCACCAAATTTGATGCCTGGTATCAATTTCCATTTTTGCTTCGAATCCCTTTGAAACAATTTTGTCAATTACATTTGAAAGGAATACAGAAAATGAGACAGCTGAGGTGAACAAAAAATGAGTTCTAAGAAGGTAAATACTGCACCTTTATCTAGTGAATGTTGCATCAACTAAGGTAGTTAAGAATTCAGAACTGAGCTGCATATAAATGTTTTACAAGAAATATTGTTTAAAATTATTTCAATTAACTGTGTGCACACACAATTGTTAGCCTTTATAATCAACTTATTATTTTGCATGCCTGATAATGTCTTGCTGAACTGCATCCAAGATGTTTTCCAATTCTAATTGATGTTATAGTATTATAATGTTGGTTTTGGGTAGAGAAACACTGTTATTAAAAAATGGTCTTCTGCAAATTTTAGGAAGTTCAAAACCTCTCTATTGTCTCAATACTACATGAGGAACTCTAATCAAAACTAGGTTGCTAAAGAAAATCATCAAATATGAGTTAGTACTTGAATTTCTTTCCCCAATTCATTTCTAATTTTCTATATCATTGCAAGATCATAAGGAATAGATTCAAAACACAGTTCAAGGGTATCCACATTAACATATCAATCACAGTAAGAAACCATTTTTCCTTCTAAAATGAGTTGCAATAGCAATAAAAATTGAAATATTGAGTGAAATAGCACATCAGAAATGTTATTAAAGATATCAAAGCAGTGAAATGAAACAGAAATAGTTATGATAAAGATGTTTTATTCCAGGGAAAACATGTGTTTACTATACAACTATTTAAAAACTTGAAAAGTAAAAGCTTTGCTGAGTAGCCTACTGTACTACGTACTATGTACTTGCAAGCATATTTGCTCTGGCAAGCACATGTAATATTTTCAGCTGTTACAGTGAGTCTTCAATGAACCCACTTACCTTTAAAAGCTGATATTTTATAGTTATGTTGGATAGCAGCCACCATGTCCTTCCAGAAGTCATATTTTTTCTGACCATTATGCTGTAAGCGTGAAAAGGAACCCAGTCATTATATCAAGTATCAGCTATTACAAGCTTTGAAACAGTGACAGAAATGCCATGAATTAACAAAATTATATGAAGTAAGACAGTCTTAAGACAGTAGGATTCAGGACATCAGGATTCAGTAGTCCCCAGATTAACATTGTGTAACTGCAGGCAAGTTATGTCCCTCTTAGAGGGTTACCATGGGAGGAGGGAGGGAAAACGAGAAATGCTTAATATTTGTGAGGAGCTCTAAAACATTACAGCAAAAAGGGGCATCAGATAGAACAGGAACTTACAGCATGAGCATCCCATCCCACTGACATTTGGGAAAAAGAAGTGCCCAGGGCTGCAGATACTGAACTAATTAATTAGCATGTTGACATTATCCACAGCGTGGCATTTGTATCACCTTCCACCTTAAGAATGACAAATCCCTTCACTATAATTTAGCAGTAGTGCCCTTCTGCCAAGAACTCTACCCCAAACATGGTATAAAACACTCATCCAGAAGCCTGGCTGAGCAGCAGTTCATGGCACTGTGCTCTCAAGACTGCCAAACGCCAGCTCTGGCAGAAAGACAGGAGAAGGTGATCCACGATTGTGAACAGTCTTTGGCCATTTCTAGAAAGCTTCCCAGGCATAGCAGAGCTGCAGTTGACCTCAGCTTCCCCTTCAGCCTCTCACATGGGAGAGGAAAACCTCAACCAGCTGAGCCCCACAACACTCTCAAACACCACAAACTTTAGTAGTGATGAATGAAACAGATGCAATTACACAGCTAGCCAGTATTACAAAGTACAGGATTAGCTACAGAGCCCATAAGAGGTGCTCAGTTGCAGAGTAATTTGGCAGCAGTAAAGCAGGTGGTATAGTCTTTATGTGTCATGGAATGTATTTCTGTAATGCTGCTACAGGCCTTCTGCATTAGGATAAATTTCAAGGCAAGTGTTAGCAGTTTCAGGGCACTGCTGCCCTCTGTGCATTGATACCTGCACTAATACCTGAATAATGAGCCATTTTGTAAGCGTAAAGCATTTTGCAGCGAGGAAAACATTCAGAAACTGGAAAAAACCTCCAAGCCCAAACATTGTCAAACAAAAACCAAAAACATGTAGCTTTTATATACTGAAGTAAACTGCTATTTCAGGCCAAACCTGCCATGGAGGCTTCCAGAGAACAGTCTGCCTTTACTTTCACAATCGGCAAGTCACACAAACAAGGTCTTTTGTGTATAACTGACAAGCACAGTTTGCTTATCATCCATCAGCTCTACAGGTTAAGAGCAGGAAAGATATGGTGCTGTGGCTTTCAGAATATTTTTTTAATCCATTCCTATAGCAAACTACCACAGAAATACATAAAAGAGCTAATAAAGACAAAAGGTTTCATATGTCAGCTTCAGCTAGCCAAGGATGCTAAACCAAGGGTGATTATTCAAAGCTACGTACAGGAGATACTGGGGACCATCTGTCTAGAGGCAATGCAAGTAGCCTAAGCTAGCACTCTTTTCAAGACAGACAGATTCAACTGTCTTCTCCCCTCACACTCCATGTGGCTGACTTAGTCCTTAGGGTTCTGGGTTTTTTTGCTTGTTTCTCTTAAAAAAAAAAAAAGTAAAAAAAAAAGTACTGAACAAAGTTACTCAGAGTACTGTTTTGAGGACAGATGCATAGTAGTTTAAAACTGGGTACGCTTCCTTCGAAACATTTGAACTCAGAGGAGACTAAAATAACTTAAACTAATTTCTTGCATATCTTCAGCCATTGCATACAAGATGTAAAGGAAAACTGACCAAAAAGAGGAGAGAATTCCAAAAAGAGGAGAGAAAAGCAGAGAGAAATCATGGCCATCCAGCCCACCATGATTTTGGTGTGATTACAAAATATGATTTTATTAGCTGAACCATCAAGAGAAAGCAATGTTTGGTTTAGCTCATCAGAGTGAAGATCAGAAACTCCCATGCTTTGTCTGAAAACACATAAGAGTTCTGGCTCTAGACACAGCAAAAACAGATACATTTTTAACAGTGCAGGGTAGTCCAGCATCCAACTCATGTCTAAACCCATTTTGAATCCAAACTTAGTAATTCTCACATCTGCTTCCAGTAGAAAGCTTTCTTGAACCTAGAATGTTGTCTGGAAACAGTAAGAAAATAGCACGTTGTAAACAGGCTCACAGAACAGGACACAGAAGGATCTACTTTCTTTTAGAAATGTGGAAGAAGAAAATGTGATGGTTTCTAATCCTTAGGATGCTGCATTTTGCAGGCATGAGTTCCGGGCTGGAGATGCTGACCACCTCCTGCCTTGCACCTTTCTCAAGTGGCTGCTGCTAACCTTGCAGGGAATTACTGTAGCCCTCCTGTTGAAACAGGGCTGACAGCCAGTAAAATACTTGAGGACTGCTAGGAGATAAAGAGGGTGCATGACCCACTTCTCGTGGCTCTCCAGAGGAACAGCACAGTTTTAATTCCCTCTGGCTGAAGATGGCACCAATCCCGGGTCAGTGCTCCAGCCCGCGATCTAGTAACTGGATGTGAAAGCTTATTACACACATGCTATGAAGTGCTTTCTCTCTTAACAAGCAGGTGATTTCTGCTGAGTTTAAATTAAATATAAATATAATACAGGTGTCACAACCGCAACAGGTTTCTTCTAAGCTGTGAACAGCTTAGGGGAAGGAGATTAATCAGGCAGAAAATTAAGAGTCTTACCGAGCACTTGTCCTCCATGCTTCCCTGATAAGCTAGTTATAGCTAACTCTTCATGCAGCACATGGATTTAGGCAGCAATCTACTCAGCATGCTATTTTGGAGTGAAGGCTAAAGCAGCAAGCCACCTAACATCCAAAGAGACCCCAGATACTCATCTCACAGACTCGGACTTTCACTCCACAGACAAGGTTAAGTATTGACAATCTTCAGGCCTTCAGTGCTTTGGTACCTCTCACCAGAAGAGTACCTCAGTACTCTTTCGACACCAACAAAAGCAACTCTACGAGAAGAGCCCTCTCCTACCTCCACCTGCATGCAAGTTAAACATTCAAACCTTCTTTTACACAACAAAACAATTATTACCAAATGTCAAAGGTAGAATTTAGGACATTCTATACATCTAAAAATCTTCAAGCAATTGTACTTTCCACCTTAAGAATTTAATTTACTGTTTAGCAGAGGAAAAAACATTTAAAAGATACTATGCCAGGGGTGTATTTATATCTTTGTACATAGATCAATACATTTAGGACAAAAACAAGCTTAAAAAAGGATTAAATGAAGCTTCATTCACTCTTTAACAACTTGCAAATTAGCAAATTGTGTAATTCAAAGAAATACTGTATTTATTTAAAGTACAATCAAGCATAATTAAAGGAGACTTTAAGAACTACATTGTGCATGCTACAGGGTAAAATTGAGGAAACAGCACATTTCCATTAGTATCCTTGTTATTTGTGCCCTCTGGTGGAAGTACTTCTACTTTGAACATGCCATGTAGCTCACAATTATCTTCATAGACAACTTTAATACAATAAGTCCAACATGGAATAGTCCAAATGAGAAAAAGACCTTGATGCTGTTCAATACCAAATTTTTATGCATTTAATAATGCATGCAAGAGATGTGGTGGTAGAAGAAAAAGATAATGCAACACATGATTTTCACATAATCCAGTTCTTACCTGATCTAAGCTGTCCACAACCCTTGCACACAAGAGAGCTCCTGGCAGGTCAAAATAATTATCATACAAATAATATTTAGCTGGAAAAAATAATTTAAAAAATATAGTTTAAACATCTCTTTACTGTATGCTTTAATCACAAATAAAAATTACATTGAAATAATAATATAAGCTCCTATTTGGATTTTACTGGTAATAAGCATTATCTGTTTCCCAATCATTGCTAACAGAGTCTAACTTCTGATTGACATAACTGGCAACTAAAAGTTGTTTACCTATATGAAGGCAGTGAGATTTTGACAAGACATTTTAAGATTCCAAAAGCCCAGGTAAAAGTAAAGAGGGAGAACCATGAGTTTTAATTCAGGATAGTATCTTTCAACTCTTCCAAAATATCTATTTCCCTAGCAATGGAAACACAAGTAAAGTGTTTAAGAAGTTCAGAGACATTTGGACAGGTCTGGCACAGTCATGTGCTTTGCACACGCATGTTGCAGTTCCCCTCAGCCCAAGGGGAAGCATGCTAACATTATTATATCAGTCCCCAAAACAGAACTGTATTAGGAGAGTGCAAATGTCCCCCCAGACTATGGTCATGCTCAACAATTCTCTTCAAGGAGTGAAATTAATTAACCAGTGATTTTTTTTTTTCTTTTTTCATGATCTTCATTCACAACAGAGACCAAGTGCATGTTTCAGTGAAAAAGAAAAACACGTTTCCTATATGACCAAAGGAAACCTCTCTCTTCCTCCATTTTGCAAAAGATTACCTGCAGTTTAGAATAAACATTGCATTTGCAGACAGCAAAATCTCAAGGAAAGTATCTCCATTTCGTAACAAAATGCACCTTAAGTGAGCACTTCCTGTGTGTTACTCTCAACTGCCAAGATCAAAGTAAAACGGAGAGGAAACTCAGAGTAAGAATGCAAACCTAGCCACAGCTCCTTCAAAGTGACTCCTGTCTTAAACACAGGAACTTATAATGCAAGGGGAGAAGTTTTGTTTCTAGACCTGCTTTGCTCTTTGCACCTGTGTCTAGACCTCCTGTTACTACAGGCCTGGTGGCAATAAGTCAACAATTAAGAAAAATTTAAGATTTGTCCTAAAAGAGATAGGATATCAGTCAGCAGGTATTGAGCAATTGTATTGTGCATCATTTGTTCCTCTTGTGTTCTGAGGCTCTGTTTCCTTATCATTACAATAATTATTAGTAGTATTTTTAGTATATTTATTATTATAAGATCTCATTTCAATTATAAATTGTTCTCAACCCATGAGATTTACCATTCTGTCTGATTCTCCTGCCAACTGGGCCTGGCCAGGGCAGGAGTGAATGAGAAGCTGTATGGTCCTCAGTTGCTAGCTCAGGTTAAATCGTGATACTAGTTGTATCAGTCTACTTCATCAAGAGACAGTGTGACCACCACTATAACCAAAACATGCCTATCATGTCAGATCATTTGTCTTACCATAAAATAAATGCCACAAAATAAATTTAAGGTGAATTCTAGTACTAGAAGTTAAAAACACATAAAAACCAAGTCTTCCCCAATACATTTACCTGTTCTAATAATTCCCAGCTAAAGTATTTTTATAAGTCTGTGTTAAGAACTAACAGTATGAGGTACTGAAGGGACCAGAGCAGTTTTAAAGAAGAGGACATGCTAAAGTATAGCTACCTGTGCGTGAAACCATTCCACTGACTGTATTAAAATGCTTCCACTCCTTCCTTCCATAGATCTCCAGGATCTCTTCGAATGTCATACTCTTTGTACCATGGCTTGCCCTGTTTGATGCATTAAGTTGTTTATAAAACAAAACAAAACAGAAAGGAGTTGAAAACATCCAAACAACTACTTGTGCAAAGTAACACACTGAAATTGGATTACAGTGCATACAAGCTGATCAAAACTGACTCTCTTTATAGCTTAGAAGTTTCCCAGGACCTACTAAGCTTTTATCATATACATTCCAGTTCTCGATAAAGGCCTTACAACACAAAGGTTTGGTTGGCTGGGGGCACAGCTACTGTGCCTCACCTGCTAACACAATCACTCTGTATTGCTCGAATGTTTTCAATTGTGTGAGGACACTCGCTATACTTGAGCTATCAATATACACTGCACAATAAAGCACAGTGCAGAAAGCCTATACATCGTTCTGACGCCTGGTAACATTCACAGAATGCAGGGAAACTATGGAAAAGTGCTAGCTTGGGCCCTGCAAGCAGCTTTTTAATACATAACTACACACAAGCCTTTTTAGGTACTACAAATTAACTGCTCAGACCATCAGATTGGGTCCCATTTTGAAGCAAATGCAAGCAATGCCAGGAGAGGTAACCCTGTACCATTCTTCCCTTTAATGAGGTATATCCTATAATCTTGAATTCTGCATTAAATAGTCCAAAATTCATGCTATTAAATTAATTTTGGGACACAAAATAATGACTCAAAAACATTTATTTCTTCTTTTAATGAGATGTGACTTTCTTTAGCATCCTCAAACTCCTTCCACATGCTCTCAGGAAAAAAAAAAAAGTATAGTCTGTCTTGCATTCTGAATTACACAGATTTTTATTCTGGAACAAAATTAGGGAGATATGGGCCTATGATTGATATACTTTAAGTACATTTACTTGTCAGATTTTTATTTAAAATAGCAGTCTCCTATATCTTAAAAAAAAAAAAAAAGAAAAAGAAAAAAGGAGGGAATAAAGAACTAAGGATTTACTGAAATTGATGACTGCAAAACAACTTTTAAGTGGAAAGCCCCCCAGAATTCCAAAAGTGAATGTATCAGTTTCTGTGGTTAATTTATCTCAGGGTATTTAAATGATATATTGTACACTTGCAGAATTTTGAATGTCTATGGCACAAAGACAATAGTCATTCCAACCATTAGTATTAGTCATTAATACTAATTAACTGCCTCACAAGCCAGGTTACCCTCAATCTGAAGAAAAACCTTACCCTGAATTTTAGCAGAACTGGACAAAGGGTACATTGATAGCCACCAAAAAAATGAATTCACTTTCAAGCTCAATGTGTCCTCAGAGTCTCAGATTTTATTAAAAATGAGATATTATTTACTACCAGATAACATCAAAACATTACCAAAAGATTCCATATGTAACATTAAGAGAAAATGAGCACCACATTACCAAAGAGTATTTAAACTTTTACATCTAATAAATGAATACATGATGAAATAAGTGTTTTAAATATTTATAAAATTGAGAGATGACAGTTAGGAAGGGGGATAAAATGTTAGTATATTTAACAATACAACTTATATTTAACCATATAGATTTATGGTCAATATTACCTTAAAACTGTTCCATCTTCTGCAAGTTTCAGGAAGTTTCCTTCTTCAATGTCCAACACCAAGCCTTTGCAACTAAGAATAAATTAATTTTAAGGAAGAAACAAAAAAAAAATTATGCTTTTAGAATGCTGTCTTCTTATCTATCAGTGATATGCAGTTACAGAAGCTATGGTGCTTCTGTAGCCATGATGCTAGAGAAAACTAAACAAGTCACAACCCTTCAAATACTTCCATGTTTGAACAATTCTCTCTAAGTGCATATTATTACAATGAGGATTGGATTTTCCTTACATAGCAAAATCCCACTAAATAAACCCAGTTCCATGTCCAGTAAATTTAGGAACTCTTATATAGATTGGTTGGAGGTTTAAGGTCCAAACATATAAAACTAAGAAATGTTTAAGTCAATTCTATTAAAGACTTTTTTTCTATTTTTCTTTTTTTTTTGTGGCAACTCCTCTAGTTATTACTTGGCTGATTGCACCAGTTATTACAGAAAAGAGGGGGAGAACATCAGTCTAAATGAGGCAACTCAATAAGCTAAGAACACATGAAGCAGAAGCACTGCTACATTAGCCAGCACAAACAAGGGGAAGAGTTGACAATGTTGGAGATACTTGGCAAGAGTTTCTAATCCTCCCTAATAAATCCTTGTCTTCCAGATAATTGAATTGCCATTTGCTTAGGTTCTTTGAAAAATTAATTCAGAGTTCAGTGGTTAAAATACAAATGAATAAATGAGTCTGAGGAAGTAATGACACCTTCATCCTCTGTGAGGCACCCAAAGGAAAGAATACATGCCATGAAGGCAGCAAGCAGATGCCAACCCTTCATGAATGACTCCTGGGCAATTAGCAATAACAAACTTGTTACCAGCACTGTGGACTTGCAGGTCTATGTTAATGAACTTCCTGCTTCAATAAGAGACCAAACCCAAGATAGCTAGAGCTGAACAATGGATTTCTTGCATCATAGGACTCAAATTATGATAGATACATTGCTTGTCTCATGGAAGTTGAAATCAATCTTGTTGGAAACAGACCAGTCAAATATTGAATTGTAAAAAACATTACACAAGAATGCATACATTATTTTAAAAAAAAACTGTATGTGTCTATATCTAATGATTATTTAGCCTTCAAGTCTTCACCCCCATGGCCTAGATAATAACCTTATAAAGTTAAAAGATCAAGATTCAAATTAAGTTCCTGCTCAGAAACCACTGAGTTCAGAGCAGGAACTTGGGTTTCAGTCCTTTTCATCAAGGCCTGATGTGCCACCCAAGGGCTACCTTCTGGCACGTCACCTTTCCTTGGTTTCTCAGAAGGCTGTTGTGATTAATCTGCCTTACACAAACAAAACAACATCTGTTGAGATAAAAATTACTAAAATCTAATGGTTACTGTTGAATAGGATGTAGAAGATAGAGTGAGACTAAAAGGCTTGTGTACAGACAGCTGGAAGCACAAAGCAAGCATGGATGCTCAGTTCTCTCTTTAAAATACCATTACAACTATCTCATGATAAATACTTTTTAGGACAACTACTTAAAGCCGTAATTTTGGATTTATCCATTGGGCTTGACAATCATAACATCAATTGCCTAAGAAATTAGGCTGTTTTCTGAGCTTTGTAAAAGTTACAGTATAAAGCAGTGACGTTATTTTCAATGTACTCACCAGAAGTCTAAGCTGTCTGGAGCTAGAGTCAGCAAGTCTTCATCATATCCCTTCTCTGTTACCAGGTACTGGGCAAAGCTATCATATATTAGCTACAAATGAAAAAATACATGCATTCATTATATCGATTAAGTGAGATCAGAGACACTGCTTCCTTGAAAAGTGTCAAGATGTGAGTGTTGATGCCTCCTAAGCAAAATCAAGCCATGGAGATAGGGGCCCTGTCCCACTGCCTCCACTGCGAAATAGTGCCCAAGGTTATTTCTGTCATGGCTGGAAAAGACACAAGAGTTCTGGTGCAATGAGTCCTGCACAACCCAGATTACAACATTCTGCTTTATAGTCCCTGCACTCCAGGATTGTTGGGAAATCAAGATGGTAAAGACTAATCACTATTTCCCCCTTCCCAATCCTTTTTGCTTTATTTTTAAAAATTTTTAATATCATGGTTACTAAGATTCAACAAGCAGCTTCCAAACCAGTAAACATTTATCCTTAGGGGTATTTTAAAAGTATTTGAAAGAATTTATTTTGAAGAAAAGAGACAACTACTGAACAAATGGTTATTATTTCTAAGTTCAAATGGCCTAGCATGACACTTAGCAGTTTATTAATGTACTGTGCTGGTAATGTTATACAAGAAGCTCTACGGAGATGCTGCCATGTCCTTAAAGACCATCCAAAAATAGTAATTGCTCCCTTTTTCTCGTGGTTCTTTCATTAAAGCTGTCCCTGGCCTTTTTTCTTTAATTACAACAGATGCTCTTGGAATTAGCATGAATAATGTCTGAGAAAGACAAATATGAAAGCAAATGCTGAAATAGTAAGAACTAACTACATCTTCAGCTGGGCCTATCAGCCTTTTAAAGTATTTCTTATTTCCAAGAGATAAAGAGGCATGCAATGGGCATGTGTCAGTCTGCCTCTGTCTCCTGTGAGAAGATGAAGAGTGCACCAAGTTTAGTAAAAGTTTTGGGATTTTTTTTTCCATTTTGTTCATTGGTTGCTTAGCATTTTTTAAAAACCTCTTATAGTTATCAAGTGTCTAATGTTTGCCTTCATCAGACAGAATTTGTATCAGCAAGAACATGCTTGTGTATGGCAAGAACATGGAAGGTAAGCCTAGTGTTACACAGTTTCCACCTAGATATTTAAGAGCTCATACATTTTATTGTTACTTTTGAATCCTCTTTTGCAAGCAAGATACCTCTCCACTTAAGTTCACACATAGCTATGGGAAGCAGCGCACTTTTTAAGCACAGGATGCACTGACTATTAATAAATGGGACAGCTCATAAACATGTATTTCTATACCAAATTCTGAAATTATCTTGCAATTAGCGTGGGAGTCCTGTGCAGTGCAAAATGTACTGCAAGTGAATGGAGGCAAAGAAAGGGGGAGAGTGAGACACCATGAGCATCCGCGACACAAGATAGCTCCAGAACAGAGTCCTGACATCAACAGAGAAAGACGAGTCAATGAAAGATTACCAGGGAGTTTAGAAACGAAAGTGACAAGGGCGGGAAGGCACAGCACAGGCAGCAGTTCCTCTTTGAAAGAGACCACAGGGCTAAGTCAGAAGCGCCGCATCCCTCTAAACTCGGCGTTTTATTGTAAGCACCAGAAAGTTCTCAAAGGTCTCCTGTCCAAAGTGCTGCGGATTCCTCACTCTGCAGCATCCCTGGACTGAGCGGGCGGGCTCTACCTTTTCCTCAGAGCCGCTACGGCCAGGAAAGAAGAACCATTTTCAAGGAAGGAGAAATGGCTGTCCCCTCCGCTCGGGCAGAGAGGCCTGCTGAGGAAGCGCCCGGTGAGGGATGCACTTATTATGTTTCTCTTATCTCCCGTGGATGTCTGCCGGCCCCGGGATCTCTGTCCCCGCCGGAGAGGTCCCGGCCCCGCTCCCCGGCGCTTTGCCTTCGGTGGGGCATGCGGCGGGAGCGGGGCGGAGCGGGGCCCCTCCCGGGGCTCCCCTCGGCCGCGCCGCCCGCACTCACCCGTGCGCTCTGCGGGAGGTGGTACCGGCAGAGCGTGTGGTCCAGGTCGAAGCCCACCACGTCGCACTCAGCCAGGGAAAAGTGCTGCTGCATCGCCGAGCCGCCGCCGCCGCAGGCGGGCGGAGGAGGAGGAGGAGGAGAAAGAGGCGGGAGGAGGAAGGAGCGCGGGCGGCGCTTCCTGCGGAGCCGCGGCGGGCAGAGCGGAGCGGGGCCCGCGGGACGCCCTCGGCCCGCCCCGGCCAGCCCCGGCGGGGCCGCCCTCACCTGCGGCACAGCCCCTCGGCCAGCCCGGCGATGCAGGGGCGGGCGCAGGGAGGATGCCCGGAGGCGTGTCCAAGCGCTCGAATCCCGAAAACATGCTTCCCGCCGCTGCTTTGTGTGCTCGGGAGCAGGCGTGGGAACGGAGTGCTCCCGCTCGTCTGGCAGACCGAAGGCGCGAGTCTTCGGGGGTGTTTGCGGGGAGCTGGTGAGCAGAGGAGAACAGGAGTCAGCCTTGGACAGTCACAGGACAGCCGGTGCCACACCGCAAGGGCTCTACCGGGGACAGTTAACATATGTAGGTAGAGAAAACACTACTTACTACTTCATTATGCATCCTCAGCACGTTTGCCATGACACCAAGCTGTGTGGTGCTCGCTGGAGGGAAGGGATATCATCCTTAGGGACCTTGGCAGGCTTGAGAGGTGGGACTGTGCGAAACTCATGAAGTTCAACAACGCCAGGAGCAAGGTCCTGCACTGGTTCAGGACAATCCCAAGCACGAGGCTGGGCAGAAAATGGACAGAGAGCAGCCCTGAGGAGGAGGACTTGGGGGTATTGGTGGATGAGAAGTTCAATGTGCACTTTCAGCCCAGAAAGCCAATTGTGTCTGCGGATCCATCAAAAGAAATGTGGGCAGCAGGGCAAGAGGGGGGATTCTGCCCATCTACTCCACTCCTGCTCTGGCCAGCTCTGGGGCCCCCAACATAATAAAGATGTGCACCTGCTGGAGTGAGTCCTGAGGAGGGTCATGAAGATAATCAGGGGACTGAAGCACCTCTCTTATGAAGGCAGGCTGATAAAGCTGGGGTTGTTCAGCCTGGAGAAGGCTTCAGAGAGACCTTACAGCAGCATTCCAATACCTAAAGAACTTACAGGAATGCTGGAGAAGGATTTTCTACAAAGGCATGTAGTGCTGGGATAAGGGCTTTAAACTGAGGGTAGGTTTGGATTAGATGTAAGGAAGGAATTCTTTCCTTTGAGGGTGTGAGGCTCTGGAGCAGGTTGCACAAAGAAGTTGTGGATGCCCGATTCCATAAATAGTTGAAGGTTAGGTTGGATGGGGCCGCAAGCAGCCTGGTCTAGTGGAAGGTGTCCCTGTTCATGGCAGGAGGGTTGGAATTGCATGATCTTAAAGGTCACTTCCAAGGCAAACCATTTTATGATTCTATGTATCAAAGTCCCTGCAGGGTACACTGTATACAGTAAACCACACTATGCTGTGCATTTGGCTGTGGAAAAAGCAAAAATCCATAGGTAATTCCATACCTACATTTTAGTTTACTGACAGTTTGGGTAATTAAAAACAACCAAAAAACCCCCATTAAGAACAGTAGAGTCCAGTACAGACAGTATGTGTCCAGAATAGATAAAATAAGCTTTTGATAGGTATCTGCTGAATAAATAATGCTGTAGTGCAATTAGAAAGAAAGTGCTGTCTGAAAGAAAATATTGTATTTGGAGAAAAGCATACAGATGCGAGTTGCATTAAGGTAGTCTTGTTCTCAGTGGTTGAACTTGAATATAGCTAAGGCTGGAATCAGGATTCTGAAACAACGGCTTGACAACCTTATTTGAAGGACCTCTTTATTCTTCAGTTCTTTTCTCTCAGTAGACCAATGACACCATCAAAACTGTTTTGATTCACAAAACATGAAAAATTCTAGTTCAAGATATTGTAAATAAATATATTTTATTTTTAAATTGTTGTATGGCTATAAATAGAATAGTATAAAAAAGTATTTAAATTGAGAACAATTATTAAAAAACATTTATTACAAGTAATCTTTTCCAGTGTTGTCTACCTGTGCACAGCTGTAAGTGCTGTGCTTTGTAGGTTGATAAATTGGAGCTTATAACCATAGCAGTGTGCGGAAGAAATTTTGATTATATCAAATTATGATTTGATTTTTGCAGGATGAATCAATGATACTTTGATATTAAAGAGAAAAACACTTTTGAAAATACATTCAAGTAGTAAATAGATACAATTTTCTTATATATTAAGAGATACAACATACTTATATATTAAGATTCAGTTTTCTATGTTCAGGTAGACACAGAGAAGATTTTGAGAGAAATTTAATAGCATGACCTCTCACATGCATTTAACAATTCCACAGAAAAGTTCAGTATCAGATTAGGAAAGGAACTAGACAGGTAAATATGTAGAAACTAAGAAGAAAATTCAAAAATGCTGGTAGTAGGACAGGATGAGCATGTAAGGTGTCAGAGCAAGCTAGAAAGGGATTACATAATTTTACCAAAGCCCATTGTACAGCAGCTTCTTTCAAAGGTTCTCAGAATCTCCTCCAGACATTAATATTCTTTCTAATTCTAATACTTTCTAATGTATATGTATATATATATATATGCATACCATGTATACTCACACCATACTTTATATATGTATACACACAATAAATTATGCATAAATAATGATACTTACATGTGTTTTAGACATATGTTAAAGAAATACATATATGCCTAAATACATACAAGTTAATGTGTGTGAAACCTGAGCATACAATAAAGGTACATCCAGGACCTTGCACACAACAGGGATGATAACTGTCCAGATGAAGCAGCAGCCTGGGAACTGAGAGCACAAAACAATTTACCTTCCTAAAGTTGCTCACTTCAGAGAACACAGAGAAAAATCCTCTTCCACTGAAGTTGATGGCCACAATTGTGATTGACTTCAGAAGGTCTGAAAGGTCACCCATAGTGTTTCATGCTATTCTCATAAAGTTTGTCTGCCTTTCAGATTATAGCAGTACAGCTATATTATTACAGTTTGTTTTTGTTTTGTTTTTCCTGAAAAGGATTCAGGTAGCTTCCAAAATAGTGTTTAGGTTATGGCATTTAAAAGGTATATTTTACTTGCTATGCCAGTAAAGCATTTTTCTACAAAAACTCACCAAAAAACCAACTTAACACAGTGAAATATTGAAATATCTAAATAGATACTGAAAATAATGTATTCATTGATAGAATTATAGGATGGTTTGGGTTAAAAGATCATCTAGTCTAGTCTAGACCTTTGTATCTGGTCACTGTAGTCACTGTCAACTGAATGCAATTTTGAACATCCAGATTGTGTGAATGTGACACAATTATATTGATAGCAATGACAAACTATCATAGAATTTACAATGCAGAAGTACTAATCATACTTATCTTAAACCACTTTGTGTAGGGAACAATATTCTCCTATGGAGGGATTCAGCAAGTTAAATTTCAGGTATGTGAAGCTGAATATTAAATCAGAAGTTTGACAACAAGAAATAGAGAAAACACTAATGAAGAGAATTGGTTTTCAGTTTTGGGGAAAGAGAAGATAAATGAGAAAATAACACTTTATCTTCAGTATTTGCAACACTAGCTTGGCAATAGTCTTGTCAGTCTACTTTCAGCACATATACAGCAGAGTTTATTTTTCTTTTGTCTTAAAAGTGTTTTGTCTCTCAGTTTCTTCCTTTCAGATGAATTCTTTAAATATACTGACATCCAATCTAGGACCTTTCTCAGAAAGGAGCTGCTTTTAATGAAAATCTGCAATTCTTCAATTCTTTAATAAAATTCTTTAATAAAATTCTGCAAAAACTGAAGTACCTTAATGTGTTTACAGCACTCTTTGAGCCCTGTCCTTCAGGTTTGATGGCACCATGAGGCACTCAGAGATTTCCACATAACTGAAGTTGAACTGTTGGGCTATCAAGTCCTAACTGAATTTCTTTTAGGTTGCCCCATGGTTAATTTGTGCATCACGGTAATTTCTTTTTTGTTGTAAATATGTGGTAATTGGAAAATCAGAAAAATCACAAATCCTGTCCTAGTAGGGGAAATTTCTAACTGGTCAGTCTGTAGGAGATAGAATTGCTTGTGGTGTGGCACACCTGAAGCCCAGCATCCCTCAGGCTGGGGCTGCAAGGCTGCCTGGAGGAACATTCTCCCTCCAGCCCTCAACCCCTGATGCACATACACCCATGGAGCCAGAAGGAGAGGACAGTGGCTTCTGTACACCCTCAGCACCCTAATGTTTAGCAACCTGCAGGAAGTGTGTGAAGTGAGTGATTTGATATGTCAAAGCCTTTTAGAAATACGGAAAAGGAGCATTTTGGGTTCCATCGTGCCTCATGCCTGTTTTCCATGCAGAACAGGCATCTTTAGAGCACAAGAGCGTACTAACATGCCCTGGAGAGAAAAAGGGACATAACTGAGTGTGGTAACGTATATAAAGGCACGAGAATCGTGCCAAAATCCTAGCTGTGACACAAAGTTGTAGGCCTCTAAGCAAGACAGGTAGTGCAGCTCTTCGCTTTCTTTGTCCTTAAGGGGGCAGCAGTACAATACATTGGAGCATCCCTCTGAGTTAGCTGTCAACTTATCTATCTGCGCCTTAGTCTATTTAGCTTTCCTTAAACTTCGTGCCTGTTGTCCTTAGGCTGTGTAAGTTGACTTTGTCCCAGCTATGCAGTTGTAGCCGTTTGTCTCTTTTTGGCAAAAAATACAGTTAGGGTTCGGTTAGCCTTAGGGTTATTATGCTTTTTAGTTAAAAAAGAAAAAAAGGGAGGCACCCTCATATTGTTACAGAAGAGTATGCAATAGTGATATGTGAAAATAAGAATTTGAACAAACATGAATCGGTTTCATTTCAGTCAAGGAACACCTTCTTACACAGAAGTACGGTCAAAACATTCTAGATTTTTCCCTGTTGGTTTTTAAAAACAAATGACAATACTTTTGGAGTAATGTTAGTCAAACTAAAAAGTCTTGGGTTTTGTTTTTTTTCAAAAATATATTTTATTTTAGCAGTCTGATAAGAGGTGAGTCTCAGGTTTACACTTGATTTAGCTTTTAGCCCATGAATTTGTTCTGTGCACAGGTATAAGAATGCCTCTCAGCCTGGCATCCTCACCCTGAAGCATCCCAAGATGCTTCAGTGGGATTCTTCGTGCATTTAAACAGGATTTTTGGGTTTTGTTCCTTGATTTTAAGCTTAGTACACTAAGAAGGAAATATTCTTTGGGAACGATCAGAGGAATAATCTCAGGATATACAGAAGTAGGGCTATGACTTATTACAAAGTGGTACTTTGGGATACATAGGTCTATCAACAGTAATTTATTTTAAGGGTCACCTTTGTCTCTGCAAGGCAGTGAAATCTGTCATGAACATATTTTATTTGAAAAGCAGTCTCTAGCACTTCCTATTTCTTTAGTAGACTTTTAAAAGTTGAACAAAATACCAAATAATCTTCACGGCATCCCTCTGTGGCACACAGGATACCTTGTTACTAGGTAGAGAAGCTTAGTGACTATACTTAAGCATTGATCAGGATTTAAGATTCAATTAAATTCCAGTGATTTCAGAAGTTATACTATTTACTGGGTTGTTTAGGAGCCTTTTTATATGGTATAAAATATGGACACATCAACTTTTTAGTGGAATTACACACATAAAATTTATAGTGTCCTACTGGGATTAGGACATCTAATTACACCTGGCACCTCAGTACTATATTCCCTACATTCTAACTCACCAGCACAGAAATGAGATTCAGGATGCCAAAGAGACAAGATTCCCAAAACTAAACCCAATAGTTCATCAAAAGGTTAAACAGACAGTAATCCACTAGGTGCTCAGAGTCTCTCAAAAGCCTTTTTACTATCCTTATCATCTCTCTCAGATCTTGTAATCTACCTCAGGCTGTTCCCACACAACATGAAAGAGGGAAATGAAAATCAATTTCTTTTGTCAGAATGATTAATAACCAAGACTGATTGCTGGACCCTTAGTGAGCACATATTTTAGAACTCTGCATAGTTGTTTAAAGGTACTTTGAAAGATTTTTCTTTTTGTCCTGGATGAATGTTACATTTAGTCAAAAGAAATTGCACTAGAAATATGGACTTCTGGGGAAGCTATGCTTCCAAAGTAGACCTTTTAGTATTTAATAGTGAGAGAACGGTGCAGTTTCTATGATCTATGGCATTGCCTTATTTTTTCCAATGTTTGTTTTTTCTTCTTTTTGTTCTTTTGGACCTACTGTTATTTTATGCTTACAATATTAAGGATAAAATCCAGAAGACTACTCAGTTCTCAGTCCTCATTTCCCATTCATTTGTGGTGTATTCATGGACAGATAGTATAAATTGCTTACGGCTTCAATATCTTCATGAGTAAACAAGGAATATGTATAATTCAGACATACTGTAGATTTCTGAGTTGACCAAGTAGGTTACAGGCTTACATTTCAAGCCTAACATTTGCTGGTCATTGCATTAAAAAAAAATAAATAAAATTGTGGTGTATTCTAATACACAGTCTGCACAAAAGAGGTATCGAACAGCTGGTGGGAAATGCCACAACTATAACCCTGCAGACTTGGAGATAACAGAACTAGGAAAGACCTAACAACAGCCATCTTCTGCCCTGGGGCATGATCAGTCTGACTACAAACACCCTTAAAAGTCAATTGTCTACTTATTTAAAAGTACCCCTTTGGAAGAGCCACTGAAGCAATTTTTTCCAGTGTTTAATAGTCCTTATATGCAGAACACAGTTTTCTCCCTCCCTTCATTTCAAAACAAAGTCTTTGTTGCTCTAATGCATCTTCTTTTCTTGTGTTGCATCCTACTCCTAGCAGATGTGAGAAGCACATCATTATGTCCCAGACTTCGATCTATTTGAAGGCTGCTACTATTTTTCCCACACACTCCTTTTGTTTCATTGTTCAGGTTCCTTCCTTAAAGGCTGAGGGGTTTTGAACCTGCTTATCTTTGATTCTCAATCTGGATGATATTCATTCATCACTCCATTACCAAACTGGTCATTATCTAATTTTTTGGAACACAGGATCAAAAACTGGGCATGTTGCTCTAGTTTTGGTCTTACTAGGACTGAGTACAGAAAAATTTAACTCACTGTAATATAACACAGAAATTTGTGCTTTCAAGCTAACATACAAGTCACTTAATTAATTACAATCCTTACCATGTTAGGATTTTCAAGATCAAATTTTATCCTATCATTATGATGAGTAGAGAGATCAATTTTTTCGTTCTTTAACTCTAAACCCTCTTTCTTCAGGAGGATATCTTAAGGAGCATTTGATTTCTATTCAATACATATTTTCTTCTGTACGTGTTCATTGCTGATTATAATAAGAGTGATATTCCTTGGGGCTGCAATAACAAAAAGCTAATATTAATGCTTATAAATCTAAAATATAAGAGCTTATTTTGAATATAAATTGCATGTGATATTTGCTGTTCTGCTTCTGCCCCTAGAGGGTGTCTAGTCCTGGTCTAATGGAAGGATTAAAAAAAAGTATGCTGTGTTTTGATAAGAAGGAGGTGATATAGAGGAGTGTATACTAAGCATCAAGAAGAGTCCATCATATAACTGTTTAAATATCTGTACTCTGTTTCCGTGTATGTCTGTGAAGCAGGTCAGAGCAACCTCTTCTGTTTTTAGGAAAACCATATGTCTGCATTTAGCTACCTTCATGTTCTTGACAGGGAGAGAGGCAATTCTGATCAGGTTTAAAGCTGTGGAAGCAAAGACAAAAAAATATGAATTGGGGAAAAAAATCCAGAGGAAGAAGGTGAATTATTTTGTCTACACCAACAGAATTCTTATCGGAAGTCCTTACTAAAAGTGAGTATTGCCAAAGCTGCTGGCTTCCTATCCCCTTTCCCTGTGTTTATAAAGATCATGTCTTGCATATTGGGTAATGCTCTTTGCACAGAATCTCACCGTACAGCTGTGAAAAATATGCAGCAGAAAGAAAAGAGGAGGTAGGAAACTATACAGAAGTTTTCTACATCTCTAGAGGGAAACAAGAATACTGAAACAAAAGGAAAGGAAGAACAATAAGAAGATACATATTTGCAAGACAAGTTGCATCAGTTTGTGAAACTTTGGATTTCGAACACACAGAAACAGGTCAGACTGATGTCGAAACACAGTAAAAAAATAACTACATATAACACATTTTTACTTTTACAGTTAAACTATTCTAAATATAGGTCAAAAACTGATTGAAAAATAATGATATATGTACAAGGGGTAAACAGGTAATCCTACCAGGGAGTTAAACCAGGGAGTATCTTGTCACTTATTCATAGTAAGACAAATGTGGTTTTAAGACCTTTTTCACTGGATCAAATATAGAAATTAGTCATCTAAGTAGTGATATTTGTTCACTGTCAGATTTTACCTATGTATCTGAAAATGGGTAGGTAAGAAGATGTTTTTTATATCAATTGTGCCTTTGGCCATGGCTACACCAGTTTCCAGAGTTTAACACATACCCTGGTTGCTACTTCCTAACATAATTTTGAAGTATACCCCAGCTTTATAACTTTCTTTCTGCCTAAACTTTCCTTTTCATAGGAAAAATATATAACTGTACATCTTGAGATTGCTGTGGGCACTTTCAATTCCCTTTCCTCTGGTTTATGAAGAGTGTCTTATCTTTTGGGTAATGTTCTTTATATGGCATCTCACTGTGAAAGGCAGACACAGCAGAAAGAAAACAGGAAATGGAAAACTATTTAGAAAATATACAAGGAGAGGGACACCTAGTCAGGAAGGTGGGTGGACCATGCACAGGATTCATATAGTCATAGAAACTGATTATAGAACCTTTTCCTATTGATTACAGAGTCTTTTTCCTTCTGATTATAGAGTCCTATTCCTATAGAGATATTTTAGAGCTATAAAATCCAAGTGTATGCAAAATTCATGGAAATGAGTTTTGTTTAAATATGATCTAGCAGGAAGAATAAAGGTAGGATGGAGTAGAGAGGGAGGTGTTGATCTCTTGTCCCTGAGATCCACAAACAGGGTGTGTAGAAATGATTCAAAGTTGCACCAGGGAGGTTCCAGCTGGATGTTAGGAGGCATTTCTTTACTGAGAGGGTGGTCACACGCTGGAATGGTCTTCCTAGAGGTGTAGTTGGCACACCAAGCCTGTCAGCGTTTAAGAAGTGTTTGGGCAATGTCCTTTAAAACATGCTTTAACTTTTGGCCAATCCTGAAGTGGTCAGGCAGATGACCATTACAGGTTACCTCCAGTTGAACTGTTCTGTTCTGCTCTGTTCTAGTCTATTATAAAATTAAAAATTAGTTTTTCTACTGGTTTTGTATGCCATATTTCAGTGATCTAACGTAATTAATAAGATGTGTTCCTTTATATGGTAGATCAATAGTAAATTTATCATAGTAGTAAATTTCAGTTCTCTGTGAAATGCTGCCTTTTTGAGGTACAGTGAAAGTCAGGAGAGAGTGCTGGTTTTATTTTTGGAAAAAACCCCAAACACTTTCGCAGGTGAAACAATGAATATAGTACTTTGATACACTGATCCTTTACATCCATATCTCTTTGGACTTCTCTGCTTCTTTGGATGCAGTTCCAACTTAAGATAAAAATGGTAAATCATGTTCGCAAGTCATCTATGTCGTAGCATGCAGAGTTTGATAGAGTTATGTGAGAAATGATCTTGACCCACCATAAAAATCTTCATAAATATATACACATTCTAAATTTAAAAACTATTCATAACAGGGTCAGGTTTGGAATACATTTTCTTAAAAGAATGGCAAAGTCATGTTTGCTGATAATTCTTTGTCATCCACTTGCCATATTTTTTCCCACACAGAGATAAATTTGATTAGAAGTATTTTTCATGCCTTAGATAGCTACAGCTTCTTGGCTTTATTCAGAGAGGCTGCTTCATAGAAAGCAAATTAAGTTACAATTTTTAACACTGAGGGCTGTATATCATTTAGAATAATGTACAATGAAATGAAAAATAATGTTTGAGGTCTGGTCCCATTGCATATAATGGCAAAACTCACATTAAATTTGAGCAAAGTGGGATCTGTTTGTTTGAGCGAATAGAGGAAGTCTCTATTCCGTCAATCTTTGACAGAACCTTATTTCTCTCTGTTAATTTGTTGTCAGATGTAGTGTGCTTCAGGCCCAAATTCAGCTAATAAATAAGCAGCCCTCATCACCAAAGCACTTGAAAGTATACTTTTAATGTTTTCCAGGGTAGAGATGGATTACTGGATCAGCCTTATGGAAATAAATAGCCAGACTTTTCTCATTACAAATGTAAAAAGATTTCAAGTTGGAAAATGCAGGATCAAATATAACTCTATGTCTTCATGGATTTATGGTTTAAGATAATAGACAAAATAAGGAAAGTGATTAATCAATAAGAGTAAATAATTTTGTCAAGGGCAAAATTACGCACATAATTTATTTTCACTGAAAAAAATGGCAATTTGCAAATTAGAGAAACAAAATGGGAGTGCTGATTAAAAGGAATATAAAAAAGCTACAAAGTGGTAGTAATGTGTTCCATTTTAATGTACAAATGGAAAGAAATATAACTGAAAAGACAGCTATAGTAAAAAAAAAAAAAAAAATCACTGTGTTTTATTTCAGTTTGTTACCTTAAAAAAACTACACAGCTTTAAAATGGTTAGCCATTTAAATTATTCCCCAAGAATAGATTCAAAGCAAAATGCTTTTGGTTTTCTGCTAGCTTCTTTAAAGATCACATTATTTGAATGTTTTACTTTGCTGAATGGCTTGACTTGCTTTATCATAATGCATTATGAAATTTTTCTAAGGTAATAATGTCAAATATTTAAACTAGCATAAATTAAATGTAGCTGTATAGCTTCTGGCTTAAAAAAGATTATACAGTATGAAAAGTGATGCTACAGGCATCATAGATTATTTAATTACAATTATTGTATTTTATACCTTAATTTCTATTTTTCTACATGTAGTTTTTTCCTTTTACAGAATTCAACACAATTATGAATGAAAATGTTTTTTTCTCTTGTGATCTCATTAAGAAAAAACACTCTCTTTTTAAATTTCCAATTTCAGCTGACTCATAATTCATAACAAAACTGTTGATGGGCATTGCCTTGGAATATTCCTTTTTCCCCAGCAGAGCACAGTTCAGACTGCAATTCTTCTCTGCATGATGTAGGGGAATAGTTTCAAACAGCATGTATCATCAGTACTAAAGACTGAGTTTCAGTGATGTTCACTCCTTGCCTCTCAAATATGAACCAGCATATTTATGTGTTGGAGGAGGGTTCATTTTTTCTGAAACTCCCAAGTTTTTATGTATTTATGCCAATAGTTCCATACAGAACACATACAAGCCAATAATTGTAGGAAATATCTGTAATACAAACCCATACAAAATAATTTTTGAGGGCATGTAACACAAATAGGATTTCTATCAAAACAAGGCTTTTGAAATATTGTGGATTCAAATCTTATATGTACTTATTTTATACAACTTAATCTGATACCTTAATTCATGCAGAGCAGGATCTGATTCCAAGATCACTTCAATTAATGTCAGTGTTGCAGATTAGTTTTGTACTAAGTTTACTGAAGGACGGAATGTTAACACATTATTCTTCCATCCATTCAGTCAACTAAGAGAAATATGTTTCACCACCATGTTTAAACATGATTGTTTTGTAGAATAAGGCCTAAGGGATATTGACTTTAAGTTAATTAGAATTTGATTTAATGGATTTAGAGGACTTCGAATAAATCCTTTAAGCAGGTGTAATGCTTCTTGTAATAGTCTTGCTTATACTGAACTTGATAGTCAATATATAGAATATAAAAAGTAACTTCAGGTAACTGTCATCCTCAAACCTATAGTATCAGTGTGCACTCTTTCCTTTATGGAACAAGGAAATACACATTAAAAGCAATGGGAAATTACATAGTTTGAAGGGGGAAAGTACTGCTTGATTGAATAGATTTGCTCTCTTTTCCAAAGTCTAAGTTTACATAGTTCTGTCAGACACAGCTTTTCAATGATCATTCTTTGTTTCAAGGCGTTGCATATTTTAAGATATTACTTGCAATATTAGTGTTTGGCATTTTTTTATAATATAGGGACTGGAATACTAAATTTTAGTTTTCACACTGTAAATGTGCCATTCCGGTTATAATACATTCATCTTTCTTGCTAGCTAGTGTTGGCTGTAAGAATGTATCCTTCTTGAAGTATTCTTGCCAATAAAATTAATCAATATCTCTGATTAAGTCTTTTATAGTCACTTTACCACTAGTAGCTTATTTTTTCTGCTCTGATATTCAGACTCCAAAACAAATTAAATAAAGATACAGAAGGCCAAAGAGCAATGCAGAATTGTTTGGTCTCCTTTTCCAAAAAAAGGAAAATATAGTGGGATGCAAGACAAAAGAAATAACTTAAGCCAAAGAATAAGTAATGCAAAGATTATTTTATTAAATGATATGTAATACGAATCCAGATGACTTGAACAGAAGTTTATATTGAAAAGCCCCTGAATATACATGAGTACCCTCATTTGTTCCAAACTGTGAATATGAAGATCGGGATTATGAGATTTATCAGATTTTATTTTTTTCTGTAAAACCAGCAAGAACAATTTTATTACATGCTAATTTTCTTTTCTTGCCTGTGATAAAATTATATAGTGTCTAAATGATTAAGAGTACTTCTTTATTTTTAGAAATGCAGTGAATCCTCAATAAAGTCACCAGGATGGGAACAAAGACCCTTGCAGAAGTGCTGCAGCGTGACCACCACAGCTCACTTGTCCTGTCCCACATGGGTTAGGAAATCTGCTCAGTGGTTCTCAGCATCTCCAGTCTTCTCTCTTTTTGAGAAGCCTTTTAAATCTGATTAATGAATTTAATGGCTATTTGTTAAAGTCTACTTGGTTAATACATAGAACTAGTCCTGAAGATCAGGATGAAAAGAATCTGATTTATAGTTATTGATCACTTCCAGAAAAAGTCTTTCTGTTTTTCTAAAGACAAGCAGAGACACAAATTGAGGGCGAAGATGAATTTAATGCCTGGTGCTCTTTGAGATAAGGTAGTCGTATACACAACTATTTGTAGGCTTAAGCCCTGTTGTAGTTACAGTTATAAATACTTATCTGAGTGGTTTCAGTGAATGCAGTATGATTTCTAATGTGTTTGTATATTGGTTCCTGAGTGTAAAGGTGGGACTTGATCCTGAAATGGTTGTGCATTGTACAGCTTGATTCTGCATGATGCAAATGGCTTTGTTGTCAATTTGTAACTATTCTGGGCAGTAAAGGAGTTTTCAAAGCTTTGCCAAATTAATGCCCAAGCTGCCAGAACCAAAAATAATTAAAGGAAAAGTCAATCAAATATGCAAACTGAAAATTGCCAGATTTCTTAGTAGTAGTTTCTAATATTCTCTGCTTTCGGTAAATGTAGGCAATTCTTTAAACAGGACTAATGAACATAGTTTCTTTATCAATATAGGCTTTTCTTTCCTTTGTAAATTGTTACTCACACTGAGGAAAAGTAAATATCTCTTGGATATCTGTGTTCTTACTACTATGTGGTTAATAATTACTGGCAAAAAATCATCTCCAGTGGTGCTTCAGAAACTAAATAAGATTGTCATAATCTGCAAAATCAGCATACCTTTTTTACCAGACCCTAAAGATGATGAGATTTAGTGACGACTTGATGTGTATGGTACTTCCTCCTTTATTTGATTTCTTTTGCAGCATTGCAGAAGTCTGTGTAAGCAGGTCCCATTCCTCTTCAGTTGAGATGCACCTGATATTAACATTATCACTGGAGATATCTTTTAGTCATCCCACAGTCCCTAGTTCATCAGTAGCCTTCTGCCTCTGCCACTGATCTCATTCAAATGAATGAGAGACATGATGAAAGCAAGTGACTTTAGTTTCTGTTATTTAGTGGTTTTCTTTCTAGTAAAGTAAAACTACAGAAGTCAGGAACTCTAAATGGAACTGAGAGACGTGTAATTGGTTTGGGAAAACAGCACCAAATTCCTGTTAAAAAAAAAAAAGGACCTGAGTTTTTTGATCTCGAGGAAATGATAGGTCCATGTCTGAATTTTGATTGATCTCAATAAATAGACTCTGATCTGTAAGAGTTTGTCTCTTACTGAAATGCCACCACTGTGTGCAGACAGGCTATCTCTGTATCTTCTGTGCTCCCTGCTCCTGCTCCAACCGTTCTGTGTCCCCCAGTCTGTGGTGATTTCCAGGAGTTACACGTTTGGGTTGCACTGCTGTGATACGGCAGCCAGCCCTTCAGCCTGCTTTGCCACAGCAGTATCCAGATGCCCATGTTTGGTCTGTATGCTGGGTTAGAGATGCTTTAGAAATGGGAATATACTGGTCAATGCATTGTAACTGTTTACAGGGTGACTGGAAAACCATTATTTTTATATAGGGTTGATTAAATTAGCCAGCCACTTAGAGAAAACATTTTTGGCTAGTGCCTTGGTTTCCTTAAAATGCAGAATAAGGAATGACTTAAAATATGCTGCTTTATTACTGTAAACCATACATATTTGGTTTTCTCTGTAAAAAGTACCCATCCAAGCAGAATAAAAAAAATAAAAATAAAAAAAAGCCAGAGGGTTGGTTTGAGGGGCGGTACTTGGCAGGGAATGCGCCCAGGTGTGAGTGAGGGCAGGAGCCACAGGTGCACTCCTCCCGGTGAGGGCGTCTGCCAGTCTCAGGCGAGCAAAGGCTTCCCACTGTGAAACGAAACCAGTACAAACCAGGAAACAAAAATTCAACCTGTCCACGTCAGACTGCTGAGGAAGCAGGCAGGTCAGTTTGGTTAATCATTGCCAAGACAGACATTCACCACTGATCG
This sequence comes from Poecile atricapillus, assembly GCF_030490865.1. Taxonomy (NCBI): domain Eukaryota; kingdom Metazoa; phylum Chordata; class Aves; order Passeriformes; family Paridae; genus Poecile; species Poecile atricapillus. The sequence goes on along the minus strand of NC_081251.1, from coordinate 48,829,721 downwards.
TATGACCAGACCACATCTGAGATAAGAAAACATCCATCCTGAGCAGAAGGAATTGAAAAACCTCCCTTATTTACATGTTCTTGCTTCATTGTTTTTCTGTAACAGAAGAGGCTGCTCACTTTGCTGTTGCTCTCAGAGCTCAGCCCAGCACAGCTGTTGTGTTGCTTTCCTGTTCTGAAGAGGAAGTAAAAAATTCCCTCCACACGTGCGCTGGCACTTGAATGCTAGGTTTCACTCCCTAATTGGGAGCCGTCTGTAATGAGCTCTCCCCGGGACTCAGAGAGGAGCTTCCAGCTGTGCCAAGAGCTGTTTCATCTTGTGCCAGAGGAGAAGGGGGAGAAGAAGTCCACAAAAAGCTAAGATGTGGATGGTGCAAAACTTGGTCTAAGAGTCTTGCAACCAGGAAAAGAAGAAAAGCAGAAGCAGAGGAAGCAACAAAGAATCAGGATGGGAAACTTCTGCCAGAAACACTGTCCCTGTTTGGAGCCTTACCTTCCCTGCTTATTCTTTGGGACAAACTGTGAGCAGGAAGACAAAGGAGGCCAGATCTTCACCAACCTTGCTGTGGTAAAACCTGACGTCCAAGCAGGACAGAAGGACTTAGAGAGTAAGATAAAAGAGAAACCTTTACCTCCATTACCTGGCCAGGATCTAGCAAACATCTGCAACTTTGTGGCACTGTTCGACTACGACGCTCGCACTGAGGATGACTTGAGCTTCCGAGCTGGGGATAAGCTGGAAGTGCTGAATGCATCCCATGAGGGATGGTGGTATGCCAAGCTCCTCCTGCCAGAGGGGTCAGTCTGTCCTGGCCGCAAGCTCACGGGCTACATCCCTGCCAACTACATAGCTGCTGACCAGAGCATTGAAGCTGAGCCGTGAGTAACCCATGTGAATGTTATGTGAAATGAGACTCTTTTCTGTTATGTTAAATGGGCTTGAGACAGGAGGTCATGGCCTTTTCTCTTGCTGGGTAGTACCCTGCCACACTCAACCTCCAGTGGTACTAGAGGTGGTAGCACTAGTTGGCATCTGCAAGGAAAAGACACCATGGTGACAGGAAAATGAAGTACCAAAGACAGAGTGTGGAGGGGTTTTATTTTGTTTTAAATAATTTCCTTCTGTGATATACACTAATCAGTAGTTTAAAAATCATCTGGGATCATCAAGCTGGTTACTGCTGTGATGGTTCATTATTTTTATTTGTATAAGAGTAATGTGTATCAGATGATACCCAGAGGGTAGAAATATATGGCCCTGCCCTGAATAGTATTCAGCTTAACCAGCTTCAAAGTTACCAGTTAATCAGTCAAAGCAAGCTACCTTCACACCTTTTTATCTTCTAAATGATGGGTGAGTCCCTAACAGGTAAGTTTCTAATGGTTTCTTCTAGACTTCTTCGTCTCTGGAGGCAAATCTCTGCTCTCAGGACAGAATTAACTGCAGCAATTACTGCAAAGGGCAAAAGTGCATATAACAACAGAGTACAGATGAAGTTGTTAAACTTTCAAAAACAGTTTAATCATCCATCCCATCTTCTGCCCCTTCAAAACATGCCAGATCTTATTATATATTCTGAAATAGATCAGGAATCACACAGAATCAGTTACTTGTCTCCCTAGTGATGATGAGTAAGGTCTGAATCAGCCTGGGCTGCACTGTTACTTCTGTGTGTTGAAGTCAGAGGCAAAGTTTGCTGAAACAGGTCTGACTGCAGTTCCAGAGGTATGTTTTGACGAAAATTTTCACTGTTCCATAAGCGACATTCATTATTAGTCTCAGAATGAATGTTGACTTTAGGAGGGATGGTGATGCAGCCTTTCAGTTACATCTTATTTGGACCTGAAACATCATCTTCGACCTGAGCTGCCCACTGTACTGCCACAGGCTAGGAAAATTGACTCAGATATGATTATACCAGTCTTTTAACAGCTGTAGGATTTTTACTAGAGGCATTTTAGGGCAACTGTAAGATTAATCACTAACCTGAAGACCTTAATTTCCAGAATTTGACCAGCTGTTTCTATTTCTATATTCAGGCAGACAACATTTTTATGATCATCTTCAAAAACATTCTTCCAGCTGGAGAAATTAATCTGCAGGAAGGCATTTTCTGAATTACTAGACTCTAATTTAGCTCAGCTTGGCCTTTGTTCTCTTTCAAGAGTTAGTTTTCTTAGAAGCCACCAGATTTCTTCATGCTGTTAATACTTTGAAAGTAATTTTTCTCAGTTATATCTCTCAGCTCCTAATGTCCTTATCTTTCTATATCTAGAGTTTCAAATACAAAGTTAAGTTTGCCAAAGTGTATTATTGTATAACAATAATATAACCTCTGTTTTTTACTTGTTACTGAATCAATTTTATCGTGTTTTACTTTTTTATGTATTTTTCTCCCTTTTTAGTAAAGACTAAGTCAAGAAAACATTTTTCTCTATAGATTGTTAGAACACTGGAGAGAAAAAAATGGAGAGTTTTTCCAGCTCTCAGATGAAGTAATTTCTCCAAAATGAGCTTTTTATTTCACAACAAGATTAATGTGGCTTAAACATGTTGTCTTTTCTCAGATTTCTTTCTAAGTCACTTGGGTTTAGTGATCTTCATATGTATACAAGCCTGACTGCTGTCAGTTCACACACATATAATAATAGACTAATTAAGGTTAGAATGGACCTCTGCAGGAAAATTATTTGAAGAGTCATCCCAACTTAAACATGGCCAAAATAAAGGTAGACCTCTTTGCTTTGTTGGGCATTTTCAGTCGAGCTGTTCATCCTCACAATGAGGATTTTTATTGCTTTGTATCCAATTGGAAGATCCCTTGCTACAATTTCCTCCAAGAATTCCCTGTCACCCATCCACTGTAGTTTACACATCTGTGATCCTAGTGAAACCATAAGAGCAAGAGTAATCATGGTTTAAGAAACTACCCTGTTTTCCCTAAAGTAAAGATTGCAATTAGAAAAAAGATTGTTCTAGTGTCTCTTTAATTAAAATTTAAAGATTGGATCACTCTCTCTCTACCCCAGCTTAAGTTTATCTTCTCTCATCTCCCAATTGGAGTTTTAACTCCCTTTGGTGTTGGCCAACCTTTCAGGGCCATGATATAGACATTTGTGGACATACACTAGGTTTCTAATGTATCCTTGCATCCTGTATGGCAGTCCTTTATGGTCCCAGCGCAGAACTGACAAAGAGTGGAAGACTCACAATTTCATGTTCACTGGCCAAAATACACATTTACCATATGTTTGCAGTGTGTTTTTTATGCTTGCAATATTTGCCAGTTGATCAATAGTCTTTGACTTAATAGAATATACATTTTGTAGCACCAGCCAACTTCTGTACATCTGCGGAGACAACAGGAATTTTATTTCTGTATTGCATCTGCATCTTGTTAGACAAAGAAACACTGGCTATTCTGCTCTGAGAAACATACTTAATTCATGGTGTGATTCTTAGGGAGCTTGGGAAGAAAACCAGACTGATAACATTCTTTAGCAGCTGATTTCAGCATGTTTGTGTAGAAACTACTCTTAAAACTGCATTCACATGGATGCATGGCCACTCCATAAAGTCACTGCAACAAAGGAATAGAGGGGCATGAAAGGTTCTACAGTGAGAGATGACATGGCCACTCTGTAAGTTTAGCCAATAGATGCTTGAGATCTGTTTGCAGTGTAGTCAAATTTCTTTTGCTTAACATTTTAGTTTTGCCTGTGACCTTCAAGAGTATTAACAAGCAAATACATCCGTCCCTCTTTATAAACATGTTGACATGGTCCTTATTATAGAGACAGTTAGAGATCAGATAGTCCATCTGGATCTGTGTTGTGAGTTCTGGCAGAGAATAATGCTGGGTCATTGCTTGTTCTCAGCAAGTGCTGCAGCAGACCAGTTTTTCTCCTTGCTGGTGTCTGTGAATTTTTATCAGAGAGAAAAGCATCTTTTTTTTACTTTTCCTTGGTAAGAAAGAGAATGAAGTAAAACAAGAAGGAAAGTGAGAAACTTCTTTAGATAACAGTTTTTCTTCCTGGATGTCTCTGTCTGACACAACTGAGGTAGAGCTGATAAGGTGGATCAATATCTGGGGAAAAGGGCAGAAAGGATTTGCAATATCTTTTGTTTTGCAAAACAAAAAAAATAAACACTATTCATAACAAAGGCAATTTTCATGTATCCTTGGCTATCAGAACTGAGAAAGAATGAGACTTCTTTACTGTGTTGCTCTCCTCAGACCAAAGGTTATTGGTAGAAGTATGCTACAATTGAAGGGGGCATTATATATATTATATTTTGTTAGTGTATTTATATTATATAATAGAACTAAATTATATCAAAAGTCAAACACTTCTTATTTGTGCATGATTTCTTGTTAAGAAAAAAAAGCTCATGTTGCTTCCTTCCTTTGGCTTTAGTGATCTCTTCGTAGGTGAATGACTTGGATGAAATTAGTAACAATCTGTGTGAATAGGGGAAAAAAAAGGTAAATCCATGGCTTGAGTTCTGTCTGCTGCAACATTTCAGTCCAAACATGCTGCACACGATGAAATGCATTCAAGAACTGCACACCTGCTACAATGAAGTCTGTTTTGGACTGAGGAAACAAGGCCCTCCATTTTTATATTTACCAGCAAAGCATCTTCTCATTGCTGAGCTCTTATAGAACCTGCAGTACTTCTTGTACCAAAAACATCCTGTCAGGTGGAGAGCTATCAAAGGAATTGTGTTTAGTGTCTCTGGAGACAGGTGTGTTCTCCTGGCCTCACCTGGGGTAGGTGGGACAAGGGAGTTGGGGAGTGGAAGCATTAATTTGGCAAAGCATAGTCACATAGCGAACTTTCTCTTCGTGAGGAAATAAATCTGATGCCCTGAAAACATTATTTTAAATAATACCTGACCAAATGCAGACACAAACTATGCTAATGATAAATTAGCAGCTGTAAGAGCACTTGGTGCTTTTCTTCTCTCTTCATCACAGGTAGCAGTCAAAACCACGAGCCAGACAGATTTTTCATTTCTAAGGTAGTTTGAATGAGGTTGTATCTGCTGCATCCCATGAATTTGGAATGCTCTTCTTTCTGTGTTTAGACATATAACAATTATAATAAGGAAAACAAAAAACGTTATCGGATAGAGAATCACATTTAATTTGCACATCCAACAACGGATGATCAGAAACAATAACTTTACAAATACCAAAATCTGAATTAAAAGATAGATCTTCTTGGCAAAGAGTGTGACCTTCCTGTCTCTGTGCTCGTTTTCTATGTCTGTTATTCTGCACTACAAACAGGAACCATAGTAACACATTCACCTGCTCTGGTTCTATTACTGCCAGTTGTTTAAACTAAACAAGAAAATGACATAGTGCAAATTGTTCTGGACAGAAAATACGGCCCAGCTCTACAGTTAATTTTAATGAAGCAAAAATGAAATAAAACACCTCACTGCTGGAATGACACGAATTCTGGTTTTGATAAAGGAAAGACAGAGTGTACTTGGAGGGGGCTCTTGTCTGCCATCCTGATGGATCTGTTGAATGATTATTGAAAGAAAACTTACAATCTTAAAAACATAGACTCACTGAGGTTGAAAAAGACTTCTAAGATAATCGAGTCCAACCATTAATCAAGCACCACTGTGTTCACCACTGGCCCCAAGAGCCACATCCACATGCCTTTTGAACACATCTGGGCATGGTGATTCCACCAGTTCCTCAGGAAGCTTGTTCCAGTGCTTGACAATCCTTTTCATGAAGAAATGTTTTTTAATAACCAATCCCCTTCCTTGGAACAACTCTTCCTCTCTTCTTGTCATTTGTTATCTAGAAAAGACTGACCCCCATCTCACAACAACCTCCTTCCAGGAAGTTAGAGTAGGTAACTGTTGTAATTTACTAGTAGGTGAATTCCAGGTAGTTAATGAGATCACCCCTGAGCCCTTTTTTCTCTAGACTAAACAACCCCATCTCCCTCAGCTGCTCCTCCTTCTTGTGCTCCAGTCCCTTCCCCAGCTCCATTGCCCTTGTCTGGACGTGCTTCAGTACCTCAGTGTCCTTCCTGTAATTGAGAGAGTCCAAAACTGAACACAGGGCTTACCAGTGCTGAGTACAGAGGGACAATCACTGCCCTGGTCCTGCTGGCCACACTGTTGCTGATACAGGCCAGGGTGCCATTGGCCATCATTCATTCCATGTGTTCATGCCAGCATTATTGACACAGGACTGCTGTGCCAAGGGAAGCAAATCCGTACAAATTCCTAGTAGATTAGGTCAAAGAAGATCATAGCAATTACTTTTAACTTTTGTCAGTTTCAAAAATATTTCTTATCTTATATCTTATGTAGGTATTTCCCAGCTGGTGGAAACTGAGCCCCAGACCTAATCAATGAAACCTCACCAGTCAATTCCACAGTGAGCTTTTAAAACAACCTTCTGAAAGCAGAAGTGTCTTGTAGGTTATTTTTGTCAATCTCTGTAATTCCTTCACCTTCTGTTACCTGACTCAGCTTTAACTATTTCACACATTTACTGAATCTCAGTTACTATATGTGAACAATAAAGCTTTCATTGGGCTGACTTGTTTTAGACTTCCTGCAAAGTGAGGCTTTTGGGGTTTCACTGGTTCATGTGGGTCATTTTTCAAAGTGATATTTACAGTCAAAATGTCTAGAGGTTTTTTAAAAAGTGAAACCTTAGATTCTACTGAATATCTCAGAAAACTGAATGTAATCCACTGTGGTTTCTGTGTGCCCCCTCTCTCTTGCTCTCATAGTTCCTTATTCTGTCACAGTACAAACTCCAGAATCACCACTAACCTTTGTACTGAAATGAACGTGTAGAAATTGTTCATCGTTAACATAACTACACAAAGTACTAGTAGGTTGCATGTACTTGGAACCTGTCCAGTAAAAAAGTCATTCTTATATACTCTTTTGGTAGAAAAGGTCTCTATCACCAAAATATGTATTTAGTATAAAACAATGAAAAGCCTGTATGTGAAATTCCATCTTTTCTTTCAATTGATACACTTTATCTATGGGGTTTTTTCCATGTGTGCATACATGCGTACACACAGTCAACACAGAGAAAGTTTATAAGACTGTTATTTTTAAGATCATGCAATACACGCAATACCGTGTGAGATGAGATGTGTATTGCAAAGCTAGGTCATGTTTTTGATTTTTTTTTGACTTGGGAGTGCCTTTTTCGAATTGAAACAATGGAATACTCCAAAAAGCTAATTAAATTAATAGTTTAATTTCTTTAATGATGGTTAAGCATTCCAGTGCTGTCTTCAAGCACATATCAAACTTTGACTTAGTTTCTGCTTATTTCTTAAATATTCAAAGACTATACTGAACACAAAAGGAAATGGTTTACCAAACTTAAAATGACCAATTTTTACAAATGGCAGTACTATTTATACATCCATGTGCATATCCACGTCCAGAAAATGTGTCTCTGCTCAGAAAGTAGAAAGAATTATGGCATTGTAGATGACTAGTTCATGAAAACTTGTCTAATTAAGGTCACCTATTTTCTGGCAATGTGTTTTTCTACATATACATGACTTTGTCTATTCAAATTCTGAGAAATTAGGAAAATTTATCCTACCTTGTCTTTATTCAAGATTATTGTGAGTATTATATATTATAATCGTTAGCTACTAGTTTTCATTACCCTATTATGAAGAATATGGCAATGAATCCTGTCAACACCAAATAAAATGTCCTTAAAACACATCCTGCAGACAGCCAGTTAGCTTTCCCTAAGGCTTGGTGGCCCTTACAGTGCCTTTAAAAAAAAAAAAAAAAAAAAAAAAAAAGAAAAAAAAGAAAAAAAGAAAAAAAGAAAAAAAAATGGCCACATCCGGGTTATAACAACTCAATAGTCCTGTTTGGTGGGGTTTTTTCCAACTCAGTAGGAATAAGCATTGTGCATGCTACCATAGATTAGTTGTGTTTGAATAATGTTGTTGGCAAAAACATTCTCCAGGTATTGTACAATGTTTCCTCAATAGTTGTCTTTGATGACTCTCTGCCCAGGACAATACAGAGCTGTGCAGAGCTGAGTGATCTCTGAGCAGGTTTAAAACTGAAAAATAGTAACCAACAGTTCAGCCAGGCTAAGAAGTCCTAAAGCTGGGTTCTTTTAAAATAAACTAGGTCAGTTATCTCTGTGAAGAATTATTTTGTCACATGTGAAAAGCACTGTTGGTTATAGAAGACTTTCTTTGTGTAAGATTCTATCTGGACTGAAGAGATTAAGACATAAAAACATAAGAGATACCCTACAAGGTCAGACCAATGGCTCCCTCTAGCCCCATTGCTTTCAGAAAGGGTTTTGTGAAAAGTGCACAAGCCCATCTACTTTCTTTGGTCTCTTACCTTTGTACTTCACCACGGGCTGGAACTGTTGTATAAGCAAAGTCAAAGGTACATCACTGCCACGTCTAATTACGGACCTATTGTCAAGTCTGCTTAGCAAAACCATAGGTGTTGACACTGCACAATTCCTCATTTCTGTTGGTGGGCAAAGACCAAGCTATCAGGACAAAGAAACAACCCCACAAAAAACCCTCTCATATCTGCAGAAAGTTTTATATTTCTAAACAAATGTTTGGCTTATTTTTTTCCTGGATTCTTGATTGCTTAGTCATGAGTGACACACAAAAAAAGGCATGCTGAAAATAAATAGGCACAAAAGGAAATGGTAGTACAGCACAGTCCCTGTGACATTCAGGGACTGGTCCTTTACAGTTCTCACCTATCAGCCCTATCTACACTAATGCCTCTAAGTCAACCCAGGCTACAGGCATCAATGACTTTACCCTTACAGATTTATCCGTAAATTAATTTTGCTCCCTACCAAAGATGCAGTGCTAAACCCAGGATATGTCCTGTTATTATCCTAAAGACATTATGTCTTTAGAATAAGCCAACATGAGGCTATAGCAGACATTGCAAAGATTTTGATACTGAGCAGTCTTCCAGCGGCATAATTTAGATTACACAAAATTTACCTGCACTTTAATTTTAAAAGAGGCTGGTAGAGAAAATACGATTCATCAGACTCAGATGCTTTTCTGTAGTAAAATCTTTTGTTCTTTTTCAAGCTGTGTAATCAGGGTATGCAAAGCAGAGAAAGAATATAACTCAGTGGATAATATTTTAAAAAAAGGACAAATATTTACTTCTCTGTGTAAAAGTCAATTTTCAGTTATTTTTAAACAATACTATGTAGGATATATTTGAAGGCCGTTTTTGTGTTAAAACTTTAAAAATAAGAAATTAAACTTATCTCATACACATAACATAAGAACTTTGTCTTTCATCAGAATTTTCTTAAATGTTGGCATTCAGGTTTTCAACTCATATTTGTGTAAAGAAAGCCATTAGTGTTATAAGAAATTAGAAAGAAAATTTACATATTTGTGGTTTTCAGTTTTCCAGACAGGCCTAGAAATCATCTGGAAATAGCTTTTAGAATCTTAGAAGATCAAACAAAATATTTATCATGAAAAAAGTATTCCTTTTCTCTATCAATTAAACCACATAGAAATACATACTTTTTTTTCCCCATACTGATACACTAATCTTAATCAATAACAACTGTAAAAACAAAGCAGTGATTTAAGTGGTAAGTTATAGCTCCATGAAGGATTGCATTAATTGGCATTCCACTATCTCTGTGCAGAGTACTCTATAATACTTTATATTCTAAATTTATCTGCAGTAATGTCAGTAAGAATCTTTCCTTAGCTTTCTCTCACTAAATTAGATATATTTCTAACTTAATTAACAATTTTTCCTGTATTTCTAGCATAAAAAAAAAATTCAGCACAGCTTTTTAAACCTCACTGCAAAAGAAGAGAAAAAAAGAAATCCAAGACTTATATATGGGAATGAACAGGTACCATGGACTTCAGAACTCACCCCAGTTTTTCTTTTGAAATTAGTAATCCTTTCAGTAAGTGGCAGTCTCTGTAAGGGAATATGGAAGGAGTCTTTGCTCCTCTAAGGGTGTGTAGTGAAGGGAGCCATACACAAGAGCACACAGATAAACCTGAGGAATGGTGGTGATGAGGAGGAGCTGCTCAGTTGCACTGACAGAGAAGGGTATGTGGAGTGTGGGAATATTTCTTTTTCAGGATTATCTGAGGACCTTGCCAGCAAGGAAAGGGAGGGAAACAAACACACCATCACCAAACCTGGCAAATTAGTGTTAACAAAGACAATAACCAGAAACAAACTCAGTCACACTAGCTGATGAGCTATCAGGAAATGACAAGCAAACTCAGATTATGCAGCTGATAAAGATGTAAACCTGGGAGTTCAAGATGTTAAGTGAATGTATGATTGAAAATTTTCTTGTTGAGTTTCCCCTGGTGTTAAGTCAGTTCATGTTATCTGAGTTCTCTGTACCGTGTTAACATTGAGGCTACCTCAAGATTTCTACTTTATTCCTCGGTCATGAACATCAGAATTATTGTTACTTTTACAGTATATTATGTCAGTATAGAAGTACAAACGTATACAGGTACTACTGACATTGATGAAAGATTTTGCAATGGTATTTGAAAAACTCTATGCAGCAGAAATAGGGTCTCAAGAATGTATTTTAAGTTTGGGAGTTTTTAAAGGAGGTGAATATATGGCTGTATTTCACACCCCAAATCCTAAAGCAATGGATGCTAAAGACAGTGAGACCTTTCACTGACTCCAAATGCAAGTCAATGTAGCAGAACAAGGTCTGAATACAATGGAGCCCTTATTCAGTGCAAAATTACAACAGAGAAAAAATGTTGACAGTTGACTTTAATTTCTTAAATGGGACTTGTTTAACTAAAACATCACAAAAAGCAATATGATATCACTTTCACCTACTGTTTGTCTTCTCATATAGAGGAATTTCAGAGCAGATTAAATAATACAGCATGAAGATGACTAATATTGTGGAGAATTAATATAAATGTTAAAATTAATGACACAATAGCAAAGCAGGGACTCACAAAATGAGATGAATTTATGGATATTCCCAAAAATTAGTCCTATCAGATTCTGATTTGGTTCCTTTTGTGCAGTGAACCCAGTATTGGGTGAGCTATGCTAAATTACATGCTCATGCACTTCTCCATGTAATACTATTCCTAGAGGAGAAACAGTCACTTCCAGTCATTACTGAGTGCAAGACTAGCCAAAGGTGCAATGGTTTGTCATCCTGCAGTAGACATGCAAATCAATTGCCATGTTTGCAGCACGGTCAGCTGCCATAATCAACTACTGAAAAATTAATGTAGTACTATTTGTAATTCCTTACGACACAGTCAGGTGACAGTATGGTCATGGCCCACTGTGTCCTTGTGGGAAAGGTTTACACACAATGTGTCACAGATTTTCAGACTAATGCACAAGTAATCTTGGTGTTTATGTTTACAAGACAGTAAATTTGTTTAGAATGGAAGTGGAAATGCCTGCCATTCAGGAGGGCTTAAACCAACTTACTCACTGTTGAATTTTTCTTTATCTAAACAATCCCACACAGTTATTTTACTGTAAAAGCCTGTGAAGTCCTGACAGGCCCTTTATTTAGGGCACAGCTCATTATTTGTTATGCTGAAAACAATGGTGTAATGCAAAACAAATATTTCTTGGACCAAAGGGACTTTAAGGGCTCAGAATCCTTTTTTTTGATACATCTGTTGCCTTCTTCACAGGAGAGAGTAATCTGCAGTTTCTTCATCTCTGCCCCAGTGATTTTTTAGTGCAACCTGGGGCTATTTTTGGGTCTCAGATACACATAAGGTCAGTCTGCCAGGGTAGGTAGGAGTTTTAGGTTTGCAGCCATTGAGATTGTATGGAGTAAGCTACTGTTCAGTGTTATAGTCCAGTTGTTGGTGATTAGTCAATTGAAACCATCTGTATTTAAAGACTTTAGAGTCTTAAAAAGTCTTAAAACTTTAAAATTTTAAGACACAATGAAAGTGTGCTGAATCTGTTCCTTCAGTCTACAAGTAGAAAGACTTGTTTTTGGCAATAACCTGCAAATTCCCATCTTGCTACGAAGAAATGGTAGCAAAAGTAATGCCTAATTTTGGTGCTAGGGTCACAGACATTTAGTCCCCAAAATATTATATTTATTAAGGTGCTGTGTTTTCAGTATTACAGTATTTAAACATCTATGCAAATTGTAAATTCCAGCAAGTTAGTGACCATAATATATTAGAAACATAGGTTTAAATTGCCTTGTTTTAGCTAAAGGTGCACTTTTACACGGATGAGCGTATCACTTGAATTATAGTGCGCATATTCATTATCAAATAAGTATGGGACAAGAAAAGGGGAAAATGTCTCCTTTCTCCTGGAAGAAAGAAGCAGAGAGGTTTCTCAAAAGTCCTTCATTTTAGCTTTGTATGAAATCAAAATATGCCCTGAAACAATGTGAAGGGTATTGCTTGGTTTTATCTTGTGTTCAGATAATGTAATCACTTCTGTACAAAATTAAAAGAAAAAAAAAGGGTTATATTTTGTTGGAACTTCCATTTGAAAATAGAAACAAAAAACCCTTTATATTTTAAAATTATTGAAACTGAGTGCCTTCCCAAATTATACTATTATATTTTGTTTAAAAATAGATGGAGAAGTATAATTTAATTCTCTTTCCCTTTTTGCTTCTATGCCTCTTCTCATATCTCTTCTTATATTCTGCCATCTCACCAATAAAACTCTCTCAAGTCTAACATAAATTTAGTGTTTCTGGAAAAACACCAACCAGTCAGCTATATCTGCTGACAGGAACACTAGGAAAATGTTATCCAAAAGCCAAGAGTAAAATGGGATCTGTTATTTTCCAAAACTGTATTTCACACTGTAATGGTTATTCAAAGAAAAATCGCAATGTTGATCTCAAAGTGTGGAAAATACAGTGAAACTTAGAGTGTGTTGCTACAGACAGTCACTTTCAAACATACAGACAGACTTTTTAAAACATCAACTAGTGTTGCTCTGTTGCTTTGATAGATCTCTGCTGCTTACATAGTGTAGAAATGATCCTTTATTTACGCAACTATTTTATACACATCTATTCACATGTTCTATGTTTTTCTCTGTGGAAAGAAAAACAAACTTATTCCACCCACTGTGAAAAGCTTCAGAAGCTCCAAGTCCCACACACAATGCACACAAGATAGTCTCCATTTTAGTTTGTGATAAGTTATTCAACAACAGGATTCTGAGCAATATACATGACTCAGTTCTTTCTGTATGAAGCAAATTCACTGTAGCTGCCAAAGGTTAAGTGTGATGCCTTATATAATCATTCCTGGAAACCTGAATTTCTGGTTTCACTTGGAGGGAATTAGATTCCAATTGTGGTAAATAAGTAGTCAGAACTGTGCTGAGTCACTATACATAAACAGTTTAAATGTATTTTTATTTCAAGTCCGAGTCAGGTACTCTGCATTGTGTTAAGATCTCTGATGATTTACTTATGTAGACAGTGAAAGGTGATGTTGCATAAACTTTTTTTAACAACCTCCCCTGACTCGCTTTTTGCTGATGGGACTTTGGTGAATGAGGTTTAAAGCAATGACTTCTAGACAATAAATATATGTGATGAAAAGTAATGTTAAAGTATTCTTTTGGCAAGTACAAAAATGAGTGGTGTGATGAAATAAGAAAGTGAAAGAGAAAATATCTGTATAGAGCAATCCTCACAGTGGGAGTTTGTGAAATTGTTTCAAGAGATGTTCTATAAAATTGTTTTCCCAGGTAGAACTGAAATGGCTGCCAAAGGCCAGGCTCCCTATGGGAGCAGAGTAAGATGAAAACCAGCATTTGGCTGAGCAGTGCAGCAGCTCAGGCTATAGCTGCTGGGCACTGAATTCAGTCCTGAATTTTGTCTTTCTTTTCACATCATTGCCTACTAACTCTTTTTGCTCTCAATCCATCCACTTGCTAATATTCTATGGTCCTCACAGCTTTGAATTTTTACTGTCCTGTTTTATCCCTTCCTCCTGCAATGTCCTATGACTTCCTTTACCATTAGCTTTAAATTCCTTCCTCTTAAATTTTGTCCTTCCATGTACCCTTCAGTATCTGATAATAAATGACACTGAGAGACAGATAGAATAAAAAATTATCTCAAGCATGCCCGTAGAAAGAAGTAAGGAGGAAAGGCTGTGCCTGAAACCCAATCTTAGGTTTTCTGAATTCTGCCCAGTTAAAGTCTGCAAGCCCTAGAGATATCCCTGACTTTTCTCTGTGTAGATTCTTATGCCATTTATGGGAAGGTTTGTGTTTTTAAAAATACTCTTGAAAGGAATCTTGCTGGCAAGTGTTCATCTTCATGGTTTAGCCAGACTAAAGATTTTTCTGGTTTTGGTTGGTTTTATCTCATATATTTTGGGAAGTTTTGTTGTTTTTTTTTTGTTGTTGTTGCTTTGTTTTGTGGGGTTTTTTAATTGTTTTTTTTTTGTTTGTTTTGTTGGGTTTTTCCCCCCTGGAAACAGGGATCAGATTCACTGTAGACTATACAGGGAAAAACTGAAGAGCCAGCACTCACCACCTACTCTCTCCTTCATGCACACACCTCATCATTTGTAAAGCACATTTTTTTCTTAATTGTGTTATATCTGGAAAGTTTTCATCTATGCCGTGATATTTCCTAACTTTCTGAAAAATCATCTCTTGAAGCAATGCTATTACTTCATTAGTCTTACAATTAAAAGAATCTAATATTTTCTATCAGAAGAGCTTGTTTAGTTGTTTTTCCAGTTTTTTTAGAAACTTTTCCAGACTTTACCTGACTGTGTTTGAATTTTCCAGGATTGATACCAGGCACGGGTGAGGCACAGGCTGCCTCTTTCTCTGCCTGGAAGCAAAAAATGCGGCTCAGAACAATACAAGAAAACTTTTGTTAATGGATGTTGGAGAAAGAGCTTGATATTTAGTAGGGATTGCTGCACTGTGTGTGCTTTTTCGCTATCTAAGAAAACTTTGCTTCAAAATCACCAAGGCTTTGAAAATATAATTAGACTTTACATGTAGTAACTGAACATATTCATTAAAATTTGGCAGTTGCATTCTCTATTTCTAATATTTTGGGAAAACCCAAAAGTGCTTGGAGCCTTCCTGTCAGCATAGAGAGGACTTGCTGGTGGCTTCCTTGGTAAAATTCTGCCCCTGTTTTTGCAGTGTTCTTTACCCGCAGCCGACTGCAAACCTGGCATGGATTAAAAGCTGGTTCAGCAGCCCTCTTTGTCCTGCATGGATGACAGCAGTGAAGAGTGGTGCACACAAGCCTGTTCAGGTTTCCGTATGCTGAGTAAGGGCAGTGGTCACAGGGTGGTCATATGATGAAAGTAGTTGAATAAGACCCTGGAGGATCTCTCTGTCTCTTTCTCTGTCTCTTTAGCTTTCCATGCATCTCTCCTTGTCTTCTGTGGCACAGAAGTTAGCTGCTATTGCTGCCCAAATAAACCACTACATATTGCAGAACATTAAATTCCCTGAAAGGCATGCCCTGGACTTTTCAAGTTGGACATCCAAAATTAGTAGAAAATACTCATAGTATTTTCGTATTGTCTTAGTTCCTTTCTGGGCTGTTTCTCCACTGCAGAAAGTATATTACAAAGAAAAGAGCCACAAAAAGAGTTTAATGAATATTTGTAAAGTATTTGGATATTACAGTCATGAACACTATAATAGAGGCTGCTAGGAAAGAAGCCATTAATGTAATTTTGTAACTGGCATTGAGAGCAGATGCTAAACAATGTAAATTGTTTAAAACAGTAAATGAACTCTATCTATGCAATGACAAAACAAAATAGAGGGTAACTATTCAATGAGCAGCATTCATATTAACACTGTAGGGAGCACTGGATATGACCATGTAATTAAAGATGGTATCTCAGTGGATCTTCTGAAAATGGCTGAGTGGATGCCATGAAAGTAATATTAACATTGTCATCTCCTAACTTAGAAGTACTTGAGTGTGCAGTTACAGCTTTCTATGACAGTAGATTTTGAGGCATTTAAAATGTAAACTTCATATGCTGTTGGAGCTTTTCTGTATTTGTTTTAGCTCTTACACGAGCTCTCTTCATTTTAGAAGAAACTGGGATATATGTGGTTTCAGTATAGACAGTATCTGGGTTTTTTTGTCCTCAACCAAAAATTTTGCTCTAAATGCAGTTATTCTGCTTTTCTCAGTCAAAAAAATCTATTCTCCTCAGCCTAGTACTACAGACACAGCGTACTTAAGTTAATCTTCTGGAGGGCCAGATAACATTTTTGTCAGCACCATTTTTTCCCTAATGGAGACTTCTGGTTGAGAACTACAAGAATTTCAACAAACCCTCTCAGCTGTTGACATTTAACAGCCTCATGAGACTTACCCTAACATGAGAAAAGAAATCCCAGTTGTAAACACTTACAAAAAGTGAGAAGCAAGATGCCCTTATGCCACAAAGTTCTGATCCAGGATAGAATTATGCTGTTCATTTTAACATCTTCAACAATTTTTGAAAATAAATATTATGTGATAGATTCGCTGTTATTCATTCTGTTATTTCTTCATTTTATTTTTCAGCATTTTTTGTCCCTTTTCCACTCTCTTCATTCCTGTTGTAATGATCACATCTATTATATATGGTTATACCTTTCTGCTAACTCAGCCCTCAGAATTTTTGCTTTCAATTGAACATTAACAAAATTAAGAGTATGTCTCAGACCTCTGCTTTTAGCCTTATCTTACCTCCAGTGTCCTGCAACTTGAATGAAAAACTGAAATAATACCCTCCATATCCAAGCTACAACTACTTATTAGAGGAAATTCAGTGTCTTCAGCTATGACGTTGTGGAGTTAATTCTGACTTTTCTCCTATATATATTAAATCTATATAATGGTAGAGGATGAAAGTGGGAAACTGTTTAGCCTTAAAGGAAATGGGTGAAAAATTTTCATATCATTTTGTCTGCTGGTTTTCATTTGGAATAACAAAAGAACATTGAGGGATCTGCTGAGATTTCCATGAAAGTTAAAAAATTGCGGATGTTATTTCAGGGTTGGTGTTTAGCTTGGTCATGAGCACCTTACCCATATCCCAAGGGGGGATGCTCACAGAGTCCTTAATCATAAAGTCACAGTTTCTCTTGGAGCACAATTGTAAAGGAGCTGCCCAAGGAGTGACATGTCCAAAGAAATATTTTTTCTGGCCCATTAGTGGGGTGCTTTGGTTCTGCACACACCTTGTGTTAGGGTCAGGATTTAGCATGTTAGGGATTTAGGAGAGACCAAGAAGAGAGGTTGAATGTAGGGATGTGTGGGGTCTGTGAAAGGGGTGTCCAAGGAATGGCAGGCTGCCAAAAAAATATTTCCCTTGAGAGCTGGAGCATGGCTAGGAATCCTTTTTTGGGAGGAAGTTAATTCTGAATGTTGGATAGAGTTAATTTCAGGACAGAAAAAGCCCACAGTTCCCAGATTAGTTGAGATCTTCTGTAAAATCTTCGGTATCTATCTCAGATAAGTGCATTGCACAGATTTGATCAGAGGGGGATTTTGCATTAATGAGAAGGAAGAAAACTCATTTGCATGCTCTTTCTTTTTGTTATAGGGATATTTGTGGGTTTTGTTTTTTTCCACTGGGGCTTTTGTCCTTTTCTAGGCATATTACCAGGCACTGGAAATTTTGCCAGTGATTTACCATTGGAGAGCTTTCCCTCTGCATTTTTCTTTGCTTTAGCTCTTGGCCCATGTTACTCTTCCTCTCTTCTACTGTCCAACTTGAAAGTTCCTGCCATATCTTCCTGCTGTAAGAAGAAAAGTGGATAAGTAGGAGTGACTATTTTAATTTTAGTGGATTTTTGTGTAACAAAGCACTGGGGTACAGAAAGCAGAACCAGGTGAATGGAGCTTTGATGTTTAGATGGAGATCAGCAGCTCACTGCACCTTGGAGGACAGAAAGCTTCTCAGGAAAGGCAGTGATGCAGCCAGATAGCACTACCCAACTTTGAACTCACGACTCCGTTGTAACTCAAACTGGGCTGAATAAGTAGGCAGGAGTGAGTGTAAGGAGACATGATCTCTGTTTCTTAAAAAAATTGCCCTTCAAGCATAACCACCAGCATTCAGCTAGATGAAGATTTCCTTTGCTGGAAGAAGGTATTTAGAGGTCTCAGTAGTGATATTGTCACCATCAGGGAACATGCCATGACAAAACCTGCTATGATCCATGCTGTGATATGGTGATGGTTAATGTGCTGGTGGAACTGATGGCCAAAGCAGATGTGATTACTACTCTCTCAATAAACACAACAAATCACACTGGTATTCCAGTATTGAACATCATCTGCAACAAGTGACAACTGTGTTTGTTATGGACCTATATGAAGGTCATGTTTTCTGTCTCCAAAGTTGTCTTATATGTGGTGGCCAAAATGACCTGGAAGTACCCTGGAATTTCTAATGAACATATCTCCAATAGTTACGAATGATGGTGTAAGCAAGGGATTCAGAGGAAACTGTTAGAAACAATCCCCCAAAAAACAGATCTGGCATTCTACACTTAAAAGGGAACTGAGGTGTTGGATGCAGTGTTGGCCAAGAAAGCATGTTCCTGGGTCTTGCTGTCAGAAGAGTGCTATTGTAGCACTAGCCAGACAGCTCCTGCTAGAAATGGAAAATTGTGCCCAATTCTGAATGCACTCATTTGTGCCATACCTGGTAATCTACTGATCCAGCATAGTCATGACCTAAAGTGACGTGGCTGTGAGCTGTAGTTCAGACTGATACAGTGTAAGAATTGTTAATTCAGATTTCTCCTGGACTGTCTGGTGCCAACTGCACTGAAGTCAGAGAAGTTACTTAACTTGCTCAATGGATAGTGCTTCATGTTTAGTTCTTGTTTTCCAAGTGCTCTGTTCTAAAACTTTCATCTGTCTTTGAGCTATAACACATGAATAGATTTACGAAGAATTGGGTGTTGTTTTGGTCTGACCTTCCTAACCTGCAGAGCAATATCTCAAGCTGAGCAATTACTTTGATTCATTATTACTTTTTAGAGCACTTTTCCCTCCAAGATAAAAACTTTGGATGAAGTAAAATATTAAGCCTTTTGAAGCATAAGTTCAATTGCTAGAAATTGAAATAAGCTCTTCATGCTTTATAAAAGGAATTTAAATTTCTATTACGCTGAAAATAGTACTTTAAATTCAGACGTGCTTTAGTTAAAAAAAAAAAAAGGAATAACAAATTAAATTATTTGCTTTGAAGTTAAGAGATGGTTTTTTTCACATTCAGTATTTTGGTACTGTATAATTATTATTGCAAACCAAATGGCTTTGAACTAAGAATCAAATATTCAAGTGCTATTAAAAGCAATTTTCCCTGTATTTTTCTGAGATATTTTAATCAGTTCATATAAAGTGAGGTAAATGAGGTAATACACAATATGTGTCCACTTCTCACCCTCCATAATAATTGCTTCAGTTACACTTACCTCGACTAATGCTGTTGCTCTAATTATCTTATGCTGCAAGTTAGGATGTTTTTAACTGCTAGGCTTATCTAGAGTCAGAACCTACATACTATACATCCTCTATATAACCTTTAATGGTAATTTCATATCGATTTAAGTGAAGTTCTTCCAGCCTAATAAAAATAAGCATATAAGATGAAATGTTTTGAAATCAAAGAAGCAGATACTTATTTTATTATGCCTAAATGCAACACACTTATGTGCATATTATTTTCCTAGATCATGGTTTATGTTGTAGACATGGTTTTACATACACAGAGTAATAGTATATTAATTTATGTTTCCAAAATAAACCAATGGTTTCCTCTAGTTGTATAGGTTGTACTACTGCTCAAGTTTTCAGCTTTAGAAATTTGAGTTATTAACAGTGTATATTCAAATGTTGAGTCACATAAAGACTATATGTTGACTATCTTGACCATAAAATCCATTCTTGCTAATGATGGATTGGGAACTCTTTTGGGTTTGGTACAAAATTAAATTCTTTTGAAAAAGTGCTATCCTTGTAATCCAAGAAGAAATGAGACAAAAAAATCAAACATTTTTTCCTATACACTCTTATGAGGGTCAGTCACTTTGGACATTATTGAGTGATATATAATACTTCAAGAGGAAAAATATCAAATTTATTTTTGCTCATATAGTTTGTTAGATTTCATATGTTTGTCTCAGAGCAGGTATATTTAGATATTTCAGAAAGATTCTAATTCAGATTTTAGGGCAGACAGATTTTCATTGGGACTTTAATACAGTTGAACTTGTACTCTCATTTCTTTGACATGAACAGTAGTCAAGGATTTGAACATTTATTGATTACTTAGTTTTCTACAGTCTAATGAATGAATTAATTAAATTAATTAGTTTAATTAATAAACACATTTAACTAATTAAAAGTACTACTAACACATTCCAGCTTTCTAGTGAGATTACTTTGCTTGCCAAATATGTATCAAGACCTATTTTATCCAAATCATCTTGAACTCAGCCGACAGAAATATGGTCTCGAAAATCTGTCTTTAATTTTCTTTTGTTAATAAAGCATATTCAGTGTAGGTTAGTTCTGTCTGTATTTGCCTCTTTTTATTTCCTCTTGGTTAATACAAACCCATTTATCAGTCCTCACGCTTGATCAGCTAAGGTATCACCCAGTATTCTCATTTATTTCCTCTATTCCTCTTGATGACTGCAAGACTTGCAGATATCAAAATAATTTGTTGAGGACTCTGTCTATACTTTTCACTAGTAATTGACAAATCTAGTAGGCAACTTACTTGTGGAGAATTGATTTATGTTTGAAGTTTGTATAATAGTTTCAGCTATGATTAATTTAAAAGGAATTCTCCTATGAGCATATGGCATATTTCTGATACCTATTTATTATCATTTGCTTCAAATAAGAGGTGGAGCTAATCTCGGAAAGAGCTCTGCATGTTTGTTTGAAGGAAGCCGAGCACCACCTCAGTTGAAAATGCTGACTCATCTCTGTCTTATTTCTGTTTAATTTAAACTCAGCACAAAGCAGCAAGAGAGCTAGATTTTATCTTCAGAGAAGCAAATTAAAATTATTGCTTGAACAAGCCTTTGTGAACCACAGGGTTTAGTGAGGAAGGAAAAATGTTTTAAAAGACATAGATTGGAGTAGATTTTCACAGAACACAGTTGTTGGGATGTTTGTAGTGACTCGAGGGGCACTCTGGGTTGTTTTTTTTTGTCAAAAAGCAGCAAAGCTGAAAAATTGTCAGTAACTTATTTGAGGTGTTGATGTGGCAGTGGAATGAGGAAGCAGGGTGATTTACACCTTGAAATCTGAGAGCCCTTCTGCAGTTTCAGAGATCTTTTGGCTTTTAAGATATTGGGTTGTTAGCACACGCCTGCACCTCTACATAGTTCAAGTGGCGTCAATGGACTTGGCATCAATTTCTGCCCTTGTAGCCTTGGTAAATTTTCTTGGTGATTTTTTTTTCTGGGTCAAGAACAGGCTGTCACTTCTGAATGCTTGTTGCCTTGAAAGCAGTAAGACTTTTCATCAGCAACAAAATCCAGATTTTGCTCAAATGTATAAGCAATGTTTTCTAGCAATAAATTTGTTCTGTAGTTCTCGTTGGCTTTTCCCCCCCCATACTATTGACATTTAATTAACATAGCACAGATTATCTCTCAGTAAATATGTTTATAAAGCATGTTTATAAAAGCTAAACTGTCTTCCTGGTATGTTTCACTGAGTGGTAAAATAAATGGTTTTTATTTGTTCAGGTGGTTCTTTGGCCCCATCAAACGAGCAGATGCCGAGAGACAACTGTTGTACCCTGGAAACCAGGAAGGAACCTTCCTAATCCGAGAAAGTGAAAGTCTAAAAGGCGAATACTCACTCTCAGGTATATTCTAGTTTTTCATCTGAAGCAATGTTTTAAAAATTTCTCAGGTGATCTGGGCTTTTTCATCTTTGAGAACAATAAGCTGTGAACATAAAAATGAAATTAAGTTCATAATAAAGATTTTTTTCCCTCAGGAGAAAAAGAAAAACTTGGAAAAAGTAATTTGAATTTATATTTTATAGACTTTGTTTATTAATATACTCAGAAAAAAAATTAACTTCTTTATGCTTAGTACTTCCAGTGTTCTAGCTGCCTTAAAATAGTATTTTCATGACCAAAGCATAAAAAATTACATTACAGTTGTAAACTGCTGCTCTGATTAGTACACAAAACAAAAATAAAAATAAAAGCATGTTGACAGATATCTTCAATTTAAGAAAAGGAGATTTCTGTTAGTGCTTACCATTAGGTTTATATTTATTTGTTTTCTGGGATAAAATCATAGGAAGGTCTTCAAAGCTATACTTTAGAGTCAGTGATGTTTCATTGAAAATTTCACTTTAAACATCAGTAAAAAATTAGATTGATAATGATGATGCATTTTGAAATTTAAGTCCTTTATTTGAATCTGAATCATTATCAAATTAGGACACTTATTCATTAATAATTTTACTCACTTGCATCTAAGTAAATAATGTTTTTTCATGCTGTAGATACTTGCCATTTTAGGTAGTAAATGTGATTGTTCATAGGTTGTTTTCTGTGAACACTTCCCATCAAACTTGTCATACAACTGTGAGTCAGGAGTATAGTGCTGTTCTTGAGACAACAGAGCTATATACCCAAGCTTCCTCGTGTGTTCTACTTATTCCAGAGCCAGGAAAGACTTTTTACTGTGAATAAACCATGAGTAGTCATGTGCAAAATTATGTCAGTAAAATGAGAGACGCCTTGTTCATAATGAAAGTCTTTCATATTGACTCCTCTTCTGCTTGGATGATTATGTGTCATTCACCTTCTGAACATTACACAGAAACACAGCTTAATGAAATGTTGACACACTCTTAGTTTCACTATCCCAATTATAAGTAAAGTGCGCCTTCAATGTCTTGTGGCAATGTGAGGAATGCTTTTTATTGCCAAGACAAAGAAATGTGGAGTGAAATACAGGGAAATTTATTGAAATAAATTGAGTACTGAGACAGTTTACTCCACAGTTTTCAGTTTGCCCTCAAGGAAGTTGGTCCTTGCCATGAAGTGCTCAAAGGAAAACTACCTTTAGCAAGAAGTCAGACTGCTCCTGAATTGTAGTAGAACTGACCCCTTTGTATGTGCATACTTTCATCCCAGGACTGAATTACAGCCACAGACCTTTCAAAATGCTTTCTCTCCATATGCCAACTTGTCGCTGTGCTACATGATTTCAGCTTCCTTTAAGTGTTCTTCATTAATGAACTGATTTCATCCATTGACTGGGCTAGACTAGTAACAGGGTGATGTTAAGCAGGGAAAGAAACACAAGCCTGTATTATCTTCTTAATGATGGCACTTGAACACATGGCACATTACTAAAAATCAATGAAAGATCTTTTGCTTGTGCTCCTGGGGGTGGGAATGAAAATTCTTTTTTGTTATTCTCTAATATTCTCCTTCTAGGAAAGATTTAAAATGTTAATTATTTATCCCACATCCTAACCACTTCTGTAACAGGAAAGTAGATGTATCTTAGGTAAACTATGAGTTACTCCAGAGAAAAATCCAAGAGAATGAAAATAAATATTAGGACAGCATTTGTAGTAGTATTAGACCACCCTTTGATGCTGTTTAGTTTTTCATTAAAAATTTTGGATAGTAAATTTATTCTGATCTAGTATATTTGATTAAATTATGAAATTATGTCTTGTGGTAGCCTTTTTTTTTACATTTTTCTATAATCTTATTTGGGAAGAAAAGATTTTATGATGACTGAAAAGAGCAAGATATGAAACCAAAAGTGTGGATTTCTTTCATGCTGGTTTGTTTGATTAAGGAAGGCAAATGTGGCACTGAAGAAAATAATATACACAAGGCTCCAGCTGCAGGAGCCAGCTCTCCTTCATGCACAAACATGGGCTGTCCTCTGAAAATGTATGCATGAATATATATATCATCTCAGATTTATTAAACATTTGTGCTCTTTTAGGCAAAGAAAGAGGATAAACTCTGAAGCAATTTGTAGACGTTATTAGTGGCATCATTTCTCAGCACTGCTATATCTTTTAGCAGCTTCCCAGAGTTGAACATAATTTATCCTTAACATGCTACTTCAACCCAAAGAGCTAAATATTATTTGCTGCTTACTGAATCGGCTTAGCTGAATGGCATCTGTTTGTATTACGAAAGCTCTTTTGCTTCCAACCTAATAGTATACATCATGGTCTAGATGTTTTATGTCCATAATCTCCTTACTTATTGTCTACTTCTTGGAAAGCTAGTGCATTCTAAAGCAAACAATGAAATAGTTTGTGTTCTGGGAAGCATTAGTAGGAGAAGAGGTTGTTCAGTTCACCAGGTGCTATGGAGAAGAGACTTGTCCTGCAATCTTTCCTGTTTGTGCCATCGTAGGAATTATGAGACATTAAAGCTGAAGCTGAAGGGTGACTTCTATCTCCATGGTAGCTGATACACTAACAGGGGAGAAGTCACAACCCAATACTTTGGAATTAGTCCCTAATTTCTGCTTCCAAGTTTTTCTGTCTAGAAATACTAGATTTCAAAAGTCCCATCTTCTCTAGGCCTGATTGGTTTTGCTCTAGCTTTTATTGCTGTTTCGGTTTCATTGCAGAGTAGATGATAATGGCTTGAAAAGTTAAAACCTGGCTTTCAGAATTAAGGTATTTAAGAAAATATTTTAATTCTCTGTCCAGAATGCCACTTACGTAAAAAAAAGCTTAAAAGGAAGAGAGATTTTTTACCCAAGAACCCATAAACTGATTTTATGATTTTCATGTTTGATTTCACACTCATATGGGCAATAAGATATATAAGAGATTTAATGATAATCAAGGAGACAAATGATCTCCTTAGTAAGAAAAAAAAGTTTAAAAAATAATCAATCTTTCATGAAAATTACATTTTTTACTTCTAACTTGCCTTGTTGGGAAAACTCTCAATTTGTAAGGTTTGAATAATAAATAATTATTTCAATTAAAACAAAAGATTCATGTTCAGAAAGGTTTTTATCATCTATGAATAGTGAAATGGAAAGCTCATCAAGCCAGATAGGCCACTGACATGTGTTACTATAAATTTAGAGTGTTTGACATTTTAAAAATAGGTTTTCCCATTTTAAAAATGCACATGTTGTCGACAGATTTTTATGTTGATGACTCCAGCATCTGGTGTGAAATGCATTAAATTTTAAACATGTTGGTGCCATCTTAGATGTTGCCTCTTTTTAATTAAAAGCCATAATTTAGATATGCTCAGTTTAATTGAGTATCATTGCCAGTGATAGCGGGAGGCTCTGTACTTAGCCCATCACTGAATAATGGTATCGGAAAGACTTATTGCATTAAATAACAATGTAAATGGTTTATGTTTTCTTCAGCTATTTTTTTCCCCATGCTTCTAAAAGAATATTGTGTGCTTTTCTCTTGGGTTCCAGCACAGGAGAAACGGGCAATTGTTTAAGGCAGCAGACTCATAAAACTGGCAAAACCATGGCCAATTAAGAAGATGATTTTGGATCTGTCTCTGCACCCGTTCTGTGCTGGTGAGAGTGATCTCATGAGTCACCCTCCTCCCACATCCACTCTGGGCATGGAGGCAGAGCAGGGGTGCTGGTGGCAGTGCCGCATGCCGAGTGCTGGGGGAGGACTGTTCACAGGAGCTGTGTTGGGACACATCGTTTTTGGCAGTAATGGAACATCAGTGTCTCCATGATTCATTTGGTGAAGGTGTTGACTCTGCTGATGCCACCATAAATTTTTGTGCCCTGGGGAAGAAGTAGTAAATTATTTTATTCACATTCTTCAGGTGGCAAAATCTGCTTCTGTTTAACCCAGTCATGTGAAGATGGATGGCTGGGAGAGGATAATCCTTCTGTTAGACTGAACCTATGTGGAAATCTAGTGGAAAGCTGTAATTCTTTTGGAAAGGGCAAGCTGAGGAGAAAACCCCTGCAGTCTTCAAAGCCAGCTGCTGTCAAGCTGTGTGAAACTGAAGTTACAATCCTGTCCTGGTTAGTACTCTGGCATGGATGTAGAGGTGCCTGGAAGGATTATGGGTAGTCCTTTCCTGAGTGATATGTGCTCTGTACAGTTTTGGCAGAGGAGCCACACTGTGCTGCAGAACTCCAGGTGTGTGCCACAGGGCTTGTACAGCCAAACTCAGCCTGAAAATACAAGTAAACAATGCCTTGTCAAATACTGCACTAATCTCAGCTATCTGTTACGAGATGAGATGGTATCAGTGCAGAAATTTTCTGCAGCTTCTCCACACACATCACCACCTGACCTGGATGCTGTCAATCATAAGGCTTTGTAAAAGGCTCATTTAAGAAATTAGAGCACTTCCTTCAAACCAGCTCTTGCATTATTACTTCATAAGTAATGGTTATACTACTGCTAATAAATAAATCTGGTAGTCAAACTACTATTACTTGTGGTATACAGCTGAGACTGGATTAACACAGTCATCCTGTTGGCATTTTGTTCAATGCATCATAAAAACTAATTAATTTGTCTCGATTAATTTTCCTTTGAACTTTGGAAAAGTCATTACTTCTTCAGTCTGTTGTTACTGAATTATTCCCTCCTTCATTTTGCTTCAGCTCATTTCCAAATGATACATCACAAAAACATTCATAAATTTTATAGTTAAAAAGAAGTAATTATGAGTGTTAATTCAAAAATAAATATAACTTGAAAAGTGTGATATAATATGGATTTTGTTTACAAATATTCCCATTCCTGTCCTCACATAGAATTGTAAGTTCCCAGGTTCCTAAAAATACTACCTGAGGTGGAGTATTTTGAAAAGCTCCTGCCTGCTCTCTGGTGGTCTTGGATGACAATCGCACAGTACAGTGCAAAAATATTTGATCATCCACGATAGTACTTTAGGAAGGAGAGATTTCCTCTTTGATTTCGTCACTTAGATGGTGAGAGAAATTATTCTTCCTATCAGCTTTGCTAATTTCATGCAACCAATTCTACATTTTTTCTACATACAATATGTAACCATGTATTCTTCTGTTATTATAACCAAAGCTATTGCCAAGATGCATGCAGTGGTACAGTATAAAGAATCAGTCTTCTAGGTTTGTTGTGGAACATTGTTAATGTTAGAGCTAACAGCTGGGGGCTTCTTTGGAGCTAAATCAGTTACCCTTCTGTATGTAATATAAACTCTGTACTGCCCATTGAACATGGAGAGTGATGTGTAAATAATGGAATGTCTTGTAAATGATACCCACACTAAATACGTTTTCAGCTCTTCTGAACTGCCCTCTCTGATGATTCTAAGTCTGCTATTGCTTCTAATGATAGTCCTTTGAAAAGATCTCTAAACTAGTAATCTCCCAACCTTTTTTTTTTCCTTTTTTTTTTCCTTTTGGTTTTTTTTTTGTTTGTTTTTTGTTTTTGTTTTTGTTTTTTTGTGTGTGATTTTTATATATTTTTTGTCTCTCTCTCTGGTCTTGTGCTGGTCCATGTCTAGCCCCAGCATGCAGTGGCCCAGTCTTTTTTCTGACACAGCTAAAGAATGCTCCAGTGGTCAGAGGGAGGGGCACTTTGGCTGTCATGGTATGCAGAAAAGTAACCTACAGGAGATGAGGAATAGTCTTATTGATTAAAACACAACAGATTAGAATAAAAAAAATTCCACTAAAAATGAATTAATCAACTATTTGAAACAGAGCATTATTCACCTTATTTTTACATATTCCAAACATGCACAAAATTTAACAAAAAAAAAAAACCTTGGAAAATGTGAGTGCTTTTCAGAGAACCATGGCTATGGAGAGTATATCTGTTTCCTTTAAAATGCCTGCCAACCCAGCAGCTTTAGTTAATACTAAAATAAGGGACAATAAAGGAAGTATTAAAAACTGACTAAATTATTGCTGTCAATTAGATCCTTTTGGCTGGTTTTGGTGTCTTCAAAGATGGGAAACACAAGCTGGCTCACAGAAGATGTATTTATATACTTCTACATCAGTTCTTATGGTGTAGAATCTCCAAATCTGAATAGCTGAAGACTAATAGGCAAGATGCATTTAGCTATCTGAATAATGGGCTTTGGTTTGAAAGTGATTTTTTGTAATTACCATATTTGGAACTAAGATAATTTATTTTAAGGTCCTCATAAATATATTTAGAAACATTGTGATGGTTTGGGTATAAATGATATTGTACCACCTCAAGAATTCCTGAACACTTAATATATTTAAATCTTTTTAGTTTTTGACGGTACGTCTGTGAAGCACTACAGGATCAAAAAGACGGATGGAAGCTTTTTCCTAAGCAAAAGGAAAACTTTCAAAACTCTGAATAAGTTGGTTGACTATTATAGCAAGGACAGTGATGGCCTCTGCGTGTTGCTCAGACAGCCATGCCTAAAGGTAAGGAGTGGATGCTACACTGTGCAAAGTATTTTTTGTGAGCTAACTCATCAGACATCTCTCAGAAAGTGTTGATCCTATATCTGCTTCTACCATTTCAGAATGTTAATGATCTGCTTGTTTTCAGGAAATTCTGGGTAGTGTTACAGTTTCATTCTTGAGGTTGAAAAATTAATAATAAAATACCACACCATTTTGAAAAAAAATCAAGTGTCTGGGGGGGGGGATGGGAAATATGCCAAATCATTATTTCTGAGTGCCTTTTTATAAATATATATGGAGATTAAAAACTTCATAACTCTAGCTGTCTGTAAGTAGTTACTGAGACAAAACCACAAGGTTCTGGCAAACAATATGTCACTGTTCAAAAAGCTTGCTAGAGGGATGATTTCTAATTTTTGCTTTTAATGTCAGGATATTTTCTTTAGCATATTTCTCATTTCTAAAAAAGAGCACCCAGTATGAGGGTTGTATTTATGATCTCAGCTCACTTCATCACATGTGTATACTCTAAGGAAACATTATTTATATCTGTTCCAGCTTTACATGTCATAGTTAACAAGGATTTGTATATGTTGTTAAAAAATATTACAGTCTCAATTATATTATTTATTTTCTTTTATCAGATACAAACTCCTGCTACTTTTGATTTGTCTTACAAAACTGTTGATCACTGGGAGATAGACCGACGATCTCTGAAACTGGTGAAAAAATTAGGATCTGGTCAGTTTGGTGAAGTATGGGAAGGACTGTGGAATAATACCATCCCTGTGGCAATCAAAACATTAAAACCAGGTACTTGAATTATTCTTAAATGTTAACAATATGAAATATTAGCAAGAGTGCTCCTTTACTTTTTAAATGCTACAGCAAAGACAGCCTATATCTGTATATGCACTCATTCTTAAAATCCTCACACCTAGACATGAAGATTAGTAAAGATCTAGGTCCAGATAGTCTCTGGTATTTTGAATTAAAATTTTATACAGTTTTCTGTTTCTAGATGAGCTGAATTAATTCAACATCTGTGTCACATAAAAAGGCAGCCACAACAAGGGTTGTACCTATTTTTTACAGTATTGTTTGTATGGAAATGAGTTACTCTTGATTGAATAATCTGTAGATGAAGTAATTGATTTAGTAGCAGTTTGTCACCTGTAGGATTTTTCTAGTGATTAGATGCTATATTACAGTGATTTCTTTGGTAATATAGAATACTTACTGTGCTAAATTTGTACTTGAGGAATGATTTAATCCTAGTATTGCTTGAATAAAATTTTTCAAATTTTTTGATACACAAAATTTATGCCCACTATTTGCATGTAATATAAGATTGTGACTAATACTGCTTTTAGCATTTTTCTTAATTATGTTTCATTAACTTCAAGTAATCTGTGCATTTTCAAATGACAACACAAAATATCTACCAGCAGATGGCAAGAACCACATAGATAAGAAAGGTAGCCTAGATAATAAACATGTTATTTTAAGAAGAGATAACAACATGAGCTGTAGTTAATTGAAAAAGCTTGTGTTGACCACTAATGAACCTGATTCAGGAAGCAGAACAGATTCAGACCTTTGATTCAGAATAACATCAATATGTTTGAGCACTGCTTGAATGGTCTACTGAACAGGGAGGAATTTAAGCATACATTTTAAGGTTCTTTTCTATCAGGATATCTTTTGTGTTTTGGGACATGCAAACTGAAAGAAAATAAGCACATTTTCTTGTTTTCTCTGCTTAACTGAAAATATAAAACCTGCTCAGACTAAAGACCTTCTATAATTCATATGAAAGACGATACTTTTTTCAGTGAACAGGTGCATCTCCCTAGTGACTCAGCAAACAGAAACCAGCTTGAAATCTCTTTTTCACAGGAATAAACATATGACTCACTGCAAATTTGTTATCACATATAGACTTGCACAGCATAGTGGAAGATACTCCTTCAATTGTGATTCTTTTTGTAGTATCATAGCTGCCCTAGGAAAAAGGGCTTGATTAATCAATACTTTTTCTCTCTGTTTTTTCCACTCTAGTCTTGCCATGGTTAACAGCAGTGATTGCATGGTGGGTTGTATTGAGTTATGGCAGACAGAAGCCCCACCTGGATGCAGTGCTTGGATAGCAGAGTTTGTGACCTAACACAGTGATAAGGAATCCATGTATTGCACACAGTCTTGCTCAGAATGAACACTTTGATTCCCAAAGCTGTCTTGATAAATTATGTAGTTAATGCTGAATCTCTTATCACTTTACTTTGTGAACTATCTCATTCTACAAAAACAGTTCAGTCACAAATGTAAGCATTTAACCTCGTAGTATTACTTCTCCACGGAATTATCCTCTTCTATACAGTATTTTTCACTGTATAGTGGAAGGCATTTGGAGTAACTTACAGTAATCAGGACATTGGTTTTCCATAGCTTGTTCTTGTTGTTACTCATGAGGAATAACACTTCATTGATTAAAGACAAACCACAATACCCTCACCCTAATGTGAGTAATAAATGTTTACCTTGGTACTAATAAAATTCCGGCAAAGGGTAGGGTTGGTAATTTCATTCACCATAAAATAAAGTTGATAAATGAATGGAAAACATAATAGTTAATGAGTAATCAAGAAACATGCATTGTGTTGATGACTGAAGCTTCCAATAATCACATAAGCAATGTTTCAGGCTTCAAGTGTAAGACACTGTAAAATGAGCCTCTCCTGTTGCTTGGTTCAAAGATCTAAATCACTTGTCTTTACACTGGGACAGGAGGGGGCATATATTAAACTACAGACTTTTCACTAAGCTGTTTTACATTGTAGACTCTCTGGACAAGCAAGTCATCAGAAAAACAGAGGATTGTCTTAAACTCGAAGTGATCTGGCAAATGTGAGGGGCTGAGATGGAAAGGGTTCTGCTAAAAAGGCTTTACCACCAGAGGAATTGTGAAATGGAACAATTCTCTTATTACCAAGCAGGAGCAGGTTGATCAAGGGTAATCACATGGTGAACAATGGAGAAGAGCATAATGCAATCAGAATGTTATGGATTTATAGGCCTGAAGGACAGAAAGGATTTCTGTTAGAATTTTTCTGTTCAGCATTGGTTTGCAGTGTACTTCTGTTCTAGACCATATATAATTGGAATACTTTGTTGTTATATGTCATTACACATCATCCCTCTGCTGAGATTAGCATTTATGTTTAATCAAAACACAGCTTGTTCTTGACTACACAATAATGAGAAGTCCTCTAGTCCTAAAATGAAGGCACTGCAAGAATGTGTGCCTAATCTCACATTTGAATTTGCCTGATGTCTTCTCTTTAACCCTTGCTATGCCTTCTTGCAATAAAATAAAAGCCTATTTGAATGTATTAATTTTTCTTTCCATTCTGGAGGCAAACACAGCATGGGTTAAACCAATTTTTAGTTGTCTTTAGAATGGCTAAATGGAGTTACTTGTTATATTGTATCTTTCTCATTTCTCAAACAATTTTTTTCTGGGCTTAAACTAATCTCTAGCTATGGCTACTAAAGGGCTTAAAACCAATAATGCCAAAGGCATCCTGGCCTGTATCAGCAACAGTGTGGCCACAGGGCCCAGGGCAGTGATTGTTCCTCTGTGCTCGGTGCTGGTGAGGCTACACCTCAAATCCTGTGTCCAGTTCTGGGCATCTCAGTAGAAAATTAACATGGAACTGCTGGAGGGTGCCCAGAGAAGGGCAAGGGATCTGGAGAAGGGTCTGAAGGGTAAATCCTATGAGGAGTGCCTGAGGGAATTTGGGTTGTTTAGTCTGGAAAAGGGAGGCTCAGGGAAGATCTTACCACTCTCTACAACTGCCAGAGGGGATGTTGTAGTGAGGTGAGGATTGGTGTCTTCTCCCAGGTAACAAGCAATAGGAGATGAGGAAACAGCCTCAAATTGTGCCGGGGGAGGTTTAGACTGGATATCGTGAACCCTTTTTTCGTGCAAAGGGTAGTCAAGCTGGAACAGGCTGCCTGGGGAACTGATGGAATTGACATGCCTGGAAGGACTCAGAAGACATATGGATGTGGTGCTTGGGGTCAAGGTTTAGTGGGGAACATGGCAGTGCTGAATGAATGGTTGGACTCAATGATCTCGTAGATGTTTTCCAACCTTAATGAGTCTATGATTCTATGACCCTATGACCTTCTAACATATAGGAAAAGTTAATCTCCCAGAATCCTGGTGAGATGGCAGTAATGAGTTTTACCCAAAGTCCCTTCTCCCTTGATGCAAATGTGTGATTCCTGACTTGTGAGTGATTAAGGTACTCAAAGTCTGCTTCCATTCCAATCTGGAGCATATTAGCAACATTTTCCCTCTTTTTCAGTATCTGGCATCTCAGATATATCAAGTATTTTTAATAATTAGCAGGAAAAATATGCACTCACATATCAGATAAAACATATTCTAGATTAAAAATGAAGATTACAATGAGAAAATAACATGCTATTAAAGCACATTTCTTTATATTGATTGTAAAGTCTGGACTCCAGGAATCCAAAAATCCTAAAACAGCTTCCTTCCTCCTGCCTTCCTCCTGTGTTTAACTTCACTCCTGAACACTCTAAGTCCTCCTTCACTGTGGTGCAGCTTGACAAGAAATGAGGGTTGTGGTTAATGCATCACAAGTTGTCTCTGATGCTCCTTCTGCCTGAGAGGAAGGGCTCCTCACATTCTTCCCCCTGCTCCAGCAAGTTGTCCCTCTCACAGGAGAGTCCTCCACAATCCTCCCCAGTTTGTGTTCTACCTCTGGGCTGCAGCTCTTGACAAACTGCCCCAGTGGGCATTCCATGGGATGCAGTCCTCCAGGGGCAGACTGCTCCAGAACAGGTGGAATATTCCCCATTCACAAATTTAATTGACATCAAAAAAAAGAATCCTCCACACCAAAAACAAAACACCATAATCACAAAACCAAAGTCAACAATTTGCACACAATCCACCTCTTGTCCCTCCAGCACAATTACAACAACTGAAATTCCCTGAGATTATTCCACTCTTTGTTCTCAAATATCATTATCAATATCTTGCTCATTACCTCTCCTTATTCCTTTTACAATCTGTTGGTCAGTATGACTATAAATAAAAAGCAGTAGTAATGTGATGTTTTCATTCAGATATATCTCTTATTTGTCCCCTGGTTTGCTTGTCTCTGCTTTGGAGGCATCTTTGACATTTTACCAGCCACAACCATAGCCATGAATGTGTGAATGAAAGAAAAAAACATAAGAATATCTTGCCCTAAGGAGCATCTCTGACTTTTGAGCTGTTTGACCCACTGTTTTCAAAGAGGTGCAGGGATCAGTAGATAGGAAAACAGTCTAGAAACCAGCAGTTGCTATTTCTGGTTTTGGCTCTGCTCAGCACTGTCTTGATGCAGGTCCCTGAACATGTCATTTCACATTTCTGTTTTTATTTCCTCACTGAGACACTGGGTTTTTTTCTGTTTAAGTGGAAATCATTGCAGCAGGGATTTGCACTTTGTCCTATGTTGAGTGTGATGGATTTTCTAGAACCTATTGTCTGGGCTAGCTTCCTTCTCCAGCTGTCAGCATGTGAAGCAGACATCTATCATCACCAATTAATTGTATCTGATAAAGTTCTTTATGCCTGTTGAAGCTGATGGATACATTTGTCATTATCACGTTGTAGAGTATCCCCCGAGCTTCTCTCTGCATGGAAACTGTCCAAGAAAGATTTTTTTTTTCAGGAGGCTTTCCCAAAATAGTGTCTGGGTTGGTACTAGCAGTGGAGTTTTTAATAACATTTTCAGTTCTTTGATTTGTCATCTCTTTAATATGTATGAAATGTAAAAAGCTTTGGACTCAAGGAAGCACCCCAATTTCCCCTGGCAAAAAAACCATTTTTTTATTCTATTTAATTCAGTATGTGGCCTTACACTGACTTGCTAGTTTACTTCTATATGGTGACAAAGCTACTTGAGAACATCCAGAAACATATATTATTCATCTGTTAATGTGGATAAGCTATTTTAGTTTCTTGTGCTGCCAAATACTTAGTTTTTAAATGTTATGTCTTTATTACTCATAAAGTTCTTCAGGAGATCATAGTTATATGCTTAATGCAGTCTCCATATAAGTTAATCTTCTATAAACTTTACTTAGAGGACTAGGTTCCTCTGAAATACAAGGGTACTTTGAAACAATTTGGGAAGGTTTATTAAAAAGTTGAAAACAAAGGGCCTTGTTTATCAAAGGGTTTATCGAATATTTAAGGGCCATTTACATTTAGGCCAGTGGAATCTGGAAAATAACTGATCTTCCTCTCTAACCCATTTCTAGGTTATCAGTGTTTGTCTCAGAATGTGAAGCTTCTTCAGATCTAGAACAAAATATTTTCAGAGAGAAGTTAATCAGAACTGATACATCTGTTTTAAGTAGCCTTAAGTTGGAAGTGATTCCTGGCAAAGCAGTGCAACATAAAACATCTCAAAGAAAGATATTCCAACCTTTTGTTCTTTAGAATGAGTTTGACATTCAGAAAAATATTTTTCATTCAAAAAACAGATTATCATGACTGTATTTTCTTCAGGTTCTGATAAAGCTACTTGCAAACTGGTATCTTACACACACAGAAGAAAAAGAAAGCCTCTACTTGTTTCAGTAAAGGCTTATGTTAACTATTTGTTTTATGACCAAATGGTTTCTACTTACAGTAACCTGCTCTTTCTCCTGTGTTTGCCACTTACAGGTGAAAATGTATGTTTCATTAAAAACACACATATTTGACAACAAGCTAAACCCCTCTGTTATTTGAAACTCTATGTGGCATGTTTTCCTTTCCTCAAGTGGATGTACTGTAAATTCTCTGCCACTATTGTGACAAGCTTTATCCAACTAATTTGTAACAAGCATGTTTGGTTGCTTTTAGAGGCAGTTTTTAATTTGCTTATTCAGTTGCTGAAACCTAATCTTAGGCAGAACACTCATAAAGACCCTTTTAAATTTTTTTCAGTTGGCATCCAGTCTCCTTATTAAGGGCTGTGGGGAGTTGGGCCATTGTCTGCTACTTGTACTATTTAAAGCTATAAACTAAGTAAAACTGAAGGTTACATATGCTCTTTAAAATATGTAGGAAATACTTATTGATCTTTTTCTGGTTTGTTATCATTATTGTCACTATTATTTGCTTTTACAGTGTAGAAAAGGATTTGCAGCTATTCAGCTAATGGAATAATTCCTTCTTGATCAATATATTGGAAGTTGTCATATATGAAAAACACGTTGCTTGGTTTCAGTTTGCTGGGAGAAGTTTATAGCATGATTAAACTGAGAAATTCCTTGTAGGCAAACTTTGATGGTGGGAACAAATCAGACTGTCAAATTCTATGGTGTGAAGAAATCCTGTATAATGATCCACAGAGGGTCCATGATTTGGTAGAACCTAAGTGAGCAAGTAGTTTATCCTTTTTAGGATCAACATGTCAAATTGTGGCATTGATGCTAAATCATTAGTCACACTGATGCATTTGCTTTTGGAGGCAGAATGCTTCACACCATGCAGTTTCTCTGTAGATTTTAGGTTGATTTTCATAACAATGCATATATCTTGAAGCAAATGGAGCAAAATTTAAAATCAACATAATTTTTTTTTAATCTAGAATTGATGGAAAGTTCAAATCTGTAAAGGTTGTGCTGCTCTAAACAAGAAAAGGACATAGAGTAAGCATTACAGATATTTTGGGTTTTTTCTCTGTCATAATCTCTGTTTTATCCAGAGCAGGTGTGATCATTTACTCTTTGTGCAGGCCCCCACTTTCCTGTGACAATGACTGAAGAAAATGAGTATAGCTTGTACCTGTTGAGGAGATGTATTATGGGCTGCTTGCCATTTATTGATGGCGTGGAAATCCATAAACTTTGACCATTCTCCTAATGACATCCTATAAAGTCTTGTCAAATTGGGCAATATGGGATTGCCAAGGGAAGTATGAGGAAACAGAAGTGAGGAGTACCTGTTACTTGCAATGTAATCTTTGCTCTCCTAAGTAGCAATGTCAAGTGGCTCTTTTTTCAGAAAGTCCATGTCAGGAGTATTTCTGAAACATTCTTCTTGTATTGATGTGAGGATGTGAAATCACACATCATTACTATGTTTTGGGAAATAGGCTGGGGCACTTTTCAGGAGGTAGCATTCAAGGTGTTGGGTGAACAGGCTGATTTTCTAGTCCTTTTTGTAGAACGGATTTTCTGTTGGAATTTTACTGCTGAGCCATTTAATATCCTCCAAGAATTTCACTTAATTTAAACATCCATGTTTGGAACAGAGTCAAACTCCCAAATGAATCTTGTAGGTTACCTAATATTAAAAAAAAAACAAAAAACACATAGACATTACTCTAGCAGCCTTGGCTTCTCAAATTACTTAGTCTGCTTACTGAGTAAGATGAGTTTATTTTTAAACATGACATAGAACAGAATAACTTGGATAACTAGATATTTTCCTCCCCAGTTTTAGACATAATATTTTCTTAATTGAAGTATTTTGGTTTGGGAGGAAGGAGACATTTGAGTAGTTGAATAATTGCACATTTGTTTGTACAAGCATTTTGAAGGAGATACTATTCACCAGCTTCCTCAAACATCTGACAATATCTGATCACTACTGGATCATTCATCTAGAAAGCTTTGCTTCTTTATTTGTGCATGTTTTCCTAACCAATGCCCTATTCAGGACATATGAGCTTTAATCCTATATTTGCCATGACTTTAGCTTCCTGTGCCATTTCTGATTGCCTCTTTGACAGAGTTTCTGCATTGGTTCACTATGTACATGAATAGAACTAGAGATGTTATGACATTATATAACACTTCAAAAGTTGGCATCATTTGCTGTTGAGACATTTGGTATTTAAGGGATTGTAAAATTAAAGTTACATCTGTGCATACATTGGTATTTCTGATAAGGTTGCTGTTACATGATCATTATAAATAGCTATTTGTTTTCGTATATATAGAATGCACACATCTCTGCATATGCTAAACTGACTTCAGTGCTTTCAGGCTTTGATTAGTGAAGCTGAAAATATAACAAATATATAAATATATAAATATATAAATATATAAAACACAGAACAAATTTTTGCAACTAATTTATATTACAGCACTAGTTTTCTCTCAGAAATTTTATGTTCATTACCTAGACACTCTCAGCTAAGTTTCTGGTCCTTTCGTTAACCAGTTGTTTGTCTAAAATGTATCCCTTAACATTCTAGCCTCACTATTTTTCCTGTTTGGGGGAGGCCTGGGGGTGGTTGATTTTAGCCTTTATAATTCTGGTGGCTGGGACACATATGTTC
Organism: Poecile atricapillus; assembly: GCF_030490865.1. Taxonomy (NCBI): domain Eukaryota; kingdom Metazoa; phylum Chordata; class Aves; order Passeriformes; family Paridae; genus Poecile; species Poecile atricapillus. The sequence goes on along the minus strand of NC_081251.1, from coordinate 48,791,913 downwards.
TCTGTCCCTACACTACCAGCAAGTTTCACTCATTAACTGTTTGTTTCATCTGCACTGTCTGTTTTCTGTGGGAACTGTGAAGACTTGAGATGCTAATGTACTTTCAAAGACAGAAAACAATATCAGTTACTCCCTTAAGATTGCCAAGCTGGGAGAAAGCCCTTTAATAACCTCAGCTTATGTTTTGTAATATGTTGTTGTTTCAGGTTCAATGGATCCAAAAGACTTTTTGAGGGAAGCACAAATAATGAAGAACTTGAGACATCCAAAGCTTATACAGCTTTATGCTGTCTGCACTTTGGAGGATCCAATTTATATTATTACCGAGCTGATGAGATATGGAAGTCTTCTGGAATACCTTAAAAGTAAGCAAATGACTCTAAACTCATTTTAAGAGCGCTGCAGTTTAGTAAATACACTAACATAAAAGACAGAAGTACAGCACCCTGGTTTAATGTAAAAGCTGAATTATTTGTCATGTGTGGGGGTGAGAAAAATGGAAAGAAGGGTTTATGAATTTTTGACATGCCAAAATATTTGAGAACTAGGAAAGACTCACATTCACAGTTTGATTCTTGCCTTATAATGGCCCATATTTTTTAATCCAGTTCTATGAGTAGATGGGAATGTACACAAAGGAATAAAAACATAAGTATCCAGAAGGATAGGTCATCATATTTGACATGAAATAGAGGCACTTCCATAAAATGTACTTAACAGCTTTGAAAACTATTACTAGTCAGGGATAGCTTTTCACTACAAATTTGTCCCTTGCCTATCTCATCAGGGCTTTTATGTCAGCAGCACTTCAAAGTGCTCTTTTGAAGGCAAATAATAATTAAAAATAAAATTGTACAGCCGGGAACAGACTAGCATAATGATTGCACTTTTAAGTTCACTCCTGTTATTGAGAAATGCTTGATTCTAGTGTTGTTACCCATTTTCAGTTTAGCAGATGTCTGTGAGATGCTAAATGTCTTTAAAGCTGTAATGATTTCTTGAAGACAAAATGTTTGCCATGGCTGTCATGCTGAATTTCTTCTCTGTTTCCAGCCCACAAAGCAAAGCCCTGCGTAATACCACAGACAGCAATTACCATGACACATGCCTTCCCCCATCTTCTCTGTGGAACCATTTCTAAATGAGGCTCTGTCCATGCACAATTACAGCTAAAGAAATCTCTTACACAAAGACAGTCCTACCAGGAACTGCCCAGAGTGGGTTTGCCGTGACCTTGGGCCAGATCATCCACAGTTTTGTAGGCATTTGCTGGCCAGAGGTAGCAACGCACAAATTTCCTTTAAATTCTCATCTTGGTGCGCAGATTGCAGTTTACCTGATTGAAAGAGCCTGGCACATGAGGAAATGATTGCTGTGTATGGAAACATTTGTTGCACTGGAGAAATAGCTCTGAGAAAGCCAGGATGAGTCACAGCTACTGCAGAGGTGAAAACTGGGCTTTTAGTGTGCATATAGAAAATACATCCAGAGCACACCAGTGCTGCAGCCTGTATGTGTGTGGATCAGTTGCCAGCATTTGCATGGCACCCTGCCCCTTGCCTAAGTGCTCACTCCTGTAGCTCTTCATCAGAGGCTGTGGAAAGTCAGCTGGTTTCCAGGTAGCCATCAAAATATCCATAAAAATGTCCAGCTGAAACCCAGCCTAGTGGCATCCCTCCTTGTCTGATGGCCGATGTACAGGGAGGGGCACAGAGCTAAGAGGTGGAGGCAGAGATCCAAGTGTTTTGATAGGTACTGTGGTCAGAGAAAAGTCATTGCTATCTGTAAGACTAATAAGGAAAAAGATTTGAAGCTTGTATAGAGCTCTGTGACTGGAAGTGATCTATATCAGCTGGAGTGCACAGCTCCTGTTAAGTTTTCTTGAGATTCAGCCTCTGCAGGAAACAGAAAAATATTTCCAGAAGGCTTCTGTCTCTGTATGCATGATGGGTAAATAGGGCAACCTAGAGCGGAGGAAAGTCCAGAGATACTCTTTGTTCCTATTCCCGTCCTAGAACTGCATGGTATGCTTTTCCAGCTTTAAAAGTCCCTCATATGTTATTCACAGTTACTATCACGTTTCCCCATAATGACAGCTACTTAATAATGATGGACATGCGAATTCCCTGTGCACACTGTGAATGTACTTTGGGAGAGCTCTTGATGAACACTGCTATGCAGAGTTATTGAGCTGCCACCAGTGTGAGAAAAATGCACCTGAAAACTTTTCTTTATTATTGGAAATGAATGAAATTGTCATAAATGTATGAGTGCTTTTATCAATTCTGATGGACCTGGGACTTGTTATGGCAGGTATGCAGTCTTGAAGTTCAGTGAATTATTGTGGAGGCAGTGTCCTCACTGGAGAAAGTGCCACTTATTTATTTTTCTCTATTTTTATTGTCAGATATCTGTCAATAAGAATATCTTCATGTCTCTTCTAAATGAGTGATTGTGATAGATTGCTTAGAACAGGGTTCAGACCCCAAGACTTCTTTAATATTTTCTCTAATAAATTTTTCATATGAGGTTGAAGGTTTTGTCAAAAAATATTAGTAAAAAAGGACATGGAGGTGCTACATTTTCTTTATCAGTAAAGAATAATCCATGAGAAGATTTTATAAATTCAGCAGTAGTGCCTGATTTTCAGTGTGGAAGTTACATAAACATATTTATATATCTATATCTAGCTAGCTAGCTAGCTATATATATGCTTAGAGCAGCCTTCCAGTATCTAAAGGGAGCCTACAAAAGAGCTGGAGAGGGATTTTTTGCAAGGCCAGGTAGTGATAGGACAAAGGGGAATGCCTTTGTACTGAAAGATGGTAGGTTTTCATAAGGTAATGCTTAGAAATTCTTCACTATGGGGATGGTGAGGTACTGGGATACCTGGTCCAGAGAAGTGATCTTGAACTTGTATACTCTGTCTGGCCCAGCCTGGAGTTTTGGAGATGCAGTCAGAAAGCTTTATGAGACAGACATACATGATTTATACCTCAGATCCCAAAGACCTGAGATTTCATCTTCTGTCTTTGTGCACAAGTTGTAGCTTCTGGTCAGCTGAGGCTCCTCATTAAAGCTTTCCCTTTAGCTCCAGAACAGCTGCAGTACACAGGCAGCTTACAGAGAGAGATCATCCAAGAAATATTGCAGGAGCAAGGGCAACTCTTCCCCTCCCTCAGCCCACAGGCTAAAGGCAGTAGGTCAGCCCAGTCTGGTATTCCAAATGGGCCCTAATGAAAGAAATGGTCTTTCAGCTGCCACTCCAGAGTTAGAGGCGGCTCTCATTTGTGTCCTTCGGCATGGTGCATCTGAGTGTCCTGCAGGGAATAAAACAGGGAGGGTTTAGCAGTTCTAACTCCTATTCTGCACTAAAGCTGCTCATTAAACAGGAGGCTGATGAGTCACCCCTTTTTCCTCTGGCATTGCCTTATTTTGCATCTTGGAACAAGCTTAAGTCAGGCTGTCCTGGAGCATCAGCAGACCAGTGACAAACCTGTGCTCAGCTTTGTTGGTATCCTTATCTGCTCTCACCAGCAGGTAGTTCACAACACATGCAGATGAAGTAGTGTCAAAGAGAATATTTAATGCTGATTGACAAAGGCTAGCTTCCAAAACCCAAGTACTAATACAAAGTGCTTGAAAACATATAGTTATTTTCTGATTAAATACAACATGAGCATCATTTGTGGATTTATATCCTTGTCTAGCAAGATGAATAATAAATGTTCATGCCTGCTGGTTATCAGAGCTGAAAATCTTCAGTGTTGTATTATTCTGCAGACTGTGGATTTTCACACATTTTTGTCCCTCCCTCTTTTAAATTTCCAGGCAGCATGAAACCATATATATAGGAGAGGAAAAGATATTTTACAATAGAAGTCAATAATCTTAGCGCTGGTTTATCATGACAATGAGTTTAGCCTCAAAAAGGATGTAGAGTAAGACACATACAGGACAATTTTTTTTTTTTTTTAATTTCTTTTTTTTTGCCTAATTATGTCAAAGCATCCAGATAAGCAGGAAATTCAAGGCCTGGAGACTGCAGAATAGATTAGTAAACAATGGCACTTCACACTCTTCATAAGGTGGGATCACAAGGTTACATCAAATAAAATGCCAGAACTGGAGGAGGCTATTTAAAACGATGCTAAGACACACTATCACTGCAAATCAGTTAAAAATAAATGAGAGAAAACTGCCAGCTACAAAAGTTTTATTTCTCTAATACAGAGGCAGTAAGTAAAAGTCACCAACCTGATGACAAAGAGCTGCCAGTAGGCCTAGCAGCAAGGATTCAGCTTTTGATATTAAAGTTCTGAAACAGAAAATTGAAATGGTTTTGAGTGTTAGAGGCTACAGAGGCAGAAAGCCATGCTTCAGTGTTGCACCATTTGGGACTGGGTGACAGTGGTCCTTGAATGTAAACACTGATCTAATATACCATGGATTACCTCCTGGTTTAAATTCTTTGCATGGAGAAGGTTGGTTAGCTGTCCCCAAAATGCCACAAAGGCCCTGAATTTTTGCTCTAACATGTTATACCCCAATGAAATTTTTTATTTTTTGTTACCTGTCTTACAATTTTTGGCTGCAGTTTTTTATGGCCTAAGACTTTCCTTCATTTGTGGAGGCAAGTTGCTCAGCTCAAAGTTCTTCTACTGCATTGTTTGAACAATGATCTTTGATTGACAAATCTCAGTTTCTGGAATTTGCTTATCTTAGTGTGGTGGGAATGACATGCACATTGCTTCAAAAAGTTCTACTGGAGAATCAGGCAGCTTGAAAGCATCTCAAGGAGTCCTACGGTTAAGTAGTGACAAGAGAGATAACAGCGTGAAGCAGTCAAGTGGACTGGAAAGTGAAAATGAGTTATACTTGACAGCAGATGGTATTTTTCCTAGTCAGAATCATTGGAGAACAAGGAACAAGGATAATTCTGTGCTTTTCCATCTTTAGTCAACTCTGGCTACAGCCACTGGGTACTGACATTAACTCTTACTCACGGTTTGGAACAGTTTTATGAACCTGTCAGAAAGGTGCATACTATGTTACTATCAGTAGATCCAAGATTTTCTCTTTGGACTGTGTCAGCAGCTCCTTCCTGGCCTAAATTAACCCCTGCATTTAGTATCTACTCTTTTAGAGAATATGAGACAAGCATTGTCTCTCAGTTATTGGAAAATAAATAATGTCATTCCTGCCATTTAGCTGGAATGTTACTTTATTGTATTGCATAATTTGGTTTATTTGTGTTGGATTTTTGAACCAATCAGGTTTTCAGTTATTTGTCTGAAATCGGCATCTTGTTCTTGTTCTTATGTTGTTCTTGTCATCTCCTTTTAAAACAGATGATGGGGGCTCTCAAATCTCCCTGACACATCAAGTAGACATGGCTGCTCAGGTGGCTTCTGGGATGGCATACCTTGAATCTCAGAACTACATCCATCGGGATCTGGCAGCCAGGAATGTTCTTGTTGGTGAACACAATGTTTACAAAGTGGCAGACTTTGGACTTGCAAGAGTTTTTAAGGTAGGTTGTGAGAGGTTGTCCCTGATTTTAACTCGGGAGAACAAGGTGGAAGAGGCCAACTAAAGAGCTAATTGTAGCCCTGAATTGATGGATTTAGACAAAGGCAAGCCCAGGGAGAAAAGAACTTATAACACATTCACTTGTATATTCTACCTGCATTATCCCATGCAATGTTACATGTTGTCCTGTGCCTTTGTATCAGTTTGAAGAATCCTCGTCTCTGCTTCCTGCCCAGCCACCCAGTAAGGATCCTGGCAAGCAAAACCCTTTGCTGGACAAGCTTTATCCACAGTGTCTGCAACGTGGAGAGGAATGATGGAAAAATTATACACTTGGGCCTGTAAGGGAAGGCATGTAAAAATGTATTGACATATATTCTCTCCTTTTTCACTTCCCCACTACCTCCATGATGCTTGTGATCACAGGTGGTAATCATAAAAGGCCCTTATTCTTCTCCACAGCTAACAGCAAAGTTCATAAAGTGTGTTCTCAGAGCTTTAAATCTGATGCAATCACAAATTCTTAGTCACTGCACCATTTTGGTCTTTTTCTCTAGTCCTTGAAGGCAGAGAATGCAAAGTATCACTGACCAAAAGTCTCCCTATGAAAGAGCTGTGGTTTATAAATTAGATTTCCTACCTCTGGAAATGATTTAATAAGTGTTGGAAAGATTTGTTTTGCCATATTTAATGGTTTTCAATGTGAAATCTGTATTTGATAGGAACGGAAAAGAGGAAAAGGGAAAGGGAAAACAGAGAAAAAAGTCTTCTGCTTCTCATTTTGTTTTTCCATTCAAGCAGCAGAATTTGAAGTTCATAACAAAATTTGATTTATTACATACTGAAGTATAGAATAATGGCTTAACAAAGGCATCAAGGGACTTGGAAAATTCTTTTTATTTAATTTTGATTCTTCTAAATATGCATAAGTCCGTATTTCAAGTTCCTTAACATTAAAATATATATATTTTTAAAACAGCATTGCTCATAATGGATATTTCTCTTCTGTCCTCACTAGAAAGGGTAATAATTTACAGCTGTTGACATTTCTTGTTAAAGCTGAACTTTACTAAAATACTCATAGAGTTATTTGGGCAGATTTTCTTAGGAATATTTTGTCTCCTAAGCCAAAACACTAACATAGTCACATATAAAGGACTAAGTGTAAGAAATGAAATCTGTATTTTTACATGTGTTATTTAGTGTAATGAAATAATTTCTTGTTTCTAAAGATGAGTTATGGTCTAGATGCCAACTGTATAAGTATAGAGATACAAACCAATAACAACCAATATTTTCAAAACTATAGAGCATTGCAGCTGGAAAACATACATTCTGTATTCCAGAATATTTTTTATATCAAAGAAGCAAAATCTGGTACACGTATGTCTGGATTTGCACGTGAAAAACTTGACTGAGGCTTAAGGGTGACTTATGTACACTAAATTACATGCAGGAATTAAAGAGAGAAGAAATGTTCACAAAATTTAGATGTCTGTGTGATAAACCTTTAAGGGCATGATTCTACAAATTTGTGACTGTCATGGGGTAGCTTCACCTTTAAGACAGAGTAAAAAGGGGGGAAGTTGAAGCTACTGGTGGCTGATGGGAGTTTTTCCTCCAGACCAATTATCAGTCATTTCCAAGAATTGACAGCCGTTCTGACCATTAAAAAGTGAATTCAACTTGTAAACACCGCCTTAAGAAGTACATTCCGAGGTGTTTGGCTCTTTTTGATTTCCGGCTTTTGATGAGGTAACAAGTTCTGTCTTGGCCTTCCTCCCCCCCCTTTCAGGCCGACAAGGCCGCAGGGAAGGGAGGGGGGGGAAGAAGCAGAGCTGGCCAGCCGAGCTTGGTTTTCAGTTTCTGCTGCTGGACTGAAACCTGACACCATGAACTTTTGCAGCTTTTCTAAGGCTTTAATTCTTTTACTACCTGAATAGACGTACAGATTACTCTTTTTTTCTCAGAAAGACAAAGAAAGAGAGACAATCAACATGCAAAAGACATCATAGAACTACTAAAAACAGTGAGGAAAAGAGTTAAGTTTAAATAAGAAAGAGAGAATAAGAAGATGCTTTACAGCTGAAATATCTTTCTGTTACAGCTATGGAGATGGACAATAGTTTAAAAGACTCCTTTAATTCATGACTAGAGTATGGGAGGAATAGAGTATTCAAAGTGTGGACTTTAAAGAAAAGAAGGGTGGTTGTAATACTGTGAGTTGCTGGAACTTATGAGTGAAGTGAAGATTTTAAAGCCTTAAAGGGGCCAAGGAGATGGCTGTTTTCCAGGAAGGCTCACAGAAACAACTGAAGAAGATTTCTACCTTTGAATAACTTATCCTTAAAAATAGCATCCCTGGACTCCTTTGACCCATACACACCTCGGAGTAGTGTACAATGGGAGGAGTGGACTCTAGAAACTCCATAGATTGGCAAAAAGAGACTTCTGTTTCTCTACAGGGACTGATGAAAAGACTCTAGAAATTGAGACTGTTTTTGACCACCAAGATTCTAAAATTTTTTGTCTCTATGTTGTTATGTGTACAAAGAAATAGTCAAGTAGTGAAAAGTAAAAGGGTTCTCTGAAAGTTTATTCTGGTATTCTTATTCTAGTAGTTTGTTAATAAACTGTCTTTATTACTTTTAAGTTTTAAGCCTGTTTTGCTCTTATTTTAATCTATATCTCACAGCAAAAAATAAGTAATTTTTTGTTACTGGTTTAAAACCACGACAGTGACTTAACAATTTTTTTGTCTTTCACCTAAACTTTACATTAATTAGCTCACTGGAAACAAATATGTTAATTTGAATCAGTCAGGGTTTATTCTTTCTTACCCAAAAACCTGTTTAAGTGACTGTTATCAAAGTCAGTGGCCCTTCAACACCATAATAAAACACAGAGGAAAGGTTCTGAAATTCATTAGCTCTTGCCTTCTTTGTTTGCTGTAGACCAGACGTGGAGACATTTGGTCTCTTGTGTCAGCAGGATGCTTACACTGCCACTCCTGACAGACTTCTGAAATCTTGCACGCCAGGTCCAGAATTCACAGTAGCAAGTTATAATTAATTAATCAGGAGCCACTCCAATGCTGTGTGCTGGCTTGAAATGATACTTGCTTTAGAAAAAGCCTCTGATGAAGCCTCCACATTTTTCAACTGCAAAGCTGAATCCAATGACAGCCTTCAGAAAATGGGTACTTACATGAAGAACAAGAGTTTGGTTAAAAGATTATAAGATTAAGCACATCCTGAGTTTAGTCAGATGCTTAAGTGCTTTGCTGAAGCAGATCTGAAACCAGTCTTGCTTTGTTTTACCCATGATAGGTAGAAAATGAAAAAGTATATGAAGCTAGGACTGAAACAAAACTCCCAGTGAAATGGACAGCCCCAGAGGCAATCCGCTACAACAGATTCAGCATTAAATCAGATGTCTGGTCATTTGGGATACTTCTGTTTGAAATAGTCACCTATGGGCAGATGCCTTATCATGGTAAGTACTTTTACCTAAAAAATGATGTCTAATTTTTTTCTTGATTTCAGAATGACACAAAAAAAAGAAGGTTGAATACCTGTACTATGGGTATGTTAAAGGGTTAAAACTTTAAACAGAGGAAGAAGGTTGTTCAGATGAGGTCCATTTAGTGGGTCAGACCGTCTGGCTTCCCCAGGCCTCCTGGCAGCTTTGCAAAGGCAGTGGTTAGCACACATTCAAGCTTCTTCTTCCTAGAGTCAACCTGCACTGCACAGGCATCTAAGCCAGCTGGCTATTTTCCTCCATCATCAGATCAAAGATGCAAATTCTTGGAATGAGAATAAAGAGAAGAAAATAAGGAAGGGTGTTTTATTCCTCAACCTGTCCATTTAATTTTTTTTTTTTTTAAAGTATACCTCGTGAAAAAATAGATTATATATGAATCACTGCACAAGCACTTCAGGAAGAAGGTGTCCGAAAAATAAATCAGGGTGCTTTTACATCCCTCATTCCCATTTGATTGTTGTGGTGGAAAGTCTTCATAAGGGAAGGATCACAAGAGTTAAATAATTAAAAAATAAAATGTTGCCTACTTCAAAAGTAGATATAGTAGTCTGAGAGCAGCTACTATTTCTAGCACTGCAAGAAATGCTCAAGGAACTGTGGCTCCAATAACACAAGATATCAGTGAGATGATTGACTGTGACTCATTTTATGCTGGTGAGTAGAACACAAGGGAAGGACTAAAGTAAAAAAAAAAAGTTATGTTGCACTGGTACAGGCCTGAGGGGTGGTGCACTTGCCACAAACTACATTTCACAGAGTCCCAAACTGATATTTTCTGTAAAAGGAAAAATTGATTTTGCTTTTTGATTCCCACTCTCACCTCCTGCGAAATTGTTCTGAGGGAAAAAAGCAAAGCAAAATATCCTGAAGTCCTATATAAACTATAGGTGTGTGCATATGGACATACACACATAAATAAATCATTTTAGTATAAAAAATATGTAACACCATGGCTCTGGATATTGTCTGAAAATCCATTCAGTATTACCCCTTTGAAAAGGCATAGTTTATCTGTATCTTGAAAGTACAAAATGCTGTTTTGCCATGGCTATTTTCTTACTTGGCATTACTTTCAGGAGTTTGTTCTCAGTAATCAGAGGAGGTTATGTTGATTTGTGGTGACAGTGGATAATGTGCAGAGGAAACACTGTTTAGAGATCTAGGGGAAAGCAGTTAACACAAGTCAAGATTTATTTTAAATAGTAAAACATTGGAAGGGAACAGGACAATAGTCTTAGTATATAAAGGTACAGCAAAAGTAGGTGAATAGCTTCTTCTCCATGACTGGCGGTGATGGAGCAGGGTGGACACCATGGCCCAACTACCCTCGAAGAAACCTAGGGCTGACTTCTGGAAAAAGCTTTTGAATGTGAGGAAAATTCAGCAGCAGGTCAGGTTTTATTAGGAGATTTTCTAGTCACTGAGGCTAGAGATGTTTAGAAGCTATTTAAGCTAAATAGATGTCAGAAAAATTTTGAGAAACCCAAATGGTGGAGGAAAAGCCTCACACCCAGACAAACCTATTTTTGATGCCTTGCAGCTGGCACAGTCAGGGTGAGGTGGTTGGGAAATATTGGAGGTGGTTTTTAATTCCTGGTAAACAATAACAGATAAGGTCCTGGAATTGATCAAGGCCAGGCTGGAAGTGGCTTTGAGCAACCTGATCTAGTGGAAGGTGTCCTTGCTCATGAGAGGGGTTTTGAACTCGGTGATCTTTAATGTTATTTCCAACCCAAACCATTCTATGGTGATTCTGAGCTGAAGTGAGAGAGCACATGGCATCCATAAGCAGATCCTGAGTAGCCTGATGAACTCATTTTGACTTGCAGGTGTGGCAGGACACCAGGTGATCCAGATGCTGGACGATGGGTACAGGCTTCCTCAGCCGGACACATGCCCGGCGCCACTCTACAAGATGATGCTACAGTGCTGGAGCACGGAGGCCGATGAGCGGCCCACCTTTGAGGTCCTCAACAAGCAGCTGGAGAGCTACTTCAACACTGAGCTCTATTCCTTTGCCTAGGCCCAGGCCATGGGACACGAACCCTGAGGATGCTCCTGAAGGACATGTCCAAGCCAACATGGCTAATGAAGACTGTGGAGTCAGCCTATCCCCAGGTGTGGGCGTTATTTGGGGGTACTGAAGATTCCTGGTACAGTTCATCCCCTCTTTGATCTTCAAAGACTCTTAAATTTTTTGTTGCTGGCAAATGTTTGCAAGATAAAGCATCAGGAAGCTGGAGGCTGGGTGTTTCTAAAAAATAAAGAATCTTCTATTTATTTTAAAATGACAAGTTGCAAGAACAAACAAATGAAATGAGTCTAGCTAAGTAACTATTGTAGCTTTTTGTCATTTCTTTATTGGAATGATTATTTACTGTTAGATTTTTCATTCCTATCAGTTTGTTCTGGTGAGGGAATATGATGGCTCTGCACAGCAGGATCTGTGCTCCCAGAGTCCTTTCATTGTAAAAAATAATAAAAGTAATCCTGTGACTGTGATGGGTCTGATTTGGCAGAATCCAAATTAATTGCCTTGCTTAGAATTGAAGTACATTGCTTTTGCTATATCTGAAAATAAATGGGAAAAAAGGAATTATTTTGTTTTGTGGATGCTGGCTGATCTTTTTATATTTTGTCTACTCTACTTCTTTTACAAGAATAAACAATATTATTAGTAGGTTCCTGAAGCTGTTTGTTCTTAAGATTGTTGAATATCTATGAGTTACTGTCAATTGAGTTTTTGTCCATTGAACTGTGAGGATTTATTTTATGGTTCTTAACTTCAGGGATATTGGTGGAAAAAGATACTTTAACAGGAACTCAAGACTGTCTCAGTGTTTTAGAGTGACAGCCTTTTCAGTCCCACTTCCCCAAATCATGAACCCACTCCAACAGGGTAGGTCTCAGTATTTTGCAATCCTTTCTTCTACCTTCTTCAGATTCAACTTTAATACAGGAAATGTAACTAATAGATGATCCATTTTATTTTGCTCCATGGAGAAGTGGAGCCCAGGTGCTTCTTTTAGCAGTCTATGTAGCTATAGATGTTATTTTTTTTTTTCTCTTTCCCTAACTACAATATCGGTTCTGCTAAAATCTGGTATCACTGTGACAGTTTTATATTCTCAATTGTGAGGCTTACAGAACCATGTTTTAATTATTTACTTATGAATCATCAGTTAATTATTTTACAACATAATTCAGGAATTAAGATCTGTATTGTGTTAACATAGTATGAGGTCAATACAAGTGTGCTACCGTTTTCCTCTAATATCAGAATGATCCATTTCTGGATCTGGGTGGTTTTTATTACATCTTTTCCATATGATTATCTTAATTTTATATTTCAAATCTATTCATCTTGTTTGCCTGCCTTGCTTCTAATTTTTAATTTCCTTTCCCCCTCCTCTGCCTTTGGAAGGCAGCACACTGCTCGTTTCTTTCATACACACCTATTAAGTACTCATTATTCAAAAGCTCTTTCCTTACTTATTGTTTTTCTTCTCTTTTTATCTCACCACAGTGGCTTTCCAATACTGTGTCTATGTTCAACTTAGTTTTTGTGCAGTGTTTCTCTCTACTAACCCTCTTCATACTAATTAAATTTGTGACGCATAATACAGCTATAATTAATAAACTGTCATAACATCCATGCGATTTTGGAAATTAATCATTCACTCTGAAAGAAGAAGAGGTTAAATGGCTTTGCCAAACTCATCTGATAAGAATTGGCATGGAAGAACCTGGGAGATTCCCAGGCAAAGTATCCTGCTGTTCTCTATCCATGGTTGTTTTGAGACTTGTGCTAGCTTCTGGCCTCAACAAGATGTTATTTATGATTATCAAACTTCCATCAATCCATGCATCTCTCATCTAGCTAGGAGCTGTGTTTAACACTGTTACAGTATGAGGTTAACAAATCCCACAGAGTGGGTTTATGTAATAATAATAGGAATGCTGTTATGTGGAAAGATTTCTGCGTCAAACTAGCGATTTTCCTGCTCCAGCAGTATTTCTAACATGATTTTTCAGACTTATGACATTAAGAATGTTGCAAATAAAAGCTGAGTTTGCCCAATCAAAAAAAAAGCAAAATCACCCAAAATTGCTGATAAAAGATCAGCACAGATGTGTGTATTTCACAGGAGACCAGCTGCCAGGAAAAAAATTAAATTGACAGCAGGGAAATAGGAAGGTTTTCAGAATTCCAAATTACACCAACCAGTCCAAGCTGCTCTGTGCTGGCCTCTGCCCTTGGGTGGAAATCAACAAGATTTTGCAGAACTCCACTGAAGTGACACCAGTAGTTCTGAAGAAATCCCACCTGTACAATTAATATATTCCTAAACCAACGTTTATGGAGTAGAAAGTCTGTTTGTCCACCTAAACTGACTTGTCTCCTTAATTCCTTCTATAGTCAAAGGAGAGAGAGGCTCCTTGAGATGACGAATCAATGCCCCAAAACTTCATTTCTCCTCTGAAGCACCTTTGGCAGGGTTCTCTGTGTTTGCTGCTGTGAAGGAATCTGGCAGAGGTGAGACTCTTTGCTGAGGAGGGTGTGCAATAATCCACACGCTGCAAACCGCAATTGGCTATTTCAGTCTCCCTCTACCAAGGGCAGCCTCAGGAGCCACTTTAGGCTGGAAGGAGCAGAAGCTGCGAGTGAGCTGCACCCAGCTGAGCTGTGTGAGGAGCAGGCACTTGCATGTGATGGTGTCCAGGTGATGCAGCCTGGCACACTGGGCTGCTGCTGGCAGGCACCTTTCCCTGCTGTTGCATCCTGCCACTCTATCTGGGCTCTCTCCTTGTGTGCTTGCACAGCTGCAGCTGCTTCATGGAGTCTGAGTCTGCCAGCTGCCTCTCCTATGTGCTGGCCCTGAGTGGGAGACCTGCGGTGCTGTCTGAAAAGCAGCAGGTAGGTGCACTTTGGTGTGTCTCATTATAGGCACTGCAACAGGTAAATTGATTTTATGTTCATCTTTGAGGCGGCCTGTGCACGTCTGGCCTCCCCAAAATCTACTGTAGGTGAAAAGGTGCGCTGAATCTTTGTCTTCCAAGCCCGAGCTCCATTTCTGCTGCACTGCTATGTGTCCTGGGAGCAGTGCAGTTTCTTTTTGTAGCAAATCGAAAAGCAAGAAAAAAGCAGGATAGTAGGTGTTTCATTTTTCTTTTGCTCTTTAATTATATTAAATCTGGTACCTGGTAGAGTCCCTTTGCCACTATGAATAACCCAGTGGAGGCCAAGCTTGGAAACCACAAGTGCTGATCTGAGACCTGTTAGTTCCTCTTCCTGGCTTCATCCATGCACTTGCACTCATTCCCTCATTTTGCCTATCTGGAAACTGCTGCCATACCAGGAAAATGCTGCCACACTAATATGAGGTCTAATTTTGCATTTTTGTTTTTTTCCTTGGGCTAGAAGGGGAACAAAAGAGACAAAAATCACTAAATGCAGCAATATCAGTAAAGCTCTGGAAATAAAAAGTAATAAGGAAAATTAATCATTTGTTTTCAGCTCTTTCCATATTTTTGCAGTCAAATGGATCCATTATTAAGAAAGACTGGAGAAAGAAGGCAGCAAAGAGTGATGAACCTTCACAGAGTTCAGTTTGCTTACAGGCAGTGCAACAAGCAAAACTATACCTTTACAAACCCATTTCCATTTTATAATAATTTTATTTATGTGACAGATAACAATTACAGTCAGAAGTCTTTTCTATGACTTGTTTTAAATTAAACCTCAAGGTTATCATTTCCAGTTATAGTGCACAGCAAGATAGGTTTAACAGATCTCATTCTATTCTTGAGGCCTTTTATGTTCAAGGCTCTGCTAGAAAAGTCTATTGCACTTGTTTTTACCTGATGGATCATGGAGGGAAAATAATGGATTCAGTTATGAGAAACAGTAATAGATTTTTTTGAACTGACATAAATTTCTATGTTTAGATAGAATAAAAGGATCAGGAAGAGATAAGTTGAATTTTCTACAATAGACTGGTCCTTGTGAAATCCACTTCACATAAATTGTACTGAGATATCTTTTATGTAATGTTTTATTTATGTAATTCAGTTATTCTTTGACAACTAAATCATTTTATGTGGTTTTACAAATGATAACTTAAAAATGTCCAGCCTCAATTTTTCTTAAACTCTCCATTCCTCAGAAAGTTATGGAACAATGAAACTGAGAAGTAAGTATTAGAGAGTCCCTGGTGTTTATTTTTTTACTTCTGCTGGAGAACTTTTCCCACTTAATCTGCACTCAAGAACATACGCGAGGGTACTAAACATGATAGGGTAACAGGGAACCTTCTGTCTCTCATACTGCTTTCCTTTACTGTCCATTGTATCCCACACTTGCTCTCCGAATTACTTGACTATAAGAAGAAATTTTCTTTGTGTATTTTTGTACCTTACAGCAAACAAGGAACTGAACGAGTTGAATGGTTGGAATTTGTGGTGGTTCAGACTCGACAAATTATCAGCACATAGAAATGGAGCACATGGCTTATTCAAGTGATTGCTCCTTGTTCTCTCTCTCCCATGTGCTTCTGTTTCATGACTTTAAAAATTGCTTCAGCAACACATCCACTCAATGTCCCCCAGCCATTTTGACTGGTCAGCTACTTGTAGCATATGGATCTTGGAGCAAATAAAAATGCTCCATGTAGGAGCTGCTCCACTGTGCTCAAAGAATTGTGCTGAAGAATTCAGTCTGGCCTTAGTTTGGTATAGAGAAAATGAAAATGTATGTTTGAAGCATTCAGTAGCCCAGAAATTAATTTTAGCTAACTTCTGGATCTCAGCATCACTAGAATTGAAAACGGTGATAGAAGCTGTACCTTGGATCCCACCACTATTTTCAACAAAATTAATTCTCCAAAATTAAGCAGATATGGAGAAGACAAATACGTCTTGCTTTCTTTCACCTTCCCCCATTTATTTACCAATATTACAGAAAGATTTACCATTACAGGAAGATTAGAATTGCCACTGAGTAAAGACTCTTTAGTTATGCTGAGCAATAAAGAGTTTTTTTCTGTTCTTTTTCTAAAGTGAAATAAAGAAGTTGAGCCTTAAACATTATTCCTAAAACTACCTTAAAAAAAAAAAAAAAAAGGCAGGAATTTTTATTTTTCATACTTTCACATTTGTTCATGTCTTAAGAAAAGACAATAGGGAACATTTCATAGCAAAGAAATTAAGCATTTCAGAAACCTGCTACTGAATGTGTAAGTAATGCCCTGAATAAGCTGCTTACACTATTTACACTACTAAAGGAAACCATATTGCATTGCAGTCTTTTTCTTTAATTACTTTGTTATAAATATCTGA
Organism: Poecile atricapillus; assembly: GCF_030490865.1. Taxonomy (NCBI): domain Eukaryota; kingdom Metazoa; phylum Chordata; class Aves; order Passeriformes; family Paridae; genus Poecile; species Poecile atricapillus. Next base: position 48,775,500 of record NC_081251.1, on the reverse strand, counting down.
GCATATTGACTGGAGTTATGTGTTTTAATATACTAAAGAATTCAAATACATGTATGCAACAATATTAAAACACTTTTATTTCCTGTTTCTCTCTCTAGCTGGACAGTTATCTCTCTGCTAAAAGGAATATCTAAACATTCTAAAGATTCTGTTGTTGGTCATGATGATTTTCATGGTTTTAAACATTTTTCTCTCACTATTTTTTTCTGTTCTGATATTTAGAAAACATTTACTTGGATGTTTTTATGCTATGATCTATTTATTTACATTTTCAAAGAGCAAAACCCACTCATATCCCAAAGTGCTCTGTTACTCTGCCAAATGAATGTTTAAAATTATCAAAAAAGAGCACAAAGCATTTAGTGGGTTGTTTCTTCTCTGAGGCAGCTTCTTATAAGAAATACCTGTCTTTGTGTCATCATCAGCATCTTAGTTGCACAGTCCACTCAGAAGCCTGAAGAATAAAAAATGAACTTGAGTGCTCTTCTGGAACTCCTTAGCTCTGGATTAATTTGCACCAAAATAAAAAGCTTTCATGGTTCATTTTACCTCATCTTCCAAACATAGGTACCAGTCCTCCAAAGTCAGGAATGTTACCTGAAGCCACACTCTTACCACAACACTTTGGTAATAACTGTCTCTTCTTCTACCATCAGCATTGTCTGTCTCCTTAGCAAGCTGGCTCTCATCCATACTATCATCTCTGCCAGATACCAGATCAGTTATGGAAAGAGAGACATGAAGTAACAAGTTAGAAATCCAGAAGTCGTCCCTGATTTATTTAGCTGTCCTGCCATGCACATGGACATTGGATTACAATAATAACATAGATTCCTATTGCAGCTGACAGACTGCCTTTGGAGCTGATGAGAAATTATTCCAGGCAAATCTTTGGGAACCCTCAACTATACATGTATAACATTACTATAGTCAGATAAATAACGTACTGAAATTTGGAAGAGATGAGGTATGAAAGCTGCTGCTTTACAAACTTCACTGGAAGAGAAACACAGGCCTGTTTCTATAGGAAAGGAGTGATGGAAGGAGAAATTTATTGATGGTGGGGCACAAGAGATTGTGATGTTTCCCTAAAATCCTGACATCAGGTTCTTAATATTGATCTGGCACTTTCCTGTGCAACTAGAATTAGAAAATGGACTAAACTTTTGGTGTAGGAAAAAGCAGTGGTACAGGGTGTGACTCTAAGGTGTTAGTAAAGCATAAATCTGCAAACATGGCTGGTGGGAGAGAAGGCTGGCAAGATCTTTTTCTGTCTGTACTGTGACTGCAGGAGGGTCTGGCTCCTAAGCTGTTTGCCTCAAAAGGCAAACACACACACTGGAGACCAAAACTGAGAGGCAATTTCACCACTGTCAATTACCTTTAAGAAAACCTCTGGCTTACAATCCTGTAAGGCAACCACTGGTGACAAACTTTAAGTATTTGTTTGCACACTGTGGATATGTGTAGGAATATCCCAACTAGCTTCAGCTGTCTGCCTTCAGTAGCTGCTGTCATCTGGCTATGGCATGTGAAAACAGCTGTTCCTGATTGGGATCGTTCTGACTTTTGATGTGGATGAGACATCTGATTTCTGAAATAACATTGGTTTGTGTTGGAGCTCACAGACAAACAAGACTGTGTTCTTGCCTCAGAAACTGTGCAGGGAAAAGCCTTGTTTTGGAAACAAAAACCCTGCTGAGCTGCTTTTCAATGATCTCTGAGAGATTTTACAAGAACTCAGGTTTCAGCAGCAGAAGACCCAATTCTACTGCCATTGACTTTCTGTATCAGCAGAAGTAGATAATGACCTAGGTAAGTTAGCATCATTTCTCAAGAGAAAATAAATATGAGATAAAAAAGGAAGCAGAGAGTTCAGAGCAATAAGTGAATCAGGTTTTGAATTAGTTATCTAATCAGGTTATCTTCAGGTTTGTATAGGTATTTTATTTTACCCTTTAAACTTGGAAATTTCTAAAGTTTGTTGGATTTTTTTTTTCCCCTCTCAGGAAAAGCTAGTCTTAACCAAAGCCATTATTGTTGTCTAGAATTTCTAGCTAATTTTAGTTTAGTTTGGCAAGTGAAACTTTTTTTGTGTCAAACTGTCTGAATTAGACAAAAAGCTGGAAGCACTCCCATGGCAAGCTCATTTCCCATTCAGCTTGTAGCTGTAGCCCTGTATATCCCAGTAATGCCACAGGTCCCTGTGTAGGGTCACTGGTAAGATGGAACAGCTTCAGGGTGATCCAGCAGCTCTCTCAGTCCTGGCACTGCAGTGGTACATGGTTGTATATCTGCATGTCTGTCTCCTGAAAACACCCTCTCCATTTCAGGACTGTGCAGTGTAGCTGTGATTTCCTCTAATCAATTGTTGTGCTAATAAAGGAAGGGTATTTGCTAATCCCTGCCTCATACAGTGATAAGAGGTTTAATATAGTTGTGGACTCTGGAGGTCTGATAAAGGCATATCACACCCTCTTATAGGTCCCAAAACTCAAATATAATTTTGTTTTTCTTAACCATCCTTGATATAAGAAATGTGTCTCCAGTTATCAGTTATCATCAGTGAAATGATTCTTAAGGACAGAGATAGAACATACAGAGTATTTGAGAAGAACCATATTTTATTTCCTTAATTCTTCATATAACTAAATTATGAGTTATAATGAGATATTATAAAAGATTTATTCAGGATGGGTTTTGGAACATCTTTGCAGGAAACATACTTAGAATTATAAATTGTTTATTATATTGGTCCTTCTTTAGCCTGATCTGTGGAATAATTGTATTCTCAACAGTGAATTCTTAACGTACTTTAGAGTAATATAATTTAAATATAGTGCAAGTGTCAAATATTGATCAGACATTGACTTATGACTGATATCTAAATCATAATGATGCTGTTTCTTAAGGCTACCAACATCTGACCCCTTAATTTATTACATTTTCTATTTTAGTAGCAAAATTAAATGTCTGTCCTTCTAAAATTAAAATTTACAGTTGCATACTCTATACATTAATACATTTCTGTGTCTTTGAAAGTAGCTTAGAAACCTTCTGGAACTTCAAAGTGGCTTTTTGAAATTAAGAAATAACAGTTTTCTCTATGGTATTTCCATGCTGCAGGCAAAGGTGTGTAACTTCATTCTCTGTGGATATAATAGCAATAGCTTTACATCACAAGGAAACTTGGTACCATTAGCAAATAGCTATAGAAAGTTAGAACCTATTACCAGACCTACTGTGAAAGTTGGAAAAATGTATCACCAAGTTAGTCTCTGTAATTTTGTGATGATTTGGCCTCCCTGTTGGCCTGCACTAGCTTGTGAATTTATATCAAGTAGGTTAGCATAAGTTTCAGTAACTGCAATGAAGATATATTTTCTCTGTACTTTTGAGAAACTGATTAGATGAAGGCTTTATGACCTGGTTATCCATGTTCAAAAATGGAAGGTGAATGTTTAAGAGTCTCCTGAGTGGCATTTTGAGCTAGCTCTCAAGATGCCATTGTTTCTTACCCATCACAGGTGACTTGGAGCCTGGTACACCACAGGTGTTCACCTAAATGCTGTTTTTACCCTGTGTTACGGCAAATGCTGCTACCGGGTTCAGTTAATGGGTGAGGAACGACCTGTACAAAACACAGACTTACTTTGGATTTGCAGTGAAAGCTACTGAAAATAATTTGTCTGCTTTAAGTGGATGAAAGTAGGATTAAAAGACAAGCAAAGAGTGAGAATGCTGGATAAAATGTTCCTGTCTGAAGACCAGCACTGCAGTCAAGAATGTGACAGCTAAATACCTGGGGTCCTCCTTTGGATGTTTCCAAGATAATGAGGCTAAAAGGCTGGGTCTCCTTGTGACACTATGTGAATCCAGTAGGATTTAGATGCCCTTTGTTTATTTTGGCTAGGAAAAAATAATTCAAAGAAAGCCATCAAGTTTTTCAAAGGCACAAATTCTTTTGGCAGTTTGATTTGCTTTCCTTGTGTTTGCATAGGAGGTAGAAGTGCTGGGATAAATTTTACAAAAGGCTTTTTCAAAGTTTATGTGGTGCATGACATCAGCAAGCCTCCAGAACAGTCTCTGTACTGAGTGCAGCAATGAGATGTGGTTATAGAACAGTCACTTCTGTCTCCAGGCTGTTTGGCACAGGGCAGAGCTGGGGCAGACCCACATCTCACAGTATCTAGCAACTTACATTATCCACTTGGTTTCTACTGTAATGAATAGGAAGCTACAAAATAACAGTATAGGTCTAGTTTTCATACTTGTGGAAAATGCGAGTAGGGGCTTTCCAGCCTGACCCTCCCCCTGGTGCCTCCTCTGCTTTTTCTCTTGCTCTGTGTTTCAGATTCAAAAGGAACACTCCAGCAGTCCTGCCGTCTTTGCAGGCTGCATTTAATGTTATTTTTTTTTTCTTGGGGTGATGAGTGTGTGATTGTGAGTTTTGTGTGTGTGTGTTTGATTTTGCTTTGCTTTGTCTTTAAATTTTCTCCAGCAAAGGCATAAACAATTTAAGTAACAACAATTGGGAGGCAATGCAAAACCCTGTCAAACTCTGACCCAGCATGGTTAAACTGCCTCCTAACCCTGAATTTCACTAAATCGTCTTTCAGTTATGATGCCACAGACACTATTGACATGCAGGTATTTTCTCAACTTGACTCTACCTGCTGTGATCTTTGTAGCTGTGGAAAGCCTTGCTAGTCTTGAACTTGTATTCAACCTTTAACATTTCTGAGAGAGGAATTTCCTTTCCTGTCTTTCCTGATGCAGTGGGGGATGGGGATAGTGGAAGACAAATGCTGGATGTAGAGGCAGACACTTGCTAGCAGTTGCTTACTTGATTCCTTCTCCCCCTCCTTCATGAAAGCTTACTGAAGTGCAGGAAAAAAGTAGAGCAGAAACAGACTGGTATAAATTATTCAAGGATGCTGCTGTTTCTAAGAAGAATCCAGAAGGAGTCTGCCTATAAAACATTAACATGACATTTTTGAATTGTGATAGGTGGGTTGAGAGAAGAAAGCTTAAGAATGAGCGGAACGCTGCTCTAAGGAAACAGACACATTGTTTTAAACTGCAAACAAGCCTGCCTTATCACTGAGTTGCACACAATTTTCCAGTGATTATGAGTCTGGAAAAAAGGGAGATGGGGTGGACAAGAACATGTTAAAATCTTACAGATTCTTTTCAAAAGGCTAGGAAAGCTCTGTTCAGTACTACTATGGGAAATAAAAAAAAAAAACAGAAAAGAGTCAGAATCCAACTGGGCTTCTTTGCTATTTCGCTCCTTTGGCTAAAACGGGGGAGTGATCCACTTGTCCAGCTTACAATGTTGAAAACTCCTTTTCCTTCTTATCGACAATTGGGAATCTTAACTTGGTTGTGATCTGCCTGATTTCCCTGGAGACTACAAAGTATAAGAGGTGCAAAGAAGTTGTAATTTTTTATTTAGCTCCAGTAGATAGTAACAATACAAGAGTGCCAAATTCCCTTATCTGATAGAGCATTTTTTCAGTTGGGAAGCCCTACGGCAATGTCAAATGCCCTCTCTTTAATGACATCCCTATATCTTAGAACTAAAATACTATTTTGGACAGACTGAAGGCAATTTTCCACGTGAATAAAATATCTCCCAGGACTAGAGACAGTGAACAATACCTTAGTTTCCTGTTGAATGGAACAACTATGTAGAATTCATGAATTTGTCACTGTATTTTTTTTGGCTTTGTACCTTTAGCTCGGTATTTCAAATCTCTAACTCCTATGATTTAGCCCTATGGCCTTTCTCTTTTTCCTTATAGGTGATTCAAGCTTTCTGTTCCTAATGCAGGTTTTCTGCAAAAGCAAAGTGTGCTATCAATACCGAAGCTAGGCATAAAAGTGATACTCACAAAAGGCCAGCCTACAGAAGTAGATTTCCTTCTCTCTCTCTTTCCAGGTATAATTTGTATATCGTACGATTTCATTTCCCAGCTGAATTTCTTTCTTTACTGTTTTTGTCCCTCTTGGGCTGACTTTTTTCTCTTCTCTGTCCTGAAGTGTATGATATTCTTTTTATCTGCTCACCATTCCTTTTTGCCTCAGCTACACAATGCAAATACTATTTGAGTCAAATATTAAATAGATGAATACATTTAAAACAATGCAAAGTTATCCTGCCCACTTTCTCCAGGCAGCACAGGAAAATAACATCTTTGCATAGATTCAGAACTATGGCTTTGATTAAATTTTTATGAACTAGATGCCCCTAAAATGGACCCTACATTTTGTAGTGTAGATCTGTTTTACCTCCCTCTTGTTATTGAATCATGGCCAGAAAATACTGGGTTATTTTTTTCAAATGCCCCAAAAGGTAATTTGAGACTTTTAGGCCTGCTTACAGCATGGAGGGGCAAATCTGGGGCACTGAATGTCCTTGCTGAAAACAGCAGTCAGGCCTGCAGACCAGGTTCCAACTTAGGCAGGCCCATCATCTCCTGTAAAAGCAAACATCCTTGTTTGGGAATGAGGGGCTATTAACTCACAGGAAGTCTAGGCCAGCCCAGGTAAATCTGATCAGAGAAATACTCTGGTGTTTGCAGCTTGTGCTTGCAACACATCAGAAGATAGTATTCGCCCATGTATTTGTTTGCCACACAGTTTTGTTTCTTTTGTATCCCCGAAGGTGTTAGCTTCTGCAGCCTGCCACACACGCAGGTGATGGCTGAGAGCACAGCGCAGCAGGTCACCCTGGCAAGAGGCAGCATTTGTGTGAAGCTCCATGCCAAAACTCTGCTGCTGGAGTGCTCCAACTGTTCACTCTCCATTTTTGTCTTGGCTCAAGGAACAGCCACCTCCTGCCACGTCTGCTACTACAGAGCAAAAACCGGACTCCCACCACTACTGCAGTTCACCAGCCAACTCCTACTACTTCTACCAACTGCAGAATGGGCATGAGCAGTCACATTTACTCAGTGTGCAAGCTTCCCACATGTTAACCCAGACGTGCCTTTGGCTTGCCAGTCACTTGCTCCTGTGCCTTTAGAATAATACATACAATGCTCCTCTGTCTCTTGGATGGAGTTGAGACTGGTAAGATCTCACCTGTAAGCCAGGAAACTTCATTCCCTGATTTAAAATTGAAGTGTTAAGACAAAAATCTCTTTTGCTCACTGAGTTTTACATGATGCTTGAAGATGGTAGGCTGAGTAGCCACATGGGAAATCTGTGAGAGTCTTAAGGCTTTTTCACCCCCAAGGATTGCATGTGAAAGAAAACACAGTTCTAACGTGCTGAGTCTTTGGCATGAGCAAACCAGGCAAAGCAGTGAATATTTCTTCAGTCCCAGCTGCTGGTTGATTGATGGGAACTGAGTTGGTGATAACTCTGGAGGGAGATGTTTTCCCTGTCTTCCATCTGGAGCTGCTGTGTTATGACTCATGGGGATGGCTATTGAACAGGCTGGGCTGGCAGACCTTCTCCAGCAAACAAGACTGGAAGGTGTGGAAATAAGCGAGTTATCCAGGGGTGCTTGTAGTGAATGCAGTTTGATGTATCTAATGCTGATGGCTTTCATAAAAACACCAAGTGCTGGGAAAGCAGAATGTCTCTGTCTTTAAGGCAAGGAAACAATTGCAGATGTCATCTTTTAGTCCTCAAAATGATTGTTTTTACAGGGCCATATTCTGCCCTTGGATGTGCTTGATGCATTACTGTGCGGTCCTTTAATTTAGCATGTAAGGTGGTGCCAGCTGCCAGGGCTTAAATTGCAGAGACTCCCATCTCTCCTTGAGCCCAGTGTCCTTCTGTGCCTGAGATTTACCACAAGTTCTGAACCAGATAGGTCATTGCAAAGCATTGTGTAAGGCAAATGGAGGTGTGCTGCTACCTAAACATGGAATTCTTTAAACAATATTCATTAATGGATACCTAAAACAGGTGTAGTATTAATAACTTGCTTCGATTTTGGTGGCCCAGGAAAAACATCAAGCTCAAGGGAATCCAGGAGAAAATTGTAGCTGTAAATTGTGCGATTTGGTACAATGCAAAGGGATATCCCATGGAGAATCACAACTGAGGTGTGATATCTGAGGTGAATATGCATGTCACAGAGTACTTGAAAAACACCATTCAATTTCTATGGCTTTCTATCTATGCTGAGGAGAAAAAGTGCTTCCAAATAATAATATGGAGGAAAATCCAAGGAGACTTGCCCAGAGCATGATGCCTTTCATCTTAAAATGTGTTGAAATTGGTCTGTGTGAAGAATTTCTGCTGTAGTTCTGCATAGAAAAGTCTTTCAGCTCTATTCAGAGAAACAAGTCCCCACATCCAAAGCACTGGGGATGGGAGGCCAGCTGCTATATTAATGTCTGTGCTGGTTATTTTAGCCAAAGGTGGGTTTTGTTGTTTTTTTTTTTTTTTGGTGTGGTTTAGGGTTTTTAAATTTCGTAACCTACAAGAAAATTGCTAAAAGAACAACAGTTTTCACAATGCTTTCTATGTGTTAAAGAAATTACATATTGTGTAATGATTAGTGTTCAGTGGGCTCAATGGATAACTACATAATAGTGGAAAGATAATTTTTATTTTTTGATTTTCTATAAATCTTTAATTATTTCTCCTTTCAGCTTGATATTTAATTTCAAACCCTCACTTTACTTCCTAATATTTTTGGTTTTTTACCTATAACTTAGAATATGGTTTAAATATGTAGTTGTTTATAGTCATTCAGATCAGAAAAATACATGCCATTTTACTCCTTTTATATCTATTTTATTTATTTATATCTATTTTTCTTTGTAATATTTATTTCTTATGAAAACAGTAACCCCAGGACAAGACATCCTCCTGGAAAAAAAAATCCAAAACATTTGCACTATAAATAATTGTAATTTCACAGATTAGAATTTTTCTTAAAAATAAAAATAAATGAAAGGCCATGTATTGGAGGCCTTCTAAGGAAGAGCTTAATTGAAAACTCTTCTAACTGCAGGGTTTATAACCCTTAGTGTCTATTCAGAAGTTCCACCTCAAAGCTCTTTTGCATTCAAAGTGAAGTGCCTGGCATACAGAGAAGAAACATGTGGAGGGGAAGGATTGATCATTTCTTGTCTCTTTAATGTTGTTGGAATTCCTCAACGTGCTCTTCAGTATTCTGTCCTTCATGGTGCCCTTGAAAATGACGCTTTCTTATTGCTGGTAGGCATGAGTTTGCTGAGTAGGTTGTAGTTAAACCTGAAGAGTTTATTAGGTTTCTCAAGCTGAGAATCTTCCAAGTGATTTCTTTCTTCCTTCACTTGCAGATAGTGGTTTTGCAAATCTGTAACACCAATAGGATTTTAAATATTTTAACTACTCTGTGTCACCCTTTGAAGCCATTTCCTGTATAATCTGAAAAGATTGTGTAATTTTTATCAGATTTATTTAGGTAAAGAGGAATTCTAATCCTCCTTCTGCTCCAAATGGTTAAGGTAGAAAAGCTATCACCACTGAGAAGGCTGTTTATGCAAAGCGCTGTTTGTCCAATGTAAAAAGATGACCTTAGATATTGTTCCTGAAAGTCAGGCAGCAGAACTACTCAAAACCTTTTCACACGCACACAAATCTGAAAAATATATATCAATATGGAAAAAGGCAGCAATTCTGTTGTATTACCTTTTTTTTTTCAATCTGATTAGAGGACTTTTTTAAAAGTGTATCCAACTAAAAATATTTTGTCTTACAATGCCAATATGATTTTTTAACAATATTGTGAAATACTAAATTAACTTAGATGTTAAAATGTTTTATTTCACTAGAAATTGAAACATCTTCACTTCTTTTTATGCTAATGGTTTTGAAATTTGCTCTGAACAATGAGAGCACTTCTGCATTTCATTTTAATTATAAGCCAACTGGAAAAGCTTAAAATCTCTATAGAAATAGAATGCCATTTTTCTTTAAACAACTTGATTCACACGGATAATCTCTAAGAGATTTTCCAACTCCCCTAAATAAATTAAAACAGTGAAGTGAATGTTTAGACACCTAAAAATCACATTTTTATGTTATTGGAATCCCTAGACTGCTTAATATTTTGGTCAAATGAATTATCTCCAACCTATCTTAACTATCAAATCTTATATTGCACTAGAACCATGAATAAACCCTGAATTTAGGTAATTTAAGATGGCATTCCAATTTATTTTTTCCCAATATGTAAAATTAATGCCATTAGAACTACTATTAAAGATTCAGAAGTTGCTCAACAAACCTGGATAGTGAAAATGAAAATACAGCAACAATAACAAATTCCACATTAACATGCAGTGGAAACCTGCTGTAATTTGAAATAAAACAAAAGAGAAACTGAATGTAGTGTTTCACTTTTCCCTAAACAAGATATCTCTCCTTTGTCAACTTGTAAAGACTGTAACAGAAAAATACCAAAATCAATGATGAATGAAATACTGTGTAACATAAAAAAGGAAAGATGTGATTTTTTCTCAGCAAGTGTGAAATGGACTGACTTTCTACCATGATTTGTTTTTCATTAGAAAGAATAAATCAACACAAAATCAAATAATTAAATTAAATGGGCATGCATTTAGAAAATATGTTGCTGACCATGTATTTATGTTTTACTCCTTACTTTTTAACCATGAATATTTATGAATAAACTGACATAGCCTTTCAACTTAATCACATCTTTAGGTGGTCATCTGTTTAGGAAGGAGAATTCAATGTTTGTGAGTTGTTTGTAGTCACATTATCAATTTATCATGAAATGAAAATTATTTTGTCCACCCTCTGTGAGTATTTTGGCAACAATGGACTCAAAGTAATTAATTTGGTACCTCTTTAACTCTTTGAAATACCTTGGGGGCATTTTAATGTGGTTTTACAAGGGTATAAAGGTTCATCAACAGTTTATTTTAGGATTTTGTTATTAGATGTAGATTACAGTACATGTGCAAAGTGGGATAAAATCTCTGGATGCAGACATTGCTTTTGGTTGTGCCAGATAGACAAAATTAGAGACCTTTTAATGGCTTGCAAAAAGGCTTTTGTACTTTCTTTCTGTACTTTTCTACAGCTGTAGTAATTCTAATTGTTCCGTCAATAAACATTTATTTGCATCTGTCTAAACAGTGTTGGCATCAAAATCTACTACAGTTGGACTAGCACTAAACAATCCAAACTCTTAGGATTCACAGTATTACAGCTGCATTTACATTGCATGTCACCTCTGGGCTTAAACCCTGGATTTAAATGTTAGATAACTTCTTCCTTACTTGTTCCAAACCTTTCCTAGGCCCTCCCATCTCTTGGTCCCTTTTGGGTCAGTGTAGAAGAGCTGAGGTTTGGCCAGCTGTTGATTTTCAGTCAGCTGACCCCAGAGCAGACATGAACTCTGAGGTCAGCTCCAAAACACAGCTGGGCTGCCAGCATGCCTGTGGCCACAATACAGCAGGCCAAAGCATGGAGGTCTGATCCTGGCTGCATACGTTTCATCCTGGCTGAACATGTTTCATCAGTTCGAGATCTCCTGCCAAGGACAAGGCTTGTAAAAGAAGGTGGTAAAGGTGCCAGAGATGAAGAGGCTTCCCTGCCCTTTTCCCTTTCCAAAGGATCAGCCTGCTCAGGCTGAAGTCAGGGGCAATGTTTCTGCAGTGTATATGTTGAAATCTGTCCAAATTGCCTTAAAAGCTGTAGGAAAAATGTCATTGCCACCTCTGGAGGCTGTCTTATCTCTCAATATGTCTTTGACCCTGAGGCTCAGAACTGCCTTTTGGAAGATTTGTGAACTCCTGCATGTTTGTCTAGAGCCACTGCACAACTCTGATTACCAGGTGAACTATTTGGTCTGGTCTTACTATTTAGAAGTCACAAAATTCATAAAAGGCAGAAAAACAATTTCTGAACTCCCAATGCATATATTTAGGCCATGCTCACCTCTTCATTTCTCTGATACACGAGCTGTGATATTTGTGTCCTTCAATTACCTGGTAAACCCCTTATTGATCTTAATGCTTTAGTGGCCTTTTATGTATGCATCTTAAGTGTTGTGAGTGTCCAGAAACATCTAATGGAAACCAGCACATGTGAGCACAAATATGACATTGGGCTCTCAGAGGGGAGCATCGTGAAAATGGAGTGTGGTTTACTGGTTGCACGCCTGAATAAAATGCAGCTCTTTCCCTGCTTTATTCTTCCCTATTTTCCCTTGGCAGAGGATTTCTAATTCTATTTCTAGTGTAAGCACAGATAAAATCTATTCAGTCATATAATAATAACAACAACAACAACAAGAATACACATATTTTCATACATCTCCCTATTATATGGTCATTTTTCAAAACACATTTTAAAAGGTAACTGTGGAAACGAAAAAAAAAAAAACTGGGACAGACTCACTGTTTACTTTGATAAAGTCAGACTGCTACACCCTCCTCAAAATTTGCTTATTATGACATATAAAGAAGAAAGAATGGTTTTCATTTATTTCACTTATGAATTTTTTTTTCACTAGTTGCTGCTCAACATAATTTTAGTTCTATGCAAAAAAGAGGAATTGTACCCAATTACCAAAGACAATCAATTAATTACAGTGAGATCTGTGAACACCAAAATGGCATTGAAAGGTTTAATCTCAATTTGATGCACACAATTTAATTGTTTAATGTCCGTCCAGATTTTTTTAGGTGCCAAGGGAAGAGGTGAACACATCTGTATTATAGTTGAAAATGTGTGAAATTATGGATCCCATAGGATGTAAAAAGATTGCTGTTCTTTAACTCTACCTTATCTCTGGGGAAAGGTTAGAAATTACCGTAAGACTAAACAATTTATGACAAAAAATAATACTGATAGGATGATCTGATTCTGCAAGGGACACACATACATATTCCCTGACTCGATCTTCTGGAGTGGCCCGGCTAACTCAGTGATGAGGTTTCTCTTCACTCGAGTTTCGAGCCAGCATATGTTTGTGGGGTTCACTGATTTTCTTCAAGAATCCAAGTCTATAGAGCGAGTAAAGAAATCGGGGGGGACTCTCTCTCTGGTTTGCATTCCACAGTTTATTTCTGTGAAGGGGAATCCAAAGGACGAGAGACCAAGGATTTGGGGTCTGGGGGGTTTCTTTTAACAGGGTTTCTCGGAGGGAGAGACCGTCAGAGAAAGAACCAATTATTTTTCTCAGTTAGTACATCTTACAAACTTTCTACAAATCAAGGTTACACACACCAAGACAAGAAATAACAGACACCAACTTCTTTAAATGCCCACAAAGGTGTAGGAGTATTCTCCGCAGAGGGGGAGAGGGGGGGGGGGGCTTGGTTTCCTGGAAACACAGGGGGGAAAGAAAGGGAAGGCAAGGTAAGCATGCCCTCCCAGCTTCCATAGCTCAGAGGCATTCTGGGACAGGAAAAACAAAGTTACAAACTTCCGTGTTGGAAAGAAGGGTCTCCTGGGCTAAAGAAACTTCAAGCAGCTGGAAATGCCAGCAGGGTCCTCTCTTGATCCGGCCTCTCGCCGTGGGGCTGAGGAGAGAAACTTCAGTAACCATGGTAACTTGACGCCAGGTAAACAGTTAGGAGAAAGAGAAGCTGGGGGGGAAAATCACAACTAAAAGATGGGAAAAGATACATTTCAAGCTATCAACTACAACAATTCTCCACTGCAATGCAATGTTTCCATGTCCCAGAATCTATCAAGATTAATATCTTTTAGGCCAAGCAAGCAAGTGTGCTGGTAGTCCTGACATGTGAAAGAGGAGAGGTTTTTTCAATTATTCAGGAAAATTTGTGTGCACTGTAGACTCAGTTAAAACTTAATCCTGCTGTTTTATCACAGTAAGATTATTGTTGCCCTGGAAAATCTGACTCAGAAATGCCTTTCCTACAGATTGCTGAGACTTTTCCTATTTTTCATAGCTATCTTCACCTCAGCTCAGAATGTAACCAAAACTCAAGCAAGTCAGCTCATCTGAGCTGAAGAGGATTCTGTTATCTTCAAAAAGAGTAGAATGGGAGACTCGAGTCTTCCATATTTAAGAGAAGTACCTTGGTTACACAGTGACTACCTAATAGACGTTAATTTTCTTCCTTCCATTCAGTTCTTGACCAGAATTATACCATACAAAAATCTGTCCTAACAAGAACTACATTAAAAGTGGTGTATTTTTATCAGAAGCTTTTATTTCCAATGTAGATATTTTCCAACTAAAACCAAGACAAAGCAATTCAAGCAAACAAAATCCACGCATGATTGGAGATTTGCTATTGACTCAGCTTAGAATTTTCTACTTGGTGTAGGTTACAGCAGGATCAACTCTCAGCTCAGCATGATCTCCTCCTTGTTTACTACTCCATCTTTTCAAGTTATTGCAACTTCCCGTAGGTGAAAAGCAGCCAGAATTCTATTTAAGTTCGAGAGTGATACCTGTGTTATGTAGTTTATTAGCAACCAAACCTTTGTGATGGTTTAAGAATGACAGTGTTGCTTTTCAGTGCAATGCTTGTTGTATAATGTGTCCTCTGAGCCACTCCCATGGCCAAAACAGACAGTAATCTGGAGTCTCACACCTCTCACATACAGACAGGTCTAGATTTTGGATGGCAGCTTATACCACCTGAAATGAGAAATGCTGTTTACTGTGAGACAGCCAGGAACTATCAGAATCAGGAATATGTTTTACTGGTATAATGGCTTTAAAGGGAGTTGTGTAAAATGTGTCTGGAGTAAAATTCTATTATACCTATTTAAGTATTATCTTGTACTTAAGTTCAGCAGTGACAAACATTTCTGTTAGTGCTCTAGTTAGCACAGATTCTAAATTTCATGCTTTGATTTTCACACTCAGATGACAGGACACCTGTAGGCCTGGCTCAATGTCATGCAAAAAGTTCTATGTTTCTCTTCGCTCATTCTTGCTGTACTTCATTGTGTTACTCAGTGAATATAAATTTAGGACAATTTTGTTGGAAGGGGATAAGAATGATGCTACATCTCCATATATTGCCTTTAGATCAAGCCTTTTATTTGCTATGCCTGTGTTATGCTGAAAGGAATGCTATGAAAAAGCAATACTTACAGTTTGGCAAAAAGAAAGTCAGTAATTTTGATGATATTATATGCGTCAAAATTTTTAATATTTTCAGAGGTAGTTTATTTAATATGATTAAACTGGAAATGTTCAGTGAGAAGAGTTAACCTGATAAGAAGTCACTGCAGTGAGTATTTCATCTTTGACACATGGTTGAAACCAAAACAGACATTTTCAGAAGAGAAGTGAAAATGGCCCTTCCCTGTCATCATATTATTGCTTGGGATGAAACATTTCCCCTCACCTGAGTTCTGCAAAAGTCTTCTTAATGAATAAATCTCATTATCACCTTCATTTAAATGAAAAAATGGAGCAAATCATTAAAGACCACCTGATACTTTTCTGGAAGAACTGTGAATCGAGTTCCTATGTATACATACCCCAGCTTTTGATGTAGATTTCACTTCACCCGTCTTCAGATAACAACAGTGTCAATGTTTGCAGTTTGACTAATCATTGCAGCTCCTTTTGTAGTTATTGGGGAGACACAGGAAAGAAGTTTTAGACTGCACTTTATGTGATATAGTTTGGTTGGTTGTCTCAGATCAGGATGGACTACTTCCTAAAGATGCTTTCTTTTCTATGACTACAAAGACAGTCTAGGGGGACTAACTCAAATGTACACGTACACATTTGTTGACATCATGCACTTATTCAGGTGACTCCTGAGTTTAATTAATTGCATTCACACAGTAGTTAATAAATGTGCTGCCTCTAGGATGCTACATTAACCGTGTCACATCAGGCAGAAATGGCAGTTAGTATACATTGTGAACAACATAGTCCTAAGAACCATTATGACCTTCTGTGCTTTCTCTTTCAGCAAAGTATATAGCACTTGAAGGAAGCACTCTCACAAAAAGAGTCAGTGATTCTACCTCTCTTGCATAAAAATCTGCAAGAAATATTAATTGAATAATGTTTAATAGAGTATAAAATATTTTAATAATACTGCATATGTTTATTGGGGCACAGTGTGACCTTTGGATTTCCTTCAAGATCTTCTAAATCTCAATCATGCACACATATACCATCAAACTTGATTCTCCTGTAACAAAGTACCAACAGCAGATTAACCAAAGCAGAAAATTATGTGACTTGCACAAAACCATAGCAAGCTAATTAAAAAGAGCCAGAGTCAGGCTTGATGCTGACTGTAGCAGCCATGTTTCAATCTGGTAACTAAAATCATCATTATTCTAAAATACTGGCAAGTTAAAAAAATTCTAATTTAGCTTTGACAGTATAATACTAAAACAAAATACAGTCTGTTTGCCTATCGTGAAGAACAAGTGTGGCTATTCACTCCCAGCCAGGCAGGTGTAGTCATCAGAGGCATTGCAGAGCTGTTTGTAACCTAAAGGGTTTGTTTTAAAACCGGAATGTTTTCATTTATAAGCTTAGAAACATGAACAATCCAAGGTGTGTTTTACCCGTTGCAGTGTTCTCTGGAGGACACATGATGGAGCCAGTAAGTTCACAAATCTTTCTGCAGAGGATCTGCAGCAAAAATATGATTATGTATGCTGCTTCTCTGAAATGTGTCCTGGGACAGAGGTGTCAAGGTGCTTCGTCACCAGTGCCATTCATGAGCCTCCACTAGCTCACACAGCAAACAAAAACAATTTAAGAGGCAAAGTTTCAGTACATTTCTTTGGCAAAAATACCTTCACTGGGGAAGGTGGCTGAATTGTTAAGAAACTGCTCCAGAAGGTCTTGCCTTGCAAGATCCCAGCCCTTCCCCAGTTCTTCCATTTTTCCCACCTTGGGAAAACTCAGCTTTAAGAAAGGTGGATTTGAGCCTATATCCTCAAAGCATAGGCTTGTCTTAGGTGTTCTGAAGCTTTGAAGTACTTTCTTCATGAGGAGGATTTGAACAAGACATAATGATGCTGGGTAAACTTGAGTTTGCCAAGGGAAGAAAGAGAAGTTGGGACTATTTTTGAGTCTGTTGTAGTAAGAAGGTCTTAGAGAAGTAAAGAGACTTTTCTCCTCTCCTTCTTGGCCCTTAGGCTTGGTGAGACAGTAGAAGCAACATGAATGGCAGAGGCAGAAGCAAACCACTTGGGGACTGAAAGAGATGTTTACCTCTTGCCTTTACTCCCCTCATGCTTATGGGTAAGCTATGGGTATACACGGTCAGTACCAGTGGTTAAACACTGCTGTGTTTGCCTGGATCAGCTCCCTCACCTTTTCAGAGTGTTTGGTATAACCTTCTCTTTCAAGTTTACACTTCAGTGTACCCAGAATATGATTCTGTATTTACCATGAAATTACCAAAAAAAAATTTGAAATATATTTACAAAAATGCCCCTTGATGAGCTGTAGAATAAAACTTCCATTCTCACCTGTTCCTTCACCTCCAATCCACATGCAACTTGTTTGGAAAGTACATTGGACACTGCAGCCAGTGCAGAGAATATTTCTAAGCTGGCAGAAATAATAACAACTTGTCTTAACTTTTTTCATACTTTTTTCATCTGTTGTCTTTGGAATTGTATCATCCCTTCAAGGAGGTTTCAGTTTTTAATTGGAATCTTTATTTGACAAGTACATCTGCATCTTTAAAGTCTCTGCTGAAATACCTGTTTGTGTTCAAGGTCTTTCTGGGTATATTCAGAGGAAATTCTCAATTACCATAGTAAAAAAACCAAACCAAACCAAACCACCAAAAAACCTCTTTTTTTTTTTTTTTTCTTCCAGAATATACTCACAGGTGCAAGATGCTTCAGAGAAAGTGAACTTGTTTCTTTCATTTCTGTTGCCCATATTAACGCAATTTTATCACAGGGGCATGTTCTACTCTAACACTAAGGTAAATTAATTTCAGTCCTGCAGCCTTCATCTCCAGTGGATTATCTGAAATTCAGAATAGGAAGGTTCCATTTTGAACCATTTTGAATGATTTAGGAAGATAATGTCTCTTTCTTATTTGTAATCTTCAAGTTAAGAACATACATTTGGAGCTAAACATTGAAGTTTAAGTGCGTCAGATATCAAGTGGAACCTCATACAGGGAGGTGATACAAGCTTTTTTTCTATGGCTCCTTCTGCCTCAAAAGTAAGGAAAAGAAAGGAAAAAAAGCAAATCAGAAAAAGAAATGGGGGGGGGGGGGGGATGCAGAAGCCCAGGATCTTAGGAAAAATGAGTTTTTCTCTTTTTTTTTTGTGGGGAGTGTGTGTGCCTGCAATGGCTATTCTTGGTAAGATTAAAATAAAAATAATGTTTTAAGCAAAGATAGCAAAGAAATGCACTGGCATATAAAAATAGTGCTGAGGCATTTTCAGTAAGAAAAATTCTTAATGAAGAATCATATGGGAAAGACAACTACTCAAAAGAACACAGGGATAAATTATGCTTATGAGAGAATTTCTCCTGCAGTCCCAGTACTTCACTGTTTGGTCTGGGAAACCAAGAAGCAAGTAATGCATAACTTCTAACCTTTGCACTTTCTTTCCCACTTGGAAGCCTCCCAGTTTCCCAAAGGAATTAGGGCATGAGTATAGGAAGGATTGTGAGGATATCTTGTTCCCTCAGAACTGCAAAAATACAGTTTAGATGCATAGTGGTACATTAACAGAATCTGGAGCTGAATGGAGGATACCCCTCTGGCTAAAGTGAAATATACCAGAGAACATTTACCTCTCTGAATGATGCTCCACACAGAGCTGGTATTGCACAGGCCCACTCTGAACTGTGAATTGAATAAGCACAGCACTGCGTCTGAGTAAATGTTCACTGTTTTCAGGGTCTAAGCTAATAGTGCTGTGCTGTGTTAAAAGATCAACATAGCCTGACCTAACTTAAGGACCAGGAGAAATATGCTGCATTTGAAACATTTACCCACACTTTAATTGCTGGAGGTTAGGATGATAAATGAAGTTACTTGAGTCAATACAGGGAGATTGATGGGTGTTATTAAAGACATCTTGAAATATATACAATAGTGTGATAACTGAGGTGAAAAGTTAGCAATGAACAATAGACAGTAGGTAAAACAAAAGGATTAGGCCTGACAAACCTAACCAAGAAATGGTGTTTGTGAAAAGAAAAGGTTTCAGGGGAGTCATGGTTTGCAACATTCATTCTCCTCAACCCCAACAAAATCCAGAGTGGCCTGGTTATCAAAGCAGGACTTTACTATCAATGTGCATTTATGAGATCAGCGATGTGAACAAAGTAATTATCTTGATCACTTGCTTAAAGCAGGAAGGATATACCTCATTGGTAGAGCTGCAGCAAAATCTAACACAAAAAAACAACCATAAAGAAAAGTTGCTTATGTCTAGTAAGAAGAGAATTCAGATGGTCAATTAATAAATCCCATTTTTGAGGGAAAGTAGTGATTGAGTTGATTCTGCAAAGGCAATGGTTTAACACTGCACTATTAAATAAGTATAATTAACAGGTTATTTTAATTTTCTTGCTAGTACACTATGACAGACTGAGATTATGAGGGATTATACATTCCTATCGCATAGCAAGTTTCAGAATTCAAATGACTGTTTTTCCAGGATTAAATTCACCCTGTTAAAATTCATCATCAGAATCAGCAGGCAATGATGTATTGCTTGAAAGAATTTTAAGGTCTATAATAAAGAAACTAACCCTTTCATGAAAAGAAGAGTATCAAAGCAGATCAGAAATATGACCTCAAAACCATTTCTATCTTATTTGGGGCAAAATTATATCCTTTTATGCACATTCCTGTGTATAAGCTCACTCTCATAGAGAGAGTTGGCAGTATTGGATGAATTTCAGTTTTCAAAAACAGAAGGAGGAGATTCACAGATACTTGCTATCAGGAGATGCTGAAGTCCAGATTCTCAGATTTATTTATCGATGTATTTATGTTCAAAATGTGTGAGAACCTTCTGGCAATTCAAAGGCCTGTACCTTTCTAGAGCACACACTTAGCTATACAGTGGTTACTGGGTATTCTGTAACTGTAGTAGTTCTTCTCTCTGGTCAAGAATTTAGTAAGAGAGATCAGAGGGTAGAAGAAAAAGAATAGATAAACCATGGCTGATTCAGAAAGACCAGAATATCTGAGATGCTTTAGAGAAAAAGGGGGGAAAAAAACAGAAGAATATGTAAAATATGGCTGTGGTACCAAAGGGAATAACCTCTCCCTTGATGTTTGTAAGACAAGGAGAGTTTTATTGCAGCATGTAAGACTTAGATCAGACATTGAGAAAAAAATATTCTCACAATTAAGAATATGAGCAGACTGCTGAGAAGTTATAAAGTTCACATTCCTGTGTGTTTCTGAAACAGACTGGACAAGCTTTTGTGAGGAATGACGTCAGTACGAATGATTCCACCTTTGGGCAGGGGGTAGATGAAACAACCTTTGGATGTTGTTTTCTAGTCTTACTGTCTATAATTGCAATGATTTATGAAGCATAGAGCAGACCAGGTCCTACATTTGTGCCAATTTGCATAGCTGAGAAGTTGGCTTACTGTGTGCCTAATTCTTTACTGGCCATTAATTTGAAGTTAATTATCCTACTGTTCTTACATGTTAGATTGATTGCCTATATAGCATGGTCTGCATATACATTCTGGATAGCATTAGTGGTGTGCTTGCAATCTTCTTCCTGCTAATTTTTGTTGAACTTCAACATGACATGGAATTTTTCAGAATAGGCTTAGCTTTAGTTTTTGTGGTTGTGTTTGCTGAAAAGAATATTATTTAAAGAAGTTCAGCAGTTATTCTGTTATGCTGTTTATGAAGTGAAGAATACAATTGCTAGATTGCATTACTTTGCCTTAATTAACTTGTCTAACAAAAAGATTATACTAAACAGGATATATTTTTTTCAAACTCTTTATAAGCAGATTGACCCCTTTTGGTGTAATGAGAAAACATTATTGAAATGGCAGAATTTTTATTCTGAGTGATTTATCCAGAGTGTTTTTATTAATATACTCTATAATTCGGTTTCTGTAATACATCTGAATGTGTTCTGCATTCTGTATTTTACACTGTTGAGGAGCATTTATCTGGAGATTTACATTAGAATTTGTTCTTGGAGGCTTCTACCACATCACTGTTCTGCAAGGATGTAAGGAATATTACTACGTTCTTCTTGGTATCCTTAAACCATGTCTCAGCAGATACGGCACTGTCAATGAGTAATAAAATCCCAGGAGAGGCTGGTGTAAATGGCAGAACTGGGACAACTCAGATTGGGCCCCAGAAGGAATGAAAGTTAATAGTTAATTCAAATTGAGATGGGTTTGAAGGATCCCTTGTCTTTTCATTTGACTCAAGTTTTGGTACATCAGTCCAGTGCTCCAGAGTATTCTGTATTGTATTAAAGCAGTACAATTCTACAGACCTCTGTTTCAGCTAATAAGAATTTTTTCAGAATATTTTGGACAGAACATTGAGGAACATTTCTCCATCTTTAACTTTCAGTACCTACAGGTTAGAGTCCATACCAAATTTGGTGCCAGAGATTAATAATCCAAAGAAAGGAGTTATTTCTCTGAACGCTGATTTTTGAGACAGCCTGGACAACTAATTTGGATTTCACTTGTAGTGTAAAGTCACCTAAATTAAATGAGATAAATCTGGGGGTCAGGATAATAATAGACAGCCTTAGCCTAATGTCACTCTTTCCACCTCTTACAGCGCAGTGATTAAATGCAAACTTGTAGCTGTGCTTCAACTGAGTAAAACTATCTGGTACTGGAGAACACAGAGCTTTTCTTCCACATAATTATTGCTATGGATAGAGTTGGAGGACACATTGGGTTGTGGTAGTGATGAGCTTTGCTTATTTTTATTTTTCTATTTTCTTATTATAGCACACCTTACATCTCTAGGGCTGCACTGTAAGGTCAGCAGAATCATCTTTGGATCTGGGAAGAAGATTCAAAGAAGATGAAAAAGGCTGAAGAACATTCTCAGCTACTCAATGGCAATTCTTCCAATTGGGAAGTGTGCAAATGACAAAGTGAAACCTCAAAGTACCAGTAGGCTTTTCATTCACTGAACTCTATAATTTATAAATCAGTTTGCTAGTCCAGAGAGGGTGATCAGAAAAGACACCACAGACCACCAGCCACTAAGTGCACCTACAGTTAAGACTCCATGTCACAGACCAGCCTGGCTTCCTTTCCTCAGGGAGGCTGCCAGTCCCTTTCATGAGGCAGCAGGATTCCACTGAGACACTTTCTGAAGTAGACTGTGTTGACTTACAGGCACATCCCTTAAAAGGGTGGAACCCGAGGAATGTTTGCAACCTCTCAACCTGCAAGAAAACATCATGTATCCTTGTTGGAGCCTGTTCCTCTCCTGCCGAGAAGCATGGCTGTCCCATTCTGCAGATGGTGGAAGGAAAACTTGGAAGGGCTTCCAAGGCATTGCAGCTCTTAAGCACTGCCTAGATGAGGGGAAACAGAAGAAGCAGGAGGAATGTGACACACTGTTAGGGCCTAGTCTCATCCCTAAAGCCATCTCTATCTTCCCTTGGACTTGAATGTAAGTACATATTTCAGAGACAAATCTTACGTTATTACTTACCTTGAACATGAAGACGGTAGAATTGGTTTGCCAACATCCTCAACAACAACAACAACAACAAAAAATACAATAAGATAGCAGATTCTTCTTTACTGTTTTGGTATAATCACAACTCTTTTCTATTTTAAGGGCTAAGTGAGCTAAGTGAGAATTATCCGTGTTTCTATACTTATCTTCCTTTTCGGGAGAGGCCACAAGAAAGCCAGAGTCTGTACAATTTTAAACGGTTCCAAGCATGGAGGCCCATCCCATGCCTTTAAAAGCATGAGTTTGCCCTGTTGAAATAAGGTGTCCTATGTGAATATATTCTCCAGATACAGATATGGTATTTAATCTCAGTAGGCATGAAGGAAGTATGGCCTTTTCATTCTTGAAAGAACAAAAAGTCTCATAAGAAATAGACTGCAAGCAGGAGTTCAATGCCTATTTCAATACCTATTTTCTTCCTAAAAGCCTTTCAATGCAAGGACGTAATTTCTGCTTTCTTTTGACAACAGGAAAGTGTTTTCTTAGTAATGAAAACAGTAATTTTCTTTTACAGTGGATAATATGTATCTGTTAGTTTAAATCAATACCTGTGAAAACCCACAGAAATTTAATTCCCCATACAGCACCTAGATGGACCTAGCTGCAGCTTTTTGTGAGAGTAGGTAGTAAAGTTCACATGCTGGAAGAGAATGGACAAAAGATGTAAGAATGGAAGAAGGATGTTAGATAGGGCAGCTACACTTGACTCATCAGGGGAATAAGAAGGGAAGTGATACATGAAAAATCTCTAGGCAGGCATTGGTCATGTTCCAGTAATTTTGTATGCTATGATGTAATAGTAGAATGGCAAACAGATGGCAGAAGTATTAGTAAGACCTTGGAAATGTCTTTCCTCCTTCCCGTTATGAACAGAATCAGCTTCCCTCAGGGTGAGGCAGAAAGGTGAAGGTGGAATAGGAAGAAAAAATGTCTTCTGTTTGGTACGGTTTTGGATCCTCAACTCCTCTGTATGCATTAGAGTGCTCTGTGTGTTGTGGTTACAAGTGTTTACTGTGTGGGTACCAGGAGAAAGTAATTATCTTCCCAGGTGAAGCAAGCTTTCCCTCTAGACAACAAAACAAAGCAGGCAGTCCTCCTCACCTTATCAGTATCCATGCAGCATATTGCAAGAGTAGCACAGGGAAAGATACATCTGAACTCTGAAATATGCAGATGTTTTGCCTTTGCCCTTACCCTCTAAAATTGATCTAACTGTGCATGAAAGACTTGTAATAAGATTTTTTTTTTTTTAGGGTCAGAATAGAATCAAAGAACTCTTTTAAACCTTCCTAGCAAATCAGAGTCTCTTACCAGCCTTCTGGTGCAATTGACTTCCCTACTTTAGGGACGTGCTAATGTTTAGGATGTCACAGATGAACAAGAGAAGTAGACTATGCAGTAGATGGTTTTTTACGATCCAGAGCAATGGGCTTCCTGCTACAATTGTTGCTCTGCAGGTTCTGTTCATGTGTGGTATAGATGTCTTCCAAAGGCTAATACCTGATCAATTCAGGATTGAGTTTAGACATGGAAATAGGACTGATGCAATCAGTCTCCCTTTGTTTCAGAACACAGACAAATTGGCTTTTTGTTCTTAGACATTTGTAGCTTCCTGCAGTTGTGAGTCTGGAGCTGTCAAGATACAAAAGGTTGAGCTGCTGTGATTTCCCACAAGGATGCCATTGTGCAGGAATACACTTTAGTGTGCTTGGGACAAGGTGCAAAGCTGGTGCTTACATGTAAAAGATGAAGTAATCAGATAATTAAAAGGTTATCTGCACAACAAGATGTAGTTGTGTGGGAGCTAGCTTCTTGCTGTTTTCTCCTACTCTATCTCATATCTTTCCCCTGTGTTGCTAATATTGCTAGGATGAACCTGCTGGTGCATCAGCGTCAGAGATGGACAGCGGGGTGCACTGGGCTTGTTGTTACAAAGAAGAACGTTGCAAAGTACAGCATGACATAGAGGAGCCCAGATATATATATAATTACCATAAGGGCTTAAATGTTACATGTCTGGCATATACCTGGGCTTGGGGAATCTAATATTATCCCTAAAATCCCTCACCTGTGTGTGCAAATCCCATAGAGGGGGCATGCATGAAATATCCTGGAGATACTTTGTGAATGCAGACAGCTGCTGCAGGCTAAGTCTCCATAACACTGTTGTCTCAACAGTGATCTAGGAGATGGACAGGAATGTGTCCATACAGGCTCTGAGCTGTCAGGGTACATATGTGTGCCTGTTTTACCTTCAGGAGCACATGCTAAACTCCCATTGGCTTCAAAGGAATTAGGTACTTAAACACTTAGTATAATCAGAACCTTGAGCTCTTTCCTACCACATATGAAATGTGAGTTCAAAAGTGAATTTACTAAGATTACCCTTAGCTCAGTGTTTAATATCCTTTTTCCTTGTGTCTTTTCATTGCACCATAGGATTATTTTTTGAGTACCAGTGAGGATACTTTAATGATGGTTTCCTTGTACTTATTAAAAATTTATTTAGACCACCTGTTTAAAGGTGCTTTATTGAAAAACAAAAAAAAAGTACTAGTTTTACTCTAGTTTTGACATGCTTTTATTTATGTCATACTTATTTAGATTATAGAGATAATAATGTCTCTAGGAAAAATAAAAATCAGGTAATAGTGCAAAACTTATATGCTTTTTTCCTAATTGTTATTTTTGCACCTACAAGTAATTTAACATCTTCTTCATCAATACTTTCATTTTCTATATTCAGTGCATCACATCTTAGATTAATAGCGATACTGGCCAAAAGAAGGATGCAATATTTTTTATCTGAATGTCAAGTTTTATTTGGGAAGAAGAGTGTGTAGTTACTTACTTGAATTATCCATGAAAAACCTATTGTTGTAGCAATGCAAACAATTTAAATTGTTAA
Source organism: Poecile atricapillus (assembly GCF_030490865.1). Lineage (NCBI taxonomy): Eukaryota > Metazoa > Chordata > Aves > Passeriformes > Paridae > Poecile > Poecile atricapillus. Next base: position 48,749,954 of record NC_081251.1, on the reverse strand, counting down.
TATTCATATACTAACATCAGATCACCAGATTAATTCTTTGCTAGCATGTAAGAATGAAAATTACATATGTTGCTGTTGATAAAAATAATACAAGTGAACTTGTCCTGTTATTAAAAATGGTCAGTTGCTATAAAATTTTTTAGTGATAAAATGCAGGTTGATTTTTAATTAAATTATTTGATTTTTCCTCTTGAGAAAATATTGGTTGGATTATATTGTCCTAATTATAAACAAAAGAAAATAATTACTGGTAGCATAATCATTACTTTATATTTTTAATTACTTCTGCTTTTTTACTATGGGATATGCAATATGACCTGCAATTCATGACATCAAGATATTCCAACATCTCTGAAAATGTTGTAAATAAATACCAATCGTGAAACTTTGTGGACACTGTGTAATGAACGCCATTGTAAGAGAAAAGGAAATATATTTGTTGTGCTGGATTTTAACCACCAGTACTGCTAGCCTTGAAAAATATGGTAAGAAAACCAGATAGATTAGTTGGAAAATGAACTACTGATTATACTAGAACTTCTTAATGGCACCTATACTCAACTGGCCTCAACTTGGACTGGAAAAATTATAAAGGCTATTTCACAGAACACAGTCTAGCCACTGGTGACTGAACACTGAAACAACTGCTGTCATGTCTGCTGACATAGGTAACTCACTGCACACATGATTTTCATCATTTGTGCATCTAGTACTCCTCCCTGAAGTGACTGGGCTCCTTTGTTGACATATGGGCAATACTAGCCCGTGGGACATTCCATGATGATAATATCAGAGGTAAATAAGAATATTCACTCCCTACAGTTATTTTTCTCATTTGCATTTCTGATAAAGAACCAAATCTAGCATACATTTTACCTACCTGGGTAATATGTTAACCATTTGAAGGACGCAAGTGTGATTTTAGAGAAATCAAAGCAGAAGTCCTGCATCCCTTTCTGAACAAATGTGAATTTATTCATTCAGAATTCAGAATTGCACAATAGTTGAGACTGGGAGAGACCAGCCTCAGAGGCTGTGTGGTCCAACCTCCCTGCTCAAGAACAGCCACTTATTGCTGGCTGCCCAGGACTCTGTCCAGATGGCTTTTAAGTGGCCCAAGGAGGGCCACAACATTTATAGGAAAACTGGGCCATGCTAAGTCACCTTCATAACAAAGAAGTGTATCCTGATGTTCAGATGGAATCTCCTTTGTTGCAGTGTGTGCTCATTGGCTCTGGTTCTGTCCCTGGGCATCACTGAAATGACCCTGGCTCCACCCTCTCTGCAGTTACGTATAGCCATTGATGACATCCTCTCTGAGCCTCTTCTTCTCCAGGCTGAACAGTTCCAGTTCCTTTCAGCCTTTCCTCCTTTCAGTCTTTCATCATCTTAATGTTTCTTCTCTGGACTCTTTCCAGTGGCTTTGTATCTCTCCAAGGCTAAGGAGACCAGAACTCACCAGCAGAAAACAGAGGGGAAGGATCACCTCCCCTGACCTGTTGGTAATACTTTGTCTAATGCAAACCAGGAGACCATTACGTCTTTTTGCAGCAAGGACACTTTGCCTGCTCAAACCCAGCTTGGTGTCAGCCAGGATTCCCAGGTCCTTTTCCCACCAGTTGCTTTCCAGCAGGGTTATCCCCAGCATAATTTGATGTCTGGGGATGTTTGTCCCCAGGTACAGGACTTTGTACTTCTCCTTGTTAAACTGGCCTGAGGTTTCTGTCAACCCATTTCTTCAGAGTGTTGAGGTCCTTCTGGACAGCAGCATGACCCTCTGGCATATCACTGCTCTTCCCAGCTTTGCATCATCATCGAACTGACCTGTTATCCAGATCTGAGTGGTACCAAACCCAGTAATGAGACCTGGGATGCATGTATACTTGTCCCAGTTGCTGTGACCAATCAGAGATTATCAAGTCACAGTGACATAAGACAGCCTCAGCACCCACGGGTGCATCCTATCAGGGTCCATGGCATCCAGGGTTCTTAAAAAAACTACAAATATTTTCTATCTGTCTGTTTGTATATCATCTCCTTTTAGTTTTAAAATGAAATGTAGTAAAAAACCATACTGTTTTACCTTTTAATTTGAAACATCTATGTTCTTGTCTCTATCCCAAATCCACAAAAGCTTCCTGGCACTGTACTGTATGCTCACACATCCCAAAGCTGATCATGAGTTGAGAAACATAATGAGAGCAGTATGAGCTATAAAGTTCTGCTGCTTTATCAGGATTAAGAGCAATTACCATGTTCAAGTGAAACTTCAAGAAAAGGACACATAAAACAATATGCTTTGGTTTTCATGCTTTAAAATATCCTTCTTACCCCTCCCCCAGGTACTAAGAGTTCAGTATTTCATCTTAACCTCCCCATTGCTTGCCATTATTATGGATAACACAGTTGACCTTGCAGCCTATTTTAGTGATTAAATTTAGTTTTAATTATTACTATACAAAATTCTTTCATGGTAAAGGCCACTTTCCCTCTGGCTCTGAACTCTGCCTCCTTTAGCATTTTTCATATGTGGACAGAAATTACAGGGATAGAAATATAGCTATTTTCCACTTTAGATTCTCTAAACGGTTAGAAAAATGTCTGAGTTCAACCATAATTTCTTAAGGTTATCAAATGATTTATCGTTTTTCTATTGCTGTTACTCAACATGCTGTTCTTATTTCCTAAAACAGTAAACAGTGTAGTCTGGAAACCACAGAAGCTGAAAGAACAGTGAAATGCAGGTGAATGGTTGTACCAGAATGTTTGAGAACAAAGTCATAGGAACATCTCAGAGTTGCCTACAGGCTAGATTTCAGATGTGAAAGCATGGGTAGATCAGATCCATCTTAGCATTTTCCTTTGTGTAGATTCTCAGGCATATCAGAAATTGTTTTGCTGCTTCTCCCGAAAGCTTACATTAACATTCTTCTCATTTTCAGAAATATTTTTTTTTTAAATTAGGCTTTCTAAATAATGAGATTTCAAAATACAGGACATTGGTCTTTGCTTCTGTGGCAGAGAAACTTATTTAAGAAGACATAATTCTTAGAATCTCTCATAGAGAAAAAATTACTTTTTTTTTAATGTTTACCAAATGAATACATACATTATTGAAAAATAATGAATAGAAACCAACTAAGAATTACCTTGATTTTTGTGCATTTGTTCCCTACAGCAGGAAGTCCCTAAGAGAAGAAACCAGCTCTATTATATAGAGTTAGTACAATATAAAATATTGTGGCAAATGTCAATAAAATATTAGCACCCCAAATCTCTATTTCTGCATTTTTTTTAAGATTTGACACTCCTGTTGCTGAAACATTTCACTCTCCTCCAGGTCAGAAATTGTCTATTATGACCTACATATATATATTGACTGCTACATAACATTTATATTATATATACACAATATCTATCTCTCTCTATATGTGTGTGTGTATATATATTATATATTATATATATATAATATATATTATATATATATTATATATATATAATATATTTTTATATATTTATATATATATATATACACTATTCTACACTTCATAAAAAAAATACTGTATGCTGTGTTGTTTCCACATAGGAAATATTTACAGTATTTTGAAGGTCAACTGGAAATTTTTAATGTGCTTTTTGGTCTTTTTCTTAAAAAAATCCCCAAAATCCAAACCAAATCAGCCAATCAATGAAACTTAAAGCCTTCCCAACCCAGTGCTCCTTCTCTCCTCCCCTTCCCTCTATGTTTCTCATATCCAAATATAGTTCATGGATTTCTGGCTCCCTGGGGTAATCTCTAACAGATGGACATCTAGGCAGAGGAAAAAAAAAGAAAGAAAGAGAAGAACAAGAAAGGGTAAGAGTAATGTTACTTGTGGATAGCTTTCTTCAATAATTGATTATTTTCTGTAGTTTCTGCAGATGCACTGGTTATTTGACCAGCATGGTGTGTCTGTTGCCATAATAAACTAATTGAGCATTTGGATGGCAATGGCCCACGGCTGTGTGTAGTATGACAAGTTTCACCACCTGGTCTGTCTGCAGTTTTCACCATGCTCACATGGGAATTTTGAATATGCTCAATCTCCTTTCATCTGTGACCCTCTTTATAGATTTTCGGCATGTGTGATCCTTGCCCCAGGGGAGACAGTTTGCTTCAGAAAATTGTCCTGTAGGTAAAAGCAATAGGCCATCCATTACTCTCTTCCTTCCACTCTCAGGTTAATGACTATATTAAATATTAAACGGGGTTCCATCTCCAGAGTGTCTGTATAAGTGATTTTACATTATCTCATTCAGTCCTTCTCTGATTTCTTCTAAAGTGTGTTGCTTCTTTCTAGAATAACTCTAGCAGTGAAAACCATGATTGATTTGACAACCATTAACAGAATGTTTAGTACTAACCTTCCTCATCAGTGAGTGAAGAAGATGGTGAAACTGGAAAGAGGAAAACTGGGATATATGATATGAAGTTGATTTCCCTTATATAAAATGTTACTTCATATACAGTTTCCAAGTTATTAACTTGGAAACTGAAGGTTTACTTAGAGGGATGAGTGAGAAATAAATAGAATCTTTTCTACCAACTGGGATTAAATTCATAAGTAAATTGTTTGGTTTAGCTCAAATCACAGAATCATAGAATACTTCTGGTTAGAAAAGACCTTTTTGATCATTGAGTCCAACCATTAATCTCCCAAGTCTACCATTAAACCATGTCCCCAGAGGCCATATCCACACATTTTTTTAAATTTCTCCAGGGACAGCCACTTCCCTGGGCCCAAAGCTTCACAATAGTTTTGGTGAAGCAATTTTTCCTAATAACAATTTAAGCCTCTCCTGGTGTCTCTTGAGGGTGTCTCCTCTTGTCAAATCACTTGCCAAATTGGAGAAAGGGCCAAGCAGCCCCTTGCTCCAACCTGCTTTTAGGCAGTTATAGACAGTGATTAAGCCTCCTTTTCTCCAGGCTAAGCAATCTCAGTTCCCCCAGCTACTCCACATCAGAGTTGTGCTCCAGAGCCTTCTCCAACTCCAGTGTCCTTCTCTGGACCCACTTCAGCACCTCAGTGATCTTCCTGAATTGAGGGCCCCAGAAGAGCACACAGGATTTGAGGTGTGGCCCCAGCAGTGCCGAGCACAGAGGGACAATCCCTGTCCTGGCGCTGCTGCCACACCATTGCTGACCCAGGCCAGATGCCATTGTTACCTTAAGAGCAAGGGTCAGGAGGGTGGGGCTCTTCCCAGAGGTGCCCAGCAACAGGAGAGGGGGCAATGGGCACAGACTGAAGCAGCAAGCTTCATCTGAGTGTAAGGAAAAATTTATTTTGAAGCTGACTGAGTACTGGAATAGGCCTTACAGAGAGGTTGTGGGGTCTCCTTTGCAGGAGATGTTCAAAACCCATCTGGATGTGATCCTGTGCAGCCTGCCCCCAGTCCCTTTCAACATTGACCATTCTGTGATTCTGTAATCCTATGTGCTGCTAAACTAGGAGTTGACCAAATACCAGGAAAATCTGCAGCATAGTATAGCCCAGCCCCTGAGCAAAAAACTTGGAAATTCCCACCAGAGAAATCAGCATCTATTTTGGTTGTAAATTGCTACATAACTTGTGATACTACAGAGATTTTATTATATATGAAGATACTTGTTTGGATATTAGCAACTTTTTAAAATTTTATCCAAACAATGAAGAAGAGATCTCAGATTCTACTTTAAAATGTATCCTCTAAATCTTTCTAAAGTGTTCATTGAACATAACAAAATAAAAAGCAATCCTACTATCTGTATCTGTAAAAATGCTATAGAATGCCTCCACTTCCACTAGAAACATTTAGCAGGGGTAGTCAGTCTGAAAATGAGCACTTCAGTGGTGTAAATCTTGATTTATAATGTTAGAAAAAGGTGAACCAGGAGGGCTGCATTTGAAGCGCACTGAACCTAAGGGAGTAAATGCTCTGCTTATCAGAAGCTAGTTGCAACTATATAACCAGCTGTAGAGCTGCTGAACATTTGAGATTTTTTCATTTTAGTTCCTGAGGGAAACCAGAGAGTTCTGCTCTTCTTTCTGTGAGAAGTCGTCAATGTATCTTTTTTCTGTCTCCTCCCACCTTCTCTTCTGGTTTAAGCAAGTGCTTAGTGAACACAGCTCTAATGCACAGACCCAGTTTGCAAAGTTACAACCCCAGTGAATGACCGGAGGTTGAAAACAGACCCTGACCCAAGAAGCAAAAAAAAAAAAAAAAAAAAAAAAGGTCAGATAGCTGTGAGGAATCCAGTGTGAAACAAGTTCCTTTGATTTCATTACTTCATTCTGTTGCTGCCCATAAATTCCCAGTGTTGCCCTCAGCAGCAGGTTATCTCAGAGCTGGCTGAATCTACAATCTCTGTGTGGCTCCTGGCACTCTCTGCTGTAGGCTGAACCCCACAGATCAGGAATACGCTTCACTGATGGGACTGTTGAACACAAAGACTCTGTGATGGATCTTCATGGCTCTAAACCTAATAAAACAATTGCTGCAGAGCAAACATAGTTTTCAGCTTCCTTTCTGTTTTCACCATTTAATCATAGCTAAGTAAAAATGTGTCACATAGTTTTTATTTGTAATCTATCCTTGAATATCTGTGTATTTAATGAAATGTTTGTGTTTTGGGATTTCCCGCCCCCCCTCCTTCTTATTCCTTTCATTTCACCTCTGGTTTGATCTACCCAATATTACATCTGTAGTCAATCATCCTTACCAGACCATCTTGCTAAATTATCCTCCGAACATCAGAAGAAAACAGTCTAAAATGATGATTTAGAGGAATGATGCTTACCTGGGTCAAGTAAAACACATAAAACTCAAGGAAGCATATTCATACTTTCTTTAGCTCCACTTGAATTTCATTTGTCTTTGTCACCTCCTTTGTCATTACTGTCACCTTTCACCAACAAAGCACTGACAATTAACACTGAGGTAAATTGGTGAGATAACATTTACCTTGGTGTTGTCATTATTCCGTGGTTGATACATAGGAAATCACAAGCAAGTGACCAAATGGGCTAAAAGGTTAGAATTTAATGGTCAAAATAGAAATAAGTAAAGGATAAGAAAATGACAGGTATTTGGTAATACCTTGTAAATGGGGCTATTTGTTCTACAGAGGAACCAAACAGATTTTGCTTAGTATTTATCTTCATTTGTTGTTAACTGGAACAGGCTGTGAAAATCACAAAGGACACACACTGTCTATATGAATTTAAAAAGCCATTTTTCCCCTTAAAATCTAAGCACCAGTTAAAAAGAGTAAATTGGAACAGATTTAATTGGTATTTACATACACCAGCATTAGCAATTAGCAAAGCAACAGCAGGGGGAGAAGAACAATTACTGCACCCAGTCTAAATGGTCTGTTTGGATGAATTAAAGAAACCAGTCAAACTTAACCAGCTGTTTGCAGAAAGAATTTTTCTTTATTTTCATAAACATGTTTATTTGAATGAAATTAATCCCCATTGATAGTAGGGCAGGATTAGAGTTGTTTTCCTCCAGTTAGTTTGTGTATATTTTTTGGGAATATCAGATATTGTAAACATTAACAGATTGCTTGCTTGGTTTAATGATCATCCAAGTATGATAAAGGATGACAGATTAATAGTATTTTTACTCATGGAAAATAGCATTTGTCCACAGATTTTCTTGGTATGGATTTCTACTGAGTTAGAGAGATTAGGAGAAAGTACTGATTTGCCTCCTCCCTTCTTTCCTTTTAAGACATTATAAGTAGAAGACTAAAGGGTATTTGAAGATGAAGATGCCTTTGATCCTTAATTCTGAAAGTCAGTGCAACATACAGAGAGCTTATCTTGCAAACATGCAAATATCTTGTAGCTGGGAAGGTGAAAAGTAGGAAACTGAACTAATTTTACTGCTTCTTCTTCTCAGCCACCTTGACAAGGTGGTTGTTGTTGCATTTGTCCTTCACTGTTTGTGACTGATGAGACATGCTGGACATATTTTGTGAGAATTTGACAACCTGATGCCCATTCCTGGGTTTACAATTCTGGGTGCTGCATTGATGGATAGCTGACTTGCTGTTCTAAGAGTCAGAGTCATGTGATGTGTTTTGGACTTAAATCTGAGAAATTTTTTTGAAAACAGCTGACACTGACTATTAGAGACAGAGTTTGGAATACGGATTTCAAGTATGCCTGATTTTTTTCCATGCATAATTTATTTGATTTTAATTAGGACCTTTATTTGAGGGGGTTCAGGGGGGTTGATATAATTTTTTTTGTGTGCAATAAGTTTGAAATGGAAAAACTTAAACATGCATAGAACTAAGGAGACATTTACACCAAGACATTATGTTTTCATCACAGAAAAGCTTGATACATGGGAGTGACCTAAATGCAAACTTCATAGGCAGGAAGGGACCTAAGACACCCCTGAACTTAATGTTATGGTGTATAATTTGGAAACAAAAGGATATGTATGATTTATGTCAGCATAATTCTTTCAGCAAACTCTGATGGTTAACCCATAGAATTATTTTAATATTTTTGGAGACTTTCTGCATTTCTTAATCTCAGCAAATTTTAGAAAAGTGATGCAAAGTGTGGCAATGATATTATCTATTTTAGAAATAAATCAATCACATGCCCAAACCCATTATCTGCCAGAAATTCAGTAAACCAGGAAAGCACATGGAGCAAAACTGCTTAAGAAGGGGCAGCAGCCATGAGGGGAGGAGGCATATGAGGAGATATGTGGAGAGTTACACTGGGAGAAATGCAAAGAGGTACACAGAGAGATGGGGCACTGCTGTGGAAATAGGCAGCCCAGGATGCACACTTGGAAGGAAGCATTCCAGTCTGAAGGGACTTTGGCTTTCACGTAGACCCAAACTGGGGCAAATACATGCCCAAAAGACTGTTGGCTATGCACTGGCACCAAAATGCACAGAGTGGAGAAAACCCAGTAAGGAGCACAAAGGAGCAGGGAAAAGCCTTTAGGACATTAAAAGCAGCAGATAGAAATCAATACACTCCACTCCAAATTTCTGTGCTTCCTGTCACCTTATTGAAGCAATTTGGAGGGACAGACTCTAAAGGGTAGCTAAAACAATGATTTTGGGTTTTTTATTAATACTGGAATCAGTGAATACGTGTTTGTGTTTATTTGGAATAAGTTAAACTAAATACAAATTCTTTCAGTTGAGGCTGTTTTGCCTGCTACAGTTTATAGCCCTTGTGAAGGCGTGTATGTAATAATTGTCTTCTTGTCTGACAGCAGAGAACTTAACCAGCACTCAAAGAATATGCCAATTATAGTGACATATATTTTTGCATCAGTTTTACCCATTTGTAGACATTCTCCTGGAAAAGTTTCTCAGGTTAAAAATGGAACATTCAATAAAAAAGTTACAGAAGTTTTCTGGAAAAAGTAAGAGTACTACAAGAAGATACAAAGCTCTTTGAAAGAGTACAAAAATGCTGAAAATAAACCAAACCCAGAGGAACAGATGTGATGGAGAGGGAAGATGAATACCTTGCTGAACTGTGCAAGGACATGAAATGTAATAAGTGACATGATATTCAGAGATGTGAGACTGTGAGTATTTAGCATCTCTGAAAAACAAGTCAAAGACTCCTGCTCAAGGGAGATTTGTCTTGTGTGTTTCTATTCTATAGCAAAGACAGTGAAATTGAAGGGAGGTGAAATACATGAAATTAGGTTTTACACATATAACATAATTGATTCAAAATAGGGTGAAGTATGATAATAAAAGAAAAGAGGGTCATTGTGTGAAAGAAACACAAGCAAGAAGTTAGGAAGAACTGTTGCTTCTGGATTCATGAAAAGATGCTTTGAGCTTTGTGGAATGCATTTTTTCTTCCAGAAACTGGTTTCTGTTCTTTGATCCTACCAGAAAGAACTGAGTCTCCTGTGCAGAATTCTTCTGTTTTGAAAATATCCAGAACAACTGCTTTATTTTGACTTTTCATTCCTTTTCATAAACCCCAGACCTTTCAGTGTGGTCATTCTCAATTTATCTCAATTTCTTCCAAGCATTTCTTTTCCATTTTGTTCATCACCTCAAAGAGCCATGTCACTTGGTTGAGATCTGAGGACTGCTGCCAGAAATAATTCATGGAGGCACGGAGACAAGATTGGTGTCAGGGTGTATTCAAGGAGAACTACACGTGATGGACTTTCAGCAACTGATTATTAATATAATCAGAATCTCTAAACTGATGTAGGACTTAACACTTCATTAACCAAAATGGATGACAATGAGGAGAACACTGGTTAATGGGTCATTCCTGATGACCTGCTATTCAAAAAGGCCTCTTCTCCCAGACAATTAACAGTAGGACAAGAGGGGATATTTAGGTTAAACATTAGGAAGAATTTCTTCACAGGAAGGATAATTAGATATTGAAATGGACTGCCCATGGTGGTGGTGACTTCACCTCCCTGGAGGTCCTTAAGGAAAGACTGGACACTCTGTGCCATGGTTTGGTTGACATGGTGGTCAATCACAGGTTGGACTCCATGGCCTCAGAGGTTTTTCCAACCTAATCTTCTGTGATTCTGTGATTAATGAATTGACACTATTAGGTAAAACTTCATTAAGTGTTTCTTCCTATAAAAAAATTGCTGTTCCATCACTCTTACATTAAATTGAATATTTTTCTCTCACACATGTTAAAAACAAACTAGATTTGAAGTGTCAGATACATGGCTTGGACTCGTGATTGAGATAACAAGAGTGGAATGGAGAAGTATTAATTCTCTTTGAGGATCAGGTCAGCAAGCAAGATGCAGCTAACATTAATAATGGGTTGCATATCTTTCTGCACCACAGTCCCGCAGTTCTGGGAATGTATACTGACGTGTACAGGAGACACAAGTCATCTGTGTTCTATTGCATAGGAAAAGTTGAAAACACAGACATAAAATAACCACTGGTCAGTCCAAAGTTATGAGATTTGTTGGGCTGATACTCCCAAAAAGAGGGATTCATCAACATGCCCAACTTACTGAACAAGACACACCAAGGATTTCTCCTTGGTGTCTCACTGTGTCTGGGATCTTTAGTCTTTCATATTCTAAGCTTAATTGCTCAAGGTCAGTTCTGTATTTCTCACTGGACACTGGAGAAACTCTACTGCTGGAACACAATGATCAATGTATAACATTACTGCTCTCAAATGCGGTTTTGAATTGTTAATCTAGATCCTCTAGAATATTTATTTTTAAATTACCCATTCTCTTGTATCTGGACTGGCTTTAACTTTTGCCACCTTTTTATTATTTTATGTTATTTTATGTTTCACACTTTGAAAGCAGTCTGGATCTGAATTTCTGCCCCTTTTGCATTTCCAAAGTGGACATTTATTAAAAAAAAAACAAACAGGAATACAGAGTTTTCTAAAAAGGTGTTGTTTGATTAATGGTTTTAAAGAAACTGTAAAAAGGTTTTAAACTTTTGACTGGTTTGGAGAAGAGTGCATGACAGTGTACAGGAACTTGACCAAAGGTTGCAAATATTACAGAGTAGGTTAAGCAAGACTGTGAAATGGACAGGATGCAGAGGTTAATTAGATAAATTTAGTGCCGTCACGCAAGAATATTTTGGTTTATTCTCAGGTTTACTTAATATTCTAGTTTTTTTCTATGGTTTTCTGCTTCTTCTCAGTTATTTTAACTGCAAAATATATAATTTTACTACCCTTAATACTGGAGTGACATAATCTTGATTAAAAGGATTTTGACAATAAGGATTTTGAAAGATGCAAGTGTAGGTAGAACTGCAAAGCAGTAGGTTTTGATTGAAATTCTGTGTGTTTCTTCTGTCTACAGCTTGCTTTGTGAGTGCTGTTTTCCTAACACTGACAGTTCTGTCATATCCTTTGTTATGATAGATGGCCATGTATTCCTTAGCAGTTGTAACTGCTCAGTGGTTGGCAGGTCTGAAAGTAGAAGCTATGGAAGGCAACTTTGCTTCCTTTTCCAAACAGTTCTGTCCAGTCTTTATGATGAAGGAGATGAGAGATTTTAGGCTTGTGTTTGTACTGTCTCTTGCCTCCTTTTTAGGAGACTGAGTGTTCTCTTTTTTTAACCAGCCTCTGACTCTGGAAATTCATTTATTCAGGAAGTTATTTCAGAATAGATCCCAGGCAGCCCTGCCTAGCAGGTTAAATTAAACATGCCCTGTCTGTACTAATAAAGGGAGAAAGGAAATCTATATTGGTTAAGCCAGATAACTTCTTTTGTTCTTGTAGAAAGAAATCCACTTCTCAACAAGACTGAAGTACCTCCCTATCTGTTTCTACTCATGTTTTCTGGAACAGAAGACATAAGCCAAGACTGGGAGAGAAGCTCAGTATTTTTGAATTTCAAAATGGGAACCATGATGGGCTGTTTTGAAATGAAAGGGACAGACAATGCTGTTTGCTTCACGGCATGAACAGGATATTTAAGACTGGAAGATGTCCTGTTTTTATTTTTTCAGACACCAGGAGGGGGCATGGCCAGTACCAGGAGGTTACTCTATACCATATCACATCATTGCTGGAAGTGGGGGAAAGGAAATCTTTGGGGCAGAAGGGGTTCCTTCCAGAGTGAGTGTGGTAGAAGGAGCTGGGGGGTTTCTGTGTGAACTGTTCCTCTCTAGTACCTTCTGTTATTAGTATTGTTGCTGTTACTGTTCATTTTCTTATCTCATTGCTGTTTCCAGCAAATTGTTCTGATCTCAACCCATGATAAGCACCTTTTGTGCCTCTGATTCTTCTCTCCATCCTGTCGCCAGGGAAGGAGGAGGTGAAAGCAGGGAAATGAGTGAACAGCACATGAAGAGTCTCAGTGGGGGCATTGAAGAGGGGAGTATCATTTCTAGACCATGACTGGGATGCCATTAGAATTCTCAAGAAAGAACTTGTTTAAATTTATTTAAGAATTTTATTGCACCTTTCCACAGATTCCAAATTCTGTACCATCTTTGGATTAATATCAAAGCCAAACAATCCATTGAAAGAACTGGTGTATTAGAGGAACAATGTTAAGATTTATTCTTCCCTCCAATTATTATATTCACTGTGAAGAATCTGCACTACCTTGTTTAAATCTTTTCTGAAGTGGGTCACACAGTGAAGCTGATTGATAAGGAGTTGGAGAATTGAACTTTATGGCTGATCAGCAGACCTCTATCAACCATGGGAAGGGAGGTGTGTCACAAATAGAGCTGTCACTGCAGCAACCTTGCTATTAAATCTTTAAAACTGCCAGATTTATGGCCTGGAAGAAGGGGCATGGGCTGATCCACACATACTGATTGAATATGTAAGGAGAATACTTTGGAACTGCAGTGAGTTGTTGGCAGGAGACTTGAACTCTAGTGAACAAACCTATCTGAGCTCAGTGGGGAAAAGTGTGTAGTTGTGCTGCCTTTCATCAGTTCAGTGACAGGTTGAAAAGCACGCTAAATCTTCTAATACAGAAGCATTAAATTCAGTCTTTTTTTTTTTTTTTTTTTTTTTTTTTTGAGAGCATGAAACTGTGAGAACAAAAAGAACGGATATAAGCTTCTTCTTCTTTTGTGCCAAAAAAAGAAAAAAGGAAAAAGTAGAAAAAAACATAAGAGTAAAGGCATATGCACATGCAAAGGAGTAAAGAGGACTACTTTTATTCACATCTCATGGTCTCATATACAGAACAGGAACAGGAACCTTCTGACACTTTGTGATGGAAAACGGGAGGTGGTTGAGGTGTTGTAAACCTATGATCTTTTTTGAAGAAACTGCTTAAATATCCTGTGCACTAGGATAAGGCAATTGTACATGTATGACTAAAAGATGTGATAATCAACAGATGTCATCAGCTCAGAATGAGTTTGAATACATGAGCTTTTTGGGACAAGGTTACAGCATTAACTCTGCTGAGAGTGCAAATCAATTTAGCCAGCATAAATATAAATGCCTATATCTAATCAAGAAAAAATTAGGAGACTATAAATTCTGGTAGTATAAATAGCCTAACAGAACAGAATAAGCAAGGTATCACTTTAATAATAACACTTTGCAAAATAATCTGTCTTGTGTGTTTCACATTTTCAACTCAGTTTTCTATAGCATAAATTTAGGAAAATTAGCTACATTGTAATCATTGTACAACCTCACTGAATCACGTGCACCATTTCAATTCTTCTGCCTGTTTTTATTTCTGGTCATTGCTGTAGTACTGACTATGCCAGAACTGCTGAAGTCATCCTGTTTCCTGACACCCAAGACAAGAGAAATGGCGTCTTTTTGGAGTAAAGTATCCATATCTCATAAATTTTTCCAGTAGTCTCCTACTGAGTAACTCCTGTGATCAGAATCTTATCCTTTGTTGTGCATCGTGTCTAAGTTATTTGTTGACTGATCTCCCTAAGAAAACAGGTACAGCTTACATTTCCTTTAGTGGAATGTTATTTGTATGTCATTTTGCCATTCTTGTCAATCACTTCTGATTATGACCTTAAATCCTATTGCAGGATCAAATCAAAGATCCAAATTATGTGCTTAGCCCTTAATATACACAGAAAAACTTACAGATTTTTGAGTTGGTGTTTGGTGCATGTCAAAGAAGAGAAGGGGTGAAGATGGAGATATAATATATGGCTAGAACTATGTGGGAAGTGGTTTAAAAATCCCTTCTCCATGGACTGAAGCATAAACTTTATCAGGTTAAAAAATAGGGAATGAAAAAATATCTGTATTTCTTTTCAGTTCAAAATATTTTTGCAGGTTGAGTAAGAAGCACAAGCCTTTGTTCTAACTGATTAAAAAGAGGGACTTTGCCTCCATTACCTCACATGCCAAGTGAACATCCTATCAGCATTGACCTTTCTGGTTGCTAATGTCATTCTTGACTCCAATTTTGATCAGTTATTCTATCTTTGCTGAAACTGATATGATAATTCCTGCAAAAGGTCTGAGTTTTAATGAACCAGAACCTCCTGAAGAAAAAAAAAATGATAATAATTTCACTGGAAATTCTTGAACAACTCTATTTATTAGGAGGTGTATTCATTCTACCAGTGCAAATCTGTAGTTACATTTACATAGCAAATAAACCAGAGATTGTTCTCTGGCCCTGAAGCTGCCTGCCATGGCAGAGTTTGAATTCACATGGCTGAGGTCTCCTGTCCCTTTCTGCAGTGAACAGGTTTGTTAACCTGATAGTTTCCAGCCTGATCAATTCTAGAAATACCCTAGGCATTCCCAAGGACATTAGTGGTTGGCTCAGGCCAAAACTGCACTGTTCATTTAACAGTATGGAAAACTACAGCGTGGAACTCACTTGTGTTTTTAATTCACTAGCATAGATGTGGCCTGTGTTTACAGCCTGGTTCCTGTTCTGTGCTTAGTGCTGCCAATGTTAGTTATTGGGTTGTATGTCTACATCAGTGCGTGGGTGAGCAGGTGTGCATCAAATTAAAAATTCATAGGCTCATTGAATCTCCTAGCTAAACTGGATTATTTTTTTGTTGAAAAAAACTCCATCAAAATCTCTGTAAATAAGGGCAAGTATTCACTCTTCCTATCTGTGCAATCTGTAGACTGGTGCAGTCTGAAATTTGAGCAAAAATTTCAGTGTTGATGGAAAAAATTTTAGGAAAAACAGGGAAGTATCAAGAATAGTAAAAATATCCTTCATGATATTTTAGACTCTGTATAATACATAGGATAAACATATCTGAATTTCTACAGCATTTTGTGCATGCCACTGGCACAAAAAATAAGAACTGTAGATGACATTTCTGATATACTAGAGGAGGTTTGTGTTGTAAAATTAATCTCTGTGGATTTGTACACAGATAATTAAGAAACAAATTGAAGGACAGTTGTCCAGTTGTTTGTACTGAAAAGGAAACTCATGTCTGCATAGATAGCATGTGTTCTTCAATGTTATCTTATGTAATATTTCTATTAAAGGCTTCGGCACTCAAGTAGGTGTGTACTAATGAAATTTGATAATGACACATGGGTAGGTGGCTGGCATTTATTCTTTTAATACTGAAGCTAGAATATATGATTTTCATTTTATCCTTCTGGGCACATGAGGGAGTATATGTGGGCCTTAAAGAAGGATTTTAATTTTTTTTTTTTTTTTTTCCTTTTTCTTTTTTCTTACTTTTTGTGCGATTAAACTGGGAGATGGAACTACTGACCTTAGCTGCTGTGAACTGACATTACCTAAAGAATATATTCTTACTATAATGAAACATTTCTTAATTTATAGTGCTAATTCAGCTTCTCTGAGGGCTCATTATTTAAAGTAACATGGAGGTTGAATTTTTTTTTAGGTCATTATTTAAAGCAACATAAATGCCTTTTTTGTTAGTTTTTTATTGTGATGGTGCATTTAACTAATGGTGCGTTATGAGGGAACTCTTACTGGAGGATGAAATGAGCATTACTTGAATACGAAATTAATTCATCATTCTCTATGCTAATATGAAAAAACGTAGAAAATGCATTCATAATGATGCTACTTAATGTGCAACTTTTTCCTCCTTAATTGCCTTTAGAAGGTGAGAGAAGTGTTGCAAATCAAAGTAATATTGGAAATAGTCTGCTGTTAGTGCAGGAGAACAGGCTTTTAAGAATGTTTAATATCTGTGTATATCTTGTATGTGATCTGTATATATTAGAGTAGGCACTTATTTATAAACATACACAGACAAACTTGCATGTCACGCCGTGAAGAGCTACAGAAATACATACACACATACCTCAACAAGCCCTTGCATATAGCTATGGGCCTGGTTCTTGGCTAGTGTAAGCCCCCAACACTATCACCTTCTGCTCTGGGATGAGGATCTATGAGGAAATTCCAGAAATCTATCAGACTGGTACGAAGAGCACACCACTTAGGGTGTACTCTCAAATCCTGACACACACCAAACTGAGACTATTGCCATATGAAAAGGGGAATTCTGCCTCCCATACTTCCACTCCCAAGTCTTCTCTTTACAGTGCTTGTCATCCTGTAATCCGTCACTGGTCTGCAAACCACCACCAAAAAAATCCTTTAAAATTAGACTACATTCCCTGGAATCATTCCAAAGGCATGCTATCCAGAGGCAGCACAAAAAGAAGATGGGAAGCTGGGCATGAGGATGGGCAAATAAACCAGATCATTTCTTTATTCTCCAACTCACAGTTAGATCAGTTAACCTGTCTGTAAAATCTTAAAGTTCAAACCATGGCTATCATCTTTGTATATATCACACCACTTAAGTGTGGGAGTTTCTTATCCCAGTGCCCCTTCACTTTTTCTTTTTCCCCTGTGCCTCATTTAAACCTTAGTGAACTAAAACAGAGTTTCTTTCCTCAAAACTCGCCTTTTTCATGTTGCTTGCTCACAGTTGCAAGAATAAGGAACTTAATTAGGTTGGCTTTTAAATGACATTATTAATTAAGTTTCACTAAAAATTATTCTGATCTCAAGCCAGTGTAAATACACTCAATTCTGACAATGTCAGAATCTTTTCCATTATTGATCAATTTTTGTGTTTAAGTTTGGATGTAGGGGAAAAAGGAGACATGAGAAAGATATTTTCAACTAGTTTTAATTTTTATAATGTATTTTTTTTCTTTACCCAGAAGATCAACTTGTGATCAAAGCTTTTATTTTCCAAAAATTAAGAGGACTTGGTATTTTGGGTTAATTTGATATCTGTATGCCAAGCACCTCTCACTGAATGCAAAAAGGGACATTATCCTTACAGCATACTTATCTCTGCTCAGCCACGGGACTTCATACAAATCTCCACTTAACTATGGACTAGAACCACATCTGCTTTGACTCCATACCCCAAGTGGACCTGGAGCTCAGAAGAGCTTTTGTTTATCTTCTTGCCTTTACTCGTTATCAAACTAACTTTAGAAAGTAAATATGAATGAGATTAAATATTTGTCTCCTTTGATTATTTCTGTCCAGCTAAGTGTGTGGGAGTCTGAGTACATAGTCTGTCCTCCCAGATAGCTATAATTCATGTTGAGGCAAGTAAAAGGTTTAAACAAGCTGGCACTCATCCTTTTTTCTGGCTCATGGCTGCCCCCATACCTGTTTCTGATGGGCTCCCAGAGTCCCAAAGCCTTCTGACATCAGTCAGCTCCAGGACAGTTTCAAGTGTTGAATGTTGCATCCAGTAAAAAAATAATAATAAAAAAATAATTCTGGTGTCATTTTTCATAAAGAAATTTCTCTGCATTCAAAGTTCTTTCTGCTTTCTAGTACAGGGTTCCCAGGGGAAAGGATGAGGGACTGATGTTGTCCATTTTCCTCTTTTTAACTCACAAAAGAATCAGCCTGAGTTTCTCTGAAGAAGGATATGAAAAGTGAAGTAAATTTGGAAATGCTGGGAAGCAGCAGAACAGTGCTTCTCAGACAGAGGAAAGGGCTGTCTGACAAGGACAGTTCTTATGGTTAAAACCCATAAAGGGTTAATACTACCTTTAGAAAATTCAGTCCTAAAATAATTCAGAAGATATGGGATCCTCAGCTTTTCATCTTATACTGATGCTGTTTCTCTTCTGATGTCCAGAACTTTCTAGAAGGAACTGTCTATCTGTCTCCTTACTCTGCAGGTGGTTATCTCTAAAATTTTCCTTAGCTGTAGTAGTAGGTCAGTAGAAGTTTGAAAAGTTGCCTTACCAAATTTCTTTTTCAAGCAGATGTGCAGCTGGTATTTTTTTGGTTTTTTACTCTGGAAGCAAAAAGGGCTTTATTTTAATTAGTTCAGTACTTCTGAAGAGTAAGTTCTGAGGAGATCTATGGTATACCTTTTCTTTAGCCCTCTTGGGAGACAAGTCCAATACTTTTGTGAGAATATTTATTTGAGAAAAAGAATATGACTACATGTGAAGTTTATGGATTCTAGAACTGGTTGTTAAAACTCTTGAAAAATTCAATTAAGAGAATCTGATTGTTAGCAAGCTCTGAAATCCAGTCTATGCTATATATAGAAGTTGGTCTTTGAATGGGCTTTAATTAATTAGTTAATTAGTGGAATTTATTGTGGGGTATTGCCTGGCCTCCACACTATACCTTATTTTTGTTTTGTTCATGAATCTTCAGCTGGTCATTTCTTCAGGACTCCTGCTGTCGTCAGTGGGTCTGACCTTACGCCAGTTTATAATAGACAGACGTCAGTGCACATCGGAGGGTGCCGTGTGTCCACAGGAGGAAGATTTCAGCAGTAAGGAAGGGTGTTGCTGAGCTGGACAGATTGTTTCTCTGCCTTTGAGGACTGCCTGAGCCTTGGAACAAGGGGAACTTTTGTACTAGGATGTTGTTGGGAATCTCAAACTCTACCGCAAAACCAGAAAACACTGACTGGCGTTTTTAGTGGCACTTCTTCCTTGTTGTACCTCTGGATTTTTAAGCTGGTAATAATACTGCCAAATGATCATTAGTAAGCCTGATCTGAGTAAGCATAATCACCACTTAAATGGAAACAAGTAGTATGAGTAAACGAGAGAGCTGCAGTTCATTATTTCACTTTGCAAATCACTAACTCTGGGGAAATTTCCATTTTAATATGTTGTTTGTTTCAACGTAATGACTAAGAGGTTAAGATCACATATATCCTGTAGATAATGCAAACAAGCATTTATTTCAACCTCTTATTTTCTCAACAGAGGCTTATAGGCTGTAAGGTTAGTTTATCTATTTACTTACATGCTTACTTTGCCAAGTACTTTGATATTTGTCATACTACTGTCCCTCCTTCTACTGTCTGTATTCTTAATTTCTGCTGAAAATATTTTATAATAATGGTGTTGTGCATTAACAAGTTTTTTAATTAGAAAAGAGGTGGTAGAATATGATTTTACCCACTTCCTCTGTATTTTATAGAAACCTGTACTTTCTCTGTACATATGTTATTTACTACACTGTGAGGTTTACATGAGAAGATCAGTGATCATGCCCAGGTATTAGTAAATAAATAAAGCTGTGAACTTCACAAGTGCTTTGTATGACATTCAAGACTCCATTTTACCTTAAAAACTCACCCTGGTATTTTGCCAATGGCTATTGCAGTGATGTTAAAATCTTTAGAGAAAGCATACACTGGATTTTTACAATTCAAACCAGAATCTGTTCTTTATATTTTCCAACCTTTTTTTTTACTTCTATTTTACTGCTCCAGGGTAGAATTACATTAATTTAGCAATGTTGGGAGGAATGGGAATTGTATTAGTTCAGAAAATCTCTTCCGTGCTTATGAATAAATAAATAAATAAAAGGTAAGAAGATTATCTGGAGCACTGGCAGATTGATTTAGCAGAGAGACTGGGGTCAAAGATTTTTACTTGTCTTAATGGTCTTCATTAGGGAATCAAAGCATCCTTTTGGGAAAGACTGGCGTGCTTTGGCTCCACCAGTGTCAGACTGCACAATAAACATGCTAGTGCCTGACTTGTGAATTTCTTGCCACATGGATGAATGTTTGTCACAGTCACTGGGACACAGATGTCACAGCCTAGGGAAGGCCTGCTTATCATTCATGTGGTCACTTCTATTACCTCTGGTTGTACTGTGCTGACCTGCTATTAGTGACTCTAATTTAATTTCCCCCACCAGTGTCATGGGTTATTTCTTCCATTACTTTAGAGATTTAATTTACAGGGTAAACTCCATCACTTGAACGAAAGGATTTTTCATGACATGAAGAACAAGTTATTTTTGAAGATTAACATGGTTCTGGCTATTTATCTTGGTCATCTCTAAGGCATGAGGTTTAAACACCAGTGAATGACATTGTTATTCCTATGTTGGCGCTATTTCCAAAACACATGAAATAATGTATTTTTTCTCATTTGAGCTATATTTCAATATCTAAAAATGATTCTGTGCACAGTGTTATGAAAGATCAGTTTCCTATTTGTTACAGCTATAAATAAGCTTGTCTGGAGTTTGGTCTGGGATCACATTGAAAAGACTGGCACATAGAATGGATAGGACAGTCACTGTAAGAGGCAAATGTGTTAGCACCTCTATGCTTGTTTTCCCACATATTAGTCATATCAAATACTGAAAGAACATGAGGAAGCAGTCCTAAATATCTAATTTTATGTCGTTAATATAACGCTATACATTTCTTAGACCCTTGTAATCACTAATTCAGAATGTTCAAATTCAAGTGCTCACACCTCCTGGAAAAGAGCAAACCTCAAATGCTTATTTAAAAAGACATAAACATTTCCTTACATAATCAGAAGTGTAACTACCATAGCTTAATATAACTGTATATGTTAGTGAAATAATTGTAACTGTTTGCCAGAAGCTTGTTTTCCTATGTGGCTAAGACAGTTCTTCATGAAAATATTTGCCAGCCTTTTGGGGTTGCTTTTTCAGAAATCCTGAATTAATTTCTAGTGCCTTGAAAAATTTCCATGCCTTTACAGCCCCCATTCTGAGGGCACAACCCAAGCCCATGAAAACACACAGGGTCACTGAAAGGGAGAGGGCAGGGCTTTCTTCATACAAACCTAAACAATGAAGAAAAGAACGGATGGGGAGAACATTGCCTGCTAAGTTCTTCAAGGGCTACCTAACTCTGAAGTCAACAGAGAAGACAGTGAAGGGAAAAGGCACCCATGATTACTTTGGCCTCCAAGGAGACGGGACAGCGTGGGTAGGTATATGAGAGAGTTGACTAAAATTTATGCCAGATCATTTGGACACCTGCCATGGTTTCAGCTGAATCAGCCCGAAGTCTCCTAGCAGAGTGGGACTGTCTGTAAGGAGTGAATTAAATAATCTTGTACATCAATGTCATCAAACACACTCTACCAGTCCATTTCACATCAGTTTTCATAAAACAGAGAAGCAGACAGTGAAGAAATCTGATTTTCTCATTACTAAATTATAATTCAGTAAGATATTAATATATATTTAAATGCACACATATTCAAGTACATACATAATGTGTATGTGAGCATGTACGTAATGTATTGTTTTGCTTTCAAGAAAAGCAAATAATTAGTAATTTTTCAAATTCTAACTAGAAATAAACTTAGACTGTATGGCATCCATAGGAGTTCCATGAGAATATTTGCTATAAAAACTGTTTTGACTAGCAAAGTAGGTCATATTGCTCTTTCTGTTAACATGAAACTCAGAGGGAATTGAGTTTTCGCTGTAAAGACTTGTGATTATTAATTTATAATTTACTTTATGTAACTACTCTGTGTTATTCAGAAATAAGGTTGTCTTACAAAGATTTTATTTGGACACTTTAAAAAGAATTTCACAGTTTAACTGCCTCCTATATTTCTCCTTTTTTTAGTTACTGCTACTTCTTGAAGTTTGGTGCTAATTCAGGGGTGCAGACATGGATTAGAGCAGTAGAGTCTTATTGCCAGGTATTTTTTTCTATCAATGATCTTTGCTTATCTGTCAAAAAGATGGTCTTCTGTTTTTATTGTCATAGACTTGTCACATTTGGAGAAGACTATTTCAGCAAGAAACATGCAGGAGGACGTATTATAAAGAAAGTTCCAAATTTTATGCAAATTAATTTGTTTACATAAAAGCACAAGAAACAAAAGAGGTATGCTCTGTTCAGTGTCATAGCTCTATACAGAGAAATGCAATTGAAATTTTCAGGGAACTATTTTTATTTAGGTTTATTTATCAGGTTTCTTTGCTATTTGCTTTGAGGCACATAAACCACTGGAGAACAAGCAGAAATGAAAGGAAAAAATTCTCTCTGTTCTGGCACTCCTCCCTTAGCTCAACATGTGCAATGAAACTTCTGTCATTTCAGAAATGAAGGATGTGGTCCAGAAGGTACTCCTAACTACTGAGTAATATAAAGGATACAGCTACAACAAGAGAGTATGGTTCATGAAAATCCCGTATGTTTAACTATTTTAAAAATATTTTTCAAACTCTTCAAGCAGTTCTTGCATTTATTTAACTGCCAAAATCGCTGCTAGCTGTACATTCACTTCAAAAGAAGTGCATAATCCCCCTACTGAAATACCTAGTCAATGCTACAGTAAACAGCTCTGCAAGTAATTTAGCACAATGAAAGAGGTTCTATTCTTTTTGTTTTCTTACTTCAACACTTCAGGGAATTATGTATATCCTGGTGATAGTTCTCTCCCTTTAAAGTGCCTCTGAGGATTGGTGTCACAGCAAAAGCAATATGTGTACGGTAAAAGCCAAACTAGCAAAACTAACACTTTCTGAATGCTCAGCATTTGAGCAACAAGTGGGTATTTCGAGGTAGTCAGGTCCCCAGATGCAAAACCTAAGTGAGAGCTTTACTTCCAGTTTCTGCTGACAGAGCAGCCCAGCTTGACTGCAACAAGCTTCTGAGCCTTAGGCATGACTGAAGCTTACTTGACAAGATCACTTGCTAAGCCCAATGTGCCTGATGAGACTCAGTCACAGTGGAGTGTGACAACAATGCAGAGTGGTGTAGAAATAGGAAAGGTAGCTGAGTCACTATATCTACAACTCACTAATCCACTCTGGGTATAATTACTTAAAAAGCCTACGGATTTGAACAGAATATTTGTTATTTTTTTTCTTTTTTTTTTTTTTCTTTTGGACTAATCTTCCTGACTTAATAGTGTCTGTTAAACAGAAATGGAGTTTTCTAATCAAAAATACCAGAGGAGGAAAAGAATAGGTTTATTTTATGGTGTGGAAGAAATTTGCTGAGCTAACTGGGTTAGCTGTTATTGACAAAATCCCTGAGGAATGTATAGCCACAGATGTAGCCATCAATATTGCTCATACACATCCTCTGGTGCTGACACAAAATACCTCAAAGAAACAGCAACTCAACCTAAGTTTTTTCTAAAAAAATACAGATCATTTGCAAAGAAATATGTTTTAAAGTACATGATTATATGAGTTTTTAATGCAAGATGAAATACAATTGCACCTGGAGGCCTTTAGGCTATTTCAAATTTTTTACTAGCTTAAAATTATTATAGATTGGTTTGTGGGATCTTTTGGACACATTATACTATTCAGCTTCTGGAGTCCTGGCTGTTTGCATTCCTTGTAAGAAGTGTCTACTTGATATTCCTGCCAGAAACATTTGTTTTCTGCAAGAAGGGCCATGGAACACTTTTGGCTTGGCTTCAGCTGTCACCAATCCTTGGCATCAAGCACCAGGATCCTGGGGAATATGGTAAGTGGGAGTTTAGGAGGGAGGTACTGGGGGACCTGAACCTGAACAAAGTAATAGTAGGAAGAAGGAGGAAATTCAACATACATATATATCTTAAAATATAATTTTAAAATAAAATATATAAATATTCTCTCATATTTTAATATTGTGAGTCATAACCTTTAGGGTACTTTTAATGGAAAGGTATGGGTAAAGGGCTTATTAATACAGTGGAGATGTAATAAATCTAGGGACATGATGTGAAAAGAGAGATACAGTTCACTGGGTGAAATGAGTTGGAGTTTAATGGTAGGCCAGGGATGTCTGCTCTTACTGGAAAAAATGGCAGATCTGAGGCAGGAGAAATGGGAATGTGGAATATTTCATTCCAGGCTAAGCATGTCAAGAACTGTCTGGTCCCTGCATGTGCCTTCTTTCCTGTTAGAAATGCAATAGCTCAACATGGATTGAAGATTAGAGACTAGATGAAATTCAGTAATGAAAACAGTTGAATGGAGGAGTCAGAATCGATAGAAGAGTGCCTTGCTGATAACCCAGCAGGCTGTCATAGGAAAAAAAAATACCTAACAAGAAAAAAAGTTCCCTTGAGTTCTGAAACTGAAACTAGAAACCATAACACAAAGATTAATTCAAGAAAAATCCATAAAATAAGACTGATTCAACCTCTGAAGAACATCTTGTTCCTAATTGAGATCAGGCTCGTTGTCAGTGTGACCTGTTGGACATAAAACAGTCCTTGACAACTGAAAAAGGGCAATCATATATGTTTTAGTTTTACTTACTTACTGTTGTATTCCATAACATCATTCCATAATAAATGATCTTCTTAAGGAAGACTTCCATAATTAAAAAACAACCTTACACAAAAAGGGAAACAATCTAGATACAAACAGACAATAATTTTTAAATCAGGATATCTTCTTTCAAACTATTGTTAATGGCAAAATAGTTTGCATGTTTAATACTATCCTTCCTACTGGTATTAGATTCAGAAGGGAATTGTTAAATGGATAACAAACAGAAAATGAAATTCTAATGAGATTAGAAACCAAGGTGAAAAATCGGGAGGCAGACTGTAACAGTTAGACAGTTAACTTGGAAAATGCTACTTTCCAGGTGCAGGGAAGAGTTACACATTTACTTAGCCAAGGCTGGATATACAGAGAAGACCAACATTTGCTTCAAAAAGTTCCCAGCAGATGGGAGGACACAATGAAATGAGTAACAGGAGCTTCTAAAAGGGAGTGTTTGGAAGAAGTAGCAAAACAATCTCAGCCAAAAGTTGGTAGTAACTGAGCAGAATTACTGAACATGCAAGTCAAGAGTGGACCTTAGGAGGAGGAAAATATACAAATAGCCCATGTTGTACCTGGCTTTCTGTGGACTCTACACACTTAGGTAAATTGCTACAAAGGACTTTGCTCTGAAGTGGTTGCTTTTGGTCACTTTAAATCAACCATTGATCACAGTGGCAAGAGAGGAAAGGGGTCAGTTGGATTAAGAATTGCAGTAGGATTTACAGACACCAGGAAGCTGCCGCCTGGGGATCTAGTCCTTGTGCATCCATCTGTGATGTTCAGCTTTAAAAGAAGTGCAAAAGATCAGGGCTCTCACTCCTCTGGACTGAAAGGAACTGAACTGCCTTTTTCACCCATAACTCTGAAAGAATGTCTGGCACACTCTAAGCATGAGAACTCTCTATATGCTGTAATTAAAAATATATTTTCATTACCCTTATGAAGAGAAGGAGAGAAGTGGGAATAGGCTGGAAATAGCACTAGATCCACTTATTATTGCCTCACTATGTGGAGGTAGGAGTCTTCCTTCCCAGCTTCCCCCTGGTATCAGATGCAAATATAACATGTACTTTGATCTCAAATATCTATAGAGGACTATTACTCTGTGATGGTTTATGCAGTCTCATTAATTATTGGACTCTGTTCTTTCAGATTTTAAATCTACACATGGAACAGAAAACCCATGGTTTCCGTCAGCCTTCTATTTGGGGTTGCAGTTGATAAAA
The DNA here is from genome assembly GCF_030490865.1 of Poecile atricapillus. NCBI lineage: Eukaryota > Metazoa > Chordata > Aves > Passeriformes > Paridae > Poecile > Poecile atricapillus. The sequence goes on along the minus strand of NC_081251.1, from coordinate 48,723,735 downwards.
TGCATTTGTTTATTTTTTTGAATCTGCTGTTCATGGATTCTTCCAGATGCATATAGACTTTTATATGTTTAAATAGTTCATTACAAGGAGATTTCTGATTGTTATAGAGTATTCCTTTGTCTTACACTGATGTATTTAATTTCTCTGCAATACAGAGAAAATAGTTATTCTTGTTTTGAAGCTAGAGACCAGACAAAACAATCAAAACTGGCACCAGTAACTGAACAATGTGATTCAATTTTCAAATGTGGCAAAATGCAATAATTGGACATTATTAAATCACAGGCTTTCTGGTACTGGAGGTAGCAACTGTGGCCAAAAGTGACTGGTACATTTGGTCAGAAGAGGTTGATGATCCCTCTTATATTTGGGATCCCTCTTACATTCACTGTGATCAGTGAATTTTATTGTTAGGTTATTCACATTTCTTCTCTAGGGGCTGCCTAGTCAGATTGTTTCTAAAGAAACTAAATCTTCACAACTGCTTTTTTTACAGTATTAGCGCATCTATAATTTACAGAGTATTTAGGAGGCATGCGTATTGAGTTAGAATGGCTAAGCTTTGGTAGTGGGAGGGCTACAAGGGAGGCTTCTGTGAGAAGCTGCTGGAAGCTTCCTTCCTCCGTGTGCACCAGTGCCAATGCCAGCTGGCTCCAAGATGGATATGCCACTGGCCAGGGCTGGGCCCATCAGAAATGGTGGTGACACCTCTGGGATAACAGATTTAAAAAGGAAAAAAAAAAGTTAATGTGCAGTTGTAGTTGTGGCCAGAGAAGAGTGGGAACATGTGAGAGGAACAGCCCTGCAGACTCCCAGGTCAGTGGAGGAAGAGGAGGAGGAGGTGCTCCAGGCGCCATGGTTGAGAGTCCCTTGCAGCCTGTGGTGCAGACCATAGTGAAGAAGGATGTTCCCCTGCAGCCCATGGAGGACCACAGGAATGCAGAGATCCACCCACAGCCCATGGAGGAGACTCACACTGGAGCAGGGAAAGGACTCCTCTCCCTGGGCTGGTTCATGAATGATGAACACCCATTCCCTGTCTCCCTGCACTGCTAGGGTAGGAGGTAGAGCTGTGAAAGTCAGGGGTGGGGAAAGGAGTTTTTAAGGTCTTATTTTACTTCACTTTACCCTGTTCTATTTTTGTTGATAATAAATTAAACCAATATCATGATCTCTAGCCTGTTTTGCCTGTGAAAGTTTTTGATGAGTGACCTCTCCTTAATCTCAATTTATGAACACTTTGCTACATTTATTTTTCCCTGTCCAGCTGTGGAGTGGAGTAATAAAGAGGCTTTGGTGGGTGCCTGGCATCCAGCCAGCATTAAGCCACTACGTGGTGTCATGTAACCTATGTCTGTCACCCTTTTGGGAAGTACTTTCCTCTTAAATCAGAAGTAGTAGCCTCCTGCAGGCGTTGAGTTCAAGACCAATGAGCTGGATTGAGATCTCTGTTCTTATTAGCTCTGATTTGTTAATCTGGGTAGTGGTGAAGTTTATCATGGTATGACTGAGGGTAAATGAATTGTGAAACTAAATATATTAATTTTAATATCATAAAGTGCTTGTAATACAAATAACCTGCCACATTATTATTGAAATATATACATGAAAAAATTTTGGTGGAAGTAATTTTTATTTCTTACAGCTTGCTCTTCCCCTTCCATTTTGATGATCAGCTATGTATTAGCCACCAACCAAATTATCATGAAAAGACATATCTGTGTGCTTGAATTTAAATATAAATAAATTAGATTCTGACAGAAAATTTCAGCGTATTTTTAAATTTGGAGACTGAGAACAGTTCTGTTGACTTCCAGAGACCAAAAATTGAACTTATGCATCAGTCGTTGCACTTTCTTACATCTTCTACTGAATAATCTAGTAATAGATTCTCAGATGGAATTTCAGATTTAAGCACTGGACTGTGAGAACAGTCAGCTATTTCAGCTTGGCAACATTTGGGCATAGAAATTTATTCCATAGATCATCTATGCGAGAAGGAAGTTTGACAAGAAGGAAAAAGATTAATTATGAAAGAAAGCTTTTAAGACTTTCTGGTAGCAAGACGATCTCAAAAAAAGTATGCAGAGAGTTTACATGATGCAAGAATGAAATTATTCTATCTCATATTACAGGGAAGAATAATAATTTAGTACAGTAGCTAGGTAAAAAAGAATATAGTGAAAATGAGAAATTGCAGGTTGTGAATATAAAATAATCAGATATTATTACATAAGAAAGCTTTTATCATTAAGGTTGCACAAAAACTCTAAGAAAAAAAAGTTCTGAGACAACCTAGCTTGGTTTTGTGTCATGGGCACATGAGGAAGGGTTGGCTTACAAGGTCAGCAGGTCAGTGGTGGCCAGAGCCAGGGGACCAGGACCAGGGGATGAGGGCAGGGTGGCAGACACTGACGAGGGACACCCAGGAGTCTGGATCATGAGACAAGTTCATGGTGCCAAGCTCAAGGTGCTCTCAGGCCAGGATGGGGAAGTGGCATCATTGCTGGCTCAGTCTCCTGAACAATCACCCGAGGGCCAAGTGCCAGGGTGCAGCCCAGGCAAGGGCTGGGGCTGAATCCCAGCCCTGAGTAACGGGAAAGCCCAGCAGCCCAGCTGGCAGACCTAACCCAGCCCAGCTCTGCTCCAGTGGCTGGACCTCACATCGACACAGCAGCAGAGCTGGCTGTGGGTGTGGTAGCCAAACACCCAGAGAGATGGAACAGCTGCCTCTTAAGAGTGATTTGGGGCCCTGAGTTAAATGACATCACACAGCAAAGCAGATTTAATCTTTCCTGAAAAAATTGTCTAGAGTTTGTTTTATGTGTAAACTCTTTATGTCACACAACTTTCTTACATTTTATTTTATTTTATTTTATTTTATTTTATTTTATTTTATTTTATTTTATTTTATTTTATTTTATTTTATTTTATTTTATTTTATTTTATTTTATTTTATTTTATTTTATTTTATTTTATTTTATTTTATTTTATTTTATTTTATTTTATTTTATTTTATTTATCTTGCATTGAACTAATCCAGTTATTGAATTCTTTTACATGATGTAGTCTTTACCATAAAAGAAATTTATTTTAGAACAATAAATGAAGGTGATATTTCAATACCTCAAAGCTGGATGAATGTTTGGACTAGTGCTTGTGAAAACTTCCCCAATTTATGTCTATGAAACCCAGAGGCAAAGAAACTTCACACCAGTCCTTACCCAGTCAAGTCCTGTGAGTTTTTCAAAGATATTATCACAGCAGTTGGCTTCTGACTGACCCATCACTTCAACCAGATAGATCTTAAAAATTTTCCTGGAAGAGAAAAACAAGGCAACAAAAGTACTTGGCACAATTGCTTCCTTTTTAATTTCCACATCTCTCTAGATACAGATGTATGTTTCATACTAATGCTGATCAGAGATGGGGATAGGATGAGGCTGTTTGGCACGTTCAAGTAAGTGTTGAGTCCTGGCTGAGAGGAGGAAACAAAAATTCTGTCTTTTCTTTCCAGTGCTATGATAAACCAACATTTTCCATTTAGTAAATTGCTTTATTCACAACGAGTCAAAGTGGATTTTGTAATTTTTGTAAAGGGGATGCTTTTTATTCTGTATTTTTTTCTTACTGCTGAAAGCACGCTGCCTCCTTGGTCTTTCTAATTTCACAATAGAAGACAGTAAATCCATTAGGTAGGATGGCATTTAAATGTAGGAAAACAATCTAATTCCTTGCCATGGGAGTTTAAAATTCCACAAGCATATTTTCTCTGGTTTAACTCAAGTTTAGTCACAAATTCAATACTGCAACTGGGCATTCAGCAATATAGCTTGCCTACTGTGTAATGATTTTAATTTTAAGTCAACTGACTTCATATCCTTTGTGATATTCTTTAGTTCCCTATTTAAAAACAAGAAACAAACTTAGATTTGTTTATGTAATAGTGGAAATAAAGCATATTCAAACTTGATTTTCAGAGAAATGCTCTATGACTATATATGTACAGCATTTGTCCTTCTGGTGACCCTTTCTTTTTTGTGGTTGCAGTTTTGACAGGTGCTTTTGCTTCAGGCCACTCAGAGGCTTTACACTATTAACTCTGGTGACATTTTTCTCTCTTGAATTGATCCAGGAAAAAAGCTGATGAGAAAGTTCGACTTTCCTTTTGTTTCACTGTGTGTCTTAAGGGCTTAATGTTAGTGCCATGGTGACAACCAAAAAGTTAACATTCACCTCTAATTTTTTCAGAGGGATATGTATCTTGGCACAGCTATTTCATTGGAATAGAAACAATGAGAATGGGTGTGTCAACATATGCAGAGAGAATCAATTGTAAACAATCAAAAACAGAGGGCTGGAATCACTGTTGTTTTTATGATCCTGATCTAGACCTATAGATCAAAGAAATAATCTATCTTTTTATCAGTTTCAAGGGACTCAGAATCAGTTTCTTAGGCTTTGATTAAAGAAACCTAGAGGACTTTAGGTCATGATCTAACAGCAATGTTAGGGTCATTTGGAAAAGAAAGTTTAAAAAAATATTACCCATTTATTTAATTGCGCAGTAGCTAAGGCAGCATTTCATGAAAGACTTTTACTAAATATAGAATTTTACCATTTTACCTCTATTTGTTTATTTCTTCTGACTTACTGCCTTTTTTTTTCCTTTTTTCTTTTTTTTTTTGTCTTTGAGCATCCCCTTTTGTTATTCTGAACAGGGTAACAGTACTGGAAATGCTGTAAATCAAAATCAAATGTTTGTCTTTGCCGCATTCATCTACATCACCTATGTCAGAAAACTTTTGATAGTTGTTGGAAGGTGAGAAAACAATTGTCTATTGAAAGCTTGATATGCTCTGGATGTAGGAATTCAAATTCAAATTTTTATGCTCTTGGATTTGGAGAGATTTTTCTCAGATGAATAAATGAATTCATTAGTCAATAAAACCATAAAACAAAACAATACCTGAGCATTCTTTTTCAAGTTACGTACAGATTTAAATCAACATACATGGAATTTCTTAATATTTCTTGGCTTCATGTTATGGAGCTAAATCTTATTTTTTGTGTACTTTTATTTGCATTAATGTCTGTAAAGCAGTAGTTACCTCTCTATTTAACACTATTTTATTTTGAATAAACATATCTTCTTTTTCCTCATCTGTGTGTATACATATGTGTGTATATTATGTATAGACATAGAAATATGTGCATGTATCAATTTTTTCTTATTTGTATTATTATTAGGCATCCTAGTGAGACTGCTGGTGCTGAATGATTTTGTATTTTTATTTTAGAACTATTCTGGCACTGAAAATAAGTTGCTTGAAACTTCTCTATGGAAAATGGATAATGTGTAGAGAGTGTGTCTAGTTCAATGTTTATCTCATTAATCTGGCTCCAAGGAGACCTGGATATGATTCTTTGCTTCACCACAGGTATTTTATTTGACCCTTGGCAAATTGCTATGCCTCTGTATCTCCATTCTTCAAGCTGCCAAATGATTGAGGATGTGTGTTTATCTCTCTTGGGAGGGGACAAGGTAGGTAAAGAATAGAAGCAAGGAGGAAGATTTTGAGGATAAGCGTTCAAACACAGCAATAATGGAATTATGAAAGACTCTTACGCTTCTGTCCTCCAAAAAGGCTCTCCCAAAACCCCAAACAAAACAAAGGCATAAAAAAGAAAAGAAGAAGATAATCAATGCAAAATTACCTGGGGTGCTATTCCTGCAGGCTGATGCTCCACTGTTGTCTGCCTTGTACTGCTCGTGGTGCTAATGTAACTGAAAAAAATGCCATCACTCCATTCATATGGGAATATCATATCTGTGACAGGAATATAAAGACCCAAATATTAGTTCTTAGTCTGTTTTAGATACCATAACTTCATGACTGTAGGGTGAACTTCATTAGAAACTTTGTCTTTATTCTCCCCAAGCTTCTCTGAAATTTAAGTTGAGTGGGATGTCCTGTACTTATAAGAATCAGTCATAATTTCTGTGTTAAACTGGTATGTCTGGATATATTGAGTGAATCTCTTCCTGGAAACCACAGGGGTTCAATAGCCTTGTTAAGCAGCCCTGAAGACAAAAAAGTCATGCTGCATTAGAGGCCACTGACAGGAGGTTTATCATCATATTAAATTTATTTTCTATACTTTCTATATAGACATTTTTGAGAAGCAATCTTCATCTGTCAAAACCTACAAAAAGGCAGGGATGGTGTTTTAAACGAGTCTTCCTGTGTCAATAAAGGTAGTTACTTCAAGCTCATGTTATATTGAAGCAGTATGTCACTTGTTAATATAGGTATGACCCATCATACCTTTATTTATGCATTTCAGATAGTGCTTTCCTCTGTGCTAAACAAAACTTTATCAGCATTAGGAACTCATGATCAAAATGTCTCTAAAATATCTCAGAGGATGTAACTAGTCACCTACCATGACAGAGCAATGTTTTACTTGAAACAATATTTTAAAACACCGTGCCTGAAGAAACATCCCTGAATCTGTATTTAAGTATTAAATAAAAAAAATCTTGTTTACAGAGACACTGATAACCTATTCATTGGAGCTGTGCTGTTCACATATGTATTAAAGCAGTAGACAAAGCCAAGGCAGAGAAGAAATCTATGATTACAAAGATCTTTGAAAATTTTCTTTTTGATGTTTTCTGTGTCTGTTTTTTTTTTTTTCTGGATGTTTTTTATGCATAATAGATATCTTTTTAATCTTTTCATCCTGATCATTCTCAACAAAATAATTTATTTACGTCAAAACATATGAAGAAGGAAATCTGCTTCTATTCTATGCTTTTACCTGAAATGTTTTTTTTAAAAAAAACTCCTTTTATAGAAGATTTTTATTTTATATGAAGATCTTACATTAGAATTGCAGTGACAGAAATTTACATCAAGAAGGAAAAAAGAATGTCATAACTTAAGTAGACCTCAAAGTAAAGATCAGTGCTTAAGAAGGAAATCATTTAACTTACCTGTGTCACCCTTGCCTTTCTCACTGGAAGAACTGGCTTTAACTTGATGAAATCATGAAATTTGTAGGTTAATAGCAAGAAAACTGGCAAGTTCTTCTAACATAACAAAAGGTAAAAATGATTAAGTCAGTAGGCTCTTGGATATTAAAGAGATTAATAGGCTTTTTAATGGCTGTATGAATTAATTTGCATGAATGATACCTGGAACCTGAAGAAGAATGAAAAGCTCTTAATGCCAGCATAAATGATCTGTATTCTTTTAAATGATCATACATTGAACAACAAAAGGGAAAATTCTCTGATGCAAATGTCACCTTTACTGAAATTCCCAAGTTCATAGGAAGTCTAATTAAGGTGCTGGCCAAGACAGCACTGCTAATGATTTTCTAAAAGGTCTCATCATTCTTTGAGCGATCACAGGATGATTAAGCAAGGTTGTTTTAAAACAAATAGTCATTCTTCAGATTTTGTACTTGATTCTGGTGCCACTGTGATTACTAATTATACAGACTCTGTTGCATCTTATTTTCAATCTTGAAAACATACAAGAATTTCAACATCATAGCATTTAGCTTTTCCCGGATTATCTAGATAACTACTTCAGCTTGTGCCCAAAGCTCACCCCTTGTTTTTGTCACGGTAAGGAACCTACTTCATCAATTCAATCGCAGAGAATACTGACCCCTTTGGAGTTTCAAGGATCTCTCTGTACTTTCAGTCTTCTAGTAAGATGTTATGCTAATATTGTGATTCACAGGAGGTCTTATTCATTGTCATCTTCACTTGTCATAAAGAGAGAGATGGCTTGAAGACGGTCCAACCTGCATGGAGGATGTGTCTCCCTGCTTCCCCTCCCTTTTGAGAAGAGGTGGTTCATACATGACCTCAAGGAAGTACAGAATAATCTCCAGGTTCTGGCCATGCTCCTCCCTGTCTGCTGCAAAAATTAACCCTGTCCTGACCAGAACCCAGACAAGTGTGAAGGATTCAGGGAGAGCTGAATGAAAGTCATTGGAGGCAGCACCTCCAATGAAAGTGGAGAAGGTGTCACTTGGATTAAGGGAAATGGGGTTGGACAGAATGAGTTCATCATTTAGAACAAGTAGTCATATCAGCTAATGATAGATGTGTAGAGGGTAGGCTCCTACTCTGGTTTTTCAGACTGTGGTCTATGGAGATGAAAACAAGTTCCAGAGGCAGGTTTGTCTCAAGTTGAATATAATATTCAGAACATCTGATTCTTCAAAATGGCACCCAGTCCCAGAATTCCCTTAGAATCTTCAGCTTGACAGACATTCCACAGTGAACTATTTTATTGGTTTGATCAGTCACAGAGGTTTCAGTGATATGAACATATTAAAAGATCCGAAAGCAACGTCACAATTGTCAACAAAAGGGGTCAAATTGTACATGCCCAGGTATAATATCATACAAGAAAAATTTAAAATTTTTTAATGAAGAAAAAAGGGAATATGGGAGAGAATAGTTTGTAGTAGGACTGACTCACAAGTAAGTAAAAATGTCAGAAATTAGCTCATTAACAACTTTACTATTCAGAAAACTAAGAGTCTATTTACACAAGTTTTTGTTTTTTTTTTTTCCTGAATTTTATAGCAGGATCAGATTTCCAGATCACATTTCTACTAAGACAAAATCTGACGATAAATCTTGAGAACTACAGGCTAAAATTGCAATAGGCACTGCAAACTTTTACAGCCACTAATATGCTTTGAAATAAAAGGTTTAATTATAGTGAATATTCTGTGCCCAAATAAGAGTCTGGCACAGGTTGTAAAAATACTTTAATTTTTCATATTTCAGTATTTTTGAATCAATATTAAATGGCTGGGAAAAATGTTTTTCTGTTTTCTAATGCCAGATCTGCTTTTTTACAAGTTCTCATGTGGGAGTTTGTGTTTTGGGCCATTTTCAGTCTTCTGTAATAAATGAATTATGAGAGAAGAATCTTCTACAGTAGTGCTTCATGAATCCCATTCTTTTAATGTCAAGTTTATACTGCTGTAGCCAACATATCTGTGTTAACCAAATGAGCTTATTTGCTTTTTTTTCCCTATAATTACATTTATCAGGGGAAAAGCATACTTTTTTTTCTTTTGTTATAAACACTGAACACATTTAAACTGAATATTTTAAATTCTGCTGAAAATGAACAGGGAAAACAGAACTTTTTCAGTTTTGAGCATACTTGAATGATACTTAATAGGAAATGCAGCTCCGTGACTTGTGTTGCCCTTCCTATTTGCTGGCCAGAATTACTAAGTATACTTCTTAATCACTGCTTCTTGCTGATGAAGAAAGAAGCCAAGACTAGAGAATCATAAAAAAATGAGTAAGAACGATCTTAATCCCTAGAGTTTCTGGTAGTCGCATTTGAAAAGAACAACCTGAGATTTACGTTAAATTATTGCACTATATTTTGAAGTGAAAAACATTAGAATTGTGTTTCATATTCTGTGCCGTTGTTTTCTGTGTTATTAAATATTTCCAATTTTCAGGCAGATCTCATGTAAACTTGTTTTAAACTTTTTTGCCAGAATTTACCTGCCTGTGACCTCTAAATTCATTTTTGCAAGCTAACCTTTGTCATTGAAATGGCTGTGAAAATCATCACAACTCAAGCATGACTTTTCCCAAAGGTTTTTTTTCCCCCTTATTTTATGAATGCTCATAAAACACTCACTTATCTTTATTTTTTTCAGTAGACAAATTACTGTATTACCTTTTTTGTTTCATAAAATATATAAATTTATGAATCTTAATATTAAACCAATGAGTTTAAGAATATTAAAAATAGTCTTTAATTATAAAGAGTATTGTTATCGATGAACGATTATACATCTCTGCAATACATCAGTACTCTGTGTCAAATCCGAGCATCTCTGACGAGACACAGGCATACGTGTGAAAATTCCCTGATTTACTTAGTGGCCTTCCCTTAGGATACTTTTCTAGGTCAAAAGACTGAGAAAATCAGGTTTTTACCATTCTCTGCCCACATTTTATTTTATTATATTACATTTCAGCAGCAGATGCATTAATGGAATTCAAATACAGTTGATACATAGATTGAACTAACAGACACATAAAAGGCACTTTTACAGTACGCTGGTATCTGACCCAGTGTTATATAAAGGTCAGGCAAACTGGATAGCTTTTATGGGGCTCATTATTTAATCTTAATATTAAAGAGAACTCAGCATAGAAGACTCTAATGAAGATTTGTAATTAAATGGGAACATCATTCTTAACCTGATTATAATTGCAGGGTTTTATAGCCCTTTTCCAGAAATCAGTCTCTTGTTGATGTAATGCAAAGAGTTTTATAAAAAGCATGTCTTAGACTGTTTGCAAATCAGTTATTAAATGCATTATATGTTTTTTTAATCTATAGTGTTTTTTATAAAATGTAGCCTCACTGAAAAAAAAATTAAGTACTTCCAAACCATGGCTTAAGGCAGTAAGTTAAATAATAAAAGAAGTCAAAATAGTAATGGAATTATAATGTCTCCTACTCAGATTTCACTCTCTGGACAAATGTGATTTTAACTAAAAAATATAAAGTATGCAACCATCCTCACTGTGCTTACATATCTGAAGTCTCCTTTAGTACACCTCCGCAGCATTTCAAGTCAGCTTTATGTGAAGGGAGTTCAACTGTCATATTAGCTCAAGTATAAGTCACTCTACAGTACAATGGCCCTGAATCTGATTAATCTGAATGCTCTTTTTAGCAAACTAGATCATAATAGCTCCCTTGGTGCCATTAATATCTAACTCTTTTAAGATCATGATATCTCAAAGATATTTGGTTCATGGATTATACATCCATTAGGCTGAAACATTTCTGCTAATATATTGTGGTCATGCATTCATCATGACTTCACCAAGCAGAATATGGCACAGAGTTCACACTGAATCGCACTGATTACAAAAGAAAAAATCTTCCTTACAAATCAGTTGAAACTAGCTAATAATATAATGAAAGCTGTAATCCTTTCAGTTTTTTTTTTAATCAAGAGTAGCGATTTGGAGTATTTTTTGGATGTTTCTGGCCTAAGGCAGTAAAGTAAGCATTTCCCTTCTTCAGTCCTTTGTGTGCCTGCTTTCCTTTTCTTTCCTGCTTTGGTGGTTCTGGATGGATGTCAGGTAAACTTACAATTCTCCAAAGTAATCTGTCACCTTTTCTTATTTTTCACTTCAACCATATATTCTTTTCCTAAAAGTTGTACAAATATACAACTCCAAATCCACACAGATAATGTACATTCCAAGAAAAATCTGTAGAGACTGAAAGTTTAAAATATACCAGTTTGGTACATCTCAGAACTGTAAATGTGCCAGCATTGTGAATATATCATGATATTTAAAATTACTAGTGTGCAATGAAATAATGGATAATGAAAGTGGAAATTTTGAGATGTGAATTTTGAGATGTGTAGCACTTTTCTCCATTAACAACTTGAACATTTTTATTTAAAAGTGTTAGATTTTGTAAATAAGGACTCATCCCACAGAATCACAGAATCATTCAGGTTGAAAGGGACTTGAGATCTAGTTCAATCCCTGCTCAGACTGGGCATCTGAATCTCCACATCTTCGTGTTGATCAGTCCCAGTTCCTTCAGCCTCTTGTATAAGAGACATTCCAGCCCCTTAATCGTCTTTGTGGCTCTTTGCTAGACTCACTTCAGTATGTCCATGTCTTTCTTGTACAGGGAAATCCAGAACTGGACTCAGCAATTCAGGTGTGGTCCCACCAGTACTCAGCAGAGATGAAGGAATGCATTCCCTTGACCTGCTGGTAGCTCTTCTCCCAGTGCAGCCCAAGATCATTTCGGCCTTCTTTGACATGAGGTTTTATTGTCAGCACATGTTCGACTTGGTGTCCACCAGGATGACAAGCTCCTTTTCTGTTGCTTTCAATCTGGGTAGCTCTAAATATGTACTGGAGAATGGGATTGTTGCTTCTCAGATGAGCACTTTGTATTTTCCTTTGATGAACTTAAGGAGGCTCCTGTCTGCCCAATTTTCCAGCCTGTGGCGTATCAGTCACACCTCCCAGTTTTGTAACACAAGAAAGCTTGCTGTCATTGTGACATGTGCCTTAAACCAAATAATAGAATCACTAAAGTTGGAAAAGACCTCCAAGGTCACTGAGTTCAATTCAAATCATTAATGAAGAGTTTAAATAGCACTAGACACAGACCTGTGTACACCACTTTTGCCTTTGATCACCACCTTCTGGGCCCAGCCATTCAGTTTCCAGTTGACCCCACTGTCCACCGTATCTAATCTAGCCTACCCTACCATCTAGATTTCATTAGTTTCATTAGTTTGTCTGTGAGAATGTTATGGGAAATAGTGTTGGAAGCCTTACTAAAACAGATGCAAGCTCTGCTGCTTTCTCCTAATTAACCAAGTTTTTCCCATTATTGTAGAAGGTCATGAAGTAGGCAAAGCAAATTTTCCCATTTATATGTCTGTATCAACTACTCCTGATCACTTCCTTATCCCTCCTGTATTGTAGTTTCCAGAGTTATTTGTGCCATCAGGGACTGAAATGAAGCTGTTTCCATACTGTTTCCCATATTTTTTTCCTTGCTTTTCTGGAAGCTGTGAGTGACGCTTGATTCAGTGTCTCCAGACAGGAAGGAGCAGGACAGTGCCAAGCAGGGAAACCTCAATAACCCAGTCAGAGACACAAGCCCATGCCCTCCAGGGCATCCCAGGAGGACATTAACCCCATGAATTTGGAATGGCACCCACCATTGTGAGCCACTAGGAGAAACTGTCCTGAGATTACCAACAGAGCAGGGCAAGGGGTGTGTGTGGGTGTCACTGCTGGTCCTACAGGCTCATCTGAGGGGAAAGCATTTGGGGATTGTACAATGGTTATGGTATTTTTAGGCAGATTACAAAGGCCAAGGAAGGGAGGGCCCAGAGCTGACTAAGAAACAAATGAGGGAAAATAGAGGGAACAGGGGTTTGTTTGGTGTAAACAGCCAACAAAGTTATACGCTTCTCTCTGTACACAGCCATGCCCTGTGCCTGGTGTCTGCAGTTTCTCATTGAACTCCATTTCTACCAGTTTGCCTGGATGAGGGACTCTGCGTGCATGAGTGTGTGTGTGTGTGTCTGTGTAAGGAGGTCTCAGTGCAGCCACTGGAGAGGGATCAGATCATAAGGAACTGTGAACACTGTGTGGATTCAGGTTCAGGGAACTGTGGGGTGCCAGAGACAGTGTGTGATCACAGGCATCACACAGGCTGTCCTGTGAGTTAGGTAAGAGGTCTGGGAGCCTAATACTGGCACAGCTCTCTATATCTGGCCCAGATACTATAGAAAGAAAAATGTCTGTGTGACAGCTACTGGGGTATCTAGAAGGCCCATGCTGGATACTGGAGAGACCATGGGATCTGGCAGTCAGCTACTCTTCAGGTCATGAGTCTGGGCTAGATGCTGGAGAAAACTGTTTGCATATGTGTGTCAGTGGATAAGATAATGTAGATACTTCCCACTACTTGCTTTTCACTGGTTTTGATCAGAGAGGGGAATGGGATGAAGCCATTGGTGATGTCTGTATTTGTAGCAGCACTGAATACTTCATTTGATATGAGGCTGGCTGTTCCTGTGTATCTTCCTGTGTGTGTGTGTGTCAGTGCCTCTTGGGAATACATGGTCGGCCTCAATACTGTCTTTGCCTGGGGATATGGACCTGTAGCAACCTCACCTCACCTCTGTCACACCACTGGGTCTGGCAATACTTAACAAAAAGGGAGAGAATAGTTGCTCTGTCTATTCTAACTTAAGCAAAAAAATCTGGAGAGTGCTGAACTTTTAAAAGGTTTTGTGATTTTTAGACTTAGCAATGCTAAACCCTGATAACATATATGTGCTGCTTATTGACATAATTCTGGGTTCCCCAATGAAACTAGAAAACACCTTGGTAAGAATTTAGAAGGGTGCTTAAAAAATAATCCTATCATGACTTTGAAAGGTTACTTTGAAAGATAACAAACACTCTGCAAGAACAGCCAAGATTTATTGTTCCAGATATCCACAGTGACTTTGAAGCCTTTGCGACAATGACCTGAGAACTAAAGGCAATCTGCAAGGCTCCTGATCTCTCTCAAATATTTTTAACCTGAGTAGCAAGAAATTATATAAAAAGCACACACCCAAACCAACCGACTAAACAGAAAGAAACCCATAAAACAGAGCTAAATAGAACAAGGTAATATAAAATATATGTAACAATTTTAAGATTTAATAATATAACTTGGAATCTCCACAGCAGTTATATTTTTGACATACCATGCTAACAAAATAGAATGTGGTTTGCAATTCTTTTGCCTTTGTGGCAACAGTTTGAAGCATGTGCTCAGTTTCAGAAAAAACAAACACAGCAAAAACAGTTGTGCAAAAGAAGATAAAAAAGAAAGATAATGGCCAAGCTAGATTTTTTAAAGTGCTTACAAAATCAGTATCAATGTACAATGTGGCAGATGAATATAATACACTTAAAAAAAAAATCAGTATCTGCAGCATTCTTCTGTTAAGTGCCATAAAATATTAACAGAATCATCTGTAATTAGTGATAAATGAGGGCTGCTGTTTTAAATTAAAGCACTGAGTAAAAAATTAAGCCTTTGTTAAATCTCCTTAACATTAAAATGAAGTTCCTTTAACCTTGAAAATTGGCAGCTGTGAGGAATCCTAAAAGTCTGTAGTGTCATCTACAGATTTCATTAAAAGCCATCGCAGAGGGTTGCCCAATGCAACAGTAATGGGTGTGATAGAGCTGAGCTTTGTCTTCAGAATTTCTGACAAGTCTGAACCTGAAATACTCGCCTTTAATTATGAAATAGTACTTCACAAGAAGAGTGAGTGCCACCACTTATAAACAGTTGAAATTTACCCTTGTTGAAAAGCTGAAACAAATCAGGATCTGCAAGCTTCTTTAGATAACTATGCTAATCTTAGGCCCTGTTGCATAACAGCCAATTTTAAAATCTAGTATAATTATTCAAAAATGAAAATTAAAAGTAAAAAATTGTGTTAATTTTAATTATAACAATAATTATGTTCTTAACTAGTGATCCTATTACCTTTGCTGATGAACTGAAAATTCTTTTGCTGTCCAGACCCCACTGTGAGAGCTTCTGGCCAGTTTTCAATAGTGTATGCTTAGCCTCCTTATGTGGCTTCAAACATCCAGGTTTCTAATTGCAGGCAGAGGAATCAGAAAGCAGCAAGGAGAAGGAAGAGGAGATAGGAAAATTGGTGAGCTTGCCTAAGGGATCATGTTCTGTGTCTTTTGGTGCAGTAGTTATTACTGGTCTCAAGGGTCAAATATCAAAACTACTCAAGGAGGCTTTATCATGAGATCTGCTTTTATCAGAGATCTGCCCAACCAAAGAAAAAGAGGAGACCTAGGGGAGGAGGTTCTGCTGAGTTCTGTTGGGCTGCTCTCCATGGCAGAACTCACAAGTTACCCTGGGGATGAGTTGCTAAGTGTCCTGTAAGGGTATGTGGAAAGTGAGTTCATCTGATTCCCTACAGTTATTTAGTCAAGGAAAACCAATTAATTGTAAAGGGCATAATAAATAAGGAGGAAAATAATAAACAAAAAATGTACAGTGACCCAGACCTGGTAGGCAAGGGTTAACAGTGACAATGCCAGGGACCTTTTGGGCTGAGAAGAGGGGCTGACATCAGGGCAATTGGTCTTCAGGCCACAAAATCTGTCTATTTCATAGGTTTGCACATGAAGTTCTAGGTGCAGTTCTTAACCGCTGTTTAAAGAAAAATAAACAAGATTTCATATGAAAAAGAAAGAGCTTTAAATAGATTTATTTTAAAATGAGTGCAACAATTTTTAAAAAAGACACACTAGTTCTATATTATAACAATTATATACTTTCACTCTTTACATTATGGCAGTTTCCAGTTTCAAGGCTTTGAGCCAATATATCACAGAAATATCCTTTATAGCTTTATAACTTGAAGGGAATCCCCTCAAGATATAAACACTCTTCAGGACTTCATCCATAAGAAAGTTTTCAAATTAAAATTCAAAGTATGCAGAGAATATAGAAGTGTAGATTTGTAACCAGGGCTGAATAGATATAGACATATCAGCCTTTAAAGCATGACCATAGGTTAATGGTCAGATTAACCAAAAGAGAATAACTAGTGATTGGACCAGGCATGCGCAGGTACCAGGCAGTGAAAGTGGAAGTCCTCTCTTTTTCAAATCCTTGTATGACTTCATCTTTGGGGCTTTTGTATTGTCCTTTAGTCTTAGGAAATTCCACCTTTGTTTCAGAGCAGCTACGAATCCTTAGTCTTTACTGCTTTATTTACTCACAGAAATATTTCAGCACTAAAATTGTTTGTTGTGTTGTTTGTCAGTCTCTGGAGAAAGCAAGTGAGCAAGATTTAGAAATAAATCTCTGTTGAAATATTCATGACGTTGACCATTTCTCTTAGTCAGACCAGTGGGGACACTACAATGACTTATGATTTTAGCAATTTTGATATAAAATTTATTAAAAGCTGTATTTAAAGTTCTCTGTGGGACAGTCACTCCTAGTGTCTGATTTTATGATTAAGATTTGCATTTATAAGGATTTTACTACATGAAAGAGGTTTCACTTGATTGAACAGTTGATTGTTGTAGGAACTTCAATTCACTTTTCAGCTGAAAAAGACCACCAACCACCTTTCTTGTACATCTGTGTTTTCAATTTTTCTTTCCTGTGTTTCCGTCAGATGTAAATGAGCAGTAGTGATCCAGAAAATAACATGGCATTTTAAAATTAAAGCACTGCAAGAGTTTTCATTTTGGACTCAGTAGTTCACGAAAGATATAAAGTGCTTGTTAGCATTTGCTCTTTCCTTACAACACAGTTCTGTGCACAGTTCAAATGCTTCATTTTGTCCTCTGGTCTCCTTTACTTGTAAAATTTGAGATAAGATTACTTTCCCATTCACACAGACTATTAAACATTTTAGATCTAATTTTATTTCACAAATAAAGCTCTCTGCACGGGGAGAAACAACTGCCTGGACCATAAAGATGGAACTACACTGCAATTTCTTACTTTCTAGCTCCATCATTTTAGTTCTCTTTTTCTTATCAGATGCTGATATGTACATTTTAAAGCACAATGGAAGCAATACGGTGAGCTTTGTTCAGGTAGTTCTGTTTTTAACAGTTAAGGTTAACTGTGCTCTTAGACTGCAGCACAGAAAATCTGTGACTAAACTAGTAAGCTGGGTGGTGCAATACAAAAGCATCTGGAGGAAAAACCATTGCTGTTGAGAATCTGACATCCATATTACTTGGGAGCTTTACTGCAGATTTTTCCCTAATCCAAGCCTCTGCAGTGAGTATCCATTATTAACTGCAATCCTGAGTGTCAACTTCCTGGTTTGTTTCATCACAAAAGTAAATTAATTTGAAAGATGATTGAAAAAAATGCCTCAAAAGTTCAATCCCTGATCTGCTAGCTTGCTGTAAATTAAATTAGTTTCTACTTATTAGAAAAACCTATACTATTATGAAGTCTGAAATATATTTGTTTAAAATACTCTAAAATTTATGAAACCAGAACCTTGATCCATGTTTTTGTCTCATTTTTTCACTAGGTTTTCAATGATCATCTAAGAAATAGCACTTTTGCCTCTCTGCCATCCATTCTTCCTATTCCAAGGACAGTTTTAAAAAGGTGAGAAGGAATTAGAGAACATAAGAAACTCACTTGTAAGGATGACTTCTCTTTATATTAAGATGGACTAATGAATCTGAACCATACCACAGAAAACTATGTCCCAGGTAGACTGATGAGGACCCACTAATCTGAAAGATACCTGCAAAGCTGGGCTCTGTCACCCACTGCATTTATCCACAATAAGAGGATGTAATTGGAAACCCCCCACAGAATCAATGAGGAAAGGAAGAGCAATTAGGTAGAGTCATTTAGAAAAAACAAATGAGTCTGTTCTTGACCTTCATGTAGCAAGAAAGGGACTGTGTCACAGCTGCAATTTAGTACAGTAGTGTCTTGCAGAAACTAACATAGATTATAGCAGAACATAACTCCAAATGAGAAAATGTGTAACTGGAAAAATTATTCAGTATTAGATAGCAATTGCTGCATGAGCTGCAGCAAGGGAGAGAGAACCAGGCTAATGGAGAGTTTCAGAAACTAAATGCTTGTGAGATATACTCTCATAAAAGAGAGGATGTTCCAGGGTGTGCTGTTTAAGAAGATGTAGTAGGATTTCTGTACTTTCTAAGAGGAGAGAGTAATTTTCTCTCTGCGAGTTGACTTCATGTATCTGCATCTATTGGTTCAAAAAGAAGTTACCAGTAGGGCTTCCTTGTCCCCTATGGGGGGAAAAAGGAATGAAAAAAATATTCAAAAGATTTTTCCCCCCTTTTTGTTCTGGGCATTAGGCTGCAGCTTCTATTTCTTCAACCGAGGGACTCAGTGAAAACTGAGATTAAAGTTGAGAAAATGAATGAAGCAGGATGCCAAGCAAATTGATTGTGTTTTCCTTCAAAGAAGCTATCAGATCTAGGCCCAGCTAGAGGATGGGCTAGTCAAATACTTGCCAAGCAGTATTTAGCTGACTTAATCATACACTTTTTTTTTCCCCTACAAGATTTGTAGTTTTTGGCCACCACTCTATAAACTACATAGACAGAATATGTATTTATGGTAAGTTGGATGAGCAACCTATGTATGAAATCTATCAGAATGGTTATTACCAGAGGAATCCCCTGAGTTATCACAGTGATGTGAGATAGTTTCCTCTTTCTTTCTGTCGACAATGTTTGGAAAATAAACACTTTTCATGTTGCTTTTCTATGGAAAAAAGTTTGGAAAATAAACTTTTTTCAGCTATTTAGGAGGAACTCTTTAAGGTTACTGGCAGAGAGTTGCTTCCCCTTTTGCTGTCAATATCTGGGCCATTGATGTGGAAAGAAGCTCAATTTCAGCAGTTTTGTCCTCTTGCCGAGAAAGAAGGAGAATTGTTCACCCTAGGCCCACTCCCGTGATGCAGCAGCAGAAGCTGTGGAAACTCCAAGTAGACTTGTAGATGGACTGAACAAGAAGTTAGAAGGATGTTTAGAGCATGCTGGTGCTCTTCCAGAGCTTTGTGCTACAACAGGGCACATGAATGAGGTGAGAAACAGCTGAAGGCAAAGCCAAAGTTTGGCAGCCGCAGCAGAATCTGTGAGCATAGCAGTGGCTGCTGAGAGAGCTGTTCCTGAGGCCATCCAGAGCCCAAGTGCTTCAAGGCAATGAAATCTTTGCACAGGAAAGGCCAGATGCTAAATTTTTTTAACTGTGCACCAAAACATCATGTAGGGCACCACTCAGCTCACTTATCTTTTGTCACAGACTAATCACACCTTTTCTAATGCAAATATCATCTGCAGTAGCCTCTAACTTGGTTTGGAATTGCATATACTTCAGCATTGTTAAATTTGGAAAATATCTTGGCCAGGTTTGGTTGTCTAGCTTCTGCAGCTGACAGTGTTTCAGAAAACAACCTGCTTCTTTAAAGCACTTTGAAAAAGCTGTTGTCTGAGAATGACTGGTAATAAAAGTACAGTGGATATAAGAAGGCACTATAAATCATAGGTGTGCAAGTAATAAATTACTATACTGAGCAATCAGCTCTCTAAGAACATAATATTCCCAGTTTACACTGTGAGAGTAAAATCTCTAAAATATTAAGTCCATGAAATATGAGTTTCTGTTTTCTTCTTTCCTACAATATATTTGAGACAAATCTAACAGCAGATGACATGGGTTAACATGACTGTTTCTTGGGATGGAAGATCAAACCAAACTACAAGGAAAAAAATGAAAAATACTAAACCAAAGCCAATACAGAGGTTTTGATTGATAGCGAAATAGCCAAGTGGTGACAGTGAATGAGAGAGATGATGGGAGAGAGAAAAGACTCTAAGAAAAATAAATATGAAAGCTACATAATTATTTGTGATCAAACCTGTCATTGCTTTAGTTTTGGTCTGTTTATTTTACATTCTCTGTGTTACAAACATACTTTGATGACTTCATCAGGCTCTCACTGGAATGTCTCCCAGACATCATCACGAGCACTTCTTGGGTAAAGCCACATCTTGTAGGATCCAAAACTCCACCATGCCGAGCACAAGTGACAGAGTGCAGCACTTTTACTAGAAACAATCCTGTAAGAAATAAATATTCTGAAATGTTATCTTGTATTTCCAGAGTATAACTCCTCAGCGTAAAAGTATATTTCTGTATTGCCTAATTCAGTGTAGGAAGGGAAAGATGCAAGGCATAGAATGCAAAAGTCCTAAGAATTTTTTAAGTTCACAAAATGATTATTCTGGATTTTCACAGAACTGCATGTATAAATTGCTCAGTAAATCTAACAGATATTACATCTATTGTATAAATTACCCATCTCTTATCTCTTTCTACTGTTTTTACATTTGGCCATTATTCCTATTTCTGATATTTTACCTTTACAGTTTTCATGCTTGTTTGACCTTTTGCACATTGCTTGAAGAATTGTGAAATCATATCATATTATCCCCAAAGGAAATGAATTTCATATTTCTTTATTGAGCGGTTTACATTTAACACACCCAGAAATGCTTTTATCACCTGAAAAAGTAAGAAAAAATGAATCTGAAGAATTTAAACTGCACCCCCTGCACAGGCTATTTCCCTTTAAAATGTCTCATGTCAGTGTGGCTACTATAGCAATGTCTTTTCTTTTTTTTCAGGGAGAAGATTTTACAAGTAATTTGCTCAGCAGCAAAGCAAAGGTGTTTGGGAGATGGGTGTGGTAGATTCAGGCCTACACCAATTAAACAGAAATCAGACTAAACATTGTGTTTGTAGATATTTTAAAGCCATCATACTGAATGCCATAAGAATAGCCTGCCTATTTCCACTGTCTATTACCCTTGTGTGATGAAGAGGTTCAGCTAGGTGATATTAATAATTTTAAGATGTACATTAAAGTCCAAATGCCTCTGTCATGCTGAGGGCCATATATTCAAGAAAAGGTCTGAGAAGTATAAAAATAGAAAGACACTTAATTCCCCTTGTTATTTCCTTCTGGTTTCTTAGTTTGACATTATGCTTTTGGCAGAGGAAATGCAGATTCAGCCTGTTCAGGCTGCCTGATGCTTTACAGTACAAACTCGTACATTTACTCTACTTTAACTCTGCTAAACTTAGATTTAAATCAAGGTTGAAATCTTCCATGATTAGTTTAAGTTCAGAACAGAGCATTTTAGAAGCAGTTCCACAAGAACTCAGGTTTTTAGAGTATATAATTAGAAAAGAAGTTAGAAAAGCAAAGTTTCTTTGCTTGTTAAATTATTTTTACTTATTTCATTGAAAATCTTTAGTGACTCCAGTGCATTTGGATGGGACAGAGGAAATGGAATGCCTTGGACTCTTGGGTGGGGTTTCTGCTGTGTAGGTGAAAATGTGCCTGCGTATGACTAAGCTGCTCAGACCAGGCTTCTCAACGTGTGTAAGTCAAGATCTTTAGAGACACCATTTGCATGAAGCCCACATCATTTTCTCACTGTATCTATCCAAGGGACAAGCTCTGTATGCACATGTGTTACTGCTGTCTTCCTTACAGAGGTACCTTGGTGCCTTTCTGTGACTGAAATCTGTCTTCACTGTGGATGCTGCCACTGGCAAAAGAAACGAACACTTATGAGATGGTCTCACTCTTGCGTCCTTACCATTCAAGCAGACTCAATGAGATAAAAATCAGACAAGGGCTATGTCTTCAGATTGTATAAAGTTAAGAACTTTGTGTCATAAAGATGGAATTTTGAAGACGGAGTGTTATTTCTTCAGTTTATTACTTTTCCAGAGTTGTTTATAATCCTTTTCCCCATATATTAATTTTGATGCAATATGCCTTTGCACAATGGCCATGATATGAACAAGTTGTGCTCAGACAGGACCTCTCTGGTATCAGGAAGGAAGTCTATATCTAATAGGTTATTAGAGGATTTGGGCTCAGATTTAGAAATGCAATAATGATGCTGCAACAGATTTTAATACAGGGCAGAACACTCATCATGAGATCAAAAACTTATTAATTATGTATGAGATTTTTTCTGACATTGTTTACATTTCTCTCTCTATGTCTACTTTGCACCTTCAAGCCCACATGCCTTTTATTAATTTTCAATTATGTCTATATCTATTTAGCCCTGGCAACAATAATTCTATATTTCTATATTTTCTACATACTTAATTTTCTTACTGTTATTTGTTTCACAGGAATGAAGTCAGAAATTAAAAAAACTGACATAAGTTTATTAGATTTTCCAATCTAGCTAGATCTTTTTTTCTAGTGTGACCAGAAGTTAGAATACACCTTGATGTGAACAATGGCATAGAACAGGCTTCTTTATTTATTTATTCCTTTTAAATTACAAGAATGTATCTTTTTTTTTTTTCTTTTATTTTTAATTTAATATATTTTCTAGTTTTTGGCAATAGCTCTAGATACTTGAGCCAATGATTTCTTTGAAAGCAAGTTTCTTCAGTCTCTCCTAGGTTTGCAAAATATTCCTCTCTTGATTTCACTCTATTTTTAGATAATCTTTTTAGGGTCAAGACTGGAAAGGAATAAGATTACTGAAAATTTCAAGAAGTGCTACTTTCATTCTGTGGAACAACCTGCAATTGTTTGAGGAAGATGGAAGCTGACAGGACCAGTTCTTCTCAAAAGAAAACTCTCAAAATCATTGTGCATATTGCAGAACACAACACCCATTTTTGTTTACTGCTTTTCAAAAATGAGCCTCACATGAGGCTACACACTTCAGAAGACACATGAATACACACATGAATAGAGATACAGATGATATATGTCAATGAACTTTGACCCTAAATCCTGATGCAAGTTTGAGATTCAAGCAGAGACTTTAAATACTTTATTTTCATTTACTCAAAAGGACACAATAAGACTTAAGTTATGATTGAAAATGGAAGGATTTTTTTTTTTTTACATTAGGCCCCTGGAGTTTGGTGAAGTCAGCTACTACTTACAGTACAGGGCTTTTAAAATTTTTTATTGCAGTAGCAACAGCTCCATGCATAATGGTGGTTTACACTTGAATAAAGAATAATTGCAGATAATGGGTCTGTCAGCATGAATGGATTAGGGGTCTCAGCAGTGGTTCCATCACTACAGTGAAAATACTAATTTAAAATCTCGTTTCCTTTCCTCTGACCTTATGCCTCATTACTTTAATGGCATTAAGAGTTAATTTCTTGCAGAGTAGTTTATTTATTTATTTATTTATTTATTTATTTATTTATCTATCTATTTTATTACTTTCCTTGTTATACAACATTGCATTTTTCTAAAAAGGAGCTTTATGTCTCATATGCATTTGGCATTTCATGGTTTAGGTCTAGGAAAGCTGTGTGCCTTTCGCCAGTTTGAGGGCTGGCCATGAGCAGATGGTGGAAGATTTGGGTAGTCACTTGAAATGAAAGAAAAATATAAAGATTGGCATCAAGACAGCTTCTTCACAGGAAGGCAAAGAGAGGAGATTCCTACTCTCACCTTTTCATAGTTTGTGTCTTTTATAGGAACACATAATGAATTGGGCCTTTCTAATGACTATTCCACTATGTATTTAATTTGTTATTTATAAATACAGTGTGCATATTATCTCATTGCAATTGTGTAGAATTCTATTTTTGTACTTGCAGTCTCCTATTAAAAATATGAACTACTAATCACGCTCTTAGTTTCACGTTTTGTTGATATTTGAAGTCCTTTTGCATAGAAATGGGGAAATTATAGTGCACTCACAGAGTCAGGATATTCCACAGCATAACTGTGAGTCCAGTTAATGAGTCTATATAGAGGAGAGTTCAAGGCAAGCTTACCACCTCTTGAGAAGAAGATGTAGCATTTCCTGCTTTGCCTCAGCTGCTGCTATCTAATTTATCTTTGCAGAAGATTTGTATGACTGAATAGAGCTGGTGAGGAATCTCTGCCATCAGGTAAGGAAACTGTGGGAGGAGGTCAGCACACTGCAACATCAGAGATAAGGAGAAAGAGCAGATGGGTCTCCTCTGAGACCCTGCAGCGTCAAGAGTCTGAGCCCCCAGCCATGGTGAAGGGGGAGAAGATAGTCTGTGTTTATCAGGATGGAAAATGGAGACTCACTTGATGGTCAAGGCTGGGAGCTGATGGCCCCAGGAGGATGGCTCCTGCTCCAACTGCAGATTTGCAGCTGCAGAATGGGACCAGACAGGGAGCCTGGAGCTGTGTCCAGGGAAACATCAAAGCCAGCTGAGACTGAGCCCTGCAACTGCATCTTGATCTGGTTATTAAGTTTAATCTGAGTTAATTCACATATATTGTTCATAAAATAAATTTCTGTCAGTTTTATGACATATAGGAGCTTCAAATAAATTGATAAATATTAAACTAAATTAATATTTGATCAGAGAAGGAAGATTGTGTTTTGTTTTTTTTTTCCTTAAATCATTTAACATCTTTAAATTTAGTTTCCTAATATTAAAATCTGTATTAAATTTAGAGAGGTTTTTAACTGAGTATGAACTAAAATATACTGAATGAAATTATATCTAAACAGTCAAAGAAAATAGTAATGTAACTCCCTGCTTGTAATAAAAGATAGTGAGCCAAAACAAGCATAAGAACGAAAAAGTCCTTAAAAACCAAGGGTATACATATATAAAAACCATTTTATTCAGTATTTTAGTATCTTAACTGCTTTTAAAGTTCAGAAGCAAGAAATTTCATTGAAAGTAATTTCTCCATGACTCTTCATTCTTTCCTGAGCCCAGACAACATTTGTCTCAGTCTTTTAGAGGTCCTTCCCATACAAAAGACTGCTTCCTATTTCATTACCCTTCTGTTACTCTGTCAGTAGGAAAGAAGAGAGATAGAAAAACAACAAAGGATAAAGGCAACAGCAAAGTATTGTAGGAATGAAGGAAGCCAGGCCAGAGAAGAAAAAAAATTTATCAAATTTCCAGTCAAGGAAATGAAATGGAAACGAGATGTAAGGAAAAGTGAATAACCACAGGCAAAATTGCGCTGCCCTTGGTGAAGTCAACCAAAGCTGCTTCTTAGAACATGATGAATGCTTAAGAACTGCAGGAATCAGTCAACAGATTGTTGGAACACTTGAAACAAAGATCATGGAAGGAAGAGAAAGAAAAAAAAATCCTAAGGAGATCGAAAGAAGCCCGAAGGGAACGTGAGGAAAGATATGTCTAGAGAGACAATCAGTAAAAGACAAAACCAGAAAGAGACAGGCCAGGTTCTCAGCAGAGGCTGACAATTTAACCCATCTCATGGACAGTGCCTGTCAGATATGTATGTTGAATAGTGGTAAATAAATTAAAGAATCATGACAAAATGTAAAATATATTTCATTTAACATCAGTAGTAGGGTAAAAACTATGCACCTTATCTGGAGTATTATTTCAGGCCACATTTTGTTAGGGGAATTACTTGTCTTTTCTGGTATAATACAATAACAGTTTGACATTTTTAGTTTTTTTTTTTTTCCTTAGTAATAATTAAAATATTTGCTGTGAAAGTATTACAAAAAAAGAAAAAAGGAAATACTCTTTCTTTTTAATTTATTTCTGATTTACAGGTATAGTTTCTGTCTTCTTTATCAGTGATATTTGCCGCATCAGGTCTGTTGCTGTGTGATAATTTCCTAATGCCACATACTCAGAGGTCTTTTTGTAAACATCCTTGTATTTTTCATCAGTTACTTGTTAAGATTAGGTGGACTTGTAAATTACTGTTTAATTTTGCAAATCAGTGTAATTCTACTAGATCCAGTGGCTTCATATAGATCCACTGTACACCTGTTATTCCAAGGATAATATATGATAGATTTTGTTTAGTTTGTAAGTTTTCTTGAGAGAAAGCCATATAATAAAAACATTCTTTAACAGTAGCTGTGAAAGAGGAAAAACTATCTTAAATGTGAAAATATCTATTGTGAGTTTTAATGGGATTATGGAAAAAAAATGCAAACTATCCTGAGTATCATTACAGACATGTTCAAATATGATTTTGTAATCTAAATTAATTATGGTTATGGTACAAAATTCGAGGGTGTTCTGAAATCCATTCAAACAATAAAACCATCATCAAATCATTTAGATGCCTTGCATGAAACATTTTTGCATAATGACTAATTAGTCATAACTTCTTGAATCCCAGAACCTCTGACAGTTGCTGCCTTATCTAGGTAAGAGTAAATATGGATTATTGCATCTACCTTCGGGAACCCAGACATGACAAAAATGTTATCTCTTACCATCTCAAAGGTAGACTGCTACTCACCTCATTCCTACTAAATATTCTTGGCTTTTGACAACAGCTCTGAACTGAATTTGGGAACCTGAGATACCAGAAGTGACTGAACTGTTTTAGATTTTTGATTCGATGATTTTTGTTTTAGAGATCAAGACTTAATTAATCAGTTAGTTAGGATGAATTAGCTGTAAGTAACTCTTGATCATGAAGAAGTATTCCATGTTTTCTGTGTGTGTGTGTTACTCATGGAGAGGCTGTTGTATGATAAATGTTATGGTAGAATGGTAGCTTGGTTGTTAGGTTGGCATCCATGTGACAGTGCTGAGGTTTCAATTATCTACTTGCATCAATCAATCTTTTAGTTTCCATCACTGTTGCCTGCAGTAATGTCACAGCTTTTCTGTCAGACAGGAGAACTTTGCGGGAAATGTTATTCATTACAGCTGCAAATCTGTCACTGCGCCTGGCATGGCTTGTTAATGACAACATTTATTTCAAAGAGTCGTGTTTCGCTTTGTTGCTGGAGAGTTGATTTTGTGATCACACAAAATATAATGAAATGCCAAGAAGATGAAGTGAATGAAGTTTGCCAAAAATGCAGCTAAAGTGGTTCATATCTACTAAAAAAAAAATGCACATAAAAATACACTCTTTATATTTTGTTGAAAACATTTAATCACTTACTAGGAACATAAACATGGGCAGCAGAAAAATGTTGGTTAGAATACAGTAAGTAGAGCAGCAGGCACAAA
This sequence comes from Poecile atricapillus, assembly GCF_030490865.1. Classification (NCBI taxonomy): domain Eukaryota; kingdom Metazoa; phylum Chordata; class Aves; order Passeriformes; family Paridae; genus Poecile; species Poecile atricapillus. The sequence continues at coordinate 48,696,577 of NC_081251.1, read as the reverse complement.
CAGCAAATTTGGGCTTCATTTGACTTCTCCAATCTATAATACTGGAAAGAAAAAGACTTTTCAATCAATCTTTTAAAACAAATAAACAAATACAGCATCCAGCTCTTCTACCACTAATATTGAGATGTCATGTTTCTACCCCACCTCTTTGTAAAGTACTGGAGCATTTTTCATGTGAAGAGAGGCTGAGACAGCTGGGACTGTTCAGTCTGGAGAAGAAAAAGTTTGGGGGACAGTAGATAAATCCCTGATGGAAGGGAATGAAGAAGAGGGAGCCAGACACTTTTTGGTAGAAGCTAGTGGCTTCTTGCCACTGACAGGATTGGGTACTGGGCATAAAAAACAACAGCAACAAAAAACAAACAGGAAATGCCACTGGAACACAAAAAACCTACTTCTTTACTGTGAGTGAGATCAAGTGTTGGAGCAGGTTCTCCAGAGACATCATGGAGCTTCCAATCGTATTGATACTCAGTTTAAACTTAGAGAACATATTCCTGAGCAACCTTGCCAAGCTGGTAAGGGAGATTATGATTATCTCCTTTTATTATTATGCTCCTCTGGGCAGGGAGAGTTGGACCAGAAAACCTCAAACCTCAGTCATTCTGTGACTTATGCAAGCTGTTCACATACTTTTTTTCAAAACACAGATTAATGAAGGGTCAAGAAATGCTAGCTGTTAAACAATATACTAGCAGAACATGGATATAGAGAGGTTTATTAATTAAATGAACAAGGAAGAGGGGATTATCAGCAAATTGATGATTATATCAGTTTTATGTGTGTCCTAGGGCTATAGCAAGGGCATATCTTCTGCTGTTCCTCACAGTGTTCTCTTTATAATATCTCTGCTGAAACAGATAGAAGGATATTTTTCAGGAGACAGAAACTTGTCAAGTACTCTTGGACCAGACTTCAGACATACACTCAAACTACAGTCTTGCTTGTTGAATTTATTTTTTTTTAATTTCTGTCTGCTCATCTATTACATATTCCCCCAAAATACCACAAAATAAATGAAAATTAAAAATAAATATCCCACAGACTTAAAAAAAAATTCAAAAATCAAGAGCAAAGTTTTAACTACAGACAACTACAAATGTCTTTTGAATTTTTTTATCAACACTGTAAAATTATTGAAGTTCATTAAGAAGTAAATGATCCAAGATTTACAAAATAGGACAGTTAGTAAAATCCCAGGATATGAGTAACTGCTAGAGGTTTTATTTCTGATTCTTTGTCATAACCAGTAAAAGAAGCCATTTGACTTTAGAAATAAACTTTCTATTGCATTAAATTAGATTGGACTCATTCTGTTTCTCTGTGCAAAGCTGTTGTGTGGAGAGGAATCAATAAAATATAACTGGAATTTATGCTAGGTCTTGCCCTATGCCTCAAAAAAAAAAATGTAAGGGGATCAGTGATAATAAATTTAATACACAAGTACAAGAAATATGAAAATATTTTTATTCTCTGTATGTATTTCTATTCTTTAAATCATCTCTACACAGGATAAGAGAATCAAATGCAATCAAGCCAGTAAAAGTTCATATTAATTATCTCATTGCTTAATTTCTTTTGTCTCCCTGATACCTCCAAGCAATTTAGTGTGTAGCACTATTGGTCTGTTTGTCATCTGAGAATGTTTTTTTTTGTGAGCTTCTGAGTTCTCAAAGCACTCTTTGTTAAATAAATAAATAAATAAATAAACAAGCAAATAAATAAATCTATTAAAAATGGACAAGCTGAATAATTGTTATTTGCTAGTTTACTAGAAGGTAAACATGAACTTTGTCTGGACATGCTGATTTTAATCCATCACGCAATGATTAAAGAATAATACTATTCATTATGATTAGGGTGAATATTAAAGACTTTCCTGAATTACAATTACAATTCTTGAAACAAATCATAAAGAGATGTAATTTTCTACATATTTTCTCTGAAATAGAATTTTTTTCTATTTCAGAACAAGATATCAGTTCAAGGAAGAGAGGTGAGAGATGTACAAGTGGATGGCCTGTTGCATTCAGCCTCTGAATTCAGCAAACAATTTATAATAAAAAAAACCTTCTCATTGTGTAAATAAGAATGGCCTACATTTAAAGGAAAAGTAAATGCAATGCTAATCAAGATATGAACCAAAACTTTTGTCAATGATACAGTAAGAGCATGGCCATTTTCCAGTAGAGCAAATACAGAATACCCCTACATAGAACATTGACTTTGAATGATTTAATATTTAGATTGAAGTGTATAGTTAATTTTGTAAAGTCTATTTGAGGGGCAATCTTGCTTCTAATAAATACACATCAGACTACACAGTACTTAATCTTAAATTAGAAACTGCATAATCAAAATTACTAAAATGTTAAACAGACCAGCTGATAACATTGGAACCGATTTTTATCTCAAGTCTCATTGTGATTCCTTTAGAAAGTTCAGTTTAATTTGGAGCTTTTTAAAGGACTGTAAACAAATATTATACAATCCTTTTATTTCTGAAGCAACATTGCTTCATACTCGCATAAAAACATTTTCCTTGCATTTCAGAGAGGCAGATGACTGATGACCATAAATTAAGCCCTGTTAAGTCAGTTACAATGTCCTGTGTTTTAAAGTCCTCTCATGAAGACACAGAGGGGGACATCTTGCACAATAAAGTAATGTATTTAGACAATTAACCATTCCACTATTGCAAGTCATGGATAATGTGGTCTCTGTACCAGGAAACATGGGGAAGGGAGCATATAAGCAGTAAAAGTGTTGTTAAATAGTCTGTCCTGTAATTTGATTGACCACCTGTAGACCAGACTGGCAGCCAGCCTTCACAGAGGAAAAAGACATGCCATGCCAGACACGTTGGAAAGTGCATAATCTTGTCCATTTTTTTCCAGGTTTACATCCTCATTTCTTATACCTAGAACAGCCAAACTACTTCAAAATATTGGCTACCTTCTCTTCTTCTTTTTCCTAGTGTCCTTGTACTACATGTCATTTCCTACAGAATGGGCAGAATTGATCCTTCCCTGGACATTTGAAATGCTTTTCTTAACAAGTTGGTGTTTTGTGCCCTTTAGTAAATTGCCCATTTCTCTAGGAAATTTATTACAAATTGATTTCACATCTTGTGGCTGAGCTTGACCCCCTGTTCAAAGCTGAATCACTGCTGAAATGAGCTCTCCCATTCACTACTAGAAAACGCAAAAGGCATTCTGATAACATCTTAGATGACTTAGACACTGGAGTTTAAAGTGCTTTGCTAATGCTTAGAGTATTTTTGTAATATTTTGTTCTTTAAAAAGGAAGAGATCTGTTCTTGAAGAACAAATTTGCATTTGCAGATCTATGAACAACATGTATTTATTCTCCAGAAAACAAAAACCCATCCAGCATATCACTTTCACTCTGATTTGCAGTGCTGCCAACCTAATCTTCATTTTCACCCTTGCTGCAGACTCGAGAACTTAAAACTGTATTTCCCTCTGTGACTGCAAAGACCTTATTTAGCAAACTGAAAAACAACTTTCCTGTTTCCAATACAAATACATATTTACAAATAAATAATTTGCTGGCCTGCTAGAAATTTTTCTCAATTCCTAGTGAACTTTCTGATTCTTATTTCTAAGAAATATATCAAAATGACAAATCTGTTTCTAGTTATTATATTTCTAGTGTATACAATTTTCTTTTTTGACATACTAGCCCAAGAAAGGTCATCTTCTAAGAGGTCACTTTTTGTCTAACCTGACTTTGTGGGTAGCATAAACATTACAGTATGGTTAATTTCTCACTGTGGGAGAATGAGCTACTCCAGTCAAACAAAAGTACAGATAAAATGGAAATAAAAGGAAATGTATACAATTTACATGTCACCTTGGCCTACCTGGTCTTCTTATCTCTACAAAGTGTGAGTAGCTCTACAAATGTGTTCAAATATGCCTCTGGTTTAGAAAATCTGCCCTTAAATTACTCAGGACTTCTTTACATATTGTAGTTGATTTGTATACCACATTTCCTCAGTATGTTTTATCACGCCCTTCATTTTTCCCCAATCACTGGATCACCCTTCTTCTGTCCCACATATAGTTTTTGTGGTCTGGAAGAGTACCCAAACTATATTTTTCTTTAAGATGCAGACTACCTGCCAATACAGCCATCTTTTTACGTCAGTGATATAACCCTGTAGAGGAAAGATGTTATTCACCTGTATGTGGGTTCCTTGTAAGTTAACTCCCTTGTGGAAGCGTCCTGTTCTGCAATCTGCTGCTCCACCACAGCTTTCCTTCTGAAGGTAACAGAATCCGTGCTCAGTGAAAGAGTCTTTGGGCTTATATGTCCGTCCCAAAGATCCTCTCAGACTTTTCCTCTAAAGACAGTGAGCAAGCACAGAGAAATCAGGTGGTGCAGTGAGTGGAGAAACCCGCTAATCTGTGACCATATTCTGTGACACTACCTTTGCTCTGACTATCCAGCCACCTATATGTGTTGATTGGCTGGATGGTATTTCCAGAGCTGCTCAGAACTGCACCATGGTTTTGTTTATAGGTTATGTTACGCATGATTATGTCATGTAATATTCTATAAGCTTAATGAATTGTGTTATGGAGCATGCATTTAGCTTGTTATTGGCCACCTTTATCTAGACTAGCCAATGTGATTGATGTGACAATCTAATAGTTGTGATCTTGTTTTCTGTGTATTGCAGCTTTCCATTTCTGAGAGCTTGTTGTCTTCACTATGTTGTGAACTATTCTAAATGGAAGAGAAATACTCCAAAAAAAAAAAAAAAGCGGGGAAAAAAAGAGAGCTAAATTAGAATAACTGGAGTGGAAAAGCATAACTACTCTTTGCAAACGGAAAGTTTATTAAAAATTCCCATTACAAAAATGAGAGCTAAATAGCCCTAGAATCGGCCACAGAAAACAGAAGAAAGGCTGTGTAGATCATAGGAGTGCAATGTACTTTTTCCAGATGGTTAAATCATATCCCCATTTCTCTCTAGAAAAATGGGCTTGCCCTTAGAAAATGCTATTTGCTGTAAGAAAAAATCTTAGTTCTATTGAAGTTTTTTCACATGTTAGAACTTATGCATAAGAAGCCTACTAAATCACACAAGCCGTATGGAAAGTGGAAGACAATGGAAGATCAATATGAAGCCGTCTTCCTCAGATTTTATAAGATTTAATTTAATTTAATAGACTTTAATGGTGAACCATTATGTTCCTTTAACCTGATTTCAGCAATATCACCCAGATCACTGAAGTTTCTTAAATTAATCTCTGAAATACTTAATATATTTTTTTTAAAAAAAATAGTTTGAATACTAAAATATCATTCATGACAAAATTCCTCTTTTTATGCCATCCTTCCAACATTCACAAAGTTCTTAGTATTTTAGAAAAAATGTCTCTTGTAACCAATATGAATTTTTCTTGTTTCAAACTGTGGACATGAGATGTTTATATAACAGGTATGGTAAACAGGAAAAGAAGTAGACAGTGATTTCCTGACCACCATCTGTGTATATATACATATATAGACAATAATAAAACCATCTGCTAAATTAGTATTTGTAAAATGAAATAATTATTACTCGTTTCCAGTTATTCTGGCTTTTCTGTGATTTTTCTCTAAAACTTCTGTTTATGAACACACATCTTTAGTTATCAACATCAAATCTGAAGGTAACCAAAAGAGAACACATGACATCAGAAATAAAAAATAGTATAATTTAATTTCTCTGGTTTATGCTTATGTGTTTAGGTGCTGAACTAGTAATTTATGTTTTATTCTTTAAATTTTGTCTATTGGTGAGAAACACCAAACAGAACCAAAAACCTTTAAGTACAGTTAGCAATTTTATTCCTAATTATATGACTGCATTTTTTTTTATTGATACACATGCTTAATCAGAAATTTATTAATAAATCTCTGTTGTTCAACATCAGTGGCCTGGTTTTATTATTTGCAATCATAAGTGTTACTGTTTGCCAGCTTGACCACAAACAAATGTGTAGTTTCTCTCACATGGTTAAAAAAGAAAAAAAAAAAAATCATAGAATTAAGAATCAATCTTTCTGTAACAGTTATAAACTTTTTATCCTTTACATTTATTTTTAGAGTTGTGCAGGCCTGATTTTATTTCATTTGCTATTTATCTATGCTCCTTTACTTTTATATTATATTCATTTTGGGTACCAAGTAAAAATACACAGCTGCTGTGGCATATTAAATGAAAACTAGTGCTTTTATCAGCCTCTTTAGAAATCTAAAAAAAAAAACCATATTATGTTATTTTGACAAGATCTGATTGATATAAATTAAATTATTATCCTACTTTAGTTTTTAAATTAATTGAGCTTCATACCAATTGTTCCATCCTTCTGCCTATAAATGATGCTATGATGACAGGATTATAATTACTTGAGTCACTATGTAGGCCTTTTAAAATATTGGAAGAAAATTAGCTTTCTTCTACTACTCTGGAATTTCCTCAGTATTCCAAGATTTATTATGATTTTGCATTAGTTTCCAAAGATCTTAACATTCAGCTCTGTCAAAATCTTAGTTGTAAAAGTTTAAGTTAATTATCCAGCATTTGGGGGTGGGGAAGCACATCTGCCCTAGGGAGTCCTTAAACTTTCCAAGAGTTCTTGCATTTCAAAAATCCTGCGTATTAGTTATATATTTTTCCATTGGGGCTTTATTTTTAGATCTATTTCCATAATACTGGTGGTTAGCAAATGATTTCCTAATAAATTAGCCTTGCCTTTTAATTTCCAATTTTCTCCTTAATTTAGAATTTCTACTTAATTTAGTACAGTTCTTAGCCATAAATCAGGGTGTTGGTGCATAATTTAATCTAATGTACCACATTGTTCACAGGGTGACTGCTGCAACAAGAGCCCATCTTGAGTGAATAGCAATATACTTGCAGACTAAAGCTGGGGTTTTTTGTGGGCTCTGCTTGTCAAACTTCATTGAATGACCCAGAAGTTTGATGTAGCTCTTCTTCCACTGCCTTCATTTCTCTCCACAAGTTGAAAAATTAGTTGAACCTCTAAAGTTGTTGTTGGTTGTCCCTGTGTATGATATGTCCATAGAAATATATTGGCTAAGAACTGGATTAATTTTATTCAGTAACCACGGGGGGTGGGGCCTGGAGCTGTGTTGATGTGGCCAGGACCCCAGTCTTACCTCATTGCCAGAGAGGAGAGAAAGGGACTCCCTCTCTCTCACCTCCTGGAAGAAAAGACATTCTTTTCCAGTTGTGGGAAGGTGGTGGACTGAGACTCTGGCTGTCATTGTTTTTTCATTGTCCTGGGCTTGGCGAGCAGTTTCCATGTAAATCATCCTATCTTTGCACATTTTTTGTTATTGGCATTTCTGCTGTTACTGTTCATTTTCTTATCTTGCTGCTGTTTCCAGTAAATTGTTCTTTTCTCAACCCATGACCTCTGCCTTTTGTCTCTCATCAGAGTGGGCAGGGGAGGGTCTTGTGGTTTAGGAATGATTTCCCCAATATAACTTCTACTCTTTCAAGTGGGAGTTATACTGGGGAAACCATTCCTAAATCAGGACATTCCCACAAGAAGGAATCCATATTCATTGCTATGTTTTTCTATTCTATTATATCTTTTCTCAGTACTGGGCATGCACAGCAGGGAAGACTCAGAAAACAGGAGCCATGGCATGTGGCTAAATATTCCCTGGGGTGACTGCATTGGTTGTACATGAGGAAAAACAGATGAGCTGTTGAGAGTGATCTACATTGTCAAAAAAATTTTTGGTTAAGCATCACTGGTAATTATGGTGCTGGTCAAAAGTTGCCTGGGGTTTAAGAAAACACAAAGTGAAATAAGTGAATAAGTGAAATAAGACATGAATTTTCTTGTAAATGGAGAAGAACCATAACAAATGTGCTCTGAAAAATTATCAGAGAATCATGAAATCACAGAATGTTTTTTGCTGAAAGGGATGACAAAGATCAACTAGTTCTGGCCCCCTGCCATGGGCAGGGACACCTTCCACCAGACCAGGTTAATCAAAGTTTTATTCAAACAATATAAAAAGAATTAGAATTACTTTTTTGGTGATGATGTAGATGTTAATCTCTTAAATTTTATTTTATTCATGTGTTGTTATGTGCAGATGATATTTTCAGAGCTATTTTAGATGTAAAATACAATTATGTAAAATCCCAGCTAATATACATATTTTTTTCTTATTCATGGTTATATATGTGCAAGTCCTGAAATTTCTGTTGTGCATAGCACATGCTATTACTGCTTCAATTTTAAGTAGTAATATTTGAGCTTTTGAGGTTGATATATAGCAGAAAGCTCATCAGTCCAAAAAAGAATTGAGATTGTTTAACAAAGCTCTAGCTGTACCTGCTCTGCCTCAGATTTTTCAGAGTTTTTCTGTGGCATGTCCAACTGCCACTGTATTTCACGATATTTTAGGCAAAAAGAACACCCAATGCTGTCACTACAAGGTACTTTTTCTCCCTCTTGAATTGCATCAAATAGATGTGGTGGGAAAGGACCCCAGGGTGCTGCACTGCACTCCCAGCAATGAAGTGCCTGCTGGATCAACCACCCTGTGATGTTAGTGTCCTTGGGACAGTGGAACATGTTTGTCCTGTATCCCTAATCCTGGATCCCTTCCTGCTCCACATCTTACCCATTTAGAGACTTAGGTGTAAACATTCAATTTAGAGACTATCAGTCCCTGTTGGCCATGTTGCAAATTTCTCTGTTGGTTGCTTGACACTGTATTCAATTTCCTTAACTGTGCCTTTATCCAGTGGATATGAAGCTTTTATAATGTTTTGGGACAGAAAAGGTTTATATGATTTGTTTTGTACAGATACAGGTATTTTCAATGTCTGAAATGAGTTTTTGTGGAGATACAAAAGATACTAAGAAAAGATTTTTTTCTTTTTTTTTTGTACTACTGAACAATAGTGAGAACAAATGTAACAAAACCTGACATTAAACATTTTTGTTATGAGTAATGAGAAATGTTCCCGTGGAATACATCAGGAGGTGAGAGATCCACCAACAAAAGAGTCAAAAATATACATAAAGATAGACTTAATTTTCCTGTTCTTGTTTAAGGCCACCTCAAGCTGACCAAATAGTACATTTTGCCTTGTTCTGAAAAAAAACTCTGTTCAGAATAAGGGAGATGTGGGCAACTCTTTTGAATGTAGACATCTGAGATGTATTATTCAGCTTGGAACTGGGGTCTTCCAAGGAGTATTAAATATCCTGTGCATTTGTGCTTTGCTCCTGAGAAGAGCGTATCAATTGTCAAGGTCAGCCCAAAGGCAGAACACAGCTTCCCTTCCCTAGGGGGAGTGTCTGTAGGGAAAACTCCCTGTCATGTTCTCTTTGACCAGAGGTAAAAGGACCTGGGGTCTGATCCAGACAAAGCACACCAAGTCTGATAAAAAGACCCCAGACAGGCTTTAAATTAAACCTTTCATCTCCAGAATGATATGTAGGCTCCATTCATCAGCACTAAATGCCATTTGAAAAAGAAAATAAATGTTGATTTCCATTAGGTAAGGAAAACATTCTGCTGGGGTTGACCTTGACAGTATCAGTGTTCCCAAATGGGGATGTTGAGATGTATCCCATTCCCCTCAGCTTGAATTAGTCATGAGTGAATCAAATAAGGTGTGATTAATAGTATTGCCAGTAAAATTTGTTCTTGTGAAGAATTGATATTTTAAAAATTTTATCTCTCCTTATTTTTTTCCCCTTGTACTGGAAAGTATCTAAGCTCATACCTTGACCTGAAAAATTAATTTATAAAATGAAAGATAGGAATTTGCCTTGGTCTGTTCTATTAGATGTGTAGAACTAAAGAAACACCATTGAAACTGCAACAGCTGGAATCTTGCTAATTCTTTGAACTCACAAGAAGCAATTTTCTCCCAAGCCTCTAAGTTAAATATTGGAATTTCTCAAATTGTCAGGAAAAAGAGAGAACAAGATCTCATTCATTGTAAAGATGTCAATATGCTTTTCTCATTTTTATTTTCATTCTTAATATGTAAGTGACACTTGCAAAATATAATATTTGTTTTCTTGACAAGGGTTGAGGGGACTATTTGACTGCCTAACAGGGTTTGAGAAAACCTAAACATTGCAGGAATTTTTTTACATAGATGAGCTTTCATATTTTCATTAGTCTCTCACCTATAATTGCTTAACATAATGACAAACTTTTCTAAAGATTTTTCTAAAGAGAGTTGATCAACTTTAAGTAATATGCTGCTGTCACTGATTTTATTTGTTTAATAATAATTGCGCTTTTTATTGTACATTTTGCACAAGAAAATAGAATATATTTTGAAGAACAATGAAGTCAAAGTTATTCTGGGAAATGTGTACATGGATTTAACGGCATACTTTACTGATCAAGAAGCAAATTCTACAGGTAAGAAGTAATTACAGTGTTAGAGTGCAGCTGTATTCCTGCAGTTATGCCTGTCTGAGTGGACAGGTAGAGTCAACGAATGGATAATGAAGACAAGCAATAGACACAGAACCTTATGCTTTGTCAACATGTATTAGCTGCAGTCTTGAAAGGTGATGTAACATGAGAGGAATAAAAAATTTCCACCCAAGCACGAGGCAATATTGTCCATCTCAGAGGCATCCAGCTGCCTGTGGGTCTGCCCTGTGCTGCTCCCAGTGAAGGATTAGCAGAGAAATAATGGACTGCTGCTTATGGGTAAGTGCATTATGAACACATAAGGGGAGATGGTGGAATATAAATAAGCATATTTCTTCTTCCCATCACCTGCTGTCAGCAAAAAAAGTTTTGGCAAAAGGGATGTTTACTGTGATTTAGCAGCATCAGGAAGTAGGAATTGACCTGATTATAGCAGCAACTCTCAGGCTTCAGCACTTTTGTTAATCATGTAAAAGCCTAAAGATGACTTGGGGACTAAATTTAAGCTTCAGGGTTGGAAAGCTCTGACTGGAGAATCTTAGCTGCAGGAGGAGTATTGAACATGTGAGCTGAGGAGGGGCAAGCACCAGACCTAGCACTCAGAGGCAAGCTTTCTGTCTGGGGCAGGGATACCTACAGCTCCTGCCAGCTGCCTGTCTGTGTGACCTCTCCTCACCAAAGCAGCAGCAATGCCGTTTGAACTCCAGTGCAAGTTGGCTCAAATGGAGCAATTTCTAAAAACTGGGTATCCATTGTATACACTTGTCTTCTTCTTTCCAATTACACAGGCCAGTGCTTGAATACCTTTTCAGCCTGGTTGTCAGGTATGGACTGGTATATCATCATATTCCCTCAAACATTCCTCAAACATTAAGGTAATTACTGCATTTTCAGGTAGGTATTACTAGGGAGCATAAATAGGAGAAAATGTGTTAAGAAAAAGATTGCTTAAACACAGGTCTGCCTGTGCTGTGGCAGAACTGAGGTAATCATAGTTCAACACTATTTTGTGCAGTGCTTGTACAATGAAACATCAGCTTATCTTGGAGTTTATGATGTGACTATGACATTAGAAAACTACAATTACATTACTATAATAACATCGTTTTTATAATGGCTTTTAACCTGTGATTTCATTCTAGAATTTTCAAGACATTTATTCTATCCTTTTACTTCATGAAATATTTGTGCCTATAACCTCCACACTGAATTTTAGGTACTGGGAACAAGACGTTTTCATAGAGGGGCTCTTGGATTAATTTTCTACCTGTTCAGACAGGGAGAGAAATTTAACTACTACTGTTAAATATTTGGGTTTTTAACCATTTGTTATAATGGTATCATATGAGCTTGGAATATTTGTTATTCACTTGAAACATAACTACTTTATTTTTCTGCTGAAATGAGTTTCCAATTAATCACTTTTTCTGATCTACAGCCCAATATAACTAGAGTTGTGACTAGTCATTTTGACCTGAGAAGAATATTGTCCAAGTTGTCCACATGATACGAATCAGCAGTTGTTAAGCATTTTTAAGCTATTGCATAAAGATGAAAAAAAAATCAGAACTGTGTGACTGCTGCCACCCACCTTGTGCTCCCATACTGGCTGGGGAAGGATATGAGATATTTATCTGGTGTCTCAGACAAGTGATGTTTTTAGAGGGTATACTCTGTAAAGCTCAGCTTCATAGTATCCTTTTCATCATTTCAGATAATGTTTTCCTGTTTTAGGGTATTCTAATGTGAAAGGATAATCTTTCATTTGCTATCTGGAAGAGAAAACACAACTGAATTATGGAATTTTAATGTTATGTTATGAACACATATAGAAAGCCTTCCAAAAAATATAATCTGAAAAAAATCATTAGCATATCTAATTTAGATAAAGCATAATCACTGAATAATAGTATTTTAACCCATTTGTAGCTATATATTGCAACTAATAACATTTTTAAAGGCATGGAGAAACTAATTTTTTCATGTTAGCAAATACTCAGACTTATGTGTAAATAACCTGGCAAGTTGCCGTAGCTATGAAATGACTGCTGCCCTGACATTTTACTGTACTAGCTTTTAGCATTCTGCTTAGAGAGAACTATAAACCTGTACAAAAGAAGGGAAAGCTGACAGAATACCCACAGTTATAGCTCTAAAGAAAAAAATGACTTCAGGAAAGCCATTTTGGAGAACCATTTCAAAGGAACAGAGGAGGCAGAAAAAATGATATCTTTCTGCTCTCTGCTTTACAGTAAAACTGCCTACTATTTCATTCTGTCCAATTCTCTTGGTCTGTTTGTGTGTTTTTTAGCCTGAGTCTATTTTTTCAATATGAAGCACAAACAAGGAAAAACGGCAAAAAGAATGGGTATAAATAAGTGAATAGTCCACCTTTAAAGAGCTGCCTCCTTTATGGGAATTTAGTTGTAATCTTTAATGGAGAACAGAGCTAAAGGAAACAGTTCCATACTGCAGCTGAAATAGGAACTGAAATGAAACATTTCTGCTGAAAATAACTTCCAGACACTCAAACCAGGTACTACTATGTTTTAGCTTCTAACAATTAATTTTACCAGACAAGATGTTTTTCTTATAATATTTTTATTTACCTAATTGGAATTACATTATTTTTTTCTCTCCTCTTTTTTTCTCTTTCCTCTTTTTTTCTCTCTTGGTGTGTATGTGTGGACACACAGTGACACGCAGAGCCTTCTGAAAGAATGTTAGAGCACTTATACAATGCCTTGATAATATTATTCATTACTGTGCAATAATAACATAAAACAGGTCTACCCAAACACCTGAACATATAGCGCTATATGCTGTAGAATCAGAAAAAAAGGGGTTTTTGCACCTCCATGACCTTTAAATATGAGTAAGTAACTTGTGATTCATATATACCATTTTTGTGCTGAAAACAGCTGTGTGTTGTTATTTGGATAATTCTCTTCCAGCTGAGGTTTGTATCTATGGTAGGTTTGTGGACAAAATTTCCAATTTTACAGATTGTAGGAGTACACTGTAAGGAACAGATCATCTGTGACCAGTTTAAATGGAATAGCAGGAAAACTTAATCAGGAATTAAATATGAATTAAAAAATAGGATCATCCATACATTTGTAAGGAGGAGGTGGCTATTGCCAGCTACAGAAACTATAGGCAGGTAGTCAAGGTTTGGCCACGAATTAAAGTGTATATAAACCAAGCCTAGGAGAGATGAACCCCCTGGGAAGCCTCAGCTACATCTGGTAGTCCTACAGCATGCACAGCACTCACCAAGGACTAAGGACTACATAGCCTCCCTTGCAAACCAGTTCTTACAATGAGATTAGAACCAGCTGTTATCTAGGAAGTCAACTGTAATTTTACAAACAATGCAAAATGCAAAATGTTTTAGGATACTGAATGGGATAATTCAGAAATTTAATATTAAGATGAAAAAAGCAGTACCAGAGGGTGGAACATTTCTAGTTAATCATAGTTGAACAGCTAATGTATTTAAATAAGATTAGAAGAGATGTAATCAGATAAAAGAAGGACTTGTTCATTGACTGCATTATTTAAAAAATGTTATCTTTCCCAATACTTTCATATGCAGCATAGCTTGTTTTTAAGATAAAAATCAAGCAAATGTAAAAATGACGGTACAACAGAGCATGTATTTTATGGGACTTTTTTACTAACCCAAATGTTTTACACCCCAATGTGTTTTCCTAATGCTGCTGCCACATTGATATTATGTGATTATACTTTCCTAAAAGATTATTGGTACTGAATGAAACACTTTTTTTCTCTGGTTGTATGATTAGAAATATATGCTGTCTGATGCTGCCAAAGACCTTTTGTTTCAACAACACATTCTTTTTTCCCTCTGATTTGAAGACACCAGACAAGATGAAAAGATGAGATGAGCTACTGGATGCTACCCTGTGCCTCTGGATGTTTGACTTGTTTCTTGGCCTTGCCCTCAGCGTCCAGAGCTCACGGACAGCAGGAATGAGTGTCAGCACCAGTCAGCAGGGTTGCAATGTTCCTTGTAAATTCTCATCAGACTGAACAAAGACACTGGGCTAAGTGTCACAATGCTTGTGTTTTTATTATAGTCACCATAACTCCAGCAACCAGCCCATTATTTAGACTGAAAAGGTGTTGGCTACCAAGCCCTTAATATGGTACAGGGCACTTAATTAAGTTCTCAGCTCCCACAACAAACTGCTCAAAACGTGCTGGTTCACAAGCCTCAACACACCTTCACACAACAAAATTATAGGGTAGAATATGATAGCTGTACTTTGCCCAGACAAAGAAAAGGAAGAATAAAAAGAATATCACTAGTCCCTAGATCCTGCATTGATCCTGCTACATGGACCCTCTGGAGTTGAGGGTGGGAGACAAGGAAAAAGAAAGAGAGGAGAAAGAGAGCCAGAGAAAAGAGAGAGGACACCCAGTCTTCTCCCATTCATAATTAATCTGGTATACATCTTTTATACAATCTAGATTTTTCATGCTGTTTTGTTCATGCAGGCACATCCAACTCTTCTCCAGGAAGTGAACTGAGAGCAGCAGGACGGGTCTGAGCACGAGTCTCAAGGTGGAGCAGGAAGCTGGCTCAGAACAGCACTGCCCCATGTGGATCCATGGGACCCTCTTCTCCAATCTCCATTCCTGTAGCAATGCTCAGCACACAAAGCACACTTTGGTCCTCTACACTGAGCAGTGCAGAAACAAGAACGACTGATCCAGGAGGTGGAGAAAGATGCCCCTCATGTTATGTGCCAGATTTAGCTCTGATTAGGGTGCTTGAAGATTTCCAGTTAACTCAGCTGAAGGTACATTTTAAAAGAGAGGCTGTGAAGCGTCATTTTCTTTATAAAATCACTTTAATCCCTACTCCAGATTAAGTAAAAGAGACATCAGATGTTAACCAATATCTTTAAATAATCTCTGTATTATATGTCCCTGTTCTGAGATTTTGTTCTAAAATTAGTTTAAGCTCTATGGTGTATTTAATTAAAAATATTTTCCTTTTAGCTAGACATTATTCAGAAAGAGGAACACTGAGAAACAAAGAGCAAAATCCTTAGGAAATAAATTTCATCTTGAATACCAAATTTTCACACTGATTTTTGAACTGGTAAACATTTCATATAGTAATCAAGCAACATGCAAAAGAATTCCTGTTGCATCCAAGCTAAATATTAATATAATTGGTAGCAAGGTCAAAGCTATCATTGCAGTATGTTCTATTTCTAAATAATTTTCAAATCTCAAAATACTTAAAGTAAATATCTAAATTAAAAAATTGGCTTTTTTTTTTAGGAAACACTCTCAATTGAATAAAGATAAGAGCAGAATTGGCTAAATATTTAATTTTGTTCAGTTGCAAGGAAGAAACCTTTTCAAATCTGATGTCAACAGTCTTCAAAACCTCTTTCTAATGGCTGCAAAGGCATAAAAATGGAAGCAATTAAATGCATGTTTTGTTTGCTTGTTTTCTTTACAGAAATTGTATTTGAAATAATTAAATGGTTAAAGCATACCTTATTTTTCAAATCTGGTCCCTTACTGTCCATTTTCTAGATGTTCATTAGAGAGAATTCATCAGTGCAAGCAGCCTTCCTCCACTAGTTGAATGTAGATATTCCTAAATGTTTTGCGTATACCTGTTGAATACAAACATGTCGTACAAATACATTTTCTTGCAACTTAACTCTGATAGTAGTTAAATCTACTTTGGTTATTCCCCAACCTACGTAATAACCCAATAATTTGAGTTATCATACTTTTTAGATGTGCAAAATGTATACTCTGGAGTCCATTGACTTCAAATAGAACCTTGCAAATTCAGCCTGAGACATAATGATATATTCAGAAAGAATATAAATAGTAGGTTAGTCACTCCTCAGTGAATACCGTGAATAATTTAACTTGCGCCTATTACTGTTCAATTTGACCCATATATTATCTCTCAGGTACCAATCAGGAAGAAAAATGTTGCTTTCATTAAATATCATTATGGGCACTGTCAGTCTATTTCCTACCCCACTTTAGACAAGCAAGCCAAAGCAGAATAAGAGGTCTTAAAAGTTGTCACTAATTTGTCAACATCACATGTTCATGTTTTATCGTTTGAAAACAGAAAGGAAAAATAGGGCACATGAGAAAAAAAAATCCAAGTGACATCCTGAACATATACACACACATATAATGTTTTCTCTTTCTTACAAACATGACTTCTATAACCTTTTAAGAATATACCCCCTACTTTGCGCTTGCATTTTATTAGGGGAATTTATCCTGGTTTTAATGAGATCTCAGTTAAAAACTCAGTCCTAAATTTTAGCTCCTCCATTACACTTTTAATTCTGGAAATGTAAATATCCACCCATAAGATTTTACTTGCCCAGAAATTAATGCAGCATCCTGGCATGCAGAGCTGTTACTGGGAAAAGGGAAACAATTTATAATTTGGTACTTTGATATTAAAATTGTAACAACAGTGTTGGAAAGAGCATCTGGAACTGATTTGAATAATAAGGTAGATTTTTAGTGAAAATTTAGCATAAAAACCCATTATCCAAATTTTAATCTTAAGAAATATACTTTTGTGTATAAATTAGTATATTACTTATTTTGAAGATCTGGAACTGTATTCTGGGCTATTATTGTGAATTAATACTGATAATACTACAGTGAAGTCAATGGATAATATGAGAGGATTTACAATGATGATAATGATGATTTACAATAATGATGATGATGATATAACCTAGGGGATTCCAGAAACCAAAATAATTCTAGGAAATATTCCCAAGGGTATAATAATTCCATTTAACAGTACCTTCACATAAATATTTTATTATTTATATGCTGGGTTCCTGTTTATAGTGCATTTTTCTTTATTTAGATCCTTTTCATGAATGAGGTCGCAGGAGCTGGTCAGCTTTTACTCAGAAAAATTGTATAATAACATTTTGCAAAACTAGAGTTTCCAAACACTGTGGAAAAATAAACAAGTAGATAAATCTCCCAGAAAATCCTGAAAGGCAGTTTTTGAAAGGGTCAGGGCCTAAAAAATATTAAACCTACTCATTATGTTTTGTTTTTGCCAGAGTACTTTCCCTTGCTGTAAGGGAGTAGGACCATAGAAAAATAAACCCCTTAGAAATACAGAGTAAGCCAGACACATTCAGGGAACAGGAGCTCTCTGCCTGGCAGGAGCAGATGTACCTTTCTCAGATCAGAGAAGGGAGCAATGAGGGCTGTATGAGAATCTTTATTGTAGATTAACATCAGGGACTGAACAAACAAATCATAACGTGATCACCTCCATTGAAGAATGCATTTTCATTACACTGACTTTTATCGTCTCTGTAGCATAGGCACTAAGAAAGCTGTGAAGTGAAAAGAAAGACCATCTTTTCTAATTCCTGCAATGATAATGCTGTGGTAAAGGAGGACTCTTTTGCCAAAGAGGAAGGTGAAGGCACTGGCAAAGGAGTTTAGTGGGATGCTTGAAACAGAATGGTTGTCCCATTTCACTTTTCACTATTCAGCTATTCTAGTTTTGGTTTCAGTCTTTATCCAGGGCAGATAATCTTGCTCAAGGATTTTGCCAGTGCAAAAAGCGTAGAAGAAAGGGGTCTATATTGGCTGTTGGCAGGTAAGGAGAAACCCTGATTTCATACTCCCCTATTTTTCTCTCTTTCATCTCTAATATGCAGTGGTTTTATCCCTTTTCACCCATTCTTACACTAAAGAATTTTTACAAGTGAAGCCAGAAGCATTTTGGAAACCATCATAAAAGCCCAACACACTTTAGTATAAAGTGAAAGGCAAGTTTGCTACTTTATGGTGAGTATCAATAGATTGCAAGGGCTTCCTGGGACAATAAACTAGACTCCAAGACAGACCAGTGAAGAGATATTCAGAAGCATTCAGCTGAAAGAATCAGGTATACTTTCAGCTTCAGTAAACACTAGTATTTCATAACAACACAGATTGTTTTCCAGAAGCTTGGAGTTGGTATTACAATAAGGAGGTAAAAAGAGAAAGATTAATTTACCATAAACTTATATGAAGTCTCTGATCTGAAATTAAATTTGATGCTCATTACAAAACTTATTGCAGTGGGGAAAGAATTTCAAAGGGGGAGTTGAAATGGGGTGATAGTGCAGTTTCTTGAAATTTTCCACTGCTAAAAGGTATTTCAAAGAGTGGCTTAATTCACTGTTACAGAAACTACAGAATGGGTTAAAACTTCATCTAGAAATGTTCTTGAATCTTTTCATATTAAGACACACCTTTGAAAGTCACACAAAGTGAGAAAACCAAAATTAGGAGGCCAGAAGTTCAAAGTAGAGTACCTTAGAAGACTGAATAAAGAATTCCTGGAGGTTTTATAAATCTGTTAGCAGTGTCCTACAGGGCCATTAACTTTCAATAAAAGATATAAGAGATGTGCTGGATCTCTGGAGATTGGTAATGGGATGTATAGCATTCACCTCTAGCTTATTAGGTCAAATCCAGCCCATGCTAAAAGAGGTCTTTCTGATGCTGGTGTCAAAGTTGGTGGGTCAGCTACAGTTCTTTTCTAAGTCCCTCAACTTTAGTTATTGTTATCTAAGCCTCATGCCATGAGCACGATCTACACAGAGTGATGTGATTCTCTTGAAATAGGTCATGAGAGTCTGCATTTACAGTGATTGCACCACTTGGCATTGTACTTCTCCAGAGAGAGAGAGACAGCTATTACCACTCATCCTGATACTTCCAAACCAGAACCATACTGTATTTAAAAGTAAAACATTTTGCTAAAAAACAAACACATCCCCACTCCCACCCAGTTATTTAGCAGATATCTATTAACTTTTCTACTAAGTTTGTTCGGTCTCCACTATCACTTAACTTTCAACCCCTTTTCTCTACATTCTTGGGGAATATCTCATTTAAAGGCTCCTCACTCTAAATCATAAACTTTCACAGGTTCAACTCACTCTTAGCATGTTTTTTGATTGCTGGTTTCTTCAGCTGCCCTGTAATTACCTGTGAGTGTTTGTTTGGAGGCAATTGTGACCATTGTGTTACTCCACTGCTTGCTTCCATCAGCATCACCCTCTTAGCTAAAATCAATGTAGTGATATAGAAAAATATCCATCAACCCAAGATAGGAATGAATTACTGTCATATTGACCATCTCTCTCATAGTGTTCAACACAGTATTACACCTTTATATCCATAGGTAATGCATAACATCACCCCCTAATTTCCTATAACGTGCCTGGTTGGCTTTAAGGTAATTTCCAGAGAGTGAGAGATGTCTTCTTTACAAAGTACAACACCAGGCAGCCAACCTTGCTGATAATAGCAAAGAATGCTTCAGTAGCACTTGTCACTTCTGAAGTGATTACATCTTAAGTCCTAGTGGGAAAATGGAGGATGGATAAAGTCAGTTGCCACCCTCTGTGCTGTTAGTCCTCAGCGGACTTCATGTTCAAGGGCTGTGATCCATGAATCATTATGGTGCTAATCACTCACATAAATGTACTACAGAACAGTAAAAATATAAACATAAAAGCTCATTTTGAGCTTATAATGATAAGCACTCAAGAATTAAATAACATCAAGATTAAAAATGTTTGAACCTAATTTGCATCCAAACTCTCCTTTGTGCAGATGCATTATCATACCGTCTTTAATTACATGGCAATATGATGTTTCTTCTGCAAGATTTTCATTAGGAGTAAATCTGATAAACTGAGGAATCTTGCTTGTTTAGTAGACTTCCATTGAGCAGAAAATCTCAGTAAATGCTACAAACAAATTTAAAAAGCTTCCTATCATAAGAGTAGTTGGATTCTACAGAGATTATAAGCCCATGATGGTTTCAAGTAAAATAAAGAAAAGCAAACCAATTAAAAATCAATATAATTAAAATCTTGATACCAGTCCAGAGGAAGGAGTGATTCCAGTGTATTTCAGAATTAAAATTTATCTATAGGTGAGCCTGGTTAATGTGGTCATTAGATGCTGAAAAGCTTATTTTATTTGTAGAATAATATTTTTTTTTACTTGTTTCCCAATACTTAACTATGTAAACAATATTCTAATTTAGGTTTGCTCTTCTGGTGCTCTTTAAAATAATGACTATTGCATATTTCAAGTGATACTATTTGCACTAAAATCTAAAAGCCCAAATCAGGAGTCTCCCACTCATTTCATGGCCCCTTTAAAAAGTTTTTAAAGCGCTACAAGCTAAATGTACACCATGCCCATCAAGGAACCTTTTCTCCCATAAAACAAAACATAGCAAGTTCTGTCAGGACCATTGAAGGGTATAGGAAACACTATCAGATTACTGGTAGCCTTTTGATATAAGTTCCTTATGGATTATGGTCAGTTTGTCTGAGAAATTGCCTAGTTGTTCTATATCCAAACTCATTGCATTTTGCAGCTATTTGGTGGTCCATTTACTGTTTGGGAAATTAATAGCTAAGTGCCTTCCATCAAAACATGCAGCAGTGAGATGACTGAAGAAATATTCAGTTACATGGTCACACAGGAGCCATTGATTGTCCATCATGTATAAGTGCCAATGAATGAGTATAAACATTTTACAAATATACTCAGGCACTTTTACTGCAAACTTAGGAACATGCATAGAAGAAGGCATAAGCTATGTGCACTTAGATCATCTCCCTGAGGGGTTTGACTGGTCTTGTGACAATCCCCTTCCCTTCCCTTCCCTTCCCTTCCCTTCCCTTCCCTTCCCTTCCCTTCCCTTCCCTTCCCTTCCCTTCCCTTCCCTTCCCTTCCCTTCCCTTCCCTTCCCTTCCCTTCCCTTCCCTTCCCTTCCCTTCCCTTCCCTTCCCTTCCCTTCCCTTCCCTTCCCTTCCCTTCCCTTCCCTTCCCTTCCCTTCCCTTCCCTTCCCTTCCCTTCCCTTCCCTTCCCTTCCCTTCCCTTCCCTTCCCTTCCCTCCCCTTCCCTTCCCTCCCCTCCCCTCCCCTCCCCTCCCCTCCCCTCCCCTCCCCTCCCCTCCCCTCCCCTCCCCTCCCCTCCCCTCCCCTCCCCTCCCCTCCCCTCCCCTCCCCTCCCCTCCCCTCCCCTCCCCTCCCCTCCCCTCCCCTCCCCTCCCCTCCCCTCCCCTCCCCTCCCCTCCCCTCCCCTCCCCTCCCCTCCCCTCCCCTCCCCTCCCCTCCCCTCCCCTTCCCTTCCCTCCCCTTCCCTTCCCCCTTCCCTTCCCCCTTCCCTTCCCTGTTTTATTCTTTTAGTTTTTCATAGGCATCTGGAACAAATAATTTTACACCTTTATAGGAAAACTACTGTCTTCAAGAATATGTTCTGAAACAACATGAGTTTTTTTTTAATGTCTTAAAAGTATGCTTCAAGTACCATAGTATATTCCAGGCAACAGAAGCTGGTGGGAAAGCTGAAAAGCTCATATCTAAGTCCATCTGAATTAACTGACACTGTTCAGATCAGGAAAGGCCAATTTTAATACAATTATTTATATATTTCTGGAAGAAATACCAATTTTAAAAGATGTGTAATGTTTTAGTTGGGGAAATAGAAGAGATTGTTCTCTTTAACGAGCAGTGTGAATATTTTTTTTATAATATCAGTTCAAAAATTGAGGTCTCCTTTTAATATCTAAAATCATCATTTCAACTGAAATATCAAAGTTTTACAAGTTTTGTTTCCACAGAAGTACCTTTATATTGTATATAAAAGTATTTTATTTACCACCAGTTTTTTCCAATTCATCCTGTTGAGGCATGTAAATGTGATACAGTAAGAAAATACAGTATCTTATTTATAACACAGATGCAAGAATTTTATTTTATCAGATGTCTCCAAATATAAGATAAATTTTAAGTTAGATTAATATGTCAGTGCGTACATGCAAAAAAGACCCCCAAAAAACTTACTCTGCTGCTGTGGTTTCTCATCTTCAATTGACCTGACACTCAGCTCTTGACAGCACATACTATATCCATACCTCTGCCACCAGAAAACCTGTCAGTTATGACTGTTTACACATGGTTGTAAATTCGGGTCACATAAATGACCAAGGAAATATTTGCCCCTTGCTTGAGAATACAAAATAAACATTGGAAAATGAAAGCTTTAAGCATTTCACAGCATTTATTTTCCCTTTCATAAATTGGTTCTAGAAAAGCTCTTATTGTTTGTATTTTATTTCTTCTGATACATAGGACCCTTTCACCACAGAACAAGCTAATAGAACTGTAAAAAAGGAACATCTCCAGGAGTTACCTGTGACATCAGAACAAAAGATCACTCAGTTACACTTAAGGAAAAAGAATCATTGTGGTTTAGTGAAATCATGTCCTGGAAACCCAGGTAGCGTAGAAGCTGTGATTTCCAGGTACCTTGCCTATTTCCCTTTGCGTGAGTCTGACAGCAACCAGCAACTGAAATTGGACATTCACTTTCTTGTGAATTGAAAAGACTCTGGAAGTTGAGATCCCAAATTTCTGTAGGTCACAGCTCATGACTGAGAAAAGCGATGTGCTTCAACATCTTCACTAACTGTGTATTACGAGGGCTGTGGTGCTCACCCAAAGTTGTTAAATTCACCTTGCAAACTCTTTAAAGACATTATAGATGCGTAACCAACTCTAAGGACAATTAAGAAATACAGGTGCAATTGCCCATGGAATCTGCATCTGGCAGCTTCCCGAGTACTGGTAGGGTTGTGCCAACTCTGCAGGACTGACTTTGGCTGACAAATTTCAGATTGACTTTGGCACCTGTGGGAAAAGTAGAAAGCAAAAAGGGGGTTAAAAGTAAAGAACAGGAGAATTTTTTTGTTTGCTTGTTTGGTTTGGTTGGTGTGTGTGTTCTTTTGGTGGTTTTTTTTGTTTATTTTTTAAATGGTAAACTAACTGTATGTCAAAAGGCAGTAATATTAATCAATCATAGCTTAAAACTTAAAAGTCTATTGAAAATTTAAGAATGCATGCCAAGTGCTTAGATATGCCAATGTAGTTTTCCTGTTTTCCATGCACAAAGCTGTCAAACCCAATTAGACTGCAACAAGAAGGATTGGCCACTGCACTGAAAAGATTTGAGAGAGTCCAAAATTACAGAGCTGGACTGGACAGGTGTCATGGATCTGCTTCTTCTGTTTTGAGGGGGTGTTGTCTCTGAAAACTTTATTTCTCCCTTATCTCTAAAGGTGGGAAGGAATTCTTAATGATCCATAAAAGAAGTGGAAATAATGGCTTGCTGCATAGTCTGAAAAAACCTTTGGTATAAGTTTATTTGCAGCATATAGAGATAGTATGTAACTTGCTTGTTTATTTGTTAATTTTTTTGTCATCTAATACAATAGACATTTCCACCTACTCTGCGTTGTTTCTTCTTCCAAGCCTCACTGATCCTTTTTGTTTGTTCTTGCAGAGGAGTCCAATAAATTTGTTCTTTTTTTACACTCTGTTCTACTGAATTCAATACTAATAGCTCCATTCGTCTTTTCTCAGGCTGCTCTGTTTGACATCTGGAGAATCACTCTTGTGTATCGCTGTCTAGATATAAATAAGCACGATGTTTGTTAAGTCTGCAAAGTTAACCACTCAAAAGTTAGAAGATAGTAAACTCACAATTGTCTTTCAAAATGTTTCAAGTAATTGTCTTTTTAAATGCTTGAATGTTCAAAGCATTTTCTTGTGTACACATTACCAAAGAGTTTTACACTGATACCACTTTTTAAATAAGACCCTGAATCAATTGAGTGAAATCAATACCTTTTTATTTATGTAGCATGAAGTTATTCACGATTCAAATCCCCCAGTATAGAGTTATTAATTTATCCCTGAATGGACTAATTGTGTTTTCATCAGAATACAAAATATCTCGATCTTTCTTGGACATTAAAGAATGTATTTTCATGACAGTACAATAAGATCAATCAGTATTGATTCCATGCAGGGGCCTAGGCAGAAGTGGCACAGGACAAGGTACCACTTACTTGGTATGCCCTTTTTGAAACATCTAAGTCATGACTCTCCAGAACATTCAGGAATTACATCGTGCTGAGCAAATTTTGTGCCTTTTATCTCCTGCCATCAAAAAATGGGAAGGATAGAAATTCTACTCATAAAGTGAAATGTGAAATATTTTTGAAAAACATATGCTAGCTTAAAATGTCAGACTTTGTTGGAGTTGTTGCACAGGAGTGGCTAAAAGTTCTGGGTGAATACAAGACAGTGCACAAATGTAGAGTCATGATGGATTGTACAAAGAAAAATAGAAATCCCTAAATTATAAAAGTAAAATTAGGTTATCTTTCTTTAATATTTTTTTAAATGTTAAGCCCATTTAAATTATAAATTTAAATGAAAATGAGCTCTTTGCTTTCAGTAAAAAATGCACAACACTAGATCATCCAGAAAGGGAAATAAAAACAAAAGCAGCACAAAAAGGAACATTGGAAGATACACAGCTTGGAAAATTACATCTAATCAATTGAAGTGTGGCAAAGTAATGAATGACTAAAATCAGGGTGTTTTAAAGGGGAGGACTAGTTTATCTTTGTTGTTGCCTGCTATAAAATTATCACTGAAAGATAACATTTTGTTTTGTGTTTCCATACAAAAGAATTTTATGGTTTCCAAATCAACTGATCCAGCTGCAATGAAATGCTGATGTCTCTGTACTGTGTGCTGTTTGAGGAAGGGATAATGAACTTTTAATTTCTTATAACGATTAATTGCAACTTCCAGCCTGAAAAATCACTGTTGTGTGGCATTCATTCTTGGTGTGCACAAGTAGTATATAAAGTATTGTCATTCCAATTTAAATTCCACTGTGCACCTACTTAAAGTCTGTAAAACTTTCTTTTTTATACTCCTGATAACTATACTTTGCATTGGGTGAATTCATTGCTTTCACTTGGTGGTGGTGGTGGGGAAAATACAGAAAAACTTAGAGATATTTCTAATTTATAACTGATTCCAATTCTCTTTGTTTTCTGTTACATTCCAGCTGATTTTCTGCTGCATAGTGGATCAACAACGATTTTTAGAATCATTTCTTATTGACATTTAAATAGCTAGAAACTAGTAAACTTCCTAACCCACAGAAATTTCCCCACCAATTTGGATTTTGCACAAACATCTTGCTCTGACTCCATCTTCAGTCTAGTTCTTTCGTCTCCTTTTATTTCCCCTGCAGCAGAGCAATTTTGCAAAAGGCTTTCTACAGGCTTACTTCCCGAGGAAAGATTGCTTTTACATGCTGTGTCCATGACTTAGATTTAATGGTAGCAGCAATGATAATGCCAAGACTTAATTCAGACACTGTAGCTACTGTATGTTAGCTATCTTTCACTTCCTTTCTTTTACACACAAGAGGTTTGTAAAACTGTGGGCATTCTCCTTCAGAGTAAAAAACAGTGTTGGTGAATCAAGGCTACTACAAAGTAATGTGAAAACCTCTACAGTGGATGGAGAAGTACATAAGTAATTTCTTCAATTCCTGCATTATATTTCAATGATCAAGTTCAGGCTCACTCTGAATGTGTTGTCATTTTTGCTGTGCATGCCCATTCTGCAGAGAGCAAAAAAACTATTGGTATGGAGGCAGAAGTATTGTGACATTCCCTTGAAATGGGAAATACAAACATATTACTATTAATGGCCATTTTCCTATCACACCTGGTTCCTTACTTTTCTGGCTTTATTTAAAGCATCTTAGGGCATTTGTGTCATATCCAGAAACAAATGTCTTCATTATTTCTTAATTTAAATGAATAATTAATGAATTAATGAATCCATTTAAAATTAAATACTTTTTAATAATCCTTAGGGTAATCTTGTTTCTGTGCATCCCTGAATAATTTACAGTGTGATAGAAACCTGCACAGTAACTGTGACTATTGAACTTCCAATAGGTCCTTGGGTGTGTTCATGTTTGCAGGTGTTTGTCCTAAAATTCATAGCTGCTGCTTCCCTAGCAGGGAAAGAAAAATACATCTAAACAAAAGCTTGGCCTGTGATAATTTAAACCATGAAGTAGAGATAACATTGAGGAGAAAACCTTGCTATCATTAGAAGAATGTGAAGAGTGATGTAGAAAATCATGTAAGATACAATTTGTTGAGTTTGAAGGAAAAATTTAAACAGCAAAACCCTGACTTTGCAAAGAGGCCCTAGATTTATACCTGACAAAACCCAGTATAAGGAAACAGAGCAGGGCAAGGAGTCACAGAGTAACAAATCCTTTGGCATGCATATGCCTCCCAGCTGTATTTAATGTCTATGTAAATGTAGCACATGATGTTCATTCAGGTTGATTTCAATATTACTCTCATTGATAAAACAGCATGGTCTGTAGGCAAACCTGATATTGACATAGGCTGTATCGCTACTAGCAGAAGAAATAGTGCCAGAGAATGCTTTTGGCCACTGGAAATCTGTATCTTCTATACAGTTAAATTTTTAGGGTGATCTATGGCACATTTTTGCCATTGTCAACTAGCACTTGCACCAGCCTCTCCTGGACAATAGTAGGGAATGGATCCAGGCCAGATCATTATCCATAAGCGGTTTGTGTGTGACCATCATCTGTTGCAGGGTTAGAAAGCTTGACGTTGCAAATGTAGACCAGTGCTGGAGGGCAAATTTAAGCATACTGACAAATTTCTAAGAATTAATAACAAAAGTTGTTGAGATATTGTCCTGGGGTGACTTTATGATACCGGTATCCCTAATCGTCTGGTTTATGTTATATATTAAGTTCTGCACCTTTAAGACTGGCTCTGAGAGCAAGAGAGGGGAAAGAAGAAGCGCGCAGTTTGTGTTAAAGAAAAACATCACTCTCACACATCCCGCTCCTGGACTGTGTTGTCTGCAGCACGGACAGACAGCGGGACAGAGCTTCTCTCTGGCTTTTAGTTAGTTTTAGCTAGCTGAGGCAGAAGAGTTCCCTAGACCTTTGTTTTTTCCCTTTTTTCCTGGATCTGTGCAAGCCTGCTCTGGACTGAACACCCAGCCAAACCCCGGGAGCTCACGCCTGTGGCCAACCGGGGCCTGGGCCTCGGCACTTTCCAGCGCCGGAGGGACTGATAAGAACCTGAGCAAGCTGAGCTACACCACATGAAAAGGACTTTTCTTCCTAGATTTGCCATCCCATCGAACAGCAAGAGGTTTTATTATTTAATATTATTCAATTTCTGTTAAATAAACAGCTTTTTCCACTTCTCTCCAAAGAATTTTTTTTCTTTCTTTTCCTGGACCAGAAAGTGAGGAGGGGCATTTCCCTGGGGAAATCCCCATTTAGAGTTTTCCTCCCTAATTTGCCCTAAACTAAGACAGATATTGAGACAACGGGCTCAAGAAAAGGGTGATTTGTGTTCTGAAACTTTGTGGAAGTTCAAAAACCTGTCTTTGTTGTTCATCTTGTAACCTGACTTTCTCTGAAATTATATCTATGAATTTAAATGGAAGGGGGGGAAAAAAAGAGTCAGGAAGATACATCTGCTTACCTGTTCCTGTATCAGGGTTTCAGCATCTCAGTATCATCATCTCCAAGGAGGCTGGACCAGATTAACCCCAATGTGGTCCCTCCTAGAATATTCTGTGATCTTCTAAGCAGAACTTAATTTGTCAATTACAGGCTGCAAAATTGACTTTGTGAAGAACTGTTGGCAGACACCAATCACAGCACATAACTGTGAGACAGGACCAGTTCCAATTTATAACAAAAGCTATCCTCATGCACCCTGCAATTCATCTTAAGGGCATTCCTGCCCATGTGCACACAAAATTTCACAGCTAGAGAAATCTAGAGAAGATAACTCTGTCCCATTTTGAAAAACAAATAACCTGGGTTTTGTTTTGAATATGACCCTTTGCATTACAGGACCTTGTGAAAGACACATAATCTAAAAATCTTTTGAGTAGCAAAAATCATTCAACTCTTCTTATGCATGTAGATCATGAGGATCACATTTGTGTCATATTTACCTCCACACAAAACAGCTACAATGCAAAATATTAAGAAGTACTTCAGAAAGTTACTTCACTTAAATAGAAGAGCTTTGACGGCAGCCTGAAAAATATTTGAAAATTTTAGCAAGAGATGTATCATGAAAAAGATCATTATTTTCCCATCTGTTTAGCTAGCAAATCTTGCTCACCATCTAAAGTTCTAAATGATATTACAGATATGAATATAACTCCCTTTTCTGTTCACATTAATTGATTTTCATTTTGAAGGCTTATGAAAAGTGTGTAGTTCTCAAGTAAGCCTGAGACAAACATATGATCAAGAGCCAGATCAGAAAAATGGCAGTTTAGTACATAAGGCATCCCTAGCTGTTGCTGCGATTTTAGAAGAGTAGAGAATTATTTCAATGTCTTTGTAATGTGTGTAATGTAATAACTGATTGGTTTCCCAAACAGGACACTGGAAATATATTACATAGGCTCCTTTATTAGTTACCTGATTCAGATTTCATGTCTGAAAATTAAACCTGTTCTCATTAAACTGCAGTTCAGATTGGAAAAGTGAGAGCAAAAAGAAAACCATAGGGATCCCATGTTCACAGTCTCTCAGCTATTTCACAGGAGATCTGTTCCCTTTTTCCTAATTGCTACTTCTACTGAACATACCATTGAGATCTGAAATTCAAGTTTCTA
Organism: Poecile atricapillus; assembly: GCF_030490865.1. Lineage (NCBI taxonomy): Eukaryota > Metazoa > Chordata > Aves > Passeriformes > Paridae > Poecile > Poecile atricapillus. Next base: position 48,667,438 of record NC_081251.1, on the reverse strand, counting down.
TCTGTCATTATTAGAAATATAGAAAACGTGCACCCAGAAACTACTTAAACTAGCGTGCATGAGAGAGGAACCTGTATATTTTACTTGTGGGGATTCTCACTAACAAAAAAGATGGCTGTACAGGCTTATTTAGCAATAAAGAAATGCAGTGCTGGATATCCTAATATCTAAATATGTTTGAAAATTGTCTGTGCTAAAACTCTGTCAATTGTGAAATTATCACAGACAGAGAACCGAGTCTCTAGTGTAGTTTACAGAGAAGTTAGATTTTCATTCAGTGTTACTTACAGAGTTTTTTAGTAAGCACAGCAGAACTTCTCCTGGGTGGTGAATCTGAATACAGAGACCTAAAGTACAAGTGAAGCACAGAATCACAGAATCAAAGAGTCAATTAGGCTGGAAGACCTTTGAGATCATTGAGTCCAAAATATGCCCTAACACTACCATGTCAATGACACCATGGCACTAAGTGCCACATTCAGTCTTAAACACATCCAGGGATGGTGACTCGCCACCTCCCTGGGCAGCCCATTCCAATGTCCAGCCATCCCCCTTCTGTGAAGAACTTCTTCCTAATGTCCAACATAAAGCTCCCCTGGCACATGATAAAATGTCATCAAGCTCCCATCCAATTATCTTACAAAGATGATGAATCCTGGCAGTCTACAGTTTACAATATATGTCTACAGTCTACTGTATTTTATAGTACTAAGTACTAAAGTACTAAAGTACTATATACTACTGTGTTTGCTCTTTCCTCTCCCCCAGCCCCATAGGATAGTGACTATTAAAAAAGCAGTCAAAAGAGAAAAAAACGTACTCTTTTCTGACTGTAAAAGTGGGACTATTGCATCTTTGTTGTTCTAATTGTTAGTTGCTCTAAAAAAATTACTTATTTTTCTCATGGCTTTATTACATATTAGCAAGACCTGCTTAGATGGCACTAGAAAATGTTTCAGAAAAGCAGCTTTGGAGTCCTTTCACTGATCTCCCTGATGCTTTTGGTTGGTAAAGCCCAAATTGTTCCTCATGTGCTACATGTGCTCCAGCAGAACATCCTTGTGCTATGAAAAAGTTCAGAATAATTGATTCCTGTCTTATTTAGAGTTATTAGTAGAAAGCATCTGTGGAAACAATGCAATTGTCAAGTTTTGTTTCCTTCTTCTCTCAGCCTGCAATTTTATTCCCAATTTTACAATAAAACTTCCTAGACTCAGAGCTAAGAACCACATTTACCAGGAGAGGAGGAGTCTGTATTTAATCTTTTATAATTGAAAATGTAAAAGATTTTACACTTCCTATTCCAAAGAATATGTTTATGGCATAAATACAAGCTGCTTTTCTCCTCTTCCCAGAAAGAAGAAAGAATTTTTTTCCTAGTCAAATTTTTTTGAACTCCCAGGCTTCAAAAGTATCCAGACTGTAGCTTAGTCTGTAGTAAACTGATTGTGTGAGCAGGAATCACTATCTACTTTATAAACCTGGAGATTTTCTTTGTTGAAGGAGAAGATTTTGATATACATGCCGATGGAGATTTTGCTCTGAAGTCTCTGAAATTAAACATTAGCCTCACATTTCTCTCCTACTTTTCTGTATACCCATATTCTAATTATGAGTATTGTGTAGACTGTCTTAGTGCTGGCTGGATGTCTCCAAGTCATGACTTACGCTTACACACTGTCTAGTCTGAGTCTCTTTATTTTACCCTTTAAATTTCCATTATGACATGCACTTTTTGCTTGCTGCTTGTGTATAAAAGTACCTCACTTTGTGACGTTTTTATATGCAAGAATTTTATAGGAGGGAGAGGAGTAGGAAAGGAGATGCTGATACATAATTCTACGCTGTTTGAAAGCCAGTTCTTTCCTGCTTAATAGCAAGCAGATGGCTAACTTCCCTTTTACTATTTTATTTTCTTGGGCATGCTTGTGTCGTCCTATACATTATAAGGCAGTAGCTGTATGTTTGCTCTTCCTGCAGAAGAGATTGACAGACTGGATTTGTGTGTGGCATCTCATTTTATTCTACTATCATCTAACTCCTTTCTAATTTTGTCCTATTTGATTATTTTTAATTAGTTTCTCTGCATTTAATTGCCAGTTCTCCTATGTTTCACTGCTCTGTGAACACTGTGAACGCTTATGAATCCAGTGGTGAAACGATTCTTAACTTTAATAATGCAAGGTCAAGACATTGCTAGTGTCTGCTATTAGAATATTTGATGTACTACAAAATTTAACAAAGATACTCTTAATACTGCAGTTGCAGGTTCTTACTAGGTTTTGCTACTTTTTAGGCAGCAAAAATAGCTATTTTTTTTTTTTTTATGGAGAACCTATGTGGATTTTGATTACTGTAAAATCTGTGTTACTGAGGACATCAGAAAACTCTGACTATGTTAGGTGCCGATATAAAGGTCTTTTTTGACTGCTGTTTAAAATAGCTTGTTTTTTAACTGATCTCATAGCTGTCCTACTTTTATGTAGTTGTTATTAATATTGTTGTATGATAAAGCTCTGTAAAATGGGATGTCAGCTACAGGTAGATATCTTAGCTCCTGGTACCTCTTCACCTTTGCCTTTTTGGCCTGGCTTAGATTTTTCTGAAGATTTCATGCTGGAATTTTATTATATCTTTCTTTACCTAGGAATACATGAACCATTATTTGTAATTTCTGCGATATTTTTTGATTCTAATTACTAATGAAGAGGTGAATTATAAAGAAGGAAAGGCTCAGAAGAATAAACTGAGACAAAACACCTCTGCACATCTCTTAGCCTCATTACTGCTGCTCCTTCTGTGCTTAAACTCAATATGTTGATAACCATTCTTTACACAATTTTCCTTCATTGTGCTCATAATGCTGTGGAATCACTTTCCCCTTAATGTGAATTGCTGCTGGTATTACCTTCTGATTGCTTGCTGTCTGCACCCTGTGTCTGTTTTTATTATGTCTAAAATGAGCAGGTTTTTTGTACCATCCTAACACCTTGCTCTTTTCTGGGTTCACCTAAAGCATATTAAGATCTACTAAGAACATTGAAATTACTATAACTGTTAATATTACTGTTCACTGTAAGAGAACTGGAACACAGTACTGAATTTTAATACCCATAACTTTGATATACCATCTCCTATATTCCATTTACTATGTTTCTTCTTGACCCTGGCATTTCCTAATCAGGAAAAGAGGGAAATTATTGATGGAAGTGTTATCTAAGAATTTCTAACATTTTTTGTCAAATATTTAAGCAAATAAAAAATGCTTTTATTGATGGCCATATTTTGCTTGGGAAGCATTCATTTTGTTTACTCATGACAAAATTGAAATATTCCTAGAATTATGTTTAAAATTTTGAGATTCATTTTTGATTAATGACCAAAAAGGATAATCTAGCCATCAAACATTTTTTATAACATTACATTACTGTATGAAAACAATGTAACTACCATATCCATGCTCAGCATAGATAATGGCAAGGAGTTTGTTGGAGAATGTATTTAAATTGAACATGCATTTTGTTATCGTGAAAACTGGTTAAAACTAATGAATTTCTTCTACTGCTTTGCAGGAGACTTAAAGGGACAGCAACATTAGTCACAATTACTTACAAAAATCCTCTCAGTACTGAATTAGCTTTCCATGAAAGTAAAGAAAGCTAGTTTAATTTACTTTCAGATTGTGTCTATGATAGTGATTTGAGACAATTGTTTCCTGAATGTTATCACACAAAAAATATGGGTAATTTGAAGGGACTGATAAGCAAAGCTGTAAGCTTCCATAATCAAATGCACAGTATTATATTTTGCTTTACAAGGAAGAATATTTCTACCAAAATTCAAACAATTATGAATTGTGACTTCTCTTTCATTATTCCTTATAAAAACGTCTCTCTTTTACAGAGATCCTGCCATTATGCATTTTCTTTTCTAAACCAGCATGTGATAAATGTTTTTATAACATCAGATTTCTGTAGGAAAATCATAGCTCTATTTTAACTGAGAGATATTTTTCATGACAAAAGAAGAGGGATTGAGATTTTAATAACAAGCAATAGCAATGTGAATTCTAGGGACGTAGTTAAAATAATTATATGATACAATAATTATTTAAATGGTTAACATGCTAGCCAAAAATTCATTCAACAGTTATTTATTACAAAACTGAAGCAAAGTGATAATTAACAGAACAAGTCTGGCAAATGTTGAAATCTACAGTGATATGTAGATTATTATCTATATAATTTATCAATTCTTGACACTATAAAACAGATTGCACAGGCTTCTTACATGGCATAGAAAATATTTAGACAACCAGGATGAGCTGAAGGACTTATGAAGTTCTGCATCATCCAGCACATGAGCTCTTGCATATGGGCAGTTGAAAACCATTCAAAATAAGGAGAACTTAAGGCTCCCATCATTTAAATAGAAATTATTATTCTAAATACTTTCCCCCACTTAATTCACACACAAAGTATAAAATTCTGCTATTTCAGTGTCTTCACACTGGCTTTGCAAGATGGAGTTAACAAGGAAGCCTCACAGTTCACGTTTCCCAAGCTGCGATATCTATAAATGGGTGCTGTCTGCCAGCATGTTGCAATCAATCTTGAGAGATTTTAGTGATTGTGCTCCCAAACCACCAAAACCTGTAGAGCCAAGCTTCCCCTCTCCAAGATCCTTGTATGTCCTGCTCACTGGAGAATTCACTAGTGGAGGATCAGTGCCCAGACAGTCAGCAGAAAGTGGGTCATAGTCAGCCAAGTCATGGCATGTGCAGCCAGACTCGCCAGCTGAGTCACAGTTCCCATGGCAAGATGAATTTTGCAAGGGGAACGTATCTTTTGAGTTATAATTTGAATTCTATGACACTGAATATAACAGAAGCCAAATTGGGCCAAATCTATGGGAAATGCCATGTTATTAATGAAATTATATTTAAGAGTAATAATTATGTTTGCTTAATTTAAGAGTAATAGCTGTTTATCTTGCAGAAGGATATGACTTTTTTTTTTTCTTCAGTACAGGAGCACAGTAACACATGTCTCTGCTCTTGGAAAGCCAGAGTAATGGATTGCATATATCTGCATGAACACATGCTCTGAAGCCTATTTCCAAACTGCATAACTTATAGAAAAACACAGTTAATAGCTGTTGCACTTGGTTGTTGCACTAGTGTTGGTTGGGGTAGAGATAATCTTTTTCATACTGTGAATACTGTCTGGTATGGGGCTATGTTTTGGAATTGTGCTGGAAACATCAGGGATGTTTTCATTATTGCTCAGCAGTGCTTCCACAGAGTCAAGGCTTTTTCTGCCTTTCCACCTGCCAGAGAGGTGGGGATGCACATGGATCTGGGAGAGGACACAGCCAGAACTGCTGACCCCAGCTGACCAAAAGGATATTCCATACCAAAGGGCATCATGCTCAGCATACACAGCTGGGGAAATAAGGAGAAAGGATGGGATGTTCAGAATTATGGCTTTTGCTTTCCCAAGTCACCATTACATGTGTGGAGCCCTGTTTTCCTGAGCATGGTTGAACACCTGCCTGTCCATGGCAAATGGTGAATGAAAGTCTTGTTTTGCTTTGCTCATGTGTGAGGTTTCTGCTTTACTTATTAAACTGTCTTTGCCTCAACCTATGTGTTTTCTCACTTTTCTGGTTCTCTCCTCATTACCATCATGAGGGGAATTAATAAGCAGATGAGTGTGGCTTATTTGCAGGTCTAGTTAAACCATGATAGTTTCACATGTGTAAAGTGACAATCAAGACTTTTCTCTGCAGAGTGATGTGTTTCAGTAACATGACACTGAAAAGCTACTTCTTCATGAAAGGAAGTCCAGATGACTTTATAGGTCATAAGGAAGATGCAGAAGCATACTGCTTGGAATTTCTGGATAATACAATTCTCTGCCTGAAAAGCCCATTAAAGAGTGAAACATCAAGCAGCTAAATAATCCAGGTAAATTTGCAGAGGTAGCATGTTTTCAAGATGCCATGTCAGTTGATTTTATAAGAAAAACTACTGGGCCAGAAACACTTCTTTGAAAGAAATTGACCTGAAAGAGAGCACCTTCTGCTGTTTCTTTATTCATCTGTAAAATACTAACCGTGAGTTCTGCTGCTCTAGACAAAGTTTCTCTGTTTGTGAAAATTTCAAATGAAACTGTGAAACCTAATTTTCAAATAGTTAAAAGCTGGACACAAGGTCCCAGGGTTTTACATGTAGCGCTCAGGTACGATTATATGAAAGAGCCATGCAGATAAATATTTGTGTTCCAAAATTGTCCTGGATTTATTCTAAAAACACAGAATATATATCTTTGTGTCACTGAATCAAACACGTACCTATATGGATACATACCTAAATTTACATGTCTGTATTTATAGACATACGTGGCCCTTTCTAATTTTAGCCTGATTATATCAGAACTGCATAGTAGCCTGTGATTAGTCAGACTATGCTCTTCCTGTTTTACTTCTAACGCTTTCTCTCTTTTTTTGTTAATTTATTTATTTTCCAGTGCAGAGCACTGGAATGAGCCAAATTATTCTTATTCTGGAAATAAGTGGATAATTTAAACTTTAGTAAGTTAAGACACCTAACTGTTGCAGCAGCCTCCACTTTCATCTTAGTTTTCTGCATTAAATTGCTCTGCAGAGCAGCCTTTGTTTATTTCTCCCATCCTATTTGTAGGGGAAATCTATGTTTTGACCAGAAAAACAACCATCTTATTGTTTTTTTGTCATACTATGCTTCTTCTTGTGTTTAAAGAAAAAGGAAAAAAAATAAAGAAAAAAGAATAAAGAATAAAGGTATTTTGACATCTTGATTCTGATATTCCTGCTTCCAGTGGAGAAGATTCAGGGCTTCCTTCCTTCCTACTGGCAGGCAAAGGTGCATCTGGTACTTGGGACAATAGAAGTTCACAGCCAGATAACTATCCCAGTGAGCAATGAGACAGATTTGATTAGAGAAATATTCTAACTTCAGCAGATTTTACAAGCAAATATTTGAAATTGTTGAGCACCTACATTGCATAACTTATGCAACAGGGTAACATTGATAAAATGGGTGAGCACTTGTGGTATTTGACCTTTGTAGATAGAAAATAAAACTAATCACAGAAAATTGGAGCTCTGAACACAGTACTGGAAATAGATAAACTAAAGGTTTTCATGGAAGTAGTGTCATGTCTGTATTCTGTGTTTGTCTGAATGATCTGGAGGTGACAAAGCAGTATGTGAGTAGCGAAGTGCCACTCCATTTGTTTTCCCTGCTTATTCATTCCATCAGTCTTTGCCAATAATTTCTTTTTTTCTTCAATACAAACTGCAAACACTTCAATACCACTACTGTCTTTATATGGCATCTTTGTCTGAGGCATCTCAGTCCTCCCCACATCTGCAAATGCCACAGAATACAAACCAAAGAAATTTTTTGCAATATTGACCTTATCTATTTATTTATTTATTTATTTCCATCCTTTTAGGTAAGGGCAAAACAATCATTTTAGCTGTTAATTGTTTTGTGTGCAAATATGGTCTACCTCACTTGCAGCACAACCTGAAAGACGATTCCCTTATGAAAAGTTATTGACATTGCCACACATTGCCACATGAAAATTTGCTCCAAGAAAAGGACTTTTGCTTACCTATGCTATTTTTGTCGTGAACTGGGATGTATACATTTCAAAAACAGAGGTATAAATACGGGATTTTAAACTGGTAGGAATAAGAATAGTCTGAGAACATCAGCCTCCTGTCTTATTCCATAAATGTGAATGAAAACTGACATGCTGGGAAATAAGAGACTTAACTTTGTCTAGTAGAACTCATTTTCCACTGCTCCTTTTTATAGATCAGAAATAATTTATTTCAAAAGGAATTTTAAATTTTTCACATATATTGTGGACAAATTCAGTGACCATTATTTTTCTAAGATACAGATTTATGTCAAAAGAAAGCTGGAAACACTGAAAATTATCTGACTAACCATTTTTCCAGATGACAAAGAAGGGGACTCACGACTTCAGCCCCAGCCATTCATCTTATAAGATATTCATTCTTTGATTTTTTTTTCATTATTATGGCCCTTTAAAAATGTGTGTTTCGTATTCAGAATTTTCTCTTGCATTGAGAGGACATGAAGCTTTATTAAAGGTTTCAGTGACTTTATCAGCCATAAAATTTACCTGTGATCACTGAATATAAGGGAAAAGCTACTAACCCAGGCTGCTGATGAAATCAGATGAGCTATCTGATATTATCAGTGTAAATGAATACTTAGAAGAGACAGAAAGAGGGAAAATATTTTGTTCATATTTGTGCCTCAGAATGACTTGTTCAGACAATGGTTCACTCAAGTTTCTACTTAGTATTCAGTAAAAAGCGTTGCCAAGAAATTTTTTAAATAACTTCAGGCCTTTGAAAAAGTAATTTCAGTGTGGTTCACTGCATGAAAACAAAACAGTAAAATCTCTAGATGAGAGAAGTAATACTTTAACTTAATGAAACTTATATTAAAAATACTCCAGGTTTTCTAGTCCAGCGTCTTTACCATCTGTGAATTCAGATATTCCAGATGTTTGCACATAATATATCATGTTATGCTCAGTACTTTCTGTAGCAACGAACAAGAGTTTATTGATTTTTGTAAGACCTTTCTTAGAAACAAAGATGTAGACTTTAAACTACTTTTGAATAAACTTCCCCAGTAATGTATTAACTCTAAATGGTCCACAATTTAAATTGTTCACCATGATAAACATATCTGTCTAGCTCTTTGCATCAAACCCTTGTATTGACTAACAAGTCCTTTTAGCAGGATGATGGTGACCCTGTCAGGTAATTTTTCTATTGCTCAGTGCCTCCCTTGTTAGGAAGCCATTTAGAGCTTTCTGAAAAGGACCTGCTGATATTCCGTGCAAGTATTGTGTGAAATATGAATGTGAACATATGGATGACTCCTGTTAAATTTCACTACAAGTCATCTGGAAGAGAAGACAACGTATGTTTGAGTAAATACAGAATTTGGTTGGCAGTCTACTGTCATTCCAAAACCTAGGCCGTCTGGTGTCTGGGAAGCAGGGAAAGAGGCACATCCCCTGCGCTCAGGAGAACACCTTCACCAAACAGCACAGAATTGCACTATGTATGTAGTTCCAGATTGGTGAAAGACAGCTTGTTTGACATTCAAGGGGATGAAATAGCACCAAGAAGAGCTTTCTTGAGCTGCTTTCATCTTTGCCAGCTTGCAATGTCATCATGTATTTCTGGCAAATAGAGCTTGCATCAGTTCAGTTGACAGGTCCTCATGAATTTTAATATCTAAGCTCCATATTCATGTTAGGAGCATTAATGTTCCCTGAAGCCATTTTATTCTAGGAAGAATATACATATTTCAGAAATTACTTTCCATATATTTGTTCATGTGTGTTTCTGTATGTATGTGCCTACACCCACGTATAACATTGCTTAAACAGCAAATTTTTGCAAAAGTTTCAAATTATTTTTGTCTTGACAAAAGTAAAGTGGAAGCACTAATTTGTGTCTCTCATCCTCCAAATGGACAATATGTTTGGATTTTTTAAAATGAATTTGTGTTTTTCTTAGAGTGGAAAAGATCAAAAAGTTTGTTGGAACACATATAATGCAATATTAAATTCAGGTTACAAATGTGAGGACTGATCCCCAACTGGGATGAAATGACAAAGCTCCAATGGAGTAGAGAAAATGGTCTTGGCCTTATGCAAACAGAGATTACATCCTTTTCAAGAGGCAATGCTTTATGAAGAGGCAGCAAAAGACATAAACTCATGAAAATGGAAGTTGTTTCCCATTAAATTTGATGATTGAAGCACTTCGGAAAGTTAGATAAAACATCCATGCTCAGGAATATAAAAGGCATTATTAAGAATTTCCTCTTATGTTGCATTTAAGAAATCTGACAAATATTAAGAGGAGCAGAATTAAAACCACGCTCAGTTTTTCAAGTCACTTGATCATGAGGCTACCAAAGATTTTTTTTAAGATGCTTCTTAAATATCTTCAAATAGATTGAAGGAAAAAACCTAACCCCAAACCAACAAAACCACAGTCATTGGCCTATTCAGCTGTTTATTTACTGAAAACGAATAAATAAGAATTACTAATAAAGTCAATTATCTGTGTAAAGGGTATCAATTGCTTATAATATGAGATAGAATGACACACAGTATCATAAATTTTCTAAGTGAAAGTTGCATATAAAAAAGTAAAAAGTCAAGAGTCAAGTATATAACAATAGTGCAGAGTGCAAAAACATCTTTGGGAACACTTTGGTGAAAATGTTCCTACCCAGCAGTGCAATTGTTATAACCCTAAAATTGTTCATGAAGTAGGAATTCTTTCACGGAGTAATTTTGTGTGGGAAAGACTCAGAAAGAGCATTCTTTAAAGGAGAGATTTCCTTTCACCCAGCAGCGGACTTCCAACGCATCTCTCAACTCCTGCTTGTGCCAGGCTTTGTTCTGAGAGGAGGGAGAGGGCTATCAATCTCTACTGATTTTCCAGTTCACTCAGCACAAGCTGCTGAAATATTGAATAAAATAGAGAGTCAGACTCCGAGAAATGAATTTGTAGCATAGCTGTTATGTCATTTACGCTGTCAGTGAGATGTTCAAGTTCCAGTCCCATGTCTGTGACTACCTATGTCTTTATAAAACAATAGGTGCTATGTCTGTAAGCTCCAAAAGGGTTTGAAATACAGTCAAAACTAAGCATGGCTTTTCGATGCTCTTTGGATGCCCACACTAGGTGATAATGTGCAATAGATTGACATTATTATTATTACTTATTATTACTTATTATTACTTATTATTATTTATTACTATTTATTTTCTTAGTTGAGCTATTCATTAACTTGAAAATTATTTCAAGAATCTAAAATCAAATCATTCTATTTGAGATGGTATCAAATGTTTTATTTCAATTATAAGTTTAAATTGCAATTTATCATTCCCAGATAATAATTTTGGTGATAACAGTAATAAGTATCATTCAGGAAGCAATTTGTGTCAACCTGTTTTTCAGGGTTTGACTGTTGCAGCAATATCTTCTGTATGTTGGAGGTGGGAGTGCTGTAATAGTGGATTAAAGAAAAATGTTGTCAGAGATAAAATAATGAAGGAATCCTACTAGGATTTACTAAAATTTGTACAGACGAATGAAAAATCAAGTTCAGAATGTTGTCATAAACCCAAAAATCTGTCTTAAAGATTTAAAAGGGAGCTATAAATCAGTTACAAAGGATGAAGTTTTATTTAGCTTTTATGTAGCAGCTCTGAAGGACTGAGTCTGTTTTCTAATTAAAACTATAGGTAAAGATTAAAATAGCCTACTTTGACTTTGCACTTTCAGAGAGAGTATGGAACACAGTGTTTTTTAAAGTAATTTCTTTTGAAGGGAAAACAGATTTTTTGAACTGGTCACTAGAGAAGAATTATAAAATCATTTAGGTTGGAAAAAATCTTTAAGGACATTAAATCCAAACATAAACTTGGGACTGCCAAGTCCATCACTAAACCATGTACCTAAATTCCACATTTACTGGAGTCTTTTAAATATGTCCAGGGTATTGTGTCTCATGAGTAGAAATTTTAAGACATAGTGCCTACAATGGGGACAGTGGAGACATACTACCTATTTCAGGCACTGTAAATGATAGAATCATTATGGAATATTCAGGGTGCAAAAGACCTTTATGCTCCTCGAGTCCCACTGTTAGCCCAGCACTGCAAAGTCCCCCACTAAACTATACTACACTGAAACAGCTTGTAAATATTTTCAGAAACAGTGACTCCACCACTTCTGGGCAGCCTGTTCCAACTCTTGGCACCTCTTTGCATGAACAAATTTTTCTAAATACTCAATCTAAACGTTCCCTAGCACACCTTGAGGCCATTTTCTCTGTCTTGTTACTTAGGAAAAGTGACCAATCCCCATCTGGCTACTCCTTTCAGGTAGTTGTAGTGAGTGAGGTCTCCTCTCTGAGCTTCCTTTTCTTCAGGTGTACTTTATAAACATATTTAAATATTCAAGTAAGCTAACTCAAATACATTTATGATCAATTTGTGATTGTTTCATATTTTTAATGAAAGCTATGTTACATTTCTGAGCTCTGAATATACAAGTCTTTAGAGAAAAAAATCCAAGCCAAAATGCATAGATGCCCCTGTCTGCTACTAACTTGGCTTCAAAGTCTGAGCTGTGAAAAAAAGAATTATTGAAAAATGCAGGTGAGGACATAAAAAGTTAAGTACTTTTCCAAATAGCTTTTTACATTGTGGTGGGTTGACCTTGGGTGGCTGCCAGACATGTTATCCATACCATTCTAGCTACAAATAAAAGGCACGGCACTCTAAGGGGTGTTATGGGGAAGTTAACTCCATCCCAGCCAAACCCAATAGACAATTAAGATAAACTAACCTGAAGTTCAAACATAGCCCAAGTGTATGCCAAGCTATATGTGCTTAGTCCAAATATAAACTTTTAAAGTGACTTCTTCTCTGCTCCATTTTGTACTTTTTTTTTAATCTGTACCATTTATCTAAGCTTCCTTAAAGCTGATGCATTGTGCACAGCTACTCAAATCTTTAATATAAAACCACTTAGAGCAAACATCTCAGTGACATATCATCTCTCTAAATGTTGTTGTGTTTTTAGAAGTCTCCTATTTTACAATCAAAGCTTAAAAAGGACATGTAATCTGCCATAGCAATATGTCAGAAAAAAAATGTTGTAGATAGAGATCATTGAAAAGGAGTTTTTGGTCTCCAAATTCTATGAATTTGTTTGAACCTGTACTTTAAAATATGCTAGGTTTTCCCATAACAGTAATTTTTGGGAAAGAGGTGGTGCTTCCTTGTTATAATAGGGTATAGCTGTGGGACTACATATTTTGGTAAGGTTCAATGGTAGTATACTATACTAACATATTTTTCCTCTATTTTAATCTTAATCCATGATTTTTCAACCTGTCAGTAATGGGAATCAATTAAAATTGACATTAATTACAAGATCTAGATAGATCTTTAAATATATCTAAATCCCCCAAATCAAACTGCACTGAATTTCAGGGAAGGTGGAGGCTGACCTAATCATAGTTCTCAGCTTCCTTTGCAGTGTTGTGTGAACACCTGTCACTATGTGTAGCACTGAAACTCCTGGTTAGATGTGAAAATGAAAAACAAACACAAATGTAAGGGAACAATAAATCCCTCAAAATTTATTGATTAACAGCCTTTCAAGTTTTGCAGAATATACAAGGGAAGCATGAAAATAAGGTACAAAATGAAGATCCCACACCTATCTTCACTGCCTTTTACTTGTTATTTAGCCATTGTTCCTCCTTTGTGTCACTGTGTGAGTAGTCAACAGCTTTTAATCATTTCTGGTACTATTCAGTTGAAGTAGTGATCTTTTAAAATGATAAATCTTAATGATATCTTCAATGATAATCTTTAAAAGATAAGAATGTGAAGACAGAAGGGGAAATAAGGTAAAATCAGCACTAATATGTGCCTACCATTCAAAGTATGTCAGATATGACTAGGACACAGCAAGGGAAAAGATTAAACACAATGAATGAGCTCATATTCCAGCATGTACAATTAGACATTTTGCAAGCATAGTACACTTAACAAAAATCAACATTTTATTTTCAAATTTTGAGAACTGAATATGCTTTCTGAGATCACTGCCTCCTTCTGCTGTGGAACAGTAAAAGAAATAATTCACAGCTGCCAGGGTCTTCAGGAGCCAGCTCACATGTCTGGCATTAATTGAGATGTTCTGGTACATTGGTAGCTATGGGTGGTTTGTAGTACACGTTGTCTAAGAATGTAGGGGCCATCTTGGCATTTTAAACTAAGTGTCTGGCCAACTCAACTGGATTTTCTCAACAGTTACTTAATCGACACCTTTAGAAGGTAATTTTTCCTTCCTGCCTTAGTTAACTTTGTTAAAATGGGTTCAGACATTCCCTGGAAGTACCTACCTGTCCAATCTTGTTTCCCGCTTTTATCAGATCTTGTCGAACCTCTGAAAGGGCATTGGTGACCTGTCTATCCCATTCACATAAAAGCTGAAGTTTTCAGTATTTTCTCTGTCCTCTATTGTTTTACAGAATGTGTCTGGGAATGAGTGTCTTTCTTTTTTTATATATGTTTTTAAAATTTTCATTCCACTTGAACAACCATTTACTGTTCAGCTTCATAGCCCAAATGAATTTATATTTGAGGTATCTTCCATATTTTTGGTATATTCTTATACATTTTACATGTTCTTTACCTCTTTACATGCTAATAATGGTATTTGCTCTCCAACTTTGAGCATTGTTTTATAAAAAAACCCCATGTATCAAACATGCTTCTTTTACAATAAATGTTTGAAAATTTGAGAAAATTACTCAATTCAACTCAATTTTTCTCTTTTAACCTCATGAATGTAATTTTGCATTGCCCAATATATTTTCCATTTTTGTTATACATTAACTGCTGCTAGAATTGCCTAATTCTGAAATAGTGACTGCTAATTAAATTACTGCTATTTCCAACTTCAAGTGACTTCCTACAACAGAAAAGCACAGCTGTACTTTATTTACAGGCAGGAAATTTGAATGCCCATTGTCTGTGAAGGAGGACTTCTGCTCATAGCTTTCTATGTAAACAGGGAGTTGAGTACTTTATCACTCCTTAATGGGATAGGACAAAGGCAGTAGTTAAATAAGCCTGTGGCAAATAAGAGCTCCACAATGATGAATTCTATAGTATTTTCCATCTACTGTAAACATGTGTGTTACAAGCCTGAAGTTTATGAATAATGGCTTCATTTTGAAGTAATTAGAATTCTATGCCATTAACAGCAGGAAGTCTGGATAATTGTATTTCAGAATTAAATGTCTGGGAAAAGACATTTCTGTCTCTATTACAATTATGTTTATGATTAATGACAGAAATGACAACCTGCAATATAAATACAAAACAGCAAAAATTAACTGTATCCATCATGGATGACAGCACGACAACTCCAGTGAATCAGTAATCACAGGTAAAAAAGAGCTTGATAATCTTGTTTTGTTTCATATTGGAATATCCTCATCTCTTTCCCTTATTTTTGAGGTGTAAGTCTTCCAGCTGCTTCATACCAGAGTAAGCATGAAATACTAGAGTTGATTAGGTGCAAAATGAAATATTTTGTAGGACAATCAAATGCTGTTTTGTGGGTATGCTAGAGCTTATCTTGGTGGGGTCAAGGGTGTCATTCAAACACATCTGTAGAGTAACACAACTAATAGTGTTTTATTAGCACAATATTTATTGAAGTCAATTCTCTCTTCTCTGATATAATAAGTGTTGGACCACCTTAGGTAATATAAAGTTTCTTACTAAGCAGATGAAATTGCTTTTGGATTTGTCCTGGATTTGTTTCTTGATGCTTCTACCCTCCCAGTTCTAGAAAGAATTATTTTCTCATGTATCACTTCATGTGAACTGCTTCTGATCCCAAGCAGCACCGTGCCTCTGTGTCTGAGATACAACCTCTACTGGCTGCTGATTTTGTAGTATTGCAGTGGGAACTCTCCTGAGTTGCACCATGAGGAGTCTGATGGCAGAGATAGCAGGACTGGAGCCATGGGATCACTTATAAGTCACATTGGGTATGCCTGAAAAATTCCATCTTTGACAAAAATCCATCCCATGGCAAGCTGTAGGCCATGCCACAGGAACTGGAGAGCAGTCACATTCCAGATGAGTTGTTCGCACACTGCTCTCTCCTCCTCTGCCACATCTATAGATTAAGGCAGAGGCAGGTATCTTTTTCCTACTGTTTATATCTTCATTGACCATGTGGAGTGTTTGCATACAGGAGTGGGTACAGAAGTGGGTAGGTGTGGGTCTGCTCAACTAACTTTGTCAGTGTAATGAAAGCTAAACCAACATCCTCAGGGCATCTGCAGGAAACAGACATTCTCTTCTTGGAGAAGTGGGAAATTTTAAAAGTGAAGTTTTAAAATGTCTGAACCTATTTTTGCTCAATCTTACACAACAGGCCCTGTCAATACGAGGCTCTCAGAAGGATGTCTTTGTTGAATTGAACTTCGCAGTAAAGTTTTCTGAAGGTATTCGTCATCATAGCAGCCTGCATTGATTCTATTTTGCTTTGTTTAACAGGTTGATGCCTTCCATTCATGAATTCACAGGTAGGTACTGGGTACTCTGTTTCATGAAATAGGTGTAACTCTGATATAACTGATTTCACTTGCAGGAAAAGGTTTTCTGCTTTGCTTTCTTTTTTTACGAAGAGATATAGTCTCTGCCTCCTTATGTTTTGCTCTTGTTCTTAGTTAGTCCCTATATTAACATTTAGACATTGTTCTACTAGACCTGTTTATCTATGTTAGTCAGTTTATCAATCTAAACCTCTCAAGGAGAAGGAAAGCTGAAAACTGTCCCATAGGTTTTTCTTGATAGCTGCTAAACAAATATATGGTTTTGGAAGCATGGGCTTGTCATTGCACAGTGCCTAAGTTAAGGAGATTGACTGCAAGAACCAAGAGGGTAAGCCCTCCCAGGCAATCACAAGAAGCCTGTCAGTCAGTAAAGGTTCCTGCATTCTGAAGATATTCAATAAACAATGAATACCCTTAAGTGCCTACACTACAACTGGGCACCATAGTAAGAAATAACTACTCATGAACATTTTGTAATTATTTTCTCTGTAGGAATCCTGGCTTTTTGTGTTTATCACTCATAACACCTTTTGTAGCACTTATCACTCTAAGATCTCTGTACTCAGCTAGCTAGGAATATATTCTTTGCCTGTGGGGCTTGTCTTCAATCATATATTAAAAAACATCTGCACCTGCCATGAATACTCTCATTCTGCTGTGCAGGAATGAATGAATACAGGTTTCTGCTGTTTGCCTTGAAGCCCTTTGTACCCACCACTGAGGTGCGAAACAATGTTGTCTTTACTTTGCAGAGTTCTTCCCCACTGTGCATCAGTTAAGCTTATCAGCAATAAAATGAAGAAAAGAAACAGTTTGGTGCCTAATGCAGCTGTGTCCAAGAACACCAAAAGGCCACGTTTCAGTTTTTTTTTAAAGCAGTTTTTCTTCCAACCCATGGATTCTGGCTCTCATAAAAGGCGGTGATGGGGCGTGGGGCACAGGTCAAACTTCAGATCTGGAGATGTAAGAGGCAGTCAAAAGATCACCTCAAAGCCAGATTATGCTCTCTTGCTGTCAGACAAAAAAGTAAATCTGCATGGCCATAGGCATTACCTGCTGCTAATCCATGTGAGACTGTGATGAATTCTGCACATTATCCTTACGAGTAGGAATTTCTGCTAACAGTTTCTGCTTCTGTTTCACACACACTAAGTCATGAAACTGGTTTATACAATATAGTACTGAATGTGATTTTTGATTTGTTTAATGTTTAAGCAACTACTGAGCTTGTTGTAAATTTGCGCTGCACTTAAATAATGGCTTTGTGCTAATTTTGTTTGTTTAAGCAGTATCTCCAAAAGAGAGACTAATTTTTGGATTCCTGACTCAGCTTTTGACTTAGGGTCTTACCTATATATTCAGTTAAATGAATAAGTTTATACATAGGAATAACAGATGCAGACTTCATCATTGTAATGGAAAGGATAAATAAGGACTGTAAGACTGTGCATTTCCTCACATCCTTTTATCACTGATCTTTCTTAATAATTAACTTCAATGGAATTCTAGATATCAAGTAAATAGTCACCAGAACACTAATTTTTATAGAAATATCTCACAATGCAAAATGCAATTAGACCCAGGTAATATGAAAATTTTATAGCTTTTCAGGTTTCTAGACAAAATCATTGTGTTCATTGTGTTTGAATTTTTGTTTCTATTTTCTGGTGATGACCTACATGTGACTGACAGTTGACCTGAAAAAGTATTTCCCAGAACAGAAGGGAAGAGATTGTTAGAACAAAACACGACAAAATCATGAAAGGGCAAAGGTAAATCTGAACTTTCAGCAAATCAATATCTCTGTGGGGTATTCTATTAACACAATAAATCTTTTGCAGTGATAAGAATGTTAGAGAAAACACTGTCTTAATGAACTTATTGTCTCTTGAAATAAAGATTGTGGTAACAGTGAGCAGAAACATCAAGTCCAAAAATCACACCATCAAGACAAGAAAGTAATCTTGCAGCCTACACAAGAGTTTAAAATTTCACAGTTCTGTTTTGGCCCAATGCCTACATGCAATCCTGCTTCACTTCTGATTTTCACATTAAAATCTGTAGCTTGCTGTCATGTAAAAATAGGACAAAAATGTCTTGCTACAATTTCATATACAGATTGTATATTTTAATACTCACTTTGGAATATTTGTTCCTTGGGGTACATCATCAAAAGAAATTTAAGCTAATGTTGTTCAATAAAGAGTGAATAATTACCAAAAAAGAAGAGTCACCAAATGGAAATGACTGGGTATATAGTATTCAAAAATTATATCTTGTACACAGAAGGCTGTGTTATTCTTTATAGCCAAAACTTCAAGAATTAAGGTTTTGGTTCTCCATGCAATTTCCCCAGACTGTTTTAGCTTTCCATTCTCTAACCAAAAACATTTTTCAGAGGCATCTCCAGCTGTCATATGCAAAAAAAAAAAAAAAAAAAAATCATGAACAAATAATGCACAAGAATCAAACTGTCAAGGAAAGAATCCCAACAAGCCACACTGATGGACCTAAAGCTATGATTTTTCTAGTGTAATTCTGTTTAGTGTTCAGTGCAGTATGAAGTGTACATGTAAGGAATTAGAAAAGCACAACAGCATAGAAACGCAGTGAGAATATATAGTCAGGATCTTGTGAAAACTGCAACATTTAAAACATTCCCAATAAAATGTAAGCATTTAAGGCACTAACTACCTTTCGAAAAATTTTATGCACAGGGTAAGGAAAAAATCTTTTTAGGATGTATGATAATGTTTAGAAGAATTCCATTTCTAGAAAATACAGGCTTGTGAGGCGCTATGGAAATTGCAGCTGACTTCTATCCTTATGTGCATGGCTTTTGCCAAAATATAGGGTACTGTATCCCTTGTAATATGTAATTGTATCCTATATCCTGTCTTTCTCTTGTTAATTCTCTGTATCCACAAAGTCCTCTACTTTTATTATATTCATGCCCTTTGTGGACTACTTAAAATATCATCTAATCATATAATCTACAAAAATTTAATCCTAAGCCTATAAATAGGCTTATTTATCAATTTCAAAACTGTTATGACATTTCTCTTTGGGTGGTCAATGATACTGATATCCTTTGCATTCATGTTATGTTTTCAGATAAACATCTTTGTGCTGTCTCAATTGTTCCCTCTCTCAAACTTGGAAGACTGCTTCCTTATATTGATAGAAACTTTCCCATTAGTGTCCCTTTTTCTGGCTTTCCTTTTTCTAAACAATGGAAAGACAATGGCCAGGAGCAACAACTGAGACCATAGCTTATTACAGTGACTAGTGCTGTATAATTTCTGTTTACATTTACAGACCTGTTAACCTATTTGTTTTGTCTAAATGTGTATTTTCTGCCTCATGAGATCACAAGCATGTTAAGGTGAGATAGACTGTGAACTGTAGTATTTTTCAGCATCTGCAAGTGTGCATTATTCTTATACAGCTTTATTTAGAGTTTCTTGAAGAACACTTGACATGCAATAGTTCAGACTTTATACTGATCTTGCATATTCCTTGTGGAGTGACACATAAAAAATGTGATTGTTTTTTAAAGTATTGAGCTTCTGTTTGCTCAATACTTTTCCATAAGTGACAAGAGCCTAAGCCCCTGATGGCTCTATGTCTAGAGCAGCCATAACTAGTCCCACAGTCACTCAGACCATGTTAGCATGCTGACATAATAATGAACATTTCTAGCCAGTAACTTGGGCAGGGCTGCTTCAAAGGAGGAAAGGCTAATGTTAAGCAGTATCTAAGTTAGAAAAAGGTGTGTAACCTCTTTCCTTTCTTGGTATATTTGTAACCTCTGAAAATGCTGAAATATGAGTAAAATTATGTAGGCCTAACACCCAATAATTTTTATTTATCTCTATATCTGACAGTGTGGTGGTTTAACTTCAGCTGACAAAAAAGCCCCCCACAGCTGCTCACTCAACCAGGGTAGGATGGGGGAGAGAATTATAAGTGTAATAATGACAACGCTTGGGTTGAGACAGTTTCATACTTAGAGCAACGGCCACAGTCGGAAGCAAAACAAAAAGGGAAATCCATTCACCCCTTTGTATAGGCAGGCAGCTATTCAGCCATCCCCAGGAGAGCAGGGCTCCATCAAGCTTAATGGCTACTTGGGAAGACAAGTGCCGTCACTCCAGAGGTCCACCTCTTCCTTCTCATTCACCCAGCTTAACATCCTGAGCATGATGCCATATGGTATGGAATGACCTTCCCATCTTCTTGAGCACCCCCAGCCTCCTAGCTGGGTGGGATGTGAAGCAGAAATGAACTTGACTCAGTGTAAACACTGCCCAGCAATAGCAAAACCATGCTCGTATTACCAACACTGTTTTCAGCACAAATCCTAAAATAGCCCCATAATAGCTACTGTGAAGAAAATTAACCAACCCAAGCCAAAACCACCACACTTAGTAACCTTTGGATCACATATATTAAATCCAAAAGAAAAAGATGTTAGGAGGAAGATTGAGGGCACTGTCAATTTGAAGGAAAATAAAAACATAAAGATATTAACTTTGGAATGACCTGTAGCTTGAACAATCAGTTCATAATCTACATTTAAACATAATAATTATCATAATCATTCATAATCAATCCTTGCAACAGGTCCTACTGAATTTCCTTTCAGGATGGAGGGACTGGAGGGGGTGGGAATGGAATCTGATTAACTACACAGAAACCATAATAAAAAGAATTATGACTGTGACTTAGGGAAAGGAAGAAAGGTACAAATGACAAGTATGAATGGAAAGTGAACATTATTATCTTAGCATATGCCATTAATAGGTTACTTAAAGGTAAATGCAATTTGTCTGTGTTGAATTCCCAGTTGTCCTTAGATGGCATTTGAGAGCCAAGTATATTATTGCTTTATGTAAGAATACAGAAAAATCATTTAGTGTATATTTTAAGGTGTATTTTCACAGCTGTGGCTTTCTGTCAGACAGGCCCTTAGTACCTTAGTACCTCATCCCAATGCTGCAGGCTTTTGAGAGAATAAAAACTTGATCTATGTGAAAAAATCAAAAAACTGTGCCACTGGGTTACACTGTAATGGGTGACTTAGACAGACTATATAGTGTGACACATGCCTGAACCACCTTCTGAGCACCTGGGCCTCTCTCCTCTGGGACTGCAGTACACCTTGTTTCCTGAGTGAGCACTCGTTAGGACATGTAGCCCAGATAAAAGACAGGAGTACTCATTCATACAGAAAGTCACATGGCACCTCATGAACCAAAACCCAAGACATTAGTGTGTCTTTAATCTGGGCTTCAAGTCCTGACGAGTGGTTGCTCAGGTAGTAGGATCCTACCGTGATCCCAGATCAGACTGTCTTAATTTTGTGCTGAGTGGCCTCAAGGAGGGGAAGCCCATAAAAAGAATCTGCCTGGAAGTGGGGACACTTGCCCACTTGTCATGCTAGCACTGCGCTCAGGCGCCCTTTAAGGGAGGGGATGGAGATCTTTCAGCACCATGATGAATCCTCTGCTGTAAACCTATCATTTCTCATACAGTACTCTGTGTCTTCAAAATGTCATATAACCAGTTTGAAAGGTGATGAATTTGCCTTCTCCAAGATAAAAACCATATGGATTGACAGTTCTCTGCATTAACAGAGATTTGCTTTAATTAGTTAATTCTCACAAAGTTCAATGACTGCCAGATGAGCAAAGTAAAAAATACTGGTTTTTACAATACTTTCTCACTTTAAATTTTTGTGAAAGTCCTTTGTTTTTTAGCTGGATAATTTTTTAAGATAGCTCTTGCTTCCAAAGTAATTCTTGACCTCTGAACAATGTTCCCCGTAGTGAAAACCATGCAATGAGGTTCCTCCCATTCATCAAGGTTATATTGGCTTTCTCCCAGCTCTTTTTTTCATTTTCTTTCAGTTTTCTGTCCTTGTCTGTTCCATGCTTCCTTTCTGATTTTCATCTGGCATTCCTTCACATTCTTATTTTCCTCAGAACCCTACATAGTCCATCACAGAGAATCAATCTACATGAGCCCACTTTTTTCTCCCCCAGCACCTCCAACTACAGCCATGTTTTCTGTAGTCTCATTATGTTTTCATTTGTTCCTTGGTTGTTCCTTCAGGTTTTCTGCTTCCTCCCACAAAATCAATTCCACAGCTTCCCCTTTTCCTCTGTGTTCTGTGATTAAAAACAATGTACTGTTAGATAGGAGGAAAAATAAACACACACACACAGAGTCACAAGAGAAGCCATAGGAAAGCTAAATTAAATGGAAATGTTCCTGTTGGTCAAAATATTTGATATTAAAAAAAAAAAAAAAACCCAAAACATTTTAATTAACGTGCTTTTTAAAACATTAAGGAAATAATAAAAAAATAATCATTGCATATCTCCACACTGCGCAAGTGGTGAGAAAAAAGGAAAGTTAAACCAGAATTCCTGAAGGTTATGCTGTGTTCTCAGTATCTAAAATGCTTATTGGCTTTAATGAATTTTTTTTCCTTACTGTGCAATTAAAGGGATACAATATAGCATAATATAGCAATAATATATTGCATAGATTTTAATATTGCTATAATTGATTTTAACACTGATATCTCAGTTCAGCAAAGTGCTGCTCTTATCAGCTTCCTGGGACTCAGGTAGATACTGCAGCTGATACCCTGATACCCTATAAAATGGTATTTCAAATAGGCAGAGGAAAAAATGAATATTCATAACCACCTCCTACAACTCAGCTTGGACATCATGAGGCAGCTACTTACTGTGTGGTTTTGTACAATAGAATGTCATCAGTTATAGAAACCTCTCACCCACACAAAGGGCATTTGTTGTAAATGAATTTAAATGTAAATTGTTTCTCTGCCTGTTACTTTTTCAGCTCAGGACAGGAATACTCAGGAGTTGTAATAAATAAAATAAACGGTTTCACAAGTACTCACAGAAGCATGTTATTAAAATGAAGCATGCATGTATATTCATGAAGAAAATGAGAAAAGCTATTCTTAAACAGAAAAGAAGTCAGAGACAATTTTCTGCAAAGAACTCTTTCCAGAGTACCTATTCACAGATACCTCAGCAACTCACCTTCTGAAATTACAATTTTTACATCTTGGTGTCTATGTTGACTAAATGCAAATCCTTTTCTGTCCTTGTAGATATCAAACTGCATTTAATTTAGGAAAATGACACAGTCAAGGGTTGTATACAGCATTTTTCAAGCTATCAATTCAATCACTTAAAATATTTTCAGATTTATATATATACATGTACGTGTGTGCACACACAACCTTGAGGGAGCTGTGTTTCACAGAGAGCTGTCATCACAGATATTCACTCACCTGTGCCGTGCTGCTATGGAACATCTGTTTGTACTCACACAAGGCACTCCAGATCTTTCTGTGGGGAGCTGCATTGTAGTGCAGGATGAAAACACTGTGCTTTATTTGCAAGGACAGCCTTTCTCCTCCCATAAAAGCAAGTGCCTTTTCTAACATTCTGAAACACAGATCAGTACAAACTGATACTCTCCTTATTAGCCCATTAATAAACATTGCGCTGAAGTCATTGAAGGTTTCTGTCAAGCTGGATTTCCTATCCCAAAGCTGCTGAAGCTTGGCTCACTTTTTTTTCAATGAGTTCCAAAATCTGAGTAGATGAACCACCTGTTTCATGATCAATGCTTCCTTGATGTTGAAATGTACTGACTGTAAATAAATGTACTCACAATGCAGTCTTCCTTTAACACCAAGGATTTCATGCCCTGCTTGTTTGCTTTAGTGTTTGTGTAAATTTTATCAATTAAAACCAGAATACATTCATATCAGTACTAGTTAAGATGAGTGTATTGTTTTCTTTTGGGAAACATCTCTCTTTTATGAGGGAGTAGAACTACAGAAGTCAAAACATAACAGGGAAAAATCCCACAGTGAAGGATAAATTCTATTGTAGCCATTATAACAATTTCCATACCTTCCTCATGCCTCATTAATTATCACTTTTACATTCACTGATTTGTGAGGTCATATGGAAATATTCAGTTTAATTTCTGTAGATAAATTTTAGGGCATAGAGGACCGTAACATATCACACCACAGTCTTAAAAGAGGAAGCAAAATTTTGCAAGAATATGTTTGTGATCTGAGCAGTCCAAACACAGTTTTTTAAGATTCAGATAGGAGGCAAGAAGAAAATATATGCTATAACAATTTTCATAATAGGGTTTTAGCAGAATTCTGTTGCCTAGTCATAGATAGGCATCTATTATTCTTTGCAAGAAAGCCCTGACTGCTTTTCTGTTCCTTTTGAAAAATGAGAATATACATAAAGTTTTCAGGTAGTTGTAGAGAGCAAGGAGTTCTCCCCCATGCCTCATTTTCTCGAGACTAAACCACTCCAGCTCCCTCTGTGGCTCTTTATAAAATTTCTGATCCAAACCCTTCACCAGCTCCATTGCCCTTCTCTGGACTTGCTGCAGCATCTCAATGTCTTTCCTGCAGTGAGGGCCCCAGAACTGCACACAGGATTAGAGGTGTGGAGGAGGGAGAACCACTTCCCTGGACCTGCTGTCAACAGGAATTTTGATACAGGTCAGGATGCCATTGTCCTCTTTGGCTACCTGGGCAGACATACCCAGACCGTGGTTGACCAGCACTCCCAGGTCCTCTTCCCCTGGCAGTTTTCCAGCCACTCTTCCCCCAGTCTATAGGACTCCTTGGGGTTGTTGTAACCCAAGTGCAGGACCCAGCACTTTGCCTTGCTGAACCTGGTGGCCTCAGCCCACCCAGCCTGTCCAGATCCCTTTGCAGAGCCTTTCTGCTCCTCAGCACATCAATGCTCCCACCCAACTTTGTGCCATTTCCAAACTGACTTAGGGTGCACTTGATCCCTTCATCCAGATAATTGATATTTATATGAAACAAAAATGGCCCAAATTAATATGTTTAAATATGCAACCAGACATAAACAAGTAGTTCCCAACACACTTTTGTTGTTTTGGAATATCAGGTATTGAAATCACTCGGAAATGGAAATTTTTCCCCTCAGTTTTTCCTGGAACACTGAGAAAAGAGAAATTAAGAAGTGTGAGAAAATAGCACATTTATTTGTGTTTAAGTTGGTAGAGTAACACTTAAAAATTTCAGTAGTGTTTTTCTTCATATTCAGCTGCCCTTTCTAGTCAGAAATCAATATGAACTATCACTCTGAGGAACATGTCTATGAAAAACTTAAAGTTCTGGAGAAAGTATGACCTAATTCAGCATTGAGTGATCTCACCCCCTACAAGTATGTTCTGAATTGTTTTGGCAGCAGGAGAGGTGCCCAGTGTGACTCCCAGGCAGCATCAGACACTGATCTAAATCAGCAAATGACCCAAAACACTAAGAGATACGTCTTAAAATACCATCTTTCCTTGTTGTATTCCCTTGAAAAAGCCTAAAAGATAATCTGCAAGGGCAGTTTTATACCTCTTTCTTATAGATATGTGATTTTTTTTTGCTACTTTGTGCTAATTTCACATAAGGAGACTATGATATTAATGTTTTGCTAAAATCTATTTTAATTTTTTAAAATTTTGTAAAATGTCCCCTGGAATTAAATCCATTCAGAATAAAAATTGAACAGTCTTAGTGAAGCATTTTCTCAATATGGTTATGATTTTCTACATTCTCTGAAATTAGAATGTCTTCTTACCACTGACATGGTAAGGAAATGGTATTATTTTCTGACAAGAAATCCGAGCTACTTTTCTTTTTTTCTTCATCCTGATTTGGAACAAAGTTTAGCAATTTTTAAAGGCAAATCAGTATGGTAGAAACAGCAAAACTAGGATTCTCATTGTAACACTGCAAATTTTGATAGATACTCTTTTGAGAGCAGTGAAATGTAGATGTTGTCCAGGCTGCCAAAACACTGGGAACCCTTTAGAGTTTACACAACAAATCTTTTTCCAGACCCCAGCCAGTGCAGACTCCAGTAAGAGAGCTTGTTTTCTGTGACATCAGGTAACCCCCACCCCAGCTGGAGAGCTTGTGGAGCAGCCAGTTGGAGAGCCTGGGAGGCCAGCAGCTCACCAGGTGAACAGCTGGGAAATCAGATGTCCTGGAAAGATTGGCAGTCTACTCTTCAGGCAGTTAGCTGTCAGGAGAACTGCCCAGGAGGCAGAGTAGTTGGCCTCGCCAACTTATTTCCCTGTATGATTTCCATCTACATTAAGAAAAACAAACAAGGGAGTTGACAGTAGTTCATCAGAATATGTTTATATATATATATGTGTGTGTGTATACATGTGTGTATATATATTACATATATATATATGCATTATAGAATTTCTAATTCAAACAAATTTCATTCTAGTTTCTGCCTTGCCCTTCCATTCCATCTGTCTCTAGAACTTAGTGCATACTAAGGCCATTATTTGAATATATGAATTTTTGTCAACACTATTACAGCTAAGAGGATGGACAAGTCTCTCTCACAGCTGTCATATCTCATTATTCCTTTGCTCCTTCATTCTTATCCTTCTTTCTTTTCTTTTATCTTTGTCCCTTATTTGTCTCCTGCCAATGCATTTTCTTTTTCTTAGATAGCTAGCTAGCTCTTGAAGTGTCCAAACTTGGTTCAACCAATTTAAAACCACAAAGTTTATTTGGGAGACAAGTATTTATATTTCTCTCTCTCCCTCTCTCTCTCTCTCTCTCTCTCTCTCTCTCTATTTATTTATTTAATATATATTATATATTTATATTCTTTATATATCACTATTAGCCATCAATATAAGTAAAATAAAGTCAGCAGAAAATTCATGTTATTCCTCCCAAGTGTTGGCAGAATATTTCATAGCCCCTCACAATTGTCACATTTGCTTATCATTTAACACCTTGCTGTTACTATGCAGTTTCTCTAAATTTTCTTGAAATCTAAAATAACATTATTAAGGCCTTTCAGAATTTAATTTGATGTTAGTAGAAGTACATGAAAATACTCTGGTAACTTTGCTTATATTTTCAATAGGAAAATTAGGTAGGACAGAGTCATCATTTTGCCCTTGGCACATTTAAGACTAACTCTTGAATTATGGAAGCTGTGTGTGAGCATGAAACATGGTAGTTATGTCATAGGTAATAAAGAAATTTGGGACATTAGTCTTCAGGCTCTGATTAGAAAATAGGTAAAATAAATTGTATCTAGTTACTCTGAGAGGAAAGATTTTGCACAAAATCTGGGACCTAATTTTAAAATCAGAAATAGAAAGTTTAGTGTCTATTGTTTAGATGTTATCTCAGATACAAGAATATTCTTACAGCAATATTTCCAAATTTTTAAAATTTAATTTTCTTAAGTATACACAGTGCTTTTTTTCAGACAAATAAATACTCTAATATCTTTGTTAATCATGTTATTTTTTAATTTCTGCATTTAAAAAAGTTTCAGAGCCAGACTGTGAATGTGAAAAATAATAAATAACTCAAAAAAGTGTTGGAATATCATTCAATTTGGACAACTAGAAACTTCATCAGAAATTGAAGAAATCTGAGGTTGTAATAAATCCAGTTATTCAGCTTTTCTTACACCACTGTACCCCTATTTGATTTTTTACCCATTTCTGGGTAACATATAAGCAATTCCACTGAAAGTTTCTCCACACTGCCTGCCATCTGTCAACAAACTCAATTCTGACAGGAGTAGCCAGCATCTCAAGGGTGCAAATCAATTTACTGTCAGTGTTGGATGTGTTCCAGTGCATTTCCTCAGCACAGATGAAAGAAATTGTGTCAACTGAGCAGTGTTGCATATGTTTTTATCTGCTGTTGGCTAGGGATTGAGCTAAAACTACTAAATTCACTTCATTTAGAATCTCAAATTTTATCTGATGTGTGCATAGCATGCAGTGAATAGGAGAAGGAAATCAATAGCACTGGTGAGCAATCATAAAACAAAGAGGCCCAGGCAGGTATGGTAAGAACTGATGTAAAATATATCTTTGAGTGAGCTTTGAGGAAAGAAAAGCACAATGCAAATAATGGCAGACAAATTTCATTCCTCCCACAATTTTCTTGAACTATTTCTTGCATTGTAAACCAGGACTGACATTGCAAGAAAAAAGCATCCCTTTTATAAAGAATTGTGAATTATTTTCATAAAGCAATTCACCAGTATTCACCTATTACCTATATTTTCATAAAATTCAGGGTGTATCAAATGCCCCATTTCTAGGTATCTATCTCATTTACACCAGATGAAAATAATCACTGATGCCAACAGTTCAGAGCCTATGAATTTGACCTCTGTTTTACCTGAGCAATTAGAGATAATAAAGGGCATACAGAAACTTTCCAAACATAAATTCTTGATGCTTCCTTTGGTAAGGAAAATGTAATGATCTGGAAGGGTTTGGAGACATGAGCCTGTTAATCCCTGTAAATCACATTGCCAAAGTTCATAGATTGGTAAAAAAATTGCAGTATCAGTTTATAAGAACTTTACCTTAATTTCTATCAATTTTATTGCTAGCCACAGGTGTTCTTTCCCTGTTGTCATGCAAAACACTCAAGAATATTTGAGAAAAAGTGTAAAGAAAATAATAATTATAGTACATCCCTTGCCAAATTCCTAAGTAATTTTTAGTGAGTTGTTGACCAGAACATGGTAAGAGCCCTTTGTTAATGAGTGTAACAGCACATAACCACCAAACTCATGAGTTACTGTGCCTCTATACCCACCAAAAACTTTGCCTTCATAATTCCACTCATTCTCTAAGATAAGTTTTTATATCCCCATTGAGTTCACTTCTATTTGAACTATTGAACTGAACACTTCCCACGAGTTTCTTTAATGATACATCTAACACTTGCCACAAATTTCTCTTACTTTCTCTCCAGTGGTAGGAAATGTAGTGGAATACTTCACTTCCTAAATATTTTGGTTTGGTTCTTCTACTGTTCATGTAAATAGCATCATTTCTTTTCAAGAAGGTGGCAAACTTCGTGTTGGGAATATAAACTGTTGTGATTTGTAATGCCTGTTCCAGCATTCATTGCAGAAACAACCTATTGGTCCAGAATATTATGCAGAATAGCACATATGTATATGCCTCATACATGTGTATGCATATGTCTTATTTTTTCTCTGATCAAAACCTGTTAAAGGACAAATGCAATAACACTGTCTGGAGGTGTGAGATCATCCTCTAGTCTCTTTTTCTCATGAATATCTAAAGAAATTGTTTAAGATCCTAGCCAAGGCTGGAGAATTCACTGCTGCAAAAGATGAGAATAACCACAATCTGAACCACTTTTCACTCGCTTACAAAATTCTCATCTTTGATTCACTTTTACTCAGTGAAGTTTTCAGAAGCACACAAAATGGTTCATCTGATTCATCTTCAAGTAAGAAGGAAAGTAAGAGTGGAAAATTGTTATTTCTATTTTTAATATTTGGTATTATAGTTAATAGTTGCCTAGGAAAATAAATAAATAACTAAGAGATTAGATAAGAATAAATGAAAGAAACACTTCAAATAGCGCACTGCCAGTTTATGAATTAAATACCTCTGGGTATAATGTACTCAAATATTGTGAAGAAGAATAAAAGGGAACCAGATAATAATGACTCAGAATATATCTGTTAGGATAATCAAATACTGTACTTTTGGATGCATACTGATCACTTCACTGGAGACATTATTTTTCTAATGCATAGTATATTATAGAATTTTCTGTGTGGACTTGGGGCATTTTTCATATACCTTTTAAATATTATGACTGGAGGAGAACTAGATACACTATCGCAAAATACAAAAAAACCAAAAAAAACAACCAACAAGAAACCAAACCAAAACAAAAAAAAGCAAACAAATAAAAATTGAAAATAAATTTACCAGAATTTAAAAGAGTGTAAAGGGATATCTCAGAAAACTGGTGGATCCTTTTTGGTACTTTTGTGATCACCCAGTGTAAGGTACAAAATTCTAAGAAAATAATTCAGAATAAAAATAAACACAGGCACAATAATGATCATCATTTTTACCTGGTTTCAGGGTACTATCTTCTCAGCGAAAGGAAAAGTGATTTGCATCTCCAAGTATCATGACTGTGGATAAAACAATTTTAAAGTGAACTCTATTTATGTGTTCTGGAGTGGGAAAAAAATAAATTAGGATTATCACTGTCTGCTAAGGAATGAGCATGACCAAATGGTCAAATAGACTTCTGCAATGAAGCAAGTTCGATAAAAAGGAACCTCTTTCCATGTAAAACTAAATTTTCATTTGTGTCTACTTATGGAATAGCAACAGGTGTGATTCCATCACCTCCATTAGAAGTAAGGATTTTGGTCATACCTAAAAAGATATATAGATGGGACACACCAAAAGACATAATTTATGTTCCCTGCTCCATGAGATCCTAGTGACAGAAAAAATTTATAAACATTTCAGACATCATCTTTAAGCAATGTGGATGTATTTCTCCATCATCCATACCGGGAAATAGTTGAAGACTACCACTTTCTTGTGTGAAGAAACTCTAATTTATAGTTGATGAATGTGCCTTTTTCTCTTTAATATCATGCCTTTAATATTATACATATATATGTGTGAGTGTGTGTCTAAAAAATGTATATTTAACTTAAGATACATTTAATCTCTGGAGGTTACTTGTCAAGATATTTATAAAGAGTAATATCTTCAAACACACTTTAATCATTATTTTAAAGTTTAGAATATTAATTTGTGCAGAAGCCAGTCAGTTCCTTTTACATTCCACCATATTTTACAAGCAGAACCATTTGCTGCAGTTATTTATACAGAAAGATTTGTAGCACTGGAGACTCAATGTCCTGTTTCTTCCACTGCATATTTTTGAAGTTCTTATGCTGCTCTGAAGCATCACACAAGCTGCCATTCTCCAGAACTTAAACTTAAATTTGCTAACAGCCCCAAAGTTTTTCCAGAGCCATTGGAAGATTTGCCTCTTATCACTATTGTTCAGCTATGGAGTTAAAAGGAACTTGTAGGTGCTGCAATAATGCAAGCTAAGCAAGGTTACTTTTAGCTTCATTATCTTCATGCCTTCTTAAAAATGGGGAATGCAAAGTTATTCAACATCGAAAGCATTGTATTGTCATGGTCTATAAATGTGTTTGCTGGCTGCATACTGTACTTTCTTTATCTGACCTTGCTCATTCAAAGGTGCACTTGTTATAGTATGTCAGTCACTAATGAGGCCTAAGTAATTGAGCCTGATTGAACTGGCAAGATGCTGCCTAATTATAATGATAAATGGAATTGGCTGATCAGCTACGGAGGGTGAATGGCGTGGAGAACATTAAAACAAGGTCACTCTGTGAAGGAGAACCACTTTTTCCCTTTTTTTCCTTTTTTTTTTTTTTTTTTTTTTTCTTTTTAAATTATTCTCCCTCTTTCCTATGGCCCTCCAAATTCAGACCCTTCATCTCTTCATCCTACTACATAGCCAGGCACTGAGTGTTTAACTTTACTGGGACTACTGAGGACAACAGCACTGTAGATCAGTCCAGCTGTGATCACCTCCTTTCCCCAACTATATTTGAAAATGCATATGGAAAATACTTAAAGTATATGAGGGAAGAGTTAATAGGTTTTAGATGTTCATCCACACTCATTGCCCCAATAAGGAAAGCTTACTGTTTTTAGATTGGATTAATGAGTTCAAATTTATTTTTGAAGAAATCATTTATTAATGCCACCAGCTCTTTATGTTCTTCAACCCACTTCAAATCTGTGACCAGATCAAAACTCTCAAGGATCTCTTAGGAAAAGTCACATTTTATGGAGTGAGGTATTGCCATTTTATCTCAGAAAGAACCTGAAATATTCTCATGAGGAGAAGTCAGAGTTTTTGAGGGCTTTTTTGAGCAAATGTTGTACTTTGCATTCCACAAATTGATGACAGTGAGGTGATTTCCTTCTGAGTTTAAGGACAAGGCGATAGTTTGGCATAACTTTACCAAGGACAGGTTTTGCATTACCAATGAATTTACCTTTTTAAATTGGAATTATCTCTTATTTATTGGAACTATCTATTATAATTATTAATCTCTCCATGGACCAGGGGAGATCAGTGGATTTTGTATGCTGAGTCTAGGAACGCCTTTGTAAGAGTATCCTTAATCTCTTGGTACCCCTGTGGTGAGATATGGATCAGAGAACAGTGAGGTGGGTGAACAATGCGATGAACTGGCATTCTAAAATTATTGCAAACAGGGGCAGAAAACACAACTACTTTCCAGTTACTAATGCTGTTCTTCAGTCATGAGCAGTGGGACTGGTACTCTTTGCTTTAGGTGTACCTGTCTTCATCCCTTTTTCTGACTTTGTTTTCCCAGAATGACCTCAGACCTAGTTAGCAGCTTGGTTTCAAGCCACGTATTTGGCCACATCTCCTGGATGTACCCTGGAGCTGACTCGTTACTGTGTTGCAAGGTGACAATCAACCCTCTTAGCAGCAGCTCAATCCGTCTACTATCTTCAGACCCTGTGAGATGATACCAGCTGGTGAGGGTAGAGACTAAGCTAGAGTCACCCTTGGCCTCCAGATTGTCCTACCTCA
Source organism: Poecile atricapillus (assembly GCF_030490865.1). Taxonomy (NCBI): domain Eukaryota; kingdom Metazoa; phylum Chordata; class Aves; order Passeriformes; family Paridae; genus Poecile; species Poecile atricapillus. Next base: position 48,634,574 of record NC_081251.1, on the reverse strand, counting down.
CACACAAGGCTGGCTCCAGCTGCCTTTTGGCAGACAGAATCTAGCAAAGGCTTGTAGTAAGAGAGAAGGAAAGATTATGAGTGCTGCCCAGAATGTGTATTTGCACAAGGGCTTGAACCATGGCACCTCTAAAGGTGCACCTACCCCCCCCTTCACTTGGATGCCTCTCTGCTACTCCAGAAATGTCATACACAGACAGAACTATCTGAAAAAAATAAAAAACAAAAAAACAAACCAACAAAAAAACCACAACTAATTCTCAAAAATGAGCCTTTCTACCTTTCTACGTAGAGGAGAGTGGTAGATAGAAGGGTTGTATGATCCTTTTGATCCTTTTCCCCCCACGTCTTTCCAGTGTAATTTAGAGACTGAGCAACTATTTCATGTGTGTTTCTAACAGAAGTTGAGAAAAGATAAAGGAATGGTTGAAATATTCCCTTCAGAGTTTCATGTGCCAAGTAAATTCAAGGAACAGGGCAGAAAACTATGTCAGATGGTGGGAGGCCACTTAAATGAAGATCATTGAAGCTGAGGTTCAAAAATTTCAAGATTTAATGAATCTCCATGGGTAGGTTTATTTTATAATTGCAGATGATATTTAAAAGAACAGGACTAATTAGAATTGATTATAAATGTGTTTAGGCTTAATTGAAAGTAAGATTTTCTCATGTTAAATTCAAGATGACTCTGTTTTAATATATAGTTTCACTTGAAGTAGATGTGTAGAACTAAAATTTGATATCCATATGTCTCCTGGGTATTAGCCTTCTTTTTTTTTTCTATTGCATGTTACAAGAAATTTTAAACAATTAAATTACTTTTGATCTCACGGCAATTGAAATTAGTTTATAAATATTTTATTTCAGAACTGGTTTTAGTACAAATAATAAAGAAAATAAAAAAAAATGACAGAATTCCCTGGAGACCATTCAGCTTTTTGAATAGTTGTTTGCTAGCCTAACGTTTGTCATCCACTACAGCTATAATATATATATATATTTAAGCTCTAAAGCTTTTAAATTATTACACATATAAATGTGTATAATATTAATAGGTACATTCTATTATTAATTGAATTTCTAATTATTATTCATAAGTTTTGGGATTTTTCATTAGTATTATGGACTTTTGATTTACATAGTAATGCTATTATGTCTTATAATTAGACAGCACATAAACACTGTTCATAACTGATGATAAGAATGGTTCACTACCTTCTTATTGCTGAATTTCAGGGTGATTAATAATGTGCAGCTTTTACAATCTGGGAGTCTTGAACACAGCCAATAACTTTATAGGTGCAACTAAGCTTTGTTTGTTATGTTGGAAAAGGTATGAAGAGCTGATCAAAATACTACTGCAGTGTCAGAAAGCAAAACTTGTTCTTGTGGACTTGTATCTAGTTTGTATTTTCTCACTAGAGCAAAAGGGGAAGTGAGAAACAGGCTGGGCATTTTTTCAAAAGATAAACAAGGTTTGTCTGATTATTTTGCTAGGATATGGGTACCATACTTCACCACTGAAAGACAACAGGTCAGTAATGAATATTGAATTCTGTCATTTAACATCTGGGATGTAAATGTATGGGAAGTGAAAAATTCATAGTTGTTTGGAAGTAGAGCAGTCTGTCATTGAAGTTTCCAAAAATAAATCAACATAATGTGGTTGATTCAAGAATTCACTTTCTGAGCATGTAGGAGTCTTATGTGCATAATTCCCTGATCAAGCAGCCAACCATCTGATCATGACTTTCCATGAAAAGGAGTGGACTCGAGTATTACATCTTTCATAAGATATCAAAGAGGAAGTGTGGGTCAACCTGCATTCCTTGTCCGTGTATGTCATGGAATGTTATAGAGACTTAAGCATAAAGGAGAACTGCAGCTCCTCAGTTGCGAGACGCATAAGTTGAAGTTCCTACATGGAAGTAACTGTGCATGGAGTAGACACCTAAGATTGGATTATAACCACTAGAGGACTTGCCAATACATTCAAAGCTCATATTCTGACAAGCAGCTTCTAATGTTCCACTCATACTTGTTAATTAAACCTGCCTAGGCAGATTCTAAGCACTGAGGTCACCTGGAAGAGACTGTCATGTGTTCATGCCCGTTAAGTGCCCTGTGTTTTAAACTACAAATTTTCTACTGTAGTGGTATCTGTACCACTTTAACAGCCAGACCATACCGTGAATTGTCCAAGGTTAAGTCAAATTAATAACAGGAAATGTTCTAAGTGTTTTCTGTTAGAGACATTTACTTCCCGTTGGCAGGATCATATCCAAATCTGACTGAATTTATTGCAGTACAACAGAATTGCTCTATAGAGTCCTTCAGACTTTGCACGTTAGAGTTCCATTGCCTTCCATAGAAGTCTAGGAAATGAGCTGCTTATCCTAGAAGTTGGAAATTTTTTGCTTGCTTGTGAGAATAAACTCTTACAGTTTAATTGAAGTTATTTATTAATGCTTTCCAGAAAGACTGTACTATGTCATTAATGTTTCACTCATATACTTGTGGTTTTATCTCTTATAGTAATTTTAACTTTGGTAAATTTTTCCTCCTTAGGAACTTGGACTTGCCAAGGAGCAATGAATTTGGGCAGCTAAGCAGACAAAATATTGGAGTAAATTAATTAAGAGATGAAAAAGACAATTGGGATAAAAAAATGTACATGTATAAACACACAGCACATATACGTTTTGAGGGAGGAGGTCTAACTTTATAATAAGAACTGTGGAAAAAAGCAGAGAAAAAAAGAGAAGATTTCATTCCTGGTTTTCAGCAAAAGAAAACTGATATAAAGTTTAGTTAGAAACTGAAAGAAAGTGAAAGAAACTTCAGGAGCTGATAGAGTATGGCTAGATTGCTGGGTCTCTGCAGAACCCTATCAGAGTTAATAGAGCTCCATGTAGCCAAAACAATCTAGCTGAAAATGACAAATTTCTGGGTTATGGATAGAAAAAGGACTATTATATGTTATTTTAAGGGATAAGATGACTATGTGGTGAGGGAGAAGTAACACTGATTCAAAGAAACCCTTCTGAAAAATACAGACAAAAACCACCCCCAAATTAATAGCTATTAAGCAATACAGGGCATACAGAAAATTAAAAATTATGCAGCTGAGAAGATACAGATATTTAATGTAGAAAAGGAAAAAAACCACTGAGGTAGAAAAAAACTAATAGTAAAATAATATTTGTTAGTAGTTTGAATTAGTCCTATGGATATTTTTTCATTACTTTGAGAAAATTCAGTGAGAAAATGTTATGGGTTGTTATCCATCACTTCTTTCAACATTATTAGCAGCTTCCAAAGACCTTTGAAGAAAACTGCATGTAATGGAGCTAATAATACATATATTTTATCAGTAAAGGTTACATCTGTCTAGCATTTTAATTTTTCTACCTCTTACTTATGTGGTGGTTAGAATTACAATGAAAAATCATTAGATCAGGTATGACTCATCCATTACAGCCTGGAGAAAAGTCAATATTGACACTCCCAATGATCTCATATGCACCTTTCATATATAATTTGTTGATGCTATTATGTATCTGTGATCCATGCTTCCTAGGGAGGAACATCCTCTAAGGTTAAGTTCAATAATCTTCATAAGAAAAGATGATTAGAGGACCTGACTATTCTTAATAAATTTTAGATTAACAGACAAGATGACATTTAAGCACAAGATGTGAGCAATGATTAAAAGAACATTATGAAGAAGGGAACATGCTGTGTTTTCATGATTGTGTCATCTTTTCAACACTTTAGGCTTATATAATGATCCTTGAATACTTGCTTCAGCTACTCTGGGCAAAAGAATCTCAGTGGCAAAAATTTCCTTATACCAATGTTAATGGTTTAAATTCTTCACCTTCTTTACTAATCTTGGGCTATCACTTTTGGAAAACAAGGATAAAACTGAGTGTTTTACAGCAAATTCTGCTTATAGTACTCCACTCTGACATCCTCTCCTTGTTTGTGACAACATAATATATGTGACACAGGGAAGTTCAAAATCCTGAGGGAAGTGAGGAAGGCAAGAAGAAGAGTATATACCCTGGACTTCACTAGAACATACTTTGAGTTACTCAGAAGTGGTAGAAAGGATACTGTGACATGCAGCTCTGAAGGGCAGAAAAGCTTAAGAGTATTGTCATCTTTGAGAACAAACCTCCTCCAAGCAGAGGAATGATGTGTTCTGGAAAACAAGACTTACCATGAATAAACAGGCATACTCATGATTAACCAAAACAAAAACCCCTGAAAGCAACCAACCAAAAAATATATATATACAGAAAGTAGAAACAAGGATAGGGAATAATGGAGGAATACAGAAACATTGCTGGTCATGCAGGATGATGGAAAAGTAAAAGTTTGCATAGACTTGAAATTGGCAAGGGATGTCCAGGGTAAAAAGAGGATCTTTTGTGACTGTATTGACAGTAAATAAACCAGCAATGAAGAAGCTGGCCCACTGCTGAAGGAGGTGAGTGATGTAGTGACAGTGAATACCAGGTAAGGATGAGGTACTCAATGCCTTTATTGATTTTCACCAACAAGGTCTCCTGGGCCTCTGTTTGGAGGTAAGGTTGCAGAAGAAGAGAACCAACCAGCAACATGTGAGAGTTGAAGTCAGGGATTTTTTTAAGACAGTTTCATTCACACTAATTCATAGGATTAAGTGTGTTGCGCAAAAATGTACTGGAAGAACAGCAGTAGGAGACAAATAGTTTAACCATCTTCGAACAGTCTGAGGAAAATTGAAATAACTGTGAGTGTTTCAGCCTTGCTTCAGTTGCTGTGAAAATTACAGAGCAACTCTTCTTGGAAGCAATTTTGGCATGCATGAAGAAACTGACTTGAAAAACTAACCTGGAATGACATATAGCAGGTAGCCTTACAGTTACTTTGTGGGATAAAACTACTGGATCTAGAGAGGAAGGGGAATGTTGATTTTCCCTTAGTCACAGATAGGAACTGTATTTTCACTTTAGTGAGGTTTTCAATAGTCTTTTCTAACATCCTTGTCAACAGGTCTGGACACGATAACATAGATAAATTTATTACAAAATGAGTGGAAAATGTTCTGGATTGTGCCACTCAAGGGATAGTAGTTAATATTTTTCAATCTCTCTGGCAGCAAGTTACAAGTGTAATTCCTCAGAATTCTTTCCTGGGACCTGGTAGTCTTTTTTAACATCTTTACCAGTGACCTGGGGGAGGTAAAGAAGTGCACTCTTTTGTCGAGTTAGAAGACAAATGTTGAAAGACCAATCTGTATTTTTGAAGGAAGGTCTGCTGTTCAGAGACATAGACAGACTGAAGGCAAGAGCTAACAGGAACCTTATTAAATTCATCAGTCTTCCACCAGGAATGGACCAAAGAATACAGTGCTGGTAAATTACTCTTACTGACTGACTGGGTAAGTATCTCTGAGGCAAGGACTTGGGAGTCCTGGCAAACTGCCATTGATTAAATAGAGGCCCATGAAAATCATAGCAGGTGTCAGGAATCATAAGACTATGATTCCTGACAATGGAAAAGTAGCATTGGTTTCCTCACAGTTAAACTAAAATAAACTTTTTTAATATTGAATTTGTATAATGTACATAATTAGAAATATGAAGAGAAAGCAGATAAAAGAAGTGTGCTCATATAGAAATAGACATTAAGCCCCTCTGAAATTAAAAAAAAAAACAGATTTTTAATCCCTACTTCAAAACAAAATGCACAGAAAAATATATATATATCTGCCTATTCATAATTCCATTAAATTGTCATGTCTTTGCTTTGTGCTCACTTGAGATGTTCCTATTTCCCTGACTTAAGGTCACCCTTGCAATAATTACAGATTTTCTGTTTGGTTAGATTAATAGACCGAACACATTGGTTTAATTCTCTGATTCATCCCCTTTTACTGGCTTCCTTCTCTTATCCTTACATCATCATTTACATTTACCCATTTTTACTGAAAATATTAACTGCCTGCAGTCTTAGGTCAGTGATCTCATTTTTTATAAGTGTTTCTACACATTGCAAAAAACCCCAAACACGCAGAAGTTCACAATGTGACCTGTTAGATGGCACAGCATGGTCCAAGTCAGCATGATCCAGGTAAAGGTATGGATGCCTTGCATCTCTAAGAGACAGAGTAAGCTTTATGTCTCAGGTCTCTGGGTGTCAAAATCTCTTGTCAACCTGGTCTCCTGAGGAGGGCATATTCATACTATTAGAAAAAGAGAGGAATTGTGGATTTCATGTTCATGTGTCAAATATATTTGTAACCAAACTTTCAATAAGTACCTTTTCTTCTCTTTGGCTGTAGATTCTATAGTCCAGATTCACCTCTCCTATACATGTCTTAAATCTTCTGTTCTAGAGGCACTACCACTGTCACTGATGGGCTTGGCCTTGTCTAGCATTAGGTCCATCCTGGAGGTAACTGGAATTCTGTTGGACACGGGGGAAGCTTCTCCAGCTCCTCATAGAAGCCACCCCTGTAGGTCCCCTGCTACAAAAGCTTGCTATGCAAACCCAAAGCAGAAGAATATCATGCACTCTGCTTCCCTGTGTGTTTGCAGCAGAGGTAAGTTTTGATAGAGATTGTTTGCCCTGAAGGGTTTAAAATTGAATTTGGCCATAAATAAACCGTAAAAGGGGAGGAATGAAAGAGAAGAAAAGCAAAGAGAGATCAATATCAATGTCCCCAGGAAGTGAATAGCTGATTCTGGTCAGATCTCCAGGAGGAATATCTGACTGAAAAACTAACCTGCACTGACATGTAGCAGGTTGAGCCTTATAGTTACTTTTTGGGATAAAACTACACAAATATTCAATAGGTTGAATTGGTTAGTTGTGACTGATCTCATGATAGTCCAATCTACAGCATTATGAATGACATTTGCAGAATTGCTTTACAGAAACATAGAGAGGTGGGTTGTCACAGCATAAACTATGCTGTTCACCTCCGAACATGTATTCTTGCTGCAGAAACAGGATTTTGCTTTGGTATTTTTGTCATTACCTGCTCAAAATTATACCTTATATTACATACACCTTGTAGTTAAGGAGAAGCTCTTGCTTCAAACACAGTCAGTTTGTTCATGGTTTCATCTAATTTCCTACATAACTTTTCTCTTATATAAAAGCAGATAAAATACATTGATATGTTTACTGTTAAATAGATAGGGAAAACATCAGGGGTAAGAATGATGGAATTCCATTCCTAGTGTGAAAAAATACAGAAAGGTTGTTTTTTCTTAAAGACAAAGTTTTTCTTGGCACAACTTTTGCAAATTTTAGTATATAAGTTGCTCCTCATGAGTCTGCTCAGACCACGGTTCAGTAATATATAGTAAATGGTTAATAGGTCTCTTAGCATGGCTTCAGAAATGCTGCAGAAACATTCTGTTGCAGAGTGAGACAAACTTGCATTTCTTTTTTGGCTTTCTTCAAAAAACATTTGTGGGTTTTCTGAAAAGTGTAGGTGATGTGTTGCGTTCCACAGCCACAGAAGCTACAGTTACCAGGAACCAGCATGAGACACCAACGAGATGGGGTTCTGCTCATGAAACCATTTATTCAGCATGGGAACAAACTCAGATCCAGAGACAGAGAGCCCCGAACAGATGCAGGGTGATGGGTTTTGAGGGACAGAACCAGGGTGGAGTTCAGGGTCAGGGACCACTGGGAACACAACAAGGGAGAAACCCCAGGGTCTCAAATGCAACCAGAACTCCTGGGCTGCCTCCCATGAGGGGTCTGGGGTGGGGCAACTCTTCCCAGGCTCACAGGGCACATACCCTGAGGCAGAGGTTTTAGAATTCACACTAGCCATTACAGCCACACCTCTCACTTTAACAACGCTTATCTGAAACTGAATCTTGGCCTCCAGGCATGGGGGGCACCTCACAGTGATGTATATATAAAATCAGGGAGACAAAGTACTCTGAGGGATAGTACACATCATGTATGCTGGCTAAGAAACATGACTGTGTGCCTAAGTCTGATATAGATCAGGTTAGTACTGCATGCTAATGTGACAGTGCAAGAGTGGTATTGGTTACTGTAGAACAGCATAGCATCATGTACTGAGAAGAACACGGCTTCTCAGAGTCACCTGTGGAAAGAAAGTGTGACAGAGATGAATATGCTTCTCCATGAAAATCCACATCTGAATTAATTCAGAAGTTTCATAACTGAAATTATGTACAAGGATTGCACTACAGAAGAACCTTTAGCTGAAAAGGTGTGAAACTTGGTCTCACATGGCACATGAAATTTTGAACATGCTGAGAAAGCCAGTTCTGTGTTTTGAAGAATCCAGAAAAAAGGGTTTGAGAGGTTAGGCAGTTTGCCTTACACTAATTTGCCAATGTCTTTTTCTTAACATAAGTACTTCAAGGTACAAGTATTACCCCATGAACATTTGTTTTTTGACATATTAAGGCTGTGAATGTCTTGCCAAGACATTGCAATGAATAGTCATGAGCAGTGCTCTACATCTAGCCTCAGACAGAAAGGGCATGTTAAGCATGTGGAATGAGTACTAAGAATCCTTGAAACTGCCTTAATCTTAATACAGTGGAAGCAAGTATAAATCCAATCCAATCCATGGTATGACATGTGCAGCTTTACTTATTCTGGCCACTGCTAGAGGAAGAGGGAACTCACATCCTCTCTGTGTGAAACTGAAAGAGCTTGTGAAATTGAAAGAGCCTGATCAGTTTGGCTTATTTTCTACACCAGTACTTAGAAGTTCTACTCTTCCTTAGTGCTCCTGGGTGCAGTATTCCCACTGGTGTCAATGGGAGCATGTGTGTAAATGTTGGTACCCTTTTGGTACATTACTGAAGGCTCTGACACAGATAAATTAATTTGTTCAGGTGGTGCAAGGGGGAGGGTTAAAGGCTTTTATATAGAACTGCACTGAGAAGAGCTTTTGTAATGGCTAACACCAAATCTTCACTAAAATGAAGATTTTCCTTTTAATGCAAAATGAAAAATAGCAAGGAGGTAGTAAGTCATCTGAGTAAAGCGAGAATACTGGAAATTAGGGCTAGTTTTGCTCTATCTTTCATCTTTTTGCTTTTTAAAACTACTTTCCTGTCTCCTTAAAAGGCACACCGAGAGAAGGAAAAGGAAAAATAAAAAAGAAGCCCCAAAGCTTTAATAAAGTGTTACATTTGACAGAGCAGACAGACAACTAGTGAAAAGAGGAGACACGTTTGGCAAAATGACATTGAGAGCTTTCAGAGATGCTTGCTGTGCTCATGCTGGAGAAATCCTTTACGTGTGCAATAATCTACAGCCATAGCCTTGAAGGTTTATTTCTCAATCACCTTTTACCTTCCTGACACCTTGGTTCTCTACATACCTGAAAACTAGCAAAATGAGCTGGAAGGCTCTCAGCTATTTTTCATACAGACTAGTGATTGGACAGACAAATAAAGAATGTTTGGGATTTTTTTTATATTCTTCTTCTGTATTTTCCTCCTTTATGTGGCTTGTATTTGGTTGGTTGGTTGGGTTTTACTAGTTTCAAAGAAAAAGCTTCAGAGTGCTGTTACTGCCAGTGAGCATCAACAGTAATGGATAATTCATGTATAATTCATGCAATCAAAACTTTGCAACTGTGCAAAATTGCATACCCCACATCCTGTGCCTTCAAATCGGCTTCCATAAACTCTCAGAAGTTACAGCAGTGGGGCCCACTCAGTGGCCATAAGCTGAAACACTAATGAAGCTGCCTGAACAGCACCATAGAGAGCCATTTAATCAGCCTCTGTTTTTAATTTTGGTTGGCTGACAGGTGGCCAAAAGTACTGAAACACTGAAAGGAAAAAAGAAAACCTGATTCAGTTATCACTAAACAGAATAGGAAACACATTAAGAGATTTTTATCAAGGCTTTAGTTTTGATGGGGAAAATTAAAGATTACTTTGAAAACACCTAAGCTTTTGTGGTATTAAATATTGAAAATACTTTATCCAGCTTAATAAATATGGAATTAGATATGAATTACTGAAGCAAATTCCTTTGAGCAATTGGTACAAGGGGAGTGCGTTATCTCAAATTTACATATGCCTTAGATTTTTTTAATGAGATTTAAAAATAGTATCAACTTCTCCGTTCCCCAGCTTACACTTGTGCTCCTTTTCTTTCTTCCTATCCCCACATACATTGATTTGATCTAATCAATGGTTCCTTGAATTTAGGCAGGACTGACTGTACTGCCCCAAGAGACAAGAGTAGAAAGAGAGATTTGCTGAATTTAAATCCATTAATTTTATTTATTACACCAACTCAAAACCCAGCTGATGAAGTCATCGAATGCTAATTCTTGCCACTGAACCCAGTGATTGTGGGACCTCACCCATGAGTTGAACTCAAGTACAATAAAAATCTGTAAAGAATGATTATATTTTTCAATCCACAACTGGTAATGGACAGATTATCTCCATAAGTATAACTAAGCATAGCTTTGGTTTCTTGAATGTTCTTTACCACATGACTACAAATATGAAGGCTATTCACACACATCTGTAATCTCTGCTTCTTCCTTACAAAATTCCTAATACTGATATTACCCAGAGGTATGAGTTTCTGTTAAAAAAAACCCAATTTTATCATTCTGAGGTGTGTCAGCATTCAGTGTTGCTGAGTGGCCTCTAGATTAAAGACTTAGATAAAGGATGAATTCTCTCTCTATCATGTACTCCCTTATTTGCTCAAACCCCTAAAATCTCTAGTTTTTGAATCTTAGAGCTTGCATAGTTTCCTCTGTGCCTGAATCATCCATATTACTAAAAGTTTCCAGTTGATGTTATTGGGAATTATGATTGTCCTGAAGATACTTCGCATGGGATAGTCAATATAAACCAAAAAACTACAAATACTGGACATTCAGATTACATTTTAATCTGGAGTGTGTCACACTAACTATACTGAAAAAATAAAAAAGGCACCTTGGAATCTACTTACCTGTGGACAGTGTGCACAAAAGTCTAGTTTATCTTCTTCAAAAGTTCAAAGCAACAGTTTCCTCTGTATCCCTGCACATGTTCCCAAACCCTAGCGGTGTCTCATGTCTTCCTCTACGTTTATCTCTTGGATAATTAGTTTTTCTAAGCTTCTGAACAGAACCAGTGTATAACCTGATTATACAAAGTGTATAACTAAAGTAATAACAGCATCTAGTGCCGTAATATGTTTGGGATCATAAAAATCCCCATAAAACTCTACTTTGAGGAATATGCAAGTACAGAAGTACATTTCTGTCCATGGCTGCTATTTATCTTTTCAAAAGGTGCATGAATATTACAAAATCCCATTGCAAATCTAAGGAAGAATTGGCAGATGTTACACTTGTAATTCTACATCTGAAGATCTTATTATGGATGGCAACTTTTAACTACTTTTCATCCTACCTCATTGCCATGAGTGAAGTCAGTGAAGCTTTGTGTGCTCTCTGATTTCATTCCTGCAGTGGGTTATTCATTCTTCTAATGTTGTTGCACTATGGAAGCTAGCTTTGGAGCAGGCTGTAGGCCCATGGCCTGACAGGCCTGCCTGAGAAGCTAGCCTGGGAAATTCATGGGAAGATTCAAAACAATCCTCAAAGACACAAAACAGCCTGCAAGTGCTGTTTTTCTGATTCCCGTGTTTTCCTTACAGGAGAAGGTCAGGGGGTGGTAAACCCCACTGACCAATGATGGTAATGTAGTATTTTACTAACCAATAAGAGTTTCCTTTCTGTACTCTTCACGAACTAGTCTATATAACATGGCTATAACAATAAACTAAAGATTCTCTCCTGTTCTGACTCCCTTGAGAGTCCGTGTCGTTCTTCCCGCCGTTCCCAATTAGAACGACAGTTGCACCTGATTCAAGGAACCTATAAAGCATAGATTCACCTTTATTTCAAGTATGTTTCAGCTCATGGACACGCCTTACAACTTTTATATACTATGAACAAAGATGAGGTCAATCCTGACAATGTTAAGGTGTATAGATCAGCTAAGCAGAAGCGCATTGAACCAATATACCATTGGGAAGGGTATAAAGAGAAATAACTCAGGAATAATGCTTTAACCCCTTCTGGCAACAATTGGCAGAATGAGAAAACGTAATGTACAAAACAAACCTCTCAACATTTATAAATTGTTTACCTATTCATAAAGAAGTCAGTATGCCTCTTCTACAGACCTTGCTTTCAAACATAGTGGTCCAGAATCTTGAAAATTTTGAGTGCTACATAAATTGCTCTTCCACATTTTTAATAGACTGTCTCATTAACTACATAAGACAGCAAACAACAGTTTTGTGTGAGATGATAGCGTTCATCTTGGTGAATGTGCTTCATGGAAGAATTTCTCTCAGACACTGCCCAGTTTTCTCCTTTCTCCCAGTTTATTAAGTCCTGACTGTACATGAAATAGGTTAAAGAAAATTTTGACAATTGCAATTGCAGTCATAATTCAGCAAACATACAAAAATTCCATAGTAGAAATAACTTCTAATCTTCTCTCATTTTCTTTGATATTTTCATCTTCAACTATGCCTTGTCAATTACTGTTAGACAAAGGCTCTATCTACAGTAATAGGACTAGGAGAATTTCCAGGAAATATCAGCACCAGAACCAGAAGTACGCTGACAACCCTGCACCTTGGCACTGTGTGATAAGTGTCTAAAGAGAAGAAAGGAGCTGCAAAGAACCGTGCGTTTCTTCCCCATACAGTTTTGTTTCAGGCTGTCACTTGACTGAAATGAGATTGGAGACAAGACGAAAAAGCTTGAAGACATCTAGAACGGGATAGGAAATGCAACATTCTGTTCAGAAATGTTCTATAAGAACAGCCTTGATTTCATAAATTGAATTGATAAAAATTTTGTGTGAAGGAATGGTGGAAAATGGCTACCTGAAAGCTACCAAACAGAAAAAAAACTGCTCTGACTGCAAACTGTCAAAATCATATATCTGCTCTACCAGGGAAACTACAAAATTACTGCCTGTATAACAATACAAAACAAACAAACAAACAAACCAACCCAAAAACCAAGCAAAACCAGCCGCACCTAGACCCCAGTATTCTGCATATTATGAGCTAGCCTGTAGATCTTGTGTTCCCAGTGTCTGAATATCCAAGAGGTGGCAGCAGTTGCCATCTGTGTCTTTTGTAACTTGGCCAGAGACGTGGAAACATTACAAGGGTTTCATGGTAAGACTATAAAGACCATAAAAACTGTTAGCTCTGGAGGCTGCACCAGCCCTTTCTAAGCCTTGTACTGGATGCAGAGGGCAGCCTAAGAGGGCAGCCTCCTTCTGTAAAGCATTTGGTTTAGTTACAAAGCCCTGGCTGCTGTGAGGCACAACTGTGATTACCAAACAACACTAAGAAAGAAAATCTGGTAGTAAAAGGACTACAGAATTCTGTAGGACTTCTTAGTATTTTTGAGCTGTCTTTCCATGTTCATTTAAAAACCTGGCATTGTAGAAGTTAAAAAATCCTCACCCCTATCCTTCTGGTTATTAATTTTATGACACATGGGCAGTTTTAGAATTAATCTAAACTTCTTTAGGCAAAAATACTAGGAAATAACACTGTTTTGAACTGAGTTTTACTTCCATTCATCATTCCCACCTTGACAGTGTAAGAGTTGTACACAAAAGTATTTTCTTGGATGGGTACTCCTGATGTGAGCAATGAGTGTTTATCTTCATCACCAACAAGTAGACTGTGCTGCAATTTTGAATAAATCAAGAGACCTGTCGTGCCTGTAAGGCTAAGTATGTTTGCCTTTCTTGGTTGTGTAATACAATTAAATTCTGTTTCAAATATTATGTTGTTAAAATGCATTTTCTCTATAACTGAATTCAGAACCGATTTCTGACCCCAGCTAAAATGAGCTTGTGTGTTTTACATGCATTTACATTTTTACTTGAATTTGCAATCCTCTAACTGCTGGACACAGGTCTGTTTGTACTGCAGGGAGAATGGTCTCGTTCAGTGATTTTCTTAACCTACCTATGACTTTCTGCATTGCTGATATTTAATTTCTTGCTCTATAAATTGTCTTTTGTCTACTCAATATATAAAAAGGCATAAAATGAAACCAAACCCTGACTCAAAAACCTATGTCATACTTGCCATATGCATGCACAGCCACTGATTTTACAAGATACACATAGTGCCTGCATATCTGAAAGCAGACCTGGCTTCTGTAGCTCTTAGAAATAAGGAATGATTTGCTATTTCCAAGACTGTGCTTTTATGTGTAAACTGGGAAAGTATTTTCTATCACACCATAAGAATTAAGTTTGCAGAAGAAAAAATACATTCCTGAACCCCTACCAGAACGAGTATCTTTTATGGCACTTCAAATTTTACACAAATTAGTGGCTTTTTCCTTATTTTTTTTTTTATTGCTAGAATATATTAAACTTTCATGGACACAAACAAGAATTTAATTGCAAAAAATTAGAGCTACTGTCATAATTTTATGGACTACTGAAGAAAAGAATGGGAAAAAAGTCCATGGGGTAAAGCATGGTAAGATTAGAGGAGGAGAAATTTTCTAAGATGCTTTATAGAAAATTTTCTGAAAATCATGATTATAAATATACAGTCAGTTCTCAAATTATATCTAGTGGAATATTTTCAGCATAATTACTGCACAAATTCCTACATAAATGCTACTATTGCAACTGAAGCATACTCCTCTATAAAAATTTTCTCTTCCTCCACGTTAGACTATCATATTCTGTATGTTCTACTAAACCCCAAAATATAAATTCAGATAGGGATATCTATTTGTAGAAAAACAAAGCACTTAAATAGTTGAAAATGTTAAGGAAGATTAAGATCTGCAAAGGTGCACATACCTGTGTAAAAGTTTCACAGAGGATTTTATCTCTATCTCATTAAAGACTCTGGAGTTTTGCAATTGTCTCTAGTATTTATAATAGAGGAATTTCTCATTTAATAAAAGGCATTATATACATTTAGTAAGCAGTGTGAATGCCTTTGTAAGATTGAAGGTTTTAAGGTCACTTGATGAGTCCTCATTCTATATATCAATAAATCTAATTTCTCCCTTTGTCCATCATTCCTAGGAACAGTCTTTCTGAGAAGAAAAAGCTGTTTATTTGTAGTGTTGCAGGTTTTTTATTCCATTTACTGGAAGGATTACTTAATAGGGTGAGAAAGAACAAGAGGTAAATTTACATGAAAATGCAAATTGTATTACTGTTCTTCTTCATCAGATACTTTCAGCATTCAAAGGGTTTCTAGCAAAATAACTCTCCAGTAGTTAGAAAACAGACCACTTAATGTAGACACCACAAAAGAAACAGAGCAACACAACTTCATTGGAAGTCTTAGTGAATATTTGAGTATTTTGCCCATTTGTCTTGAAATAACAATACTTGACCCTTTACAAACCATAAAGCATATCTATTTCTAATGCCTTATAAATTCTTGTTGGATGAAATGTTTTTAAATGCAATTGTAACTCCCAAACAAACACAGCTATAAGTTCTTATTTCCTAAAGAAATATACTGAAAAACTGAGGAATTTTGGTGTCCTTGTATATCATGTCCTCTAAAAGACTACTGTTGGCTGACACAGACAGGTAGAGATGTATGGATAGATGTCTATTGAATGAATTACTTGATTGCTTTTCAGAATGGCTTCAGAATGGACTCGTCCACCAGTTCTAATTGTACTGGACAGTAGAGCCGATAGATTAAAACAACTCAAGTTGACTCAGAAATAGATCAGAGTCAACATGTGTAGAATCAACAAATAAAACAGCTGGAAAGGTTAAAGTTAATGTATTCATTACATGCTTGGGCTTGTAGTCCTTGCTTGAAAACCACCTTGACCTCATATGCTACTGTAGACCAAGAGCGATATTTCATGATTATTTGAAGTAAAGTCATTCAAGGAAAGCACAAAGTTCATGAAATATGGTGCTTGTCATGAGATTATGTTTTTCTCTAGTGGCTGATGTAGGAGTGATCCCATCATACTTCCATCATTTTAAGATGGTTCTGTTGAAATGCAACATCCCTGGAACAACCTGTGGAGCACCTGTTACTTCAGAAGAGCTCATTTTATCAGGTGCAGATTCCTTTGAGTACTTCTGAAGCTCTTTCAGCTGTGCACTACAACAGGAACCCCAACATTTTTGCTGTGAGAGACAAATTTTGCAATTTCATTCACTCATTTACAATTTAATTTTTAATCACTGAAATACTTAACTGTCTAAGAGGTTTTTCTAAATGTTGTTCCTTTAAATTAAAAGGAAAAGCAAGATCCTGACTACCTCTACATCCTTACATTTCAAATTACTCTATGCAAGATTATCATTATAGGCTGCTATTTATCTGGTCCCTTAGTGTCTTCTGAGTTCAATTGGAAATCACTTTATTCTGTTTTTATGGATGAAAACAGCTTATAGCATTGCTGTTTCAAATCTTTGGAATGTTTTAATCAGACATTTTCTTTGCAAAACATGTCATTTTAATACAGATTTAAGGTGACTCAAGCTGAAAACAGTAAGCATATGACAGGATAGAAAGCATTTTTATTCCTTCTACATAAACTTGATCAAGTATTTGGGGATATCATGAGCTATTCTTATTCTCTAAATCATTGGTTTGATAACAAGGGCCAGTGTGATTAACAAACTCATTTTTTGTCTGTTGGATTACTGAAACACAGCAGAGCTTTTAGGCTCTCAAATATGAATATTTTAAAAAATACCTTCTATTAAAAAATTAGTGTTTTACATAGTATATGGAGAAAAATATTGACTAGCACCTGAACATTTACATTTTAAACAAAGATTATTTCATTTTTCTGCCAAAATGTATCTTAGAGTGATTATATTTATTATGTGTGGCATGCTATAATACAGTTAACATCAATAATTTTGATTATTAATGGAAATCATACCATAAGCTTCCTTCATCATTTCTGGATGAGCTCTCTGTGTCTTGAGAAATCAGCAAGTCTGTAAATGATATTATAGTGCAATGGGAACACAAGTAATTTCATAATAACCTGCTTAACTTAGGTAAGAGCACATAATAGATACCAACTGGGCATATATCTGCATTTGTTTCTAAGGAGTAAGAACAAGGTATTTTACTACTGCAATTCAAATGAAAAAAAAAAAAGCATATTATAAAAACATAAGTAGAAAAGACTGTTAGAAGGACTCAGTGATGTTTATGAATAGGTGTTTGTGCAGCTTTCAAAGTGAAAAATAAGTACAGGTCCTATTATCACTAATATTTATCTTAACATTAAATGTTGCAAAAAATTGTAAAAAAGATGGAGCTATAGAAAACTCATGGTAAGCCAGATTCAACTTAATAACAGGTAGTGATTGTTCTAATAAGAATGAGTCCAGGGAAAATATCTGACCTTGATTATTGTTTTACTAATACAACACATAGAAAATTTAATCTCCCTTGTCACCTTTTGTTTTTGTTTTTGTTGGGTCAACCCCCAACAAAATGAAAATATTAAAAAATTTTATACCATACACCTGTTAAAACACACACACATAAGAATATTGATACACATGTCCATCACTTTTTTATGTCTTAGCAAAATTCTCTTGAATATGCAAAAAAAAGATATGCTGTCAATATTACCTGTGCATTCAATTTTTGTTTGCTGTTAGAAATAACATGCCATTTTGCTCTCTGTCTGAATGATATATAAAGAATAGCATGATGAAAATGAATAAATATAAATAAGTAATGTTTGACAATTCAGTTTTTATTTTGTGGTGATCACATTTCTAAAATTTACTGTTACTGTTTTCTCTGTATTCTTTATTGTCCATTCCATTTCTGTGTAGAATGTGAGGAGTATATTCAGCTCCTACTGAAGTTAGTAAAAAATCCAGACTCATAAATTAACTATATGGCTCCAGTAAAGTGTGATATAAAGGATAAGAGATGAAAGATTATATGTGTAAAACATCATCACCAATGTGAGGAAAGAAGAATATATGTGTTTGAAAGAAGGGTCTAATTCCTGAAAAGCCAGTTTAATAATACAAAATAGAGTAAGATGGTGGCAAGTACACCTGAACTTGAAAAACAAGATAAAGGTGTTTTACTGGTACTATTATAGCTTTTGAGGTAGCTTGGGTATTGTTACAAGGTGTAAAACAAGGAAGAAAAATCAAAAGAAAACCTTGCTCCTGCAAGGGCTGTCAGTGGGCTGCAGCTTCTTTGAGAGCAAGTCCACCTGCTCTGCCATGGAGGTGTCCAGGGACTGCAGGTGGATATCTGCTGCAACGTGATCCTCCACGGGCTGCAGCACAGCAACCCACTTCACCATGGTCTTCAGCATGGGCTGCAGAGGAATCTCTGCTCTGGCACCTGGGGTGCTCCCTCTGTCTTCTTCTTCATTTACCTGGGTACCTACAAGGTCGTTTGTATCCATTTTTTATCACTCCTCTCTGTAATGGCTGCTGCACAACATTTTATACCCTCTCTTAAATATATCAGGAAGGCCTCCAGGATCACTGATGTTCTCATCTTTAGGGTTGGGTGGAACTTGCTGTGGGGGCCATGGGAAAGTGCTCAGCCTCTTCTCACAGGAGCCACCTCTGCAGTCCTTCTGTACCAAAAGCTTGCCACACCAGTCAGTCACCACAGTGCAATATGCCGTGGCATCTATCCCTTTGAAGGGATTAGATCAAGACTCTAACTTTATCCTACTTATCATTATGTTCTGAAGCTTTAACTGTGTACTTAGAAAGATGTAAAATTACTGTCACGGCATATATAGACAGGCTTAGAATCACTGGGCAGGTTAGAAGTGGTCATTACATCCAGAGAAGAGAGCTGTTTTTCAGTTTTGCAAAGCTTTTCTCTTCTTTATGTCTTACATAAAACTCTCTAATAAAGGCTCAAGGGTTCAAGTTACAGCCCCCCCACCCCACAAAACCAGAAAAAGTTATTGCAGATTTTATACCACATGCTATGATGCTTTTTAACTTCATAAACACTTTTGTTTGCATAGTCTTTAGGATGTTAATCTCTTGAAAATAAAGTATTTTACATTGACTATCAATTTATCTTAAATTGCATTAATATGTGCTGAACATGGTGAACTCACACCATATACAGTTTTGCACAATACATGAGAAAACAAGAAGCTTACAAAAATGTTACTGGTCCCTGCTTCTAGTGAAAAATCAAGCTAGGAAGCTGGAATTACAATAAATTACTCACCTGTCTATGCTAGCTGTAGCTTTCAAAGCTGGAGTCTGTGTGGTAGAGCTGGAACCAATATTAAAATAAAAGGTCCAAATTTTCATTTCTATTATCACACAAGCCTAGAATCTCCAGGCGCAAAGTTCAGCTAATTTAGCAATTATTGTCCAATAATACTGAATGCTTATATTCCCAACCTGCATTTCTTTTTGATAGTCAACTTCCAGATGATATATTCATCTTGTAGCAGAACTACAACTCAAATAATTCAGTTTTACCTCATTTTACCCCAGTGAAAACATTTAGATTCTTTTTGTCTCTACATGTGTTTTTGTAAGCCAAAAGTGGTTGGTTGGAGCTAATTGAAATTGTTTGATCATTGTCACATTGAAATTGTAACAAGCTTCCATAGCTGTCATATTTCAGTTTTGTCTGTTTTTTTAGATTTCATCTGCAAATACAGAACTGCTGAAGCCCACCCTTTCCCATTTATAACTAAAGAATGAAGCACAGAATTGGTAGGCATGCTATTATGTGAAGAAGGGATTTTATTCAAAAGAATTAAAACTTGCCACCCTGCACCCTTTACAACTTTTCTGTTTAAATTCACTTTCAGGAGGAAGGAAACTGCTTTAGATTAAAAGAAGTTCTCATTGGTTGTTTACCATGAAAACAAAGTCATTCCAAAGCAATTAGCAAAATATAAAAAGTAGTATCAGAAGAAAATTCAATGGCTCTGTTGGAAATGCTGCATATAAGTTGGCTCCCTCCTAAACTCACCCTCTGTTTGATTCTCATAATGTGTAATGTGAGAAAAATGAAATCATTAAACTTTTAAGAATTTGACTTGGTTAAAATATGTGATTTTAATTAGCAAATTAATTTAGGTTTTTTTTAAAATGTAGTATCTACTGGGAGGAGCAAGTGGGTAATTAACAAAAATATGAGTATGATTTAAGTTGTACTTCACTAATTTTTCATGCTAACAAATGTCTTCATGTAGCAAGTCACTTCACCTAAATAAAGTACTGTCTGCGTAGCTATTCTTTCCCCACTGGCTCAATGCACACCCTGAAGCTGAATGATGGATTAAAGCAGAGACAAAACAAATATACAAAAATAAAAAGTCCCAGGAATGAGATTCAACTCTTTATTAGTAAATGTAAATGCATGCATATAGTTATAGGTTTCTATGGAATAAGAGAGATTTCAAAATAGACACTTCCTTTGTAGAGTTAACCATTTTTGTTTGAGACATTTGGAGATGCAGGTGGCAGATATGAGGAGGCACTGTGGGATTTCTACAACCTTCTTTATGGGGACCCATAATTTCAAGCAGCATTAAATGTCAGGGAACCTTGAATTACACCCATTGTCAGTGAAGTCAGGGGAATTTAACCAACCACCTGCATCATGGAATGTCTCAAGTTGGAAGGGACACATGGCTAAGGATCAGTACTATTGTTAAAACAAGTATCTAAACTTTTCTATACCTTAGACACTGTAGGGACATCTTAGTTTTCAGCTTCCTCTGCCAAAGTGTGCAGATTTTTCCACATGATCTGTGCTACGACTGATAGTCCAGAATAGCAGGAATAAAAATTTTAAACAATTTACACAGTAATAGAAACCAGTGCTTATGTAACTGAAGTCTGACCCAGGTATCTTTATTGTTATTAAATGAACAAGCTCCATGGACAGTGATCTTTGACTAGATCTCTGTAGATCATACAGGGGCCTTACACACTCAGTGCTCATGTAGACATTTCCATTTTAATAAACACTTAAATTTAGGGGATAATCCTGACCTGATTCCTTTCAGGCCCTTAACTGAGATCAATGCCTTTATGCATTTCTTGCCCAAACTGAAAAGTCAGTGTTTTACTGTGTGTCTTCTCTTCTTTCATTCGATGTATTTATAAGCCACCATTCAGGATTTAAACAGAGATTTCTATAGCTTCTCAACTGGAATTATTTTTATTTTGAAGAAATAATAATTTCCACACTTTTTCATTTTATATATTCTTGAGTTTTAAAAAGTTGAAAAAATAAAGACAATGGACCAGTTCAGGAGACTCTTAACTGGAATCTGCTGTAGGAAAATTCCCAGTAAAATACACTCTGCACTAATTTTTCACAAAAAAATCTCATAGGCAGCTTCTCCAATGTATGTGATCGTTATAAGCACCATGAGCAAAAACTGGGAACAAAAACAATTTGAATTTCTGTTTTCTATGTCTCACTATTGAGGTCTTCAACAAGGTGGGATAAATTAAGAATTCATTATCCATATCTGTGAACAAGGAGCTCTCATTCATAAGCACTCATGATCCATTTTTGACTGGCATGTGTGAGCATTTAACTTATCTGTCACAAAACTAATAATGCTAAAGATCAAGGCTCAACTACATAGGACTGCAACGGAAAAAATGTTTTTGATATCTAAAATCTGTTCTGTTCAGCTGTGCTGCTCAGTTTAGGTGCTATGACTTTTCTCACTTCTGATGGTGTAAGAAGTCAATTCCTGGCAGCCACAGACCTCTGAAATATGCTTCACTCACATTAGTCACCATGGCTAGATTAAGCATGTTAAAAGCTATTCAAATATGACTTTCAGTGAAATGTAAAAAAATAAAGGGAGTAAACTCTCTGCAGTATCTTATACCAATAAGGTATTCACTAGCTTAAAGAAAAAAAACCCTAAGAACCACCATATTAATCCTATGAAGAAAACCACAAACAAATTAACAAAATAACCCCACTGTAAAATGACTTACTGAAATTTATAGACGGACAAAGACTTTAAAATCCTTAAACTTTACTGTAAACTTCCAATGAAGCTGTTGTTTTTTTCTCTCAGAGACTGGGAGATCAAGAGTTTAATTATCAGGCATGCTGAAGAAGTCTCAGTGCTATGAGGAACACGAGCTGCTCCTGCAGCTGGGTCCTGGAAGTCTGTTGTTGGTAGAGTGCACCCAGCTACACCAGCCTGCTGAGCTGCAGAAGGAGCACCATGTCCAGAGCTGAATTCCCCAGGTCATGAGTTGGATGAGGAGAAATTAAAGAGATTTCCAACAAGGGCAATCAAGCCACTGTTGATGGCCTCAACCACACCTAGAAGGGTGCTGCAGCACTGGAACTGCTTGTCTCTCTGTTCTTGAAGGGTTTTTGGCCTGGGCTACAAAAACAAAAGCTGAGCTAGACAGGTGTTGATGATAGTCTTGCTTTGAATGGACTAAACAATATTAAAGGATTCCTTCTAAATAACATTTCTATGCTTGCATGAAAACACCAGATTATTTTTTCCCATTCCAGTTCCAGATATTTAAATGTTATGCTTAATATTTTAGTACTTGTTTTCAAAAAAATTATTTGAATAAGCTAAAATATTAAATAACTAATATTACATTGATCTATTTTAGGCAAATGTTGAATCTACTTTCTACAGAATAAAAATAACCCTCTTGAGAACATTATTTACATTTGCCAAAACTAAAATATGTTGGCGTCTCTGAATAAAAATATTTTAGCTTCTAAATCTAAGACAACATGTGTTTTGCTTTCACTTGCCATGAAACTGAGTCTAGAATACTTACATAAACAATGAAATCTGATTTTCAAAAAAAGGACTGGAATGAAAAGCTTGAGTTCCAGCTCCAAACAGAATTATTTTGGAAGCGAAGATTACCCTTCAACTGACACAAAACAGTCTGGCAACTGAAACAATTTTGATTTGCAACAAACTAGTGCAAGAGCAAATTCTATTTTTTCAAGACATTGAAGACCTAAAATTTAATAAAAAAAACCCTCAGTTATGCAGCTATGCACCTTAAAAAAAACCAAAACAAATCCAAACCAAACAAACCAAAACCCCACCAAATTTCTGACTTTTTGTGGACTACATTTAAATTATACAATGACAAATTTTCTCCTAATTTAAGAAAGATCTATTTTTAGTGTTAAAACCTTTACTGAGTTAACAAAGACAGCTTTAAAGAACCTAAAGTTAATGCTATGTTTATTAAAGCAGACATCTGAGAATGTATCCTAGAACCACAGAACAGATCAAATTGGAGGAGACTTTGAAAGTTCATCTTGTCTAGCTACTCATGGGAAATGGAGCCTTGATGGCATTAGAAACGTTTTTAGTAAAAACTCAAAGAAAAGAGTGTTATATTGGAAATTAGGAAAATACAAACAATCATAATGGAAAATGTAACAGCAGTGCCACAATTGTATGTGATCTTTGTTTTTTTGTCCCACTATTCTGCTATTTGGAAAGTGTCTTCGGAGCACAAAACAATTTTTTCAGAAATTAGCTACTAAGGCATCAGTAAAGCACTTCCCAAACTTCACCTAGCAGGAGAAATGTGTCAGAAATTCTACAATAATTTGATTTGTACAGTTTGCCAATTGAGCACTACCCAAACACCTGTAGATCCTTAAACTAACCCAGCCTTGAAAATAATTATTTTAGAAATAGTTTTATGTTACTGTGCATAAGAAATACAAGTAAATAGAAAGAAAGTAAATATCTCCTTGGATGGAACCTTACACAAAGTATTATTTACTGTCAAGAAGACAGTATGGTGGACTGGTAGTAGTGTCTGCACTTGGTGCTGCAACTCAGTGGGAAAAGGAGCTTCAGTATAAAAATATGTTTCCCATACTGTGTGTAAAACTAGATGTATATGTGTGTTTGAATTTGTGTCTATTTGAAAATAAGTTGAACGAGTTTGAACACATTTCTTTGGGTGATAAAGCTTCAGTTCTACTTTAATTTTACATAAGCTGCACAAAATATCCTATTTTTATACATGTGAAATACTATACTGAAATACGCCTTGTGGAAGGCCAAGAAAACTGATTGGTTAGAGCACTAGACAGGTAATAGCAGGCTGAGAATTAGGGTTGTTCAGCCTCCTAGGGAAAGGTGTTATTGCTCTTCAGCTACTTCATATACCTATGATATGAATAAGTTGGAGCCAGATGCTCTGAAGTAAGGAGCAATTGGAAAGGAGGCAAAAGTCATAAGCTGCAACCAGAGACACATCAATGTAAGGGGGAAAAAGCCCCAAACTAACACTCATCATATACAGGAAGTCAAACTCTGGAAAATGCACCAAGAGAGATTCTAGAATCTCCACCCTTGGAAGAATTCAAGGAGAAAACTCAGTTGAACAAGGCCTGAAAAAGCACATCTAATCTGGCTGTGCTTTGAGCAGCAGCTTGCACCAGAGAACTCCATTGTGTTAAATGTCCCTTCCAACACACATTATTCTATGTTCCAATTATTTGTGTATATATAATTGCTAATATCTCAGAAGCTCACCTTCTTTTTTATGTTTCCTTCTCTTTCATTTTTTTCTGTATTAGATTTTAATTTGGGGAGAGGTATCTACACGACATTTACCATGTTTGTAACAGCTAACTAAAAAGAAAAGGATATTTCACAAAACAGTTCACTTTTTTAATATCCACCCTCCAAAGTTGTCAAAATGAACACTCGTGGCTGGTATAAATCAATGAAATAAGGCCCCAATTAGAGCTGACTGACAGGCTGTGGCATGTTTGAATCTATATAAGTTACAATAACAAAGCTAAGGTTGGATGCAGCGACGTTCAGCACCTCTCGCTTGCTGATGACATCCAAAAATCAAGGTTTCTCCACTGTGCTGAGCTAATGTATGTTTTAACAGATTGGGTGAATATTCGTAACTGGATTATCATACTGCAGATGGTCTGTTGATTCTCAACAAGATATTATTCCTTGTTTGTCTCTGCTTGCTTTTTTCACATAAATGCAAGGTTCAGCTTTCATTACCTGTTTTTCAGTCACCATTGCAAACAGTCATAACTTCTATTGTTTAATGACATGATTTCTCTTGCATTACTATTATTTAAGATCTCTAAGACTTGCCACTGTGTCACAACTACAAATAACTAATTTTCAATTTCTCAAAAATACAAGCACTTAAGAAAAGATGAAAAAAAAAGTCTCACATGTCACAGTAATTTATATTTCAACAAATTATTATATTATATAACTAAGAGTCTTCTGGAGGATATGGAATAGATGTGCAGGATGTGGAAGCTAAAGGATTTTAAACTAAAAACAAAGAAACAGCTTTAGTTATCATTTAATGTTTTCCTGAAGTTAAGCAGTCCAAATACTTTAGTAATGTTGTACAATTAGGGGTATCATCTTTTCTTTTCGTTTGCAACAACTCACAGCCATTAGCAAAATATGAGTCAGTCTCTTCTTTACACAAGATTATTGCTTGATTTAGTTTCTGGAAAATAATTATGTGCTTAACACTTGGAAGAAATCCTCATCACTCTGGGAATTGCAGTGATACTTCATGTAAAATCAGGTTTCATAACCTGCTGTCACTTGCACACCACGCCCCTCTTTCCATGTGTAAGGTTTGGCAGCCTGATAGGAGATACTGCATGTATCTCCATGTTCCATGGAATAGAGGGACATTCCTGTTGCAAAGCCCAAAGAGGGAATTCAGCAGGGGATAAACTGTGTCTTTGCATGTAACTGTTAGATGCTATTCAATCTCACCATTTCTTCAATTAAAGAATGATTTTGTTAGGATTTCACCAGTGGCCTTGAGACAGCTGGAAAATGTCTGTTGCCTCTGGGTGCTTCCAGATATTGTATCTTCCAGCCCATGGGATATAAAAAATTGTATGATTTGGTATCACAACTCAAAATACACGCTCTGGAAGACATGCAAGACACTAGTTCTGAGACTATATCAAAGCGGCAGACAATTAGATTTTTCTGTTATGTGTGCAGAATAAGTCCCTTAAGTACTAAAAGATGTACTGATGAAAAACAGGGCCAGCACCCGTGTGGCTGTGGCTAACAAATTACTAAATCGTCCTCTCTCTGTTGTTGTGGGGACTCAATGAAATAAAATCCATCAAGCTAGTCAAAATGAAACAAGTGAAAAAGAACATATTTAGCTTTGTTCACATATTGCGTGAACAATATGTTTTAGCTTTCTTCACATATTGCCAAGAATTTTACTGTTATTAATCATTTTAATCTGGTTCTTCAATAACTGGCCATTGACTCTGCCTCTCTGAATTTACAGATTTAATCTCCTAAGGAAAATGACTCCTGCAGGAACTTTAAACCTGAAAAACAATACCTATATCCTTTTCTACAATGATCTCAGAAACATTTGTGTGCAAGTCTGATTTTCTCTGTGTAACTCCTCTATACTATTATAATAAGTCTTGCAAGAGTTTGACTTTTACTTACTTGTCGCTGAATCCCTTATAAGGTCTTTATCGTTAGGTCTGACTGACATGAGAGTTCATACATCTAGAACCTGATTTCACTGGATAACTACTCAGGCTGTCATGGAAATAGATATTTACTCCTTTTTATCTCCCCAGCTCTGCAAAGACTGATGTGGCTTTCTGTTTTGGTTTAGGGAAAATTTCTGTAGTCTGATTTACTTGTGTCTCTGGGCACAAGTCCTGAAAAGTGTGGCACAAAGATATCTGTGTGCAAACAATCTCCATATACAACAAACCCAGTAGAAGACCATAAAACAAAGAATTCAACACTTAAAAAAATGACAAATATTATTAAGAAAAGTGGCAAATATTGTCTTCTCAGATGATCTAAACATTAAGAACCCAGACTTAATACCACGTACATCTGTGATATGACAAAAACTCGTACGACTTGGGCCACAGGAATACATTTCTGCTTTAGAAACAATCAAGCAGGATAACAAGAAAAACACTGTACTTTAAATGACAAAAAAACTCCAGCCATATACAGATACTGTGCATGGCCCCACACATACAAAAATCACAGCTGTGGAAACACATCTGCAAATATTAAAAAAAAAAAAAAGAAAAAAAAAGAAACAACAGTTCAAAGACCTTCTCTGCCTCAATTAGCTAAAAACTAACTAAAAGCAAAAGAAAGCTCTGTCCCGCTGTCTGTCCATGCTGCAGACAACAGTCTGAAAAAAAAAACAACATGCAGAAGAATAAAAGTTGTTTCTGAAAACAAACTGTGTGCTTCTGCTTTCCCCCACTTCCTTCTTGGAACAGTCTTAAAATTGCAAAACTTAATATCCAGCATAAACAGAACAAACAATTGAAGATACAAACATAAAGTTACCTCAAGACACTCTCTGTTGCCAATTCAAATGCAAATGAGATAAATATGTGTACATGATCCCAGGGTCATTGTTCTGCAAACACAACCCTTTGTTATTTGATGATTGTCACACTATGACTATTAGACCCTACTGTCCTGACCTCTGAACACGTCATGAAAACCTCATTCTTCAGGGCAACTGGGTCATACTCTGACATAAGAGGAATATGCCTTCTCATCACAGAGCCTTTATCTTGCCTCCTGACTCAAGTGAATGAAATTACTTTTACAATAAATCCATTTATTTATAATATACCATTATTTCTATCAGTGACAAAAACATTTCAGTTCTGCTGCTCTTACTGACCAATGTCTTTCACTGGCACAGGTCATTTACACAATGTCAGCATTATCCTTTTGACAGTAATATCCTACTAGTGAATACTGAGGGTCCTCTTAGGTATACAATCCTCTGACCTGTAAACATGAGCTTTAATTTCTAAAGTTAAGGCATTGAGTGGTAATAATAAAATTTCAGCAGAGGGCACAGTGGAGGCTATGTATTTTGTGACAGAGGCTTTGCATCTCGGCACTGGTGGTCAGCAAGGGAAGAGCCTGTGTTTTTTGAAAGGAAATATAAGAGATAAAGAACTGGGAAGTCACAAACTCATATGTCACATAAGGTAAGAAAACAAATAAATGTCAGGCTGTGCTTTAGCTACCACTTTATGTATTTATGCAAAAATCATTACGGTGAGTCATATCCTGTTTAAAGAGATATTTTCAATTTCTTACAGCAAGATAAAGCAGGTTGCTAAACACTGCAGCTCAGGCATGGCAGGGGGGAAAGATGTTATAACTCTTTCTCCCATTCTAAATATCAAAATTAGTAAGCATGACCAGCTGCTGCACAGCATACAATAACTATAACAAAGACTTATTCTTTGAAATAAGAGTCCACATTTGATTTCATGAACCTGGTACAGCTAAGAAAGAATAAACTAGAAGAAAGACTGAACAGAAAAATTGCAGGGAAAATTTTCCTAGGGACTTCTGTTTCAGTCATATGATTCTATATGTTCCCACTATGAATTAGTGCAAATATTAATGGGGACTAATCGTACAACCACAGAGTAAAAAATGTGATCTTTTTGTACTGAGTACTTGTAGCTCATTTACATCAGGACCAGTTTGATACTCCATTTCTAAGCCTTATAAAGAAATCACAGAAAACTCATTGAATCGTTACCTGCAAAAGGTGATTTTTTTCACCTTTGAAGGTAATCAGATAAACAGCTTATTAATCAAGAATTTTGTGGCTCATGGCAGTAGAGAGAATATACGTGTTTCAAATTGCAACTTTGTGGGAAGTCCTGTTCCAAAGAACACAAGTTTGTTTTAAATAGTATTATTTATTGATAGAACAGTAATTCTGCACTAGTGCAGGCCTCTGTGACATCTACAAGCAGTAAAAAAACCCTGAACATATTAAAAGTATCAAACTTTCCCTTGTGCAACTGAAGTTAAAGGGCAATTTATCATACAGTTGTGTAAGAGCAGGAGCAGACAGATTTATAAAAAGTTCCTGTAACTTTTATGGAAGTGCTATGGGAGACGCTTGCTTGAATGAACAATCCATCCTTCATCTTCCAGCATGACAACTAGAAATACAGGAAATAACCAAAGATGAAGGTAGGGTTTCCTTAGCTGAAATCACCTCACAGACTCTTTGAAATACAAAAGCATAAACCTGTAATTTATTCAATTATCTGTCAGAACACTCTGATCCACAGTTAATTCATGAAGCACTATTTACCCCTGGTGATTCTTTTCTCTCTATAAAAGGGTAAAATAAATGTGGAGAATGTTACAATCAAAGTACCCGCATTGATTTTTTTGGGGCAGCTATGAATTTGTATTCAGAGAGGTGGATATAACATACTGAAGGTTTCTTCTATAGATTGCCAGCCAAGAGGCTCTTTTGATCCCAAAATCAGAAAGGTCAGCCACCATTACTTTGTTGTTACAAATTATCTATGCAGTGAGAACACACCTGGGCTCTCTCCAGCTTCAGCTCCCCTTTGCCATGGGAAGCACACAGATCTACCATCAGACACAGCTTGCTGAGAGGTGAGCCAGCTTGGGAATTTCTACTTCCTTTCCTCTGCTTTAAAAACATGAGTAGCAGCAGACAGAGCCATGGCATTTATTTCCTCAAGCTCTTCTATGCTAATCATAAATGAAGGCCAGACAGCAATCTCCTGCAGGTGCCAGATCCTGAAGTGCTTAGTCCTATTGGAAGGGTCAATTAAAAAGTAGGAAAGACAATTCTAATAAGAAAAATTTCTTTGAACAGCAAAAGGGATTATGAGTGAAAAATTTTGAATTTCTACCTTAGTAAATATTGAAATAGGCTTGCAATATGTGAGTGTAATTAATGGGCATATTTTTAAGACTCCTTGTTGATGTGTGACAAGTTTAAAGTGCTCGAGTGACCTCGTAAGTTGTTAATGAATGAAATACAACAAGAATAGAATTTTGTAAAGAATTCCAGAGTGCAAAAATACTCTTACCAACAGCCTATTTTTTTCCTCAACCCCTGGCAAATTTCTAGCTTACACTTCCAACCTTAAATATGTTCAGCATAGATCAAAGGTAGGAGCTGCTTATTGAAACATACCTCTTTGAAATTTGCACATTTTAGAGTCGTTTTCCCACAGAAAAAAAAAAGGAACACCATGAAATTAAGCCATTCAAAGCATTAAAAAACAGAGGCTTCTGCCCAACTAGGCTGGAAAGCAGCTAGTCTGTCAGAATATAGTAAGAAAGATGGTGGCTACATGGGGCTTGTGCTATTTCATTCGCAAGTAAGGATATTGTTATCAGGTGTCTCAAACATGGTTTTGTAGCTCTGCACATGCAATAAAATAACACCTCTTTCCCCTAACTTCCCTCAAAACTCCTCTATAATTCAGTTATACAAGAGGTTAATTATTCTGAATTCACACCTAGCATCAGATTTGGCACACTAAAAGATACAGCTCATATATACAATAGCAAGTAAATACGTTTTCTGTCTAAAAGACAAGCTGCAGAAACAGAAATGCTGACAAAACCAATGTTGGAAGATATCTGAGAATAAAATTCATATTTGATCAAAGGATTGCTGGGATTAGTCAGCTCTGGGGAAACAACAGGAAAAGAACATATGCTTCTTCTTGTAGCTTTTTCCTAAAGGACAAGAGAGGCCTATATTTCAGTTTAGAAACCCCAGTGAGCATCACAAAGACTTGGGCACTTGTTTATCTTAATTATATATATAATCTTGTAATACACGAGAACTGCATTCTTTTGCTATATTTATGAAGCTAATGAAAGGGTGCCTTGTTCAGAAAGGAAGATTCTTTCTTGCTTTCTGCTTTTTCATCTGACTTTCCAGACACACAGCTGAGAAATGTAACATGGCTTCTTTTTACATGTGAACTTCACACAAAGCTAACAATAGCACAGAAATTGGCTTAGCCTCTGTTACCTCTGCCAGAGTGTGGGAAATAAAGAGTAAACAAACCCTGTCTTGAGTCACTGGTTACTTTAGAATTTCAGTTCAGAGAGAGGTCTCTTATTACCTGACCTTGCCAGAAAGGGCCATTGGTAAGTGGATGCTGGAGATCATTCCACTCAGAACAAGAAGTAGTTTCAAAGCTCTAACTAAATTTACCATATACCCTATGATGAATGCGTTTGAGAAAGGTCAAGAAAACAATGACAGTTTTACTGTTTTGTCTTATTTATTTTCATTTCATCTGCTCTTTTATCTCCACATGGCAACCTTTCACAGAAATCTAAGACATATTAAAAAAACCAAACCAAAACAAAAAACCTGTAGTGAATTTAAACCTAAAATTTACATGAGGATTAAATGAGGCTTAAACTCCTTTTCTCTTGTTTATTAAATACTGACCCTTTTTCTTCTTTTTTTTTTTCTTTTTTTTTTTTTTTTTGTAAAAACAAACTAAAATTCAATTAGGGAGACAAAGCAGAAACTGTTATTTAGAGCAAAAAAAATGTTTGTCTTGGAACTGGGAAAATTTATGAAAATGATAGTTTCATTATATTTATGATAATTTTTATAAATACAAATTTAACATTGAGACTTTTCTTGACTTAAGACACGTCCATGCGGATAAATACAAATACTAAAGGAAATTTGATTTCATATCAACTGCCCCCAAACCCCTTTTTTCATAATTAAAGCATGTTCCCCTCATGAGAAGAATAATCATTCACAGGCAGGTTTAAGTGTCCCCAGAGCACAAGTGGTTTTGCTTCTTGCATTAGCTTGCTTTCTTTGTGTCTGGGGAAGAGACTACACCTCCCTTCCAGGCACGGCTGTTTCAATAAGACCATCAATGTGATTTATCCCTGGCCTCATAACTCCAGTCATTCTATTGCTGCACAGTGAAATATCACTCCTAGAAACTCTCCTAGCCACACTCTTCAGGTCTGTGGAATTTTAAGAGCGGATGAAGGATGGTATTATTTGGCCTCCAAGCTGCCTGTTTGCCAGATGTGTCTCCTCGTTAAAGTTCCCTTGGTACCTTTCTGGTCAAGGAAGACTGGTAATCCTTTTAGCTTGGTCAAATTCCAGTTCATGGAGCTCCATTCTGTCTATATCAATGCCCTTCCCCCACTTTAATAGGAATACCTGAGGGGTTTGTTAGCGTGTTTTTGTGTTCCTCATATAAACAGTCACACAGAGCTGTTCCTTATTGTGATATTTTGTAATTAATATAAAAATGCACTGTATAGAACACAATAAGGTAATGGGAAAATGTTGGTGTGAGTGAATTCAAATTCAAGACATAATATCTTGAAACTATCAGCTTGTAAAATATGCAGAGATTGAAATCCCTGTGTACACATAGGGTCATTATTATGTTAAACAAAATCAATTTCCCTCTTCCTAGAAATATTGCTAGAATTCAAATAATTCATGTATGTGTAAATTGTATGATGAGTTTAATCATCAAAGAAAGAGTTCAGGGATGAGTTTTAGTCAATTTTTTTTGTTTGGGTAAGGTCTTGGGTAGGATTATTTGCCTTTTATTGGTAATTTCTCCAAGTAATTGCTCTACAATTATAGTATAAAGTTCACAATGTCATGACCTCTTTAGCTCTAATTTCTAAAAAACTCCAATTCTAGTATTTCTGCAAAAAATGCTGTCAATACTTGATCTCACTAATGTTTACTTTCAACTCATATACTTTTATTCCTAGTTTAAATATTAAGACCTTCCAGAATAGAAGGATTATATCTTCTGACTCCTTTTTCCAAAGCAACTCAGAGCTCAGGACATGAAACTGGGATAAAAATAGTTTACTGCTTGTCTTAACACAAGCACTGCATATTAGTGAAATGGAATGGTAGCAATTAAGGTACACTAAAACAGAAGGGTGTGAGTGCATCACATAACTAGAAAGAAAATGTAGCTGCAAGAGAGCCTTGGCCACCCAAGGGTAGGAGAATCATGAATTCTGACAATTTCCTGTGAAAATATCTGAAACTAGTAAGGTAAACCACTGCTTACTGTTTGCACCAAGGAGTTTTCATTAGTTTTTCTCATAGCTTCATCCATGACAGACTGAACGTAGAAAATCATGATTAAATTTTGTATGTGAATAGAAAAAATAACAGGAAAACAGCTTTCAGGAATACTGAATATGTGGGCTAGGAAAGATGTCAAAAGAAAAAAGAAAAAAAAAAAAGAAGGAATAAAAATAAAGCTAAGACAATTTTCGTAACACTGGCTTTTTTCTGTCCATCCATGTATTGTATAGACATTGCATAGACATTGAAAAACACAAATAATGAATAGAGAAATACACAGCAAGGGACCATTTTTGTTTTTAGTATGAGAATAAGGCTAAGATACCATCTCATAATTCAAAAACATATGTAGACTGTCCCTGTTTACCAGGTAAAAGATGTCTGACTACACTTATTGCTCTTTCACACTAAATTTTCATCCTATAAGAGTATGCAATGAAGAAGTAGAAAAACACATAGTTGGTTCTGCAGCTTATGACTTGGATTTCATGCCTTGTCTGCTGGAGACACGTTTATGTACAAAGGTTAAATCAGATGGAGCAGTCTGTTAACCGTCTGTCAGTAGTAATATTGGCAGTCAAAATTTTGGTTACTCGTTATAAAATTCCTGTTCTGATTTTTATTTGATTGACTTATTTAACTTACTTTGATTTGATTGTCTTATGCTTCTCCTTTCTGGTCCAGTAATTTAAACAATTAGTTTTAGATTTACAATAACCTTTATCTAAAGAACAGTACCTGAATTTCTCATAGCGTCTTACATTTCTTAATATGAAGATATGACTTTATGTTTGGGGACAGCTTACAACGTTAGAAAACTGGCTCCTTTTACTCTGTCTCACTGTTAAAAATAAAACACCATCTTCCCTGCTGAATATTCTTTAAAATTTGCTTCAGTCTTTCACACATAGAAAAAGGGATAAAAATTTTAATGGAAAAGATTGAAACCTCTTTACACACTGCAGACTCAGTAAACTGTGGAAGACTAGCAGTTAAGGATTTTCTATTTCATTTCACTACTTTAATATTAGAGGGTCTAATTTTGCAAGTCTTTTGCATGTTTTCTCTTTTTTATTCATGTAGACTCACTGACTTCATTATGAATAGAAAGTATCAGCATAGAGCTACCAGGAACAAGTCCACTTTTATACACAAAAGTTAAAAAAAGCCTGTTTTTTGATTGTAAGAAAAAAATGGCTAGTTTTAAAAATAAAGAGTTAAGAGGTATAGCAAAATATTTAGGGATTTTTAATCATGTAATCTTTAAAATAAGTCAGCTAATGAAGGAATGTAGAATTATTATTACTTGGTTAATAAGGACTTCTAAATGAAATACCAGCTCTTTCACTAAACATTTAAGTATTTGCTTTCTCTTGATTGTGCTTCCTGTAATTTACTGAATGTTTGCATATACACAAATGAAAATGCAATATATTTTTAGTTATAATTGCAAAGCATTGTCCTTACATATTCTGATGACACCCACACCAGTCTGTACCTTGTCTTCCTGACAAGGAATATGCTAATGTATGAAGTAAAAAATGCCCAGAGAGGTCCTAATTTACATCAATTGATTCTCCAGGTAATATGCTGTGGGACTGAAATAAGAAGTACTGTGAGTCAGATTGAACTTTCAGCATTTTGGCAGAACATTTTTCTGACACTTGATGAAATATCTTGCACAAGAAGGTCGTGTTAGCTAAGAAGGTAAACTATCTTTATCTTATGATGTGAAAAATATACTTCCTAATAGCAGTGAATACACCAGGAGTACAATCCGAGAGACCAATCTGATAGTTTAATATTGTGGAAAATGCACCACATACAGTGAAAGTAGGTGTGATGGGAAAGGGAAGAGGAATAAAAAACTTTCTGCTCTGAAGTTAACGGCAATGAGGCATAAAGGTTTCCTGTCACACAGCATATTTTTTTTTTTTTTTCTGTCAGGCAGCAGATTTTTCAATGCACAGCATATTTTGTATATAAACTTTAATTTGTTAGGAATGTCAGTGGTGTGAAGTGCATATAACCCTCACCTATCTTTACTGAGCAGTTTAGTTTCTGAGGATGCCTTAGAGGTGTTACTACAGTTCTCTTACACCTAGGTGTAATGCCTTTTAAGTTAAATTTCCAGTGGTCGGGCTTGTGGCATGGACCATTTATGGAAAATATGATAAAGTTGCAGTCTTTGAGCTCATTTATGTGGAAAGCAATTTTGTATACTCGGCTGGAAATGTTTTGTTAAGGTGGCTGATGTGCCTACAGTTTACACTGAAAGGTAAGTTGTGGAAACTGAAGAAGGATGTATTAGCTTCCTTGTAGAGAAGATCAATATTAAAAGTTAGTAATTTGAAGTAAAATCCATAATTCAATGAAACAAATACTAACTTCTATTGATATTAGCTTAATCCAGTCATTGAGCTTAGGACAAACTCCTCGACCAAGCTTTCATTTTAGGTACAACCTCTTTCTGTACCCCTTCTTTCTATAAATGAGCCTAACTCTACAAATTCTTCATATTGAAAGATGAGATATAGATACAATGTGGACCAACAGGGCTTAAATCTCATGTTCTTTATTGTCATTGAAGTATACCAGTATTTTTTTCTATCTAGAACAAAACATCTAAAAGCAGTGGCAACTGAGCACTCTAGAAAGTAAATTAAGGCTTTGATTTTTTAATGTTCCAAAACTTGGGCTGAAGTTGTCTCAGGACAGGCCCATGCAATCTTACTAACATTCCTAGGTCTCCTTTCCAAAATAAAGATATGCAAAATTTCCTTCCTCAATCTCTAGACTATAAGAATTTTGTCATTTTTCTCTTTCTCTCTCTCTCTTTCCCTGCATATAAACAGCTGGTGTGATAGAGGATATGGACTTGCCTTGATGATTAATTTATATTGTGCTCTACTTGAATAATAGATTAACAGAATTTTCCTGGAAATAAACCAGGGTATTTCACCACATTCCCTAACTAGTCTAATTTAATCTCTGGGCATCTTGGATTGCATAGCCTTTGGCTCAGTTTAATTTCAGAGAGGCCCTGTAATATTCACAGAAAAATGTAAGTGCCAGGTCTGACTTATGATCCATACCTGCGATATAGACTTCTAAGTCCTGTGTCAGTTCTAAAACAGATGGCTCACTCTTTTCACTCTTACTATTTCCAACACTCATGCAGAACATTCATTTACTTGAATGATGAGCCCTCTGTAGTTCTTAAGGCTTAATTCTCCCCGGCTGCAGATTTTTAAGTTTAATGAAGAAATGGATCATAGTCAAGACAGATCCAGTTAGGAAGTTGCTAACTTTTTTCATTTGATGCCATAAGGTGAAAACGCTATGATTCAGCGAGAGCAATTTTAGAAGGAGAAAATAAATATTCTGTGTGGAGAAAATAATATGAAATAAACAGTCAAATGGTTCTTGCAATGGTTCAGTTGTTTCTATGTCACCTATCTTCTTTCAGCTTGAAGGAAGTTATTAATACTTATTCATGCTTTACCACTTGCTTATTTATGCATTTATCCAAATAAAAGTTCTTATTGAACGTCAGTGGTCTGGTCAACAACAAGCATTTTTGAAAAATGTTTCCATTTTTCACATAAGGTATTTGCAGCAAGAATAATAAAGGTTCTTTATATGGTTTCTAGATTCACTATTGAAAAGCTACTAGTTTTATAAATGATATATTCAGTTCTTGGGCTTATTTATGTTATTGGTGCATAAAATAAAATTGACATGCAGATTTGCTGCTGATTTCTCTTCAAGATTTATTGCTGGTTTACAGAAATTCTTTTCTTAAATACATATATTCAGATACATTCTATTTTCAGGTATAGGTAAATAACTCCAACTAGCCAGTGACTACTCACATAAATGAGAGGAAAGAAATGATCTGGTGCTCAGCTAAGAAAAAAAAAAAATATGTGGAAAAACATATAAGATCTTCATTCTGACTTTCAGACTTTTGAGAATAAAAGGTTTCATTTTCTCAAATGCAGAGCTTTTCAACTGTATTTACATGAACTATGTAGACAACAAGAGATCATCTGACTTATTTACTCTGTTTTTTTTAATGTCATGCTGTATCATACACAAAGCTAACAGTCTAATCATAAAGGAAAGCAGTGATAGAGCACTCACAAGAGAACTCCTAAAATACACTAAAACAGTAGAGATAGTCAGGCTTGGAGAAAGAATATGGGTTATTTCCACATGGTATTAGTTCACATTTTAAATTGTTCCATTTTATCCATACGTGCAGCCTCACTTTGATTTACTGGTTACAAGTATTCAAAAGGAATGAAAGATTCCTGAAAAATTCCTGAGCACCCAGGGATCACATTAGGAAGGCTAAAGCCCTGGTAGAATTAAATCTGGCCAAGGGCAACAAGAAAACTTTCTCTAGGTACATTAATGATGAAAGGTAGACTAGGGAAAACGTGAGCCTTTTC
The DNA here is from genome assembly GCF_030490865.1 of Poecile atricapillus. NCBI lineage: Eukaryota > Metazoa > Chordata > Aves > Passeriformes > Paridae > Poecile > Poecile atricapillus. The sequence continues at coordinate 48,597,116 of NC_081251.1, read as the reverse complement.
TGGAAGAAAATGGGAAACCTGGTTACCTGGCATATGGGGAAGGCTGAACAATTCAATAACTTTTTTATTTTGGTCTTCACAAACATGTGCTCCAGCCACACTGACCAAGTTACAAGATGCAAAAGCAGGGACTCTCACTTGCTGTAGGAGGAGATCAGGTGTGAGACTGTCAAAGGACCCAGAAGGTACACAAGTTCATGGGACAGAAGAAATTCATCAGTCACGGGGATGTGGGTCATGAGGGAAGCGGTGGAAGAAGTGGTTAAGCCACTATTCATTATATTTGAGAAGTCATGGCAGTCCAGTGAAGTTCCATCTGACTTGGAAAAGGGAAATATAACCCAAATTTTTATAAAAGGGAAAACCATAAAGACCTGGGGAAACACAGGCCAGTCAGTCTCACCTTGTGCCTTGCAAGAACATGAAGATTCTCCTGGAAATTACAGTAACATGGAAAATAAGGAAGTGATTGGGTGACAGCCAGAATGGCTTCACTAAGGGCTAACTGTGCCTGACATATTTGTGATGGAGTTACAGTAGTGGATGGTGGATAACCGGCGTCATCTGTCTGGCCTTGTGCAAGTCTTGGCAGAGTACACATGACATCTTTCTCTATAAACTGCAGAGATGTTGGTTTGATGGATGGGCTACTTGATCGATAAGGAATTGACTGGATGGTCTCACTCCCAGGATTGTGGTAAACGGTTCAATATCCAGTTGTAGACCAGTGACAAGTGGTATTCCTCAGGGCTCGGTTTTGGGATCAGCACTGTTTAACATCTTTGTCAGTGGGCTGGAGTGAACTCTCGGCAAGTTTGTCCACAACACCAAGTTGTGTCGTGCAGTCAAAGAACTGGAGAGAAGGGATGTCATCCAGAGGAACCTTGGCAGGTTTGAGAGGTGAGACTGTGCAAACCTAAAGTTTCAGAAGGCTAAGTGTGATGTCTTGCACCTGGGTCATGGCAATCCCAAGCACAAGCAGAGAATGGATTGAAAGCAGCCCTGAGTAGAAGGACTTGGGGATGTTGGTGAATGATATGCTGGACATGACCCAGCCATGTGCACTTGCAGGCCAGAAGTTCAGCTGTGTCCAGGCATGCATCAACAGCAGCGTGGACAGCAGGGAGAGGGATCTGCCCATCTACTCTACTTTCATGCAGTGTCTGGGAACTTCTTAAAATAAGAAGGATATGGACCTGCTGGAGTGAGTCCAGGGGAGGGTCAGAAAGATGATCAGAGGGTGGGAGCATGTCTCCTATGAAGACAGGCTGAGAGTTAGGCTAGTTCACCCTGGAGAAGAGAAGGTTCCAGGGAGACATTACAGATGACCTTCAGTATCTAAAAAGGGACCTGCAAGAGAGGTGGAGTGGGAATTTTTACAAGGGCATGATAGGACAGGGGGGCAATGGCTTTAAAATGAAGGAGGGTAGGTTTAGATTAGACATTAGGAATAAATTCTGTACATTGAGGGTGGTGCAGCATTGAAACAGGTTGTACAAAGAAGCTGTGGACACCCAGTACCTGGAAGTGTTCAAGGCCAAGTTGGGTGGAGTTCTGAGCAGCCTGACCTAGAGCATGACATGCTGCATATGGCACGGGTGTTGGAATTAAATGATCTTTGGTGTCACTTCCAACTTAAGCCATTCTACAATTCTATGAAGTCTTACAAAAGCTTACAAAAACTAGATTTCCAGAAAATAAATATGAATTACATTGTCTCTGGTAGGACTTGACATGAGAGCATTATACACCTACAAAAAAACCTTTGCAACATTAGGATTTCAAATATTGACACCAAATATCCTTCAGTGCAATCCTTCAGTCAAGAAAGAGAAAAAAAAATATTGAACTAACAGTAAGCATCTTTACATTTACTTCGGCATTTCCTCCAATAGAACTGAAAACACAAAAGGAGTTTTCTTGCACACATTCAATTAGTATTGTTAGGAAAATGGGATCTACTTGCAGATATCATGTTAGCCTAAAAATGGGTTACACATGTCAAATGAATTATTCATTATAAACTTCTCATCTACCTCTTCAGTTAGCAAAACCAATACCCAATTCAAGAGAACATGCTTCCCCAAATGAATGAATAGTTACCAGGCACAACTCCTGGAGTCTATGCCCCTTCTAATCAGAAGCCATTACGGGTAGGTCAAAAATAGTAAATGAGATTGACAAAACTATAAATTTAATAATAAGTATGATACTATTATGGGTGATTTTTATCTTAATTGGTTTTGAAAATTAATTGGGTGGTAACAAAAGCTGGAGAAAAGCATGCAATTTAAATCAGACAATTAAAAGTCCCAGAAGACTTGTGGCTGATAATATTAACCAATGTTTAAAAGATTAAATTTTAGCTTCAGAACCTGAATCATTGTGTAATATGCAGGTGAGTCATTATCTTCTGCTAGTAGCAAGCCTAATGAACCCTGTCCATAGATGTTCATCCTTGTTATTAAATTACCTATTTTGGTGTATTATTCTATTTTATAGCTGTCATTTAGGGGAAAAAAGAAAAAAAAGATCCCACTGAACATGGTTTTAGCATTCAAAATTTATTCTGTGACATTAAAGGGTATTATTTTCACATCCAATCATATAAACTTTAAAACTTTCTATTTATAAACTTTAAAAAAAACTTTCTATTGCCTCCTAAGTTTGACATTTCAGGGGAAGATTTTTCAGGATATTAATGAAAGCCTGTTTTGCTGTATTTTGAAAGCCATTGCATTTATAATGAGTTTGTATTACTCATTTTGGAAATGATCCTTATTGTCTCCTATATGCATCATATAGCAATGACATTTGTTTTTCTCAAAAGTTTTGTGAGAAGAAGCAATGCCCAACTTTCGTGTGTCTGAAAATAACTTATCATTTGAGAGGACAGAGTATTTCCTCGCATCTTCAGAGCCTGAAGAAGCTTGAATCCATTATTTGCAGATCGAGAAGATTGCTATATTTATTCTGTTATGGAGATTTTTGAGGCCATGGTATAGCCAAGAATGTACAAATCAATGGAGTTCAAAGGTTATAAAAGCAGAAATGAAAACATGGTTGAAAACCTCTGGTCTGGGTACCTCTCCACACATCACACCTTTCAAGCACCCCAGTTGTTTATTACGTACTTCATATTATACTGTGACAACATACACCTTGAAAATACAGGCATGTTAAGGTTATATTAGTATCAGGGCTATAAACACAAATCAGAAAACACTAAGTATTGGTTACTGAAGGAATGCAACCTGGTGTACAGACTAGAATTTATAGGCTTTAGGGCATAAGAAAGGATAAAAAGAAAATTTATTCAGCATATGAAAATCTTTATGTTGTAAAAACACAAAGGAGTTAACAAGAAGTATAAAAGACAGCTACAGCCCCTACAAGAATGGCAACAAAGAGAAAACAGGCAGAGACAAATTACTCTGCCTTTTCTCCACTGGTTAAAGATGTCACCCCTAACTAATGCCATTATTTATCTCTTGGGTTCACACTCATGCATTACATAATGCTGCTTTTAGTTTTGTCATTCACCACGTTTTGTTACTGCGAACCCAGCTTCCACATGTAAAAGATTAAATTTTACTATAACATTTGGTTACGCAAGCTGGAATCAAAGAGGAAATGTGTCTGTGTGTCTCAAGCTGCGGCCTTCCCATGTCAAAATGTGATCAATAACGTGGCAGTGAGTCAGAGGAAATGACACTGTAGTAGATAACTATTGCATAAGGACCAACATTCCTGAGAAAAGAAACATGTATTTTTCCTAATTCCCTCTTAAAGTCTTCTGTAGGTGGCATTCCCAAGTACCACGAAGTTAACACGAGAGGTAACTAACTCAGAGAAGTGAGTTCAATATCAGCGAGCTCATGTTTGTATGGGTGGAGAACCATCTAAATGTTTAGAAACCTATAAATGAAAAAGCCAGAAACCACTGAACTTGGCTGTGTGGAATTCGGCAGTGGACTGAGTAGTCATCTGACCTACAAAACAATATGGGAGGAAAAACAAAAACAATCCAACAAAAAAACCCAAACCAAAACCCTCACCAGATACAAAGGCATCATTCATTTTCCTTCAGTGACTAATATTTCTTCAAGAACTAATTTCTATGCCTCAAAATTAAGTGGTTCATTTTTTTACTGCTTGGCAAGCCATCTTCAGATATTAATAAATGGCTTTGATATTGTTTTCATTTGTAGAATTGGTTCTAAGTTATTTAAAGTTATTAAAAAATCGGGTTGTATATTTCTAACTGCATAATATCTGACCAAATTTTAAAATCTACTAAAGTATGTCTCAATGAAAGAGTCTTTTTTCTAAAGACATACTTCGCATAGTTTATTCATATGGAAAGCATAAAAAAAGTCAGTTTTATCCTTTCTTTTGAAAAAAGGTAAAGGAGAAGGAAAGAAAGGAAAGAAGGAAAGAAGGAAAGAAGGAAAGAAGGAAAGAAGGAAGGAAAGAAGGAAAGAAGGAAAGAAGGAAAGAAGGAAAGAAGGAAAGAAAGAAGGAAAGAAAGAAGGAAAGAAAGAAGGAAAGAAAGAAGGAAAGAAAGAAAGAAAGAAAGAAAGAAAGAAAGAAAGAAAGAAAGAAAGAAAGAAAGAAAGAAAGAAAGAAAGAAAGAAAGAAAGAAAGAAAGAAAGAAAGAAAGAAAGAAAGAAAGAAAGAAAGAAAGAAAGAAAGAAAGAAAGAAAGAAAGAAAGAAAGAAAGAAAGAAAGAAAGAAAGAAAGAAAAATGTAAAAAGATAAAGATTGTTTATTTCAGTACAGTTTCTAAGTTTTGAGTTTAAAGTAGGTCTGAGAAATAACAGAATGGCTGAGCTTTTATGAATTCACCATGTGTATTTGTTTTCAAGACTCCACAGTCTTTCAACGAAATTTATGACAAGTTCTTTACATCTAAGGAAATACAAAACTTTTCTGAGGTTCTCTGAGAAGCCAAAAGGTCTCTTCAAAAGATATTGGCGTAGCATGTGGAAGAGTCTGAAAAAATATGCTTAAAGTTTTGTTGGTAGTGATGCTTTTTTGTTTGGGGGTTTTGTTTCTTTATTGTTGTGAGGTTTTGTTGTGTTATTTTTCCTTTTTCCCATGAGATTGCATTTTCCCTCCTCTTGTGTTTCTTATTATCAAATAAAATTTGGGCTTGTATACTTTTGGACCATTCAATTTCTGAGATGATTCCAGTTCATTCTGTTGTAAAGCAGTGTTGAAAAAGTGGTCTATGCTCTTCTGCATTCTTCTTGAGAAGAACTTGGTGCATTCAGAATGTGTATACTTCAAGGAAAAAAAATCTCTCATAGTTCTGCTTTTGTTTGTACACCAATGGAAATGGAAAAATACAAAGAAGAAAATAGGTCTCCTGTAAATACTTCTGGTTAATTGAATATCTTTCTGTCTAGTGTCTGTTACTAATTTTTCTTTTTTAACCTGCTCATGTTATTGTGCCCAAATGGCAGATGGTGTTACTGTTTCACTTTCCTCTTTCGACACTGGCTTTGTTCAATCAGCACCACGACAGAGCCGCTGCCCGATTCACCCTCATGTTGTCCATCTTGCATTCCAGGTGGCTGGGTCCCTCACACTGCGCTCTTCCTCTCACTAGAAGATGCAGATCCACTGCCCTACCCAGACAGCAGTGCTCAGGTCATCTTTAGAAGGCAATGTTTCAATTGACATTTCTCTGTCAAATCTGCCAGCAGGTTTAAAACCAGATACACACAGGCAGCAGGGTCTATAGGCAGTGAAAGACAACAGCATGATGGCTGGAGTTTTATTTCTTCAGGGGAAAAAAACCACAAAAAGTTACTGCTGCAATAAATTAAAAATAAAAAATAAAGAAAACGGAAACCAGAAATTTCTCAGGTCTTTTTTTTCATTGAATAAATAGAGTAGCAGGATGGTCAAGAAGTTCTATCCAGTTAATTTCTGCTCTTGAAAAGGCAGAAAAAGAAATAAAACCTGGACCACTCACTACCCAGGTAAACTGAGTCTGCACTCAGCTTTACAGGGAAAAAAATAGCAATTGTGCTCGTTTTGGCTGAGGTAGAGTCAATTTTCTTTGTTGTAAGTAGCATGGGGCTATGTTTTGGGTTAATGGTGGAAAGAGTTTACATACTTCAGGGAATATTTTTGTCATTGCTGAGCAATGCTTACACAGAGACTTTTCCACTCCTCTCACCACTCCACCAGTGAGTAGTCTGGTGGATGAGGGGGGACAGAGCCAGGACAGCTGTCCCTATCTGAACAATGGGATTTTCATACGAGGTCATGCTTAGCAGTAAAATGAGGGGGAGGGTTGGGGGTTGGAGTTCACTGCTCAGGGACTATCTGGATATGAATCAGTGGCTGAGAAATTGTTTATTTGCACTGCTTGCTTTTCTTGTGTTGTAGTTCTTTCACTCTTAATTTTCATTTCATTGCAATTTGTTATTGTTGTTCTTAATGATGGGTATTTTCTTGTATTTAAATTCTTAAACTCATGACTTTTACTGTTTGAATTCTCTTCATCCAGTCCTACTGGGACAGGGAGTAAGCAAGCTCCATGGTGATGGTGCAGGCTGGGATAAAAGCATGGGAGTCATAAAATATGTTCAAAGGTTAGTGGATCAGTACAGAATGGGACTTCTCAGTTATGTCTGAGTGAGGTAGAACCATTTATTCTTGGATCCATAAACATGTATTTTGAATTACACTATGATCAAACTCTTAATTTTTAAAAAATCTCTTTTCAAAAGATACAATAAAAAACCAAACCCACAAATTTGAAAAAAAAAAAAAAGGGAAAAAAACCATAATAAAACCCAACAAATATTTTGCATTCAAAGACAGGTATCTTCTTTCATAACATTTGATTGCTAAATCTTCCATGAATATGGGTGTGTTTATGTTCAGAGATGTATACAGCTCTGCACATTTAGATGATTCTAACAGGAAAGTTATGAACACTGCTAATGTATTCCTGAGGCTACAGGACTGCCAGAGCTTTCAGCTGTGTCTTTTTTAAAAAAATGCATATCAAAGGCTCCAGCAAGTTTTACCTGAAGAGAGCTAGATAGTCAATAGAAAATAGAGACTGAATGAAAGAAAAATAATGAAACAACTGTCTTACATTTCTTCCTGACTGCTGTTTCTTGTCTGTCAGGACTGTTCTCATTCCAGCAACCCCATGATGCAATAAACCCCAGACCATCGCTTATGTGCTCCTAGCAAAAATCTCACTATTTTTGTCTCTCAGGCCTGGCCTTTTATACGTCTTTTAATCTGCTATATATTTACTGCTTTGTCTCCCTGACTGTTTTCTTTCTGCACTATCCTTTGATTTTCCAGGACACTTCTGTTGCCAGTTAACATCTGTCTGAACTACCATTCTACTTCTTTTCTTGCCCAATAACTGACCAGCGAGGTGAAAACAAAAAATAATTTTCCTTCTTGCAGGTAACTCACATCTATGTGAAGGACAATAGCTCAGATATTTAATATCAAAATCTGACCACAATATATCTTCTCATCTCTTGTTTTTTCAGACACAATTTTCAACACATTGCCATGAATGCATAAATCTTCTGTACACATGTAAACATTTGAGATGTCATTCTTCTATATATTTCCTTTCATTTTTACCTAATTAATTTGCGAAGACATAAAAAAAGTAGAATATAATTCAAAATGCCTCGTATTTCACAAGTAAGCTACAAGCAATTTTTAAATTAAATGTTATTATTATTCAAGTGCTGTCAAAACTTGTTAGCCTAATTTGATCAACAGTGTAACCATTGACAGCTTCTTTGAGGATGTCCTTGGACAGTGATGAAAACTGCACTCCATGTTTCATCATATGTTAAAGGCAAATGAAGTGCAGAATATCCCTCATTTCATCATCTTTCCAACATTAATAAAACAAAATGCCTGGTTATGCTTTCACCATTCCACCGATGAATAACACTGGACTCCTTTAAAGAGTCCACTGGTATCAAATGAAAACCCAATTATTGTAAAACAAAAAATATTGTCTAATAATTTATAGTACAATTTTACATTTTAATTTGAAGAAATTCAATATTTTAGGAGTAAAAGTTAAATTCAATATTACATTTCTTAGAATAGAAAAACATTTTCTTCACCTTTGAAATTCATGAATCCATCAAAAAATTCTTGATCACCAACACTGACTAATTTTACTTAATAAATAAAAGTTCAATTAACATTGTCAGATAGAGCCTTTACTAAAAGATGCTGCTGACTGTATCTCTCATAGCAGAAGTTCATACTGTGGTTCGCAGGACACTGTCCAAGCTCTCTTGCTACTGTTGACCTGCCATGCATTTGATGTGTGCTTTAATTATTAGTGAAGATGGCTGTTCCCTATAAATGAAGAGCATGAGAAATGGTAATGATATTTTTCCATGTGTGTCTGCAAGTATGTATTTGATTCTGGCAAAATCAGAAACAAGTTACTGCAGGAAATTGCCATGAATAGCCCTTGCGGTTTTTTGCATCCCCGAAAGCCTCAATGATAGAAGATTATATCAGAGAATATATAAATTTACCAAGCTTTGCCAGAGTCAGGCCAGGTACACAAGCTGTGCAAACTGCACTAAATTATCACATTTTATAAGCTTTTCTTACCTCTGTGTCAAATGACATTTTCTGGGTTAACAGAATCAACTCTTGAGACTTTCTGAGTTGGAGGGAAAGTCAGAAGAGAAAGAAAGTTGAAAAACTTCAATCATAACCAGGGAGCTAGGTCTACCTGCTTTTTCCCTCTGTAAAGAAAGGTTCTTACCCATCTGGTGTTTTTTTCAAACAACTGCTCCTGTGGCAGTGAAGTTCTCAATGCCTCCTGAAGTGAAGTTGGAGATGACAGCCCTCCTGCTCCCACTCAGCTGTCAGAAGGGTTGGCCATACCTTGATCTGCCAGGGAAGAGGAGACCAGATAGAAGACAGACCAGATGGAAAGTACCTTGGACATCAGGCAAATAATACAAACTACTTTTATTGTATTTACAAATATTTAAATGCAGTAAATTCAAACCAAAATGCACCTTCAATACCTCATTGACAAATTCTTTTTTTTACACTGATAAAGTCTACCTCATTAAAATACTTCCTTGTACCAAACGAGAGAATAAAGTGTGCTCTTTTTGTGAATGACCTTGTGAATTCTGGAACAGTTTTCAAAATCAGTTATTCTGTTGTGTTATGCTTTAATAAACAGTAAGTTAACTATATGTTTTGGTTTGCTGAAATCACTTTAGGGGGAGCAGTTCTCTGGGAACTAAAACGATAAACATTCAAATAAAATGTTTTGTAGGCTCAGTGTTGAAAGCTAGATCTCAAGTTGTATGTAATATGTATTTTGTGATCAGTTTCTCAAACCAGAAATATTAAAAAAAACCCCTGATCATTGTTTATGTTGTTTATTAACACAGTTATTTAAATGTTTAGCCAACACAAAATAAGGCTTTGGAAATCTTTCAAAAGTGAATATGTAAAATTACCTCTTTCACAGATATTGTCACATATGATTTCCTGTTGATTGTGCTACAAATATAACAATAATATTGTTATATCAAACAATAATAGCATAGGTAAAAAGTTCTAAAAGTATTTACTGGAAAGATAGCCACAATACTTATTTAGGGATTACTTTTCTTATAAAGTGGCTTTACTACCTTTTTGATTACACATATGCAGTTTCCATAAATGCCAGCAAATTTGATCATACAAACACAGATGTGTATTAAATTTTTGATGTTATCCAGTTTCAGAAGCCAAAATACTTTTCTCATATAAAATTCCTGAGGCTTTTTTCCTAGCACAATGTAACCAAATAAGTCTCAAAGTCTTAATTTTGAGATTTAACTGTTGCAAAATATCCTCAGAACGGCTTTGGCAATTTAATAAAAAAAAACTGCTGTGCACTAGCATCCTTCTGAAAGGCACATAAAAATAAATTCCTTCAAATGCATTCTTTGCTTTAATGGTTAGTTCATGTAAATTTAACTGTCTTTGATGATATGTTCTAATTTCTGCTTCTGCCTATGGACTAACACAAATGCAGTTTTACTGATAGCATCTCCAGCATTGTGTGCAATCTGAGATTTAGCAGATCTCAGCATTTTTGTGAAGAATGAAAACACGCACACTTGCAGACCTTAACGGTATTTTAATCCTGCTTTTTTCAGAATTTTGACTTTAACAGGTAGAATGATACTAGGAACGAATGAGGACATTAATTTTTGTGTCTCATCCATTAATTTTCAATCAGTAATGGATAAGGTCTGTGGAAAAAACCAAAAATATCAAAGTAAGAAGGAATTTCTTAGAATTTTTCCCCTCAAACACTGGGTGGTTTTTTTTTTCCCTTTGAAATCCATAAATCCTATAACTTCTCTCAATTTCTCAGATATGTTGAGATTTTTAGGTAATGAATGGGTTGGCTTCATCTCCTTTCTTATTCCTAAATATGTACTATCATTTGTGTCCTTACAGTTGAGCAAGTCTTGGGTAGCTGGTTGATTAGGGTGCTCATAACCTTGTGAGTCCAAAAATGAAAGTACTTGCTGAGACTTCTGTTTCCAAGCAAATCTGTGTCTCTGCCCAGGGATGAGATTCTCTCTCCTGTGGTAAAATTTGTATAAAAAACAATTCCATATTCCTAAGCATTACTATTATTCATACTTTATGATCTCCAATGAGTGAATGAGGAACATATTTTTTAGAATGTAAATTATTTTTTATGCTGGTGAAATAAACAATACCCATGAATCTCCCTGGCTGGTATAATAGTCAAGATGGGTCCACATCCAGATGAAAGAATATTAGGAGCTCCATGTGAATTTGAAACTACCCCTGGGAGAACTAAGATCCATATTCTAATGAGTGGATTACACCCATCTGTCAGAGATCCATCCCATAAGCTAGACGCTAAAAAGAAGCAGAACTGTCCACAGAAACTTGTGACATACAAATGCAGAGGCAGAGCTAACAGCTGGAAGATTCTCCTGAAGGTTTCTGAGGCTTTCTGAAGGTTGTGTTAAACACACACTATTGAATACAGGTCATATTCAAGTACATATCATGTGTTATTTTCTCTCTGGTGATTACAATGCCTTAAATTAAGCTATTGAAGTATGATGTGCTAATGTAGCTCAGCTCTTTCATCAGTTTAATGAACTATTCCCAAAGAGCATCTGCCACTGGGAATTCTTTCTAAAACATGAGAGAAATACAAGAAGACCACTTGCTGAGCAACATACCTTTTAAAGCTACTTTTTTCTGCTCACATTGATGCTGTTTCGAACTGCCTAAAGTACCTCCAAGCAAGGTCAGTGGGACGCTGGTTGTGATCTGGTCGATGAGCTGCATGTCTGAGCTGCCTGAACAGCCTCAAACACAGCTTTGCCAGAATGCAGCTGTCCTGCACTGCCTCCTACTGCAGTGGGGCATTAGCAAGCTGTGTAATGTCATTTGTATTTTATTACACATTGACATGCATACTGTATTAGATAAAAATAACACAGAGCTTCATGTGTCTTTTCCTTGATTAAACTCATGAAACAATGAAAAGCCATCAGTTTTCATAGTGTTTGAGGATTTACTGAATTTTTGGAAAGTAATTTTTGTTTATTTCAGTGAACTGAAGCAAATACTTAGCTGTAAGTACTCTTTTTACTGCTATGCTAAATAAAGATGAATTTTTCATCTTCTTGTAGATGTTAGAAAAGTACATCCTTAAAGCTTAACATTGTGTTTCAAAACAGGTCAAAACTAACAAATATTGAATGGTCCTCTTCTGAATAACAGTTTTTATTATGCTGTCAGAAATTTGCTTCTTCCTTACTTGCTGAGTATATAGAAAATTCTTGTCAAAGGCAAAACAAGATATCCTAGGCAACTGAACATTAAGTATCAGCTGCTCACAAGGAACAACCGAATCATTAATGGAAATTCTTTGGCAAATATTTTTACTTCATCAATGTCAAACATTTCCAGTCCAACAAAAATAAAGTTTGGTTATGGTTTTGACATTTTTGATCTCAAGCTCCTTTGTGATTTTTACTTCTAGCATTTTACTTTCATTTAAAGTATTGGTCTATTAAAATGGATGTATTAAAAAACACATGCTCCAGGAACCTGAACTTCCCAACACCAGAAGAAAGATGGAGGGCCAATGTACAGATTTATATATTGCACATTGAGTAGCAAATCAAACTCTGCACTGCATCACACCACCTTTAATTTACACACCAAAATGTTTCCTCTCAGTCTGCTAGTTTTTTAGTTTACATATAGTAAATAGAAGGACAAGTATGGAGATACAGAATTTTTTTGTTAGTATAAAAGGAGTATCTGCAGTAAGATAGGTGGTTCTTGGGGAGAATTACCTTAAACTGAAGTAACACCACTTTAGGTAAGTGGCATAATATTTTTTGCTGCAGGTTATGCATCAGTGCTGCTGTGACCAAGCAACCTGTTTTGTCCTTGTCCTTTCTCTTGCAGAAATGTTGTTTGTACTCCTATTGTTAGGGATTGGTGAAACTGTGGCAATGGCAAGGCTGCTGCCATTGCATGCCTCCACCTGGCATTGCTCCTCCCATAGGCAAATGAATTCCCCAAAGCACCTTTCAAATGCTCCTTGTTGCACACTTTTTTCTGGTGTGATGACAAGAGAGGGGGAAGTTCATAATAAGACAAATAAAGTACTTAGGTACCATATAAGTTAGTGCAAATTCTCCATCCTAAGTGAATGTGAAACTTCCTGAATATAGATTGGATGTAATGGGTAAAAATCCGTATTTCCTTTCTATACAACATTAATTTGGACTATGCTGTTAAGAAATTAGACAGCTAAACAAAAGTTTTCAATTTTTGGATGATACATTCTTCAGGCAACCAAATGCGGAGTTCAGTTTTTTAAGCACACAGATTGTGCTTGCCAAGCAATTGCCAGAGAAATTTTAGACCTCCTGCATCATCCAAAGCATCCGGACTGGACATAGTTTTGTGACATAAGGAGGCAAGGAGAGGATATATTAAGAATATGTGTTAGAAATCTATTGATGATGTATTGAATCCTGCCCAGACGACTCTCTTCTGCTAGTGGATTTCTTAAGACCAGGGAAACATCAGAGAAAATGGGCATGGAAAATACTCAGAAGCAAGGGTTTCTTCCTTTGCCTGGTGTGTCATCAACCTTTGATATGCATGGCCACAATGAAACGGGAAAGGCAGATGCTATAGACGAATTTTTCAGAATGGCTGGATAATTTTATAACTAATAATAACATTCATAGTTATCCATGTAAAGAGGCTGGCAATTGAATGTTACGCTTCAGGGAATAGAAAAACCACTATAGAGGAAAACAGGAATTTGTTTATTTCACCGTCATCCTCTGTGAGTGATATTTCTTTCTGAAATATATCATATTGTTTTGTATTTTTTTCTTAAGCAGCCATATGGTTCAGTGATTTGTTTTCATACAGTGCCACAAGTTTGTGTTTCTTAATTTTTTAAGATTATTTGTGATGTCTCTTTTATTTTGACAAATTTATGGATCAAATTAACCAAGGCTTATATAAAAATAACACCAAGTCAATATTAATGCAGGGCGCACTGTATTTTTCTTGAGAAACTCTACTAAAGAACTCTTATCATTCTTAACTTAAAGGAACAGACTTTTTTCACTGTCAATTAATTTATATTTTTATGGTGGAAGAACAATTAGATAAATGTTTAATCAAATATGGGTCTATTCAAACATAAAATTGTAATTCCACTACCATAACCATAGCTTTGAAGTACAACACTTTCTGTCCACACATAGTAATGATCTGTAGGGGATAAATGTGACAAAAGGGAAATCCACTACTTGATTTACAACTTCATTTTTTAATGACGAGACAAAGAAGTAGCAAGAGAATGCACTTATAAATCTTTCTATTTTTCATTGTCAGCTTTCTAAAGGAAAATATGGGTAGATAATTTAAGGTCGCTTGTGTCAAATGAAGAGTAGCTGTGAAGCTTGTGATTTTACCAATGAGTGGAACCCTGCTTAATGTGCTACTTGCAAATTCTGCATTAGGAGACTGAAAGAAGTAACTTGAAATCTGAAATTCAGAGCTTGAGTCAGTCCATTTACCTCTTCCTGTAACCAGTCCATTAAATTGAAAAACAGCTGATGAACAAATCCTTCAGAGCCTTCAGCCAAGTTTTGTGTTTACTGTCACAACCAGGAATGAGTAGGAATCAAAGACTAAAGACTGAGAACTTTGGCTGAGTGCTGATGGAACTAGAGTTTCACTGTCTTTGTGATTTATTTTTCTGGTTCTGATAAAGATTGTGGGACTCCCTTTTTTTTTCAAGCCAGGTGCGTTCTTAAAGGTAACAGGAGTAAGGGACAACAGATTTTTGGCGGAGGTAATGTCTGTGGCTCCTTTTGAAGTCCATGAAACTAAGCCCAAGTAACAGCAGTTTACATATCATCTTGAAAGGAAATACTTATTCCACACTAGTCCCAGGTGAACCAAGTCTAAACCACGTAGAGTAGGGGACTGTGGAGTCCCCACTAGAAGCAGGAAACAGTACAGATACATTGGCTTAGGAGGCAGGAGGATCTACAGTGCACGATGTAGACAATAACCACCAGATTCTGTTCAGTACCTTCGATCCAGGGCAACATCCCCGCAGAATAACATAAGCAGCCTTTGTTCTGGGGATGTGCTGCAGCTGTTATTCTTAGTACTTGGATCTACCCAAGGTATTCCTGGATATGCTGCAATCGTATCTCTACTGATGCTACAGAGGTAATAATAAGCATGGATGCATGGCATCAAAAAAAGACCCAAGCAGTAATCTGTCTGCAGAAGCTGGTAGTAGCTGTCTGTCTGGAAAGAATAAAAAATATTGAGAAGTACCAACATGGTGCCAGAATTTCCCCAGCCAGCTCCCGGCACCGAGCCAAGACGGGGCCGCTCCTGGAAAGCAGGGCAGCTTAGGGCTTATGCTCTATGGCACAGGCTGTGCAGGAGGACAGGAGGAGGGCAGGAGCAAGGATGAAGGAGAGGTCTTGCATGTGGCTTCCAAAAGGGAATTACTCTCTTGAAAGTTCCAGGGATGAAAGACAAAAGATACAGGGGGTACAGCAACTTATATATGGGGGAGGAGCAAGGGGCGTGTACAAATAATAAACCAATAGGGAAGACTTAGGGGAGGAGCACAGGGCAGGGTTACATAATATATAAACCAGTGGGGAACACAAGGGGAGGAGAGTGGGGCACATGGGCCAATGGGGCTTGGAGGAATAGGGGAATTCCAAAGGGGGCCGTCCAGACAGGGGTTGACACAAGGGAGGATTGACAACTTAATGGGAGGGGGAACAGGGAACATTTGGGAACAAGGGGCACGTATGAGGGTGGATTGGCAACCAGGGTAGGCGGGCACAAGTGGGACTAAAGTATTAACAAGGAAGGGGTACAACTTAACAATACAAGAAAGTAATTGAGTAAAATATAATGAACAACAATGCACTGCAACAAAAATAATTCAGGAGCAATGTGGTAGTTACACCTCAGCTGGATTTCAGATAATTTCTAAAGGCATATCACAAAGCTCAGCTCTTTGTTTATTTATGTTGTTTAAACAGAGTTCCTCTATATTTATGCAGAGAAAGATAGAAAACATTTATTGTAAAGGTAAATAAAGGCCTATGACAACAGAAAATGTTTCTTAGTTTTTTACTTCAGATACACCTCATTTATGTGCAAATGTAAAAAACGTGATTCTTATCTATACTGAATGTGTGTTCTTGTGTGTGTGTGTACATCTAGAACACACAACTTCACTTACGTACATATATATTAACAGTCAACATATGAATTTATATACAATACATATGCATCAAATGTAGATGGCCAGATTAGTTTGCACTTTTAGGATACTGCTGAGAAAATAACTCCGTCAGTAGTATTTTCAAAAGGAGTTTAGCTGCTCAGCACTGCTTTCAGGTAGAAGACTTAGTTAAATGATCTTAATTTATTGATAAATTAATTCAGTTTTAGTTTATACAAATTGCAGACTGTGGTGGTATTTTTACTCATAGAATCCCAGAATCAGTTAGGTTGAAAAAGACCTCTAAGATTATGAGACCTCTGAGATGTAAATAGTTATATCCAGTTTCTAACAAAGAAAAGAGGTCTTCATTAAGTTAAATTCCAAGCCATAAATACACACAGACACAGGCACACAGACACACAGACACACAAATTCATCTATGTACTATCAGCCCATTAAATTTTAACACATTTCAAAACCATACAGGTACAGGATAAATCTAGAAAAGCATGAATTAATCAATTAAGCATTAAATGCTGAAGTTTGTTGTGAATACAGAATATGCAATGAAATTTAATTAGGGAAAAATAATTGCATCATTTTTGTTTAAATCAAACTAAGGGGAATTTTTATCTCTCTGTTTTTTGAAAAACAAACAGAAGAAGAGTTTTAAAGAGGAAATTAAACACAACGCATAGTGGACCTGGATAACCTCAGAAGAAAAAAACCTGAACAAACCCAAAACCCAAACAAGCTCAACAAAAAATTCCCAACCAGATGTGAAAGTTTTATTTGTTATAAAATTGCCATGTACAAACAGTTCTGCAAAAAAACAAATACTAAAATAATGTACAGGAAGCAGGAAAGCTATCTCAGAATTGCTATATAAACAGTTTCTAGGAGCAGCTAATGCTTATCAATGGTGTTATAAAACATGATAATTCAATAGGAAAAATGCATTTAAAGTGCAAAACATTTCTACCACCTGTTCAAAAATTTCAGGCATTGTGATACATAGGATAAATCAATCACAGGCTCTTTCCATTATGCTGAAACTCTATAAATGCCTGTATGTTTTGAGTTCCAGGCAGCAAGAGGTATGTATTAACAAAAAATTTTATTGTTCCATCTCCAGTATCTAGACCTTCTGGACTGCCACTTAGTGCGATGGAGATCTATTGTGGAAATTGCACTGTTTATTGCAGCTGCTGTGTCCACAGAGGAGCTTAAAAGACAAGAACAGAGATTATCTTTGCTGCAAACTGCAGGTAAACCAAAGAATAAGTGGACAGGGGACATGCTTCATTTAGAAGCACACAACTGCTAAGTATAACTGATCGTAGCAGTATATAATGTAGAATTTCAAAATATACATTTTGATGTCAAATGAATAGCAATATGTATTTATTTAGATGATTAACTGTATGGAAATCTGATTAAAATTAACCGATTGAAAATAAAAGGAGTGGGGTTTCCAAAGTCTAATAGAGAAAAGTGGTGATACTGATGAAAACATGGAATACTACCTTCAGTAGATCTACTTAAACAGTTACATCAAGCTAAGAAAAACAGTTTCTAATACAAAGTTATTATTGTCAGTGACTAGGAATGTATACTGAAATGCTTCTGTCTGCTCAGTGAAGCTAAATAAACTCAAATTCTATACTGGCTATGCCCATTTTTTGCAAGCAATAACTCATAATACCCTGTTTTGTTACCAGCTGTGCACAATTATATAAGAAATTATGAAAATTATAGGAAACATTTGAATTCATGTTCACCATCTCAAGGGCTACCAGCTCAAAAGCTTTTTATTAGATCAATAAATAGAGTGGCAGTTAGAAAAAAACATTCTGTTACCCCCATCAAGCATAAAGATAGGTGCTTGTGTACAGCCCTAGACTTTTCAGACTGACTATAATGCATCATATATTGTCTTGTAGAACATTGTCCTGTTATTTAAAGTCACTGGATAATACATAGTAAAGCATCTAACTTCTAGGCTTTTTGGTAGGAGAACCACAAGCACATTTTTACATCTATCTTTGAAAACAAATTCAAAACCTTAGCAATGAATTTACAGTAGAAGGTAATATCTGCTGTTTTGAAAAGAGAAAATTCAAATCTTATGTATTTTCCATCTGGGAGATTTCTAATATATCTTTCAGTCCTGTATAAAAGCAGCACCATCAACCCATTCAGGCAGGCAATTTAATTTGGCTTAATAGGTACTTTCATTTTATGCATTGCAGCATGCAGTTTCTTTGCTTCACATTAGCAAAACACTGTTTCTTATTTGAATGGAAAACCAATCTTAGTAGTATTCCAGTATTCACAAAAGTAATGGCTTTTTTTTCTTTCAAACATTAAGTAAAGTAGATCCAAGTTGATATATAAAATTGTAACAGCGTTTTTTTGTCTTCTTTGTCAATGTCCTTTCTCCTATAGCAAGTGTACATCACATTAAGTTTTAAAGCATGATAGAGGAACCAGATTAAACTTGAAAGAGTGATAAATAACTCATTTTAGCCTACTTCTGGTCTGGTCTGGTTTGAATGTTTATACAATATAATTTAAGCCTGAAAATATGCATGTATATTTAAATTCATCTGAAGTTGCTATACTGCCAGGTGTTGAACATTATTATAGCAATATATGTGAAATAATGGTGTTTTTATGTTTTTGTTTTCTTGCTTTTAAATTGTTATATAATGTCTTTGGTTTTCTGTAGTTAATCATTTGAAATATGTTATTAGATACAACCCATCTGTCCTAGCTGGAGCAAGCACACCTTGTCAAGCTGACTACTTAGTATTTGTTAGATAAATGAAGATAGTAGCATATCACTGCTCCAGTGCAGAGAGTTTAGAATTTAGAAATCCAGAATTTTTTGATGCCCTCAGGCATTCTCAGGAAAAGAAAATTCTGCTTTCCCTTTCACCTCTATACAAGATGAGATAGGCATATCTCTGAGTGACTCCTGAAAATAGATTTTGTCCTCACATTTAAATGTTATAAAAAATGTTGCAGGGGAATGAAGAAGGTTTTGAATGTTCCATGCTTAATGCAATCACTTTGCTTCTTTATCTTAATTTTTGAACTTCTTTCTGCGAAAGTTCATCCAGAAGTTTGTAGTTGTTCAAATCAGTTGAATGTCCCATATTTGTTACATAAACTTTAGGTGGAAGGTGTCACATTCTTAGTATTCTGAGTGATATTCTTCACTAACAATATTAGCACCAGGAATTCCTGCCATGAGATGAAAAGTGAGTGAAGCACCGTTAAAGCTCATATTATGTAATAAACAATTATTTCTTAGATTTTCCATGAAGAGAACTTAGGCACAGACTTTCAGTGAAGTTTTTGGACTGTGCTGCCTTTCCCATATTTTATTTCACTAGCTTTTCCCCCCTGCTCCCTGCAGTCCTGAAATACATGTCACTTGTACCTCTGGTGCAAAAGGAAAAAAATCCAATGCCATGATGCAAGAGCTGGAGACAGGAGAAGTGGAGACTTTTCCTTGTTTTCAGACTGGGTTTTGTGCCTGGAGCAGTCACTTATACCATGGCTAGTTTGCAGACAGTATTCAGACTTGCCAAGAGCCTACTCTTGTGGGATATTGGAACCCATCAGGATTTGGATGTATTGTGTGCTCTGAGGGACCTGAGTTCTGTTCTTGTATCCAGCCTGTATCTGCATCTCTTGACTAGATTACTTGCTGCTGAATGGATGGCAAAAGACAAAAGCCATTGATTCAGCTCAAAAAGAAAGAAATAAAAAAAGACTGGTTTTGAAGCTTAGAGGAATCTGCTCTTTGAATCCTAGCAGCAGACACCTTTGCAATCAGCTATCCCCCATCACCAGACCCATGGGAAGCAGAGATCTAAGCAGAACAAATAACTTGCAGAAATGCAGGCTAATGCCCTTGGCTTCTGCAGTCTAGCACACTGCAATAACTATCTGGTGCCCACCCCAAATGAGACATAAGATAAGCTGTGACCCTCTCCTGATATATACTCCTATCTCCAGGGCCGCTGAGCCAGACCTTGTGGAATAGTCTTTAAAAGATTTGTTTCCTGCATCTCCATGATTTGGTGACTTTTTTCTAGCACATTTTATTGGTCATTAACCTACCATAAAAAGACCCTAGGAAGAACAGGAATCTCTTTCCAAGGCTTTAATTTTTTTTCTCCTATGTAGCACTTACCTGAAGGAACATTATCATTTAATCTGGCAACGCAGCATGCAAACCGCCAGAAGCTACATTCTGACTAGTGAAAGATGAACCGCAAAAGCCTGAAAATTCTTTTCACTCAGACAATGTCTAAATGGTAGTATTGTTATTTAAATACCTTCAATCCATACATTTGAGATGGAAATTTCCCTACTTTGTATTATGCATTCTCATAAGGTTTCCTGGTAAAATGGAAGTACTGAAAAAAGTTTAGATGTACTTTTGAGCTTCAATTTTCACATCAGTGTGCTTAACCCTTATTTTAACATCCACATTTTTTTTCCCCTGGAAATAAAATCCTGCAAATTAAAAATACAGCAGAACACCAGAAACATGGGTCAATTAAAAACTGAGTATTGGAGAACTTTGCCAGTAGAAAAGATCTTTGAAAAGTCACTTTTCTGCTATTTTCTATTTGGAGTTAAATCATGAAATCATATGGTTTGAAGTAAAATATGGCTGTGCATCATATTTTTAATTTTTAAATGAAGTCATGGCTATGCTCTTGAACATAACTAAAGCATAAGTTGCTGACTAGCAGGTGAGATGCCATGAATACCCACATATGTACATCTAGCAATGCCAGCTATGAGATAAAATCTCTTTCACTGATAAAGAAATTTTATATTGAGTTTTATGATGACAGGCTAACCTCTAGCTAGGTGACATAAATCTGCATGTGACATAGGACAAATTAGGGTCTAGTGCCAATTTCATTAGTCATCACCATTTTGTGGGGTAAAATCGTAGAAGAGGGGTCTTGAATTTTTTAATCCTGTGGATCACATGTTTATTCTGCCCTTTTATGCTTGCAAACGCTTCTTTTGGAGGTGAATGTAGGAAAAATAATTCCCTAGATAGTGAAAAAACCTTTATACTCAGCAGTTGATGTGGTGCAAATATTGGAGTGTCTACTTTGCTTTCCAAGGGATTATATTAATATCCATAATTTAGTTGTTTCTATTCCTTCCTTTGCCTGCTATTTGTACCTTATGGCAAAAAAAACCCCTCCTTTATATCTGTGATATTATTTGGCACTCATCTTTTATCATTTTGGATCACAGCTTTAAAGAAATATAATTCTTAAAAGAAAAACCTTTCTTCCTCTTGAAAAAAGGTGAATAAAATTGTAGGGGGGAAAACAGCCATCTCAGAATCTCATCTCAGATTGGGAGTTAAAATAATCTGAACAATAACCTAATTACTCAGGTTACTTGTGGACAACCACACATGGTTTTTGCTCAGGACATCTAGAAATGTATTCCTACATTTCCACCTAAAAGCTGTGTGTCTTAAAATTCATACTGAAGTACGTGATTCATTGTCTTACTAGGTCCTTGAGTCATAGATGAAAACAATCTACAGTGTTGCTGGAAGCTACATGTTTTCTACATTTTGGAATATTTCTTAGCTGGCAGCTATTTTTCTTGAAGGAATTTGAAGGCTTTTCTTTAACGTGGGGGCAACATGGCCCCATATTGACCAAGAGTTAATAAATCACGCAAAAAAGAATGGAGTGTTATGACTTTACATCCAGCTTTTTCAAGATAATAAAATGAACTTTAACAGTTATGGAGCACTTTCCTAAACTGCTTTTTCTTTGACACATATAATTAATAGCTACATTTAAAAAACTTTAAAATTTTGCTTATATTTTACTTTAAAGTGCTCTATTAAGGATATTTTTTTAGCTGATACATTTATATATCTTTTTTTCCATCTCCATTGTCTTTTTCTAAAGAGAAAGGAAATCTTGTTTCTTTGCACTGATGGCACAATTTCCTGAGTAAAATTTCAGAAAGAGAATTAAAGTTGCTGGATCCAAAATTTTGGCTGAATCTTTTTACTGGCCATCATTTCTATGATTCTCTGAAGTGAAGACCTTTATTAGAAATGTTCCTCTCATAGAGCTTTTCTTATGACACTGAAGCCGGATTCATTGTGGTGCTATATCTACAGCTAATGATGCAGCTCACAAATCAAAGCCATATTTTTTGTGTATTGATCTGCTGCCTAGTGGACAGATTTTCATTTTACTACATCCCTGAGATGCCATGAAGTAGAGTTTTATGACTGGCCATTTTTTGATTCAGAGATTTCTGCTTCTCACTGAAGTCCCTCCTCTCTTTTCACAGGCATAGGGCAGAGTTCTGCCATGCCTCTCAACCTGAAGCTAATGGATAGAAAAAAAACAGTCTTGGTGGCAGCAGCCCCAGCACAAGGTACAGAACATTACTGATATTTTCTGTGGTGTTCTTATAGTAATGACAGACTGATGGGGGAAGAAACAACCAGGCTGTAGCAAGTGTCCACACCTCAACACAATCTGGATGCAAACCAGAACCCAGATCTCAAGATACTAACAGCAGTGATGGATAAACATCACTTCTTGTCTTTGTTGACCTCTATGCAACATTTGATGCCGACAGTGACCATGAGAGATTACTGAAGGAAATGGCAAGGCTGCATAATGCATGTGTCAAAATGGTCTAACATCTCTCTGGGTGAACGGAGCTTTAATAAGGTGACAGGAAATGTCAAGTTTGTCTCCTGACTTCACAATTATAATTTCTTTTTTTGAATCCATTCAACATCTACAAATAGATCCTAAAAATGGTAGAATTACTGTCAATTTAGTGCAGCAACACGGTTCTCATCATGTGTATCTTCACCAGAGAGAGCAAGAGGGGGTCGAACATTGGCCATGAGCAGCTCCTGGATGAAGACTAGTAGTGCCTGAATGAAGAAAAGTCAACCCAGACAAGGCAGAGAGTGTGCTGGGGGAAATCAAAACAAACCAACAATTTAAATAATTTTGGGGAATTTACAGCCTTATAACTGAAAATATCTTTTGTGGAATGGAGTTCAGTAGGGGAAAGCAATATCAAAGTGATTTTAAAAAGGCCAACTAGCCAGACTGTGTCTGAGATTTTCCACAAGATCCTGTTTCATGATGAAGCAGTGAAGAGTAAATCATAAACTGTTTCCTAACTTTTAAATTCTTACTTTTTAGTATTTAAAATCCTCATGTACTGGAACTTGAGTATGTTAAAGAAAAGAAAAAAATAAGGGAGAGAAACAGATTTTTTTTCATTTTTTAGATTTTTGACAAAGATGAATGAAAAAAATTACCAAATTCCTAGTGTCTCCATGAACCATTACCTGACTTAGAATATCCAGAGTTTTGCCATTAACTAATTACTTTTGACATTACAATACCAATTTCCAGGTTTAAATAAGGGCCAGAAATGGATGTTTACCTCAGTATGTAAATACATTTAATCTATTTTAAAAATTAGTTTTAAAATGATTACCACTATAATAATGATTCCAGCTTCAAATTCTTTATATTGTCACAAACACTGTTTTCACCTCAGATTCTGTGTTTCCTTCTGAAGTCTCTTCCTAAGCACTCCGTTCACAGTTACCCTATTTTCTTCAGCCAACCTGCCACAGCCTCTTAGTACATACAAGAGACTCCAGCTGCCTTCTTAGGCATCTTACTCTCAGTTATTCCTTTTGCTACCTCAGTGCAACTCTTAAATCCTCTTTCTGGAGCAAGGATGTTGATTACCATGTTGCTTTGTTCTAGTCTGGTGCTGAGAAAAAAGGAGCAAAAGTATGTCTCTGCATGGTTAAGCTGCTATTGTATAGAGCCCTTGTTACTACTTTTCTGGCATCCATGTGAAAATCACCTCAATGTGCTGCAATTGAAGTTCAGTGCCTGCAGGAACTGAGTGAGAAAGTGGGCCACAGCTCTGCCTGTGGATCAGCACATAACACAGTGCCTGGGAACAGGCAGTTCAACCTTTCACTGGTGGAAATCACTTGGCAGATGAGACAGGACATACGTGTGAGCAGTTGCACTTTAGAACAAGGCAAATCCAAACACACTGGGATTCTTAAAAGTCAGAGACTTTATTCAAGGGCCATTTAAACAACTCTTCTTGGAAACGACCTTTCTTTGTTTTCTTCCTTCCCACTTTGCTCATCAGAAGAAACAAAGAAAGATGCAGATGCATCTCTTCCAAACAACAGATGGCAAGCCTTTGATCCAAAACACAAATGCCCAAAACTATCGTAATAAAATTGTTAATAGAATTATTTTAAGCAAAGGAAAAGAACATGTTCATTTTTTTTAAAGAAAAAGGGGTGTGTGTCTCTGAAAATGAAAATATCCACCTGAGATTGTCAGAGAAAGGCAAGGCATATGAAGGTGATTAGCCATTCAGTCATTAGCTGTTTGATGACCTTATTTATCAGTGATGCTATCAAAATATAAATAATACGGCTGATCAGGGGTGAAAGAAGCCCAAGGATAAATGAAATTGTTAAAAAGCTGTAAATATCAGTATTGTTCATTATATTGTTCATCTGTATTGAAACAAGCACAATAATACAACATATATACCTTTCATTGCTATTCCTGGATCTTATTTTTGCTCAAAATATATTACTCATTAAATAAAACACAAATTTTTATCATATTTTAATCTTAAGTACATGAATTAACCTTAATCTTTGTGTCACAGAATGAAATAATGCTTGAAAATAGTCCAGAGATAGTTTTTTTCTCTTATGAACAAAAATTTTGGCAAGATAAGGAAAATTTAATCAGGTTGCAGAAAAAAACCCCAAACATAGAGA
This sequence comes from Poecile atricapillus, assembly GCF_030490865.1. Lineage (NCBI taxonomy): Eukaryota > Metazoa > Chordata > Aves > Passeriformes > Paridae > Poecile > Poecile atricapillus. The sequence goes on along the minus strand of NC_081251.1, from coordinate 48,572,391 downwards.
TGCTGCATTTTTTAAAAAAATTGTACTGTCCAGTAATGCAATCAATCAGTAGCAATGCAAAGTCTTTAACCATTTAACACCAGTAGCTGTATTATTTAGTAAGCATGAGTACATCTTTTCATCATAGATTATTTTCAGAATATTTTATCAAATGGATTTCCACTTACATTGATAGATTTTGTTAGAAAGCATCCTGTGTTCACTGTAAATGCTGAATTTGTAAATTTACTTTAATTCCACATCACCACTATAGTTAGCAGAACAAAATACCCCATTTTAAAGGGAATTCAGAAGAGATGTGACAAGACACCTTTGATAAAATGTAAATAATAAACAAGCAAGTGATAGCACCAGGATAAGATGGTGTGGTGGACATACTGATACACGTGGCAGTCTCATGTAAGACTCCTGTCAAAGTAAGAATGAAGCCTGTAGAATAGTGAAGACTGTCAATCACTTTTGTAGTTGTCAATTTAAACAACAGTCCAAAGATTAATTTGAAGAAAAAATTGGAGTATGAATTAATATTAGAACTGAAAATAATGATTTATAATGCTGTGCTTAAATTTAAAATAACTCTTGAGACTAGTAAAGAAAGCCAAAACTGTATACAGAAGATAAGAATGTTCTGTACTCTTCTGTACAGGAAAGAATTTCTTTGACATTAAAATAGGAAAAAGAAATTGAAAAAGAAACCATTGGTGATCATTACAGACAATGATGAGCTGTAGTATGTATATGAATACACATAGAAAAATAGCTTCATAAAATGTAAGCACAATCACAACTTTTTTTTTCATTGTTTTGTTGTTTTTTTTTTTCTAAAGAGAGAACAGTGAGGGGCAGGGGAGAGGAGGAAGACCCAAACAACAAGAAGTGTGAAGAAGTTAATTAATTTTTAATTTGGGAAACTTGAGAAAGTAAAGAATGGATTTCAGAAAATCTTTGTTTCGTATTTATTTTTATATTGCACATAATTGACCATTAAAACAAAAATAATTGAAGGGAATAATGGAAAGCCATTATACCCCAAGATATATTATGCCACAGATCTGTAGCTCCCCCAGAGTCATTCTCAGTGAATCACCTGCCTTCCCACCTAAAAATTCCTGTCTCACTGGAATGGCTGCTGTGTTTTGAGGAGCAGGTCCTGTTCTCAAGGCACTGTGCATTTCTCAGGGCTGCAGCGTGCATGGCACTGTGAGCAGGTCTTCCTGGGGGAGAAGCACAAGTCATTTGCTCTGAAAGTGTTGTTAGCAAAAAGTGAAACTCTTTTTCTATGGAAATAAGGAGAGGAGAGGCTGCACATCATATCAGTACTCCAACGTCTAGTGCAATCAATGAGCCCTTCCTGTTACTTGATGTTGCCTGTAGTCATGCAGCCAGATTGTCCTCAGAAATTGCAGCAACTGAGTCAAATGTATACAGTAGCTCCTTTACAGTCAAGTGTTGAATTTATTCCTTTTCTTCATGCTTCCTCTTTAATAAATTTTTCCAGATTTAAAGTCCTTCATTATTTTCAGAGACAAATGATTCAAGGAAATGGCAGGACAGAATTGACTCCTTAGGGGTAACCATTGTTTATAAACCAAAGAAGTCTATGAAATATTTCAGCCAGAACATTTCAGGTACCTGCCACTGCCAGCAATACCTCTGGAAGTCGTCATCAGTGCCCTGGCTAAGCCAGCTCCATCCCTCAGCATCTCCTTGAGAGAACAAGTATTCCAGTCCCAACCAGTTTGGGGGCCCTTCACAAAACTCACTTCAATTTGTCTGAAAACATTGTGTTCTCTACCCACCAAGGATTCCTGCTGCCAGGACAAACACTTTGTGTCCTGACCAATTGAATTTCAAACAACGGTGACTCCACAATAACATTTGAACAACACAAGACTCTTGTAAAATGTAGAGATATTTTTTTCTCCTTTGTGTTTGAACAAAAGCACAATAATTCTAGTCTTAATTGTATTCATTTTTTTTTTCTGATGATTTTTGGAACAATCTTGAAGTATTTGCAAATGCTAATGAAGTTAATATTTATTTTGATATTTTAGGTGGTAGCGTTGCAACCTAAATGTGCTCTGATCCAGAAGTTGCTCTTTCCCTCTATTACACATAATTGCATATTACTTTGCATTCATGGCAAATTTGAATAAGAATATTTTAGCAAACCAAGATGAAGGCATGTAAATAATATTCTCCCCGAGATAAAACACCACACATATCAGTACAGTTATGGAGAGATAAGTACTGTACAGCCAGTGAACTGTAAGATTAATTCACTTAAGTCTGGCAAAATACTGCTAGATCTTGGAAAAGTGCTATTTCTGCTTATTTTCATGTATGTAATTTTATTAATAAATATACAGTTCTTGGAAATTACACCAAACACTGTAAAAGCATCAAACAAATTCCTTGACTTTGTCATGGCTGGGAATTCAGTCTGGCCATGACTGTGCTGAGAGATTTTACTTAGCTGAATAGCACCTTTTGGGCTGTATAGTCTGAAAAATTGGAGAAGGAAAACTCTCCTACTAGGAGCAAGATCTTATGAACTTTACCAGGAAGAATTCAGAAAATGAAGGGGCAGGGGCAGAGGCAGGTGAGATACAGCAAGTGAGCTGAGAGCCTCTGGAGCCGTGTTTGCTGGAGACGGGAAGCAAAGACTGGTGACAGCAGGGGACCAAGCCAGCCTTCCCTCACCAAGATCTCCAGGGCTGAAAGTACTCTGGGTTACCTGTCCACGTGCTCCCTACTTTGGTGGTTCAAGGTGGAAAAGCACTTCTCATTCTGTCCCAAGATAAAATCAAAACACGGGTCTTGCAAGGAGGAGGTCAGCAGCAACCAAAGCACAGATACTTCCATCAGTATGAGGCATCCCAGCAGCTGTGCTGAAATAATAAAAGGAAAACTTGGAGGCTTCCTTGATCCATCACACATATCTGTGCAAGGCTGAGCTACAGCTGCACTAAGATGGTGATGTATTGTTGATCTGGCAAAATTTTGAGTGGTTTAGGAGGACTCCATAAAAATAAAGCAATCAACCATAGACACTCATTCAATATCATATTTTTTAAACAAATCATAATAAAAGATTCTAAACCACAAATTTTATCTTTACAAGACACCAGAAAATAATGAAAATCAATATGTAAAAGTCAAATATATTCTCTATTTTTTAAAATTGTAATATTATTTATATATAAGCACACTCTTACGGGAGGTCATAGTAACCATTCTCTGAAGTGCTTTTTTTTTTTTTTAAATTGAATTACTTTTCAGTTTTTGACTAATGTGCAATATAAAAATTTTCAATAAACAACTTATTACAATATAAATTGTGTTCATCCGTATTTATGCAGCTTGAAAATGAGGGTTTTGACTGGGCTCTCTTTTTAGGTTTGGAAAAGAGTGTTTGCAATGACAACTGCTATCTCATCTATTCTATTTTTGTAGTTTGCTTTTTTCTTGGCTTTTTTTATACCTGTGTACACCAGAGAGATTATGAAATTTGCAATAATGCTTTCAAGAAAACTAATTCCTATGGGACAGATATTTCATGTGTTGTAAATGGTAGTGACAAAAGCATTCAATATATCTGCTACTCAAAGTGAAGTTCTCATTGGGCAATGTATACCAAATGTACTGCACTTGGGTTAAAAGTTATAGATGGACTTATGCCATTCATCAGTGCAACATTTTAAAATTATCTGCTCTTAAGAGTCGGGAAATTGTCTAAGCAAGGAAAAAAGAAATCACGTCTGATAAAATCATAAACGTTTTCTCCATCATTGCTGAAACTCTAATTTTCTTGTTTATTGCTTGAGTTGATAAAACAAATAAAAGGAATCTAGGAGAGATTTCTTTAATATGCAAAATGAATTTCAATGTTCTGTCCCGCTGGTATTTTTATGGAAAACCTGACTAGATGCTACACATGGAACAGAAAAATCTGCATTTAGATGGAAATATTATGAAATGCATGATATGGTACAAAGTAAGTCTTTTAATGGAGATAGCAAAGTGTTGCATTACATGGTTGAGTGGAAAGACAGCATGCATACAGGCTTTTATGTCCAGCTGCCCTGAATTGCCCAAGAAAGCTTACCATTTGAATTTGAACCTAATACCAGGGAAGGAAAAAACAGTCTCGAAAATATTAAGCAAAAAGATGAATAGTTCTTTTATCAAGTAGAATATTAAGAGCCATCTGAGTCATCACAGTAAAAAATGATGTTTTGAACATGCATGTCAATTTTTCAAAGGCTCTTTAAGTGTTTTACAATCAAGAATTAATTAAGCCTTTCAGTACTTCCTGTTACATAGATAAAGCGGTGTAACGAAGATTAAATTTATACCCATAGGTTTAAACACCTATTTTAACATCATTGTGATAGCTGGTTCAGTTTCCCTAGAAATGTGTTTGTGCAATTTCCTTTTTTTGTATGGTCTTGTTAATATAAATAAAACAAAGAATATATAATGCAGTTTGGGAAAAATGGTGAATTGTCACTATGAGTCATTGATTTCTATTATAGATCACAACATATCTGAGGACCCAACATTTTTCAGCTCTCAAATTCCATCACTGTTGTGATGATGTGGAGCCACATTTGTAACTTATGTCAATGGATGAAGATCTTATTCTAATCAGGAGTTTTGGCCACAATTATATCTGCTTCCAGAAAATTTTAAGAGGATAGTCAAAAGTAAAACATCAATAAATTAAGCAAATAAATTAAAAATGTAGGAAAATATTGAAATTTCAGATGGTAGTTTTGCATATGTATTTCCACAAGTTACGTATGGCTTTTTTAAAAAAAATCTGAGGGTGGGTTTGTTCTGTACTGTGTGTAGCATTATACTAGAGTACACTCTTACCAGCTTATTAATGCTTTCTTTAAGACATTTCTCTGCTAGGAGGGAACATTAAAAAAACTGAGAAAATTAGTTATGAAATAAAGTTATGTTTACTGAATATTTTAAAGATTTAAAAGCACATTTTATATGTATATTTGACTCAGTGTTTTCTCTACATATTGCAAAGGGTTTTTTATTATAAGTTCTTCCAAACAAAGGGAAAGCCAAAATTTGTCCCTCTTAACCACATGAACAACATTCAAACCTTACTAGAAAATCTGAGTACTAGTACAATGAAAACATTAGGTAGTAGGACTAGTAATACAAACAAACCACCAGGGAATCATTTATAATTCTGCATTTTTTAGTGGAAGGAGGTAGGGTAATCCCCTCATACTTCCAGAGAAATGAAAATACCTTGTTCTGACAAGAACAGTTTTTTTTCTCCATAGCTTTTTTTCTAGTCCTACTGATGCTTAACCCATTAATGCCCTTGAATATTCATGCCAGACTCCTCCCTCATGTTCCTGTGCTGCTGACTGCAGTAACACTGGAAAGGGGATACATTTCCTACATAACTTTTATTGAAATGACAAAGAGTGACCTTAGGGTGTTACTGTACATCCTAGTGTTCCTTTTATAACACTTAAAATAATGGGGACACTCTAGGTGGTGTGGCCTCAGGCATGCTGAGGGAGCTGTAACTCTCTGGGGGTTAATGGATGACTGTTTTTAGTTGAGTAATCAAATATAATACTGTGCTGCAGAACTCCTAGCAAGGCACATACATGCAGACTAATGGCTATTACTCTAATATGCTTTCAACCTTGAAGACACTTTAAAGACATTGCTTGTCACTTCTTTGTTATATTGTTGCATTCTAAGAAATACATTTTCATTTTCTTTGACGTGTTTTGGTGAAACAGAAAACAATTCTGACTATTATCTTATTCAAACAAGGAACTGCTCCAATCAAATCTCCAAATGTAATGCTACTGTTAAAAAAGAATGTTAGTAAGCAGAAATATAAGCTGAAAGATCACATTAGCATTAATATGAAAGCCAGTACAAATTAAAACTTAAAAAAAAATCCCCATATTTTTTCATATTCACTGTGAAATAAATTAGTCGGTATGTTTTCAATAAGATCCTATTGAAAATATTTATCCAGGTTCCTGGTATGAAATTCCCAGAGATGAAGCTGGGAGGAGGAGAATGTAAGAAAAACATCAACAATTTTAGATCTATTTTGAAATTTGTAGTTAAAGAAGAAATTCAGATACTGTATTTAGACTCCCTTTATCACAGAGCTGCTGGAAAACAGGCCTTTTACCATTTTTAATTTAAATAATTTTGTATTTATAATTTATTTTCCTCTTTATTTTCATAATTAAATATATGAGGGGTTTTGTTTGTTTCTTTGTTTTTGAAAAAACTGCTAAAATGCAATGTACCACATGAACTATTGTAAAGGGAATGGAAAGGGAGTCATAAAGAGGGCTAAAATTTCTCCCAGTAAAAGTATGACATTGTGACGGCCAGTAAGACTCTCCCTGTGCTCATTGTTACAAATATATATATATAGTTCTTTTGCTAAGACAGGAAATATTTTTGTGTGTCTACTATCATTATATGTAAATGAATATATGTATTTCCAGGACAGCAGTATTTCAGCATGTTGTAGTTGGCAGACAATAAAGTTAGAAAAGAATCATCTGACTTCTAGCAGTTCAGTGCCAGAGATATTTTCTGGACTCTCATGGAAGAATGAAATGAACCCCTAGACACACAGAAATTACAACACCCCTCCACTCCCCCTGTTGGCTCTAGAAGAGAAACAAGAAAGATACGAGCAATGGAACAGATATGTCAGCTTTAATAAATAATGGCATTTTCAGCATATCAGTCTGTCTCCCTGCTTACACCACTGAAGCTTTATTCTTCTTGTAGAATATATCATTCAGGTCATTAATTTCACACTTTTACTTCTCCGCTTTCTCCTCAACAGAAGAAATTACCCAAATCCTGTTGGAACTAAGGAGAATCCAAGAAGGGTTTTTAATGGATTTAGAGAAAGGATCCTAAATGAATAGTGGTTTCTTTTGTGTCATTTGCCATATATGATTTATGATACTTCATAATGAACAGTTCTTCAGCTCAGAAACTTTAGATGTACAAAGATGATTTATTTTCTTTCAGGAAAAAAAAAAATATGGTTACATTACCATAATCAGATGATTCCTGGAGGTACATTATATTGAGACCTTCTGCTATCTTTCATTATCCTTGTGATCTAGTATGAAACACCTCTTTTAAATCTTCAGGTTTATTGGTGATGAAGAAAGCCTTTTGGTATAACAACCCAGTAAGATGCTCCACTAAACTCAATCACTAAACCTGTTTCATTATATCCCCTATTCCTTCAAGTACAGAAATTCAATAATAACTGGGACTTGGAAACTCAGCATTCTTTTATGGATTAATGATTGATAATTTTTCATGTTAATATTGGCAGTCTAAGACTACAGGAATGCATTACTATTATTCATGTTCACAGTCTGTCATCGTATCCTAAGCAAACTTGCTTCTCTTTCTTGTGTTTAATAGGCTGTAAGGTATTGAACAGGACTTACAGCATGATCATTTCCATGAATGATGCATTTCTGCTAAATTGCATTCTTTTGTCCTGCAGTCAGTGTTGCAGTTTTGAATGCTTTGCAAGGAAACCTGACATTCCACAAATCCATCATCTGGATTCTTGAATTGCATGAATATGTCAGAAACCACAGCCATAACAGGGGAAATCAAATGTTCTTAACAGAACAAAATGTGGCTTTTTTTTTACTATTAAATAAATTTCTTTACAGTGAGGGAATGCATGAAAATGTAAAGAAGTTTTAAATAAGATTGTGGTGATATTTTAATATCTGGCAAAATATTTAGTTATTTCTGTAAAGAAGAACTTCTGTGAATTCAGAGCATGGCATATATTTCCATAAACATTCAGGTTAATTTAATTTTTTTGCCTATAAGCACAAAAATCACAATCCACTCACTTCTTCTTAGGTTTTTTGAAATCACTTCTAAAAAGAAATTTGATTGCACTGGTTAGTGTCTCCATGAATGAATATTTCCTATAGTATGATTAATTTGCTTTTCAAGAAATTTATAATTGAATTCAACCTCTCTTTCCTTGTGAAAATAGTTCTGAATATGAAATAAGTTTATTTAGCCAGTTCACTAGAACTGGTGAATACTTCCATGAATTCTTCTAGATGAGAAAAAAATTAAGATTTTCCCTTTTTGAACACTTCTAATATGTAAGATAATAAACTTTGCTTTCACCTTATGAATCAACAAGGCTGGATTCAAGGCTGCTCAAAACCCTGAAGACCTACATAGGTGTATGTATATGGATGTGTGCATGTGCAAGTGTATGTATGAAGTTCTACTAAAATATTAATAATTTTAAAACTTTCATGAGAAAGGAGGTGTTGTAGGGTTTGGTTTTTTTTTTAATATTTATGTGTCACTTGTTTAAATGCAAAACTAAAATATTTGGGTGATTAAAAATTTTAGATATGCTAATTGATCTTTAACTTTTACTACTGATTCAAATTGATGAAGAAAGCTTGCTATTAAAAGTAGTTTTGAAAAGAAAGTGTCTATAGAAGTGGTCATGGATTTTTTTCCCCTCCTCATACTTCTGTTTTTCATTAATTCTTTGTTTAATATGAAAAATGTAATTTTAACTTATAAGAGTTCATTGATTCAAAATAAAGTGAAACAATACTGAGCACATTCTGCAGCTCCAGAATCAATATTTGCATGTTATTTCTGTGTACTTTTATGTGTGATTCTTCTTCACTTTCACTAGTAATGGAGATGCAGTGGTGACCTATTTATTTCAAAGGTATTTTGCTTTTTGTTCTTTGAAATACTCTTTAAGTGTTATTAGCAACCTATAATCTGTTTATGAGGTGTAGAAAAGATTTAACAGAAAATGTGCTGAAGCCTATTAACACTAATGCTAATGAAGCTTCATACGGTCAAGATATGAGTATAACAAGAGCTACAGAATTAAAATGATTTTTTAAGATAGATCAGAGAAGTATGTGACATTACCATCATATATATCAGAATACTATGTGTAATCATACATCTATAATGTGCCATCAGTATAGTGCATAACACAGGCCAATTACTTATTTTTCATAAATTAACTGATACGTTTGAAATTCTTAAACTAAAAACTTCAACTAAGAGATTAAAGTTCTTCCCTTTTTTGATAATGGAAATTTGTGCATTTTTTTCATTAAAGAAGAAAATATAAGATACTTCTAAAAAATATTAAAATATGAAATACAGTTCTGTTTGTTGGAATAGCGAAGCTCAGCTATACTAACTAAGCACTGTAAAGAATTGCTTGCTATATTCCCATTTCTCATCCTCTTTCACACGAAATTTCACTTATTAAAACTATGAAAAATGCATACACATTTCAGTCATATTTAATTAGTCATCCTACACTACTTGCAGGTAATTTAAATGCATATTCTTCATCTCCAGCCCTCTCAAAAATAAAAGTCCACTGAATTTCTTTACTTTAGATGTATAAATACATTAGAAGAGTTTGAGCTTCATTTCTTTAGCAAGATAGAGATAAACCCCATATAATTTGGCACGTAATTAAGTACTTCACTAAATCACCACCTCAACTGCCAAAAAAAAGGACCTTCAACGTGAACTTGAAAACTACACATATATCAGTTCCCTGTGCAAGGTTTGTTTTGCAGCACAAATCTAATTTAAACCAAATTTGTATCCAGAGGTAATCAAAAAGAAATCTAATTTCTACCACTTCAATTTTATTGGAATCTTTTTCAATCCACTCTATGGACTCAAAATTAAGATTTAGAGTTGCACTTGTTTGCCTTTAGTTCTGCCTGTGTATTTCTAAAGGCATTTCCTTAAAAAATGTATTATGTCTATTTAGGGTCTACCTGTTTTTTTCTGTCCAGTTCTGGACTTCATCCAGGAAATAAATTACAACGACCTTAAAAAAATATATGTATTTTTTTCCTTCTGATTTTTCTGTTGACACTGTAGCTTAGACATAGATGTCAGGCTGTCCCCTCATAAATGAATACCCATCTTTTCCCCCTTACTTCTACTCTCAGTCTCCTTCCTGACCTAAGTCTCAAATCTCTGGTTGCAATGATTAGAATGCACAGTGTCAATTTTATACAGCTTGCTTTAGCATTGATGGAATGCATTAGCAACAGAATATTTTCTAATAGTAAAGAAAACCAACCAAAACCCAAAAATAATAAATTCCAAGATTTTGCCTTTTTGTAGGAGGGGGATAAGGATGTTTAAAACTATGGAAGAGCATTCACATGAAGGAAGATGGACCAGACGGAAGATCTTCAGTCTGGTAAAGATGGTGGACAATACAAGAAGGGCTCATCAAAACAGAAAATCTGTTGAGGAAGTGAAGAAGAACTAGGGAAATAATGAATGTTCTTATTTTTCAGATATCAGGTTCAAATACCCCCAAGAATATGGACACATCAACACTAAATTTACACGTCTACATTTGGCTTAACTGTGAAATTCTGCACTGTAGACAATCATAGATGCTTAAATTTACCTTCAGAAAGGAATTGACCTGAAGATATTTCCTCTGCAACACAAAGCCACTGGTATGTAAATAACTGCATACTTCCTGAGATTTATACTCCTCATTAAGCATTTGCTCCTGGTCATAGCTAAAGATTAGACCTTTGAGCCTTTGGTCAAATGTAAAATTTTCTTAACTTGGGAAACTGCTATGGTACTCTTCTGGTCTTACTCAGAGGATTTTAAATTACAGGAAATGAAATTCCAAGTATTACTTAGCAAGAAAATCTTTGTTGATTTAATTACTCATCAGAAAATATAATCTTTGAAATGCTTTGTAATTATTAAGATGAATTCTGAATTTATACACATCTCTAATTTTTCTCCTGTAAATACCCAACTATTTAAACAAATGTAATGAATGGTGAGGTGAGCACAAAGAAAAGAATGTGGTTTGTCAATTATATGGATTATGACCATCTTTTCACACAATAACAAAATTTCCTCTCACTGTCGGTCTCCTCTTTTCTGGTTCAGCTAGACTTCTGATATATCTCTAGACCCAGGTTCTTCTATTCAAGATGAATGTTTGTGAATATAATTATATCAGCAGATTTCAAATTAAAGGTCACTAATGACAATACTTTGCACTTTTGTGTAAGTCTTAAGAGACTTCTTGCTGTGAAAGCATGAGATCAATACTTAGATATATTTAAATGGATCTCAATGGATTAAGATTTCTAAAGCAAAGAAAGGGTAAGATAAAGATTAGGGCAATCCAGAAAAAAAAAAAAATTGCTCATGTTATATGGGCTAAATTAACAGCAACCCTGGAGACACATGTTGCTTAGTTTCTGGATAGATCATCTCCACAAAGACATGAAGGTTTAAATGCCTCCTGCCCCCTCAATCTTCTGCTGATTAAGGCAAGTTTTCTGTCTTGTAAACTTCATGTACTTCTCCATTCCATGGAAACAAAAGTTGTTAAGAGTTGTTAAGAGATGTCCGGTCCTGAATTCTGAATTGACGTAAGACTAAGACAGTTTCACCTATATTATTCCAATAGTGCATTCGTACTTCTGAGGTAGGAGTGACCACTCCAACAAAAAGTGTTTCTAGATACAAATACCAGCTTTTCTTCCTTCTGGTCTTTTGTCAATTCTTCCATCGGATTACAAAAACAACAACTTAATAGAAAATCTCATGTTGAACATTGTTTATTCATCTCTAAATGTAAATTTGGAATCTATGTTACAATGTTGTTTCACAAAAGGGAAAAATAAAAATAAAGCATTAACAACTTACTAAACTTACTAAGTGTAATTGCCAAAAGACTCCAAAAAACCTGTCTACTTTTTTGAGTGAAACCAAGATAGAAAAATTTGATGGTAAAAGTCTAGGAACTTCAGAAACTAGGTCAATGCTCTGATTTCCTGAAAAACTCAGTTGATATCCTAGACTAAATGCGATTTTATCAAATTCTTCATGTTAACCTTCTAATTTTAGTTGATTACTTGTTATATTCATTTGATGATTTGATAATTTCACATGTTGATTTATTGAATCACTCTTAATCATGTCCTTGATTGGATCATTGTATCATTCCATCCTTAATTAGCTCTGCAAGGTCATAAATTAGTTCAGTAAAATGCTTGCTTGAGCTGCGTATTCATCTCTTCAAAAAATAAAATCTGTAACAAATACAGACATTGCATTCATTCAATCACATTGCATCTTGTGTCATCAACTCTGAGGATAAAGTTAATTTTAATTAAGAAATGAACAAACCCATTTTCCTGTGCTGGCAAATCAGTACTTAAGAAAACCCTGGTTTTATTATCTTTGTGGCTTCATATATTATGGATTATGTTGCAGGTAGGTAAATAATTTCCAGAAAATCTTGGAAATTGTAATAATGTCAGTACTCATCTGACTGAAATAATATTAAACTCTTCTGTTATAAGCAAAAGAGACACTTTCCAAGTAACAAAAGAACAACAAAATACACCGCCACGCAAAAAGTAACACAAAAAAGAGATTATAACCAACTTCACTTGCTGTGCAGGTAGAGGTAACAAGGTCATCAACTTATCTATTATATTCTTTAAAAATACAGAAACCTGTATAATACAAGTTTTTGTTTCCAAAGGAACTGTGCAAATGCTCCTGATGTACAACTATTTCTTGTCCCACGGGCATCAGAAACAAATCTTTTATGTATAATCATTCAGATATTTTGTGCAGAATCAGTTGTAAAATGCTAATCAAATGTGAAATGTTCACAGAATGTGACAATGTAATAACATTTCAAAATGAATACTCATTTTTTAAAAAATCATTTGAAGAAAGGAAAATTTTTTTTTAGTTAATTAAAAAAAAATATTTTAATTTTTAATTTATGTAGTAGAAAATTTTTGTGTTAAATTATTAATAAACCATAGCCATAATTTAATTTTAAGACACATTCATCTCTGCTTTTATGCACAACTAAAAAAGCATTTGGAACATTTCAGGATTAAAACCACCAGAAATACACTGTATAAATATCCTTCACTGCTCTTTGATTTATGTTTAGTATCAAATAACAATAATTTATTGTAAAAAAAAAAAAAAAAATCATGTTTTGGAAAGTAAAATAGCAAGTGGGGAAACTTGTACTGAAACAGTATTCTCCAAGAGAAATAGAAAATTAAATCCCAGTTCCTCCAAGATTTTGTTTGCTATTCTAACTTTAGAATTGTTTTCCCTACAGATCTATACTACAGTGTTTTTCCTTACAATTTTGACTGATAAATAAGGTGATGTCTTATTAAGTTTATCCTAGATAAGTTCACAGAAAACCCATAAGTTTAGATCCTGGCACAACAAAAAGTTCATAGTGAAAAAGGACAACACTTCCATTGCAGTAAAAACCTGTAGGATGAGTGTTGATGGCAAAATGGAATGAAATTTCTGCTCAGAATGGATTTTACATTGTAGATGAGATGAATAAATAAAGATATATGTGATCCATATTAATCCACTAATTCTTTATTTTAAGAAATACCTTTGCATTTCTTAACCTGTAAATATTTTCTACTGCATGAAAAATGGCTTGAATGTTAATTTTCACATTGCCGTCATGAGATCCAAGATTTGATGCCTTCAGTGACTTACCACTGCTCTTCCCACTTTCTTAACAGTGACTGATTTTGCAATGGACCTTTCTGTTCTCACCCAAGCTTCTCAGAAATTACTTTTGACATGGATCACTTTGCAATACATTTAATATTAGCCATTTGACCTTTACATAATCATCAAGTTTTAAGTATTTAATTAAAGTTCTTCTTGTGTCTAAGAAGTTATTCCTGCTAAAAGCCAAATTTAATACTTCTCTTAAAAAGGGAATATTTTCGCAAATGTTAGGTTGATATATATTCCAAAGTTTCAGAATGTCTCCCTCAAGTTTTTCTTCTTGTTTCTTTCTAGTTGCCTTCTTTCAGTGTAAGGATAGCACATTTTATCTTAATTCTGAATTTTTAAATTCCTGTTGCTTTTGCATATCTTTTATTATTCCTATTGAAAAATCTATTTAAATGATTATAATCTTTTGTACTTGAAACATTTCAGGATGCAGCAAATATTTTCCATAACTTTTAAAAGTACTCTTAAAACATCTTTCAGTATTCTCCAGTAGTATATCACAATCCTGTCATGAACTTGGAGAAACTAAAATCTTATTACAATTGATGGAATAATTAGAAATAGAACATTTAAACAGAATAAAAATGTCCACATTGAACAGATTCAGATGGAATTCTAGAAGAAATATTTTAATGAAAAAAAATCTTATTTTTGATTGGTAATTAAAGAAAAACAACACCATAATTCCTTTTGAAATACAAGCTTTTGATAGTGAAAGGGTGTCAAAGGTTTCTGACTTTCTCTTCCTATGCATCAAACTGCAATTTTCCGAAATTAAGACTTGAAAGTTATCACTCATAATCCCTTGTGCACTCAGAAATATTTTTGATTTTTAAAATTAAGTAGTTCATAGGGCCAAGAATTGCATAGCATTTGATGAGATTTTTGTGCCAGCCACTACCCACATACATGCAGGCAGCCAACCGTAGCAGCTTGCATTCTAAATAAACCATGAGGGCAAATATTTTTCTTTTCACTTATCCTTTACAAACAGTATCGACAATTTAGGGAGTTAAGTAGACATTTATGGTATTTGAAGATATGATTGCACTATTTAACATTCAACAGAAAGCAGCTGCCATTACTCCTGAGGGAAAACCAGTCATAGGTATGATTATAAAGAAGCAGTGAGAACTGAGTTAATTGAAAAACAGGAGAACTTGTAGGTAAGAGCAGGGAAAAAAATGTAATAAATCTGTTTTCCTGAGACTTCAAAAAGAATGAATCTAAAGAAGTCAGTATACTCTCTAAGTTAGATATTTTGTATGAACTTTACAGGAGAAAATATTATCTCCTTATACTTCCCAAGGAAATGTCAACAAAGGTTATTTAAAATTGCCAGCTTAACAAAAAAAACCCCAAAAACAACTAATTTCAAAACCTGTCAAGACATGGAACCAATTAACATACAAAAAATTCCTTCTTCAAAATAAAGTATTCCCTGAACAAATTTACCTGGAATTTGAAGAATATTCCAAACTTCTTTACTTGTTGTGGTTAAAAAATCCAATCCAATCCAATCCAATCCAATCCAATCCAATCCAATCCAATCCAATCCAATCCAATCCAATCTAATCCAAATCAAACCAAACCATTCTTCAAATAGTCTTTAATTGACATAAAAAAAGCTGAAATGCCCACTCTTTAATTTAGTCTTTTACCTTGCACATTTTTTAACATATTTATTACTTTGATTAGAAGAAATATAATTTCAGCCTTCCCAAATCAGCGTGTTTTCCTTTAAAAATTTCATAAATCCAATCCTTATAACTTTGAAATCTGATCAACATCCATTTCTTTGGCATTTCTATTCACCTTTCAGATCCAGCAAAATAAAATTTGAATGTCTACTATTCAGATGAATGCTGGATCTCATTTTCCATTACCATGTTGCAATGTTGTAGTGTTTTCCAAAAGTTTAAAATCCATGCATTTATAAGAAATACTGCTTGATTTTTTTCTTTATAAGAGGGAAATTGTCTTCCAGCCTCTGGAGCGCTAAAAATTAGGTGGTATGGGTTAAAAAAAAGAACAAGGTAGTAAGGAAGGTGTTGCAGCCAGCAACCTCAGGATCTCATCCACGGAAGCAGCAGGGTTCTGGGGACCAGCATCAAACACCAACGAGACGGGCTCCCGTTCATGAAACCATTTATTCAGCACGGGAACAAACTCAGGTCCAGAACAGACAGCCCTGAACAGGGGCACAGCAGGGGTTTTTGAGGGACAGAACCGAGGGTTTACACCTTTGAGGGTGGAGTTCAGGGTCAGGGACCATTAGAAACACACCAAGGGAGAACCCCCCAGGGACTCAAACCCAATCAGAACTCCTGGGCCGCCCTTCACAAGGGGTTTGGGGTGGGACAATGTAACTCTGTCTCCTCTGAGGCCCCTGCCACAGAAGGTTCAAAACAAATTTTCTTTATGGCTTCTTTTACTATTTTAGTGCATAGAGATCATATCTTTGATTATTCTTTCTGCACTAACTGTATTACACTGGTCAAAATAATTGTATGCATGTAGGAATCAGGGTGTGGAGTGTTTTTCGATGGCTCTGACCTGTCCTATCTCCATTGTATATTCAAGGCTGGGAGATGATTAAAAGATCTTACATACGTAATTTCAGTACAGAGATCAAGCCTTGAAAGGCTGTCATTTTTCCACATGTGAAAAATAATGTTTAATTATTATTCTAATATGAATACTTTCATATTGAAAGACCCCCGAGCTGTTCACCAGTCTTCACAGAAGTAATTGTGAATGCCGATTTATTTCTATCTTTAGCACACTTTTATAGGGTTCTACAGGGTCTGCAGGCAGAGCAAGTTACTATTGGCTAACACACACAGTTTACATTTTTTCTCTTACACACAGGGATATTGTTTTGCTTTACTCTCTCTTCTGCATGAAGGTTTCAAGGACTTTAGCCCTTAATATCACGACTTATTTCAAAGGCTGGTTTGTGCATACAGGCCTTTACTAATATATAAAATATAGCAACACTTTAACTCAAATTTTATGTTGCATTTGGATACAACATGTATGTACAAGAAGTGAAAAAAAAGCCAACTAGGGGTACATACCTTCACTGCATATTAACACCCACCTGTTTCTCAGTTCCTGTGGTGGGTAGAATAATGTACTCCTGAGGTCTCAGTGATGATATAGAGGAAAAATAAAGGAAATTCAGGACTGAGGATCTATAGGAAATAGCTGTAAGTAAAATCCTTTAAATCATGCCATTTAGACTTTAGATATGATATGAACAATCAGTGATCTCTAGAAATCTTGTCTTTTGTCAAACACACCTGGCTGAACTCTGCTTGAAATCCTTTGCTCAGTGATAAGAGATGTTAGAAAGACTAGAGCCTAATATTTTTGGCTAAAGAGCCCCAAATGTTGTTACCTTCATTTTATTTTTTTTTATTCGAAGCAAGGAATCAATCAGATGATATAAAAGATTCAAAAAACTTTATGTTAAAAACCTGAAAGCTATTTTTGTTGTTACTGAAAAGCATACCTATTGCAAATTTTCCTTGCTTTTAGCAAGTAGAAACATGTTTTCAGAGCAGGCAGTGGGTGTAAGGCATGCTGAAATCCTAGCTTAACATTTAAAAACGTGTTCTTTTTCAATTAAAGAAAAAGGCAACTCTTGAACAGCACTATGAAAACCAATAAGAGGATGGAATACAGTGGGGAGAAAGTATGTTCTTCCAGCTAAATACATTCTTCATTCCGTTTTGCCAGAGATAATCATAGAATCAGAGAACAGTTTGTGTTGGAAGTGTCTTTAAAGATCATCTTGTTCCAAGCGTCCCGCAAAGGCAAGGGACACCTTTCACTAGACCAGATTGCTCAAAGCCCCATCCAACCTGGCCTTGATCACTGCCAGGAATGGGGTATCCACAACTTCTCTGGGCAACCTGTCACGGTGCCTCATCACACTACCAGTAGAGACATCCTAACATCTGGTCTAAATCTACCCTCTTGCAGTTTAGAGTCATTCTCCTTTTTCCTAAGTACAATTTGGTGAAAAGTCCCTCTCCAGCTCTCCAGCAGACCTCTTTTAAGTACTTGAAGGATACTAAAATGCCTGCTTGAATCCTTCTTCAGAGTTCAGACCCAAACCAAGTTTCTCAGCAAGTCCTTCTCCTGACTTGCTTCAATATGTTAACGTCCTTATTATGCTGAAGGCCCCAGAGGTCGACACAGTACCAGGTGGGGTCTCACCAGAGCTGAGTAGAGGGCCAGAATCCTCTCCCTCACCCTGCTGGCCACACTGCTTTGCATGCATCCCAGGATGCAGTTGGCTTTTTGGTCTCTGAGTGCACATTGCTGGGTTATGTCCAGCCTCTCAACCACCAACAGCTCAAAGTCCTTTTCTTCAGGGTTACTCTCAACCTATTCATTGTCCAGACTGTATCTGAGCTTGGAATTGACTGAGGTGCAGGACCTTGCACTTGGCCTTGTTTAACTTCAGGAGGTTCACACAGTTCTACTTCTTAAGCCTGTCAAGGTCTCTCTGGAGGACATCCCCTACCTCCAGCGTGTCAGGTTGGTGTCATTTGCAATCTTGGTGAGGGTTGACTCAATCCCACTGTCCATGTCATTGACAAAGAAATTAAACAGCACTGGTCCCTGTTCTAAACCATGAGGAATTCCACTTGTTGCTGGTCAACATCTGGACATTGAGCCGTTCACTGCAACCCTGAGTGCAACCATGCAGCCAATTCCTTATCCATTGAATGGTCCATCCATAAAAAGCATGTCTCTCCAGTTTAGAGGCAAGGGAGGATGAGTTACTCCTTCCTGTAGAGTGCATTATTAATGGCTTTGTGTGTTCTAAAGACTAAAGAGCTGAGAGACTCTTTGCCTAATTCAGAATAAATTAATGTTCTAAGAGTATGATCCTATGTTCTTACTGCTTAGGCATATTGATTTTTCTATTATTATAGTTAGTGTACTCTATTAATTTTACTTTTTGTTACTTATTCTTTAAAGTAAACTTTAGTAATGATTCATTCTGTTTCTGGGTGATTTAAACTACAGAACTTAGAAATGGCAGGGATTAGTTAAAATATAGCTGCTTTTCCATAACAAATTTCAGTTTGGTGATACTGAATCTGATTTATTCCAATCATGTGGCAATTCTGTCCTTGGAAAAAACATCATTCATCTTAGATACTCATTTCAACACTATTTTCAAATAATCAAAGAGCTGGAAGATGAAAATGCAAGAACTATATCAACCACAAACTGCTAAATTGTCATAAATCTAGTGTGTAAATTTATTGCTCTTCAACTAATAGGTATAAAATACTTACAAAAGCTTCCAAAATCTGGAGCTGTAGGAATTTGGAGGAAATTATTAAAATATAAATTTTTTTTTTCTTTTCTTTCTATAGCTTTATCTCAGGTTGAGAACTTTTCAGTTAATTTTTTTTTTTCATTGTGGTGTGGAAATTCCAGGATATATAGAAAGATCCTCCTGTATTGAGTATACAGGTAATTGCAATTAGCTAGGGAAGGATTACTGCACTTTTAATCTAGCATCCTGAATAAGTAGAAACAGGATAGGACTGTTTACATCCTTTTCCTTCCCAAAATGCATGCATTGAAAGAAATATTACTAGTGGAAAAGAGGAAATGAGGTTAACACCCCTGTTTTATGCCAATGGCTGTCTTTTAGTTTGGAGCTCTTTATTCCTTTGTGTATCAAACTGAGGTGTACTCCAAGCAGTATAGCCACTTCCTAGTCCCCTAAAACCCAATTTGCAGTTCTAGAGGCCTCTTCTATTCAACTCTTCAGGCTCTTTATTCTGCTCAGGATTGCAATGATCTCTGTTCTAGAAAAGTGCTTTGATGAAGATTGTTGAAAGTTATCACTTTCATTTGAAATTCGTGATGCAGTCCAGACTACTGAAAATTTACTTTCAGCAATCCAAGTGCTCCCCTCATGTGGGAGTCTAAACGGGTGTTTGACCCTGCAGCTAAATGGAAGTTTAATCAATCAGGTTCATTGAGTCTACATCCCTAATCACTTCAACGTTTATCAGAAGAAAATTTTGGTTAAATGAGCATTTCTGTAGTTTCCATATACTATAATGTGATTCTGAATAAATACACATCTAATATAGACATCTTACTCTCTCACTGAATCTCAGGTCTTATGCACAAGTCAGTTCTCCAAATGTGGACATCTAGTGCTGTTTGAGATGTCACCCAGGATCTGAGACTTCTACATGAGACTGATAGATTTAGCACTGTCTTTAGAAGACTTGTATTTTTCTGCTTTGGTATCTTAAGGGCAGATGAAGGGCACTGAATAATCTTAGAGTCTTTTTGTTCACTATTACAATCATACTTTCTCAGCAATTTCTAATGAAATTTTATCAGAGTGCTCTTTCCCCCTTATTTATTGAAAAGAATTATAAGATAAACTTTTCTGATGTGAAACTAACAACTAACACAACAAAGAATCTAGCCTTTGTTGTAGTCCCAGTGAAATCCCTCTTGCTACCCTCTACGGTTATATAAATATTTGGATTCAGAATAATTAACATACATAACTATACTGTGATCTTCTCCCATAGGAAACACAGAACCAGATTCTGAAGTTATTCACATAGTGAATTTTATTTTTATCCTCACTAGACACAAAATAATAATAAGAAAGAAGAATATTTATGTTCCTTCTGTCCTTTGCTCCTATCCCAAAAGTGTTAATTTGAAGCACTAAGTGTCATAGGAAGTGTGCAACTGATACTTTTAATGCCTAAGTCTACAGTTTAGTCAAATTCAAATCTTTCTTACATCCACTGAGGCACATTTCATACATATATTCAAGTGGGGATTCATAGTCTAAATAGCTCATCTAAAGAACTTGATTCATACAATGAAGTAATGAACTGTAGCTAAGAACCTTTACTTAGAAAGGTCAGAGCACTGGAGAATCATGTCAAAGTTGACATTCAGTATTCAACTACATCCTCTGAGGATACTTGTTGGAAAATATTGTACACTAAATGTTAGTGGACTGTTAAAGAACGGAGATTTGGAGGAGGAGCATCTTTTCAATATCACTTTTAAAAGTTTTTCTGTCTAAGTAAGATACTCAGCTGGTAACTATGGAAATGAGTGAGATACAATCTGTCTAATTTCTGGCCTTTACTTGGTTTCTAGACCAATGAACATATAATGCTTCATGTGCATGAACAGTTTAAACAAAGCAGGATAAGAGTGACTCAGAATAATTTATTGGACACTTTCCTAAGAAGGGAAATACAAAACTTCCATCAGAGAGATATTTTGAATACTTGCTTCTCACATTTCATGCATGTGCTTGTTGTATTCTCAAGACAAGGTTTGTAAATGGATGCAATAAGCACCAAATGTCAGAGAAGATATAACAGCTTGAGGTTTGGTCGTGAAGTGGTAGTAGCCAAGATTGGAATGATGACATCTCTGGGGATGATGTTTCCCTTGTACAAGCACAGCAAATCAACATCTGTTTTAACCTGCCCTCTTTCTTTCCCATGCCATATACTCCATTCAAAACATATTTGGAAGGTCAACACCACCCTGGGCTGCCTTAGGGAAAGCACTGTTAGGACATCAGGAGAGGTGACTGCTGTGCCCAGTCCTGGACTTCCATTGCAAGAGAGTCATGGACAACCTGGAGTGAGCCCAGCAAAGGTCTACAGGGATGCTAAGGCATTGGGTCATCTCGTACAAGGAGAGGCTGTGACAGGGACCATTGAGCCTGGAAATGAAACACACAGGCATCTGAGAGAGGTTTATAAATACCACATCAGAGAAAGTAAAGAGGATTGAGTCAGGGTATTCTTGGTGGTATCCAGTGAAAGGAATGGAAATAATAGGCGCATAAGGAAATACAAAATTGCCTATAAATAAATAATTTATTTCTTTTAATTGTAAGGACAGTCAAACACTGGAGTGGATTGCTCAGAGAAATTATGGAGTTTCCACTTTGAGAGGTGTTCAGATCCACACTGGACATGGCTCTGAGAAGCCTGATCTTCTTTAGGCACAGATTAAATTGGTGTTGCAAAGAGCATTCCATTAAAAAGCAGATTTAATTATTGTTTAAATGTACTCTTCTGTTTCTCATCAGAAACATACAGTTCTTGAGTACTCACTCTTTGGGAGAAATTAACCTTATTATGGAGTCTGTTTGCAAGATGATTATTTCAGATGACTTTACAAGACAAATGGTTGAATATGAAAGGGTCAGAAAGGACTGTTAAGGGCTCTAGGAACATATGTGAAGAGAATGATGACAATTAGTTTTTAAAAAAATGTATCAGCAGGCATTTCTGTGGTACTCAGCAGTACAACATGTATTCCAAAAGCACTGATTAATCTATTTTCATGGCAACCATACAAATGAACCAAATGTTAGACTTTCAATTTACAAATGGGCATTGAGACCAAGAAGAGCTCACTGAAATCAGGAGGCTCCTAGCTTTGGTTGGTCAGTTTGAAATGTGCTGTTGAAATTCAGAATAGCAGAATATTCAACATCCCACTGTAAGCCTTTGGCAGCTGTGAGTGGTCCACAGCTGAGAATGCTGGCAAATGCCAAATCAAGTACTTTTCATCTGCAGGTGGATGACACATCCAAAGTGACTATTTGTTTTTTATTCTAGCCAATGTGATTTTGTCTCAGGTGCCAAGGAAGGAGCTGCAAATCAGATGACAGATGAGTGTCTTACCCCACAAATGCTACCTTTGATTTTGTCATTTTTGCAGCTCAGGTTGTGTTTACAGCCTACAGAGAATAAACACAAGAGATCAGTGCTGGATTTGAGCATGTCTTTTCTCCTTCGTTAAAGCAGACAGCCTTCTTTATGCATTTTTGTCCCTTCAAATGAAGTAACATATTTTATTATGGAACAGCAATGGCCCTAGTTCAGAAAAGATTAGCATTTGCCTAGGTTTAAATTGAATGATCTAATTGAAATCAAGGGCAATATTCATTTGTTTTATGTATTTAATCAGCTAGCTGAAGTGAAGCCTAAATTAATGAATGTGACCTGCGATTCACCAGGCATTAGGATGCTGAATATGTAATGCCAAGCACAGATTTGCAGGGCAAGCCATAAAGGTTTCTGCTTTCATGCTAGTTCCATCTCCCCTGCCGTGGTGCTGGCATCACTCAGTCCACTCAGCACATCCCTGCATTTTCTGTCTCTGCAGAGAATCTGTGGTGCTGTATTGGCAATCAAAATGGTGCCAACACTGTGACAGGAGAGAAGAGGGGGAAAGAGCAGCCTCAAAGCCAGAAGGGTTGTGGATATTGTGTTTCTGCCAGCTGCAGGTTAACTCCCCCTGTGGCAATTCCCCATCATGACTGAGGCTGTGGGACACAACTTGGGCTCCTGTGGAGGAAGAGACAGCAGGTCACCGTACCTGCACTGGGACTCCAGTCACCATTTATGTCATGGCTGCATTCATCCTTCAAATTACAGTATTCACTTCTAAAGAATTGAATTTATTATCAGAGAAATAATTTTCACACTAGAGTAGAGAGTGATTAGGAACTTGTGTACAGTTTTCTGCAGAGCAGCACAAATCAGCTGGACCCATGATACTCATAAGCATCAAATAGCAACCATAAAAAAAATTAAAACACTCTGGTGACATCCAGGACTTCTTGCTCTATAATATTTCAGATTTGACCTGCAGCTCTATTATTTATAATTTATCCAAGAGGTCCCCTTAGAGCTCAGAAAAATATAGTGATCTCAAAAGGAAGATGGACATTTAGTGGAAGCTAGGCATGTCCTACTTCTGAAATCCTTTTTCTTACATACGTTGAAAAAAGGTATAAAGGTATGTATGCCATGTCTCTTAATCCAATAGCAGAAGGCTATGAAAGCCAGGATGCTTAAATCAATTTTGCTGTTAGCAGAAGTCTAATTTTAAGGCTTATTCAAAAAAGCCCTTCCAAGCAGATTTTTATAACTTGACTGAGTATGAAAAGCAACATAGAACCTAGATTCCTATCAGCAGAACTGATATCTTAAAATCCACTTTTGGTATTGAACATGAAATGTAGTTTAAACCTGTTTTAAAGTTCAGATGCCAGAGATGCTTTAAAAAACTGATAATTTTTTGGAAGATTTTATGAAAGTTTCATTTGTCCAAACTTCTAGGTACTTTATCATTACAGTGATTTCTAGTATAATATACTGTTCTGTGACTTTTTCACAGCACAATCTTATACTCAGAAATCTCTAGATTTTTCATTTCTTAGTGTTTTGTTGTTTTTTGTTGCTTTTTATTTGGATAAAAAGGAATTTGCAGAATAAAATCAAATCCTCTGTCCAATATTTGCTGAAACGGTTCTATTACTTTCCCTCTATTTTCTCCTCACCTGTGTTACTGGGGTATAGACTATTTTTGTTCAATTCTTGTTGACTTATCACTATATTAACTGTATTTCTTCCATTTTTGGTCTCTATCTGTCCATTACATGGAAGGAATAACTGCAGCTTTTCCCATGGGTACATATTTAATAAATAACCTGTTTTTGTCTTGGATTATTGAAGCTGGTAGGCTCTGTAAAACCATTTTCTTTGTTTCTTCAGACTCAATGAGCACCAGCAGCCTTCCCCAACTTGAACTACTGGTCACATACAGAGGTCAACTAACTCATGGGACCTCAGTCCTGCTGCAGAGCACAGGGAGATTGAAGACACTGTAAATAATTGTGCTGAGTTCTCTAAGAGTTCACAGTGGAATATAATCATCTCCTTTTATGGCTATAATGCATCCTGCAGAAAATCCTTTATGAGCTATAGCAACTAATTACAATATCTCTGTTCTGTGAGAAAATGGGGTAGAGTGATCAATGAAATTATTGCTTAAAAGGGGGTTGCAAAGAAAAAAAACCCCAAACATTGCTGCATAAAAATCTGTTTTCCAGATGTACATAAAGTGATGACTTAAAAACAAATTATCATGTAACTTTTCTCTATTTCCTTAACAGTGTCAAGGATGACAGTAGCTTGTCTTGGCTGGAAATTCATGTAGACTAGAAGTATTCAGGATTGACTGGTATTTTTTTAGATATGGAACTTTAGTCTGGAAGCATATATTGTTCTGTTAATTTTCCAATATCTCTTAATACATTTAAAAACAAAATTACTTTTCTCAAGTTTAGTGAGGGAGAAGGAGAAAAACTGAAGAAGAAACAGGTTCCTGAATGGGAAAGCAAAAACAAAATTTAGAAAACCTAAGTTGCCATTTATTATTCTATGTTGCAATTATTATTCTGTGATTTTATTACACCAAGCCTGCCTGAGTTCAAGGAGTGTTTGGACAACACTTTAAGGCACATGGTGGATTTATGCAAGGGGCTGGGAGTTGGACTCAATCGTCCTGATGCATACTTTTCAACTCAGCATATTTCATGATTGCATGATTTACTATTTACTCTCCTGTTTAACAAAAGAATACATTTATCTGGAGGTGATTTTACAGTTAAAAGGTAACTTTATCACTTCAAAACTTTGGCCAACCTAAATTCTGGATTTTACAAATTGCTACACAGACTTTTAAAATGGACAATAAAATTAATCTGTGGAGTAGTTGGACTGCTCTGGAAGAAATATAGGGTTGAATTATTGGATATACTCCTAATCAGAAGTTCTTTTTATGTTTTCTCTCTAGGAGACTCTTGGGAATGGCAGAGTATAGTGTGGAAGTTGTGTGAGGGATGTTTGTGTACAAAAGAAGCCAACTTCAGAAACCCAGGTGCTTTGCTCCAAAGAAGCCCAAAAGGTAACCAAAGATGCCTGTAAGACAGTCAGACAGCAAGTTGATGTGGGAAGTGGGAATCATAACCCCTTTGTCATGCCTCTCAGCCATTCCCTGGACTGGTAAACATGGGTGTAATATGTGTGAACTCGTAGCCACTGTCCCCTACTAGGGACAGACAGTGTGATGGCACAGCCACATCCCTGATGCACAGTTACAGGCTGGAGAACAGAGGAAGGATACAGCTATACAGATTTAAGCAAGAGAGTTGGGACATTGAAAATGTCTCTTTCTTCATATTCAGACAGATGTTACTTAAACAGCCATGCTAAGTGGCTGCTCTGGGGCATTCTGATTCCTTTTCAACTCTTCAAGTGACCTGTGACTGCTCAAACCCAAGAGCAGGTAATGTGCCACAGCTTGTGTATGCAAATTTGGCCAACTGGGTCAGAAGACGCAGATGCATTTCAACAAAACACTTTAGGAAGCACAGCAGATAAGCTAAGCAAAGAAGACAGTGGTGACAGAGTTTGCCTTTCCTAACCAGGATGAAGTCCAACTGTTGTTTCTGGCAGCAACAACCCAGACTCAATCAAACCCAGGTGCAGAATCAGCCAGCTTGGAGGAGAAGTGTGTTTACATCTGCCCTTTTCTCACTCTAGGGCTCTGCTCAGAGGGAGGAACATGCTGTTGGGAGATAAATTTCCCTCCTTCTAATTATAGGCCTTGCCATCTTCTGCCCACTTCAACTGTAAATCGCCTAATCATAAACAATTCCTCTTCAAAGCTCAACACAGATTGGATGTAATTCCCTGACAACACCAATCTGTTCACAGTATTGCATGCAAAGGACAGAATAACATTAAAGATCTTTCAGCCTGCTGAAGGAGAGAAGATTGAAGAAAGAAAACAAAACCTGAGAGTAAACCACAAAAGACATTACTCTTGTCACATTTTAGCAAGGAGTAGCAAACATCTACAATTGGTCAAAGGAGAAGAGAGAAAAATACTTCCTTTTCCATCAGTAAAAAAACCCACCTTGTCACACACATTTTCCCTTTTAGTAATTAGTAAAGCAAGTAAAAGGCAGATGGAGACTGCTGATAATTTTTTATTTACATTGGAAAGCTTCAATTATTCAGAATTTCCAAAATCATTCCTTCTACTAAACTGTACAAGATCACATTACTGCCATATTTGCCTGGTTTTTTTTTCCCTGCTTCCTATGTTTTCTCAAGTGGTAACTGACCATGAATAAGAGTTTAGATCTTGTTAGAGAGTTGTCTATTCAAGCAATGTACTGTCTATGAACTATCCTTCAGAACTGGAATTGCATGCTGGCAAGATGGACAACCAAAGCATTCCTGACAGGAGAAGGTACATTTTCCAAAAGGTGAGGATAATGGTATGCTAGCAGCACATGGTTTGTGCACTAGTACCTCAATCCTGTCATTGCTTTTTTGGGAAATATCAGAAAACCAATATCAAGTGCAACAATAATAATAAAACAGCATTATTGGTCGTGTTTTTGAAGTGATAGTTGACATCAGGACCAACATCTAATTTTACATTGATGTATCTCAACTGAATGAAATGGCATTTTTCCTGATTTATGCCAGTGTAGGGAAGGCACAAAATTAGGCCTTAAATTTCATACCTGTCTTGAACTCCTGGCAAGAAGGCTGGAAATGATCATCATATTTTAAGACTGCCAAATTACTGGGTCTAAAAGTAATAATAATCCAAAATGATCAAATCATATCTCATAACTCAACTTTGAGAAGTTTTCTCTTTCATGATAGTAAATAACCGTGAAGATCTATTTATTTATATATTTATAACCAGGAAGCGCTATTTATTTATACATTTAGTGGACTGATCTATCAAGAAGAATTTGGAAAAAAGTCTCTATTTTTAGGTTGAAGAGAATATACTAACTTTATGTCTGATTATCACATAAAATGGGGTAAACATATTTGGTCATATATATGAGACAATGAAGGTATGGAAAATAACAGAATTCAAAATTTATGAAGTACAAGAAATAGAAGAGAAAAATGATAACTCAGTAAATAAACCCACAGTTACTTAGTGCCGACAGCTCTGTAGTTGATATATAATTGGGGGAAATCACTGGCCTTGCTAATTTGAACTGGAAGGTAAATTAAACCCTCTATACAAAGAATCCAGAATATTTATATCTCAGAATCAAAACATTGTAGTAGTATGCATATCCACCAAGTAAAAAAAGGTCTTTGTTAATTATCACCATAGCAGATGTGTACATGCACATGTACTTGCAGGGTGTGCTTCTAAGTGGGTGATCTTAAATAAAAAGAAATCTTTCTTAATATTGACATTATTATCCTATACCGAAAATGTTACCTCATGAAAAAGTGATTTAACAAAGGCAGTCTGAACAAACCATGTTTAATTAAAAAAAAAAAAAAAAAAGGTAAAATGGCCTATTCACTCACCTGGCAGTGAGAATTTGATTCCAATATTACAAAAGGTTTGTGTTAAATTTTTTGGCATTGTTATAAGAATAGTTACTCTTGGGATTTTCTCCATAAACTTGTGGAGAAAAGGACACTTATTTTTGCATCACCATCTGGTTTGAGTCTGATTATTTGGCTGATCTGCTGAAGTGTTTTCTGAGTGATCATTGTTTTAGCTTGTACTGTAGGATGCCATCCAAAGGTCCAGCACAGGCAGATGGGGCTGTAATATTATACAAGAGCTGCTGCAATAAAACATTTCTTCTACCCCTGCCCCCAACACCCTCCCTTCTTAACGTGAGGTGATCTATTACTGGATGTTCAGCATTTGATTTTATTGTTTATACACTCTACAAACGTTATAAGGGAACCAAAATAGATGATGATGATGTAAGTCATGTGAGATTCATTAATTAACACTGTCTAATGAAGAAGAAAGAGAACTATGATTCTTTTTTTCCGATGCTATACAGTTCAGAAGGAACACGTGTCACAAAAATATTTATTAAAGATATGGAAAGAAATTAAAAGGTTGAAACCTCTTATGGTTTGAAAAAAGTTATGAAAACTTCCCGGGCAGAGGGAGGATGAACTACAACAGGTGCTAGAACGTGTATGTATAAAGAAAAGAAAAGAGATCCCTCTACTTTATAATGCACATCCAAAGCTAGAAATTGGATTTTTATCTAAATTATGGAAAGACCTCTATTTTTCAGAACTTTTAAATGAGGACACAATTTCAATGTAGGAATCAAATAGGTGCTCAAAAGTAATTAGGGGGATGTAATTAAATAGATAAACATCTGCAAATACAGGACACAGATGGGGAAGCACTCAAGATTTGTCTTACCTTTATTTTGGATTTAACATTGTTGAAATGTCAAGGGTAGGACCTTAGGCGCAATTAAAAAAGAAACCAGTCTTAGTAATTGAGATAGAAGATATTAATGTTAGATATTTTTGACTTCTACATCTAAGGCAGATGCCCAGAGTCTCCCTTAACAGTCAAATGAGAGGAAGGATATCTTTAACAATGAACTCATCTATCCTACTTGGAATCTAATATGGCATGAATGGAAATTACTATTGTTTTACCACAAATAATGCAGAGAATTCAGACAACTAGATTAGGTGTGCTGCGTGATTCTATGATTCTCTGTACAAAACAGATTCCAGCTTCTGGTCAAAGGAAGTCTGTCCTATCTCTCTGAATTGCAGAGTGGGACTCTGATTTTGGGAATGGGATGAAATGTCCATCTAAAGTACTTGTCTCCCTCTGTTGACTGCAAAGAAAATTTGAATACCTAAATTACATTACACTTCTGTCTTAGCACATAGAAGTAACAAGAAACAGGGACAGAGAGATTAACTGAGAATATTGTATATAGGAAATTTTTTGTTTGCAGACTGTTGCAATAGTCTGGAATATTTCTGGATATAAAAAGATATTGATTGGACAAGGCATCTATTCCAAGCATAATGATTTTACAGTTAGACTGGATAGCATATAGCTCTAGAGAGCATTCTTTTAGTCTCTTTAGTCAAGCACTTAATAAAATAAAAGGGTTTCTCTTTTATGGGTGCAACAGTTTTAAATTTCTCTCATTTTTATGTGTGTTTCATAGACATTTACATATACATTCATAGTATTTTCCCAAAATATATGCTTCTATTTGTATCTTGTAGTATTAGTTGGATCTAACAGAATTAGTTATTGGAACTGTGACAAGTCATTAAGTGCAACAACAACAATGGAAAAAGAGTAGTACTGGTTAGTGAAGTAAAATTATATGGCTAGAGAAAGTCTACCAAAAAGAACAGTCTAAAAATGCATTGGGCGTGTCTGTAGTACACTGGACTCCAGAGATCCTAGTACTAGCACACAGCATACTGGCATGCAGAGAGCCTAATTTGCCTCTGGATTTGAGATGACTGCATTTGGTGAGTTAAGACTGATCTCCGTAGGGCCTATCACTCCAGGATGACCCTTGGCCTGGTGTGCCAAGGCTCAATTGGCATTAGCTTGCTGGTATCTGTGTTTTGCAGGTGTACAAATTTTCTTATCTCTTTTTATTGCTACATCAAATAGATATTGCCCCCCAACCACTGTGATTCCTCCATCTGGCATGCATCTCAAAGCTTGCTGCTTAGTTTTTATCCAATTTCAAGATACATGTTCTCATTTCAGATCCTGAGCATATTCCAAATGCACTCAGGCATTGTTCCAAATAACAGCAGAGATAATCTTCATCGAGGATAATGCAGGGTCCTAAGCAAATGAACTCTGTTCACAACATAGAACTACAAGTTGTGTACCTGCAGAAATTAACTTTTAGTTACTGGTTATGACTTTTTGGGCATAAATACTTTAAAAAATCTTACAAATTAATCCAAGGGATTCCAGCAGTCAAACAGAAAAAAAGAAAAAAAAAAAAAGGAAAATGCCTCAAGCTGAAAATAACAGAGTAGAAAAAGCAATGAAATATTGACTTTGTAGCACAGGAGGCTAAACACAAGAACAAAGAAACTGCAAGGAAGGGATAGATACTGAAAAAGCAGATATTGCACCTGATTTTCAGACTGCAAGCCAGGACTTACCAATTCTTCTAAAAGTTACATTGCACAAACTAACGAGGAGCTCAGAAAGAGGCACATCATTTAAAAGAACAATGTTATTTTACTTGGTAGATAATGAGTTGCAGGCATCTCACTACTGTGCATCTTGCAGAGTGCACATTCCTTATTCAGATACACATGCCTGAAACTGAGCATCAGTGTTTTAATACCTCAGTGGTAATGCACTGAGGAAAAGTACTTCTTCAAATGTTTGCTCTTCGTGAGGGCAATCCTGTACAAGGATGTTAATATTTATAAATCATGAAAAATGATCAGTGCTTTTGGTTCTACTGTACCCCAGTTTTGAAATGGAATAGTGATGTAGACAAGAGATAATGAATCTTTGTTTTCAGTAAGAGTTGAAATAAATCATTTTCCAGGGTTTGCATTCATATAGCATGTGGTATTCATGCAGGCTAATAAGTCCCTTATGTTAATTGAACTCTACCTCTGAAAAGGATCTGAAAGCATATGCAATTTTAATTCAATTTCAAGTGTTGTATCACGGTAGTATCCCAATAAAATGGATTTTGATATTTATACATAAGCTTTGTCTTGCATTTTATCTTTTTAAAAGAGTTTATTACTGTAGTTTATATTTTATGTGGTTACATAATATATTACAGCCTGTGAGAGGTGGTGAACACACTTCAGCTGAAGGACATGCCAATGATTAATGGACCTTAAAGTCCATACACCCTAAATTAGGTTTTAGAACTGCAGTGTAATTTTTATCATGTAACAAGAAAATTCATTTACAAAGACTATCCCACAGCTTTGAAAGTCACTATAAAGATTAAGTTCTCTTAGACAGAAGGTGTGAGATTTAATTCTGATTTTTTTAAAAAAAAATCAGATTATCGATCTCCTCAAGGAATGCTAAATAAGTTGAAAATGCTGCTTTTGTTTTTCATGGGTTCACAAAGTATTTATCAGGCATTCATATATCTATCAAGGTTTCTTATTCCATTGTAATTACCTCTGTGTTGGACTGGGCTACAGTGAATATGACACAAAGAAAGAAGATATTTCCTCTGAAACATCCTAAAAAGAATAGATTATAGGCTCTGAATGCTTTAGGGCTGCAGGAAGAAAGTGACAAAATATGATATGATCCAGAATCCACTATTTTTTACTTCACTTTAGTAGAAAAGCAGTCAGTGGAGCCAGAAAATAGTTCTAAACTAGCAAGAGATTTATGTACAGCTTCAAATGAAGATCGGAAAGTGTAGTACAATTTTCTGTGTAAGACACATTTCATTAAATTTGCTTTGGCCATACTTGCAATGCTCATTTGCCTGTATCATACAGATATTTGGGGAATGAAATTGCACCAGCTTGTTTGTAGAAAGCAAATTTAAAAGTTCAATTACTATTCAGAAGAAGCAAATAGTAGTCAAATGTAATTATAAACTACTGGTCTTCTCTCCCAAAGCCCTTAATTATAAACCCACCCAATTTCCCATCTTTTATTTGTCACTGAGTCATCAAGTTGAATGTGCTGGGAAATGTCAGCCTACATCACCCATCGAGCCAATTTTCCTTCTGTGTGTTTTCTTCCATGCTACAACTGATATTCCAGAGCAACTGCTCCTAAGACTCTGCTTTGTCAGTGCATTAATCATGTTCAGATGACAAGTAAAAAATCTTCTCTCCTATAATATCTAAAAATAGGGTAAGTAACTGATAGATTGTGACTATACTTGTGCAAAAAAAACCCAAAAAAATGCCTTATATTTTCCTTGTTTCCTTGACTCTTAGGCTCACAGAACCATAGAACCACCAAGTTTGGGAGAGACTTTTATGATCATCAAGTCCAGCTGTCAACCCAGCACTGTAACCCCTAAACCACATCATCCACCCCTCCTGGCCAAATCCCCCTAGTTTATATAATGACTTTCTCTGGTATGGAACTTCCCTTTGGCCAGTTCAGGTCAGCTGTCCTGGCTATGCTCCTGCTCAGCTTCTTGGGCATCAGGAAGGAAGTTGAAAAAGGAAACTAAAAAGTCATGGGTAAGCACTACTGAGCATGAACTAAAACATTAGTGTTTTATCTCATTATTGCCGTCCTAAATCCAAAACACAGCACTGTACCAGCTACTAGAAAGAAAATTAACTCCATTCCAGCTGAAAGTAGGACAATCTTGAAAAGATGAATAAGTGACTTTGGAGAAAATAAGGCTAATGGATTTTCTGTGCTAATACACCCAAAGGATAGAGGGGTGGGTTCGAATTTTACTGTGATTTGAAATCTCTCAGAAACTCCTATCAAACTCTTGTAGAAACTGCAATCAGTGAAAGAGTTACAATTCTGTTGGCTTTGGTTTTGTTTTTTTGTTCTGTTGGGGTTATTTTTTGTTGTTGCTTTGCTTGACTTGTGGTTTTTTTTGTTGTTTTTATTTGTGTAGTAGACCTTGTACTTTATAAAGTCATTTACATAGTGTGGGATAGTCAGCGATACTTGGAAATACAGTTCAAACCAGGGAAGTTGAGGTTTTTGATTTATGGAGCATAAAGAGAATAAAGCCTAAGTTAGAGCTCAAAGCAGAACAGATTTTTTTCTTCTCTAATTTTAACAGCAGAACCAAAAATTTCAATTACTTTAGGACTATCCTGTGGCTTTGAAAGTCACTACAAAGATGAAGTTCTGTTAAACAGAAGGTAGGGAGGGAATTTAATTTGAATTTGGGAGAAAAATCAAATTACTAATCATATTGAAAAAAAATATGGAAGAGTTGAACACATGGAGACAAAACAGAGTAAAGCTAGTCTACAGTAAAGTTGTTTTTTTTTTTTGTGTGACTACTTACAGAACATAAAGTTTTTCTCAGAAGGATTTTTGCTTTTTTGCATTCAAATTTTTCTATATTTGAAATGTGCATGGCATAATTTTAATGGACAAACACGCATTAAAAAGCTGCTATAGTTTTTGATAAAATAATTTTGCATATTCACCGTAGAACAATATGCAATATTAATGGGAGAGGGTGGGAATCTCCTGATCATCAAAGTAATATAGCTCAGTTTTAGGACTGAGATGTTTGCTGAGAAACAGCTTTTTGTGATAGTATGAAAATACTGCTTGAATGCTACAAAGATAATCATAGGGGATTCTGAATTTGTTATTTCTATTTTCATTACAAGGATAGTACAAGTATGCTGCATAGAATAAATTGCTTAAACCTGTAACTTAGCAAAGTCAGTGGGAGATACTACAACACAGATCTGAACTGAAGCAGCATTTAACTCAATTTATTTTTTCTGGGTCTTATCTCAGTTTTTTAAGGCATCGTATTTTCTGTAGTCTGAATCTGTACTTAGGAACATTTGTCCATCTTGTCTACCTATCTCCTAAATCCAAGAGATAAATCCTTTAGCTAAGATAAATCTCATTTAAAAGAAAGTACGTGCTTGAAAGACTGTGGAAAAATAAAAATAATTAAAAATGTAAATGTAAACAAGGTCATGGTTTTTCATGTTGATAAGGTGTTTCACAGAGGTGACTTGTACTTGAGAACGTAGTTAAACATGTTTGTTCTTACCATAATGATCAAGAAAAATGTGTTAGTTCACAGAATGATCTTTGGCAAAACATTTAGAACATTTAATAAGAGCATTCTTCGTTACAGAAATACTACTTATTTGCTCAAAAGACCTTGACCTGTTATCCTCCAAGCCCTGGGGAAAAAAGTTGAATTCGATACTTAACTACTGGTAAGAGTTCTTTGTATAATGGACATTTTGAATAAAGTTCATAGGAAATTCTGTATTATTCATACTAATAATGATTAATACCACTTAGGAATTGTCAAAACTAGTTAAAGGCATGGAAAAACTTGTCCAGCTTTCAGCTGAAATTTCTGGTTTGGTTTCTTGTTTAATGTTTGCAACAGTAATTTTACTGGTTGAGTCCAAGTGTCAAAGATCATAAGCGTAAGAAAATTGGACAATTGAATTGCATGTCATAATTTCAATTTAAAAATAAGAAGCTTCTAATTTTCTCTCATGGTTGTTTTTTCTTTGAAAATTTCCAGTTTATAAAAACTGGTGTGTTTCTATTTCACGGCAAGTTAACCTCTCTTGTGTTTTCTCTGATTTTTATTCAACATGCCATAGTATGCTGCAGGGTGTCTGACACTTCTTCGCATATGTACAGATAAGCTGTAGGCAGCAGAACATCAACTTAAGGTAATTTAAATCAGAAAGTCTTATATCTTCATTTTTTTGGTTCAAATTAGTCAGTGAAGTGTGCAGTGTGCGGAGTGTAAATAACGGCAGAATTAGAAGCCCTTAGTCTCTAATTACATTAGGTGAAGTTGTATATGAATAAAACATAAGAGAATGTTGACATAATTTGTTGTAGACATTAATTGTTCTCTCAACTGGGTGTTCAATGCTGCAATTTTTGAGGGGTTAATTAATTAAAATGAGCTAGATCATACTGCTCAGGCACTACTGAATTTAGATTACTCAATGAGCAATTTGATCTTATCCAATGATGCTATTGCAAGTCCTCTGCTGGAACTGGGAAATAATCTTCAGTGAAGTAATTAATTTCTCACAACCTGCAGAGTATAAAGCATTTAGAAAGTGTATAGAATAGGCAAGGTTAAACACAAACTTTTGCCAGAGGTTCCAGGAAGAGTGTCTAGCCATAACTGTAAGATTCCAAAATGCTTGACATTTTTTGACCTAGTTCCTTTCAGGATCTACCATCAACATGCAAAGTCTTGAAATGGTCCTATTTAATTTGGTTGTCTTTGGATTTTTTGTTGGTGTTGTCTGGGTTTTGGTTTTGTTGGTTTGGCTTGGTTTTCTTGTTTGTTTGGGTTTTTTTTTAAATTTTATGACAGTAAATTCCTAGTCCTGACATTGAATTTAAATTCAGCACAGTCAGGTTTTTTTTGTAGCTATGGGGATGTCCAGCAAGAACACCTATCTCTATGCTGCAGTTCACAGAGCATCCTTAATCTTTGCAGTCCAGCATCTCCTTTTCTGTCACTGAGACTACCTCTAAACAACACATCCCAGCATGAATTGGGAATGTTTTGGTAAGACTTCACTGCTAAAGGCTAAGGAGCTAGAATTGTAGCTGAAAAATTGAAATATGGATTAAACTCCATAAAGCTCCATAAGCTTTAGATTGAAATATTTTAAATCTGACTTAGAAAAGTTAAATTTCTCAAGCTATATTTAAGCACTTACACAGAAATGTCTTGATTTTTATTTTTTTTTTCAGAAATATGATCAGCTATAAATTCTTTTGAAAGTTAAGCTACACAAGTCTGGAAAGAATTTTCTTTTTCATATAAGAAAGCTCCTTAATATGTATTGAGAGACCATAGACTTAATGTTAAAGGTAATATTTTTCCTTTTGATTAACATTTCTTTCTATCTATGCTTTTTCATAACATCAATCTATAGACTGACAACACTCCTTCAAGTAGAGGTATTAGTTTCAGTTATAGAAAAATGCGTAAAGAAATAAATGTGTGACTTTTTTAATGTATTTTGTATGTCTCTGAATTAGTAAATGAAAGTAATATTAATCTGAATCAAGATTTTCAAACAGTTAATTCAAACAAAATACACTCAAAGTTCAGTAATTTTTTCAGTAAACAAAGTTGTTAAAAGATTTTGAAGAAAAATTGGCATAATCATTCCTAGTTAAAGCTTCTGAAAACGGCCTGGAGTAAAGTAGCACTTTTAAGACCTAAAGTCTGAGGGAAACATACTTTTACAGGAGATGTCTAGAACTTTATATTGTCTCTGTCTAGAATACAGGATAATTTTCCCTCTTATATTTAAGACAATGTAGTATTTAAGATGGCAGAAATGGTCCTGTATGTAGCTTTAAAACTTAAATTGTTATTAATGTTATTATATGTTATTTTTCATATTTACAGTCTGGACATGTAAACAAAAGAAAAGCGAAGACATCTGCTTTAATAACCAGCAAAGCAGCTGAATATTTCCTAATTATATTTGGAAGTCTCAAAGTCAGATGCATGTTTAGTCTCCTTGAAGTGACATTGATGAGCTTAAACTACTGAAGCTAAATAAAACCCTTTGGAGTTTAACTTTTCCATAACATAAAAAATCCTCTCTGCAGCACACATCCTTCACTTTACCTAGTTGAGCAGTACTGAATCAAAATTAATTGTCTTTGAAATGCATACGCTTTATATCTTGAAGGCTAATCATTTTCACTAGAAGAAATGTCTGCTATATAATGAATAAATTCAAGACAGAATGAAAGAGTCTTTCTTTTTCATATTCTCTGATTGTAATTTGGCACACTAACAATCTGTGAAGAGACAGAAATCTTAGCCAAATAATGGAGAATCAACTTTGACTCAGTTACTAACATGCTATGTCACCTTGATAAATTTGGAGAAACACATTGTATACCTATTCTGCTGAAAAAAAACACAACAGAAGAAAAGTTACTGACAAATTCCATGTTTTCTTTCAATCTTCTAAAACCAAAAAAGTGCTTTTATGATAAAAGACATGTTTAAGACAACTTTGAAATCCTATAGATATCTTCACCCTAGTCTAATTGGCTAGTTTATGTCCATGCTCTTCTGCAGCAGTGGGGATGCATTTACCTGAGTTAGTGTTCCAACCTCCCAGCTCCCACACAAAGGACAGGCACCACTGACCACACGCAGCAAGGTGAACTCAGAACCGAGACAAGCCCCTATTTTAGTCCCCATGTTTTAGTAGAATAGATTGTAATCTAAATGCAATAGAAAGACTGTCCTTTTAACTTATGTTTCTTGTATGAACAACATGAGACTCTTACTATTAAATATCAGTCTGCAGGTCTTGTGAGGCTCATTGGAAGTTCATATTTTTAATCTTTGGCAGTTGTTTAAACACACTAATCTTTGTTATTGTCTGTTTCCAAGTTTTACCTGGATACCACAAGAGAGGCGAAATTGGTGAACAGTTTGCAAAGTCATGATCCAAGACCTCCTGATTCTGTTAGAAATCTGACAGCAAAACAAAAGATCTGCATTGGAGCAGAAACAATAGCAGTGAAGCTCTGCCTCAGCGCACCCTGGGACTGCCAAGACCTTGCTCCAGGAAAAGTCCTGCTACTTGGTCAGCCAAAGGCATATGACAACCTGCCCTTATGAATGACAGTGATAGCCTGCTGTCAGTTTCAAGGGTTACACAGCTGTCCCGGAAACAAACTTGGAGTAATGCATTACGTGTGTGCAGCACGCCTGAAGTTTGGATGTTCTCTGGTTTGCAGCACATGACTCACAAATGGCAGGGCTGCCATCATGGTGGGAATACTGCAGTTCCCTGCACCTGAGGGAAGGCTGCATGTAGGGCAACTCAGGTGTGAGTGAGTACACACACACACATGGCAGGGCAGTGGCTAAGCAGAACTTAAGTTGATATGAAAAAAAATGCTAGAAGATAATATTAATATTATATCTCCTATTTCTTACTAATGGAGAGTTTCTGGTGAGTGAGCACAGGAGAGATTGACTGCAGCTCTGGTGCTTGGAACAGCAGTCTGGGGAATGCTGACATGCACACTCACACACACAAGGACCCACCACTGCCAGAGGACACAGTCTAAAGCTGCATCAAGGGAAATACAGGTTGGATATTAGGAAAAAGTTTTTCATGGAAAGAGTGATAAAATACTGGAATGGTCTGCCCAGGGAGGTGGTGGAGTCACCATCCCTGGATATGTTTAAAATAAGACTGGATGTGGCACTCGGTGCCATGATCAGGTTGAGGTGTTAGGGCATGGGTTGGACTTGATAATTTTGAAGGTCTCTTCCAACCTAGTCATTCTGTGATTCCATGAATTCTGTGAATCACTGACAATCTGCACATCAGGGTTTGAGGACCTAGGGTACAACTGTATGGTTAGCTCTAATCTCAGCACATTGCTGTTGTGACAACATATGGAAAAAATCTCAGGCTGACATGCACTGAAGAGCCACAGACTTCCTTGCTATTCATTGCTGAAGTATGATAGCACTTCAAATACAAACACAACAAAATAATCATATTCTATATCTTCAGCCTGTGAAGTACCACAGGCAAATCCTGTTGTGAGTGCTGAAGAGAAATAAAGACCAAGGTATACGGAAACTCAGGAGGAGACAGATTACAGGCAGATAATACTGCACAAGTAACTAATGGGTTTTCTATTATGATAATGCAGCAACTTCAGCAGAAGAATAATTAGAGATAGATAAGCACAAGGAAGCCTGTGGAGCAAATAAATTGAAGTTTTAAACAAATATTTCACTATGTGTGTCAGATTTTCATTCAGAGCCAACAGGAGAAGAAATCAGCAGTTTCCTGAAGTGTAGCATTTTAGGGCTCAGGGAGTATTCATACTGTTCTACAAAATCTGTAAATAAAGCCAGCTTTGTTAAAATAGGGATTTTTAGACAATTATTTCTTTTAAACCAATTCTTTTGTGAGCATCTTTTAAAAAATCCATAGATTAGATATTAACTCTTAGTTTTCTCTCTTTTACTGATTTTGGTTGGTTTATTTGTTTCAATAGTGTTCTTATTGTTCCATGTGTTACTTGTATGCCTACTTTATTGAAATGCTAAAAAATCCTTCCTTTAGCTGCAGTTTCTCTTTCTCCAAGGTTCAGATATTAAACCCAAAAATAATTAAACAAATTTATATCTGTTTTATACAGACAGTGTATCCATATGGCAGGCCAGCAGGAACTTGGTGACATCAGCCCCAAAGAGAATGTCCCTATGAGCTGTGGAATTAGAAGACTGTTTTCCAAAGGGGTCAGATTCTGCTTTGTTGCTTATACTGAATAAGACTTTCTTCAGTGACTCATTCTTGTTAATTATGCTTACAGAATGATAATAGTCAGCATGACTAACTGGATCATAACATGGCCTAAATTTGGCAGTCTTTACAATGAAATTCAAAGATAATTAAATAGTTTTTCTTATAAATGCCCGATTGTTTTTACCAGTTTCATGTCATGACAACTGTTCAAATTGTCTCACTCTGGGAATTAATTTTGGTTAACAACTTAAAGCAGTAGCAATTACTATGTGTGTTTGTGTGCTATGCTATCTGTTATACAAAAAGATTTTGGAGTATCTTATGATAACTTAGATTTTGCAATTTTTTATTTTGTGAAATAATTTTTAAAACTAAAAATACTACTAGTCATGATTTCCTTTTTCCTTTCCACATTTTTAATCCTCTTTAGGGAGCTGGATTTTTAGAATTGCTAGAGATGCTGGTAGACCCTCCAGAATCCTTTCTTCCTTTCCAGACATAGCTTCAATCAAAAAAAGAAGTCGTCTGTTCAAGCATGTCCATTCAAGTGTGTATGTACACAAGAAGAGCTGGGATTGTCAGTCTGGAGAAAAGAGGCTCAGGGGTGACCTTATCTTTGTCTACAGTTACACAAAAGGAGTTTGTAGAGACACTGGGATCAACCTTGTGTCCCATATATAATTAGTGAGAAGACAAGAAGAAATGGCCTCAAGCTGTGCCTGGTGAGGTTTGGGTTGGACATCAGAAAAAATTTCTTTACTGAAAGGGTTTTCAAGCATTGGAATGGGCTGCCCAGGGAAATGGTTGAGTCATTGTCCCAGAAAGAATTCAGGAAATTATTTGATGTAGTACTTAATTCTATGGTTTAATTGACATGGTATTTGATTTAAAGTTGGATTTAGTTATCTTGAAAGTATTTTTTCAGTCTTAATGATTCTGTGTTTCTATGGTTCTATTCTATATTTATGTATATCAAATGAACAGCACACCCAATTAATCTATCAGTGTACCTAAATCATGGCCTCCTGGATTATAGCTCAGGGAGTGAAGCTGTAGCCAGGCAGAGTGTGCCATTGCAACTCAGGCAATTTAAGACGCAAAGATTCTATTTCCACCTACAAGAGTTTAACATTGACTCCCTTTCAGAGGTTACCTTCCCCTCAGCTATTCTGGAATAACTGTCCATGTAATTATGCCATAAATCCAGTCCCATCAAAATAATACAGCTTAGGAAGCCCTATTAATATAAATGTGTAAAGTATTGTGATTAGTTGGACAGAACTAGGCTAGGTGCTACTTATGCAGGTTTTATTTCAGCTCTGAGGCCTGAGTAATTTTGGACACTCAACAAGAAATTGTTTGCTCTAACTCAAATATAACCAGCAGAATTTTTGATGATGACTTTACTTTTCCTTTTTTTTTCTTTTTTTTTTTTTTTTAAATTTTGAAACTGCAAATACAGTACTTAATTCACAAGGCTGTAAAGGCTTAACTAGCATCAATAAAGTGATTTGAATATTTCAAAAAGTTATAAAAAAGTTGCAGGAAAAAAAAATCATGTCAAATATCTTTGAGTCAGACCAGCAAGAGCCTGCTCATATAGATGTACAATAACCAACCCTAGGGCTTCAGGACGATTATTTATATATAGTTTGTGAGAACAACATTAACATGTTAGGGCATTGCACAGCCTAGATGGGACATGGCAAGTCTGAAATTACAGATATTTTAGCCATCATTACTGTTAAAAAACAATCCATAAGCTCAGAAACCTTGCCATTATACGACTTTTAGCCTGACTCCTCAGGATAATCAGGCTCACACAATCATACCTGTGATCAATATCTGTACTTATATAGATCTTTCTTTTCTCCCTTAACTTTGAGATATCATGACCAATATCAGTCAGGAGTAGAGCTCTCTGAGGAAATTAAATATTTCATGAAAAGAGATAGCCAGGCAAAGAAAAGAAATGTTATGCATCTATGACTAAGACACTTCTCAGTTCACCAAGCCTAAGAAATTATCACGGCCCTAACAACTTTACAGAACTAATCAGAAGAACAACTAATTATCAAGAGATGAACTCAAGACAAGAACCAGAAGTACACTTGTTATTTGGCATCAGGTATTTCACACCTCAGCAGTGAGTTGCAAATCTGCCAGCTGCATAAAAATATTCAGTAGGATATGCAAGACCACTTACGCCACTTCACCGTTTCTTCTTTTTACTTTGATACCAGGAACACATTGGATTGAGGTCCAAAAGGGCCTTCATAGTGGCACTATAGCTTAAGATTTTCTATATCATATTTTTGGTGTATCGTCCAGCTATGTAGTATAATGCTCTTCTACTCTGCTCTACAAATGTGTGGAATGTCACTCTTCTGCTCTGCTTTACAAATTCATTGAAGCTTTTGATAAAGAAGAGGCACTGGGGACCTTATCTCCACTTCTGAGGGCAGTGACTGATGTAGATATATTAGTATGTCAGTAGCAGCCTTCTCTTTCAGGCCTCTTGATTTCACCGGGCTCGAAATTCTGAAAGCTAAAAGCGTAGACGGTGATTCAAAAGAGTAGCAACCTGCAATTGATCTGTAAGAACTGAAGCAGCTAGTGGCATTCCTAGAAGTCAAGCCAAGGCATGGAAACCTGGAGCTTTCCTCCAGAAAATTGTCCTATGATTCTTTTCTTTCCTTTTGCATAAAAAATCTGAAAAGACCACAAACAATACTTACAAGCAAAACTACAAGCAATAGTACAGCAGTTTTTAGGTGAGACTGCATCTCTAAGTATTAGTTTTTAGGAAATGCGAGAGGGAAATTAATATTGTTTCTTTAAATCTTTTGCCTAATTTCACTACTTTGCAGAATTTATTCATATTAATATAAAAATAAAAACATTTATTTGTTTCTCTAGCAAGTAATTTTCTTCTCTGTTTTGGGAAACCATTATTTTTGATTCAGTAACAATTGTAATGAGTTTTTAAATGGTTAAGACATGCTATTAGGTAGATGTCCAAATTAATCTGTAAGTTTGCTTACCTCTGTTTTCCTTTTAAGAATAATACTGAGTCATTTTTACACACCTTTATAGCACAAAGTATTAACACAGGCTATTTTTATTAAGAAGTTGTGGAGAATTGTGTGGGATTTCTTTGGCAAAAATGTTTAGTCCAAATGGGGATGCCCTGATGGAAAGAGTAGTAACTCTGTGAAAAATTGCATGAACACTGACAAATGAAACTTGTCACAATGCCCAAGAATTGGCACTTGTTAACAGTGAAAGAACATGATGTCTATCACTGTATTCAACAACAAGGCTTAGAAATGAATAGATTAATCATTGCTCATTTTAAAGGATTATTAAGGGTTTAATGAAATTGTCAGAACAGTGGGATACTCAGACTAGCAGAGACAATGATATTTTACAACCTGTATTAAAGGAACTATTATAAATGGTATTTAGAGGTGATTCTGGCTATAGAAAATTATTAACACAGTTGTTTTTGCTTTTCTAATTGATCATTTCACAGAGCTTCTTTGAATTAATTCATCTGAGGGCTATATCTAGGTAGTGGGATGCCTCATGCTTCAGCATGCTGACTTCTGCTCAGTCAGGAGCAAACAGTAAAAAAACTAATTTGGTGTAAAAGGATGTTTTTATCTGTTACACTTAACAGCTTCCTCTGTATATCTCATGGAGTAGTCTGAAAGGATCACTGTGGGAAGGGCAATACATTGCAAGACTAGCTAAATTTAAGGCAGCAAAATGCCTGAAATTTTCAGGTAAATTTAAGTTTACTTTTTTTTCCATTAACATTCTTGTTTTGTCCGGTATGCATACACAGGGAAATGTAAGTAGCAACATGATTAAGATGTATTTAGGAATTAATTGTGGAGGAGTTCCATGTTGAGTTGCATTAATCAACTGTTGGGAGGAAAGAGTTAAAAAGGGAAGAATGGCAAGGAGGATGGTAGATTCACTCAAGTGACCATACAGCTGGGAATGCCCAGGCTTAGAGAATAACAGTGTGGGAAAACCCCTATATTATGCCTTCTGATGTTTATCCTCTGTTTTGAGAAGTAGAATTTCTATATAAAGATAGAGTAGGTGTTTTTAGAAACTTCAAGGCACTCTCCTGGACATGCTTGAGCTTCCTGTTTTGGGACAGACAAGATCGAAACTCAGAGATGATAAAAAAGCACAGGGAGATCACAGCATGGTGGAAAACTACAAAATGTGTTGCTTAGTATTCATATACAAATTGCCTTAGCACTTTCCCAAATGGCGTATTATTATTTAGAACATGTTGCAGTCAGACATAACAACTGTAGGGAAGAGACAGAGTCACTGACAGGTACATGAAGAAAAATATTTTTGGCAGACTTTATCAAGTCTGTGTTACAGCCTCACAGCAGCAGATGAGATCACAATGTGCTAATGTCTGCACAACTGATGATTTCCCATCTCACTTCCCTCCTCCCAGCACCTGACCTACTTTACATCACTTTACCCCGACGGGCTGTATAAAGCACTTGAAAGCCTTCAAACCGTGGAGATCTCGTAATGCTCCAGATACAAATCCTCAGTTATTACTGTCCATCATTCATGTGCTAGAAACATCCCAGTGGCCGTTCACAGGCATAAATTATCAATCTGTGTCAGGCAACTGTTTTAGCACAGAGGCACTCTATTGCTAAGGGACTTACAGCTGTCCTGAACTATTAGTTGCAGATAAGAGTTTCAGCAAACACTTTAGGAAACTCCCTCCTCCTCTCTGGTTAGTATTCTTTGGGCTACTACTGCCCTCTAATAGAACATAAGAGATATTTTTACTGTACAGAGAAAGGCTATAAAATTCCTCACCTAAACTATCAGTATTTCTAAAAAAGAAATGTAAGAATGAACGACACTGTTCTTAAACAACTGATTTTCAAATATTGAAGAGTTAATCTGGCCAAATGAATATGTACATAACCTTTCTCTCTTATTAGTATAGAATAAGTGCCTCAAAATAGAAACCTTAAATAAACAGAAAAAAAATTGAGGATTGAGAAAAAACTTTGGAAAATTATATGTGCCTTTTAGGAAGCTGAATGTGGCAGATGATCCAAATACATAATTATAAACAACTATCGTTACAAAAATGTCGTGAAATGGTTAAAATATTTCACACAGGATACATTCAGAAAAAAAAACAAATTAAAAACCCATCAAATGAATAGTTATTAGCTGCATTATGTTCCCTCCACTGCTTTACCCACAGGCATTGTACCATTATTGCAGTTATTGTATATCACAAATTACAGACCGTCTCCAATATTTGCTACCATAGAATTACAGCCTCAGGGAGTGCCAAGTTTTCTGCCATCAGCATTCAGGACACTACCTTTGCGAGAATAACAAGAGAAATCAAAGAAGGCCATCAACAT
Source organism: Poecile atricapillus (assembly GCF_030490865.1). Lineage (NCBI taxonomy): Eukaryota > Metazoa > Chordata > Aves > Passeriformes > Paridae > Poecile > Poecile atricapillus. The sequence goes on along the minus strand of NC_081251.1, from coordinate 48,527,597 downwards.
TGTGGAAAAGCTGCAGAGAATTATAGCATATAATATTCTACTTCCAAGCTATTAAAATCCAAGCCTATACTTACATGCTGTGCAGCCCCAGGCTCCTAGGAGTGCAGAGCCTGCAGCGGTGCAGCACACCTGAGAGTGCATGCACAGTTGCACATGGGCTCACTTGGCATTCCAAAGCTGCATGGCCAAGGAAGACAGTCATCAGTCTGGAGCTGGAAATCTTTACTTCAGATAACAACCCAATCATACTCTCCTTTTCTTTGTTGGGGTGGATGAAATGTGGCCAACAGCTTTAGAGAGTTTTTCTTAGACTGAAGTGAGACAGGACTTAGTTTTCTGAGGGGCCTTGGAAAATCAGGACAGTAACTGGCTCTAAGTCTGGCTTCTCAGTGCTGATGGTATGGAAAATACTTCTTGCATTTCTTTGCTTGTACTGAGTTTCGTGAAATAGAGTGAAGACCTCCTAAAAATGTGAAGCTTAAGGCCAATATCTGTGTTTAAGATGAAGTCCACAGTCCTATGTATGAATTTCTGAACACACAAATGAGTCCCAGCAGGACAGAAGGGAAGGGAAGCTTTGGATATTAAACAGAAAACTATTTTGGCTAACCAGTTAAAAACCTGGGGAAGGTTGTAGAAAAAGGGCTATTTTGCCTGATGCCTTTATGCATCAAAACTTATTTCATCCAGCAGAGGTCATTTGAGAGTGTATCTAGAGGGTGAAGCAGATTACTGTTTTGATGCAGGGTGTGTTTTCTTATGAAACAAAAGACAAAAAGTACAGAAAGTAGGAGAGAGTGAGGAGTAAGGTTCTATGCAAAGATAGGTACATAGCACTAGAAATCTCTTCCAGAGTTCAGATTAGCTTTTGTTCTGGTTTTGTCCTTTACTGCTTTGTGTGTGGCAGATTTCATTAGAAAATTATATAGTACGTTTCTATATTTCAAGTGAATAAACAAGTCTATTTTCTTGGTGTGTTCAGTCTAAAAATTGTTTTGAGAGACAGAGTGGATTTTTGCCTCCCCCAGACATGATGAAAATAATTTATTTCTAATTTTTCCTGCTACTGTCTTATGCTATGCTATTAAGAAAGAGATATTCTGGATATTGGAATGAAAACAAGAAATATTCCCTCTCTGATGGTAATGGCTGCTATTAAACCTAAAACCCCAGAGCAATGTAAAGGTCTAGGATGATAATGTAATATGATCTCTTTGCCTCTCTGAATGACTTAGGAGTGACTTTTATGTTTTTGAACAAGCCCTGATTTTTTTTCAATATCTGCCACATTACTATGCTTTGGACATCTGCATACCTTACTGTCCAACCCTCTGACTTGTAATTTATGTTTTCTTACTACCCATGAGTGGGAGTCAAGTGCCTTAAGTTAGGTACAGGTCACTATTCATACTACTCTATTCATGAGTGACCAAGTGTCACTCTTCCCTTTATTCCCAAAGCTCACTCAATGTTTAAATGCATTTGTAAAATCACAGTGCAAGATTTATATATTGCTTTTGGAGAGGGCTTGGCCTCTGAAGTGCAGATATACAGGACTACTGATCACCTGTAAGCTATTGATTAAAACTCTTCAAAAGGAACATAGTGATTTGAATTTTTGACATTTAAGGTTAAGAGCTGACAAACAGGGTTTTAATACTAACAAGCAACTGCATCTTTATGAAATTTCTGATTTACAACAGTGTTTTAAGTAATTTATCAGGCTTTGTAAGGAATGATTCTTTTGCTGGAGTTCTGCCTTTGTCCTAAATTTTCCCAAAAAGCCCAATGAACTCCTGTCTGATGCAAGTGAAAATTAAAGCCAACCATTTTATTTCCTACATTATAACTAATTTGGAATCATTAGGCTCAGATACTTATTTCATTTGACACACCATTAATGTTCATTAACAAAATACTAGGAAGAGAGAATGCACTTTGGCTTCCAAATCCAATGGCAGTTTCTCCATGAATTCCTAGGCAGCGCAATTTTTATTGCTACTCTCGTGAATGTTGAATGTCTCTCTGAACATCATGACACAGTTTCATCGCATGTTACAGCATGGGGTGTTGGGCAGAAGTCCACCTATATGGCCCACTTGTTCCAAACTTGACAGGAGGAAAGACTGAACTGTCTTTTATTTGCAAATTAATATGCTTGCCTCCGGATATGATGCCCCTAATTGAGATTACCTGGATTGCTGACAATTCCCACTCATTTCTTGAGCAGAACTTTCTTTCAGATTTCACTCTGTGTTTAGCAGCTTCTGTGCTGTGTTCCTAGTCCTCCTGTCTGAAGGCAATTTTGGTGAATTTTGGCACCTCTTTGGTGTAAATCAAATTTGGTAAAAAACAATTCTCTCTGGGAAGCCAAAGCTGAAATAGCAATGCTCCAAAATTACATTACATCAAAGGGGTAAGACACTAATACAGAAGTAAGCAAGGTGGAAAATTCTTTCTGAAGCAGAAGAACAGAAGGGTTTTGAAATTTTTAAGTTCATATTTATGAAGTTTAATAATCTTATGGAGAGTAAAAATCCAGACATCATCAACCATTTACTCTTATACTACATATTCTATGGGGATGCAATCCTGGCCTCAAGGGAGCAGTAAACACTTCATTTTCAATGGTTGCATAGGAATGCCTTGAACTTTTGTTCTTCAGACATGGTAGAGTAGCAGGATACCATACTTGATCAGTGGAGTCATGCAACAGGAAGCTATAAAGACTTTCTATTCTGGAACTGGTAATAAGACTAAGAATCGAGGAAGAAAGTCTTCTACTTCTGGTGCCCATGCACTGAATAACTATGATTGAAAACCAAAACTAACTACTTATTGTATAGTACTTTTAACACCTTAATGTCTAAAAATGTATTGGTCCAAGAGAGTTTCTTCTCTTTTTACTTAAAATAAAAAATTCCCCTTAGTCTCTGTCTTTTTTTTTAAAGTCTTTGTGTTTGTCTTTTATTCAAATTTTTCACAATTTGAAACTTGGCAGGTAGTAAAACAGGGCTACTTTAAATACAAAGTGAATTTCTTATGTATATGTAAAAAAATGCAGCATTTCTGAAATGGGATGGTATGCAGCTAGAAACTAGAATAGCATTCTGTTGGACCTGGGCAACAATTTAGCAATAAACAAACATAGTAGCTAAATTTCCCTACGACATTTACTTAAGTCATTGTAGCGGTTTAGGTTCTCCAATTTGAGCTTTGGCCAGTGCACCAAATAATGTAGGTGTTTTTTGCCAGGCACAGAGGAAGCTCTTAGCAGCTTCTCTCAGAGAAACCATTTCCGTGGGTGGATTCTTCCCTTCTCACCAAATGTCAATTAATGCAAAACCAGCACAGTCATCCATTTTATCAACAATCTTTTAGAGAAAAAAAAGAAACAGACAAACCAAAACCTTTAATAAGAGCAATATCTTTATTAGAACCAGAAGAGAATTATTGTTATAAATAGGGTATCCAAGAGAAAATTACATACTTGCTTCTATAACATTACAGCACTCAGGTATAATAAAATTGATGAGTCCATATAATAAAATTTATGGAACTAAGGTGAATTCAATTTATTTGAATATGTTCAGTTATGTTTTTGTTTATTCCCATAGCAGATGTTTAATTTACAAACCAGACAATTATTACAGCTCTTCCAAACAAATAAGAACAGATTAGTCAAATGTTCACATCAGTTTTTATGTTTATCATTAGTTTTACGATGCATCATGAATATTCAGTGTTAAGAAAAAACTCTCATTATGATACCTAGAATACCTTAAAATTATGTTTTTCATCTCCAAATGGTGTCTCACCCTGTTTGAAAACACTGTTAATGTGTATTACTATGAGCTGAGCTTAAATGCTAATAAGGATTGCTTGAATATCTTCCTGATGCTTTTAAATAGATTAGCTTTACATTTACAATACTTTAGTATGGATATGGCCAACTATGTTATATATATATTTTTTTTACATAAATAAAGGAATTTTGGTTTGTATTTCAGAAAGAATTCTGAAGGCTGAAGTGTTTTGTTTTTTTTTAACAAGAGAAAGTAAACCTACCAAGAACCCTCAAACACCTCTTTCTCTCACAAAACAAATAACTACCTAGATATTTCCTTGAATTTTCAGGTAAAATCAGTATTATCCAGCTGTCCTTTGGCTCACATCATGTTTCCTGGAGTATATCCCATGGTAGAAGGAAATCATTCTATCTATCAGCAGAGATGCCATGTTACATTCTGAATGCACATTAGAAACACACACTGGCTATTACTCAGCTGTTTGTGCTGTTTGGTTTTTGTTTTGTTTGGTTTCATTTTGCTTAAACTAACTGGGATGTCAAAAATAAAAACAGTATCTGTCCATCACGGAAGCTGCGGGTCACATATGGACGTGTGTGTGAGATATGTCTGAGAAAAAGGTATCCCCCTTCTCATTGTCTTTAAATGAATTGCAGTCTGCTAAGTTTTATGTTTGAAGAAAGTAAGCCTCAGTTTCTTCCACAAATTCCTATAATACATATGTCATTTCAATTTGCCAATTTGTCACTCTTTTCATTACTTGATAAGCTAAGAGAAGGTTTTAGGGTTAGATAAATTTATTCAGATAAACTTTTGTGGAATAGTCCCAAGAATTACATATTTTGTAGTGCAAGATGGATGAAGTGTAAAGGATTCCATTGGAAAACAAGTATCTATTGTTAAAAGTGCTCAAAATTAGTCTTTACCCAGTTGATGATACTCTTTGTTGACAAAAACACTTTGAACAAAATCAAAATAAATCAAAATAACACCTGCCTCCTGGTCTTTACTTGTAGTACAAATTCAATCAGAAACTTTAGCTGTAAAACTATTTTCAGATAAACTAGTGTAGCATTGTTATATAGCTTTCAGATCTGTAATATATTATATAGATTTCAGAATCCTGTAATATTACAGGATTCTTTGAGTGTGAAAATTATAATTTTGGGTGTTTTCTTATTGCCCACATTCTAAAAAGATATTCTAGTACCATTGCCACTTCAAAAATGGAAATAAAATGGTGCTTTCATCATCAGAAGCATTGGAAAAGGCTGCCCAAGCAGGTGGTTGATACCTTGCTGAAGCTATTTAAAAGACATGTTGTGATGGTTTTACACACGTGCAAATGTAGATGTGAGACTTAGGGACATGTTTTTGTCATGGTCTTGGCTGTGCTGCACTGATGGTTGGACTTGAAGGACTTGAACGTCTTTTCCAACCTAAATGATCCTATAAGTTTATGATTTATGCAATCCACCTTGAGCATTACTACACCACGCAGGTTTGTATATTTTTCCTGGGGCAAATATAGTTGGTTGAAATTATTTTCTTATTTGAATTCAAACCTGAGGATTTCCAGGACAAAATCTCCTGCCAGTTCACACTGAAATTCTCCTCCATCCTCTTTTAAATGTTCTAACAAGTACTGATTCGCAGTTTCACAAAGAATTTCATAGCAAGGAAGGTATCTTATTAATAATATATCATGATGGTGAGCTGCATATTTGGAACATTAGATCACGTTGTGCAAATAGCCATAATGACCAAAAGGAGGAACTCTGTTGATAAACTAGTGCACATAATTATTGGATTTCCACTGGAACAGTGGAACTGGAAAGCAAACCACTCTAATGAGAAACAGTTCATTGGCAATGTGTTTTCAGTACGGAGTATAGTACATTTCCATCACAGAGCACACATTTTGAGAGTAAGTACATATTACACTGCATGGGAAAAAATACACAGATATATAATATCTGGCATACTGGCAGATGTGAACATGTGTAGATTTGCATAAGAACACAGACAAAAATCACAGCACAAATAATGCCAAGTCACTGTCTGAGGATGAACTGGGAAGGATAAGCATTGAGCAGCAACTTTGTTCCACAACTCTCTGCTAATTATTCTAATACTACAATCACTCCCCTAGTTTCAGCCTGTTTCCATGGTATCTGAACCTCTGAACACTATAAAAATGATCAATTACTGAGGATGTCTTAATGAAGAAAATGCAGAGGTTGCAAAGGTAAGCACTGCAGTCAAGAAATTAACAGCTAAGGTTGCTTGCACAGTTTTAACTCTTGCCCTTTATGAATATATATTATAGCCCTTTACCTGCAGATTGCTACTTAGAGTATTTCACGTGTTCCTCCAAGTTGTATATTTCAGTCTTCTAATAATGGCCAATCCATTGAACAAGATATTTTTGTTTAGGTATTTAAGAAACATAACTCTGACAAGAATGCATTATTTTAACATTTCAGCAGTTGTTTCTGGAACAAATACCACTAGCAATGTAACTGTTAGCACTTGCAATGTATTTTCAATGTATTTTCAATTTTTCTGTGATTTTCTCTCAGTTTTCTTCCTCTTAATACTTGATTTATTTCCATTAAAGCACTGGTCTGGGTTATATTCACAAATCTCTTTTTTTTTTTAAACTATTTATTCAGAAATCCTCTGTTTAAAATGCAAACAGTGGATTTAGCTGTGGGATTCTATCAATGTTATGGTCAGAGGTAATGCCACCTCTTTTTTCCTATGTAATATCCATCTACTTATACACTCAAGGAATGTGCTATACCCTGCAGCATGTCATTGCCAGGGAATGAAGAGGTTACCCTCCCTCCTGCAGGTGCACTCTACAGAGAGTGATGTATCAGCAAAGAAAAGAGAAAGAAAGAGAAAAACCTCAAAAACACATTCTGATCAGTATAGAGGTTTTGTGTGTCCTCTTCAAAGGAAGGATTCTGATTTAATTTCATGTATATCAAGTTTTATCCCAGATGACTCAAATTGGTGAAAGATTTTTTAATTGAATAGGTCAGCTGTATGGTTAATTCTATGGGGAAAGACTGAAGTCTGTAAAACACATAGGAAAAATATAATTTTCATTAAAATAACTTAATGAGCTGTGCAACCTCAAATTTTTAAAGCTCTTTGATTTGAACCCTGGTTCCAGTTAGTCCCCTTCACAAGCAGGGAGTTGACACTGCAGCAGTAGCACTTGTTATTCTCTGGCTGCCGTGCTCTGCAGGGCTCATCAGGGACAGGACAGACACACAAAGCCAGTTTCTGGGTAGTGAGAGTCAGTGTAGTTCCTTAAAGTATGTGGAGCTGTAATGAATGCCATCAGCTCTTCCATAATGTCTATTTTTTCGTCTGGAGATTAGAAAAATGATCTCATTTCTGTAGTGCTCTCTGGAAGAGGTTTGTAATGATATTGCTGCTGTGGCTAGTTTTACACTGGTTCATGTGTTACCTTTGCTTGGAGATCTAAATAGGTATCATTGTACTTAAAACCAGAACTGTTCAATGTCTGACCAATGTAAAGGAATTTCATTACATTACAGTATTGCTCAAGAGATGCTGAAACTGAGACAACACTTTGAAAATGCTGGAAAATTCTTAAACTATGACACAGGCTTTCAGTTCCTCACAAAAAGCATTTTGAATAAGGTGTGTTTCATCTTTCCCATTAAAATGTGTGATCATAAGGCAACAGAGAAAAAGCAAACAGCCCTTTTTATGCCTCTGTGTAGCGAGCTCTCTGACAAGCTGACCCTGAGCAGCTGCCAGGTATCCAGCCTGGCTGCCACCCCGTCCACCTGCTCTCTGCTCTGCACCAGGCTCCTGCTGGCTGGTTCACAAAGAAGCTTCCAGGTGTTTGCTGCCTGCTGTCCTAGCCACATGTTGGCTGCCAGTTACCAGGCTCCTGCTGCCCTGTTCACCTGCTGGCATCATGCTGCTTTCCTGATGCCCTGAATCCCCTGCTGAGTGGCAGTTGGTATTCTTTCACTGTCTTCACTTTTTTATACATTTCATTTCCAAATGCATGACTGCATTTTCATATATCTGTAACACACACACACACACACACACACCACACTGGCATCTTCTCTGCCCTTCTGCCTGTTTTTTCCCTGCCCCTGAATCTGCTTGAATAAGCTGGTGTGGAGCAGCAGGTTCCATTTAACATCCCAGCTGCACACTGACATTATCACCGGTGTCAGTTTGTAAGCACATCTACAGTAATTGTTGCTGAGACAGCAGGTTTTGCTGTGAGATTCAGCAAGCTTCGTGATTTCTCTCCACATGAGAGCTTCAGAAGCAATGCTTACAGTCCTTGCAGTTTTTTGATTCCATGTAGAATCCAAAATGTACCTCTGGGATTTTTTCACTCTTCTGATTGGAGATTTTTCCCATTAACATAACTATTTAGAAAGGAAATTAAAGCAAACAGATTTCACCAGCAGACATTGCCTTTTGTCAGTATACTGACAAAATTAAAAGCAAAATGAAACACATAAAATGTAACTCATCATTTTCCACAACCAATCAATTCCAATAGCCTTTATCTTACTCTGAAGAAGCTAGATCCTACTGTGAAAATAGGAGTAGACTTACATTTCTACAGCTAGGGACACAGTTGTTTATGAAAAATAAAAAGAGGAAGGGAGCAAGAGACTGGTAATGTAAGGTATAGAGTTTGAGCCCAAGTATTAACATTAGATTGACTGTTCTCCCTTTGCATGAAATCTATGTTCAATTAATCTTTGATGGAGCAATAACAAGTTGCACAGTCTTTAAGGATGCAATGAACAGGCCATATGGTTAACACAAAAAATACTGTAATGTTTGTGTTGTGAATGATATTCTGATGTCCAAAGGCAATGGAAAATGGAAATCTATGGGGCTCTTTGCAGGGTGAAATTCTACTGAGCATAACAGAGTGAGTCCTCGGATTCAAATTCAAAAGCTAGATAAAGGAGGGTATTCAACACTAGGCTGCAGTATGTATAATATTACTGGCTGCTTACAAATATGATTGATTTCAGATACAAAGCTTAAGCTGCACATTGGGAGATTAGTATTTTGGCTAGCTGGCCATTACTTTAATTTCTGATAAGAACTTAGCTTAATTAACCTAGGAGATTTCTAGTGTATCTATAGTCACAGGAATTTCTTGAAAGAATTTAAGGGGCACCACGAAAATAAAAAAGATATTTAAATAGTAGATCAGACTTAAAGCATGAAGTATCTTTTATTATATTTGTTGGTTGGGTTGGCTTTTTTGGGGGTGTGTTATTAGTGGGTTTTGGGCTTGTCTTTGACCAGGTGAGTGAGGAGGTTCACAGGCATTACATTTATTTGTCATCAAGTAGAGTTTCTCATATGCTGCACATTCCTGCCAAGCCTGGGGAAAAATACATTCCTATAGCTTTGTGGGATTTTGTGGTATGGAACAGACATCACAGCTGTGATCAGGCAGCTAAGTTGTAAGGGTCAAATTTATAATGAGTCAATATATCAAGTACCTTTGCATAGAGAAATATCACTATGTGCAAAGTCCTTGGAAGACTGTTTTCCACTGTGGATCATAAGAAGGACAATTTTGCAAGGAGCATCACGTCCATATGCTGAGCCATGCAGTCAAATCTTGTCTGCTCTTCATCCTTGCAAGTGCAGGGACTTTATGGCTGTGGACTTAAGATGTGCTTTTGGGGGGGTAGATAGGACTGTTTAAGCCCTGTTAGCTTAAAAATGGGAAGCACTATAACCTCTCTGAATTGGTGTCTGTGCCTGACAGATTGGTTTACAGATGTTTTACCAGCCCAACATCACCTAGAGTGCAGAAGCAGCAGCTTTAATCAGGTAGAGACAGATGACTGCTTTAATGACTAGGGCAACACAAACTTGGGGAGGCTCATAGAACCTTTTATTTTATTCTTCATTGTTTTATTCCACATCCAGAGAAGTTTTTTTAAAAGTATCAGTAAGAGAATGAAGCTAGTTTACCCTAGGTGTTGTGATGATTTGAAATGAATGTTTTCTTAAACATGATCTCTCAAAATTACTTTCTACAAGACATCTCTGACTAAGCATTTTGTGAACGTTCATTTAACCTTTACAAATAAATATTAGATGGAATTTTGGCAAACTATAATAACATCTCTAACTAAAGCTGCTATTAGTCTTAAAAAAACCAACAAAACAAAACCTGAATCTTTCCTGAATAATTTACAAATCTTTAAATTACTATTATCATATAAAATTCAAACACTGCTAATGCCTATGATGAAGCCCCAAATCCACGCAAAACTGCATTTTTCTCCAAAATAATGCATTTTATGAATTTATAGATAAACAAAGCTGGAACAAGGAATAATCATAGAATCATGGAAGGGTTTGGACTGGAAGGGGACCTTTAAAAGTAGAGAAGTCCAATGCCCATGCAATAAACAGGAGCATCTTCAAACAGAACAGGTTGCTCAGAGACCTGTCCCTCCTGGCCTTGAATGTTTTCAGGGTTGGGGCACCCACCACCTCTCTGGGCAGCTTATGGCACTGCTTTACCTCACTGTAAACCATTTCCTTCTTACATCTGGTCTAAGCCTGTCTTCTTTTGGTATGAAATCATTACCATTTGCCCTGAAAAGATAACCCCCAAACTTCTTTATGCTATTATTATGTACAAAAAAGACCTCTTTTTCTGTGTATTTGTGTTCAGAATTCAGTTCTTTGCAATTTGAATCTAAAATTTGCACAAGCAATGGCTACTTGCATGTGCTTGTTACTTCTCATTCATAGTGATTTATAGTAGGGAAAGATTAATAGTTGTTTAGAATGGGTATTATTAATGACTCCATCTTAATAATGCAAAATTGAAGGCAAAAATCTGAAACAGACTCTATGCAAATGGACTTTAAATGTGCATATGGCATGTACATATATGCATATGGTAAAGACTAGGTAGCCTAATTTCACTTCTGTTAAAGCTGCCTATTGCACATATGTTGGTGGCTCAGTGTACAACAGAAATGATATAGTAGATCCTTAAATATTAATGAAAAATAGCTGTAATTGTATTGTGCTGCAGTATGTCCCACTGGCTCGACAGGCACAGTGGTAATAGATCTAAAATGAGCTGATGAAAACCAAAATAATCTCTACAGCTGCCTCCACCTCTAACTACTAAAATACCTACTTGTAATATGTCTTTCTATATTTTAAATTTCCCCAAGATAAGGAGGCAATTTCACTTCTTATTAACTGGCAATATAATTTAGCATTTTCCTTCTGAACTGCGAAATAATAAAAAATATTTTAAAAGACAAATAGAGTTTCCTGGTGATTCAGCATTCACATCTCTTTCAATGTTCGTATGTCCTGCGTGCCTCTGTGAACCTTACAATAATCTAAACCACCTTACTCAGACCTCTGCTAGTTTTCCATCTATAAAGTCTTTAAATGTTGACTGACTCTGTGTGACTCCTAATCCTCTAGATTAGCTCTATACCATTCCTCTCCCAGTGGATTTTTCCTGCTAATGTATTGCAGCAAATTGGATCAGCAGAGTTCCTTATGGCAGATTTAGGTTTTTTACATGAAAAAAAAAATTACTTTTCAGCACAGGATACCTGAGAGAGAGAAGCGTCTTTGGGAAAAAAGACAAAGGGGAAAAAACAGCATTGAATATCCTACCAGCAGCACTGCAGGAAGAAAGTTATGAGTGTAAGTTTATACTTAATACTCAGTGGATCTTAATCAAATGTTGTAGATATGTTGTGCTTGGCTTCTGTTCTTGTAATGAAAAGAGCTTTGTGAAGACAGAATTTAGATTAAAATCACCTTCTTTTTTCCCTGATAATATTTAGAGTTGTCATTTCTGCAGTAAGGAAGCCTAAACTTAAGTCTGCAATAGAAACACAAAAACATTGTGTTTGATAAACAAAGACTGTGATCTATTGAAATGTAACTTCAGAAAAAGGGAGCATTTTCTTTGCCTGTCACACACAATGAAAGATGTGCTTTCCCTTGGACGCCCCTATTCTCTCACCCTCCTAGCCCTGGAGGCTCCGTTCTCCACTATCTGCAAATATGGAATGATGAGTGGAAGGTCAAAACTTGCATCATTGGGAATATAAAGAAAGCATCTTTTATCTGCAGGTTAACATTCAAACTGCCTGCATTGTTTTTTGGCATTTTAAAACGGGAACTTCATGGTATCCTGAGAGTTTCTTTAATGAATTTTTCTGGCACTGAGACCCTTCTATGCTTGAAGGCTTTTTCTTTTCTTGACTCCCAGGGTGCAATGACACTTGCAAGGTTACACCAGGCTGTAATAACATGATGTCACCAGCTCTTATTAAAGAATAAGTTTTATGCTTGTGGAGAAACAGGTCAGGGCAATTCCTGAGGAAAGAAGTGTCAGCTCTTTTCAGACTTCCTCTCCATAGCAGCTCCATCATATATCCTGGGCTACACCACTCCACTCCCCAGATGTCTCTGTGAAGTTCTAGCCCTTGGGATGTTTACAGGCACACCATTCATTTTTCCACCCAGACAATAAATGGTCATGTAGCAGTGCTGCAAGTGTGGAAATGCGCCCCTTCACCATGCGACAAGGCAACCTGGCACCGAGTTCTGCCTCATGATCACCTTCAGGGACTAAAAATAGCAAGTGCTATGAACATGCTACTTCCTGGAAATTGCATTTTTTTTCAGAAATTGTAAGAAAGAAGAAGGAGGAAAATCAAATTTTATGTTGGAATTTTGATGGTTTGGTTGTCTTATTTACTTACATATTTATGAGGATCAAGTTGTAACACCTGTATTTACCTGATCTCCAAAAATATCTATACTCACTATACCCTTAATTTCCTTTTACTGCTGTTACAGTTCACCTGTAAATGTATCTACTCTTCTGGTTGCTATTGGAATGTAAAGAACATCATTCTTTCTGCAGCTGAAAACCCTCTTAAAGCTCTTAACTTTAATGTATCCAGTGTTGTCTATGTTTATTTGCTTTTGCACCACAGTTATCTGTTTGCTTAAATATCACTCCTCCAGTATTTACACTCTGTTTAAAAACAGCAGTTATATCTCATTTAGGCCCCTTTTTAGGCTAGATAAACCAATACATTTTAATCTCCTCACAAGACACAATCCTCTTATTCACAAGACTTTGTGTTTACCTGCTAGTTTTCCCATCAACGTTCATTTTTCTTGTTTCAAATGCATTATTCACAGAATAATGGAACAACCCAAGTGTGAAGGGATCTCAAAAGTTCACTTTGTCCCATCTTTTATGGGAACAGGATCCAGATGAAGCCATCTAACAGCATCCAGTTGTATCTTGAAAGCTTCTAGTGGGTAGGGACACCATGTCCCTGAGTAGGTTGCTCAAATGAATGATTGTTCTTGCTGTAAAAAAAAAATTCTTTCTTATATCTAAGTGAAACTTCTCCCAGTGGAATTTGCAAATTTCGCTCCTTGTCTTCTCCATGTGGCTCCTCATGAAGAGAGAGCCTCCTTTCTCTTTGCAGCCATCTTTAAATGTTGGAAAACTGTGATGTGTCCACTCTTCCGCCCAAGAACACAGAGAAATGACCCTCAGAGGTGAGGAGCTTCTGGCCTGGCCTCATCAACAATCTCCATTTGCATCCAAAGAAATAGGGAAAAAAAAAAAAAAAAAAAGAGATTTAGGAGCAAGATCAATATTGAAAGAGCTTGTGTTTTTTTGTTTTTTTTTTCTTTTCCCTGTCCTCCTCTGAGGGTGGGAAACTCAAGACAGGTACTAGGAGTAAATCCTGCTGGCTACCTGGATACAAATCAAGGAGATGATAGATCTGTGGGAGTCCAGCTTGATTCACATTCCTGTGTCTGCTCCCTGCAGGGTGGTGCATGGCCCTGGGGAGGGCCTGTGATGATTCTCATCTTCTCCAGGGAGAAAAGACCTAACTCCTTCAGCTGATAGATTCAATTTACAAGACAACAATTAGAATGTGTTCCGCTACTTATTTTTCTGCCTTAATGTCTAGTAAAACCCATCTATTCTTTTATTAGTTCTTTCATTCTTTAGAGGAGGTTTTGCATAACAGTTCCCAACTGCAAAGAGACTGCAAATGCAAAAAGAGAAGTTCAAAGAAAATCTATACTTCCTATTTGCAACACTGAAAAGTTCTGAAAGACTCCTGAAATAGACCCTAAACCTAAACTATAAAGGCTTACAGAGCTACAAAGAATGTTCTCAGTTTTCCCCAAGAGGTTGCAAGAAATCAGTTTTTGAGTATAAGAAGCATGTACCTCGCATGCATATATGGAGAAATAAGAAATGTTCACACTGATCTGCTTCTTAATTCTGATTTCCCTTGATCATAATAAATACCACATTTTTTTTCCCATCTTAGCTTTCTACATCAAACTTTCAACCCAAAGATGTTATTTGAGCATGCAGAGATTTACCTACTTCTCTGATAGTTACGCTCAACATCTGGAATTTGGCCAGTACACAATTTCAATTAATTTATTTATATTTGCACTAATATCCTGTCCAATTTTTGCAAGCTTTACTTTGGCTATAAAGACACCATTACGGGATTGGGAGGACATACTCTCTAGTATTAAATAGACATAAAGAAACATTAATGTAACATTGAGTCTGAGTAATCAAGAACACACAAGCCAGGAGATTCAAAATATGATGGTATCCAGTGCTAACTCAATTCAAATTGCCCATCCTGTAACATAATGTCATGCATTATTCAAATTCATACTTAAAGGTGAAAACAATGTAAACCACAATTGTTTGAATAAGCTAAGGAGACTAATTTTGCTTCACAGTCTAGAAGAGATCTAAAAAGGCAGTGCTTGAGCCCAAAATGTTAAATTCAGGCTAGGGGATGGATTTTAGAATCATTGTAGATAATATAGTTTATGACACTAAGATGTCTGGATCATTCCTAGGAGATTTCTGTCCAAGCTGTCAGAGAGCTCATATTTATAAAGCTACTATGCAAAATTTGAAAACAAAGAAAGTGTGGTATTTTAAATAACCTGAGCTTTCTCAAATAGCTTTGAGTCTAATATGCAAAGTGAAATGTAGCCTTTAACATTCTAATATCACCTTTTATGCCTTAGAAGTAATTACCCAAGAATATTATCTTGTCATAGAAATAAGGTGATTTCAGTAAAGCCAAAACTTCGAACATTACCATGTCAAAAATCAAAGCAAAATTGTCTCTGCTTAGAAATATCAAATGTCTAAAACTTGCTTAACAGAGGAAGGGTTTCAGTTGACTATATATAGGCAATTAATTGTAGTTTAGAAACTCAGGGATATTTTCCTTCTGTCTCAGCTGATTCTTCACAGGAGCATTAGTCTTTCATATGTCCCAGGTCCTATCTGTCAGCCCTTTGACATGTCTCTGACATCCTGGAGCATCTGAAGAGATTTCTTAACACTTGCACTGGATGAATCCTTTGCCGCTTGTAAAATTTAGGAAAATTCTTACAGTCAGCCTTAGTTCTTTCAAACATTCATATTTTAGCTTAAATCTTAGGATGAGATCCATATTAATTTTAGAAGTTGTCTGATGTGTATCTTAGACTCTTAATTTCTCAGCCTGTAAAGAAGACAAGGTGATTGGAAGAAGCTTGAACATTTCCATAACACATTATTTCTCACACAGCAGCATGCATACAAAAAGCACAGATAGCTTCCTGAAAACTTTTGAGTCTGTGAAGATGTTAAAGCTAATGCAACCTTAGCCACTCTTCAAGCTAATTTAAGTCTTAACTCTATGTTCATACTTTCTTTATATGTCCCCTTCCCATGTAGAAAATCGGTAAGAAGCCTGGAGCTGAAAGGATTCAGAGAAAGGCCATGGTAGAGCTAAATTCTCTGCCCCTGCAAATGGATTCAACCTGATTAATGCCAGGGAAATTGCTTCACTGATTTGAACTGTTATTCTGGAATGACACTGGTGTAGATGAGACAGCATGTAATCCAGTATTTACTGTTTGTGCACATACTGCAGCAAATGGGATGGTGATGTTGCTGCTCTGTACAAAGACACCACAGAATATTAAACTGAATATTAAGAGCAGCCCACTAGCTGCATGATCTGCAGAATATTCAGATAACAGCAAACAATTTATTTTTTTATATCAAAGTGCTAGTGCCTGCTTTTATAGTTGTCATATACCTTTCTCATTCAAGGAAACATAATTTCTCCTGTAAGGCAGCCGAATTTCTGCCTCAGGCTGAGCATGAATCAACAAGAAATGTTTTACCCTATACTATAATTTTATAAACTATCATGATTTGGAAAACTGAGTTTAAGCTATAATCTATGATAAAGTAGCTATTCCTCCAAGGAAAGACACAGTAATGGGCAACATCAGGAACCTTTGGGGGATTTCAGTATTACTGGACTTCTAAAGTAATAGAGGTGTCCAAGAAACATCCACTGGAGGAATTAACCAAGTAAACATAAATTTTCTGTCATCAAAGCAGCTTAATTAGATGGGCTTTGGAAATGATACTTACCATTCTAATTCATATAACACAGGTTTAAATATAATCCTAAAGTAATTTCATAGAATAGATTGTTCAGCTATGCTGGAAATATACTGTTGTACTTTAAAGTGCTGTTTTCATATTCACTATCATTTATAACAATATTTTATCAGAAGGGGAATCCTTAGGCACTTTTGTGTCATAAGCAGTGTGGTAAGAGAAAAAGCTATTTCAGGCTAGTCTAAAGAGTAGAATATCATAACTTTTTTAAAACAATTAGATGTAGCTATTAAAGACTGCATCTCTGTTATGGGGATCTACTCATTACCTGTTTCTCACTGTCAGACTTTATACACACTTGCACTGTCATCTGTTATTATGCATTCTCTTTCCTGAAAATAAAATGCAAATATTATGTATTAATTATATTTGGCTGAAACATCTCAAATATATTTTATTTTTGATTGAAATAAATCAGTGTTGCAACATAATGCAACTGAAAAAACATTGCACTAAAATGCTGATAAATGTCATTTAATGGCTCTTCAAGTTTTACTAAAACTTCACTCAGAAGGATTTGATACTGATTTGACTGTCTTTTGTCACACTTTCCATGTCTGATGGAAACCTCACATATACCAGAAACTTAAAATCAGTTTTGATGCCCAAGACAGCTTAAGGCCCAAGATGATACTTCCACTGAAAAAAACTCAAAACTCTTGTGATAAGAGAAGCTGTGTTCTAAAAGCTTTCTCCTATGACGACATGTAAATTTACTTTTGAAGTTACTCATTCCAACATGATTCCTTTTTTAAAAAGGGGAAAAAAGACAAGCTCAAAAGAAAGGCCTGGCAACAGCAAAAAATATTTTCAATTTTCATCCCAATACAAAATCACTCCTTATACCTTGATGACTGACATGGCATCCAGTACTTGTCCTCTGGCCTTCTTTAATAACAATCACAAGTTAATTAAAAAAAATAGGAACATCAAAATTGCTTAGGCTGCAAGTCATATTAGTTAGCTTTATCTCTCAAAGACAAGAAGTTTTTATATTCAGTGAGTTTTACAGAACTATATGATTTTTAGATCAATGGACATTTATTGCTCTCTGAAGCAGCTCTGCAGGATCTTTCTTTAACTCTATGGTGATCTATAGCTTGAGCCCAAGTCTGACATTGCTATAATTGTTCACTGTATTTTGGTGATTTGTATTACCTGATTTCTGTGAGCTAGCAATGGGAAAAACATGCTAGGCATTCTCAGAAAGACGGCCAGCTTCAAAGCTCATTAGAGATTATCTCTGCCCTCTGATGTGTGGCCATGCCACAAGATATGAACAAACAGATAAATGATACATCCAGCATAATAAAGTAGTCTTTCCATCAGTTCCAAGGCCTCAGAACAAGCCAAGTAACGTCAATAAGAAACAGGATTATCAGGTTTTTTTTGGGTATTAGGTGTTGATTTTGAGGCATGCAGAATATTTTATTACCTGTAATAGTGGCTAATAATTGATAACTGCTCATTTTTGCTGACCACCATACAATGTATAACTCCTCCTCAAAGAACACTGCGGCTCAAGTCTGTCTTAAAGGTACAAAACTGAATGGAAACAAATGGATTTTCTGGTTTCAAGAACATGAGTAATTAATACCCAACCAGGATTAAAAGCTGCACTTTATTTTATGTGACTTGTTTAATTAAATTGTCTTGTGTTCATGACAATAACATTGATCATAAAATATTAATTTTATATTAATGCAGACTTCATATGTACTTCTGTCAGAACTCCTCTGTAATTCTCTGTTAGCTAAATGTACCATTAAAAGAAAGTGTTACCCATAAAAAAAATTGGGTTAGTGAATTTGGATTTACTTTATAGTCTTCCCATTATAGAATCTTTTTATCTGAAAATGAAAGGTTTAAAACTTAAAGAAGCATAAAATGCAACCATTTACAAATTTAACATTCCTTAAATTGGTCAGATTTTGCACTTTCATAATCTAAATCTTGGAGAATTAGCTAAAAAAGGTTGCATTTGAAACAATCAAATCAGTAAAAGAAGTGCATTCATTTGCTGAAATACACGATCAGCACTGAGCTTTGTACCCTAAGTGTACACTCTAGCTTTTTTCATGATTGCATAGACATATACTTTTGTTTCCTTTCTCTAAAAGCATTAAGAGAAACCATACATTTATTAAGACTAGATGTTTGGAATTGACAACACAATCCTTAACATCTGAGTCAAATTACCATTATGTATGGATTGCAAAACAGCGATCTTTTCAAGCATTCAAGGCCAAAACCTGGTGTGATTTAACTCAGCATTTTGCCATTGTCTTCAGTGGTGCTCTACTGATTTTTAAGTCACTTCTCTGATGGGTTTAGTCTTTCAAGTGTTAAAAAACATGTAAGTTGAACACTAATATATACCTGCATAGGCTCATATCCTATTAGCATTTATAAAGGGAATATATTCAATCTTACAAGAATTTGGGACATATCTGCTTTAAGGAGTTGACTATGCAGATAACAGAATGAGTATTTGAACAATATAATATTGAGTTTATGGTATTACTTTCACCAGAACTGCCCTTCAAGCACATCTCTCTGCTCAGTGTGCAAGTCTGGTTCAACAAATGTTTGCATGAGGAAAATATTTTTCTCAGTCCAATAGGGTAGGCCAACAGTCAGTGAACCTTTGGATTGTGGATCACTTTTTCTTCTGGGGTTCAGTTCTTTTTCCATCTCCATTTCATTATAATTATTGTTTTTGTTGTAATTATAATTATAATTAACTTTATTTCAATCATAAACTGCTCTTATCTCAATGCACAGGTTCTACTTTTTTTCCCTGTTTTACTCCCCATCCCTTGCCACAGGGAGTGACAAGGCGGGAAAGGAGAAAAAATCAGGTAAAGAAAGAAATTTAGGATTTGTTTATGTTTATATTTAATGCATTTCTCTCTGATAATTCATGTGGTCATCTTTTGCAGAATGATTATTTTACCACGTTATTTCCATATGTGCAAAAATATCACCCAGGCAACATCATGCAAATATGTCTGTCACTCTATGTGTATCTAGATGGTATTTACCCCTGTGCTTTCATTCAGCTATCTTCCTGCTGGTTTCCAGAGACTAAGAGACTTCCATGATACCTCCTAAGAAAAATCCATGTTAATAATGGCACCCTAGAAAACAGCTACCCCAAAAGAGCCATTCCCAGAAAAAGAAGCTGACATGTAAGGGTTATGGTACCAAACATGAGGAAATATACCTCATTTATGGGGAAGTGTCTCCCCATAAATACTTGTGTAACTCTGTCTGTCCAAAAGTTTTCACTCTGGGTTTCACATTTGACAAATAGACCATTGAAAGTGTAAACTACATCAGCATTTTGAGTATTTGGTTTA
Organism: Poecile atricapillus; assembly: GCF_030490865.1. NCBI lineage: Eukaryota > Metazoa > Chordata > Aves > Passeriformes > Paridae > Poecile > Poecile atricapillus. The sequence continues at coordinate 48,507,840 of NC_081251.1, read as the reverse complement.
AAATTATTGTTTTAAGAACCTTATTTATTTCAGGTTCCTTTTATACTCTGCAAATAAGAGAGAGAGAGGCTTGTTGACCTGATGTACTGTGATGGAGGGCAGGACTTGGAACACTGGGTTTCAAATCATTCAGATATCAGGTGTGTAGGATACCTTCACTGAGCTTGCACTGAGATGAACTATCTCAAGTGTCTTTCTCTTCCATTTGACTACTGGTGAAATGCTGACTTCAGGTCACATAAATTATGATTTCATATGTAAATATTTCACACATTGATATAAACTTATATCTGACAGCCATAACTATTTTTTTTTAAATTTGAAGGTGAATAATTCTGAGCTAATGAAAAGTACTTTCTACATCATAAATGCATACTGTTGAAAGAAATACCATTCTCCAGTTATCCAACGAAAGAGAAAATAAAAAAGATCCTGAGCACTTATGCAAAATTTGTTTAAATTTTCATTTAGCATTGACATTTTGAGAATCAGCTGGTCCATGCTCTCACTTCTCCCCTAGCCCTCATTTAATGAAGAGAGACAAGAATCTCCAGGGGATGATTCATCCCACCTATCCAGGTTCCAGTACGGTGAGGATGATTCATTACTACAGTTTCTTTATCTTGCAGCCTCATTATGGCAAAACCACTACAGAAACCCAAAGACAGACATTGACCCAAAGAACTTGCCATATTCACATACTCTAAAGGCTACTCTGCATCCAAAAGGTAGAGATCTTCAATACCTTAAACTGTTCACACAGGGAAAAATAAAAACTCTTTAAAATACAGTATAAATGTGAATAAGGGATCTACCCAAGGACATTTCCGGGAATTGGAAAACATTTCTAGAAAGCAAATAATGTGAAAAATGAGGAAATTGTGAAGGCATTACTTTATAAGTTCTTTCCATAACATTCCTTGAGGGTTTCTAAATATCTCTGCTAATTTCTCGCAAAGGAAGAAGTTTTAATAGTTTGAAATTCTAAACAGATTAAGATAAAAGTTTAAACCAAAAATGTATTAAAATATTTACAAAATTAATTTCATTTCTGTATAGGGTTTTGCTAGACTACAATGCTATATGAATGTATTAAATATTATTTTATATCAATAAAGATTAAAAACACTACAGGTACTGAACTATTAGAAATTATTGTAGATGTTTACATACATAACTTGAAATTTCTCAAGACAAGATCATTGTAAAATACTTTAGATGAGTCTTATTTGAGTAACTGCTTTCCTAAATTCCTTAGCCTGTCCTAAAATCTGCATCATGAAGCTGAGTACATGGGCTGGATTTCAAGGTGATTGAACTGTATATCTACAGTTTCTCTTTATTATCTCTGAACCCCAGAATTTCTTGGTGTATTTCCTTTTGGGTGAACAGCTGTTCAATATTAATATGACCATTTTAGATACTACCACATATTATATCCCTTACAGTATCATGGGAAGTTTCTATAAATGAGGAAAACTATGAAACTATTTATAAATGGTAAGCAAAATATGACGAAATCCAAATATCCCCAACAGCTACACATCACACACAGTAGGATGTTTGCTGCAAAACTACCTTAAAAGAGACTGAAATATTCACATTTGGTAAGAAATTTCACAGAGCTCCATTGGTCAAAAGCCCTCCAGGGAAAGAAATATTTCCTTATATTTGATGTCACTTTTTTGCAGCTGCCTTATCAATTTTCTTTAGATCTTAAATATTAATCAGATGATACAGTATTCAAAAGCCTGCCTGCATGTCTTCAGGCATCTTTATCATATAAGTAGACCAATTCTGAATACATATTCCAAAATATATTGAAGGAGCCTTAAAAATGAGATGAGTCTCCTTTTCTGGTAATGTACCTGTAAGTATGATTAATATTAATACATTTTAAGAGTGCATATTGAATATGTTATATATTTCTTGAAGCAAAACTGTGCATTCAGTGCTGTTGGAATACCATGTATCTCACAAACAAGCATCCAGACTACAGCAAGAGACACCATCTGCATGCCTTTCTAACTGATGATGAGAAATTAATTCAGTGAACAAATAATATACTCAGGTCATTTGGGTTATTTTCCAAAGTCACAGGTTGTCCATGACTAACTTAAATATTTATTCAGGTTTATTATTTATCAAACTTTGTATTCATATTCCACTCCTTGTCAGATATTTGAATCATGTTCATTGTCCGCATTTGGTTACCAACAGCTGTAGGGCACTGTTTCAGCATTCTCCTTGGTTCATCTAAACTAAAAATAACATAAGAGATAACTTGAAAAGGTAGCTGAATCTTTAAGTATTTTGGAGAGGGATGGTGAAAATTAATAAACAGACTGGAGGAAATGAAATAGCAAGAGGAAGGAACTGAAAGGGCAATAAATGATTTTTTTTTCCTGCGCAGACTGCTTGCGTGAATATATTTCTTGAAATAAAAAAAAAAAAAATCTAAAACTTAATTCATTTTATATAAACTTTAATATTTTAGATACACCCTAATATTTTTTCTCACCATCACAAAAAGAAAAATTTACCAATTTCCAGAATGCTTGAAAACAGAGACTACAATCAGATTTCTTCCTGCTTTAATAACTTTTCTGCTACGATGGAAACACAGGGAAGGGGAAAAATCTATTGCTTGGATCTTTCAGGCAGTAGCCTATCTAGAATAAATACTTTTAAAAATCCATTGTTGAAATTGTTGAAATAAAATACAGGAAATACGTAATAAAGTTAAAAAGGACTTGCTGAATACTTTCAAGAAGCTTGACTATTGTCTTTTAGCTCAGAAAATCAAATAATGAATGTCAATCATGTGCAAATGGAAAACAGTACAGTGTAGCATCATAGAATCTTTAAGGTTAGAAAAGACCCCCAAGGTCATCAAGTTCAACCTTTGCATATATATAGACCCAGAGTGTCAGTTTGTATAAACAGCAAAACTCAATCTATGTCAATGGAGTTTATTAAATTTATACTGAATGGTAATCTTCCCTGAAACACACTATAAATAAATTGCATTAGCAAAACCAGAAACAAAGAGAGTCAGAACATGTTCTTACACAATTTCTTGTAGGGAAATGCAGCATGGCTGGAAAATACTCAACCAAGATAGGGTAAATAGACACTTGTAGACTGCAGCTTCCCAGTTTGCCCCAGCCAAGGTGTAGATTAGTGGGTTTAATTCCTGCTGCACTTCAATGTCTCTACATGTACTAGAAAAAAGATTATTTTTGCTAAATCCTTTGCCTGGAAGTTGTTTAACAGCAAGGTAATGAAACCATGCTAGTTAGAAAATGCATTTCTAAAGGTAATTTTGGGCAGATGTAGGTATTTTCATGACTTCATTATACAGTAAAATACTGTTCCATGAATAACAGTTTATTTATAAGGGTCTGTATTGTGCAATATCAGCTTGAACTAAGGCATTAAATATGTAGTTGGCCTGCAGCTTATGTAACCAGCTCCTTAAAACCCATATGAAATGCAGCAGTAGAATTTGATTTTGTCAGGAAAGCTATTTCTCAGGAAGAATCTGCTTACTAAAATCACATAAAAATATTAGGTTTGCGATTTTTGTGTGCAATTACTATGTCCTTTTTTTTTTTTTTTTTTAATATCACTATTTCACATCTTGCTTTTTGTATGAGTACAGGAAGGCTGGCTCTAATATAATGGAGTAGCCATCAAACAAATGCTCTGTATTTCATTTTCAAACAGCACTGATTCTTCCACAAAGGAAGGAATCAAATTTCATTTCAAACTACATTACCAACTTTATTAGGGCAGAGATGATCACTCACCTGTGCAAAGCTCCAGGTTTACAACAGATGAAACAGCCCTGGATACAGGATTTTGAAGATTTATAGATGTAGTCCTGTGGCCTGAGAGCTGTTTTCCTTTGAGATTGTGAAGAGTCTGAAGGGATGAGAAAATCAGATCAGAGGATTTGACCGATGAAACTCAAAATGAGAAATGTTTCAAATTAAATCTGAAAGCCTTCTGTTGATTTCTTTGACTTTTGTGAAGTCAAGAGAGGAAGCTTCACAGTGAAGGAGAAAAAAAAGATCAAAGAGGTCAGATACACAGCAACAACAAAGCTGAAAGTAATACAACATTTTCAAAGGGATACAGTAGTTCTCTGTGTATGAGTTAGTGGGAATTTCAGCTTCATTTACTTGAAGAAAACACACAAGAATTATCATGATTTTAGAGATACTAAGCAAGAAGGAGTCTTTAGCTTCCCATTCCTGTAGACTAAGCTCATGTTTTTGTTGCAGCTGCCTCATCAGGCAAGGATAGCAACATTCCTTTCCCACCAGCTCCTTTCCCACAGCTCCCTTTTCCTTTTTCTGGAAGGAAGGAAGAGTATGGAGAGTAAGGTGGAGTAGTACCCTGTAGCACCTGAATCAAAACCAGAATCAGGAATAATTAAACACATCTCAGAGAGTACAGGTTAGACCTATCAAAGAACAGCACCATCTATACCTAAATAGTTCACAAAAGTCTTCCTAATAAATTTATTTTAAATTCATACCTTCTTTTGTTTGCACTTCCTGAAGAGTCAGATGATGAATTTATCTCAAATGTTATATATATATATATATATGTAATTATACAAATCCCTTAATCGTTGATCCCTAATGCACTCCAATTGTTACATCTGTAATGATTGTAAACTAGTCCTAGTTAATTTTTCTGCCTTTTGAAAAAATCAGCCACACAGTGGAGGACCAGATATATGCTGACATGTATCTGGAAAATTCACAAATAGGAAATAGTAGAAAAATCTCAGAATTCTTCATGTTGAAGCAAGAAATGTACCTTTAAAACAAGAAATTTAGATTTGGCACATTTTTAGAAAGTGGAATATGAGTGCAAAAAAAATTAAGGTGAGAGTTTACACTGGATTTCCATCATTGTGTTTCCCCACTAACTTCAGTTAAAATATTACTGATTTCTTATGGAACAGATTTTAAATAAGATGACATATTACAGAATAATTGTCTCAAAATAAAGAACTGTATGCCTTAATATGAAATGTTCACCTAAGATTTTGAGCAGCAGAAGCAAAAATTTGTAGCAAGGACTATGATTTTTAAAAGAGATTTGTCACCAAATGAGAAAAAAAAACAACACACTAGAAGATAAAACTATGTGGAATAATAATGCATTAGCAGGAAAAACACAACAGACATGCATCCATTAAAGCCATGTTCCTTAGAAATTTGATTAAATTCTCTACAGTTTGTAATATATAATATAGAATTGAGTAGCAGCTGAATTACTGTTCATCTTTATGTCTGCATTATGCATATTGTCTAATTTGTCAGTTATTCCTGTGCCTAGGGCTGAAAGAGGTATCTGTAGCAAACAATTGGATTACTGGCTTAAATTCTTTTCACTATTAATGATTTGTCTGTAGGTCGATCAAAAATTTGCACATAGTTCATAAGCGTCTGAAAACACTGAATGCAAATATTTGTAAGGCTGGAAATGCTTGAGAATCTGGTTGGTTGGTTTGTTGGTTGGTTTAGATTTTGTACACATATATTTTTAAAATGCATGTCTTATGTAAGAATATGCTTATACTATTTGATAAAATATTAAGAATGCTCAGCAAGAAAAAGGGAAAGAAAGCCGCAAAGTGTAGGAAAAAAAGTGAAGAACCAGATCATGATTATTACCTGATGTCAAATTTTAGTGCTGTCTTTAAAGAGTTCTCCAAAATGAAATGAAATCTGTTTGAAACTGCAAGTTTCTTTGGAAGTCTGGTATTTCTTTTTCAACAAGTTCTAATTATATATGTATTTATATTTCTTAGTGATTCATGTGACTTATGATGAACAAATACAGGAACCCACATTCATTCCTCCCCCACTTAACATATCACTGATTACAAAGATGTCTGTCACTTCAGCAGTACTTATTTCTTTTGATATCAGAAAAGGAAATTTGTTCAGTTGCTTCTGCAACACAAACCCAGCTTTGTCACACTTTTATAGAAGGAGGTTTTTCAGATGTAAAACTAAAATATTAATGAAATCAAAGCCAAATTGGAATGCCTCTTGATAAAGGAAAGCCAAAGTGCAGAAACAGAGAACAGAGAAAAGCATTTCTGGAGGAAAAAAGGATTTCACAAAAGAAGAAGCCAATAAGAAACAGAAATATCTCTGTCTGACTGACTGTTGGTGGGTCTTTCCCACCATCAATAAATGCTGTAAGCAACAGTGACTGTGGCTATACTCTGCAGCAATTCACTGATTCCTTCCTTGCTTAGGTTAACAGTGTAGTATACCTACTCTTGGCTTCTTTTCCTATCTTTCACTTTCCTAGTTTTACATTATATTAGCATTTACCTTTCACCCCACATCTGTTAAGCATTAGTCTCCTGTGAGACCTTACCAAAGCTGTTCAAGTAAATGAAATATTTTGTGGAAATGCACAATTTAAAGAGCACCTAGCTATAGCTGCCATATTTTTCATCTGTTACTCAATAAATGTCTAAAAATGCTTTAAGCAAGTTCTTCTTCTTTTCAAATTATGCATATTTGGCATTGAGATGAGAAGGATTAGTTCATTTATCCTGAGGCTCTGGAAAATGATTTACAACATAGTGCTACTAATCTACTTCTTCATTTTCTCTTCCATGCATGATTTCTTCAGGTCTTTGGAATTTTTTTCCATTTTCTGTTGACTGCTTGATAGGAATTACATTTCTTCACATAGCCATCTGCCTGCCTACAGTTTGACTCCTCTGTTTCCTTTACCGTGGCTTTGTCTTTTCTCTGAAAGCCACCTGCCCAGAAGTGTCCAAACACAGCAATATAGTGCTGCAGAAGTAGCAACTCCGGGCAATATGAAATTGCCCCACTGAGATTGTGTAGATTTGGTTTTTCACACTTACCACAATCCGTCATATTGTGTTCAGCAAAATATTTTTTTGTAGGGTTTTTTCCTCAACTCAGCATGCCAGGACAGCTAATAGATCAATATAAATATAAATGGAATCTGGCATGGTAAATGTCTGTGCTGTACACGTCAAGTCATTTACATGAGAAGGTTTTGACATACTTTTATTCTGTAGTATGAGGTTAATCACAAGTTATGTTGATTGATGCCTTATGGCATCAAATCTCCTCTAGGAAGCCTTTTAGAGTATAATGCAGAGTCTCAGAGATGCATGAAATAGTAAGATAATGAGGCAGAAGGAACTAATTTTTAGCTGGAATTGCTTCCAGCTAAGCATGCATTCTTTGTACATAGAACAAGAGTAATTTAGAACAAAACAAAAGCAAGAAACGGAAAAAAAAAAATAACAAAAAAAACCCCAAAAAGAAACAAAAAGCCCCCAAAACAAAAACCAAAACAGAACAAAACAAACAAACAAAGAGAAACAAACAAAAAAAAAGAGAGAAAAACATAATGTTAAGAACGACAATATCAATGCATTCAAAAATCCCATTACTGTCCTACTTGTCCACAGGTAATATAACAAGAGGAAAGAATCTAAGGAAATTGACTAGGCTGAACCATCTCCCTGGATCACACTCCTGAAAAAGGCAGACTACATAATCACACAAAGAAGCATTGTTTTCTGACACTCTCTCAGAAATCCACCAATACTGTTTTCAGCTCTTTCTTTCCATTCTCCTGCATGTAGGGATGCTTATAAAGGCCTTTTTTCTGAATCTGATGCTGAGTTACTCCATGTGATATTCCCCAGCAGACTAAGGCAGTCTTTGAAATTTACACATTGTCTTCATAACAGTGAAGAGAAGTTTCCTATGGAAGGCCTTTGTTAATAGTAGGAGTTAGTAACATTGGCACATTATAGTTTTCCCAAGATTAGTTTATAAGCACATATAAATTACTAAGATGTGTTCTTTTTTATAGCACTGGAGAACTATAACAAAGGCACAGAAAAGCCAGAGGAAGAGTGCTAATTTTAGCTATTGACATATACTAGTTTTAAAACATAAACCAGGAGTGAAAATGAGGGGTGGAAAATAAGTCAGGTCAGTAGCACAAAAATTAATTGCAGCTGAAAGAATATTGAGACTTATGAATGCTATGTCTTAGATAAACTACAATCATTGCCATGAAAAGGGAAAGTAGTAAATTTAAACATTGAAAATGCACACTTGCTATTTCCTCTCCTGGCAGTTTTTCTATCTATTGATCTAGTGTTAGCAACTGGAAATATTATTCTAGTCTGTTTTTGCTTTATTATCTTGTACTTAGTTCTACATACAGGATTTTGCTGTCTTAGAAACAGAGATCATACAAAGCACACAAAGCTTTCTAAATATAGCTGTCACCTGTTCTTGGGAGTACACAGGTTTTTGTATTTCTTAAAACTTTGAATTCCATACCCAAGGGAAATTCAAATGTTTCCTTATGGTTCCTGCCTAACAATGACATTGTGTATAACCTTAAACTCAAGCAGCCTATATATAATTTGTGTTTTATCAATTTGCAGACATCTTGTGCAGAGATTTTGCATGTTGTACTTTAGAAGTTGTTCCTTTACTGATTCCTGATTTAATACTCTCTGTTGCATTCTACATGATTTTCATGATCGTACCATTAAATTGTGTCAGGAGAAATATACAGAAAATTAAGTATTTTACTCCTTCAAGGTTCTTTCTAGGAATGAAACCACGGTGATTCCTGTCCTTGATGGGTCCTCTAACTGGATGACAAGCAGCACTGTGCCAATTCCCTTTATTTACTGTTTCAATGGTCTATTAGTGTGCATACCTTTGGTACAATGAAGGAGTTCTAAGATGAAGGACAAAGGGTGACCCATTTTGACCTTCACCCGGTTCCTTTTTATACTTTCTTCCATCTATGCTTTTAAAGGAAACTCTTGGCAGTTAGCAATTCCAGAGCCACAGACTCAGAGAGTTGTTGAGGTGGGGAGGTCCTTATGGGTATCATCTACTCTGAGTATCGGTCTCAAACAGGGCCAGCTGCAGCAGGTTGCTCAGGGAGCCCTCCATATAAATTTTTAATATCTCCAATGATAAAAACTCCAAAACTACATTGGGAAACCTGTTTCCAGGGAAGAGTCGCCTTCCTTGACCTGCTGGCAGTGCTCCTAAGGCAGCTCAGGAGGCTGTTGTCTTTCTTTCCTAGAGCAGCATGCTTGACAGCTTATATTTGACTTGGTGTCCAGCAGGATCCACAGGGCCATTTTTTGCAAGGCTGATTTTCAGTCTGCCTCCAGCCCATCTGATGTATGGAGCTATTCATTCCTGGGAGCAGAACTTTGTCCTTTCCCTTGTTGAACTTCATGAGGTTCCTGTTAGCCCATTTCTTTAACCTGTGGAGATCCCTGTGAACAGCAGCACAACCAAAGCAGTACTGCCTGCAGTATCAACCCCTGAGGTACAGCCATGATCCATTTTTTTCCTGTGAGGTTAACAAAATGCTGAAACATTTTGCTCAGAGAGGTTGTGGTTGTTCCATCCCTGAAGATATTTAAAAGCTACCCGGATATTTGGTGCATCAACCACTCCTTCCAGTTTTATATAATCTGAAATATTCTGAGAATGTCCTCTGTCCCCTTACTTGTGTCATTAATAAAGACAGTAAATAGTAGTGGCTGCAGCAAAAATCCCAGCTCATTCACCAAGCTAGTCAGCTCATTATAGGTGTCTATCAACAAGATTGCTAAAGCATGATTCTCCCTTTGCTGACTATTCCAAATCACTTTGTCCTTCCTGTGTTTAAAAATGGTTTATAGGATTATTTCCTCCACCTCCTGTGACCACATTTCTCAGCTTCCTCTGAATTCCTGGGTGTATCCCATCAGGAAAGTAATCTCAAGTTTGAGCCTGCTGAAGAGACATTTCAATTATTTCCTTAGTGAATCAAACAGCTGTGACACTAAATAGGTGTAGCCTCTTTCAGCTGCCCTTCAAAAGACTGGTTCATTTTCTCAGTTCTTACTGGGTCAGGGCATAGCAGCAGCTAAATTTTGTATCCAAATCAATAACGGAAATACTAATAAGACATTCAGATTGGTTTGGGATGGTGCAGAGGTACTAGAGATGCTGAGGAATGCATCTGTAGCTGGGTATGCAGCTGCAGTGAGAGCTGCAGGTTTGGCAGGAGTGGGAAATGAATGGTGAGACCCCCGGGCAAGAGCACCAACCCTTTGTGTGACATTGAGGTCCAGGTGACCAGACACTCAGAGCCACAGCAGGAGCTGATGGCTTAGATGGGAGACCCCACATGCAGAGACTGTGAGCATGTAAAAACCAAGGGATTCCTTTGTTCTGTATCCCTTGGAGGCACCCACTCAAATTGTTGGGCTGTTGTTTCAGGAAACCTGGCATGACTGCATGGAGTGGGATGTGCAGGGAGTCCTGAGGAGCTGCCCTCTGAGAAGGGACTTTGGTCCCAGCTGTGACAATCTCGTGTGGGGGGTGTCACCACTGCCAGATTAGCTCCAGAACAGTCAGACAGGAAAGTTTGCCTGACACAGACTTATTAATTTCCTCAAGTATTGCATGAGTTTCTCTAAACTACTTTTGATGTGAAGTGCTAGGTTTTGTGCGATACCACACCATGTGTATTTCCCATATCCAGTTGTATAGAGGCTCTGCTATTCCTCACTGCTTGGTGAGCAACTTTATTTAAAAAAACTCTAATTTCTTCAAAAATAGAGAAACATAAAGTCAGAATCCTGATGCTTGTAGACTCCTAACTCTAGAGACAAAGAATTTTTATGCACATGGCTGAAATGGCAGACATTACAGATAACAGTTATGGGCAGCAAACCCATGGTGAATATTACATTAACATTCAGGTCTATGCAAAAAATAGGACACTTAGTCAAATCAACTATTAGCTTTAGTAGGTGAACTGTTACTGTATAACCTAAATACATGTACCTGCAATCACACACATCTATAATCTGCATAGCTTTCTAACTAAAAAATTATTGTGTTCCATTCCTACTTTATTTTCCTGTGTTACTCATGCATACCAGGACATTCAAGTCCACAATTTTTAGTCACAAAAGATCCTCACTAGATTTAACTTATACTTACTTGAAAACCTCTCTTAGGATTTTTCATACTTTAAGAGGCTGTGTTATTTTCTATTTTCTATATTCTATTTTTTTCTGAAAAAAGTCCTGGCTCAGGGAAAGCATCACAATTCTTTTCTGTTCTTGCCTCACATTTCCATTTACTATACTAATAAGCTTATCCCAGATATCAAAACCTTTTCATTCTCTTGCATGCTATTTTTAAATGGAGTTAAGCAACTGAGATTTCATAGTCTTACAGCTTTTAAACAGACTAGCTACTTACCAAGTGTGGTCAGAAAATTCTCACTCATAAGTTACAGAATTCTTCAGTGTGTGGTTGTTTACATTTATTGTAAAAATATTTAAATATAAGTAAATCAGCACAATTAAGGACTTTTTATTAAACTTTTTCTTGCATGAATATGATTTTATTCAATTAATCTTTAACCCTTTTTGTCTTCATGCTAAATATTTAGTTTCTCAAGCTTAAGAGAACATTTGTCCCATTCCCATTTTCAAAATACTAAAATGCAGAGAAAAAAATTTATCTTCTAAACAATTTTTAACTATATTTTTAATAAATATTTGGCTTTAGAGTTCAGATACTTAAAACAGAATGCCTAATGTTGTTATTTCTAAACATATTGTTTCATTATTTTATTAAAATTTAAATATTTTCTTGTAACATTTTTTAAATCTTTCACTAGTATTCCATAAATTTTTCTTTTTCTTAGAAAAAAAATATAAAGATTACCTCAGAAACTAGAATGAATCTAAACTTAAAGACAAAAATTTTAGGTAATATTATTGCATAGATTTATGAAAAAATATGAGACACACAATGCATTCTTAGGTACACTTACAAAGACACTTCACAGCAAACAGTTTTAATTTTTTTTTTTTTGTCCAAACATAACAATTTCAAATGGTTTTACAGTAAAATATTATCAAGGAACGAATATCTGTAAGTCTTGACAATTAATTAATTGTTGCTGAAGGTAATCATCAGAATTAAAGAAACTGTTGACAGTTTTACAAAGAAAGAAGTTTTAGGGTTTTAGGTTGAAAGTTAAAATGTTGGCTCTTTTAATCAGGCATTTTCTGAAGAAATAAAGATTCATTTGAGAGTTTCAAAGATGATTGCTCACTCTTTCAGCTTTTTTCAAGTAGAAACATTTGGAATATTTTTTTCTGGTCATATTAGAGTTATTTTGCTTCTTGTCTTATTTTATGATCCATAAAGAATAAAAGGAAATAAAAAATGAAAAGTCATAATAAAGGCTGTTTTTTTCTAATACCAGGGCATTCTGGGTATGCATTCAGTGAAGGATCAGATTCTTTCTCTTTTCCAACAAAATCACGGTTCACATTTATGCAGTAGTAAGGGGGGGTAACAGGTCATCCACAAATACATTTACTATTAAAACAAGTTTTCACATTTCATTCCAAATGGGTGAGGTAAATGAATTCCCAGTTTTTCTAGACACAGTTATAACTCTGATAAACCATTGCAAACAGCCATGTGGGTAACAGAACTCTCTAATTATTTAATAAATAATAGAAATTATAATGAAACTAACCCCTTTAAAGTAAATGCAGCAATTGCTGATAAAACTGTATTTTTCTGTAAATTCACCATGAATTAAGATATTTATGAGATTGTCTGTACAGCAAACACTGATGAGTCAGCCTAAAGCACTAATACTGGTGGACAATCAAACACTTCTGTGGAAGAAATAAGGGGTTAACCAGGGAAATCCAACTTCCTTTGTCTTAGAATACCTGCTTCTGAGTGAGACAATATAAAGTATGTCATGCTGGAAAGTAATCTGGAATTGAATCTTCCCCTCCTGGTGTTGCACTCGTGTCATCTCTGACGGTTCCCTTTGACAGGGGAATACTAGGCTAGAAAGAGGCACTATTTATCCATGCTGCATCTTGATTTGAAGACTGTTCTCACCCTTCCTGCAAAGACTCTTCAAAGAGACCAGGCTTACCCAGGGACACTGAATAGTACATTGCAGCACAGCCTTTTATGAGCTTCCTTGACATGCTGTACTAACACAGTGTTTTCTGAAAAAGGCAGTGTTGGAAAATCAACTAAGTGAGAAAAGCCGTGGAAAACAGCTGTGGTTTGAAGTACTTGATCTTTGTCCAGATTGACCTCCAGTCCCTTATGGGGACTTTAGCCCAGACAAGGATTCAAACTGAAACTTGTAGCTCTAGTATGGAATATTTCCTACTCCAGCACAGATGGAAAATCAATGGCTACCGACTGGCTGTTTCTGAAAATAAGTTGCACAATTTATATTAAAAACAATGAGGAGAATGATTTCTCTCTCTCTCTGAATAACTGTCCCCAGTATAAGGAAACCATTTAGAGAGAACTGTGCAATCAAATGCATGAACAAATTAACAGAATATTAAAATTAAGTGGTCATTCATAAAATTATAATTCCATAATTCACTGACATGTAAACACATCCTTATGCTTTGATATTTCTAAGATTTCTTTTCCTTATTAAAGACACTATGTGCACTTGATATTAACTGTTTTTAGAAAACGTGCAACAATTTGGAATAAAGTCAGTGTGAGTAAAATGAATGATGCTCTCATAAAACACATTTTTTTTCTCCACTGAAAGGAGTACTATTCACTACTAAACTGAAAGGACTTAGAGGTATGAGGTGTTGATATTTCATGTATAAATTGAAGATTCATGTCTCCTTATCTGTCAGATTGCTTACAAATTCTATACATTTCTATTTTGAAAAAGTAGTTTTTATCAGGTAGTTTATGGTGTCTTATACTTGCCTCATTTGAGTCATAGGGCAGAAATTATGTCCTCTTTATAGCCTTTTTCTCCAGACATAGCAAAAGTGAAGAAAAGGTGGAAAGAATTTCCTATGCTTAGTAAATGTTCTTTATCCTTTTGATGTAAATTCTAAAGCAAATATTTAAATCTTATAGAGACAACATGAAATCTTCTCAGCCTAATTTAACCACTCCATTTGATAAAGTAAAATATTATTGCTCTGCTGTTGAAGCAGCGTAGGTACCATAATTTTCCATGAAATGTAAGAGAAGTCTGTTATCCCTTAGGGAGTACACAGCAGCTTCATTTATTTTTCCATGATATATTAGCTTTCCAAAGATATTTTTTTGCACATATTGGTTATCCATTTACAGGACTGAAACAATAGGTTGTCCCTATCAGCCGAAGAAGAGGAAAGGGTGAAATGACAGAGGAAAATGTAGGAAAAACAATTAACTTTTTTACTGGTGGGATTTGGGGAAAATATCACATGTACAAAGAAATTAATGAATATGGACTTAAATCATTAGAAATTATGGAAAAGTCAAGGGTAAATTTTATGTTCTCTAGTCAATGAGATATTGCAGTATGTTGGTGGGGGAGGGAGAAAGGAGATATAAAGAGAGGATAATGAGCTTATTCTCAATGTTTTTCTTCTCTTCAGAAGAGAAGACCTCTACATTTCTCCTGAGAGAGACTAATCAGAGAGTTAAAAAAATTAAAGTGGTGGCTCATACATCTGTTTGTCATTTCCACTCTTCTCTGACCTTAAAACCATCTATCCTGCTCCTTGAAGATTACAATACTCATTGATACGAATGATATTTTCATCCTCTCTTTTGAATAAATTTTATCTTATGCTGTGAGTTTGCTGAGCATTACTGAGCATAGCTGTCCCCTTCTGAAAACAATAAATTATAGAAATGAATATTAGAAAACATCTACTTGTGATTTAAGGAGTCAAATTAGTATTTATATATTGAAATGCCAAGATGTGTATACATGGGTAGGAACTTTATATGCAAAGTAGTCTTCTGGAAAACATGAGAGAAATGGCAAGGCTAAAAAATGAGTTTAATACTTAAGGCCCATTGGCAGATAAAACTTAAGCACTTGACATTTAGTTCCCATTGACTTCTTTTGAAAACTCATGCTAATTATCTCAGATATTTCTGAAAATGACACTTGGCCTTGAAGTTACTTTCAATTTCATTGAAATTTTTTTTGAAAATTTTAGCTTATATCTCAAGCCTCCTGCCCTCATGATCACCTCAAATCATTACAATGTAGGTTAATGGGCTAGCTTTTCATATTATCTTGCTCTACATAAACCCATGTATGTCAGGATAAAATTGGAAAGAAAAGTTCTTTTACCAGTAAGATACAGTGAATATGTTAAACAACAAGTACTAAGTAGGATTATGCAACTCTCTCAGGTATTGCCAGCACTAAAATCATCTTCCAAATGATGAAATCTTGTTGGAATCTGGTGTCAAAAAATATTTTTTTTCTATTTGACCATAAATGTTTGTCCTCCTCACTTTAGTGCCTGCCAATAATGTATTGTAAATACTTTCTGTTATTTTTGTTTTAAACATAAACATTAAATTTTTATAACACCTAATGTGTAAATGTGTTGAAAAAGACAAGGAAAGAAGAGGAACGGCACATTTTTCACTTTATATGGTATGTGTTTTTAATGGTCCTTCATTGAATTTAGTCCTTTACAATTCTAAGATTTCCCCATGAGCTTCATCCTTCCTATACTGATTTGTAGATGTGATGACAATACAACACTAGTGGAGTCAAACCTTAATGTAATTACTGATACTTGCACTTCACATAAAGATCCCTCTATCCTGAATGCAAGATTGAGTTGATCAGTCACTACTGCAGAAACTTGCATAAATTCAGAAACCCTTATGCTGCTTATAGTTTGTGTTTACTTCCTACATTAACCTATAGTTAGAGGTTGTAGTTTAGAAGGCATTGACTACTACTAAATATTCAAGTTTTGATAGTAGCATACTTTTTTCTTCCACTTAAGGAGACAAAAGTGATTAAACTTCCTTGCTGAGAAAGAACATTTTTGCTACTCTGAACCATAGCCAGAGCTGTAGTTGTTTCATAGGCTCATCCCACCTAGTTTAAATTATTCATTAATATTTTTTGTTATTTTTTTCACCCAGGCTCCCCATCTAAATTTATCAGTGATGTTATTTTTTGGCTCATACGGAAATAACAGCTTTTTTCTTGGTGCTGTTTATCGAATGTCCAGATAATTGTAACTCAGACAGGCTGAGATCACATTAGTTAGAGCTAGCAAGCACCTCAGTAGGCATGAAAAGTTTTTCTGCTCCCTATAGCAGACAGTGGCCTTTAGGTATTGCTCCTGTAAGTATTAAAGAAGACATTTACAAGTGCACCTATATCTTGCAAAATTAATGCATTTGGGTCTCCAGATGACTTTTCAAAGCTGAGGATGATTTCCTGTGCAGGTGGGTTGTCTGCCAGAGGTGGTCTAGGTGGAACTGCCGCTGTATGAAGGACAGCAGCGGTCAGGCCCTGGCCCTTTATTGGTGACATGTCCCAGCACAACACATCTTATGTACTGTAAAACATTCTGCATGAGGTCATTGCATGTACTGCACCACAGCATGAGCCATGCAGTAATCTATCTGTCTAGCAGATTGCATGTGAGATCAATCACATGTAAGTAAAAGAAAAAAAAGTGTATCGTGGATCTTAAATGAACTTGGTTCCTGAAGGCTGTTCTGGGGTGATAAAGCAAAGCTATATCAGTTCAGGATGGACTGCACAAATTTCAGCCCACACAAGATGAGGTAAAGTATTTATCTACCTTTTTCATCTGATAGGGAGAGACTGATGAGCCTGAAAAGAAAATTCATTCTTCCCTCATAGAGTGAAACCTTTCATTGAAGCACTAAGGACAACAGAACTCATGCAAAGAGAGCAATTCTGAGCTCCATTATGTGACAAAGTAAAGACTGTCCAGGATTTCAGAGAATACATTTATAAAAAGAGAAAAAAAATTAACCATTTTGTCCTGGTTTTCAAAGGAAAAACAATATATGCATTAGTGGAAAATAAAACTAATAAGAAGCCTTTAAAATATAAACAAGCTATTACTTAGCTGATACAAACCCCCAACTTAGAATGCATATCGTGACTAACTTGGCAGCTGTGATTTTTATGTATTCCTTAAAGGAAGAAAGAACATGAATTCTTTCTCCATCTAGCCTTACTCAAATTTCTGGAGTGAAATTTAAATGGGGATTGATAATAGCAGTATTTCTCCCTGCGTATCAAGTGATCTTTGAAACACAGAAAAACTTTCAGATTCAATGGACAATGTATTTGAATAAATATCTCTCAGAGGCAAATGGAGCTTATAACACAGTAAGAAAAGAATCAGTAGCTTCCTATTGTAAACTCCATTTTTTTTGTGTGTGTGTGTGTGTTGTAGAATAGTGTAGTTATTAGAAACTCAATGTTATAAAATATTGTCTCCATCCAAGTGGCACTTAATCTCTATTACCTGGAGGTTAAAAGTCAAAGAACAATCATCCATGTCAGTGATTCCTGCAGTGGATTGTTACTGAACCATGTAAGGTCGTTTAGTAGGGAGAATTAGCTCCCAGCAGCTTCACATGTCAGAGATGTTGTACCAATACTCTGCCCCAGCTCTTCTCCTTGGAAAATGATGATTATTCTGTGGGCTTTTTCAGGAAAGGTGTCCTGTGGAAAGAAAATAAAAGCTTTTCTTCCATAGATATTTTTGTAAAAGGTGAGAATGAAGAGAAAAAAAATTACTGACTTTACCAGTCAGCTGTAGATGAAAAGTACACAAGTACAGCTCATTGCCCTCAACTTTTCAAACAGATCAGTAATGCATACCTTGTGTTTCTGTAGATAATTCACCTTCTAAGTCAATGCCACTCTATGCATTTCTTATGTGACTATCTGAAAGACAAGAAAAACCTGGGAAAGCTTCAGAAATGGGCCACTGACCAAAGACAGTTTGGAAGCTTTTATGCTAATTTAATTGGAAAGTTGTCAGTAGTGATGCAGGCATATGGAATCAGTCTCTCTCTGGAAATGCTATAATCCATCAATACAGTGAGTGTTCTGGCTGTGCTGTTTAGAACAAGTTAGCAGAAATAAGCTAGGATGAAAAAGAACAAGATACCCAAGTCCATGGAGTTGCCCTGGCCATGACAGGAAGCTGGTCTGAAGTTTTGTAGAGAAACTGACTGGAAGGAGCCAGAAAGGTTGAAGGGTGTCATGTTTGACCTGTGAGGAAAGGGGGAAAGACCCAGTGTGCATGCAAAACCTTTTGCTAAGTAAAAAACTCCTTTTTACTAAGTGATCATTATTATAAGATACAGGAGAACTGGTCTCTAAAGTTTACATCTTGCCTATCCCCATATGGCACCAGTATAATATCAAGTTAAATAATGTGAGAACATATTTTTTTCTCCAGTTTCATTTTTTATTTAGGGTTTATTTAATTTAGTTATTTATTTTAATGTTTTATAAAGGAAATTTCACCTTCCTCTCTTCACCCCTACTGGGTAATGAGTGCTAATTCCAGTTGTTTGCCTTAAAAAAATATTTAAGAAATCAAATTTTAGGATTTTAAAACCATCAAGGTGTTAGGTTTGCTTTCTGTGATTTCCAGATCTCTGTCCATAGTGACAGAAACCGGTGCAGTAGTAGAGCTCACACTATCACTTTTCTGTTTTGGTTGCTTACTACAAAGTGGAAGCATAAAGGATAGTGTGGCCAACAAAGCCACAGGACAGGGAAAGACTAAAACTATTTGCTGAAGTAAACTCAATTTTTTTTTAAAATGTTTTAATCTGCATATAGTTCTGGTGCAGAGAAAAGAGTGAAAAGGTCTTATTTTTCTAATTCACAGTTTTCTAAATCACAATTAGAAAAGAGATTTAATGATAACTTTTGAAGTATATAATTTATCCTATTTTATCTTAAATTTATTTTATTTAAGCTTTCTATCATATATGTCACTAGCATTAAAAATACAAATATTCCATTTTAAAATTGCACAGTTTTTTTCAGTTGGAAACTTCATTTTCTTCTCGTATACACTCCTCCCCACCATAATATGGAGATTTTGAAAAAAAACCAATTGCTAGAAAAGGAAAATATAGAACTTGCTTCATCAGTATTAACAGACACTTACTTAGTGGACTGAAATCTTCTTTATGATGTGCAGCTCTTCAAACTAAAATTTGATGTGAAGAACTAAGTTCTTCATCTAAAATCTTACTTGTCCAAAATAGACACGTAATAATTTGTCAGGGAAAAAAATCAGAGAATACTTACCATTTCTTTACCCCTACTGTAGCAACAATAAGGTAGGCAGGCAATCCAAACTAGTATCCTCTACCAGAAATTTTCCATGTTGAAAGCTCAGCTTTTAAAGGTCAGAGAAGAACACGAGGACTTGTTTTAAGTTCTAGCTCCAAATTTCAAACAGACATAATTATATTGAACAGAACATACTGAGTCCAAAGTATGCAGATTTCAGAAAGTCTGTGTTTAAAATATCTAAATTATTTTAAAACACAAAAGATTCCTGTTTCAATAGACAGGTTGTTTCAACAGTTTATTACCTCTGAAGTTAGAAAGCTGCGTTGAGTAGAAGTTTCTAGCCCAGATTCAAAATTCTATGCTGTGCACAATTACAGTCCAAACTTTGAAACAGACCTGAAAACTTCTTATTTTTTTCATGCTTCACATGACTTTAAATCCACATTTCTTCATTTGACAGAAAACTTTCAGCTTCACATGAGGTGCTGCCTTAACTGACCTTACCAGAATGTCAACCCCTATATCATTATATGCACTGCCACTTAGCCCCCAACCATGACATGTTCAAAGCAGTAACACAATACACAATGTTTTATGATATGTGGCATTTCATCCTGCAAATTAAGTACCACAAACAGAGGAACTAGAGAAGGCAATGGCATGAAAAAGAAGGACCGGATGTTCAAAGGTAGTAAAAGATGAAGATGACATTATTTTAAAATCCTTTATTAATCTGATTCTCTGAGAACTGAGAAATGTGAGAAACAAAAACACAATATCATATGCATTTACTATGAGTTGTACAATATATTAATTCCAATAAGCTTTCATATTTCAATGAACTACTATTTCACAGGAAGATTCATAACCTTAATCATCTTTGATTTTTGTCTCTCAAACCAGTGGATTATTTTATCCACAGATTTACTCACAGAAATAAATTACTTAGAGAATAAATGTGTTTGGATGGGTTAGACTTTTTTCTACACTTTCCTTTTATTTTTTTTTTTTTTTCAAAGCTAGCCTCCAAAAAAAGAGAAAAAATAATTAGAAAGCAAAATGCCTGATGTAGCCTTTACTAAAAAAAAAATAAAAATAATGGTCTTCCACATTCTCAACAGCTCTTCAAGGTGCAGCTAGTACACACCATTCCTACTACCTGAGGATCAGAGCAGCTTTCTGCCACTGATTGTTACATCACCTCAAAGATGTACTGTATGACAAACTCTATAAAACATCACTTGCATTTTGTCTTGCCTTCCCATTCCCCTTCCCCCACACTTGTCAAGATACCTTTACTTCAAACACTCTTTCTCAGCTGCTTTTTGAAGAAGGTGTCAGAATGCCTCATTCCCATCCACCCCTTTCCTGATAAACATTTTATTCTCTCTTCTCCCACCCTTCCACCTTGTGCCTCCAGTTGTAATTCAAAAAGCAGGGCAGAACAGGCCTAACCTCAATTTCTGGTGTTGAATGTGCAGCTGCTTGACTGATGGCCTCATGAATCATTAATGAAAGACCTCGTGCATATTCATGAAGTGTCCTATTAATTCATAATGCAGCTGCTACAAAGGCAGAGAGTGGAGGGCTCAGTCTCCTCCCACATAAAGACATAAGAAATGTCTCTTCCTCAGTTTCACTCTGATTCCTTTACTAGCTTATGTCCAGTTATACATCAACACCAGCAGGTTTTTTTGTTGTGTCCTATTCTAATGTCTTGTATGCCACTCTTGTTCCAGCCCACATCAAGAGGAATCAAAACGGTTGACATCAAATTCACCAGTAATGTTTCTTATGAGAAATAAACCTTAATGGGAGTAATGAGAGTTTACAGCTCATTTCAATTATTTTCAGTTGCTCTCAGGTGCTCCAACACATGCTTCATTTAATTTTACAGTGACTACTATGTGCAGTGTAGTCACTGGAGACTAAAAGATGTAGAAATATCTCCCAGGAGAGTATAAAAAATAGTAAAGTCCTTAGTTACTTTTGCAGCTATATTTTCCAAAATGAGGACAGAAAACACTAGAGACTTCAAGTAGACAGGTTCTCAATGAGAAAATTTTCCATGAAAAATAATAAACAGTAAAGGCTCTGTAAAATTCTTGAGCATCACTGGGATAGGCAAACTCAGAGCTTTTAATTCTGTGTGAGTAGTTCCGTTCTCCCCTCAAGAATGGTGCTGGATTTTTCATGGTATGACCTGACCTCCAACAGAGTTTGCTTTGAGGTAATTGACAATTGGAATGTTTACAAAAATAATCAGAAATAATTTTTACATTGCTTAACTCCAGGTGTCTTAATCTAGCATTCTGAATGAGGGTAGGTGATGAAGAAATACTTTACAAATAATTGAGAAAAGGAAGAAAATTCTTCAAAGTTTCGTGTGTGTTCTGTCATCATAGAAGCAGGAAACCCCTGACCACAGTGGCTCTCAAGTAAACCACTCAGACTGACAATGTCTGCTGTTACACAGCTGAGGGCAGAGAAAGCACTTCCAGGCCCACAATCTGGTAACATTCTGTGCATTTAGATTATACACACACAGAGAAAGAGTTCCATTAGAGTCTAGTCTAGATTCTGATTCCGATATTTCAAAGCCAGAAGGGACTATTAGATCATGTCTTCTGACCTTCTGTGTGACACAGATCATAAAATATTGTGCAGAGTTTTTTGTACTGAGCCAAATATCCAGTGTGGGGTCATAAGTCACAGGTGCTTCATTGTCAAGTTTTTTTCAATATTTGATCTTAAAAGCCAGGTGATTTGGCTTTAGACAAATAGAAAACCTTACCTCATTCTCTGTATCATTATGCCTACTTCTTTCAGCAAAGGTAAGGAACATGATCATTTGAAGTAATGTAATTCAGTAGAGGGCTGTGTTTTGAATTATCTAGTGGAGCTTCTGTTTGCTGGTGCTAACACAACTGTTAACATGTGGTGGTATATTAAATAAGAAAGAGCCAAGATAAAGCTTGAAGAAGTAATGGAGTCCTGACCAAATATTTAAGTGGAACTAGGTGCTGTCACACTTACAGTGCATCATCTGCAACCACTTGCTGCTTTATCATCTCTTTCCCTACCCTCTGTTCCATCATGTACCCCACATATTCCAAGCCTTGTCCTGTACCTGCACAGCAGCTGGTGGATGCTATTGCCCTCTCCTGGCTAGAAACTGTGCAGTGCAGCTGTGCAATTAGTACATGCTCTCAGAGGGTAAAGGAAAAACAGCCAGGGACATCCAGATACCAAATAAGTGTCTGCTGTGGTTGAGCTCTGGGGTTACAGGAAGCCTTCTCACAGCCCAGAATACCAGCTAAAAGCTGAACAAGTTCTCTTTCAGAGAGAAAACCAGAAAAACTGGATAATACTAGAAGTGAAGTTAAAACCATCATATACCTAGGGAACAACGATCCCAAAAATTAATCTGAAGAAATTTCTCTTGGTGCTCCTGACACTGTGTGGGAGAGAGTTTTGGTCAGGTGCAGTTCAGGTGTACAGCCACTCAGCTGAATGTCCCCGTTTAGTCATCTCCACCAGGATACAGCCAACAGCAGAATTGCATTGGCTGCAAGTCCAAGTTTATTCTTTATTCTGCTTCCTGTGGTGGGCCCCTCCTGATGTCTCTGCTGTGACAGCCGCTTTAAGGGTTTAACAACACAGTACCTTTTGATCTCATTTCGGCAGCTGTGATTAAATAGACACACATCACTTGCTGTGCCACTATGTGAGCAACTCATGGTTCACCTTCACTGAATTAGTACCCGCTGAGCACTGCAAATATTTGAAATGTCAATCCATTTGATAATGTCAAAGAGGGCTGCAAATACCACAGAATGGCACCAAGGAAACATTCAACACATGCAGTGGCATATATAATATCTCTTTTCTTCAGGACAAAAATCATAGTTAAATAGAAACAGGAAACCATCTAAGAAGATGTTAAGGTCAACAGACCTGATAACCTGGAGTAGGACATGCTCCTGTAGTATATCACCTTAAAATTTTAAGCAAACCTATTCCCTCTCAAAGAACCTAATTCTTCCATATTCACGTATTCTAGTAAATTATTTTCTGTTAGTAAGAATTGGGATGTTAACTGTATAAAAACCCATGAGTTTTATGTATAGATTCTGTACCCTCAAATCAGGGCAAAAATAGAGGCTTGTTTGGCATTTTTTTTATCTTTTCACACTCAAAAAACCTAAACCAGAAGGAAATATTATATCTGAATAGAAAACAATAATGAGGTCATATTTTCAGACACAAAAGCTTGGATCAGTAGAGCAGGTGAAAGCAAATGAGATTAAGTTGATTTGTAGGCTATAGTTTGCACTGTAGAAAGATTTGCCTTTACAGAAGACATCAGGAAATAAGACATCAAACTTATTGCTGGGGATTGAATGAGAAAATTAACAACCTAAAGTATGTGCAACAAAGAACTGAAATTTGGCAATTACACAGAGAGAACAGTCTTCCAATTAGTTTCAGTTTGCTGGGGTTGTTTTTTTGCTTTTTTTTTTTTTGGTGCATACTAGGTTTACCTTTCTAAACTTAAGATTTTAAACATTTCCTAAAATTGCACCAGCTAGTATATAAGATATTAAGATTTATGGTGCAGAGCAAGCTTCCTGTTTTTTTTTTTTTTACTGAAGAGTCATTCAGTCTTCAGTAAAAAGAGTTCTTAGTAAAACTAAGTCTTAGCTTTTCATTTTAGTCTTTCTATTTTAAAAAGCAAAAAATAAAAAGGTAAAGTTCATATACTGAAGTACTGACTTGGAAGGCAAATACCATGTGCCTTATTTGCAGCAGCTGAGAATCATGTAATGATTTTCCCTTTGTATGCTGATGAAGACTAATGATTCACTGAGCATAAATACATCTGCCTGTAATTAAACGAGTAGTACCTTAGCAATAGGAAGTTATAGAGAGAATTCTTGTTTGTTGTCTTGCTGGAATTCTTGTCTCTCCAGTTACCTTGACATTTCAAAAGACATTTACTTTCCAGTAATTCAAAGTCCAGTTAATCTGAAGAGCTATATTTAATAAGAAACATAACCAAAAAAACAGAACAAACAAAACCCCAAGAAACCCAAAACCCAAACTGTGGTATACTTAACAAGAACTATGTTCATTAGCATCCACTTCAGCCCCTTCTAAAGACTTGGATACAAGTCTCTTTTGGATTTATCAGGTGCTTCAACAGCTTCATTTTCAGGGTTTTTTGCCTTTGTGACTGTCCAATTTGGTTGAGGCATATCTTTATTCTTTCCTACTAAGATATTCATAAAAAATATTTAAGAATAAAGGAAAAATAACAGTAGGTCTTAGTCTATTTAGATAATAAAGTAAAGGTAGTAAGTTTTATTAAGAGTAGATGTGATTCATCTAAAAATCCATCTGAATGCAGACAGGTGAACTCCAGTAAATCTCTCAGCAATACTAATTTCTAAAACAATCTTGGGAGTTTTTCTTGCTGCTATGCCCATTGTCCTTGTTAATAACACACAGCATGTCACTCTGAACACCCCAAGCAGCAAAAGTTATTACACTTTCTCAACCTCCTGTTCTGAATAAATAAATTAAATATCCCCTCTTATTTTCTTAAAAGTTAAACAACTTCTATTGTAGTTTTACTTCTATTACTTTATTGAATTTTATCTTTAATGTCAAAATATATAACAAATCATATTACCCTGACTTCAGTGGATTTTGGAGGAACTACAAACTAAAAATTCAAGTGTCATTCACTGCTTCCTCTACTTTATATGTGTTTAATTAAACTTGAGCTGTTTAAAACCAGAAAGAGCTTCTAAAACAAGCTTATCAATTATTGCTCTTCCACCTGCTTTTCATTTGAAAGCAGAGGGCCAGGAGACAACCTTTAAATGTAAGTAGGCTCTACAAAACCTTTGATTATTGCTCACCTCTTTTAATTTTTTCTTTGATCATATTATTAGCCAACAATGTCAGATATTTCTCTTAATTTGTGCAATTTATCTCAAATCTTTGCTTTTTTTATCCCCTAATCAGGAAAGGACTAAAATTCTGATTAATATCTCTGTTACACGAGCATTCATGAGTGAAATCCTTTCTTTGCCCATATTCCTCAATCACTTTTGAAGTGCCTCAGTTGCACAGCTAAAGAATCTATTACAAGAGGGTGGCTTCAGTAGAAGATCTCTCTCATCTGACTTCAGGATGCACTTTATCCCGAGGCAGACATTGAGCATCCTTAGATAATCTTCCCACATGGCATGAAGAAAAGGTCCCTTCAGACATTTCCCAGATGAGAAAGAGGCAAGGTTTTTCCTTAGTGCCTGATTATCTCATTCCCTTTTCTTTCTTTCTTTTCTCCCCAAACATACATCAGCCTTTCTTCACCATCAACAAAGCTAGTATATAAACTGAATATGGAGGAAAGTCTAATTACAGGAATAGGTTTCTGGCTGATAAAGTGTGCAATTTGATCTACAACAGTGTGTTCTTGCTTTGAACAGTATCAATGTATTTATACTCATGGAATAAATAAAGCAAGAGTTGCATGGTGAGATCTACCAATGACTTTGTGTTTCTTTACTGGATTTTTTGTTTTTGTGGGTTCTTTTCATATCAGTGCTCTTATTGAAGATATTCCAGTTGAATGTGTTACATATGAAAATACCTACTCATCTATTACTTACAACCCTCGGCTCTTGTACATGCAGGTTACACCCCTTTCTTCAGTTTTTCCTCAGGATGCATGGGCAAAAAAAGACAGGCTTATGTGGACATTCTTAGATAAGTAAGAACTGGGATACAAGAGTGTAAACTTCAAACTAGCTTGAAGTATAAGTATTTAAAGATTTAACCATTGGAACAACACAAAAGATAGTCAGACCTCACACAGAATCAGCAAAATTGCAAAAAAACCCAACAGGATTATGCTTGTCCAAATTCCAGAAATATGAAGAATATGAAGCTAGACTTAAATTAGCACAAATTACCACTCCTGCACTGCCCTTTGCCCCTGACAGAAAAGCTCTCGTTTCATTTGGGAGGCCCAAAAGGCCAACAGATGGACAGGATGCCTAATACAGAGAATTTCTTTTTCTCTCTCTGTCTGGCTGAATGCAGGGATGTCCAGGTGAATTAAGGGTC
The DNA here is from genome assembly GCF_030490865.1 of Poecile atricapillus. Taxonomy (NCBI): domain Eukaryota; kingdom Metazoa; phylum Chordata; class Aves; order Passeriformes; family Paridae; genus Poecile; species Poecile atricapillus. The sequence continues at coordinate 48,481,473 of NC_081251.1, read as the reverse complement.
AGGGGGTAGTTGTGACAAGTCCGTACGTGGCACAGCAGATGCATGTCCTGTGTGAATGCCCCACGTGTCCAGGCGGCATCACGCTGTAAGTACAAGGCTCTGCAAGCGTGACTGAAGAGTGACGAGGGCAATGGTTCATTTAACACGGAGGTGTTGCTGAGGTTGAGTCAGCCTATGCCCTGTGTCTGAGCTGGTCACAGGGTCATTGTCTCAGGAGACTCCCTTCTGAAGAGAGCAGCAGCCCCAGTATTCAGAGTGGACCCACTTCTTTGGGAAGTCTGCTGTCTTCCTGGGGTCTGGGTTAATGATCTGAAGAGAAAGCTTCCTGCCCTGGTAGAATCCTCAGGTTATCATCCATTATTGATTTTTTTAGGCAGGCAATGATGAAGTTGCAATAAGAAGCTCTAGGTCAATCAAAAGAGACTGCTGGGCCTTGGCCTGACCAGTTAAGGGACCTGGTGCACAATTAGTGCTCTTCTCTATCCTTTCAATTGCAGGGAATGATGAGGAAAGAAACAGGAATGTCCAGCAGATTGATACAGATATCTGAGTCTGGTATCACCAGCAGAATTTTGGGATTTTTGATCATGAATTATTCTATATGACCTCATCTGTAGGTGACAGATGAGGTACACCTGTCTCAAAGGTGGAAAATTATTTTCATTCAGGAGTCAACAGGGCTCTTGGAAAGAAATCTAAACTGGATTTGAAGGGGAAAAGGGATAAAACCAGGCTTGCTAAAGATCTGGAGAGCATCATGTCAATATTTGAGGGACCGTGTGCAAGTGAGATCCTTTGGTCTGCTGTCTCAGTGGGGGTAGGGGATGAAGATCCATGCAAGAGTAAAGACACGAGGGCTATTGATGTCTGAGAAACCATGGAAATTCCTGACAATGGCCATATAGTAATTAGGGCTTCTCCCCCCAAAATGGGGCAAGATCAATAAGGGGCCAAGTGCATCTGACCTAATAGACTCAGGCAACAAATGGGTAAGAAACCAGGAGGAGCTGGAGGACACTGAGGCAGGAAAACTATGATAATTGCCATAAAGGAGACATGGTGGGATGCCTTGTACAACCGGATGCCAGCCAGGATAAAGAAGAATATAAAGTAGTCTGTAAGTAGCTGGGAGTGAAGTCCCGCAGTTTCTAGCTCTTGTTCTCATGAAGGACTTCAATTTACCAGATGTCTGCTGAAAATGCAACATAGGAGAGAAAAAAATAGTTTAGGAGGTTCCTGAAGTGAGTGGAAAAGAACTTCCTGGCACAGCTGATAAGTGATGCTGGTGAACAGAGAAGGAGTGGTTGGTGATATGGCAGCTAGAAGCCATCTTGGACACAACAGTCACAAAATGATAGAGTTCTCAATTCTTGTATAAGTAAGGAAGATGTTACAACCCACCCCTGAAGGCTAAGGTAACTGAGGTTCTAATTAATAGATCATTTCAGGTGGACTAGAGTCAAATGACACTGGATGACCAGTGTTTATATGTATCTATATCTATTTGTGTGTGTAGAGTCTATTTTAGAACAATTTTGTTGCCATTTTGATTATTATCATCTACAGTAATATAACAGTAGAAATATAAAGATATCTCTTAAAAAATATGTAAGGAAAAAGGGAAAGAAGAAAGGGAAAGGAAGGGGGAAAGGAAGGGGGAAAGGAAGGGGGAAAGGAAGGGGGAAAGGAAGGGGGAAAAGGAAGGGGGAAAGGAAGGGGGAAAGGAAGGGGGAAAGGAAAGGGGAAAGGAAGGGGGAAAGGGGAAAGGGGAAAGGGGAAAGGGGAAGGGGAAAGGGGAAAGGGGAAAGGGGAAAGGGGAAAGGGGAAAGGGGAAAGGGGAAAGGGGAAAGGGGAAAGGGGAAAGGGGAAAGGGGAAAGGGGAAAGGGGAAAGGGGAAAGGGGAAGGGAAAGGAAGGAATCACTACCTGTGGATCTAGAGATGAGACTTGATTGTTGCAATTTCAGAACTTAATCTGGCCAGTTGTGTAAAAGACAATAAAATTTTTCTATAAATCAAGAAAAGAGAAGAAAGGCTAAGGAGAATTTCTGTCCTTTATTGTATGTGGGAGGAAACATGGTGATAAAGAGGAAAAGGCTGAGGTACTTAATTGCTTTCTTTTCCTTGGCCTTTAACAGTAAGACCAGTTGTTCTCCAGGTATCCAGGTCTCTGAGATGAAAGACAGAGATGGAGAGCCAAAAGAGGGTCCTAATTATCCAAGCAGACTTGCTACACCACTTAGACACATAAAAGTCTGTGAAGCCAGATGGGATCCCAAAAGTACTGAAGGAACTGGCAGAAGGGCTCACCAAGCCATTTACAATGATTTACATGATTAGTTCTTGCCTATCAGGAAGGTTCCATTTGACTGGAAGTTAGGAAATGGAAACTGCAGGAAGGGCTAGAAGGAGGAGCAAGGGAGCTCTTGTCAGGCTGACCTTGGTGCCACGGAAAAGGAGGCTTAGGGGAGAACATATCACTCTCTACAACTCCCCTAAAGAAGCTTGTAGTGGGTGGGTGTTGGTCTCTTCTCCCAAGTAACAGGTGATAGGAGAAGAAGAAATGGCATCAAGTTGTGCCAGAGAAGGCTTAGATCCGCTATTATGAAAAAAATTATCACAGAAGCTCTTCTTCACAGAAAGTGTTATCAACCATTGTTACAGGCTGCTCAGGGAAGCAGTGGAGTCACAATCCCTGGAAGTACTCTGAAATGTGTGGATATGGCACTTAGAGGCACGGTTGAGTGGTGGACTTGGCAGTGTTAAGTTAATGGTTGGGCTCAATGATCTTAGAGAACTTTTCCAACCTAAATTATTCTGTCATTCTGTTCCCATGGTTGAAAAGGAAGGCTTGAACAAGGACTCAGATGACCTTTATTTTTAATCAAGGGAAATAGATAAATAAACAACTCAGAGAGCAGCTGTGGCACATAAAGGCAGCACATGGTTCCCAGCCATGAAAAATCTATCTGTCTGGGCAGATCAAGGCACAAATACCCAACAGAGCTCTCTAACAGCTAACATGAGTAAGAGTATCTAATAGATCCCAGTGAGTGTTGACTAGCCCTGGCTCAAGGAGTCTCAGTGAAATGTAACTGAGTCCTCAGGACACAGCTGGCAAGATGTGAGAAGTTAGAACTGTCTATTCACTCTATATAGCATGAAATAATACAAGGTAATACAGTTTGACTGTCACTACCTAGGTTACTATTCTGAAAAAAAAAAAATTAGAAAAATGATATAGTGAAGAAAAACACATCAGTGAGAGGAAAAGCAAATTTAGATTTATCAGAGAATTCAATTATCTGTGAGAGTACTGTAGCTGTAGGGAGACAGTAGCTGAAAGGCACAAACAGAATTTCTTATAAAATCTCTCTGCTGAACCTGACCTTGAAAATACTTCTCATCCATTGTGGGACAAAATCTAACAGGTGAGAATAAAGACCATTAGATTTATTTGTTATGCTGTGTTCTGAATTGGCCAGTAATACTGACATACTGAATCTTATCTGAGGGACAGCAAGTAGGCAGTGAGTACTAAGTTGTACAGCTGCTGTTTCAAATGTGCTCAATTTTCTGGCAAGAAAATCATGGGGGGGAAATGCTGTTCCAGATGCATCTCAGGACACAGTTGGCCATCCTGCTGACAGTGTCTGCTGCATGGTGCTCTGGTGCAAGATGTCTCTGTCTATGGCATAGAGTCATTTTACTCCTGCCTCAAACCCCCCTCAGATGCCACATCTGAGGCCAACACCATCAGGAAGATTTAACTGCTGATTATTTCCACTCCAAAAGTTGGGTGCAAGGGTTCTTGCAGACCACACAGGGAAAAACAACAGGTAGTGAGGAAGATAAGCAGGATGTATATGGAGTCAGAATGTCAGAGAAACTTTTTTGCATCATGCTTCCCACAGAAGATTCTCAGATTTCCAATTCCTGGTTTTGGGAAGTAGTTGATGTCAATTGGCTGCAGAGAACAGGGTGGCAGAGAACTAACTTTCTAGTGATGTCATGCAGGATATTTTCCTGTAAAAGCTGGGAGCTGGGCACTGCTACCTGCCCCAGAGCCCTGCAGACCCTCATCCAGCAGGCAGAGGAGCCTTCAAAAAAGCTGGAGAGGGACATTTTGGCAGGGCAAGTAGTAACAGAACAAGGGGAAATTACTTTATACTGTACAAGTGTGGGTGGAGAATAGATATTAGGAAGAAATTCTTTACTGTGAATGTGGTAAGGCACTGCCGCAGATTACCCAGAGCATCCATGGATGTCCCATCCCTTGCAGTATTCAATGCCAGGCTGGATGAAGCTTTGAGCACACTGGCCTAGTCCAAGGTCTCCCTGCCTAGGGCAGCAGGTTTGGAATTAGAAGACCTTTAAGTCCCTTCCAACCCAAACCATTCTATGGTGCTATGATTCTGTGTCCCTTCCCCCTGCTTCCTCACCCTGAGAAGTGGGATGAACAGGATCCAGAGAAGGCTGCAATTACCATCCACTGACAGAGAACCAGCAGTCAGTGACTCCTGAGTAACTCCCACAGTTTATATACTGAGCATGACACTCCATGGTGTGGTATATCCCTTTGGACAGACCAGGTCAGCTGTCCCAGCCATGCTCCCTCCCAGCTTTGGTGTATCTCCTGACTTGCAGAGCATAAGACACTGAAAAGTCCTTGATTTAGGGTGCACAGTATTCAGTAACAACCAAAACATCTATGTGCTGTCAACATTATTCTCATACTAAATCCTAGAAACACAGCACAGTACCAGATCAGCTACTTAAGAAAAATATGAGCTCTATCCCAGCTGAAAGCAGGTGAAACCAAGACGCTGCCCTCCTCACTGGTCCTATGTGTATTTTTTTCATTTAATAGAGAAAATGCAGAGAGAAAAGGAAAAATCTGTGTACCTTTCTATTAGGTTATACAAGGAAAAATTTCCTCTTCATTTCAGACCACTTTTTGAAGTTACTCCATACCACCTCAAAATGTTGTACCTATATTATAGTGAAAGGAAAAAAAGGAGAAAAAAAACCTTAACTGTGCACTTGAGCTTGAACATATAATGGAGTAGGGGCAATGCCCCCAATTTAAATGAATTACACCTGTGCCCAAGACTGAGCAGCAGGAAAGAGCAGAGATGGTTAAAGCTGTGTAAACCTGTGGGCTTGGCAGCTTTACTGCTTAGCTAAAGCTTTTAGCTGGAATGTAACGAGGCAAAAAAAAAATTCTGCTGTTTATTTTACTCATAAAAAGAGAGGTACATATGGTATCCAGATAAACAGTTAAACATGTAACACTTGCTTTAGTTATGATCATCTAATTTCATCAACTTTAGTAAAAAGTTCTGTACAGAAACATATGTAGATCCTCGCTGCATATTTTACAAACATTCATTACACAGTAGTAGCAAAATTAATTTTTGTACAAAACACAAGGAGGCATAGAAAGAGCACTTTGATCTGCTAAGGTGGTGTGTTAAAATTCTGAGCTCAGAAATTTCTGTCAGCCTGTGGCAGACCTATGTCTCATTGCTCCATTAGCCCTCTACAAGACCTTTAAAGAAAATAATAGACAAAAGAGGTGAAATGAGTATAAAACATAAAGAAAAAAAAATCCCGAACTGATAATGGAAGAACAGTATCTCTTGAGATTTCTTGCAGCATTCTCTGTAGTATTTGTTCTGAATTTCCAGTGTAAAGTTTTGAATGGGTGTCAACCAAGATTTCTACTGAAGAAATGTGATCATCTTTTCTATTTAATCCTTCTGTACACAAACAATTCTGTGGAACTGTATCTATTATATAACTGAGACTATTTCTTGTTCCACTGTGCTTAGTAGGGCAGCCATTATTAGAATGGGTTAGTTTAAGTCAATAACTTTAATAAAAGACAATTTTTTTCCCTAGGCTAGGAGAGTAGTCTGTTCAATACCTTATGCAGCTCTTTTATTGAGAGAAAATAAAAAATGTGACTCATATCAAGGGTTAAACAATTATTCTCCATCTATTCCAACAAATTAGTAAAATGGATGTTTGCCAATATGACTTTTACAGCATAAAGTAGAAAGTATTCATAGTAAAACAGACCAGGAATTATTGTTCAAAATCAAGAGGAAGTTAATTGATAAAGACCCCAAAATATACTTCCAGCCAGGATGAAGTATCATAAAAACATTTAGACAAACCCACTGATTCAATAAAGTCTAGTCTGAAAAGACTGGAAAATAGACACGATACAGCTATTACCTAATAAAGGGACTAGCATTTTTTATTTTTTTTTAAGTTGAAATTTGCTGAGGATTGTACAAAGATTTCTATAGACTTTAAAAGGATTAATTAATGAATATATATATATCTGGTCTGTGCTCTTGATGAAGAAAATGAAATACTTTATTGAATCTATGAACTCAGATTGAAAGCGATTGTAAAACTTTGAGTTTCCAGACATCAAAATGAGAGTACTCATCTTATACCCGAGCCTACCAAAGGTCTGGAGCCAAACAGAAAAAAAACCCAATTGTATTATCAACATACTGCATAGAAATATTTTCCCAATTCCATTTTTTAAAAAATGAGGTGGTAAAGGTCATGAAGACTGGCACTAGAATATTCAGATCAGTAATACAGTGAAGTATTTGTAATGTGAGGCTGTAACCAATGACTCAAACAAGTTATCAAGGCAGGTGGTTAACTCTCAGACTAGTGGGAGCAATCTGTCCCACCTGTCTTAGACACTTATTTCAGAAAGGGATGAATCATCTTCTGGAGGAGTCTGTAAGACCAGGGAATACAGAACCCACAGAAGCCAGGACAGAGCTTACAAGACTAATTTAGTCATGCCCAATTCTTAAGTAGCCATAGTTATATGATGTAAACCAAACTCATCACGAGATAGGCACCTAAAAATATAGTATAACCCAAACAAAAACATCTTGATTTGCAGAAATAAGGATGTAATGCATTGTGTCATCTGTTAACAGGAAGGCAGTTTGGATAATGACAATAACCCCTTTTTTATTTCAAGAGCTTTGTGGGGATGGTTAATCAGCCATCTATTTAATGTACAATACTGCTCAGCAGTGCTGCTGTTCTAACAGCAAAAAGAGAACGAGATACTGACAAAGATCAGATAAAAAATGGGCAACAGTATATGACAGTTATAAGAGATTCTATCTTCAGTTTTGATAAGGATCATTTAAAAGTGAAAAGCTTTAGAGAGGACATAAGGTGTTCTGACCAGCCAAAATTTTCAAGTAGATGGTACAATATATGAAGCAAATAATTTGGGCATGTAGATCTTTGAGGACTGAAGTCTAAAAACAAAACTTTAATAATAAATAAAATTTGAGAACAATTTTAGATTTAGAACCACTTTTATATTTAATTAGATTAACTTAATTTAATTAAATTCTATATTACATAAAATACCAAATAATTTGAGATAAAAGGGGAACTTAACATAGAAGGGGTAGTAAGGTAACTATCTACCAAAGACAGGGAGAAAAATCAGCTGAAATTTAGGTGCATAGCACACTTTGCATGAACATATTTATGTGTCTGTGGGTAGAGTGGTTACTTATGTTCTAGAACCAGTATTCCTATAGAATTGATGATTTTTTTTTCTGTCTCATAAAATTATGAATATATTTCCAAAGTTCATGTTGTAAAGATATAGACTGAGATGATCAAGAAATTATTTTCTCAGAAACATTTTTCCCCCTACTGGTAGCTGGGTCATTCCGTCCTTTATTGATTGTCTGAATAACTTTATTTTGGTGCATAATGATTGTTTACTTCCACACAAATAATTTCAGTAATAGTACTGAGTATACTGGATGAAATATAGCAATACTCTTTGAGAAACTGAGGAAAAGAATCTGAGGATTTTGATGGATCTGCTGTAGGGAGTATTTTTGTGGTGGTTGTGGAGGCCTTTGGCAAGATTAAATTATGACTTGAGGCACAACCTGGATTCATTCAGTGCACATCAGACTCTGGAGAGGTTGTTTGAAAAGACAAATTTAGTGACAAGGCTGTTAGAAGTATTAATTACCCACTGCAGGTTCTGGTGTGTGTCTCAGGTAGAGGAAGCAGTGTGAGAACTATTTAAAATCTCTCCAAGATGGGATATTAAAAAAATTGGCATGGTTTTGTTCCTGTTATCTAGAGATCATTTTCATTATTGAAAGTAAAGTTGTTGGTAGAAGAGAATGAATGATATCCCTGAGCGTATGCTATAAACATTAGTCTTGCTGTCTGAGGTACCTAGGGCAGGGTATGTTGAAGAAAGCTATGAGATATTACTGGAGAGGATGTTATGAAGGTGTTTTGCAGCTGATGGAAGAAACCAGCTGCATTTTAGGGAGGCAGTTAACCTTGGAGTCTGGGAGATTACAGGTCTGAGAGTGGTTTTCATGAATGGTGTTGTGGGAAAAAGTTCAGCTAAATATTATCAGCTAGCCAAAGATCTTTCTTTAGTGATCATACTGAAACCTCCTGCAAGGGATTTGGCTTTATGATTTTCTTGGAACTGAGCCATGTGTCCAAACTGAGGCTATAATGATAAGTTTTGAGTTCTAAAATGAAAAAAGCTGTATCTACCTTGACACATTTCCAGATTGCCTCTCACACTGCTGCTGTATGAGTGCAGGTTTGTTTTTTATTTTATTTTCCTCACTTGATTTATCAAATAATTTTCTCTGTAGTAACCATTTCATAGTCTTAAACTAATGTGTTTTGTAAATTGCTAACACTTTTTGCTTATGGTACAGCAGCAAAGTTGTCATCTCTGTAAAATTTTCTTTGGTTCTTTCTTTCCTAATCTATTTTTAAAAAGCAATAGAGCAAACACTTTGCTTTATTAATCCTTTAGAAATATAATCCTAAGTATCTAAATTAGGTAAACATTGGACAAACGAACAGAAATACTCTAGCATGATATCTATTCAATACCTGCTAATATTTGAGAGTGTTGAAAGGAAGTTGGATACATATCATCTATGAGCCCTGAATAAAGCAATATGACAAGAAATAAAACTGTATGACATTTGGGGAGATCATTAATGTTTTGAACAGCAGCAGCATCAGTCTGTTGTGTGCTATTGATCAACCATTAATTCCTGCGTCCTTTCCATAAAGGAAGAAAAAACAACCCAAACCCAGTAATTTCTCAGTATGGTATGCTAAGAAAGGCTTAGTTCTTCAATCTTGATATAATTACTGGTGTCCCTGAATCATGGTGTCTGCTTGCCTGTAGTTTACATGTTTATCAACATATTTGTACTCAACCTGAAAATCTAGCTGTCATAGGGTTACTTTACCTTTAAGAAGGTTAAAGTTGCTGGAGGCTGCCGGGAGTCTTTTCTCCTGACCAATTATCGGTCATTGCTGAGAATTGACAGCAGTTTTAGCCATTGAAAAGTAGAATCAAATTGTGAACCCCACCTTAAAGTGTAAAACCAGAACTCTGTAGTTCTCTTTGTTTGCTGGCTGTAAAAAGTAGCAGAGCTTCGGCTTCTCGGGCTCTGCCCGGCCACGTGTGGCCGGGCGGGGGCCGGGCCGGGCCTGCCACGTCTCTCGTCTCCCGGCCGGGAGATGGGGCCTGCGGGAGCTTGCTCCGAGCCAAGCTAGGCCAGGCCGGTTCCTGGCTTAGCTGCAAGTTTTGCCGTGATGGAATTTACCAGAAAACTGTCGAGTAAAGAAGGAGAAGAGCTCTAAGCCTGCTGCAAGCAGAGACGGTGACCACGCTCTCCAGAGCGGCTATGAGGAACTTTTCATCGCAGACGGCTCCAGCTCCTGTTCAGCAGAGATCACCGAACCATCTACAAAAGCTTGGGCAAGATTTTAATTCTTTCTTATCCAGATGAGACTTGCGGATTAATCTTTTTATCCAGAGAGAAAAAAGGAGAGTGATCAACATGAAAAGAGACTTTATAAACTACTAGTGGCAAGAAAGAAAAGAAACTTCAAGAAAGGTAGAGAATTAAGAAGATGCTTTAATTAAGCTGAAATATCTTTCTGTTAAAACTATGGGGATGGACAATAAAGTCCTGAAAAGAACTCCTTTAATTCATGATAGTGTATGGGGAGGAATATTCAAAGTGTAAATTTGAGTAAAAAGCAGAGTAATTGTGGTATAGTGAAGTGCTGGGAAATTTGAAGCCTTGAGAGGCAATGAGAAAACTGTTTTCTAGTGAAGCGCACAGAAACAGATGAAGAATACTTTTTGCCTTTGACTAACTTATCCTTAAAAATGCTATCCCCAAACTAATGACCCATAACACATTTCAGAGTGATGTGAAATGGGAGGAGTGAGCTTTGATAACAGCAGCTCTGAGCAGCTGATATCAAAGAAACAGAAGACTATAACAAAATAGCTTTCTTGTGAGAAACTCCATAAATTAACAGAAAGGAACTTCTGTTTCTCTACAGAAACTGAGGAAAAGACTATAGAAAGAATTGGGACTGTTTAAACCATCAAAATTCTAAAGTTTTTGTCTCTGTTGTCATGTGAACAAAAGAATGGTGAACAGTAAGAAATTAAAAGGTTTTTCTAAAAGTTTATTCTGGTGTTCTTATTCTTGTAGTTTGTCAATAAACTTTCTTTATTCCTTTTAAGTGTTATGCCTGATTTGCTCTTGTTTTAATCCATATCTCACAGCAAGAAATAAATAATCTTTTTTTCCCCTTTTTGTTAATTACTGGTTCGAAACCACGACAGTAGCCATGACTAAGTCTTATCCAAATTTTCTTATTTCTGGGCCTGCAACTAAATTGCCACTTAGCAACCACAGTTTATTTTAAAAGGGACTTATTTATTCATAAAATTAATCATTGAAAAAATCAAAATTCTGTACATCTTTTTTTTTTTTCTAGTATACAGTCCAGTTCAAACTGTCATTGACTTCAGTGGGCCTTGGACTGGGAAATCTCTGTGTTGAATACCTTTCTTTCATGTGAACATTTAAAAACTACTTATGAATAAGTTTTCATTATGTATTACGTTTTATGAACACCTTGATGAGCATTATCTCAGTGCAGTACACTGATGCCCCAGGAATGGGCAAGGCTACAACACCTGTTGGTTTTTTACTTGTAGATCTGAAACCTGCTGGGGTTTTAGATGTGACTGAGCCATCAGAGCTGCCTCTGCTGCCATAAATTCGCATGCTGTCAGACTGCTGCAGGCAGCATTGCTGTGGGATAGCTGTAGGATTTTAACCTCAGCTGAGTGTTTGAAGCTCTGGGTAAAGCTGAAGCAAGTGCTGAGGAATGCCTTTGGTGAGGGTAGCTGGGTGTGCAGCTGCAGTGTGAGCTGCAGGCTGAGAGGGTGGAGAAGTGGAGAGAGACCCAGGCAAGAGCCAGAGGATACTTCGCTTAAGAAAGGACAAGGGACTTGAGTCCCTGCCAGCTGACTGGACACCCAGAGACACAACAGGAGCCCATGGCTCAGATGGGAGACCCCAGACCCTCAAGTGCACAGACTTTCAGGGTGTAAAAGCCCAGGGATTCCTTTGCCCAGGGTCCCTCCTCGGAGGCACAAACTCAAACTGCTCTGTTGTTGTGGTGTTATGACTGAATTTAAGGATCCAGATGTCTCAGACTCTGCTCTGGGAAACCTGGTCTGACTGAGTGAGAGTGGGATGTGCAGGGGTTCCCGAGGAGCTCACTGGGGCTGCCCACTGCTAAGTGGCTTCAGTCCCATCAGTAACAGTCTTGGTGATCAGAGTGTCACTGCCAGAGTGCCTCCAGAATGGTCAAACAGGGAAGTTTTCTTAACACAGTTTCTGGAACACTTTTTTCCTGCCTTTTATTTATTTTTTTATTAAGTTTTCCTCTGCCACAGCTGAGGTTGCCTAATCTTGGTAGTATTTTCCAATCAATGATTACCAGCAAGCCTTTCTATGGACCATGCAAATAGTAGATGGGTTTTTCTGGCAATATTAGACACATTACACTTCAAATATTTTTTTTTCCAATATGTTTTCAGTTTTGTTCATATCTACTTTTACTTTTTCCTCAGTCCTTACCACTAATTTTTTTGTCCAGTCTACCCTATCTATCACTGCATCTCAGTTCTGTCATATCTTTACCCTACCAGTCCAATTCAACACTGGCTCCCTGTTGGATTAGAAAACCTCTCTTTCACAGGTTTGCTGTTCTCTCCTGACAAGCTGGCAGTCAAAGCTTCCTCTTTGTGAGTAACCCTATGCATTATTTTAAATCTGATAGAGCCTTTCTGCCAGAGAGCCTTCATCAGCATAATGTGTCTCTTTTCTCTCATCTCAGTCATCCGCTTCCTCTGCATGTCCTATCGCATTCACAGGCCTCAGCATGCTGTTCTGAAGTGTCTTGGCAATGGACTTCATCTCCTGCAGGGAGAGGAATCACTGTGTCCTAGCCTGCTGCATCCCTTGATGTGGGATTGCGTTTCAGTAATCAGGACACTGCTTGTGCAAGAAGACTGGTATTTCAGTTGTGTCTAGATGAGTAATGTTCAGAATAAAAGTAGAGTACAAACTCTAAAGCCTCTTAGCAGTATGGAATGAAGTTATGTAATTGATTTCTCTTTGTAACTTTCAAGTTTCCAAATATTTTCCTTCAAATCTTTAAAAGTCTTCTCCCCTTCCACAAGCTACTGTTGTACTCCCTGTCTTTTTGGACCAGAATCTGAGAAGGATTCGTGATCTATTCTTTTTTAAAGATACAAAATAAGTAAAATAACAAACAAATACTTTGTTTATATCACAAAGACTCAAAATAGCTCTTTTTGTGCCAAATTATACCCTTTTTGTACTATCACTCAGTGTATGTGTATTCTCTAGTTTATACTTAAAGAGTCATCAAGAAAGTCATAGTTAATAGTATTCTACATAATCTAGTCTAGTGCACCAGGAGAATAAAAGTAAAAGGGTATATTTTTGGTATGGAAAACTTAGAGTTCTGCATTTCCATGTTTCAGCACTGATCAAGTTAGAGTATATTCACCTGCAAAATTCACATGCAGTCATTATATGTTATACTCTACAATCATTATTGTGTTTCCTTGGCTCCTACATTTTGGTTTGCACCATGTGTTCTCAGTTTTATTGTAACTCAATAAAATGACATCCTGTCATTCTTCCTTCTTCTGTATTGCTTCTCTGTCCTTATCTCCTGAATGATTTTTTATTGTTACCTTTTCATTCTCTTCTGCTTCCTCCACACCTCTTCTCTGCTCATTTCCTCCTGGACCATTTTGTTATAGGAAGATCTTCAAGCTAAGCTCCAAAATATTTAGAATTTTATTGTACTTTAAGAACCAATCTAGGGACTTTTGTTTTAACTGCATTTAATAATCAAGGTGCAGCCTTCTACCACTGGTCTTTTCTTTGCTGAAATTGTCTTAGAGTCTAACTAATAACAAAGTAATTCACTGTGCTTTCTTCTGATGTTGTGAGTCAAATCCATCATAAAGCCTGTTGCTTTCCCACAGCTAATTTAAATTACCATCCCTAACTTTTTTCTTTCAATATGACTTGTACCTGTTTATGTTTGGCCACTGCAGTCTGTTCAAGTTGTCCAAGTGTCAAGTCTAACATAGCTGTTTATTAAAACTCTTTTTGTGGCTGAATGATATGGAATCTCATAAGAAAAATGATAATAAGGCAGCAGCTATCAAATTCATGCTTCAGAAATAAAAAGATTAATTTTTCCTTATTGGAAGACCTTGAAATTTTCTCTGCCTGGCAATCATTCAGTAACAGTGTCCAAAGAAGGAACAGGAAACTCTGCAAGGTACCCACAGTTTGGTTGTTATCTGAGCTGAATCTTCAGAATATCAGCTGGCAATTGGTCAGCACTTGGGTTCCACAGGGTTGTGTCTTAGGGTCAGTGCTCCTCAATATCTTAGTAAACAATTCGGATGCAGGACTCTAAGGGATACTGAGCAAGTTCACAGATGATACAAAACTGAGAGGAGCTGTTGACTCCCTTGAAGTCCCTGCATAGAGACCTTCATAAATCACAGCACTGGGAAATCACCGACTGTATGAACAAAGAAAGTGCCAGATTCCACACCTGGGATGGGTGTATGGACAGACTGGGGAATGAGAGGCTGGAGAGCAGCCCCATGAAAAGGGACCTGGGGGTCCTGGTCAATGGCAAGTGGAACTTGAGTCAGCAGTGCCCTGGCAGCCAGGAGGGCCAACCCTGCCCTGGGGACATCAGGCACAGCATGGCCAGCTGGGCAAGGGAGGGGATTGTCCTGCTCTGCTCTGAGCTGGGGTGGCCTCACCTCCAGTGCTGGGGGCAGATTTGGGTGCCACAATCCAAGAAAGACATTGAGCCATTAGAGAGTGTCCAGAGGGCAACAAAGAAGACAAAAGGCCTTGAGGTGAAGTTGCATGAGGAGTGGCTGAGGTCACTTGGTCTCTTGAGCCTGGAGAAGAGGTGACTGAGGGGAGACCTCATTGCAGTCTGCAACATCCTTTAGAGGGGAAGAGGCGTGGCAAAAACTGATGTTTCCTCTGTTTTCACCAATGATTGGATGCAAGTGAATGCCCTGAAGTTGTATCAGATGAGGTTTAGGTTGGATATTGGTAAAAGGTTCTTCAGCCAGAGGGGGATGAGGAATTGGAACAGGCTCCCCAGCGTTTGGACAATGCTCTCAGGCACATGGTGTGACTCTTGGGGTGGTCCTGTGTAGGGTGACAAGTTGGACTTGATGATCCTTCTGGGTTCCTTCCAACTGAGAATATTCTGTGATTATGTAATTCTGTAACACATAGGTCTGCTCAAGAGTTTGTATTTTAAGCTATAAACCTCATATACAATGTACCTAACAAGTAGCTGGCTGGAGTAGCCACAGGTAAACTTTACTCATTAATTCACCAAGGGATCTATTCCATCTTATGTGAGCCACCAGAAATGAAGCAGTTTGATTTGTGATATTGATTGCAATATCATGCTTGACAGACTGTTATTCATGCCTTATATAGAGCCCTCTAATCAACCTCAACCAAACAATAGTTTGCAAAATATTCCAATGGTTGCATGCAAAATTCCTGCAATGCATTGGGGAAAGCAGCAGAATTTTGCTGTGTTTTTTTCATTGTTTTTTTTCTGTTGGCACATGGGCTAAAGGGGTCCAGAGATACAGAGGCACAGCTTGCATACATGTTGGCAGCCCTTGCAGCTCAGGTTTACACTTTGATCTCCCACTGTATGCTAAAGAGTTTTTCTGGATGTTATTTTTTACCAGACAATTTTAATTTTAATTTTAATTTTAATTTTAATTTTAATTTTAATTTTCATTATTTTAATTTTAATTTTCATTTTGATTTTAATTTTCATTTTTATTTTCATTTTCATTATCATTTTCATTATCATTTGACAATTTTAATATTAGTTCTTCATCTGGACCCTGTAACTGAGCTAAGGTTACACTGTAGCATTTTAAATGAATGAAGCAATATGCTGGAGATCTGGGTATTTAAGATGCTTATATTTAGTTTCTGGATTTGCCACTGTGTTGGGAAAGAAAATCTTTACTATTATAAATTTAAGTTAATGCTTACCTTATGTTAAAATATCATGCACATAACTTATTGCAGTAGCACTGTTATCAATTGCATACATTTTTGGCATCTTTGTAAATGACTGAGAAAGTGAAAGAGAAAAATTTCTTAATCTACACATTCTTACTGTTGGACCAGGAGACATTTCATTAAGAACCAGTGCTCTTCTGCCTGGACAAGTTGATTTCTTAGGTCCTTCCTGTCAGAGAGCATTCATTAGCATAAAATTTCATCTTAGTGGAATGTCTTAATTTTGAAGCTGATTTGCACTTGAAAGTGAAAATCTTACCCCAGAAAGATAGATAGATCTTAATTTTTCTGAGGATAATCCTGTTTCTCCTTGTTGAAATCATGATCTGACCATATATCTTCATTATAATAAAAATTATTATATTTCCTTGAAGACCCAATATCCTCTAGTTAAACCAATGTATTTGGCACTTAACTAGGGAGAAGAAAAACTGTCATCCAGAATTTTATTGACTCGCTGGCATGTCTAAGTGTAGGAAGTCTTACACCAGATTTTGTGTTCTGTCACTTAAACATCTAGGTGAAATAAACATACATATCTTGCACCTTGTTTGAGAACAGATGTGGTGGTTGTTAACCAGTGTAAAGATTGCAATTCACCCACTGATCACAAACCTCTTCATTCTAAACACAGTCATTTCTCTTTTCCTTTTTATGTAGTATAAAAACACAGTATTCCAACAGAACTAAGCACTTTCAAAGACACAAAAAAGATAATACAATTTCAAATAGATAAATGCTAACCTCTGTTTTAGAACTGAATCACTCCAAATACTTGAGGCTTTTGGGTTTTTTAACTTGCTTTGAATATGTTTTTTTTAGTAAACAGAGAAGTATTTTTTTTCATTTACTATGGAAGTTCTCATGATTTTACACAACTTAAGTTTCTCTCTCTAGCTATGAAGGCTATGTCTTGACAATAATATATAATTTTGTTTGTAAAAGCAACCAGCAACACAGATGATGTTTACAGATGATATCTAACTGCTGTTCTAAATTATTAATAAAAAATAAGAAACTAAGCATAAAAATGGCATCAGTACTTCAATTTCAAATGTGAATAGTCCAAGAAACAACATTTAACCCAGCTTGACAAGGTATTAACAGCATGAAGTCTTAGCTTAGATTTCTTCTCTTGTATAATCAATATACAGTGCAGCACAATTATACCAGCTTACCCAGCAGAAAATCTTCATTAATGTTTTTGAAAAATCTTTTGGACAAATTGCACCATTTGTAGCATCCATCCATTTCCTTCAATTTAATTTACTTACACTGGTTAATCCCTTTTTCTTGACAGAATTAATAGTCACCGGAGTTCAGTAGCTACGTGTTCTCACATAGTTATCAGAGTACTGTAGGCAGTGCTGAGGTTCCCATGGTTTGCTAGTTTGTTTGTTTTCTTCTTTATTTCTGTTTTTCAATTTTGTTTTCAATTCTTGAAATCCTTTCTCTTCCATGTGCCTGCTCTTAGTCCAGCTCATTCCTAACAACAGAATGAGTTTTGTGGATCTGTGTTTCATTACTACCTAGCTTCACTGAGATGGGATAGTATTCAAATCCCATTTCTTTTTCCCTGGGTGAACAATTCAGTTGGTTTGTTTGACATAGGCAATGTGCTTCTCTGCCCCATGTGATTTATATTCTTCTCAAATGGGGAATGATGAATACCAACAAGGCTCAATTCCTCTTATTAGCTGTTCTAATGAAACAAATTTCTAAAAGAGCCTGGGATAACAGCCACATGATGCTTCTCCTCAGCTATGGGGTTGGGGTCACACAGCCCAAAGAGTCAGATTTAGGAGGGGAATCTCTGGCAGAAAGAGAAAAAATCAAACTGACTGCTCTTTCACCCAGATTGCGAGCAAGGATGTGCTTGAGCTGATGATGTGGGAACCTGCCCAGTGTGAATTACTGAGGTTGGCCATCTTCCAAAGACTGATTTCTGGAAAATCTGTGGTGCTGATGCAATATTTGGCCATGGTCAAAATGTCTGTACATGCTACACATATACCCTAGCAACACTCAGGGAAAGCCAAAAGTTAGGTATTTCTGCCTTTTTATGAGAAGATACATACGGTGACTCTGGGCTAGGTTTTATTAATCCATGAACCTTGTCAGGGATTTGCTTGTTTGTTTGGGTTTTTTTGTTTATTAAGTATTAGCATGCTATTTATTCCTGGAAACAGTAGATATATGTTTTTGTAGAAGCAACCTCTGTGAATACATGTAACCAGGAAACAATATGAGATGATTAGGAACTACTTATTGTGTTTTTTAGAGCGGCTTAGAACAAGTGGTTCTCTTTTTGTTATCGTATACTATTTTTCAGGACAAGGATACACACGTCCAAATATGATTTAAAATGTTTTAATATCACTAGGTATTTTATCCAATGTCTGTCCAAGATAAAGAAAAATATATTTACTCTAGTAAGAGTTTGTAATATTGATTAAATTGTGTACTCATTTTACTGTGGTTTTGTTTTCTTTCTCTGATCTATTTAGTAGATGTTCCTGGCTGCAGCAGCTACAGAATAGGTCATTTCTAAGTTAAATCCTCAAACAACCTGTCTTTTAAATAGAAACTTGACTTTAGTGATTGATTGGTAGCAGTCTTCTAAGATAATGATAAAAATTGGAGCCCTCAAGAACTTTTCTGACTAGCTTCAAATGATAAGAAGTGATATATGCAGGAACACCAAAGCCAGGAGACAACAGCTGGCTGATGCATTTTCCTTCCTTATCAACTTTCTGACAGGCACCATTAAAGTTTCATTGGTTAAAACTAGAAATGGACAGGGCCAGACTAAATTATAGTATTACACCAAATATTTCATATTAGTACAGGTGCTGGAATACCAACACCAGTATATGAGGATAAAAGCTAAAATCTGCTGTGAGAGGGGGAGAAATTAGGAAGCCATAGGGACTGTAGTTTTGTAAAACCTAATAAAAAGAAAACAGCTGTCCTTACATTTGAAAGGAGGGGAAATAGAGATACAGAACACCTAGAGAAAGAGAAGTATGAAGAATGATTTTTGAGGAAAGGATTAAGTCCTACTAAAAAAGAAAAAAGAATGAGACACTGAAAAGGGAAAAGGAAAATAAAAAAGGAACAGAAGAGCCTGTTGACATCAATGTTATTCTGATACATTCATACTCCCAGCACCTTTAAACTTGTTAGTTTTTGTAAGTTTGGAAGATTAGAAAGTTGCCTCAGCACACAGAGGTTTCTTGCTTTGGTTTGGGATTTTTTTGTTGTTTGGGGGGGTTGTTTGTTCTGTTTTGTTTACAGTTGCATACGATGACATTTAAATTTGGTGTCACTGCCAAGAAAAGCTGTCCACAATACATTTATGTCTCTGTATCACTTTTATGACTGTCTGCAAAGAGATAAGCATAATTTCTCTTTTCAGGATTTTTTTTATATATATATATATATATATGTGTGAGACATGTATATTAATACATATATTAAAATAATATTTGTGATATTGATGTATGAATATAAAAATATAAACTCTAAAAAGAAATAAAATAGGTATTCAAAGTAATTTAAAATAATGATTATTATATAATGATGATCTGGGAAGTTATTCATTGCACTGTAATAAAAATCAATGGTGTTTTTTTTCAATATATGTATATATTTGAGATCTTTTAGATTTTGGTGGGGAAATTCAGCTGGTGCTATATTCTGATTTCTAAATATTATCCTTGGACTGACTGGTTCATAAACCACAGAGGGGGAAAAATGCTACTGGGCATAGGTGGCACTGTTATCCATATACCTGTGACACAATGTGATTTAAAAAATCTCAGCTACTACTACAGAGCTAGCCATACTAATACTTCCCATTTATGTAGCATCCACATGTCTCAAAGCACCAAATAAATGTTCAAAGGATGTGCCAGCCTTTTGCAGATAGAAAACCTGCTGTACAAAGGTTATGATTTACAAAGCATTTTGATGATACACACAGGAATAGAAATGATTTCTAGTCACTTGTGTTAGACAGGTGTGAACCATTTTATTTTTCTGTCAGCATTTTTTGATTCTTCATTTTTGTCCTAATATCACTTCCAATTTCTACTTTATTTCTCAGCATCCATCTTATTAAAGGAGTTGGGCTCACTTATGATAGACATGTTCATTCTTCACCATTTAACCATTCCTGTTCAGGAAGCTATCTTTTTTCTCTTTTTTATTCCAAATTTTTCTTCCAAATTTCCAAGTTTTGGTTTTTTTTTTTTTTGATTGATTTTCATATGGTCTTAGTACAAATTCATATGTAATCAGAAAATTAAGTTTAAATTATAAGACTCTTCAAAATTGTACTTACAAACAACAAATGACCAGCTAGGTATTTACTGATGGCAAGAACAAGGGAAAGAAAAGAAATAATACATAAGAAAATAATTTCTTCAATAATAGAATTTGAAATGATCATTGGTAGTTCAAACATATAGTTAATGGCTTGCTTTTCTTCTAATGTTTTCTTTTATTAATACATCATTAGAAAACTTTTAACTTATGTGATTAAGAATTTATTTTCCAGCAATTTTTTAAACAGATAGAAAGGTGACAGGACAACTCTTATGTAACGAGGTCTTGGCTTTGATTTTTTATCTTATCCTCAGAACTCAAATATATTCTCAGTTAGGATTGATTTTGCTGTATGTAAGAGTCCATTGGGATTTACGTGTACTTTTCTAGCTAAAATTCTAGGGTTTTCAGTGACGGGATATTCTTTATTAATTTTAGATTTTATAAATTTCTTATTGCCTTAAGTAGATCTTAATACTTGGATTTTCTTTTCCTTTTTTTTCTTTCTCTTACTTGTCAGGAAGAGTTGGACTTCTGGCACCATAGGCATCAACAAGACCAAGGTTTCTTTGCTGTCCTGAAGTGAGTGGAATTTAAGCATCAATATTTCACAAGTGTATGCACATACACAAACAGACCTGCACTAAAGCACTGAATAGTTTGAGATCATTTCAATTAAGGTTAGTTCAGAGCTCATTGTTACATGTGATTTCACTAAGTGATAATTTAACACACTAAATTACCACTCTGCTCCTCATAGAAAGTGACGCTTATAACCACACAATAAAATACTTTATAGCCTGTTGTTCGGATTCATAATTCCACTTTGCCATAGGAGGAGGAAGCCACAAGTCATTCCAGTGTAGCTGCCATTAGGGGATGTAATGCCTTCCCAGCCCATGCGCTGAGATTAAAAACGCTGACAGCCTCTCATCCGCAGATGGCAGAACCCTCTAAAGCTGTTGAACTGGCACTCAGTCAGTTGGCTTTTGATCTGGCTGTTCAGATATAAGAGCCTGTTTAAGCAGAAAAGAAAATAGGCTGTTCATGTTCAGTTAGTATAAAACTCTCTTCCGATGAGCCTTTGTGTCTTTATCTGTTCCTTCAGCTGCTTTTAATTAATGCTTTGAAGACACTGTGTATTTTGGGTTTAAGGGCAGGAATAACTCTTTCTAACTCAGCTCCATGTGAAACATCTCAATGCTGTGCAGCAGCCCTGCTCTTCCCTAGTGGACTACCCACACAATAACTTATGACTAAATTTCTTGAAATAGGTACAGATTTTCTCATCTAACAAGGAGTACAATCCAAATCTATTTATGGTTGTTTGGAGAATCACAGCTTAGTGTAGACTGAATGTATAGATAAATAAAAGGCTGTTTCACTGCTTGCTACAAAGCAGCCATTAAATTCAAGGGTTTATGAGAAAGCCCAGCAGCCTGCAATTTGCAGGGAACTATTGTGATATTATAGGATGAATCCTGGGGTCATATATATTGGCATTACTATTTTTTAATTGACTGCCTGGTAGATGCAGTGCAAAGCAGAGGTGAGCACAGAGCTCTTCCATCATGAGGAAAACAATTTCCCCTGCTCTGCTCAGAATTGTGCAATTATCTGTTTAAATAAGGTAGAGAAAACAAAAAAGGAGTGTAATTTCATTCAAAAAATAGAAGGGGAGAACCCACCAGAGGAAGCAGCAGTTCTCAGGGCACAGTGGAGCCAGGGACCCTCCAGAGCAAAGTTTCCCAGCTGTGGATGGTCCCACTGTCCCAGGCAGCAGCAGGACAGCAAGGAGGCACCAGGCAGTCCCAGCCCCAGGTGTGCCACACCTCCCTGGGCATTGGCCCTGCTGCAGTGGCACTGGGGCAGGGACTCGTGGCCCCTAGGAATGACCTCAGGAAGAGATACATTGGTTGAGCACTCCTTAAGAGGTGCATCAGAGAGTCTACAGGACAGTAAATGGAACAGCCATACAGGGGAGAGGTTTGAACTTTTGTACCTTGAAAAAATCCCGTCCTAAGTAATTTAACATGAAACAAAAAGGTTTCCACTGAAAATATTGAACAGAATAACAGAAAAACTAAGATAAAATAGCTTAGAGGAAACTGTTAAAGCTTGAAAGCTATAGTCCTTCATATTTCATTTTCCAAGTTAGCACTTAGTGAACAAATAATGGAATAAGTATTGTTGAGTGCACCATCATGCCCTTGAATGAAGTACTTGTCTATGAGCGAAGTGTGTAGCTAAGGGAGAGTGAACTGAGGGAATAGAAGTGTAAAGACTGATAAAATAATTTACTTGTTTCTTTGTTTTTTAAGGAAGATTGTTATGGGGTTATATCATATCATAGGAAAATGCAGTCCATGGTTTAATAA
Organism: Poecile atricapillus; assembly: GCF_030490865.1. NCBI lineage: Eukaryota > Metazoa > Chordata > Aves > Passeriformes > Paridae > Poecile > Poecile atricapillus. The sequence goes on along the minus strand of NC_081251.1, from coordinate 48,459,184 downwards.
AAAACTGAGCAATATAAGCAAGCATTTCGCTTGCTGCTAACACTACTGTCATCCAAACACTTAAAGTCATCTCTGTGCTATTTAAAATTTTGTTAAAGGATTTACAGAGTTCAATTAGAAGAACTTAAAATATTAACAGATACCAAAACTGACAGTAATATAAATGTTTTTTACCTATTTTAAATATAAATTTTCTGGAAGATATTTACCTTCCATGTGCAATCTTAAGCTGCTTGTCAAACATGAAGGCAGCAGACTTGTAATAGTAGTCCACTCACAAAGCAGTTTTGCTGTCGTACACCAGCTGACAACTCTGTGTTGCACTCCATTGTGCAGCAGTGGAGTTGAGCTGATTCACGAAGGACTGAACAGATTGATGTATGCACAGAGATTGGCAGCTGGCTGACTTGTGCTGGGGTATGGAAGGAAAGGAGTGTCATGCTATCTGGTGTACTCAGTAAGAATTAGGTGTATTTCCCCCTCACTTTTGTCTCCAGCTCACTTAAGTTTTCCAGTAAGGACAACTGGAGTATGTAAAAAAAGCATGCACTCATCAAGACTGCTGATGCAGAACCTAAGGATTCCTATGCATTTGGAGGATGTGTTCACAAATGTAGTTCCTAGTATTTGTATCATGGCTGCTTCTGGTAGGGACAATCTCAGAGAACGCTGACCTCACCATGGCAGCCCCTAGACGAAGGAGTGTGTGTATTCATACACACATGTGTACCTCCTGGGTTCCAGGACCTTACTTTTCCATTTGTCCAAGTCAGAGACATGGACAGAGCACACTGAGATCTCCTTGCACTGCAAATGTCTAAACTTCCTTCCTTCACAATAAAAGCTTAAAAGGGGTGAATGCAACTGATTCATAGATAGGCATGAGCCTGATATAGGATCAGGGTGCTGATATATGCAGATTTATACTACTTGAATTACCAATTTGCATATAGTCCTTTGTAATGGAAGTAACGAGAAGACCAAGTAAATTAAAGTAAGTAAATTAAGTAAATTTCAATACAGAAACAGATTAGGGCAGCCTGTCTAACATAACCTATATGCATTAAGAATCTTCATGCACTTTACCGTTTCTTTGTAGCTTTTCATCTTTTTCTATGGGCCTGACTTTTATTAATAGATACTTGGAAACATTTTATAGCTACTCCACTGCATGCAGTAGAGAAGTGTTGCTTTATTGTTTAGATGTTATTTTAACCCTGTATCCAAATTCTGCTGCTTGCTAGGGTTCAGTTTTAACTACTGAAAGGAATGAAGCATGCAAAACACAGCTTGTGATTTCTTTAACTTCTCCTACCTTGAGAGAACTATTCAAGGGTCTCCTTTCTCCCACCAGAGAAAGCCGAACATCATCCTTTCAGCCTGGACTGTGCTATGGTGATGTGAAGATTATGAACTTGTTTATCTCCTTCCTCTAAACAAGAAGATATTTCTCCTTGTTCTGCTTCAAACATGGAACAGATTTCGAGTATGCTTGAGTACATTTGAGAAAACACCACTTCTCTTTAATCTTTGGTTTTATTTTTATAGACAGGAATAACTTAGAGTGCTGACACTCTCTTTCATGCTAAGCAAGTATATTAGTATTTACTTTCCATTTAAAATTCTATTACCTTTGAGTACACTGACTTGCTGCTGAGCTCACAGAAATGTTTTGAAAGCTCTGCATCAACTTTTTTCCTTGCTGCACATCTTAGGACTATACTAACAAATTATACTGCTGTGAAACCTAGATAGAGGATCAGTTACTGGCTTCTCCAGGCCCACTTCTGCACATTTATATTTTAAAACATTGAGAAAATCCTACTTCTTATCCTCTCCATCCACAGACTTTTCCTTCCTTTTTTTTCCATTTGCAAATTCAGTGCATCCAGACTTATTTAAAAAAAAATCGTCCCCTGGAGTGATTCCTGCAGAATGGAATTTTGTTACTGGTTTCAAATCCTCCCTTGCATATGTCACATTGTGGTCTCCTGTCAGACTTTTCCCATGCTCAAATATCACCCTTCTGAAATAACATCTATGCTAAAGTTGTCAATTAAAAATGTTCCAAAAATGAACACCGTGATAACTGCTTACAGCAAACTTAATCATGTTTACTGTAGTAAAGTTGACCATATTCATGCATTGCACACATTCTATCATCAATTTCTGTTGTCATTCTAAACACCAGATCTTTTCCAGAATATTGTTTTACTGGAAGACAAGGAGTGTAAAAAAAATCCAAGCAAAGTGACAAAAAGTACTCCAAAGAAATATTTGTTTCTTCAAAGTACAATTGTCTTTCCAGAGTTACTGCAGGCTGTTATGTAAGCTGAGTATATTTGCTCCAGAAGCAGTGGCCCCGTAAAGTTCAGTATTGTAGTCCTCCACATGAAATTGAAAGAACATCAAAACCTATTTTTATAGGAGATAACATTTTTTCTTATAACCTAACTATCCATAAATACCACCTAAAAAGTTGTGTCTTTTTTTTTTTTTTTTTTTTTTGAGAGAGAGAGAAGGTGCTACAGTAGAAAAATAATCTTGGTAATTTTCAGATATTTTTTTCTTTCTAATGTATTATTTTTCTCCCACTATTCCATAAGTGTTTTTTAGAGAAATGAACACAGCCAGAGGGATATAAAAAGCAGTTATAGTGAAATCCCAAACCATTTCTAAAATACACTTCTGTTCAGTATGTTGCTTAAGCAGAATACACACTGGTGTAGTTTAAAAGGTTTATTATTTTTTTTATGAGCTACATAATTCACTCATGGCTTCACCAGTTCAAAGGGAAAAAACCAAACAAAAACAGCTGCCCAAAGCTCATAAGGACAAATGTGTTACCCTATTTACCAAATTTTGTATTTTCCAATAAATACTCAGATGCATACTTAGAAAAAAAAAAAACCAAAAAAAACCCTGAAAACATTGGTAAATAATTGTAATTAGTTCAGTTATTCAAGAAGTACAGCTGTTCAGGAATAACTGCTTTTCCAATAATACATAAATTTTTCCTCAAGTGTAGTCATGCTTGTTAATGACAAACATGGTTCAAAACACCAAAATTTGCCAAAATAATTACAAATGCTTCCACAAATGTTTTGCATCAATCAGTTCTCATTTAGACAATTTTCAAGTTTACTTGCAGAACAAAGCTTCTTGGAAAGTAAGTCAATTTTGCGTCACTATTTTAAAATATTTTAAAATAAAGAGGATGCCTTACATGTTACACTGTTTTCAAAATATTATGTTCTGTTAAATATCGTATTTTAGTTTTCAATAAAACCTAAAACAATTTAAAAATATTGCATTAGCTTTCCTAATGCAGATTTCTGAGTGAAATAGAAGGATACTGACATTCAACAGTAATCCATTGGCAACAGAGAAAAGAAAATACAGATATACACCTCTCCTACCCCATTTACCTGCTTTAAGCATTCAGCGTTCTTAGGTGAGAGTTGAAGATGGAAAACAGTATTTATATTCTGTGTCATAGGATGTTCAATGTCAGCTGATTTTTCACATTTAGTAATAATTACCTGAAATACAAAAAACTTGTTGCCTATAGATTTGTTAAATATAATTAATTTTCAGTGGCAATCACTACAGCAATAAATACTTGTTTGCCTGCCTGAATGTATGCTTGGAAAATATTTCAGCTTCTGTAAGTAATGAATTTTAAATCTCACAGTGTGGTCTGCACCTCTCCAGAGTTTTGCCAGGACCACTTCCATCTAGGGAATGGGAACCAAATATATTTGTTTAGAGTGGGGGGAGAAAGAATACAGATTGCCTGGAAGTTGTGCAAAATTAGCTTTGTTCATTTCAAGGAGCCCTTTCTTTCCATGTCACAGGGGATCTTTGCACATGAATGAAACCCATCCTAAAAGTCTATATATAGGCCACCAAGGGCTTCATAAAGCTTTAGTCAAATATGTGAAAGTAATCAAGTGAAAGTAATCAAACAAGTTGATCTTAAGCAAATATTTCAAGTGGCCTTGGGTTTGAGTTTTCAAGAAGCCTGTGTTTGAAAGGTGGAGATGGCAAGGGGAATTCATAAGCACGGTGTGTGAACACTTTCCTTTCTAAAATATAGCTAGACTTTGGAGCAGAATGATCAAGGATTGAATGCAGAAGCACCCCAGAGATCACTCAACTAGACTTAAACAAAAGAAAAAAAAAAAAACCCAAAACCAAAATTAAAAAAAAAAAATCCACCAAAAAACAAAACAAAGCTAAACAAATAAAAAACAAACAAACAAACAAACAACAAAATAATAACCAAACAAAAAGGCAGAAAGTAATACTCTTAGCTTTTTGGAGATGTACAGAGCATACAGAACAATTCAGTAAGGGCCTTGCCTGCACAAGGTAGCTGGTAAATGTAAAAACAAATAAACAAAGGATATTTAAAAATGCTCTTTGTAAAGAAACTGAGCACATGATCCACTCTTTCATGGAATGAATAGCAAGTGTAATCCCCATTTGGGAGGTTTATTAGCCTTGGCATATTACACATGGCATTGCAGTGTATGTGTGTTCTTTTGAAATTAATTTTGAACACAGCAGAAGCTAAACTAATCGAACACTTGTTTCTTCAGAGATTTATTTGTTAGCTTCTGCATGTAGCCAATTCTAAATGGATGTCAGTGTAATATTAGTCTGGGACACAGAATGTGAAATTTTGGTTTAGTAATGTTCTCTTCACTAGTTCAAATATTAAAAAGAAAATAAAATCCCTATACCTGTCCTCTTAAGGGATAGAGGAGTGCATGTCTTATTTATATCCTTGCAAGCTTTGGGCAACAGGAAAGCTCTGAAATCTACTGAGAAAGAGTGGCGCCTTTTTAGTTAATGAAAAATACACTGACTATAACTTCAGTCATTATTGTATTAATTGATGCCAGTAAGAATCTTTACTACCAGTATGCCAGACTGTCTATCTGAAATACAGATATCACAAGCTATTCAACATAAAGAAAAGTGCATGAGTCTGGTAGCCATTTTCAATCTCTGCTATGAGAAAATGAGAGACAGGAAAGAAGATAGGTTTATTCTCAGCAGGTAACAAAACCAAGCTTGTATTTGCTTTGCCTAGCAGCTTTGGGAATTCTGTGTGTCACAGGAAAATTCCCAGAATATTTTGTACATGAATGAGATCCCAAATTCTCGTCATTTCTTTGTGTCTCTGACACTGCTGAGAAACCTAATGATGCTGAAAATTCAAAAAACTGAGAAAGTGAGGAATGGAGGATATTCATATTTGAAGGGAAGGCTGAAAGTAGTTGAAATAGGCTGAAGGCTGAAAATAGTTGAAAGAATGCAAAGGAAACTTTTTAATCTTGTCTTTTTTGACCTTTAAATAGTCATGTCTCTCATCTGTATTGCTGTTCTTCATCTAAAATGAAAGGAAAATAGCAATATAAACACAAGAAAAAAGTTTAGGTGATAAATTTCTTAAAACAGCACTCAGGCATTATGAATTTCTACATTCTATCATCCATCCTGGATATTCTAGTACAAAACAAATTAAAAATTTGAAGGAAATCTCACATCTTCAGACATAACAGAGTTTCTCTTTTGCCTCAAACATGACTTGTTTCATTTGTCACACTTGAAAAATTAATCATAATCTACTCCTACAATCAATGCATTTGAATTCAACATTATTATCCTAGAAAAGCAGGTGTCTAATTCAGATACAGGATCAATACTTGTCAAGAACGTAATTTAAACTTAATAGACTGATATGCTTTGTGTTCATTTTCAAGGTGAGGACCAAATCTGTAGCAACTGAAATCTTGTGAAAATATTCAGGGAAAGTCAGTGATGAAGATCTTTTGGTCCTAAAAGCCTGGTTTGGCAATTGTATTTGTCCAATTAATATATTACCTGTATCTGTTAAAAATAAGTCAAATTTTGAGTATTTACTAAAAATAGCTTATGTTCAGCTGAAGTATTACAGGTAAATTTATACAGCAACATAACCATTGAAGTTCAAGAATGCTTTAATCTGTTTACAAAGAGAACTGCAATAAAAAAAAGCCAACAAAAGAAATCAAATATTTTCAATTTGATTATCTAATTTTCCAATATCAGTGTTTCCTTAGTGTTCTCTTTGGTTTAGAGTTCTTATCTATAAATTGAGTCTTTCTAGATACTGTATTAACTATTATAACTTGAAGTGCAGCCTGGAACTCTAGCTATATACAGCTCACAAATAGATGAAGTTAAACTCTCATGCTAGTGTTGTATAGCATGCAAGCTTGAGGACTCCCCAGGAACAAAATTCCCTGGCCCAACAGAATGGGGTTCCACCAGAAGCTGCCATTTCTAGGTCAGCACAGCACCACAACAGTGGCACCTTGGGTTGACCTTCCCCTCCCACCTGCAGGTAGTGCAGGTTATTTACCTGTGTTTCTCAGCTGCAAGATTTCTTAGGACTATTTTTTTAAAATGTGACTTGCAAGAACATCAATCTACCCATCTTCCTATTTTACAGCTATTCAAACTGTTTCTAGATGCAAAAAGATACTAATTTCTTTGAACCTAAATTTTAATGACAGTCCCTCTACTAATTAGGTTTTGCAGTGTATTTCAGATACAGTATAAAAACATGATATTCAGAACAGAAGTTCATTATCATTATTAATGTATTAGTAAACCAAAACACATTTGGAAGTAATGATCGTGGATCTACTACAGGAATATTCTTGATATTCTGAAAATGCATCATTTTTTACTAATCTGTCAGAGAAGTTACAAGGTTTAAAAAAAAAAAAAGTAAAACAAGAATTAATGAAGTCACAAAATCGTATTAAAGGATGTTATGATTCCTTTGTTGACCAAATTTTTATCAATTTAACAATGTGTTCTTGGGGGATTTTTGTATTGCTCTGCAACTCTGCAAATTTCCTGGATTAATTTTCAGATATATAACTATTATATTAATGCATTAATAACATACAAATACATTTGTATATTATGAAACTCCAACTATTTTTGTCCCAGGTTACATAGTCTGTGTAAGACTTTTTGAGTTAACACAGTGGAATAATGAAGTTCATATCACTCAAAAATAGATTACCACTGTCAGGGAAAAAGTGAAAAAAAAAAAAAAAAGACATGTGCCATAGGGGAGCATAAGCACATTCAGTTTCACTGGGAAACAAAAAAAATGAGAATTGTAGAAATGGTAGAGGGAGGTAAACTGAGTAGAGGGTGTGATGTGATGAACCATGGAAAAGATTGATTATATAACAGCATTACAGAAAAAAAAACCCAAACCTGTTAATTTTTTTTTTTTCTTTGTTGTTATTCAGTACAAGTTCATAAAAGGAAAGCCACTTCTCCATTGTATTTTCTGCATGTAGTCCTCCAGCAACTGCCAATGAAGTCACATTGAAAACCAGAATACCTAAAAGAACTCTTGGTGACCCATAGAGGAAGGTTCACAAGGAGTGATTACTGAAGCAATTTCAATAACACTTTCAGAAATGTCTATGGGTGACTATGGTTACTCCAAGGAGACAATGGTATTTCAGTATGCATTAAAATTCTGAGGGAATTATATGTCAGTCTTACTTTAGATAGAAAGAGCTTTTACCTATTACACACACAGAACTTTAGTTCAGGTCCTGCATTAGAGGCCATCTTGCAGAAATAGGTAAAGTTTTCAGAAGTTATTTCAGACATGGTATTGGTAAAATATCATGAAGCTTTCATCCTTACTTTTACATCTTCTTTCTATTAATTATTGGCTCGATTAAGCTTGGAGTAAAAATACTGACAAGAAGCAACTTTTTCAGAAACAAAAGCCAAAACAGCTGTTTCACTTTGCAGGTTTCAGTAATGCCATGAAGCTAAATATTTGCATTATCTCATTATTCCTAAGAAGCTTTATGATATTTGGGGGGATTCAATAAACAATGACGACAGAACCCTTTCACTGTGTGAAGAGCACTGTTTTGCAGGGGTTTAGGAAAAGGGGGAGGTAGAAGGAGAGGAAGAGAAAAAGAAAGAGGCAATTAGTATTTACAAGTGCCCAGCAGAAGGGAGACAGCTGGGAACACAGGGTTTTCTTAGGATTTTTTAGGATTCTTTTGGATTTCTTAGGATTCATTCACTAGGATGTTGAAATATTTAAATTCACTTCCTTGAACATTAAGGGGTCTGAAAATTGCAATGGATTTGTCTGGTGGCTGGATTTTTTCCTTTTTTCACCTAGCAGAGAGTGAGGCTGAAGCAGTTGCTGTGGAGAAATAGAAATAGTAAGTAGAACTCTAATTAAAGCATCCAAATTGGAGGGTTGGGATTCAAGCAACAAATCAGTTTTGAGACAGTTATTCTGTCACATAGCAGCTACTGAAAAGTTACTTTACACTTCTGTTGCCATGCCTCATGCCTAAGCCACTTATTCCTAGAAGCCAACTGTAGAACATATTATGTAGTTATTGTGAAACAATAATAATAATTATGCAAGTTAGCTTGAACCCATTGAGGGAGCAGTGGGTGTGTAAAAGTGACAGGGCAGGTAAGAGAAAAAATCTGTTTTTTCAGCAGCTGCACTGCAGCACTGCAGTGTAAAGGTGAAAAACAGTTTCTCATACATACTACAGACACTTGGTAGAATAACAGCTATCATAGAATTAATTTATTTTTATAATGCAATGTGAAAAAAATCTGCCATGAATATGGTAGTGGTGCAATTATTACAGTCAAACATGACAACCTTACTTTTACTTAAAAATTGATGTATTTCCATGCTATCAATTTGGCAGCCATTAACAATTGTCTACTTTTTAATTTTTTTTTTTTTAAACAGTAATCAGGTATGTTGAAGAGGTGTGAAAGTTCATTTTACTACATTCTTTTCTTTAGTCCTGTGCTGCAACAAACTATCCTTGTTAATCTCACTGCAAAAACACTAAAATAAAATAAAATAAAATAAAATAAAATAAAATAAAATAAAATAAAATAAAATAAAATAAAATAAAATAAAATAAAATAAAATATTCCAGTGCAGCACATTAAAAATTAAAATAACTAATTCAAATCCTTATTTACTTGTTGACATAGGTAAAATCAGTTGAAAATTCACATAAATGGACACTAAGATAGTACTAAGACAGTAATGAATTCCATTCCCAGTCTTTAGTGTCCTTATAGAGATTGCAAGGAAGGTAGTATACATATAAATGCATAATAAAATACATATAAATACATATAAAATCATATGTGAAAAGAAGAATAATATTTAGATAAATCAAGTAACCCGAAAGGAATGAGCTGATTCAAGACTGACTATGGTGTGCACAACATGGACCAAACACACAAAAAATGCTACCTGGCTACAGGTAAGATAAAAATGTTTTCTATTTGACCTTGGCATTAAAAAAATACTGTGACTTTTTCTTGATTTTTAGCCTCATGCAGTGGAAAGTTATCATGTCATTTCCCCTCTGCTGCCCCACAGTAATAAAATAATTTCTCTTTAGGGTAAGCAGCTGATTTAGGGAAACTCATGTGAAAAGAGCTGTGTTGCAAATCAGATTTGTCAGCTAGTAGCAGACAAGTAACTATTATTAGCTGTTACAGCAGGCAAGATATAAATGTCATTTTTTTTCCGAAAGGTGAAGTTAAACTTTTCAGTTTCACTAGAGAAGATTTCTGTCACAGTTTTAAACTGTGCTATATGTGGAAGCTACCCCTCTACCATCTGTCAAAGCAAGTGATATTTTGGGGCCACATTGTAACCCAGATGATGACTAGCTCACAACCTTGACCAAAATAGTTTCTGTGAATGAATTACGTATGCACTTGGGGTCTAAATTCAGCTCACTGACTTGTAGGTCAGCACCTCTGGAAGAGCTCTGAGGGGCTTAAAAAAGACAGGAACATGCTTAATAATGTAGAACATTTTGCATGGAGATTAATGGAACCTAAACCTGAACATACTGATAGTTACCTACCATTCCTGCTGCCTAACAAAATCAAATGGGGACAATATTCTCTCCAATATTTTTAGCCCACCTTGCACAAAGAGGTGGTGTAAATTGTTAAACCTATTAATCCTTTTAGTACTGAAAATCCCAACTTTTGACACTAATTTAATTTTTAAAAGCCATATTTAATGGTTTTGACAGATGAGGCTTTACAAATATGAGAACAGAAAATTATTGGTCCAAATCTTCCATTATACATATGATTTTGCCAAAATGTATCACTGCTACAAATGCAATATAAAGCTTTGATATCCTGGGTTACTGTGGAAAGGTGGAGGAGACAAAGCAGTTTTTTTCTGCAGACTGGGGAAACAGTTTGCTGCAATTTGAAAAGCATCACACAGAATTCAAGAAAGGTCTAAAAGCAGGTCAGGCCATATCTGAGGCAAAGTGGGGAATGCTGGCAACGCAGAGTAGAGACAGATGATTTCTTTTTGCCTGTACTCTGCGCTGCTGATGTGCAATAACTGCAGGAAGATTGCTCTCTGATACACATTTCTGTGGCATCTATTTCACCCTTAAATAAACAGCACTAAATTTTCTGAGAGCTGGTTGATCACAGATAAACTCTTCAGTGCTCATATGAGAGCCATAGGGCAACTCCCAACCCTGTGTTAGGTATCCTAAGATCTGGTGGCAGGATAAGGGGACTGTGACTGTAAATTCAAGTGTGGATGCTGAGGACCACAGTTCCTCACCTGAACAAAATTCAGATTTGCACTTCTGAGACCTTAGCAGAATACCTTAAGGGATCTTATGAGGGTCAAAGCCCTAGTAAATGACCAGCACAGGAACTATGAAGGTGTCTAAAATGATTAAGAGTCTATTCCATTTTAAAAAGACTCTGTTGACCATTAATTCTCAGAACAAGAATTCCAGATTTCAAAACAGGTGCACCATAGTTCTTTTGTGTCTTACAAATGATACTGATTTAGGAACACACAGTAATAAGAAATATTTTAAATATGAAGTTATATTCTTCAGTGCTTACATATCAAAGTATATTTTCACCTTCCTTAAGCTTATTTCACGGTTATTTCAACAGCACAGCTGAAAATAACTGAATCTTGAAGCTATAATCTCATTCTAAAAATATATAGTATTTCACCTGTGCAAAAGTGAGGGAAGAAAATTGGAAAAAAAAACCCTATCCACGATTTTAAGACCAGCTGTTGCCAAGCAACTCTGCTGAGGATGATGGGATTTCTCTGACACAGAGGCCAAAGAGATCTGGTTGGTTTTGGCACTCATACCCTCACAGTACCATTAGATAAAGTTCTGGACTCCAAAAGTTTTTTATTTTATTTTTCACAAATTGTTCTTTGCTGTGGTCCATTCTTTGTGGGACTTGCTTTTCAATGCCATTCTGGTAGCAAAACAACACAACACAACATCACTTAAACGATATTCATTCCATATGAGTTTTCTGGCTTCCACTATGGTTCTGTACTGTAGTTGTTTTGGAGCATGTAACCAATCTCTTCCCAAAAGTGCAGCTGAGCCAAGATGATTAAACATATTAGACTGTAGCCAAACAAGCTCAAATTCAGGCAGTTCCATTCCTAAAATAGGCCCAAGCCCATGCCCCCAAAACCATCACATTACAGCAGCTGTCCTCCCACTATTCTACATCTCAGTGTCTTCAGAATCCTGAAGAGTGTTCTTCTGTAAGTGCAGCTTATAAAATCCCACCTCTGGCTGGAAATCACAGCAAGCTCTGTGTGGTGTCCTTGCTTTGCTACATCTTATGAGTAGGTTCTCTGCCATTGAATTCTCCCTCTCCATGTAAGTTTATCAATGCACTTAGGGGATTTCTCTGGGAAAGACAAGGGACAAAGTGACAATTTATGGCTTATTTATAATTATAACAATATGTTCAAATTTAACCAGCATTATTTTTTTATGTAAGTGGGAGTGAGGGGGAAGTTCTTGAGAAGTCTTGAGATTATTCAACCTCTCCCTTTTTTACAAACTACTGTAGAAATAGATGAGTAAAATTTAGATTAAGCTTTTGTCTAAGGGAAAAAAAACCCTGCAAACAGGAAAAAAACCCAAACACCAAAACATATGACGAATTTTACTTCCTCTCAGCCAACTTAGAATAAAATTTTGATCCAAGACCATAACACATATATGAATTTTTACATTATATACACTGAAGCCCAAGTTTTAGCTTGAATCCTTCCAAAGTTTGCCCACACTTTCAAACCATTCTGTTTGAAAATCCTGGCAAATCTGGGCCAGGCTTCTGCTCCCTTTAGGAAAGTGTTTAACACTGTCTCTCCGTAGAAAACATGGTGTCTAAACACTATTTTGTGTAACAGAGTTAGGGTGAACGTAAATGGCACACCTAACAGAGGCGCTTCGTTAGTATTTTTTCCCAGATGTAAGGCATCATAGCCATTATTAGTACTACTTTCAGGTTTTTCCCTCTCCAGTCCTTCCTACTCTATGATTAGTTGAGAAGCAGTTAAACTGTGGTAAGACAGAAGGACTGGTACTGAACTGACAGCTAAGGGTGTCCATACAGACAAAAAGATATCAATATATATTCACATAGAAATCTTCAATTATTTATAAAAACAGTATTTATTGATGGCAAATGTAAATGTAAAACAAGGGGGGGGGAATATGGAGATGATGACAACTGTAATAGCTAGTTTCAGTTTTTTTTCAGATTTGTAAGTCAGCTTCAACTGAAATATGTCTGAGGCTCTTGGCTCAATGCAGATATTTAACAGTATTTAGCAAACTGGTGTCAGACTTCCACTGAAACCAATTTCGGCACGTTTTTATTGCAACAATGTAATCAAAACTACGCCACTGGTTTATGACAGCCAAATTATCTGCAGTTTGAAGAAAAGCCAGATTTCACAATATAGCTCATAAGAACAAGATCAAAGAATAATCAGCTTTTTAAGAGTCTTTTCCCCAGTAAGCTGAAATATTGGGCATTCTCATACGCCTGTTCTAGCAGCAATACAACTGCTCCTTAGATAGGTTGATGCTTATGTTGCAGTTAGTTTTGCCACACTTCTAATTGCACACTAACTATATTTGTAATAAAACATTTTCCCTCTACTGAGCTGCAGTTATCACTCACAAGGTAGTAAACAGAAACACTGTTCACAGTGGGAATTGAAGATATAAACTATTTTATTTTTATTTTTTTTGTCCTTCTTCTCATCAGGTTTAGTTCCCTTCTCTGTGGATATCTTTTTCTTCTCTCAGTTTGAATTTGGGCTATATTTACTCCTTTCCCTTCCTAGATCATTCAGCTGGTTTATTTCTAGTTCAGTCACCTCTCCAGGTATTTGTGTAGCCCTTTCATACTTATGTGCTCAGTTTTACCCACTGCTACTTTTTAGTCTATCTCTCGCCTCATTTAATTTCCTTCCATTTTGCTGCTTTTCCAGTTCCAAGTTTTGCTCAGTTATTTGTATTCTGATTCCAGTGGAATGCAATTAACTTCTTTTCTTGCTCAGCCCCAGCTACTTGAGAGTAAACTAAAATGGGTAGGTTTTGAAATTGCAAAGGAATGTCTTATCCATTATTAATGAACTAAAATGGGAAAAGGAAATGAATACTATAGGCTGAACTATTAGAAGGGAATAGTCCTAGTGGACTCAATGGATAGTAAAGAGGAACAAATGCATAGACTGGGAATGGGAGATAGAATAAATTAAATTACAAAAAATGAAATAAAAGGACCAAGTAAGAGAAAGGAAATTATTTAGGGGAACAAAGAGAAATAAGGCAGTAAGCAAAAAACTGCAAGATAAAGTAGAACATGAAAAGAAAGAATAAGCTAGGCGTCATGGGAAGCACTTGAAAAGTACCAAAGAGAAAATTAACCGGATTCAGGCAAAATAAAAGTCCAAATATAAACTAATGCATGATTAATGGAAAGATACTAACATGAAAACAATTATAGGATTAGATTCTACTTACATGCTCATGATGCAAATAGACAAAAAGAAACAGAACTGATTTATTTTTACAGCTTTGCTGATTTGAGTGCTGATAATCATAAAGCCTGGTGCTTTTTCAGTCACTGTTGTGAGGTACTCAGGGGGCAACACTCCATTGCCTGGTCATACTGGGTTCTGCAACAGTGGCTAAGTGGGCTTACTTGAATATTTGGCAAGAAGACAATCCTCATTTTCCCTACACCTTTGTTACCTCAAATGGAGATTATTGCAATGCTTTCTACATGGGGCACCCCTTCAAACCACTTACAATTTGTAGATGGAGTAGAACATTCCAGCCCACTTCTTTAGCAGCATTTCATGCAGAGAGTAGTTTGTTCTGACCTTTTAAACAAATTTTAAGTGGTTTGGTACTCATCTAGGCAAGAAACAGCCTGTCTCTTTTCATGTCTCCTGCACAGCTGAAGTCACCTGAGGTACTTCAGCTAAAAGCCCCTTCTTGGTAATAAATGAACAGGAGGAGGCTGATGGCAAAGTGTTGTCAGTGTGAAGTCCTTGACTTTGAACCAAGTTTTATTATTTTTTTGCTGGGATCTCTCAAAAACTAGATCTGACCACATCCAGAAGTACTAAATGTCCAGGGAAATATAGGGAGACAGAAAAGATCAGTTAGGCAGTAACGATGAACTGTTGGGACACTGCTAGTCTGAAGGGGAAAGAAAAAAGAAGCACAGGCATGGAAGAGGAGGGAGAATTAGCTGATACTAGAATTTGAATGTTAATGGTGGGTCCTACTCTACTGAAAGCAAAAGAATAGCTTGAATGTAAACTGGAGGCAGAGAACCATCTTGCATCTGATGAATTTGACCTTGACAGATAATTTTTCAAATTTGCAGCAGTTTCAGACAATGTTTTATCAGATCTGTATATAAACTAAAACAACATTATCCTGAAAATAGTAAATATTCACCATATACAAAGAAAAGGAATTACATTATATATTGCTGATTCTTCTACATTACCTTTCTAAGCTTTATATTTCCTTCTCAGAGACTAGAAACCATTTCAAAAATTGATTCTGAGGCAATGGTTATTGTTCAGTTATTTATTTTTTCCCAGTGCCTGGGAGGTGGAAGGACTGACTGAAGGTTTTTATTGTTCAGTGAGACCTTAGCACGTGAGAAGAGCAGGATTCTGCATGCATGATGATAACATGTCAAGCAGTGGCTGTCAATGGAAGGAAGAAGTAAAGGCAGCCCAAGCTTAGGTGATCACCCCATGACAAAGGAGCACACAGAGAGGGAACAGACATCTTGTTGATGTCCCTGTGGAATGAAGGCAGAGAAATGTTCTTGACAGTGGCAACCACGGGATTTCTCTCTCTGTCAGTGAAAGTAAAGCACAACTGACAATCTCAGCCTGGAGTACGGCATCAAGAAAGGGAATAGCACTGCAGGGTAAATGAGCCATGGGAAGAAGTGCAGTCCAGAGACTGAAAACGAAATTTTTAGAGTTTTAATTTAAAACAAAATATTATTATTAAGCACCCTTAAAATAAAACAGAAAAAAAAAAAGAAAAAAAAGAAATAAAAGGAAAAAAGAAAAAAAATATAAGAAAATAAAAGGAAAAAGGAGTAAAGAAAAAAAAAGAATAAATAAGAAGAAAAAAGAAAAGGGAAATGAAAAAAGAAAAGGAAAATGAAAAAAGAAAAGGAAAAGGGCCAGAGAAGGAAAAAGAAAAAAGAAAGGGAAAAGGAAAAGATAAAAAACCTAGCCCAAATTATGTTTTTCTATATGGTAGATCAGAGGAAAAGTGCATGAGATGACATATGCCAGTTTTATTTTCAGGATGTTAGAATGAAATACAAGTATTTTCATTTTTATGTTCATTATACAATAGTGATTTTTTAAATAACTTTTTCATATTTTGCAGACCTGCTGGAGAAGCCAATGTGAAATACCCTTTATTGCTTTTTTACCCATTTCTTTACAATTGCTTAGTACCAGCATCAGCTACAACGGCAATACTTCTGGCATCATACAATTAGTTGTTGTGACCATCATGTCACTAGCAGGGCTCAAACTATTTGCTTATTTGTACAAATGAAACACATTTGTTTAGACAGACTGTTTTAACAGAGATTATGTTAAAAGACATTGAGAATTTTATATTTATTGATTAAGTATCAGAAAGTTCTCAGGTAAAGTATTACTTTGAAAATACAAGCACCATAATACAAACTCCACCTCCCCTGCTGAGTCACAGTTTTAAGCAGAAACTGAATCAATTAAAAAAAATAAAAAATCTTAGAAATTCTTTGCTAGTTTGAAATATCTCTGCTCCTCAAGGATGAAGAGATCAAGATGCACATTTGACTAAGGCAGAGTTGGCTTATCAGTCCCGGTTCATTATCAAATATAACTTACTTCTTAGTTTATGTATAGTTTTTGTGATTTTGAGAATATTGATTTATCAGAAAAGCTGGAAAGAGCAGAAACAGTAGAGCTGACTTGTCCTGCATGGACAACACCACCAGAGCTTAATATTTTGTTATCAGTATTACACAAAAACCCTTTTTTGCTCTTTCTATGAAAGTGCATTCCTCAGACAAAGGAAGTTTAAAAATATATTAATATAATGCAATGGCAATTTTGAAGGAAATAATTTAAACTAAATTTTGGTCTGAGTCCAGGTAGCATACAAATCTCTATATTATGTGCTGTCTTTTGTTATATTGTTCTTGATAATTTTTTTTCTCAATTACATTGCTCTCCGTTTCATTCCGTGTATGAGATATGTGCACCTAATGACCATAAAGCAGGGTTCTACACTGTTCCATTCATATTAGCTCTTCACAGCTGTTAATTCATTTTCACAACACCTCTCTGACATGAAGACAATCTGTTAGCTGTTTTCATTAGGACAAATGTTTAAACAGTCTATAAAAATCCAAGGATTTTTAGATGCTATAATTGCTGTTACAAACAATACAAAAAATAATCAGTAAGAAATTTAAAGGAAAATACAGAACAAGATGAAAAAGGTTTTAATCATTCATAACACAGAAATGTGATTTTTCCCCAGTGCTCATATGTTTTCTGTAGCGATAGGGTGTCATAAACAACTATATTAGAGTCATTGATGCAAGCTCCCTTGCTCCTGCAGGAAGATTTATCATGAAGACTGAATGCTGAAGTCCAAAGAATATTTATTCTGTACTCAGGCTATGGAAGAGGTTCAGCTCATGTTTAGTTCCACCAGGCTAGAAAATGCCTCTACATGTAGTTGCTGTAGGTATATTACTACAACAAGCAAATACTAGTCCAAATGCTGAAACAATGAGCACCAGTGTTATCATGATAGGATGGTGGAAATAAAAAACTGTGTGCTTTCATCTAAGACTTTTCATCTCCTTTGTGTCCCCAGTCTCCAAAATTACTCATTAGTTTAAGCAAACAAGATTAAATCACAAACTCCATTTCTCTTAGCCTTCTACTTTATAATGACTTCAGGCATATGAAAACCCAAAAGCTTCAAAACACTAACCCGAAGATATTATTTAGGAACACTATGTGTACTTGATATGCACCAATTTGAAGAAGTTAAAGTTCAAAACACTTGCACAGTTGGAGTCTGTTTATATAAATAATAAAATTTCCTACCTCATAATGAAATCCAGATACTACTGTTTCCAAGAAAAATACCCTAAACATTTCAAAATCTCGCCTATTAAAAAAAAAAAAATAAAATTAAACCAACTAAAGCAAAGCTCTTGGTTTGTGAACATCACTTCAGTCAGATTCTATGAATGCATTATAATACGGATTACTGAGGAATGATATTGCCAAAGCAAGCTGCTTTTTGTTGTTTTACTTCATTTGACATGGAAAACTATTGCCTACAGATGGGTCTTCCTTTCAGTATTCTGTTCTGTCACATGAACAGAATTACTTGAACAAAGGTGGAACTCCAACCTGAGATTTGCTGGTGTGCCATATTCAACCCCAAGAAACCATATTAGATTCAAAGCAAAAGGCTGAAATTCTTTTTATTACTGCAGAGCATTAAACAGTCCACAGAGAAAGCATGAACACAAGGTGTAAGAAGTAGCAATACAGGGGAACAAAAAATCCCACTTCCAAGCATCCTCATTCATTTGATCAAGTGCACATTCATGTTCACCTTGCACGGGTGAAATACCATTTCCTTATGTGTCAGTGGTGTGGAGGGAAGTCTTTGACAGCAGAGACAAAATACCAGAGCAGTGACAAAGTGTTTCAGGCAAGCAGGAAAAACAAAACCTGTTCCAGCAAATATGTTAGCAGATCAATACATCTCCCAACAATGCCCTGCACTGCCACCCAGCCCTAAAGTTAAAGAATACCAATTGAAATGCTGAATAGCCTTTCTGCCTTCAAAAATTCAATGGCTGCTCAAAATCCTGAATGTGTTCTGTAAGAGCTTCATGTAGCCTTTCAGTTACAAAAGAAAAGGAAAACATGGGAAATCATATTGTCTTTTATAAGAAGATACAGAAAATCTATCTAAAGGCCAAAATATACAGTAAGCTGGTGTTTTGTGAAAACAGAGTATTTATTTAATAGTATTTATTTTCTCATTTATTTTCAAGTGACTGTTTATTCTTTTGTTTCTGGACTACTGCAAATACAGTGAAGCTAAGGAGCCAAGGTTTCTACAGTGCTTCAGTACTCAGTGAGGTTCCCTGACTCTATGCACAGTAAAGAGTAAAGATGTGCTCCATTCTTTTCATCATTCCCTTTATAAAGTAGTAAAAATCACTGCATTTTAGATTGATTAACAGGGTTCAAAAATCTTATTTTTAGAGAAAAACAGATGAGAAAATTCTCCTCTACAAGAAGGAATCTTGTAGAGGAATCTACAAGAATCTTTTTTTTCCCCTGAAGATTAGACTTAAATGTCCACGGGTTAAGAGCACATAATGCTTTTGTAGTCCTTTCTATGGCATAGCAGATGTGTTTTGCTGAATGACTCCAGCTTCTGTTTAATGCATCAATTGCACATGACTACTTATTCTGATTTCCAAGAATTTTTTCTCCACAGCAGAGGGAATGGTTTTATTTAATTTATTTTTTTCCCTCCTTTTTTTTTTTTTTTTTTTTTTTTTTTTTTTTACCAGTAGCCTTTCTGCATTAAACTACACCAAAGAATGTAGGCAGTGGAGAGAAAAAAAGAAAAGGTTAGTGTAGCTGCTGTGACAAAAAGGATGGGTTTCAGTCAGAGGGTAAGTGGATTTAATAATTTTGAAACTGTTTGTTGAGTGCTCTTGTCTCTAGTATTTTAAGAAAGTTGACAAATCCCTAAACTCTGCACACATTTTTCCCACAATTAGGCACTGAAAACTCAGCTAACATCTAAGATGAGTGGTTATATGAACACAGCCAGCATGTGTCTATTGTGTACAGCAACAGAGGTGCCTTACAGGAATGAAAAGAGTGGAGGCAAGCAGGAAAAGATAGTTAAAAAAAAAAGAGGCGGGAGGCATTTTCCCTTTTCTGTGGAATTAAAACTCAAGGATTTTTCAATTGTGATTGAAATTGTAAGCTAATTCTGTGTCTTTAATATCAACTACTAACATAACAACACTTCTTTCCTTGTGAGGCCAGTAATTTCTGTGAATTCTGAAAGCTGTTTAACTCTGTAAGTACTACATCTCTCCAGTCTGGGTTATCACAAGATAATTTAACTCAGCTTTCTAAAGACTTTGAAAGCACCCTTACTTTTATTTTCCATTGTTTTGATAGAAAGCTTTGTTCCTCCTACTATTTTTGTGGTGAATTTTTTAGGGCACCTATTCTATCTCTTAGCTCTTTGGTTAATATGAGTATAGTCTTTTTCTTACCTGCTGGTCTGAATTAAACACCAGATTCCAATGAAATACTAATGATCTGAAGAGGATTTGTGATCAAGACACAACAGGGGGAACATTCCATGGTAGGCTGAGAGCTCTTGAAAAGAGTGTCATACCAACATCCCTGTGAGTCCAGGGAGACTTATGAATGCTTTGAATTATAAAAAAATTATAATTGTTTCTCCCTGGTAATGTAGTAGCAATTAAAAACCATTAGGATTTATAAAATGCAGCTTTACCTGGCAATCAACTTCATGTTGCTGTCATCATCAAACCAGTGTAATCTGAAAATCAATCTCAACACAAAATTTTTCCTTCTCTTCAGACACATGGGTAAGGTCCTGTTAATAACAGCACCCCGAAGAATTTGCCCCAGTAATAGAAGGTCTTTTACCAAAGTTTTGATTTCAAATATAAATTACATATATTAAAGATGTGCTTTCCCAGGTAGATAGGTTTTTATTAGTGATGGTCTAAACAGTGTTCAAACAGAGCATATGGATATGATGTGTAAGGGAAAAAAAACCCAAAATATCTCTAAAAGTTACTTTCACAAACTGCCACTTCTGGTGAGACATAAGAAAATACAGGTGGAGAAGCTAAAGGGAGAGTTGATACATTTTGCCAGGGAACTTAGAGATGTACCTTGTGGAGACAGATGTTTAAATCTCACTGAGTAGCAAATATCCAAGGTATTTCTGCAAAGCTTGAGCTTTGCTCGCAGCTCAGTTATCTGCTTAGGTGACAAATCAACAAACCTTTAAGAAAGCTCCTGCCCTTCAGGTAGTGCTCTGGACCTGCTGTTACAGTGTGAAAAGAAATCTTTGGAAACATGGAACGTGGCATGCAGAAAGGTAGCATTTCAGTACTTGCACAAATATTCAGTATTATGTGATTTAGCATATATTTTCAGTCTCAACTCTTTCCATGAATAAACATATAACACTTTAAAAAAATATAGTGTCAGGACACTGGCTACGTTATTCACATTTTGGGGATGACTTTTTTTGCCAATGTCTTCATACTGGATTTTCACCTTGTCATATGAAGAAAATTGTATTCTATCCACAACACAAAAAAATGACACAATGAGTATACTTCACAGTGATATCTTTACAACATGGTTAGCCAGTAACCCAAATTATCCCTGGATATCTCATTCTGAAAAGGAAATTAGACATTCATAGATTCATATAGATTGGAAAAGACTTTTAAGATCATTGAGACCAACCATTAACCCAGCACTGTGAAGTCCACCATTAAACCATATCCCCAAATGCCACATCTACAAATCTTTTAAATACCTCCAGGGATGGTGTCTCCACCACTTCTCTTGGCAGCCTGTTTCAGTGCTTGAGAGCTCTTTCAATGAAGGAATTTCTTCCTAGTGTACAATCTAAACCTCTCCTGGCACAATTTGATCCCATTTACTCTTGTACTGTCACTTGTTACCTGGCAGAAAAGACCAACACCCACCTGTCTACAACCCCTTTTCAGGCAGTTGTGGAGAGATAAGGTCCCCTCTGAGCCTCCTTTTACCCAGGCTAAACAACCCCAGCTTCCTCAGCTGCTCTTCACAGGACTTGTACTCCAGATGCTTCGTAAGCTCCATTGCCCTTCTCTGGACTTGACTGAGCACCTCAGTGTAGTGAAGGACTCAAAACAACACAGGATTTGAGGTGTAGCCTCACCAGTGCCAGGAGGTTCCTAAGTAATGATAATTATTGGATTTAATGAGTGACTTAAGTGATGAAAGTACTGCAAAAGAAAAAATTCCTATGTAAAGCTATAAAATACAGTCCATAAAGGTAAAATATTTTTTTATAATTCTCAAAGAGAAGCACAAGGAAGTTACAGGAAAAAATGTGCTTGGTTACCTTAACAAGTAAACATCAAGAAATCAAGTAAGTGTCAAATATCAAATGAAGTTCATATACTTTAATTATGTCACTTGCAGTATTTTTAAATGGAGCTAAAGCAAAAATCTTTATTTCCAATTTTGTCAAAAGCTTTTAAAACATCTGTTACATTGTAGGAGAAAATTTTGACTCTAACCTCTATGGAATAAATAGAAATGCTAGGTTTTTCATCAGTTGAGGGAAAACAGTCTCCAAATATGAGAATTTGAGTCTGGTTTTGCTGACTCACAGGATAAAATCCACCTGTAAAAATTGGTGAATTCCTTCTTCAGGGCCTATCTTGTGGCTCTTAAAGAGGCAAATCTCCTGCTTCCCATCTCTAAGAGAGGTATTACACTAAGCAGTCTGGTCATCTGCCCTCAAGAAACAGGACAATTATTTATTTAGAAACAACCAGTAAGATAAGGCTGTATTTTACATCTTTCACAAAATGTAGGAGGGACTTGGGAGAAGCTAAATAAAAACCCATTTGTGACGTCTTCAGGTTCACAGAAGAAGTCCATCCTATCCCTCCCAACCATACAACACATGATTGCCTCCACAAACTACTGAGTTTCTGTCTCATGTTCTTTTTGCAGAAGAACCACACTGCATGAGAAGTGCAGAACCTCCTTTTGTCTCCTCCTTTTGCACTTTCCACTGCCTGTCATTAATGGCTTCAGACAACGGGCCTGATAAAGAATTTAACTTTTTTCCTGCTCTTAAACTGTGCAAATGAGAGCCTGTATGTCCCAGACAATCACTGGAAGGCAGAGGCACAGAGTTTACAGATACAGTGATGTACTGCCTTAATTCTACCCATCAGAGTATAAGCTGATGCTAAAACAATTGGTCACTAAAAAAAAGAGAAAAACATCCAAACAAGATAATGAACATTCCTGTAAATAGCATGAGAAACAACATAAATCCATGTTTTCTGACAAAAATAATCCATCTCTATTGATCCTTTAACCTAATTTTCTCTGACTAAGATTCAATTTCCAAACTCATCAAAGCACAGCGTTCTCTGATGTTATTAGATCTTGTTCAGTCCCTCACAGACTTAAGGTGCTTTACTCCCAATATATGCGTATTTTAACTTCCTAGACTTTTCAACAATGGCTTAAATATAGACAGCAGACTAACTGAGATCTGTTTTGCTGGGTATTACATATAGATAAGACTTGGAAATGGTGGTAAAATTAAACAAAAGATGTTCCTATTAATATAAAACCCAAAAGCTTGGATACTCAGCTGCTCTATCTATGAGTTTATTCCAAATTTGGACAGCTGCTTACAAGTACCATCTTTTATGCAGAATTTGTTCTCACTTTCTAATGCTACGAGTAGCTCACCTATTTATACCAGTAAAGGTCTTTTACGAACAAGGGAAACATTAAAGCCTTGGATTCAGCAGGGGTTCATACAATCCTGAAGATAACAGGTTAGTCTGTACTAGCCCCCTGGAACTGCAGGTCATGTACCCATTCTGGGACACAGAGCACGGACTGTGGTGTGCTCAAAGGAGGCAGTGGAAATGGAACAGCTGCAGAGCTGCACAGCAGCCAGTAGTATCCATATATTTTGCTGGAAAAGGACAAGACAGGAGGAAAATAACAGGTATATAGAGTTCAGAATACATCTAGACAGAAAAAAAACCCAAACAACAAACCAAAAATAAAGCTAACCAACAAAACAGAGTAAATTTTGTATTAGAAGACTTAATATTTGGGAGTTTGAAAGGGAGTTAAACAGATTCTGGAGGTGGGTTGGAGTAATATTGATGGTGATACTGTTCTGAAACTGACTTTCAGACCACTTTATACAGTGCTTTCATAAATGAGATTGGCACAGAGAAATTGCTGTTGACACACTGCTAAGAGCTAATGTCAGAACTCAGTAGACTCAGAACAACAGACAGGAAGAGCAAGAAAACAGTGAGCACCAGAAAGATGAAAAGAAGCGTAGTTAAGTAGGAAATTTATCAGTTAGAAATTATGATGAAAGAAAATTATCTGCTACTTATATTTCAGAAATCCACCAATTGTGCCACCAATGTCACAACAATGACAAAAACAGGAAACCAAGATACTTTCAGATACTGTGCAAAGTTTTGGTTATGTTATTGAAAAAATCCCAAATCTTATCTGCAATTGGATGGCATAAAAAAGCAACCTGAGTGAGATAAAAGGAACTATGGCAAGGAGCCTGCAAGAGTTGCTCATCTTAGCACAGAAAAATACAAACTGATTTAAGGTTATTCACCTTAAAGGCAATAAAATGTAAATACCCAAGAAAAGAACTGCTAAAAAAGCAATGTTAACAGGAACAAGCTTTCTACAGATATATTGAAGTAGATTCACATAAAAATTTCTAATAATCCAAAGGATGAAGCCCTATAGCCATGCTTCAAGTAGCAATGAAGAGGTAAGAAATTCTTAAATGATTTGATAAACTTATGAAGGCTGAATTTGACATTATTGGATTCAGTGACCATGGAGATACATTTCTGCTGTGTCATGACAGTAAATTCTGTAGGGTCACTTTAAAAGTCCAAGAATTTCAGATCTGTAATACCTGTAAAAACAGAACAACTTATGTGGAGGAAGTGTGGAGGAAAAATAGCTTCTTTTTAAAGTTTTCTTTTTGTTTCAAAATATAAATTATGACATACAGTATTTTTCAGCTAATTCATAAATTTTACAAATCAGAATAATTGTGCACTAATTCAAACAAGAAAAAATGAAACCAAAACTTCAGAATGAGTGACCTAAATGTGAGAGGACTTTTGAAATACAATCTCTCTTGTTCAGACCAGAGGAAGCATTGTAGCAGACCAGTGTACAAGCATTTAAATGTACCAACAAACACTCAGGATGCTATGTTGCTAATTATTCTCTTGGTTAACAAATTTGAAAGCAAATACAATGAACAAAAAGATAAATAAGCAGGAAACATCGATATGTATATTTCTATTTTCTTGAAAAAAAAAAAAAATAAAGTCTGTAAGTGCTGTTGACAGGGTCATGGGAAGAAGAAGACCTGTTCTATTTGCTTCGCAAATAAAGCAGAAAATCTGTATTCCAAGCACCTCAGACCAGCATTTTTATAAATTTTAAATTCAAGAGAGCAATAGATTAAAAATAAATGGGGTGTGTGGTCAGATATAAAGAATAAAAAAGGAAAAAAAAAATTAAACTTTGTTGTTAAAGGAAGGATCTTGTCCAAAATGAGAGTAAACAAACTCAGTCTTGGCATAACTTCAGTAAAAATAGAACATGTTCAACAGCTTTCTAAGCCCAAGCCACTGATTGGTTAACACAGTTCTGTTTTTTCCCCTGTAAAAACATTTACATACATCCATAACAAGCCCCAGGTGAGTGGTATAATTAAACTTGAATTGTATTCTGTGCTCAGAAAAAGGCATTTGACTCACATTAAATAGCCTTCAATCTGAATTTGCCTGAAAAAGTGAGTGAAAAGTGAGTGAATGCAACAATTTGTCACTGCAACAAGCTTTAGACAAAACATTTGATATATTTGATTTCTGAAATTTCATAAAACTCTGATGATGCTATTTCATGTATTCAGACTCCAGGGTCTGGAGCGGTCATTCCAATGTGAGGTTTTCCTCAGTTTTCTGAATTTCTATGATCCAAACTAAAAAAAAAAAAAAAAAAAAAATTAAAAAAAATTCTAAGCACGTTTTTATTGCCAGCTACACAAAACTATAGAGCAGGTGATTGAAGGGCTGTTTCACCTCCCCGATAGTCCCTAAGAGTCTTGACAGGAACAGAGCAAAGGCCTAAAGATGTGGTGGTCTGATCTGCCGCCACCTCAGGACCATGTCAGCTGAAGGTGTGCTGGCATTAAATAAAAGGGTTGGTGGAGTAGTCTGAAAAGCAAAAGGGTTTTAATGACAAAAATAACAAACAGTAAAAGACAAACGACAATCTGGGACATGTCCAAACACCCTAAAATGGGGTATGTAGGCTATATTTATAGAGTAGGGTCACGGGTGGAACCTGAGGGTGAGGGTCCAATGGGAAATGGGGATTAGGAATATGCAAAATTCTGCACCAAAGGACAACCAATCAGGGGGAAGAACTGGGGAACCTTCCAGAACTACAACCTTCTATGTACAGAGCTATTTACATGCCACTTTCCCAGGGGGCAATGGTGGCAGGGTACTCCTCACCCTAACTTAACGCTGGCCTACAGACCTGACTCCCATGGTTATAGGTTGATATTTATGGTCTTATTGACCCCAGCATAAAGAGGTGCTAAGTGTTGTTGATTAGGCTACTGATTTTATTTCAGTGTTAATCATGGAGTTTTGCATGTTGAAGTCCCTTCCTCATCACATAAAAAGCTATGGCAACTGCTGCAGTGATTATGCTACACCCCCTGGGTATTTTAAATTTACCTTAGAAAAAATAAGTGCTTGGAAGTAGTCCTTAAGTGCAATTGATTGTTCTGCCAGTTATGCCCATACTCTCTGAAAAGAAAAAGAAAAAGAAAAGAAGTAACCTACACAACTTTTTTTAACTCAGCTGTTTTCATGTTTATAACTAGAGTTTAAATTATTTTCCTAGACCTATTTATAATCACACTCAGCGTTTCAATGCACCTTTAGAAAGCAAATCTTGACAGCACAAGTGTTGTATGATCCAACATATTAAAATCATCATTATTTCAGTAAAACAATCTAATAGAAGTGTAATTAAAGAAATCAAGCATCATGATAAAAATCAGAACAGAACATAATCCGATTAGGCCTTATCACAACCTCCTCATTTTAAAACCCTCTTAATTTCAACAGCAAATCTTCACCTCTTGTTCCTGACAAGCACACAATGAATTTTCATACTTGGACCTTGCAACTTGCCCTCTAGGAAAGAATCCATGCCTTTTCTCTGCTAAGTTACAGAATTTAAGTAGGCATAAAATGACATCTCACTGCCTATGCTGTTGTCAGCTACTCTCCCCAGCACTGAGAGCCTTACTAGCTCTCAGGCAGTAAGATCCAAGAGATGGTCAGGAAAAGGTCTGGCTAAGCCTAAGCTCCAAGGGCTGTTAGTGCTGCTGAGGTGACCTTTGAGCGGATTCTCAATGTGTTGGGGAATATGTAAGGAGAGAACAACTCAACTTTTACCAAAGACAAGGTCAGATCCCTGAATCTGGAGGAAATATATTTTAATTAAAGCACAGAATGTGTAAAATCTTTGTTGCCCAAACTGAACAAGCCTGAAGAGCTGTTAAATGAGATTGTTGTAAGTCTGGGGGACAATAATTGCAAAAATGGACTATTAAAAAATAACTGATGACAAAACAAATTTGAATGAAGGTAAAAACTTTAATAGCTGCAGACTTACTTTTGAAAGTGTAAAAGCACAAGTATTCCCTTCTTACAAAACCCTGTCTCTTGAAATATTCAACTTTGAAAGCCTGCAGAACACCTATTATATTAAAAAAAATTATAATCAACCCAGGTTTCAATAAAAATATTGCAGTGAATTTCATAATGTGAAAATAACACCCTAACTTTAAGGTTTTGTGCAACCTATTAAAGATAAATTTTACAATATCATCCTTGTAATGAGATTATTTGACTAGATCATCTTTGTGTAATAATATATTCAATGTACCTCTTTGAAATATAAATCAATTATTTTCAACCTAGTACTAGCCAGAAGCTGTGCTTCTAACTAACAAATGAACTAGAGGATTCCTCTGTTACTGCTAATTAAAAAACTGATTGCCAATGTTAAAAACTGAGAGCAGCCATTGCATGCTATGGCATTGCTACAAGGATAAGGCAGCTGAGTTCCATATGCCCATGATTATCCAAATTTTCATGTGCTGGAGGTTTTTACTGGCTCCAGCCCTCCTTGTCTCATAAAAGCCTAGTAATATTTCATAAGACTGATACAATGTTACAGATGTAATGGCATCATGGACTAATTCATTTATTTTGTTCTCACGGTATTTTCTGTAACGGTATAAACAATTAGTGCAACTGGTACAACAGCGGACAGAATTATAGTCAACCAGTTACAGAAGGCATGGTAAACAAGATAAATCAGTGAAACTAATTCAATTGTGACAGTGGAGAATGCATCATGAATGCAAAAGAAAGAAGTTGTGTCAGTGGGAATGATGATATTCTGTTTTTCCTCACCACAAAACTTATGTAAAATAAGACCTCCATTTTCCCTGTCATAAAGAAACTGTAGAAAAAATAGAAGTAAAGAGAATGGAAAAAAAACAGCTAGTCCAAACGTTTCAGGAGGCACAATCAACTGAGCAACAGAGATTTTGTGGGAGAGTTAGAGGGGAAAATCTTGGTGTTCCATCAAAAACTGAACAAAAGCCTACCAAAAAGCATCAGTCAGAATCTCTGTACGTCCTGTCTGGTATTCATGAAATTATGATGAGGGCCACTATTAAGGGATTATCCTGGGGTGACTTTATGATACTGGTATCCCCAATCGTCTGGTTTATGTTATATATTAAGTTCTGCACCTTTAAGACTGGCTTTGAGAGCAAGAGAGGGGGTAGAAGAAGCTGCAGTTTGTGTTAAAGAAAAACATCACTCCCACACATCTCGCTCCTGGACTGTGTTGTCTGCAGCACGGACAGACAGCAGGACAGAGCTTCTCTCTGGTTTTTAGTTAGTTTTAGCTAGCTGAGGCAGAGGAGTTCCCTGGACCTTTGTTTTTTTTCTTTTTTCTTGGATCTGTGCAAGCCTGCTCTGGACTGAACACCCAGCCAAACCCCGGGAGCTCACGCCTGTGGCCCACCGGGGCCTGGGCCTCGGCACTTTCCAGCGCTGGAGGGACTGATAAGAAACTGAGTGAGCCGAGCTACACCACATAAAAAAGACTTTTCTTCCTAGATTTGCCATCCCATCGAACAGCAAGAGGTTTTATTATTTAATATTATTCAATTTTCTGTTAAATAAACAGGTTTTTCCAGCTTTCTCTCCAAGGAATTTTTTTTTTTTTTCCTTTCCCGGACCAGTTGGTGGGGAGGGGGCATTTCCCTGGGGAAATCCCCATTTGGAGTTTTCCTCCCTAATTTGCCCTAAACTAGGACAGGGATTCAAGTAATGCAGTGCCTGAGAAGGATTTATCTTAATACAAAAGTCTATATTGGCAGTGCAAAACCCCCACGAGAAGAAGTTGAATGTGCACATACTTGCATAAATATAAGAATGCTTCCTGGTTTCAGACTTACTCTTCCTCTGAAGAAGGCTCCTAAGAGAGCTGTGATGAAATGGAACGTGAACTTTAGAACGTGTCCTGGGGAAATGGTTACACAGAAGATGGAAAAAAGCAGTGTGCAAGACAGATAGCCAGGCTGTGACAGTCGCATGGTCATTAATGTCACCTCTGCCAACACTGATTTTCCATGATATTGCAGAAAAGCAGACTCCTGTTGCTTCCACAAATCCCTCAGTGCTTTTTTGTCCCCCACATGATTCCATGCAACCAGTGGAATATTCATAATCAATGAGCTCTACCTAAAAGCTGCACATAACACAGTTGTGTCTTGTGTCATTTTTATCCAATCTCTTAATGATTTGAAACATTATATTTGTGTTTGCTGGAAACAATAATGCTAGTAATCAAACCATTGCAGCAGTGATGTACATCTTCAATATGCACAGTTGTATTAAATAATGGTGCCTGTTTTACAGGACATATCTCCTATAACCCCTCTATAATCTGGAACCATTGGGTTCATTACAAAAGTCATCTTGATTTTCTAACAGATTTACACACAATTTGAAATATCATTGGTCATATGAAAGAAATCATAAAAAGAAACTGGGAGCACACATTTCGTGAAATACAGATTAATGCTCACTTTACAGTCCATAAACTTTGAAAACACAAATAAAGCTGACTTAGTCCCTTTTGAATAAATCATGTTTTCTTAAAGCTCTTCTGTTTTAATCAGTGCATTGTAATTACTCTCTGTTGCACTTGATTTCTCCTGAAGTATCTACCCTCCATCCCCAAAAATACTCCAAAGTTCATACTTACAACCAAAAGGATCCAAGACCATGCTATTTTGTTCCCAAGTGATCATTACATGCATTTTTAAAATTTCAATAATGCCAGTACTTACACAATTTTCTACTTATTCTATAACTGCAATGCATTAGCAAGTCATAAATAAGTTTCCACTAGGCATGAAAGCAAATCACATATAGGAAATTTTGAGCTTGTATCTTCAGCATGGACAAAAGTGTGAATGTCTGCTCCCTCCCCTGTTTCCTTGACCCAAATTTTTCCTTTGTATTCTCAGAAGGCACTTTCTGCTTTCTTCAGTTTATCAGTGGGAAGCATATGGATGGTAACTTTTTCCTTTTACTAGGTTGGGGTACTTAACAAAGGGTAGCTCATGGGATAGGAAGATTAATGTTAGCATGAGATGTGTACTTCTCTGATATAGAAGTAGTTTAATTAATGAAGGTAGTTCACTTGCTAAACACCAACTTTAACACCTGAGACAAATATTTAAAAGATTTGAAAAACCCAGTTATTTCAATGAAATTCCCCTTCCAAGTGTTAGGTTTCTGGCCAACACCTGTATCTGCATTAAGTCCCCAGATGAAATGCCTACGAAATGTGGTAAAACACTGTGGTTTTCCATAAACTTCTAGAGAAAATTTGCAAGATTTGGATAGAAAATACTAAATGGTGTTAATGCTGAAGACAAACATGATTATAACCTTAGCTGCCTCCTCATCTTATTATAAAACACACAGAGTTACACTATGTTGGGGGGGAGGGAGAAGAAGTAATTCAATATGCATATTTTTTTTTACATATACATTAAAATTTCAAAATAGTTTGAAGATTATAATTGGTGCAAGGTTCACATGGCTTTAACTGCACATGACTTTAAATTACACAATCTACTCAAAGACTTTATTATGGCTTTATGTTGTATTTACAGGATAGCCAGGATACAGGATTACTACTTTCTGTGATCCAAACACACCCCAACATTCACAGCTTCCACATGGCTGCCTTGGGCTAACCTACTCTGCTTATCATCCAGTCGCTCCCTGTTGACTCAGATGTTAGGTCCAGGTTCTTTGTGTTTGTGCTTTCCTGATTTACACAATGATCAATTCCCATCCAAACCTCAAATGATTTAGTTTGTATCCCACTCAGATCCATTTTAACTCCCAGCTCTATTTGCAATTCCTCAGGCTCAGGGAGAATTTTGTTGTTGTTGTTGTTGTTTTTCCTTTATCCTCAGAGTTCAAGCCCCTCATTGCATGACCTTGGAGTCAAGTTTTCCTGTACCAGCACAATTCAGGTTCAGGCAGGGCTTGATTACTGAGAACTGTGACTTAAAAACTTGGGTGATACTCAGGGGTGACAATGCAGACACACCTGAATGGCTCTGCAGGGTCTCTGTCTGGCATGGGGCTAGGACTCAGCCAAAAGCAAGCAGGAGCCTGCCCAGACATTTGCACATCTTTGCTATATTCTAGTCTCCGTGATTTTTGTTTAGATGTAGGGCAATTCCTCAGCTTGTTTTGTGAGTTGATGCCAATCCATGAGAATCTGAAAACTGACAAAGAGTTAATATATATAATATATATAATATATATAATATATATAATATATATAATATATATAATATATATAATATATATAATATAAAATATATAATAAATAATATATAATATTATATATTATATATATTATATATATAATATATATAATACACACAAAGCTAAATTCAAGCTCTTGCTTCTTGCTTGTTCTGAAAATATAATTATTTCCCTGTCCTTTCCAGCTTCTATGAAAATAAATCTCCTGTCTCAAACTTGCCATGGCAAACTCTCTACATTTTCTACTTTAGGTAAGACTGCCTTTCCCAATGTATAACCAGGGCAAGTGGTTTCAGGCTGAGCATCTCCCTACTTCTTCACCGGGAATCTGGGCTCACTTCTTTTTTAACAGGTGAACAATCGACAAAAACAAAACTTCCTGGTTAAATATTACATCTTGGGAAACCATGTATCTGGGGAAACATCAGGCTGTGTCCAAGCTACTGCCTCCTGCCTCTCAATACCACTTATATTCAGGCACGACGTTCTCCCAGCCCAGATATATAACAATACAGGTGGGAACCTCAGAGCTGCATGCATCCAGATTGTTATACAGGCCAGCAGTCTTGTTACATTTTAATGTCCAGCACTACTAATAAATATCTGGATTTGGAAGCACTTCCTAGCTTCTGGATCTGGTTAAAAACCTGGCCTATTCTAAAAATTAATGTGGATGACTGCTCTCCATCTATCAGTCTTTCTGAAGTGCTCTGGTTTCCATTAAATAAAAGCTGGGCATACAGAAACCCTGTAAAAATTCCCTGTGCCGTCCCAGTTCCCCTGCCCTATTCAGATTATGGAAAGAAAGTGTAATGCAGGATACTCACAGGATTTCCCTAGAAGCTAGACACAGACCTTTTGCTTTGTCAAAACTAAGAAACTATTTCTGCAAATAAGGCTTTCACCTGAAATCAAGGTTAAACATTTTGGTTAAATGTATGTTTTTTCTGCTAAAATGAAGCAGAATATGGCATACAGAAATGAATCTCCTCACAAACAGAGTGTGAAGATGATCAAACAAGTGTGGGAACTGATGTAAAACTGATGTAAAAAGCCCAGCTTCTGCAGAAGAACAGAAATTACCACTAAACTTTCACTGGCTTCTTCTGAAAGAACCTGTTAGCTCTTCACTTGCTTATCAGATGAAAAGTACTGCATTGCCTTGATTGCAACTGACCAAGCTCTTAACTTTTGGGAGGAAAGGATGCCCAAGGGAAGAAGAGATATTTGTAGTCCATGTCAATACCTCTTACCAGGCAGTTCACATCACTGGCTTGTTCCTGGCTAGTGAACCTGAAGTGCAGTGTACTTCACCCTAGCTTTAACATCAAAATGCTTAAATGATCTTGTGAGAGAGCTAGATCATGGCTCCATTATGGTTATTACCTAGTGTTAAACATCTGTTCAAATATCCCTTAAAATATTATAAAGCACCATGAATGCTTTGTCAGGTGGAAGAACAGCTAACCTCTCCATCTGGACAGAAGAAGTGGGCATTTAACACACTGTTTTTTCAGAAGTCTCTGGTGGAGACAAGATTTTTGTAGCACTTCCCTCTTGCCAGGTACCATGAGAGGGCACTTTACAGAGTTGTGTGGCCAAGAAGGGAAGATAATCAACATTTCTACAGCATCTTCTACTTTTTAAGTCTTCTTTTGAAACATTTAATTTTTTCTGTCTGTACATTTGTCATGGGATGACTTTACCTTTAAGATAGTTTTGAGAGCTAAGGAAGTTGAAGTTGATGGTGACTGATGGGAGTCTTTTCTCCTGACCAATTATCGGTCATTACTGGGAATTGACAACAGTTTTGACCATTGAAAAGTGGGATCAACTTGTGAACCCTACCTTAAGATGTAAAGCCAGAGCTCTCTTGTTCTCTTTGTTCCCTGGCTGTGAAAGGTAGCAGAGCTCCGGCTGGCCTCCCGTTCCCTGCCCAGCCCATGTGGCCCGGGCGGGGGCTGGGCTGGGCCCAGCGGCTCCCGGCCGGGAGATGGGGCCTGCGGGGCTTGCCCCGGGCTCTGGCCGGGCCAGGCCGGTCCCTGGCTCAGCTGCAGTTTTTGCTGTGATTGAATTCACCAGAGACTGCCGAGTAAAGAAAGAAAGGGGCTCTGAACCTACGGCAGGCTGAGGCAGCGACCACACTTTCCAGAGCAGCTATGAAGAACCTTCTATCGAAGACAGCTCCACCTCCTGATCCGGCAGAGATCACAGAACCATCTACAAAAGCCTGGGCAAGATTTTAACCCTTTTATTACCCAGATGAGACTTGCAGATTAATCTTTTTATCCAGAGAAAGAAAAAGAGAGTAATCAACATGTAAAGACACTTTATAAAACTATCAGAGACAATAAAGAAAAGAATTAAGTTTCAGAAAAGGTAGAGAATAAGAAGATGCTTTATGAGCTGAAATACCTTTCTGTTGAGGCTATGGAAATTGAAAAAACTCCTTTAATTCATGACAGTATATAGGGAGGAATAGAGTGTTCAAAGTGTAAATTTTGAGTAAAAAGTAGAGTTACTGTGATACAGTGAAGTGCTGGAATAGAGTGAAGCGAAGATTTGAAGCCTTGGGGGGCAATGAGAAAACTGTTTTTCTAGTGAAGCTCAGAGACAGATGAAGAAGACTTTTGCCTTTGAATAACTCATCCTTAAAATGACATCCCTAGACTCATGGCCCATAACACACCTCAGAGTGATGTGAAATGGGAGGAGTGAGCTCTGATACCAGCATTTCTGGGCAGCTGACATCAGGGAAATAGAAAACTATAGCAGAAATAGTTTTCTTGTGAGAAACTCCATAGATTAGCAGAGACTTCTGTTTCTCTACAAAGGCTGATGAAAAGTCTCTAGCAAGAATTGGGACTGTTTTAAACACCAAAGTTCCAAAGTTTTTGTCTCTGTTGTCATGTGAACAAGGGAATGGTGGATAGTAGGGGATAAAAAGGGTTTTCTGGAAGTTTACTCTGGTGTTCTTACTCTTGTAGTTTGTTAATAAACTTTCTTTATTCCTTATAAGTTTTAAGCCTGTTTTGCTCTTGCTCTAATCCATATCTCACAGCAAAAAAATAAGTAATCTTTTTTTAGTTACTGGTTTAAAACCACGACAACATTTTGTCCTGAGACATTAGAAAACATCTTTCAATAAGATTCATGACAATGCTAACATAAACACTTTTATTGGTTCAATCATTGTGGTTTTGTTTCAGAAAATGAAGAAAGGTTGCCCAAGACTATGTAAGCTACATGAACATGATATAGTGAGAAATGTTGCAAGAAATTGTTCTGTGAGATTATGCACATGTCTGTAAATGAAGTTTAGGCAATCTAAAAAATTTGCTTTGCTTTTTTCCAAGACATTTTGAGACAACAAATTTATTATCGTTTATTGAGGCTCAGCCCAGAAATCTTTTACAGGAATAATAAACATTTCATATATGCCCAAATTTCACTGCAATTTACATCAAATCTTATTTTGATACTCTTGTTGGGCTAATTCAGAACTTTGATTTTAGCCAGTTTGGCTGTAAAAATCCCCACATTATCTCAGTTTAAAATAATATTTGGTTTATTTGCTGTACACTTAATCATTGTGTCCAACATCTCTGCTTCTGGTCCTCATATCAAAATGCTGTACCCAGTATTTTTTCACTTAAATGTTGTTAACCCAAGATTACTTTAATATTATGCATTACATTTAAACCTCTTCAGTTCTTTTGAAGCATTTCAGTGTAATTATGAATTTTCAGATGTTTATACAAGCCAGACTAAATTTATAATCAATATCACCACTGGAGAAGTTCCATATTATTCTAATGAAGCACAGTTTAAATCAAGAGAGTTGGAGCAGTGTAAACCTGGAAGAGCTGATTCAGTTCCTTCTTCCACACATTTTATTGAGAATGGCTTTCAAAATGGCATTAGATGAAGTTCTTAGACTTTTTGTCTGCTGAGGAAAGGAAGTCTTTGTTTTATCCTTAGCAAACTAGAGATAAAATGCCAGTTAGGTGTCATGAAAAACAGGACACCTTCAAAGATTCAAGTGAATTTTATTTTGCTGAATGTTTAGGATCTCACTGGAATGTCTCAGGTACAAGCTCAGTAAGCGCCATACTAAAAAAATGCTTGAACATTAGGTTCTATAACATAGAGTCATAGCAAAAGCAATCACTAGAGAAAACACTGACTGGAAATTAAAAGGAATTTTGTGAACATGTGGCAAAAATCTATTGGAGAGAATAAACGAGCCATCACAATAGCATTTTGAAAACACAGAACCATCACAATGTAGCTGTTTCATACTCTAGTTTTCAATCTGATAAAGAACCTAGCCCAGAAACTGCATCACTGATTTTCAGAGATCTCACAGGAGATAACTGTCACAAAGAAGAAAGAACGTTCTTCTGTCAAGCCTATGTCAAAACAAAAATTCCAAACTCAGTTCTTTGTCTTTAATGTTGTCCAATACCATCCATGTAAAAGAATTTCATAAACACACTAAAACGTTCCATGGTCTAAATTATGATGAATTTCTTGATTTAGAATTGACACACACTCAGGTGGAGTCTCCCTGAAGTCATGGCAGTTAGTTTAGTGGGAATATCTAACCAAAAACCAGCAGAATTTATGCTGCATTTAGATAGTCTTTTCTCACTCACAGATCTCTGAACTTGCCAAGGTGAACATTTTGACAATTTCACTTTGCAGATGGGCTACTCAAGGACTGTGTGCAAGGACTATCTGAGTGGTCCACTGATGACAAGAAAGCTGGAGGCAGCTTTACCTTTGTAGCAGAACTCCCTTAATTCTCATTTGGAGCTCATATTACTGAGCTCATGCAAAACATCTCCATGAATAAAGCTGTAGAAGTATTTCCTTTTACACTTACACAACAGAAATTATATCTTCTGTGCCTGCTTTATTAATGAAAACATTTTTCTTGTGGTGAGAAATATTTGGTCTTATGTTGCAAAAATACATTCAATATTTCTAATAATATTATTTAAATTATAGTGGCATTCTGATCCAATGTTGAAGACCAGCTTTTTTTTTTTTTGTGGTAATTCAGAGTTCTGAAAGATATATATGTTTATCTGAATATTCAAGCAATTCCTCAAATAGTTTTCAATCATCAATTACCAAAAAAGCACTTTTACAGGCTAGGGGCAAAGATATTTACACAGTGGTTTCAATTTTACATTGGTAGATAACGCTATAGTGTTGCTATATTTTATATATTAGTAAAGGCCTGTATGCACAAACCAGCCTTTGAACTAAGTCGTGATATTAAGGGCTAAAGTCCTTGAAACCTTCATGCAGAAGAGAGAGTAAAGCAAAACAATATCCCTGTGTGTAAGAGAAAAAATGTAAACTGTGTGTGTTAGCCAATAGTAGCTTGTTCTGCCTGCAGACCCTGTAGAACCCTATAAAAGTGTGCTAAAGATAGAAATAAACTGGCATTCACAATTACTTCTGTGAAGACTGGTGAAGAGCTGGCGGTCTCTCAATACTATAGTACTCTATACATCACAGAAGATACTGAGTTTCTAGCTTTCACCAAAACTTCATGAGCTTAAATCAGGCTTTTACTTCTCTACGTAAGATCTTAACCTTCTACTGTCAGTAAAAATAATTGCTTGAGGCTAAAGACAGATAAATAAGTCTACCAGCATTAAAAAAAATTGCTTTTAATACATTTACAGGCTTGAAAAACTCTGAGAACACATCCTTGACCATGGTAATAGATTATCAGAGAGGAAAAATAGTTTGCTGTTCTTCAGGACTGATGAACTTTATGTAGGTAAATATCATTACTCATATGAGTATTTACTAAATTCTTTACAGTTATTACAAACAAAATTATATGAAATGACATATGAAAACACAACTCAGTTCCTCTTTTCCTTTAAAATCTGAAAATATACCTTCTATTCCTTCAGTTTTGCCAAAGACCTTTGCTTGTCCTTAGGCTTCTCTTATTTTTAATGAGTATGAGAACTGTGCTTTAATCCATACAGATAATTACTGTACTCATGTAAAGACTGGTCAAAACTAATTAGAAAACTATGAAGAGTCTACATACTCATACAGATCTTGAAGCTTTGGTAAGAAAGAGGAAAAAGCACATTCAGTGCCTTCATCTTCTCACAGAAAATATTTCAAATTATTTTTCTATTACTATGGAGGAATCAGTATTACTTTTTCAACAAATGTCTTCACTCCTCTGTAAAAGAGCCTGGTTAAATATTTAAAGGTATAGTAATTCAATACAGAGGTTCAGTTCCTTTACTCAGCACACAATATCTGAGCTTCCCATCAGAGTAGGTAAGACCCATATGTGATTGTTCTTCCATTTTACCTTTCCATTTAGTCCCAGGCTACACAGGAGCCCAGCTGCTCATAGATGACCCAGATGCTCATAGATGGCAGATCTTGTGCAGGAATTTTCTACATAAAAACCTAATCCCATGCAAGTCACCACTCTGTCAAAGCCACAAAAGCAAATGTGCTCCTGCAGCTCGGAGTCCAGCATCTTTATATTGATCACAGATGAAGTTTGA
This sequence comes from Poecile atricapillus, assembly GCF_030490865.1. Classification (NCBI taxonomy): domain Eukaryota; kingdom Metazoa; phylum Chordata; class Aves; order Passeriformes; family Paridae; genus Poecile; species Poecile atricapillus. The sequence continues at coordinate 48,421,259 of NC_081251.1, read as the reverse complement.
CTTGAGCCAGTAAGTCCACCATGGTTCAGTGACTGCATTTCATAGCTCTTGTTCAACTTCTGCCATATCTGCCACAGCAGCAACAGAGAACACTGGAGAATTGGGGTGGCATTAATGTCAAGTGAAAACGTCTGTATGCTTCAAAGCATAGATATCTTATGGACTGGCTGACTAAAAAATTTTGTCTGAGCAAAAGATCAAGCCTTTGTGTTGACAAAAGAAATGAAGAAAACATGACTACGGAATATAACATTTTGCCAGCTTTAACTTATTGATGCTTGATGTGACATAAACAGTAAATGTAACAGCTGATGAATTCAACCACTTTAATAGAGATGGAAATAATCAGAATATTAAACACAGGTCAGGAAAAAAGTGTATCCCAGATCCTGTGGAAAAATAATGTAAATAAATTATAAGTAGTATTATCCCTGTAAAAAAAAACCCAAAAACTATGCCTGCATATTTTCTATGGTTGAGTATGTCAAATTTGACTATGTGTTAGGTTATTTGACTATGTGTTATTCTCATGGATATTTGAGACAATTTCAGACTGATTCATACTTAAGAATGGAAAAATTTCCAGGGTATTATAGTTGTATACACAAGTATGTCATACATAATTATTAGTACAACATATTCTACCTTGCATAAAGCCTAGCGATCTTATACAATCCATCTGAGATTTGCACCATGAAATAAATTGTTTTACACCTGCCATTTGTCTGTGCTTTTATTCCTTCTATTAAATCTGCCAATGCTAGTAATAGCTAAAATTCATGGTCATAAAATATCAGTAAAAACACCCAGCAGAACATAGAGCACTAAGTCCATATTATTAACAGCTGAATACAACGTACCATTGTTTTAGACATTCATTAAGAAAGGTCAGCAGAGCTGTCATTGGCCAAGTTCATCAGGTGAAAACAGTGGAACATTAGGACAAATTTTTAAATCCACTGGAGCAGAAGACACAAATCAGAGGCTCACAGATTGAGGAAGACATGGCCTGAAAATCTACAGGTTTCTAAAAATTAAGTGCAAAACACATCCAACAAAAAACTAGCTTCAGAAAAAGCACATATAGTCTTCAAGCAAGCACAGATTAAATGAAACATTAACACTAGATTGAAGAACCTAGAGGAGTTCTGGTCATTGTAAATGTCTTGCTTAATCAGTAGGTTGTTTCTTTCTGTTTTTTAACATCACAACACACCAATAAAGGTTCCTAGGATGAAGTTTTCTAAGCTTAAGTAACAAGGAAAAAACAATAGGTCATTATCAAGGATAGCAGTAATATTCATAATACAAGCCATATCAATAAACAAATTCTTAAAATTAATGATAATAATACACATACTGCTAAAAAAATAAAAATGCATCAAGGGTCTCAGATAAGTGGCACAGATGTTCAATGAATCTGGTTTTATGTTTTATACAGTGGTTTGGTTCTGCTGGGAGCATCTCATTTATTTTTGCTTCATAGATGAGAAAAACTGCCAAATATTTAGAAGAATAAAATTGCTAAGCATAGTAATGTTTCAATGATAACACTAAACCAGTGTATCAATATCATGGCAGACAAATAGCATAACAACTATATTGATGCCAAATAGCAGCATAACCTGAAACTAAAGGATGTCTCAACTTTTGTTCTTCCACTGAAAAATTCCTCCTAGCTTGTTTTCAGGCTAACACTCTAGTGTAAAAATGATGTGCTTTATAATCTTGGGCATGTAAGAGAGGTCCAAAAAAGCCACCAAAGTTCTGTGTCATGGGTATTTCTGATTTGAACTCTGTGATTATTGGTTACAATGCAAAAGACTTCAAATAACATGTTGGAAAAAAAGGCCCAAGGGTAAAAATGTGGTGGTGATTGAACAGCAACTACATCTCAGCAGTGTGGTGCTTCCCTCATGAGTTCACAGAGATGGATATGGTCTCAGTTTTTTCTTTGGTAGCTAGTGTTACGTTTGAAGATACTGTTAAGTGGAAAATGAAAAATTAACCAACTTTTGCACTTTGATAAAGGGAGTGGTGTAGGTCTGTAACAAGTGAACAAGGGAACAGCCACTCTGACTCTTGTTGGCCTGAAGTCTGTGAAACCAGCTTCTGGAGGAGAAAGGGCATCCCAGCATCCATTTAATATTTGTCACAACCTCGCTGCTAACACTCTGTGACTAGTTTTGCAAGTTCTGGCAGAAATAGACTAGAAGTAGCAAAAATGGTGACAAAAAAGAGACAAGTCAACTCCTGTCCAACTCCTAAACCCTAGTGGGCCACTAAAATCTGCAGAACAGTTCTAAGGCTGCAGGTGATTCAGCCAGAACCGCAATACAGTTCGCTGCCAGCTGTACCAAATTCCATCTGCCAATTATGTATAGATAGGTTATCTACAACCTGCTGAGTGTGTGCACAGCACCTGCACACACATCCCTCCCTCAAGGCTTCTGTCCCTACTGTGCTTTAACAACACGGTTCACACTTTTTTTGGTTGTTTTTTGTTTTGTTTTGTTTTGTCTTGTTTAAGTGAGTATGTGTGTGTGGGACGTCAGGGAGAGAAGGGGTATAAGGGGGGAATAAGCGGGCACTTAAATGAAATACTAGCAAAGATAAAATATTACCGAGACTAAAATAGTGTGATTTAGAAAAAAATCTTCTGTGAAACAGTAATTAGGCATTACTAGTAAATTAAAAAGGAACGATAATGATACATAGCACCAGAGGAATGGGTAAGTCCTTCACTAGGCATTGAGAGTAGCATGTTAATGAGCCATGTCTACAGCATGGTATAAGCATGCTGAGTCTGATTGATCATATGCATGATCATCTTGCAGAGATAGTTTATCACTGTTGCATCACTAAGTTCCCTCATAGAACAGCAAAGATTTGAACAAAGACTTGGAAAAAAAAAGAAGCTATTCTGTTTATGCAATTGGTGCGTACACCAATGCTTGACTTGAAAAGAGCTGGGATTCATGGGTGAACTGGAAAGAACATTTTGTATTCCCACTGATCACACTGAAGTTAATAACTGTGTGGGCCATTGTTTCACATTTAAGAACATTTTCCAGCATGTGTGTTTTGCAATGCTGCACTGCATCAGTGACTGACAGAATGGCAGTGATAGAACCAAAGCAAAGTGTATGGCAGTGTTTCAGAAAACAGAGAATTCGGGAAAATCTCCTGGTAACCCAGAAACCTTGTCATAGCACAGGCTCAAAGAAAAGAGAATTAGAGGCTGTTCCTTTCCTCCAGTACTGAAAACCAAAAAGTATTCATGAGGTCATCCCTGTGTCCTGTATGTGATTTTCCCTCCTGCTTCCACTGCCCTCCACATCCATTGTGTGCCGGTTACCTCACAGAAGTCAGTTTTAAAAAAGTGTGTGGCCTTTCACAAGAGCTTTTGAGGATAGGTGTGCTCACTGGCAATGCAGACTTTCACGCATCCTGAACATAACTGAGACCTGACTTTATAGTTCTTTACAACAAACCTCAGTTTCTGCCCAGACTCCCAAAAACAAAGAGCTTACTTGTGTAATGCAGTAAGGCAGCTTTGTGGTGTGTGCTACTCTTCTTTGGGCAGTTACTGATGATAAGCAAAACCCACTTTTGATAAACAATAACTGCATCTGCAAGAAGTTCTTGTACAGGCCCTTGCTAGATCCACATGCTGGATATTTGACACAATAAGCTTGTCTTAGCTTGATGAACTCGAAGATTAACAGAAGCCTATCCAAACATGAAATAAAATAGATATATCAATAACATTTACCCTAAAGTCCACAAATTCTATAAGATTAAGGATGAATTTGAGTCAGAGCATATTTTTATTATCATCTAAAAAGATACTTAATATATTTGGAAATTTTAGCTATTGATTTACACAAAGGTTTAAGTGCTAATGTCTTAATTAGCATTTTAACAGGCAATACACACTTGCAATAAAAGAACTTAAGAAATTATGAACTAGACAACAGGTAGATTTGTACATGCAAATAGTAACTACTGTTGTCTAGATTAAGTTCTAAAGGCTATTTATAAAACACAGAAAGTACCACACCTACTACCGAACATTTATTTTCAATAGAAGATCTTTTGAACAGTGCAATTAGTTCATTAACATTTATGTTTAGAATTGAAATGCAGGAGGTGATTGACATGAAACTCAAGAATTATACAATTCAGAAAGTCTTTTGTCACAAAAATAGCAACAGGGAGATAGATTCTGGAATCTGCTTAGAAGGCAGCCAGAAAGAAAAGGCTATTTTTTTAATGACGAAGAAAAGCAATAGATTAAATCTGCTAAAGTCAAACAGTTTGATTTTGCTGTTGATTTTATTTCCTTTTTATTTAATATTGGTTGTCAGAGTACTACACACAACAACTACCAATGCACCTCCTTATCTATTCACAAATAGAGTTTTGGAACAACAGGAACATTTTGAAAAGTATATTTGTAATGCTTAAAGTATTTCAGAATCTTAAGTTTCTTCTTATAACCATGCAGAAGACAGGTGAGTCACTCGACATAATGGGGACAGACAGGATCTTTTGGGGACCCTGAGCAGAATGATGATAGCATCAAGCTAGCATTAAAGCTTTATTTTTCAAACAAAATTTTATTATCAGCATAGCATAGAATATTTTGATCAGAGCAGCACAGAATTTTTATAAGCAGAATCAGCACCATTTTGTTAGTAATGTGGCACAGAATTTATAGCATAGCTTAGCTGGTGGTCCCAAATCACCTGGACCCTCTGCAGTTCAGATCAGCTCTCAATACTACCTTTGCCATTATCAGTATAACAAATATAATCTGGATTTGAAAACATGTAAAACAGCACAAGTAACTCATTCATGTGTCAGGCTGTGCCCATTTTGTTTTATGCTTTGGTTGAAAGGAAAAGCCTTCCCAAATCTTCTGTTGCCACCTGTATCTAGCCTAGATTAAGCTGCTTGTGTGTATCCTCAAACATTTAAGAACCCAAGCTGCTGTAGGATAGACCTGTAAGAGCTTTATTATGGATTTGCCACTTACAGTGTTCAGTGTAAACAAGACTAATCAAGTTGAACAAAAGAGAGACTGAAATACGTATTAGCTGAAAAACAGACTTACATTAACAGGGCAATATTACTAACAGAGAAAAAAGATTACCACTACAAAAAAATAACAAAATACAGCACTAATAATAATGATAATAATGGTACTCATGAGTTGCTCCAGTGCTTTGCTCTTTTGAAGTCAGGTAATTTGCCTAATTAAAATCCAATTAAAATAGATGAAGAACAGCAGCACTCCCTTCTTCTGTCCTGCTAGCATAATTTCTAATTAATTATGGCCAAGACTGATGTGGCTTATGTGAAGTTTGTAGCTATCTGTATGTATTAGGCATGTGCAAGCAAACTACCAGATTGGGCCCTTCTCAGGGGACCTACATGGAGGAACATCCAGCTCGGGGGTGGTAAGTAGGAAAAGATGGAAAAGCAGATGCTCTGCCTTTTAAAGACAGCAGATGTGCCTTTGCAAAAGCACAGCTTTATGTAGTCAGAGACAATTTTTGGTAAGTGCTTAGTCACCAAACAGGTTAGGCAATGATGTGGAGTCTTTCAGGCTTTAAAAACCTCAAATTGAATGTATGTAAGCATTAGAGATTACATGACTGAGTTAGCTTTTTTTAAAAAAAATATTTCTACTCTGTTAAGAAAAAAATACTTTTGCATGACAGAAAATGGAGTTCTTTTCCCACTTCAAGGGCTATCTATGAAGCCTGTGGGGTGGACAGTATGATTTTGATAAATATATGATACAATTTTAAAAATCTATAATTTTTAAAACACTGCTCACTTACAGAGTTAGGTAATTTAAACAGTTTGAAAGTACCTGAATTCTGTGTGATTACAGATTTGACTAAATAAAGATCACCAGCACCTTTGAACTACCAGGAGCTGTCTCTGTCAAGATGCTAGGAGAATTACATAAGACACAGCATAAACCACATAAAAGAAACTGAAGCAGGGTACTTCTTCTGTTCAAAGTAATCATTCCACTTCTCTTTCATTTATCAGTAAATTCTTTCTGTAAGCATGAACAAATGCACTCAGGAAAAGGAGAAATATGTTTTTACTGTATTCATTATGAATATACAAGATTCTGGCATGGAATGACTTTTGAGAGACATGAAATAAATACAAATGAAGATGACTCCTTAAGCTGAAAAGACATTTGTAGAGGCTGAACCCTAGTCACTTTCAGCACTGCAATTTTTAGTCCATGACTAAGGGTCTAAAACCCTTCTGGGCATAGGAAAGACTGGAATGACTATATAATTAAATTAAAATTTTACCTAGTATAAACACAGCCTAATTTTACAGGGATCTCTGCTTATATCCAGACGCACAGTTAAGAAAAGAGGTCCTGTTGCCTCTTCCACTTTCTGTTGCCCTAGCAGCACTGATATGAACTAAAATGTGGAACTGGGCAAAGAGATGCCCACTCCCAACTCCTACAGCAAAAATTCCTTTTAGCAATGCAAGTAATATACATAATAAGCTAAAAGAAGGCTGCGACACATGCAATTACAGCAGATGAGACCAGGGACTTCAGCAGAGGATCAGAATGCCCCAGGGTATTGAGTACAAAGAAGTCTGTCTATTAAATTGTTCATGCTTTCTTATGAAAAAGTGTAATTGTCCAGACATTTTAATTTGACTGTTCTACACTAAAACCTGGATTTTCTTTGGAGATGCATTTGATTTTCTTCAGGCTGTAAGTGCTGAGGTTGTGTGCTGGAGAAATGCTACGGAATATATTTTGCGGGTGAGGAAGGGGGGAGCAGCTCTTTTTCTGTTTGCACATATTTCTGTCATCATTTAATTATTTTCTTGGAAATCGATAACTCATAACTGACAGCAGCAGGAAGGTAGCTGTTTGCCGCTTTTTTTTTTCCTATTTATCCTTCCAGTAGAGTTGCTGAAAATTTGCTTGTCAACACTGGTGGTGAAGTGCATTGTTCACAAACGAAGGAGAAAGAAAAATATATCTTAAAGCAAGAACCAGAACAAGAAAACAAAACAAAATAAGAAGTTGCTGCAGCATAGTGTTTCCCAGCGCAGTTGAACTCTCAGTACACATTACATGGAATTTCACTATGAAAAAACTCTGCAGTCACTTCTCTATGGTTCATAATATAATTGTGTTTACTGTAGCAAAAAAAAAAAAAAAAAAAAAATAAAGGAGGAAAGAGATAAATTTAACATAAGTAAAATGTGCCTAGCAAAGATTGTAACATAATCCATTCCTCAGAGGAATTGAAGAAATCCTATTTGTTACAGAAGTCTAAAACTGAAGTAGATGAACATGAGAAGAAACTTCAGGCCAAAGGCTCTGCCCAATCATATCTTTAAGTATTTCCCAGACTGGACAGAAAGAAACAGAACCTAAGTGTGGAGGCTCTGGAGCCAAGAGCAGTAATGGTGCGGAAGGCAGTTTCCAATGGTAGGTTAAAATAGAAAAGAGAAGGTTTTCCCCCTGTGAAAATATAAGGAAAATAATCTTCCTCCGTAGTTCTTTGCACAGCCATTTTAAAGTACCCCAGTTCTATATACCCAGCTGGCCTGCTGGCCATCCCTCCCCTTTTTACCTTTATGTCTTTTCCCTAGAAAGTTCTCCCTTCCCTGCTTCCCCATTGGCCCCAGTTTGGTGCAATCTTCCACCCCTTTTATCCCATTGGTTCTTCCTTTCCCTCACCCTGCCTATGCACCACTTTTCCCTGTTCCTATTGGACCTTGACCCTCTGATCCACCCCCTCCGAGCTTTATATATTCCTGGCCCCTCAGCACACTCCTATCTTTGTCCCTGGACTCTTTCTGTGTGTGGCTTCAATAAACCCCACTGGAACTCCATACAAAGACCCGTCTCATCCTTTTGCTCGTCTGCTTTCCAGCGCTGTCCATGGCTGTTGTGCAGGAGTGTGTAGCTGTGTGCTTGCCTACCCAAACGCTTCCCAGTGGAGACACTTCTGGAAGGTAGCAGCAAGTTACCACCACACACGTGGCTACACCTGAGGTGTACTTGAGGAGTACTCAGAAAAGCAAACTGATGACTTTTACTTCCAAAACATGGCCAGAGGTTAATTGAGGGCGCACACATGAGCTCACGAATTATATGTTTTAACCATCCAGTATTTGAATATCCCACTAATGTAATGGGTTTCCTAAAATACATTGTCTGCAGTAAATTCTGTATGATTTTGGGATGTATATGTTCAGAGCTGGTCCTAAAAAGAGATTAGAATAGTTTAAAAACTATATCCTGAAGAATTTTAGGACTGTCTGTTTCAATCCCAGAAGACCAAAGTACCACAATTAAGCACATACCTCAGATATTTCCTTAATAATGGGTCACTTCAGAGAAAAATACAAATGGTTCGAAGTTTTTCTGCAGTCTCATCCCATACCTATTTACATGACAAAGTATTGTGGTTTAAACCCAGCCAGCTGCCAAGCCCCACACAAGCATTCACTCACTGTCACACCAGCAGGACTGGGGAGAAAATGAGAAGGGTAAAAGGTGGAGAGCTCATGGGTTGAGATAAAGGCAGTTTAACAGGGAAGGCAAAAGATGTGTAAACAAGCAAAACAAGACAAGGAATCAATTCACTGTTTCCCACGGGCAGGCAGGTGTTCAGCCACCTCCAGGAGAGCAGGGGCTCATCAGACACAGTGGTAACTTGGGAAGACAAATGTCATCATTCCAAATGTCCCCCCCATTCCTACTTCTTCCCCCCACTTTATATATTGAGCATGATGTCATGATCACATAGTCCTGTACTAGCCACCATGAAGAAAGATAGATAACAATGATCACATTTCCAATAGATCAGGAGAACTATGGATTAATTAAATTTTAATTTAATATTCCTTGAATTTGAAAATATTTGTTACAAAACCCATACACAACTTCAGTCTAATATTTTCCTGTTGTTCTAAGTGGAAGAAGTTGTATGTATTTCTTCAAGCCTGTGCGGACTTGAAGCTGTCTGTAGCAAATCTGAGTGATAAAAAACCATAAAAGCGTCTGTTACACCTATCAGAAAGCTGGAATTTCAGCGGATATTAAAAGATCAGAGATCTTCTCTGTCATTATGGAAAAAAAACCCAAGAAAAATTAAATGGCCCCAAAATATGCAGAACTGTTATTTGAGCCAGAAAAATGTTCTAGGCAGGTCAAAGCACATGGAACATTTTTACAATAACTGCTTTGAGGTATTACAGTAGGGGGAAGGAGGTGGCAAACGGTGGGAGAGAATGTGTATTTCTGTGAGTAATATCTGTAAATGGTGAGTCCAATTCAGAATAGGAAAACAGCTATGGGGCTAAAGCTGGTGGGGGTTTGAGAGGTGTTTTGTTTTCCAGCTGTTGTGTGCTGGCTGAGCAGCACTGTGAGCTGACTGGAGGGGATTTCAGCACTTCTGTTCCTATGTTTTTGATTTAAACTTGCCATTTTCTGAACATTTGTTACATTAGTCTACAGCAAGTAGGTGTCTCAAATAGCTTTACTTATTTAATTATTTTTTTCTGTTTATCCCTGTACTTTGATGATAGTCACCCTTGTTTGCCCCCCGACATGTTCAAATGATTTAAACTATCTCAGGATCTGCAGTGTTTTACATGTGCACAGCAGTTTTAGATCACTTTTCCTTAGCAGAAGTGTCTCTCTTCCATCCTACTGAGTTTAATTAATGCAGAATAAAAAAGCTTTCAATTGAACAGCAATCTAAGAACCTAAAGGATTAATAGAAAAGTCCTTTAGAAATAGATAAAAAATTTGAAGGATTTATGAAAGTCAATTGTATGCTGCAAGGGCACAGCTACACATTACAGTAATATGTATTTAGCTTTTCTAAAGAAAGAGAAGGGTGAGCAAAGAGCCCATATGAAGCCATTCTTGTATTTGCTGATTACATAGCTGTAAAAAACTGTAGCAATATTAGCTGTGTGAAAGCATTCAATAGTGGTCTTTTATTCTCAATGGGCTGAAAGTGGACCTGTTATTTTCTTTCTTTCATGCTCTGGATTTTTATGAAATCTTTCAGGCTGTTTTCTCAGTGCAATAGGCTCTAAACTGTGTCTTCGTATAGCCTGAGCTCTAACACTGTTTTCACATAAAAGGTTTTAGGCACAGTTACATTTAAATCCCATTGCTCAGGAGTTACACAAGAGTGTCTAACGTGGACAAACTTGAAATGTATATTTCCCCAGCTGGGAATCTGAACTGTGCCACATATAGGAATGTACCAAACCATGAAAAACTGAGCAGAAGATTATCACAGAGAAGTTTTCTCATTTAGTGAGCTGAAACAAGTTTACCACAAGTCTCCTGGCCTGAGTAATTGATTTATAAAATAGATAACTACAGAAAATAAAAGTGTGGCCATCTATAGACAGATTTTTCAGAATGGCTAAATCCGGCAATAAAGGGGCAGTATCAGAGCTAACAACATTAGAAAAAATATTCACTATTGTTGCAAAAATTTCTTAAAGTTTTAAGGTCTTTAAAAGTGAAGAAACCCATATTAACCAGGCTTTAAGGAATTAAAACAACAAATATGTATTAAAGTGTATATGTAGTAATAGTATTAGGTCAAATGTCATTATAGATGTTATTTGTTATTATTGCTATTACAGCAGTTCCTGGAAAACCTGTCAAAAGTGAGGTGACACTGTGTCAGACATTGCTCAAATGTATAGAATGACATGTCCTTGCCCTAAGACCTTTCACAATCTAATCTAAGACCCAACAAATGGATGTAATCACTGAGAAAAGAAGAAGAAAGCAACAATAGGAATGCTACTGAACAGCCATCATACAATATTTGGATTAACATTTTTCCTGTAGGCAAGGTTGTGTTTTTGTAGGACATTAATTTATGTGGTTGTATGATGATATTCAATTATGTGCAACTTGCCTGTGCTGGCTATAGCATGCATTTCCTTTGTGCTATCTTCTGGTTTTATTTTACCTGTGATGACCTTTGAGAAGTTGCCACCCAGCAATAAAAAAGAGCTGTAACTGATTTCATAAATCTAAGACATTTTTAGGTGAAAAAAGGGTTTACTCCAGGAAAATTGGAGTGTGTTATACTTACACAGCAGAGATTCATAAGAAATACTAAGATTGGAGAAAGAAGAAAGAAGGAAGTCTGAATGGAAATGTGTAAGTATGAGAAAGAAAGCGAAACTATTTAAAAGAATGGCCATATAGTAATGGACACTGTTCCCAGGACACTGTTTTTGTCAGCAAAACATGTTCTTGATGTCAAAACAAAAAGGCTACAGTCTGAAAAGCAGACAACTCATCAGCAGAGGAGCCAGCACTCTGGCTTTAGCAGGGTAGCAGCAAGGCTGTAGCACAGGACATACACCACTCCTTCCCGTTTGCCTGCCAAGAGAAGGAGACAGGAGACATGTGTTACACACATATGCCAAAATAGTGGGAACAGGCAGTGGGCAGTGATGCGCCTTAAGATTTGTGGTGGCTGAAATAAGCAAGATTTGAAGCAGAGATCTACCCCAAAAACAGCTGATGGCTCTTGAAGGAGAAGAAAGGTCTGTCATTGTCAGTCGAGAGGAGGTCTGGAGATGCAGAGGACCTGACAGCTGGTGCTCATCTTCTGTTCTGTGCACAAGTGACCTTGGTCAGTCCATGTGGACACACACAGGCTGCTTTTCACCAGTACGTGAGCAAGTGAGTGTGAAAACATAAAACTGACTTGCTTTAAAACCTTGGAAATAAACATATTTTTCCAGTCCAAAAGATCTTACACTGAGCTCTATTACGCTAATACCACTGCAAAGCAGGTGTCAATATAGTACCTAAAATCAAGATACTTGATATGTGATCTGGCAACTGAAAACTGTTTAAGAATAGAAACATATTTTTATAGTAGATTTCAAAGAAAAGAATGGTTACCAAGTGGGTTTCAAAGAGAACCTCCTCTAGTGAAGATAGCATAGGAATTTTTAATATCCAGCTTTCCACACATTTACACTGCCCTGGGAACTACTGAGCAAGTCTGTTGTGTTATTTCCAGTAATTTGTTATGGGAAAACATACTTCTATGTCCACTGTGAATTGCACATGCTTATGAAATTGTGTAGCACATGGACTTTGACAAAGAGTTTGTTTAAAAGAGGTTGAAATGCATCATATAATGTTAGGTGGTTTCTAATGGGAAAAAAAATAATAGAAAAACTCAGGTACTGCTAATGCTGTTGGACCTGCAGAACTGCTGCACTTTTCCTTGAGCTTGTAGACTTGTAGCCGGGTGCATGAACTATTTCTATACCTCCTAAGATGCCACTGCGTTTGTTTTGACCTTACACTGTCTCAGGGCTGAGGGCTGTCACTATTGCTCGGTCTGATCTTGTACTGGCTGATCAGGAACTTTCTGTTAGCTTTTTTGTCTGTAAATAGAGGTTGTTTGTTTTTAATAAAGACCAAGTGTTTATGCCTAATTTGACTTACCTTTTGCTTATCTTTGTAGAGTATACATTTTATGTAGCAAGAGATGCAGCAACAAGAACTTATTCTACACATGATGAAATATTTATGTCCCTATCTTATCAATGAGAGGATTTAGCTTTATGTAGAGGGCCAGAGGCCTGTCATTACAGCAGAAACCTTGAAAATGGGGACACCAGGTGCAATAAAGAAGAGACAGGTGATAATAAAAGAAAGGACAGGAGATGACAGTGAAGGCCCAGGACTGTAAAAGCTCATCTCTAGTACAGAAATGCAAATGTAGGAGCAGAAAAAGAGGAGGGAACCAGAGGTGCAAGTTTAAGCTGTATGTCATTCCAACAATTTCCTCCATGTAATAAAGCTATTTATTTTATTTTCTTTCCCTGTAATATAATAATAATAGTAATACTAATATTACTACTAATAATAATTACTATTATTATATTATTATATATTATTATTGTTACTACTACTACTACTAATAATAATAATAATAATAATTTTAATTAATTTCCGTGCCAGTGGTAAGATTTTAATTAAAGTATCAATAACTTCTTGGCTTTATATGAATTTACTTTAAGGCAATGATGAGACTTTCTTCATCACAATATCTTCAGGAAAAGATCAAGTTTGCTCTGTACTTGTTCCCATTTAATGTAGCACATGGACTTGCATCAATGAAAAAAGCATACTCCTAAAACCTAAGACATAAAAAAATGTTCAGTCTATAGATCCCACTTCCTTGTAAATGAAGTTTATTAATTTAAGTTATATTCTGGATTGTATAATTTAATTTCTTGGCAATCTACATACAAAATCTTAAAGATACTGGCCAAGGTTAAGTCAAAAATAATTCCTTTAAGCTATCTTGCTGTCTCCTTCATTGGAATAACACTAGATTTAGATTGACACAACAATGATCAGAGTTTTTTCAATAACATCATTTCCCATTGAAAAATGGTCTAAGTGACAGTGAAAGGGCAAAGGGCCCAAGTTACATAGAATGTATTTTAGAATTGTTGGTATGGACTAGCAAGGATAGGACTGTGACTGGAGATCTTAGTATTTTCTAGGTGCAGCACAAAACCATCTGCCAGTTCTCAGCTGGAATCCTCTAAATACAGGAACTGAAAGAGCATATCTTAGATTAAATCCTGATCAAGTTCTATTAGTTTTCCTGTCTGATGTTGAAATAAATACTTTATTCTAGCTGAATTGTATGTCTCAGTTTTGCCACCCTACTGACCTACAGGGCTTTGGAATAGCAAGAAGGTTTCTACAAAACATAGGGGTCTACATTTCCTTCCATTAATTCAAATAAAACATGAGTTTATGAAAAATTAACTGTTTTCTATTTAAGTGGCATCAGTTCCAACTTCTGATAGCAAGAGAGGTGTCTGTCTCCAGTCACTTAACACACAGCCAAAGTTATCTAGTCTAGATAACTTTATAGTTAATAAACTTAATAGTCTAGGCTCTGGACAGCAGATTTGTTGGCAGAATGGTAGAATGGTTCTGGGTCCTATTTTATTTTTTTTTTTAAATGACTGCTAAGTAAGTAGGACAATAGACAAGCACAATTAAGTTTCATTCTGTGCAAAATAGTGATCAGTGTTCCTCAGAGGATGTTCTCCAGACAGCTTCAGAAGCTGTCTTTTTTACATTTTACAGAAAGGACTTTCTTCTTGTTGGCACCTTGATTTGGTTTGGATTTTGGTGAAGCAGCAATTGCAGACAACCTCCAGCCTTCCAGAGCCTTTGACAATAACATTTTAATAAAGACATCATTCTTTAATGATTTCTGCAAGTGACACATTCTCCCTATGATACTTCACAGACTTAAGGTTTATGTTTTGGATTATTTTGTCAAAAATAAGTGTATTTAATATGTTTGAATGTTAAATCTCAGTAATGTCTTATCCGAATGAGATAGCTGTTAGCAGTCGCACAGGTACCATCTCTACCTCTGACAAATCAAGTCTCAGACATATTTGCCTATGCTAATATATTTAAATTTTTAAAGCAATCTTTTTTTACCCAATGTAGTTTTCTGTGATATTGCTCAACTATAAATTAACTCCTTTCACACCTGTACCTGTTGCCTGATTGCTTGAAAACCTACCCCAAAACCTTTTCCTTAGATCTGATATTTGTTAATGAAACCTTATATTTATTAAGCTTTTATTTAAGTCAAATATATTAACATGAAAGTCATCAGAAAAGTTGTCAAAAGTCCCAGCTGCACCAAATGAACATGCTAGAGAATTTGGTAAGAATGTATTAGGCATGAATGAGTTATAAGGAGACTCAGTTTCATCCTGAAACTGATTTTATTCACACTGGGAAAGTAATTCCAGAAAGAAGAAAAAAGGTAAATGAAGGAATTTAATTATGGCCCTTAATCAAAACCAACAACAACAAAGTAAGTAAAATATAAAATATTTTATATATATCATGAGGCAGAATTTTAAATTTTTATAAATAATATGGATGTCCTAGTTTCATTGCTAATTTTGCACCATGACTGAATGACATGCACTGAAGAAAAAACAGTGTAAAACAAAACTGTAAGAGCACCATGCTGGGTTTTCAGTCTGAGAAACCTTCAATGAAATACTTTAACTACAGAACGACTGTCTCTGAATGTTACTTTTTTTCCAGCTACACCCAGAATGTTTTGTTTCAGACATCTGAAAAGAATTCTAGCAGAAAGAAATCTGTAACATATTTTCTATTCCTACTTTCAAAGGCTTCTCATCTACCTACCAAGCCCCCTACTCTTCCCATGCCTGGAAATGAAAATACTTCAGTATATCCTCAAACCTATAAACAATTCTTTCAGATGGTATATACCTTTAAAAAACTGCTGTGGGGAATAAAGAAATGTGAAGACAGGAGAGTGAACTGAGAAGGAAAAAAATAAAAATTAACTGGAAACCAGATAATGTCATAGATTCATATGAACAGAAGTTATCCTCTGTAGTAATTTACAACAGGAGGTACCTGGAATTAAACTTTCCACTGAAGACTTCAATAATAAAATACATTTCACCAGGTGGAGTCCACATACAGCTTGGTGGCCACTATCTGTGTCCCAGGCACAGAGCCTGGGGCCCTGGGAGCCTTATGGCTTCCTCCCAGCTCAACAGCAGCACTCATCTCTGCACACTTCTTACTACCAACCCTAGGATGGGAGAGTGACTCTTCTTGTGGGTATCTCCAGTGAAGGCAAGGGTAAAATGTCTTACTGAGGCCAGGTGTTTCTTGAGAGAATGAGAAGTGGCAAGTTTGAATGGGTCAATGAAGCTCAGAGCCCCTGTGAGGACTCCAAAAACATCATCTCTCAGCCACCTGGTGTCAATTTCATTGAAATATTTTAGGGAGTCCAGTCTGAGTTTTTTGTTTCCTTCTACAGCTGCTGTAAGATAACTGGAGAAAGGCAGAAAAAGGGAAGATTGAGAAACCAAGAAAAGACTAGGATTTAAGTCCATCAGGGTAAGAGAGACAGCATCTGGACTGCATAGAGGCAAGAGCAAATAGGCTACATATCATTAAAATGCAGGAACAAGAGGTCTGCAGGTCCTCTAGTTTTACTTCTTGTGAATGTTGATACATTTAGTCACAGAAAACTTGCCCCTTACCTGTACTGAAGTCCTAACCTGAACTGCAAGCCAGCTGTTCAGTGCACTGCCCACAGCTACATTTAGTCCAGGGCTTTGTTGTACCACATCTTCCTGAGCCAATTAGACTTGACATTTTGCACACTCCCTAATTAAAATGTAAATGAAGGGATGAATTATGTACAAAAACAGATTATGCAGGTTAATTAAGAGGAAAACGTACCTAGACCCCAAGTTCACTTTTAAGTGGATTTTTAACATAACCTGCTGACACAGCTGAATGCAGAGTTAGGACACAATATGGTGCTTCAGTGGAAAGGCGCTTTGTCTGTAACAAATGTTGTGAGGTCCCCAGGGGATTGCTTCCATAATTGTTCTTCTGCATTTGAGATAAATTAGTGAAGAGGTGTGTTTTATTCTTGTCTTCAAAATTATGCCTCATTCTTCTAGCACAGAATTTATCCAGCAATAAAACATTTATAGTAAATGCTTTGCATGTGTGTTCAGTGTATCCATCCTGTCTGCAGTTTTCAATGCTAGCAATCAGAGCTGGGTTAGTGGACACTTGAGAGGTTGGCCTGCTCCTCTGAGCACTTTTCTGCTCTCTTCCACAACAAAAAATTAGAAAAAAAATCAGCCGAAAGGAAAGCAGGTACAATAGAATGACCTTGCATGTATTTATATAGTGGTGGGAAAGGAAGAGGTCGTGTGAAAGCATTTATGTTCAAGACTTGGAGAGGAGTCAGACAAAACCAAAAAGAAGAATGTGTTATAGAGCTTTTTCTGCCTTTTCCCTGTCTTCAAAGCAATCCATTTATAAGCACTGTGCTATGTTTAATTTTTTAAATGTACACTTGGAATTAGAATTATGCATTATGTACTTTTAATAAGCAAGTACAATTAGACCTTTTAAAAATTACTTACAACAAAACTAGCCCTCCAGAGTTTATAAAAATGTACTTTCAGTTTCCATTTTCTAGGTCTAAGAGGAAGGCAAACTTAAAAAGGATTAGTCAAGGCAGGGAAAAGTGTGCAGCCTGCAGGGAACTTTGAGAAAGTGGTTCAGGACTGCAGGAGGAAAGATCTGAGAAAATGATCCAGCACTCCAGCATGTCTGAATATTAGCTTTAATTGCAGAAACTCACATTCATAGGCTGTGTGTCATCTGAAGAGTCATTTCACACACTTTTATAGGAAGATAAGATGATTGTAGAAATACCTGATTTAGAGCTTGATTCCTGGTTTTATTGCAGATTTCCTGTATAAGCTGGACAAGCAGTTCCAACACTGATTTTTAAAGCCAGTTAACACACAGCTGTATTAACACACAGACAGGTGCTTTTGAAAACAAAGGCACCATCTGCATTTTAGGTTGCTATCTGCTTGAAAATCTGGCTTGCTATTTAACTGGGCTGCAGAGCCATCTGTAAAATAGGAAATAATCAGGTTCCTTTTTTGCTAGATTTCGTCCATTTAGATACGTTCTTTCATTAGACCTGACTTCTCTCCTCTCTCTCTTTCTATATACATGTCTCTAGTATGACAGATGTTTTATTTTAGTTGTGGCATCTAGTCACTGCAGAGAAAAAAAAAAATATATTCTCTGGAGGATACAAATTGGATACAAAAATAAATGTATAAAGTGCTCCTCAGTTTAGGACATTTATAGCTGTGAGAAGAGTCATGTTCCGGAGCATGTTCTTAGTAGATTTCAGGATAATATTTGAGTGATTTTAAATGACTTAACCGCCACTTGTCTTCATCAGCAGAACAGTGGATTCAACAACCCACAGAGTTGCTCAGAGTCTTAGGCCCTGTGTGCTGTGGTGTATTAGACTTCATAATACATTTTTACTAAATCCTAAGGAGCACTCAATAGTGGCCAGAAAATTGCAGTAGGGAATCATTTGACATTTACTATTTCTACTTAGATCTGTATTTTTCTTACAGTGTGTAATGTGAAGAGCAGTTGGCTTGGCAGAAATTATCTCCTCAAGTCTGTTCCTACTTGTTTCAGTTATTACATGTCACTAGATGATAAACTAGACCTTCTGAAGGTTTGGAGCATAAGAAGCAAAGCAGAGTTTTGAGCTGAACATCAACTGGCAGAATTCATCCAAACTTTAAGTTATCAAGCATACCAGGCAGATAACCACCGGGGATATCTGTGAATTGGAGCAGTGTCCTTCAGCTCATAGGTAAGAGCAATACAAACCACAAAACCTCTTGCAGCAACCAGCTTTCTCAACAGACTGGATTTTATGAACATCCCTGAGTAGCTACATGAGGAGTACAGGAGCAGAAAAGAAGATTTTTATGTTTTTTAGTAATGTAATAACTTGAGCTCTTGAGCATTATACGAGTTGCCTCTGCTAATGCTGCCAGGGAAATGGTGGCATGAACTCTATCAGTGAAAACTCAGCAGTGAAGCTGGAAGGCACAGCCCCAGCTGAGCAGGGGGCAGAGCAGGCTCATACAGATTGAGACACTTTTTATCAACCACAACCACATTCTACTGGAGAAACATTTCATCTTCTCAAATTTGAAAACTTCTCCTGGTGACAAAGGTTATAATTTTGCTTTTATATCCAAGCATGAATTGTGAAAACAGAAAGCTGATAACTCTTGTTTTTCTTGCTTGTTTGCTTATTTACTTATTTTAAAGGAAAAAAAAATTAGGATCTATTACAGGGATAAAGAAAAGACTTTGATAACTTTCTTCACTAGAGACTTCCCAGTAGATTTGAACTTCATTAATTTGAGCAATACTTTGTGTCTAGTTTGATGATGGGGCAATCAATTATCCCCTGCATTGGTGGATCACATCTGAGAAGCATACAGATGCTATTATCATGCTAGGTTTTCTTACTAAAAATAATTCTTCCTAGCACCCAATTTCTAGACTCCTGATTTCTCCATTCCCAGTTAACTCCTCTTCCAGCTTCTCAGGAAGTACTCTTTTTGCAAGTATTATCTGTTTATGTTCTAGTTTTCTGCATGTCTGATGTACATTAGAAAAATGTTGCAGTTCTGAGAAGGTGATGAATTCCTTGTATTCCTTCAACCAGTATGAAAAATCCCTCACTGCAGTGTGCATAGACTGCCTTTAAAATATCACTTCGTATTTCTGGATGTTTAAAAATATTCAAAATTTGAATCAAAATTCCAAAACCTTTAGGGCTTGAAAAGGAGATATTTTTCTGAAAGACAGACCTTAAATTTCTGGAAAAGCCATGAAAGTGAAAGGTCTGTTCTAATCCCTTATGAAAAGACATTAAGTGGGAAGATATCATTTGCTTTAAGCAGACAATTCCTTTATATGATTCCTAAATATGATTCCTTCACATTTATTTCCAGTAACATACACATGCATACGAACATACTTACATACATACATAAATGCATATATATGTATATACGCATATAAAGTCAAGGAAAATTAATAGGCCCTATTTGTAGATATTAATATTCAGAATTTCACAGGAGTTCAGTGCATTGGCATTTTACTCCAGTCACCAGCAGTGAAATGTCAGACATCCTAGGAAACTATCTCACCTCTGCAAAAATACATGTGGCTTTATTATTACTCTAGTTACACTGCGGCAGTGTGGCTGCTGACTGTGAACAACAAGATGATGACTGCATTAGTAAATCCATTCAGAGCCAACCCAGGGCCTGACACTGTGCTGTAATTACACATAAATGATCTCACCATTCCTCAGAAGTTTCTGTTCTTCCTGCTAACGTTCTTTCCAAGTATAATCAAATATTACACTTACTTTGTCAAAAGCACGAGAAAGATTTAACAGAAGAGAATAAGATTCTATGTGATTAAATTTGGCACAAGAAGAGAAAATGGCTTCCATCCCAATAACAATTCTCCTTGCAGCAGGGATTCTCAGGTCTGTGGAAATCTTCTAGCCTGGAATTTTAACAGTCATTAAGTGACTTATATCCTCACTGTCCACAGATATTCACTGGCTGTTAGTACTTTATTAAAATTGCTAGCTTCAAAGACCTGGTTTATTTCTCAGCTTCCTGCAGCCTGACAGCAGCGATGACACACTCCATGCAATGAACTCCAAGACCAAATACGAGTTTGCAACCTCACAGAAATACTTCACTAAAAGAACAGCAGAAGATACAGAGTACAAGAATTAAGGCTACAAGTTCAAGATTTTACATAGGGTTCACTTCTTCCCGCACACAAGGAATATTTATGTAGTTAAAACTCCGTCACTGTGTGATGAACCCTGAGCTAATGAATAATGAGGTTCTGTTTTGCTTTTGTCATAGGACCCTGTCATATGCAGGATGAAAGGGACTCTGTGAATAATTAAGGCTGCTCAATTAAGATTATTTTCTGTTAGTTCCTGGCATATGCAGCTCTTTGCCTCTTCAAGTGCTCAGGTCTGAGAACATACTGTTCACTATAGTTTTGTTTTTTGTCTGAGCAAATATAGAAACATCTCTAGTATTTTAAATAAGGAAGTAAAAACTAAAAACTATATTGGAAAGTCTTAATTTAGGAAGAAAAACCCCTACAAACAAAAAACCAATAGAACAAACAAAAAAAAAAACATGTAAAAAAACACCACAGTAAAAGGAAGTTCAAAGCCACATTGAGAAGTTTGTGTTGGAGGTAGAAGTTTGTGTCTAATGTTTTGTGAATGCCTCTGTAAAGCCCAGTGATAGTAGAACCAGCCCAGAGAAAAGCTGGGATCCATACCTGTATTGAAGAGTTAGAAATTTGTGTTTCCACCTGTACAGTGTGAGACCAGGCATACTTTTGCTACATTTTCACGAAGTAGCTATGTATCTTCAACCCTTGTAGCATGACTTCAGACCTTGTAGCATGACTGGAGAACAGCAATGTGCTGTATTTGCCATTGTTGTATTGCTGTGAGACATGACAATGATTTTGCTCCTTTTGTATAGCATACATCCAAAGGAACACTATATAGACTAAAACGAAGATAACATATTCAGATTGATAATCTTAACCTAGTCATGTCAATCTAGAAAAGATCACCAAAATTACATAGGAAGCGGAAGCTCAGTAGGGATCTTGAATGCTTATGAATGCCTTCAAAACTAGACAGTTCCCACATGGCCTCAGATTGTGATGACCCCATCAACCTCACCCATTCAGTTTGCCTTTCTTCTTCTAGAAATACAGCTACAGGGGTATCACACCTTTAAATGCTACTTAAATGTATTAATTGAAAACAGATTTAGTAATAACCAATCAATGCCACAAATCTAACAATGAAAAAATTGATCTCCTGTCAGTAAGTCTCTGACACTTCCTAATTGATTTTGTAAATCTCTGTTGAGTCTTCCTTTTCCACTGAGTACAGCAAGGGAAACACTTCTTGGTACAAGAAGCAACGATGAAGAACCCACTGCACATTAGTTCATCAAGTGGCTTGGGGGCATCTAATTTAGAATTCCCAAGTGCTAAAAAAATAAAAGAAATCACATATAGAATGAAGTGTAAATAAATATTTAATTATATCTCGTTCAGCTTTGGATAGGCAAAGTGATGTAACACAAGAGAAGATGTGAATATGAACAAAAGCATGTGCCTGAAAACATTTCCCCATACCTTGCCATTTTTTCTAATTTGCTGTACACTCTTAAAGCCTGGCTTTCCTAATCAAAACATAAGATTTAATAAGAGCTGCAGCTGAACAGAACAAAATTACCACACTCTCTAATATTGCAAACATAATTAACTTTGAATTATGTGAATTAACCATGCCTGAAAAATTATCATTCAGCTCTGAAATTAAATTCTTTCATACCATTAGATTTGTTTGTTAAGCTCAAGTAGGCAAAAGTAGTATTTAATAAAGTAATAACGATGCTCTGCAGAGAGTGTTTTTGAGATATATATGGATTTATCCAAAATAAATCATGGAAGTGCTATTATTAGTTCACTTCCAAACACTGTATAAAGCTGGATCTGCATAATAATATTATAGAAAAGTTTTATGTCACTACAGGTTGCTCTATGTCTACTAAACTTACTTTTCTGGTTATCTCTTTACTTTGATCTGATAATACCTCTATTCATGCATGCAATGCACAGCATAAATATGTTCAACACAGCATAGTATCAGCTCCTGAAGTAGTTATAATCTGAAAGAGTTGGGCAACCTTTTACTACTTCAGAGTTACCTCTAACAGTATGTTGGATGGGATTGCAGTTGATAGGTTTTGGCTATATAATTTTTCACCCTCTACCTTCAAACTGACAGTTTGATGGTTATCATGTTCCTCCTTCTTCCTCACTAAACTAATATTCATGAGTGAGTATCTTTGCAGTGTTTTGGAAACTTACATCTCAAAAGGATGGAGCCAGGACAAACATCAGGGTAAGAACCCTAATACACCTCATGAAGGATTCTGATAAGCTTTCTAGATTTTCTTACTAAGCCAAACACCAATTTAACCCAAGATCCTTTCACAGTAAGGATTTCCATATTCATTCCACACCAATATTGTAGAAAGAAGGTATGGATGAGCAGAAAAAGCTACCAGGTGGCATTACAAATGTAGTATCTCTTCACTTTGAAGAGTTTCTGATATCCAACTCAAATTAGTGAATTTCCTATGAGAGGCTTGTGACAACCTTGTAGTAATCTGGCAACAAATGCTTGCAAAACAATTTATAACAGCTACACTTCAAAACAAGCAAAAAACCAACCAACCAAACCCAAAATCCAAGGGAAAAAAACAGCCAAAATAAGCTCATACTTCTTCATCTTTCAAAATCTCTTCAAATTATTGGATTTTGTTTCATACAATGCTTGTGAGAGTCACAATGATTAGCTCACTTACCCAAGAACTGTGGAATCATCCCTCTACTCCTTGTGTGATAGCCAACTCTATTTAGCCCCTCAGTTCTGACTCATCTGGCTGCCTCCCATTTTGTAGTAAAGGGAGACTTCCAGGAGTGAGTGTGTCTGGAGCTGATTTTTTTACAGTCAAGAGAGTGTGGATAAACCCTTTTTTGGATCTTTTCTGCACTAGCTGGCACTAAAGGGTAAAGATAGGGACAAGCACTGGATGTCTTCTTCATCAGTGATACGTTCTGAAGGAAATGGAAAAGCATTCTTTGCACATTGATACTGCTTAGAAGCATTGGAAAGAGTTAAACCCTCCTGAGGCTGTGGACCCCACAGAGTATCCCAGAGTGTACTTCCATGAGAACCATCATAATTTGTATCTGTCAAGCTGGGCAACACACAGTGTAACAGTACTTTGTGCAGATTTGCTGTAGTTTTGACACCATTTGATGCGCTTTTCCTATCATTATGTAGAAGGGCTGTTTTGATGAAGCAATAATGAAAAGCTGTCTATGTCTTTCGTTTAAGGCTTTTGGCTCTGTGATTCTTTTTTTTTTTTTTCAGGATGCAGTAATGAGCACTGCTCTATTTAACAGTGAAAAAACTATGCTTTTTGCTACACGTTTTTACCTCCACCTAACCCTGTGAGAGTTTTTCAGATTTTCCTTTTAATTCTTGTCTAGTAGATGATAGCTTCCTGCGGAAGCTGCCTTAAGCAGGAGTCAAGAGAAAGAAAGAAGGGAGTAACTTTTGCCTATGATGATAAAAAAAAAAAAAAAAAAAAGTGTTCTTTTGAAAAAGCCAACCAGCCAAACAACCCTTAAGAAGTTGTTTGGTTTTGTTTTCACTCTTTGCTTCTGGAAAACGTTATGACAATTATTTAAATTCTGTATGTGACTTGCTAAAAGATTCCAGAAACAAGGGAAACAGATATATTGTCTTTCATATTGCTTCATAATCAGTCTGGAAATAGAAACACTCAATTCTGAGATACATGACAGCAGAATGACCTATTCCACCCATGCAGATTCCTGTTTTCAGCATTTAATGTGTTGGTTAAAGAAAGAAATACTCACCAATGTTCTAAAAGATAGAATATATCAGTCATAAATGACTGGAGTGCATTATCATGGATGTACCTATTTTAGTATGTTCAAATAGCAGAATTTCACATAGGCAAACAGAAGCATATATCTGCTTATTTAGCAGATAATGTTATCTTTAAAGGTTTATACTTACTGTTTTGTCCTGAAGTTAAGAAAAATGTATGTTCACAAGAGCATTTAAGGGAAATAATATGCAACTTTTTACTGTTGGTTCTTCAAGTAAAAGTGACCTACACTAACACTCCCACTCCTATCTGAATTAAAAGAATAATTTAATTTTTTTACTAGAATGGAAGGTAGGAAAGTCCAATTTGTAGTGATCATCAGATAACACAGGAGGATGCCAATTTCAGTGGACTAAGTTAGATTGGTCAAAACAGGTTCTGAGAACAAAAGCACAAAAGTGATTTGATTAAGTCTGTGTGTATGGAGACCATCAGAGATATGCTGGCAAAGACAGATAACATTTCAGTTTGAAATAGATCAGTGGATTAAAGTAAGTACTGATATAATCTCTCGCCTCAGGTAAGAAAGAGAGTAAGTTGAATGTCTTGTTGCAGGAACACTCATCAGTGTTAATGCTGAAGGATAACACCAATAATGGAGTATTTCAGAGCACAGTGGTCAATGGAGAAGTATTTCCAAACTTCTAATAAGACATTCCCTAACTTACTCAGAAGCGGTCTTTCTAAAAAGTTAATTACTAAACTATCTAGAATTGTACTGTAAATTCATGTAATGATGTGATCACTGATATAATATCCTAAAATAACTAGAGATGTATTTCTAGGATTAATATAAAAATGGCTTGTGGAGGTTTCTTACTGAATAACACAAGAATATCAATTTTATTTTTTTCCTCTCATTTTATGTACTTAAAAATTTTTCCTCTAGCTGGCTAAAGCCCACACTTCTGTAAAGGTCTTTATAAAGATTATAGAGCCCCTGAGCCTTCATATTCAGAAAAATAATGTTTCAAGATCCTTGCAAAACTTGTTTTGCCTAAAGCTACCTGCAGCCTTTATTACATTTATTCTTTGGTACAGAACTGTCAAAAAATAGAATGCATACCTTGACTTGTTTTTCTGATTTTTTCTTTTTTTTTTCATAATGCTTATGAAAAGTTAAGATAGCATTGAGTGGGAGGATTCTTTTAGAAATTCCCTTTCCAATCTCAAGGACTTGTAGGTTTGTCAGACAGGCATCAAGCATTTTAAATTTAATTAACTTTTCACAAAGGGGCATTGTTTAACTTTGGATCTTTTTTTCCCCTTCAGATTACATATAAGAAAGAGGTCATGAGAAACTTTCAATTTCCTTAATCCTTTGTGTGGTAAAATCACCAGCAGTTCTTGGGTGGAAGATTCCTCTACTTTCTTTTGAGACTTTGGTGTAGAAGTCTGAAAGGAAGGGAGACAGGATATCCTGGCTCTTCAGAAGAGTGGGTACTTCCCTAGCACAAAACGTATTTCCAGTCATCTGAAACAGAGATCTCAACTGGGGCAGCTCACAGGCGAGTCACAGTTCATTTTCACCCTGTTTGGGGGTGGGAATGGACTGGGTTGCTTTCTCAGCTCCTTTCCAGCCTAAATTATTATGATTCTGAATCTATGATTCAGACACTGTCACTTCACAAAAATAGCTATGTCTGCCAGCAAGTTTCAAAATCCATATTTAGAGACAGTGTCTTATTTAGATGCCAAATTCCTACACATAATTTTGCCTAGTATTTTATGAGTTGTAAGAGGCAATAAAGAAAGTAAATGATAAGAAAAGCTCAAAATGACGGATTCACTACTACACCTGCATTTCACCCAAAGCTTAAATGCATAATCCAGTGTAGCTAATTTAGGTACTGCAATTATGTATTTAGTTGACCTCTAGGAGATGGTGAATTATCTTTCACTCCTTTGAGACTGTAAAGAAATGTCTACAGATATTAAGATCCCAAATAGATGAAGGAGTCCATTAATTTGGGTCTTTTGTGTCCACTTTCTCAAAAGAGCTTCACTGCTAAATTTAACTTTTCTAGGAAGCTGGGTCTGAAATTTAAGTTCTGTTCTTCCTGAGGAAAAGTCAGACTACTTTTTGCAATCCAGATTTTGCAGTAATCTGCTCTGTACCATAATGGTACATCTTGAGTGAAACCAATCTTGAGAGAAAATAATTATTCTTTTTCTTTCTTCTCAAACTAGGAGCTGACAAAATTAAATTCTGCTTCAATTCACCTATATCCCAGGCATAATTTAAGAATCAGGTAAGAAATAAGGTATAAGCACTGGAAAAATCAGACAAAAAGGAGGCAGGAAGGTGTTAATTCAGTTGGGGAAGATTGGTAAAGAATGGATGAAAACAATTTTTAAAAGCTATTTTTGATAAAACTGGAAAATTATTACATATAGTATATGAATGACCAAACATTTAATCATACAAAAGCTGTAAAAAAATTATCAGGATCAGAAAAAAATATTAGCACAATTCTGAATAATTTTGAAATATCTGATGAAAACACTCAGAATCAACATTGTCTTAAATAAGTGCTAGAGACTTTTCTCTTTCTCACTTAAAGTGATTTACCTGAAAGCTTTCAGTGAGAGGTAAAGAAGATCTTGTAATTAATGACATGTAAGTCTTGCTAGGCACACACGAGTTCAGCTTGCATCCTGCTGCTGAATGGCATTTTTGGAATATTTTCCTAGTTATATTCACAGCAAAACAGTTCACAAAAATGCTCAGATCAGAGTGCATTGACACAAATAAAGCAATAGCAAATTGGAGCTAATAGTCTATTAAACAGCAGCTAAACCCCAGCCAAGACAAATTTTGAGTATTCTGCTCTGAATAGAGCCTGTCACACATTTCTGGATTTTTGTTCAATGATGGTTTATTTTTAAATGTTTTTTCAAATAGTATTGAGGTCTATATATGTCAGACCAAAAAACAGAACAAAACACCATGTGCATGTGCATGTTAATGAACTATAATTACATAATTATTATTATGATGCAAAACAGAAAAGCAGATGTCTTTCTTTTT
This sequence comes from Poecile atricapillus, assembly GCF_030490865.1. Lineage (NCBI taxonomy): Eukaryota > Metazoa > Chordata > Aves > Passeriformes > Paridae > Poecile > Poecile atricapillus. Next base: position 48,394,117 of record NC_081251.1, on the reverse strand, counting down.
TTTTTTTTTTTTTTTTTTTTTTTAAATTAGAAGAAGACATTTCTGAAAACTTCCAAGCTAACCTTGTGCAAAATGGATAGAGGGCACCTCATATATCACTTCTGCATGTAAGGGATCAGAAGGACTGCTCTGCAACAAGACAGCAGGATTTTCCCATAAGGTAAGAAAAATATTACCCTTGACTTAAAGAGGACTTACCTAACCCTACCCAGCTATGAAATCTCAAAGTGTGGAGAGAAGAAGAGTTTAAAATTGACACAGGAAGTTTGGCATCAACAAATCACAAATACTGTTGAAGAAGCTCCAAGAATGCTGTAAAGCTTAAGAAAAACTGCAGTGGCATATACCTTAGCACATTTCCTCCCACAAGGAGCGAGAAAACACACCGAGGGAAAGAGCATAAGAACTGAGCATAGACTGAATTTTGGTGCTGACATAACTTCCCACTTTCTGGAAATAAAGTGTTTAGGAACTATTAGCTGAAGATTTTTCTCTTCTGAAGTCTCTTGTTTCTAAGAAACTCTAAAACTTTCCTTCAGTCTTGTTGTAACTTGGGTGCCATCTAAAGACCTGTATGTTTATACATCTATATATGACTTCAAACAAGCTTTGGTGATACCACAGTCTATTTTTATTATATGAGAAAACCTCACTTTTCCTTTCCTTACCCTTAAAGCTTGTTAAACTCCCATTTTCAATATTGTTATCACCATACAAATCAGGCCTTCAACACATTCCTCTTCTGTTTGTGACATTTCCATTCCACCTCCACCTAGTTCTCAAAACAGGACATTAGTCCTTCCTCCTCTCTTGCTTCCCTACCATCAGTTTGTGTGACTTAGAGTCTGCCCTATGTCCTAAAATCACACTTAGTGATGGCTTAGTGGTGGTGGCTGCAGCACACATCTTGCACGCGCAGACCTGAAGGGGATGGTGCGCCTTGCACTGCGGACCTGCTGCACACTTTATGTTAATTACCTAATTGTGATGGGTTAACAGATACCACAGTGCTTCATTCTGAGTGGAATGGAGAACAACTGTGACTACTTGCACCTTGCTAAGTTAAAGATATTCCATGCATGAGGAGAAAGAAATCAAGTTCAGCAGAGCTTCTTTGCCTCTGGAAATGGAGGTTGCCAAGATTTATTATTGCTGTGCTGCCAGTAACTGTCTACACTGGCAAAACCATCATCACTTTTTGAGCTAGTTCACAGGGTGGAGACGCCCTGAGAATCATATCTCAGCTCTAGTTCAACACAAATCCTTACCTGCACTGGAGTGTACTTTATGTTGTAGGTACAAATACGAAGGAATGTTTTCTTCATTAAAAAATCAGCGTGTTTTAGTGAGTTTTCAGAATCATATGATACTGTTTTCTTATTGTTTCTTAGTGTAGTCATTCAATTTCTGCATAACAGCATCCTGATGTTGATCTTAAGCTCTGTATCTGTTGCTTTCACACTCTAATTGTTCCCTGACATTTTTACCCAGTCCAATTACTGTTTCTATTCATTGCTTATTCCCCAAATATGTGCTCTTCCCCCCTCCTATCCCCCAAACTGCAACGATGGGGTTGTTTGTTTGGTTTTCTGTTTGTTTTGTCTAGGTGTTCTATTGAATTTAAATAAAAAATTATCAGGGAGTACCTGACTCAGGAAATTAAACTCCTGAAAAATTATTAGCAGCTTGATCTTGAATACTAAGTCTTCTTAAGAAATCTTAAACATAGAAAACCCTGCCTTTAGTGCATATTAACTCATGTTCCATTTCCCTTATCACCTATTAGAGAATTTAGAGGGCTGGAGTTTTTTTCCTTAGATGTAGCTATCTCTGACTTGCAATACAAGTAAAACCCAGAACCACAGCTCTTGTAAACCCAAAATATCTCAGTGATGGTAGTGTAGCTGTTCCCATTAGTATAAACTGAGACCCACATCACTGTTTTTCTAATTGTTTTATAGAGCTGAGAGATTCAATTAAAAAAATCTTCATTGTTCTGAGGCTGCCATTTTAATGTTCTCTCTTCATTTAATATATTGAAGTGTCCTAGTGAGTTTATTTGCAGATCATTTCAACTGTAAATAAGTAGAGATTTCCCAAAGGGCCAACTCACACAGTATTTAAAATGTGAAACACATTACTTGTCCTATCAATATTTTGCTTTCTCATCTAATAAAGAAAAATATCCAGTATCAAATATTTTCCTAATTTTTAAAAATCTGGAATATAGTACCCAATAACAAAACACGAATATTCATTTTTCCTCCAAAAATATTTTTAAATTAAACCATAAATTCACCCCAAAAGGCTTAGGAAATGCATGTTTTTCTCAAAAATAAGTGTTTCAATAAAAATACTGGTTTGAAGTTTGAATAATAGCAAGGTAACAAAGCAGGGGCAGGAGTTTCCTCTTCTGACACCTGAAACCGGAGGGTATTTTGTTGGTTTTTAAAGAAACATTATACCTTCATAAATGTAACTAGAAAAGAGTGGTTAGGGGAGAGCTGTCCTTTCTTCAGAACTTTTGGATTACATTTTAGATGAAAAGGTTTGAAAATCACTTTCTATGTGTGACAACTCCCATGATACAATTAGTTACATGTTAAAATTCCACTTTAGGAATAATTATGACCCCGTGATTTTTCAGTGTTTTAAACTTGCAACATAAGTTTATGTGGGAAAAAGCAACCCAAACCTACATCCCTTAAGTCTTTAAAATACGTACTTCATATATGAGCAATATTTAGCTGGAACAAGATTTTTGTAAATCCTACTCCTTCCTGCTTTTTAATTTCTCATAAATATGTCACCATGTGTCTGGAATGAAAAATTAAATAATTAGGAAGAAAATGGACATCCTAGCATGCTTTTTTAAAATTATTTTTTATTTGTCAACAAGTAAATGTCAGACTCCAGATGACTGGGCTAATATTTATGCACATTTCATAATCACCTAGAAAGTTGTGATCTCAAAGTATTTCCTTGAGTTTTGAAATAAAGGTCAAGCCTAGATTAACATAATGATTCACTCATGCCAAAAATCTAAAAATGTTCTTCATGTCTTGTTTATTTTTCTCCTGATTAACACATAAAGCAAGTAATTTCTTTTTCAAGTTGTAGACTAAATTTAAAAAGTTAATTGGCCTGTTGTCTAAGTGATTAGTTACATTAGAAGAAAAAACTCTATACCCTTAGTAAAGATGCAGTCACATTTTAACCGTAAACCATATGTTGGGGTATGTTTTTCACTTAAATGTCTTCTTACAGACGAGGTCCCACTTGATTTTCAATCCAGAAGGGACCATTTCCTAACAAGAAATTACTGCACTCAGCTACATATGCTGTGGACCCACGAACATTTTTTGTCAATTTGGATACTGTAAGACACCTTGCTTAGCTTCCAGCTGCCACTCCAGGGATTCCTGGTTCTCACAGCAGACCTGTGTGACCTCTGCAGGTCTCAGGTGTCCTGGAGTGTCTGCAGTGGCTCTGTCTGTATTTATAGAATCATGGAAACATAGAGTGGTAGTGGTTGGAAGGGACCTTGAAGTTCACCTGGTTTCAGGGACACTTTCCACTAGACCAGGCTGCTCAAACAATTTTCAAGTTGGAGGGCGTGAACACAGTGTAAGTTACTGCAGTTAAAGAGTGTGTTCACATAGCTAATTAGCAGCAGCCTTGGCCTATCACCTCCCTTGTTTTAGACTCATCAGGTGAGAGATTAAGTCAAATTCTCTATTATAGCTTCTGCTTTTTATGTTATCCCCAAACACTGATTTCTACTGTTGTATTATCTCTATGGAGATATTTTCACAGGTTCTTAAAAGGCATTTTGGACAATGGTTAAATACTACAAGTAATCTAAGTTTAAATGAAGATTAGTGAACACAAAATTACAAATAATAATGCATCAGAGACTTATATGATTGCACTTCTCAGTAGTTTACATGCACGCTATTAATGTTTCACAATTTTTACTGCCTTGTTGAACTAGTGTCCCACAGTGAGCTAATATTTTGACAGTGTGATCTACATTGTTGTTGAGGTATCTGCCCAAGCAATAAGATACATTTTTTATGACACTCAAAACTTGGAGGATTTTTTCTTATATAAAAGTTCTGCCTTCTAGGCTGTTTCAGCAGGAAATTCTTTTACCAGTGTTTTCCAGTTTTTGCTTTGATTTGCTGTTGCTGTTGGGGTGTTAAGTTTTTTCTTTTTCTTTTCCAGTCTTAGCTTTCTGTCTATCCAAGTTTCTAATCTGTGCCATCATTTTAGTTTCTATTCCACAACTAATGAATTTTTCTTTCACATCAATAACCATGAAATTTGGATTACTTTCCGTTAAGCAGTCTCTAATTCTACAACAAGCCCCACTGACTTATGTGAGATCAGCTGCAAAGCAGGTTTAATATTCAAAAAAAGTAAGGACAGCAAAATACATCTTTAATATATACCAAACACATGATTATGGTCATTTTAGTGTAGGGGAGAAGATTAATAGTTTCAAATTCAGAACTCCCAACTTTTCCATCGCATCTATCCAGTTTTAAGGTTTTTTTGGAGAGGGCAAATTGTGAGAGAAAAGAAGAAAATTTAATACTCAATCCACTGTTTCCCTCATTTGACAAGCCAATATGTAAAAATATAATAAAAAAATTAATAAAAATGTGCCTGTACACTGAAGAAAGTTTATACAGAAAGAAGTAGTATAACTACCTATCTAATGACATAAATCTAGTAAGTCCTATCTGTACATTATTATACTCCATGAAATTGCTATTAAACATTACTAATGAGCTTTTTGCTTACAGTGCTCAGCATATTGACAAGAGTAATGTAGTTCTTCAGTAACAAAGCAGAGATTTAAAGGAAGTGAAATTCTTAAAATTCCAGATAAGCCTCAAATTTCTTCCTTTATGGGAAGGAAAAATTGCATTTGTGTCTGATGTACTACAAAAATATTATGATCTCTTGCAAGTACTTGAGCAAAATACAGCACAATAACAGTAAAAAAGTCAATTGCTTTTCCTTCTGTAAATTAATTTCTTCCAAATACTGATAAGGTTTAATTTTTCACCACTACTTCTTTTGTCAGGAAATCAGGAACAGAAAATATGTAAAAGTCTGTTGTCTGATCTCTCTGCCACTGTTGCAACTGTAAGAAGGAGCTGGGTCCAGAATTAAGTCCCCCTTGTTGGCAGCTAACTGAAGTTAAGAAATCTGTGGAGAGATGCCATAGCACATACAAAATGTGACTTTTACCTTCTTGAAATGCCAGTCTGTCTAGCAACACTCATTTATATTCTTTTGTATTTTCCAGTCACGAGACACATTTCCATCTAAACAAAACTGTATGAGATTAGACACAAAGTAACACATTGCTAAGTGACATTTTTGCAAGGATATTGTTTTTTTTCCAGAAATATATGGTCAGCACTGATTGCCATGTCTATTAACTGAACAAATATCACCAGATTCAGATTGCTTAAATTTTACTTACATCCCAATATGTATGCAGTTAATTTTACTCTCTGGGGAAATCACTCATCTCTTTGATGCTCTGTGTCCATACAGTTGATCCAGAGTGGATCCTGCAGTGAGCTGTTCTTCAGACCTTGGCAGGCTTTTCTTTAATGAAACTTATTTTTTCACTCCCAAAAGATACTGCCAATGACCATGGAGATATCTGTGAGTCAGGCAAATAGTAAACTTTTAGATATGAAGGTTTAAGTAGAATTTAGTCTGTCTGAACCTGACTGCTACAGTGGACACAAGTACAAGGCCTATTAAGTATAATAATATTAAGCAAAAATGTGTCTTCTATAGTTTTCTAAAAAAACCTTGCAAGATATAGCATTGACTTGATCCACAAAAAATGAAGCATACAGCAATTTTTTTTATTCCTCTACATGTTTTCATGACTCAAATAAATATTCTAATTCTAATAAATAAATATTTTAAAAATATAATATATAAAAATATATATTTTACATATATAAATTATATATTTATATAATATATAAATATAAATTATATTTATACATATATATAAAATATATATTTTTATATATAATTTATATTTATACTTATTTACATTTATAAATTTCAGTCAAGGAAACTAAAACTGATGAAAAGAAACAAAATAAACAAGAGATTTTGCTGTTAACAACAGCCTAGTTAGAAATTGGAGCTAATTTTCAGGGGGTAAAATCATCCGCAAGTCCAGGTACCATCCAAAAAATGAGGAAAGGTATAATTTTTCCCTCTCTCTGGGGACACAACAACACTTCAGTTTTAAAATTACATTTGTAGCCTAACACATGCAAGGATACACTCAATTTTCATCGGCATTTACCTCCCGAAGTTGCTCCTTTCTTTTAATTTTTCTTGGGTGTACCACATCGTTGCCCAACTATATCTGACTCAAGTGTGAAGAATGAGAAATCAGTCTTTCTTAGTACTTGTAAAAGAAGGTAATACACATGAACACCAGGCATATGTCCCTGCACAGTGGATAAAGATCCCCCAGACAGCTGATGACACTGGAACCAGAATGCAAATACATATTATATATGGTAAGCTATGTGATGCCCAGCACAGGACATGGATGTTTGAGGGCAGAGTGAAAAGCCATTGTCTGTCTAACCCACTTTTTCACAGATCAGAGAAGTTTTCCCTGATACGTTCTTCATTAACAAGCTAATGTCTGTAAATGTCTAATATATTTTATAAAAAGCATTTAAGGTTTATACAGTCCTAAAGTGACACACAACAACTTCCAACCTTCAGTCTGGAAATACAAGTTTCTGTTTTCATCTGCCTTCTATTCTTGATCATACATATTTTTGCTCTCAAAATTTAATTCAAATACTATCCAGCTTTTTACATGTTTTCTCTAAGAGTAATGGTATAATTCATACAAAATTTTCAGTGCCAAGTCACTGATATCTGTGTACTTTCCTAACAATCAATGGAATTATGTCGCTATTTATAGGAAATCTCTGGATTTTCATTTGTCTGGGGGAAGAGTGAAAGACGGGCTTTTTTTCTACTTTATACAATAACTTCCACAACTCTTTACATAGCACATCCATTCTTTTCTTTTATTCAAGCAGAAAAGCTTTTGCCCAAGAAAATGTGTGTACTGTGCACAAAAATAGAAGGAGTAAAAGTGTAAGCTACAGGAGGAGTCTTTCTTCCTTTGCCTTGAAGTTTGATGTTTCACCATTGCTCAGCTACCATCCCTTTTCTGGGGTACAGAACCAAGATTGCCAGCTACCACTAAAGGTCATTTAACTGTGTTCCATTTTTCCTCTTTTACAGAATGATGTTTTTTATGGTTATAGCATTTTTCCAATTAAGTTCTATAAGTGGAGACTTAATAGAAGTCTGAGCCAAAAAAAATTGGGTAATAGTGTAAGGCTAGTTGTCCAGAAAATTTAAAGTAAAAATTCCTATTTTTGTACAATGTAATTATATTCCAGGTCCTAAGTTTAGCTTTAAAAATAAAATTGAGGTGCATTTTGATAAATAACAGTGCTTGATGTGCCTCAAATAACTTGTTTTAACTGATGATTGTATCACAACCTGTAGCACAACATGACCCCACTGAACCAAAGCAGAATTTGTGACGAAGAATTCTGTCAAAAACCCACAGAGAGATGTATGTGCACACAATGGCATGGCTTACATGTTTTATATAAATTCAAAATACACAAAGATGTTGCAAAGAAGTAAGTGCCTGGGGATTCTTCTGGGATTCTCTTCCATGGCAGTAGAAGACAGGCAATCAAAACAGTCTGATTTACATGTGTCATTTTTTTGCAGAGCATATCTTCCTTCCATGGGGATTGACTTCACAATTCAAATGTTATTGCCTTAATTGGAGACTTTAAAAAACCAACATAATAAAAAGAGAAGTAAGAAAATTAATAAAATCTGATAGTTACGAATTAGACATAAAATCCACTGATTCTCATATCAATATGTCGAAGACACACGGAAAAAAAATCCATTCTCCTACTACACAAAATATAGAATAACCCTGCAGTATTCCATATAACTGACACTACTGGGAATTGTTAAGTTGTATTTAAGAAGAATAAAACTGTCAAATAGAGATATTATTTTCTACGCCATGGATAACTCAAGAAAATGGGACAATTAGTGTTTACAGATCCACATTTTAATGGATAAAGTATGCATGAAACTGCCACCTCAAAGCAGAAAATTATGTCTGGAAAGGAGCTACCTCTCAAAGGGAACTTTAATCCAGGGATATCTAAAGGGAGGATGTTGAGAAGCTGGATCCAGGCTCTGCTGGGTGGTGCCAAACAACAGGACAAGAGGCAGCGGGCAGAAACTGATGCACTGGAAGTTCCATGTGAATGTGAGGAAGAACTTTTTTACTGTGCAGTGGCTGGGCAGTGGAACAGGTTACCCAGAAATGTTGTAGAGTCTCCTTTACTAAAGATCATCAAGAACTTTTTGGCACAATCCTGTGCTATGTGCTGAAGGGTGACCTTGCTTGAGCAGGGAGGTTGGACCTGATGTGGTCTCTTAGAGCCTTATCCATTCTGTGTTTCTGTGGTATGTATTAGGCATTTCAGGCTGCTACCATCAAAGCACCCATGAACTTTAAAAATAGGATACAGCACCATTTCTTAACTAAAAATGAAAGAAGAAACCTGTGTAAATATTCATCTGTCTTCCAGCTGTCAGAATATGCAGAATGGTCAATCTGAAAATCATTAATAAAGAATTAAAAATTGAAATATAATTAATGTGTTTTGGAAAAAAAACTAAGCTGATGTAATTTCTTGATTGAACTTTTTTCTCACACAGGTAGTAGCTAAATGTAAATTACCACATGTCAGTTTGATAAATAAAGTATAAAGATGCACGTCTTCAATATGGCACAAGTGGATCCTATCAGAATGGTCCCTTGCAAGCAATTTCAAGTCATTTATCATGACATGATTTATTAGAGAAAGGTCTACTATAGTCCAGTATATTCATTTGCTATGGACCATCTATTTTTCTTCAATAACCTCAATTAAAAAAAAAAAAAAAAATAAAAAGTCAATACTACCCTGGTTTACAAAATGTGGCACATTTCAATGGGCACATGAACTGAGAGCAAGCAAATAACTTAGTTTGGTTGACCACATCTAGAGACAAAGTAGGCTATTTCTTAGTTAACTCATGCTGAAAATAGTGTCACAACACCAGTAGCAGGTTAGTTATGGCTTGGTTGAATGTTTTGCCTTAAATGTAGCAGCAGTGGGCAAGAGGGGAACATGATGTGGAAGTTCAGTGATCACAGGCAGTGCAGGATTGTCATACAAGGTCCTGGCCAGATCTAGAGAGAGAAGTGATTGGCGGCTAAGGCAGCAGCTGAAAAGCAAAGCTTAACTCCTCAGTTCCTTGTGACTTCTAAGGGGATCAAGCAGATTACTTTATATGACAGAAATCAGGGAGTGTTTGTACGGTATTTAAATATAGCCAATAACATCTTCAGTTTAGTAAAGAAAACACAGGGCCATTAAATGGAAGGGAAATAAATTCCAAGCAAAAACACATTCATGCCTTTTCCCTCTCCCAGAAGCATGAGACCATCTCCACAGTTTAGCTAGTTTCACAATGAAACTTTTCATCACTTGAAATTTTAAGACCAGAAGTGTCTGTTTTACTTTGAATTCCATTTCTCTTAATAAAGGAATTTATTTTTATGGACATCCTAACATTGGTTTTATTGAGAAGAAAAAAAGATGACTGTAGTGGTACTTCTTGACTTTTAGGGTGAAAACCATTTTAAAATCATATTAGACTACATTAAGCATGTCTAGGAAGATTTATGAAAATACCCAGATAAAATAGAGTACAGGAACAAAAATATGAAAACCAGTCTTCTGAAAAGTCTTCTCGTGGAAGATATTGATTTACTGCCTTGTCATCCTCTCAGTAAGGATGAAGGGGGTGCTTAACAGATAGCACTTCCAAATATCTTCAAAAATAAATTTCTGCTTTTGTGTGCACTCACCACTGCAAAACTGCAGAAGGCAAGAAGATAAAATTACTTAGTATTTCTAAGTTGACATCCAGAATCTCAAAGAATCACTGAAAGAATTGAATTTACTTTTTTTCCTTCTGCATGACTACATCTGAGAAATTGTATAGGTATGATACCTTTGAATTGTATTCAGTGACAAGATGGATTACCAGAAATTATAAACTAAATTTTATTTAGTGTTAAAAAAAAAATTCAACTACTTTGGAAAGCTATTCTTATAAGTAGAAGGAACATAGGCCTGTTTCCAATAATGTGCTTCAATTTTGTAATTTGCATTATTTCAGTGTAATTTGTATTTATAAGAGATTTTTATATAAGAAAACCATTTCAACTTTAAAAACATGTAATAATTTCTTAAAAGACTGCTGTTTTGGTTTTAATTTATCTTGAAGACACATTAATATTCATGGCTTGGGTTTGACTGAAAGGCTTGATGTGATTTAAGGGTTTCTTTGGGTTCCCCACCCCAGCATCCCTCAGGACTGTCCTAACTATTATATTCTGAACTCTGAATTAACAACCACATTAAATACATCTGGCTTTATTTTCACCTCTAATCTACTTGTAATAAAACTGCTCTTTCAACAAATAGAAGTGGCGAGATTCATTACTGTGTTGATTTTAAAATCACTGCCAATGACCTCTGAAGCACAAACATTCCAGAGAAAGAAAAATGACGTCATTTTAGCAATCGGATTATTTTTATACCTTTCTCTAAAAATATGTTGGATAGTAAAATCACATCACTCTTTTGCATGCGTAATTCACAACCTTTTACAGAAGCCAGAAAATGCCCTGTAACAAGAGAATTACACACTAACTAAAATGAACACACTATTCCAAGAAGAAGAAAAAAAAAAATAAAACCTTGCAAGAGTGGAACTTGAATTTCAAGTGCAATTAATGAAATGTGGCAAGGCACCAAAAAATTAGGGTCTTTTGCAGTCCTTTCTTCAGTTGGGTGTACTTTTTTAATAAGTCTTAGAAAGGCCAGATTTTGAGAGAGTTATAAAATGAGGGATGGAAGCTACTGGAGTGGGTACATGAAGAAACAAAGCAGCATAGTACAGTTCAGTTAATCAGGATGCACTTAACATGTAAATTTGCTTAATTGAGATGTGTCCCAAGAAAGCAATTTAAGGCTAATGATACCTAATAGCAATAACTGCTGTTTAATAGGGATGGTAATTCTGCTTAATAGGGATACCATCAGATAATTATGGCCAGGTCTAATCTGCTGACTTCTGTTGGCAAAGCTCTTACCTGTCAGGCATCTGAAGAGATGTGATCCTTGATCAACAACTACAGGGAAGCTTAAATACCAAATGCAAACTTTGTTATTGTAAATTTGGGTTTTATAGGATGTCTCATGTTGATCAATACAATGTTTCCCTGTTGCCCTGCTGATTTTAAAATAAAAATTTTTAAAAGTTTCACATTTTTTAAAAAAATTTTCTTTATTTTTTAATGTATGTTTTAGTTTAAATACTAATGTCTTTCTCCATTTTTCTTTGAATACATTATATCCAGATTATTAGTTGCATTTATGAACACAGCATGTCAGGATATGAACCTGAGTCCAGACTTAGAGCAAAAAACTTTTCCAGAATTAAAGCATTCTAAATTTTTTAAACTTTTGCTCCAGGTTTAGGCTGGTGTTATTTTATTTTGTTTAGGTTTTTTTGTTGTTGTTGTTGTTTATTTGTTTTTCTTTTTTTCTTTTTTTACTTTTTGGGGGGGGTACAGGGGTTGTCTTTGGTGGTTGTTTTGTTTATTTGGAGAATTTTGGGGGGGTTCTGTTTGCTTGTTTGGGGTTTTTGTTTGTTTTGTTTCTTTTACATTTTGTGTGGATTTTTTCTGCTGTAAAGTTCATGCTGGAGATGGCTTTTAACACTCTTGTTCAAATCAGTGGTGCTCTGGCATACAGGTTGCTTAAACTGGAACATCTAAATTCTGTGCCTTACAGTCAAAGAACAATTGTCTGATGGTGTGACAGTCTTGTTGCAGCCTCCTGGAGAGAACATAGGCATGAGGGTCCTCCCAGTGCAGGATACGGTTACTCAGGCACTGTGTCCTCATTAATAAGGTCTGCTGTAATTTATCCCATCTCTTACACATGCTCCTTCGGTGTCGTTACATACAAAAGGGCTTCCCTTTGCTAAGGCAACATGACCTTCATAAACTCCACTTTCATTCTGTGCTCCTACACCTGCCAATGTTCATCAGCCTCCCAGGATGAGAGGTCAACAGAGAGAAGGCGGCGGTAGCTCTGTGCCTAACACCCACGAATCAGCATCTTTACAACAACTCCTGAAAACACGACAAACACACTGAAAAACGGCAATGAGAAGTGCAGGGAGGAATCTGTAAAGCTTGACAAATATTCTCTATTTCCTCTGAGGTCACTGTAATCAAAAAAACTTTTGGGAGTATTCCACTTAAATACAGTCTCCTCTGAGGTGGGTATAATTTATCTGAGAGAGAGAGAAAAGGTTGAAGGGTGGCTAGGGGAATGCAGTCTTCCAGCAAGTTGTATTATTATAGAGAAGGACAAACAGGTATAATTCACTACCTCAGGCACCAAAGAGTCACAAGAGAACCATGGAAGAAAATAGTTCAACAGTCTGTGAAACACTGACTCAGGAAAATGGAGTGGACAACTGACAGTTTATACAGCAAATTTAGACTTTTATTCTCATCAATCCTACTCAAAGAGGCTGTAACTTATACAGGCCTATGAAGAAAGTGTTTAATAGGATATATTTCAGTCTTTGCATTGTTGGCAAATTGTCGACAGAGTAACTGTTTCTAGTATTAATGCTTTTATAAGTAGGAACACTGTACTGTTTCTCTCATTGAATGATATCCAGAGAAATGTTCTAGAGACACTCTTACAGTCTTTTTCAACATAGCTTTTCAAATCCTTTAAATTACATGTATACAATCAAATATTTATATGTCTGTACATACACATATACATGTGTGTGTTTTGTATGAATTATGTGCTCTTGAAAGAGCCAAGAGGAGTACAAAATAAACAAAAGATCAATGAAAGGATCATAAATTACATATATGTCAAGGAATCCTCAGTGCTTTTATTCCAACCTTGGGCAGAGTAACACATATCTCTCATTACTCAACTGACTATTTTAGCAGCTACCTAAACTCAGCAGTGCTGTGTTGACAAAGTAGCTGGGTAACACCTGGAAGTGCTGGCTCTCCCTTGGCAACGAGAGAAGCTTGCTGTTAGTAAGTGCCTTTCAATCAGCAAATTTTAAAAAACATAAAGAACATATATTCCAAAATATATTTTTAAATGATCAAATGATTTATTTATTTTGTTACAGCAAAGTTGCTAAACCCTTGCTATTACTGAGGAGAATAAAAGAAATGTTCTTCCTATCTACAAAGGAACAGAAACAGTGCTGCTGCTGTTTTCCCAATTACACTGTGTGCCCTGTGGCCTGCCACGGATATGACCTCAGCTGACTCTGTTGACACTTCATATTCTCTTCTCTTACACAAGAGAAGAAGAATTTTCCACATTTCTGCTTGTAAAAGTTTTACAGTCAGGAGCCAGCACTATTGTCTATAACACAGTGTGAAAAATAAGAAATTATATTTAACATAAATTGTAGGAGACAGAGAATGATGAGAAATTCTAGAGGAATTTCAGACAGGAAAAGGAAAACTTAAAAAGGATGGGAGTCCTATTTTTGAGCTATTTATAAATGTATTCTGTGCACATAGATTTTTAAATAAAGAGATCATGCTGTAAATAGTCATGAAAAACTATAGAGGTTTCTACTGCCTCAGGGAACAAGAAAAAAAACTAAATAAACAAGAAGATTTAGAAAATCTCCCTCCGTGTTCTAGATATAACTTCTGTTATCCAATACCTTTTCACAAGACCTACATTTATTAAACAAATCACATAATGGTTTTCTTTAACATGTTAAAAAAGAAATGTTTCATTATCCCATCTGACATTTTACTGGTATACTTTAAAGTTATTTTCCTCTAATAAGCACATCCCATAACTTTCTGCAGTATGCCTTGCCCCAGAAGAGACTTCTAATTCCCAGCTCCCAGTGTGTTTTCCACAGCAAGCATCCCCAGTGAGCAGCATCTCCAGGTCATGCGCCCCAAGGTCCGGTATCAGTGGAGAAGTGATCCCCAGCACAACACCTTGTATTTAAGAGGCAGAAAATTCCACAATCTTGCTCTAGACCCAGTGGGACCTTGCTTTGAAACAAAAATCTCTTCTGACTACAAATTATGGAAAGCTTTAACCCTCAGTAAGAGGTAGGGCTTTCCTTTAAAATCTAGAGCACTGAACAAGTTGGGGATGGAGTGCAAGCCCTGTGAGGGTCAGCTGAGGCAGCTGTGATGGTTCAGCCTCAAGAAGAGCTGGCTTCAGTGACAGAATCTGTTTTCCCCTATCTACAGGAAGCAACAGACAAAACAGCCAGGTTATTCACAGAGATCAACAGAGGTGAACAAAAGACAATATTCATAAAAAAGCCAAAGTATGCTCAAATTGCATATGTTAAAAAAAAATAAAAGAGAGAAAAATAATTTGCACTGGGAGAGTAATCAAGCATTGCAATAGGTTTCCAATACAGCCTGTAAAATCTCCATCTGTGAAGGCTGGAGACACCCAAGTAAAGGTGTCTGAACTGAGCATCCACCTAGCTGTGAGCAGGAGATTGCAATCGAAACTTCCATATATACCTTCCAGATAAAATGATGATTTTCTGAATTTCTGGTTTGCTAAGACATAACTCTTTCTTGTTTTCTACATGTCTCATCTTCTTCACTTTCACATGTATTGAAATACCCTGAAAATAACTGTTGAAAGGCTTTCATGCCTAGTAAATAAACAAGTTAAACTGAATTAAGAAAGTTAAAGGAGAATAACTGAAATAGACACAAGATATGAAGGAAAGGGGACAGTCTCGTAGGAGAATTGGGAAAGAACTTTTCTGTAAAGCATAGGGGAAAGGAAGCACTATGTTTGGGTCCTGAGCAACACTTTCACAAAAGCAAAAAAGGAAAAAGAAAAATGTGCAGTGGAAAAAGTAAAATAAAAATTGCATTAACAAATTAGCTAATAGTCTATCTAGCAGCAGAAATGCACAGAACTTTACCTATGATTTAATTGTGGGAATTGACTCAACACTTTTTAAATTTTTAAAGGAGGATGACTGCTGTTTGAAGTCATTTTAGGTGAGAAGGGGACATACACTTGAATGAGCCTTGTATGCTGTCTCTAGTGCCCATAAGTCACTAGGTCAAGAAGCAGAAAGAAGAGGGAAGACCTCCAATGCCAGCCGGCTCCAAGACAGACTCATCACTGGCCAAGGCCAAACCCGTCAGAAGCAGTGGTAGCACCTCTAGGATAATGTATTTAACAAGGGGAAAAAAACCCTGAAAACAGTAACTGCAGCCAGAGCAGGGGAAGAGTGTGAGGAGTCCTCCCTCTGAAGAGGAAGGAGTGACAATGTGTGATGAACTGACTGCAGCCTCTGTTTCCCATTCACCTGCCCCACTGATGGGGAGGAGGGAGAGAACTCAGGAGTCAAGTTAAGCCTAAGGAGAAGAGAAAGGTGGTGAAAGGTGTTTTAAGATTTGGTGTTATTTCTCATTATCCTCTGCTTTTCCTGGTAGTAAATTAAAATAATATGCCCAAGTCGAGTCTCTTTTGCTTAACTGGTGAGTGATCTGTCTGTGTCCTCATCTCAATCCACAAGCCTTTTGATATATTTTTTTCTCCCTGGTCCAGTTGACAAGGGGAATGATAGGGTGGCTTTTGTGGGCACCTGTCATCCAGCCAGGATCAACACACCACACCTGTACACCACAAAAGAAATTTAAAGTGCCTTACAACCAGTGGTGAATTTATTTTTAACAACAAAATCTCTATAAAAAGAGCTCAGATATCCTCTGCATCATTCAGTTTCTAGGAAAATGATCTGGGAAAGGTTTACATAGGAAGAGGAGGGAAAGGCAGATTTATTCAGTATAAATGATTCTCCATTCTCTGCATGTTGTCAGAGTTCCGTTTTCAATCTAATCAAGGGGGGGCCCTAACTTCCAAAGGTAGAACCTTTGTCTGTAGTTTACAATATGATCCTGGATGAGCAATTTTAGCTCTTCCTCCAGATATTGTGACTGAGGCAAGCCATTTAATAATTTTTTTTCACATCGTATCAGAACACACTTTTTAAAAATGTGAATTAGTCTCACACAGATGCAGATACTCTAATGTTAGAGTCTGGATCCTGCATGCATTTTCAAAGTGAACACATTGTTCATTTCTTCTTCCTGTGCTTCCTCTGTCTCCACCTTGTGAACCAACCTCATGAACTTGATATGTTTCTTATGAGAGGTAAATGGGAATATCTGCTTAAGAAGTACATGTAGGATACTCCCACTGCTACATCAGTTCATTCAACCAGAGTAATGCTTGCCTGAAATTAAATTAAAAAAACAACCAAATAAATAAACCCCAAAACCTCACATTGATAAAAAGTCTCTCACTGAATATCATGTACATATGAAGTCTTGTTCTCTCCTAGATGGTAACACTGCAAATCAGTACAGACTTAGGCTTTTCTTTGAGTATTAATTTGCCAAACAATAAATTAGAACTAAAAAGAAATTAAGATCCTAGGCATAAAACCTAAATCAAGAAAGACAGTATTAAAGATTCTTAACTAATTTGCAGTACTGGATTTAGCAAATTAACCATCAAAAACAAAACAAAACAAAACAGAACAACAACAAAAAAAACCAATTCCTATGAGATTGAAAAGAACCAATCATAAATTACTAACTTGTGGAAAATCAAAGGACATGGGCCTATTCATCAGATCACCTCCAGGAACATTATAGGAGTAGATAAGATGCTGTTTCAATGCACACCAACATATTATCAAAAACAATTTAAAAACCACAGAAAACCCCAGAAGTCACTAATTCTTATTTGTGTGTAATTACCTGTAAAATAAATGGGTAGATCTGAATCATTTAAGCCACTGATGTTGTCCATGATCAACCATTCTTAATAAACATACATGATCAGGAACTGTTCTGCTTTCTTAGCAGTGAGCTTGTAGAATTATCTGCAGAGACAAAAGCAGTAATAGGAAGAGAATATAGTATGCCCTGTGGAGTATTACTAGGCAGTACATTCATTAAACAGCTCTTATGATACCATAAATGCTTTAGTCATAAGAACCAAACATAAAATCCCAGACTTCGTAATACTCCAATAGGGACTACTTTGCTTTTTGCAATATACAATTCCTCTTTTCAGAAAAACATACCAGTACCTATTTCTTTACTAATACAACTGGTTTTGCTATGCAATATGCTCAGAATATTGCAATTTTATATATTTTATTATAGCTTTTATGTGTTAGGTTGTCATGGTAAGACATCTAAATCATTCACCTAATTAAATCTATGCTAGAAAAATATCTCATGGCATTATAAGGGAACAAAATTCTGAAAGGGATGGTGGAATTGCAATGCTGTAATGGTCTGGAGCTGTTTTGCATATAGTGTTGCAAGAAATTAAACTGGTCTCGTATTTCACAAAGACAATGCAAAAAATATCTCAACCTGCAGAGTAAATGGGAAAACACAGCTGACTCACAAATGTTCTTCTCTTGTCTAGACATCAGGTAAGTGGTGACTGAGAGGATACTTACTTAGGGGTTTATATAAGAACACTGATCTGTAAGAAAGAGCATGTAATGGACAAAATTTTCATAGCTGTTCTCAGCTAATACTCATTTTTTCTTGTAGAGAATCCACAGTCTAGCAGAAACTGTTATGCATGTGGTTAACCACACATTGTAGACTCAGATTTGACTACTACACATGACATTTCCTTTAGTCCTTTAAGGTGTTCATTATTTAGTCAGTTACCACTTAAAACAAAAAACACTGACCAATTGAAATGGATGATATGTGTTAAGACTTTGGAAGAATAAAAAATAAAAATTAGCATATGGAACATAAATATATAGATAATAAAAAAAAACTTTTTGAGAATGTATGAAATGGAGACAATATCTACTCACCCTGCAGTTTAATGGAGGTTTTGACCTAGTATACAACAGTCAGTTTACTTGTGTCTATATTGAGTTCTGAGATCCAGCAGCATTAATCTCTGATCCCCTTTCTAGTCCCATCCCTTCAAATGGGCACACCCTTCACTTTGGGAGTGTGGATAATAATACAAATGAAGAGAGTAAGCCTTACTATCTCTGACTGTATTCGTTAGGGAGTGCATAAAGGAAAAAAACGACAAAAGAGCTACCAGAATTGCAGACCACAATGTTATTCAATACTCATGTCTTCTTTCTTCCTTTCAAATCAACAGCTTCTGTTGCACTGTTTTATGATTTCAAGACAGTCAGGGTATTTTGTCTGAATGGTTTGTATTTTTGTTATTCTTTCAGAAAGCACAAAAGACCAGTGCTTGGGGGGTTCTGATTCAACTGGAAGCAGAGGTTATAACAAATATAGATATTAAGCATATTTTGGTAATCCTGGAATTTACCATATTTTTTAGAATTTGAAAGATTAATAGTTGGAAATTACAGAGCTTGAAAAATCCCTATATGGAAATAGTAATATTAAAATTTACAATTGGTTTGAATAAACACATTAAGAACATATTGTAGTTTCTATTATAGAATGGAACAGTTGATGCCTGTTTCCAGGGCTCTCTCCAACAATTATGTTTATTCTTCAACCTGCAAAAGATATATCATGCAGACAACTGCCCTCAAGAGACATTGTTAAGTTAATATTCCCAACTGCTGGGCGAATCAGAAACTCTCCTGTTTTTTCTTACTTATTTTTCCTCAATTCCTGTATATTGAACAGGCTGGATGTTCATTAGAGACACTGGTATCTTGTTAAGGTTTTCAGAGGTTTTAGCTATACTTGACATGTATTTATGCTTCCCTTCTTTTATTCAAAAGGTTTCATCTGGCATTAATTCTTTTCTGGTTGTACCTCATTGGCCAGTCTTTTTAAGAGGTTGTTTGTTTTTTTTTAATATCAGACGGAAAAGGTGCTGCAAATCAGTTTTCATTGTGCAGATATCTTGTATGAAGGGCAATTTGGAGGAAAAGAACTATGAAACTTTGCTCAAATTTTACTGTGAATATTTTTATAGGATTTGGCAAACACTGAAAACTGAAAAATTTCTCTGTGTTGCACTGGCCATATTCCAGCTGATCGATTTTACACAAACTACACTTTTTGAACATGCAAAATATTTCTTGAGTATTCTTTGAGTATTGCAAAATATTTCTTGAGTAATCTTTGGGATTACTGGCATTATTTACCCTATCCTTCTCCTCTGGGCTTTACCACTCCCAGAAATCTGCTTTCATATGGATCTGAGATCTTTATCATGCCAAAATGATTGACTTACCAGTTCTAATACTGTAGATGTGAATTAACACATAAAAAGAAAGTCTCTACAATGTGTGCAGTTATCACTTCTCAGTGGAGGTCCACTGCATTTCAGGGCAATGGTAACACTCAAATACCTGTGCCCTGAAAATAGCACAAAATTACATGTGTCTGATTTTCTGATTTTGAAGGTTTTCTTTAATACTTCCTAAGACAAGGTTAGTGCAGTTTGCCACTCTTTTTTTCATACTTACGTTTTATGATTTTAAGAGTGATTAAACCAGTTTCTACTCTTTTATATATTTTAATAAATTATATCTAAATATTTTAATGTATGATTATATATATATATAATATTAGTCTATTATTATATATATTAATATATTAATATATGTATTTTTATGGAATAGAATAGAAAGAATAGACTATTTCAGTTGGAAGGGACTTAAAATGACCATTTAGTATACCTGCCTATTTACATATAAAGTATGTCTGTTTGTGTGCACTTTTATCTGCACATAAACACTGTCTTCAGTCAGGATTATCCAAAGTTTTTTATTCCTAGTTAAATTATATATTTCTTTCTATTATGTTCATTTACTATGAATAAAATAATAGTCTAGAATAAAAGTTCTGTGACTAAGGTTTTTCAGGGTTTGTTCAATTGGCTTCAGTGTTTACTTTGCATCACTAAGTCTCTATAAAACCAATCACAGTTGAGATATTTCTCCACCCACACTCTTAACTAATATGATATTATTGCTCACCAATTGCTATTTCTTTTTTTCATTTGAAGTACCTTCTTGACTTTTGTCCTTTGGATGCCATGAAAATAGTTAAGATACAGACAGTATTTGAGTAGATTTAGAAGAAGAGAACCTGGATTTGCTAAATTTAGCAAAATGCAGAAATGTAAATCCCTTGTCTTGAATTTGAAGTTTAATTCAATTTAGAAACAAAACAGATTGAGGCCAGAATGACAAATTCCCAGGAAATGCTTTAAAGAACTTGGTAGTGTGCTGAAAAGAGAAATTCTCAGTGTTGTAAAGAGAAAGATGAGAGTGCATTAGAAATACAGTAACACATATTTTTGCTTTATTTTGGCAGAACACTAATTTCAAGAAGATAATAGAGAGAGTGGCAGGTTGCTAACAAGAGCTTGAACAGTAAGGCCTGGTTTAAGCCATTTAAAATGTAAAAGTTAGTCATTGGACTTTATCTAAAAGAAGAACAACTGCAGAAATATATAGAGAGACTCTTGTTTCAAGTCTTTTTGGGGGAGCTGGGGGTGTTTAGCCTGGGAAAAAGGAGACTCAGGGTGACCTTGTCACTGTCCAAAACTACATGAAAGGAGGTTACAGCCAGGCGGAAATCAGCCTCTTCACCCAGGCAACCCATGAGAAGACAAGGAGACATGAGGAGGTTCAAATTGGACATCAGAAAGAATAAGAGGTGTCTAAGCATTGGAACAGACTGCCCTGAGTAGCAATGGAGTCACCATGCCTGGAAGCATTCAAGAAATGACTGGACATGGCACTTGGTGCTACAATTTAATTGACGTTGTGGTGTTCGGTCAAAGGTTGGCATCGATCTTAGAGGTCTTTTTCAAGCTTAATAATGCCATGATTTTATTCCATGAGCAGAAAATTGAGGTCACCACACAAATTAATTAGAAAAAGGACAGATGATGGCATTAAGTCAACTGGACGAAAAAGAAAAATGTGGTTATCATATGAGATAAAAGAAAAAAAAAATAGTTTGAAATTGTGTCAGAATACCAAGAGAAAGGAAATTAAGGGTTTGTATTTAGACATTGATCAAGAATTAATATTGGCAGGGATCCAGTATGAAATTGGTTGGAACTAGGAGAAGGAATTGGGTCTCAAAACACATTATATTTGAACAAAAGTAAAATTGTACAACAATGTAATATAAGCCAAATTAGAAATGTCTCTCCTCTATTAAATTTCTTCTTATTCTACATGCATTTTTCAATTATTTGTAAACTCTACAGAGGTTAACTATCCTTGCTCCAATTTCCCCTGCCAGGTGTCTGCCTTGAGGCAACTTTACTTCATGAGGTTTCCAAAAATATGGTCTGACCATTTCCGAGAATAAGAAAATATATTGCTTTTCTATTGATAACAAATTCTTACTGTTATTTATTGAAAAATCTTCACTTTTTCAAGCTCTTCTCTTCCATGTTATGCACTGAAATTTTGCAAAATGTTTTTCTGCAAGTGATATGGTCACTTTTTTTTTTTGCTGTGAAAAAAAAAATCACATTTGAATTTGCCATAAATTTCTGGAATTGTCATAAAAACAATGACTCATAAGGGCAATCTGCTACAGCAAATTTAGTTTAAAAACTGCAAATCATGACTGGAATTTCTGACTACTGAGTGAAAAGGAATATCTAAAACTGGATAAGACTTGATGAGCCAGAAAGCTTAAAATGAGAGCCTTTAAAAGAAGGATCTGAAAGGGCAAATACAATGGGTGGAAAGGGTGAGTAAAACAAAAGCTGAGTGGGAAGAAGGTGAAACACTGTTGGGACTATGGGACTATGGTTCAGGGCACCAAAGGTAGGAAGAGGGCACCTGTAGAGGAGAGAAGAAAAAAGTAGAAGAGAACTAACCAGACCCACAGGCTATTGCAGAAGTTACCTGAAAATAACTGAAGGGAATAAGAGACCTGTACATCCTTTTAATCAGTCTCCCTGTATTTTTGTTACGTGTTTTTCTCTCAATGGTTTTCTTTCCTGCCTGCATTACAGAGGTTTTACAGGAAATAAGGGTATTGCAGAAAGATTAAAAAAGCAATGGAAAAGTAAAATGTGAAGTAACTCTATAGAAAAAAAGAAGAAGTGGAAAAAGAAGGCAGCAAACAAAGAGAAGGAAAGGAGAGAGGAAGACAAGGAGGGATTGAAGTGGGAAATCTGAGGAGAAAATAATGGAAAGACTAGTCATAAGAGTGACATAATTATTTAGGTTGGAAATGAATTTTGAAGATTAGCTCTGCAGAAAGCAAGGACAACTTTGAAGTTATAGCAGGTTGCTCAGTGCTGTTTCTAGTTAAGGTTTTTAAATCTCTAGCAATGAAGTCCCAAAATCTCTCTAGGAGTCTTTTTCTAGACATAACCATGCACAGTAAGAAAATATATTTTTCTGTTTTGCTGCATTTGTATGATCTCACTTGTACTGCAGGGAACAAAGCAGGATGCAGTGCTTCAGATGAGGCCTCATGAAGTCAAAGGATAAAAATTTTCCATAGAATAATTTATTACTGTGCTTATGTCCATAAAATAATGTTAGACATGAGATTCTGGAGCGGTGTCAAAACCACAACAAGTCACTATCAAAAATAATAAATAATGACAGTGAAAGTATCCTGAAATTGAAAGTTCATCCAAACAAGGATGCAAAAAATATGCGTTTAAAATGTCAGAAATAATCAGTGATTCACAAACAAAACTCAAAAATGTTTTAAACTAATCTAAATTTTGTTTTGGTGAATCCTATTCAAGTAACTGTGAGGAAGAAGAAAGAATTTCTCTTCTGGACTCCAGGCTGAGTCTGCAGAATCTATGCAATCGGAAACACAGGCAAAATGGGAAAAAGAAATTAGCAAGGGACAATGTAGAGGAACAGTCTCTTCTTCTGAAACATGTACTAGAGGAGTTTTGAGCTGCAAATTGCTGGGTCAGAAATAAACCTGGAGCCCCACAAAGATGTTTCTTTAAGAATCACTGTTTAGTTTGGGAGAAGAATTAAAGTACCCTTACTAGGAGTGACATAAAAATTAACTATGTCAGAATAAATGGCAATGCTGAGGTTCACCTGATGAGCAGAGGCTAAGCAAGCCATATGTTTACACATAGCTTCACAACATTGTGGACCTGGACATTTAAAATCTCTGACAGCCATTATTTAGAAAATAATGGACTTAAATTTCACAGAATGTTCAAAAAGAAGAATAACATGGTGATATCAGCTCACATTGCCACACGCCAGCTGGCCTTTGTCTCTTCCTTTCCTGTTTCTGTCTCATTGTCTGTTGATAGTGTCACATTTCAAAGGAATTATTTTAGTTCAAATACTTGAAAAACTGAATAGATGTTCCCTGGCCATGACCCACCAGCAGAATTCTAATTTCCAAAAATGCATCTCCAAATACGTCCTTTTTATAAATTTTAAAAATTACTAGAATCCAATACTTCTTGAGAGATGACTGACAGCAAGCACTGAAGCTTAAAGTGATATGACAAACATGGCAGCACTCTGTGGTGAAACAATTGAAGCTTGTAATTAATTTCTATCTTTAAATTCCCATCAGTAATGCTTTGTTGGAAGACTCTGACAGGGTGGACCTATCAAGAGGGAGATTTTCAGTTGCAAAGGTTACAATACTGTTTGTATATTTACTATGGGAAACACCAGATAATGATTCAGAACAATACAGGAATACACAGACCTGTGCATTTAATGAAATCTCCACAGTGTTAGTATTCCTCATCAAGCCTATTTAATATTATGGGGGTAAGAATCACCTTTGTGTTTCAAGTCAATGGAAGGCAGGAACAACACCTTGTAACATTCAATTCAGAGGTATAGAAAGAAACCATAAATAGGTCACTGTAAACGTTGTTCTAGGGATTTCCTTCATGAATCTCATCAGGCTGCGACAAGGCTCAAGTGAAAGCACTCTGAGAAAGAAGACAAATATACTGACAGACACAGAATTTCAATTCAATTTCTATTTCACAAGAGGCCAGCTATGAATGATTCCCAGTGTGATTTTCCTTTGAACACAATGCTGCACCCTACCCTTTATAACAATAGGGAAGAATGTGAAGCCAACATCTTGCTCCAGGTGTCAAATCTCTCATGACAATGCCAAGCAAAAGAGACTAATCAAGTTAAAAAATGCATTCTATTTTCTCATTAGAAATGTTTGGGTTACAATTTCTTATTTATTTTAAATAATATAATGCAAAATGTGAAGGAACTTTATATGTATGTATATATATGTATATATATACATATGTTTGTATTTATATTTTATATACATATATATAAATATATAAACTTAAAAAATAAGCAAATACCCACTTAGAGGTTCATTTTATTTGTTCAAAACTGAAGATGTGAGGAAATCCATTTACTGTTCAACTGGTTTTTTGTTTGTTCTCCTTTCCATAAAATGTGGACATCAGAGCTCATATATGTCCAAATAACAGCTGGAATTAATGAAATCTGGAGTCAGAAAGATGATAATACAGTCTTTTGAGCTTCCTGAATCCCTAAGCATCTTTGTGTTTCATGTTGTCTTTTATGCTCATAGAGGTTTCAGAATTGCTGTGGTGATGGCTGCCTATCTAACACAAGAGATGTTAGAGAAGCCAACACTTAGCCACAGAAGGACAATCCAGTTCTATATGTGGTCTTTCTGGGGAGGAAATCCAGTGCAGACTTTCTCAAGTATTTGATGTGGCATACAACATAGCTTGATGGAACCTACAAACCCAAATTTTCCTAGTATTTCTTATGTTTCTCTGTTGTGTATAAAGGCAGTTGAACAAAAAGCTCTTACCCAAACACCATGGTTGAAATAGGTTAGGAAAATTTTATAGGTGAAGCCTTGTACCACAGAATTGTTCATGTAGGATCTTCCCTCTTTTGTCACATAGTACCCTTCTTATTGTTACCCATTTACATTTTGGAATATCTAAGGTTACTTGCTTCTACAGCTCTTTTGGAAGGTTGCTTTCAATGGCTTTATCCATTACTCCCTCTCCCTATTTTCCATCAAGGCATATGTTTATGCAATATGTTCTTGAGCACCATCTACTGGTACTGTTTCCACATCTGAAATACATACAGTCCTAAAGCAAGCTTATAATATTTCTTCCGGACTCACTAATCTGGTATTCAGACACCTTGGTGCAATGGAGTAATGTGGTATTTATGCAAGTAATCTGGTCTGATACTGAAAAGAATGCTAATCTTAGCTGGAGAATGATGAGAGATAATAATTCCTAATACATAACTGTTATAGTAGGGGAAAAGCTTGTAATTAGCATCTCTTTATTCATCTCCTGAAATGCAGTAGAATTCATCTTCTATTTAAGACTACCTGCATAGCCAAAAAGGAACTGCAATTTAAAGGTCATATTATTAAGAACACCTAGAGTTTCATTTCAAATAGGTATAGTTTAGTTCAGGAAAATAAATATTAAATACTTTTCCAACTGTGAAGGAAATTATTATGCCAGCTTTATAGCAAGAGAAGTGATATGCCTGTAAAAAATGCTGATCTTAACCTGTTGACAAGTCTGGTTAAAATGTGCTTTTACTATAACAGTCAGTGTTGCCCCAGAAGACCTCTGCTTGTAATTTATTCATTCTTATTTCAGAAAGGGAGGGAGTCTATGTTGAGAAAGGAATAATACACTTTTTAAAATTCTGTCTCAGAGCTGCTAGCAAGAACTTTGATTTATTAAAACTGAAATAAATTCAAGCACCTAATTTTGGTGTCCTCAGCAGTTGTGTGACTTGTTACTCCCATTTTAGATGCCTGTAGCATTGAAAGTATGCCGGCTATTTTCTCATCCCTACAGCTCTGTTTTCACACTGGAAGTGTGAAACTACAAATCCAGAATAACAAATTATTTGTGATTAAATTTTTGGATGACTCTCCCTGCCATATTTGTATATGGTTAAGTAAAATATACAGCCCATTGCTAAAAAAAGGCTGAAGATCTGTGGTTTAAGTGGAGGCTTCTTCACTTCTTTGGCACAATGGCACTGAATTATGAGATCATTTTTTAAATGCTGTAGTAGTGTTCTAACTGATAGTAAAAGCATTTTCTTACAGGATCTAGAATGACACATTAAAACTACTTGCTGCAGTCCTGGTGTATAAGATATATATTACCCTGTATTTTAGGATTGATGCAAAGCTCCATCTCTCTCAGTACATAACAGGAGATTTTTAGAGTTAAAACAGGATATCAGTGAAACTATACAGCTTAGAGTTTTCAAGGATTGGAAGCTGCATCTGGAACTCTGCTCTTTTTATGTCCTATGGAAATATTTTTCATAAATTTGCCTAGTTGTTTTTTTTTTTTAATCATTTACATTTTGGCTTCCATAGCTTGTTTTTGGTAATGAAATCCAAAATGCAGTTACATATGGGTAAAAGGACTACTTTTCAATTCTTTTGATCCTCTTGCACATTAATTTCTTCTGTTTTCTTTTCTGGTCTTCTATTACAAACCATTGAATGAAAACGTAATATTTGTTCTTTTAAGATCATCCATGATTTCATTGGTTTCTATGGTACACCCATTCCTCATCATTACAGATAAGAAGATCTTTACACATCTGATGATTCCTGTGTCCTTTCCTGCAGAACCTGTTGTGGAAGCTTTCCTTCCTGCACTATATCCTGAACTTTTTTTGTGTGCAGACCTACTTTATGTGTGCTTTTTTTTATGTGCTCTGACTGCCTGTGGCCTACTGCATGATTGCAGGAACAGAGTGATTCTCCTCTTTGCACCTATATTTGTGTATCACATATTCACATGCACTGTTGTAAAATAAAACTGAACAGATCAGCAGCTGTGCAGTTTAAAAACATGAGTATTAGGAAGCTGGATTTATATTTTCCCATCTTCTCCCATTCCTCTCAATCTCATTTCTTTTGTCGAAAGTGTTTTTCTCAGTGATACATTTCTGGTCCTGTTGCTGGTCAGTGTGAGTTATACAAAGATCCAAGCTGCCTGCAAACTAAATCTCAAGTATCATTACATTTAAAAGGCCACAGACTGTACCTGCAAATATATCCTATCACTAAGAGATTGACATCTTTTCATTGCTCCTACGTTTCTGTAACTACTACTCTGTTTTAGTCCTATGAACTTTTAAACTTTGGTTGGCTAAAACCTAACAAAGCCAAAATTCATCTTTTATTCATATTTTTGTGGATCATAACATCAATGCCATAGTTCAGTACAGGTGGGGGCAGAATTTGCTCTGCTGAAGTCCAAGAAAAACTGAATGTCAGCTGCAAATAAGCCCACCCAAAAAAACTGGTATGTTTTTATAGGGAAAATCAGGATGACTTCTCAACATTCTCACTCAGGTGCAGCTCTCTACAGAGCGCACACAGCTGCTGAAAAGTGCCAGACATTCATTGACACTTGATGGAAGACTAATTTATCTTTAACTGGGTGTCCTGGTTGTTTGGAGGCCACTGACATCTGTGAGTCACACTGTGCAAAGCAGAACACAGATGCTTTGATTTATTTATTGTGGCTGAATATTTTCAGCAAGCTGGGAAAAACAATGTCAGAGTAATCTTTATATGCTTAACTAATTTGTAACACTGATTGATAGCCATGCAACCAGAATCTCCTAAATGTGAAATGATGTGTCTCAGTGGATTTTTAACCTGTAAATAAAGCGAAAAGCAATTAATGAATTAAATTTGTGTTCTGTCCTGAGAGAGTGAATCAGGTTTGTTAAATTCCATGTGTATACTCCTGTTCAAATGCAGATCAAAACAGGCCAATTTACATTGCTCAAGACTTTATTGTTCCCTGTGGTTTTTATATCATATTTAGGAGAAAAAAAATAATAGTCAAACCCCCAAATATTTAAAGCAACATTGGAGGACATTTATATGGAGTCATAAATAATACTCATATGCTTCTGTCAATTATTTACTAATGACAGTCTTAGGATATTTCTTTTTGTTTGTTGTTGGAGAACTAGGATACCTATTCTCTGTGCAAACTGCCAGGTTTATAATGATAATATCCTTCTGAAATTTTACAATATGTTTCCAAACAAATGCATATTTTATTTCAATTGTAACTGCTAATTGTTTTTTTGTCTACTGTGGTGGATGTCTTATTGTCCCATGACTTAAGAAATGGTGCCTGACTTTTGTGCCCAGATCTGCTGTGGATGTTAGTAACTCTTGGAGACAAAGCACTTACTGAACATTATTCAGCATCACTTCACATCACAAGCATAAATTTGATTACTATAATTACCGTTAACATTTTCTTAGTTGTTTAGTTTTGGTCTGAAATGGATTGGGAATATTTAAAGAGGCAGTGACAATAGAGAAAAGACTCAAGAATCAGGCTTTTATTGTTTCTCTCTTGCTAGTTACTGCCTCTCATTTCATAAGCATTACTTGAAGAATATCTGGAGTTGGGTTTAGTGGTCCTAACATACGAAAGAGAGGAGAAGAGAAAAATATGTATCATTGTCAGACATGCTCTGGCTGCACTGGGACCACAATAATGATCACATAGTAATGCAGACATATTTATATTCTAACAAATGGAAGCAGAGTAAAAAAACTGCCTCTAGGTGAGAGACCACATTCAATTTTTCTTACAGGGACTCTATTGTCAGAAAACTTGAAGTGAACATGAAGCTGCAGGTGACACTACTTGTCTTATCTTGGTAAAACTCACTTTTAGCATGAGTACAGCTCAATCCTTGCTGGTGAAAATAGTGATCAATACAGCCACTGTTTTCATCATCATGGTTTGAGCTATATTCTTCCAACTACTGAACACCATCCCTAATGATGTCCTCTCCTGTAACTTTTTACAAGGGTGTGTAGCAATAGCACATGGAATAATGGTTTCAAACCAAAAGTGGGTAGGTTTAGTTTGGATATAAGGATGAAAAACCTTTTACCTAAGGTAAGCGTGGTGAGACACTGAAACAGATTTCCCAGGGAAGATGTGGATGCCCCCAGGAAACTTTCAAGGCCAGATTGAATGGAGCTTTGAGCAACCCAGTCTCATGGAAGGTGTCCCTGCCCATGACAGGGATGTTAAAACTGGATGACCCAACCATTTAACCCAAACCATTTTGTGATTCTTCAGTTTGATGGGGTTTCTGGAAGGCTGCCCTTCACAAGACACTCAGCAACAGTTATTGCAACAGGCAAAATGTTCTTTGTATTTTGCATCTGATGCAATAGGTAGGGAGATATTAAATTATTTGCAAAGGATCTTTTCAGCTCATGGGACAAGAGAGGGTTTCTCAATAACTGATTGCACAGAGTCTGGTGAGAATCTCTGGGAGAGGGACTGAAGCGCAGCTGAAATGTTCACAGCATAAAGTGAGGGGAAAAAGACTCAGCTTCATTTCTTTTCAAGAAATGGAAAGATCTTTGTCATGTTTACCTCTTTCCCAGATATTTGTGACTGTCACTAATAATTTCTTGAGGCAGTTGACCGCTTGTAGAAGTTTTAGAAGGGGTTTCCACTGTCCCTAACATGGATTAAGGTTCAAGCCCAATAAAGCAGAAAGCCTGAATCAGTGAGAGGTTCAGCATGGGCTAGGAATACCTGCTCTTTTTGTTCTGAAGGAGATGGTATAATTGTATCTACATTACTCCTCAGACTCTCCTAGAGCACCCCTGGGAGATGTGGGAGACAGTTTCCTTCATGACACAGTCACTGATGGCTGATGGATGTACCTTTTAGGATGTGTGATTAAAGGTTCATCTGCCCAGGCACAAAGGGACAGTGGCACAGCACCATTTGGGGGAAACCAAATAACCCAGTCAAGGACACAAGCTCCTGCCCTGGCCACCCCAGGCCATGTGTGAAGTCCATCATGTACTGGGGGGGTGAGACCTACCACTGAGAGTCCTTGGGAAGGGCTTCCTGACCATCTGCAGATTGGAAGTCACTCACTAAGATTCAGTAGACTCATTAAGACATGCTTAAGAAGATGTCATAAGACTCTATGGGTTGTTTAGGTAAGAATCAAGTGAAAAAAAGGAAAGTATGGGAAGAATTGAGTGTGGAAAAATAGAAAGTTGGCTGTGAACAGCTGTCAGGTCATTACACTTGTCTGGGCATGCCTTGTGTGTGCCTGGTGTCTGCAGTCAGTCCTGAATTCTCTCTAAAATCCATTCTTACCTCTCTTCCTATGTGAGGGGCTCTGAGTGCATATTTGTGGAGGTGGGTATGGGGGCTGGGTGCAGTCACTGGAGCAGGACCAGGTTCATACCAACAGTGCATGAGCACACAGAGTGACTGGGAAGCATGTACTTTGTGGGCCAGCCTCTGGTTGTGTATGACCCTGTCTGTGGGAGACAGACAATTGGAGCAGCTGGATGCCAGCAGGAGACCAGGCTCACTCACAAGGAGCATGGGGTCTGGGATGTTGACTAGCAAACACTTCTGCATACATCTGTGTCTCTCTGTGTGTTTGTGTGTGTGTTCCTGCATGTGTTTGTGAAAGTCCGTGGCTGAGGATCCAGGGCAGCGGCTGGACAATCTGTATGTCCAAGCCTGATTAGACACAGTGCATGTGTGGGTAGTGCAGTAGTGGCTGCAGCCTGTGAGCTCAGGAGTAGGTCTGTCCAGATGTCAGCAACTGGGATCCACAGACAGCTACTGGACAGATAGTGTCAGCCCAGCTGCTGGAGGATCCACACTGTATGTATGTGTTCTATGTGTGTTTAAGTGTCTGTGCCTGTGGACAAAACAACCTTAGCCATGCTACTGGTTGGAACTGGATATTTGGAACTGCAGCTGCCCAACCTCTGTCAGGGTCCTGGATCTGGCACCCCCTAACAGTATCTATATGAATGAATAGTCATAAACAAGAAGCAGCAATGTCAGAAGAGGGATGTGGGGTGCTGAGTATATCCATCACTTTTTAGCATGAAATAACAAGACTCCTTCAGTCTTAGCAATACACTGTACCTAAAGAACGTAGAGGTATGTGAACAGATCCTTAGGGACACATTATCAGCCCAACTGATGAAAATTCTCCGTAGTAGAATAGAGAAACAGACCTTGAGTTTGAGTTCAGCTGCTCACCTTATCTATCTATGAGAGGCATCATACATTTTTCAAACCATGTTGGAGCTACAGAAATAATAGCCTTTATACTATCTGTATAGATGCCATCTGTTTGTTCCCTTTGCATTGTATACAGAAGGTGATGTAAACCAATTGTCGGAAAAATGTATGGCAATTAGTCTGACTGCTGCCTAGGAGAGATCCAAACACATAGTGTAATGTAATGAAGGTTCACAGTAAAATTACTGATTATTTCTTTTATTGCACTATGAAAGAGACAGGCCAGCACTTTATCTGTGAGGATTTTGATTTTATGACATTTGTGATGTGCAAGTAGGTTGTAAAGGCTATATGTGGAGACAAAAGCACATTGAAAGGGTTTCTTTTTTGCTTTTTCAAAGGAACTTCAATTCCATACAGCATGCAGCTTGTGTGGATGGAGGAAAATCAAGAATTCAAGGCATTCCCATATGGTACAAGAAAATGTACATTCTTACTACTTTGTGCCTTGCCAAGGCAATTACACACCATGAATTGAGTTTCAAGGTTGGTCACCTCCTGCAATTCTATCAGAAGCGTTGTGGTATTTGTAATCTATTTTTTAAACCAACTCCTACAGTCTAATAATTATATGCGAATCTCTGGTTTGATTTTGAAACATATGTCTTTTAGCTCACCAGACTGTAGCAAAAAGTCTGAGCAGTCAATCTCATTTTGGAACAGCAAATACTCATTCAAGGAAAAGACTCCAAACTTACTGGTAGGTCTGCATTTAAGCACTCTGATTTGAAGAACAAATCATATTTGGAAAACCCCAAACCACCACCACCACCAAACCACAAAAAAAACCCCCTCACATTATTTTAATTATCACTGCAATAGCAGGTTTTGTATACACCAGAGAGTGGCATTTGCATAGGCAAAAGTTCACTAAGAGAGTGATGTCATGACTGTAATAGGACATAGCAGACTATGACACTGCATCTCATGACTTCAGTATTTGCTTCTTGGAAATATTTGCTGTTCACAGAGTGGCAGCTAACTGCAGAACCTAGCCAAGCAGTTCGGAGGTGGTGAAAATGTGTCCCTTTGTCCAGTGAAACTGAGCACAACAGCTGTTTTTAAATAAAAAGATGGAAACAAATAATTCCTTTTTCCACTAGACATAGAAATAATGGCCTGAATTTTAAGAAAAGGGATATTTAATTTGTAGACAGATGCTTTGTAAAGATATGAATATGTTATGTTTCTGTCTCCAGCTCTTTTTTTTTTGTGGAGGAAGCCCCACATGAGAATAGACAGACCAGAAGTGTGGCACCTTCTTAAGGCCCCTGATTCAAGAAGTTTGAGCTTCTTGGTTCAAACTACCTCCTACAAATGCTTGACTTTACACCATGAGTTTTTACTTAACCCAGTCTCTCTCTCTCCTCAGACGTAGTTGCACTGATTAATTGAAGGAGAGAGTTTTGGCTGATAAGTCCCAGAAGATTTAGTTGTTGGAAGTGTACCAGCCCCACAGAAAGGCTCTACCAGAGTTTCTGCATTAGCCTCAAAGTTCTCACCTGTGTCCATCAGGCTAAACTGCTGCAAGTCTGTCCTAAGTGATAACACCTTCAACTGATGTAAGTAATCTGCCCAGGCTCTGAGACTTTTAATAATTACAGTAATGGTATCAGCAGCTCCAGACAGACACACTCAGGTTGTATTTTCAGGCTTTGCTTTGCTATATGGAAAGGCAGAAGAATTTTTCTTTCTGTAGCAAAAGGCTGCTGACACTCTAATCCTATCCTGCTGCTGCGAGAACTTGTGCTCAGGAATCTGGCTCTGAGGATGGACCTACATGAACTTGTGCATTCAAAACAAGTTTCATGCCCTCACGCACATGGTCGTTCCTCAGACTCTCCCAGAACCAGGGTCTTGCCTGCAAATTTTTAGTACATTGCTGCAGTGGCTATACCTCTGTAGCGTGTTCAAATACCATTAAACTTAAACTTCCTAATCTGGTGAGTGACTCTCCCTGGAAGAGGAGGGCTGGTGAAAGAGGGGAGTGTTCATTGCCCTGTATTGCCTCTGAGCCCTGCAACTTCATCAGGGATTTCTCACTAGAAGGAAACCCAAGGGGCATCCTCCAGATGCCACCTAGTTCTGTGCATCCTTTTTTTTGTATAACTTGGCATGCTAGATCCATCATGTCCTTTAATGTACGCCTCGTTGCACAGCCACATCCTCAGAAAGTGAGGAAAATTGAGAGCTGGTAAATATTTCATAGTCTTACGCTGACAATGAGACACAAAAGCAGTCTCCAACACCCTTCTCAACATGTAAGAGTGCCCTTCACTACTGGTGTGAAAAAATACATACAGAACTGTCAAAGATGGTATTTTATTCTATGTTTTAGGCAGTCTTCAGAAATCCAAGTGCAATTATTTTTTTAAGCTTCAAAATTACTCCAGTTCTTATAAGACACATGTAAAAAGAAGAGCTACAAAGGTATTGTCTTCAACATAAGGCATCTGTTTTCCAGCTACAGTACACTCATTTTTTTTATTGCAAATATGTGTGAGAAAATGTTTGTGTGCTGCTTCCTGACAAGTGGCCTTTCCCCTGTTTGAACTGAAATGTTGTGTGTATTGGAGAATGGGAAAGGGAATCGATGGCTTGATTAAAATTTTAATTATTATAGAAATCATTGTGTTTGTACAAGCTTCTCCATGCCCTACCCTTGGGCATTATTTGTTCTTTTTTAAAAGTACCCTGCAAATGCAGCTTTGGGGATTCATTGTGTTTTTATGGCAGCTCTTTAAGCAACTCTACAGTTATTACATTCTGGTGTGTGAGAGATTCAGTATTATCTCTTAGGCTTTTACGATCTTGTTCCCCAATCAGTGCTTTTGTGTAACAAGCCAGTGAAATTAGAAGTATGATTAGAAAAATGTGACTACATTATCTAAAACTTATACACACTTTTGTATTGCTTCAGCTTTTTAAGTCCCGAGGGAACTGACAGCGATTAGGATCTATTTCTTGTGAAGGTACTGTTGGGAATAAGGCTGGTTTGAATAAGTGAATCAACCTTATTATGACAGAAGCTCCAATAGAGATGTGCATTAGAGTATATTGAATTCCACTTTTGAAACCACAGGAAACCTTTGCATAAGTACTCACATTTCTGACTGGACTAAGCAAATAGAGTACTGCAAATAAAAAAAAAAGTGAAAGCCAAAAGTCCTTCCTATCTCTATTTTTATTCTAATACCTTGCAGATAGTATCACATAGTCAAAACAATGTTTTTTCTTTGTGAGTGTAACTAGGACTGGTATAAACCTTTAGCAACACGGTTATTCTCTTGTAGACATCCAAACCCACATGTAAAAATAGTGTCTTGTTTTTGTTTTTGTTTTTTTTTTGCAAGTCTACAAAAAATACATTTCTTCTTACTGTGGACTAAAGTAAAATAAATAAAAAGTCCAAAACCAGACCCAAATGAAAAAGAAAAAGCACAAAAGTAGAAGGATGCAAATTTTACTCTGCCTGTTTTTCTGTTACAAGCAGGCCAGGCATCAGGGGACCACAAATAGGGCCATATCCACACGTTTGCATAACATGGTTCACATATTTTTAAAATGCTGGTATTATTTTTGTGAGCATAAATTAACTTTAGCATGGATGAAGGAGGAACAGGAAAATTAAAAAAAAAAAAAGAGAAAACCCCAAAACCCAAAACCAACCAAACAAAAAACCCGGTTTCCCAAACCCAACTCCACAAAAAAAAAGTAGAAGCAGTATTCCTAAAGGGTCCAAAGATAAAGGCTGCTGGAATTAAGGACTGAGCCAAATAATTTGGAAAGGGGTGAGCCTGGCAGATATTAAGTAAAAAATGGAGACACTGTGGACAAAAAAAAAAGGTACATGATTTACAATAGTGCAAGACTGACCTAACTGGGTTAAGCCAAAGGTCCACCTAACTTTCTGGCTTGACTAGGCATAATATGGTCTCAGAAAACAATATAGTAATGAAGGCAAAAAAAGAACAATCTCACTGCTGGCACACCTTGCCTGTTTCCAGCAATCAGCATTTTATCACCAGTGTATCTTTATCATGATGTTTAATATCCACCAGTATATATAATGATGTAAATTATGCATATATTTTCCATATAGCTCTGAAATCTCTTTCCAAAACTAATTATCCCTTTGGCCTTCACAACATCCCAGAGCAGCCAGTTTTACAATGTATTTATTATCTTCTTCTCCATGCTGCAAAGGATTTCATTAACTTTCTCATATTCAGCTGCCTCTTTTCTGAACTGAAGTAGTGCTGCCTCTTTCTTTTTTGTGTAAGATGTTGGTACTTGTGCTCACACTTCTCTCTTCCTTCCTGAGTTATGCGATATTCACCTAGAGTTGTAAGGACCAGAACTGCAGCATTAAAAAGGCACCTTTAGTCCAGTACTGCCTTGGTGATTTATACTTACTAAATAAGTCGCAAGCTAGGGTCAAGGAAATGAAAGATGACTGTGTAGATATTTGAGGAAATGACTGCTGAAGAAGAAGAAGGGATGAGTAATCTGATGTGGCACATGGTGTATAATAACAAGGGAAAACAGTGTTTCTTCTCCATGTTCAATTATAAACATGCAAAGCACTTCATCATACCCTAAAATGTAATTTAGCAGTTCAGTTTATAACCTTCTACTCCATTTTATGGATATTTAAAAATAATTTCTAACTCAGAAATTAATTTCTAAGCAATGTAACTTGAATAATGTTTTGAAGATTGTAAGATAGTTTGCATAGAAGGAAAGAACTGATAAACTGAGGATACTTTTAACAAGATGTTCACAGTACTACTCCTGCTCAATTGTCAACATCTAAGTGAATTCCTTCAGCTCCTGGCAAATATGCCTCCAGTCACTACTGGGGTTCCCCGAGGTTCACTTTTGGGGCCAGCTCTGTTTAATACTTTTACTGATGATCTGGATAAGGGGATTAAGTGCACCATCAGTAAGGTCACAGATGACACCAAGCAGGAGTCTTGATCTGCTGGAGGGCAGGAAGGCTCTCCACAGGGCCCTGTACAGGCTGGATTAGTGGGCCAAGGCCGGTTGTATGCAGTTCAATAAGGCCAAGTGCTAGGTCCTGCCCTTCAGTCACAACCCCAGGCAGTGCTACAGGTTGGGGGCAGAGCAGCTGGAAAGTGTTCCAGAGGAAAAGGACTTGGGGGTGCTGGTTGGCATCCAGCTGAAATTGAGCCAGTGTTTGCCCAGGTGGCCAAGAAGGTCAGTGGCATTCTGGCTTGCATAAAAAATAGTATGGCCAGCAGGACAGTGATTGTCTCCTTGTACACACCATAATTCCTGTGTCCATTTCTGGATCCCTCATTACAAGAAGAGCACTGAAATGCTGGAGTGTGACCAGAGAAGGGCAGCAAAGCTTGTGAAGGGTCTGGAGATGTAAGTCCTAAGAGGAGTGGCTCCTGAGGGAGCTGGTGTTGTTTAGCCTGGAGAAAAGGAGGCTCCAGGGGGGCCTTATCACTGTCTATAACTACCTGAAAGAAGTTCAGACAGAGGAGGGGCTTGGCCGCTTCTCCTAGGCAGCAAGTACAGGACAAGAGGACACAGCCTCAAGCTGCACCATGGAAGGTTCAGGTTAGATGTAAGGAAGAATTTCTTTGTGGAAAGGACCATGAAGCATTGGAATGGGCAGCCCAGGGTGTTCAAATAATGACTGGATGTGGCCCTTTAGTGATGGGGCCTAGGTGACAAAGTGGTGATTGGTCAAAGGTTGGACTCTGATCTTGGAGGTCTTTTCCAACCAAAATGATTCTATGGTTCTGTGACTCAAACATACTGTAGGCAAAAAAAAAGGATAATCTACTAAAGCACAAGCTATGTGTTTTGATATGACTGTTACATACTGCACCATATATTTTAATTTTTCAGTAGTGTGAACATTTTGTGTGTGATCTGTGTACTCACTAGTTCAACCAGACTTGTTTAAAGAATCAGTCATGAATATTTCATATTCTTGTGCAGTTGCTTTTCCACAACATATGATATCTTCTTTTTTTTTTTTTCCTTTTTCCCCTCTTCTTTTTAATGGAAGCTCATCAGTATAATTCTACCATGCTGAACTCCCTCATATATACTTTCATGTGTTCTAGGGGTACTTAATGATTTCTGAAGAGTTTTCTGTAATTTTAAGGAACTCTGTTAGAGCACACAAAAATTTACATAGTAAAGGAAATAAGGCACATCATCTGTTCTTTAAATATTCTTATGTCCACAGATGCTGTTCTTTTCTGGGCTGCCACTGCAAAGTGCTGTCTCTGTATGAACAAAGGCCATATATATGAAATTGTGTGAATTTGCTCTCCTACAGCTGAGTGGGGTAATGTGATTAGCTGAGAACCATTTTTCTATCTGTATTTATTGATGCACCTAGCTTTTTCCCCTTACGTTCTTTCTTTATTTTTTTTTTCTTAAGTTTCAGTCCTACCTCCTTTTAAAAACATTCTACTCCAAGATATCTGTATTTCTCTTAAGTGTTCTTAACACTTGCCTCAAAGAGCTTATTAAATTCAAAGAGGAAAGAAAATATAGTTACATAAAAACATGTGAGCATAATAAAAAAAAGGAGATGTTTTAATATGTATCTCATAAAAGCAGGTCTATTGAGAGGGGGATGAAGGAGGAATGAGAGGAATCAGTGCATTAGCCCTGGGGGAAAAAAATGGGCTAAATTAAAAAGGCAATTAAGAAATGCTGAACCTCTATTGTGTCAATGAGCTTCTATGGCAGATAAAAAACTGTGACAAAGAACAACACACTCATGCCTACTGTTTTAGAACAATGAAGTATGTCCTGCTTGTTATGCTGCTGTTCTAAGCATATCTCATAATATTTCCATTATTGTGCATAAGTGCAGCAAACATGAAGGATAGACAAGGAATTTTTTGGCACAAAGACAAAGAACATTTTGCTTCAGCTAGTAACAAATTGCTTTCATTAAGAACAAATGATCTTGGAGCAGTTTTCTGCTATATGGTCTCCACAAGATGTCAAGCACAAATGGTAATCCAGGGTTTCCTCTAAACAATGGAATAAACCTAGATGGAGGAAAGTATGCGGCTTGCTTTAGGGACATTTTTAGTCTTCCTGTGGCTGGGCAAAAGAACTTGCATTCTCCATTCTAAAAATAACTATGATTAGGCTCTTACTTTTACCCTAACCAGCTTGGACTTGAATTAAGACTGTCCATTTTAACAGTTAACATAATTAAAAGGGTGATTTGTTCAGGATACAATACCATTTAACAGTATCCTGGTTCCCTTCCTTAATGTTCTTTAAATGATGCCTTTAGTGATTTTACAGAGATGTTGTACAGCAGCACTTGGCTGTCCTGAGGCAAAATGTCTGTCAGCATTCCTGGTCAATCTATATCTTCAAGAGTGGGTTGTATAGCGTGATACTTTTTTAAAATACATTGCCTTAATAGATTCTTACTGAGCAGCTTTGGAATGTTTCAATTTAGAAATGACTGCAATATGGTATTTAAGGTTTGAAAAATTGGTTTTGATCATGCGTTCCATCCTCTGTTTAGAATAATATTTTGTAAAGTATATTACCACATTACTTCTTGACTATGCATTTGTAATCTTTATTTTGAAAGTTCAATATCTTAGCTGTATAAGATCACTTTAGGTTTCAATTCCAGATGCAAATGTCTGATAAATCTAATAAAAATGGGGCAAGCAAGAGTATTTAAAACTCTTATTGGTTCTGCAACACAGGCCTAATACAAACATCAGAAGAAAAAAGAAGGAAAAGTCAGGCAGCTGGCTGGCTCAGCAGCATCAAAGACTGGATATTCTCTTTCTACTAACACCAGAACTGTAGAGCACATTAGGAAGGAAGGAGATGATATGTTATGCACCAAAGCGTGCCTTCTGTGCTTCCACGCACAATGTAGCTGATGTATATTGAATAGCCTAGGGTTAAATCTGATGTTTTTTTCAAATGAATATTACCCTTATATTTATTGTTTCCCACATAGCATATTTCATAATTGCATTATTAATGACCCAGGGAAAACCAAAAATAATCAATCTCATTGTCAGGAAAAAAGGAAGCAGAGCACTTATCTTTATGAAGAGTAAGGAAAAATATTCTAAAAGGTCATAATACATTCAAAGTCCATTGCAAAGACTGTTTAAAAGAAAGGAAGGTAGCCCTTTCTGTTGGAAAAGTAAAAGCTGAATCTCTTGTAAACATAGAGCTTCACAGAAATTTATAAAACAATAGAGTGATAGGCACAAAAGCCAGAACATGTAAATGGGAATAATATTTGAACCCCTAGGAGTTTCAAAAGATAGCCCAATGGTTCTAGATGCTGTGAGAAGACACAGAAGGACATATACTTGTAAGATAACAAGAACAGGTTATCATAAATTAAAACCTAATAAAACCCACTGGAGATCAATTATGATTCTGCCTTATTTTCCAAGCCTCTGGAGAATAAGCTTTCACTATATTTTACGTTGAACTTCTGGTGGAAGTCTGAGAAAGTCGGAGACAAAGTCCCAGCCTGGATATACCAAAAGCATTGACAATCATCCTGCAAGCTGATCTTGAAACAAAAGGGCACATTGTTCTGAAAAAAAAAGAAGAGGAGAACATTTCTTTCTATTTGTTTTCACTAAAGAAGAGGTGAGAGGTGTCCAGGATTATGTAACAGCTTGACATGAATTGTAATGGCTGTGTGTGGCACGGAAACCTGAGGACATGGAGCTGCATGCAAACAGCTTTTGATTTGCAGCTGGGTTTTGTGAAGCCACCTAATGTCTCAGAGTACAGAGTCATCAGCCAAACTAGCTTGGATTATGATCCTTGGGGACAAAGGAATCTTTGGAGTCATTAAATAAACGTCTGTCTCCC
Organism: Poecile atricapillus; assembly: GCF_030490865.1. Lineage (NCBI taxonomy): Eukaryota > Metazoa > Chordata > Aves > Passeriformes > Paridae > Poecile > Poecile atricapillus. Next base: position 48,353,816 of record NC_081251.1, on the reverse strand, counting down.
ATCTGAAAGTGCCTTAGGAGTTTCTTTTTCCTGCAGAGATCTGGAGCAGAATAGATTCCATAGGAGCACTGCTGGCTCCCATGCTTAAGGCTGGAGAAATATTGATGTACTTCAAGAGGAGGAGGACCAGACCACCAAAACAACAAACTGCTGGTTAAAGTAAACTTAAAGAAAAGTCACATAACAAGGGCTATGGGACATGGAGTGTTGGCTCAAGGATGGGTTGATGGTTCAGAAGATGACCCTGAACTATTGGAGTGAAAATTCAAGTAGTATTAAAAGGCTGAAAAAATATACAAGTTCCCCTTCACAAATACAAACCAGCCAACCTGTTTGGTATTGATCTTCAAGGCAGGGCTTTCCACAGATACAGTTTCTATTTTGTAATTTGTGCTGCTTTGCTAAATAAGCAATAATTGTGTTTAAAATGCTGTGGAAAATCTATCATATATATCTGAAGGACTGACCACCAAAATATACATAGTACTGAAGCTGTGAAAAGGTTTTGTATTTTTGTTGGTATTTAAAAAAAAAACCCACACAAACCACACTTGAGAACCTAGGGATTATTGAATTTATTTCAGACAGTGATAGCTGTGCTGTAAAGTCAAGCACTCTTTGCAACCTTGATGATACACCCGAAATTAGAGGTGATTCCTGGAATCTGCTTGGGCTTCATAAACCAAAAAGACAGAATTCCATGCTAGGATAAAACCCCAAGCACCTGCTGACTTTCCAGTCAAGGGGAGTTTGGCCTTTGTCCCAGGTTTTTAGTAGAGGGGAACATTCAGTTTTCTTTCTAGCCCATCCAAATATTTCCTGCTGCCAAAATTGTTGTTTCTGTTGAACAAAATCACTTCATAAGAATTGACCTCAATTCATTTACTCAGAACATTAGCTGCTAAAAAATTGAAAAATAATTGGAATATCTTCCCCTTGTAGCATTCCATGTCATAAACAGTAATTTCTGGCATTAAGGGATGATGACAGATAACAATATTAGTCCATTACTGTCTTAGTAAAGTGTGGATCCTAGCCAGCAGAAATCTGAGATATTAGAAAGTAACCAATATTGACTTGCTATTACTTCATTAAGGGATGACTGGAGAAAGGTTAGGTATTTGTTTAGATCATTTATTTATCAGCAATACATGATCAATGCATTTGAAGTTTACAAAGTATTTTTGGGAGGGTCAGGTGCCATTTACACACAAGGTAATAATATTGCATTGCATTTCTTCCTATCTAAAAAAATATTTGTACAACTCTTGTAATATGTGTTTAATCAGTCATCTATTAAACACTATTTCAACCTAGAGTGTGAACACTCTAGGAAAAACCTCTCTGAGAATAAAGGGTGATAATGTTCCCCTGGACTGCTCATAGGAAACCATGCATTAAACACTTAAAAAAATTCAAAATATAATTCCTGAGGTACTGGTCTGGTACTTACAGTCAGCACCAATGGATTATTTTTCCTCAAGACTTTTGTTTTTAGCTGCCCTGTAGACGTCATCTAGGCTATCTGGATTTATAATCACAGAACCAGAATCACCAAGTCCAGCTTTGGATTGAACATCACTGTATCAACTTTAGCACAGCACTAAGTGCCAGGTCCAGTCATTTCTTGGGCACTTCCAGGGATGGTGACTCCAGCATTTCCCTGGGTAGCCCTTTTCAGTGCTTGACAATCCTTTCAGTACACTTCACAATCCTTTCAGTACCTCTTTGTCCAGATCATTGATGGAGATATCAAACAGTAAAATGTTCATGTTTATGGTCATGACTTCCTGTACTTTTCTTTCAAAACAAAGAGTCAAAGATGTGCATGGTGGTTTGTTACTCAAGTTGAATTTTACTGAGCTTCATTTATAATAATCTTTGAACTCGCTAAAAGTTCAAAATACAAAGCTACGAATCCAAAACAGTGGTGATGTTTCAATATTTCCTTTATTCAGAAACTCATGAGTAGAAATCTAAAGTGCCCCTTTTAAATAACTGGTTAGCAAAACATACAAAAGAGGTTGAACTGTATCATTCATTCTCACTGTGTGTAATGCAACATACTTTTTTAGTAACATAAACATGGATTGTAGAGTTTGAGAAAACAGCGTGTAAGAGTGTAATTGTGTCTGTGTTATTATCCAGAAAATATAACAAGATATTTCAACTCATCCTGTAAATATTTAAGGTACTTGTTTGGAATGCTGTCATCCTATGATTCTCTGGGAGGGAAAATGAAATACAGCTATAAGACAGATTATATTAAAAGCACAGTATTACAATACTAATGCACAATAACTCATATGTGGAAGCCAAGATCAATGCCTGATGAACTTGATTATTATCCTAAGCTTCAAGTGAAACATGGCACAGTCTAAAGGGAGAGAATTCAGATACCTATCAGTAGAAAGAAATTTGAGCTTGTAAGGTTTCTGTGCTTCTGCTTCAAATATGTTAAACCACAAAAAAATCAATTGCTATGTTTTCAAGAATTCTAAAAGACTTCTTATTTCAAAGTAAGGTAGAATCAGTTAAAACAGATGTCAGAGAGTATTCTACCTTGCCTTGGCAGCAAAGATGAGCAACGTTCACCAAGTAACTGGAACTCCAACTCCCTAATCTCTTGGTGGCCACACATGAGAATTACAGTCTTGACACAGGCTAAAGACACATGTTTTCCCCTCCAACATGATAGCATCACTTTTGCATGAAGGAATAAGTTAGTTCAGAAAATTCTTAGAGCATGAAAGTTCAGATTTCTCTTAATAAAATGATTTCACTATGAATATGTCAAGGATAAGTAGAAATAACAGAGAACTAAGTAAACTGAGAATAATTATTGGTTATTAAATGGCATGTAGAAAGAACCTTTCTCAAGGCTTTTATAAACTTGTTTTTTAGCAGATGTCAAAATCCTAAATCTTATGTTGTAATAATATCTCAAATTCCATTTCAGGCAATCATTTTTTTAAGCTAAATTACAGTAATTTTAAAATTATAATATTAAAGAAAACAATGTCTGTGACACCACTTTTATTTGAATTCCAGTCTAAAGTTTTACAGGAACAAGAGGTAGAATAATAGAACTGGAAGGCTTTTAACAGTGTAGTGGTGATTAAATGGAGAATTTGCCCTGCATATTTGAATAAAACATTAAGAAACTGGAGGATAAAAAATGCTTCTTTATATAATGTCAGCTTAACTCTACACAAAACACCTATTTCTGAGAGTATTTGAACTTACTAGAAATACAAACTTAACAGCCAGAGGAAAATGGAAGGGTTTTCTCATTATGTGATAGATATGCAAACATAGCTGTGCAGAGCAATTGATGAACTACTACTGTTGAATCCATCTGTTTATGTTCAACCAAGGGCACCTTTTTATGTCTGTCTGATGCCTGCATCCAGCCTCCTTCAAGGATTCCCATGGGAGCGCACAACCCTTTCTGTGAGCTGTGCAACACAGGTCCTGGCACATCTGCCTCTGCAGTTTACCTGCCAGTGAGAGCAATTCTCATTTGAAAACTGCTGTAATCAGATAGCAAAGCTCCTGTGCTTGTGTGCAAAGGTTATACAACTTAGGTGGAGCAGGATAAATGGATCCATATACCTCCAGCATTGCTTTGTCAAAAGCAGTGATAGGAAATAGCTTGGCAAAAAGAAAAGTGTTGCTGAGGGCAGCACTGCACAAGGACAGTGATTGAGATGTAGATGTAGCACAGCTGCTATTAGAGCAGGTAGGAGTGCTACCTGTGCTCTGGGTAAATATGAAAAGCCATTTTTTATTATCCAGCGTATTTCTTCTACCATCAGATTCGCCTGGGAAGAGGGACAGATAAACATGGATCTTCACATGACAAAAAGTTATCAAAATGAATGCTTGCTCCAAAAGCCTGTGGTTGGTTCTGCCTGCAGGCAGTCTGGACTGCTCCTTTATCAGACTGATTTCATGGTGTGGTATGTCACTGGACTGTGTGACAGATGAGGTACAATTTTCTCTGGCATTTTCTGGAGTCTTCTGATATATTCTTTCTAGAAGACTCTAAAACTAGTGTTTATTATTAACTGAAGAAAATCAATTTTTAATCTAAAGATATTGTTATGCAACAAGATATGATGTACATGAATTAAAAAAAATTACAAAAAAACATGAATGAAATCTTCCCTTCCTAACTATGGTTAGATTTCTCTGCAGAGGTATTTCTGTTGTTTGGACTTACTTTTCAGTCAAGTAGTATTCAGTTGTAACCAGAAGTAAGCTTTACTCTGTGTCCTGCAGAAAGGCTGTGCTTATTTTCCAGGAAGTCTCATTCTTTCCACAACCACTTAGGACAGTTTCAGAGACATTCTCTGAAGCTAATACATCTATTTTCCCTCACACCTCCTCTCTATTTCCAGTACTGCAGTTTTCTGCTTTCTGTGTCAATCTTGCTCTGCCTGTCCTCCTAAAACCTGGACATTTCTCCAAAATGTAGGAGCAGCTCTCAGAGAAAGAGCCATTATCCCAAGTGTATATAATTGCACCAGAATGCAGTTGGCAACAGAGTGCAGGAAGGCACAATAAACAAATCCATTAAATGATCATGTTCCTCATCACAGATTGACTTCCAGTGTACTGACAAGCCTTACACAGTCATTGAATTTTACACAATTATTTCGTATTCTACTTAGTATTAGCGCTGCTGTTTAGTTTTTTCATGACAATTTAACCAGAGTCATGGGTCTAAAACTTCAGGGTTTATCATGCCAAATATCAGGATATGATATTGATCTGATGCAGATGGGCATCATGACCATGTTCTAACATCTGTAGATGTTAGAACATGGTCATGTTATAACATCTGTAAGAAACCTGGACTTTTTTTAAACCATAATTTTTCCTTGTGAACAATCTTTAGTACATTCCTACAAAGCCAGACATCTATTGAAGCATATGATAACACTTTTTTCAGAAACAATATACAGCGCAAGCTAAAAAAAATCTGCTTCAATGATTACATAAAGAAATCAGATAGCTGAACCTGTAATTTTATAAGAAAACTTCAGATTTTTAAATTTTTTAATTTGTTGTGAACAAATTATTATTGATCCAAAGAGACAAACATTTCAATACATTATGAAATGTGCTTTGCAATAAAGAAGAAAATAGGTCAATGTAATAAAATAAGCAGCTATTGGTAGTAGTCATAAACTGTTAAACCGTATGCTACAGTAGCTTTATAAAAATGAGTCAGCAGCCCTGACAATAGAGCTTTGAGTGCATTTGATATTTTCTCATTGATCTCTATAATCTACTGTAGATCTGATAATTTGATCATGAACAAACCCTTTGCTAATTTGATCATGAGCAAGCCATTTGCTTAAAATATTTTTTTTAAATCTAAAATATTTCACTCAAGGGCTCTGTGACATGAAAGACAATATCTCAGTCTGGATTTTTTTTCTTCATTAAGTCAATCAACTGGCTTAGTAAACTAAAAAAGTCTTGGAAGATTGATCAAAGTTGACAGAAAATTTCTAAATATTTAGAAGCAAAAACTTCCTCCCTAACTTTTTGTTCTTCTGCTTTTCAATTAAAACCAACTCAGAGTCAGAAAAACACACAGAAATGTCAGAGACTTCTACCAAGGACTTTTGGAGTTTTTTAATCGTCACAACTCAGAAAAATTTTAAGTAAGCATCCTAAAAATGGTGTTACTTCCATTTGAATGACACAAGTTTCTCTTGTCAGTAATTGATATTACCTTTGTTTTTAATATTATAATAACATAAAACAGGTAAAACAAGCTGTATGCAACCATTAACACTATTACATTTTCCTCTTATATCGAAAACAAGACCTTTTCATTTCAGAACTATAACATCAGTGGAACTCTGGTAGATTGCAGGAACATTGTGCAGCTGTTGCTTGATTACAATTCTTAAAAATAATTTGTAGATTTGCTTTTCTTCTTGTGAGGTTCTCTGTGACATGACCCACTTACTAGACTCATTTTAGTGTTTTTCACTCAGCAATCTGCCCACTTGTGATACTATAATATGGATGCTATCTTCAATAGCATACTGTAGTTTTGAAGATATTTGGTCTTTATTCCTGTGAGGCGTTAAGTCCAAAACCAATCAATATACTTTTATTTAATTCCATGGTTAGACTAGTTTAAACTAAGTTTAACTCTCTTGCCAACATTTATTTTCTGTTTTTATCATTCCATCTGTAACATTTTCGTCTTCCTTCTACTTTCTTCCCCACACAGCACACATATTGGAGAATAATCAGGACCTTAGATGTACTCTTCGCTGCACAGTCAAGAATTTAATAACTCCTCCCAGCATAATTTCTGTAACTCAAGAGAGTGTTTTCCCTCCAATATGGTAGTAAATATAGAGTTTGGTTTAAAAATAAATGCTGAATCTTTCCAGAGGCTGTCTGATTAGAATAGTAATTCAAGAGTGAAAACAGTACAGCTATGCTTTTATGAGAAAAACACTATTGAAAATCTACTGCATTAGTTCAAGTGTATTGAACTGAAAGGTTTTCTAGAACATAAACTAAAAAAATTCTTTCATTACACTTTTCCAGAAGCTTACTTCTGGCAACAGAAATGCCACTGTCCTTGGAGTTCTTAAGGTTAGAAGATATTACATCACCTAGCAACAGAAACATCTATTTAGGATACAAGGATCAAATGAGTTCTTTTAATGTGTTGTAGGTCCCCCAGGATAAACACAAATAAACTCCTATAGAAATCCACATACTTTGCAAAGCAGTCTGTTTCTTTGTCCTTGATGCATCGGTTCTTTTCATTTGAAAGACTTTGACCTTTTGCTAGCAAAACTAGTAACAGTCTCCTTATTTTATTTATGTTTGTTTGTTTATTTTTTTTATTTTCAGGCACAAAAATTGTCCTTAGAGATTTGCATACTGTTCTTTGAAGATCCTTCCATCCAGCTCATTGTCTTTTCTTCAAAATGAGGTTTTATTGAATTTTGGAACCTTATATATTTAACAACTTGAGTGGGGCAAACAGCAAACTGTCTTGTAGGAAACTTGCTTTTTTTATTTTAAAAAAAGAGTGATTATCTTCTCAGCAAACAGAATTTATCAATCCAGAGTGTCCTCAAACTTACTGGCATGTGGTGAGTTTTTCAGTCAATAGCAGTGATGGCACATCACAAAATGTCCTTAAGATACTCTCAGGGTCCCTGCAATCAGGTGCTTCATTCTCATCTGCCCTGTTGCCATGGATCTTGTAATTTTGTAGAGTCAGGTCAGACTCACCAGGAATGAAGTGTCCTTCACAGGATCATTCAGAGCAATGAAATGGTTATGCAGGCAAGTATTGATAATTCCAGGCTGACTTTAGAAATCCATGGAAAACCTCTTTCTGGGTATTAAATGATGAAATCCAATACTTCATCTTCTTTCATCTTAGCCATCCTTTCTAGTCTGTGGTTAGCTGTAGCTTACAGAATACCACAATGATATAAGACAAGTTCCACTCTTCTTACATCCTCTGAGTACATGCTAGACTTTTATTAATCTCATTGAGCTGGAAAGTATGTGTGGTGGGCAGAGCAACCTGCCTTGTTCTTAACATTTTATGACTCAGAAGTGAGTTCTGACTTTTCTGTATGATTCTCTAAATGTGCCTTTTCTCTTTGTGCTTTGTGCTCAGGTTTCCAGTTTGCTTCTTTATTTTAAGAACAGATCTTCAAAGAGGTGGAGCATCTTTGAAAATCTTCTCACAAGCCTATGAAATTTTAAGATCAAAGACTTTTTCTGGAGACTAGTCTAAATTTCTTCTTACTCATTCGTAATTGAAAGCCATATGATCAAAAGCTAAAGTGTAGATAAAGCCAAAGACGGACTGAAGTGGTATTTGAAAACCTATGCAGATGCATAGGTACCCATCAAGACATTGTGTGTGAACATGGATCCTAAATCATTCTAATCCTTCTCGGAATCCACTTGAATGTGCTGATATAGAGTGTATAAAATCCAGCAGGAAGAGGATCACATGCTGGGATTCTGGTGTCTTGGGCAGCTGCTAGTGGAGCTTGTATTCAACACAAAGAACAGAATCCAGCCTAGGAAGCTCCTGTAGTTTATTCCATCATCTGTATTACTTTGAAAAGTGTTGACTGTGTCTATGGCATAACCAAGAACTTTACACTGAGGTTTGTTACAAAGGAACAAAAGTTTTGTGGTCAGATAATTGACAGATTTTGTCTCTCAGATATCCAAATTTCCAGTCAGTCTGGCAAGTCTGATTATTCTACCCTGCTCATGTAATTTAATAATAAAAATAACAACACTTTAAATTTATTTTATATGGAGGATTATTATATAGTCTAGACACACACTTAGTAAATACATCTAAAAAGAGGACTAGTGTTCTAAGCCAAGCACACAAATGTTACTACAGGAAAACAGAAGTCCCTTGGAGATAACTAGCTGACATATCAGGGAATTCTCAAAGAATGATTATTAATGCACCAAAGCCATATAAATTCAGTGAAATAATCAGAAGACATTAAAGAAAGGCAGCTTTATGTCTACTACAGGCCCATTCTTCATATGATATAAGTCAAGACAAATCTTGTCACATCATATTTTCTTGCTGTGGGATGATGTGGGGGGAATAAGGGTCCCACTTAGCTCTTTTGTGTAGCTCATTTAAAATAACCCAGATTAATGGGGACCTGTCTTTTTTACCCTTGTAGGGAATGATAAATACTAGGAAATATTATTGAAGCCATTCAGCTGCCCATTAATAATACATTAGTAAATACCATATGATCAAATTTCAGCTTGCAGCTGAGCTGAATGTTAGCTTAAATACCAGCAATATTTCATTCATGAAGGGTAAGGGTTCTGCTAGCATCTACATGTATACAGGATGCAGAAAAGAGAAAAAATAGATCCCAAAATACCTGAAACACTATCTTATCACAGCTGAAGAAGCATGGGGAAAGTTTCCCAAATGGGCAGAGCACAGAGTATCACAGAAACAGTGATGGTTATTCTCTTGACTTTCTCCAAAGCCTAACAGTGCTTTTACTCTGCTTGCAGAGTCCAGTTTGAACCAGAACTTTGCCAGAAAAAATTCTTCTGATTTCAGGGGTTTCTTTCCTTTGCATTCCTTTCCTTTACATTTTTACAAAAAAATTCATTTGTAAGAATTCAAGTTCTTACATTTTAATCTTTAAAATTAAAAGATAATAATATAAACCATTTGGCAATGACTGTTATTTTTGTTCTCGCTCCCCCAGGGACAGTCACTGATTTGTTCAAGAATCTTAAAAACTTTATATTCTTCCCTGGACTTGCTTCTCTTTTCGAAGGATCTGTCCTCTTATTATAACTTCTTAGAAGATCAAACCTTTTCTTTCCTGGAAATGACCAATATTCTGTTTTGTGAGTAATGATTATCGTTCCTCACATCTAAATTTACTCTGCTTATAAGCAATATTCTGTTGTCAAGTTCTTGACTTTATTTTTTTTTGTTGGTGACTGTAAGTAACACCCTTCTTCATGCAATAATATTGGTCATATCTGAAAGGAAGCTATTTTTTATTCCCACCTTCCAAAGAAATGAGGCAAAAGCTTTTCTTTTTAAGATTCTTCAAGTCAATTTAATCTCTATATATAGATCATATTTCTTTATTGGGCTGACATTGTACATCCCATGCCAGGAGATGTCCTGTAGTAGCTGTTTACTAATTTGTACAATTCATATAATTAATTCAGTCTTTGAAATTGAGATTCCCTAAAAAATAATAGGAAAAAAACCCCAACCTGGAATTTACAAACAATACTGCAGTTTGCCTATTTAGACTGTTAATTATAAAAGTCCATTATACTATCAAGTCTGTATTGTTTTAATTTCCTTTTATTAAGAAAACTTCTGATTTTACAAATGTCTGTGTATCTGTGTGTGTATGTGTGTGTATATAGTAGGTAATACACATTTTAAGTCGGTGATTTTTGGAGACTCACGAAGCAGTTTTTAAGAACTGATATAAAGTCCATGACATTCAGATTTTAGATAATTTTCAAAGAGAATCTATTAGGGGCTGCAAAAAATAGTTTAATGAAATAAGACATAAAAATATTAGGTATATAAAATTAAACCTATAAAATTTTATGGAATCATAACTGCCCTGACACAAAAACATACTGCAGATTTAAAATGCTCTCCAAAGGAGTTTTTTCCTTATATTGAGTCTTTTTATTTTTTTTTATGTTTTTTTCAGTTTAATATAGTGGCCTACAGAGCAGAGATGAACATCCAGTCAGTGGTCAAGTAACTTGTCATTAATTGACCCTCTATGTTATGTGACCTACATGTAAATAAAATACTTCCAGTCAAAGGCTCTTAGTTTTCTTAGCTCAAAAGACACAATTCTGTTCAAAACTTGCATTTTTTTTTTTACCATAGCTACTAAGTGCTAAATTTTCTCTGCCTTACTGTTCCTATCAAACCATAAAGACAGAGATGGCATCTTGAATTTTGTCTCAATAATTACCCTAAGCAGAAAATTCCCCTTGGGTGCTATAAACCAATTCTTCACAGAGAGTCCCTAAGAGCCTTTTCACCTACCTGAGTAAGGTGTTGTAAGGCAATAAATAAGACAAACATTAGCACTGGTAGGAATCTTGAAGCAGGGGATCCTTCCTCTAATGTGAGAAAAATATGTGTATTTCATCTGCAGGTTGCAACGCAGGAGAACATTATTTGTTTCTTTGAACACTTGGTCCTCAGATGAGTGAACACATTGTGTGAATTGAGGAATTCACCATTTTCTTTTTCAAACCAAAATGATGATCTCTTAAATTTTGGGGGAGTCACCTGGATGGAGAAGGTCCTTCTGCTTCATTGCATTTATGAAGTTTGTACTAAACTTGCCTCCTGCCTCAGGGAGTAGGGGGATAAGTAATTCTGATTAATTTTTTTTAAAAAAGGAAAAAAAAAAAAATCAAGCTATCACTTAGGTTTGTCTTCACACTCAAAAACAAGGCTTCATTACAAAGACAAATGAACAGAAGTTTAAAAGTGAAAAAAAAAAAAAATCCATAGTGTTCTCAAATTCTTGTGTTTAAAGAAGGAAAAAAATACATCAAATAACAAAACATTTGACACATTAGTTAATAATTTAACCAGAACAAATTCTGCTATTAAAACAAAACACAATATCCCTGAGTGTTTTCCAAACATTAAATAACTATAACCCTTTAGAAAAATAAATGCAAAACTTTACACAATTTACAGATTTTACATAAATCATAAGGTTAGGTGATAAAAGATCAAGAGAGTAAATTTTGAGAGATTGCAGAACACGGGTAAATATATTCTCCTAACCTGAATTTTATGATGTCAGAGATACCTAATTACTCTGTCTCCTGGAAAAAGCCTTGTGAAATATTCCAAATACACACTTTTATGGAGTTCCCCTTAGGTGATTTTGTATCCTGCCTGAAAGAGCAGTATAAAAAGTATCTTTTGTACACAAAGTATGCAAAGTATGCATGTATACTTATGACTATAATTTTGCTAAAGGATTAATGGATTGACCCCTAGTTTTGCTTCTTTAACTCTTCCTGAAGCCAAGAGAAAAGATTCATTTTTCAGTTCATGCCCTGTAATGAAATTATAACTTAGCAACCATAACCATTTCTAAAACATTACTCATCTTAAAAGACAGAGTGTTATTGTGTTGGCATAAACTCCTGGAGTAATTCACCTTGATTGATTAAAAACTCTTATTTTATCCATTGTACTTAAATATTTTTTCATTCCAGAGTAAACAACAGCAGCTAATAGACATGGTATCTCACTGCTGTGTGATCGAAGACTAGCTTTTAGGACAAGAAATAAATGGAGGTCTAATCTTTCTAGTGCCTTTTAGAGGTACTTAACATTGGTCTACAAAGAGCATTGAATGAAAAGAATTAGTAATGGAAGAGACCTACAAAGTCATTTGTCCAGTCCTCTGCCAAAGCAAGATTGCTTGTCTATGATATACTGTGTTTTTAAATGTGATGTCCAGTCCAACCCTAAATTATTCATCTGACCTGTTACTGTTTCCATTATATCCTTAGACATACCAAGTTATTATATAGTGTAGCTTGGATTTTGTTGTGCTTGGATGTTGTTGTGCTTTATTTAATTTTGTTCCTATAATAGCATACTTTTCAACAACTTGCACGGTCTTCTTTCCTGTTTTACTTCTCAGATGCTTGCTGAGTTAGACAAGCTACACCAGTATTGGCTATTTGGACTGTGAAATAACTCTGCCTTGCATGCAAAATCACAGGCTTTAACATTGCACTTGAAGGTCAAATTTAATTTGCCATCTACTAAATTCATCAAATTTTATTATGTTCTTACATGTTTCTAATGGTAGAGAGGTCTTCTATGCAGCGTTATTTTCATATACGTTATCCAAGACATATTTGTAAACCTGTGCATTTAATGCAGGAAACCTGTGCCAAGGGAGAAAACTGCCCTACATGTACTGAGTGAAGTTCTGCTTCACTTTTTTGAATTATTCATAGTAGGCAATAGAATCTCCTTATGTCCATAGGTGATATCTTGATAAACTTTGCTATACTCATCGCTATAATGTTCCTGCCTTTGAATATCTGCAAGTTTTATTGTCCCTCTCTTCAGCTGTTAACTCTTAGGAGATATTTCCTCTTTTCTTTAAAACCTCTAACCTTACATAATCCAACTCTGATTCACAAAAAGCAGTGAAGAAAGAACCTTATACTCTAGTTTAGAAGAACCCATTACGTGTCCTATCCATGGTATCATTAGGGCTGCCCACACAAATACAATTGAAAAGAAGCGTCCAGGGAAATATTATTGTCCTGGATGTTTATTGGAAGCAGGGTGAGAGAAGAAGAGATTTTATCTTTCCTAAAGAATTCTGGGCAGTGTCCTGGGGTGACATCACTTCAAGGGCTTTAACCCTTTATCCTGGCAGCGTTTATGAGAAGACAGCTGAGGAGAAGGAGGGAATGCAAGAGGGATGAGAAGCAGCATGCTGGACTTCATCCAGATGCCACTGTGCCTGTAAGAGATGACATCTCGTTATTAGTTGGAGAAGGTCCTCTGCAAAATGCCAGTACAAGAAAGGAAGCCAAAAACCTGAAAAAAAAAAAAAGCCAAAACCAAAAAATACCCAAAACAAACCCAAAAAGCAACCAACCAACCAAAAAAATTATTCCATTAATGAACTACAGCATTCCCAGCTGCCAGAATCAATAATGGTTAACAGGTACATGCTAGTAAGAACTGATAGCTATGTATTTTTCTCTTCCAGGATGACTCTTTGCAGGGTTTATTAGAGCACAAACTCTTTTTGCAAAATTGAGAATATCACCATCGATCATAGAGTGCAGCATATGTGGAACATCAAAGCACAAAAAAGCACAGAAATCTTTCTTTAATAGCCCGCTTCTCTTCACTTATGGACATTTTATAAATAGAATATTCAGCCTTCCTCCTTTTGTACATTAAAAATGTGGAGTTTTAGGTAGCACTTGCACACAGCAGTAGGCAACCTGTTTAATAAAGTGAATTTGCCATGTTGATTCAGAGATTTCAGCTATTTTCCAAGTTTTCCATTTAAGAGATTTTTTTCACATCAGCTCTTAACAGGTACAATTTTTTGAGCTGCAGGCTGCGTATAATCACCAGTCACTGTAATGAACACTCCTATACTGTATCTGTCCTCTAACTGCATGTGCCACCTAGATCTAATTAATGAGAAGCCACATAAGAGAGCTTCATATAATGAGAACATAATAAATTACATTTATTATGTAATAGTTAAAAAGCAGAATATTTACATTGATTTACATCATCCAAAATTCTGATCCAATGCCTAACAAGTGAACTGGGGATGGGGTGGGGTTGAGAGGGGGATGTGGGGAAAAATAAATGATTGTTTATTTCTAATTATGTTATCAATAAAAAAATATTATAAAGCAATAGTTGGGTATTTGACAGCATTCCACAGCATCACTCTTACAGGTTTTAAAAGAAAGAGGAAAATACTATCATAATGACCTTAAGGAAGGTGAGTGGAATGGAAGAGAGAGTAGCATTTCTCCGGGAATAGCTGTGGAGGACATTGTTTTCCTCCTCCTTTGTCTTTGAAGGTCCATCTTTGTCCAGCCTGGCAGAAGATTTAGTAGACTGTAATTGATCGATCCTGTAGCCAAGTCACTAATGATGATTTTTGATTTTTTCTTGCTCAGGAGATAGTGCATGCGACTTGTCCCCTATGCCTGGAATTATTATATTTCCCAGGTATATACATGCAGCAGCTACAAATGCTTTATTTACTTCCTGTAATGGCCATTTGCAGGAATTTGCTATACTTATGCCCTGCTTTGACCTTTAAATAATCCCTTGATGATTTTGACCATTACCAGATAGAAAAAATCAGGCTAAATTACCACATGGTCAAGTAAAGCAAGTATCATTTTCAACATATGCTTTTAGTGAATGGCTTTCAAAATTCTACACTTGTGGGAATTTTAAGTGATAGAGTAAATCAGAACAGAATAAAGAAAGCAAAAGAGAATATATCAAAACCAGCTTCCTTTGAATGATGGCTATCACAAAGAAACCTGAATATAATCTGTTTTGAAAAGTCTCAACTTCAATCACTATATGTGATGGTTTGGTAAAAAAGTGAACAAGGAACTGTCATTTGTAAAGTAATATATTTTTCCCTCTCTGGAAGAAAAAAAAGGAAAAATCATGGTCACAGAGATTGTTTTGATTAATTATTAATACATTTCGTCATTCCACATTTGCAACTCTGTTAATAACCTAGGCCTTGATGGCAGCAAGATTTTCTAGAAGAGAATTACTATACATGGGCTTCTGAAGTTGTATCCAGGAGTATCTGTGTTTGAGAAGAATGGAGGAGAATAGATTGCAACCAGAATTACAGCATCTTACAATACCTACCTTCTGAGAGAACTGGCAAGCTCAGTAAATATCCACAGCACAAATTTTATTTTATTTCTTTTCCATGTGGCCCAACACCTTTCCAGCAGGAATAATTCAATGCTGAGAGGTGTACCACGAAATTCTGTTCCTTATTCAGTTGTCTGCCTTACAAGATGCCAAGCACTATTGAAATCTAAACAATTAGCTCAGCTGGCAACAAAGTTAATAAAGGTGAAGAAAATGTTATCTGTAGCAGATAGAAAATAGAAAACAGAGAGGTGATGGATGCAGTAGGATTTGGTGACAGGGCAATGTGCTTTGAGGAATGTAATCAGGGAGCAAGGAGGAATGAAACAATGTAAAAACAACAGCACTGTAAAGAGAAGTGAGGCAGAACATAACATTATTAAGCTAATGGTTTGAAGCATTAGAATACTGAATTCACTGTGGATGGAGGCAGTACAAATATGCACAGTGTGAAACAGAACATTGTGATAAAGAAAAAGGAAGAGGTTGGAATGCATTTCCCTGAAGGATTAGGTTATTTGTTTGGATGAATGTATTGCAGATTTTGGGACTACATTTTCAAGCATAGAAATTTATTTCAAGAGTTATCTGCTACATACAGAATACATAGATACATTTATTATTTATGCACATATTTATGTATAGATACATATTTATATATAGATACAAACAATGACTTTAGTAACTTTTGACACCAGTATGAAGAGAATGTGACTATGATTTTAGCACACAGATATAATGAAGACTATTTTCTGGAAATAATAAATTCTCAAAAAGGCTGAACAACAGTTCCCAGAGTGAGACACTCTGCATGTTTGAATTAATGTTCCTGAGTGCTCCCTTGTTAGTGCTAAGCATATAGTTTAAATAAAGAAATCACATTCCAGGCTCCAAATACAATTTGTCAGCTTTGCTTCTGGGAAGTGTGAAAGCAGCAAAAGTGAGAGTCATTTATTCACCATCTGTTCAGCAGCTCACCTCTTTATCACACAGAGATGCAGAAGATACAAAGTTTAGTAAGTTTTCAGACATCAGGCTGTTAGAAGTGAAGACAGGGCATTTTTTACTAACCTCATGAGCAGAGATTCACTGGATTTCCATATGTCCCATAACTTAACAAGACCACTAAAAATATTAACCATATCACCCCATTGCATCTAATTGTAATTAGTATGTAGTTAATATCTTACTATTTACAGGGATTAACTGAAAAATATGGCAGTTGAGTGACTTGGGGTAATTTTTTTTTTTAAGGTTTAAGAAGTGAGAGAAAAAGGTGATCATGAGAGAAAGAGAGTAATTCAGAAAGGAGACTGAATAAGCTAAGGTATTCACAGCTTGCTTTCTCTATGAGCTGGGCTGCACTACTTTTTAATCCTGCTGTTAATACCACTCATCTGTGTATGTAAACATAGAAACTCTATCTAACTTACAGTGTCTATCTATAGATATTTCTTGTGGAGTCCTGATTACTGGCTGGCATTTCTATACATTCTCATAATAAAAAATTGCAACTTTGTTCTTTTATGAAAGCATGTTTCTTTGCACTTCAGGAAAAAAAAATATTGCATGTTTGCAGTAGGTCTGCATATACAGTGTATATGCAAGTTTCACAAAACCTTATAGAAGCATGGAAAATGCCTTCTTGAAAATTTAGCATTGCTGCAATATGAAAGAGTAACTTGTTGCAGTAGAGGAAATACCATTATTTCCTAACCAGAGTACTGATCATAAAACAGATTTTTATCAGAAAAGTAAAATAGGGCGCCTCATATTTATATTAATTAACGACATTCTTCTTGTGTTGTCACAGTCTCTCCAGACTATGCAATACAGATCAGGATCTTGCACACCCCTGCACTCAGACTCAATCTGCAGTAACTTGAGTGTTTCCATAGGAAATGATGAAACCCAAGAGTGGTTCATGACCTCACAATAATGTGAAGGTAAATGGGTGTCATCACTCTACCTGTACAATGTTCAGGTTTACAGATCAGTTTGAGTGCAAAGCAGACATCAATAGGAAGTGACCTCTCTTGCCCCATCTGGTTATGTTGTTCACATGATTGCTGTTTTCATTCTGTTAGCGCTTCTACACTGCTCCTTGTTCTTACGATTAACGCAAAAACTTCTATTTCTGCGGGAAATAGATTTCTGCATCCATTCTTAGCTGATCAGCTTTGTTGCCTCCATTCTGTTGAGTGTCGAGGATGAACAGGTGGGGCTGAGAAGCACCTCAATGCCAGACACAAGGGGAGGGGGGAAAAAACAGCACAATAGGAGTCAAGGAGGCAGGCTTGTTCTGCAGCTGGGGAAGTAAGAGGCAGTTCTTTGACTCCCACACAAGCAATCTCACAGTTTTCATCAGGATGGCTTGTGGAGGATAATCAGTAACAGAAATCTGTCACATAGATAAAAACTGTAACATATAGTGCAATTTGAATCCTCAATGAAGCTACAGGGCAGCAGAGCTGTACTGACCTGCAGATGAATTGTACAGAGCCCTCCCTTGGCCCCATCCAAAGTATCAAACAGCACATTTGCCCAGGTACTCCATAGCAGCTTCCAACAAAAAACACTGTGCTACTTGAGTTATTGTTCATCTCTGCCTCCCTCCAGTAGCTAAAAGGAGAGGGTAAATCATGTTTAGCCTCTGTACCTGCCAAGTAGTACTACCGCTCTGGGAAGCTGCCTGTCGCATCTCCTATTAATGAACACAGAACTCAGAGCTGCCGACCCGGGAGCAGCAGTATCAGCACATCCCCCGATGCTCCTCCTGGTGTGATAGACAGTGAAGTACCTGTTAAGTCTTGTGGCTGCATGCCAGCATCCAAACACAGCAAGTTCATATTCTGTCAGAATACATCTCTGACCAGAAACAAAATAACTGCATAAGTTTTGAGAAATGAAAGAATGCAGGTGATGATATCAGCAATTTTCAGAACATTGAAAATAATAGAATTTTCAAGAAAATATATGAGGAGGTTGCCCACTATTTTAAGTCCTTTCTTCAGTCTATCTAGCAAGGAGCTGTGTCAATGGCCCTTGATCCCAAGAAGTCATGAGGCAGCTGCCCCAGCCATGTAAAGCTTCTTGCCCCTGGCAGCAGAGAAGGCTAACAGCACCCTGCACTTTAATACAAGGATTGTAGCCAGTAGACTGAGGGAAGAAATCATAACCTTTCACATAGCGTTTTGAATAAATTAAAAAGAGATACTAAGAGATAAAGAATCTCAACAAATAAGAAGGCTAGTAGAGAGAGACCACAGTTTCTACATGAAGATCTGAGATCAGATGAGGTGTGAATACTGGTTCTGCTGCTGAGACACATGACTCTTGCAAGTCATTTGTAGAAGGACTCAATGATCTATCTTCTTTAAGTTCATTCCTCCACTCTACATTTATCTGTGATAATTTGGGGTTGATGTATGTAACCTTATAAAGTGCAAGCCAATTACTCCTCTCTCCTTGATAAAATATTACACCTCTGGAAAAAGACAAGCAAAAAGACAAAACTGTATTAAAAAAGCAAGTTTGTTTTTCCATGTTCCTGCTATTAAACATTAACTTTTCATTGCTTGAAAGCTTTACCCTAAAGTATAGTAAATATAATCAAGCTCTAATTAAATGTTAATGTAGAGCCAGTGTGTTAAAAATTCATGAAGAGTGAGCAGATGCTGTGTTTTAGTCAGCATGGTCAAATCGACAGGATCAGATCCCAGCTGTGGAAATCCTCTGACTCGAGACACCAGCAGAGCAGCTCCTGTTGGCTGTACATTCTGAATCACTTCTGTGGGTGCAGGACACCAGTTTAGGACACAGAGGCAAAGGTACAGCCACCTCTGACCTACAGACTGTGTTCAACCCACGCTGGAGTAATTGGGCCATGCTATTGGTAACTGATGTAAGAGTGCAAAAAAGCAACAGACCATCTACACCTGTGGCTAGATAGGATAGACACACACAATGCAGACGCTCGTATTGCATTTCTAAAGTCATATCTCACTTTTGCATTTTAACAGTTTTGAGTTCCACTTGTGAAAATAGAAATCCTGCACTGTACTTCTACTTGACATAATGATCACTATTTCCAATAACGTTTTTATGAAAAAATCATTTCTCATTAAAAAATTTAATTTTGAAACGGTTAATAAATAATGGCACTGGAAAAAGGTCAGATTTTCTCTTTCATAAAAAGTACTGATGAAATGCCAATAAGAGCACAAGATTAAGTTTTCACAAAAGCTTTTATTGTTGTATTTGTCAGTTGTAAATGAACACTAAATAAAATGAATATATTTTTCACTAGTGGAAACAGACTAAACTGTTACTTCCCCTGTTATTGCTCATTTACCTGTTATCTTGGTCTGATTTTAGTCCACGATTTAGGTTAGATATGTAACTGAATACCTTACAGGGCAGTGCCACCACATAATCATAACATTTCTTCTATAACATCCTTTCCCTCCTTCTCATAATTGGTACCTAGAGCTGTGCCTGACCCTTCTGTTCATGCTATAAAGTTGCAACAAGTTTCTTTACTCCTTGCTGCAAAAAGCCTGCCCATGCACAAGACAAAGCACAGCTCTTCTGCAGCCATCACAGCCTGAATAATTAATTATCTTGGTGGGAATAACCCTGACAGCCATTTTGCTTGACTCATGACCTTGTGCTGTGTCTGCACAAACGAAAAGCGTTACAACCAAATCTCTCTTTAAAGTTTTATGCTCTGCAACACTGCTGAGTCAGGACATGGTTACTATTGCAAATGTATCCTGTGTGCACATTTTTTCTATTGTTTTTGGGTCTGTGATGTAAAGAAAGACAAAACCCAGTAGAAATTATGAAATAGCAATGACTGTCACTACGGTTTTTCATAGAATCATAGAATACTTTGGGTTGGAAGGGACCTTTAAAGGTCACTTAGTCATTACCGATGCTGCATAGAATTGCTCAGAATGTTTCCACAATTATTATACCTGCCTAAAAAAATGCTGAAACTCATTATTTCTTTTCACAAATGAGTCAAGCAAGAGATTATTTCCACAGATGTTTCAAAAGTGTGTTGTCTCTGAGGGAATCTTACTATATACAGCACTTATTTAAACCTTAAGAAGCTTTTCCTGAGATACCACTCATTATTTCTCTGAATTCCTTCTTTCCTTTATATGCATTATCCTGAATTTTACTAACAAAATGTGAAATCTGTTGCAGACAGACTGCCTGGACTTATTTTAAATCCTTTTTTCTCCTATGGTTTTAATGGTTTTAATTTTGTTACAGGTAGAAATTGATTTTGCAGGTATTGCCCAATATCAATATGGTGGAAAAAGGTAGAGGTTCTGGACAAGCTGGGATTTTTTGTAATTGTATTAATTCATTAGATTAGTTTTCCTCAGTTCTGGCATTTAAGATTTCCTACATCAGTCATCATTACATGAGTGGGTGTACAGTACAGTAATGCATGTGTGTTTGGCATCTGGTGATCTTTCTCTGGAGGGTTGCTTTACTTGCCAGGGAAGAATCAGGGAGTGGGACTATATCTCCTGGGCTACCTCCAAGGGGAATATGCTGTTCTGTAAATATGTGAGCTAGAGCTAGAAAGCTGGTGGCAGAAGTAAAACACATCTATTGCAGACAGAGTGAAAAAAAATAGGATTCTTTAAGCACACGAAAAGTTCACAAGAAATTGTGGGTCTTACAGAAATTCTTATTGATGTGTAGTGTTGAAATGCCTCTGATGGGGTTTTCTAAAGATCTGCATTTATATGAAAATGCTTGGTTTTGCAAATATAAGTGGATATCATGGAATGAACTTTGGTTCTGTTATCCAATGCAAGCTCCTTATCTCTTAAAAAGCCTCAACAAACAAACAAACTAAACCAAACAAACAAAACACGCCCCCCCCCAACCAACCAACTGAAAAAACAAAAGTGAAATAAACCCTACTCCCCACTCCTTTCCACTGGAAGTAGATAATGTTCTCTTTCTTTTTGCAACATAGGTTACCTGACTGCAGGATGAATCCGTAGAAAGTTTCTATTCCATATTCTTCAAATGTGAACACTATAAAATAGCTCATGTTATTGCTGTTTCTTTTGCTTTTCTTCTGACAGGCACTGTGCCTGCAGATCCCAGATGTAAGAAAAGTTAGCTCTAAAATCAAATTCTGATGGAAACAGAAGCCTGACTCTTCTCCAGCATCCACATTTTCCTGGGCACAGAAACATCCTTGTGTTTCTAGGCCTGATTATGTTAGGAAGCATTATTGTTGCCAAAAGACAGAAAAAGATCTGACAAAGGCAGCCACACCTAACTTGAACTAGCTGGCCCCATTTGTGAAAGTTTTTTTAAGTTTGAGACTGGTTTCTAAACAAGATGTCACCCAAGTGTTCAGCGAGGTGTTGAGTTCACCTTGAAACCCATATTTAGTTTCTGCTACACCAGCGCATTCCAGTTAAAATTCCTGTCCAGATGATATGCTGAGAATCTTTTATATTCTATTATCATGTCTTTTGCAAAAAAGATATCACTTTCTTATGCATTTTAAAGTTATATCAGATTTATAGTTTATTTAATCTTAATAGTTCACTAAATCATAATTCGATTTTTGTTTTTAAATCACAATAACACCATAACACCTTTTGGGAAAAGCATGTGCTGAAGTAGAACATGTTAGCTTGTTGGGGCTTTTTTTTGACATCTACTTAAAGGATTATGTAATTAAATGTAAAAGAGAAAGGATAAAATCAAACTAGAAACAAATGTATGAGAATAAACAAATGAATAAATGAATGATGAAAATAACTTTGTAAATTAGGTTATGTATTCTGAGAGTAAAAATTTTGCAGTTTTAAAAAAAAGCATAACATTTTTGTTTCTGAAAGACATGGTAAGAACAGATAGTTTCTTTCCTGTGGTCAACTGAAGTTCAAAATCACTGAAAATGGTTGTAATCTCAGTGAAAGCTTCTTCAGTGCAGATGTGATTTGGTTAGGTTCTCTTTTTTAATGCATCTTGGATGAACAGAGGTGTATTTATAATGCAGTAGTTTCTCTGTAAGCACATTTTTTACAGTCACACACATTAAATCTATGTGTGTGGTTTCCACACGGCTGAAACCTTACAAACAACTTTGCTACTTCTTTATTTTAAAACCTGAGGAGTTTTTTGTTGTTTTGGGTTCTTTTTAATAATTCTTTCAGTGCGTTTCAGGGCTCATTTACATGTATACAGGCTTTCCTGTAATTTTGTAGAGCTAATTATTTACAAACATAGGTTTATGCTACATAGTAGGATATTAAAAGGCAGGAATGCTTTGTTTCTTGCTGTATACAATGTTGAATGAAAATTGTTGAAGTCACAGCAAAAACAAGTTAAATACAGGTTAAATAAAGTGCATTTACCATTTTCAATATTTGCTTTGGAAGTGAGTTTCCTCAGCATTTTATTTTCTGCTCTGCTACTAGCTGAAAGCAAGGAGCATCGTCTCTCTGTCTCTTGTTCCCACTTTAACACTCCCCATGGGACACATCTTTTTGCAGGATCAACATAAAAAGAGCAGTTATATCTCTTCACACAGCTGGCTGTTAAAATCATTAGAATTATTGCAAGCTGGAGCAGAATCTGGTCCATGCAGTTGACTAGTCTTTCTCTTGTGCTTTACTTCAAGCACCAGGAAATAGGACTTGTGTGTTGAAAAGAGAAAAAGAGGGAAAAAAAAAATCCTACAGGGAGAGATTTCCAAAAAAAAAGAAGAGACAGATATGGCTGAAGTAGTTTGACATAAGTTTGAAGAGACAAAAAGTATGGAAAGCAAATTTCCATGAAGAAGGTGGAATCCTGGACTGCTTGACTGAGTCTGACTATGTGCCAGGAATCACAGGGCTGCTTATTTCTTGCAAACACGCAGAGCATGCCGCACAAATATCTGAATGTGGCCTCAGACTTCTACTCCATTTCAAGATCATCAGCAAAAGCCCACAAACTGATTATTTTCTTTACCAGTGGTTATCAGTTTAGTGGCAAAAAGGAATGCAGAAGCCCTGGATTTTCAAAGACTAAAGCACAGATTCGTTTGCTTTGTGATGGTGTGTTAATCCATAGCACTTCTGCTTTGATAATGATAACAAAAATGGACAGAAAAAAGCACATAGTAATAAACTTGGTTTTATATAAAGCTTTCTGTACAACTAATGATCTTGGAACACTTTATTCAAGTCAGAGAAAAACAAACATTCTCTTAGCTCAGGGGGAAAAGGTATGATCCTGACATGGACTTATAATATGAAAATAATTTGCTGCACTTCACTATTTTCAAAGGGGAAGAAAACAAGCATAAACGGATGATGATTAGCAGCAAGCAATCACAGACAGGCTCCAAGGAATTTGTTGTTGCCTAAGCTGTTGTACAAAACATATTTTTGACTGTGATTATTTGCATCTATTTTACACTGGATACTCTTCCTTTTTTTTTTTTTTTTTTTTTTTTCCCTTACCAGCTCTCCAGATTAAATTTAATTACAATACAAAGCAGTCAGATTTGTAGCTAGAGTAGAAGTCAATAGGCTTGCACAGCATTAAGGAGATTAATGCCCTCTGGGAGTTAAAAGTTCAACTTTCTGAATGAAGATTTTCATGAAGTTACTTGTTGAAATTATCAGTCCAATGAATGCACAAAAACAAGGCTGGGTGTGCTCTCCTCATTAAAAGCATCAGATGTTGATATGGAATCAAGAAAAAAACAAATATTTGTTTGTGGTTCTGTCAACTTTTGGAACAAATGTGACAAAATGAACTGCTGTGACCAGCAACAGGATTAGGGTCAAAGGACACAAACATAGGAATTTCCATCTGAATATAGGACAATATTCTTAAAGATTTGTTTTCCTTTGAGGGTGTCAGAGCACTGGAACAGGCTGCCCAGGGAAATTATGGGGTCTCCTTCTCTGGAGATATTGAAAACCACCTGAATGTGGCCCTGTGCAACCCCATCTGGGTGAATTTTCTTTAGCAGAGGGTTGAGCTAGAGGATCTCCAGAGGTCCCTTCCAAACCCAACCATTCTGTGATTCTGTGATCGGCTACCTTTGTTTGCATTAGTATGTTCTAGAATGCCTGTTGAATCAGCTGTAGAGAGGACAAGAACTAATAAATGCAAGAATCCATGTCTTTCCTTTTTTTCCCTCTTTTTTCTATTTTTTTCTCTTCCTTGCCAGACTGCCCAAATTCTGAAGGTGATTCTGGTGAACTCACAACTTTCTAAAAGGTAGTTTTAATCTGGAACTATGTCTCAAAATAGGAAGCTAGACTGGTATGTGGGAAACTATCTTTTACCTAATATCCTGGATATCAGGAGCAGGCACTCTCAGGTGCCCAGTCTTCCTCCTTATAAATAGATTTAGTTGCAAAATTAGCTCTGTTTTGATTAGGTATAGTTTAGCTGCAAGCATACATTATATCTGAATAATAAACTGCCACAGTAAGCAATGCACTGTTTTATGGATATGTTCTCAAAATCTTGACCTATAAACACCTCTCTAGGAACCCATTTACATCTAGAAGTTGAATTTTGTAGAGTTTACTGGTATTCATCTAATTGTAAGGTGTTTTCAGGTCTGTTTTTCTTCCACATTGTGTAATATAAATTTTCCTAAAAGAACATTTTAATATAATTTTATTTGTATTTTTCATGTCCACAGTGAATTTTCTGCTTGCTTAGACACAGGTTGCTTTAGAATAGACAGCCTTCAGATTATCTACGTAAACCTAGGAATTTCCTGGTTTAAGATGTCATTACTTGTGGAAACAGTTTTATTTTTCTTAGAAATTTTAATATGAATTTTTTCTGCCTTTGGAAGGGAGAGCACTGTTTTTCATAATTAACCACTGCTGTGCATTTCTTGTTCCTCCCCATCCCACCCTCTTTAATTGTCCTTCCATAGGCACTTGGATTCTCTAATTCCAAACTCTCAGTGCCTTTTGGTCTGTTCATCTTAATTGTCACACTGAGTATTAGAGCTTAGGCAAATTCCTCAGAATGTGAGTCAAATTCTTTGTACTTCTTTCTGAGGGTATGTTTATGTGATATCAGATGAGTGAGTTAGTTTGTTTAATGAAAATACCTCCTACTGATGGAGATTTATGTTGCTCAGCTGAGACGCTCCAACAGCATGTATATATGTTCCTTTTCTGTTGTTTTGACAGGCACAGTTGATTAGCTGAGCCCAGCTACATCTTTTGTATGTAAATTCTGGGGTGGCAGGCACTCTTGTCAGCATTCTGATTTTCACATCAGGCCAGAGCTTTGCAACCTGAACCGGGGTCTTCACATGTGAGCAGTGTGTCTGGCTCACTGTGCCACCTAGCCTTCCAACAGTAAATATCTGCATGAACATCAGTCATTTGCAACCTTTGTTTTTGCATCTACTAAGTGCTTCTCTGCTTGGGGTTTGCATTCAATTATTTTTGACACAGTTGGAAAATTCATCTTCCCAGACTTCACAAGCATCTACAGCATCTGTGAACTGTGGGGAGATAAATGACAGATAGGAATGGCTGCTGTTCCAACCAAATAAAGGGAAAAGGACTGGCACTGAAATTAGGCTGGGGGGGAAGAGGGTGGAGGGTGGTGCTTTCATTTATATTTTTCTTTTTCTTTGACACAAAGTTTTTGGCAATGGAAATGTCAATTGAAACTAACTACATTAGGAAACTAATGACCAATTTTTTTGAGATGTATTTACTAAACCATGATACTGTCAAATCTGCTCAAACATTTTTACAGTACAGTAGAATCAAGTTTTTGTTTCTCACGTGCAATTAATACTCTTTTTGAACTGACTTTTTTTTTTATTTTATTTCAAGAAATCAAATGTAAAAATCTATTCTACTTTCTCAAAGTTTTTCTTCTCTATTAAACTTTTCAACACCAAGTATTGAAAAATAGCCAGAAGGATACAGGTTCTAGGAATTTACATTTTAGGAACTCTAAATTAATTCTAGATTAACAACATTTATATTTTATCACACCTTTTAAAACTAGATGTATTGAAACGGAAGGGTTTTTATTTATTTAACTGATAAAAAAACATAGTCTACATAAAACTTCTAGCCCTGTAAAAATCAATATTCATCAACCAGATGAATCTAAAAATCATCTAGATGATTACTGAAACAAATGCAATCATCAGGAACTAGATTTTGGTGGTGTTTGGAGTACTGTACTAGACCTATATAAATAAATGGAATTATTCTAGACTTGTAGTTCAGAAGCAGTACAATTTGAAAGTATTTCAAAGCATAGACTTTTGTAGTTAATACAGGGGTTTTTATGGTAAATGGACTTTTATTCATAACTTTCTTTAGATAAAGCAAATTTGCACTTAATAGAAGATAAGGATAGCAATACTAATAGTATTATTAAAACAATCAGATGATAAAAATTTTTAATGACCCAATTCACCTTTACCATCTGAAGATATTGACAGATATTTTCTTATTAGTCTTTACAATAATTAGCTTAGGATACCCATATCTTTTTATTATAATGGTTATCTTCTTTTGATTAGGCTTTCAGAAAAGACCAATAGTGGATGGTACAAGAGTTAACCTAGATATATCAAGTAGAGTATTTTGTGTTTGACCTTCTCTGGAGTCCATGGGAAGGTAGGAAGATCAAGTGGAAAATGTGAAATCAACAAATGCAAAATAAATCACTGATAGAATTTGTGACAGACTCTTTGGGACAAGAGAGGGTCTGAAAGAATGGGTAGCCTGGTAAGGGTGTTGGGTTTGGGTTCTAGAAATAGGCCTGCATGAGCAGAGTTAAAAGGCTTCTAACCCAGTTGTTACTATGTTGTTGTTGTTATTGTTGTGATGATGATGATGATGATATTGAGAGGTCGAAAAAGTTGAGACTGTATAGCTTGGAGAAGAGAAGGATGCATGGAAACCTCATAGCAACCTTCCAATATCTGAAGGGGGCCTACAAGGAAGCTGGAGATGGACTTCTCATAGGAGCTGTAGTGCTAGGATAAGAGGCAAGGACTTCAAACTGAGACATAGTAGGCTTAGATTAGATGTTATGGTGATGAAGCACAGGAACAGGTTGCCAAGACGAATTCTGTATGCTCCATACCTGGCAGGGTTCAAGGGTTGGATGGAGTGCTGGACAATGTGATCTAATGAGAGGTGTTCCTGCCATGGACAAGTGGATTGGAATTAAATGATTTTTAAGGTGCCTTTCAACCTAACCCAACCCCCATTGTCTGATTCCATTATAATGAATTGCTGTTGTTATTAGGAGTAGTAGTAGTAACACTATCACTATCGCTATTACTATTACTATTACTATTACTATTACTATTACTATTACTATTACTATTACTGTTATTGTTACAACTGATACCACTACTAGTACTAGTACTAGTTCTACTACTACTACTAATTTTCCAGAGACAAATGCAATAAAGAGATATATTCTTCTAGAGACAAAATATTTGCTTTTATAAGAATTGTTAAATAATAATTTTAATTCCTGTTATAAAGAATAGCAGGAGTCTCATGTATTTAGTTAAGGAGAGCAGATGTTCTTTTCCTCCCCCTTTTCAAGAGGGCAGGCAATTGCCCTCTTTTTTATTATCTCAAAAGACTGATTAAGAAACTTTCTACCTAAGTGGTTTTGGCAGTCATTGTCTTGGCTGGCACAATGTCATAATTATGCTTCTATAAATCTTTGTAT
This sequence comes from Poecile atricapillus, assembly GCF_030490865.1. Classification (NCBI taxonomy): domain Eukaryota; kingdom Metazoa; phylum Chordata; class Aves; order Passeriformes; family Paridae; genus Poecile; species Poecile atricapillus. Next base: position 48,326,071 of record NC_081251.1, on the reverse strand, counting down.
TTCACCTATTATGTCCTAAATGAGGTGGCTACCCTGTCTTAATTTGCATCTATCCAAAGTTATTTTGAAGAGGAACATAAAAAATAAATATTAATTTTGCATTAAACAGAAGCATCAAAATATGGTGAGAATTCATTACTCCTTTTTTGTAAAAAAACCTATTTCTTCTTCCACTCTCACATTCCTGAATATACAATGTTTTAATCACCTTTAAATAAGCATCTATTATATTGGTACAATAATCGCACTTAAAGCTTTTTTAATATCCCGGGTTACATGTTTTCTGCTGCCTAATAATCTTATTATGTGCCTATATTGTTATCCAGCAGAAGAATAGATTGTACCAAGCTACTGCTTATGTTGGAGGGATCAAAGTCATTTCCACATACATTTTGAGGCAGTCTGATATGATCTGCTCTCGACAGCCAATATCTTCCTGCTGCATGTCCAGCTAGAATTATTGTCCCCGAGATGGCTTATTAAAAAGGTTTATAGATGGGCCACTGAAGTTCTCAAATTTTCCGTGACAATATCTCTATCTTTGTATGATTTTATTGTTATCCCTCACTCAGGATTTCCTGGAATAAATTATTTGAGCCTCAATTAATTGCTGCAACTGAGAGTTGAAGCTATTAGCAAGCCTTTGGCAAATAGCTGGGCATTAGTATTTATTACAGACACAGATGCATGAGAGGTGCAATCAATTTTGTCTTTGTTGGATTTCAACTTCAGTGAATTGTTCATTGATTTTGGAATTTGAGAGGATTCTAGGAAACTATTAAACAAATGGGTGATTTTGGGAACCATTTTATAACACATATAGTGACAGCCTAGACAATAGATGTCAAACCATTTACACAAAGGTCCTTTTCAGCCTCACTTGGTGCACATCATCCTATACCTCATAATATATTAGTCCATGATAAATTGTGTTCTTTAGGCAATTTCTCCTTTAGGTATGAATGAGAATTAAAAAACAACATGAAAATATCTCATGAATGGATTTTGTTTGGTCAAAATTTTTCTTCCAATTTACGCACCATTATTTTTAAATTTTGCTATTCTAGTATCATGTGGTGACTTACCTGGTGCATTAGAATTCCAGAAATCAAATCAGTTTTAAAATAAATTTTTCTTCCTATGTTTTGGGCATGCAGTTGTTTTCCCCTTTAAAGTATATGGAATTACTTGACAAATTTAATGGATTTACACAGTTAGTTTACCCAAGGCGCATTCTCTGAGGTTTGTGTGGGATGCATCGTACAGTTTCTCTAACAAGGTGAAGATACACATTTTTACATCAGCTTGGATTTCCAAACCAGAAAAATCATAGAGAAAAAGCTCCCCAAAAGAAAATTCCCAAAATGCACTGAAATAACACTTGAAATATTTAAGCATATAACCATCTTCTAGAAATTGTCTTTCAAGCACTTTGAAAATGTGACTTTGTCACATAATTATTCATCTAAGAGTTAGATTTTATTGGAGTCTATTCAATATTTGTTGTAGTGTATCATTTAGAAGAGCATTAATTTTCTCTTCAATGGATATTAACATTTTCATGGCCATGAAAGAGTGTGCATATTGCTTCATAAAAACTTTTTTTTTTTTTTGCAACAGTGTAGAGAAATAAGGAGAAATCTTTTAAAACAAGATTAATTTTTCACTCCAAGAATGTAGCATTTTTGATCCCAAACTTCATTCTATCTTTTATTGTCAGCAGTGTGTATAAGCCTATTTTAATAGTCTAATATATCTCATCAGCAAAAATTATGTCTTCAAATGCAAATCAATGCATTTCTCCCAAGATAATGATTCTTTTTTTTTAAGCAATGAACTTATCTATATAAATTTTAACATCATTTTTTTTCAAGAGTGTAGGGTTGTTTCTTTCTCAGATATAAACTATAGGAAACAATATAATCAAACTCTTTTTTATATACTTTTTTTTAAGTTTGTAATGCACAAAGTTTCTTCTTATGCCAACCATGATGATGATCATTTTATCATCTCATAATTTCCTCATGGCAAAGTTTTCGTTTAAAAATGCATTTTTGATAGTTTTTCTTAAAATGAGCCATTGCTGCTTGAACCAATACACTGAAATACAGGAGTATAAGCTGTCAGTATTCTCAGCATTTTTTTCAGATGCTGTAATGCTTCCTTATCAAGCACAAAGGTTTTGTATTCACTGCTTGTTTTTTCCCTTAGTGCTAATCCGGTTACAGCATTCTCACATTTAGACCAACCATATTTTTAGTGATTGTATGCTAGCTGAGCATTCCCTTTTAATTTAATTTTCTAAGCCTGCTTCTTCTTCAGAGAAAAATGGGTGTCATATAGTAAACTCACCATCCTTTCCTAACAATCACCCTTCATGGAATTTTAATTTTCCAAAGACATGGAGATTTTTTAATTAACAAATGTAATAGTTACATTTGTGAACCTCTTTTTAGAATATAATCATCATCATTAGATTGAAATAAGCTTATGAGTTTTTTGTACTACACTAAATATAGTAAATAAATATTTTTATTCATGATCTGTTTAAACGCCACTCTAAAATAGGAATCAATTTCTCCTTTATGTATTCAGTCTTAGCTTGGCAGGAGAGAAACACTGTGGGTTAATGATTAAGGAAAAGCAAAGCTATCCTGGTACATCCCTTCCTATTATACTACTAAGTAACATTACCCACAGCTACCTCTTGAGCCTGAATCTGCCTTGTTGTCAGATGTGATAAATCCTTATACCACTTTTTTATACTCTTCATAAAGCTGCTGTCGTAAATTCATGTACTGGCACTGCTTTATGTATAAAAAAAAAAAATAAAATAAAAGTTTTAGAATTTTAAATATCCCAGAAGACCTTTAATGTTTTCTCTTAATTATCTTTTCTCCTTTCGATTTGGTTGCTAGTTGTCATTGCTGCCCGTGCCTTTTGCTCCTTGCAGAAGATGTCATTTAGAGTTTTCAGGTTCTGAGGCTTCTGAAGAATGACCTATTGCCAAGTCAGGAGAGATCCTGTTCTGGGTTCATTTATCTCTTTGGAACCCTCTATCTCAAAGTGTATTTACAGGCTATTAAGAATTTTTACCTATGAACAAAGTTGTGCGTTACAGTTTTCTTTGTATCACAAGGCTATAGCTTTGTCACAAGGCTACAGGTTTTATCTTACCATCTGTATGGGAACACTAGCAATGGATTTTATTAAATTAGCTGAGTACTTCATTGGCTACTTTTTAATGTGATGGAGGAAAAATCTTGAAAAATAACTGGTTCTTGCATTTACAATACAACCTTTCATATCCTAATGACTCTCATTAAATGATCATCCATGTTTTCACAGCTGTGGAGGCAGGTAATATTCCTTTAAGGAAATTCTAGATGATTTTATATCAAAAATTTCCCTTTTGTTGCAGTGTGTTTTGGCGCTTTTTATCTCAAATATTCACTTTCCGAGAATTCTTTACTTATTTAATTTGGGATTCCCTTTAGAATTAAATTGGGATTTACCTGCTGCTATCCACATGTTGCTTTTTAATAAAAAATAATATTTCTACTTCCATCTGGTCTAATTGCTTAATGCAGGTGATTTCTACCTTTGGATTAGATCTCTTTTTTTCATTAATTCTCATGAAACTGAGGCTCTTTTAGAGGTTTTTCAGTTTCCTCTGTGGTTTGTACACATTTTTTTCCTTGGTCAGTTTCTTCAGAGCTCTGAGAAGTAGACCCTGGACCCATGAGGTCTGTACAGGTGAGGGGAGCATCGCTATCTTAGTGTGTCTGAGAGTTTCTTTACGCTCTTTCCAGCTTCAGCTGGTTTATCAAATGTCTCTGCCTTTCTCGGTTTTTGTCACTTGTGAGAAGATTTGCAACTTGGGTGCCATTGATCTTATTTTTGGTGCAGAATCTCTAATATCCATCTTTGTGACACAAACTTTTTTGTTCAATGTCAAGATTTTTGTTGATGGTGTTAGTTTTTTATATTAAGATATCCCAAGGGACTGTTCCAGTTACTCCTTTCAAGGCCTGTAGGAAATTCAGTTTCTTTTTTAAACCACAAGATTCTTCATAGGAACAACTTTCTTAAACCTGGTCTCAGAGATCTCCAGAGACTTATTCGTTTGGAGTTAAAGATTTATGAAGAACTGAACTGTAGATAGGGACAGGACATTCTTTCTCCGTCAAATATCGGACTATGTTATTCTTTCCTCCATTGCAGGGAGTGAAGAGAAAGTAGAACAGTGGACCAAGGTAATACCTCTGGGGCTTAGATCCTTTCACTGAATGGAGCAGCCTAGTTTAGCTCCAGATAAGTGAAATGACAGTTGATTTTTAAAGTAACTTTTAGTTATTGTAATAGGCGACATTAATACAACATTGCTATTCCCATGACATCACTCGAGTCCCAAGAATTTAGTGGATTGAAAGAAGGGAAAATAATCTTTCTTCTACAGGTAGGAGTACTTCCTTGATACTTTCTTATATCAGGTTTTTAATTATTTTCCAAGTTTCTCTGAGGAAAATGTGTATGCTTGTTGACATTGCCTCAGCTACTCCTGAGATATCTGCTTCCACAAGCCAAGGGAAACAAGAAAGCATTAGTTCTGACAGGTGATGGGTCACATGCTGGTGGGAAGTCTTCTTCCAAGGCTCACCAGCCACAGTTTCAACAGCCATCCTGTCTTAACTCCTGGTCCTCAGCAAAAACTGCGGGACACATCAGTGTTAAGGCCAGGAGGAGGGCTGTTTTGTTCAGACCTCCTGTACATCGAGACAAGTTTCAGTGAGCTCACTCGGGGAGAAAATGAGGACTAGTCCCTGTCCACACCTAATGTTGTTAGTTAAACAAGTCTGATCATCCCTGAATGAAAGAATGAAAATTGTTTTGCTTGAGGAAAAACAATATTGAATTCAATAGTGTAATATTGCACACCAAATTGACTACAACACTCCCTACAGTTAAGTCTGTAGTTCAGTTGCATAACAGCTGTATTACATTCCAAGAAGGAGTTTAAGAAACCTTTTAAACAAGAAAGAACATAGTAGGTTTGATATTGTTATGGTGTTCTTATATAAAATAAAAATATCAATAAATAGAACCTGAGATTCAAAATTTATTTTGTAGTTGGCTTCCTTCAGAAAAATATAAGGTATTCCTGAGCCTGATCTAGTGCAAGTCCCTGCACTTATTGATTTTGCAACAAAGAGGGGAAAACTATCAACAATTAAATTAAATCCAGATGGTGTAACAGTAAATCAGGCTGATTCGTTCACTTAAAATTCAAAATTTATAATAATTGAATGACATAGCTAAGTGAAATAAAGCTAGAAATAAACATCATGGTGTCATAAATGAATACAATAAATTTTTGAAAGTTAAAATATTTTGGTGATATAAAGAAGTATATTAAATACATCTACTGAAATTTTCTTTAATTCATTGTTAACTAAAAAATAAAGTGAAAAGAGAATAAAAAAATCTGTCAGCTAATCTGATTCAGACTGAACTGATGAATAGAAACATGCCTCTTCATAATGGCAATTCTACCTTGGGTCCTAATATTCATAGAGGACTGATCAGATGAGTAACTTATGGCTATGTCACGTTCTTTAGCTTTACTGACAATAATAATAAAATTATTTTAATTTTATAATAAATAAAATAATAATATAATAATATAATAATATTTATATTTATATTATTATATAATATAATAATATAAATATATTTATATTTATATAAATATATGATATACTTATAATACGTATATATTTATATATATAATATAATATAATATTTTTTATTATAGAGTAATAGTATTAAAAAAGACTCAGGACACAGGAAGTGTGAAAATGGCAAAAAGTAATTTTTACAGTAAATTAGAAATTATACCTTGCTTTGACTGCAAATTTTAAGTCTTTTCACTTCCATTCCAGTATGAATATCTGCATCTAAATCAATTTCTGTTTCAAAACCTGGGTTTTCTCGGGTTAACTAATATTTAAAGATCTAGAAGAGACTGACTTACCCAGTAAGAAGGTCCCTCCCACTTGTCTCCAGTCCCCCAGTTTTAGTTCTTTAATTCTTTCCCTCCCCTTCACTGTTCGTATCTGATTGTCCTGTATTGTTAAGTAGTAATGCCTGCCTTGGAGGAAAACTCCCATCGGATTATGGAAACTGTGTTCCTGAAGAAGTTCAGGACCTCAGAGGATAGGATTAGCAGCAAACAGGAAATAGGCAGGGATAGCAGTCATTTCCCTGATTTAGAAGAAACTGACCTGTGCAGGGGATCACAGCCATGTGGTAATGTCAGTGTCCATGATGGAATATGGTCTCTTTCCTCTCAACACACAGGTGTGGTCTTGGTTAGGGACTTGGCAGTAGGGGCCCCAAGGAAAGCTGTGACACATGAATGTGAAACTTAATGGTTGAAGTCCTGGTTTCTGAATAGAAAGAGATGGAAAGAAGCAGACAGAATGGATGTTTGATTGTGGTTCAAAAAGAAAAAATGTAGGGAGATACATTCAAAGATATAAGGAGATAAGGGTTTGGGAGATTAAGGTTTATAACTGAAAACTATCCTCAGATTGACCCTGTCACAGACAATCTGTGACTCACTAGTACACTGTTTTTTTAAAAAATAAATCAAAATAAAAAACACAGACCTTGTTTTTTCCCCCACCATCTACTGAACACCTTATTTTACCTTCGGAGATCTTGATGTATCACTTTTCTCTCAGTACTCTACTTCTCTTTTGGGGGATGTGGAAATTCTTCACTTCTCCAAGGCTTTTCACAGAACACATCATGAAGAAATAGATCTCTTGTTGAAGCTCTTTTTCTATTCCTAAATGCCCCAGAGGAGGTTTGCAGTGGAGAAACTGAGCTTACAAAAAAGACTATGAATTAATGTCTTTCCCCAGAATGCAAGCAAAAAAAAAAAAAAAAATCCTTAATAGAATTGAAAGTTATTAGAGAGATGGAGTTTCTTTCATCATTGGAAGACAACTTCCATCAAAGGATAGTTTGCCAGATTAATACTGTAGCTACTCACCTCCTCTTTGAAATAATTATCCTTACAGATAATTATTGAGGAAATATATTAGACATTATTCCCTCTATGGGAAGTCTGAAAGGAAGAGGTATTACAGGAAGTGTGACATAGTAGATACTTCAACAGCCCTCTGTATTTAGAACCATGATTTCACATAGGACTCCCTGATAGTTTATCAAGACTGTTCACTCTTCCAGAAGTGGCCATCTGATAGTTTTCCTGTTGTATGCTGTATGCCAGGTGTCTGTTTTGCTTTCTATGTAAAACTCATTTTAAACCCATGTTCATTCCTACTTCTCTACTTTCAATATTCTTCCAAGAACAGAATTTTAAAGGCTGCTTATTTTACTATTTAGAAGTTATGGGTAAATGTGAAATATATTTCATTACTTGAATATCTTCATCTTTGCCATCTAAAGAGAACACTTTTGTTCAATAAGAAATGCTTATGGTTGATTCTCAGAGGAAACATGGCTATAAAAGTGTAATGATATTTGGGCCCTTCAATATTTTCTCTACCCGTGATTTTCTCATTACATTACAGAGCTAGATAGAGGTGTAATATAATGCAGATATGACCTGTGTTCAAATGAGAAAAGCTAAACTGAGTAATTTACCATATTCTATACCACAAACAATCTTACAAAATTAAAATATCCACTGAGTTAATTGTAGAAAAGAACAAGACATATAAATTTTGAACATCCTAACACCTTTCCACTTGGGATTTTTCAAGACACTTCCCCTCTTGGGATATAACACAGCAGCTATTTTGCACACAAAGGTTCCAGAGAAGAAATTAATACAATATTCAGAATGAAAGAAAAGCTTTCCTAAATCTAATGTAAACACTTGACAGGGTTAAGACTATTTGACTAATGCTGTACTGTTGTAAAAGGCTTTATTGAGTATTTAATGGTAGCAAAACTATATTTTTATGCAAGTAACTTCCCTGTAAAAAGTAAGGAAAAACTCCTCTAACATAAGCTTTGATTTCCCAGTGGTTACCCTTGCTTTTACAAAAAAGTTCTATTGAATCAGTGGTTATCTAGGTGGGTAAAATTGATGCTCAAGGAAAGAATTATTTAAAAAAAAAAAAAAATCTGTACATTTACTCAAGGGAAACATATTGCTTAAGATATTGCTTGCCAAGTTTTATTTAGTTCACCTCCTCTGCTAAAATAAAATAGCTCTCTAGGTTTTTTATAGGAAAACAACAATTTAACTTTGCTTAGTTTCTTTTAAGTTGTTAAGAATATAAACTAATGTGATCAGGCTGCAGGCACCTAGTAAATGCCATTTAGACAATTAAATGTTCATCACATTTGACATCACTTCCATAAATATTATTCTGGTACTTAGTAATTTAGTTTGTAGAAAATTTACATGTCAAATTTTTTGTTATTTGTATGTGTAATTGCTGCAATAAAGAGGTCAGACAATGTAAAGAACCTCAGGAAGTTCAACAAAAGGAAGGGCAAAATTCTGCACTGAGGAATGAACAGCCCTATGCACAAATATATGCTGAAGGACATCCAGCTGGAAAAGATCATAGCAGAAAAGGACCTGGGATCCTGGTGGTCATCAAGTTGGACATGAAATGGCAAGGGCCTTTGCAGAGAAGAAGACCAGTATTACCCTGGAGTGCATGAGGCAAAATATTACCAGAAAATGAAAGGATCTTTCCCCTCTAGTCAGCACTGGCCGCTGAAGATGAATAGATAACACGGACACAGGTCGAGGTGTGGTGAAGGAAAGAGAGAGGTTTATTTTTCTCTCCAGGATTTATAGGCTCCTGACCACAGCCAGGGATTGGGTGGCCAGGATAACACTTTCTCACTGCACTGGCCATGAGAGATGTCCATCACAAGACATGTAACAGAAAGAATGTACACATATCTATGTTTACAGTTACTGTCCTGGGAAAGTCTTTAGAAAACTATGTTAGCAAGCTCAGAAGCTGAGTTTTCAGGGCGACACTGGCAGTGTTATATCTGGGGTCCGGGGCCCAGTTTTGGGCTCCCCAGTATAAGAGAGACATGGACATATTGGAGACACCCCAGAAAAGGGCCAGGAAGATGCTGAAGGTGCTGGGGTATCTTTTCTGTGACAAAAGGCTAAGGGAGCTGGGACTGTTCAGCCTGGAGAAGAGTAAGCTCAAAAAGATCTTGTTAATGTGTATAAATATTTTAAAGGAGAGTGCAATGGCGCAGTGAGGATGGAGCCAGGGCCATTGCAGTGTTGCCAGTGACAAGACTAGAGCCAATGGGCACAAACTGTAACAAAGGAAGTTCCCTCTGAATGTCAGAATACACTTTTTTATAGAAAGGGTGACCAAGCCCTGATACAGATTGCCCAGAGAAGTTGTGGAGTCACTGTCCTTGGCAATATTTCAACACAACTGGAAATGGTCCTGCTTGAGTAGAAGGTTGAACTAGGTGGCCTCCAGAGGTCCCTTCCAGCCTCAGCCATTTTGGGATTTTCTCACTGCACACATAAGGTTACACGCAGTTATATATATACTCTCTGTATCTGTACAAAGGGTATTTGTACTTCTGTTCAACACATATTGATGGACCCACGGCATTTTTACAAAATACAGTATAATGCACTATAAAGACATTTAAACTTATAACTGGATGTAGTAACACTTACTATGACAATACAGATTACATTATTTGAGGTGGGCATTTACTGACAATTTTTCACTGCTGTTTGAGGGGCTTTGTCTTGTGAAAATCTTATGAATTCATAACATGGCCAGTATATTCATCCAGTTTTATCTCCAAGGAATAATATCGAGATGACTGGGAAATAATGTACTGGTATGACAGAGACTGAGTACCTTGATATAGAGTTTTCATTCTCTGATGCAGTGAGATAAATTACTGAGGTTTATTTCCACTTTAATACTTTTTCATGATAGCACAAAGGTGACCATTGGAAAAAAAAAAATAATCTAGATCAAACTGGTATTGACAAACTAGTACTCCCTTTTGGCTGGATTAGATATATTTTTGTACCTTTGCCTTTCTGTGCTGGCTACCTTACCGTTCAGTGCATGTATTTTACATTTGGGGAGGAAGAAGGAGATGCGCGAAAATGTTTCACTTGTAATGCATACAAAATTTTTAAACCCAGCATAATTTAGAAACTTTCTGCTGTGTCTTCTTGAAAGCAGGAAGAGCTTTGGCTGTCTACATTACCATTTTTGTTACTATCTCAATGTTACTATTTTCCTAAATGTTTAGCTGAGTAGTGTATTAAAATCAAATGCATAATTCAAATAATTTAGCATAAAGTTTTCTGCCATTCATTATTTATGCATCACTTCTTTTCCCTCTAACTTGTGATACAGTCATGATATCATTGAAGCTATATTTTTGCTAGAATTTTGGTGCATTTAAGTGCAAACAGTGCATTTTAGTGCATTTTAGTGAGGAGAGAAGGAAAATAAAATAAGTGAGCTTTACGATGTAGGGCTGAAGTTAAGAAAATAAGAACTTAGAACTGGATAGAAAAGTGAATAGAAAAGTGCATTTGAAATGGGTTACAATGAAAAGCAGACCCAGAAGAGCTAGAGTAACCAGCAGGCAGCAGCTGCAGCCTCTATAGGAGACTGTGCTGTGCTCTCAAGTTTGACTGCAGGAGAACCAGCAGAGCACGTACAGACCAGAAATCATGTTCAGTGACTCCATTGTTTATGACCCATTTGAGGAAGGATGAGCAGCATCTGAAGGCAACCACAAAGGGAACATCTTAGAGTTGTAATAGGCTGGCTTGTACCATTTCTTCAATTTGCTACTGTCTGGCATGTGTGTAGATTAATGTAAAGTTATTTCCTACACTTGTTGGAGTCTTTGGTATGATAATAAAGTATGAGAATTTGAATGTCTAACATGCCCTTGGAGTACAGGAGTGTTTGACATTTTCTAGCTTTTAGTTCCTAGCTCTGCCTTCACCAGAAATGAGTGTGGCTATAAATGTTGATGAATGGAATGAGTAGCCAACCAAAATTAAGAACATTGTAAAGGTCAAGGTAATTCACCACTATCATTCTCAGTGTGCTGTATTCTAGCCACTAAATACTATCACAAAGTCTCCAATACAAGAACACAAAAACTTATGTATGGGGTTTTGAGTTTGGTTTTGATCCGTTGGTTGTTTTTTTCTAAAAAAGATAGTAACAATAGTAACCAACAGAGGAAAAGACAATCTACTTACAAAGCATGTATACTCAATTAATGGTCTTTCCACTACAGAATAACTTCCATGTTCTCTGCATCAGAAATGACTTTTGGAAAGAGGGCATAACTGAACAAGGTCCATTGAAAACAAACTTTATAAGACACAAGACTAATAAATCAAAACTGTTCTTCATAGTGTTTCATTTTAATACTGAGTGGCTTTTCTTGGTTTTGGGGTTTTTTTGTTGGTTTTTCTGGTTGGGTTTGGTTTTTTAATATTATTCACATCAAAATTTAAAATCAACAATCAACTGTAATGGCATCATTCTGAAGAGAAATGGAAATATGACATTTGTCAATCCAGCCCAAAATCATTGCAAAGAATTTATGCATATTCTCATAAAACACAGCTGTGATATTGCAGTAATTTGAGCCAAAAACAAACTGTAATTTTAATGACAAAATGCTTCTGCTGTGTAAAGTTTGCACAAAAACATGGTTATGTTTAGTATTTTGATCTTATCGAACTGGAGAAAACTGCCAGTCGACCCTGGACATATGCTTCTATTATTAAATCTAATCTATTTGCACAGCAGTTGCACTGCAAAAATATAGGCCCACATTTATTTGGAACAGATTCTGATACAAGAAGAAAAAAATTAATACTCACATTGGACTGGCAAAAGCCCTTGAGTAAAAAGCATTTCATTACAAATAAAAAGTCCAGTGTAGAGAGGACACGTGGTGCTGTTGCTGCTCCTCTGACATTTTCTAAAACAGGAATTCATGGCCACCGTCTTCAATGTGGCATGCTGTGCTATCAGATTGCACAAAGAATAGGAAAATAAAGTCAGCCTAGCTATCCTTTTAAATTAGATTTCTAGGTATTTTCCAAAAATACCTGTGCAAAACTGATTTCCTAAAAAAAAAAAACCAGATTTGATGGGAATGTTAATGAAAATGGTGCCATTTCGAGTTGCGATTACAAATAGTTTAGTTGGGTTTTTTTTTTTCAATCCAGAACTAAAAGCTACTTATTTTTATTAAAAAAAGAAACACAATTGCAGACAATATTATCCTTTTAACATAGCAAAATTCTAACGAGGATAGAGTAAGTAGCTGGATTTTGCTGAGACTTGTAATTAAAAAAAAATATATTCATTTTGGATTTTTTTTGATCCATTTGTGAAATCATGCAGGTTCAGTTACAACTTTCATACAGTCTTCATAGAGGTTTGTTTTACTGAGTTATGTCAAAGTTACAGAATTAAAGAATTAAAAATGTTATTGCTGTTAAAATAGATTTTATTTTGTTGTGGTTTGTTTTGCTATAAACAAAATATAATTCATATTGTCTATATAACTTCACTGTGAAAAAACAAAAAGTGTTATCAAAACAGGTAACAGTTCTGGGTGATAAAATAAACACAAAACACCTAAATCCAACTCAACAACAGACTGCCCTAACAGTCAGACATAAATGAAAATATATTTTTAGATACAGTATTTAATTTTTTGCTTCATTTTTCCTATGTGCTTCTTTTCTTCCTCTGACTGAAATGTACCTTACTTTGAGGACAACTTGACATCCTGTTTAATGACATCTGATTAACAGATGTCATTTTTGCCTCACATATGGTTGCTTCTGAAGGGAGACCCCACTGAACTTTGGTTAGTGACAAAATATTATTTGTCTCATTGGTAATTCATTGATTTTAGGACCTGCAGTGCCTTTATATCTAGATTTATTTTTTGTTAATTGAATATAAATTCTTAAGTAGAAGGATATTTAGAAAAAAATAGGATGAATCCTGAAGTCATCATGAAGTTTTAGGTTTATCCCATTTCCCCTTGTTGCTCTAGAATTGGCCTAAAATCATATTTGTCTAATGTCTTAATACATCCTACATACACTGACGGACTCCTTACCTTAGACCATTAATATCCCTTATAGTACCCTGCTGGATGAGTTTCCCTGCTACAAGATTCCTCAAGTAATTTGCGGAGGTGGAAGTTTTCAAGAACATCTTTAGATGCTTTAAGAAATGTGGAAACATAGAAACCTGCCCTCAGCCCTTGAAATGACCATCTGCTCCACTGTCTTCTGGAAAATAACCCAGATTTTGCCAAGAAGGTAAAGGAGACATGGAGCCAGTCTGCAATTTGTGCTTCACTTAGTAATTATGTCTTAATGGCCTTCAGAATTTTGATTGACTGGTGGCCTAGTGCCCTGTAACCTGGAGAAGGAAGACGGAGTTGTTCTGGTGCTTCCTGAAGATCTTGGCCTGGAGATCCCTTAATACCACAGAGCACAGCTGGGTTTTTGGGTTATGAGAACTTAGCTGAGCTCAGATTTACTAGTAAATCCAGTAAAAAGTTCTTCACAGTGATAGTGGTCAAAAACTGGAGAGACTACATAAGAAGGCAGGGAATTTCTATCCTTGGAAATATCTAAAATTCTTGGTCAAGGCCCTGAGCAGCCTTATGCAATTTCAAAGCTCACCTTGTACTGAGCAGGAGATTAGACTCGATCATTTCCAGAGTTCATCCAAACCGAAGCAATTCTGTGAACAGGATCCTGCAGACCCTTGAGCTCCTGAGAAATCTTAGAAGAGTATGGAGGAGAATTTACACAGAAAGGGCCAATCTTGACTCATCTGGCATTGCCTTGTGTACCAAGATGAAGTAGTATACACCTGATAAAGGCATCAGTACCTATTGATGCACAAGCTGCTATAAAGACATAAAAATATTAGACATTAAAATATTATTCATAGCTAGCATTAGACCAGTTTTCATTACTGAGCAGTTGTCTGCTAATAATTCTTTGTATAACCTGCTTCTTTTTTGGGGGAAATAATTGAAGAACTACAAAAATTTAAGGAACTCATGAATTTCATCTCTATCCGGATTTCAGTTGGCTTCAGAAAGAATCTCAAAGTGGAAATTCTTCTCCCTCAATACTCTTTGATAAATACTGTCCTAAACTTTTTTATACAAATGTCTTTATTTGCAGTGAGCATGGAATGAATATTTTTTGTTTATGACAAGACAGGACTTTACTGTAGTAGGGAAGGGGTCATATTTCTTTTTCTGAAAGGAGGACATACCATGACATGATAGATTTTTAATACATATTTTTCTTTTTACACCTTCGCAGTCTGAAATAAAACTGGAAGAAAATTTGGGAATATATATTTCTGGTATTTTCATGTAGCTCAGATGTTCAAACATGGTAACTATATTTCTGAAATATGTATATATAATTTTCTGCATAAGATGCACAGAAGATCTGGGAAATAAGAATTCATAAATGGATTTATAATTTCTTTTATTTGAATTACTGATAGCTTGGGTATTTTTGGTTGGTTTTGTTTTGTTTTGTTTTGTTTTTTTGACAAGTTATTTGCTAATATTTTTTTGGGTGCTAAAAAAAAAAGGGAAATTCTAACTTTTAATATTATCCATACTTACTGAAGGTTGCCGTAATCTGCAGTTTTTCTGCCTGGAATATGCTGTGCTTATCATAATAGCACAGTGATATTTAAGAATGTTATCCTTGACAATTTGTGGTTGAGCCTAGCTAAAAATTATTTCTTTGTTTTGCTGACATCAAAGGAAAAGAGAGGAAGTTGCAAGAGTCTGGGGAAGGAATGGTTGAGTCTGGTGAGGCAGGACTTGTTTCAATAACCTTTCTACCAGTTTAAGAGGACCTCCTTTGCCACTGCAATGTGTGCCCTGCAAGGAGATGGGGAGCAATCTGATCTGGATGTATTGCTGAAATTTATTTCTAAAGCAGCCTGGAAAGATTGACTGCACACTGGAAGAGGAGCACGCTGCACAGAGAGGAAAGGCTCCCCTTATCCTCTGAGGTGGGTGTGGGAACTGAGGGAGAAGGGGACCCTTCCTGTTACCCTCTAATTTAACTGCATCTTGCTGCCCATGAAAACACCAAATCACAGTATTTGTCTTATTGGCTCTCCCCTACAAACCTAGAGGCTGAGAATAGGGGTAATTTCATCCAATTAGTTGTCTGAAAGTTCACATTTTGATCAAAATTATTACTTGCTATCTATGATTGAAAAAGCCTAGAGGAACAGAAGAGAGGTACCTCCATAGTGCAATTATTTGCATCCTCTGGAGACCAATTCCAACACATAACACAAACATCTCTCTTAAAACAGGATGAATAGGCCTCCAGTGATGCCTTTATTTCTCTCTGCTGACTGTAAAGGAAGCAGTAGACACCTAGCACTGAATAGAGTCACTGAATGCCTAGACATATTCAGGTAAAATAGATTTCCTTCTAGTTTTCTCATATTAGTAATGCTTACAAGTTAGGGCAATGAAATTAAATTAATATATTACTTTAATTTACAAGCACAGAAGAAATATTCTTTTCAAGGCTACTATTACAGGTGAAAGCTTGTACTATAAAACACAATGATAATAACTATAAGGTAAGAAAAACACAATTTACAATACAAAAATACAAAAAATATAACAGAGGTTTGCACTGATGTGAGTTTCATGAGAGTTAAAGTTGGTTTATTTATTTTTGTCTAAGGTGCCTTTTACATAGCATCAAGTTTTTAGCAGAAATTATATCAAAAAGATCAATAAGGATGATCAAATATTTGGAATAGCTTACATACTAGGGGAGATAAGAATGACCAGAACTCTCCAACCTGAGGGAGAAATATGAGGGAGAATAAAATAATGACAAGTAAAGAAAAGTAGGAAAAGAGAAATCGCACATTGAAATATGTGTTAAAATAACTTGGAGGAATAGAACAAGATCATTAGGGAAAAAGTTTGAAACAGAAAAAGGGAATCCCATTTAATATCATCTTATTTGAAACAGTAGACTTCTTTGCAGTGGGATGTTGCTGGTGACAGTAGTTTATGCAGACTCAGAAAGCATTTAGTTTTATCAAAGCATATCAGATATAGTTTCTTCAATGCGAAGCCCACAAATTTCATAGTCAAAAACTTTCATGATACTTCAGGCAACACATCACAGTGTGCTTTTTCAATTCATGGGTACTTTCTTAGGATACTCTATGTAAAATATTTATAAAGAATTCTAGATCATCAACTGTAAAAGTCCATAAAATTTTGAGTATGCTATAATTACAAGCTTAGACTACCAGGTTAATTCACAGAAGCTGACAAAATATTTTGAAGACAAGTCTCACTCCTCTATATGAGGCATTTGACTATGGCTCGGGGTGAAAAATTATAGCACTGCTTTCTCTATAATTTTGTTTATTTTCAAAATCATGTACTCAGAAAAGTCTTCAGTTTCTTTCAAATCAGGCAACCTAGATATATGTCCTATGAATACCTTCTTCACTTGCTGTTTTGTCACAAGTGTTTGCTCTTCCTTACTGTTTTATTTTTAATAAATATTGTCAGTTCGGCTCCCTGCCAATATGCTGTTAAAAACTCAATGTGACAACTGTGCTACTAGCATGCTGGAAGCATGATAACTTGGATATATTTAATGCCTGATTATAGCCACATGACAGAAAAAGGACAATTCTTTTCCACTTTTCCAATATAGTATCAATATGGAAGGAAAATCCCAGAAGGTATTACTGCAATGCAGTTGCTCAGCTTTTGTCTTAATCTTTCTCAGGTCCCATTGAAATCAAGTTTCCTTCAGCTTCAAACTATGCATCTGTAGTTTAATAATATATATATATACACATACATATATATATATATATATGTATCACCTGATATGTGGAAACACTAACAATAGTAACAGTTCACAGTTGCCATCCAAAAAATTCCTTTGGAACTATGACCAATGGATTTTATGCTAATTGTTATGTTTGGGGTATTCTTCTTACCACTGTAACCACAGAAAGTTGCAATTTTCAGTCCATCAATTCAGAAATGATTGGGTTTTTTTGTCCTGTGGTAATCCCTAAAGCCTTCAACCAATTTCTCAAGCTTCAATTTTATGTGGATGGGGCTGGAAATTTTTAATAAACTTGCTTTCATTTTAAAAGTTTCTTCTATTTTGATGCTGATGGACTTGGGGAATTTAAACTGCCCCCTCAAATTTTTTCACGTGAAAACAATATTTCCACTGATCTTTAAACTACTGAAAAATGTTGGAATATCATAGGTAACATAGCAAAACACATCAGTAAATAAAATGTGAATATCTTCTATATCAAAATCCACAGCTTGGTCTGAAATAATCATTCCAGATCCCCTTTACTGTGACTTGAGGGAAGTATTCATGCCTGAGATCGGCTAACTGGCATCTAAATAAATCAGAGTTATTGACTCTGAAGATTCTCTTACTTCTTTCTCTTTTCTCTAAAGAGACTCTCACATGGATTGGATTTTTCTTTTGCGCTCATTGAATGTCCAGGGACACAAATCTCACTTTTGAAAATGCAATAGCTAAATCAAAATAACCAAACGTTCAACTACAGGCACTGCTTTACCTGGTATGAGCATTACAGTGAGTGAGCATTTTGGTGTAAGTCCCCTGAGCCCTAGTTAACAGATGCTTGCTCTACAACAAATCCTTTATTTGTGAAAGTGAAAATTCATCTAGTCCTTCTTCCTAGCCTGGAACTCTCCCAAATCCTGGGTATCATTACTAATAACACAGTTGACTTTGAAACAATCTGTTCCTTGTCTAACTTAGAGCAAGCATTTTCTTCACTGACCAGAAACAGTTTAGTGACTGAAAGGTTGATCTGTTTTGTTTTCTATCTACACAACACCCTATAGAATATACTTCTTATAGTGCTTCCATAAGGTTGAAACATGGGGAGAAAACAGCAGGTTTCAGACATTTGTAGTGCTCTTTCTGGTCAGATAACTACACCTAGGAGGAAACAGACTGCTTTTGTAAGGTGCAGGTTAACCACTAAAATACTCCTGTGAACCCTTTGTCTTAACATTTTTTAGCATGGTAATAATCAAAATAAATTGATTTTGTTTTTCAGATTGCTAAAAACCTCCCAACATTTTCTTCAGCATCAGTGCTGAATAAATCATTGTAATGTTCCCCTGAAGTGAATTGAAAATTAATTTCCACAGTGAAGATGATCCTCCTAATAACAGGGTACATGGAATGGGGAAATTGGAAATCATTACCCAGCAAACATTATCTGTATTATTTTTGTAGCTGCTTTAGATTGTATTGTAATAGAAAATTAGGAGACTGGCTGTGAAGAAGTTTAAGAGGGTCCCCTGAAGAGCTTGTGCTTTAAAATTGATTCTTTAAAAAAGCATTAAACAGCTATTGGAATTGATTGCCTGCTAATATAAAGGAAAAACTCTTTGCCACCATTTGTGTTAAAAAAGAGCATCTTCATTCATGCATGTTATTAAAACTACTGGCCTGAAAGCCCCTGTAGAAAGATAAAGGATATGGATGGGATATTAAAACAGCAATCTTTGCTTTATCTGGGATTTAAAGTTAATATGTTGCTTTTATTAATTCAGCGGGAGCTATTAGTTAGTATGTCAAATAAGGGATTTACAATTAAAATACTATAGAATAGAGGTATCTTTAGTACACAGCGAACCAGGAATTCTTCATTAATCTTCCAAGCATGAGGTATACCCCTGCAAAGAATAAATCGCACATTTACACTTTTCTTTATTGCCTTGTTTTCTATGCAGAAACAATAAAAGTCAGAGCTGATAACACCCCTGATTATCTTCAGCAGCTTCCACTGCTGAGGGGTAATGGTGAATCAGATCTTAGCTAGCCACCATATCTTGTTTCCAAAGACTCAATTGAATAACCTTTGGAAGATGCTGCTGTATGTAATGTGTTCGTAATATTTATATTTAAATATATATTAATATATATAAATATATATATATGTATCATACTTAATATTTAAAAAATTACATGGAAATATAATTTTCTTGCTTGACTTTTAACTACTCAGCTTTTCCTTGTGTTCTGATTTCTAACACATTTGGAACAAATTTCCCTTGTCTCTTTTAATTTGGGATAACAGGAAACATTAAGGGGCAATGAACATTGAGGAGGAAAACCTTAATAATGATCCTATTAGAAAAACAAGCGGCATGAACTTTAAAGCAGCAATTTGCATGAGTTCATTCTTCATTTTTGCTTTCATTTTAAAAGGGAAATAGAGATTGTGTTAGAAGGAAGACCATCTTGGGAACTTTGTCAAACACAGCAATCCAGGTGAAGTCCCTTAGGTAAAGTTGCAAAGAAATGCTAGTGGATGAAATTATATTGATGAAACTATTGCAGCTTCAGAAACTGAGGGATTGGAAAGACTGACAAAGCATAATAGCAGTAAATATGGAGATCAAAAGAAATAACCTGATCAGGAAAGCGATAAGCCAGACACAATAGAAGAACACCCAGCACAGTAACAGCAACCAGTGTGTATTTATTTTGGATTTCAAATGTCTGAAGATTAAAACAAAACATAACAAAAAACCAAAACAAAACAAAGTAGCAAAACACAGGCACAAATAAGGTTAAATAGAAATGAAGTGTGATGCAAAGTGAATAAGGATATTGCCTACTACAAGACATGGTACAAGGACAGTAAATCTTTTATCTTTTTCTAACATTCTGTATTGTTATGATGCGAAAGAAGATTAGTTTTTAACTCAACCTAAGGACAAATGGAAAGGTTGTAAAGAATTAAAGGATTGGAGATTCTGTATAACAAGGCAATATTTCTCTGGATCTGTGCTTCAAACTTTATGCATATCAGGTCTGGAGCCTGGAAAACAAGATGTAATACAAACCTATGGGGATGTTATCACATGACTCATAATTCAGTTGATAATTTAGATTGTTAGACAAATAGCAGGAACTTCTCTCTTCAAGAAAATTTTGGAATTTTGGTCTCTGGGTTTGCCAGTCAGTCTAAAAAGTCCTTGCATTTTGTATGAAATAGTACACACTGAAAATACTAGATTAATTTAATAAATTTTTATTGCAATGATTAACTCAATATGATGCATTTTACATATCAAAACAAAACTGACTTTGCTGAAATGATAAATATTGATGTTAAACCAGTCAAAAATACATATGTTCTATGAATCATTTTAATTTTTCACACCATGATTTCCTGGCACAAAGCACAACTATGCCAATAAATGTTCCACCACTTCTAGTAACTACATGGAAAAAAACTTTTTTACAAAGAAGAAACATTGATTCATTAGCGGCAAAAGCTATAGTAGAAATATCCAAAATATAAACATCTAATTCTGAGTATACTTACAATAAAACTCCTTAAAGAAGTTCACCCTTAATTGTCATTAAGTGTTCTAAACTTTTGAAATATTTACTGTTTTTATCTAGAATCAATAATCAAACTTTTACTTGTGAGCAAACACACATTACCTACAGTATTCACCTTCTGGCTTATTTGTCATTCAGAAGTTTGGTGGATGATGAGGAGGATGATAATGAAGAAAAATTATCACAAGTCTTTTGAGAACAATCGAAGTAAGAGGAAAAGCCTGTTAAAAATATCCTAGGCAAATAAGATGACAACCTTAAGATGTCATGTTTCTCGAAAAAATGAATCCTTAACCTTCCATATTTTACATTTTAAAGTCTGTTTAAGATTTGATAATTTCAGAGTTATGTTATCTATGTGTACTTGTTATATCTGAGTTCAAAACATCCCTGCACAGAAAGACAGCTACATGCGTAATTTTTCACATGGTAATGTAGGATGTAGATTTATAGCATTTTTGCTATTCTCTAACAGTCTGAGTGCTTGTTCTCACTCTGCAGTAAAAGTGTGACAGCTTTTTCCTCACTGAAGAAGAAAACTACCTACATTTACCATGGCATAAGTACAGGCATTTATTGCAGAGTACCTGATATAAATTCAAACTATAACTTACACCTCATTAACCTGTTGAAAGACTGGGAGTCCCATATGATAAGCACTGTAAAAACACACAGGAAGAAGTATCCTTTGTCAGACAGAAAAAAGAAAAAAATTACTATCTGAATCATAGAAATCAGATGACTTACTCAAGGACAAGATGTGAAGTCGCAGACCTAGGACTTGAATATTTATTTATGTTTGAAGTTTCAGCCATAAGACCATCCTTCCTAACCTTGGCAGTACAAATCATCTTCTGCAAACAAAGTGCACATTCAAAATACACACCTATTCCTTTAATTCAGCACTTCCATAGTTCACTGAAGTCACATCCCTACCTAGATCTGAAAAAGGAAGTGCTGGAAAAGAACCCATTCAGTGCAGTCACCACAGGGCCACTGTAGCAACCTTGAGGGATGTTCTCTTGCTGTGCTGCTCAACAAGACCCAAGAGCTTCTTGCTCAGGTCCCAGATGGACTTGAAGCACTGCTTGGGAATGGGAAATTCATCTTTTTTTTTAGGTTTTTTGAGGGTCAGGAATCTTAAGCTGGCCTAATGCATACATATACAGCACAAATTATAGTCATACTACAGCATGCTGGGAAAAAATACCTCAAGGTTTTAAAAGTACCTCGAAGTACCCAAATAATTACACTTAAGAGCACCTACCTTTAAATATTACCTTTATGACAGAGATCTGTGATACTTTTCTGTTATGTCATAGACTATAACAGTGATTTTACAGATTTATGCTCCCTTTCCTGTGTTGTATTAAACATATGGCTTCCTTGATATAGAGATGGATCTGGGTCTTTCAAAATTATGGCAAAAAGGCATAATTCTATTTTACTCCTTTTCTGTTTAGCATGCTTACACAGCCTTCCTAATAGCAGTCTCTAATTTATTGAAAACTGGCATGAAAACCTAATTTCAGGCTTGCATTGAACATTCAACAGAAACTTCACTTTGGAATTACAAGGCAAATCATCATCCCCTTGTAATTAAAATAATAACCTAGTGCTGACTCTTGGCAGTTCTTAATGGCTATCTCTATTTCTCTCGGTTTTTTCCCTTGCAGTTACCATAGTGAAGCAATGGTCATATATACAATACAACTGGCAGCTTCAAATGTCCAGATGCCAAATTTATCTTTCCACTACTGGCATTAGTTTATAAATCTAAAGTGATTTGAAGTGTGGATTGTGACTAGGAAATATGTTCCAAGTGGCAATTGTCAGAGAGGAGATGCTGAGCAGCAATAATTCCCCTCCCATTTGAAATTTATTTTGTGTGATCACAGATATAGTTAAAAGTACAAATGAATTATGGCACTAAAGGAATCTTTTTTCTACTTGGAATTTATGAATGAAGGCTTTAATAGTTAATGCTGAACATTTAGGTAAATCTTCAACTGAGTTTTTCATACACCTCCCTTGGCAAGTGGTAAGGCCTCTGATCCCATCTCCACTGATGGTTAATAGATAGAAGTGCGTTAAAGGCAATAAGATTTGTTTTTCTGGAGCACTCAATTCCATCTAAAAGTGCCAGAAGGTACCCTCCTGACACCTTCACAAGACAGACTGTATCATTTTCCCCCCAGTTTCCTGCAAAATAAATTGAGGATCAAAGAGGTTAAACTACTTGCCCATGGATTCATACAGAAGCCTGGGGCACAGCCAGGATTAGAATATGAACTTCCTCACTCCCACGCTCTGTTTTGTCACAAGACCATTCTAACACTTGGTAAACATCAGATTTGTAACTCAGCCATGGAGAAAATACCCCAGTAAAGTGATTTGTGCTTTTCCATCTTGCAGTATGAGCAAGGAAGTTCTTGAGCCAAAGAAATGACAGTATTTTATAAGGAATGGATGCAAATCTTAAATGTTTCTGAAATTCTTCTGTGCTCTGAGACTATCAAGTACTGCTCATTTATAGATCATATAAAATTATGTATGTTGGTTAATTATATACATATTATAATTGGTTGATTACATATATATGTGGTTGATCACATATATATATATATGTGAGCCCAACAGTAGGGCTCACAGTGATTAAAATGGCAGTCAAAGTCTACGCCTGAATTATTGGAAAATGGAAATATTAAGTCTAAAAATATTAGTGTCTTTGCTGTATTTTTTCCCCTGGCTTACTAGCCTCTGATATTTCCCTTTAATAAATCAAAATATTTTTTTAATTCACTTCCTTATTTACATTTTATGTTTCCCCCTGTAAACTTCTCTCTCCTTGTCAAGGTAGAAAAAGTCTATGCATATCCTTTTCCTCAAATGGCATAAGGAAATTTTTTTGCATTGTTTGGGTTATTTTTTTTAAATGTGCCATCTATACCAACATCAAAATCCAAGAAAACACAGCATAAATCCAGTAGGCTCTAGATTTCCCAAACTCCAATAAAATCAAATATTTGCTCTAAAAATGAAAAGTCCAAGTCATTATTTTCATTAGAAAGTCAATATTTTATGGAAAATTGAGATGCTGAGAAATGCATTTTACAAATTCAACTTATTTCCCCACAATTTTTTTGTATGTTTTATCTGAATTGCAATGAAAGCTAATCTGGATCCTAATTTTGTACCGTCCCTTGACTTTTTCTTTGTGAATTCAATGAAAAGAATGGTAATGAGACACTGAACTTTAAAATCTAAAGATGCTAATAATTAAGAAAACTCACTAAAGAAAATATAAACAAATTTTAGCAATTTCAATCTACAAATAATGTTTAAGAAAGTGAAGTGCATATTACTTGTTTTCATTTTAAGTTCAACTTAAGAATCTTGGTTGTTTTCCAGTGACTTCCTTTGCCAGTGGTTATTGTGAGTGACTGCAGCTGGATGCTGTGAGAGAAGTACTAAACCACAAACTGGGAACTTAATCTAGATGCATACTCACAGGCATTCTGTTTCAATTATTCATGATTTTGGGGCATGGAATAAAAATTATGAAGTAAAGGAAAGGATTTTTATTTTTTTTTTTCAGGCAAATAATGACCTACTCATGAGCTCCCAATAATATGTAGGTATTATTGCAAGAATGGAATTAAAGGTTTTAATTCTTATTGGGGGTGCAAAATAATCAAAGGCATAAAATGTCACAAAAAAAGGCAGAACCTTACCAAACAGATTATGCAAAACTGATTTGATAATTTACCTCGGAAATGCAAGGAATTTCTCTGAGATGTCCTTTTAAGCATTTTATATCGTGCTTTGGGACAACAAATTGGCTAACATGAAGAAGTTTAGAACTTGTGTAGAAGTTAGACAAAGAGTAAAGGAAAGGGAGAAAATAGTCAAAGATGCTGAAGGAAGCTTACCAGTAATCTGTTCTGGAAACTAGCTAATACTTCTTTCAGTGACTTTGTTGCAAAAAGATAACTTGTTTTAATGGAATTTACTGATCTCATTGAGTTGGGAAAGCACATAATACAAAATACAGAAGAGGTTTGGAAGACCTGATGACCTTAGAGACTTGCATAATAGTAATGAGATAAAAATTCAATCAAGAAAAGGGCAATGCCATACACTTAAGTACTGTCATTAAGAACTTATGTTATAAGCTCAAAAGATTAGAAGAGAATCTGTGTTTACCAGTAATGCCTATGAACCATAGTGATATTCTTAAAAAGGCAAAGGTAATTCATACTTGTATCAGGCAAGGCACTTCCAGAAGGAGCCATGGCAACTGAGTGTCTTTGCACGAGTTACTGCTGGTTGCTTTTGGAGAACTATGCAATATTTAGGACCACCCAGCAAAGAACAGTGGAAGAAAATGGCTCTTGGAGTATCAGAGAACCATCAGTCTTAGAAGAAGAATCAAACTGGGTTTGTCTTGGGTAATCTAATAAAACAGGCTAAATGATATTGCATTACTATCTATAAATACACAGACAGGGAAACACCAGGGCAAGATAGGATCTGCTTAGACTAAAGGATAGCACTGGCACAAAATCAAATGGATAGAAACTGTCCATAAATTATTCTAGTGTGGAAATCAGAAGAAGGTTTCTAGTCATTAGGAGAAAGATATTCCATGTAATATATTTCCAGTAGAGTTTTTCCAACCCCCACTCCATAAGTTTGTAGAAGGGATTGCAAAGAACAAATCTCCCAAAATTTCAGATGTTTCCACACTAGTTTAAGTTCCTTTCTTTCTTACTAAATAAAGAAAATCTGCCACACATGAAATATCATACCACAAAACAAAATACATTGAATGTCTGTCTTTGCTGGTTAATGGGTCAAACAGTGAGGTGGAGGAACTAAATAGCAAACAAATGTTTAGCATAAAGGTAAAGATGCCCAGCTGCAAAATGCTTTAAGTTCCCTCTTAATTAAAGAGATGGTGCAGAAGGGCAAATCCTGTCATGTACCCTGTTTAAAAAATATCCAGTGATGTAAAATTCCTGCATGACTCCTTTAAACTTCATTGGAGAGTTCTGCCAACCTGGAAAAGGATTCTGCCTGAACCTTTAGACCATTATTTATTTATTTGTACTTGGATTTATGTCAAAACAAGAAGGAAGAAACAGTAAACTTTTTACTGTAATGAACCTTGGCGTTTGACTTCCATTATAAACAATGTGAAATAAAAATGCCTGGAGGCACTATACCTTGTGCATCTGGCATTTATACAGCAGATTACCAGCACTCTTACTGACCTTGGCAGCTCTGCAGGGGACACACTGTATATTCATTGAGCTGAGTTGATTTAAAAAATCTCTTGTCTGTGCAGATCTGTATCAGGGTGAAGCTCAACTTCTCTCCATCATTGTGTCAGAGGGATTCATGTGAACTTCATCATGCTATCAGCAAAGCACATTTGTGAAGGTGTGAAATCAGATGGTGAGTGTGTTATAAAGCCCTCCGTTCCAAGCCCCTTAAGTTCTTACATGTGTGTATAACCCACTGTGTTCAGTGCAAAAAAAAAAAAAAAAAAAATTCATTTGTTACAGACATTCGAGGGCCTATGTGATCAGAGGGTATAAACATTAAGGGCCAAGATTTCCCTAGACTGTTTGCAATTGTGTGCAATAGCTGCACACAAGAAACTTTCTACTTACGTGTTCTGTGTAAAAGTCATCTCTAGCGCTTCAAAGGAATAAAGTTTGAAAAGCAGGCCACTGCCATCAGACTTGCTGGATGGTAATCAAAGGCTGACTGACATGAAAGGTTTGGAAGAACAGATGTAGCACTCAAAAGCAAACAGAGACTGTGCTCACTTTCTTTGCTCATCATTTCGCTGCATCTTTAGGAATCAAGTCTCCAAATATTTCTAGCATATTAGTCACATCCAGGCCATCCGATCTCAGAAATACTTTAAAACCAGAGTCTGGATTTTCCTGCAATGCGCTACTTCACCTGAAATCATAATAGTGGTAGCTGTAGCTATTCCTAGTCTCAATTTTCCTCACTGTTAAGTTCTACTTATAGGAAGACTTCAAATAATAAAAATGCAAAGAATGAAAATTAATCCTTCTTTTAATCTATTTTGTTTACTTTCAGTGAAGATTTAGAATGGAAAATTAGTAGGTGCTTAAAACTCAAACCCTTTGGATTACTGTGAAGTAAAACACTTATTTCTGAGAAATAAAGGGCCAAGATTATGAGTACTGTTCTAAGTAGGAATTAATTTATTTATGGACAATGCATGCTATTACATTTAGACATATTAATATGTATGTAAGCCTTTCAACATATATTAACATTCAAAGCCTCTCAGCAGATATTTTTCATTACACAATAAAAGGAATACGTGCCAATATAAGTTGTTTAGACATAATGGAGTCTATACACTTCTTTTGAATTTACCATTCTAAAAACAGATGTGGCAACTGCACATACTGAATTTCTGAAGAGCTTTATTTCATTAACTTATAGAATAGAAGAATCTCCTTACAGAATAATCTTTTCTTTCATTGAATAATGCAGTAGTCCAAAGTGCTTGCTAAGTCAGATATAGCTATCTAAAGTGTTTTCTAAGAAACACTTCTAAGAACAGTTAAAAGAATTATATATCCACATTTTGAAGTAGTATGTTAGCTGAAGAATGAACACATTTTCTAAGTGTTTACCAAACAATTGTTCTTACTTTTTCTATTTTTTTTCAAAATTTGTCATAGATATTTTGTCAAAACCAGAAATATCCAAACCCAATATTCTGTAGCTTTATTCTTGCAGTAGGAAAAAGAAAAACTCTCTTCCAGTCCCAACAATTCTAACAAGAGAAAAAATGAGATGTTGGCTTTTCATTTACAAAATCATTTTCAGCAGTCAAAAATTGATCAAAATATTCCCTAGAACTAATTAACCAATTGAAATTAATAGCAGCCCTTAGTATTTCACTTATTTAAGCAGGCTTTGTTCATTTGACATCTTTAATTTTGGCTGCCAAGCACAAAATGAGCTTCCTAGTCATTTAATTACCTGAAATTATGAGTATCTTCCTGATAGAGAATGCCATTTAGATAGTCAGGGCAGAACTTTTGGCTTTTATTCCAGAGTTTTATGCTGCTGATGTGGCACAAAGCTGACCCACTTGCTTCAGTTCCCAGTCCTCAGCCTTTCTAAAAAACATTCTTGAGGGGACAAACATAGGAGCAAAATGGGTTTGGAAAAGGTAGAATGCTATGTGCAATGACCCATTTGGTCCTGGTCCATGAGAAGTGTGTAACATCATAAATTAGAGTATTCTAAAAATAATCTTAAATTAGAGAGTAGATTTTAATTAAGTGGGAATTATAAAATCATAGGGAAATGGCTGAGAAGCACCCTCCCTCTAGACTTTTTTTCAGGTACTTTGAAAGAATTAATTCTCTGCTGGCATCAGTATAAGCATTCAAAATATCAGATTTCCCACATATTTAAAAGCATATAAAAACGAATGCCTCTTTTTACAACATTCTTTATTATTTAATGACAACAAGTGCAGAGCTATTTGAAGAAAAGGTATATTTCAGTTCTCCCTTTGGAGTAATATTTTCTACTAAATTAACAGGTCATATAGTCTCCTATTTTTCTGCTAGAACCAGGTCTGTCATGCTTACTGACATGAAGGGATTAGACACAGAGTAGGGGAGGTAATGTAGAGTATAGCAATGTCAATTAGCATGTATATTAACACTTAAAGGGCCTACAGAAGAAACAAGGCATTCTTTGCTGTACTGGTGTTCTTTCTGTACTGCAACAGCTCCTTCAGGTCACACAGTGAGGCAGCATCCTATTATGAAATGCAAGGACAAACAAGGAGATGCTGTTTCTCCTCTGACTTGTTTTTTCAAATACAGTGGTAGTTCTTGGAAGTACATTTATACATTTATCTCTCCAACCTACGAAATTTCAAGAGATGCTTATTCATTTTTTCCTACATATTTCTGGGTGTATTCACTCTAGGTGATCTGAACTTCAACACTTTTGCAAGTTCAGAATGCCTTTCTTGTGCAACTTGATATGTAATTAATCACACTGGAATAGAATTATATGTTTAACACTTTGTATTTTGAAAAAAATCATGCTCTCCAGAGGCTGCTCCATTTTCAGTGTAGGAACGTATATAAGGGACTTTCCATCAGCAAACATGTTTGAGCAGATATTAATTGCTTTACAGCATTTCATTGGCTTCACAATACAGAAAGAAAACCCAGTTACATGACAAAAAACTCCACAAATTTGTTTCCACTAATGAAATAGAGTAACTTGCCTTATAGAAGTTTTTGAAGGGTAAAAATTAATGAATGAGTGCTAAAAATATGTTCATGGTTAAATTCTGATTTAATTGAGAATGGCTGATACGTGATATATATTCACATACATAATGAAAATGTAATGAATATTAGCAGAAAAAAAATCAGCAAGTGAAACCCTTGAAGATTACACCTTTTTTTCTGCAGAAAATCCAAGCACCAACTACTGCTCAGATGAAGCTCTGCAGCAAATCAGGGTGAAGATACCCTTCAATGCTCTGCCATAGCAGACACTCTGCATGGGATTCATCTGAACAAAAAGGCTTTTAGTCCCACAGAAAAATAGGCATTTCTGTGCTGAAAATCCTATCTTTTTTAACTAAGCAGCTACATTTGGTCAGATGAATCATGCAATAAAAATGCCTCTCTACAATGTTCTGCTCTTTCCCAGAGTTTATTCAGATGTCTGTGCTGTGCTTTCTGACGTTTCTGTGATAAGAGTCCCATCCTAGCTACCACCTCAGCATTAGTGGCTGACTACATCTGCAGCTGCTTGCAATGCCCCTTTACTCTGGTAGCAATCCAGATCAATATTCTTGGGCAGCTGTGCACA
The DNA here is from genome assembly GCF_030490865.1 of Poecile atricapillus. Lineage (NCBI taxonomy): Eukaryota > Metazoa > Chordata > Aves > Passeriformes > Paridae > Poecile > Poecile atricapillus. The sequence goes on along the minus strand of NC_081251.1, from coordinate 48,296,631 downwards.
AAAAACCCTTTCTGATGACCAGCCTGAGCCCATGGGTACTGTAGTTGTCCCAGTCTCTGTTGTCAGGCAAATTCTGTAAAACTCAACAAGTCCATATGGGAAGAATACTTATTGACTGGATAATGGTACAGCATTTCCAGTATAGAAGAATAAGAAAAATTACAAGATCTTCAGGAAAAAAAAAAAAGAGGAATTCAGTAAAAAAATAAAACCACATCTAAAACACTCAGAAAATGCTTCAGCTCAGTCCATAGCAAACAACAGAAAATAACAGTGTAAGGTGTAAAACTATAAAAAAATTTGGTGACTTTTATAAACCACAGACCTTCTCTTTTGTACTCTAAGAAATCATCACAAGGCTGACATGTATACTCCCACTATGGGTGCCCTGAGCTCTCACTAGTCACCATTTCTCTATAGATATTAACTACACTTCTAATATTCTCCTTTGAACTCTGTGTTCAAGTGGCCTTTTTTTTAAATTATTTTTCACAAACTTCACAATCTTCTTCCTCTCTCATTCCTCACAGCAATTGATAAAAATGATAAATTGACCTCTTTCTTTGACTCAAATATAGGAATTTCCTGATACTGCTGATGCAGCCCTTTGTCTTCTCTTGTTTTCAGTTCCACTTGCACTATGGACACTAATTGAGATGGAAGAGCACAGCTGTTCATTAAAACACAATGTGTACTGCAACTAAGTCTCCTAAAGGAGTAATTCTTCCAATCTGTTCCAATATGTATTTCTCTGTATATATTTATATTAAAAAAAAAAAAGCAAAAATAAACCACAAAAACAAACCACTAGTCTAAGGGCACTACATTTTACTAGGAAATTGTATTAATTTATAATTTCCATCTGGTAATTTCTATGAAAATTATACTGGAAGGTACTCTCCTAGATAACAATGGCAGAGAGAACTATACAACAATTTCAGAGAGAAATATACAACAAGAAAAATAATATTCAACAATAGCTGCAAACTATTATAAAGTACATGTTTGATTATAAACTACAAAAGTAGTTTATAATCAAACATGTACTTTGCTGGACAAAAGTATCTTCTTGAGAATGTCTTCCTTTGGTAGCACCAGCTGAGTATGCTGTCTCCAGCAGCAACCCAAACCAGAGGGGCAGAGGGGAAGTAAAAGTAAGCAACCATTGTTTCTCCCAGCTAATCCCCCAGACTTCTACAGTTTTTAGCTCAGGCAATTTCCTAAATCATAGAAAGAGTTTGATTGTTTAGTAACCTACAGTGAATATTTCTTCAAATTTTCCAATGTCCCTTGAAACCCTGCATCTGCAACATCTCCTGTTGAGGAGCTGGTCAGGTCCTCTACCTAAAAATCAGGTAACTTTAAATGCACAATTTGGGAGGTAGAATCAGGACAGAAGAGTAAGGCAAAATTAACTAAAAGCCATCCATCTCTAATTCTCATAGCAAATACCCAGAAAAAAATATGGAGTCTTTTAACAAAACTGTTTTACTTTCAGGTACAACCTATTTATGAAATATTTCTTTATTCTGTAGCTGTATATAGATTGCTGAAAAAATTCTGCTTCTCTCTCCAAATGGCTCCTTTGCATTACTCTTAATGGTCATTCTGTAAAGCTTTGTCTCTTTTTGTATAGATGTAATCAATTGGCATTAGAGTCAATGTTGTTTGTCCAGGAATTTACAAGACTGCGATTACAGAGACACTTCTGAGATTTTTTGCTTGGTTTTGGCAGAATATCACAGGTGGAACTAATTTTGCTGCCTCAACCTAGTAAACTACTACCCACATCCTTTCTCAAGACTTTTCCATTGAGAGTATTTCTTTTCCTTCAAAGAGCAACCAAATTGTGTTTTAACAATTTGTGAGCTGCATGAGGGACAACCTACCAAATCAAAGTTTTAGGGCTGAACTGTACCTTTTTAGGTCAGCTTTGCTATTTGCTCTGATCTTTTATAGTTTTGAATCCTTTTTCTAGCACGGGAATCTACAGTTTATAAATCACTCTTCAGAAATATCTACAGCAGTATTGAACAGAAAAGTAGAGAGCTTTGTGTTTCAATTTTAAAAGGAATCATTTTCAGAAGGATACTATAAGAGCTAGTAGAAGAAATGATGAATCACTTAGAATTATTTTTTCAAGAAGAACAACTTAATAAAGATTTTTTAGAGAAATGGTGAAAGCATAATGCTCTAATTTCCTGAATGAGTTGTAAATTGTTAACAACTTTCACTTTAATAAATATTATTTTTCCTCACCTGAAGTTTATTTTAAGTCTCAAATGCCTAGGCTTCAAGGACTAACAATATAGATAACGTGAGGAAGAACACAGAGGCAGTGTCTTTGCATCTTAATTATAGCAGCCCTATTCTTTCCAGCACTGAACCAAGCTACACCCAGAGGATGGGGAGATAAATGTGGGAGCTGTAAGCTTGACGTCTAATATCTGCTACTGAAGATTTGGGATTTGATTTAGTGCCTCTATTGGAAGGTTTGAAAAAAACAGGTCTTCCATCTTCTTTTAATAAATTCATTTTCAGACCTGCAATTTACCTTTTTGGCAGTTTTACGATTCAGAACAATGGGCCTTTTTTCAGTTGTGTAATTTTTTTGGGCTGTTTCTGTTTTCTCTCACATTCATAAACAGAAAAACAGTGTTCACTAATTTGCAGAATAGGGAAGTAGGAGACATTCATAGTTCCTTAGCTGGAGAAACTTTGCCGTGATTCCTGAGTGCAAAAAGGCTGGGAGACTATTTGACAATTTTTATCAGTGATAAAACGATACTTGCAAATTACCAGATCACTTTATATTAACTCCATATACACCTGCTATACTGGAATTTCTGAAAAGCAACAAATTCTGAGGTGACATAATACAAATAACTTCTAGTAGAAGGGAAAAGAGATTTTCTCCAAGAAGGAAAAGAATACCACAATAATACAACTTTGATTTGCTTCCTATTCATCTTAAAATAAAGAGACATGAGGGCAGGAAGGGAGGGAGTGGGAAGGAGGTGCTTAAAAGGACATATATAAGCTCGAGTCTATTGCTCCTGATGAATCTGAGACCTGACAAACTCAGGACACCAAGGGTTAGCTAAATTAGTAGAGGGCCAACACACACATGAACAGGCTGTGTGATGACAGACCACATGGAAGAGTGTGGCTGCTGTGGGCAAAGACAAAAGGATTACACATTCACTTCCTCTTAGGGGACTTCCTCAGCTTGTACCAAGAGACCACAGATGCATCCACATGACTTCTACTTCTGATGGCCTCACTTTTCATTTGGCCTTCACCGTGTGGCTTCCACAGGGTAACTATCAGTGACTGTGAACTGTGTGATGAAACAAGTAAAAGTACTGTGCAAACAGCTATCTGGTATCCACACCAACAGCTAGATTATTTTAAAAACAAAAACTTAATAAACAATGGCTGTTCTAATAAATCTTGGTTATGATCTGCCCCTCTGTCTCAAGAACTTGTTGGGGAAAAAGGAGGTGACAATAGCAGCCTAACCTCTCTGCATATATGCACTGCATCCTGCCTGGTGGTTGTTTTGAGTAACACAAATACTGTAACTGCACATTCTTAAAGAAAGGTGCAATCTAACTCAGAAAAATAAAAAGAGTAACACAGATTTTGGGTCAAACACAACAGTTTCTTTATTGTATTGATTTTCCACAAAGCTGGATGGCTTGAACAACTGGGTCAACCAGTTTTTAAATAAATTTATAATTGGTTTTAAATAATCTGTAAAGGAGGAAGAAGATAATCTGTATCCTATACATATATAGACAGAATCATGCAATCTGTCCTCTGTCGACCAAAAGAAAATAAACTGCCAAGATAGATGCAGTGATTCACTTGCTTCATATCACCATAAAACTGAAATAGCATCCTAGTAAATCAGTCTTGCTATCTATGCAAATCAAACTAGATATTCTGTGCTCAAAGTTCCATTTATTTGGTAGGAAGCAGCTGCTGGAAATGTCCCTTAGTGAGAAACCAACTCCAGCTCCACAATGGTTTTGGTCCTTGCCTGCACATAGATCTAGGCAGGGTCCCAGGGTGTGACTGCTCCATGTACACATTCCTGCCCTGACTTCACTCTTTCTTGCCATTAGTACTGCAGAATGAGTAGGGTGATAGTATGACAGATGCTTTCAGGCTTTTTCTTTAAGGAAAATACCTTCCATGCATCAGGATGAGAGACAGGAAAAAGACTGTGGTAAGTCTTTATTTGGGTTGCTCATGGGTCAATATAAATTATGTGGTTTTAGTTGTATTATGTCTTTATTTTCATTTAGGTAATTTTCTGCAGATTGTAGGAAGAATTTTGGAATAATGCTGTGTTAGGCATTTATTTAAGTAACTAAATGACAGCATTATTCATATAAAAAAACATTTGTATTCACTTGCTTTGAATTTCCTCTGAAGTTTACTACATTAAGGGAAACACAATTGCTTTTATATTTGCATTCAACTTTGTTGATTCATAGTAAGAATCAAGGTTGTATTCTTGTTCTTTTGATTCTTGCTGTCAACATCCTTTTCAGTAAATGAAAGTCCCATAGGGCATTTTGCCCTTCCTTTTTACACATTTTTCTAAGTCTGGTAAGAATGGAAGAAACACTTATGTTTTTAAAAGAAAAGAACCCACAAAACTAAAAATGAAAAAAACACCAAAAACACCAAAACATCTCAGTACAAACAGCATCATTAGGACAATTAAGGATTTAGCCTCCACTCAGCATGCATACATTACTCTGATTAACGTTATCAGGAAATACAGGCTCACAGACTGGAGAATAGGTCCCTTAGCTCAGAAGAGAGCATTACTCTTGTATCTGAATGTGTCCTTTTAAAAAAAAATGACCCTTAAGTTTATCCCACAGCAACTATTTTCCCTTTTACTGCATATTTGAAACTATTTTAGTTTGAAGTGCTGTCAGGAAACTAAAATCTTGTTATAGAATTCCCCACAGAGTTTGAACCACATGTTTAAAGAAGCACTTGATATTAATTGCAAGATATGTGGAAATAAATTCTGTGATACCCATCTCACAGATGGCAAGGGCCCTATATGGATGTAACAGGGAACAGAGTCCATCCAATTTATTCTCCTTAGTGCAAAACCCTACAAGAGTGTTTTTGGAGAGAAAGAAAAAAGAAAAGGAAGAGGAATTGGAAGATTCTTCTTTTCCCCTTGTTTTTTTAACTGTCACTATGACTAATGGTCTATGGATAATTTCCAGGTCTATATTCTGCTGTAACAATACCAACAATGGAAACTTCTATATGCAGATACGGGATCTTGTTAAAAAAACAACAAACCAAACAACCCAAAACAAACCTCACAGAAGCTTTACAGAATCTTGCTTCTGTTCCAATTTTCCACATTTTATAAGGGAGGAAACCTATTATAGCAAGCTATTTACTGAAACAGTCTCAAAACCTGTTTCATTAATTCATGTTCCTCATATCAGCTGACAATGAAAATATTCAAGGTTTTGCTTTCTCAGCTCTTTTGATGGACAAAATATTATACCTCCCTCACAGATGTGCCATCATGCAGAGCTGCTATCAAAGCAAGTTTAAAGAAGATATGCCGGACTAGCAATTAAATTCACTCTAGCTAACAGTTACTGAAACACAGTGTCCTTTTCCATTAGAATTCAGACTTTTTTCTAACTTACTGTTATAACTAACTTGAAGGCCATCAAGTAATTTCCTCCTATGTATGCTAGAGATTTTCCATTGATTGGATACAGATGCTGTAATTCACTTGTGTATATACAGTTCAATATCTCTTTTATTCCTCTGTGTGAAGTCTCTTATCTCTTCACTAAAAAATAGATGTGTTTAATCCTGGTAGAATGTGTTTCTTCTGGAAAGTTTACTGAGAATGGAAAGTAATTAAATAATTGGTGTGTGGCCTCAGAAGGTTAATGTTCTTCATTATTCTTACAGAAAAAAATATCTACTTAGGTCAACCGGAGTATTTAAGTTGGCTTCACAGACTTTATGGCTAAAATGAATCATTAAAGCTTCTACTCTGAATGCCTTCATATTACATTTCATCCAATTAGCTTTCCAGTGTGTTCACTAACCTGTTTTGGCTAAAGCTCATCTTTCAAAAAGGCATCCAACCTTGATTATATAACCTTAGAAGTTGAAGGACTAGTCAAATCGATACATGTGTTGTTTCAGAGACTAAACTCTGTGAGAAAATGATGTTTTCAAATTTATGATTTTCAAGCATAAATTCCTTTGATTTATGTTTCTAGAAACTGGTTGTTTTTTTTCTTATAAATTTTCACCTTTTACCATCCATTATCTTCCTTGGAAACTTATTAATGAAAATACATAATTTCTCAGTTCTCCGTTTAGCAAACAAAACATTTTCTCTGTCTTCATTAACCTCCAGCTAATTCTAGTTAATTAGAAACTACCTTGAACTAGTTTCTCTAGTTTAGAATTGTATATCTGTAGAAGACACAAAATATCTAATTCTTTTTCTTACACAGTGTCATGGGGTTCCTTTACCTTTAAGAAAGTTAAAGTTGCTGGGGACTCCTGGGAGTCTTTTCTCCTGACCAATTATCGGTCACTGCTGAGAATTGACAGCAGTTTTAGCCATTGAAAAGTAAAATCAACTTGTGAACCCCACCTTAAAGTGTACAACCAGAAGTCTGTGGTGTCTCTTTGTTTCCTGACTGTGAAAGGTGGCGGAGCTCCAGCTGGCCTCCGGTTCTCTGCCCAGGCCATGCGGCTGGGCGGGGGCCGAGCCGGGCCCGCCGCGTCTCTCGTCTCCCGGCCGGGAGATGGGGCTTGCCCCGGGCCAGGTCGGGCTGGGCCGGGCCCGGCCCGATCTCTGGCTCGGCTGCAGGGTTTTGCTGTAACTACATTCACTAGAAAACTGCCGAGTGAAGAAGGAGAAGAGCTCTGAGCCTGCTGCAAGCAGAGACGGAGGCCACGCTCTCCAAAGCAGCTATGAGGAACTTTCCATCGCAGACGGCTCCAGCTCCTGTTCAGCAGAGATCACTGAACCATCTACAAAAGCTTGGGCAAGATTTTAACTCTTTCTTATCCAGATGAGACTTGCGGATTAATCTTTTCATCCAGAGAGAGAAAAGGAGAGTGATCAACATGAAAAAAGACTTTGTAAACTACTAGTGGCAAGAAAGAAAAGAGACTTCAAGAAAGGTAGAGAATTAAGAAGATGCTTTAATTAAGCTGAAATATCTTTCTGTTAAAACTATGGGGATGGACAATGAAGTCCTGAAAAGAACTCCTTTAATTCATAATAGAGTATGGGGAGGAATAGAGTGTTCAAAGTGTGAATTTGAGTAAAAAGCAGAGTAATTGTGGTATAGTGAAGTGCTGGGAGATTTGAAGCCTTGAGAGGCAATGAGAAAACTGTTTTCTAGTGAAGCGCATAGAAACAGATAAAAAATACTGTTTGCCTTTGACTAACTTATCCTTAAAAATGCTATCCCCAAACTTGTGACCCATAACACATTTCAGAGTGATGTGGAATGGGAGGAGTGAGCTTTGATAGCAGCAGCTCTGAGCAGCTGATATCAAGGAGACAGAAAACTATAACAAAATAGCTTTCTTGTGAGAAACTCCATAAATTAACAGAAAGGAACTTCTGTTTCTCTACAGAAACTGAGGAAAAGACTATAGAAAGAATTAGAACTGTTTAAACCATCAAAATTATAAAGTTTTTGTCTCTGTTGTCATGTGAACAAAAGAATAGTGAGCAGTGAGAAATGAAAAGGTTTTTCTAGAAGTTTATTCTGGTGTTCTTATTCTTGTAGTTTGTCAATAAACTTTCTTTACTCCTTTTAAGTTTTATGCCTGGTTTGCTCTCATTTTAATCCATATCTCACAGCAAGAGATAAATAATTCTTTTTTCCCCTTTTTGTTAATTACTGGTTCAAAACCACGACACACCGTTTTTAACATAGATTTAGAAACCATGGCAAAAGAGCAGATTGCAGCTGACAGACACATTCAGATGTAGAATCACCTAAATGTATCCTAAATATGAGTCAGTCTTTCCTAATCTGTAAACCTAAAATTAATTTTGCCCTTTTAATATACCACCACACAGGGCAGTTTCTTGTCTGCTGCAGCCACCTCTCAGGATTGTTACTTTCCAGAGCTGCAGCCTCTCATTCTGTACTAATAGTGACACACTTCAGTTTTAGATATGTGATTTAGACTTATGCAAATACGATTCTAACTTATGGTGCTGCTATGCCTTTCAAGCTTTTTCTGCTGATCTTCAGCTCTCTCTCTCCTTCATTTAGTAATGAACTCCTGCACAGGGTGCTAGCAATGCACTAGTACCTAACACCAGCTCCTTTTCACTCTGCACAAAGTTAAATTGAAGACAAGGGCTAGTGACTGGCACGGGTGAGTTCCAAGCTAGTAAGCCTGTACATTTGACTGAAAGGAGTAGGAAGTGCTGCAATAGAAGATATATTACATCATTCTCAAATGCAACTGTGCCAGCAGCAGCAGCTGGGAAGAGTATGGGGTTCTAATTACAGATTGCATCAATCTCTGTGAACAGAAGCAAATCTCCTTCCTAAGTTTCAGGGTTGCAGCTTGCTTGGAGAGGCATAATGAGTTAGGATTAAATGTTCACTTACAATAGGATGACATTATAGGATGTAAGCAGATGTTGCATGTAAGAGCTTTAATGATGTATATTTCAGTGCACCAAAACTTCAAACTTCTAAAATTAAGTCTTTACAAACTCAACTCTAAGTGTAAGGATCCCTGCATTTATTTTGGGATGCAGAATCAGTGGTTGGAAGGATGTTCTCTGTGCATGTTAAGTAAAATTATAAACCAGCTAGAAATGTCTTAAAAGAAATGTTGGGGAAAGGAGACAAGAAATATTTAAATATGGATAGAAATTATGGCATTACAATGCTAAAAGTCAAAGTTTACCAGACAATAAAGAGGAGCAAGCATGTTATCATATTATTTCTCCCAGCATAAAACTAATCCCCAAAGATTCCAAATTAAGATAGCACTGTTCTTATATACCCTTCCATTAGTACTGTTACTAACAATGCAATTGTAGTTTTGGGACATTAATGACATAATATTATATAAATTTGACTTCAAAGTGCACATATTAAAGGCCAAGAGTTAGTTTCAACCACATCTCTGTTTTGTTTGCTTTTTATTCCTGTTACAACTGTTACAAGGCATGACTGCTGCTGGCTTCAGAAAAAGGAAAAAAAATATATATATTTCCTACTTTATCAGGAAGACTATTAAGCAAAAAAGAACCCACTGAAAACCACTTTAAAAGTGTATAAATGTCAGCAATAGGTGCTAGATAGATTTCCTCTGCATCATCTATACCATGAAACCCAGTATATTGATGCACTTGTTTTCCCCTCTGTTTAAAACCCTACATCAAAACACATGACTTTTCAGGTGTGTGGAAGTCTAAGCGGAATCACAATAAATGGTGGCAAGGGAATTCCTTAGAAGCAGAAGACTAGATACCTAAGCCAAGCTTCTGCTTCAAATAAGTGACAAACCTGAGGGACCCTTACATCAGAAGATCATTAGGGCCGACACATCTGAGCTTCCACTGATCCCCAGGTGTCAATTCTTCCAAAAACATCCTCTCTTGGGGGACACACTGCTACACAGCATCAGCCTGTAGAGGACATCTGAGACTTAGGGCTTCCTGGCACTAAGTGTGACCTTCAGAATCAGGCAGTCACAACCAGGCACTGACAAACCCTTCCTCTTATGGCAATGAGAGATCTAGTGCAAGACTATTGACAGTGTCAACTGCTTGCAAAAACATTGTTTGGATTTTCAATTGAGATGGTTCTAGAGGACAAATGAAATGCAAGGACTAGAAAGTCAAAATAATTCCCCTTTTTCTGTTTGATGGAAAGGAGTTAAAAAGGGATCTGAAACCATTTTTGTTTGATATTCCTAATCATTCCTCATAGAATGATAGCAGAAAATAGCGACTTGCTTAATAAGTTTTTTCGTTGCTAACAGTAAAGAGAATCATGAATCTGCAAAATTTTAAAATGGCAAGTAAAGCTTTTAAAATATTCTTAATAAAACTACTTAGCTAAATGTTATGGTAAAACCCATAGTGCTCTATAAATGCATGTCTCAAAATAAAAGAAGTGCAGATAAATCATAAGTGCTATCAACAACTGCTACTTTCTTCAGCAATTACAGTGCTTCAGAACAGACTTTTGCTTCTACGTTCGTCTTCTAGTTAGATAACATCCATATATTCATCCCTATGAATGAACTGCCTTGAATACCATTCATGTCAATACGGAGTTTTTAAGGAGTGTTGGTGTCAGGGAGCAGCAGGAGCTGCTCTGTGAAGAAGGATGAGCAGGATCTGAGGGGGACTCCAAGGACAGACTGAGCTCATTGGCAGGCATCATCCTGGAACTAGCTGGGCAGGCCAGCAGGGCAGGGCTGTCACAGCATCACATCCTATCAACACTCCAGAGGTGACAAGACAAACGTGAGGTGACAAGACAGGTCTGAGGTCAAGCTAGCACAGGAAATTCAGGCAACGTCATCTGGGGACGAGGCACAGACCCATCTAAACCTTAGCTCAGAAAGAACTGCAGGCTGAGCTGAAATGAGGTGCCCAGGCCCATGTGTGCAGTGTGAAAGAGGGTCCCAGAGGGTCACAGGTGAGGCTAGTCAGAAACACCATGTGCCACTCGTGCCCCCAGGGCATTGACACAGAGATTCTCTTTTCTTTTTTTCTTTTTTTTTTATGCTAAGTAAGTTGCTTCTGGCATGTACTTATAATTACTTTCCTTATATTTTGACAGACATGTACAGCTGCGCTCTTCAAATACTCTAAAATTCTTATTAACATGGGTTTTTTCATTTCAAAAAGAGCAATATGCAATACCTATTCATAAACAAATATGAAATTGGGTCATATTAGTCCAATGACAGCAGTTTATTTGTGCTTCAAAACTTCCTACATAAAATTAGCCAGAAAATAAGAGGGAAAAATCTCTAAGTGGCTTCCTAGGATCTATGTACAGAATGTGGAAGGTTTCTTCAGCCATCCACAACAAAAACCGAATTACTGAGCCACTCTGTCTCCAAGAACTACAAAAAGTCTAGTGCTTTCTGAGGGATCCTCTCTCCCTGCTTGCCATTTGTATGCACACACCTGCTTCCAGCAGCATGGCTCCGTCCCTACAGGCACTTCCCAGGCACAGTATGTTATTTTCATTGCTATGGCATGGAGAGCTTGAATTTAACACTGAGATTACTTTTATTTAAGCACCGCACAACTCAAGCAGTGAGAGTTTGGCTTTGACTGCAGACCAGGGCCTTGGGCTTCGAAAATAGAAGCCAGACTTTGTTCTCTGTAGCTGCAACCCACTTCATGGCTGAAAAATAGCAACTACTGTATGCAGAACCTCTGCAGAAGTTGTGCAGCTTCACAATGATGGATTTTTATTGAGAAAAGTCACTGCATAAAAAAAAATCTTACTATTATTGAGGTACTGAATAAACATGGTGACAAAGAGCAAGGACAATTAGCTAAATTTAGAGCACAGATTCAAATCCCTTCACCTTACATTGCTGAATATGTCTATTTTAGGACCGTAGTTGCCAACAGAGGAAGACATTTCCACAGATAAATTAGAACACTAGTGGCCTCGAGGTGCTGCGTTTTTTGTCTACTGTCCATACGAAAAGTGCAAGCAACTAAGAGGTCTATGCTAGGTGATTTAATCAGAGCCTAGAATAGTAACTGGTAAAAATATAATTTCTGCAAATCTTTCCTTTTTCCACCCATGTGTGCTGAGTTCAGAATAAGGTACTGCTTTTTGACTCAGATTTCATTTGGATGAATGATTTTTCTTTCCCTCATTCAGGCTGCTCACGTGATTGTCATCTGACAAACCCAGGTTTCTCTATGCCTAGAAACAGTACTGGAAAGACCTATAGCTGGTGGGATAGGGATCATTTTGTTAGCCTAGCCCTGTTGTGAGCCCAATAGCATGGGTTCTGAATTGTCTTGTATTTATTCTTCATTTTATGTTTTCTCTGCATAGTAGTAACAAAATGCATAATACTGCCGTGAAAGAAAATTTTATTTTTTTTACTTCTTCTCATAGACATACAATTTATCTAATAAACACTACTTTTCTTTGCTCTCCCTCTTAATTAGCACTCTTGGAGTCTTAGTTCCTATTTTGTTTCACAGGCATGGCCACCTTCCTTCAATGTCTTCTGCTCTGTGGTCATCCTTCTTGAAGAGCACTTTTTCCCCTGCCACCCATTTATTCTTATCTCAGCAACCAGAATATGTCCCTTTCTTTGTGTTTGCTTTGGCATGTTTGTTTTTTAGTTTTATATCTAAATGTTATTTTTCTCATTTCCTGTCTTTAAGGATTCAGTTGACGCAGAGAAAACAAGAGTTTCATTATACCAGATTTCTAATTCTACTTTTGGATTACTTATGTCAGAACTTTTAAAACAGTTAATCCAATGCCCGTCAAGTCAAGTAGGCTTACTGGTCTCCTGAAGGACTGATTTTATCATCTTGTCAGTATTATAAATGTACTGTCTGGTTGCTCAGTCAACATCTCCATTAGAAATACTATTCTTATACCCCAATCATTTTAAATTACAATTGTACCAAAAGCTATAAGTACTGGCCCACTTCCACTGCTTTATTCATTTCTGAAAAGGAAAAACAAGAAGCTTGTAAAAGCTCCTACTTTTCTGAATCTAAGGGAAAGACTGACATGGTAATGGCCAGACAAAAGCTACTGCCTAGCTGCCTTCCTTTCCCATTCCAAGGTAATATTGGTTCAAAAAACAAGTGCTGTTCTGATAACTTTATCTTTAATTTAGACTTCCCTAGAATTTGTCAGCTTAAGCCAGAGACTTAACACTATTTTTATGCAGCCTTTTTGTACTTAACGACAGACAATCCATTCTGCTGCGGAGCAGTAAACAAGCTCACTGCAAGATGCCAATTGGGAATCACAATGGGAAATAACTGATCTCCTGTGTGATATTAACTAAAACGGTGTGTCCTACAGCCAACCTTGAGTCCTGGTAAAACATTGTTTTGTGAGAGATTAGCTCACACTTAGTATGAGATGGAACAAACACCATACATTATCAGATAATACAGAGGCATTTTTAAACAATTTTAGTTTGCTGAGAGGCGATTAAAGCTAGCAATCATATATATCTGTCAAGAGACATCTGTGTATTAATAGTTCACATGTGCATGTGCATGTGTGTGTATGAAGCTAAAAGGAAGTTAAAAGCAACTTGAAATCTCGCCTCTACTTTTTTTGCTACTAATACTGAAATAGTACTGAAGTTGGTCATTTTAGGATAAAATACACAGGGTCAAATTCACCTGTTTTTCTCAGGTGTCTATGGGTGCTGTAGCTCATGCCAAAACAAAAGAACTGTAACTCTGAAATAGCTGGCACAGGGTTTGGTGGTGGTGATGTTGAGTTTCTGACTATTTTGATTTAGAAAAATAGTCTAAAGCATTTAAAAAGTGCTGATGATATTTGCAAGTAACTTTAATGAAACACTTCCATTACACAGGAAGATTGAAGAAGAGAAACTTTAGATTTTGTTTTTGGGTTTTTTTTTGATAGAAGTCAAGTATTTGACAGATGTAAAGAAATGCTTTTTCCTAAACAAAAAAAAACCCAAAACAACCAAACAAAAAAAACCCACCACTGTCGTTCTAATTGGGAACGGCAGAAAGAACGACTCGGACTCTCAAGGGAGTCAGAAGAGGAGAGAATCTCTAGTTTATTGCTACAGCCATGTTATATAGACTAGTTCGTGGAAAGTACAGAAAGGAAACTCTTATTGGTTAGTAAAGTGCTACATTACCATCATTGGTCAGTGGGGTTCACCACCCCCCTGACCCTCTCTTGCAAGGAAAACACGGGAACAGACAAACAGCACCTGCAGGCTGTTTTCTGTCTTTGAGGATTGTTTTGAATCCTCCCATGAAATTCCCAGGCTAGCTTCTCAGGCAGGGCTGGCAGGCCATGGGCCTACAGCCTGCTCCAAAGCTAGCCTCCACACCACCACCACCACAAAAAAAAAAAAAAAAAACAAACAAAAAACCACAAAAAAATAAACCAAATGAAAAGCCCCATGTAATGAATGCTCTGATCTAAATCTAACTGGGGTTCTGATTTTGTTTGGTGGTGAAAAAGTATAAGTAGAGAACTTATTTTAAGCTTAACAGCTAACAAACGAAGGATAATGCACCATTCTTGAGCTATTTTTAGCTTATTCAGGTCATGGAGAAGGTAAAAGAAATTGTGACAAAGAAAAAATTATATAAAAGAGAACCATGACTCAGGATGCCTGAAAAATACCTTCTTCCTTTAAGCAGATTAGTTGAAGCCAAATGATTCAGAGTCTAATGATTGTTCTTTTGCAAGCAGATAAGGAAAAACTTGCTGCTCTGAGTTGCTTAATGTTAAAGTTATCCCAAATGCTCCTGCACAAAGCGTGGTTGTATTCAGTGTGAAAGAATAATGTAAGGAAAGTAAAGGACCTCCAATAGGGAGAAAATAAGAATTATCAACATTAGCAATCCGTGTCTCTCCCAATGTCGTATTTCACACCATCAGGATGCTGTAACTGGAGACATATCAGCTTACACCAGTCAGCATTGTTTCATTTTCTCTTGCCACCCTCTGGCTGAGAATTTCTATCTTGTACTGTTCAAGTTGCTTTGCCACCTGTCTGTGTTATCATGATAAGTACCTTTCCTCTCCCAGTTAAAATGCATGGTGGGTCATGCGTATGAAAAGCATTTCTATTTCTTGTAGGTGATCAGAGCACACATTATGTCCTAGGGTTATCAAAAAGCCCCTATGAATACGTCCAACTGTTCAACGGCTGAGGTGATGCTTAAAGTTGCACAGTATGGGCTTCAGTTATTGCTCTGTTAAATGTTTTCTTTGACTGGGGAAAATTTTACCAGGGAAAGCTATTATCTGCCTTACCTCCTGGACAACACCATGGAGCACAAGATTCTTTGCTGCTATTTTTATTTTTGCTGCGTTTTAGTTGCTTGCTCTTCCCTTTATATGTATGGAGAGCTATAGATATACATGAAGCTCCCCCATTCATTCTGCAAGTGGAAATTAACAATAGCAATTATCTCCATTTCTTACTTAATTGCCCTTAAAGCTACAAATCCCTTTTTAAACAGCACAGAAACAAAATGTGCTATTTTTATACTGATAATATATATCACCAAACCTCACTGTTACTTGAGGGGAAAAAATTATAGCAGAAGTACTATTTCCAAACTACAAATTCATGTCCGATATTCACTCTTCTAGTTCATTTAGTTTGGAGACAACCAGAGGCCTGCAACTCTTTGATCCTTCGTAAAAGGAGAAAACACATCCTCAAACTAAAGTCTGTTGGAAGATTACTGGTCTGGGTCTTATTTAAATTGAATCAAACCAACAAACAAAAATGGAACAAAATTAAAACAAAAATCCACAACCACCAAAATTTTTTTTAATCATACATTGCATATTTGTAAGGGTCAGAGCAAGTGGGCTCTACCTAATTTCCATAACTTCATCAGGAGTCAGGAGTGGGTTCATTGCTATCTCTTACATCTCCTATTCTGAAAAATGGATACACTTCAGAAGAAGGAGCCTAAGGAATTTGTGTTCTATGCCCCTAATTTTCTAGAATATTAACAGTGAAGCCTAAAGCAACTTGGATCATATTATGAACATGTTTAAAGTTAACCCAAGTTAAGCCCTAAGTGCCACCCAGAGGGGATTCTTTGAAGTCAGAAATTCTTAGCCAAAAATGCAGACTTAGGTTGTTCAAGTCAAGCAGTGTAGCAAAATGAGGTCAAATAATATGTACTGAGTTATTTGCATTCCTGTGGTTTCTCTGACAAAGCATAGGGTAGCAAAGCCTAGCTGATAAAGTTTGTACATACTGTAGATCTTTGCAATATCAATATGATTTTCTTTCAGATAAAGCTTGAATCAGAAGGGTAAAGGTTGTGTCCAACTTATGTTTGAACAAATCTGTCAATGTTTGCTCATGTGCAGGTTAAAAACCTTGTAACAGTTTGCCAGGTGTATGTGGGGGGGGGGGGTTGTTTGTGTTTTTCTCTTCATTGACTACAAGTCACATATTTCATAGGGAAGCTGTCTAAACTAAATCTGATATCCAGCATGGCTTTGGTTTATTGCTTCTACTCGATTCAAAGAATTTTCTAACCCATGTGTTGCTTTAGCACTGGGCTTTCATTGTTAATATGCTAGAACTTTTAATTTTTCTGAACTCTTGGATGTGTATATGAAATACTTTGTACTTGTTTCTCCTCATCAGCACCCTAGCTGATTTCTCTTGAACTATTAAATAAAATGACACTAAAAAGCAGAGCAACAAAACCATGTTTGTCATCCTCAGCAGCAAGAGGTGTTATCTCTTGCAGGTAATAAAACATGAAAGTTCTTATCAGAGAACAAATCAACAATCAAATGCCAAGAACTGAACCATAGGAAATAAAAGTCTCTTACATTTTAAGCAGCGTGGATGGAATCAAAAACCACAAAAAAATAAGACAGTGGAAAAATCCCACAAAGGAGAGAAGTCAAGGCAAGAGGTACATCAGATCTGATCAGCAGCATAGTACACTCATTATCTAACCAGGTATGTTTCACTGGAATCCCAAGTCATTAGATGTGCAAATATTTTGCCTTTTGAAAAACTCTGAATGATCTGATAATGGGCACATGGCAGGGTATAATTGTCGCATGCTTTATTCCTGGCTTGTTTCACTGAATAGCTCAGGACGAATCACTTTTTACCCCTCACCATCATCTAAGTGTGAATAATTATAGCTATCCTACTTCACAAAGGTGGTATTAAGAACAATTTAATTGATGCCTATGCAGTGCTTTAAGAAACTTGGGTGGGTAGATCAATGCTAAATTAGAGCAGGCAATTATATTCAGCCTGAGGGGGAGAAATCAATATCCATATGGCAAGGCAGGAGGGATACTTTCATGAGCCTCTTTTAAATCTCCCTTACCCCACACTCACATCCCTGTATTTTGTTTACTTCCTTCGAATTAGTTCTGGACAGCACTGGAAAAGGTGAGAGCACAGTTGGAATCCATAAGTCCATATCTGTGGGGAACCACAGCCAAAATGAGAGTCTGGAAGAGAAGGGAAATAGTAAAAGTGGTTAGAGCTGAGATCTTCTGTATCATGCAGAGAGTACTTAGACTTCTCCACTTTTACACTCACCCTTGGATTTTTAATCAAGTTTCGTCTTTCAGGGCAGTATTGTTATTCTAGAAGAAATCAAGAAATGCTGAAATTTTGGTTTTGCATTTTTTGGCGGAATCTTTTTCTTTTCCTTCCTTTGGAAGAAAGACTGAAACTTTTACATATTTACATTCCAGTCAAATTATTTTTACATGAAATGAGATAATACCCGATTCACTGGTTTATCTTAAGGGGTAAAGAAAAAGTTAATTAAGAAAATTTTTATGCTTAAATACATAAATTCAACTAATAAATATTTTCAAAATATTAGATTTATCTCAAAGCAAAGCTGAAACATGAAAACATTGAAGTATAGTTTTATGATATTTTTCTCATGTATGATATGGGTAAAAATCCCAACAAATTTTATGAAAAAGCACACTTTTTGAAAAAAAAAAGTAAATTTGTTACATTCACAGAACTTTGTTCTTAATTTTGCTGTTATTTCTGCAGCACTCTAAAGGGTTCAGAGAACTCTGTTTTTCCAGGAGGTGAGAACTGTTCTGGGGAAAGGGTGAGAAATAGCAAATGCAGTGATCCATAGTTATTAGCACAATTCCTTTGGGTAAAAGGGAGGAGTTGGCAGCTGAAATTACATTAGGCTAGCCCTGAAGACTTCACTTCCCAGATTCAGCGCCAGAACAAAAAATCAGATTTGAGGCTGGCTAACACTCGATATGAATATAGGCAGATGTATTCCTGGAAAATGCATATACACGTGTGTTGCGCTTCAAGTTCCTGGGAACCACCAGGGAGATTTTCAGTTCAAGACTGGATTATATTTGAACATTTTTATTTTATTTTTTTTTCTGACTTTTGTCACTAATGAAATACATGTTTTGCAAACTTGGTGCAAAAACAAATCGAATATCCACAATCTTATATGTCTGGGTCCTTCCACAAAAAAAGTATTTTTATCTGAAATCTTTCTCTTTACTCTTGATTCTGCTGGTTTTAGGGACTTGCAATTAAAAGTTAAGTGGAAGTTTTTGTTTATTTTGCAATAGAATTCTTAAATATTTATGAAGGACCTTAAGTCTAACTCGCCTTGAGGAAATATAGATGAATTAATAATTTATGTGGTTGTTTTGCAGAAAATTAAAGGTTGGGAACAAGTGTTTAAAAATTAAATCATCCACAATATAAGAGAGCAGATGTTATTTTGTTGAAATCTTGCTAAAAACAAAGTAGAATGAGGTGTTATCTTCTCCTTGGTCCAACTGAAATCTTAACGATTCATTACAATTGAGCAGATTCTAAAGCCTGAGGCTAGCTAATGTCAGAATAATGAAGAGGAACTTCAATTATGTAGCCCAGATTTTTTCATTTGTTTTTGTTTTCTTTTATTGCCTGCACTGAGAAATAGTCAGTATCTCTGTATTGCATGGTGATTTGTAAGATGTTACACTCCCACAAAAATCACTGTGTATTTCATTAGTAATCCTACAATGGAATCTCCTGAAACTAAAATGTCTGTGCATCTACCTATGGAAATAATAATAATAACAGTAGTCATCATCATCATTATAATGAGATTTTAGATGGAAAAGAGATACTGAAATTGCATAGCTTAATAACATCAAGATTCTTACTCCTTTTATCCCAAATTACTTAATTTTTCTTCTTTTTTATAAATGAAAGCTGTCTCTGACTCTCACTTAGTCTGGACAGTATAGTTAGCCAATTTCTGATCAGCATCATAAGTCATGCAGGTTCTATAATGAGTTTTCTTCTTGTCTTTGATAAGCTAAGGCTGAGCATGCAGTCTTTTAGAGCCACATTTTTACAATAAAATTCTCTTTACAAGTACATTACCTAGATCCTAAACACAGTTCAATTGTCAGTCCTACTTCTGAATCTGTTTACAGTGCAAGGCTTCTCCTAAGATCGTGACAAACCCCTCAAAACAACCCAACCAACCAAACAAAAAAAGTATCAGATCAGAACTTGGACAAAGATTCATTCTATAAATGCAAATTCTAAGAGGTCTGTATCTGCAGAAATGAAAACCAGGATCTGGAAAATGCATGCATTTCATGGTTTCTCCTCTCATTTTCTTACTGGTTTGAGTATGACTGCAACTGCATATATAAAACTGTCATTTTGGCAATGTAAAGACATAAGCACATCAATCTGTAACCACAACTGCAGATATAAAAGAGATTTCTTTATCCTTCAAAGATCTGTACAGCAGAGCAGATGAGAAAATTTTTTGCTTAGATTCCATCTAATAAGCACCCAAAGGATTTCACTGCTATTAAAATTGTAAGTTGAGACAACTGCAATTTAAATAAAAAGGTATGTGTAGGAAAAACATAGTCATAAACGGGTGTGCTTTCAAGATCCTCTGTGAAGATTTAGCAATGTGTTTCTTGAGATGCAAATAAAGACAGAACAGCTAAAAATTTGTACACTGCTTGGCAATATAATTCAGCTCAGGAGTTGTGTATTTTTTGCTCAGAGGAAGCCAAGTATTGGCAATTCATCTGCACTGGTGCTAAATTATTGTTGGTATAGATATATAAGACTGTAATTGCACAGTAATAATAAATGAAAAACTTTCACAAAAACTATATACATAGCAGTTCATAGACTCAGTTGGCTCCGTTTTCCATCTAAATTTTCATCTTCAATCAGTATTGAAAAAATCAATCTCTTTTTCTTTCATGTTTTTATTTTTCCTGTTCTGAGTTGCCATTTATTGACTCTTCGTGGTGATTTCAGAGGAAGCTAGGTTTGCCTAACACACATATTTAAATAAAATGGCAGCACTCTGAATAAACTGAAGTATTTGAAATTAGAGTTACTTTTCTAAATATTAAATGTAAGGGACATAATGAGCAGATTGATTTGGTAGCATTACAAGTTTGCAGCTCTTGATTTTTCTAGGTGTACATTTCCATATATGTAATCTTTCCATTACCAAGTGTTCTTTCTTCTGACCTAACAAATCTCATATTTCCACTGCTGGGGTTATTTTCATCATTTATTGCATTAGTATTAATCAAAACTTTTAAAACATAAATCTAGTACCTAGTTCTTAAGGATTCAATGCCAACCATTTTGGTCTCCCTTTGCAGACACAAAATTCTGAGGGCTTCCTGCATGATGCAGAGTATTTATGTGGCAAGTGGTAGTAGTGCAAAGGTAAAATATTAAAAATGTTCAGATTTTGAAACAGCTGTATTGACTTGCTGTGTGATATGCTGGCTGAAACCCAGGGTTATAGCACACAAAATCATCAATGGTCTGAAATAAGTTTTTGTTTACTAGTGGTTGAGTGGGGAAAAGCAAGAAAACCTTTCTTGTCATGGAACAGAGGAAAACATCCATCATGCCTCAGAATATCTGGCAACTCAATAGCTAGCAGGCCTCACATACTGATGTTCAAGAGTCAAACTTCAGTTCATTACTCAAAATAATCTGAAATTAAAATCACTACCTTCCTCTTTCCTGATAAAATTTCTCTGAAGCCTTTCTATGAAATATTTTAGTTTCAATTAAACACCATCCATAACAAAGTAAAAATACTTTTGGAGAAAGATTATTAGTTGCTACATTGTTAAGTACTGTGAAACTTTATGCCACCACGGCTCTAAAACAGAGTAGATTTTAACTCGTTCAAAAGTCTGAAGCTCTGCTCATCATAAAACATCAATAAAACAAACCCCCTTATGATTGATTCAATTGAAGTTCTGACCCAAAGGATGTAAGAAAACTGTCAAGTGTTAAATGAAGATAACTTATAATTTTATTCTCAAAACCCTCTTGTTATCTAGAAACAAAAAGTAAGACACAGAAATATTTTGAGAAGCTAATAATGTATCTGACACTTCTTCCAATTTCCAAATGATCTGGAATTCACAAACAGCTGGTTTGTATAATATCTACAAGCACTGCAGATTAGATGCAAGCTATCACTTTCAACAGGACTAGCCAATCTGAAAGTGCATTCTCCTTTACATTTTAGCAGTCATGTCTCATTACACAGCTAATGTTCTATTACTCTGTCTAATGTAACATGACATGACTGGTAAAATTTGAGGAAGAAGACAATTTTTCATATTAGAAATCCCCTCTTCCTCCCTCTGAACTGGTTGTCGATTCCATTTTGAATGCACCACACTGTAATCTTGCTTAAATCACTAATTTGAGAGAGTTGAAGATCTTAGCAGCTATCTTACCACCAGAGAAATGAAAAGCCAAGCTTGAACAGCTTGGCATGACATTAGAAAAAAAATAAATCATGACATATGATGTTTGTTTCTTTGAGCTTGCTTTGAAAGCCTGTTATGGTTGAATACAAGGTTTTTCTCTTCTGTTTATGTATTCAACTACTCACACATGAAAAATATAATCAGGTTGTACTTTTTTTAATTAAGAAAAACAACACTTAGATAGATATTAAGAAAAATATATTGCAAAGTTTGATAATTTTTTGAAAGCTGAGTACTTAGGATTGAGAGCAGATGGAAATATTTTAGTCCTGCATATGTTTTATGTATATAGTCCCCAGAAAAAAATGCAATTCCCATTAACTTTGGAGAGTGATCTCTTTCAGTAATGATTTTGTATCATAAGGAGCAAATACTTCCTTGGCACATCTACCTGGAGGATGAGAAGGGCTGTGTCCCAACTTGAATGGTAGCTACACCATAATCCTGAGGTGAACAGATTTGATTCTACCTGTTTGCTTCAGCAGAGCCAAGAAGGACACAAGATGTTGTTGCAGCTTTAAGGTTTGGGACCAACACATAGACTTCAGGCTATGGGATATCCATGTTTCTGTGTTCTGTGTGAGGCCAGAATTTAGGAATAAAACCTCAAATTTTATGTCTGAACCTAATCAATTTGTATGTGTGAAATATTTTGAGACAGTGAAATACATCATGATTTTTCTTTAAGGAATTTGGAAAAATAACCAGATTTGTGTTGACTATTGCTAATCACAACAATCATTACTTAACACCTCAAGACATTTTCATAATCTCAGAAGTGACCAGGTCTAACTAAGTCATTGACAATAATAGGAGAAAGATTACAGAATCAGGAATGCAAATTATGTGAGTAAGAAGTAGCAACAGTCTTACAAAATTTGGTTGTCCCAAGTTTATGGCAATCAGATCAGATAGATCTCAGGAATCCCAGTCTCTCTAATCAGTGGCACCAACACCTCTACTTGTACGCTGCTGGAAACAAAACCTCTTAATAATATTGTTTAACAAGGCCCTATCACAGAAAATACAAAAGACCCTAACTAAACAAGTTTCTGCTCTACTTTGATGCCAGGTGCTTCTTTCTTTCTCTACATGTTCTATCAGTCAATGCCTTTAGAGACAAATTCCCTGTCTTGGCAGTAGTTGGGTTAGGTATTAGTTGGGCAAAGGTATTTTCTATGATAGAACTCATCTGTGCTGCTTCAAAGCTGCACAGTCATGAAGGAGGACTGTAACAGCTGTGTCTTTTTCTACTGAGATTTTGAAAAGCTTCTGAAAATTAGAAGAGGAAACATAGCAAAGGAAATTATTTTTATTCAATAGCTTTAGATACATATTTAGTATTTTTGATAACCATAATAATATTTTCTTAATTCAAGTGTACATAAAGTATATGCAGCATATTTATACTTGGCACCAGGAACTCATAAATGGTAGTTTTTAATTAAAAATCTACCATAAAATTTAATTTTGGTGTGTAGAATTTTTATAAAGAAAGGCTATTATTCAGTTTACAAAGAGGAACATTTCATGCTGTAATACTAAATATTCTAAATATATTGTTTTGCACTAACCAGGAGATTACAAATTTTTATAAACTGCCAAGTTAAATGTTCACCAAAATTATTACTTGCTATATTTTATTCAGGTAAAGAAAAAAAAAAGTGGTTTAATATGAAGAATAAATCTCCTACATGTAAGTTGCTGGGTTTTTTCAGTTGCAGCACCATTTTGAAATACTGACATTAAAGAATACTCTTAAATTTTACCCCAGTGTAAATATAACAGATTTTATTGCAAGCTTTTCACTCAGAAAGAATACATCCTTAAGCTACATATGTTTTTCATGCTTAAACAATAAAAAACGATGATACAGGAATGTGACAGAACTTAGTTTTTCTTAGTCATACTGCTAATGGAAAAAAAATAAAGGACAAGAAAGAGAGATATACATTAAGTATATGCCACTACAATAGATTAAGCTTTCTTTACGCAACCACTTAGATATTAAAATATTTTTGCATTTCTGAAAACTGTAGACTGGAACTCGTCAAAAGTATATTGGCATTCTACCTGCTTTTTCTGACCATACTAATTTTTAGCTTCCCCAGCTTTTACTGAACATTTTTAAAAATTATTTAAATGTCCTGTTTTTTGGGTTTTTTTAAATAAAGTATTAAAATGAAATATCTCTATGTCAGAATCCAACAAATAATATATTTCAAGTCCTTTTTATTTCATTCTCAATTCATATCATTAATATGTCATATATTTTTGTGGATAAAAAGCTGGACATGAGCCAACAGTGTGGTCTCACAGCTCAGAAGGTCAAACACATCCTAGATTGCATCAAAAGAGGAGTGGCCAGGAGGTGGAGGGACATGGTTCTCCTCACCTACTGTCCTCCTAAAACTCCATCTGGAAGGCTGCATCCAGCTCTGGAGCTCCTAGCACAAGATAATGGACCTGTCAGAATCCAGAGACCACAAGGATGGTCAGAGGGGCTGCAGCACCTCTCCTTTTAAGATGGGCTGAGGGAGCTGGGCTTGTTCAGCCAGGAGAAGAGAGGGCTCTGGGGGGACCTCTAGCACCTTAAGGGGACTGATAAAAAGGAGGGAGAGGGACTTTTTATGCAAGCAGATAGTGAAAGGACAAGGGGCAATAGTTTTAAAATGAAAAAGAGCACGTTTAGATCAGGTGTTAGGAGGAAATGCAATTCAGGTGTGAGCATGGTGAGACAGTGGAACAGGTGAAGCTGGGGCGCCCCATCTAGAGAAGCTGGGGATGCCCCACCTCTAGCAGTGTTCAAGGCCACATTGGAGGAGGCCCTGAGCAATCTCATCTAGTGAGTACCCACAGCAAGAGGCTTGGAACTAGATAATCTTCTAGGTCCCTTCCAACCCTATCCATTCTGTGATTCCATAATATGTGCTCAGAATACAGTATTTACTGTGTAATGCATCTGTCTTCCAGAGCAGACACTAAAACTATAGACAGGTCCTTGAGACATCCATTATCAAAAACTTATTCTTTATAAATGGCTATAAGGTGACTTTACATAAACAGAGACATAAATATTATATTGCTTTTAAAACCAAGTATTTTTGATGAAGAGTTTTCAGGTGTTTTTGCTTAGCAGCATGATCTCATAGGGAGCTTTTTAAAAGGAGAAGGACTATAACAAACCATTTGATATGAGCACTATAACAAACCATTTAGCTTAACTACTACCTAAAGCAGAATTAGCTGCACCTAAAAAATTCCTAAGAAATATTTCTCTACACACTTCTCCAAATTTCAGTGAAAGAGATTGCCTAAGCTTCACAAGAAAACTCTGTCCATATGTAACCACCATAACTGTACCCTTTTTCTTATAGGCTGTAAGCCTTACAATGGAATAGCTCCTTCCAGAAGAGAAAAAGAAAAGGAAAACTGTCTTTTGAAAATGCGTGTTTAGAAGAATGAAAAGCAATAGCCCAAGTGTTATCTGCTCCGGATTTCATCAGGGAAAAAAAGTACTTTCTTCTTCTGAAAGGTAGGGGTTTACAATTCAGTAAGGAAAAAAATTAATATTCTGCATTCTCCCAGAAATATTATCCTCAAAAAAGACCATGTTCTTGTTAGTAATTTCCTTCTCTGCATCTCAAATTTACTAACTTCCTAGCTATACGTACATATGTGCATACATGTGTGTGTGTACATACACACACACACACACATATACACATTCCACTTCCACACCTATTTTAACTCTATGAAAGAACATACTCTTGCTATCATGTCAGTGTGCCAGCTGAATTGGTATCCTTTTTTGCTTTGTTGCCAGGACTATTACAATGAAATTTTCTCCACTTTTGATCTCATATTATAAAGATTCCCAAATCTCTGACAACCCAAGGCATTATGATATACTCTTCTTACACTGTTAAAGCAGACATAGAGAGCAGAGTTCTCTGTAGAGCATAAGTAAAGATTTATAGACATGCTGAAAGAACACTTTCCCTGCTGCCTTCTTAAAATAATTATGACTTTCCATGAATCTCTTTATAAATCAAGTGTAGAATGACAAAAGCATAAGGAAGTAAGCCACAAAAATACCATTAACAATAAGCTCGAGTGGACGTATTTAAGCAGCATATCACTTCTTTGGTGAAAACTGTATATAATTATTTCAAGAAGACATACATGCCATAGCATGAAAAATAAGAATTTATTGTGCCTGTCACTATGTTTCAAAAGCTTGCTTTCCGCCTTGATTTTTGTGTTACTAAAATACTTTCATATGATGGTACTAAATATTAAAGGAATGAACAGATACATACTGAGAGACACATAAAAGGACACTATATGACACAAAATAAACATAATAGATTGACGCTTTCTAACAGTCAAGAAGAAATATTATTATTTAGAATGAAAGTAAGCACCCTTGAAATTTTACTGAATTCAGGCTGCAAGAGAAAAAACTCTGATTTGTTTGATCTAGCAGCAGCAGCTACCTGGCCTTATCAATAGGTGGGGTTAGGTATCTGCTTTGTGCTCAAGGGTACCAGTGACTTTCCACACCCACATTTCTGCCTGAGCTTCATATATATCGCAGTAGCAGTACACGCTGCTGAGTTAACACCCTTCATTCTTTGTGTTAATTACACAGAATAAACCCATTACTTGTCAAGAAACGGTGGGCACAAAACCACCCTTCTGTCACACGGATGGCAAATGCAGAATTTTGCTCCCAGGTGCTCTCTGGCAGCCTCTCCTCAGCTGAGCAGCCCCTTGTCAGGGTGTAAAACCAGCCTCACATCTGGCTGCTCAAGTGCCTCTGCTCACTCCGTCAGCCATGCTGGCAGAGTTCCCTCCTAGCCTCACAAGTGCTGGACAGCACACACAACCCTCTCATAACAACAGGGTTTTTCCTTCAGTGAGGAGCACCCTACTCTTGTGGTGTCATCAGCAACCCTTTCAAATGAGCTGTCTTCATTCACAGTTATCCATAACTCAGCACTTGCACCTCCCTGACTTTGTGGCTCCACATGGGAACGCAGGCTGGGCTATCCCAATCTCCTTGGCTTCATAACCTCCATTTTTCTGACCTTCAAACACTGGCTCGACCTCAGATGCTGTCTGTGGTTTCATGGCAAGAATCTGATCCCTGCATTTTAGAGATTGCTGAAGCCATTCAGACACACTCCTGCTGTTATGTAGTAGTACATTCACTTTAATATACTCAGATTCAGTAAAAATCATTAAATGCAGGCACTAAAAGATGATGTGGACACACAAAAGAAGTGAATAAGAACAAGTGATCTGAAAGATTTGTGTTATTAAATTGCATTAAGCCAAAATATATCAATTTGTGTGATGACTTCAAATAAAGTTATAACATAAATCCAAAAGATTTATGACCTACAGAGGGTCAGCACTCAAAACACAGTTCTTATAGCAGACATGAATGACAAAGCACTTTAAATATAGGACCCTGAACAGTAAAATAGAAACAGGTTGCCTTCTGCAAAGGAAGGGAAATAACTGCCGGAAGAAAACAGGGGCTCTAGACCTATTAAATGACTTTATTTTTGCTAAGCCAAACCTTCCACACTCTGATAAACTTCTGTGCCAGTGGATCTTGATGGATAGTAAAGCTTTCTAACGGCTTGATTCTTTGAGAAGAGGTAATTTTATTCTATAAAATAAAGCATTTCAGGTGTCTGTGTACTTGCAAGACAGGATCCAGGTAGTACTTTAAATCCTGTGTAAGTTTGTGCATGCAGGAAGTAGAAAAAAAATAATTAAATGACACTTGGCTTGCAAGTGTTGTCATGTTAGCTTCAGTTTCATTTAAACTAACTAGTCTGTGAAGTAGTAGTGCCCTATAAACCTTACAATTATGAGAATCTTTAAACAAGACAAAGCAGAGGGAAGAAACGTAATGGAAGAGAAAATGCTTTCAGATACAAACCAGGCTGTTAGCAAGACCTGTGAACACATCTGTTTAGATTAAGGCAGCAATGAAAGTTGGGCTCTTATGTTTGTAATGTTGTCACTGCACTACAGCTGCTCCTCCCTTGTCAGTGAAGCAAAACATAACATCTAGAAATAAACTGAAAGAGTAAAAACTCTGGAGCAAAAATTCTCCATATAAACAGTAGATTAATAATGCTTCATGCATCCTATCCAAATTTCTCTTCACAACAAAATGGCCTAAGAGGATTTTAGACTCAGTGGCTCTTCAGTGAGCTTACTAAGCACATGTAGGTGTGTTTCCTGAAGTCCTAGTGCCCTTTACAAAAACCTTTGCTTAGGTAAAGAAGAAAACTAATCAACCACACAAGAACCAAATTTATTTTCTTATTCCTTGACATATAAAGAAAAGCAAGAAAAAAATTTGAAACATATGGAAATACTGTCAAGCAGAGGTATATAAACTGCAGATGAGGAGGACATTTAATTTATTTGTCGGATTTTTTTAATACTGCATTTATTTCAAAGTTCATAGAGATTTAGCTTGTTGCATTATGTATGGTAATTTTCACTTCCAGTTGGGCATAAGCACAATAAAATTGTGCCATGCTTAATGAAATCAAATAAGAAAATGTTATATTTAACACTACTAATTGTGCTTTAACTATTGAAATCTTCCCTATATTTTGACTTTATTTCTACTTGGCTTGCTGATAGAAGATAGATTTCAAATAACTATAACATAGCATGGAAAAACTGTGCTTTCTTTTTCTATACTTTATTAATATGACCCTGTTTTTTACTGAAAGAGCAATGCTAATGGCTGTCACTTTTCTTTACAAGTAACATGGCAAATTATAAAGTTTCACAGTGAGCTTCTAGACAGGAATTAAAATAAACAAGGATAAATTTGTGTCCATTTAATTTTCATTAAATTTAGTGAAGGCTTGAATTGATATATTTCACTATATGTTTCCAAATATATATGAATATTTTATTTTCAAATTGAGAACAATGAACAGTCTAAATATATTATCAATATATTCTAGGTAATAGAATATATTATTGTTAAATGATATTAGGTATGGATATTTCAGTATGTCAATCTCTAATTTTTAATGACAGCAAAAATTCAATCCTATGGGATAGAAGAAAAGCTCAAGATAAAATCTTTATATGTTTTTTCAACCTTTTAGAAGAAAAAAAATATTTTTTCTCAATGTTTTTAAGCACCAGAGAAGCTTCTTTTAAAATGTAGGCTCCTTTAACACTTTATTCCACGGTACATTTTCTGTTGCTCTTCATATTACATTCTCAACATATGACACATGGTTTTTGTGTAATTAAATGTGTTACTCTTGATGCTCACACAGAAAATATTCACATTTTAATGGGAAGAGCTTTACAGATGAAAAAGAAAAGACCTATTTGCCATCCCTCATTATGTCAATTCACCATAATAAATAAACAGGGAAGAAATAGTCTCCATACTTCCACAGTGCATTCTATATCTCTTCCCCTTCAGAGTGTTGAGACCAATCTTAGCATGGAAATAGTGCAGGAGTACTTAAAAGCACTTTGCAATCTGGTGTCTGAATTTTTTTCTTGTAAACTCTGTTTGGCGCTGGATTAATATCTAATTTTGCTCTGACAAGAATAAGCAAAACTTATGCTTGCTAAAAGGCTTATTTAGGCTGAATATGAGAACATTTATTTCTCTGTGGGAAAGATGTATATATATAAAGCTAAAAAAGAGAGCTTTGGAAAAAGAAAATACTTCAAGATTTGGTAATGCTGGCAGTTCACACAGCTGTGTACAAAAGAAATTATACAAAGTACATGAATGTTTTAATAATCCATTTCAAACTCGATGCAATATATATGAACAGTCACAAATGAAATACAGATATATGAATTATGTTGACAGAAAACATAATGAAAACGGGTATGAAACCACATATACCCTTTATTGTATGAAAAGTGTGTTCTGAGATGCATAATTAACTGGGTAAAAGATCTTATGAGAGCATTGTATAATTACTGTCCCCCATAGTAATCCTGCTCACAGGACTTAAGATAGACTAATTCTTGAATCTAATTCTATGACTTTTTTATTTTTTATTCTTTGTGTTACTACTCCTTTAGAGCTCTTCAAAAACAAGAATCAACTGGTCTTTTTATTAAATGTCTGTGGAAATTAATCCTTTCCTGGACTACCATTCTGTCTAATGATGAGACATATTTGAATTTTTTCACTTTTTCAGAGAGTGACTTACCTATCACTGCTAATTGATTTTAATTCCAATGCAACCAGAGAGAAAATCACCCTGGGGTTTCAGTGAAAGACCTTAGGGTCACCTAACTCATTGAAAAGTTCAGCTCAAAAGGTAAGTTTTTGAGAAAGCTATAGTCATTCACAGACAGAAAATTAGAAAGGATCACTTGATTTCATAAAATACCATATATCTTTAAGTATTTACCTATTCTAGCATCCAAATAGTAGAGTTTTGTATGAATATTTAAGCAGCCACAAATAGGTTTGGTGATTTATTTGTTGGGGATTTTTCTCAAGCAGCTGAAAAAGCATTCTCATGGCAATAAAAAAAAAAAATATGACAACCATTCCTTCTCTCCTAAAGAACTATTATGATATTTTTTTTTCCTTATCCATGTATTTCTTTGACAAAATAACTTTTTTTCCCTAGATGTTGTATTGGATTTTTCTATTAAGTCATTGACTAGATAAATTTGATATTGTACCACATGACATACCATTAATATATCTGGAAAAAGGATTACAATTAAGATAGAAATTGTAAAATTGGAAAAGATGTATTTTTCAGGGATAGCAGCATACAAAGGTTTCAGAAAATATTACCAAGCTGATTCCTAGTTGAGTTCTGCAGAATGCACTCCAGGAACTCATCTGGTTTATTGCTTTCAATCAGGCACAGGTTTAGATCATAATGGTAAACCATGAAGTTAGAAGGTAGGACAGAGGGGATCAAAAATGAATACCAGAAGATGTGGATGAACAGAAATAGGAGTAGATTGAAATGCAAAGTCATGCACATAGAGCTAATAATAAAAAGTTCTCTGGTATGCTAGGGGCTTATCAGATAGAAATGTTTTGTAGAAATGGGATGTGACAGTCAGTTTCTCAATGAATGAACTGACAGTGTGATGCAGCATGAAAATCTGAAACAGAAACTGAAAACATGTTTCAAAAAGTGAGTCTCTCAGAGACAGGCAAGCACTGGTATCATTGGTATCACTGGTTAAAACTCAACTGCAATACAGCATTGAGATTTCTAGTCAGGGAGATAACCTTGAGAGGGAAAATGTAGAGAAAAGGTTATGGAGGAAAACAGGAGACAAGGATCAGTTTTAAGAGTGACCCTGAAACTGGCTTTCTGGTATGAAAATACATAGAAAAATGAAGCAGATAGGGAGGTGATTGAGCTCCATAAATACGCCAGTGAATAAAGAACAAAGAGCTCATTAAATCATAATACTGAAACAGAGAACATTCTAGGTGGACATAAATGTACTGAAGTGGAAATTGGAAAAGCTTCTAGCCATTAGGCCAAGCAAAAATTACAGTGTTTTTTTCAGTTATATTACAAAGGGAGAAAGTTTTTGAAAGGGATATTTGTAGCATCTTATAAATGGTATTATTTGGCATATGCTTGAGCAAGGGGGGAAATGGGATACATAAGACATGTCTCTTCCACTCTAGAAAGATTTCAGGTGCATCAGTGCTTCTAAGTGACTCTCAATGTGTAATATATAGTTCTGTAATACCTAAATAATATATTGAGACTGAACCCATTAATTTATTGATGTGTGTCTCATGAAAAAAATTGAATAAAAGGAAAGATCAGATTACCAAAGATGGACCTGAAAGATTAAAATTAATCTGTACATCAGCTTCTAAATATGGAATCTAGAAGGACTTTGTCCACTTTATATGATATTGCCTGCAATACAGTTATCTTTCTCTAGTTTTGCCAGCTACATGTATCATGAAATGTAAATTTACTAAGCGTGTGATTATAAGTGTTTGGATTTGTTCCCAAAAAAATCTGTTTAATATGTCAGTAAATGTAAACAGTCACGCTCACAGGCAGTACTTGAAATACATTATTCAACACATACTTGTATATATTTACTTGGGTTTTTTTTCAAAAAACTTAGAGTCTGAGTTAAAGAAATTCAGTTGTTTTCATTGTCCAAAGATTGTTGTGGATCGACAGTTCAAGGAGGAAAACACATCAGCAAGGAGAGAGTGCTGAGATGTGCATGATGGATTTTCTGAATTCTGTGGAGGAGAGCAGAGGCCTCGTCTCTGCATCACCTCTCCACTGTGAATGAGATGTGTGGATTCAAGTAGGTACCTGGATCAGTCAAAGTTCATAGTAGCAGCCTGTAGTATGGCTTCAAAAGAACTGGTAACTTAGAAAGCTGCTGATGATTACAGACATGGTGAAAAAAACAGAGCTTTCAGCTTTTTCTCCACAAGCCCATCTTTAACTAACCCGATTTTGGATTACAGATTAATCAGATGGTTTTTTTATCTAGTAAAGCAATGCCTTGCCAAAATGATCTTAACCAAAAAGACATCAAATCAGAGGAAATAGTCACTGCATGATTTTTACAAGATCTCACACAAATGGAAGTTCCCACATGTGGGTTTGGCAAAGCAGTTAGCTAAATTTCTAAAGAAATTTGCTAAAACACCCCTTCCCCACCACCCCCACCACCCTTCCTATTATATATAAATCAATCCTTGTTAAGGTAAAGGGACTTGGTTTTCAGGTTCCTTCAAAAATGCATATTAAAAAAACTGTAAAAATTTATGTCCCATCAATATTCCCTGAAAACATAATTTACCAAGAAAATTTTCTTATTGTGGACAATAAAGAAACAAATGGATAATTTTACTTTTTATTCACTGCTTGTTCCAAACCAGAAAACAGGAAAGGTTATTCTGGCATTGCTGTTAGAAAATGTTGAAAGAGAAGGAAATGATTCCAACCTCCATCAATTCTAAGCAATTTGACTCTCCTCTAGTTCTGCTTGGATCCTTTCTTCTCCTATAAGTGCAATATCTTAAGTGTTCAAAAAAATGAGATGACAGCACCAAAAATGATGTAGGCTGTCAATTTCAAAGCTAGAAAATTTATAGGCGCTTCTAGATAGTAGACAATCTTTTCCAGTTTGGCTCAAAAATAAATGTTCAGCAAACTTTTCTGTTGCAGATTATTCTGGGATTTAGAGTTTAACTATGCTTGAAGAACCTACACTCAGTTATGACCTCAGTCTAAAGCATAAGTGGTTTCCAGGGTAGCTTGCACATATATTGTGAAAACATCTTTTTTTTTTTTCTGCAGGACCTCTCATTATCACCTCTGGGAACAAAGTGGGATGAGTTTTATAACAATGCTGTCATTTTCGTTCTCACTGCCTTTTATTACTATTACTATTTTTAGCACATATACAGTGAAAGAAGTTTCAGTATGCATTTCAGTTAATGTTTAATTCTTAAACCATTTGAATGGCAACATGAAATGTGGGATATTATCCCCTTGCAGTACTAGAAAACTCTAGTGATAAGCTAGAAAATTCACCAAAAATTATCTGGTCACCTACTTCTCAAAAGTTATGGGTATTTTGGATTTGAATGCCCTTCTTCAAAGCCTGTGTCTCATTTGTAGAAGTGTTCTCCTCTCAGATGAACTGAGCACACAATAATCCTTCAAAGAGTAAAATTAAAATTTCTAGATAATTTACATTTATACTCAGATGTGGTGGATACTCATTTTTTTTAATTGGTTATGTCTCAGTTACATCTCTGCAATGGGAATGGTGGAAGCACGGTAAAGTAAATTAATAATTTGTGAGGTATGGAGATTTCATATTGACTGGTTTCAGAGAAACCCTTCTGAAAAGGCAATTAATGCATTTTCTCAATAGAGTATAAATTAAAAAAAAGTGTCTGATTTACCCAAAAGCCAATGAAAATAAAAGAAAGCATTATATACCTGCTTAGCCATTAAGCAGGACTCATTTTTTGCAGTGATATCCAGTGTTGATGAAAGAAAAAGCAGTATATGTTTTTGCAGTTTTAAACTGTGCTATAATTTATATCCACAAATAAAGAAGAAGTTGAGAACAGTTAGTAAAGACAATCTTAGTTTTAATGTTGTCTAATACATGACAGCAGCATTTTACTGCAATAAGAATTAAGGGCTTCCCTTCTTCCCTTTCATTTTTCTTCTTCTCATTCTCTTCCTTTCCATTTTCTGTCTTCATTTCTGTCTTCTTCCATTTTCTACTCTTCAAAAAATAATGAACTCAAAAGTATCTCAAAAAGTGGCCTGATACCAACAAGATTCATCACTGAGATTGGGAAGTTAGACCTTCAGGGATGTTTTTGCCTGTCGAGCTACTGTCAGGCCTGACAATGGCAACAGATGGTCACCCCTTGTGTGGAGCAGCACCAGAGGAGAGTGAGGAGCACACTTTGCCAACAGGATTCACAGATATTTATTGATAACAGTGAAATGCTGAGGCTTGGGATGGTTGGTTCATTTCCAAAATCTGCATGGCAGTATGCTCCAGTACTACAGACTTTTCTGCCTCTTTTTCTGCTTTTATGCCTTATTCCAGTTCTCTTTCTCTCTCTCTCTCCCCCCCACTTCTGTGACTTCATTCACATCTTCACATCTTCCCTGGCTTTTTTCCACCTGACTTTTCACTTAGCCAGCTACGGTCTTCAGTATTTTGATGTCTCTTTTTTCCTTATCAGCATATCCAAAATTATAAGCTTCTCACATAGTTTTCCCATCTGACTGCCACACGGGCAGATCCCTTTTCTCTTCCCATGCTCCTTTTCTACACCTAGCAGTTAGTCATCTGAATTCAGTCTCTTCCTTATCACTTCCTCCCAGGTCTCAGAACTTACTCCCATGCTTTTTACCATTGAAGGCCCTGTCACTTCATCCTTGCCAGATTCCCAGTCACAGGAAATCCAGGGAAGACTTCTTGCTTTCCAGCAACACTCATACCGACTATTTGCATCTTGGGCTCTAAACAAAATGAAGAGCAGAGGAAAAACAGATCCTCTTGCTTAAGAGCAACAGCATTGGGAGAGACAATTCCAGGCTGCTTCTGAATGTACCTGGGTAAAGAGCAGCTAAACATATGCATTTAATTGCATAACCCCACCAAACTGCTATTTCACCTGTTCCAATTGAGCTTCCAAATGTTCATGAACTGGAAAAATGTAAATGAATTTTCATGGAGGTACCAAGTCATCCTCAACTAAATCTGCCAGCTGTCTCTTCTCTGTTACCTGAAGGTGCTAGAGTCCTTAAAAAAAACATAGGCCTTAAAAATGAATATATTAACAAGAAATATAACAAAATATTGTCCCTCATTCTCAGGTGTAGCTGAGCCATTTTATTTGAGTATGCTAAAAACATGCAGCCCAAGACAGAACTTCAGCACACCGAATTTCAGGCTGAATCACTGAAGTTTAGCAAACATACAGTAAGTTGAAAGAAGTATAAGTGTCAGGAAGAAAGAGTAAACAGAGTGGACAGTAAAATAGTTGATTATTATTATTATCCTCTTATGTGCAAACCTCAGCTGTTTTGTCAAAAATTATCTGAATGGAAAACAAGAGTCAATAGGCCTTGTATGTTGGTTTTTAACTGAACAAAGTAGTAAAAGCATCATAAACCTCTGTGAAAATGATGGCTAGTGTGAGTGCCCAATGACCAAATAGCTCTACACATATCCATAGATCTTCCATTAAAATTAATGTTATGTCTTTGCATATAATTTTTTTTCTTCCTGAAGGGAATCATGCATGGACATTTGAAGGCAGAATTTGATTCTAAGCCTAGTATCTTTGAATTTTTCCCCCCAAAATGAAAGTCTCTCCTTAACATGCTAGTCACGTTCCCCTACGATTTTAAATAAGCTGCCTCTCATCCTATTATTGTTTAGTATGTTTTCCTATATATTTAGAAAGAGTTGTCAAAACTCTCAGGTGCTGAAGATAAGCCTGCAAAGCAGGGCTTCAACAAAATAAAGAAGGAGATTGTATAAATTCTGAAATATATCAAGGTTAGATTACCTTTGTTACTTTGTATATCTAAGATTTGAATTGATTTTTTCTGGTATGAAAACAAAGGGGGGAAGGGACTTCTGATGTAATGCAGAAAAGTCAATAATATGCAGACAGCTCAAACATATAGTATTTACTGATTCAGTGAAGCATGTTTTTAATGGGTTATGAAGGCAAATTCCAACCTAATAGATGTACATTAGTTATAATTTCAAGGAAATCTATTATTTTGCATAATCCTATAAGTTTATGTAACCCTATAAGATTCTTAAACACCTTAAAATTTTTAAAAGTTTTTGAAAAGCACTTTTTTTCCCAAAAAACTGCCATAAGTTAAAAAAGAGTTGGCATATGAGACACTTCACATGGAACAGAATGCAAGTTTTAAGATTTGGGAGACAATTACATAAAACATACATTTATGACAGACCAGATGCTAAAAAAGTAAAGAAACACTCTAGTCCAATTTCCAGAACTATTAGTGAATCTTGAATTTTAAACTAAAAATCTTAGTTTCATAGTGTTATATACAGAAGAGTAGACATCCTGTACCCGTCTGTGGCATTTGTTCTGACATTTTGACTTTCCTAAGTGTCAAAACCTCACTTGATTTCAAGTTGTTAATGAGATTGCAAACCAATGCAGCCATACAGCCAATGCAGCAAGTGTAATAAAGGCTGGGCCTTTAAATCTTTCCATTTTTATCTAATTTTGATATTTATTGTCAATGCCTGTTTGTAATAAATGGCCAACTTCTTCAAGTTAGAGTAGTGAAAACTGATACAATAAAGCTGTTGGATAATAGATGTTTTAGTAGAAAAATATACAAAAGAAACAAACAGAACTTTATTAAAGAACGGAGGTCTCAGTTTTCTATTTCCTTAAAATTATGGCTACCAAATACCTGTTGCTTTTATACCACATGAAAGTTGGGAATTTTGTATAGACAGAAACTTCACAGTTTTACATCAGCCAATGTCAATGTGATTATCCTACACAACATATGCAAAAATGGATCAGTATGTGTGATACCTTATACCTCTCCCCTGCTACAGTAGATGGCTTTAAATAAGGAGAAAATACAGGACTTAGTGTAGAGAACAGAGAAAAAAAGCAAACAGCCAAAATATATCTGATTTCAATTGTTTGACATATTATCTACAGTAGCAATAATAATTTATTAATTTTTTGGCTTTTAATGACTACTCTTGCTGCAACAGGTGGAAATATATCCTAAATTTAACACTCCAGTGTAGATTTACATTTTTTCCCCATCCCTAACATCTGCTTTTGAAGCCAGGAAGTCTCATACACTCAAAACTTTATGCTAATGTGGCAGTCACTTCTTAATTTTATTACTGATCTTAATGAAAATGTGATCAAGACTACATTTTCTTGGATTAAATAGACAATAAAGAACCTTGGGCTTTTCTCTCCTTGGGCTAGGATAGAATGCCACCAGCTGAGAAGCTTGCTAAGGTGACAAAAAAATACCACTAAAACTTTCCTTAAGAGGGTCAGTTCTATGAACTTAAATCCTTTATCGATAATTTCCCAGAATCTCATGTTTAGTGTTTCTGAGAGGACTTTTCCTAAACCACAGAGGATTTAGAAACAATGTGTGGAGGTCTTGAGAGGATGTAGGTGTTATCTTACACTCTTCATTTTAGTGAGCAGTAGGAAGTGTTTTATAGCAGAGTCTGACCATGGCAAAAGGAATAAAGGTCCACTTTCCTGATGCCTCCTCCACATGAGATTGCATTTGTTTACAGGCCCAGCTACCTCTGTAACATAGAAGCTTCTTGAATTCACAGCTGTCACCCAGCTAGCCCTTCTCCCCATCCCCACCACATTTCCCATTATTTTTCCCCAGATCCTCATGCAATCAGTCATCCCTTTTACATGTACTACCTATCCTCTACTCCCGGAGACATAGCTTGATTCAGCAGAGACAGGCTCAATCCCTCTGAATGTAGACTTTCCAAAAGAAATATTTTGGCTATTAAGACCACAGCCTAATGTCTTACACAAAAAAGGAGAAACACAGAAAGCATTTTATACTTCCCTTTTATTTTAACAGATGTATTTCTACTACCTAAGTTGTTTGTGTGAAAAACAAGGTGCAAGTGTAACTTTCATATTCTTTCTGTATCAGTGCTTCTATGATTTCTCCTCCAAGTGGTAGCACTTTTTTATAGCACTCGGCAGGAGGTTGAGAGCTGTGTTTTTAGCTTTGCCTCTTTTTTATTCTGATTTTTAAATTATTTTGAAATATGTTATTTTTATAATTGTTATATATAGAGCAGGTATACATGCACAAACATTTGTGTATGAAGATATAGCTTCACACAGAATGTTCTTGATTAAAGGGCATATATGTGTATATATATATTTATAGCACATGGAAGGGAGAAAAAGGCCCTATATATCCTCTTTTCATACTTTTATTTTGATTACATAGGGTTTTGCTTGGTTTCTCTCTGTAAAAATAACTGCAACTAAAACTTTGAATGCTAGACAGTCTAAGTAGTATTTAATCCAGTGGTGAAAGTAAAATTATCCAAAATCCTTCTTCTAAAGTAAGAATTTTTAATATGCCTCTGTCCACCTTTATACATATTGCCTTAAGCATAGTACAATGTTTTTGCCCATAAGTAGCTAAAAACTCACAATATTACTTCTTTCTCATAATTTTTATTGTTGATACTCTATTTTTAATTGCAACATAGGAGAGGGGAGTTTACTATGAAAAGAAAATGGCTTGTCTTTAAATGTAAGAATTTAATCGTGTGCTATTGTTGCCTGCCAACAATGAGCTAAAGAGGTTAATGGATCATAGGTCTGGCAAACAGCCACGCTGCCTCCGGCTGGATACATTTAACTGCATAATCTGGGTTAAGATTTTGTGCTATTTCTTAAATCAGGGCATAAACCGTTGATAAGTAAAAGTTAGGTTTTATTCAGGTTTTGTTTTGGTTTGGTTTTTTTTTAATAATTTCCCCCTACCCTCCCCCCCTCCGAAAACAGAGACAGTTATCACTGATGTCAAATGTCACGGCAGGAGGAGCGAGGGGAAGCAGGCGGGGGCCTCCTGGGAGCCGGGATACGGCACAGCTCCCGTCAGCAGCCGCCGGGCATTCCCTGGCATCCCTCCGGCCGGGCATCAGCGGCTGCTGCCCGCTTCTCCCCTGGCTGCCAGACCCCAGGGCGCAAAACCCCAGAGGAGCACTCTCATGGGTCCTCTACACACACTCCTTTCCCCAGGAAACTACTTGGAGCTCCGAAACCACCACCTGCAGCCACCTCTCCATCAAAGGAGTGAGGTGTGCGGGGTGTGATTGGTTTGGTTTGGGTTTTTTTCTTTAAAGAAAGAGATCACAGAAAAAGTATATAGCTCCCCCTCTCCCGTCTTGTATGTTCCTTGGGCACACTGTTGGAGGATCGAGGCAGCAGCGGCAACGCTATAATGCAAATCACTAAGCGAGCAACTTTCAATGCTCTTGTGGCTATTTTTGATTTCTCTCCCGAGAACGGGCTTTTTTAGTGTCCGTGTTGCGTTTTTTCTCCCCTTTCCGTTTGATTCTTGTAATCATGCCCTCCCTCCCTTCTCCGCTTGCTCCCCCCTCCTCCCCCAAAACATCCAGCAGTTATGATGCACCGTCCCCGGTCCTCTCCAGCGGGTCACTCCACTCGGCCAGGAGGTGAGCAGCCGAGCGAGGGAGCAGCGTTTGCCGGGAGGGATGCGCCGGGGCACCGCACCACTGCCCGGCAGAGGCGGGCCCTCACCACTGCTGCTCCATTCCTCCGCCGGCGCTTCTGGGCCCCGCCGGCAGCTCTTGGGGGCAGCCGACTTCCCCTCCGCACCCCTCGCTTCTCCCCCTCCAGCCGCGTCCCGGCGGCGGCAGCCTGCCGGCGCCACCCCGATGCCCGGGGGAGCCCGGCAGCTCTCCCCGGAGGAGCCGGGGCCGGCGGAGGGCCCTGCCCGCTCTTCCCTCGGCCGCAGGGCGAGCCGACAGCACCTGGCCGCGTTGCCCGCCTTAGCGGACTGGGAGAGAGAGAGGGAGGGAAGCAGGGAAAAAGGGAGGGAAGAAGGGAGGGAGGGAGGTAAAGAGGGAGGCTCCTCCGTGCGCGGGGAGCGGCTCCGGCTCTCAGCTGGGCGCTACCGGCAGCGGCAGCTTCTGCCGTGCTGCACCGCGGGCGGTGACGGCTCCCGGCGCGGCGGGAGCGCGCCGCGTCCGCGGGACCGCAGCTCTAGGGCGGGGGGCTCAAATCTCGGCCGGGAAGTAGAGACAGAGTTTTGCGGTTTTTTCTTTTCTTTCCTAGTGATTGGGCTTTTTTTATTACCATTATTTTTAATCCCTCCCCCGCTCCCCGCGTTCCGCCGGCGGTGCGTGTGGCAGCGGGGAGGA
The DNA here is from genome assembly GCF_030490865.1 of Poecile atricapillus. Taxonomy (NCBI): domain Eukaryota; kingdom Metazoa; phylum Chordata; class Aves; order Passeriformes; family Paridae; genus Poecile; species Poecile atricapillus. The sequence continues at coordinate 48,256,534 of NC_081251.1, read as the reverse complement.
TGCGCGCCTCCCCCAAGCCGTTCCCCGGCAGCTCCCGCCGCGGCTGCGGGGCGCTGGGGGCCGCGGGGCCGGGGGCGCGCTGGGCCGCACCTGGTGGCACCGCCATGCGCGGGCTGCGCCCCCTGATCTCCCCCGCCGCTTCCCGCCGCCCTTCCGTGCCTGAGTCTCCCTTCGCTTGTGTCCAGCATCGCGCACACACGCACACGCCGTCACGCACGGAGGCACTCACTCACTGACTCTGCCGAGCTGCCCAAGCTGCCGAACAGCACAGCGCAGCGTCGCGCAGCCCGCCCGGAGCCCCCTCCCTCCCTTCTCCCTCCCTCCTTCAATCCCTCCCTCCCTCTCTCCTCCTCCTCCCTCACTCCCGCCCGCCCGCCCGCCGCTCTGAAGGATGCCCGGTAAGTAGCGACGAGGACCGGCACCTCTGCCGGTGCGTGATGTGAGGGGTTAGGGACTGCTTATACTGCTGCCGCCCGCCGGGGGGGCGCAGGGCGGGGGGGCGAGGGGAGGGGAGGTGGCAGCGATCCGAGGCAGGAGGCGGCGGGGCTCGCCGTGTGCTCCTCAGAAGGACTTTTAGCTGCGCGGCCGGGGCTTGGATGTGGGCGCCGAGGGACGGGGTCTGTGCACCGCAGCGGGCACCGGCCGGGGCGGGGGCGCTTCGCCTGCGCTGCGGGCTGCTGCCTGCAGCACCGCGGTGAGTACGGGGCTCCGAGCCTCGCAGGGGTCCCCCGGGGGCGGGTAAGGTGTGGAGGGTGCCCTGCCGCGCTTGGGGCTCCCTCCTTGGCGGCTCTGCTCCGCGCCGTGCTGGGACCGGGGCACGGAGGGCACGGTGCCCCCCGTGCGCCCCGGGTACTGTCCGCTGCTGCTCCTCGGTTTTGGCCACGTCTCTGGCAGCTGCCAACGCTGTCCGGTGTTTCGGGCGCAGCGGTGCCAGCGATCGGACACGGGGACGGAGCTCCGCCGAGCGCCTCACCTGCGGAGCGGAGCACCCAGGTGCTGCGCACCGGGGCGTGGGGAGCGGAGCGGAGCCCCGGCCGGTGCCCCGGCACCGCAGCGAGAGGGTGCCCGCGGCTCCCCTGCCCGCTCCCCGTCCTGCATGCTCCGTCCTCCTGCGCTGCAGAGGGCTCCGGTGGGAAAACGCTTGTCCCTTAGGGAAGCGTAATGTTTGTAAAATGTTTGCTATCAATTAGTGGGTAGCTCCGCTCGGCTCGGGTTTGCGCTCGGCTAACTCGGCTCAGGCAGGGGCTCAGCCCTGGCTACCAAATGCCAGGAACACCGTGCAAGGGGCTTTTTGTTCTCCTAGACTGCCTGGTGCGATTTGTGGGAAACACATATGAAAGCTCACAGTTGCTGCCGATTTTTAAGTGGATTTTGGTAAATCACTGAAATCTTTTTTCTTACTTTTACTGTGTGTGTACTTTGGCAATGATCTCCTCTCACTGTGTTTTTCATCCTGGGTATGATAACTCCGCCATTGAAGTCAATGGCAAAACTCCCAATTGACTTCAGAGGAAGGCAATTATGGTCAATACGGAATGAAAGGGACTGGGCAGAAGATGGAGAGATGGCAAAGTGAAAGAGATGTACAAAAGAAACTTCATCTTAGAAACTAGCGTGCTAACCGAAGAGTTTTAGCAGCGCAGTGTCAGAATTGTCTTCCAGATTTTCATTGACACTTTGCACTGGAGAATACTGGAAAGATTTTTTGATGTGTTGGAAATCAAGTGGGCTGAATCCCATTGTTTTACCCAGATATTAAAACACATTATATTGTAACAGATACTTTTTCCAGTATATCTTTTTTCTCACTAAAAAGTAGTGGAAGCAGCCAGAGACAATTATGTGGTCTCTCATTGGCTTCAGTGGCCTGTGGATCAGGCCCAGAAAGGCACAACAGAGAAGTAACAAGAGAACTGTAGTACAGTTTGTAAGAAAAGGTGTTGCATAAGCATTTAACTCATGAACACCCTCCCTCTAGAGAGGAGAAAAATCTAAATGTACATTAATTTTTCATCCCATTTTATCCAACTCTTTCACAGCACAGATACAAATAAGAAAGAATGCTTCTGATTAATAATTAAAATGCCCATATTCATATGGATTACAAAGAAGATTTTATGCAAAAAAAAATTCCATTAGCAAATGGAAGTTCTAGTTCACAGAACATCCTCTGTTCAGTGCAGTATTTAGATTGGGAGCAGTCAGATATATAATGAAGCACCAAATACAAATATTGATATTCAAATGGAAAAAGCTAGACTTATTCCTGTAACCTGACTAACCACTCTCAACTGCTTGAAATGTCCTAAAAAGGAAAGTGTGATTTTTAATTTTTTTTTCCAAATCTGAGTGTTGAAAGAACACCCAAGCCCCCCACCCCCCCACTGAAATTGGTCAAAAACTTATCAATTATCAGAAATATGCCCATACTCACAAACAATGTGACTATTACATTGATAGGTGTGTTGGGGTGCCACTTGGCTGGGTGCCAGCCAAAAACCCTGTTGTCACTCTCCTCCTCAACTAAACAGGGAAGAGAAATGTAACAAAAAGCTCATGGGTTGAGATAAGGACAGGAGAATCATTCAGCAGTTACTGTCACGTGTGAAACAGACTCATCTTGGAGAAATTTGTTACCAGAGTAGGAAAACAAGAAATAAAAGCTAAATCTTAAACATCCCCTCTTCCCCTCTCAACCTCCTCTCTACCCCCTCATTCTTCTTCCCAGGCTTGTCTTGACACCCTCATTACCTACCTCCTTCCTGCCAGTGGTTCTGGGGGATGGGGAATGAGGGTTGTGGTCAGTTTATCACGTGTTGTCTCTGCTGCTCCTTCCTCCCCAGGAGGAGGATTCCTCACACTCTTCCTCTTTGGTGTGGTGTTCATCCCATGGGAGATGGTCCGCCATGAACTTTTCCAACAAGTCCTCCCATGGGCTGCAGTTCTTCATGAGCTGCTCCAGTGTGGGTCCCTCCCACAAGGTGCATTCCTACAGGTGCAGACTGTTCCACTCTGGGTAGCACACAGAGGGACACTACTCCAGTGTGAGGTTCTTCCTCCACAAGGCCACAGGTCCTGTCAGAAGCCTGCTCCAGCATGAACTTCCCAAGGGGTCACAGTCTCCTGGGAACATCCACCTGCTCTGGCACAAGCTCCTCCATGGGCTACAGGTGGATCTCTGCTCTACTAGGAACCTCCATGGGTTGCAGAGGGACATCCTGCCTCACCATGCTCTGCACCACAGGCTTCAGGGGAATCTCTGCTCTGGCACCTGGAGCATCTCCCCCTCCTCTTTCTCCACTGACCTTGATGTCTTCAGAGCTGTTGCTCTCACGTATTCTCAGTCCTCTCTGTGACTGCAATTTCTGTTGCTCACTCCTCTCTCTGGCTGCAGTTTCTGTTGCTCAGGCTATTTTTTTCCCTTCTTAAATCTGTTATCCCAGAGGTGCTGCCACCGCTGCTGATGGTGCTCAGCCTGGGCCACTGGTGGGTCCATCTTGGAGCTGGCTGGCATCAGCTCTGTTGAACACAAGGAAAGCTTCTAGCAGCTTCTCACAGAATGCACCCCTGTAGCCCCCACCACTAACAAAATGCAATACAGGAATTAAAAAACCTGTCTTAGTTATGGTCCAATAATGATATTTCCATTTTAAGTACAACTTTTTGTTAAAACGCAAATATAAAAACAAAGTTTGAAGTGCTGTACCTCTTGTTCAGCTTTTTTTGCAGGCATCTGATAGAATTGTCATTGAAGTGAACTGAATGTGTCACTAATACTTAACTGTGAAAAGATTAAGATGTTCATGTTACAGCGGGAAAAAAAGCCTGCAAAATGGACAAATGCTACACTGATTATCTCTTCTCTCCTTCTAAATCCATAGACAAGACAGACAACTCATTCTTAAAATGTCATATTGAAAGTTTCTTTCTAATTTTCCTGTGAACTATTTTATCATGTGCCATATATGAAAGTGAAAGGTATGTATTTTATGGGACTTTACATGGAGTAAAATTTTGTTTTCAGCTACTTTGTTGCTTCCTCTATTCTTCATTCTATCTGCTGTTTGCTAACACATTATAATGCCACGACATTTTTTTGTTGACAATATTTCTATTTCAAGTCAAATGTGAAAAATATGTTGATTACTTCAATATTAAGAGGTTTGGATTTTTTCAGTTGGGGGGGGTATAGCAGGGTGTGATGATGGTACTTTTTTTAAGATCCAAAGCAATGTTCTTTTCTTTCTTCAATGAAAAGGATCAGCAGTTCTAAAAATGAAGATACTATTTGAATAAATCTTTGGGTTTGTCTGAGAGCCATTGTTTGGAATTAATGTTTTTTTTTCCATTTTGATGTTTTAGTGCTTCTTCTTCAAAGATGTGTATGGATATTCAGACACATCTTGTGGACAGCATCTCCAAAACAGAAATTTAGGTTTTTTTAGGCTTACCTGTAACTGAAGAGTATATAAGATCTAAGGCACTGTTGAATGAAGCCAGATAATGAACTATCAGGAAACCCCAGAACATGATTCTGAATAACCATTACTCACTTTCAGCAGCTTTATAAACCTCATCCTGTTTTGAGGAGTAAATGCTGTTCCTCTTTACCCAGATGAATATTTCAAGACTATTTTTGCCGTCCCTTGCCTGACTGAAACATGTTTATGTCCTTGTAATGCTATGGTTGTTAGGGGAATGGTAGCAAGCATTTACAGGTCTCTTGGCATTTGAATCTAGTAAGCAACATTACTGGGATTCTTGCAAGTCACCTGAATTTTGTCATTTCTACACCTTTAAGAACATTTTCAAAATAACTTTTATTGTTAGTCTCAGAACACATTCACTGGATAATTTATTTAGGACTATATTCTTCTATCCAACAATTTAAGAACAAAAGCCTCCACTGTAGCTCAAATCATTCAAAATATTGGTTTTAGGTTATACATTGTACATATGGAACCTGGCATGTAAAGCAGATGGTATGTAAAATTATGCATAGCATGTCTGGAGAGCCATACAATATCTAAATGCAGTGCAACAGAACAAGGAAGGAGTGTCACGTGCAACTTGAAATATCAATCACTGGACTATGTCTAGTCTCAAGTGTGCTTTGCTTTCATCTATGTGTATGTATTTGTGTGTGTGTGTTCAATTTTCTCTTACGGCAGCCAGGACATTTCCTTGATAATATGATCTTCCTTAGAAAAGCATGTAGACTGAAATTATATGCTACTGGCTATATGAAATAAAAAGATGGATATACAAGAAAAACTAGCTTAGTTTGGTTTGGGTGCAGAACACAAATGCATGGATATTTAAAAAAAAAAAGAGAAAAAAAATATCAATAGTGGAAATTTCAATCTTTTAAGGCAAATGGCCAGACATCACTTACTACCAAGACTGTGTTTTTCTATGTCATTTTTGCTCTTGGTTTGCCCAACACAGCAATAGCACTTAACAGTACTTCTGTCCTGTTGCTAAACAGTGTGTTAGCTCCACTCTCTCTCTCTCTCTCAAGTATTACAAGTTTGTAAGCAGAAATTTTTCCTGAACAAACAAGCATTACTGTGCATTGTTAACACAATCAAATGAAAAGGTAATTGCAGAAAGATTCACATCAGCAAAATCCTTAAATAAATATTAGTCTTTAAGCATGTGCTGACCTCAAGGGGACCTAATCACATTTTGTTGAACAAAGATGCTTTCGTGATCAATGACCATGAAAGGTAATAATTCTCCCAAGTTTATTCAAACGTGTAAATCTGGGGTTATAAAATTTTGTCAGCACCAGATAACTTTAAATTTAACTTTCTGGGGAAAATCTTTAAATATTTCTACTTTTTTTTTTTAATGTTTTGTATACTTTAGAAGTACTGGAAGCAATTAACTGTTTTAAAATGGGTTGCGTAGCTGTATTCTTTCAAATTTCTATTCAAATGAACTTTTGTAGATAAAATGTGAAGGATGACTTTTATAATGAGGGACTACTGCAAAGCGAACTTTGCATATACTAATGAACTAACACTGCACAAGGTAGACTTTAATAGCCAGTTCTGTTAGATTCAGACATTTTTCAAGGAGACAAATTGAAGGAATGTTTCCATGGTTAAGCTGTTGAATATCCCAAAAGAAAGGATTTTTAAGGTACCTGATATACAAAATTTTACACTAGAAAATAAGTAAATAAATAAATAGATAATTTCTATACTTTTTGTTCACTAACCCTCTTAGTTCTTGTGCATTTTATTTTTTGCAACAGTGTTGCTTGAGAAAATACAGCTTTGTGTCTGGGGGACTAAAGGAATACATTTGTCCTCATACATTACAGAACAGCGTCTAACAATTTATTTCCCTTTTGGAAATGAAAGAACTTTTATCCATTCAAATCACTGTAACACAATCTTGTATTATAATGGCTTGAACAATCTTGACTGCACACAGTTGCTGGAGTCTCCAAAGGACTGTCATAAATAAAGCTATTAGACTTTATTATAGCAGACACATATTCAGAGTCTACCAAGGGATGACTAGATTTTACATTACAGCAGAAAATGGTAAAAAATGTCTGTGAATTACCAAAAAATATTGGTAAAAGGACTTAATAAACTGATCTATAATACATATATATGTGCTACTTCTCTTTTAAAGTATGCAAATACCACATTAATATTAATTAATTACCCCTATGTAGAATTAAGTGAAAAATGAGACAACAAATAAAGGATTTATCCTCTACAACAAGTGTTTAAAGTTTCTCAGCAGTGTGTAAACTTTCTGCACTAACTGATGGACATTCAAACTACATCAAAACCTCCCTTTGCAATCTGACATTGCTGCTGTGATGACAGCCTTAGAAAACTGGCATCTCATGAGAGATAAGTCAGTTTACATCAATGGAAATGGATTTACACTGCATCCTGGATTCTTTGCAGACAGGTTTGCTTTTATTTTTCCTCTTACTGTTATAGAAGGCATTACTTTTGCCAGGTTTGAAGACAAAAATGAGTTAGGCAAAACCCTGAATGAACTTGGAAACAAATTTGGAAATGGTGAAGACATAGCAAAATGAAGTAAAAATATATATAAGGATGCGTTATATTGTTGGGGTTTTTTTTTTGAGAGAGAAGTGCACTCTTTTATGAAAGATCCCTAAGACAGAAGTAAGGCAGAAAAAAAGTGCAACCGAGGTTAAAAATAAAATTATGAAAGTTGAGTTACCTAACGTGTTCTGGCCATGGGAGAAGTAACTAAAGCTGACATAACGACAGGATGGGAGCCTCAAAAGAAGGCTAAAGCCAGAAAATAACCATTTCCCATGTTGGAAATCCAGATGGCCCTAACAGATTTTGTGTGCATTTGTATACACATTTATCTGTGTGTATACATGTGCATACATATATACTTTTTTTCTTTTAATATCCCAATCTGTATAATGCCCTACTTTGTTACTGACTGATTTCCTCATCCCAGCAGGGATTTGCTGGCTCTTCTTCTGTCTGACCATGAAGTTACAGAGGAAGATTTGATAACACAGTAAATAGCTAAGAGTGGTTAAATAGTTTCCTGAAGGTAAAACAGCAGAGTCAAATGGTTCTCCTGCAGAATGTTTTAAACCCAGGGCTATAAATAAGAGGCAGTGATGTTAAAGCAAAACAAACAAACAAACAAAAACCCCAAACAAACAAAACTCACCCAAAAACCCCAAGCAACCAACTAACCAAAAAACCCCGAAAAAGTAATCAAATCCTGAAAAAGGAGAAAACAAAGTGAATCTTTATTTTAGACTCTGCAGCCAAGTTACATTTTGTCCTGAAAAACATGAATCTGAACAATATTTTTCCAACTACAGGCTAGTGTCATCTACAATCACAGTCAAAGTCTTCCTGTTTAGACTTGAAAAATCAACTACAGTCTTACACCGGAGAAATAAAAAATATTTTCTGTGGATGTCTTGTGGAGCTTATAGGAAAACTGAAAATGACAGTGGAGCAGAGGAGTATTTAATACAATGTTTTATTTAATGCAGCAAATAAATATACCATTTTATCATATAAAATTTTGATGCTGAAAAACTGTTGAATGGATTGAGTGGAGTTAACTTTGGCATGATGTCAGAAGGAAGATCTGAGGAAAAATATTTTAGATAATTTGCTGCTGCATGTCCTCACCTTTGTAAGTGCTATGTAAGTATAAATAATATCAGAAGTGGCAGCAAATCCTTCGTCTTTATAATTTCACATTCCTGCCTCTTGTAAAAGGATTAATCTCACATCTAAAGTAAATCAGATTTGCAGCAGGAAAAAAGTCTGCCAATGTAGGATCTATCAGTATAGTCAAACAACATGTCTTTATTTGTCTTCTGTTGGAAAATTACATTCCTGAGTGGTGATGCACAATCTGTATAAAATAATCTATTATAATCTTTTTGGCAAATAATTCTGAAAAAGAAAATATGGCTGATAAGCTTTTTACCAACCACAGAGTTTCACTCAGAGGTCGAAAAAATTTGAGGAAAACTAGTGAAAAATTTGTCCTGCAATTAGAACTTCTCAGTATGCACATCAAAAAAATCTGTTTACCGCTGACATTGCTAGCTGCTCTTTCAACATCCGTCAGGTATGGCAAAAAATATGGGCTTCAAAAAGTCAAACTGTGCAAAATGGAACTCAGAATATGGAACTCAGGCCTTCGTTTCAATGTGCCTAAAAACATATTTCATTTCTCTGCTTGCTTTCCCAGCAGTTCCTCCAGGACTGCTGCCTGGCTGTCAGTGAAGTATATTTAGGTGAGCGTGAGGCAACAGCTCTTTCCTCCCTTACATATTGGGCCTATAGTGCTGTGACTGCCCTCGCTTCCTTCCTGGTGGCAAACAAAAGGACTATTTATGGTGCAGATGCCTCAGAGAGGTTTTTGTATACCTCCACCTTACACAACTTAATAGCAAGAAACAACAAAGGAGGAATTTAATGACAGAAGCTTTACTTGTGAGCTTTACCCTTGAAAGGAAATTATTTTCTTTAACAAAAATGGATTGAAAAGATTTATCTGTCATTAAGATTTGTCATCTTTCTTCTGCAACAATGCAAACTAGAAACTTTTGCTTTGTTTGTTTCAGAAACAGAGAATATATAAGTTGCTTAATGATAGTGTGTATTTTTATTTTTTTTTTTGTGGAAGCAGGAAAGTATTTCAATGAGAAAAAGAGGAGAAAGACAAGTAAACAATAAAAATATTTTCAAAACTTTCAAGCAATTTTTCTTTTACACAAAAAAAATGTACCTGAATAATGCCTCTTTGTTATTCATCACCTTGAAAGAATCTCTATTAAATTAAAAAAACTAATTTTTCAAATGTCGATTCAGAATGAATCATTTTTTTTTATCACATAAGTCTTGTGTTTGAAGATATTTCAGTCAGGTCTTAAGTAAAACTTGAAGCTGGTTCAAATTTCTTTGAAATTTAGGTTTATCTGACATACAAGTTAAATTAAAATTGTCTGTAGAAAAGACGTATTTTCATACATTTTCTGTGCACTGTGATAATATATTAATTAAAAGATATAGTTTTCATTTTTCCTAATCTATAAGTTGATTTTCTTATGAAAATTAGAAAAAATTAAAAACTGAAAGAAGTCCCCAAAACATTGACACAAAGTTCTTGATCTGTCCCTAATACTTTATTTGCTTCCAAAACTTTGAAGATTTAAAACTTTTTCAAGTTCAGAAAAAATCGTTTTAAGAGCTCCAAACATTTTTCCTGATGAAGAGAATAACCCCTTCCCCATTTTCCACTAGACATGACATTGTATGTCATTAGCCTAAAATGGTTTCAGGCTAATGGATAAAATAGAAGTATTAGACCTGGTGATTTCTTTGAAAGATATTTGCTTAGTGGAGGTTGATTAATTTATTCTTGAATATATTGAAGAAGACTTTGGGTGAGAAGAGAAAGAAAGAGGAAAGGAAGTGTCTCTTTGCCATAACAGAAGACAGCAGTGAGTGCGAAATTAAGTGTGTCTTTTTAAAAACTTTCAAGAGGAAAATGCCCTACAGCTAAACAATATATAGGCTCAGGATGTATGTTTAAAATGTGGCAGCTGGGAAGAAATTTACTCAGCGCAGAGTTTGAGTACCTTAAGTTGCAGGCGTGTTGTTGATGTGAGCTGACGCGTGTCAGTAAGTGGTGCTCATGGGCGAGACAGCTGCCTCCAGACTGGGCTGTGCCTCAGCACCAGTGCGCTGGGTCAATATGGAAAGCACAGCGTGGAGAGGCAGCACAAATCCCCGGCACGCTGGTAGACCAGAAGCTGGCCACTCACGTCTGTTTATCCCCCAGGGACACAAGAGAACAGATTTGTCAGGGTTTGTCTCTTTTATTCCAGTAATTATGAGAGATTAATTGGGAATGTTTACTGTTGGGAGACTAATTGGGAATGTTTGTTGTTTACATGTTTGTTTGTTTTATTTTCCTATTACAGCTGCATTTCTGCTGCTCGCCTGTAATTTTTACAAATAAATTGAATGATGCAAGGCCTCCCTCTAGCCTGGAGGCCAGCTAAGCACGGCCACTTCCATATGGTTAAGCTCCCTTAGCCTCCCAAGCCCAAGCTTCATCTAGCCTGCCTCTTGGGAAAAGCCCCAAAGCTGGGCTTGTGCCCTAGCTGTGCCCAGGAAACCCTTGGGAGACAGCTGGTCAAGTAGCCAAGATCAAAAGAGTGTCAGGGCAGGCCCTGACATTTTATGTTTTAGGAGAAAAAATAGTTTCAGGGCATGAATTTATGCCCTACTATTATTTGACTCATTTCCATAGATGTACTTAGTATTATTTAGGTCAGTGTGACTCCAAACACATAGATGCTGTTTATTCACTTTACTTATTAAGAATGAACTCAGTTGATTTAAGCGGTGCTACTACAGCACAGCATGATATTTTTACATATAGTGTAACAGGGGCTTAATATTTGTTTGTAACCAGTCATTAACCGTGGAATAAATAATTTCTGAAAACAGGGGAAGATTTAAATGTGGTAAAATGTTTTTGAAAATGATGGCTACCCTTCTGCATACTTTCCTGCATTACTTATAGTTACATTTCTTATCAAATGTTGGGGTCATTTTGTCCAGAAATTTTTATAGGAAATTTATTATCTATTTACAGTGCTTTTTTTTTTTTTGGAAATTTATATAATGTTGAAAAATCTGTTTTTTCAGAGGTACAAAAAAGTGAGGGTACTAGAATTTCTTTTAAAATAATTAGTTTTTCCCAAGAAAGCAAACAGACAAAAAAACCTTATTTGGTGACTATCAGTATTCTGTGTCAAGAAAACAAAAATAATGACATAACTTTTAGGGTGGGGTTTCAGAAATCAAAATCCTTTGAGCTTTAAAATATACACCTTTTAGGTAGCTGGAAGTTATGCTTACACAGGATACCTGGATACAGTTTAATATGTAGTTGAATGACAGTGGGCTAATTACATGAGAAAAATAATATTTAATTTAATTAGTGGGGAAAAAAAACCTTTCATTTCTAGTGACTCATAACAATTTTTTTATTTCTTGATATTTAACATCACTGTGCATCTTTTGCAACATCTGCAAGTCATTCTCTCTAATCTTTCTTCATCTTTTATTGTGAGTTCTTGTGAGGTATTATTATTCTTTCACTGATGCAGGAGAGCACAACTTCAAAAACAATGAATTAGTCTGGGTGTGGATACATTGAAATGCTGCCTAGAAGAGACTGCTTCTTGGCATAGACCTTCAATATCAGTTTTGTGGTTCGTGAGCTGCATATGTAAATTACAGTGCTCTTGGGGGAAAGTTACCTATCAGAGAGCTAATAATTGCCCATCAATGGTAAAATAATTGCCTCCAAATGCTGTGACCCCAGGTGTGTGGTAAGACTGAATCTCAGGGGGAGGGTCATGAGGTCCCAGTGCCTTCTCTGGACATTACTTCCAGTTAAGGTTTCAGCAAGCTGCATTTAATACCTCTGGAGGTTTCAAATTAGGAGAAAGAACAAATCTAAATATTTTAGCCCTTTCTTTCTCTAAGTGATGCTTTTAGCAGAGTTTCAAGGAGTCTGATTTAATTACTACATAAGCACATATATAATGAACTTGATGTACCGAGCTTAAAAAAAACCCTGTGTCTGAATCTGATAGACAATAGTCAGATACCAATAGCTTTATTATTCAGTAGGAGCTATTAAGCTTGACCAACAAAAAAAGTGAAGACTTTTTTAGAAAATTGAAACTTAACGAAGTATACCAGGATTTTTAACTTAGCTTAGTTTGGAAGTTGAGATGATATATAAGTCACTTTGTTTAGTAAAATCACTGAGTTCCTTAAAATTCTTCATGCTTGGAAAATTATGTGTAGCTTGAAACTGCATAAATATATTTAGAAACAGTAGGGTAGGAGCAGATACTGAAAGATCCCATGTAGAAATTTGAGAGAGGTACTGTCTGATTATTCATTCTATATCTCTGCATATTGATTTCTAATTTCTACTTTCATATATATTGTACACACTCTCACCTAAATAGAAATGAATTTTTTCTCTTGGTATAGCACATAATGGTTAAGGAGATCTGAGAATGTTCTAAAATGTTTAAGTTATTTATCACTGATACTTAAAAAGGAATAGTTAAGTAAGTAGATCTAAAGCCGGCCTGGAGCTTCTTTGGTGTGTGTCTGAAGCATGTCTACTAACTACAACAGTAATTCATGATCTGAAGAGCATCCTGCTCCTTGCATCCTGCTGTAACGCCTCTGGTGCCTCTGCCTTTATCTCTTCCTTCCTTTCAGCTTGGTCTGCAGGGATGATAGCTCTCAGGTGACGAATGCAACTCGTGCAGTCCAGAAAGAGAGGGATTCATACCAAGCAGTTCCAAATGGGTAGTGAACTAGTAGCCAGCCTCAAACCTGAGTCAGACAAAGAATTTACAACTAGTATGAGATTTCTTGAAGTGCCTTTCTCTCAAAGATGAGGCTTTTTCCTCCAGCCTGTGTGTCTGAAAAAGCTCCAAATTAAGATCCAGCTTTGCAAATCATTTTGCAGATCACTCTAATATCAAAATATTGTATTTTCCTGCAAGAAATTGTCTATTAAATATTTCAGTCCATTTGACAGCAGTACTTTGAACAGATGTTAGGACGAAACATTCAGGGAGAAAGATCATGACACATTTGGTGACAATGTGGTACCAGTGCCAACAGCTTCCTATAAGCTGTGAAAAAAACAGATGTTACTCTGGCCAAAACTGTGCCTTCCTCCTGACTGCCTTCAGCAGGGTGCAGGCCTGACTCTGACCCCCTCTCCCTGAGCTAACCTTGAAGCTGCTGTTACAGTGATGGAGACCTCTCAATTAGCCTGATCCTGCAACTGTTTGACACATGCTACAGCAAAATTGTCCTTGCCTGACTGTGGCAGCTGCCGCCTCCAAAGCGATACTGTCCGCTTATAACTCAAAGTATAACTCTGTCATACATACACTTAGTGCAGAATGGCTCTTAAAAGGCATTTTAATCTGCTGGCATTTTAGTTCTTAGGCCTCTGGGGTCAGGTTGAAAAATTACACTAATGCTGAACTTACTCTGATATTCTGGGCAGCCTTCTGAATTTAAATTACTATCCTCAAAAGGCTGCCCTTTTCAAAAATTATCTTAAAGACTGCATACAGAATTTTAAGTTCAGTTCAGTTACCACACTGATATGCAGATGGAATTTCATAAAAATATAGGGTAAGAATCTCTGAATTTATGGATACCAGCAGTTATTTTAGCTTTCATTATCAGAGTATCTGTTCCTACAGTGCTAAGTATATGAGTTCTGTGTTACAGTAATTGTTAATATTTGCATCTGAATTAACTGTTCTGCATTGCTGGTTTTGTCGCTGACTGTCTATTCAAATATGTGGGATTATTTTGAAGCCTACATAGGAACCGATTCTTTTGTAGTCTGGAAATAGTCAAGGCGAAGGATACAGGTCTATTTTTCCAACCAATGGCTCTTCTTAGTCCACTCCCTTACATGTATATACAGAAAATATAAGATTACCACCTCTTTGCCTTTGGAAATATTTAGTATTTCAAGTATTTCATATCTTGCTCATTCAGCATTTGTTGCTTCTCCCAGTGATCTACATGGATTGTAACTGATTCTCGCATACACCCCAGCCTGTGTTTTACAGCTTCTTCTTCTGCTGTGGCCTCTTCTATTGCAAAATTGATGAATTGAGCTTGTCCAGCTCAACTTGTTGGGCTCCTCTTCTGGTCCTCTACCACCTATCTCCTCTGATGTGACCCTGTCCTCAGACTCTTTCCAGAGTGCAGATTGCAGTGGGCATCCAGCCATGGAATGGGACCAGATTTTGGGCACAAAATAAACCCCACTGCTTCCAGGCAGGGACTGAAACCCGTTAGCCATCTGTTCTGCCTGATCGTTAAGGATAAGAGCTACCCAGAGGTAGATTTTAGCAAGGCCTTGAGCAAGTGTACCTTTCTGATTTATCTGAACCCTCTCTTGCTTGCAGCCTTGAAGACATGCTAAGTGTCCTATATTCTCAGAATTGGAATCAGATTTTGAAAAGCTGTAAACAGTTCCCATTTCATAGCGCATCATCTTACTCAGCTTGACTGGAGCTGCTCTCCTTTGGGAGGAGGTCTTTCTGAGCCAGAGGGAAAGGAAGGATGAGTTCAATATATTCCTTGTTCTACCAGCTGCCACCAAACATATTCATCTTCCCTCCGAGGAACTATGAGTCCAGATCCATTCACACTGTGCACCCTGATGAGACAGAGTGACATCTTCCATGATAGGTGATGAGGCTGTGGTTTCAACCTCAAGGGGTTTTTTAGGTTGTTGGTTTTTTTTTTTGTCACATCTAATGAAGAATGCCAAAGCAGATGTGTTTCACTGACTTTCAGGAGCAGAATGAAATACAAAGCCTAGGATGGCAGCTTCAGTGAACTCTTGCAGCATGCTGTATACCTGGACTGTGAGGAAAAGTAATTCTCTGGCTGTTCAGATAAGTCACAGTCTTTTCTGAGTGCTCCAGCAAGCTCTAAGAAGAAGGTGTAACAACTTCTCATCTACACTGTGTTGGAAAAGGCTTGCTCACTCTGCCATGTGTCCAGCCTTTTTCTAGTTAGCAAAGAGTTTCTAGAACGCTTCTTCAGCTCCTTTTAAGATCATGTATCTTATTTTTAGATTGACAGCAAACTGTGCCTGGCAGTGACATCTGCAAGCTATTCTTTCTGGGACTGAATGCTGGCTTTTGTGTTAGATGTGTGATGCATAAACACACCAGTTCTGCTCTTTGAGTAGAAGGAGGGCACAGTTTGCTTCAGAGGGTTTATTTTATCCTTGTCCTAGTCTAACATCATTGCCTCCATATGAACTGGGTGACTCTGTTAGTTCAGGTAGACAATGGTTCTGAGTTCAATGGCTCTGAGTTCTGGTTCAATGGAGCCTTTTGGTACAAACATGTCCCAAATAATACAAATAAGAAAGGAATGATAATGGTTCATGTTATTTACAGAACAGATCAGGAGGAAAAAACCCATTACTTTAGTAAACAAATAGTTTTCTGAATGTCTATAAGCATATAGTTTTATAGAAGATGTAAAGATATATCACCAAATCCCTGTCTTTTGATGTTTTTCAAGACTCTTATTTCAAAAGTTTTGATTGGGGTCCTTAGGAGGACAGAGTTCTGCTATCAAAATATTCTGCTTGATTAGTAGTTCATTTTCTCATTTTGGGCAAATCTTTGCTAATCAATCAATGAATCAATCAAACAAACAAACAAACAAAAAAACCCATCAAAATGTAATTTCATCACCCTTTGCTTCTTCTTGGAAATACAGCAATGCAGTTACCCTCCTTTTTGTGAACAGCAACTGCGATTTTTATCCAACAGATTTAGGTCTTGAATAACGAAATACTGTATTATTTGCTTTCATAATGCTGGTGAACCATGTCAATTTTTCATTTATATGAGGAATGACCTACGCTTTCTTATTCTTTCCTCTCTCTCAGAATTTGACACAGAATTTCAATGTCACAGGTAGAAAACAACATTACATCTATGCAAAAATAATTTACTTCATCATATATCATCCTTAGCAGCATCACACTTTCACCTTTTTCAAAATTAGAAGATGAATTAATAAATTGGTGTTTGCTCCAATCATAATGGAAAAATGTGACTACTTAAACAGGCTCATGCCCTCCCTGTAATTGAAATTTGCAAATATTAATGAGATTATACCAGTGTTCTGTCAATAAATATTATCAACTGACTTCGTTTGTGTGGAGGTCTTGGGATTTCTGCAAAATGATTTTGCATTGTCACTCTAAAGGTTTCATATTAAACCTAACAGATCATGACTACCTTTTTTAATTAACTCAAGTCCTCTCGAACTTTATATAACATGTCAAGGGGTATAAAGTACACAGCTCTTGCACATGTGAGCAGACAGGAGGAATGCACCCTGATGTGACTGCTGCTTACGAAGAGTTACAACTCTTTGGAGCGGCACAGTTGCATCCCTAGCTGAAAGTAACCAAGTGACAAATAACCTAGATCTGTCCCAGGTGTAACTCGTTCCTGAATGAATATATATATATATATATATATATATATCCTGGCCAAAAAACACCCTGCACTGTCTCTCGGAGACACAGCTCCAAGCTCCTACCTCATTCTTAGGTGGCAGCTTTGTGACAAAAAGTAGTTAGCTCCTTAGTTATTCATAGGGAAAAGCTGCTGGAAGAAGCTGAATCCTTTTGCACAGCACCTGGCACAGCCAAAGCTGAAGGCATGTATGTTCACAGAGAGTGGGAACACTGCCTGTGACAGCACCTTGGTGTCACCTGCCATACAAATATCACCACTGGGAAAGTTCTAACCACCTGAAGTATGTTTAATAACCCTGAGGAGTCAAAATATGGTTTTCAAGGGGTTATAATTTCTGAAAATGTCCCTGAACAAAAATTTCCAGGATCAAGCTACCTGGAAAGGTCAAGGAAAATAGTTTCTCTTTTTATCTCTGAGGAAAACTGAACAATCATGCAAATCATTAAAAAGCAAAATACTTGAATATTTTTAATGCCGATGAAAACTGAAATTCCAGAGCTGAAAAGCTGAAAAAGATAAATCCAAAGTTGTCACACAGATATATTTTTTTAAATGCATTTGTTCGTTTCAGTGACATTTGACTGAGCTCCAGCTTTTCAAAAAGTGTATAGTGAAAAGATTTTTTTTTCTAAATTTATTTATAAATGTAGCTCTCTCTATATTTTTTTTTTGTAATTGGAATATCCTGAGCATTCAAAGGAATGAAAGAGATCACTTATCCTCTGTATTTGGCATGAAGGGTGTCCTAATGCACATTTCAGCTTTTCATTGTATAAGAATGCTATCCTGTGGATTGCTTACAGAAATTGGGAGAGGCTATATCTGATATAGGCAAGCAAATGACATTGTGTAGTACACAGTCAGCATATTTCAAACTAAGAAATCCTTTTTTCTCTTGTTACCTTCAAGTTTTCCTTGACAACGTGGCCAGATAACTGTACAAAAATCCTACTAAAAGTACTAGTGAGAGAAAACTTAAACTGTCATTGTGCAAAACTGTAAACTTAATAAAAGTAACTTATTGCAAGTATTGCCTCCCAATTTTCTGTGTTCTGTGTTTTGAAAAAGGTCAGAGTGAATTATCATATTTTTTTCTTCTGACCTTAAAATCTATGTCAGCACATTTTATTTTTTTATTGGAACCTGGCACAGCATATCTCTGGTGATTTTCTGAATGTTCCATCTTTTATTTTTAAAGAAAAGCAGAAAATCAAGGTAGAGGTGAGGGCAAAGTGGAGGGGAGAAGCATAAATCTCTAGCTGTGACCATGACAAAACTTTAAAAAAACCCTCAAAGAGTTAAGATTTTGCCTTTTATTTTTTCTTTTCTTTTCCTTTTTTTTTTTTTTTTTTTTTAAAGAGAAAGTGACTGGCACTTGAATTTTACTATTTGATATAGTCTAATTTTAGATGTGAATAGTCATATTACAAAGCTCTTTGTATCTACACTGGGCCTGAGTTTGCCTTTGTGCTGTGCAAGAATTCTCAGTCCATTTCTTACTGCCTGAACCCTGCCACAAAACTAAGCCACCCATTTTTTTTCCCAGTTAATTAAGAAAAAACTTCTGTAGAAGACTTTTTGAGGAAATATGACAGGAAGATAATTTAAATAGGGAGAGATTCCAAAAAGAATCAGTATCGCATCATTCAAATACTTTTCCTAGTGATAGAAATTCATAAAATCATGGCAAGACTTTCAGTACCATCTCTGAATTTATTTCACAGGGAGGATATTTCCCTAATATAATAATGTAATTTTCCAAGACTATATCTATGACTCTATAGTATATGAACTAAGAAACTAATACTAGAAAAATAATTTTTGTTGCATTCATTTCAGAGAAAAAAGTATATTAATAAATATTATAATTAATTAATAAAAATATATTAAAAAGTTATTGCAGAAACCATTACATTTGATTCATCGGCTGTATTCCAGAACCTCCTGTTTTTTTTATGAATTTTATATTTTAGTTTAATTATTCTAAAGATTACCAAATCTTATTACAATGTTCAGTGTAGGATATGAACAGGGTGAAATGAGAAGCTCCCCAAACTGTATGTGCACAGGGTGCTTTTCACTGTGAACTTATAAAAATACATGTTGAACTATTGCTACTTTAATACTTAATATTAGATATATATATGTATATTTATTTATTTCTCTTTAGGCATTTCAAGTGTATAAATTAGAATAAATTTTTTTACAGTTTTTTATCAATAGAACTCATTCTTTTTTACATTTCTGTAAATTTCTCATTTGAGCAAATCAGGCTTTCTTATAGCTCATTTATTGAATTTACCTTCCTTTTATATATCTGAGCATTTTCATTTTTCAAAATATGGTGTTTACAATCATTTATAAAGAGACAAAGGATACCTAATGGGACCGAAAATGTTCAAATAATCAGTAAAAAAGGACACTACTCTACAAGTAGGACCAAGATGTCTGCACTAGAAATGGCCAAAATCTCCTGTAATTTTTTAATATGATTGAAACCACAGGCTTCTGTCTGATAAGACAGACACTATTTCATAAAACTTTCTCACCTATTAGTTCACACACCTGCCAGTTGAATATGTGACCAATAACTGAAACAAATTAATTTTATTGGAAGTTATCTATAATTTAATTAAATTATAATGATTTCCAAAATAAGGAACTTGCTTTTCAGGATATTCTTTCCCAACATGACCTTTAAAAATATTTTAAAAGAAAACAAGGGGAAACCTCCCCAAGTTTTAGTATCTCCACCATAAGGACTCTTCAGGTATTTCCTGCATCTGAAATAAAAGAACAAGCTGTTTATATTTTTTATTATAGTGGGTATTCCACAGTATTTGTTTTTTACAGCAAATGCTTGTTACAGGTGAAAAAGAGAATACTGCAAATCCTGTTCCCAGTGTGATAAGAGGAGCATGGTCCCATCGTCAGACTGTTGCTCTCACTAAACACAGAACCTCTGTCATGCTTTAGGAGAACCTTGAGATCTAAAGACTTGATCTATCATATAAACAGTTAATTGCATCTTCTGCAGCACCCATGACAGTGATTCCATATAGAACTTAAGGTGAAGTCTGGGGCAAGATGTATAAGCTACTTCGTAAGTTTTTGGGACAATCTAGACATTTGTGGTCAGGTGGGAAGACCTGTTGTGGACACCCGTATCTGTGGCATTAATGTATGCCACATTATGGTCAAAGGAAAGTGAGAAGGGCTCTGAGGATGCCAGAAAATGGGGCAGAGTCAACACAAAGGGAAAGATGACACCAACTGGCTAAGCCTAATTTACCAAGCAGAGTTTGGGTCTGGAATGAAAGAGAGACAGAGTAAAAGAAACCAGATCTGCAATCTGCTAGTGATAGCTGCATAATTTTTGCTGCTTTCTCCGGAGAACCTGTGGCATAACAGGGAGTTTTAATGTGTACCCAAAAAGTGAACCCAGCTTGAAACTGTAGTACCCCCTACACCAGTATGTAAACTAACTCTGATGATGAGCCTCTCTGACCATTGCCCCTGGTGTCTGTGATCTGAGATAGGTCCCACCTGGGGTGAAAACATGGGAAGACATCAGGCTCTCCGTGGTGACAACTCTCCTGTACTTGATCCAGTGTGTGACATGACCTGGGCTCCCAGCATGACTGCAGTGTAGGAATCCCTTTGAGATGCTCAGGTAAGACAAATTTTCAACAGCTGCCTTGGTAGCTAATTAGCCCTATCCAGGCTTTGATATTTGGTTCAGTCAGTACATGATGAAAAGACTTATTTACATATTTTCCACCTGTTGCCTGTTTTTCTATCATCCTAGGGTTTCTGAAAGTGTATTGTAATGCCAAGGTTTTCCGGAGCAATAGTGTGTTTGAACCAGTACTATTTAAAGGACTCCAATTTTATATTATTAAGACCCAAACCAGATGACTTCTAATTTTTAAGTTTTTTAACCGTATTACATTTTTATCTTACTTTTTCTTGAGTTTCCTTTCCTGGGAGGAATTCAGAGAAGTCCAGTGCAATAACAGAAGAAATAAAAGCACATCATCCTAATGGAAATGTTTTTTTTTCTTTCAATTGATATTGAATGAGATATTCTGCCTTTGTTAAAAAAAAAAGAAAAAAGAAAGGAAAAAAAAGAAAAAAGGAAATAAAAGGTCTAGGAAACTTAATATGTTTCTTATTCTTTTGGTGTCATTTATACTAGATTGTTAATCTGATTGTAACATCAGAAAGAGGTCATGATATCCAAGAGCCCAGTTGCATCCTTCCTTGCTTTGCAGACTTCTGTACTTAAATTTCCTTTGCATATTTATAATCCTTCCGCAATTGTACACAAGTAACTGATATTTCTGCTTAATCTTGGCAGTAGATAAATTTGCATAGTGAGTTGGTACTTGAATTTATGAAGGAAAAAATAAGAAGCAGGAAAGGGCAGGAAATTGCTTTTGTGATATGTTAAAACACTGAAATGATGCAAAACCAAACCATCCCCACGATGTGGAGCTTTCTTACAGTCAGCTACACACTGTGTCACTTGACATGTCAGTGGGCTGGAATTTATCACAAAAGTGTAACCTGCCATGCATTAACAAATAAAAATGCATAAAATATACTTTCTTTCCTATTCTGATTTTATTCACCCTCTGTAATAATGCTGGACTTCATTGTTTCATGTAGTGGATCTGCATACAGGGCTGATGGTTATGTCACTGGGAAGGAACTAAATCCCTGCTTGTCCCTCCAGATGAATGCTGGATCTCTTCACTACTTTGCATGTTGCATCACAGTATATAATGTCATATGCCACTGCCTCTATGACTGACTGCAGCCTGCAAAGTGACTGTCTCCATTATGTTGTTGATGTGCTCACCCTTTCTGGCATGGACAATGTGCACTAGCTGCATTTAAGGTAGGGAAGCTGGGAATTTTTTCAGCTCAGAAGCTAGTGAAGGATCTCACTGGGCCAAATATTGAGGGCAGACATAACTGCAGGGCAGCACTGGTCACCCAACCCTACAGCATGGAATAACTTATCTCCCCAACTACCAGAAGCACACCTTCAGATGGTGCCAGCAGAAACTCGCCTGCTGTGTGTCTGTAGCAGGCCAGAGCAGCCCATTTCCATGGAGTTGTTAACATCTTCTGTGTGGGAATGGCTGTGTCTGCTTGTCTGCCCTAGGAAATCCCAAACACCTCTTTTCTCTTTAGCTGTTAAGTCTTTCCCACCTGTAAGATGATGGTGTGATGAGAAATGTGTGGTTTCAAACTACAGAGCCTGGAAGCAGGTTTATCCTGCACACATCCAGGTGCTCCTTCTTCCACTTGTGTCTGAACGGCAGAGTGGGTGCACCGGGGGGACAGGGGATGTTCCTGTAGATGTGCACAGAGGGGAAAGGAAAGAGTGCTAATTAGCCAGAGAATCCCTAGGATGGTCCAAGTTTATGTTTGAGTTCGTTAGCCAGGAGTGGCTAATTTCTCATTAACTGGTTTTCAATTTTATTATATTGTAGTAGAACATAGTTCCCCAGTAAACCCATTAGATGACCTTAAATACTTAAATATATATTTCTAATTTTTCTAGTTTCTAATTTCATTTGTCTATAGATCCTCTTAGAAACAGGCAGAAGGGTTTTTTAGACATTAAGTATTAATTTTTTAATTCACATATAACTTTCCATAATCATGTAAATGTAAGTTCTAATTAACAGTGTAGAAATCAAATTATTCTGTTAATCCATGACATACCATTAAATTTGATATTTTAACCATGATGAACTATAATTAGATGAAATATAATTAGATCAAAATAATGTCCTGAACATTTGGCATAAAAAGAAAAATATATGGCTGTGTACATATGCACCATTATGATAAATTTATTACAAAAAATCAAAAGCTAGTTTATTCTAAGTTGGTTTAGTGGTCTTGTTCAGAACATGGCAGGAGTAATTTAAAAGAGTTCTCAGTTTTATCTACATTATACATAATGAAACTGTCAAATTGAATCATTAGTATACTAATTTTGGCTCTCTTAATAATCCTTTTTGTATTGTATACTCTTACACAATCTTACAATGATGGGGAATGTATATAATTGTTGGGTGCACTAACAGCTTGTCTATATAAAAGGAGAACAATTTTAAAAATAACCGCTGCTTTCAGATGTGCAGTTTGAGAAACCTTCTTTAGTCATCGAAAACAAGAAGAAATTAAAATCAAGGATCATGATGTCAAACCAGTAACTTGCCTTTTTTACAAAGCTGTAAAGTAAGTAAGCAGCCATATAAAAAATGGCAAATTCTTAAAGTTACTAGGAAGGTTTTGAAGCCAAGAGCTCAAATGTTAGGAAACTTCACAAACAGAGCACTATGTTTTCAGCCCTCTTATAAGGGTGCACTATGATTCAGACTTCAATAACATGAGTGTGGGGTAGTTTTTCTGAAGGAATCTTGACTCATCTGGTATGATTAGAATGGGCTCTCTAGTGAGCAGTGCTTCAATTATTTATTTTTTTTCTTTTTATTGTTTACCAAGTGAGCCTGTGCCTTTTTCACTTCATGCTGTTATGGTCTTATTTTGAAGATAGAAATCCTGACTTCCTCATTGTTTTTTTCAGTGTTATTATTGAGATTTGCAAAAGTCACTAATGTAATTATTAATTTTCATATAGCCTGAAGAGTAAACAGGTTGTCATTAGTACATTTTTGCAGTTCAGAACTGAAGTTCAACTAAATAGTAGGACATGAACTCATTTTTGCTGCTCAGCTTGAAATTCTACTATACAGGTATGAAGACCTCAAAGGGAGAATGAAAGAACCACATAGAGAAGATGCTTGATTTCTTTCATATATTTAAAAAAAAAATTCCTGAAGAAACATATCAGCTGTTCAAATGTTCATTTCTAGAATATGACTCATTCAAGCAAATTTCTCACTTTTAAAACCAGAACCAAAGAACTGACTTTCTTAAACAAATAAAATAAATACCCCAAATGAAAAAAATATTGAGAGCTGCACTTTATGAAATATGGAGTTCTGGGATGTGGGGAGTTTGTGAATGTGTGTATGTTAGGAGAGTGCAATGGTACCACTCCAATCCGTGAGGAAGCAGAACACCCAGAAAACACATGAAAGCAGATGGGACCATGGTTGGGTGATCTCCTAACACTATTAGAGTGGTGGTCTAACATTCTTAATATAGATTGGATAATTTATTTGGGGTTTTTTGTTGTTTTTAATTTTTTAATACATTTCTCTATGTCCATAAAAATATTAACAAATAACAGATGTAGAGGTCTATCTAAGATCTATATTGAAGATCTGTTATCCCTTCAAAATCCTTGGAATTAAAATAACAGGCTTTTTTTCTCTGCATTTAAATGGTGTATTTTATCAATAAGCTGTGTGTATGTAATGCATGTTTGCAGTCATAATTTTAATAATTTTAATAATTATGATTCTCTTGTTTCCACATATCTCATATTAGCAATAGCTACTGTATAGGGCTTTTCTCCTACCAGAAGTTCTTTGTTTGAAAAGAGCCTTTTGTTTTATTAATTACAATATCAAATTCCAATTATTCCTCAATTTGGATACAATTAAAGAATTTCTTAAAATTGCAATATCTTGGGGTGCAATTGTTTCTAGTAGTTCATCTTTGTGGTTTGGTTTGGTGTGGTTTCCCACCACCACCCCCAAAAAGGAACTAATGAAAGTAAGCCCCAGTATGGCAGTTTGGTTTGTATTCATGTGGACATTCTTTTACATGATCCTCATCTTCTAGTGTCATAGGGAAAATATGCTTTGCTACTTTTTACAAGCGCAAGGATGTTAAACTCTGGTGTCTTGGCTATGTTCCAGTTTGACTAATTAATATTCTGCATAGTCTCTCTAAAATTTCAAATTAAAAGATTGGTTTTTAATTTAGACTAGTAGCAAATAGAGTATCATATATATATTGCCCTGCAGAAAAGGCTGCATTTCTTACTGAAATTTAGTATCACAAAGTGTCATCAACTCTGAAGAAAAATAATTGTGGAAATGTTAGTATGTTACAAGAAACTAAGTTTGTCTATTCAGAGCAGTGCTTACCTGTTGCAGGATATCAGATCTTTGACTGTAAATTGTAATTGCATGTAGAAAAACAAGTTTTAGATGAGTCATGTGTGGTACATAAGGTACAGTAACGTGACAATGTTAGCACATAAAGATGAACCAATATGGATTTGAAGATTCCTGTGACCTTACTGACCCCTAGGAGGACAGAAGTAATCAGAGTCCTTGGGAACAGATGTGCCCAGGGTTGTTAAGTGGTGCTCTTGACTTGGGGGGAGATGGGGTGATGAACACACTTGCCTTCCTATTGAATGTCACAGCTGGCCTAGGCAGATCAGAGCATCTGGTGCTCCCCTTGAAACGCTGCTCTACAGTCCCCTTACCACAAGCTCTGTGTTCTGCTTGATTCCCACACCTGTCACTTGCATAATAGAACTGAGAATGACCCCAGTGCAATACAGAAACTAAATTATGCAATCTGTAGCAGCAAATTTACAGTTTCAAAATCCAACCATATAATTGTATAAATAGAGATGGAACTAAAAATACAGTAATGCAGCTGTGTTTCATCTTGTGTTTTAGGAGACAACAAAGGATGAGTATGCCCTTAATGAACCAGCTCTCTCTTTTCCCACTCTCTTTTATCTTTCAACTATAAGCACTCAGTAATCCCACTGTAAAAGATGTTGAAGATCAATGTTTTTTTGATTATGTTCAAAGTTGTTGAGTCTTTTCCACTGGTATGTGTAGGATGAAGGAAATAGTGGAAGGACTCAAGGATCTTTATCCAAAGAAGTCTTGTGATGTGATTTTGGGAGGTGTTTCTGATACACATCAGGATTGTAAAATGCTAACCAGGCCAACCTGAGGACATACCATGTGTTTCTGAATTACATAGTAATCCACATCAAGATAACTACGATCAAATTGAAGTCAGATCCTGAGGAGTACCGGCTTCTGAATCCAGGATTGGCTTTGGCTGGGAGATTTCAGACGATTCCTTTAGGACATCTGGTTCCTCCACCTTACTGTGTTCCATGTTTCAGAGATTACTGTAGCTTTCCTTGTCATACTTGAGCCAGAATGATCAATCATCCCAGATACATTTAAAAAATATTCCTGGCAACTTGGGCTGCTAAACCCCTGGCACCTGAATTTTCACAGCTTTTGATACACTCATTTTATCTTAGCTGGTCTCCAAATGGCAAGGGCTGGTCTTAAATCAAAATCATATAATCCTAGGGAAACTGAGTGCCTCACCTGCTTTAGCACAACTACATAGCTTGGTTCTTGTCTGTCACCTCCCTTTCAAAGAACACTGAGAAGACACTGATTTGAGGAGTAAATCTCACTGGGAGAAAGAATTTGAAAACAACCTTGTAAGAAAAAAGGATAAGGTAAGAAAGACAGAAGGCCATTATATGTCTGCTCAGCACAGCTTGCCATGAGCTAATTGCTTCTCTATTTGAAGAATAAAATAAATCAGAAAATAAAAATACTTGGGTAAAATAGTACTTGTCTGGTCTTTTGAGCAGGTGTAAAAATCTGATGGTAGAGGAAAAGCAGAGGTCCTGATGCCACATTATACTGTAAGTAGACTCCTGTCCAAGCCTTCAGCAAGGCAGGATTATCAGCAGGATCAGTGAGGCCTCAAGGAGGCTCTCAAGGAGACCACTGCTCCTACACATTATCTGCCCAAACCCCAATGACTCTTGTCAGAAAGTTTTAATAGTGTCATGATTCTTGATGATACTGTGCCTTTTTTAATATCGGGGTTTTGAGATACCCAGGTGCATTACCCTATAGTTATTACCCATTGGTCACAGCTGCTGTCTGGAAGTCATCAAAGCAATTTTTAGGCTTGGAAAAGAAAAAAAAAAAAGTATTTACTACAGCATGTTGTCGTTTGGAAGGGTCATTTATTGAATGCAAGTGTCACAGAACTTTATCTTTCTCTGCACTCCCTCTGTCAGGACAGCAAGAGAGAGAACAATATATTCTTCTTGTGTAGACATAAGTACCCTGTGTTATCAAGTCCTCATGTTATTACTGAGCCTCTTGAAAACTCCAGCCTCTTGGCACAGGGAAGAGTCTGGTGTGGATGTGTGCTGGAGCCCTGCTGCAGAACGTGGAGCACAGGGAAGCTGGGATAGCGCCAGCGTGGTGGCTGCATGGGAGCCCGTCTTTTGGGTCACAGAGTCTGTGTAACTGACACCAGAAATAATTTATCAGAGCAGGGCTCTGCCACTGGAATCAGACTGTGCCAGAGTCTCTGGTGGGTCTGGAGACAGATGCACAATTTAAGGATGCCTGTCACAAGGTATAAGGTTCAAAAGGACTGCTTCCAGTGCTCTGACACAACCCACTCCTCTCCTTTTTGTTTGGGAGTATAATTATCTGGGTCATATGTTACCAGCATGTAGAGGAAACGTGCTGTGATGGTTAGATTTTTTTCTGTTATATACCAAGTATCTCACCCTATTTAGAATTTTGACCATTTTTCCTTTCATTTTTAATTCTTTTCTCTTGATCTAGAGGCTAAGGTAGGTGAATGGTAGTGCTCTGAGTCAAGTTATTTTTTCCAGGCTAGAACTGAAAAGGACAGACAGTCAATATTTTTTATGTGGCATAACTATTAGTTTATAACTATAATACCAGTTCATTTCAAATTGCCTTTTTAAAGTTTACAGTAACAGAAATGTTTGTAAATAAACATCTACAAAGGGTGTCACTCTCTAAAAGTTTTATGGGCTAATTTAATTCCTGTGACATCCCTTACCATTGCCCAGTTTCTAAAATACATGTAGACATGTTCGTTACAAAAAAACAGGTACACTCATTGTCAATGAAGCAAATGATCTTAAAGTAGAGAAAAAACAGATTTTCAAACCATAAGTTCCTACATAAAAGCATTTTTTATCATAGTGAAAGTATTATGGGCTAATGTCTTATGAAAATGTAGTAAAAAATCAATAAAATGTGTCTACAGTTTTGAAAGTTTCATAAAGTAATTCACATTCTTTTTTATATGATGCTAACGCTAAGAATTTTGAAAGTTACTTTAATGATAGCTGTGATCATCAAATTCCATTATGTATTCAGGAACATTAGTGGAATTTTGTGTATTTTTCTGAATAACTGAAAGCTGGAAGAGACATTTATGCAGTCCACAAATGCATTATGAAAGTACTTAATCTGAGGCAAACACAATTGTATATGCTTTTATTATGTACTCATTTTGATTTAGGTATAACAGAGTATCTTACAGAGAATTTTAAGATATTAGACAAAATTTAATGAATCACCTTAGTTCATCCTAATTTTAAGTAGTGGTGGGTTTTTTTATAAGAAGTATTGAAGTTTTTAAAAAAAAATTACTGGATTTTTTTAATAAGAAAACTTTTTCCAGTGAATGCAGGAACTGTCATGAGGTGGTACATTAAGCTACAGCTTCTTTTAGCAAATAGCTGGTTTCTGAATGGCAATTTATTTTTTCCCTCTGAGTTTGCTTAATGATGTTATTCATAGAGTGATAATTTGTCTCAGTGTGGGGCTGCCTGCTCCAGGGGAACTCAGCAGGGTCTGGGAACTGCTGCCTCTCTCAGGTCACTCCACTGTGAGGCAGCAGCTTGTATGCCTATGGAAACTCAGGGACATCCAAACCCTCCCCAAAGGAATATCACCCCTCCATTCCTCTTTTGTTGCTTGTTTGTTTGTTTTTTATTTAATACAAGGTAGCATCTCAAAACAGCACAAAATACGAAAAAAACTTATATACTTGAATGTCTCCAGTCAAATATGGATTTTATGAGTGGAGAAAGTGTTTTCTGGCTTTTATGAATGCATTAAGTAGTTTTTATGACACTTCAATGTAAATCTGTCAACAGATAACTAAAATATTAAGGAAGACGACATTTTTGTGACCAAGGTGTGTAGAGGCCCAGAAGGCTGGTGCATCACAAGGTGCCAGTCCAAAAGTCAAAAGGGATTATGTTCATGATTGAACTAAGGAAGTCTGAATTTTGTCCACAAAATAAAACAAATTAATAAATACAAAGCTTGCAATATCTTTTGACATGTCTCTCCGGTGTCTGCTTTGTGTACCTGGAGGCAGTGACCACATGTTTGTGACAACTTCTTGATGCTGACACAAATATTACTTGAAGTGTTACAGCCTAACACATGCCTTCACATCTACAATTTCACTTCATTTCTCTGATTTTTAACCCTTGGAGCTTTAATTTTAGTGGCCATTTAAAAAAAAAAAAAGCTAACTATGTTTTCACTGTTTTATCATTCCTAGTTATAAGGAGATTAATAAGGGCTAAGATTTTTCTCTGACACTATAGAATAATTTGTATGTGGCTCAGTGGTTCTTCAGTGGATATTGTAATATGATTGTTGATCTTTTTCAAATGACTTTGAAGAGCTCACAAACATAACACTTCGTTAGGAAGATGTCCTGTTTTTGCCTGGGATAGAGTTAATTTTCTTCTTAGTAGCTGGTAAAGTGCTGAGTTTTGGATTAAGTGTGAGAGTAATGTTGATAAAACACTGATGCTTTGATTGTTCAGTACTGTTTATCCTAAGTCAAGTACTTTTCCCATGCTCTCTCAGTGAGAGAGGTACTCAAGTAGCCAGAAGGGAGCATGGACAGGACAACTGAGTTGAACAGGCCAAAGGGATATTTCACACCATAGAACATCCTGATCAGTGTATAAACTAGAGGGAGTTGGCCAGGAGCCACTGATCCCTGCTCTGGGATGGGTTGAGCTGTATACAGTGAGTGAGAAATTACTGGTATTAATATTATTAATATATTTTACTTCTTTTCAGTTATTAAACTGTTTTTGCCTCAACCTACAAGTTTTATCTTTTATTTTCTGACTCCTCTCCATTTTACCTTGTGGCAGGGTATGAGTCACTGTGGTACTTAGCTGATGGCTGGGGTTTAACCATGACAGAGGAACTGCAATGAGGTGTGAAATGCAAAACTGAACAGCCTAGCTGGGAGAAGCAAAATTGTCTCTCAATGTCTTCTGCCTTGCATGGCCCTTTGAAATTTACCATCTCTGTGTGTATCCTCCTTCTTTTACTCTTGTCATCTTTAACTAAATACCTCTGTTTACCTACAACAACAACAACAAATCTTCAACAACAAAATATTGGTACATAGAAGTGCACAGCTGTCTTAACAGTAGGCTTTCATTTATTTCTTTATATTACACTTCAGTGTCATTGTTCCTTTGGATTTCCTAGAGGACAGACATCCAATTTAGGTGGAAATGGCCTAGACATCCATAGATATAGAGGCAGGGGAACTGGATCATGGACAGTTTTTTGAAAGGAAGGATTTAAGAGACATCCTGGACCTATGAGTTTTCTTTCAGTTGCTCCACTAAGATGAATGGGGGACGTATAGGTTCAGTGACTTTGAAAATGAGGTTATACAATCTCTGCAGGGGTCCTTGCTTTTGTTCGTGCTCTCATCTCCAGTGCCAAGCAGAAGCCACATGTGTCAAAGAGATTACAGTTTCCTCCTAATGCTTTGTGTCTTCCACCCTTTCTTATCTTGAAATCTGGTGTTCACCCATTGCCTTGGACTGGATTCTTCAGGCACCACATTGATTACACAGTTACATTTAGACAGAAACAAAATCTTTTGGGGGAGAAGAGTGACAGGGAAGTGAACTATATATAGCTTGTTCTGTTCAGCACAGAGGTTGTCTATAGTGTTATCCAATGCAGCGCAATTTTTGGTAGAATCTCAGAAAGCTGTTTTTCCTTATCTTCCTATGTAAGAAACAAAATGCCAAATTACTTTATTTCTAGCATAGAATTGTCAGGAAAGGCATTTTTTCGTCCCATTTATTGGTTTAGTCAAAGGCATTTCTGCAATAATTAATAATTTAGACTCATTTTTACTTGGTACTTACAACCAATTGTTAATTTCTCTTTATCACAATAATTACTCAAAATAATGAAAATAATGAATCTTCAACTCATTATAGATCAAGGACACATGGACAAATGGATGCATTTGTTACATCTGGAAAATGAAATTCTTATAGAAATTATTTCAATGCAGTTGTATAAAATGAAATTTAACAGTGGTAGCCGATAAAGAAACTTTAATAATTAAAAAAAAAACATGTGAAGACTTAAAATCTGGAATTATCTTTTTTTCTGGTACTACTGTAGACCAGTTTAGGGAATATGAAGTGAGTTGGTCTCCATTTTCTTCCTTAACAGAATTATTTACTTAAGTTCCAGTCAATTACATCTATGTAATGTCATTGCAGGCTTTAAAAGACAGTGGGGTGGCCTGGAATTATCTTGGGGTTTAATTTTGCCTTTGGAATCTTTATTACCAGTGATGATGTGTGAAAAAGAAAGAGCACAGCTTGGCTTTCAGAAGCCGGGTAAGTTTGTTTGGCTGATGGTTTGGTTAGGAAAAATAACATGTAAAGCCTCTGTAAACTGGTCATAGACCATGTGAAAACCCCTAGAAAGCAATAAAATATATTTAATACATTTTAGAATCTAACCCCACTTTAACTTGTAGATACTGCAGAGTTTGTGCTGTGAAGTGATTCTAAAATATTTATTTCCATGCCTTAAGCTAAAAAAGTTTATGGCTACAAAGAGCAAGATCAAATTAAACAAAGCAACAGGTTCCAAGTATTCAACTGTTCCTTAGGAACTCAGCAGTAACATCTTTTTCAAGAACTGGATCCACAATGAATAATTGGTGATGGGCTTTTTTCTAACAAAAGATGAATTAATTTCCTAAGAAAATTAGAATTCCTTAAAATAAAGCTGAAGATTTACTCTACTGAGGTTGGATCAGTGTATTTTATGTGCACTTAAATAAATTCCTTAATCAATGGGAGGACACTGTAGTTGATAATGATGATAGGTGTGATATAATTAGACCCTCATAAATCCTCTAAAAAGTAACAAAAAGAAGTTGGTCTACTGTCCTGAAAACAAAATGCCAAACAGCTCTCCTTGCCACCAGTCTTTGAAGAAAGATGTTAACTGCACAGTGTCATTATGATTTGTCAAGATAAATATGCTAAAGCTGAATTATCCTCTTGATATTGCTCTAAAGATTTAACAGTAGGTGTGTCCTATGGAAACCCTGAGCCACAGCAGAAAAATAAGTGTCCTCTTCAAACTCTGCTGGTTTGTAAAGCATTTGCACTTGTGTCTTCTTCATATTTTGTCCCTAACTGATGTTAGTTCTGTTAATGAACTGATTGATTTCTACTTTCTATTCAGAAACACATCAGATTTTGTTTGTTTGTCCCTATAGACATTGATCCCACTTTGCTTCTCATTGCTTCCCATCCTGACCCAATTTTTCAGCATTTGATGTGATTCCCTGTACATTACATTCCTCTTTTTCTTCCCCAAGCTTTCTTTCCCTATACTAATACTCCCAATGTCCCTGCTATCCTCCTACCAGGATCTGTCATACCTGTTCTCATGTACCTAGAGCTTTGGGTCCCCATGGCCAGCCTGAAGACTGTTTTCCTTATTTCCATGGAAGCTGCAATCTCTAAAAATGCCTGAAAGTTACCTTCTCCCCTGTGGCTCTTGACCTTCTAGTCCCTCTTTCCTTTTCTTTTAAAATGTATTTTTGCCTCTGAGAGATGTATCATTTAGAGCATCAGCCAACAAAAACTCTACTGGGAAGATGGCTAGAGCCAAGGTGGGAGTTTTGCTGCAAGGTATTGATTTGTTATCAGTTCTATTCTTTGAGCTTCAGATAATTGGAAAGGTACTTCTAGCTGCTTAGGTAAATAGACGGCAAAGATTAAGTTTTTTATGATTTTTATTTTTTTCTTCTGAGAAATCAATACATTTTTACACATGGATTCTGGAATTTGAAACAGGGATCACATGGGATATGCAAAAGTACATGGACAAAGAAATGCATTAAGTTCAACCAGATTTCTTATAAACATACTTAGTCAGTAAACAAAAGTAAATATTCCTGTTTGCCTTCCTCCATTCATGAGTAAGCAAGTGAGTAAAGAAATAGGATGTCATTTTACTTAGTTCTTATAGGTAATTATGGTTATTCACTGAGGCTTAGTTCTTATCAATGGATTTATGAAGGTTGTTCAGACTATTGCCTCACTTTCCACAACCAGATCTCTCTTTCCATTTTTTGTTGTCTTTTATCTTGTCATGGATATATATTGCAAGATTTAAATTGATTTAACATAATTCTCAACATCTACAGTATTTTAGTTAGATGGTTTTTAGAGTTGAAGAAAGAGGCATTTTTAGGGTATGCTTCATTTGACCCTTTTCAGATATCTAGTTCAGGAATGGATGAGGCATACCAAAGAAGTACCTCCACTACAAAGAAAACCTAGATTAAATGTGAAACTCTCATTATTGTCTTTGCACTTACTTAAATTAGGAATTTCAATTTAGTGATTAGAATTGAATAATGAAATCCACTTCTGCGTGGAGGTGATATACAGGTGATCTCTATCATCTAAGCCTTTAAGCATATCTAGTCCAACACCCCTACCACTGTAGGGACATCTTTCTCTAGATTAGATTGCTCAAATCTTCATCCAATCTAACTTGAGCACTTTCAGGGATGGGACATCCAAAGTTTCTCTGAACAACTTGTTTCAGTGTCCCATCACCCTCATGTTCTTCCTTACAGTAAATCTAAATCTACAATTTCAATTTAAAATCATTGTGTGCTGTCACGACAGGCCTTAATGAAAAGCTTTTCTCTTTTTTTCTTATTTGCCATCTTTAAATATTGAAAGGCCATAATAAGGTCTCCCTGGAGCTTTCTCTTTTCCAGGCTGAACCCCAGCTCTCTCGCTTTTGTCTTCCTAGGAGAGGTGCTCCAGCCCTCCAATCATCTTCATGGCCCTCCTCTGGACTCACTGCAGCAGGTCCCTTCTATGTGGGAGCTCCATAGCTGGACACAGCACTCCAGATGGGGTTTCACCAGAGCAAATTAGAGGGGGAGAACCACCTCCCTCAGCCTGCTGGTCACGCTTCATATGCAGCCCAGGAAACAGTTAGCTTTCTTGTACAATGTTGAACATTATTCTTTGTGTCTTTTCCCACAAATGAGCTCTATTTTCAGTGATAGCACATTATTGTCTAGGGAGAAAATGTTAGAAAAAGAATGAAGGATGAAGCAGAAGGAGAGTAGTAAAAATCATCTAAAATCAAAAATATTATTTATAATGATACCTCGCAAAGAAAATCTAATACAATAAATCCAAAATAATTTCCACTGTGTCTTAATAACACAAGCAGAACTTTTTTTTAAAAAATGGTCTATGACAGTTTCTTCACTTAGACCTTAAAAAATGTTTGCCCTTAAAACAATTTGCTGACATAGCTGGGCTAGGAAGTGAGATGTTTTTACCATGCTGAATGACATAAGTATGATAGCAACTTCCTGGATGTAGAAATGTTTCTTAAAGAGCAAAAATAGCCAATTTGCAAGTACAGCTAATTCTATTCCTGGAATGAAACTCCTTTTGCTGTTGCTCTATCTCCATGGTCAGGATTTACCAATATAAAGAAATGTTAGGATCTGTTTATTAAGAGATGCCTCTGACTGAATTAAGGTGCAAAGGAGAATATATGCCAAAATCAATAGTACAGGTTTTATTTGACAGTAAATGTGAGGTAGAGAGATCAAAATAGGAAGGGGGTGTGGAGGGAAGAGAGAGAGATTAAGCAAAGATGTCACCACCACATGGATTCCAATGGTGTCCCATTGGTCCCCTTCTTCTGATCTTCCTGGTGGGGATCCTGGGTCCTTCTTCTGGAGGTATCACTGTATACAGTTCAAGCCCCAGGTATCCAAGGGGTGGTTGCAGGAGTTCCCACAATTTGGGCTGGCATGGGTATAAACAGTAATTTCCTTTCTCACAGTTTCCCACAGAAGGAATTTTTGCCCAGATGCTAACCAAACCTTTACCTCCATTAGGCCTGGAATTAGCTCCCTACTACTGTGCCATCTGCACTTGTCTAAAGTTCTGTTGTGGTTGCTTATCTTGTGAGGAGAGTGTTTGAGACACGTAACTTTGTTCTTTAGGTACTCACAACACACTATAATGCTTTTCCATCAAACCCTTGTAAGTCTAGTGAATACCTTCTGCTTTTCAGAACCATCAATCCTTAAATTCTTGATTTTGATAATCTTATGAATCAGCTACAATGAAAAAGCTTTTTCTTAATTGCCCACATAAAAATATCTCCATGTCATATTTGGAACGAGTTCATTTGACCTTTTGTTGAGGACCTTTTCTGCTATACAGCCAATTTATATCGGTCTCTTGAGTGGTCACTTATCAGACATGTATACTCATTCAATAAAGATATGCTGTCTAGTTGAATGTGTGCCAAAATGTTATGACTTCCTGTCTTCATTTCTGCCAAACAGCATGAATATTACTTAGTAATCTTTGGCATATTGTGTTTTGTCACTATGTACGACCTGAATGTATCCAGACATATGTTATACAGATCCTTTATCTCTTCCTTTTCAGTGGGTGGGAGAAAGTCAATTACTTATGAAGACACTGCTATGTTTAATTCTTGAGGGTATTTAGTTTGAGAAGATAGAAGAATTTGCATATTCAAGACATTCTTTTTGTGCTATCCAGGCAATACCTGGTTCAGTAATCTTTTGAAAAGTTCACAGAAATTGTTCCTAGCATTGAGAGAGGATGGTGTGTGCTGCTTTGTGCACTGGAAAAGAGTAGGTCAGCATCCTTCACAGCAGTACCTTTCCCACATAATTTGGAATACATCAGCTTTTGCTGGAGTCAGAACACAGCTGGGCTTTTAAACAATATGGTCTTGTCATCTTAGGGAAAGCAAACTAGTATAAGCAAAGACAGTTTTGAATGATCCAAGTCTACAGATCTAAATCCAATTTGTAAATTATCTCATTTTAATAACTTAAAATTGTGTTCGGTCTTTTTCATTGTCATTCTTCAGTTTAAACAGACAATATGAAACTGCAAGAAAAACACACAGAACCATTTTTAATAAGAACATTCATATGAGGCACTATACTTATATGACTTATAAATAAAAGCATCTGTGTCCAGACAAGCCACTTCAGACAAGGAATATTTTATAGTTTACCAAGACATCCCTCCTCTTCTGAGCTCCACTGCTGTGTTTTGGGGGGATCCTTATTTATACCCTGTGTCAGCATAACGCCCATTGGAGATGTGGTTACACCAGAGTTTCCTGTGCATTAAGTTGTCCCAATGACTACCTTTACTCCATCAAACCAACAAATATCTCTGCCAGTAAAATCATCTCCCTGCTTCTAACTCATTTATGGGCTGCCTGTGGAAAAGAGAAAGCCTGCTTCCAGCTGCTTGGACACAGATTACACTGTCTCCCCAGTTACTCCAGCATGAACATTTTATTTTTCTTTACATCTATAAAAATGATCCAGGCTAAAGTCAGAGCAAGGGACACAGTTTTGTATGACAGAAACATGATACTATTCCATCTAAACTGAGATTTCTCTATGATTCAGCACAGCAAACTCAGTGTGATGAGAGTGCTGCCTAGTAAAAAACAAATAAGATCTCATTCAGTTGTGTCTAATAGATATTTTCATGAGAGGTCTGAGAAAATCTCATCTTCTGCCAAGCCCTCAGTAGTGTTTGCTCTTACTACTAAATATTGTAAAATTCCTTTGGGAGGTTTCTAATTCATAACCAACATAACATAACATATACTATCTTGGAAAATCCTCATAACTTGCCACCCCTGCTCTTTTACCTTATTTTTTATCTCAGAGTTAACTCTTTCAGTAGACAGTAGAGTATGAGGAGAAACAAATTTATTACACTCTTACCATGTTAGGTTATTGATGGCTGTCAAGTGCTGTGTCATTTAAGTCAAACAGTGTAATCCACACTGTTAAGTGTTATAAGCCAGAGTCTGAAGAGAGAAGTTCCTGCATTTATTGAAGGTTTCTCTAGGCAATGAGAATGGCAGGACCTAGAGATATGCCACGCCACTTAATGCTGATTCGAATGGAAGGTTTAATTACCTCTAATTTTGTTTCACGGTAATACAGCAATGGAAAGAAGTATCTGTTGCTTTGCTGTTGGCTAGCAGAGCTGAGGAACTGACCAAAACAAGATAAGTTATTGCAAACAAGGTTCTGTCTGGCACCTGGGGCTATTTAATTAGCCAGAGACTGAACTCTAATGAGAACAAATCACTAGAAGAGACAGTTTTCTTATTTTTCTTGTTTCTTTCTAAGCAAGGATAAAGTGAAAAGTTAAATGAGGTAAAAGTTCAGATAAGAGCTTATGATTTTTTTCCATAAGAATAGTAATTTTTTTTCTTTCTTTCTTTCTTTTTCTGTTGTCTCTGTGGTGCTGAAACCTTTGGACCAGAAGGAAATGATATGACAGCTGGGTTCTTCCTCATGCAGGGGTGAACACTTTGCAGCACTCACTGCTCCACACTTGTCACTGCCCTGCTGAGTGGTGTGGGTGTGAGAAGTCCCTCACCAGCTTCCAGCACAGAGTGAAACAGGCTATTTAAACAGTTTAAACTGCTAGTCTGAACTAAGCTGATTTTATGGCCACTGGATTAGGAAGCAATTGTATGAACTGTGCTGTTGGCTCTGCAGGGGGATCAGACTTTTCAGCTTTTCACCAAAGTTGAAAAATCAGCAAAAAGGAACAGGATGTTTGGGTGGCTTTACAGAGCCCATAGGTGATTTTTTCCCAAGTATGCTTCAAGGCTGAGCTGTAGACTAGTTCTGTATCCTTTTGCTAGTGCTTAGTAAACATGACAGATCCAAAATATACGTTAGCAGCAGAGTCAGTATGACAAGCAGACAGTTGTTTTGGGAAGTATTAAACAAAGGCTAATTTAAGGCATGAGCAAACTGATTGACAGTCAGAGGAAGAGGGAGAGCAGGCCTCCACAACTCCTCTGAGACAGATTTCTAATCTGAGTCACCAACATAGGCAATCACTTACCTAGGAATCCCAATGAATCAGACTCTCATTCATACTGCTCTTTCTTGTGGGAGAAGATTATGGAAGGAGTGGGGCTGAAATGTCTTAGCAGCAAAGATCAGACACTGATTGAGCTGGATTTAGAAGTATGTTTGTTCTGAGTTTGTTCTGGGTGCTGTAAATGCTCTTCTGTTTGATGGCAATCAAATGTTCACACTGACATTAATGTGTCCACTATTAGATTACTTAAAATTGGCTCTCATCTTTTCTGAAAAGATCCAAATGTATCACTGAATAATTGCTCTTTATAGCTGTTGTACACATAGAAATGAAATAGTTGGTGAGGCTGCTGTTTCTCTATTCCTTTCTTTTCATAAAACACTAAAGTATTTGGAAAAAAAATGCACATTTATTCCCCTTTCTGAATTCACTTCTTATTTGGACAGCAGTTCAAATTATCAAAAATAAGAACAAAATAGCTTGCAAAATACTGATGTAATCATAACAGTATATTTTTCAGCTACTGTCCCAGTATAAATAATTCTATGAAATACAGAGTAAGTACATAGGATGAGCCCTACAGGTACTCTAGCTGCACATCCACTACATACATCCCAGACACATTAGCTAGGTAAAAAAGTACATTTTGAATAATTTCTTCTCTGATACAGACCTGCAACTTAGCTTTACAGAAGACCTCTGTGCCTGAGCCAGCATGATTTCCATATCTGTCTTTGTATAACTTTCATCTTTAAAGTAGGATTTCAGTGCCAATGGCCAAGAAGTTTCCCTCTTGGAGCATCAGAAATCACTCAGCTCAAGTTCAAGAACTTCAGACTAAGCTCACTCCCCTGGAGACAAAAAATGCTATAATTCCCTCATTGTGCTTAACTAAAAAATACATTCTCTGTGAAAAAGTTAAAAGAATGATCTGGAGTTGTGCTTCTGGGCTTGGTGTAACTGAGCAAGTTTTCCTTATGCCTTAAGAATGATTCGACCCCAAGTGACTATATACAGTTTGGCTTACTTTTCCATTTCAGAACTTTAGTCAGATGAGAAAAGTAGCCTTACTGTTAGACCTGGACTAGACCAGTTACACTGATTCATTACTTAATTAGATCTTTACAGCAAGTACTATATCTGTAATATGATTGGTTTGATAGATAAAAATCCCATAAAAGACAAATTTTTTTCTTAAATTTTTATATTATAAATACATTAGTACCAGTATTCAGACATGGAAGCTTGATCCAGCCT
Organism: Poecile atricapillus; assembly: GCF_030490865.1. Classification (NCBI taxonomy): domain Eukaryota; kingdom Metazoa; phylum Chordata; class Aves; order Passeriformes; family Paridae; genus Poecile; species Poecile atricapillus. Next base: position 48,217,571 of record NC_081251.1, on the reverse strand, counting down.
TTTGTGCTTGAATTTCAAGTGCAAACAATATTTAGTTATTCTAGTATTTGTTTAACACTTCATTAATTAGATTTTTACATAAGGAACAAATGCAAGAAAAGTATTTGTCTGAAACAGGACAGCCTTCCTTTCCTTGTATGTGTAATTACCAGCTGAGAATCTTTTCAGTCTGGACAGCACGCAGTGTGCTAGTTATTCACTGCTTGAGATTTGAGCTTAGTTCTGACTGAAACCATGAAAAAAATTAGCTTAATTTATTTGGATTGTAGTAAGTATTTATCTGTATGACAAGCCAATCAAAGACCTAGGTATAATTTACAACATTTCCCAAGGTAGCACTTGTAAAACAACAAAGGTGTTGATAGACCCATTTTATGCTTTTGGCAGGTTTTTGTGAGGAAACTTGCCATGTTGTGTCTGCATTATGTTGTTCTCACATCCAGTTAATGGGTTTCCTACCACTTCAACAGGAGGCCTAAGAACTCCTTAAAAATCTCCAAAATCACTCAGAAGTCCAAATTTAAACAGAATATTTACCTGGAAATATGGAATGTCAAGGAAAAAAACTTGGTTTTACTTTTAAATAAACTATTAAATAAACTAGAAGAACTTATGTACAGACTCCAGTGCATTTCTTTTTTCCAAGTTTGTATTTCTTTTTTTTTTTAATCTTAATATTACTGTGGTCTCATATATTCTTTATTCTTATCATCATTATGTATTTTACTACTACAGTGAAATGTCCAGGGGAGCTGTTAAGAAACTAAGCTTCTTTTGGTAGACTGTCTAGTCTCAGTTTTCCAATTTGAATTTGAGTCATAACAAAATTTTTAACAATATCTCATATTAAAGGAATTCCACAAACTTGAGACACACAAAAATTGTCCAGCTTGAAAACAGGCTAGTTTGCCTTTGGATAGTGTGAGTCAGCACTGCATGTATTGATTGCAAACAACACAGACATTGGAGACATGTGATGACCCAGTTTTAAAATGCATATTGTTGATTAGAATAGCCATTTCATATTGGTGGTAGAATGAACAATACTGGACCATGTCCAAGCCCTTAAAACAGTTAATGGCTGTCCTTCTCCAACAGATGGCCACTGTGTCTGCTTTATGGGATGGTTCGGATCCATGCAGCTTTCTGCATCACCATCTTATTGCAACTAGTTGTGCTGCAGTTGGAAGAGCCACTTCCACAAGCAGATTACATGATGGTGTAATTTATACAAATAATTATCAGCATGCAGTCAAACCACTGTAATGAAAGGATTAATTTCTAGTGAGTTGAAGAAAGTGTTGGAGTCAAAGAAGGGAGGTTATTACCAGTTGTTCCTTCACTGATGGACTAATTTGCTTTGTATTATAATGAATTTTGTAATTTTTAATAGAAAAAAGTAATACATACATGCCTACTCCTATTTATCTTAATAGTACTGCAACATTAGATTGCAGCATGAATGAAAAGCTGATGTGTTTCAATGCCTTGGCAGCTTGCAGTGACCTTCAGGAGAAATGAAATGCTCTGTTGGCTGAGGAAACAATTGAGCTGAAACCAGTCAGGCGCAGTAAACTCGGAGATAGTCTTTCCAAATTAAAAGCTGTTACTAGCAGCTCAAAAAAAGGCAAAAAGTCAGAATATAACATCTTGCTGCAAGGTGATTTTATGCTCAGATTAAAGTGGAAGGGAAAAAAAGGCAAAGTTCAGATCTAAAGGAATTCCTATTAACTTGAAAAATTTGGAGATTAGAGTGAACATTAACATCCAAAGGTAGCTGATGTATGGACACACTGTAGAAGCCATAATCTGTTGAAAATCACTGAGATAAATTTAGGCTACTGACCTTTTAGTGCATTAGGGCATGAAATAAATCACTGGCTGCAAGTAGTAAATTTTCTACAATCTAAATGCTTTCCAAGTACTTCTAGCTGTAGAATTTTGCAGTCAAGAGTACTACATATCAGGAATAACTTTTTAATATTTCAATTAAGCCTGAGTATTCCTGACCCAATCCTGCATTGTTAGATACCCCAAATTTTTGTTAATATCAATGAGTATTTCAGAGAATGAGAAAGAATTAGTCAGGTTTTAAATCAGTCAGCAGTGTCCTCATAAATTAATGGTTATTTACATACTGATAAAGAGTTCATCTTAATCTCTAGCAAATTTCCACAGGTTTCAGCTACAGCGCTTAGAAATATATCCAGTATTAAAATTCACTTCATCGGATCCCTTTCTTTACTGGATGTGTGCTGCTTTACAGGTGGGTACCCTGAGGAGGAGAGTCCATAGTGTGGGAGCTAACTAGCTACAGCTGAAAGTCCCAGTCTGTGCTTCAAACACAACAGCGTTTCAGGAACAGGTGTTGTAGTCCTGTTTATTGTGCCCTGCTGACAGAGGAGCTTTCATTTTGTCTGTTCTAGCAACACCATTGTAAGAAGTCTCCTGAACTGCAGACCTTGTTTGTCACCTTCCTTCTGTCCCTTCCAGAGCCTTCACTTTAACAGTTTTAAAGAAAAAGGCTTGATGACTTATGTTTGGAGGAAAAAGTTACATTTTCTTCTCTTCTTCATTTTCCTGACTTTGATGTCACTTACACATGTTTCTCTTTGCAGAAGAAATGATAATATAATCCACACAGCACACATCCATCTGTAAATGTCAAGGTGAATTCCTCAAGGTGTCAAAGCTGCATTCTTTCCCCTGATAATTGAGTTGGGTAGAGGATTGACCAGGGATCCATGGGCTTTTTCTGAGGACCTTAGAAACCATTGTTCCCTTGAAAACTCCGGGGAGTTATTTGGGTTCAGCGCATTTCGATATAAGATTTTGGAAAGGATAAAGACAAGTGCTGTCTCACTGCAGCATGACATAATGTTGGTTTTATTTTGCTAGGCCTCATTACAGTCTCTTTGTGAGGGGAACTGAAAACTGTATGGAAGGAAAAAAATTTACTTTGTCAGCTGAAACTCCAAGCTCATTTGCTTCACCAGGTCGACAGCAACTCTGTGGTTCCCACCTTGGCTGGGGCAGTGAATAGTTCCTCTTCTCTTCCAACCGACAAAGATTTTAGGAGGGCAGTGATGAGCTTTTATAAAACCAATTGATTTATGGAGTGTTATTCAGGGAAGGGTCCTGTATGTTAAAGATTTCAACAAATGCACCAATTAGATAATTATCAAATAATTTTTATAAGTTGGATTTTTTTCTCTTTAAAATCCAAGGGATCTAGCCAGTCATGCCTGATTTGCTGTGTTACACATTTAGTGCATTTTCCCTTCCCTGAAATGACTATTCAAAGCCTAAGCTTTTATACTGCTCAGGGGAATACTGCTCCCCAGACAGTCTCTTGTGAGACTTTCAGGGAATAGCATGGAGGAAGTTATTTCCTGCACAATTTTCTTAGCAAACCCAGAGAGCTGAAAATTCCAGGTTTCCTTCAATTCTGAGGTCATACTAGCATCTAAAGAGATGAGAAGTCAGGCATCATGTACTTGTTGCTACTTAAAAATGCATGCATACATACATCAATATATACATAAAGCTACTCAGATTAGCAACAATAATGATAATAAGAATAGTTACATCTGCCCTGTGATCTTTCTGTAATTCCTGATAATCTTGCAGTTGAGATGCCATCTCCTACTATGCCTATTGTCATCCAGACCTCTTTAACTTTACACATAATGACATACAATGAAGGGTTCTTTATTCCACAATGTCAATTCAGAAAAAAGAAGGAAAAGAGAAAAAAAACCACCTTTATGTCTCTTTTTTTTTTTTTTTGTAATTGACTTCTAGTCTGTTTTTACTTCTCAAATTTACAAAACCTGTTCATGAAGCTCTTAGATTTGGCCTTTCTTCAGTGTTTGGCTTACATTCTGCCCACAGAAATTTGGAATCTAAAACGATAATGCACCTGCCTTCTCAGCATATTGCTGGAGTTCAGAGCTCTGTACAGCTTACTTGGCTAGCTGCATAATGTCCTGTTTGGCAAAGATATTCAGGTAGCATATCCTATTTATGCGGTGTTCTCAGAGTTTGGTGAAGTACAGAGTGGGAGGATCAGGAGCATGTTATTATAATAGTTGACCTTGCTTGCAGTAATCAAGACAATAAATAAGTTACAAGAATTGTAAGGTATGCAGAAATGGCAACACAAAAGAGTAGAGGGAAAGCTAAAAGCAGAAAGAAGCACTGAAAACCCAAAAGCTGAAGATCATTCATGTTGACAGCAATCACTGAATATGTATATACCTTTTATTTCAAGCTAATTTTTCCAAGGGTAAAGAAGAGTCTTTTCATCTTAGCCTCCCTTATTACTGATTTCTTTTTGTTCCCAGTACTCTTGTCATCTCATATTTTGCTTTTTTATTTTTAATCTTCCTACTACTCAGCTTTTGGGGATATTTTTGAAACTATGTGTAACATAATTCTTTCATGTTTGACTGTCCAACTTGGTAAGCTGTGCAACTATCAAAACTTTGTCAGAGTTTGAGATTACCAGGTATTGATTTTAGGTGAGTATAACATTACAAGAAAGGAGGGGATTTATCTGCAATTTTTCAGAAATATATGTATACTTGCCTAGCAATGAATGAGAGACAAAGGAGTGATTGTTTGGAGGTCATGTGGTAATCTTACTGGGGAAAATATTTGCACTTATAAAGTCATCAGAAAGAGGAGGCTTAGTAGTCAGTATATTATTTATTGGATAACAAATCACTACTAAGCATACAAGGTTTGCAATAGAAAAGAGACACATCATCCTCTGCATTATTTAGTTTCTCTTAAGCAATTTTGCAAGCATTCTTTTTAAAAACACAGGATACAGCCAACAGAAGCTGTGCCATAGCCCAATACAAACTGAAAGTCCACTAAAGGTTCAAAATAATATTTGTCCTAAAAATTGTATCAAGAATCCCTATTTTTTTTCTGACACTGAAAATGTCAAAACTATGCACAGCATCTGGAAGAGCACAACCTGAATAATGACTCTGATTTTTTTCTGTATGCCCAGCTTGACATAACCCTAAAAGTCCAAATTGTGTGCAGTCCTGAACATATGCCTTTTCAAATCAATATCTCAATAGGTGCCAGTTTGGATAAAAAAGAAATTAGGTACATAAACTATGAGGGGTTGAAAAATCTTCATGTAGATGTTTCTGCTATGTAAAGTATGTTACAATTTATAAAGAGGAACACCACTAACACTATCTAGAATAATTTCATAAAGAGGAACACCACTAACACAAATGCTGATGCTGCCTTTGTTCTTGCCCACGTAGAGTAAGTGAATCACATGAAGGGTGTAGTCCATACTCAAAGGGGACATCTAATGCATACAGTATGCCTTTAAAATACTTGCTTTATTTATTGATGAAAATGCATTATTTTTATAACAGTGTTTATTAATTTAAATAAAAGTTCTCCCACATATGCATTGCAAGTGTCCTTTTGAAATCACAGCAGAGGCTGCACACTCCATTATTTAAACCTGCTCTACTTTTGCTTTGGACTCTGTTGTCTTCCATGAATTCTTTCCCCATCTATCATCTGTTGTATTTACTTTCTTTTCTGGAGAAGACTTTTTCATTTGCTCTTACTGATCTGGAAATGAGGAATCAGTAGTGCAAATTCAAAAATCTCAATTAAAATCAAGGTACTTTGCCTCACTGTGTTGACTGTACAGTGCTATTTGCTCTTCAATGTAAAGCATGGCTGGACCCATTTAACACTGAGAAGGGAAACAGGAAATTCCAGTTTTAATACATGCCAAGGAATTCTGGTGAAACAGTTGGCAGAAGTCAATCTACAAAAACTGGAGGAGCAGAAAGGCTTAATTTAGTCCTTTTGTCACTATAAAAAAAATAGTAGGATTCCAAGAAAAAAAGCAGCCACCTTCAGCCAAGACCAATCTTTCATTTCAGAAGAAGAAAAAGAAGATACTGTCTTCTTCTCTCCTGTCAACCAGAACCATTCCTGAAAACTTCACAAGTCCTTCCTGGAGTCACTCATTGCTCTCCTCAGTGAGCCTTCTTTCCCATGCTGATAGCCTTTCTAGTCACTCATTATGCTGAAGTGTGACCTTTGAAGCTCCAGCTCACAACAGCAGAGAGCTAATTTATTTATTTTTAATTTCCAGTTCTTTAAGTTTTGTCTCTCTTTTAGATGCAGTAGTTAAAAACCTACATTCCCCTGAATCCAAAATGAGAAGTAGGAAGCATCCAAAAGGGTTCTACATATAAAAAGAAAATTGAATTCATCATTTAGCTGCACTAATTAAAATTTTTTATTTGTTCAAGTGCCTTCATTGTTTATTTTAATATCAATATTTTATTAGGCATTGAGAAAAGAAACTGCAGTTCTTGGAAAAATGCAAATTCACTTTTGTTGCTTTAAATAAAAATGCAAATTCCTTCCTTCTTCCCACTTAAATCTTTAAAAAGAGAACACAGCATAAAAAAAGAAGAAGAAAATTCTTTCTACCACTTGCATTTCCTTCTGTATCCTTGGCCACACAGGACAGTTGCATGGGTACAAACCAAAATCATCAATTAAAATGACCTTTGTAAATAGGTGAAAATCTATCTGTGGATGTTGTTTTCATCTTAGCTGTGTATTTTATGATACAGCAGAGGCCAGATTTATGAATGAAGTCACCCTTTCACTGATATAAAGTGAGGGACATATGAACACAGACACAGAAGTCAAGGCATAAAATAAATCACTTCACTTTAACTTAATAAAAAAAAAAAAAATCTTATATTAACCCTCATTTAAGGCAGTGTGGGTACCCACCTCTTCATAAAGCTGCTTTATAACTCTAAAGAATTTGAAGCTCTTCAGGGAAAGGGATGTCATCCCTTGTCAGAAATTAATATATTCATATGCTTGAAGCGTAAAGGATACGTCCATAGTGCAGCTACAGAGACAATTTCAGTGTACCATGTAGGCACAGATCTAGGATTAAACTTTATAGACTACTACTAAATTGCATTGCTAATGGCAACATAAACCTTGGGACAGGGTAATTTACCCTACTTGTGTGAAGCATTTAGGCATACTCTGTTTTAATGTCCATGCAGGTGCCTATCTCAATATAACTATCAGCTTTGACATATTAGTGAGTGACCGGGTGACAATATGTTACCAGGCATCAGTGGCTCCATGATAACACTGCATTGTGCATGCTCCATTTCCTCATGATAAATGGGAGGTAGTTGATAAGGGTTACCCTCCTTAAGGAGAATAAGCTTCTTGACATGTACGGAGGATGCTGCTGCTGCAGAGTAAGATAATGCGTAGGAACATCGGAGCAGCTGATTCCCAGGACTTCATTTTTGTGTTGAAGATTTGTGTGAGATTTAAATCCAATGTAAGTTAAATCAGTGCAATTCTGCCCTGCAGGTGGAATGTTAAGATTACTGCATTAGTACACGCTAAAATGTGTATTGTGTGTAATCTCTGATTTAAACAGTCACCCAGTGGTAAGTGTAAGTGGGCACATATGAATTCTGTCCCACCTGGAAAGTGAATAAGTCACAGCAGTCCAAGGCCAAATTTGCATTACAGGTTTTACTGGCATATCTATATTAGCCCAAAGCCTGACAGTGCACACTGGTAGACACAACTGTAGAAGTGATGGTACCTGAAACTATGTGAAAAAGGCATTAAGAATCTTAAGATTTTCTCAGCAGTAATCTACATTTAAAGTTGTTACTCTTTGGGTCATTCTAGATTTAATATCCTTGACCAAAAAAGTAAAGAAGACAAAAGTTTTAGTTAAAAAGTCAACAAAAACTATTTTGACAGTATATGTTATTCTGTTCAAGGAGCTGGCTTAAGTAGTACCTGCAAAGAAAGCTATTTTATCAGAGTGATCTATTTCTGTACTACAAATGAGTGGCTGGTGTAATTCTATCACTGCAGCTCTTATCACCAAACCTGCTAAGTGCAGCCAGGCTCTCAAGATAACTTATTTATCATAGGAAGGGGAAACGTGTTCTGGTGTAAAGTATACTCACTGGAATACAGTTTTGCTGATTTAAATTGCCTTGTCAAGAGAAGTATTTTGCTTGTGATATCCTACCACAAACAACTTTTACATTGGCCTTGACCTGAAAAAAACTTTTTTGCTGTGGAAGTGGTCTTATCAGGTCTTACACCAATATATCACTTTCACTAAAAAAGTTAAAGTAGCAACTGCAGTGTGCAGTGTCTATGCAAAGTTCTATTTAAAAAAAAAAGTTCTAAAAAAATGTTCTATTAAAAAAATCTGTCTAGGATAATATCCAGGCTCAAAAATTTTTTTCTTTGGAAGTTGTAACTTTTTGCTTGTTTTTATTCTTACATAACAACTTACCTTTCTGTTCTGGTTAACTTGTGATTCCATATAGGTTTGCTTTTGCTGGGTTTTTTTAACTGGAACAAATATTTTATTTTGACTGTCCTCAAGGTTCAGATCCCTTCTGCTGTATATCTTCTTTGACTGAGATCATATCCATGCACTGCATCCTGAGAATTCCAGAATTTTATATTCAAATTCTCTGCAACACAAGTTTCACACAGATATTGACAGATAGAGGTATAGTACAGATAAAACTTCAAAATTAAATAGGTATTTAAAGTTTGGTTTGCTTTGCTTTGCTTTGGTTTGATTTGATTTGTGAGGGTTTTTTTAATAGCATAATCTGGAGGCTTAATTTAATTGCAACTGTTGAAGAAAATGTTCAAAGCAAACCTATCTCTTCAGACATGTTTATTTGGGGATTTTAGCAATTCCCTTTGCTATGCTGTGTATTTCTTCCTTGTTTCTATAACAAATTTATCAGCTATAGCTTTCAGGATCCTCAGGATTCTTGTTCTTCACTGTTTTTGGCTTAGCTGAGGTGTTTCAGACTAAGCTAACAGTGTTATTATTCCACATAATTTTACTCAGTTTTTCTAAAAAATAAGCTTCTAGATCTCACATTTATCAAATTCAAAAGAGAGACACCCTCTGTCTTCACAATGGAACAAAGTGTCGGGATCCTGTAGTTATCGTATCATGTTAAAAATGAACATCTGATACAAAGATTCCCTGATCCTGACATTACTAATACATACATATTAATACATACATGAAATGTATTTATAATCACCTATGTAACATTGAAGAGTTACTGTATTCTCACATATGTCCCATACCTCAGAAAACCCACACTCCAACAAAAGCATAGGCAATTTGATGCTTATCTTTGCATAACCTGTACAAAATTAGGTGTAAGTTAGAGTGTAGCTGGGATACTTTCCAGAAAGAGGGAGAACTCAGTAGTGATCATCTTTTCCTACTATAAGTTCAGATTTATGAAGATGCTGTGACTTGGCATCAACCTTTGCTAGCGTATTTGGTAATACAGATAGGCAGCATTCACATGACGCTAACAGGATCACAAGAAAAGTAAATTTAATATTTTTTATAGGTGCAGGAACTATTTGATATTCCTTAGAACTCTTCATAAAAAATAAGCATTTTTTAAACAGCTAGTCTTCATATGAGTATTCTGTTGAGTAGGCAGCCTTTTCTCCTGGAGGGAAGGATGGAAAATACGAAAAAATAAGTTCACTGACAGCTGTCCAGAATACCTCAGTTCAAGGAGAGAAACTATAGCATGCTTAAAACTTATATGAGAATTAAATGGTGTCATTTTAAATTCAGGTTCCATAGAATTAGAAGCAGCATACTTTATATGAACACAGTTGAATGTAAAGCATAATCCCTTACCTCCTAGAAATGTTTTTAACAGTCCAGAGAGATTAATGGTATGAGTTTCCCTCAGCTATTTTGGTTCAACCAAATGCTTAACTTGTTTTTGGCTATACAAATAAATTTTATACTAATGGCAACGTGGAGACATAAATGTCCTATAATTATAGGTCTCTATAATTTAAGTATTGTAAAAAGCCAAGATGCCACTAATAGAAAGAATTTTGGCAGACTACATTAACTAAGAGAAACCCTAATTTTGTCTGAAGACACTGTCTATAAGATCAGCCTCTGGTGTCCTCTTAGGCTAACACCTCCCAGTTGTGACTGAAAACGAGTCTGACAACGTAGTACAACCTGTTCAAAACAAGGGCAGCTTTTCGTGAATTCCAAAACTGAAGATATTGAATGGAGATCAATTATCAAATAAATAGATTTTTATCAAAAGCTGTATACATATTACAGTCATTATTAAGGTATGCTTAATTTAAAGTAATCTCTTTATAGAGAGTTCTAGTTATTGTGAGCTGCAAATTATTTGAGTAAACTAGCCAATACAAATTGTTTCTGACCCTGCAGGCAATTTTTAATCTACCTCCCTACTCTACTGTAAAGTTCACCTTGTTCAGTGAGTTCAAGGAAGGAACTGGGGGGCAAACCAAATAGTTAGTAGGCTAAAGAAGACAGTGCTTCTTCATGGGTACAACCACTCTGCTGTATGAAGCACAGAAATTAACTTGTAGATGAGTTCAAGTACACCCTCATGCTCTGAGCCTGAGCAAGCCTCACTTGTCTCTTCCTGTAACGAGGACCTGTCACTACACTGGCAGTGCTGCTGCTGTCACACAGAATGCTCTTGGCAGGGCAGCCTCACTCGAACTTCTCAAGAGCCACCATAATTATTGTCCCATCAATAAACTGGTTTGATTTGGTGGCTGCTTAATTTCTGATGTATTCCAGTCAAAGATCCCTGTAGCTCTCCAAAAAAGTCAATCTCTTCACTATTAGTAAAGATTTTGATGGTACCACTTTGCACAATGGCCACTGCACACAATGAATCCCCATTTCTATTATAATATTTTAAAATAACTTCAACATTTAAGGTCTAGTCTGCTAGTTGGCTTTTCTTTTTGCTTAATAATACTTTTTAGAATGAAGATGATTATTTGTGGAGTCCATGGAAAACAGTGTATATTGGAAATGTGCTCTTTTGAATGGAGGAGAGTGACTTAACCAGGATATAGAAGCAGTTTCTTTTGAGATACTCTTCTGACATGCAATTTATTGTCCTGTCATTAAAGTCTGAAGGAGAGAGTAGAGGCATATTTATTTAAGTTATTGCACTTTTACAAAACTACCAACTCTGGCATTTATGCCAACAGTCACAATGTAAAGGACAAGAAACAAGGACATACGAATACACACACTCAAAACCCCCTTACTGTGGGAATTGTATTCCAGGACATGCCAGAATTAAGGTGTTCATGATACCTTCATTCAGTTCCCCAGGGGGTTTATCAGGACACAGGAATCACACAGTCACAGCCTGACTTCTATGCACTTTTCCAGGGCACAGAAGATCACCACATGCAGCTGCATGGTGTAGTTCTTTGTCCTCATGGTCCAGTGTACCTTTGCCCAGAACTGTGTACAAGCTATTTTTATTTTGAATATAATAGTGTGCTTTTTCTTGTGGGTTTTTTTTTTCCCTACTCAGATATTCATTACTATTTTGCCTGAGTGATTTGCAAATATTAATAGTTCTTCATCACAAAGACCTCTAAAATGTGGAGTATTCCAATTTACAGGTTAAAAATTTATACATAGATTAAAATTAAAATTGTTCATTAATTTAGGAAGTCTTATTTGAGATGTTGAAAAAATAGACCTTTTGCAGTACTATAAAGCAGTTTGATTAATCAAAACTCAACATTTTTTGCACCTGCTACTGTCAGAATTTCCACAAATCTGACACCAATATAATGTGCATAAGGAAAAATGAGCAAAGATTAATCTGATTTAAACAACTCTCAGATATTCACATACATATTCTCTGACTTAATCATATCTCCTGCATGGCTTTGCCATTAAAATATGTTCTATTCCAATTCTGGAATCATTTGCCTTACCCTTAAACACCTTCTATCTTCCATAGGAGGTGAAACAAAAGCAGCTCTCAGATTTCTCGTCTGCATACTCCAGAGTCATTTGTAAAGCGTGTCTGTCACCAAACCAGACAAGGTTCTTATTAACTAACTTAGACAAGGTAAAATAAAAAACAGAAATAAAATTTGAAGATAATATGTTGCATCCCTCAAAAATTGATCTGATGGCATCATGAAGACACTTAAGCATTCCTCAACAGACCTGAGACACTTCCTATTCTTTTCTTGCTTGGGGAAATATTTATGAGTATACAGATAGTGAGACCACTGTAGCACTATAGAACTTAGAGTTCCATAGCACTCTAGAACTTACAGCTATGATCATTATAGATCAACATTACAGGATAAAGAAGCACAGACTGCCAGGTGATATCACAAATCACCCCAACAGCCATTTCAGGCTATCCTCCCAAACTTCTGAATGCTATTCCTTAGATCATCTCATTTTCTTTCTTTTAAGACAACTTGTTAGTCTTTCTTGTCTTGATATATTCCCATATCTTACCTCATTGTGGTGTGTCTTTCTCAGACCCTCTCCCATAGCAGTTTCCCCAATTGCATGCCTTTTATCTACCTCTTCACTCATCTAGTTTTTCTTTTTCTTATCTCAGTTTGCCCTTTCTCTCTTCTTCCTCAGCATCTTCAGTTTGAAGGCTGTTAAGGACACCCCATTCCAAATTCTGTATCTTGTTCCTCCCTTAACGTAGTTGCCTGTCCCCACATCTGCTTCATGCTTGGTTTTCCATATATTTTTGTTGAATATACCTCTGAGGGCAATTGATGCCCAGTAAATCCTAGTCATTTAATGGATCCAAATCTGAAACCCTCTCCTCATCCAGTCTCCTACCCCTCTGGCTGAGCTGTCCTGTTAACATCCTGCTGTTCCATCACCACATCATTTGTTCAGGTTCCCTCCTCACCCCCAGACATTCAAACATCCTTCCTGCTACACAGCTGCTCCTCCATCCCCACATGCTCAAGCATAGGGTGTACCTATCTCTCTTGCCTGCTTATCACCTGAGCTACGTGGCTTTCTAACACCAAGCTGCCTGGGATGCCAGCTCATGTCACAGGCTCAGATCAGTGCTTGGGATGAGCCACACCACAGTGTGATGGCTCATACCAAATGAGAACAAGAACATTGAGGGAAAAAAAACAAAAAAAACCACCAGCTAAAAATCCAACCTGCTAAGTATATGAATATTGATTTTTTTTTCCATAAAAATATTTGTTTTCATGTGAGAAAAGGTAAAATACATGTCTTTGACACTAAGTTCATATCTGTACAATAATTGGGGATCTTGCTCCCAAACTACTGGAGACTCTAAAATGGAAAAATTTATTTGTCCCCACAGGCATTCATTATTTGTTTATTTCTATTTCTTTGTTTAGTGTTTATTTTGGCATTGGTGTTTCTAAAGTCTCTTTCTTTGAGAGGGCTGGAATTTACAGAAATGTTTCATTCTGAGACAGATACTTAAGATGAATGCTCTAAGCCCCTACTATTCAAATCTGGGGAGGTTACAAACAACAGGAGTTAAGATTTTTTGATGAAAAGTATTAGGCAACTTTACATTTTCTGATATTGAAGCAAATTTCAGGCTATGACCTGATTAATAGCTGTAGAGTAAATAAGTATGCAGAAGACATAAAAAGAATCGATCAGCTCTCTGTGGAATCTTTTGAATGGCTTAGTAGCTTTGGCACAAATTTATAATACGCTGTTGCTTTTTAAAATGCTGTACACACAAGAGAAGAGTGGAGAAATAATCCTGTTCCACTTATAACCCTCCCTCCCTCCCTCCCTCCCTCCCTCCCTCCCTCCCTCCCTCCCTCCCTCCCCCCCTCCCTCCCCCCCCTCCCCCCCCCTCCCTCCCTCCCTCCCTCCCTCCCTCCCTCCCTCCCTCCCTCCCTCCCTCCCTCCCTCCCTCCCTCCCTCCCTCCCTCCCTCCCTCCCTCCCTCCCTCCCTCCCTCCCTTCCTTCCTTCCTTCCTTCCTTCCTTCCTTCCTTCCTTCCTTCCTTCCTTCCTTCCTTCCTTCCTTCCTTCCTTCCTTCCTTCCTTCCTTCCTTCCTTCCTTCCTTCCTTCCTTCCTTCCTTCCTTCCTTCCTTCCTTCCTTCCTTCCTTCCTTCCTTCCTTCCTTCCTTCCTTCCTTCCTTCCTTCCTTCCTTCCTTCCTTCCTTCCTTCCTTCCTTCCTTCCTTCCTTCCATTTTTTTCCTTCCTTTGGCATCTAACACCTAAAGAATATCATTCAGGCTTTTTGTCTTCATGAATCTGTTTCCTTTTGGCTTTCATTCCTTCAGTCTCCAACTTAGTACAAACTGTCTCAGTAAACAGGAACATGATACTGCAAGTGAATGTCTGTATTTTTAGGTAAAACATAAGCAATATGAAAAATAGAGCATGAAGAAGCTTGCACAGTTCTAAAATCTGGAGAGTGTTTCATCACCTAATGTATCACTAAGATCCAATTTATTTTTGAGTTTATGTTCTTAATATCTAAAAGGACATGAAATTATGCCTATTATTTATATGGAAAAAGTCCAAACATAAAAAGATGGCTGATTAGACATTCGTATGAATTAGACTCCTACATACCTAGCATTTCTGAAACTGTGTTTTAACAATTCAAAGCAGCCTGAAGTGACCAGACCAAGTTTTGCTTGATTAATAATCATTGAATCATAGAGTATTTCAAGTTGGAAGGGATCCAGCTAGGATCACAGAGTCCAACTAACTGTTCCTCAAAGGACTACCTGAAACTAAACCATTGGACTAACGGCATCCTGAAGATGATCCTTGAACTCCAACAGGCTTGTGCTGTGACTTTGCTGGGGAGCCTGTTCCAGTGACTGACCAGCCTTCCAGTGAAAAGCCTTTTTCTCACGTCCAATCTGAACATCCCCTGATGCACCATGTTCTATCTCCACATGCCCAAAAAACTTCTGTTAATAAATAAATAAATAAATAAATAAATTGAATAACTGAAGATTTGGTCTTTAGGGAAAAAAATAATCTAACTGGAAAAGGTTTAACTTTTCAAACAAAGCATTCTCATCTGCTTTATAATCTCCTATACGACAGCTGTGAAAGGTGGAGCGAACATCCAAATTAGCTCAAACCTCTCTAGATAAAACATTAAAATGTCTGACTGTCCTGTTCTATGGTGTTTGTTTTCAGTATTTCAAATATGGGCAAGTTGGAGTCTCCAAAGTACCTTGATTTTCAAGATCTGCCTGCCTCCACTTTGAGCCTGTAATTCAGCTCAAAACTATCTGGAATGAGCATTCAGTATCACACCTAACAGTTGCAGTGCATTTAGCTCTGTAAAGCTGCTGTTTCACAGCCGATAGCAAATTGCCTGCTTAATTACAACGAGTTTCTACAATCCAATACTGCTGATATTGACATAAGCCAAGTACACATAAATGTGGATATTCAAGTCCAAAACATTTTAGATTCTTCTGCTTTAAGATTAAGTAGCTCTTGCTTAATGACTTTATTATTCCTTTGCTAAAAGCAGTCTTCATGGAGATACAGGATCCATAAAAAGATGCAACATTCTAACACATTTTTGCTACTTCCAACAAAACGACATTAAAAAACCTTTTTTTTAAATTTTGAAGATATACTGAGAGTATAGATATAACCAGACATTGACAATATTTCAGAACAATCCATCAACTGGTAGAAAACAAAGCTATAGTACCCAAACTCCCAAGCTCAGATAAGCTGTGAACATCCTGACAGGCTCATGTCTAATCTGTTCTTAGAAACCTTCACCAAAGAAGACTGCACAACCTCCCTAAGCGGTCTAATCTGCCGCCTGTCTACACCATTCACAAGTCTAAACTAATGCCTGAATTAACTCTGTAGGTTCTTCATGCTCCTATTCTGTCAGGAGCATATCACGTGTAAGATGTCCCCCTCCCTCCCCACAAGAGGCCATACATTCCTGCCTCCCTTTGAGCCCTGACATTTATTTATGCCAATTCTGCAGTTTTTTGCTCTGACTATAAATCAGACTGATGAAATGGCATGTTTTTATTTAAAGACTAGGGTTGGGTTTTTTTTGAGTGCTTCATTTTGCAAGTCCAGTTTAGAGGTCAGCCATGTGAAGAGCTAAATCAGCATAACTGAGAGGAGACAAATCTCCTAGGGGGAACTAGAATGAATGGCTAAATGTAGAGAAGAAGAATTGTATTTGGGCTGTTAAAAATGGCATAGTTAATGTTAAACCACAGTCTGCAGGTTGTCATCACAGGATCACCTCCTTACTTGGTTTCCTGCTCCCAGTGGGTTCCTGAACAGTAGTTGAATTTAAAATAGAAAGTAGTCAGGAGGTCATATTATGATGGATGAAAGGTGACAGAAAGATGATGGAGCTGAACCGGTGTAACATGTAGATATCATGAAAGGTGTGGTTCCCAGACTGCTCTGTTTTCCCCCTCTTTTTTCCAGCCTCAGTTGCTCCTTGCCCCCTTTTCCACTTGTCTTTCCCCTCCCTTGGATGAGTTCTGGTGTGCCTCCAGCCTCACAGCGCTTCTGTTACGCTCAGTAACCTGGGAAAAATGTACTTGCCCTTTTTGCTGGGACTGCCCTGGCTCAGCAAACTGTCAGATGAGCAGCAGCAGCTGAGTCTGTGTCATAGGAGGGGGCAGGAGAAGGAAACTGCCCTGTCACTGTGCATAGCTGTCCCAGCAGAGGGGTTTTAAAGTGCCTTACACCATAAGAAATATGAAGATGTTATTCATTCCTTGTGCTAAATTAAGCATGTGCCAAGGATTGTGCCTTATCTTCATGGCTTTTCACAAGCAAAGCCAGGATTTTTAAAGCTGTGGCTGCTGGGGTTGCAGTCTAGTTCAGTCATGCTGCATTCTCATTTGTTTGACTAGACCCATTGAATTCAAGTAAACTCAGCACAATTAATAAGTAACTGTGTAAAGTAATTCACACTGGGAGAAAAGGACTCCAGAAAGGCTCATTATTTTAATCAGTAGAACGAACTTCATTTTCCCTAAGTCTAACAGAAACAAACTGACTGCAAAACAGGCAAAACACAAAACAGCCCAAGAATAAAACAGAACATAAAAAATATACAGCAGAGTTTGTAAAAAAAAAAAAATTGGGACAAACCTTGCCTTATTTCTTTCCCTGAAGGCAGTGACAGATTTGAGTTTGAGCCCAAGTCTGTCCCTGAGATAAAGGTCAGCATACCCTCGCTCTCCACCTGGGGTCTTCGTAGGTGGGTGGCCTCACTCATCCTGTTAGACCTATTTAGAGAGAGGAGAAACAGGCCATCAGGAAAGGACAAGTGCTGAGAAGAAAACCTCAATCAGAGCGTTATTAAAGCATCTTGCTGTAAGAATGCTTTAGCAGGCTAGACCTGGACTTTGATGCTGGAGCTTTTATACAGTTTGTTGCAATAAAAATGGAAGTAATTTGCAGAGACCAACACTGGAAATCCTACTATCACCTCAATTCCATTTTTTAGTGTAAATATTGGCCTTCTTTTCTTCACTATTGCTCTAATGTTTTTTTTTCATGTATTCCTAAACATCTGGAACCATAATCTCTGTCCAGGTGTTTAGATTACTTAATTTTCACCAAAACAAATGCTTATACCAGAGGATACACATAACTTCATGTCAGATATCATCTTGCATGAATCATTAATGAAGTTCTCTTTTCCTCTTACTATTTAGCTTCATGTTGGCAGCCTCAACAGCAAAAGGTTATGGTTATTATTTATGTGGCTGATACTTCACATTTGTTTTCAGGCTTGGGAAAGGTGGCTTGTACATTTGAAAAACAATAGCTGGCCATAGTCACTGATTTACAATTTCTCTCCTTTGAAGTTTTGGTTAAAATTAGATTGGTATCATGGTTTGCTTATCCTACACAATAGCTTGTTGATCATGTAGACATTTTTTCTGAATTTTAAAAAGGGAACCTGTACTTACATTGTATTTTTCTATGGTAATACTGCATTGTGTAGTAAGAAAAAAGTCAGTTTCAAATCTAGTTGTATATTCTATAGTATTATTTCTAGTAGGATTTATACTGAAACACAATTTTTCTGTAGTGAAGAATTTTTCATTTAACATCCCTCTGTCAATTTATAACTTTCAGAAAAGAAGTCCACTTTTAATTAGGATTGTCATATTGTTTTGACTACCCTTAAAGCAACTAACTGTTCCAATAACTTAATTATTATTATATGTCCTAAAGTATTAATCAATGCAGGAACATTCCTTCTAAGAAATGTTCTTGTTTCTAATGACTATCTATAAATTTTGAAGGTTTGTCCCTCTATGCAAGTGTATGTCACTGTCACATTTTCAAACTTCTTCATGGTATATTTGAAGAGAAAAGTTACTTTCAAT
Source organism: Poecile atricapillus (assembly GCF_030490865.1). NCBI lineage: Eukaryota > Metazoa > Chordata > Aves > Passeriformes > Paridae > Poecile > Poecile atricapillus. Next base: position 48,199,268 of record NC_081251.1, on the reverse strand, counting down.
GTTGCAGAGCAGTAAGATCCCTTCTCCTTAGTTGCTGCAATAGGGTTGATGAAACAAGTACAGAAGTCAACTGTAGTCACTGAAATTGCTTGCTAATAAAAGTGGATTCCTAGTTAATCTGCACAACCAAAGACTACTGATATATTGTCTGTAATCTAATATTTTATGCTGTAAAATACCAATCATGTGTCAGTATTAATTTCCTTAGATATTGAACAGATACACAACACATGCATTTTCTTGGTTAAGTCAGTTTTAACTTGTGATATATATATATATGAGTGTGCATCAGTATATAAAAGCCTGGATAAAATTATTTTTTTTTCTTTATTTTGCTGTCTAATCTGATTGGGTTCTTCTTAATGCAGGACCAGCTTTATGCAAAGTTCAAGGTAACAGCTATAGTTTGTAGAGTGCCTTTAGAATTATACTCTATTCCTTTAATATATTTTCTCTTAGCTGTATCTGGAAGAAATCTTTGAATTTTCCTTTTAAAGTCTAATCAACTGCTAATTATTCTGAGCCTACAAAAAGAACAAAAACAAAGTATTTGTCATTTTCAACCCTCAGCATGATATACAGCAGTTATTGTTTTGGGTACATTGAACACTTTTAAAATCTGATTCATGCAGTGTTTAGCATATCTTTTTAGACTGCTCTTTTGAATGTCAATTAGATTAAACCGGAAAATTTAACAGCAATAGCTAAGTACAAGAAAGGATTTACGTGTATTATATATCTTATGTCAACATGTCATTGCACATGCATGAAAGAGAGAAGGGAATGAAGGTTAAAGAGAAGAGTGATTTGCAATTGCCTACTGAGTTTTAGTAAGAAGTAATAGTAAACTAGAAAGCTGCACCACCACAGCAATTGGATTCAATAATTTATGTAATCATGAAGCCTGACAAAAAGGGTGCTGTTTATAATTTTAAAGCCAAAAGGAGTTCTGAATAGAAAACATAAAATAATGAAAGCAGAATACATTGAAACGGGATTGAAAACTAGAGAAAATATCAGTAAATTTCATATTATTTATTCCATTTTAGTTTAATACTCCTTATAGTAGTACAGAAAAAAGTTGTTACTTCTGTTTTACATTACCCATTACAAGATCTGCAATGAGACTCTGCTGTGCTAGATGAGAGAAGAAGACCTCTCTGTGATTAAGAAGTTCTTGGTCTGTTTCTTCTGTATTTTTCTCAGGGAGGTGGCCTTTTCCTGGTGTCAATCACCAACAACTGCACACAGGTGTTGAGAAAGGCAGAGCAGAGTCTACTGCTCACTTTACCAGCAGTGGGGCTGGGATAAGATTCTGATGAAAAATACTCTGTAATTTGTCAGATATTCTCTCTGATTTCTGAATTTTCAAAGCTGTCTCAAGACAAAGACCCATTTAGAGATAGAATTTTTTTACAGGCAAAGAGTTTAATTTGAAGCAAATACATGTTTAAATTTACTTATTCAAACTGGTTGATGTCCTTCATCTTTACAAATATTTTACAATACAGATGAAACTAAAAAAAAAACCAAAAAAACTCCAAACTAAGAAAAAAAAAGAAAAAAAAAAAAAAAACAACCCTCACAGCAGTCTGAAAAGTAATTAAGAGTACAAATAAGAATATCTACAGAATTCAGTTGCCTTGGAGCTTTTTCTGGCTCTGATGTTTAGTAATACCCACTCCAGAGTTTCACACATAAGTTAATATTTAATTGTCTTAAAATTTTAGGTTGACACAACAAGTCTCACAGACATATTGTATCTAACATCACAAATGTACTGATGAACCAGCTTCTGAACTCAGAATTTCTCCTTTAAACCTATACAAGGCTTCAGAATTTGGTCTATACTTTATCAAAAAAACATCTTTGAAGTGGTAATTATTGCTGACATCTTCTTAGGGGATAGATAAATCACGTTAAAAATATCAAAACTTTCCAACTTTTTCTGGGAATCCTCATCATAATTTATGATGACTGTACTGCATGTGTTAGTTTTTGCATGTGCATATACTTTGGCATTTCAAACAATAAATACTAAGCCTAGTAACAGTAATTATTTTTTTATTGATGATCTGATGACTACTCAGTTGTCTTTGGATCTTCCAATAGAACGTATTGTTTGATTGTCTCAGAGTTCAGAAGACCGTGAGAATGCCAAAAAGCCACAAATATAATCAAAGGTCATAAAATTATGTAAAAGTGGCTGAAATGGCGGTGTAGTGTGTAAAACTATGAGACCATTCCGATTATGGAGTATATTACAATCAAACCACAAGGTATTGCTTTCTATCTTGACTCAGAAATCAAATATTGCAGCAGGGCAGAAAACGAAAATGTTTTCTGAGAAAAATTAATGGAATTAACCTGTAAGAGAAAGTGACGAGCTTCCACATTAAGAGGAATAAAAAACTTAGATCTGTCAAAAATATATGAAAGACAATATATGATATAATATAATAATATGTAGACACCTGCAGACTGGATGTGTCCTAGAAACAGGTGTGTGGTTGAACAGAGGATGCTGCTCAGGGGACTTCCTTCTGCCTTGTCTGAGCTGAAGTCCCAAGAGCAGTGAGGCAGGGAAGAAAAAGAAAAAAAAGAAAAAAAAGAATTTTTCAAATTTCACAAAGCTTGTGAAAAAGAGGTTTACAGGTTAAAGGACAGAGATCCCTGAGGAATGGAAGATTAAGGTAAAAACAAAATGCAGGAAAGAAAAATTTAACGAGAATGCATTCACAAGAGGAGCATGAAGGATGATAATAATTCAGTCTACTGAAAATCAAAGATACAGAAAAATATACTAGGGAAAATAATACAGGAATTAAGAAAAATATCTAGAAGTCAAAGAACAAAATATTAAAACAACAAAACATTATGTCATTTTTTCAAGAGATATACCAATTACCTTTTACTTCAAATTACCTTTTAATTCAAATTGCATAAATATTACAATGAAAGTTTAGTTTGTACAAGTACAGACAGTGAAAAGAGGGATATATCCTTTATCTAGTACCTCACATTTTGACTTCAGACACAGATCCCTAGAAGACTGTAGACCCAATACAGACCAGATGGATAAAACCTTTTGGGAATATTCTTTATAATATGTGGCAGAATTACCCACTGGCAACTGAGGGTTTTGACTGTGGGTAGATTGTGCTGCAGGGATATGATGTCCAGCAGTTTCTAAAAATGTGTCTGTGAGAAGCCTTCAGTACAAAACCTCAAGAAAATATTTGAGGGAGACGTTTTTCTGGACTTATTCCAGCCAACAAAAAATCACTGATGATATGAGGGCTGAGGACAACATGAATGAGAATGACAGCAAATTGACAGAGTTCACAGCTTTTCATAAAAGAGCCCAGAGAGCAGAATAACAAGCAACAAATGAGCAGGCAGTGAGCAAATGCTGAGATTTGTGAAGTAAGCTTAAGGGGAAAGGAGGTAGATGAAGCAGGCAGTTTTCAACAGATAATTTTAAATGTATGGGATCAAATTGCTCCACTCTTCTGGAAATAGAGAAAGCGACCAGTATGACTAAATCCAAGGCTGTTTAATGACTGCCAGATAAGCAGGAAAATTAAGGAAAGGAAAAAATAGATTGGATTGCCACAAAAAAAATGTAGGAGCAAAACGAAGACCACAAAGACACTCTACACAGAGCTAGGAAGAACACAAAAGCCTCCCTCTCACAGAATAAAAAAAGTAATTAAGTGTGTTTGCAATAAAGTTGACAAGCAAAAGCTGAACTTAAAAAGGAGAGAAAATTTTCTAGTAGATAGTCCTTGGAATGCCAAATAGTGTAATATTGTTACAAATATATTGACGAATATGATGTCAGTCTGATAACAGAAATATAATTTATTTAATTTTGTTCTTACAGAACAGTGGGGCCTATAAAAAACGTAATGCTTTAGTGAAGTTCATCACATGATGTTTTAAAAAATTAGGTTTTTCCTATAGAGTTATAATAAAGTTACAGAAAATATATAAGCTCATTTAGATATTTCTGTTTGGCTTTGATTGAAGGATATAAAATAAATACTTTGGAAATATAATATTTAAAAATTAATGCTTTCTAAATTCATGACAGATTTTTTAAAAAATATAGATAAAATTAATTTAAGTATCATTTACATAATTTTAGAAGTTGTCCATTTTAAATTGACGGCATAGAATAAAAGTTCATTTTCTTTGTCACACATATAAGGATGTCTGTGAATATTTAACTGAAATGAATTATATTCCTCCAAAATACCTGAATTGGAATTAGAAACTTCTGTCTCCTTTAATCAAGCTGATTAAACATATATATTAAACATGATATCAAATAAACTAGACATAGTTTTAATTGGATTTACTGGTGTGAAATTTTGTGGTGTTTGTGTATACTTGCTAAACATTGCTGGGACAGAGTAATCCCAAATACTGAATTCTCTGTTGTTTTTTTTTTTAAATGGTTGCAACACCACTTTTCCTGTCTACTATCAAAGATACCTGCTTCAATGTGTGACTTGTCCCAAAGAATACAGTTCCAAACTCAGATGGCCTGTAATATATTCCACAATCCCCTTTTCTTGTGAATCAGATTCACAACCCATTCTCCAGAGATGAGATGCAAATAATTCAATTCAAGATTTTTCAGACTTTAGATGCATTTTGGACTACGTAATTAATTTGTTGTAGGTGCAGTCAAATTCCAGTGGCATCAAAATCTCAAAAAGTTCTCCCGCTCCTTTTTTCAGCATGATTTCTAAAGTCATTTCTATAATATCTTTATATCTCTGATGATGTAAAATACAAATCAGAAAAATAAATTGAGACAATGTATTGGTGGCAGCAGAAAATTTCATCATCTGAAAGACAATTCTGTTTGGGATGACTCATATTTTTTTTAATTTTCCCTTAACTTTACATTCATTGTTCTTAGGAAATACAGGCAAGGAAACAAAATTGGAATGCCCTTTTTAAATGTATTTCTCAGCTGTATACTCATCAGCCATCTGTATTTACTCTACCACTACCTGCTAATCAAACTCATAGCAAATATTAATCATGAAATTAAATGAAAATGTAAAAATTCACACTGGCATGTGAAAGACAGATTGTTCTGTGGTTATATAACAAGGACTGAAAGGGAAAAATGGAGCAGAAAAGTAACATAAATCCCATGAGGAAATATCTGACTTTCCTCTTCACCCTATTCACTTGTTAGAACTTATTTAATTTGCTATATACAAATGAGATTTAAATTATATTACCTATAGCCTAAAGCAATAAGCATTTGTTTTAGTTTGTAAAAGGGTAAACCATATTTTGCTGTCTGATTGGTACTGCATTATTTCATTTTTTGGCAATTATTGACTAAAGGAAGAATTCTGTCTTCTTCCATTCTTATACAACATTCTTCTCCTCTGACAGGAACACAGATAAAAGAATATTAAACTTTTAATTATTTTTTTTTAAAATCCACTGCATGGTCAAAATGCAGTCTGTGGGGCAGAACATACATTTCAGTTTTCTAGTTGTATCTGGAAAATTACCCATTAGTTTGTTTGGCAAGTAATTTCTACAAGATACTTACAATTACACAAAGCCTTTTCTGCAATTATTGGTATCCTGGATTCATGGTATAGTCATAGAAATTATCTGGGCAGGTTCACTTCTATATGGAATTCAAAGCAATGAAATAGTTGTGATAAGGAATCACTAATTCTGAAGTAAATTGCATTTTTCTTCCTGTGAAGGAGACTGGAGCAAATGATGCATTGCAGAGATTGTTGTAGGTCCTTGATTTCTAAAAGTCAATGAACAGCAGTTGGTGCTCTCCGGGAATAGTGATCTCTATTACTCTGAGCAATTATTTTTTCCTAATCACTGAAGGAACAGAAATCCAAAGTTTTTAAGCATTCTGGTTTTCATAAAGTTTTGTTATTATAATTACTTCTAGCCACCTGTCCTCCCCCAAATCCTTCTCACAGAAAGAGTTTTACCCTATCTAAATACAGTTAGATTATCCAGTCACATTTAGCAGGAAAACACTGTTCAAAGTTTTTCACATTACATAATTAGCAGTTTTCAAGTATATCTGAACATGTCACTTGAAATAAATTTTGTTATATTCTACACTCCAAGAGCTGTATTTGCTAGTATGTTGAATATATATATATATATATATTTTGCCAGTATTTTGAATTTTATATTGAATTTTAGGTAGTGTGAGATCTGTCGGATAAGTGAAAATTTCACAGCTGAGGAAGGCATCAAACCAAAGAGTACTGAGTAAGGCATAAATTAAGAGGTCAAATATTACTGGTGCTGGTCTATGTCACAGTCAGTCTCTACCAGGGAAAGCAGGTCCATATTTCATTTGAAATTATGCTTAAAGCAGCTTGAAATTATTAAAAAAGAGGAGTTTTGTATTTTAAAATGTTATTGGAAATAGTTTGCCTACTACAATGTTTGCCTTTGTGCTTACTACTAAAACATCCCAAACTGTAAAATAGAATTACCAAACCAACCAAACAAAAACACAAACAAAAAAAAAAAGCCAGACAAAGGGGAAATGATGGGGGGAGTGGGGGAGGAAATAAGCAAAGAAACACCAAGGTCCTGGACCTTGCACTAGTGAATCTCAATATACACATATTTTACTGAGGGCTCAAATATCCCCAGTACTATGAAACCTATAGTGCATAGACAGAGTGTTATTTTATATCTTCTTATATAAAATATAAAATATTCTTTTATCTGTGTGTTCAGCCTAGTCAGTTTCTGTTTTCTTAGCTTCCCCTTTGCTGTTTTAAAGAAGACCATGCATGGAGTGTTTATGAACAAAACCACTAATTACTAATTTGAAGTTAAAGAATGGATCTCCCCACTATATTTTATCTTTGGCCAAAGCTTGGAACATTTCAAAAATCATCTTACAAACCCATGGCCTACCCTAGAGATTATGTAATATGCATCTGTGCAAACCTTTAACAAGGTTTCAGAGTCAGGAGACTATAGAGACTGAATCAAATTTCTCTGTATTCTCCCTGGGGTCAGTGACAAATCAGCAGCTGTTTGTTTCCTTCGATATTGTCCTTCTGCCGCTGATGCAAAATAAAGACAAGTTTGAATTCTTGTGACTCAGCTCAGGCGAGACAGTGGGGTGGGTGGGTGACTGGGTTTACAGATTTTACACCAGGTGTGTTGTTGTCAGATAAGCAGAATGGAAAATGCTGATGCTTAATTGCTGTGTATTTGCATTGAGAGAGATCACAGAGTAAAACGAGGAACAAAAGACTAACAAGGTAAGTAATTCAGTTTAAAATTGTTGGATAATACAATAACATTGTCTTGAGATTCAAAAGTTTGTAAAATAGGCTAGATTTGTGTTTTCTTATGAAAGCTTTGTTTTAGCTACTGCACCAACTAATTTTTATACCATTTTCTACAATGTGGTTGTATTTCTAGAAGGTGTCCAGGTAAACACTAATACACCAAAAAGTAAAGACTAATGCAGTAAAAATTTTCAGTGGTGATGGTAATGAGATTCATTGATATCTCCTTTTTCTTCTGTGGGAAGTGAAACAGTGGGAGCTTTCAAAAACACAGTTATAGTCTTCCAATTCTCAAGGGCCACCTCCAGCTTTAATAATTTATATCAATGTAAAGAGCAGCTTGTTGGAGTCAAAGTACTTTACTTTCCATTCTTTTCCCTGTCCTTTGAGCAGCTGCCTGCTGGGAGCTGCCAGGAGGGGTGCTTGTTGCCTGAGACTCTTCTGTAACAGTGACCTTTATGCATGGAGAGCCCAAAGTGATTCTAGTAAAACTAAAATACTCCAACTAAGGAAATATAATATTATAAATAGTCTTCTACTGATATTTATCGTAGCTCAGATGGCTGGGACACATTAGAAAGATGATGCACACAATGCACTTCTTAAATATGCCATTTTATGTTACAAATATCTAAGCGCAAAGCTTTGTTTTTTTAGAAACAACCTCCTGCATAAAGCCAGTCTAAAACCTCTTGAACTAGACAACTTCAATCAGATCAGGTTATGAATTTCACCCTGCTTTCCACTGTTGACTAACAAAAGTCTACATTTGGTCTACAAGCCATAGGCTTGTAAACATTTGTGTTCAAACCAGAGGCATTTCTGACTTGACTAGATCACTCTCATTGTCATTCTGAATCTAACAAAGTTTGAAGATTTACAAAGAAAGATCTTTTTTTAAGTAATTAAGTATTTTAAAAACTTTAGAAGGCAATTGAATAGGTCATCTCCACATTGAACAGATTGGCTTGGTAAAAACTTTTCTATGTCTGCCATAAATTATGTCTTTGATCATATTTGCACAATTTAAAGGAGTGCATAATTTTGTGTGGTAAAAAAGCAAAACTGAATAGTGGGTCCAAGACTGAAAGGTTCTAAATACAAATGGTGCTGACATATAGCTCAGTTTTAACTGACTTACAATCTACTCACAATTAATAGAGAAAAAGATAGTTTTCCTAGATTTAAATAATAAAGACATTAGAAGCTCAAATGTATCTCTTAAATTAACAGCCAGTCTATTTTTTGAACTGTTATAATTGTGTGTTCACATTAGGATTTTCCCCATAATAATCAGGAAATGGCATTCATAACTTGCTTTAGCTTCAAAATGATCTCACAAATACGTGATTTCACACACACTGTTTCAGCAGCCTTGTCTCAAGGTGACAAGGGCACAGATAACAGAAGCAGCACTCCCATCTGAAAGAAATGTTTTTATCCCACCATACGGAGTTGGAAGAACTCAATGTTACTTAGATGTTATGTGAACACTTAAGAGAAATAAAAAAATCTTTTCAATTACTTAGCCTTATATATGTGGCATGTACAAGTGTGGTGCAATCTGTATTTACTGTTTGTTTCTTTATTAATATCAGTGCTTGTCCAAGTTCCAGTGCCTGTATAAACATGAACATGTTACTCCTGAACATGTTATGGACAATACATTTCCTTTTCCCTGATAAGGAACCTCATGACCCATATGGTGGATAAGAAAGCAATTTATTGAAGAATTAATAATCCATGCTTGGTTTATGACCTTCCACATTCTTTCAAATATAGGTATATCTCAAAAGCATTTGAAGACCGATATTTTTTTAAAAAAAGCTAAAACAGGAGCTAAACATACTCAGTAATAAACATTTTTTCACCCTTCCTTTGAAGCAACAGCCCTTTCACAAGCAAAAAGTCTGACTAGAGGGCAAGCTGGAACCTGGGAATATATTTACTCAGGCATATCTAATGAACCTGGAAGGGACATCCAAAAATTCAGTCCCTGACACTTAAAAGATTGGCCCTGGGTTATTTTTGAGGATGGTCAGCAGTGTGGTGCTTGAGTCAGTTCTGTGCTGTTAGAACAATGAAGGCTGAACTCTATTACTGAATTATTTGCAGTCATTCAAGTAAAGTGACCATGTTGGTGCTTGTGAGACTTCATCTGGAGAAAGGTGTCCAGTTTTGGGCCTCTAGTACATGAGAGATGTTGACATGATAGAGCAAGTCCAGAGGATGGCCACCAGAATGACAAAGGGGATGAAGCAAATGAGGTGTATGGAAAGGTTGATAGAAGGAAAGGTGGAGCCAGGCTCATCTGAAAGACGCAAAACAAAAGGGCATGAGTTCTAATAATTGATATTTCAGTTAAATACAATGAAAACCAATTTTTAATCTTATCACAGTAACAAGAGTCAAGCCCATTGAGAGACTGCCCAGGGAAGATGGGAGAGGATTCTTCTCTGATGATATTTAAAACTTGACACCATATTACCCTCAGAAACATGATCAAAATTCAAAGTAAAATCTAAATCTAACAGTGGTCCTGCTTTGAGCAGGGAGTTGAGCCAGGTGACCTCCATAGGTCTTTTTAAATCTAAGCTATATTATGATTCCGGTAAAAACCTGCATGCTTCCCAACTTCATAATCTTTCCCTACCAGCACACTAAAATCTTTCTTCTCTGTTGAGTTACAAAAGAGCTCTTTGCTTCCTATGCCAATAACCTGTAGCAATCAAAAGTTTTGAATTTTGTCTCTCAAAAAAAAGATCCCCAAATTACTTTCTTTACTACCTATGGATTTACTAAAATATATACAAACCTGACATTTTCAGTCATCGTGTCAATGAAAATGTCTACAAGCTATATTGAATGTGTTTCCAGATATTCTCTTTGATTCCAGACAAACCTGCTATCCAGGCTGCCTTTTTGACCTAATTATGTGCTCTAAAATCCAGAGCGCATCTTTTTCTAAAGCACACTTGATGTGGTATGGATTTATTATCTGCTCCACATACAGAACAGCAGGAAATCAATGGGCACACAACTTATTCCTCTTCCAAGATCTGATAATAAAAAAATAAAAGTGAAAGTACTGACCATACATTCATATTTACTCTCCAAAATATTGTATGTACAGTGTGGAAGATTAATAGAAGGGGGAAAAAATGAAAGTTGTTTGTGAATTTTGAAGGCAAATCATCTGCTAGTATAAATTATTGAAACGTTCTCAAAGTCAATAGAGCTTTGAAACTTTACAGCAGCTACAAACCTGTCCCTTACAAGACTTAATCTTCCACATTCTAGTTAGATTTTGAATCAAAAGACTTTAACCATCTCCTTTAGAGCTCAGCTAAAGCTCACCAAGGTCAATGAAAATGTTCAGAGAAAAGCAAGGGAATTTTGATCACAACTGTTACAATTTAAGTTGTTTGCATTGAAATGTCTACTTTAGTATTGTCAAAATTATTTCATTTATCTGGAGGAAAAACTGGGCTATGCAGAGAGATTATTTGAATATATATGAATGAAACAAACTAATGTTAAGGTTGCTTCAAATGCCTTTGCAACCCAAAAAAGGAAACACCATTAATCAAGTTTGAGACCTTCTGGACACCATTTTTATGAAAGATACCTCTTTTTCCACTTTTGGCTACATTATGCCAATCTCTCATTCTTTCTCTCTCCCCTCACTCCATTTTTAAGGTTTACACACACACCCACCCTTCAATCTCAGTTTGTTCAATGAAGTTCTGATGAATATATCAGAAAAGTACTGTACTGGTGGCTGAGAGGCAGTTTAAGTGTCTCACTCAAAGCAGTGCCTCAGAGAGGGATAAAAGGTTCTGTTACATAAACCAGAATATTTTGTATATGGATAATGGAAGAAACACACTATCAAAAATCTGTATCTCCTTTGTCCTGCCACAGCAGATAGACCTAAAACCTATCTCATTATTTTATTTTTTTCCTTAGAGAGTTAAACTTGAATAGCTTTCCACATAGCCAAAAGAGAAGAAAGAATTGGAGAAGAGGGAGTATTTTGGGGTTTGGGTTTTGTTTTTTTCTAAGACTAATTACCCTTTTGATCATACTTTAAAATGTTAAATAATAGCACTGCCACATATGGGTATGATGCCACATAGAAGCTGCTCAAGCAAACTTTTATTTGTTACTAGAACATAAACATTTGACACTAATTTCAGATTAAGTAGCTGAGTCATGAAAGAATTGGAATTAGTGCTCAATTGCTGCTGTGCTGATATGTAACTGTTAAGAGAATAATAGCCACTTAAAACAGCATGAAGGGAAACCTAACACTTATTTTAAAAAAATATTTTTGCTATGCAGTTCTGTATCATTATTCACACTATTAGCAAATTTTACATAAATGAATGCATTTTCAAAACTTCAAAAGGCAGCTTTTGAATACTCTTCCGTTAGAATGAATCTCATATGGAAGCAGCAATTTTATCCTACAATGGTTTTAGATACTGGAATGATTTCAAGGTTGTTTTTTCTAAAAAAAAAAGACCTTTTTAAACATAATTCAAAAAGAACATTTGAGATTTTAAATTTCAGTGGGACTGTTCTCAAGGATTAATGTCTGCAGTATTGGGGTGACAATTTATTAGTCCCTGATGTAGGGCTGTGAAAGAAGTCTTTTGGCGGCTATATTTCTTCCTGCTAGTAAAATTCCACAGCAATAGATAATAGGCATCATTTTTATCATTATTAACATTTTTAGCCATTTGTGTTGCCCATGTTTCTGTGGTATTGCATCACAGTCTTGAATTATGATACAGTCTGCAGTGAACACCTATTTTTTTATACATATTATTGGAGTCTGTCACCCTGAAAACTCAGCTTTTGAGCTTGCTAACATAGTTTTCTAAGGACTTTCCCAGGACAGTAACTGTAAACACAGATATGTGTACATTCTTTCTGTTACACGTCTTGTGATGGGCATCTCTCATGGCCAGTGCAGTGAGAAAGTGTTATCCTGACCACCCAATCCCTGGCCGTGGTCAGAAACCTATAAATCCTGGGAGGAAAAATAAACTCTCTCTTCTTTTCACCACACCTCGACCTGTGTCCGTGTGATCTATTCATCTTCAGCGGCAACAGGAGTCCTTGCTCTAGTATTGATAAGTATGTAATTTATAAAATAAATTAAAATAATAATTTAATTAAATTAATTTTTAAAGTACTCATTGAGGATATCTGTGAAAAAGAAGGAAGTAACAGCTTTAGCTTTCTAAAAAGTTTTTCTTCATTTAAATTTTTCAGGTAACACACAGATTCTTCAGGTGCAATTTCATCTAGGTTTTGTTTATGGAGAATCTTGTAGGGACATTTGATCCAGTCTGTTGTCAGTATTTGGTACTGCCAGTGGAAGAAAAGGTTCATTTTAACTGACTTGATCTTTTTGTTAGGAGAGTTCAATATCCTGAGTTTGTAGGGGCTGAGCCGTGGTTATAATGTTTTTCTTTTTCAGCAGATTAGGACAGATTTAGATAGATCCCCTTTAAAGGGCTTTAAACTCAGTTCCTCTGCTAGAAAAATGGGAAGATGATGCTGAGTGACTGGTGTTTCAGTGGATAATATTTTAGGTTTAAAAATGAGCAAATAAGAAAGCTCTGCGTTTTCCAGTTGTGGCAAAGCCTGCCTCGTGCAGGAGCAACAGAGTTACAGGTCTGATTTGTACACATTGATCCAGAGAAAGATTTGAATCTGACTATTAAAACTAATGCCAGCTGTCTGCAGCACCCCTGGGACATATATGCCAGATGGAGTTTGCCAGAACAGTATAACCAAGTCCCTTCCCTGCCAATATGTTCCTTTACACCAGTGGGACTTGGAGAAAGCACTTGAGCTAACTATGACACAGGGGAACTCCGTGGCTAGGGTTTTCCGCTTTCTTTGTCCAGAAGATGCAATGGAAAAACAAGAGAGGGGAAAAAAACAACAAACAGTGACTCCATCTTATCAGTTATTGTATCTTTTCAGAATGTTTCCTCTGTGTTGTTTGTTTTGCCATTATGGGCTCAGTACCACAGCCTGTTATTTGATTGCTGCTTAAATCCTTTATGAGTGATTTTTCTGAGGATGGTTTTCTGAATTCCAAAATGGTTGCACTTGAATTGAACTTGATTTCCAATTCATCAGGCAGTGGGTTGTATAAATCCACTGCTAAATATGACCATTCTCTACTCATTTCCACTTGCATGAACTGCATTAATTTCCTTTTAAAGGTACTGGAGCTCTCCTGCAGGCTGAGGAGCCAGGGCCATCCAAGTCTCTTTAATCTCTTAACCAGTGATGGGCTAGGACCACACTGGTGGTCATTTCATCTGATTTAATAGTCAGCTGTTAACACAGCCAGACCTAAATCAGTGTTTAAAATGCTTCAGACAAGCTGTTTTCTGCTCTGTCCTTCTGGGACCTTGGCTTTCCCTATTTCTAGAAGGGTTTTTCTAAGTTTCAGCTATTTAAAAAGCACAGATGTTGTTTCTTCTCTTCCCTGTCACTGGTGCATGGAAAGTAGAAATCTAACAGTGAGTTATTATGCTAAAAAATTCTGCTGTCTGCTTCTCAGGTGCACATCACAAAAAGACTAATTTTATATGGATTTTCCTGTTTGCTATCAAAGGCAAAATAAGACTCTGATATTCAGGTATATAAGTGGGTTGGGATTTTTCCTTTCCCCTTTCCCTTTTTCCCTTTCCCCTTTCCCCAAGGACAAGGGGTAGTTGCAATACTTTACAGCTATCAGAAAATATAGTTATGATGCCCTGATTGTAAGCAAATAATTTAAAGAAGTCAATAAATTTACTTTTGAATAGCTAGTTTATGTGGCTTGGGAATTAACTGTACCACAGGTGACATGATGCTTTGCACTACAATACAGAGCATTGTGTCACCTGTGGTACAGTTAACATCACCAGCCATTTTCACATCACTTAGGATATCTGCGGTGCACAGTCAAAACTGTGTTTTTATACATTTCCCTTAAGTTTACTGTGTTGCTGCTTCCTCACCTACTTTTTCAATATGTACACTTATAATACGTACATCTTCTGTGTTCTCCATGTTTCTTTCCATTTTCTGGGGCCCTCCAAAAATTATCCCAGAAAATCAGGAGCTGTTAATAACATACCTGTGCATGTGTGAAAGCTATAATAACAGGGCTTCTAACAGGTATGTTTTTGCAGGAGGTTAGAACAGCAAACAACAATGAGTTTCCAACGAGTCTGTCCAACACAAGAGCTGTTGCCTGATGAATCAGTCTTTACCCTGTGTAACTGTCAGTAGGGCTGGAAACCGTGAAGAACAGGGGACTCTGTGAGGAGAACACATCCCCACTGTTCCGTTCCTGGTGAAAACAAAACTGGGAACTACTGGATCAGAGCAGTACATAGGCAGAGCTTCAAAGCTTCCTGGTGATCTGCAGTCACCCACTGACCTCCAAGTAGTAAGGAATGGTCATAGGTGGTGTATTTGTGTGTTTACCTGCTCCTGTGCATTTCCCTATTGGTATGAAAGGCTCTGCTGAAGTTCTACTCTCTCAAAATAAGCCCAGCTGCTGTTTCAAGGCAAGAGGCTGCACAACACACTCACTCCCTGCTGCAGGCTCCTTTTAGCTGATTACTCATTACTGCAAGCACTATTCAGTTGCACAGCTAGTGTCTCTCATCCCAGCACAACGAACTTTCCTTCTTTCTTGTAAAGGAAATTTAATAATTCCAGTGTCAAATACTACAGTCTATTGTGGTGGGCAAATTTTGCTCACTGTTGTTTTTTGTTTTTTTTTTCCCTTCCCTGCCCTCCTAGTCCCTGAATGGTAAGCTACTGGTGAGCGATCTGGACTGTCTGGCTCTCTGCAGGCTATTTCCTTTTGCTTCACTTTTCATTTTGAAAAATATGCAAACTTCCATCTGTTTCTTGAATACAATCCTTCTGAGATCTATGTATGCATGAGCTTTTTTGTGCTGAAGAGGCAGGTTTCTTAGGACCGTATCATTTTACGTGAATGCATTTTGACATTGGTTTTCTGCTTTCACATACTCATCCTACCTGCATATTGTGTTTTAGGTGCCACTCAGAGTAATCATTAAACTTCTATAGTGCTTGCAATTCAATTGGGCACTGATGTTAAGTACAAGCAATGGCAAAGCTGATCAACAGTAAAATCTCAGGTTTCTGTTTTTAGCCAGGGTGTATGTGCTTCTGCTCTACAGCAGATGTTTCTGCCTTTGAGGCAATTTCAATGCTGAGCTATTTTAAAGACAGATTATTCTACATGAACAAGTAAATTCATAATTAATTCTGCTTTCAACTTTTAAAGATTTTTTTTTTTTTACCACTGAGTGAAAAAATTGAACTGCCTAAAATGAAAGCTCCGAGAGTTTATATAATTCTTGATCCATCAGATGGTGTTCCAGTGACAAAGGATAATTCGTTCTGACCAGGGATGGCTTTGATTCATACCTAACACTGAGAGGTAGGATGTGAGTCAGATAACTAAAGGCTGTCATTATATAACTGAAGAGATGCATGTAAACCAGAGCCCATTAGAGCACATTACCTCAGAATTCTTACCTCTTTCAAATACAGGTGATCTTGAAAGCACTATTTTTGCCTCCTGTCTTCCTATACAAACTGCATTTATTAATTGAACCTGGGACAAAAGTAATTTAGTTTGAAGACCCCAATTATGCAACCTCTCATCAGAACTGTCTGCCAACTTTACTGCAGTTTCTGGGTACCTTCTTTAGGGTAAGAGAGGTCATTTTGCTGAGTAAAAAAATAAACAATGCTAGCGTTTTTTATTTATAATGTTTATTTATAATGCTTATTTATTTATAAGGTTTGTTTATTTATAATGTTTATTTATATCTATTTATTTGTTTATTTATTGATGCACTATTGAGTGCACTGGTATGTTTACTGGAGGAATATTTCTATGTCTTCTTGTGATGTAAATGCAAGGTGCTGCGGTGCTATGTGATGACGCTTCCTTGTCCTGATATCCTGGAAGGGATTTGGGGGAAATTGGAATTGCAAAAGGTGTTTTCAGTGGTATGTCCTTGCTGAAAAGTGAGAGGGGTGTTGTTCCAAATAAAATTCTCTAGTTTTCAGGCAGCTCTATTTGGTCACCCAGATAGCAAATGCTTAAACATCAGTAAAATTGGATGTTTCAGTGGATAATTTTGTAGGTTCCAGACAGACAAAAATGGATGGAAAAAGCCACAAAAGAAAGTGCAGACTGAGCTGGTCTTTCAGCAAAAACTGCTGAGATTCAGCATCAGGTGAGCTGAGATGTCTCTATAGCTCTCTTCAAGGCTGGATATCAGGAGTGGTGCAGCTGCCCTGGAATGGCACAGGGGGATGTGGGGCCAGTTTCTCTCTGCATTCTGCCTTAGTGACACATCCACATCTTTCTCCCAGAGGATGTGACCCATAGGTGTTAGCTCATGTGTCTGAGTAGAGCAGAACACTGCACAAACATTCCTTTGATGTGAGATGCTCTGTTCACCTTCTTACAACACTTGCAGCTTTGATTTTACCTTTTTCTTTACCTCTTCATTGGCTGTGGTTTTTGTGAATGCTTTTCGTGTGTGTGTGTGTGTGTGTGTGTGTTTTCAAAATTATGTTATTATATTTGTTTTCCTTTCAAGGGTTGTTGGTGTTCAGACTGCAGTGTTTTGGAAAATAATTATTATAATGTTAAAGTTATCAGAAAACATTTAATTTGAAGAATGTGATCTTGTTGATACAACTCTGAATAGGGCAAAGTTAAGTTTTTGGGTCTTGGAATAGCTTCTTTTTCATCACATTGATGAAAGCCTCTGGTGCTGTACAGTGTTAGCAATCAACCCTTAGGGAAGAAAGGAAAAATCATTAATTCTGACAGTAGAAGCAGTGGCTCTGAATGGCCTTATGGATTTCAATTTCTTTTTCTCATTCTGGTGTGTATATTTATAGTGCATATTCATGAGAATTTCTGTTTTGAAGTTCATATGCAGCTTCAGACAATACAGCCACATCTTCCAAACACCTCTCTCTTGCTAAAACTTCCTTTGGTTATTATAATATTTTAATTTTTTTAAGTCTTCCAAAATTTCTATCTTCCATAAGGGAGACAAAGTGTGGGATTTTTGGACTTTTTTGGTTCCAGTCCTCTTTTATGCAGGTACAGGTTATTTTTTTCAAATAGATATATCATTATCTTCCATAAATACTAAGGCAATGTTGGTCTTAACAGTCAAAAAAAATTATATCAACTAATTTATGACACAGCATTGGAATTTTGGTGCCACTGTTTCCCTCTTGAGTGCCATTCATCTTGTGGAATAGAAATTAACATGTGAGGGGAAGATGGGGGATGGTGGAATAAAGAAGCAGGATTTGTGTTGGAAAACAAAAACTGTGGCACTTGGCTAAAACAGGAAGTGACAATCAACCATATTTTATTAAATATACATGGAACAGAACAACTTGCAAATGCTGTGTTCATATAACCCCAAGCCAATGAATGACTCAGTGTCAAAGACCATTTTTCATTTTAAAAACTGGTATTTCAGACACAGGCTAAGTCCTGGAGGCACCCTTTCATGTAAATGAAATGTGTAGATCAAAATGAATGGATTTTAGTCCCTAACAGGAGAAAAAGATGAAAACAATGTGTGGAAATAGCAGGTTCCTTCACTTCCCTCCCCTTGTAAGAAGCAGCTTTTGCTTTCAGTTGCCTTTATTAAATTTGTATTGAACTAAGTATACTGTCAAATCTTTCGTCCAGATTGCTCAAAACAGTTTTTGGCCAAGTTGACAGCAATTACAAAAGCCTTTATTTGAGCCCAAATTATCTTTTCATAGCTGCTCAAGTGTCTCATAGAATATGAAACAAAACTGAATAGGTTGCATTTTTACAACTATAAATGAACCTTCTTTCTAGGTATATAAACTGTCAAAAATGGTAAAACAGTATAAAAAATCTCTTGCCTATTTAATATTTCTTAACATTGCCAGATACCATCAGTTTTTGACAATCATTCATGTTATGTCAGTTTTAATACTGTTGAACATGGTACATATTTCCCTTGGCTTTAACTGACATTTACTATTTATGTGAAGTGAGTTTTCTTTAATATAAATGACGGTTACTTTTTCCTTATATACTTTGTAGCTTTTTTTTTCCAGATACATGCTATATTGTAACATTGATTAATTTTATTTCTTGACTTGTTCACTAATTACTTTCTAACAACTTGAATAAATTAGTATGCCACTGAGTTGTGTTTTAGCTATATAGAATCTAAATTAGCTGCTACAAAAGACAGACTAAGTCCCAGTTCCAGAAAGCTCTTAGCTTTCGAGCCATAAGTCCTACTTGTTCTCCTCTGTGCTTTACACCAGATATTAACTTAAGTTTAGCAAAACATATAAGTATGTGCTTAATCTTTGCTGTTGAAAAATCACAATGTAAAAATAAGTCAAAACAAGCCAACGCTTGCACTTGTTTTTATTTGCCTTCTGGTTTTATATCGTCTGATAATATTTTCAAAATTTAGCCCAGCTATTGAGGCCAGAAATACGCCTAAAAATTATAACTCAACAATTAAATAAAAATAACAGCTAGAAGCTAGTTCTTTAAGAAAAGCACATTAGGACACTCAGAAAAAGTTATGAGCACTCAACATTGAGTTGTCTCAAACGAACTATCTAATGCTCAATTATGGATTACATCTAACAGCAAAATGAGTAAGCAAATTTTTTAACAGGCTACTTCTGCCAGGCTAGCTTTTTCCCTAGGCTTCTTTTAGGCTGGATGTGAATCAGCTCTGCTCCAGAAACTACATAACTATGTCTGTGAGTTCCTAATTTGCTCTGCTGTGTCTCACTTACTGTCTGCCTGGCTTGGAAGGCTGGTGGGTCAGGCCTCTCTCAGAATGCCTTAACAGAAGACTTTTGTGTTTTGTGTACTTAACTGGAACTTTTTGCATTTCATATTTCTTTCTTATTCTTTTAAAGATGTAATGTTTTTCATTACCATCTCTACCCTCTGCTGTGGTGGGTATCTTTGCAGGAGTGGCTGCTTTGAATTGGTTTCATTTTCATTAGACAATGGGTAGCAATTGACTATTCTGAGGAGTCTCACTAACAGTTAATATTTTATGAATACTTGGCCATTATGTATTGCAGCATGCTATTTTAAAATCAGCTCTTTTTCTATAATTCTTATGGGAGAAAAGGGAGAATAAAAGGTAATTGTATGATGCTTCACAAATCTGTGTTTAAAGTGATTAAAAATTGGGATGATGCTCTCATTGTGAATCTTCTTAGTGATGACAATTGGTGATTAAAAATACACAAAGAAATTGAATTAAATGTTCCACATTCTTTTACATATCCTGCTTTTTTCAATTGTCTAAATAAGACTTAGTTTTTATTTTTTTTTTGTATTTACTTTTTTTTTTTATTCCAGTGAATTACCTTTATATTGATCAAAACAGCTTGTGAGTTTTGAGTTACAAGTACTAAACTAGAGAGTTTACTTCTTACAGTTCCACTTCTTCTGTGATTATGGCCTATTAATGTTACCACATACTTAAAAGTGCTTGTGAGGCTGAAGCTCACTTTGGAACAGAAGCTGTGGGAAATATTGGAAAGACTGAGCATGAACAATTAAGTTACTATACAAGCATAAGCTATAATGCTATTGCTACTGTGTATTGCTCACAGACTTCAGGATTCTGCACATAAACTAGGTACTTAAAAGTCGGATTTTTAGAAAAGGCTTCTGCCAGCTCCCTCCATCTTAGCACTGCCTGAGGGTGGGATTTGTTTGACCTAACTCCAGCTGTCAGAAAATCAGGTGTTTAAAAGATATCAGTCACCAATTCTGGCACAAAGGAGACAGATTTACATGCACAGAGATTTATCAGCAGGCTTCATAGCTGATGGTGTATATGAGCAGTCAAAGTAGCTTTTGGGCAAAGATAAAAACAGGAGAGAGAGAAAAGGGAAAATGAAAAGTTACCCTGGTGGCCATAAAGGGGAAGAGAAGTGACAAGATCCACAGCTGAGCACCCTCAGGTCCTGCTTCCATCAGCATCAGGTGTTTTACCAGTACACGTGCACACAAACTTCAGTAGTACCTGTATGGATGTCTTCAAGACAAGCCCAGGCTCTCTGCTTTTATGGGCACAATGTTGCTAAGTGCTGATGGAAGCAGATTTTGGGAGCAGGTGCTGCAAGCAGTTAAGCTGTCTGCATGCGTGCCATTTGGTCCACTGAGTAACCATAATGTTGGGAAAGGATGGAAGAATGGTGACTTGCACAATGGTTATGGTCATTCCCACAGGAATGACAAAATATTGTCATAAGAAAATGCAAAACCACTTCCATTGTGACTTCAATGAGGGAATTGAGCTGCAAGTGAAAGATAGGCTGCAGAATTGCAAGTACAAAGCCCTTTGTGATAGAAAACATAAAGACATTGTGCAACACTACCTTGGGAATGGATGGATCACCCCAGGGAAATGCGTGTCTCCACAGGCTGCAGAGAGATTCCCATTGAAGTTTGTTGTTTAACTTTTTGTTAATATGAGTTGAATTCTACTCCATATACACACATCTGACAGCATGATACTTTTAATGTGAAGTTCTTTATTTGTCCTCAGGAATCCTCATAGGCCGTGCTCTTGGTAATACTATATTTTTCTTGGTTATACTTATATCTATCTTTAGCTTAGCAGCTTTTAGTCGAATACTTTTATTTATATCAAAATGACATATTCTCTAAGGAACTGACACTCTTCTAAAATGATCTGAGAAAATGGTCTTGTTCACACTCAGCAGTTGCAGCATTTCGACTGTGCTAGGAAGCCAAAAAAGTCTAGTATGCAATAACTGAAAATTATGCCTAAATATTTCAGCAGCTCATATTGTTATGTCATCAGTTATATCTAGCTTATCCAGGCTTATTCCCATAGGGTTTAATGAACTGCATAGAGAGGTAGTACTTCAGACCCATTAGCAGGTGCAGATGTAAAACCATTTCAGTAGAAGGAATCCCTTCCATCACAGAAATAGTTACACAGGCATAATACGTCATGTAGAGCAAGGTTAAGAAACCATTGTACAATGATTTACTGACTACAGCACTGGTTTTTTATTCTCTTTTCTGCTTCCTACCACCTGCTGTATCCAGTTTTTAAGTTAGATTCTTCTTTTGACAGAGCATCATTCATGCAGATCACTGTCCTGTTAAGGTTATTTTGATATATTTCCTTTGTGTGTCTCCCTCTGTGAAGATCAGGCCCTTCACCCAAGTCTACAAGGTTGAAGAACTACCTGCTGCTCTGGCTATGATCTCAAGTTCAGGAGCAAAAGGACTAGCAGGACTAAAACTAGTCCCCAGGTTCTTTAACACATAGTACCTTGAGTACAGTGAACTGGCTGGGCCGATCCCAGCTCGTGTACTGCTCATCTGTGCCTCATTCAAAATGGTCAGTCTCATCTTTTGATGAGTGCACTAATCTGTGGTTTATAATACCCATCACAAACCTACAAACACACAGATGCAGTTGCACCCAGGAGTTAAGCTCTGACACTCAGATTGACATAATCAGTGATCCAAATATCAGTTGTGGGATTCAGTGGCAGCTTCTCTTCCCAAGGAGTATAGATGCTATTTCTATCAACAGTGAGAGGTGTTTGATGGCCAGCAGTGAGCTTGGCTGGTTTGTCTGAAATGTGTAGATAGTACCTTCAGCAGTCATGTAGCAGCACCTTTTAAAACATTTTTGTTAAGTGGTTATCAGTTTTGCAGGTATATGTATTTAACAGGGTAATAATTTCTGACAGCTTAACTAAGTTTGAAAGCGTCAAGCACTGGCACTTAGATAATGACACTGGCAGGAATGTTTTTACTGCATTAGATGCCAATTAAATTACTGATTTCATAATTATAAATCAGCATGTTACAGTGGATAATTAATGTTGTCACACTCATGCTGAGATACTTTATATAAGCATAACCCTTTCCTCTGTTGATTTGCTTATTCAGGAAACAGAAAATATTGCATATAATTTTTTAGTATTTGAATACATATCTTTTAGGATTCCTGCTCCTGCCTGCAGCCATAGCAGCATTCTGTGCTATACAATGGTTCTATTTAATGAGTGTGGACGGTGTTCAGAAGGGACACAATGACCCCCAGGATGAGAATTTAATATAAAATTTAGACTAATTTGGTGGGCAAAAGAAGAAAAATAAAGCACTTAAAAATATTTCCCAGGTATAATATTTTACCACTAAGAAAACCTGTAAAAAAAAAAGTTGTTTGGAAACTCACAGTAACAAGGAATTGGTGCAGAATGTTTGTTTGTTAGTGTGGAGTTGCTCTAAATTATAAAAGAGGTTTTGGAGAGGTAGTACTAGAATAAGATCTTCAGTTCTATAACAAAACAATATCCCCAGTCTTTTAGGTTCTTCAAATTTAGTTGTGATCAAGGTGATTTATTTTAAATTGATAAGTCACAATAATAAATGTATAGAGAACCTGACCAAAAAACACAGGTCAAACTATAGATTAAAACACTATTGTCCATCTTTGAAGGGAAATGTTTTTGGAGTTTTTTTTCTAAAATAAGAAAAAACAGTGATAGTTGACCATGTATCAGCACAATAATTCTACTTTTAGCCATGGATGTGTTCTACTGATTTGTTCTCACATCTTCAGGGAGTTTAAAATCACAGCTCCTTTCATCAGGAGAGCAAGGCAGACTACTGGGACATTTTCCAGCTCTCTGTTTCAATTGGGTCACACTGAAACCAGGAATGCAGAAATGATGGGACCAGAAGTACAAATACAAGACACATATTCTTCTTTGAAATGGAAGACACTGCTGTTATTAACCAGACATGGGGTTTCAATTTCTGCTTTCAGAACTCTCTGTAATTCTGTTATATTGAAAAGAGACCACATTTTCTTTCAGTGTAGTCATAAGAAAGGGTACCCGTGACATGGGCCTAACCTTAGATGCACATTCTGATTGGTGAGGAGATCAGGCATGCATAGGAGACAAATATAATCAGAATTTTCTTTAGGATTGTCCTCACCATCTACAGTTTCTTACACGGTCACTCTGCAGCATACCATCAATGTGCTTTCCTTTCCCAGCTCTTTGATTTCTTTAGTTTTCTTTCTTTACCAAATCACAAAATTCTGGTCATAGAGTAGAAATGCTTTATAGGATGTTGTACTCTGCAAATATTAGGGTTGATTGTGCAGCCAAGAGACACGACAGTGTACATGACAGTGGAAAGTGGCACCTGCTGACCCAAATATTCATATTTACACTGAAAAGAATCAAAGGAAATACTTTATGATTTATCTAAAAAGACATTATTTTTCTCAGTTTATGGCTTTCTGATAAAATTGTATGAATTTAAAGAGGTAAAAAGTGAAAACTAGTCTATTTTAATCTAGTTGTTCAGTATTAAATTATAGAAAGTGCTATATTGTTGTAAAATGTATTTATCTTGTAGTAAAAAGATAATTGTGATGCTTTTTTGAGTAGACAAGAATGATACAATGACTGACTAATTCCAGTTTTCTACATACATAGACATTTTCTATTTTTGACATCAATACAGTTTTCAAACATTTGCTTGAAAGAATCAATCCTAGGTTGTGGGTTTTTTTGCCATTTGTACTTTTGTAGTCCTCAACTTTTAAAATTGAAAACTAAACTTAGTTTTAATTATTGAGACAAAAGCAACTCTCTCTTTATAAATATGTATATGCACCCGAAGTTAATCAGTTCACTGTTCTGGAATTAGCTGACTTGTTTGCCTTGGTGTGTCGCCAATTAGCAGGAACCCAGGGATACTGTCAGTTGACAGCTGGAAAGAGATCCCAAGTTCTGCAGCATACGGTTTACTATGTTGTACAAAACCCTGAGCTCATGGTATTAATGCTTTAATGTTGCTTATTAGAACCTTTGTCAGCAATCTGTCTGCTACTTTCTAATAAGCAAAAACTACCTCTAGAACCCTGCAAGGAGCTGATTTCCTCTACATGATGCTCTTCTGATGTTTGAAAAAGCAGCTTTTTGCTTGGTATTACAAAAAGGAGCTGGTGAATATAAAAACAAGTAAAATTACAAAAGATAAATAGAATGGGGGAAGAAGAGTGAAGGCAGTTCTTTGTCCAGGAAATTGCATAATTCAGAATTATTTCCAAACAGAACATCTTTAGAAGGTAATTAGATGTTTGCTGACAGGATCCCAGCTATAAGACAAAAATACACACTTTAAGAACTAAATGTTTATTATTCTTTAATGGGGCCAAACAAATAGTTGGATTTAAATAGTTTTTCAATAAAAGATTCTGAATGGTTGACTTTTTTCTAGCATAGAATACACACATACAAATATAGTCTACTGACATAACAAGTACAATATAGAAAAACAGTTTACTTCTTTTAAGATTTATAATAAATAATAGTTGTTTTCTGTTTATTCTTGAAAAGATGGAAAAATAAAACACAATAACACAATAGGATCAGAAAGTTAAGTCCTACAGTAGTGAGCAACACTAGTTATTTATTTCATGTCTTTAACTTCATTCTTCTCTGTAAAAGAATATATTCTAGTGACTATATTCTATCTATTTAGAGACAGAGAATGCAATTCTCCTTACATTTCACATATGTAAGAGCAGTGTTGATGTTGCATACTCCTGAAGTTCCTGCCACAACTTGGGAATGAGCAGCCAGTCAGAATCTCTGGCACAGGATGTGGCTGGAGTCATAAGAGCTCTGTGAGAATTACACACAAACAAGTCAAGATTAGTATTGATCTATTTTTGCATTATTTACCGTTACCCTTGAGTCCATATGCATGGTTTTGATGGAGCTTAGCTGCATTAGGATTCAAACTAAATATCACATTAGAAGCCCCCCCAGGGAGAAAAGCTTTCTGAGCACAGTATAATGGAAAACACATATCTGCAGCGTGCTAAAGATGACTACATAGCCTCCTGTGCTGGCTGCTATAGAGATTAACACATGACTGTGCAAAGTAGTACATATTTGTTGATAAGGTAGAAGTAATATATGTAGCTAAGGGACTAAAATGAAAATTGCCACATTTCCTCCTTTCCTTGGAGAAGTTTCATCAGTGAATGAAAACATCAGGAGAATGATAATAGAAATGAAGGAAACTTCTTTCCACAGAGAAATGTGAAAACAAAACTTTGACAGGAGTTAAATGTCTTTGCCTGTTTAATAAGCTTAAATAGGCCCCTGCTGACAGTGCTCCTATCTGTTGAAGGGCAGATAACAATCCTGCTGTTTATGTCAGGGTTTACAATCACTGTCACAGAGCTTGTCCCGTACTGTCTATGGGAGCAGCAGCAGGGAAAACTGCAGAGTAGAAATCGGTGTTATTGATGAAGAAAGAGATTTCATAGTGAGTTACAGCATTTGAAATGTGCATATCCCTCATCTGAGTTCTGGCAGTCTGAGCAGATCTACGAGTGGATAATGCTGAGTCAGCATTATCTCTGATAAAGCTACACAAAGAAAGTTATGCAGTGTTAGGAAAAATGTATCTGTCTTATCCACATGAGCAGACACTAGCTAGTGATCCACAGAGAAAGTAAGGCTGTGTGTAGCACCAGTTTAAGGTGCTATCATTGGTGTCAGCCAATTTTGATGGGGCAACAGGAGATGTGGGGCTGGTACCAAAAGTGTACAGCTTTTTTTCTGATTTGGTCTGTTTTCCTGCATGTCAGCTGAAGGGATAGTAGTCAGCAGAACAGCCATAATATGTATGTCTCCCATACCTGAGATAATTTTCTTTTTCAAGGCTTTAGAGAGCAATATATGTTGCACTGTCTCTAAGAGCAGCTCCAGTTTCCTTGTGAGTTTAATACCTTGAGCAATAGATTCAGGAAAATGGCAAGTTCCCTACTGTGTGAGAGCACAGGACTCTCTAGTATAGCATTCATTAATATTTTTATAATTCTCCATCAGAAGCCATAGCAGTGGGACAAGGAACAAAGAATTTACACTGAAAGAGGGAAAACATAGCTAGGTATGCAGAATATTGAGGCTGGCGAGGCACTGGAACAGGTTGTCCAGAGAAGCTGTAGTTGGCTCATCTCTGGCAGTGTTCAAGGCCAGGTTGGATGGGGCATTTAGCAAGCTGGTCAAGTAGGATGTGTCCCTGCCAATGACAGGAGGCTTGGAACTAGATGATTTTTAAGGTCCCTCCCAAACTAAACCATTCAATGATTTTTAATAATGATTGCTGCTGAACAAATACAAATAGTAGAAAAAAGTGAAATTGATAGCTGTCATAGTTTAGGAATATTATCCTCCAATTCAGTGCTTCTGCTAAAACCGCACTTCTGCTTGCTCCTTCCTGTCCCCCCAGCTGGAGGCACAAGAGGCAAATCATGGGTTGAGATGCCCTAGAGAGCTACCAGTAGGAGTTTACAGGAGTCAAAAACATCATCACTAGTGAAAACATAACCTCTCCATTGTTGCTTGGCCTGTTCCAATGTGGTTTTTTAAGGATTTTCTGCAAGACTCCTCATGGTATCAAAGCCCAAAGGAAATAGTCTTTGTCTTTTAGGACTCACCAAGTATTTTTCTTTCCATGTCCAAAAGAAATGATTAATAAAACTTCTTCTTAAACAAAAATTATTATGTGTCAGTTTCTGAGAAGTGCTATATTACTGAGATACACTGGTGGAGGAAAAAAGAACTCCATTAAACATAAGGCTCAAAAAAAATAGAGTTTTATTCTAAGTAAGTTTGTCTTGTCAAAAAAAAAATTGTCCATTTTTACAATTACCTAACTCCTTATAAGGTTTTGTCACATTTTGTGAGGTTTCAGTGTTCTCTGACCTGCAAATCTTCAGTTCTTCGCCTTCAAAGACACTGGATGTCATTTCATCCAGAACTTGGGTAATAAGAGTTCTGGGGGAAAAGTGTGCCTGGTGTCTATACTCCTGGAGGGAGGAAGGAAGGGAGAACCACAATATGAAAGACAGCTGGAAAATAAGAGTCTGCCCTTCTCTTTGGATGAATTCTGATCTCAGGTGCCTAAGACTGTAGTGAAGGACAGTGAAGGAGAACAAAGCTGTAGAATTTCTATGTGGTGGTGATCCCCTTGACTGGAGATGATGCATTCATTTTCAACACTTTGGAGGACATGAGGCAGAACAGCACCTTTGTGCCCAAACAAATAGGTTATGCTAAGAAAGCCTGAGAACATGGCCAGGGTTATGCTGCTCCTTCAGCTCAAATGCTTCTATGTTGTGTTGCCCAACACATACAGTTCCAAAATTCTCTTCAGCCAGAAAATAAAGCAAAGGAGATTTCTGTCTGTACCATCTGCTTAGACCAGTCCCTTTCTGCAGACTTCCTTCAGGTTTTCCTTCCTGGAAGTCACATTAGGGTCTTGCTGGTTGCTCTTGAAGAGATTTGACAACAGAATCTGTTAAAAATCCTTAGAACTTCACAGAAAGATGATGAAAGATTAATACAGTCTAACCATTACCAGCACTGCCTGTTTAAGCCAGGAGAGTTGAGAGTGTTTTCTGCTGGCCCGACTGTTCTGCAAGGCAGTAAAGTCTGTCAGATTTCACAGACTGGCCCTCATCCACCTCCCAGAGCACATGTTCACCATCAGCATTCATTTCTGTATGCGTTCCCTGAATGTGATGTGAAACCTCAGTTGGGGTTCAGCCTTCCCTCATTAAGCAGAGCAGTCACATTGCTGAGAAATCAGAAGGGTCTAGCTGGACATGGTGGAAAAATGTGTCTCACAGATATAGGAGAACCGAGAAAACTGCTTGTAAGAGCTGATGCAGTAAAGAGTTAATTTAAGTGCAAAATTCTGCTATAAGATTTGTGGAAATTATTGTAAAATCAATTTTAACAACCTAGCCTATGCAGATATCAGTTTTATTTTCTGTTTGGTTTTCTGGTCTCAGTTCATTTTCCGAGACTCTTTTTTATTTCATCACACCTTGTTGAGGTTTTTTTCCCCCTTCTTCCTCAGTGCTCACTTGTGGGTTTATTATAGTTTATTCTTCATATGACTGAGCTTTGCACACATCTGTGCCCAGTGCAGGAGTTTCTTGGTATGGTTGTTGGCCAAAGACTGAATTCACACAGTTAAATCTTTGGCTCTAAATGGTTTTTCATCAGTGGGGAGTGCTAAAGATCTAAACTATCTTTTTCTCTGTTTAATCCTTGGAGCTTTGTTAAGTATTATTTCACATAATCTTAAAATGGATGTCACAGATTTCAGTGATATTGGGAGAACTCATAGCTACTAGTCAATAGTAAAGAGTATTTTTTGTATTGAAACTAATTTACAATTACACACATGTACAGAAACAGTATAAATTTTTAGTGAGTGGCATTTTTTTTCTAGGAATAGGTCAGAGATGCAAAACATGCAAAAAGTGTACTTGTATTCCTTCAGAGCTGGCTTTCTACACTGTATTTATTGTTTTCTAAATATGCAACAACACTTGCCAAGTATTGCATAAGAAGACATGAGGGATGCTAAGGATGTGTCAAAACCATCTTTCACTGAAGTATTTTTTTAAATTAATCTTTAAGCTCTAAGCTTAAAGCTTGGTAAGGCAGCTCAGTTCAAGGAGGTGCCTTATTTAGGAAATGGACTCCCTTGTGTTAGACGATTAACTGTCATCATAGATTTTGAGGTTTTACACTTATCATATTCCAAGCTTCATAGAAATTCTTTGAAGAATTCATCTTAATATGTGTTCAGATTGCATTGAAAACCTATAATATTGTCTTCTGTTTTTAAAAGCCATTGGGTTATGGATTCTTTTCTATGAATTTTTGATAAAGTGGTCCAGACAAGGAAAAGAAGTATTTATTTGTCAACTAATCTCATGAAATTTGTATTGGCTGTTTAAATGCTAGCTTTGTAGAGCTAACCAAGATCATGCAAAAACTCCCAGCAGATCCATGAATAAGAAGTAGTTTTGTCTTATATCGTATTTACTGCTGCAAAGCTTCTACACTTTTTATGAGAAAATAGATCCCAGTTTATTCAAAGAAGAAAAATTCAATAATGGAAAAAAATTTCACTGCTTAGTTTCATTGTTCAGTTCTGTCCCTGATGTGATTGTCATATTAGAAAAACCAAACTTGCAAAGCTGAATGTTTGTAGCCGTTGCTCTTGGAACTGAGGTTTCCCTTGGGACAGAGGGGAAGAAATCCTTGGTGTCCCACACACAGCTACAGATGCACCTGCTAAATCAGCTGTGCTCCAACAATTGCATGTCTGTGCCAACATGGAGCTCTGTTTCATGCCACCCAGCCTCTTTGGAACCTCATCTCCTTTCTAAAATATGTATAAATCAGTTTTGTGTTTGGTGCAGCCTGAGTGCTGGCAAAACAGAAGACTGCGTATGGGTACAGAGCATTTGTCTGATTTATCTACATCAGTGCCATCTCCCTTCACCATGGAAGCTTGATATGCTGTAGCCTACCTATCCCACACAAAAGTGTCTGTTTTCTTCCTGATGACAAAAGCTGAAATAACTAGAATACCTTTTCCCTACTACTTATCCCCCTTCTGAAGATATGGAAACAAGTTATGAAAAAAAATAACAAAATGTTAGATAAAATGCAAGTGATACTATGAAACTACAACCAAAAAAAAAAAAAAATTATAAACAATTCAGTGGATGCTAATCTTTCAATCTATCAAAATGCTGGGGTGTTTTTAGTCTTGATATTTTCTTATATATTCATAGCTACCTTAAAGAAAAAAAGAACCATTCTATTTCTTTTGAGGGAATGTACAGTAGGGCACTAGAATGTGAAAATTAGTTTTCTGTGTTGTGTAATATCATTCTGATAGGGGAAAAAAAAAAGATAAAAGAAGTTAAATGGTTTGGGGTTTAGTTTTGGGATTTTTTTAAACCTATGATTCACTAAAGAATATCTTACAAAGTCTTGTATTACTTATTACAGCAGTTTTATATGATGATTCATAGCTGTGACAATTCAGCCTATTGATATCAAAACCACTTTGTGCAAGTGCTCTCTGCTCCTTTGTTCCACTGACAATATGCAAAATCCTTCTTATATCATTTGGGATGTTCCACTATTTGAAATCTCTAACTTCAGTCAACTGTTTAATCAATATATTTTATAAAACAACAAAATTTAAAGATTGTTTTCTGCTGTTCCAGTCATCACTAGCATAAGGAATGACAGTGGTTTTGTAGGTTTAAGTTTAAAACAGTGGTTTTACCAGCTGTTGGGGAAAACTGCAATTACATTTCTTTTGTGTTTACTTTCTGGATATGTTACAAAATTACTGTAATTATATAGAATAGAACATGATGATTATATGGTTGGCTTTTTGCATTTCAAAACTATAAAGATATTATAATAACATTACATGTCTGAGTTGCTCTCATAGGAAAGTGAAGAGTACAAGTTTCCTTCTGGCCTTAAATCAAGCTGTTTGTGGTATATTTCAGGTCAACCCGTGCAGGTTGTAACCACAGCAGTAAGCCCTCCAGAACAGCTTTAGAATATGTCATGTCTGAAAAAAAGGTATTCAATTTGAAAACAACCTTTGAAACACCAAAAGTAGGGTGAATCTGTTTATCTGGCCTGGCAACCAACATCTCATTCAAATCTCATTCCCAGCTAGATTTAGATCACTGAAAAATTCAAACAAGGACCTTCTTTGTACTACTGATCAAGAAAAGCATGTGAGCAAAATGGAAATGTTTTTAACTGTTGCCTGGATAGCTAAATTATTTTTCTTGCATAAATTACTTTTATATGTAACTTTCTTAGATAACAAGAGTTTTGTATCTGTGACACTGGTGAAAGAATATTTTTAACGAAAGAACTCAATGACCTGACCATGATGTAGGTTCCCATTCTATCAAGGTGCGAGGATAAAATGGTTTCTTTAAATAGTCATAGCCCTGACTCTCATCTTTGGTATATTCCCAGCTTCTAAACCAAACAAAGCGAGTACTTCTGACAAGTGGCAGGAAAGTACACTGAGTGCCTGGGGCTTTGCTCTCTTCTGTGGGGAGAATAAGTGTCCTACTTAAAATTGCTGCAACCTAAGGAGCCTCACTGGGCATAACTGTTGAGTTCTAGATGGGGGTAGTATCAAATAAGTCATCCAACAAGTGCTTTTGGTGGACGGGAGTGAGGGAATGGAGCCCAAAAAGAAATTTCAGAAATTAGTATCTTTAAAAGGCTTTTGTGTTTTTTTTTAAATGGAACTCTTGTTTCAAACCTTTTTTCTTCTCTCTTATCAGCTTAGCTTTCTCTGTAAATGTGGAGTCCAAAACTTAACTGGGAAAAATACAGTAAAGCCTCTTTACTAATGTCAAGATAATCTTTTAAACATAAAACCCAGAGGATAAGAATATGAATGCTACCTCTAAAACTGGGTCACTCATCACTCTTCTTAAGAAAAGTTATACTTCCGTTCTTAAATTTTATCAGAAAAAACATAGTACTTTGATAGGACTAAAAAATACTGCTAAACCAGCAGGATATATTTTAAGTTATTTTTATTATTCCAATCTATCTTGTTTCTCAGAAGTTTTCTTCTTTAAAAATTTTTGAGGGATTACCCAATTGAACTTTTTTCTATTCTTTCTTCCTAAGTGCTTTACTTGTATCTGGAGTCCTAAAACGACCTAAAACTGACATGTTTCCCAAATGCTGGCACAGGTTTTCTAGACATCTCAAAACTTTTCCAGAACAACCTCTGTGATGCTTTTTCTTCATCTCTATGACAGTGATTATCTCAATCAATATACTAAGACTGAGACACAGTGGTGAATTTCTTATGCCCTCCTTGCGTTTACGGTGTGCTTGGCTCTGGGTGAGGATGCTGAATGTATGTAATGCTAATTCAGCACTTCTGCTCCCCTGGAGAAAAGCTAAATAAAGTTTGAAAGTGGGAGGGAAAAAATAATTTCTTAGGTGAATGAATGCAGCATTTTTTTTTTGGTCAGACCCTCATTAGTGGAAATCAATGTATCATCATTGACTTCCATGAAGGTATGGCAGATGACATCAGCTCAGAGCCTATATGCAGTGATGATATTTGCATTTGTTGAAACTTTGAACAAGATCTATAAAGCTTTCATATGGAACAGATTTGTTGCACTGGGAGTTCTTAAGACTTTCTCTTTGGAGTGTTTGGAATTTGCTGGTTTTCTGACTTCTGACAGCACTATGAGGTATCATATTTCTTGTTTTGCTGGGATTTCCTAATTAGCAATGCTGAGCAGGAATTGTTTGAAATGCAGTGTGAATTGCTGCATCTCTGTCCATATTGCACATTTTAAAATTAATCTGTTTCATCAGAAATGTGTCTGTAGAAATTAAATGATCACAGCTGCTACACCTGGGTTCTTGAACCTGAAAGTTTGTCTATGCAAGTTCTCATTTGAGAGATACAGTTCATTTGCATATACATATTTGCAAATAGGATTAATCTTTTGACTTTCAGCAAAGCTAGTCTGAAAAGTTTAAAATTTTTTCCCCAAAACAGGAAGATAAAATTTTGTGTAATTTTTTTTTTTTTTTTTTTTTTTTTTTTTTTTTTTTTTTGTC
Organism: Poecile atricapillus; assembly: GCF_030490865.1. Lineage (NCBI taxonomy): Eukaryota > Metazoa > Chordata > Aves > Passeriformes > Paridae > Poecile > Poecile atricapillus. The sequence goes on along the minus strand of NC_081251.1, from coordinate 48,166,266 downwards.
TATGTATAATTTTAAGCTTATTTGAAGACAAATAAACATTGCCCATACAAGTCACCACAGGACCTAGAACTGGTGGGCAAGCTCAACTTCAGGAAAAGAGAAGCAGAGGTCATATGCATGCTGTGACAGCAGTAAGCCCAAGGGCAAAGCCTTCTGTTCTGGAGAAATGAGGGTTAGGTCCTTTGAGCCATCTGTCTCATAGGTCTCCAGAGAAGAGCACAAAAAAAGTAGTAAGCACTTACTGGACACAGATCTTCTCAGATATTGATTGAAGAATGATTTTTTCTTTGTAGTCCTGAAAATAGTCCTTCTAAATGGAATAAACTTTGGTAGGTTAAACCTCTTCCTCAGATATGCATCTGTCCCTACCTGTACTGAAATCATACCTGTTTAGGTCAGGGTGTAGAGAACATGGCTGAAAATATGTCTGTGTGTTTAATTCAGCTCTGCCTGGTGCCTTTTTCATTGCCTTCATGTTGATCCCTTAAGAAAACCAGAGGTAGAAGGGGGAGATTTATGAACATCAGAAGTCACTTCAGCCCGAGCACACGGAGGTGTAAGGTGCTGAGCTGACATCAGCGTTTTAGTGACCCACACAACTATTTCCATTTTCTGGCATCCAGCTGCCTCTGGCATCCATCTCAGTCTCTGCTGCTGTATGCAGAGAGCACCTTAGGTTTCAGAGTGTGGCTACTGATGGTCTTTTTGGGTCGCAAGCTGTGCCAGATCCACCCAATCTGCCACTTAACCATAGCTGTTATGCAAAATTAACTTAAGGGGGAATTATAAAACAGCAAGAGAGCTCCCTCTCCATAAGCACCAGCTTTGAAAAGGTGGTGTTTTCTTATGAGTATTTTGTTTTGTGGGTTTTTTCAGCGTTGGCACTGTTCTTTAAGCACAATAATATTTTGTTGCAGTTTTTTAAAATCCAGTGTCAAGTGGGCACATAAGAACCTCAGTTTTCATTAAGAAATGAATTAAAATAGACCTAAAACCTAGAATGCATGCCCTAATTGCACATGGAAGATCACAATAAAAGAATAGAAAATTTTGGCTGTGTTATCAGAGGAGGGGGGAAATCCTCTATTTATATTTTAATTTAAAAGAGATTTTTCAGCTGCAAAAGATTTTTGTGTTACAGCACAGTGAGAACTCCTAAGAAAATTTTTATTCTGCATGTCTTTAAAGCCCATGGATTGAGTAATACAAACATGGAGATAATTCAATGCTCTTCATGTCCAGCTTGCTATGTCAGGATGAAGAGCTAACAGAGCTTCTGCTTAACTTTTTGAACCCCATTTGCAAGCTCTTTATGCAAAGTACTCATATTAATGTTAGTGAAATGTTAGGGAAAGGCCTAGGATTTTGCCTTTAAGGCTTCTTGGCTGCATGGAGTAACTGATAGTTTCACAGATTAGTTAGGAGATGCTGGGGCTGCAAACTAGTGCTGAAAGAGATGATGTATTGGCCAAGAGTTGCGCCTAAACAAACTTTCTGTGCATCCACAGAAGCGCTGTCACTGCTCCCCATAGCCTGTTGAAACATTATCACAAGTAGAATTATATCAATATGTTTACATATTGAGCAGTTGCTACGTATTTCAAGGTCTTATATTATTCTTACCACTCTGGGGCCTGAACACCCTGAGGATGTACACTTAATTTCCAAAACTGATATGCATGAGAAGTAAAGTGGTTATTCAGTAATGCTAATTGACTTCTAAAAAGCCAATAAATTTTTCAGATAGCTCTAATCTTGATAAGTTAAATAGAAATAGTGAAAGATATTCACCAATGTGAAAAGAAAGTCTTTTGAAACATCCATCTTCCTGCCTCAATGAAGCAGCTTCTGTCACTTGCTTGCCTATCCTTGACAATCTTCATTTATCAGATGCCTCTTTTTTAGTTGTTTTCCCCAGCTTTCCTTTTTGCTTAGTTAATAGAACTCCGCAAGCCAAAGACAGCAATTCTTGGTGATGCCTTCTAGTGGATCTGATGGTTTTTGCCAAAGCTGGCAAATACTTGTGCATAAAAATAACATGAGCTTGAATTATTTTAATTTCAGTTGCTTTCTCAATTTTTAATGAAAGCTGCCTCCCTTTTTTGAGGAAAGTTTTTTTCAGGCCTGATAATTTCTTAAGCAGTACCGGATAAAGAATATTGTGAGTACATGTAAAACCAAACATCAGAGATATTTTGTGGGATTGATACTGTTCTCATTCTCTCATTCTTCCAGATAATCACAAAAAGCAGCAGTTCACCTTAGAGGAGGCTGTAATTAGACTTTTCCTTTTTTTTTTTTTTTTTTCCTGTGAGAAAGGATAGTATACTGAAACTGTCTGAGCAATATTTTTTTTTGGTAGTCTTAAGTAAAGTAAATATGACCATGGGGAGGAACTATCTTATCCCAGTAGACATCATGCTGATCTCTTTTGTGCCAAAGTAAATCAAGAATAATTTTACCCATGTCAGTACAGCCATATCACTGCAATTCTAGTGGGAATATGGAATATGGCACAATATCTCTGTAAAGAATAATGAAAGATTGCAATGGGAATTGTTGTGCCTGTGTATCTCTGCAGGAAATCAGTTGAATTTGGTATTCTAGAAGGTTGAATAAAATAAACTTCTAGTTTAAATTAATCAGATCTGAGTTAATTAATCTGACGTGTGACAGGAGAACACTGTGAAACTTTAACCATGTCATCTGAGACTGGACTGGATATCTCTGTTCTGTAAAGGAAAAAAGTATTTCAAATCTGCTGTTAATATGATAATGGTTGATAGGATTTGGGCAAGATGGGGACTGACATAAAAGCAAATTGGAAATAAAGACTGCTGCTCTATCTCAAGTGTGGCTGTTACATGGTGCAGAGCGACTCTTTCTGTGTGTATTTATGATGGAAACCAGGAAACAGGAAGATAATTTTGTTAGCACAGGCAAGTTTTTTGATTCTTCATGGCTGGCAGAGTCTTCAGTCAAAGTACAGACCCAATTTCTGAAAAAGTGGCTATTTGCACTGCTTAAACTGACTGGGTAGCGATAGGCTGCTTTTTTAGCCTGTACAGACATATACACAATGAATGCATACCCAGAGTGCTGCCTCGTGCACCTGGCAGCTGTTCCTCTGCATGCCTGTGGAAAACTCCCACTTCCCCAGCAGCTGCAGGTGTCACATGAGGCTGCAGCCAGGAGAGAGAAGGGGTCCAGAAGCAAGGGACTGAGATCAAAGGATGCTGCCTTTGAGGAGGAGGTTGAACCAAATACCAGGAAATTCAGTGCAACATTACACTGTTTTCTCTGCCTACCTAGAAACATGTTAAAACCCTTCATACTGAGAAAATGTGAACCTCCTATAAACACAGATTAAATAAATAAACTTTCCAGTCAGAGAAATTAGAACTGAAAAGTATTAATTCATGTAATTTGTATGCTCATCAGTTTTGGGAGCAAAAGTGATCAAAACGACACAATTAACTGATTTTTCAATTGGCCTGTACTTCATTCCCAAAAAAACTTAGTTTAATGGACAAACATACTGAAAAGATATACCATAGTGATATTTGCATTCAGATTATATTTACTGCTCTCTACAATCTGTGCATTTTTGTAAACCAGCTCAGGTCTGTGAAGTTACGTTTGTGTGGGACAGTACTTCCTCTGGAAAGCTGACGAGGCTGAGACTCTTTGGGTCTCGTGCTTAAAATCTGATTTGAGATTCGGAGTAGATGGCAGTGCAAATTTCACTCAGAAAGATAAGCTCTTTCCTCTGAGAAATGCCTAGCATTTTTGTGGGAAGCAGTGTTTGATTTGTCAGGGGAGCCAGGACTTCTGCTCAGCAGAGTCACCTGGGGACAAGAGGCCTCAGGGTGCCTCAGATCCAACCTCTCACTGAAAACAGGCCAGTCACACAGCAGGTACCTCAACCTCATCCCAGTGCTTCTCATCCTCCCACTGTGGACCTTTGAGGAGACTCTTTTTGGAAGTGTTTCCATCTCTTCCACACCCACCTCTCAGGTGGCTGCAGACCACAGCCAGGTCTCTCATTAGCCTTCCTTTCTTAGGCTGAGCAAACCCAGTTCCCTCATCTTCTCCTTGTATCTGATAGGCTGCAGTAATGGGTATTCCTGTGGGGTTTCTTGCCTCTGTTTAAAAATCTGGATAACTGGAATATTTGGAAGCTGCAGTTGAGAAGGCAGAAAACAGGACCAAAAATATTGCTATCCTCCCACTGCCTAACCCTAAAATAAAGAAGAATTCACCTGTGAACTCATGGATTAGAAAAGACAGTACCCATGACATAGAAGAGAAAAATCCCTTATGATGGTTTTTCAGCTTTTCACTTTCAGATTTTATCAGGCATTGCATGGTAAGATGTAGTAAGTAGCTGTGAAGAGATGAAGCAGCTGATATTAAAACATACACAGATTTGGAAAGTAAAAAAATCCATGGCACTGACCATAATATATGCTGACTTTACCCACTTCCATTTGCCCAAAAATAATTGGAATACATGTATTTAAATATATTTGAACATAAAAATACATATATTATGAGAAATAAATTCATAACAAATGTCTTCTTTTTTAGATATGAGTACCTTACCCGCATTCATGAAATCTTTGGACAGGGCTGTCAGTTTGCAATGTGCTGATGAGCATGTGTGAGTCCCACTGGCCCTTGTCATTTTCTCACTGTCACATAAAGCTGTTGAGGGTCACTATGTGTTGTAGCCTTCCCTTGCCAGTGAGCACGGTATACCCCTGCTGCCAGGACTGTGATATGAGTGCTGTCACAGCTCAATCCTCTCCTTGTAACCTTGTGCACTGTGCCTCATGTAAGTGTGATGAAAGGCATCTCTCCGCACCCAGGCAGGGATGGTGGGCCACTGGCTCTTCCTTTTTCTGACTCTCAGAGAAAATGGGTTTCCTGCTAAGAAAATTCACATTACCCTCGTGTCTTCAAGGGGATCTCTCCCCAAGTGGAAGTTCATTCTTTATTTCCTCCAAGAACAAGTGATTTTCTCATAAAGCTGACCTATTTCTGTAGATCATGAGACAGAGTTTTTGCTGCTGTAGCTGTCTGTACAGTTGTGCTAATGTGCTGGATTTACATCAGTAAAGCAGCTACTCTTGTCACAGGTAGCGATTTGTACTGAATAATTGTTGCAGAGCTCATGCACAAGCACTCACATAAAGTGAAATATGGTGGTTGTAAGAAAATGTATGCCCTTTTGTGGTACTTTGAACAGTACTCAGGTATAAGTGATATTTTTTGGGCTATACTCTTGTTCTAAGGTACTTTGAGAATATTTGTTCATGATTATTTTATTCTTGTTTTTCTTATTAAATATTTATTACAACACAGCCTTGTTATTTAAGACTACCGCCTCAAGAGATTTACTGCACATTTCACACTTTTTTTTAATGTAATTTTATTTTGATAATTTTTTTGACTTGTTATAAATTTCTTAGTGTAAACTCACTGCACTAGGTTTACACCATAGTAACACATTGCTAGTGTGGAATGCTGATCTCACCTTTTGCCTGACAGTTAAATAGAGGAAAAAGAGGAGATTTGTGCTATTTTGAAATGTGGACACACTAGCACAATGTTTACCAACTTTTTTTACCTTGATGTAAATATTCTCAGCCATATTTTTTCACACTGAAATTTGGGTTCAAAAGAAAAAATATATCTTTTTTAAAATGCAAGTTGCTAGTATTCAGCTTTTCGGTGGCAAATCATTGAGCTGCTTGAAATTCATTCTATCATGCAACCAAAACTGGAACTAGTTTGGAACTGAAAAACTGATGACGAGCACAGTGGTGTGGTGGCCATTGTGACTTGCCATGGCTTCAGACATCTTCAAAACATTTTGAATAACAGTTGAAAAGGTAATATGTGTCATGTCAAAATTTGCAAGAATGTAGGGTTGTTTCCCTGAGGGTAAGTATGCTTCATATTTATGCAGCAGGTGGAAAAAGCAATCTGTAGAAATTCCTCCCAGATTCCATCAAGAGCTCCTGGACAATGTGTGATCATCTCTGAAGGACTGTTCTGATGGGCTTCCCTGTGCTACTGCCCCAAGGTTGTCTGTCAGAAAGATTTATCCCAGAGACACAGACACTGGAAGCTCTGGCTTCCTAGAAGTTGGAGCAGTCTGATTAGCAGGGTTGGACAGATGCCATAGGCTCAGAAATTTGGGGGTTTTCTGAAAATTGTTTTTATGGAGCAGATGGAAGTCAGGGGAAGCCTGAAAATGAAAATATGTGTAAGTGACTGTTAAATTTTTTTATTTTCTTTTTCTTTGTCCCCAGTAACACAACTATGGCTCTCTGTATCTATTTTCATGACATTATTGCAAATTCATTATTTTTGTAGGGAACAAAATCTGATGGTGATTGGAACTTTTCAGAGTAGCCTTTACACTTTGAGAGCTAATGCCTTCTGTCTAACTTTGTAGAAGTGTTAAGTATGATTCATCTCTCTTAGTTTAATCAAACTCATTTTATTTTTCATGGAAATGGACATGGTGTGGGCACATGACCAGATTTTGTGTATTATTTGAGGAAGTGTAACTTTCGTGTGTATAAAGAGAAGGTCACTTATGACATCCAAGTGTTTAACTGTTTGTTGTTTTCTAGACTAGGAAAAGAAATCATTAAAAAAACAAAACCAGAAAAATAATTGAAAACTCCTTTCGAAACTCTGTCTTTACAGGATCAGGAGAGTCTTGTCTTGTTATCTGTTTTTTTAATATTTCTTGCAGAGTACTTTCTTGTTCTTGAGCTTCACAAAAACCCCCTGAAGCTAACAGGTTCACAAAAGGAAACCTGTAAACCAACTCAAGTCCATTATTTAAAATAAGCAAGCATATCTTCAGCAACTCTTACTTTTTGGTGGGAAAAAAAGACTCTAGTCTTAGGTAGAGTGGATAAACACATACTAAAAATGTATAGTCACTAAAAAAGATGCTCTAGTGTTCTTATTAGCACAGTCAGAAACAGTTAAATTAGAAATCAAATCAGAAAAAAAATAGTATGTTACTCCATTTAATTTGATTTTTCACTTCATATGTATTTGTTTGCACTGTTTACAATAAGTAAATTGATGATATTTGTGATCATTTATATATAATTACATATATTGATGTTCACATATATTCCACATTGAATTATGGCTTGTATTGGTAGATCTGTCATTTCTGAAACTTATTGTATATAATTAATGAATTTTCATCAAATAATAGAAGATAAATTCCATCTAAGTTTGAAAACAATCTATTCTTTGTAGAACAAATGTGTTCATTTAAACTGAACAGTATCCATTTTGTAAATAAGTCTACACACTGTCAACACATTATTAACCAGTGTCCCCAAGCCTGATGGGAAACAAGTCCTTTCTGCAAATACAGAATGCCCGTCAAACAATAGAACTTTTAATAACGTTATTCTTAGGGATCTTATCTACTGCCCTGGAAAAAATTAAGTCATTTAATTCAGGATTAATTAGGAAATAGGGGAAATATTTATATGCAACTTTTCTTCGAGAGTGTTTTCAAATCTCCCTTCTTTTTTCTGAAACCTCAAAGGTGGTGGATGATGGCCATGGCACAGCCCTTAGAATGCATTTTACTTTCCTTGTGAACAACTCAGCTGAAAATCCTGTAACTCAGAGCAGGACTTATTCATGATAAATTAGGAGCCCTCAAGATCTCCCTCTTAAGGGATTTATCACATTTTCTTCCCTCATGGTCTGTGTTGCACATATAAGTGATAACAAACACTGTTTGGATCTAATGCTACAATCTATATCTCTAAGTATCACTGCCATCAAAGAATCAGACAGTTATGATTTTCAAAGTCTCATTCACACGACTAAGAGACAAGTTCATTGTCTTCTCCATGTGACTGTTAATCTCCCCCCCAGGGAGAGCTTGTAGGTTCACAGAGGCGTTTTTTAGGGTTTGTTTGCTTGTTTGCTTTCCAGAGCCAACTTATTAGCTCTCAAAGATACTGTACATGATACTGGCATGATTTCTCAGAGCAGTAGTTGAGATGTTTTATTAGTTATTTCAGCTGAACATTTACTCTCTGAAACTGAGCTATCGAAAGAGGGCTTTTGGGACACTATCAATTCAGTCTAATATATGAGCTTGAATTATTGTATCATTATAATATGATGCTTAGTGTCTTTTGCCATTGATTTGCCTACATTTTTTAAATTGCTCAATCAGAAGCCATTTATCTGATAAATTATTAATGAATAAATGTTTGTGATGGAAAAACAAAATACTCAGCATTGCAAATCACGTATCCTACAGGCAACAGCAGTCAAAAGTAAACTGCTCTTGAGCCAAGTAAGTGGTTTATGTAATGTAGACAGAAATTATGTGTTGAAATAAACATTTCATTACAAAGAAAAGATGGCTGCTACTCTCCTAGACTTTTACAAGATTCTTGTACACTTCTATGGTCTTTCATTGGTGCAAAATTTAGTTTCAAGTGTGCAAAGACATCTGCACTTTTTTAGTGTCCAACCATACTGCAAAGGTGTTCAAACTGGTCATTCTTTGCAATATTTTTGTAGAAACTTTTTGATTTAATGTTGCTCCTCCACTCCCAAGTATTTTTTCCCAACTAACAGAGGAATTGCAGAGTTAATGTCTTTTGGCAGGTCACATTGGCATTGATGACTTTGAGGGCTTAAATGTATTACAAATTCCTTGAGACTTGATTTACTTTGAATGAAAGTAGATATGTTCATGCCTGGAGCTAGAAATTGTGGTACGGGGTTTGCAATTAAATACCATATTCACGTTTGTCTCTGTGACCCACTTCTTCAATATGGAGGCATAGTTAGATTATTAAAAAAAACCCTAAAAACCCACAGAAAATAGAAAAAAGACAAGATCAGCTAAACAATTTTCACCAAATGTTGTTACCATTTTCTCCAGATGTGTCTGGCAATTGTTCTAAGTATAAAAGTAGTTTTTCCTGTGATTTACAAAATGGCTGTAAAATATATTTCTGGCCAATGTCAAGGGTGAAATGTAGCAGAGTAGCAGCAGCATGTGCAATATATTACCTCTTTCCAGTAAATATCTAACATTCTTTTTCCTGTAGACCACTTAAAATAAGTGTAATTAGCCATTTTCTGTCATTAGGAATGACTTTTGTTTGGGGCTTAGTATTGTGAAATGCATTTGTTGTAATTTTCCTTCCCCCTTCCCCTTCCTCTCTAACCTGTGCTCCAGATTCCAGGCTGCCAATGTTTACAAGATACTGACACAGTACTTCCAGAAACATGAGCTGACATGTACTACCTCTGGGGCCCTACTGCAAAATATTTCTTTTCACTCTTATACAGGGAAACTGAGGTTTTGGGTTCTTTCAGTTCTTTGGTTTGTCTTGTTGGGTTGTTTTGGTTTTTTTTAAATATGCAGCAAGTGTCTTCTCTTTTTGTGCAGGCACAGTGAGGTGTACATCATTTCAGCAGAGATGTCTGATCTTTCCATCTGCACACCTGGAGTTGCTTTATTCCCTGAATGGTCTTTTCAGTGACCACTAAAATCTTCTTGGGACTGAACACTGGAACAGATGAGTTAAATCCTTCTGGAATGTTCTTCATCAAATGTAGATGTACTGGACTTTCTGGATGTGCCTAAGGACACAAAGGTTAGTTTCTTCCTTAAAAGCTTCAGGTTTCAGGACTGTTTCATTTAATCTTTAGCACCGAGGACTATGTTTCAATTTGTTGCTTGAACAGGGACACAGATGAATAAAATGGTGATTAACACAGCATATATATAGCTGAGATCATGCTTTTAGCTGCCTCGTAATAAATGTGCTTAGTGAGCTCGGGCAACCTAAAGCCTTCTAAATTACTAGCTGGCCACCAAGAGAATGCTCTACCCATGCTCTGAATTTGATTGTCGTTCTATAGTTGTGTTTAGTGTATTTTAATCTCTCTCACTTGATTTACAACTGGTAAAAAGGGGACAGTATTCTACTTTGTTCATGAGATGGCTCTTGTTTACAGTCAGTGGGGATCAGAGTGTTAGTTCAGTTGTGTGCTTGATTGCTCTAGATGGCATGTAGGCTTAAGGAGAATGACAAAGACATTCATAGCATGTTGGAAAAAATTAATTTCTTCTTAATGACAGCTATTCATTTTCTGGAAACTGAGATTTTGATAAATTGCTTTTTCTACACTTTGGTTTCTCTTAAAATATTATATATAATCTGCTGATATTATTCTGACACTACTTTGCCTCTTCAGGAGATCAACCTTGACCAGAATAATTCATTGACATAATTTTTTTATGGTATGATTGAAAACATAGAAAAAATAATTTTGTAAGCAGATATATGCTCAGAAAGGTGGTAGAATGTGTGTGGGCATATGTGCTCATCAAGTCATGTCTCAGACACATAACTGACAAGGAAAGTAGCAAGATCATAAAGATACATCAGGATTTTCAGCACTAATCATAACATTATAAAAAACACTATGTTTATAATGATGTGGATAATGCTATGAGCAGGAGAGAAGAAAAGTGAACAATCATGTAACCTTGATTTTATTCTATGATTGCCATCTGTTTTTCATCTTCTGCAGAGTATCTTTCAGGATTAAGGCTCTATCTGGGTTTGGGGGAAGAGGGGGAAAGGTTCTTTTCAGTTTCATTCTGTCAACTTCATCTTATTTCATATGGACATTTAAAAAAAAAATAACTAGTTTTACAAATACGTCTTTTTCTTATTAAGCATCTCCTATTAAATCTATTAAAATCTGTTAAAATAATTTCAGGAAACCTATTGGCTAAAATAGATGGAGCTCAGATTTGATATAATTAGAAGTATAAGAACTCTGTTCTGCTTTTTCTTTTTTATGGTGGGATTCTAGTGCCATCATCTGAATAACAGCTTTCTAATCAATCTCTGCTACTCTAGCTAGCATTTGAATTTATATTCTAAACACCAACTCCCTGAATAAAATAAAAAAAAATATATAAAAATATCATCCCTCATCAAAAAGAATTGTTTGCCCATTGGCACCAAATATCTACTCCAGATAGGAGGAGAAAAAAATCCAAAACAAACAAATAAAAAAATGAAGATAGTTTTATTTTATCTAAGTTCTATTGAAGTTACAGAGAATCTTTGTAATAGACTTCAGTAGGAACAAGAACATGAATATAAAAATACAGACTCCATTTAAAAGCAGAAGGTTAGAGGAGTTGCAAGATTGTGCAAAGTTTTCTGTGCGGAGGAGAGCTGTGTTAGTTCTGTGAAGTGCCCTCAATGTGATATCTAAATATTTTCCAAGAAAGTAAAATTCATATAAAAGCGTATGTTATAACTTTAATATGTGGACTTTTAGATAATATTACATCTTTTATACCTCTGAGTGTGGATGTTATAGTTTTATACCTATATAGTTTTATACCTAAGAGGTGGATGAATATCTCAGTTGCAGAGTTAAAATGTCAAACATGTTGTAATCCTCTGGCACTGAGTGTATGTTTGTACTTGGGAGGTTTGTGTGATATGTCTGTGTGTGGACTGATATGAAACATAAAGGATAGGATTATGGGTTTGGCTGTCTCAGCATAGCTGTTGATAGAACCTTGCCATTTTAGGATAGATAATGCTCGAAGATTGGATCGTAGAATGGTTTAGGTTGGAAGGGATCTTATAGATCATCTAGTTACACCCCACTGCCATGGCAGGAACACCTTCCACTAAACCAAGTTGCCAAAGCCTCATCCAGCCTGGCCTTGAACATTGCCAGGGCATCCACAACTTCTCTGGGCAACCTCTGCCACTACCTCCCCACTCTCTGAAAAAAAGATTTCTTCCCAACATCTAATCAAAACCTACCCTCTTTCACATTAGATCCATTCCCCTTTGTCCTTTCACTATCTGCCAATATAAAATGTTCATCTTCCTCCTTTTATAAACCCTCTTAAGATACTAGAATACTTCTATAAGGTCTTTCAGAAGCCTTCTCTTCTCCAGGCTGAAAATGATGAGTTCTCTTAGCCTATCTTCATGTCGGAAGTGCTCCATCCCTCTAATCGCCTTTGTGGCTCTCCTCTGGACCTGCTCTAACAAGTCCATATCATCCTTGTGCTGAGGACTCTGGACCTGGATGCAGCACTGTTGGCTCATGTCCAGTTTTTCCTCCATGAGAACCCCCAAATCCTTCCCCACAAGGATGGTCTCAATGGGTTTGTCTCCTAGTACTCATATCCTGAAATGCCACAATTTATGTAAATTTGGTCTTGGACTTGTACTTTGTGAGGTTAAGTATCCTCCAGATCTTTCACTTTGCTTACAGCATTGCTACTAAAGCATACATTCATTAATACCAATATATAAATTTGTATGTAAAATGGTGTAAAAAATCTTGCTTTATTTTTCATTTTTGTGGATTTCATGGTTAATGCTACAAAAAATGTTACAAATGTTGTATGATAGATTGGAGAACTAACTGTCCTTGACAGGTAATAGACATGTTCATTTAAACAGTGCAAATCAAAATGAGTAAGCTAAATTATCTGACTGGCTGCAAAACTGGTAGAGTTCCACCTGTCCAAATTTTCCATGGTTAATTTTTGTTACTAGCTGAATTTTATCAAACATGTGCAGCTAGATTTATACCCAAAGCCTGCAACAGTTTAAGTAACAAAAGTAAGAAATTACCCTGGTGTAAGTGAATAAATGATGCTTATACTGAATTGATTGCCTACATTGTGCATTTAATAAAGGAGGAAAAAAGAAAAAAAAAAAAAAAAAGGCTTATGAACTGGGAACATTTGGCATAACCTGAGATTTAAAACTGATCCTGGAGATTTTGTGCTAAACCTACAGCATACAGACTATATCCTGGAGGTTACAACTTCCTCCCAGAGGTTGGGGGGAGAGTCCTCTGACACAGGAAAGACTGAATTCTGCCCTTCCATGTCCTAGGAGGTTGAATTAATGTGTGGAAACAAAAATGTCTTCTGCCAAATTATTTTGTGACAAAGATACCCCAGAAGTGGTCTATCCACCATTTCAGAAGTAGGTCAGAGCTGTGAATCCTAATCTAAAGCAACAAGACTGAAACTCAGCATAAGGTCCCTCAAGCTCCAGAAAAACAGGTTGTGTTTAAGATATGTCTATACCCTTGTCATCATCTCTGCCTGTCTCGTTGGTCCTCCTTAGAGCCACCTTTCACATGAGAGTGACCTCATCTTCCTCTCAACCACTACTTCATATCAGAATACATAAAGCCACAAACATGTATCCATAACAGCAAAACAAGGCTTAGGCACAAGTTTGATTCCTGGATCCTGCTTATCCATCCCATCTATTCCTGTATTGCCTTGGTTTTGTCCCACAGTCCCATTCAATGCACATTCATTGATTTCAATTGATATCAATTTCAGGAAGCGGATAGAGAAGGAACAGTTTCCAAGAAGCAGCTAAGAATGCAGACAACATTTTTGGGGTAGAGAGACAGGGGTCATCCACACTCTGGGCAAGAGAGTTTGTCCTGGTTTGTTCAATTTAGAAACACACACACTGCCAAGTGTTGTGAAGTTCCAGTGGGAGCACAGACAACTTTTACTGTAAATGTTTTTACTGGTTGCCACTTAAAGGACAGAGAATTTCAGGAAGATAGGCTGAGACACCTCCTCTCCCATTTTGAACTCTTAGAGAGGACATAATGAAAAGTATTTACCGCATGTATTGCTTTCACATAGTAGGAAACCATCGCTCAAACAGCTACAGAGGCCTCTAATCCTTATCCCCAGGGCTTTTTTCTTTTTCCTTTTTTTTTTCTTTTGTGTCATTTCTAGCTTTAATGAGATAAAGAACTCACATGAATGAAGTTATGTTTACCATGCTACTCTTGTGGCAGAAGTTTATACCCTCTGCCTTCTTGTAAACCCATGGTCTTTTGTTTTCTTTTGTAGAGCCTTTTATGGAAACTTTCAATATGAATTTACCTTAGTAGTAAGTTAGACATCACATCTATTAGCTGATTCATACAATTTTCCCCTGTACAAATTAAAAATCTTGTAAACATGGATTTTTTCAGTAAAAAAATGATGAGAGAGATATGATGATAAGCTTTAAAAATATAACAATTAAATTATTAAAACATAAAGTGATAAATTCTAGACCTTTTTCCCCTTATATTATAAATGTGAATATCAAACAGTTTTTACAAGAGGTAGAAAAGGATTTATGACTTTTCCTCTCTCGATAATTTAATTCATCTAAGATTTAAAAAATATTTGATTTAAGAAAATGTGGGCATTTTTACTTACTTGGGAAAAAAGGCATTTTAAACAGCAGGATGTAATTTCAGACTATTTACAGTCAAGAGGCCTCTGCTGAGCAAAATACTCATTCAATTTAGAAATGCAGATTATAATAATTTTCCTATCTCCCTCACAGCAGGATTCCTGCCATCGTTTTGCAAACCCACAGGTTGCAGGATTGAATGACTAGCTAACTTCAGTTTCAGGTAACACATGCTTTAAAACGCATTCTCATTAGCTCAACATAGTTATAATGCAAAGCTGCTTAGTTTCACCAAGTGAAATGGGATACACTTAAATTGCCTCATCTAATATAATACTCCTTAATACATGCAAAGTGGTTTATGATGGCAAAGCTTGTAGAGCATGAAAATCGGCAGGGAAAGTAAGGTTTTCTGGCTAAAATTGTCAAAAAGAGTCCTATTTTATATCATTTCTTTTTAAAGAGGTTAAGAACAAGGAAAGACAGATTGGAGTAAGAAATAATCAGTCTAGTAAAATGTAAATTTAGCACATTAACCTCTTCATATATCAGCTCTACCAAGTAAGAAAAGCATCAACTAAAGCCGTTCTTTCAGTAATATCCTTTGTACTGTAAAATTAAATGTAAAACACACAATATCCAAAATGTATTACAGTAACAAACAATATTCTTCATTCTATCTATTTTATGCAGGGAGTTTTATACTGTGCACTATGTTTCCATTTGCTAGTATTACAGCAATATTCAGCTTGGTGTGCTGTATTAATTTGCAAGGACTTTTTAATTTCAGACAGGGCCAAGGAATTATTTATCTCTCTTCCTCCTTTAAATGTTAAGTGAATATACCCCAATCTTGTATACCTTGCAGACACAAAGTCTGGTTTCAATAGGAGCCCAGAAAACTGGTAACATCGTTTGCTTTTTTTCCCGATACCCTGCACCTGCAGTCTGACCATAGGACTATAAATCCTTTCCCCACATCCCTTCCCAATACTCCCAAAATACTCCAGAGAGGGGCTAAGCAAGCTTTGCAGATGACACCCAAGTGCATATCTCATTTTCTACAGATGTAACCAGAGCCATCATAAAGATGTTGCACTGCCTAGAGGAAAATGGCTCCTGGAGAAGAGCATCTGGCTGAGAATGAATTTGGGTGAGATCCAGACAACACTGGTTGAAAGACAGAAATGATCCAGACAGCCAGTTGAGCAAGATTCCTATGTTCATGCCTTAAGCATTAGCTTGCAATGAGGCTGTTCATATCCTTGGAAAAAGGCAGGATAAGCACATTGCTCAGCTGTGGTCCCAGAGAATGAACAAAGAACTCTTCACAGTCCAGTTAAAAGCATCTGCAACATGGGTTTTTTCAGCCTGTTAGTTTTCACTTTGTTTACAATATGAGGCAGGAAAACCAACAAAATCTAGAAAATACTCTCATGCCTCCGAGAAAAAGGCCCAGACACGAAGATCTGTGCTTGACAGTAATAGAACATTTCTCCCTCAGTGCAGTGTCTCCAAGGCTCTTATTTGCATCAGGATAGAAACCACTAATCTTGGTTTCAAAGGTACAGCTGTTTTGCATCTCTTGATATGGACAATTTCTTTTTCATTTTCTGCAAATGGACAGCTTCTACAAGAAATAATCTGAAACCTTCTGAGCAAAGAGGGTTCCTGAGAGAGGCTTAATGATTCTCTTCTGGTTATGCAGTGATCTTTTAGGGTCTGTACATACTGCAGAGGATTTTCAGCAAAGAATTTGACTTCCAGAGGTTCTGTATGTCTGCTAAAATTAAGACTTCTACTTCTGGTGGGAAAAAGTTTAAAAATGGGTGATTTAAACTCTGGGAGGTCATACAAATGTCCTTCATCAGGGATGTTCCAGGATACAACAGCTCCTAAAGTAGCAAATAACTGGCAAGTAGAGGTGAAAGCGTACATGAAAGCTGTAAACAAGTAACGGCCCATGAAAATACACAATTGGAGAAGCCACACACAATACTCTTGGGGAAGCTGGAATCCAGTTTCAGGATGGAACAGGTCTTTGAACTTGGTCCCAAACTGATGAAAAGTTGAGTATCTTTATGAAGGAGAAGTAACTAAAACTGTTGGTATTCACTGTAAAAATCTTGAATTTTCTGCCTGGAAACATTATCTCTTTTTTTACTCCACTTCCTCAACAGACAGCAGAAAAAGGCATCCTGGGGTCTTTTTCCTGAGGCATTTGTTGGTATAAGCAGTCACCTACATTTTAGTCCCCTAGATTTTCTGAGGTCACAGCATGACCAAGTAAGATGTGCTCCTCTAAATATTTCACTTGTATTTCTTCCAGTTCACATTCAGGAGTAAGCAAAAGTAAAATAACTGTACAGCTCTTCAGCTTTTTTCTTTTCTTACTGGTGATTGCACAGTATTGGTTTTTTGGGGATATTTGTTCTGAATTTCTGTCTCAACAGCAAAGATGTATTCAGAGTGTACTCAAGTCATCCTGTTAATTTTCCATGTATGTTTTGCATACATGAACTGGAGCATTGATCTTGATTGGTTAATCTGTGGGCCTCATAAGGAAAATAAATTCCTACAACATTTTCCTCCTGTTGATGCCTTCCTTGTAGTCTCTTGTTGGCTCACCAGCTGTGCTGCTTATCACAGCTTCATTTACTTTATGAAAACTCTTTAAAATGTTCTCCATTAAAAGCTGTGTAGAAAACTCAGTGTATGCCTGTGAGACACTTGTAGGAACATGTAGTTATTGGGAGGAATAAAATAAAAAGATGCAAAGCTGCTGTTCAATTGGTATGTGCACAGCCATGCTGTACTCACTGCCATCATGAATAAAGCATTTGTTTTGCTAAATTGTATGTATATTCCTAGAAGGGTACTTAAAAGACAGGGCTTGTTAGAGATGGCATGGAAATGCAGAATTTCTCCTGTTTCAGTGTTCAGATCATAAGGTATAATCATAAATCCTGACTGCAGTCTGGCAAGCTAAAAGGGCACATGGGACTCCACTAGAAATCTGGGAATTTCTTTTCAATGACCATTTGTATAACCCAGCTCCTCTAAGGAATGAATAGCCAGCCAATCCATGTCACAGTCTAGTGGTGTTGTCCCTCCCAAAATGCCCTGTCACTGCAAGAAGTCCCAGCAGAGACAGGACAGTGAACACTCCAAAACACTTTCCTGATCAGCCTCTGCCTCCTGGAGCCTTTGCAAATCAGAAGCTGCAGTGTGAACATTTTGCTCTCAAGAGGATATAATGAAAGCTGACATGCTTTGATCTGCTAGGAGACTCCCAGGAAATACTGCCATAAAAATGCTGAGTTCCCTGGGGACTTCATGCTTGTTGATTTGGTTGGTGCTTCTTTCTATATTTTGAACTGTTACTTGAAAGCTTAAATCCTTCTTCCTTCCCTAAAAGAGAGTTACCAACCCAATTGCAAGATGTCTATACCAAAGATTGCCAAATGCTTTCTGTGTCCTTCCCTGTTGTTCTGATAGAGGATGGCATTTTCTTTCCTTTATTAGTATGCTGGTATCTTGATGGAGATCAAGAAAACTACTGTCTTAATGGGCTTGACAAAGTGATTCCTACTTTAACAGCTTTTGCTTCAAACGCTGTTTACAAAAATTTAATCACAAGTTTCTTTTAACTCCCTAATGCAAAAGGGAAAGAAAAACCTAAGTACCTTTCTTTTCCATGTCATTTTTGATTTACCATTCTAGCTAACTTTTATGTTTTGTAGCATAAATACTCTTTTCTGTTTTTCCTCCTTGCAGGTTAATGATCATCAAAATTAGGTAGTAATGGTATTTTCTTTCCATAAAGACAGTCCTTTTACAGCTGTATAAATTGTGTGATTTTATCACATGGTAATATATATATATTTCTTTGTGAATATATTGAACCTTCTTTGAAAGCATCAGCTACACCTTCATGAAGTCAAAGGGCTTATCATCAACAAAGATTTGATGGTTTATATTTTAACATCTTATGGAGGTAGCATTCTAAAACTATGCAAACTCATGCAATGGATAGAACTTCCTGATGTAATTTTGTTGTCCAGTGTTTTGTGACACTGTTATTCCTAAATTATCTCCTTGAGAACAAAAGTCAGTGTTCTCAGATATGCTTCAGGATTATTGGCATGGTCCTAGAAGTATGTAAATACCTGAAATATAGTACAAGCAGAATCTGAATAGATAAACCCACTATTTGAAGATTCACAAGAGTCTTAGCTTGCAAGAAAGCTTGTCACTTCAAATCCTGTCATCACCCAGCCCAGAAGCATTGCTGTATTTGCTGTGCTGTGTATCCAGCTAATTCTTGCATTCCACAGGCAGTTCACGTTTCACAAGACAGGTATCTCCAAAAACTTTTGTTCTGCATTGTTTGGGCAGCGACAGTTTCCTAGTAATCTTGTGATTCTCATCTGAGAGCATGGACAAGTTTTTCTTGGTTTCAGTACTTAGGCTTTCATTAGGAAAATCTGAATGGAGACTGAATTCTAAAATTTATGTCTCATTTTCTGAGGTAATCCACACCCAAGTCTGCTTTCCAAGACCAAGTCAGCAGAGATTGTGAAGCCATAGGATAATATATAGAAAGTGTATTCACTAAAATACTTCAATTTTCACTGACTTGTGCTCATGCATTTGCATTCTTATATTATTATGGATAGAAATGATGTTCAGTGGTAAATGGAAGAAAGACATGGAAAATAAATGGGCCATGTACCTTATCCACTGCTACTTACTGTTCCATATCAAAAATGTTTATTTAATATTTCAGATCCCTGAATATCTTAAATCTGTGGATGTTTAGAAAAAAGGCTTTTCTACTTTTGCAAAATTTGAAATGTCACAGGAAAATCACCCCATTTGTGACTCAGACTAAAAGATTTGGTACTTTTCAATTTCATGTTCTAAAAATGGCATGGATCTGAAGTTTATTTTCTTCATATCTTTTCTTAAAAAAAGCCCCTCTAAACAACTGGAAAAATTGCTCGACCTAAATAGCTATTCCTTTCCTCACATATATCAGAGATTTTAAGTCATTTTCAGAAGTTATTATAGCTTCCTCCAATCCTCTTATTCTCGGTAACTCTTGGAACCTGGCAGCTCAATCAGGTGTGAAAAATAATCTAGTTTTCATAAGTACACTAAATATGTTGGAAGTTGGGTTTTCAGTAAACAGATGTCATCAAATATTCTTCTTTTTTATGTTCATTCCAAGATAGTTGCACTACCTACAAATGGCAGTGAACTAACATAGAGGGTTGGAGCATTTTTGTGCTCATACAAACTGTGCTGGAGACTTGAAGACATGCATTTGGAATCTTTGTCCCTGTTTCTGAATATCATGACTCTTTATTTAGAATATGACTATA
Organism: Poecile atricapillus; assembly: GCF_030490865.1. Taxonomy (NCBI): domain Eukaryota; kingdom Metazoa; phylum Chordata; class Aves; order Passeriformes; family Paridae; genus Poecile; species Poecile atricapillus. The sequence continues at coordinate 48,146,573 of NC_081251.1, read as the reverse complement.
TCTCAAACTAAAAATAAAATAAGGAAACATTTTCCTATCTTTTTTTTTTTCTTTCCCTCACAAACTGCGTAGATCTCACAGGCCCGAACTTGAATTGTACAATCTGTTCCTTGGCCTCATTGGAGGGACTGAGGAGTTTTCCTGCCTACAAGCATAAGCATATAGCAGAAGTCTCTAAATTGAGAACTTGCTCATTTTAAGCTGATTCTGTAATCAGAAGCCCAGATCTGAATCACATTCTGGAAACATTTGTCTCTTGGCACTGATTACAGGGAGAGTTTAAGGTGACTTCAGCTCCCAATTTAGGCATTTAGCTGACAAAGTCATCACGATGGAGAGTGAATCCAGACCCTAACACTGCCATATTCCCAGCCCAGATAACACATGAAACCTGGTTGTAGCCAAAGGGAATGGGAGCTGTGTATTTGACCCCAAGCACATAGATACTCTCCTCAGACCCTTATTCAAAACTTACCAGAATGTTTAACCTTGGAAAATAAGGACATATGGAAATATTGACACAACCTTGAAAGCTGTAGCTCAAACGTGTCTGCAGTAAAATGTATTAAGCTTGTAGCTTTGACACGAGAATGGGATGATGCATAACTCAATGAATACAAGAGGTCTTTTCCTTTGAAACTCCAGACAGCAATGCTCGATCTCTGCAAATCTTAACAATATATAAATAGATCTTTGTCACTTTCATGAATGCTTGTTTACAAACCACTCAATCCCACTGAGTGCAAATAAAAATTGACAGGTAACACTGTAATTGAAGGTGCATGTGTATATGCTGCAGTGTTTTTTTATTTGTGCAATGTTGTGTTGGGCTGTGCCAAACACAATGGAAAAAATAGAACCATTGCAGTCATTTTAACAAGTCATTTGGCTGCATGCATGATGTAATCTACTTCTGGGTCTCGTGAATGCATTCAGCTTTACTTGTTAACCAGCAAAACATTATTTATTAATGACTTCTTCATGCTTTATTAAGCCTAATGTCAAAACACCTCTGTGGGACTCTAGGCATGTTCTCTCTTTGTATTAAACCCGACTAAAGAAAATGAAAAATTATGCATCAAAGCTGCAGATAAAACCCAATAGATATCCATTCAATTTCTCTTGATCCTGTCAGATGATGTTTCTGAATATTTGCGAAAGCACAGAACTTGATTGTATGCTGGCTTAAATTGAAGCATTCTGCAATCTCAGATGTGTGTAATTAGGGTGCCTTAGAAACCTAACAAGGCTACTGCAGTCTCCAAAACTGAGCAAGTGCTCAGATGGCAAAAACTGACAAGCTCACTGTAGAAGTAGAATTCTTGCTTTTTTCTCTGAGCTGAAGTTCCATATCACAGGGAAAGGCTACTTTGTGGGAGCATTAAAATTAAGCAAATTAGGAACAGGTTGAATTACCTGTGACTTCTGTGGTTTGAGATGGTATGGCTCAGGAAACTAATACTGCAGTTTATTCTAACACTGGCATGAGATTCTAACCCAGCATGTCTTAACCCACAAGAACATCCTGGGACATACTTCATGGTTCTTCTACATGCGTTGGTATTCAACATTGATTAAGCAACACCAGCTAGAAGTATAGACAGACTGAAATAAAATCATGATTTTATGTAATTGAACAAATGGTAATTTCAAGAAAGTCATCATATTCATAATTTTTTTGCATGAAAGAGAAGCCTTAAGATAAAGCTGCTAGTTTGTTCTCATCTTACATTTGAAAAAGAACCTTTTATACATGTAATTTTAAAAAATATTTTGGTTAACAGACTTAATAATGTCCAATCAGAATTGCCTGAGTAATAAAAATAAGCAGAAGTCATATTAAAAAACTTTAAAAGTAAGAACTTTTAAGACTTAGAGGTCAGTTGCTTTAATGAAACCACAATATTTAACATCTGAAGTGACAACACAACAGTTTAGCTGTTAAAATATAAAGTTTTTCACAGTAGAAATGCTGTTTTGTTTTTACTGAAGACAGAGGTTCATCATAGATTTTATTGGAGAGCAGAAATAAGGTGTAGAGCCTTAATTTTACTCTTAACTAACCCTGGCCTATGTCAGATAAACAAGGTACAAAATTTGACCAAAGACATAGGCCAAAAAATATTGGGTCACTTTCCAACTCCAGCAACAGAAATCTATGGAGAAGAATTCCTGGAGGGTGTTGTAGATGTTTTGGACACTGCATAATCACTACTGCTTTATTTCCTACTTTATGTTTGTAATTACTACCAGTTATGAATATTTAATGTGAGCTTGTTTTGCGCTTTTCCTTTTTCTTTCATCTTGCTACTTTCATCATCTTTCAAAACATCTGAGAGATCAATGTAAGGCAATGGGATGGTTGGGGAATGTACCATATCGTTACCATATCACAGCAAACATAAATAATTGGGAGGACAGATCCTCAGCTGGTGCCTGTGAACAGAGCTGACCCAATTTTGGTAGAAGCTGTCCAGTTACAGGCTGTCATGCAGAGACCTCTTGGCATAGAGGTTTCAGTAACATAAACTGAAGAGTGCCAGGCTTCCCTGCTGGAGTGCTTTGTCCCATTTTCTGCCAAGTAAACACTGGAGCCTGGTTTGTCTCTTTCCAAGTGGGTGCCTCATCATCAGAGAAAGAGTCCTGCCTGTCTGGTGCATGGTTTTTGTCTGGCACTAGCTATAAAGCTGTGAAATAAGCCAGGGATAGTAGAATAGGGCTCTGTTCTTTCTCTTCTGGTTATCTTTTGTGATAAATAATTGATCTTGCTAGAGATGTTAGCAAGTAAACCCCAATGGGAAGGAAGCACCCCTGATGGCCCAGAAAAAAATTCTGAAATTACATAGAAGCAGGACCAAAATAAAAGTCACATCCTTTCCATTGGTGGTTCTTAATATTTAGCTTGGTTAACTGCAGAGGGTGACTCCTGGACCCTGCTGGGGGCTTGGAACCCCCTTGGGTTGTCCCTTCCAATCCAAACAGGGTGTGGGTTTTGTTCCCCCACATTATTCAGCCACCATAGTTATTACAGCTTTTCCTCTTCCCAGACTTCTTAATGCATTGCCTATGCTACATACAGAATACAGTGTGTAGATGATGGAGGGGTGTGAGGTGTGGCATTGTAGTGCTGTGCCTAGCTGTCTGCTCTAGATCCAGCTCAAGGAGCCTTGCACTGCCTAAAGGCCAGTGAAAAGAGGTAATCTGCCTTTCTAAGAAGTGTAAGGCAATGCAGGCTGGTCACCGATACCATGGCACTTGGGCACGTTGCAAGCATCAACCTAATGGCTTCAATTTGCTGCTTTTTCACTGCTGTTAATGTATGCTCAGAGATTTGTGCTGATAAGAAAGTGGAACTAGAAGATGTCACATTGAACCCTTTATGTATTTGGTTACCTTTTCTTTTAGTATAAAAAAGATGTCAATAAAATTGCATTTGTTTTAGAACCAGGTAAACATTGTTCACCACTAAGATTAATAGAGCCCAGAAACTCAGCAGTAACTCATTTTAGACCAAAGGAAAGCTGTTGAGAGCTTGTCAGATCCCTCTAGATTACAAGGGAAGCAAGCAAGTCTGTATTGTATAGATTTCCCAGGAGTACACAATTAAAAATCATCCTGTTCAAGAGCTACTTTATATGCTTTTGTTTTTAATAAAGCCCTTTGAGACCAGCAGTGGTGTAATATTCATACTGTTTTTGGTCTGTGTATGGTCTCCATGCTGCTCGTTGTCAATCTACCACACTCTCTTCTCAACCGTTTGCTGTTTAATGAGAAACTCAGGATTAGATGGAAGGTCACCCACTCCTTTACACAGATTCAGTAAAAGCTCAGTTTCATTTATTTGATTTCCAGAAATGCAATTTCAGATGACTGCTGTGATGTGGTGATATTACCATTCCTGCAAACGCACCGTTTCTTCAGAACACAAGTTGTCTGTTTACACTTACACTGGTTCTCACTGCGGCATTCACCCCTCCCTGAGGAGAGCAGAGCTGTGACAAGCTTCACCCACGAGCTGACTTTGGTACACAGCATCACTGACATTGATGCCTGGTGCACTGTCACATCACCTGAGCCGTGCATGTGGCAGAGCTCACAGGCAACAGTGAGCCACGTTTCCACCTGTAGTGTTGCTCAGAGGAACTCTTTATGGATGGAACCACCAGCTGTGACAGGACTCTGGTGAAATTTGGGTTCAGTCAACCTCTGTGAACTCATGAAGCCAAGGAAACAAAAATCCTCGTGTCTTAAATCAGTGCAGTTACTGGCAGGTTTGCTTTGGAAAACAAGCAGAGGGCAAATATGCTCAAAGAGCTGGGTTCTGTGCATTGTCGTCATGGAGATTTCACTTAGTCATGTAATTTTTACTCTTTGTTGTACACATGTGCCTCCTATCATTCTATATCACACAGTGAAATATAACCTACTGCATATGAAGTAATGAGAAGGGAGAATCATGTAAAATTAATGCTGTAATGATCGGACTTTTGCTTTGCTTTACTTATGACTGGAGGAAAAATGTGTGGAAAGCTCTTCTATACCCTCAATTACTGCTGCTCCAGGCTATTTCTGCTGTTGTAGCAGTTCTGATAAACCTACAGACGAGAATCACTTTTCTGTTGACAACACATTTGCTGGTATTTCTGCAGCAGTTCAGTAATGTCTTTATTGTGTAATTTTGTATTTTAATAGTCAATTAAAATTCCCATTGAATTGGAAAAATGGACCTAAGACCTTCTGAAGACTATTCAGCTAAAAGTGCACATGAGACTTTCTGAAAATCACTGCTGTGACACTATCCAAACTTACTCAAAAGCCTCACCTTATCACAACAGGAAAAGTAGTGAGACAAGAGAAAACATAAGTACATTCCTTCATAAAGGAGTCTGCTGTTTAATTGATTCTCATTTCTCTGTCGTGACCATGTTTCCTTTGTTTTTTCTCCAACATCACCAGCAACATCATGTCTCTTCTCTTCTGCCTTTGTTAATTTTTCCAACTCCTTTCTGTGCTGTCTCTTTCTCTTTTTTTGTTGTTTTTGGTTTTTTTCCTCTTGTCCTCATGTTCTCTACTAACAATAAAAAATGCAATGCCTTTGTGATGAGGATAGGAAGGTTATGAATAGTCCAATAGTCAAATTTCAGAGGTTTCAGACAGGGTTTGTGTGAATTCTTTTTGTTTTGTTTTGTTTTGTTTACAATTTTCATAATAAATGTGTTTACAGCCTGCAGGTTAAAAGGAATGAAAGTAGCAAAGAATACACAAGAAAAGCTCTGTATAAGTACACCATTAACAGGTGGCAAGGCTTGCTAGCACAAGTCATTCCCACTCACTTCTGCCATCCCCACAATGTTATCTTCCGTCCCGTGACACTTGATGGGTTTCTTAACACCTCAGCTGCTGGAATGACTTAGTGCATGAAGAACTATTTTCCATTCAGCATTTCTCAGTTCTTCCAGTTTCATTACAAGATATTTTGTTTCCAGACATCATCAGAATATGATGATCATCAAAAAAATATCAGTAGATATTATTTTGACCCTTTTAAGATGATTTCTTCAGGACCTTACCCCATACAAAGAGGTAACAAGCTTATGTAATGCAGTGCACTGCCAGATGTGTTGTGGGATCATGTTCATAATATTTAGCAACTCTTGCAATTGCTCCACAGAGGAAGCTTGTTTCAGCTTCCACTGTCAAACACTGCAAGCAAGGCAAATGACAAGATTTGGGAAAAGCCATAAATAGGAAGCTCACAATTCAAGATACAAGCAAATCCATAGCATTACTGTTTGAGAGAATAATAATAATAATTTTAGCCTTTTGGAAAGACAAGGACAGACAACAACAACAACATTTTTCTGCAAACAACATTTCAGTATTCCTCATTCTATTGCCTCTGGACTTTTGGTTTTCCACTATGGTGTGCAAATAAAAGTGAATTGGCACTTTCAAATGTACTTCTGTGACTCTTCAGATCTGTCATTAATGTGGATTTTTTAAGGCACAAAAGGACTGTGATTAAATTATATGAAAAAAATACAGTGGGCATCTGCTTGCAGGTCATTCTTCCTATTGTTTACTGCAGATGGTGAAGAATCATTCTGAACAAAGATGAACATTTGTAGAGCACACAAATAAGCTTTTATAAGAAATAAAATCTGGGGCATGATGGGCTGAAGACAGTGCAAGGGATAGATTTTAAAAATTGCAAAAGTAGTAAGGCCCATGGGAATTGTCAGTGAGTCAAGGGCTTGCTGGAGGCAAGTGTATGGGTCAGTAGCAGAAGGACAATCAGCAAGAACTAAAACTGGCATTATTTTATTTCAGCATTTCTTTGTGCTTGAATCATGCATCCCACCTACAGAAATATTTGCTTCTTCTTCCCTGGTGGGACCTTCACAAAGGTCTGGTGCACAGTCTGGTTTCAGCTGTAGGCGTTGAGCAAGGAGAAAAGACTGATGCCACATGGATACCTGGTCCTTGTCTGCAGTGGCCTAGAGATGCTGCTGTGTGCTCCCAGGCACCTCTCAGCACTCCCACACAGAGGGCAGAACACTATAGCACACTTTTTACCTACAAGCCCAAGCTCTCTACCATGAAAAGCAAGGGTGTATAGAGAAGTGACAGATTTTTTGTCCTGAAATGCAGCCAAGGAAAGCACCCAGGGACTAGGGTAGCCTATTTAAGCATTCATTTCTCTTATTTGTCTGTGTTATGTCACAGTATTTAGTTCATTATTACATATAGGATTTTTCAGACCTCTGCTTCATTCACTGCACAAAGGAAGACTATGCACTGAGAACAAACCAGCAATACAGAGAAGAAAGATGCTAATCTCTGTAAGATGCCTGTCTTGTGTAGTAAGAATGGCAATTAGGTCAGTTAAGGCAGAAAAATGCAGAAAGAAAAAAACTAAAACACCTGAGACTTCAAAAGAGGGTATAGCAATTTTAGCAGTTACTGCCCACCAGCTGTTCATTACTGTGCTTTAGCTGAAGGTTTCTGCCTTCACAGCTGAGTTGTACTCACAGTTAACAACTTAAAGCAAGACCACTGTCTTTATGCTGCAGCTGACTCAATCTCTTGGCGAGGGCATTAAAACAAGGTGGCTGTGGACGTTGTAACAGCAAGTGAGGGCAACTCCTTAAATTGCTTCAACTCTATTCCAAAGAAGACATACCTAGAGAGAAAACTCTCTTGACCTCTGCCACAGGCTTCCTGGTAATGCTGGGCAGGTGACTAAAATTTTTTCACAGTTGTCCCCTAAGTGCATTTTATTCCTAATTCATTCCTTTTGGCTAAGCAAAAGGAAATATTTGGGGCCTATTGGCAGAAACAGTGAATAACTCTCAACTGCAGTTGAAGGCCCTGGGTAGCCCCCACCACCCCCAAGCATGCCATCGGAAAGGGGTCAGGTTAAAGGTTTCTCAGATTGGTTTTCGTGTTCATTGTTATATTTGACAATTCATCTTGAACACCTGTGGTCAGTTCTCTGTCTTGTGGGGTGACACTAGTGATGCTCTCATCTCACACAGGCCTTGTTAACATAAATTTTTTTGAGCTTTGAAAAGAACGTCACTAGAGAAAGTCTTCATTTAAGGAAGCTGTCGTTCCTATTAGAGGTAGAAAGTGAAATTCAGCCCATCTGTTGTGTACCGCTGTCCGATTTCAGCTTTTTCTCTCATACTTGTAAAATTCTTGAATGTGACAAAAATATGACAATTTTTTTTTTTTAAGTTGCTCTTCAGAGCATGTGGCAAATGATTCTTGGATATCCTTTTCACACTTTCAATGTGTGAGTGAAAGGATGTATGAAGAGACTTGTCTGCCTTTTCTTTCCTTTTCTTTTTCTTCATTCGAGCGTGTAATGCCTCCTTTCCCAATATTACCCAGCGCCTTTCTGCGTGTGCCCTGTTGTCTGCATTGGTTAGCTTTATTCTGTCAACCCAAAGTAGTGTTGATTAGGAAGCTGATATGGTTGCTAACAAGCTGTATCTAATGTGTTGATTTCAGTCCACAAGACAAGTTTTCTTGGTACTATTTAAGTACTTAGAGTAATAATGGTTGATTTATTTTTTGGAAATTTGCCTTACATCATCACTAGATGTAAGAATTGTTTGCATTCCTATGATGCAATCATCAAACAATGAACCAAGCAAGGCCCACCAGCTCAGTTATCTTCTTGGGTGCTGCTTAATAGTGACACTGCATTTGTGATGAAGAAATAGCAGTTTGAAATATCCCCTATTGATAGTGCCAGAAGAAAGCTGGAAAATCTCCAAAACTCTCTCATTTTAAAAACATTGCTGAATTTCTTTGCGAATGTATGAATATACATATCTTGCTTGTTTGAGCAATGAGAATTTTTTTCCTCACTTGACTGTATTTTCTATTTGTGGTACATATTGGTTCAGAAAGAGATTAAAACTTACCTCATGTATCAAGGAGGCTGAGAGGTGGGAATTTCAGTGTTATGTGTATTAAAATTAGGAATTTATATTTTTTTATCTATAATCCATTTTGAAAATAAGGGGGAAGTTGGAGAAAAGCATACACTACATATTAAGCACAACTGAATTTTCATGTAATGGAATTGCTCCAGAATTGAAGGATACTGCTTAGAAACATCAGGACACTGATTAGAAAACATATTAACAAGTCAGTAAAATCAAAAGGCCTGATTTCTACAAGAATTTCAGCCCTTTTTGTGTGAATAGAAACAAGAACAAATTAGGAAGCATGCTTTTGTATGCAGTCACATGTGAAGGAATGACTATACCCTTCTTTATTTTAGGTGACTTCTGTATGTTTTCTTCTAATGTTGGTGGACAAACCACAGAGATACCTCAGGCTTAGGGAAGGAAATATTTGCCTCCCAGATCCTGCTGCCACCTTCCAAGCAGCACCCAGTGAGGCAGGTACCCCCCAGAGCAGTGTCTGACCCAGCCTTACCCCTGCCAGTGACTTCTTTTTAACCTTTGTCACTGCTCAGGAAGGACAACCATAACCAAAATTACAGAAGGACATAGAAGGAAATAAGTTTGAAGGCAATGATGAACTCATGGATGGGTGAATGGAGAAAGGCTTTTTTTTTCCTTCACTGCTGAGCTGTCAGTCAGCTGAAACAAATTAGAAAGTGAAAGTTGCAGCCCATGCAAAGCCAAGAGAAGGCAGTACATCAGAAAGACCCCTGACTGCAAACCCAGGTGAACAGGATGCAAATTTAACTATGCTATTATTGCTCAATGGGGAGGATTTCTTGGGATAAAAAGGCAATAAGCACAGAAATATCCTTGGGCAAGTGTTAGTCTCTAGCGTGACCTGAGCAAACTCAGTTTTATTGTGAGCCATGTTAACAAGGAGCTGAGCCTATGACTTGTAATAGCAACAAAAAAGCAATTTATGCAAAATGGGGGCAATCCTCATCACAGAGTATCTAGATAATATGCAATTCTATAGGTGATTATTTAAAAAAAAAAAAGGACAAAAAAAAAAGGGGTTTGCATAAGTTATTTAAAAGCTTTTTAGTATGCTGCGACTGGGAAAGTATTAGGAAAACTAGAAAGGGTATGGCACTAGAGGAAAAGGCCATTCCATTGTTGGAATATGGTGTGATAAAAAGCAGGATTCATTTCTATAATTATTACAGAGACTCTGTAGCCATACAGTAGTTTAAAATTATGCCATGATTCTCCAAAATAAACCTCTCTTCATGAAGTCTTTACCTTTCCTACTTGGTGCTTTTATTGAAACCACAACAAATCTAAAAATATGAAGAGATTAATAACTATTTCTAAAATGCTGTAACACTGTCCTGGGTTTGTTTTATCTTGGGTTTATTGTAATCTTTTTAACTCATAATATCTTCAAATGATTTAATCTAGGCATTGCAAGCATAGCCACTCTGAACAGAATTGCATACTGGTACCTTCATGTATATTAATCAAAATTGAAAGACATATAGCTTTACACTTTGGAAAGCAGTCAGTAATTCACACTGAGTGGTCCATTTGATATGCATAGAAAGAAAACACAAAGTGTTAAATCAACATTTAATATCAGATTTCTTTAAGTGTGTAAACTTACATACCTGACATCATTAATCAAATTTGGTATATTAGTTCATAAATATTTACATTACTTTTTAAAATAATAAACTGCCACATTTGCTGTTACTATGTAAAATATTAATTATGGTAGAGGCTTTCAAAAGAACTAAAGCAAAATGGACACCCTGGATTAAATCAGCCTAGTTATGAAAGTTAGAAACAATAAAGAGTTTTGAATGGATTTCAGAAAGTAGTCATGGGGACTTTCACACCAGTGGTTTGTTTTTTTTTAAATGGATGTCCACATTCGTATTGCCACTTCTGGGGTGCTGAGTGCTTTAATCACTTGTCGTTTATTTCAGTTTTTAATATTCTGTATCCACTTTTTACATTTCTGCAGTGGCACCAAAGGATTTTGGCCTAAAGGAATTCAAAAACTTCCTCTAATCAGGAAGAACCACCAAACACTACTGTTACTTTTCTGTAGCCACAGTACAATCAGCAGACTCTTAAAAACATTAAAGTTAGGAAAGATGACATTTAGGTCTGAAATAAAGCAGTATTTTAAAAACTTTTTTGCAAGATCGGGCCTAATTGATACCCACTGGTTATTGATATGGACCTCATTAACTCCAAATTGTTTTCTTAGCTTTTGTTTCTCAGTCCCAGGATCACGGAGGTACCTCTCCATCCCAATCCAGAGTTGTGTCTGAGATTTTGCACCTACCCCATATGCTTGGTGTTTTCTTTTGTTTTGCTCAAGCAAAAGTGATACCAAACGTGTGGTAGGAAGGGGAGAGGAAAAGCATGTGAGAAAGACTTGCAGGTATCGAGGCAAAAGTCTGCTGCCCTCAGCTCCACATTGACATGTGGAAGCAGCTTTGGCCCCTGTAAAAGTAGTGACTGGAGGATCATCTGCTGTATTTCAGCACTGAGAAAACAACCATCATATTTTAACTAATCCCTCAGATTTTTGCCTGATTAGCAAGACATTGCTGATGATTAAATGCTTTCAGAATATATATGTAATCAACTTTTCACACGAATTTTATAGTTTGCAGAGAAAGTGGTAATTGGATAGTGTTAAGAATGTTCCTTTGAAACACTGCTATCATGAATTAAATAGTAGCTTATTTAAATAGTTGCTCCTGTTTAAAGGCCTTTTTTTTTCAGTCTAAAATATTTATTCCAGATTTCAGTTTCAGAACAAGAGCAAATTATTTCTGCAACTAAGTAGTTTATAGTTTCCTTTAATTTATTCCATTTCTGTCATTATATTGTCCTTGAAACTATTTTCTGTCACTGTCAAACATGATAGCCTCAGGACAGAAATGAAAGAGAGATAATGTATCTCTATGAGCTTTTCTGGTGAAATGTTTTTAAAAGTTTTCAAAAGCAGCCATTTGGATTTAAGCAGAAGATGAAAGAACAATGAAACTAGAAGATTAAAGGAACAAAAGCAGTTATTTTAAATGTTATTATTCTAACATTCCAATATTAATCCTTGAACACCGTTATAATTGTACCAAATTATTTATATAAGTAACAGAAAAAAATTTTATACTATTTCTTATATTCCTCTGTGAAGAATAATGTCTTCTATCAGTATCTTTTTTCATAATTAGGATTCCCAAAGATGTGTCACTGTGACATCTTTCTAAATATGATCTTAAATAAATCTTATAAATATGATCTATAAATAAGAGGCTTAACTTTTATGTTTCATAAGATTATCCAACCAATTCCTAAAAACATATAATACATTTTCAGAAATAAATGTAAGTTCAATGTGTGCTGTTTTTCCATTACATAGATAACCTAAATAAAACAAGAAAATCCAAAAAGTAAGACTTTAATTGTTGCAATAGTATGGAAGGAAGAGTGAGGGGCAGAGATTAGAAGACTTATACTTTCCCTGTATTATTTCAGTGCATCTGTCATAGGATTTATAATTTATTTCTCATATGCTAGCATTTAGGGGTTTTTTTTTTTATTTTTCTTACTCTTTTTAACCACTATTACATTTTCTAGACTGGAATACTTCTCATTTAAGTTTTGAATTTTCACCGACTGACATCCTTAGAGGATGATTGACTGGCTGACTCAGGGAAGCCATGTCTTGATTTCAGGAAATGTGATTCAAGCATCCTTGCATTGGTCTGAATGTTGCAATATTTTCTTTATACAAAATTACTCTTACATGTTTGTTTGCCTTTTTATTTTCTCCTTCCTTAGAACTAACTCCTTCATCAATACCTTGCAAAAATGCAAATAAGCATATTTTCTCCTTCAAAGAGACACAAAGAAGGACTGGTTCAATAAAGTCACTGAGGATAGTCAGAAGTCTTACTGCTTTAACTCACCTCAAGTTAGCTATGGCCTTTCTTCATCCCTGTTTTGATAGCATTGCTGATGAGCCAGAAATTAATCTGTGATAAAATGGTTCACATAAGATTGGCACATTTGTGTATAGGAGCTGAGAGCACAAGTCTTCATCTGCACCCCTGATGACACAAAATGACACAGCAGTCATTTTGTGCAAACAGGATGGAAGCCCTGTTTATTTTGTTGATCTTGCCACACTACATATTCCTCATCCAATGCAAAGTTTGCTGTGCAGTGCTTCTCTTAAACTGCCACTTCAGCCACTTAACAATTTCCCTACCAGCGATTACTTCATGACAGAACAAGAACTCTGCTGGGTTTTAATCTTTTCCTGAAGAATACTGGTTGGGTAATATGAAACAGAAGAAAGCAGTTCAGTTTACCTGCTCCTCCACAGGACACACACGAAGGGATATTATGTGGGTGTGTGTGCATGCATGTAGGTATGCTCATCCCTTTAAACACAAGGAAATTCCAATGGTGCTCAAAATTTTTCAGCCATAGCTGTTTAACTTGCCTTACAGAAACACATGGACACACAAACATCCACACCTATGTTTATATAATTACATTCATTTCCATACCCATGCACAGACATGTATTTTTTAACATATTCACAAAAAAATGTAACTGCAAGTGCATATGGTTAAAATTGCAAATAACTGCCATACTAATAAAGTGACTGAAAAGACCCAAAATATAGGAGCTACATGCAGTTTTACATTATGTGGGCATGCCCTTTTCAACTTTTCTTTACTGTCAAAAGAGTTTTATAAATCATAAAATCATAGAATGGTTTGGGTTGGGTTGGGTTGGATTGGAGGAACTGTTAAATACCTCCTAGTTCCAAGTGCCCTGCCATAAGCAGGGACACTGGCGTGAATCCTAAACAGTTTCTTATCAAAACCCCACACAGAGGGATGTATGTCTGATGCAAAATCACGTGGAAATAAAATATTACTTAGAAATGCTAACTAGTCTTTCCTAAAATACTAGTTAAGCGAGAAATAGCTATTCTGGCATTATTAAAAAACATGCTTCAAAAGGAAAAAAAAAAATCAGGCAAAGAAAACTTTTTGGAAATGCTTAGTAAATATGGTTAGTTCAGTATCTGGGAATCCATCTGGGGACATGCTGCCTTTTAGGGACACCGGTGACCTCGTACCTGACCTCAGCAGTACTGGGGATGCTTTGTGTCACTGGAAGGGACAAGGGAGAGGCCAGGAAACGGGAATGTACTTATAAATAGAGGTTTAGAAAGTTCCAGCAGATGGCATGCACGAGTCCTCAGCAGTGGGGTTTGCTTGGGGAGGGGAGGAGGGTTTTGAAACAACAGAACAAAACTTCCATGAGCACCCTAGATGACTTACTGTGAACAGCTTTTGAACATGACTCTAAATATCAAGATCTCTGACAAGGTTATGCTAGGTAAGGAAAAAGTAAAAGAACCCCAAACTAATGAATATATTTAGGAAAGGATTTGTCTGAGTCATTAAAAAAATATATCTCTGCAATTCTAAGAAAGCTCAGTTCCTATTACAGATACAGATTAAGGATTCTATTTGTATGCACTTTTTGATCTGCACGCTTGTCTTTGTTGAAGTTTTTTAAAAACACATTAAAAACATCAGCATTGCAAAAAAGGTTTAAAAGGAACTTGTCTTCTGAAAGATGTTTATTTCATTGATGTTTGAGTTTGCACAGTAGTTATAAAAAACTGCACCTCTGATCACCGGAAAATGGATTCTAGTCAAAGGCACCAACTGCCCTGACAGTGTGATGTGATGTCTTGCTCTCTCTCACTGCCAGACTCAGCTACAGAAATAGCATAATTATATGAGTAGCAACAATTCCCCTTATCTAATATGAACACTTGCTAGTTAACTGTATTTCAATGTGCTAAAGAAGAAATAGAGAATTAAAACTTATGCTGAGGTTATTGGGTCCAAGGGAGGTTGTTTTGCTATTGGGTTTGTGATGGATTGTTTTGTTCATTTGGGTTGGTTTTGTTTTTTTTTTTAATTCTACACATTTGAAAATATGCCTTCTGGCCTCCTCTGGGCACTCTTTTTTCCCTGAAAGCAAAATTTCTCTTCTGCCTGACTCCTCGTGCCACTACATTACCATGACCTTCTGACTGTGGCATTTGAGAAATAATTTTTTCAAATAAATTCAGTAGATAATTCTCCATTTCTATCTTTCATTCTCCTATAAGTAGGTTTCCCACGTGTAAACATTACCAACAGATCAGTCCAGATATCCTCATGCTATTCATAAAGACAACCAACATTCCAAAATTCCTGATCTAAAGATTATTATCAAGGAAGGTTCTTCTAGAGAAAACTCTGAATGGTATATGAGGCAACCAGGATAATCATTTTCTAAATGACCAAACTCATGAAACTATATGGATATTCAAGTCACAAAAATGAAGTAGTTGTAATGATATTAGAAATTAGAGAGCCTTTGATATTAAAATATATAGCTGGTTCAGTATGACTGCAGTTACTTCCAAAGCATCTCACAGAATCCTAGAAACAACAAAGACATCTGGAAAAGACAAAAAAATAAATGTACCTGAGTTAGAGTAGAGGGAACTGGAGAAAATACAGGTAAGAATGATGAATCAAAATTTGTTGTACACTGAACAACCTAGTTAAAGTGATTATGGTTTTTGTCACTGCAGACTTGATGAATATTTTCTGGAGCAAATGGAAATTTCCATCCCACAGTCATTGTAGCTGTCTAATATTGCTAGTATCTTAGAGGACCATGATAGTATCAAATATAAACAGATTACTGTAGACAATCACCAGCCAAAAACAACAAAGAGGCCAGATTATATCTAGGCCTTTTGATCATCAAAGCTTTAATATGCTTTATAAGCTGTTTCATTAATTATGAATGTGAAATGGTTGTGGCAATAAGATCAAGGCTTACACATTGTTGTAGTAATTATTTCAAAATTAAATATAAGTAAACATATTTAAAATTAATGTATTTATTATATATAATGCCCAGTGAGCCAAACACAAAGAAATATCTAGGAGGAGATTTATCATCTTTAGGTCACTTGTATCCTTTTTGTAATGATTTCTTTCTTGCACTAAAGAGAAAAGCTAAAACAATTTCATAAAAGTGTCATCTAGTAAAAGATAACCCTTTCTTTGGAGTTATTTCTGATTTGTTGCAGAACTTCAGAAGGAAATATGACAGCACCAGGATTAATTTTTTCCCTTTTTGTTTCACACATGCTGATTTACATATTTTGCTGGTGTTGTTGAAATAGTGTACCATCTTCTGTGAACTGAAGAGACTTCATTAGCAGCAATAATACCAGCAGTTCAAATTAGAATTCATAAAATTCCTTATTATTTCACATTATCACAAAATAGGCATCTTTGGCTCTATAAGTAAGTAAAAACCATCAAACCACATTATCAGTACCTGGACTTTTAAAGAAAAATAAGAAAATAGAGATCAATTTTTAATGCCCTACCAAAGAAATTAAGGTAAAGGTTCAATGAAGTTGATCATACTTTCCACAATAATGAGGAATTAATACTCAAATCATCTACATTTGATACACTTTATATTCAGCAATGTCATTTTACTGTTAAAACAGCAAGATTTATGGGACATCTCAAGCTAATATTGATCTAATGGCTTCAGCTCAATGACAGTGTCAATTACTTTATGTATATATATATATATATATAATATGAGAAATACTAATTGTGTTAGAAACTGTACAAGACAGATAGGTCCTCCTACCAAAACTGGAAAAAAAAAATCCAGATTACTTTTTCTTGTAGCTGAATCAGGTTTTAATGGAAAACATTTACAGGCTTTCATTACAGAAAATTAAGGAGCAGCTTACCTGTGTAAGCTTTAGACTATTTAAGAAAATTTGTTTAAGTGTTATTTAAAAATTCACTACAATTTTCTTTCTATTTTTATGGTTGGAACTATCATTCCCTTCCCAGTTGTTTCCTTTTTTAGGATATTGTAACTTATTTATCACCAGCAGTCCAATATCTGCATCATTCCATTCAAATTCATCCCCTGAAAACGCATGCTTGTTATTCCTTCTCTCAGTCCTTGCAGAAAAGTGAAAGAAACCTGGTGTTCTGCTCATTGTTTGCATTGTGTAATTTTTTCTCTTCATTAAATATGTCCTTGCCATTTTATGTCAGGCCTTTGCCAAACAAAATTACCTTTGGGTGTAGATCACATCCCAGCTTATCAGAGGCTGGTGTTAGGGAATAGTCAGGCAGTGGTCCATTAAACTCACACAGAGAAGTTCAGCTGCCTACATCTAAAACTACACTATGCAGACTCTTGATGAAACCTGGGTCAGTGAAGCACAGGTAAAAGGTGTTCCAAATGTCTGCCCAAGCATCACACTACTTCTTGGAGGCACTTGTCTCCTTCTTTCTCAGCACCTTCCTGAATGCTCCACAAGGCAGGTCAGGTATTGCTCAGATAGTGCCCAGCCTATTATGGGTACCAGAAAAATCTGTAGCAGAGCAGCTACAGAAAACAGAGGTTTAATTTCAAGATGTTCATTACAACAAAGCAAATGCATGTTGATTGACCCCAGGCTGTTCCACTGGGGCTAAGAAAGTTCTGAAGATTTTCTTGTAAATAAACATTCTGAGGGTAGTGTCTAAAACAAGTCCTCTGAGCTGCAGCTACTTTAAACTGATTACACATTTATTAGTAAAATACTTCTAATAGTAATGTCAATCCTGAATGGAAGGACTGTTCAGCAGAAATCTTTTCCACAAATGCAAATTGAAACTCAATCTTTCTCAACAAAAATCAGAATGGAAATAAAAATATTGCCTTATTGGAATGTGACAAATTTTTCACTATGAGGGTCTGAAGACTTTTCCATTTTGGGAGTGGTTGGTGCTGTCAAGGTGCACCTCCATAACTCTCTGATGCTCTGGGAGATCCGTGGGGATTTCTCATAGTAGTTCACAGGGTACCCTAACTATTACTCCCAGTGGCCCTTTATATCAATTTCTGACTTCTCCTGTTGAGTTTCAGTGTGCCCTGTGATTCCAGAGCTGATGTGTCCGCACCTTGGCTAAAATGTCTTCCTTCATGCCTGTCATTGGGTTCCTTCAGGTTTAAAATGTTACATTTTTTTTTATGGGAACCACTGAAGGACAACACCCAGCCTGTTTTCACATCCCAGAAAACGGTGATTGAAAAGAAACCACACATCACAGTCTCTGAGATACTTGTGGACATTTAAAGATGTTATGCACAGAAATGTGGGTCCCTTTTGAGGTAAGGGGATATGTTGTCTCTTTCACCTCAGGTATGGGAACATGCTGGATCTGTCTGACAACAGGATGAAAGAAGGTGGCTGGTCCTTGTTGCCTGTTCACTAGCAATATGAGGAAGATATGGAATTGGCTTTGTATTTCTGCTGTCACTGACTTTCCTGTATGCAGACATGCGTATTTCTTTTAAAACTCCATAGCTCTTGTCTCCCTGTGGTATATTACCCTCTATTTCACCAGTACAGGGAAGAACAGTTCTAACCAAAATGAAAACATTCAGGCACTGAGAAATGTCACAAATAAGAGACAGGACACATTCTAAAATTTGTTCCTGAAACATACCAGGGGAACAAGAAGAGAAGATGCCTCACAAAATACAGTAAAGCAGACCATACATGTGATGACACCTTTAAAAGGACAATTTAGCTACTTAAATATTGAAGTCCTTAAAATCTCAGATAATAGGTATTGCCGCAAGCATCTAACTCTGTGTATTCCTACTAAGACCCACAGCAATATTTTCTACTGCCACTTGCTAGTCAACCTGACAAGTTGTCTCTCAGCTTCCCCTCTCTCTCTTCTTGTATGGGTTAGAAAACAAGCATTACTGCAGCTGGTCCTTGCTTCCAGTTTTCTAATGAGCTTTTAGTTCCTTTGAAAGACACCTGCTGCATATGTTCCAATGTTATGTTGAGATTCATAATTATGTCTTCCTACTGGAAAAAAAATCACAAGTAAATATGGTAAATGCTAAATTAATTTAATGTGTTAAAAAAAGCACTACAAAAATGATCCCCTGGGAAATTCCTCTGTTAAAAAAAACGATCCTGAGAGATGTGATACAACAGTAAGCATTACTGGAGGAACCTAACAGCTCTTAAACAAGAGATTAAGAGTTAAGTCTTCATTAAAGACTGAGGAAACCTGCCTATATTGAAAAATGTCTTTGTTACCTTGAAGAAAATAATATCATTGTAATCACTGCAGGTGGGGGAATGGACTTACTTGGACATAAACTTTTCTCTAGCTGATGACTCAAATGATAATTTGTAGATTTGTTGATGACTAACAAGAACCTTCCCTGAAATCAGGGAGTAAGGTACAATTAAATTATTTGATCCTATCCTTCATTGTTATGTTGGGCTCAAGCCCATGCAACAAGGATCAGGTTTATTTTATCTAATTAAGGAAGGATTTAATGGGTTTCTTTTCTTTCTAGGTTGTTACAGAAGTCTGTGTTTTAAAGCAAATATTTCATTCATATCAATTTATTTACTTATTGGGTTGTACATAAGAGAAACTTTCGTCCTGGGGCTCATAGTGAGAAGTGCCTCCTGAAAGCAATGTCTTGGGTACTGAGTAGTAACTACTCTTTGCACCAGGGATTCAGCAGCAAAGTCATCACTTGTCTTAAAAATTATTGTAAGAGGGTTCCATGCTTCTCAGAATCCAGGTTCTAGAGAATAAGTGATAATCCAATGCAATCCAAAGGGGGTTGTTCATCTATAATATAAAACCTAAAGAAACTGATGTTGTCTTTTGTTACATAAATGTGTAGGATTGACAAAATTACAAAGAGGATGCTGTAACCACCAAAGACAACCTGCATACTCATTTTGATTTTTATTTATTTCATACAGACCAAGCCAAAATAGTGAAGGAAAGGACAACAATAATGATTTATAATTCTAGTGGTCTTGGTACCGTATCTTTCACATATAAAATTAAGCCACATGTATTTGTTCCTTACAAATAACTCAGATCCCACTGCTGTGGCAGACAAAGTATTTTTCATGGCAAACCAGCAATCTTACTTTCTGCTAGCATGGGTAAGTCAGTGTCTCCTCAGTTAATTTTTTTTTTTAGCTGAGTGAGTTATACATGAGGTATTTAAAGTGCAGCAAGTGCTACTGAATCTGTAGTGATAGTCTGTGACAGTGATAGTGTCTTCTGTAATACATTATTCAAAAATCTGCCCTAATCTATGGAATGTATATTTGTGCTCCTTTATTGTGTTGTTTTACTTATTATGTCTTTGTAGAAATAGAACACATAAATCCATCTCTGACATTACTTGTTTAATGAGTTTATGATTTAGACACATTCAGAAATGGATTTATAATCCTCATTTTCCTTAAGTAAGGCCTCATATATGAGTAACCAGGGTTACCACTTCAGCTTCTTCATAGAAAATGTGGGTGAGTCTTTTGAAGAGTAACACCAAGTGTAATGTTCCTGACCAAATGTATGTTATACATGCCATTTTCTGTGGAAGGATGTGGCTGCTCAGTCAAAGCTTAACACAGTTCACCTCCTTTTGCGGCAAGTTTTTCCTCTTACCATTGCGTGAGTGCTGAAAGATCTTGTCTAGCCAGTCTCAGTTTCATTGATTTTATTTCAAAGTAATGCCCAATCTTCATTTGCATGCCATATCCTACCTAACACTTTGTGTGCTCCTTGCCATAGACTGACCTTTATTTCAAATCTTGCTTTTCCACTACAGTGTTCCAGACTCAGATTTTTGTTAGCTCTTGTGTCAAACAACGCTGAGAATTTACTGCTTCATTGATAGTCTGTTCTTTACATGTATCTTGCACATTAGCTCACTAATTCATGGATATCAGAAACACATACATCATCCATGCAGGAAGTTTTGGGTTCTCCCAAACAGTATGTTGCCCCATATCCTTCTCCTCATACCATTAAGTGTGTTGAATTTCTTTTAAGCCTGAAAGCTCCTTACAGCTAAATCAGCTGGTTAAAAAAAAATTTCTTATGCTCCCTAAAAACCTCCTCTAGTCTTTAATCACCAATGCTAACTATTCCAGGGATTGTTTGGATGAAACTTTCAAATTTAAAAGCTTTGGGAAGACATATGTACCAAACTTATTTAAATAGGTCCTACATTATCACAGTCTACAAGTTGTGTGTCTTTCCCTCCCTCTGAGACTAGCATTTTTCCTCCTATTTTTAGTGATAATTTTGGAGAAGGAAGAGCCTTCAAAATGTCCATAATATTTTAACTTCTTCCTGTAGTCAGAGTAATGAGTGTTGAGAGACATAAATTATAGAAGAAATTATCATTTTTATCAGTGGTGCAATTTCATCTCTCCTACATACATTGGATTTTGTTTTCCTGGAATTTTCTCACTGTCTTTTAATGTCCCATTATCTTCTACCAGGAATTCCATGTTTTTTCAGTGTAATATATTAAGTGCTGCAGAAAGAAAAAAATATATATTCCATTATATTACAAATTCATCCCCTTTCACTCTCAGGGAATGTCATTTTCATAACATTTCAACACTTTCAACCTACAAGTATGCTAAGTGTATTTTGTTTGGGAAGTTTCATATATATTTATTTATTTTTTAGATTAAAAAAAAAAAATTATAAAAAGAGGAGAGAAGGAAATGCTGCTTCATGCAATATGGCCTGTGAAGCTGAACTGTTATCATAGCTGGTATCTCATTTTAACTTTGCAGGTCTTGATGAAAAAGGATCTGAGTTCAGGCAGTTATTGAGCGTATGCTCCAGTGACTGCCAGATTGATGCTTCTGTCATACAAGAATGTGACAATAGTTGCTATGGGTTTCCTGATTCGGTTAATTAGATTTTTCCCTGTATAATTAGCACATCTTTAGACTGAACTTCAAACTATGTCACCAATTTATTTTAAAACTAGAGAAAGTGTTGGAGAGGATTTTATTCCTCTCATTTCTTGTAAATGTCTGTGCTAAGACCCACTAGGAATATCACAGAGCAAAATTGTTAAGAGGTCAGTATGTGATGTGGAAACGGGCTGTTTGACCTAGTTTTGGCTGTGGCTCAGACATCTGAGCTCGCTGAAGAGCGGCTGTGAGGAGAATCTCTCTTTGTTTCATTTCTCAGGATTGAGGTGAAGCTAGTGGGAAAGAGTGGGTTAGCTTTGCAATTATATGAAACAGCTATTCAGTTCCAGAGGTCATCGCAGACACAAAAGTACTATCATAGCACAAGGACGACTGGCTCACTGTACAGGGAGGGAAGGAGGAAAGCAGCACTGCAGAGCAAAGAAAGATACATACACGGTATGAAACTTTCTAAGTCATCTAATTCATATGGGTAACCACAGGAGTTCAAAAGCCTTTGCTTTGTCCAATAAAGTTTCTATCCTTTCATGGGCTCTTACAGAACTATTGTGAAACTATCAAAAGTTTAATTTAAAGAAGCACTGTGTTCATACTACACAATATGACACAGTTACGATAGGAATGCTGTTGGGAATATTTGGCTGAGGTGGCATAGTTAAGCTGGAGTTCACTCCACAGATCCTCAAACCTTTATTCCTAATTATTTTTAACATAAGGTCTGTTGCTGCTTTAAGGTTAAAGAGTATAACGTATGCAAAGAGAAATTTCTCATTTTGGGAGGTTTCTGAAAAACATGTCAGCAGTTTGCATTAGCTGAAGCTTTGCTCTGTGCACTGCAGCAGCTCCTGAAAGATTTCCAATAGGCTGCAGTACACCAATAAGGAACTGTTTGAAAGCATATTAGCATGAGGATACGTTTCAGTGAAGTAGAAAGGGGACAATGTGAAGGGTATAATGGGATTGTGACATCCCCATGCATGCTAGGAACCAAAACACATCAAGGGTTGAAGCATCCTTCATGTGCTGGAGCATGTCTGGAGAAAGACAATGAAACTGATGAAGGGTCGGGAGCACATGTCTTATGAGGAGCAGCTGAGGAAACAAAGATTGTTCAGCCTGGAGAAAAGGAGGCTCAGGGGAGACCTACCTTCCTGAAAAGAAGTTGGGGTGGGATGAGCCTCTTCTGCCAGGTAACCAGGACCAGGACGGAGGAAATGACCTCAAGTTGCACCAGAGAAGGTTTTGGTTGGATATTAGGAGCCATTACTTCACCAAAAGCGTGGTCAGTCATTGGAACAGGCTTTCTAAGGAAGTGGTGGAATAATCATCCCTGGAAATGTTTATAAGTTGTGTGGATGTGGCACTTGGACATATGGTTTAGTGGTAAATTTGGCAGTGCTGGGTTGGTTAATGGTTGGACTCAGCAATCCTAGAGGTTTTCCAACCTAAACAATTTTACAATTCTATCATCCTTGATGCTCCCTCTGGCACCATGGGCTTGTTGGTGTCCCTGCAGCAGGTGTTGTCTGCACTGTGCCACTCATTGAGCCTTCTCACACTCTCCTGCTTTCCCTGCCTTTCCAAAAACACAGGGCATTGAGCCTGACTTCTCTGCCTTTATGGCAATAGAAGTTCACGTAAGCAGCATTGAACATAGCGCTCCATAACACACTATCAGTACCGATTTTCCTGTGGGAAGTGACAGGGAGCTCTGCTTAAATCCAGCTCATAAATCTTGTCTACACTTTGTTTTAATGTGAATTAATGTTTGTTACCATTGGAACATAGCTTCCATTTTGTCATCCAAAGGGATGGCAATAAAGACACTAAAGAACTTCCTGTCATTTCAAGACATCATACTGTTTATAACTGCTCCTTCTCTCTCAGAGAAAAAAGGACTAAAATCACTTTTGTAGCACACTTTTATGCCACTAGTGTCTGCTTTTACAAACCTTACTGACTAAACTTTAATTAGTCCAAAACTATGACTTCAAAGCAAAAACACTAGAACTAACAATGCTTATGTAAACACAGATGGTCTTGAGAAAAAAATGACAAGAGATTTTGTGAAAGGCAAGAGGTAAAAGAAGTTGGCAGACTTAGGATGTCTTATTTTCCTTTAAGAAGTTGTTTTGCATGTGTGCCTTGAAACATATTGATATCTTAAATTCTCATGTTATTAATTTAGTTTCATTGCACATACTGCTCTGTAATGGGGAGAAACTTGTGTTAGCCCTTAATCCTGTGAACTACAACTTCCAGTTATGTTCTTCTGCTATTTAGCTCCCAAGAATATCTTCCAAGTTTGATAATAATTTATGTTGTATGTCTATTAAGTCACTTTTATAGGATCCAACATAACCAGCACCTGCTTACGTGAAGCCTGAAGACTACTTTGGGTTTCTGTGAAGGCCATTTGATATCTGCCTTCTTTTATGGTTGACCTTGAAGGGGAGTTCAGTTTGGTAATTTATGGCAAACAGCATCCAGGAAGACCCATTTGCAAGATTCACTGTCACTTAGTGCTAAACGATAGCTCCTGACTCTGAAGACAATCTGAGTCTCTGACAGGGCAATCCCATAAAAAATATTGCTTGGCCACCCAGGTGTCTTTTCCAATTATCTGGAGTAGAAATTAATACTTTTAAAAGCTGCTAGTTTTTGAAAGGTTATTCCAATTTATTCCAGTAGTTTCTTTTACACATTATGATAAATTGGTTTATTACACCGTTATTTTCAATGTCAGCTTTTTAGAAGATTGAATCATAATGTTGAAACATTGGAGTGAATGGCAAACATATTATTCTACAGCTGAATAATTTATTCTCTCTAAAAAAATTTTGGTCTGTTTTTAATAACAGGTAATTTTGGGATTGTATTGCTTAATGCTGTTTCCCCACAATATTTTTTTCAGTGTTTAAGGACTGGAGGACTTTCTCTCCAGTTGTCAGTGACAGTTTGGACAGGACACAAAATCTATGGAAGTACAATAATCCAAATTGCGAGCTGTGCTTTTAAGTATAAGAATTCATGATTTCTCAGTATCAGTTTAATATATGGAGCAGCTCCAGGGAGAATAAATGGTTAGGCTCACTTTAGTGGGCTTCTAATTTTAGAAGCAAGTTTTTTTAATGTCATGTTTTCTTCTTTGATTTTTTTTTTCTTTCGGTGATAATCTCTGGGTGCTATTTTTGTTCCCCAAATCCTCTCCAACGGATCTATAAAAGGACTGTAATTAGCATTTTAATGGGAATAGTTGAATCTCACTGTTTCCCTACAACGAGCATATTCCTATTTATGTAGAGCTCAGCAATACTCAAAGACATAAGAAATTCATCGTTTCTTTTTTTCTTTCTTTTCTTTTTTTTTTTTTTTTGTTTTGGAAGCTGGAAGAGGAGGAGGTGGGGTGGGGGATGAGAAGAAACAATGCTCAAACCCTCGTCCT
Organism: Poecile atricapillus; assembly: GCF_030490865.1. Classification (NCBI taxonomy): domain Eukaryota; kingdom Metazoa; phylum Chordata; class Aves; order Passeriformes; family Paridae; genus Poecile; species Poecile atricapillus. Next base: position 48,121,762 of record NC_081251.1, on the reverse strand, counting down.
TTTCAACACCATATCTGCTTGTAGAACAGTTTCTTTTTCTAGCATGAATTACAAATTTTTTGGCTCTCTATCATCAGTTCTGCAGGTGGCTGAATACTTTGAACTCCTATTGACTTCTTTCACAGCACAATAAAGTTTCCATCCTGAGGTGCACAGCAATGCCCCATGTATTTTTTAATTGGAACAATTATCTCAGAATGGTTCAGTACAAAGTACTATTTCAAAAAGACAATTTCCTGTAGGTAAATGGTGTCAATTTCAAAAGTAGTAGGTTATTGCTAATGAGTGTCTGACACTATTTTTCAAGCCGGCACATGTACTGATAAAGATTTGGATCTCAGCCCAAATGTTTAGAGAGTAAGACACCTACAGCTCAAATAGTCAGATAATGGCATCTGAAATAATCTTCCCTCAAACCCAGAACTTCTTCCCCTTCACAACCAGAAATTTCTGTTGGCTGTAAGTAGGGAAACCTACCACAGAACCTGAGCACCTCCATTTCCACAGGGTGAATTCCATGGCAGAGTGGAGGGTAAAGATGATTTTACCTTCTGTGATGCGGAGAAATAATCTCAGTCTATAATGTGTAATGTTTGGATTCCTGCATCACATATTAGCGACAGGTCCTATATAAGCAATAGTTTACAAATTGAATGGTTTCATGGACAAGAAACAGATTCTATTGCAGGAGTTCTGTAGGCATGGCTTCTGTTGTAGCTGGTACAAGCTGGTGGCACTGTTTGCATGAAATTGTGGATCCCAAGTGCCACATAAGGAGGTGTGTGCCCAGCTTGGTCCAGGAGCTCACAGGTGTGCTGCTCTCTCCATCCCCACAAGATTCACACACAGCCTTTGTGAATGCTCTCAGGAGGCTGCTGAACAGGGCTGAGCTGTGTCTGCACTTCAAGATTCTCAGCTCTAGCAGACCACAAATCAGTAAATCTGCAGCTATTGTTGACTAGTCTGCTCATTCTTAGCAGAAATTTTCTGGCTCTATTCCCTAGAAATGCTGGTGGGCAAAGGTTAGAAAAGATGTTTTTCCCCAGCCCTATCAATATTTTTTCCCACTTTATCATATTAATATCAATGAAAAGGTCATATACCTGAAACTCAAATCCATGGAGGAGTGATTTCCAGATATGTCTGGTTAGAACACCAGTAATAAATAACAGTACATACATAGCAGCCTCTTGTTTTCCTGAATAATGAGACTTATCTCCCATCATGATAAATATTGAAGCTGGCTTTAAATTGGTCAGAAATAATCTTTCTGATCAATAAATCTTGGTATTTCCCTCCACAGAGATCAATACCTGTTTAATATATCAGGTTATTGAATGAGATTAATAAATGTAGCTCTGCATGAAGACTCTCACAAATGGCGAACAGTCCAAGTTTAGGAAAGTTCACAAAGGCTCACAACATACTATATGGACTATTTCAGTTGAATGTTAAGAAACTGCTGAACTGTGCATTAAATAAATTACTGTATTGCTCAGAGAGTTACAGTAAGGTCTATTAAGTACTTATTTAAAGACTTGGCAACAGTGAACAACAATAAATAATTCAAGTAGCACCTCTAATCTTGTTTTCTTTCTTCTTAATTGGTTTTACAGCATTGTTTTGACATTTACCCTTGAATTAAAAAAAAAAAAAAATACCCAGAAGAAAATGCATGCTGTGCACTAATCCAGCTGCCAATTGAGTACTTACATATTGATGCATCAGAACAGCACAGGAGCTCCACTCTGTCTTCAGAGCTGGCAAAGCCCATTATTGGTGTGCAGTCATATGGGTTTCTGGGCTTGCAGAAAAACTGAGTTTTAGAACTGTGTGTTGTACAAATGTGACTGTATAAACATAAAATTGTTTTTAAAATATAGTAGTATTGCATCACCATCTCAGGGAGACTCCAGATACACAAGAAACCATGTCAGATCTATCACCTAGGGAGGCATGCCAAATATTTGCCAAGGACAGATGGATCCAGAAGAGCTCAACAGCTGGAAAACTCAATAACTAGAGGACAGCCAACACTTGTGCTGCTCAGATTTTCCCAGCCTGTTGAGAACTCTGGAGTGATTCTAGACTTCAGGTTTTAAGTTCAAAATGACTGTCAGGTCATATTTTAACTTACTTTTTAGAACTGGAGAAATTGTTGTTGGTTTTAATTTTAATTAAGTTTACAGGATATAGGACATAGTTTGGTTTCTGCAGAATTTTTCAAAATTTTTTATCTAAAGTATTTTATATTGGTTGGCTATTTTATTCAAAATTATTAAGTTTATAGACAGGAGTTGTCTGTTTTTTGTTTGTTTTTTTTTTCTGAAGAGAAAAGGGAATAGGAAAATAAAATCCACATGTTCTCTTTTTCATGAGTTTTAATTTTGCTACATAATTTTCTTTGATGATATGTAAGTTTGCAAGTCTGAGTACAGGTAAATAAAAACAAACATAGACATATGAGAAATGAGATTATACTGTCCTTTTTTGAGAAATGTATGAATCTATTCAAAGGATACATTTAGTGAACCCCAAACTGGTAAAAATATGGCACATACTGCATTTAGATATCATATTGACACCTCTTAGAACTTCAGATGGAAGTATTAACACTTTTGTCATGTACATATCACCTCCATGCATATTCATACTGAAACTTCTATGCATAGTAAAATATTTTTATTTCATTTACAGACACAGTAGGGGTTTGTATGTGCATCCACTGTTTAAAATATTACAACACATCCTTCTCTTTCTTTTTTTCTAAAAAACAGAGATTTCTGAAAACATTTTTCTTAATATGTACTAAAATACAGAAGTCAAAAACAAAGAAACCATTAATCAATATAAAACTGAAGAATATATTTTTCTTATGCAGACAAATGTAAAATTACTCTTCTCACTTATACTTATCTCACTTATTTTAATAGGATGTAATTAAAGAAAAACAAGTTTTCTTCATTGTGATATGTGGTTGAGGTGACTTTTATTGACACCTCCCTAGTAAGTCCAGACAATAAAGGTAAATCCCACTGCTCTTATTTCCCATTCAATTTCCTGCATTTGTCTATAATAAACACCTTTGTAAATCTTAATGTTAATTCATTCACCTATATCTGTTACAGTTTATATTTGACTAACCATGAAACATAAAACAAATCTAATTAGCTTCCTCTCTGTTTTGAGCCAAGTTACTAAGCATTCACTATTAGGATAAAGCAACTTTGTATTTCTAGCCCTGCTGATAGCTTATCAAGTAGGCTGGGTTAAGTCACTTCAGTCTCCTTAGTCCATTCCCACATCAAAAAAGAGAAACATTTCACATTAAGTCCTTAGACCTAGTTGTGAGCTCAGGGAACAACATTACTTCATTAGCATTTGCTTTGTGATAGTGTAATGGTCCCCCTGCAGGACTGACCACTCTTGGAAGTGGCTGAAGAAGAACTGGGAGTCAAGCCTGAACTAGTCAGTTACCCATTAAAATAATGTCTCTACAGAGAAAGGCAACCTTCCACGGGTGGCAGGTGTGACCTACGTGAAAATGATGCCACAGGCTGAGATGAGCTGCCTTTGGAACACACCTGTTATTCTCCATTGAGAGAGCCCTTGCAGCTCACTTACACCTGAAACCTAGGGAAGTAATCAAATACCTAAATATATATCCTTAGTGCATTTTGTGGTGCCCCAGGGTATTGCAGCTCTGCAAGGTGGGAGTTGTCCATCATTCCTGTGTCAAAGCTGTTAGCATCACGAATGTGTCTTGAATTGCCATGAAGCATCTCAATTGGTACTAAATGTCTATGCTAGGTACCCGCAGTACTCTTCACGTTTTAGGGTACTGCAGTGGAAGGAATTTTTTTCCCCTCCTCACTCAGCATACAGTGAATTTCATGCAGAAGTGAGACGTCAGAGTCCTTGGATGAGATATGTCTTGAGAACATGCTTATATGTACAAAACAGTATTTCCTGGAAATGGAAAATATTGTTCTTTCAAATAACACATTTTTAACAGACGATTATATGTTATCCATGCTAGTACATCACTGGTATTTCATTTGTCTTAAGTAACAAACTTATTCATGCTGGTATGACTGAAGTAATAACTTTGTAGGTTGCACTCAAAATAATGATTCTGGTCTGGTTTTATTTTCTTTATTTTTAAAGGACGTATTCCATCTGTAGATACATGACTTGTTTTCTAAAAGAGTTCTTTCTCTAAAAGTAAAGGAAACCAAATAATATTGATCTAATTGTGCACGTCCTAATGAGTGTCACAGGAAAGCAAATAATTTGGGAAAAAGGTGGTGACATTTTTGTCGTTTGGCCATATCTATTATCATCTTAATTTCATAAAACTGTAGGCTGACCTTGAATTGCCTGTGCATTTTACAAGCTCAGATGAACAGTCAGGCAAACAGGCCAGCTACCACTCCAGAGAGTAAAATCAGTCAGCTGACCAGTCACTTAAATTCAAGAATAGATCAATCATAAACTTCGAGATTTTGCATACAGTTGTAAAATAAATCCCTACAGTGGTCTCTCTTTGCAGCTGAAGTCCACATGCACCATTGTTTGGGCAACTGTGGTTTCCTTTGAATTTTCATTTACCAATCTAAGGAGTTTAGTTTTCACACCCTTAGTAAAAGATGGGATTGGGAGGCACATTCTCTCAGATGGCCTAATTCAGCTGCCATTAAAATCAATGAAAATACCCTGTTGGCTTAAGTGAAATCTGAGTTGTATACTACACACAGAACAGCTGTGCAGGATCAGCTCAAAAGTGCATTTACTCCAGCGTCCCATTTCTGACAAGAATAAATAAAGTGTGCTTATGGAAGAAGTCATGGAAACAAGGCAAAGACAGAATGATACTTTAACTTGTACCCTTGCTACTCCCAGCAATTTGCATTTCAGAGACATTGTGAGCTGTAAGTTGTAATCACTTCACTGTGTTTAATAGCTTTTGATGGATTTTTCATTGAAAGTCTTCAATCTGCCTTTGAATCCACTTATACTTTTGACATTCACAAAGAGTTCCAGAACTGAATTATGCCTTATTTGAAAAAATACTTCCTTTTGTTTATTTTAAACTGCCTAATAATAATCTCATTTGGATCTTCCTAGTTCTTACATCTTGAAAAATAATGAATAATGTGTCTCATGTTCAGCATCTACACGCAATTCGCAATTTTATTGACTTAAATCATATTTTCCTTCTACCAATATTCCTTTTTCAACATGAGGAGTTCCAGTTTATGTAATTACTTCTCACAAGAAAGATATTGCCCAGCTTCTTTGAAAAACTTGTAATTCTACTTGGTCTTGTTTGAAGTGACACAACAAGAACTATATGCAGAATTTAAGACGTAGATATATCAGGAATGCACCGAGCAGCACACAGTTTTTTCTGTTATTATCCCTTTTTCCCTACCATTTCTTTGCTATTTCAACTGCCCTGAGCACGAAGATAATGCTGATATTTGGCACAAAGCTGTTTGCATCCATTTCTCTTGTGGAGCAAGAGCTGATTTTCATGACTGTGCTTTAGTGTAAACTACACACATACTTAAACATATTAGTTTGCCTTTTTAAGCACTGAATTTTGCTGCCATCTCATTTTCCTGTCATTTGGTACCATTAAATACATAGAATCATAGAATGGTTTGGAAGGGACCTTAAAGACCACCTGGTTCCAACACCCGTGTCATGGGCATGTACAGCTTCCATTATATTAGCTTAATCAAGAATTTCTTCTACAACCGTTTTTAATCAAGGGTTTTTTGGACTAATGTGAAATTTTTGTGATACCAAGAGTTTCACTCTTCAACCTCACAATTCAACACAGTTTCTAAATCAATTTTGTCTGTGTGTAATGACAAATCAGAATAAAGACTCTTCAGAGAGACTGATTGTTTATTAAACCTCTTCTTTAGAAAGAACTGAAATTTTGATGTAGTAATTGAGCTGCAGTTTTACTGTGTTCTATCTTCCCACCTGTCTGTGATGGGTTTCTGTGTGAATTCCAAATCCACAGTTTCCTTTCTCTGACACATCCTCACCTGTTCCTTCACCCCAAGCAGGTGATATCCTTCACATTATTAATTTGGGATTGAACCAGTGTTAATCTATTTCAGTGGCAACTCAGGGCATTCAGGGTTGATGCCCATCAGTCACTCCAGCCAGTCTTGTGTCAATCCTCCCAAGTGGCCACAGTCCCAGTCTCCAGTGAAGCTGGACTTTGTTGCAGCCATCATGAAAATTTTAGTGCCTCTGAGAGCCCTGTTAGTACTGCCAGCAAAGCTTGTCTGAGCAAGGCATTTGACACATCCTGGATGGGGTGGCACATTTTGGGGGTTGTGCAAAACTGTTTCTAGTAACCCATTTGAACAAAAATAGAAAAAGATATATGAAAAAGCTGCAGCAAGAGAGTTAGTGTACCGTATAGAGTACTTGGTGAAAAAGCACAGCTGTATTAGGGGAATCCCTGTGGGGATCTGTGACAACGACAAAACCCTTGAAGTTAAAACACTATCTAACACGCTTTAATCAAAAGCCATGTGGACTTTTTGGATTCTCTCTTTCACCGTTGCTGTGATTAGCATCATCTGTTCTTTCTGGCAAGCAAATAAATAGATAACTAAACATGGTCAGATACTCTTGCCTGAAATGTGACAAATATGCCTTGCCAGCAGATGAGAAACACCTCTTTCTTAGGGATCCAGCAAACTCAAAAACCTGTGAGGTATTTTTCAGTTTATTTGGCATGTGAAATTTGAGAGGTACATTTCTTCAGTAAAAAGCTGCCCTGTACCTGCATATGTCTCCTGAATAAGAACTGATACCAAACACAACAGGCTATGTGAGCTCTTAAGATAAATGAAATCTGCTTTTTAATCCCTTCCTTTCTGAAGATAAGGTGATTTACTTAAATATGCTGTCCATATTTATCTGTCAGGCTCTTATGCCTTCCTATTAATTTCTGAAACCCTTAACCAAACTTGACAGGAGGTAGAGGAGTCAGTGATAGCTGCAAAGGGAAAATAATTTGGGTATAGAAAGTGACTATTTTTATTATTAATATATTTGCTTCTACTATGAGGAAAGGTTGTATGTCTGAGTCAAAATGGAAAGTATTAGAAGTCATATTTAGGCTTAAATATCAAAGCATTATTAAATTTTGTTACCTTATTTACAAAGATACTTAGAGTGATGTGTTAAAAAAAAAAAAACAAAAAAAAAACAATGAATGAACAAAATGAATGCTGCTTTTTTTTTTTTTTTTTAAAACACATCTGTCTGTATCTAGAAGTGAACATGGAAAGCACAGTAGAGATTGACCTTATTATATTTCTGTGAAATTTTTACATCTAAAGAACAGCCTTTTGTCCTAGGTGTGTTGTGTCATGTCCTCTGGGTCAGTTTATCCTTCTCTCCAAGAAATCACAAGATTTTACTGCATACTCCACCATGTAGGTGCAAGCAGCCACATCTACAAAAATAATGAAAGGAAAAATGTTTCAAGCTCTTTAAAATTGTAATGGACCTTACATTTAGGAACAGCCTTTATTAAATACTTCCACATATTTTTTCCTGTTACAAATACTGAACTGCTGAAAACTGTATTTTTTCATGTATTTTTTAATGTAAAATATGAAACACAACTAACAACAGATGACAATGAAAAGAGCTGTCATTTTCTTGATATAATGAACCATGATATGTGTTAGTTTGTATTTTAAAAATACTTTTTTTCAAGAGGCTTTTATATTTAAAAATGTGTACATTAAGATATCCTCCCAAATAAATATTGGTTGTTCACATGCTGACTATCATTCTAAAAAAAAGAGGTCACAGTTCTCATCCAGTTTGTTTTACTGGATCTGTCTAGATCTCAGACATCAACTTTCTGTGGAAGAAAAGTTACATAAAGATTGTAGATTATCTAATACCTTTTGCTGGCAATGAATTACATAGACTTCTGATTTAATCTACCTTGGCAATTTCTATGACCCTGTGTTTCTTCTAATCTCTTCAATGTACTTTCATATCAATAGAAATCCTGAGAGTGGTGTCAAGAAAAGCAAATTTTTATATGTAGGCTGTCTAGCTAACACAGAAACAATGAAAGGTGAAGAGTTTCTTATTTTAGATATGTCTATGCGCTGCCCACAATGAGAACACATTAACAGCATAGTTAACAATCCTCACTTAATTACTCTGCTTTTGCAAGTGTTCTTACAGGTTCTTTCACAGCAATTCTTCCAGATATCCTTTCAGGTAACCTTCCTTCTTATAAAAAGAGTTTTCTTGGAAGCAAATATTTGGATAATTTTCTTTCTCAGAAATCGTACATTGAGTGAAATGACTTTGCTCAATGCCATGAGGGATTAAAAAATAAAAAAAATAGTCTGATTCATGCTAAGAGAAAAGACTTTGTGCTAAGGGGTAGGTCATGAAAATACACCAATGTAAGTAAAATATGATGAACATAAACAAGAGGAATTTCTTCTGTAATGAGGGAAGGGACTCAGCTTTCTCTACCCATACAAGTACAATGACATACTAATATGTAGAGCAAATATAAAATATAGTAGTAAAGCAATTTTAAGAGAAAATACTAATCTAAAAAATGTTATTGACAGTTGTCAAGATTATATTGTGGAGTAAAATATAGTAAGAGCTTTCAGATTACAATTTTGGGCTTAATAATTGAGAAAATAGCAAACAAAAAACTAACATCAGAGTTTTTTTCAGTCAGAAAAAAAAATTATCTCCTTCAGTGCTTCTACAACAGAATTTTTCAATCTTCCATATGATTGTTCCCTCTTTTCCAAATCTTGTAGGTGCTCTGCATATTAGTATTGTACACAAGATGCCTGAAGTCATGTTAAAACCAGTTTGCACACTGGTAAAGACTTTTGCTTTCAAAAAGCAGGTAGCCATTTTCACTTAAACAGACTTTAAAAAATGAATATATTTAGAGCAGAGATGTGTTTTACTAGCAAAATAAACAATTATTTAATATACCCTCAAACACAATCAGGAAGAGATGATGAGACAATGCTCCTTTATTGCTTCTCTCTTTGTGTCTGCAAGTCACCTTGCATGAGTTTGATAAAAGACTGCATGGAATGACTCCTAGACATACACTAGAAAACTGGCAACACAATTTATTTTCACTTTATGAGCATGCTAGCACTCAATTCAAATCCTCTGCTCTGTATCTGGGCATACATATTTCTTTCATTCTCACTTTTCCACTTACCCTCCCTGCTGGCTCCTATATTTCTACCTATCTCTTTGTATCATAACTTCCCCATACTTTTTCCAATTTTATTCCATTTTGAGACTCAGTTCAATACTGGTTCTCATTTTCTGAAATAGCTGAATTATTTTGATCATGAAATTTCCATGCCCAAAAGTGAGACTAAGAAAGACACCAGACAGAAATCTCAAGCCTGCTTATTCAAAATCTGGGAGAGTTTGAAGCCACAAAAAATATCCTCTGCTGTTAGGAAATATCAGGAAATTTTTAGTTGGATCAGCAATTTCTACCTCACCTCTAAGTCCTTCCTTTCTACTGGAGCAGGGGATGTGCCTAAAGAGGCAAGAACAGAGAAGGATCCTGTTCAGGTGGTAAAATTATGCATCAATTGGACAAAAGACCCAATAACAACCCATTCATTTAATTGCCTGAAATATGCCAGGATTTCACTCAAAATCATCTCAGGCTTGTGATGCTAAATTATTTTTATTCATAGCGAGTTCAAAGGGAGCTAATGACTCTCGGCCCTTTTTACAAGTGAACATTAACAAAGAAGATGGCCAGGCAGAGATAGGACCAAAGGGAGAAATCCCTATGGACAAGAGGTCTGGCTCCCTGGATATAAAAGGTTTGTGTCAGGGTTGGCAACCTGGAAAACAGCTGTTAGGGAAAGCTGAAAACTCCTTTGTCAGCACATTTGGCAACAGGCTGGCTGTGCAACTTGAGGTAGATTTACCTTCAGCTGTCCCAGCTGCTGAGGGTTGACTTCAGGTCCTTTGGCTCCTGCTGCACAGCACACCAGTTCCAAAAACAGAAGAAAGGACAAAACCAATCCAGCCTCTTATCCCTGACACCGCCTTAGACCATTTACTATGAAAGCCCACATCAGCAGGCAGGTGGAGAACAGACCAGGTCCCTTGTCCTGAGCTGGGCAGTGTGCTTCCTCAGAAGACATCCCAGGTCTGTGCTAGAGTACCATCACCTCATCCTCTTCCACAGCACACAGCACAGCCACCTGCAACAGACCTTCTAGGTGACATCTGGGGTGGTGCTCTGCAGGTTTGTGTGATGTGGCACAGGACAGACACACCAGGCTTCTTGAGTGTTGTGAGAGAGAGCAGTTTCACAGGTATGACATTTTGTGCCAATAAAATTTGCTGGATTAATTTCTCTGATTAATTCAGATTTTTTTTCCTGTTAACTATCTGAAAATGTTCTGGCAAACACCAAATCACTTTCTTTTGGAGAATTAAAAAAACCCTCAGATGACGTATTTTAGATTTGCATGTTTTCCATAAGTTAAAATTTTGAAAAATATTTAGAGTCTTAAATCCCCAAATGATCTGTCTTTTCATTCCACTGTAAAAGGCAGTTTGAAACAGAGTTTCATCTATTATTTAAAGCCTTGTAGATTTGTTATTTCCTGACGGCCATTCTAATTTCATGAAGTGGCTCTGTGTGCTAGAATTTTCTCAGTGAAGCTGTCTTGAAGATTTAGGTTAAAAATAACAAACATATCATGGAAATAGTAAAAATGTCATAAATTGGTAAAGGAAATCCGGAGAAGTTTTGAATGTTAAAAACAATGTGGAGGACTGGTACAGTAAAGCACAGAAATTTTAATTTTCAGTGTCTTCAAAAGTGGTTTTCACTAGTTTGGGTTACTGGTAACATTCTTAAACGAATGCCACGACTATCAAGTGTTATTTTTTTAAATCTTCCTTAGGTAGACTAGTAAAACGGTCCTTTAAATCTCCACACAACCTCTTTTTGCAAGGACTCTAATAAGAAACATCGCAGTTATAGTCCAGATTTAAATGACTACAATAGCTTTTCTGTTCACAAAGAATCTGGGACCCCTCAGAAGAATTCTGCAGAAGTGGAGGCAGGTTCCCCTCGGTCTTGCAGCACCACAGCACTCTGTTTGAGGGCTCCCACATTTCACTGCTGCACCAAGGCAGTCCCTGACCATGATGAGTGGTGCCTTGCATGAAACGATGCAGATAGCCACAGCTACAGGTTGCTCTGCCCAGTGTTGTTTCCTGTCTGAGATCCTGGTCCAGTATACAGGGAATTTGTTTCATGGAAAGTCCCATGTTAGAGTCTTTATAGAAGCTAGGCCTGTCTTGTGTGAATGAAAAGAACATGTCCCTCCTTTATAAGAAGGGCATCATATATCCCCAAGTAAAAATTACAGAATTACCAGAGCCAGGGAAGGAATCTAGAAATCACGCAGCCTTATGTACTTCAACCTCAGGGTTAAAAAGAAATTTTAAATTTAATAAAAATACACGAGAAATTTACCTTGATGCAAGACAAGTGAAGGGTACAGGCCACAGCTGGCCACAAGTGTCCATGTCTTGGAAAAACAGAGGTGCAACCAGTGCTGCTACAATCCCCTCTGACAGAGAAGCGCAGCCAAGGACTCCCTGCAGAGACTGGGAGCAGCCAATGATGTAAAGGGGAGCTTCCCAGCATGAGTTCCTGCAGCTGCTCACTATGCCAGTGCTCTTCCTTCCTTCAAAGCCTTTCTTTCTGGTCTATATATAGAGGAAATGCAGATGTGTGCTGTGAGGGGGTGGAAGGCACTGTGGAATAGCTGCTTTCCAAAGCTACAGAAGTTAAGGCACTGCAATAATGCATTTGACTCATCCTGTACTTGGCACTGAGTCAGCATCTTAGAGCAAAGGAGGGATTGCATGCTGCAAGGTCACACACAACTAGGGACAATCAGCCTTACAGGAATGAGAAGCAAGAGCAGCTTATTCCAGTCATTTTAGTAAAATCGTTATAGAGAACAGTTACCCAGGACTAAAGGGATTCTAAACTCTGCTCCATAAGAGAATTGATGTCATGCAGCAGGAAGAAGCTGAAAGCTGGCATGTGCCCCTCCACATTGTGCCTGACTCATCACTGACATGACTTGCTTGAAAGAAACGATCAATGCTGTCCTGTGGACGCCATCCAGAGCTTCACCAGACAGATCCATATTGGTGCTAATATCAGATGGTATCAGCTGCCTGTGTGTCGATGCAGGAGAGAAAGGCATCTCTTACCGCTTGTTGCCAAGGTGCTACTCTCAGTCTTGCCTTGGTAAGGATGTTATGGTGTGGATGGGAGAAGTCTTATGGCTTTCCTCCTTAATTCCTCCTTAATTCCTCCCAACCCTGCTGTGGAAGTGGACATTAGCTAGGCAAGGGTCAGATGGGGCAGCCCCTTCCTGCTGTGGACTGAATGGAAAGCAAGGATACAAATTTTGTTTACACACATCTTGACTTTCTGTAAACCAGTTGTTGACTTTCATAATTTATAGCTCATAGAATTTTTCTGCCTTTGGGACTGAACTTGGTTTTTCCTGAAAACTGGTCTCCCTCTCCATCTATTACCTGGGGGGTTTCAGGTGAGGAGGATTTATAGAAATGCCATTAAAGAAAGATTACTATACATTTGCTTCCTTTTTTGCTCATACCCATACCTGAACATTTCTTTCTCTTGATGCCATACATTGGAAGAATTTTTAAAACGACTGCCACTATTGAAGAATTTCATATATTAACCCCCAAGCTGATATATTAGTACACAGCAGACAAACAAGATAGTTTTATGCAAGGCAACTTGAGTTCCATGGAAGAGTTTCACCAGCCTACAGGGAGAATCAGGCACTCAACATTATATTCAGTTTGCTGGAAATTTTTCAACTGAAAAGATTTTCAATATAAACCAGGAGCGTTATTGATGAAAATGTTATTATAAACTACATTATGAACTGCCTCTTGATATGATTGTTTATTTGGTTTTGCTGGTACCTGTCCAGCTGGCTAGAGAGAAATAATTGTCTTCCAGGTTTTCTTTCTACATATTTTTAGTCAGTCTTCTGATGGAAAATGTTGAGAGGGAAAATGGCAACAATGCAAAACAAAGCAGCATTTTTCAAAATACTGTTTGTTTAGAGAAAAAGTCCATTTTTCACTTCGTGAAATTTTAAGAGCTCCAGTTCTTATATATACATAAAAGGAAGAGAAGAATTGTTCCACTAACTTGTCCCCTTAAGCAGAAAAGCTTGCCCATGTGTCTTGCCTGCCTGTGGCTGCTAGCCATTTTTCATCATATTTTTCCCATTTTCATCCTTTCTCCACCCCTTCCATAGCCCCATGCCATTTGCAGAACACTTGCAGGTGCTGTTTTTCCCTGGCATTCCCTGGGCTGCTCCTGCACTGGGGTGACTGTTTAATACAGCGTGTTGGCAGAGCTCCATGCAGAGCACTTGCCAAGATTTCCCCTCTCTCCCCCTTGGTGGATGAATGAGTGCAAAATAAACTCAGCAGAAATTTGCATTCAGGCTTACATGGACTGAGCACAGAGTTTTGATGGAGTGACCAAACTTATCAGAAGTTTTCACTTTTCTTTCAGTCACAGGGAGAAGGGTTGTCACATCTTCAGTTTACCCTGGGTATGAAAAGAGCTGCATGCAGTTAATGAAAGTCACAGGAGCAGCTCAACTGTGCTGTTAGGTCCAGAGCATGAGAGATCATATATCACTGTAACCTACCTAACCTTCCCTGTACTAAATGACAAACTGCTGCAAATAGCCTTTGGGTCAGGTCTCGCGTTCACTAAAATACTTGTCCTTCAGCTGAGGACTCCCTTAAACTCATGTATCACACAGCATCTTAAATCACACAGACTTGCATAAATGCTAAATACTAATTAAGATTGAAAAAATTACTGAAAGATAAAGTCCATGAAACAGGTCAAATCAAGGCTTAATTATATTTAGAATGTATCTTTTTAGATGACCTCAGAAAGATAGAAGACTGCAATTTTCTATGTGTTTATTAAGTTGTTACTGTACATGAAACAACTCCTATCACCCTCAGAAGCCATTCAGACTACAGCTCATGCTCAGCCAGAACAGGATTTCCAGTTGGACACTTCAAGAGGGAGGCAGCTTCAATGTGGCAGCCTTGTTGAGCTCATAGGGGCTTGGCTGGTGCTAAGCTTTCAAATTGTCTTTGCATAGGTCATGTCTGCTTATTAATGGACCCTAACAAGCAATACCCTTAAAAGGTTTTATTTGAAAGGTTTTATTTCATTGTTTGTTGGGAAAATGTTGTTATTTGAAACCTTTCAAGGACTGATCTAAAAAACACATTTTGGAATAAAACAGGAACTATAAATGTTGGCTTTGTACAGCCACACGATGTAGTAATCATTACTTAAGCACTTCTCCATGCATGCTAAATGCTTTCTGAGCAGTGTTTCTGCCCTGAGGAACAAGCATGTTAAGAAGAAACAGCTAAATAGTCAGCAGACACTGAAGAAAGGGAAAATGACAGACAATTTATATTTCAAATCAGTCAATTCCTAGAAAGTACCAGGGCAGTAAAGCTGGATTTTTTTATGTGACAGAAGGCAGGAGGGTAGCAGATATGCTTAGGGAGGTCGGTCAGTGAATATAGAGCTTTTAGGTGATGGAGAAGCTGACAAACTGGCTGATTTGATGTGAATTGAATTGCACTGAGGTTTTCAGAACTGAGTAGCATGACTTTGTGTAGGGCACACAGTATAAATAATGAAAAAGAGGAGACATCGTACTGAGTCATATGTTTTGAGATAAGATATGAGTTGCTGGCAGGGACATGCAGGACCTATTCTGAGCACAGCTGCAGAGGAGAGGATCAGAAGAGAGAGGTGACAAGGAAAGAGAGAAGGAGATACAGTGCAGGAGGTCAGGAGGAGTCACACACACATGACAAGCACTTGTCTTCTGCATTTCAAGATATGATGTTAGCACAGTAACCATATTTGATAATAACAGTATAAACACGTTTGTTCCAGCCCTCTGTCCATTCCTAGAAATCAGACACAAAGAGTGACATAGCACTACCTCGATTTACAGTCTATCATTTTCCCTTTGCACCTGGGCTGTTGCAAGTGTGTTATTACTGCTGGTGTCTCACTCAGCAGCCCCGGACGCAGACGTGTGATCCCCTTCAGCAGCTGAGCCATGGCCTGTGCTCTGCTGCCTGCAGTTCTGGGTTAGTCCCTAGAAAACTGTTACCAGCTGGTGGAATTTAAAAAAGGTCCAAAGCTGCTTTGAATTACACCCCAGCTGTGATTAGTGTGGGAATGTAGTGGGAACTGAGCTTCTGTGAAAACTGCATGGCAATATTGTGCAAGGCAAGGAAGGAAAGAGCCCAGCATATTTGTTTAAAAAGTCACAATATATCTGCAGCTTTTAAAATGAGCATTTAAAAAGAATTCAGACAAAATTGTGATTGTTAGGTGTTTGATACATCTTCTGATCAGTCTTTGTTGGAATTATCTCTACTGCAAAATAATTATCTGTACGCAATTCCCTGAATTAGCATTATAACCTAATCACATCTCTGTAGCTTTCTGTATGAATTTTTTAATTGGTTCTGTAATAGCCTCAGTGTAAAAAACAGTAACCTGAAGTGATTAGTCATTCATTATTTCCCTTGTCCCTGACTCAAAAGAAAAAATATGAGCTAATCAAATCCATACCACTAAACAGTCTTTTCAAGAAGTAGATAGAAGTACCTGAAGCTGCTTTTAGGGGGCAGAAAATCATTTCAATTCTTTCCCCAAATGACTGCACAAAGTTCGATGTGGAGTTCTTACAATATCCTCCTTGAAACCACTCTGGGTTTATTTACATCAGAGAATTTTTGTAATTGTGTGTAAGTCAATGACTTATGTAACAAAAAGGAGAAGCATATTCTTTTTATATCCAACACTATCTTATTGACAGAAAAATATTAAGTAGATTAATAAATTTTAGACAGCAAAATAGAATTCTAATCAAACCATACATATATAACTTCTACCATATGTAGAAGTTATAACTTGCAGCTAACTATTCTGGTTTACAGTCTGGAATGAGATTAACTGGAACTGTCTTATAAATCTTAAAAGCATAAACAGAGAGCTTTGCATCTTGAGACAGAAAAAAAGAGGTTGTATATAAGGTGTATTGTTTCATATTCTTAATTTAATATGCAATTCTATACATATATATATAAAATATGTAGTTATATACCAAAAATTATAAAAAATTGTAACAAAAGTAAACAAAAATATAAGTATACTATACATCTTTATGACAATATTTCATCTTATATATGATTTCTGTATATTGTGACAATATAGTTTTATGTTAAGCATTATCTAAAGACTTAAATAAGATCTGCAAATGAGACCACTATTAGAAGAACACAAACCCTGTGAGGAACAGCTGAGGGAGCTGGGATTGTTTAGCTTGGAGAAAAAGGGGCTCAGGGGTGACCTTATCACTCTCTACAACTCCCGGAACTGTGGTTGTAGTCAGGTGGGGTTGGTCTCTTTCTCCAGGCAGCAACTGACAGAATGAGAGGACACAGTCTTAAACTGTTCCAAGGGATATTTAGGTTGGATATAAGGAAAGAGGTTTTTACAGAGAGGGTGATAAAGTATTGGAATGATCTGCCCAGGGAGGGGGTGGAGTCACCATCCCTGGATGTGTTTAAAAGCAGACTAGTGCCATGTTTTAGTTGAGCCGTTTAGGGCTGGGTTGGACTCGATGATCTTGAAGGTCTCTTCCAACTTAGTGATTCTGTGATTTTGTGATGATAATATTATTAAAAATATAGATAAAAGATATAGATGTCTCTATTTAATTTACTAGTGCATATGCAGCCAACTCACTCAGTACAACACATCTTTTTATGTTAATCACTGTACATGAAAAGTATACATGTAGTACATGTACAGCTAGAGAAAGCCCCCAACTTGAACAGTTTGAATCTATTCTACTTAGATGAAATTAAGAAAGAACACATTTTAAGACATGGAGCTGGGACACAGATACTTTTAAACACTTTGCTGTCAACAAATAGTCATCAGTCAAAAGGGAAAGTCATTTGGACATTCTGAGTCCTAATGAAGTATCCTAAATTCAGTGACCATCCTTCTCTGCTAATGTCCATCCAATTCTGTTATTCCCTTTTTTATCTTATTTTATCCTGCTCTGTACTTCATTCCTTTATTCAGTCAGAGTATATAATGGTCAAAGATAATACCAGAGGTGCCAGAGGATAAGAACTTGCATTAACAAGATGATGATGTCAGATGCTGTTACTAATTTATTTACTTAAAACTGCAGATCTGGCAGAAGAAAACTAAGAGGGAACTTATATTTCCCTGAGTCATCCTCCAAAGATATAACAACAAGCCCAGAGCACCAAGCTGACTGATGTTGCTCGAAGGCTAAAGTGCTGTTGCTCAGCACTGTCATGACCCCAGTGCTCTGCAGGTTTGTATTTTGTGGGATGCCTTCCAATGACCTGCTCTATCTCCCATCCTGCAGTCTCTCAGATGTGCACTGGGGAGGTAACCTTGGGCACCAGCACCAAGGAAGAAGATTTAAAGCACCACCACAAGCCTTTCACAGTCCTACCCTGCTCAAGACCAGCCTCCTAACACTGGATTTGTTTGGACTTAGCATGGTCAGCCAGAATATCTAGTTAGGTCACAAAAAAACATCATTTGCTTAAAAGTATTGAAAAAAAATTGGCTTTCTGTCAGATTGGAGCTTATCTTTTGGACAAGACATCAATACTATTTGCAAGCTGTTTTCCATAGCCATAAAAGCTAGTCAATTGGCTGCTGATACATTGAGTAGTGTGAGGTTTTTTCCATTCTGTTTCTCCTCTTTAATCACATGGATCCATGAAATTTGGATTTCTAAAAGAAATTAGTCACTGAATATGCACTATAAAAAGATGAAGGTAGGAGAGAGAAAAATCAGCTCTTACTGAGACAAACATCAATTTTATGCTTGTATGGCCAGCAGGTGTAATTCAAATGGAGCTGAAACTTGAATAGTATTTTTTATGCTAAATTTTTGACAGATGGACCTTATATGCCATCTATGTTTCATCCAAATACTCTGTTTCTCCCAAATGGTCACAGTTCTACCAGATCAGAACAAGGTTTCCTTGTCCTATAATTAAAACACCTTCTTTTTCTCTCTTGTCTGCACATCAATTGTCATTTTAAGTAGTGACATCTTACATTTTTTGAAGGTAGAGCCTACAGCATGTTAATTTTTTACTGTGATTTAGATATTCAATTAGTCTAAGCACATGTTGTATCAGGAAGTACAGGGCAAAACAATTACTAGAGGAGGGCAGAAGATAAAAGATAAGCAGTGAGTATTTCCTGACTGATAGGAGAATAAAAAATACCTGTCTTTTAATTGTGCTAGCAGAAGCTAACACTGTGATTTTATTTTCTAATTTTATATATATTTTTTATCATTTTCTTTTTCTTTTTTCTAATGGTTAGCCATTTTAAACTACATGAAAGATTAAGAGGAAAATAACACAAGTGAAGTATTTGAGCAGAAATTCAGCAGAAATTTTCACATAAACCCAAATATAGGAGTTTTTTCTTCTGTTCCTAAGTACCGCTACCTGATAAAAATGTTATATATCCACATTGAATGACACTTTTGCAACAGATCTTAATAGGAAATAGAAATAAGGTGTCTCCAGAATCCAACAGAAGCAGATATAATTTTTCAAGCAAATTTTTTGAAAATATATATAGATCTTTCTTCATATAAGTGTGTATATATGTGCATGTATGATGTCCTCTGTGGCCTCCAAACCTTTCACAGAGAAGAATTTGGGAATTTGATGCATTACAAATCCTAATGTCACCCTCCCACCACACACTAATTTATTAAAACATTTTTCCTAGAAAATGGCTGTCTTCCAAAAATTCAAAGCTATGGGCTGCATTCTGCCTGTGTATTTCAGTTTCCTTTAAGGTGGGCTGCAAGGCAAGCACAGCCTGGGACTCACTGGGATCCTGGCAATAGCAGGATGGGGGAATCATTTGCTCTCATGGAGAGTGACAGAACCTTCAAGAAAGGACAGTAGAAACTGGACACCTGATTTCTTCAGAGCAAGCTTCCAAATTCCGACCCTAGTTTCAGGAGCTTGGTGGGAAAACAGAAATTTCATGCATTTTTATAGAAAAATGGCATGGTAAACCAACTTGGAGGAGTTGTCCTTGTGACAGCAAAAGAAAGGAGGACCCTTGTGGAGCAAGGGAAAAGCAAAGTAAGAAAGTAGAGGGCACAGGGGGCTGCTGGTGGAGCTGCTTTTGCTGCCTCCGGTACCCACACTCTGCTTGAGAGAAAGGGGGATCCCTGCTGTGGCAGTGCTGGCAGCTGGAGCACTTGTGGGCACCCATGCAACCAGGCTTCACTCTGCAGCCTCTGCATCAGCTTGTCCTGACACCCCCTAGCCCCTTCTACGTTTCTCTGGTAGTCTGGTAACTTCAGCACGGCAAGATCAGTTTGCAAGGTTCACTGACAATGGGGAAGGAATGATCTTATATCATTCTACAGACAAGGATAACACCTTGTTAGGACGAGAGAAAACGACCTCAGGTTGTGCCAGGGAAGGTTTAGATTGTATGTTATGGAAAATCCTTTGTGGAAAGGGCTGTCAGGCATTGGAATGGGCTCCCCAGAGAACTGGCAGAGTCAGTATCTAAAAGATGTGTAGAGGTGGCACATAGGGACATGGCTTAATGGTGGACTTGGCAGTGCTGCACTGACAGCTTGACTCCATGATCTCAAGTCTCTTCTGACATAAATTGTTCAGTAGCTCAGTGATTCATTGACTCTATGTTCTCTACAACAAGGCTACGTTCACACAATTCTGTAAATATCTAACCAAAATATTGATGACAAAAAAAAAATCTTTGCCTGAAATGATCAGTTGCTGCATGAACAGTGACAATAGCAGATACAAAAGAAATTGTACAAGAACTAGGGTATACCTAGTAAACTACTGCTTTCCATACATCTTACTTTAAAAAATTATCCATCTCTGGATTGAGACAGCAGCAAGAACTGAACAACAACAGGTAATTCTTACACAAATGCACCTTCCTCTGGAACAGCTGGGCAAATCTCCTGATTAGAGATTTTTGAAACTAAATTGGACATTTCATCAAAAAGCGATTGTTAGAATAAAGCCTGTGTAGAAAAAACACAAGATAACATGTCACTTTAATCTTTCCCTCCTAGAGTATGACTCAATTGAATAAAAATTATCCTGGACTTTTGCAAATCTATTTCCTATAGGAATATATTTGATGGTCCTCAGCAATTTGGTTCCTAGTCCTGCTAAAGACAGGAGAAATTTATTTCAGTTTTGCAGTAGTACTGCAAAATCATACCCTTGTTTTTTTTTTCAAAAGGACCTGTTTTAAATACATTTATGCTTATATGATGAATAATTACTTGATAATAATTAACTGATGCCAATACACCAAGCAATCTTCTGTGTAAAAGTTAGTGTCAGGCAGCACAATATGAATCTTTCATTAAATCCATTTCAAAAAGTGATAAAAGTGTTGTAGTACCTGGTAGTCATTATGTAACTTCTCCAGGCAAGAAATTAGTAGAGATTTTGATGAACAGCCCATTTCTTTTTCTTACTTCCATCTGTCCAATCCCCTAGATAATCTGATCTCAGTACAGGTCCAAGATATTTAGCCCATTTTTAATCCTCTCTCAGGATCAGGAGTCCCAAGGGCTGCATCCACACTGGTAAGACAGTGCCAGGATAGAGGCTGAAGCACTGTCCTGGGTTATTCACTAACAGAGAGCATTCTCCCTGATGTGCACTTGGGTTCATGCCACCTAAAATTCCCTAACCCAATGTTCCAGCACCGTTCAGGAGGCTGTGAAATAGCTGTGCTCACCCTATTTTAAAGGGTATTTAGCCTTTGGGTTGCAAACTTCTTTTAAGGCCAAAGAGCAGGATATAGAGCAGGCTATGGACTTCTTAATTTACCAGTCCCAATGTAGTGTTGGATACTGCAATAGCAATGCCGCTTCATGGCTTTAACACCTCTTGGAACCATGTGCATTCTTCCTTGTAGTGTTACCACATGATGGAATATTAGTTTTTAGCATGAAGAAATTGTGCCTCCAGTGACACATGTGGTTGTGTGTGTGACTGCTCTAGGTATATACTGGGAGAAATGCTTATGTAAAACAAGAAAGCACCTTTTAGTGGAAAATCCATCTCTCTTAAATTGTTTCTCCAGAGGGCTATTTAAAATGGTTTTTAACAGCATAAAGATGCAATGCTGTGCTCAGTAATTCTTAGTACTCTTTGTGGCAGGAAAATTGTTCTCCTAATCTCATACTCCTGAGAAGCATAAAAAAAACCAAAGCTATTGATATTAGTTCCTGGACTCTGAAGAGATGCCACTGCAATTTTCTCACTATACTACCGAGACTTGTTCATCAGCATTGGACTTTTAATTGTTGCAAACCAATACAGAATTCAGTTAATTGTGTCTTTTAAAAACTCTTTTTCTGCATAAAAGTAGGTTTAAATATTACCCCAATATGTTTCCCTTATAGATGTTTACATTTCTGGGTATGTATGCTGGGATGTTTGTTATCTTTATTTTGCTTTTTAAGTTTTACTTGAGATCAAAGGACTTAGATATCACAGCGGGCACAGGATGTGCAACATTGATTGGTACCTTTGCATGTCCTTACCAATTGATGTCCCTGCCTGTAACACTCATGGTCCTGCTCACCACTGTGTGCCAGGGCCAAGATTACAAATATAAATAAGCAGGCACTTGCACACTGGTGCTGTGCCAGCCTGGCTGGGGAGGAACAAGTGGCAGACACCAGTGATGAGAACCAGACAGCCAGGTCACAAAACTGTCGGATGTCCAATGTGCCTAAAGTGCCTGTGGCTTCACACAGAGCATTCCAGTTTTTAACACCAATGTAACACAAAATTTGAACGATGAGATTCGTTTAATGACAGCAAAGAATGGAAAAGAGGATGTTCCCCAAATACTTTTCTTCTAGCTGTATCTTGACTGCCCTTGCATTCTATGGTCTCAGGATCAGAGTTGTTGCAATCCTGAACTTCAGACAAAGCCAAAGCAGAGAATGAGTCATGAGTAGGATTTTGTCCTGGGTTCTCTGATGTTCCCACTGAGGCCAGAATTTCTCAGCTCTATGCGGGTTTCATTTCAATCCACATCCACATTTGTGCTGTTGTGTGGAATTAGTCTGGTTGAGGCAGGGGAATGCTTTTTCATTGCATTTCACCATTAATGAATACAAAACCTGATCTGATTAATAACCAGTGTGTTGCAAGCCCCAGCCGACTCAGGAATAAATGATTAGCCAATGGATCTTGCTGTCAAAAGAAATGATTGAGGACACAAACTGAATAGGATTAAGTTTGACATCAGAATTTTAAATAATGAAAGCAGAAAAGTACCATATCCTGAGCACAACCCAATCACTGACTGAGAGGGTCAGGAACTAATTTCTCCATTAAGCATGCTCATTAACAAATGAACATTTTGATCATACTTTACCACATTGTTTCTTAATAATTTTGTGCCATTCAATTGCAAGGAGAGGGAGAAGTAGGGAGAAGAAAAGAGCTGGCAGACTTTGCTCTCCCATGGAAATTTCTAGGAATAATTTGCTCAGGTTCTCTCGGCACAGGGGGAAAGAACAGTCATGAGAAAGGGGGTCTGAGCCTGTGTGCCCAGAGGCAGCAGTGTTAGCACTGGGTCAGGCACACCTTATGAAGGGACAATGGCATCAGGGAAAAGGAAGCACCAGGGACAGGTTTTATTGGGCACTTTGGACACTGGTCCAAACTTGGGCTGAACTTTCTAACCCGCCCAGAGAACAGCTCTACCCTGACAACAGAAAGACAATCACTACCTAGGCACACTGTCAGTTTGGCTTAGTCTGATAATATCTCTCTTCTTAATGACAATTTCTGGGATTTTTAACAATGTAATTTTGATAATCTTAATTCATGTACACCTAAAGAGATTTGTTGCTTAACAGCTATGGAACTTTTGTGCATGTAAACAGATGTAAAAAAACCTCAGAAAACCAACTGATTATATTTTTTGTGTCTCATATCAGCCTTTAATTTCTGATTTCAGAAAATGTGATATGAAACAATTGGACAACCTGTAGTGGAGTATTGTATTGGAAATCAGCCTAAGTACGGAATTGGGACTGGTCTTTTGCAACTCTTGGACCAAATACATTGTTGCAAATGTTTTACACCGATTAGCAACTCATTCAAAGAGTTGTGCCACGGACAGAAATAATTTGCTTCCATGAATGATGATAAGGTGTTAAAAAAATTTAATATTTGAATCCTGGAAATAAATCCTGGAGTTTCATCCCCAAAAGAGAATTATCTTTTGCAGATTGCATGCCAAGCTTTTTCTGAGTTATTATCACAGATGGTGAAAAATTCCCATGGCCTTATAGTCATGTTCTTTTTCATCCCAAATGGAGTCCTTTGTGAAATACCAGCATGACTGCATATGTTTGAACTCTGACTGTCCACTTAAACGTATGCTGCACTTCAGTGGTGTGGTCTCTTGGAGGGAGTGCTAAGCTCTGTTACAGGAGGTTTAGAACTATTTGTTTTCACCCCAAGGCCACTGCAACCCTGCTTAGCATTATCTGTGCCAGACTATACTGCTGAACTGGAACAGTCAGAGCTGAAACACAGTCTGTCCTGTTCTTCTTAATCTAATAGAGCTGCAAGATTCACAAAAGCAAGTCTAGTTTATCTCTATCCTCTACACCCAGATCCGTGTATCCATCACTTCCCTCATCTCTCCCCAGTGATCTTTCAGCTCCACAGTTAGGGATTTTCTCACAGGTCTTGTGGAAAATGAGGCATGGCTGGCTCTGTGATCTCTTGGTTACTGCTCTGATGAAGCTACTCAGACAAGATGCTTCAACTCCATCTCCCTTCCATGTGTGCCTCTATACAATAGGGAAATTATAATGGTGAGGCTCTCTATTTTTGGTGTAAACTCTTCAGTGGTATTCTCAGTAATTAGGATGAGCCTATTTAATTGACAGGAAAATCAGATTTAAGGTTATCCAAGTGACCTTCCCTCTTAGACCTCAGATTTTCTTATGATTATATGAACTGCTAAATGGTACCCATTTTTACTTGGTGTAGTAGGTATTCAGAATAAATTTTGAAAGTACATAGTATCAGAGATCTACAAAAGAAATCAGGAGCTGCAAGTACTCTTATGGTGGGTGTGAAATTTTATATCTGCTGCAAGTTTGGGGATGAAGGTACTGCTCACATTTTGTAGCTAAGTAGTCGGTGAATTTTAGAAGAGATGTAGGGGCAGCTGGGCAGCCTGTCTGGTGTCAACACTGTTTGTCATTTGATAGGGACAGAGCTGACTTCCCAGCAGTCCTGCCCTCATCCTTCACCCTTCTGCTGTTCCATGGAGATAGCTGCTGTGGCTGTGCACTGCCTACATTCATAGCTTCTGGGCAACAGCCCATCACACCATACAGGGTAATTTACCTCAGTTCCCACTGGTGGAGAAGTATAGATCAGCTGGAGCATGCTTGTGGACTTGGCATTTAATGGGCTTTTTGGTGAGTAGTAATACAAGCCTTATGTATCTGGTACTGGTACATGGAGTACGAACCGTAATAAAATGGATCCGTTCCACAAGAAATACAATTTTATGCTCCCTAATTGAGCAATTAATTTCGTTTTGCCTTCTATATCACAAATGTCAGGGAAGGAAGTTGAGAGCAAATGGTTGCTGTATTTGCATCAGAAACTGAGGGCTGAAGAGTTGTGCAAAATTGGTAGTATACAGAATTGATTTCCAGATTAATGTTTGGCTGGATTTGAATAGAGAGTTAATTTTACTTTTTCATTTACTGATTTGATTGAATCCCCTCCCAAAAGGATAGGAATACAGATTTAAAATCTTGTCTTGTTTGACTGATCTCTGTGAGTGTCCTTGAAAGTCCCTCTTTATTCTATGATTGAAAGTCCTTCTTTATTCTATGACTGTACTGTTTTCCACTGGGCAATACATATTGTCCTGTAACTCTAAACTAGTAAGAAACAAATGTCAAAAAAGCTTGGATGTTTAGATCAAAATTGATTTGCAGGTTTAAGACAACAGCTATTTCATACAGGTGTGGGCCAGTCCATGGAAATTTTGAAAAGTTAATAACAAGAAAAATCTGTCTGAAATATTCTCAGTGTGTTTCATCCAAGTGATATCAATTTTATCCACCTGAAACCATGGCAAACATCTAGTATGAGCACGTAGTCCTTTACTATACATTATTTTAATATTACATGTATCTGTGTATAGAAAATTAGAGATCTAATCCAGAAAAGCTCAGAGAAGAAGAGACAACATTTTGCTTGGTGTTACATCAGTCCCACACTACTGAGGATTCCATTTTATTTAGGAAAAATCCCCATGGAAGCAATGAAGGCAGTCAACGAGTTGCTTTACACAAGTGGGAAGACTCTGATCATGCGTGTCTAAAATGCGCCTTAGAAAAGACATGATTGCCCATTTTATGGCATGTTGGACTTCACACAGAGTCTGCTTCTAGAAAAGAACATTTCTAAGGAATCACATCCAATAAATGAATCCTCCAGGCTCTTGTTTTCAATGTTGTGTGCACTTCTTTGGTGTGAAAAATTCTGTCGAGGCTTCATGAGCTAAAAATTCTCTGAGGTGGTGTGCTGAAACAAAACTGATAATGTTCTACCTCCTGGGCATCTGTACTCCCTCTCTTCTATATTCAAAAATCAATATGTTATGATGTGGTTTTAGAAGGCCCATTGTAAGCAAGTGGCTATTAAAATGGCATTAATGGTGCCTTAGGCAAATTGGTATTTGTTAAGCATATGGATAGTATTATTAGCATGACATATGCCTGGCATCTGAGTAACAGCCATCAGTATCTGTGAGGCAGAAGGTGCCTACTTCATGGGTCACTTCTCTGGTGAAATATATAGAGAGTTAAATTGAAACTAAATAATTGCTGAACCCAGTGCAGTTTGGAGAAACTACTTAGTTCCTACACCTTCATGTAACCCTGAGGTTGAAAGAAAAGTTGCAGTTAGCTGAGGGGGCCTAGCGAACAAAAGGTATTGAGGGTGCCTTCATCATGCAAATAAAAACATGAGACAGCATCACACCTGTGGTGTGATAAAGTGCCTGATATGTGTGTGTCAGTGGCTCCACAGGCTGTGTTCTGTGTGTTTTGAAACTAAATCTTTCTTCCTCCTATTGACTTCTTGCCCTCTGGTACATTGAGTTGGCTGCTTGAGACGCTTTCACTAAGTACAAAGTCAATTGACTGTAAGTAGGGATGAAGAAAATGTTGTGTGATTAATATTACAGTTCAAGCTCCTCTGATCAGTCACAGAAAGAGCAGTCAAATAAACTCAACTTCATCTCAGAGAATCACACACTCTTAATGGTGGAGAGTCTGCCTGGAGCCCAAAGGGGAAAAACAAGCCACTTGAGGCAAATCTCTCTTCTTTTACATAGAACAAACTAGTTGAGCAGTGTTAAAAGCTGCTTATTGATTTGTGCCCAGTCTGAAAGCAATGCAGTGATGTAAATGAAAACGTGTCAAGAGTCAATATTGATTTTTTTCTTTTTCTTCTTCTCCTCTTTTTTTAAAGCAAGGCCACCCCACTTGGGAAATGCTGTTACCTACACCACTAGGCTTGTCAGTAAGTGAAGTAAGATCCTTTTCCACAAGACTACATATGTCCAGACATCAAATTTCCTTCTTTTACTGAGGTAATATGGACAGCATGCTGAGAGCAGCTATGTTGACAGAACTTGTTTTCTTGCTAAAATTGTTAGGTGGAGAAGAAGAAATGACAGAGAAGAAATCAAATCTTAGAGAAGATAAATTTGCTGGGCTGAGCTTGCAGTCTAATACTTGCATAGTAGACCAATTTTTTTGGTTTTAAATCTTTGCTTGCAATAGATTTGTGTAGCAATATAAATTATACTAAGTGAGAGCCAAGGACAAGGAAAGGGTAGAAAGGGAATCCTGTTGTCCCTAGAGGGGTGTGCCCTCAGCTGGAGGAAACCTGGAAAGAGTTTCCCTTTAGAAAGAGGGCGTTTGCAGATAGTCTCTCTTTCAAGTGAAGGCTATCAGAAGAGAAATGAGTGATCCCTGAAGGATAATCCACATACATTATTTGTTGACTTCACACCGTGCTTAGTGAGGGATATACAAAGCAGTTTAAGAAAATACAGTCAGCCTATGTTTTCTCCCCTGAAGAGTCAGATGCAAACTGTAATAACTGATGTGCTCAAAATGAGTGCTATAGCTTTTTCTATTAGATTAAAAACTGCAATCAGGCTCTTTCAAGTAAGATTTCTACATTGTTAACTCTTAACAAATAATATTCTTCCAGGTCTTTGACAAAAGCTCCTTCTCTGTAGCCAAGATAATCTTTTTTCAATCTGTGCCACAGAATCTGGCAACTAATTGCTTACACCTCAATTAGAGGTGACAAGAGGATGTGGCAGACAGCCCATTGCAGCTCTGATCTTCTAAGAATGAACAGCTATCCACAAGGGAGGGTCATATTTAGTGTGGAGACAGGCTTGTGATATTTTTTTTACTTTATTGGCACTTTTAAGGGTTTTGGATACTTCCTCAGCTCCTAGCTTTTCTTCCTGGGCAGAAGAAACATGCTTCATTTATGGCAGTGGCTCTCTTAATTCATCATCTGCTTGCCTCTTTCCATGAAAAAGCAATATTTCTCCTGTCTCCAGATCAACCCACAAGAAATCATCACCTCAACTATCGTCTTCCTGGGGTGACAAAAAACTATTTCAAACTTAAAATAAATAGAGAAATTAAATTCTAACTTGGAGAAGAAACCAGATTAAGTATCATAGATGTAAAATGGCAGTCTTCCATCTACTGGCAGAAAAAGGTGCCCCAAACTAACTGGTGGCAAACCAAAAGTGCAACTTCTAACATATTGTGTGGAAATGATCCTACCAATTTCATGTTCCTGAGGTTCAGCTGATTAAAATAGAGGTTTGTTCTTAAGACTCCAGCAAATTGAATTAGGGCTTCTATTAAAGTCTGCAACTGTTATAAATGTTATAATAGGATGTCTGGGCAGATGAACTGAATGTTGTTTAGTGAGAGATGTACACATGGCTCACACTTTATTTTTCATCATCTCAGACAGACTTTCAATCCTTTTATTTGCTTTTTCCTTTTCTTTTTTTTAACATTTTGTTGCCAAACAGAATGAGAACCATCATGCAGTCATTTTTTTGTTTGTTTTTTGAAGAAACACAAGGGTAATAACATCTTCTTTATAAACTAGATGTAATTTGTCACACATCTGGAAAGTAAGGCAATACTGATGTTGCTCATGCATTCTGCCTGTTTTGTCAGGCAGCTTGCTTTCAATTTTGTGTTATAACCATTCAGATTTATTATTATTAAAATTCAGGCAGAGGGAGACAGACTGAAGAAGATATAAAAGTATTCCACTGTTCTGCTATGTTCTGTACATAATGTGCAGAGATAGTCACTCAGTGGAATTCCATAACAGAAGAAACTAATAAGAAATATGAAAGGCAAAAGACTTAAAAAATGGATGCATTCTATCAATCTGTTTTAAAAATGTATGAATGAGAGTGATCTGGCATTAACTACTTTCTAAATATTTCTCTTGTCTTACAATAATGTTCTCTGTTAAAATGATTTTATTTTGTCGACACCACAATTTCCAGTGCTGTCTCACTCTTTTCTGTTCTGGGCACAACAACTGAATATGAGTGTCTTCAGCCAGCTTCGGAAACACCTACTTCTTCTGCAAATCTTAAGAAATAAACAGGGGAGAGGCTGTAAGTTAAACCCTCCTAGGAGCTCTGGCATTTGGAAGATAGGTTCTGAAATGAAGAGTATTTACCTATCATCTCCTGGACTCCCAGCTCCCTGGTGTGGTGCCCCACCTTGGAATTGTGCAGGAAGCACCCGAACTAATAAGGAATGAAATGAATGGGAAAGAAGCGTCTGCCCCTGGCCAGACAAATATCTCCTTTCTCTTACATCCTTGACTGTAAACCCTGCCTTACAGATTGGTGCCAAGCCCTCTTTCTGTATTTTATGAATCAAACATAACCTTATACCACATTTTTCCTCGATATTTCTTTCTTTCATTCATTCATTCATTCATTCATTCATTCATTCATTCATTCATTCATTCATTCATTCATTCACCCGGTGTGAATAGAGGTTTGTGATTAATTGTTTGTTCTGGAGTAAGAATTTGAATCTTGATAACCTAGCTGAGTGACCTACTTGTTGGCAGCAATAAACCACATGTTCTGAAGGCACCTCTCTGAACCAACATGACTAGAAAAATGGTAGTTTTGGCATCTCCTCCAACCCCTGGGAAGAGAAGCCAGTCTAACACCAGTACAGCATAAAAGCAACAGTTGTTGCTGTGTTTGGCCTGAGCTTTCTGAAATGCTAAATGGCTTTTTGGGGTATTTGTCAAGACAGTGACCTGATGACATGATGACCTAACAGACACTCAGTATCAGAAGCTGCCCCAACACAGACACAAGCTGCAGCAAACAAGGGAAGATCTCTTTTCCTGGGAGTCCTGCTGGTTCACCTAACCAGTCACCTGGAAGGTGAGGGCTCACATGCTTCACCAGGCAGGGCAGAGGGAAGAACTCACAGCAATCACTGGTTTAAATAGAAAGTAGTCTTTGAAGCAAAGAGCAGAAAACAGTCCTCTTTCCCAGCTGAGTGCCCAAATTGCTGCCCTATGGTTGTGCTCTCTCCTGCTCTCTGGTTCAAGGAATCCTTAATTATTTAATGTAAAACAAAAGCACTTTCTCAGGAGCAGCACAAAGTGCTCTGTCCATCTCTCTGTCTCTGAGTACTGACATATGCATGTGCATACATAAAGACTCCGGCACACAGATGAAGAGGTTGCAATTCTCTTGGGACGTAAGATATGTGAGTTTGAATCCTCTTAGGCTGGAGGGCAAGAGAGGATTAATTTTGTTTTGTTCATAGTCTTATACTAGAGGAGGATTTCAAAGGGGCTCTTGAAGGAGGGTTAGTAGAGTGACCTTGGGAGTGCTCTATTCTGGTAGTATTTTGTTAAACGCTAAATTGTTTAATGGGATACAGGGTGATAAATAGGGGAAAAGAGGCAAATCAATTTGTCTCAAAACTATATTGGTTAAATTAATCATTTAAATGATCCCATCTAGGGGCTTTATAAGATGCACACTTTTATGTGTAAGTCACTCGTCTTTTTTACAGATTAAATTATTTGAACATAACGATATGTTCCATTTCTCAGCACAGGACACAGAGGGTAGACATAATAATAGCTTATCTGGTTTTTTTTGGATGAATCTTTTTGAAATATCTTCAGTATACAAAAAAAAAGAGGAAATAATAGTATGGATGAAATAGTAGCTGTCCATTTTCTCTGAGAAATCTCTGAGACAAACAATGCAAATAAATCTGCTGTTTAATATTTTCTTTGTTTCTTCAGGTGAGACATTCAGGGGTACATTTAGAGTGTAAAAGAGTCTTTACACGAGTTTCAGAAAGTACCATAATATGTGAATCACATTTTGGAGAAAAGAGAAAGAGGGGAAAAAACATTACTCATTTTCCTCTCTCTAACCCAACACTTTAACTTTCTTTAACAGTTTCAAGGAGATGCTTCTGTCCTCTTGAATTCAACACACACTCCTTAGTCATGTACCTGGAAGAGGGAAGAATCTGTCCCATTCCTTCAGGAGTGTGACAGAGTGGGAAGAGGGAAAAGAAAGTCTCGTGTTTTGTTTAGAAGAAAAGGAGACATATATAGAAGTAAATATTGTGTGAATAAGAATATAGATCACACATTCAAAAGCCTTTTGAAATCCAGCCCTCCTTCCTTTTCCCTCTACCCACCCCATAAAATTATTCTGTTTTTGATCCTGTCTCTCTCCCTCTTTGTTCAGGGGCACAGAAGTATATGACCCTTAAAGGTATCAATTGACATTTCCTTTACTGCTTAACTCAAATCAGGAGAAGGAACTGTTTGAAAAATAATGGTTATGAAATGTTTTTTTAATGTAATTCAGTACTTTTTGTGAGTGTTCATGACAAAAGAATTTAACCTACCTGATTACTTAGAAACAAGAGCAAATAAATGTAGGCTGGAAACAAGATAAAATGTGATTTCTAATTTATTGTAGTGCTTAGGAGGATATTTTAACTCAATTTGCCACACTCTCCATGATTACTGTAGACTTGTCAGTGAGAAAAACTCTTTGCAGTGAAATATCTGGATCCTTGCCCTTAAATGAAACAGTATTTTTTATGTCTTCTAATCAAGGATATTGTTTACAGGACAGATAACTGTTTAGTCTTCTTTCCATTATTGACTACAGTACTTGTTTCCTTTTGCAACTGCATTTAGATGTGCTAAAACCTCTCTTCGCTGTTTCTCAGCTTCTCAGTGCCTTGTTCCAGTATGTGATTTCAGCTCAGTTATAGCAGAAGAGCTGAGTATGGAGCTCAAGCTACTGGTCACCTATTCCAAATAGCTGTGGCAGTTGCTTTTGCTGTTTGTTTTCTGGTCTGTAACAGAGCATCTGAACACACTTAGGGAATAGTGTATTATTGGATACGGGTATAAAGACTTCATCAGCCTAATGGAACAATTAACACAACTATTTGGCTGCTCTTGATCTGCATAATTTTGCTTCAAGATTAGAGTGATAAGGTGAAGATTAACACCTCTGGGTCAGTGGGGCTGATGAGACATGATTTATTAATCCTCAAAGAAAACCTTAATTGGACACTGGAGCACTTGTCTTCTTCATTGTTAAACTCTGCCAATTCCCTGGATAGTTACAGGAGATGGTGAGGATGATAGACTTATTGTAATTAGATGCACCAAAACTAAAGTAATGATTTTTACCCCTGGGAACACCATGTGTTATTTTCTCCAAATAAATCAGTGCTGATATTTATGAACACCTGAGAAACATCCCCTACACATGGTCATTGACTATCCAAACATAACTTATAGAAGGGAGCTGCAGAACAGGATGCATAAGAATCCTTTGATTTAGAGGAACTGTCTTAAATCCTGGCCTTCAGAGTACAGAGAATTTACTGTGCGAGCAGGTTAATGATCAGGTTGATTTATCCTTATTTTTTTACCTACCATTACTCATTCTTTCATCATGTTCTTTCCATTAAGAGGCACTGATTTATAGGAAGAAGCACTCCTCTAAGGAGTTTGGTAGCTTTTGAAACTAAGTCTCCGAAATACTTTTTTTTTTCCCAAAGAAATGTCTTTTTGCAGGCAGTATAATAAATAGGTTCATTATAATGCAGCACGCAGCTAAAAAGAGAAAAGTCCATAGGCATACAATTCTAGCTGCTGTACCTCAGGCTCTGGAAACGGAGCTTTGTGACTTGAGGATTCATTAAGACGCTTGGTGTAGTGCAACCCTGATGAAATAAGTTAGCAGTCTCATTAGGGGGTTGGAGCAATCATTTGGAAAAAAGCCTCCTTTGCTACATTTGTTTACTGTGTCACAGGAAGCATGTCCTCAGTCAACTGGGATAATCATTGTCAGCGTTTTACATAGTTACAAAGCAAGCTAATAAGCCAGATTGTCAAATTATGTCAATCATGTCTAAGCATCAACAAACAAATTGCTCTATGCAGATGGGAAATTTGTGAGAAAGCTTAAATATTCAATTCAATGGGAACAGTGCACACTGCGAGGTCATGGTTTAAGACTAATATCTGGAGGAAAGTGACTTTCCAGAATGTGGCTCTGAATCAAGATTTCTGTCTCTATGAAACTGTTTGGTGGGTCTTTTGACATTAAGGGCACTGACTGAGGAGGTATTGTATCATTAAGCATTGCATCCTGCTTTTCCTACCCTGACACTGTGCTCACCACACTATCACACTGGTATATTAGCTGTCTTCCTCTTGCCTCTGCTGAAGTCCCCAGGCTTTATTGCAGCTTCACACCCAGACTGACTTCCCAAGGCTCTAGCCAGAGTAGAGATGAGAGCTAAGGAGTCAGAATTTTTTCTGCTATAAAAAGAAGAAAATTTTATGTATTGCTATTCATCCCCGTTGGCATGTGGAGTTAACTTTTAGCCCAGCAATCCTGATGTCAGCTTTCTGAGTGACAAGTGCTTTTGACACTTGTCATCTTCGCACCAGACACCACTCTAGGGGGGAAGGGCCCTGTTTGTGACTGGTAGTTGATGAGTGCTTGTGTGATTTCACCCCTGCCCAGGGTGATACCTAAGGGACAAAAGAATGAAGAGTTTAAAAATGCTATAAAGATTTCAGCATGCTTAAATAGACTGAAGTGAAGATTGCACAAAAAAAAAAAAAAGTAAAATATAAAGTAAGACGTTAATCTGCAGAAAGAGCAAAAGATCTATTAAATTAATCAATAGGTCTTTTACAGTGGCAAATATGACTTAGTTAGTGAAAACAGAGAGAGTGCAAGAAGAATATAATGGGTTTTCCCCTTCTCCTAAAAGCAAGGAATGAGAAGAGCTGTTATTGACTGACAGGTATATTTTTCAGAGAGGAAAATCACATTCTGGAGGGTGGGTCTTCTCGGAGCTGCACTGGTTACAGAGTGTCTGTGCCATTGTGTCCCTCAGGAGCATGGCCTTCAACTCACAGCGGAGAGAGTCACCTGGTTAAGAACACTGGAACACAACACACCAAAGCCAGTTTCTATCCTTCCTCCTATTAAGAAGGAAATAGCAAGAAGGAGATATACATTGATTCTCCAGCAACTTTAACTGTGCTTTGGCAACATAAAGAGTAATGATAGGAAAATATAATGTACATTGTAGACAGGGAGATCTGTCCAGGGTCCCAGGTAATGTGACCTCTCCGTTATTGTACATACAAGTGTAAGACACTCTTTCCATTAGCTAAGTCCCAAAGGATTTGATATTGGTTCTGCCCAAGACATAAATTTGATTTTTCAGTCTCAATGAAATGTAGACTTGTTTGTTTGGGGCTTCTTTACTAATATAAAGTGTGTTTAACTAAAATCTTTGTGCTCTGATGCTGAAGCCCATGATTTTTATGGTTATTCCATATTGTTGAATGGTTGGTTCAATATTGACCTGTTTTTCCAAAGGCTTACTCAGCTACATGCTTACCTGCATCACTGTTGTATGTCATATAGTATCGACTTCCTCTGATCCATGATCATTATCATTTGAGATTCCTTCATTCATCCTTCATAATACAGAGTGCTTAATCCACATTATATTTTTTCCTTACTAACCTTTTTTTGAAATAGTCATAATCTACCCAGAGTCCAGGAATTTGGAGACTTAGGCTTTTGTAATAGCTTTCTTCTGCAGCATCAAAGATTTAACTCCAATATCATTAATTATACTATTGTAACTTCCCAAGAGTTTAATTGTCACAGTCTGAATCAAGATGCTCCATAGACTGCCCCTCCTAATTCTGAATGTTCATGGCCAATTGCAGTCAACTGCTATTCAACAACAATTCCCTGAAAGCTCAGCAAGAGGAAAGCCAGAAGCACTAAATTAACTCATATAACACACAGAAGGGATGGGGGTGAACAAACTCAACTGTATCATGCCCCATTTAGCTGGAGTGCTGATGTTATTGGTTTAAAACTTCACCAACCCTCTCGGCTCTTTAGCACCCATAAATGTTATGTTGGAGCCTGATTCTCAAAGAGAGGGAACCAGGGAAAACTTAATCTACCATTATGGAGAGGTGATGATATTTTCTTTTCTTGGTGTGAAGCAGCCTTGGCTGAGCAGGAATTTAGGAGGCCCACGGGGTCTGTATGTGCTAGCAGGCACAGAGGTTCATTTTAACTTCTGGCCTTTTGGGAGAGAACAAATACATAGAGTATCTTTCTTTCCACATAGCTTCATAATAAACTTCCAGAGGAACATGAGCTTGACAAATCTCACTGTAAAATTTTAATTAAAATAGATCTTCCATTTAAAAAGTCAATTCCACTTCGAAAAAAAAAGAAATCTGCTCAGTCCCACTTGAATCTCAGTCCCCCTACAAAGACAAGCATCAGCAAGCTGTTGAGTCTTGTGAAAAAAACATACACAACCCAACTGATTGATTTTAAAATGCAATCAATTAGAAATCACAGCTGACTTTTTGATTGGAACTTAATTTGATCTGGAATGGGTTTGTGTCCTTGCCTACTATTAATTAGCAGTAATAATAGTACTGTTCTTCTATGGGAATTTGAAACAGATCACCCTCCCTATAAGGCAGACGGTTGGTACAGCTCAAAGCACTCTGAGTCACAGCAGAGGTCTCAGCTCCATTACTTCTGTTAGGTGGCAAGGGAAGGCTTTGATGTAAGAAAATGGTTATCCCAAACAAAGGAAGAAGTTGTCTGTTCAAAGTTGCAACCTGAGAGACATTTCCAAGCAGCAGAGGCTGCAGGATTCTCATAGTTTCACAGCTGTCAAGGCTTGGATGCTGGGGCATTGCTGGGAAAAGTGTAGGAATGCAGCAAGATAGTGGCTAGAGCCTGTTCTAGAATTCCAGGTGTTAAACTGGTGTCGAACACGTGAAACACATTTCTATCTAAAGCATTAAGCCAGACCTTCCCTGGCCAAAAGCAAACTCAATTGCATTATCTTCTGTTCATTCAACGGATAAGCCCAGCAGCTGTTCTTGTTGTGTAACATTTATATCTTTACAGAGTCTGCAATAACAGATATAACATTTGCTGAGGCTCTGTGTGCCAGGGCTGGCCCATTCAGTGACCTTGGAAGGAGCAGGATGCACAGCCTTGTGCAGAGAAATCTCTCACTGACCAGAGACAGCTGGAGGGATGGCTTAATTTTCTTTCTTTTACACTTACACTGTAGACTAGATGCTAGTCATTTTATAGTAGTTCATTAATATTCAGCTTACAGACTTAATTTCAAAGCAAGTATTTGTTATTTTCATAGATTGACAAAAAACTGTTAGCATTCCTAGAGATAAAAGAGATTGTTTTTCCTTTTTTTTTGTGCATCAAAGGCTATAAACACATTCGTACATCTGGTTTCTCCAATAGACCTAACTGTGAGTATTTAGGATAAGGATAAGGAGTGTGAATGTACATGGAGTGCTGGTATCTTTTTAGTCAGCCCTGTTATTCACACAGCAGTGTAAATAAAGCCTGAAGTTGGGCACTGTGTAAATTGATGTGGAATGACACCTTTTGGGGTAAGTTAGGCAGAATGAGGCTTAGTGCCAGTTTTTATGTAGTACCAGTCTAAGGGTTCATACAGAAATCCATGACCTGCAGACATAAATAGCACAGGGCCCTAGGGATCTCAAGGTGGGCAGGTGCAGGGAAACACCCTCTCATGGGTCATACCAGTATGGTATATACCTGTATGACTTGTCCCTGGTGGCCAAGGAGTGTAGCAGCAGTCTCACATCTTAACAGGACAGGCTTCCTAGCAGGAAACTGGGGAGAAGCAGAGAGCAGCAGGGAGTAGTCACCTGATAGCAGGGATCAGGACACCTGTACTTGCCTAAACACCTTGATCCAGGAGTCACAGCAGGACCATGGGAATGGTTCCTCTGATACAGGGTGGTTTGATAAATCTGCTGCTGCTGCTACTATTTTAGCCTGTTTTCTGCAGGTAGGTTTAGCTGGCGAGGGCACTGAAACAGCACCAGTCCGGGACAAAAAAAAAAAAAAAAAAAATACTTCTACAAACACAAAGAGGAAGGACAACATGGAAAGCAAGGTTTTCTGCATAAATTAAATTTCACTTCCATGGTACCTTTTCTTACCTACTACATACATCTGTTTTATAAAACAGAATTTAGTGACTTCCTTACCTCACCTAATCATCAAGATGTCATCAAGACATCTACAAACACACTCTGTTAGGCAACGATTAAATAAAAAGCATTAGATCTTGGAGGTAAGAGGTGTTTTATCTCATTGTGCACTCTCCAGAAGTCTGGTTGTATTGATAACAGCATGGACACTGACATCATCACACCTGCATGTATTCTTAACTGTGATCTGTACCACACAGCTAGTAAATATGTTAGATTTAATCAAAAATAGAAAAGTGCCTGCCATTCTCAAGAATTAAAATTGCTCAAGAAAGTAATACAGGACATAGGTATATTAATGCACACAAACCCCACAAATATAGTTAGAATCAAATAAGGTGGTTAGTTAGCAGCAGGAATGATCATAGAGTTATGAGAGAAGCATCTTCAAAGACTGAAGGATTAAAGTGAACCTGCAGATAGGACAGAAATTTGAAAGACATCAGTGAAATCCATAGCTGACATTAGCAAAATAGAGCTAGGTAATACTACAATATTGTTTCCTTATTCTAGTCTGTGATCTTGTATTTGCAGAAAATTGGGCCTGTTGCAGAAATGCCAGGAGGCAAATTGTTTGCCTGAGTGGCTGTCAGCAAAGGGAAGGAGTTGTGGCACTGCCATCCTTCCTCCATCCTGACAGGGGCCTCAGGTGGGGATGTGCCACTGCCCTGAAACACAGGCAGCTCCATGACAGTGTCTCCCAGCCAGATGTTCAGTATGGTTACCACCTCACTGACTGGGCCTCCTGACCAGATATCAGCAGGCCTTTTTGCATAAGGTGAACCACAGCAGGACACAAAACAACCATGAACCCACTCCCACTAGAATGCCCTCCTTTTTTGCAAGAAGGCTTCAGCCAAGGAGCCCTGAGGAGGGGCAGGAAAGGGACACACTGCAATGGAACTTTCCAGCAGAGGTAAAATTATTTTGTAGTCAAGTCTGTTCTTGTATCAAACAGTGAGGATAAAGTTTTCCACCAGGCTAAGCCATGATCTGGCTCCAGTGCATTATCACATTCTTTTGCATGTTGTCCTAGTTTAGGGCAAATTAGGGAGGAAAACTCCAAATGGGGATTTCCCCAGGGAAATGCCCCCTCCCCACCAACTGGTCCGGGAAAGGAAAAAAATTCCTTGGAGAGAAGTGGAAAAAGCTGTTTATTTAACAGAAAATTGAATAATATTAAATAATAAAACCTCTTGCTGTTCTATGGGATGGCAAGTCTAGGAAGAAAAGTCCTTTTTATGTGGTGTAGCTCGGCTCGCTCAGTTTCTTATCAGTCCCTCTGGCGCTGGAAAGTGCCGAGGCCCAGGCCCCGGTGGGCCACAGGCGTGAGCCCCCGGGGTTTGGCTGGGTGTTCAGTCCAGAGCAGGCTTGCACAGATCCAAGAAAAAAGGAAAAAACAAAGGTCCAGGGAACTCCTCTGCCTCAGCTAGCTAAAACTAACTAAAAGCCAGAGAGAAGCTCTGTCCCGCTGTCTGTCCGAGCTGCAGACACCACAGTCCAGGAGCGAGATGTGTGGGAGTGATGTTTTCTTCCAACACAAACTGCGGCTTCTTCTTCTTCCCCCTCTCTTGCTCTCAAAGCCAGTCTTAAAGGTGCAGAACTTAATATATAACATAAACCAGACGATTGGGGATACCAGTATCATAAAGTCACCCCAGGACGCATGTAAAGCTACCTATATAAATTGTTAAAAGGAAATCTTGCTGGTAGCCTGCTAACTGGTAATTATATCAGCAGGGCAGGGTGAGAGATGTCAGGAAAGAATGTAAGTGTGTTATGGGCATAACAAAGGAGGAAGTCAGTTATAATAAACATTTGCTTAAGAACATATTGTACATTTGGGTGTGGAAAACGACTAGTCTTTTTTACACACGGTAAGGAGAAGTAATTGAGAAGGTGTTCCATTCAGGATATTACTGCAGCTGGGAAGTTATGAGACATCTTCAAAAATTAACTTGAAGGTTACAGACTTAAAATATATAATAAAAGATCCTTCTCTGAATTTAACCAGCAAAGCACATAATTCATTAAGCTCTGATGGTGAATTTATGATGCTGAGGAATTTATTTCCAATTCCTTCCTCCATGAAAGACAGACAGAGACAGACAGAGAAGAAAATAAAAATATTTCTTAAATTAATTTATTTGCAACCTCCTGTGAAATGGCAGGATGAAAACAGTAATTAGGATTCAAGGTCAAAATGAAATTTTGTTCACATCTCAGTCCTTCTCACATCATTTTACAGAATGAGAGCTGAACAGAGAAGGAATGAACTGATTTCTTTTAAGTTTAGTCATTGCAAATGTAAAATGAATATCATTCTGCAGATATGGTGCCAGAGGACAACACAAGCTAACAAAATAATGGTAGTCCCAATAAATAATTTACGCACCATATCAAAAACTGAATGAGATAAAGACACAGAGAGCACATTTGAAAATTTGGAAATTGCTCAAAGCTTTTCCTCCAGTGTCTCCCAAGAGAATGAGCATGGAACACTAATAAATTCTGTGACTGTGTATAATTCATAAACTTTCCCTCATTTTTTGATTTTCAGTGCTTACAGTTTATAGCTAACAAAGGAACAGAGTGGAAAAATCCTGGTGAGAGTTGAGAGGAAGACATAAACCAGCTGATTCCTCCACTTAGTCTATTCATAAAGGGCATCTGTTCTCATCCCAAACTGCACATATATCTGCTATTAAACTTAGTACATTGAGAAGAGAAAAAAAGCCTTCTACTCGTATCCTTATGTCTACTTTATATTTATATTTTTATGAGAGTGATTGCAATGTGAGATTATAACACAAAAAGCCATTTCCAGGTGATTTGTATTAAAATTATTCTGTTGTGGCTGTTGGTTAATGTTCAGACTGGATTTCTTAGGGATTCATTCAATAGTAGCAGAGCAAAATGAGAGCAAACTAGTGAATGCTATCAGAAGGCAGTGGGGTGTTTCTGGATGAATTACATGGAATGAAACCTCCCCCACACACAGCCACATTAGAAAGACATTTCTAAGCTGAAGAAATCTAAAAATTACATTCAGATAAAATTTGCCTTGAAATTATTTTGATGGTCGCAGCCATGTGAAGTTGCATTCTGAGGAGACATGGTGGACAAAAGGATTGTTTTCAACTCTGCATGTCAGCAATTTGTATCATATTTTCTGCCACAGCACAATTCAGTTATGCAACCAATATTTTTTTCTATAAGATTCCTTAGACTTTTAATTTTTTAACTGGAAACAGAAGACAGTGTCCTGTGGTTCCCTGAGGGAAGCCCTCTGTCTCTTACCCCGAGTACACAAGCAGAGCCCAGCACATTTCTCAGCTGCATGATAAGTTTCAAGCTGCTGGGAGGCTGAGAGGGCCCCCAGCCTCTGATGCCATATGTCAGAGCAAGCAGAGTCTGGCCTGAGCTGTCACAGCAGAAGCCAGTGGAACACCAGAGCAGGAATTTCCACATGGCTTCCCACCACCCCAAGCACGTAAAGAAACCACACAGCGCTCTCAGGGCATTGCTGCAGAACTGTTGTCCTGGGTGGGTAAATGAAAAAGGTCACCACTATCAGCAAGCTACAGAAGTGACTGAGGGGCAGCTGCCCTTTGGTAGCTCTGAGCCCAACAAAAGAGATCCATTCTCCCAGTTCTTCCCTGCCCTGCCTCTGAGAGCCTGTTGAGTGTTATGTGAATATTGTTTACTTCATTAATTTCCTCCTGCCATCAATTGATGGATAAATTATTCATAAGTAAATTTATAAATTATTCTACCACTTCTATTGATGATTGAATAATATTGACCAAGTAAATTATTCACACTTCTTTTGCCCCACCAAGTGACAAATAAATTATTTGTGAGTATTGTTTTCTTCATTATTAGATCAACTCTTCCATCTGTTGAGGCATTCATAAGATGTCACTCACTCTGATAGCTATACAATTTGTAAGCAGGACCCTTTAAGAACTATGTTTTCATGGACAAACAGAACTAGTTTAACTTTATGGTATATTTATGTAACAGTTGCTTTAAATACAGGGTCCTTTAGAGCATGAGGAAGTGTTTTGTATGTTTCACAGACAAATAAACAAAATGCTGAGATATTCTGCCATTAATTTTCACCCAACCAAGATATTTTTTAATTGTGCAGTTTATTTTACAGTTTTCGATATTTGGACTTAATAGTCAGGGCTGAAGCTGCAGCCATCCCTTGATCCCAAAAGGTATCAGGTTGTAGGTTCTGTAAATGAGCATCAGGAGCAAAGCCAAACCAGAGATACCTTGTAATTACAATTACAAATGTGAACTGCATAGGTCAGTTATTTCAAGCTCTTGGATAAAGTACATGAGTTTTCCATCTAGTTAAATCCATGCCTTCTGTCTCTTTCACTGATTCACCAGTAACTGTAGCAAACAAGTGTCAGCCTCTTCTAGTGGCAGCATTACTAGCATATTTTACTATGTAGGCAAAATATGTCTATATCTAAAAATACAGACAGCCCATGTGGTTATGATGGGTAAGGGAAAAAAATTAAATTAATTTTAAAAAATATATTTCTAGGAAAGTGATAGTAAGTCACAAGCACCCACAAAGAAAGGATTGGTTCCTCTTTAATCCATGAAGCCCAAGTTAGATTAAGTTCACCAAGATAATCAAGCTGCACAAGCATGAAATCAGTATAAGGATCAAGTGGCTCAGAAAAGCCAGAGAGGGAAGTCATCTCATGCCAGGAGAAGAGCAGCCCTTTAATAATTTTCCAGGCATGAGTACCAGTGAAGATCAGAAGCACAAACCTCTGTGCTGGCATTTGCTTTACTCCAAGACCTACCAGTAAAGTATGTGCAAAGATGTTTCAGTTGACTTTAGTATGTTCTATGTTTTTAGAATTTAAAACCATGAAGCAGACATATTTGCCAGGCTGAGTACATGTAGGACAGTGAACAGAGACCCAAACTACAGCTCAGACTTCCCAAGGGGAGGAAGATGAATGAATGGGCTGTGCCAGAACAAGAGGACTGAATAGTGACCAGAGAGCTCATTTATGGAGAGATCTCCAGCAGCTCTGTAACACTGGAACACGTTGACACCTGTGTCTTCTTGTTCCCCCTTTCTTTTCTGTCTGAAATTTGGTCTGTCTGCCTAAATCTGATCTGTCACTCAGATTACTACAGCAGTGTACAGCAGTTGGCCCTTAGAACACATGCACAGCAGAAAATCCCAGCTCTCTCATTTTCAGAGAAAGCTGTTAATAGGTCTGCCTCTCTCACTGAGGTACACTAACAAGTTCTTGTCTAAACTGTCATTAATGTTTTTCACTTAGATTTCCACATTAAAATTGACAGCACTTCTAAGGGAAGTGTTGTGGTCAGGACTTAGAGGGGAAGCACTGAGACCTTGCATTCTGAAAGATAACAATCTCTGGGGTCAAGCCTTTAAACTCAGTTTCTCCCTGTTCTCCCAGCAGAAGTCCCATGGGCTATCCAGACATAGAAATATACAGAAAGGTATGACAGAGGAAATGGGAAGATGGTGTTTGCAGAGAGCTGGAGTGGAAGAGTGCCCTTTGCAGCACTGTTCAGAATGGATGTGAGTGAAGCACGGCTACATTGTTCAAGGACAGAGAAAAGACCACTGCAGTAGTTGGGATAAAATGGTGCAGGGAACACACAGGAAAAACTTAGACTTATATAGGTGTGCAACTGACTGAATCTTTGGGACATTTATGATAAAAGTATTAAATTTAGCCTGAATATGAGAGCAGTTTGAGCTGATCATGTTTCAGATTAAGGGTCTGAGTAAAAGACAGAGATGTTACTGATCAGAGCAAATGTAGGTGCTCCATATTAGACAGTGTGAAGTCTATTCATCAGCAATGGGATAGTTCAGAATATGA
Organism: Poecile atricapillus; assembly: GCF_030490865.1. NCBI lineage: Eukaryota > Metazoa > Chordata > Aves > Passeriformes > Paridae > Poecile > Poecile atricapillus. Next base: position 48,078,764 of record NC_081251.1, on the reverse strand, counting down.
GTTTGGATAAGAGAAAAGAGATGAGTAAGGGTACTATATAAAGATATGAGCTGCACAGAGGCATGGGGGGTACTCTCATACAATGGCATTTTTTTCTCAGTGAGGGGGGGGGGGGGAAAGCCACGAGCAAAAATCTACTGAAATGGATTTACTGTAAATGCAGTGTCCCATCAAAATATATTTGCAGCTCAGTTAAGTTTTTTGCTGTTAGTTTTCCCATCAATGCTTTTGACCCCTAGCAATGTTCTGAATTTAGTTCAGTTTCGCTATATTTCTGAAGGGAAGCCACCAGAAAACAGAAGCTGCAAAAGCCACATAGATTTTGCCTTATATCTAAGTGAAATTTTATTTAAATTATCTGCCAATTTCAATTAATTAAGGAATGTTTAAACAGCCTTTCATATGTCTTTTTTCAGATGTGATATTATTTGGGAAAGGGTAATTTTTCCAAGGAGAAAAAAAAGGAGCGATAGTCTGTGGACACGATTCTAGGTAGTGGAAAAGAACATTTCAAAATTACTAGTATGTGACAAAAGGAAGTTTTATTTCAGACTAAATCATATTAAGCAATACCTCTCTGCCTTTTTATCCTGCTCAATGCAGTGAAACTGTCCATGATGAAGACTGGACCCCAAATGAAGGACAAAATAAGAAAGCTCTGGATATCTACCTGCTTACCTTTTACTCAGAAGACTCATAATCTTCTTCTCTGTCTTTCCCAGAGCTGAAAAACAAACTGCTTATTCCTAACATGACACTACTATTGGCCACCCTTTATGATTTCTCTTTTGACTTTTGCAGTCATTGCTTCCCTCTTCCATGTCACTGAATTTTATTCCTCAAGTTCCTTTTTTCAGTATTATTGTTATTTTTGGTTGCAGTTGTTTTAGTGCCAGCTTGAAGAAACCACCTTGGTATTGTCTTTTAAAGACTGTGAAATTAGTATCTATTATAGTCTCTCTATAACCATAACTGAATTCTCACAGGTTTTCTCTCTTAGTATCATCAGCTCCACCATTCCTGAGAAATGGAGCAGACAAAGGAAGGTGATCATTTCAGGAAGATGATCATTTCAGAAGAAAAGGAGGGAAGTAGCTGGGGAAGTACCGCAGAAAAGGGCCAACCTTATCAGATTAATCTCATGCTCTACAAAGAGCAATGCAGGGTAATACACTCAGGATGCTGGCAAGGAGACAGGCATCTGTATTTTGGACTAATGAAGTCCTATTAAGATCTATGTGCTTGGAAATGTTCCTGGAGCACTGTAGCTAAGCGTGGATCATGGCAACCCAGCCATCATTCAGCAGAACGCGGCCGCCTGCCTCGCCTGCCTTGCCGGCTCAAACGCAATAAGGCAGTTTTCCTAAGCAGATGTGCCTGAGACCTCAAGGGCATCAAAGCGCCTGAGATTCCTAACTACTCTGACAATCTGGCAGCAGATCTGTTTGGCACAGGGCACCAGAAAGTCAGTAGCAAGCTTTTGAGTTGTTTCTCTCTTCCCAACACCATATTGCTCAATGTCTTTCAGTGAGATTTAAAAAAATTTAAAAAAAATAGGAAGGGTCAGGCTGAGAATGGAATGTGATAAAGAGCTGGTTATGGCCTTCTGTACTGTTGTCACTTGACACAGCAGCTTCCTAGAGATAGCACAATTATGGGCAGATGAGTCTTCAGTGTGTCTGGAGTGAAACATCCTGTGGACAGTGGACTAGATAAATTGTCATTACCACTCTATTATATACTCGAGAGAGCACAGATATCCGGCTATACCACCCAAGCCAGCCCCTGTTGGGGATTATGAGTCACAAATACTCTTTCAGCACTGATAGTGTGGTAACTTCTGAGAAATGAACATATGTTTTTTTTATCTAATATCCACATACAGATGCTGATTTTGTGGATGGTCTCAGAGTCTAGAAGCTTTTCTGGAGAAAGTCTTTTACCACTTCTTTATACAAAACAACTGACTTCAAGGGCAGCTTAAAGACAGTCCTAAATCTCAAAACTCTACAATAGCAGATAAATAGAAAGGTTATTGTCACAGATGTGCCATAACATTATAGGAAATCTTTATGTTGGAATTTATCTGCATTATTTATTGTTTTCCGTCAGCTTTGCTGACATTTCCTTCTCCACTCTTTCAGTCAATATGAGTCATGAGGAGAAAAGGACAGGTCCACTACTACACAAGGACTCTTATCTGTGAATTTTTTACATATCATATTTCCTTCTTTTCTTCCTTTGAAACCTCAATAGAGAAAATGTGCATTAATCTTACTTCATCCCATCGCAGTCTTATGCTAGAGAGAGAAAAAAATGAAAACTGTAATTACTCATGAGAATTAAATTTCTTTTTTGTATTGAAATATGACCTTTTAAGGAAAGAATTTACAAAAAGATATCCAAGTTCCTTTCCTGCAGGGTCAGCACTTTGTCATTCCCTAAAAAATATGGTATTTTCAAATCTTTCTGTTCCTATTGTCCATTTCATTTTACTTTGTCAAAAAAGGGAAGAATTTTGTCTCTTCTTAGACCATTCAATCCTATTAGGAATGAAAAATCCTCTCCCTAATGAAAGATCATGTCCTGCTTTATCATGATCATTCTAGTTCTTTAATACTGTTCACATGGTGCAATAGTTGTGTTGCAATTAAGGAAGCCACCAAAGTGCAGACTACTGGGGAGAAAGTACAGCAGCAATGCATTTTTTCCTTGCCACTAGCCCAGACCTTCCTCAGCAGTGAGACAGAAAAAAGGGAGTGGGGAGGACCTGGAGGAGATGCAGGAGCAATAATATGACTGGCTATTCCAGGCAGACTATGACTAAGATCATGAGCTGATGAGAATGCACACAATTTGAGGCATAAATTCCCTTCTTTCCCAAACACCATGTGATTTCATACCCCAGAAAAAGTCTAGGTGTTTGATTTTTATGAAGTTAAGTGACAGTAAAAAATTCAAGAATCTGTAGTCAACATTCAAGAAACATAATGCAAACATGCCCAGTGATAAGTTCCCTAACTCGTTTCTTATCTCTGTATTTAAGTCCTGTATAAACTCAAAGATCTTTTTGCAGTGTATAACAAATATTTGTTGGTCAACAGATGACCCCTGCTGGTGTGAAAAATAAATAAAAAAAAAAGAGACATGCCAAACAATAAATTCTAATAAAAACCACCTCTTATTTATTATTTTTCCAGCCTCCTTTGTACATATTTGCCTCTGGTTTGTACTTCATTTTGATTAATCACATAACTCTATCAGGACTGTATCTCTTCAGCTCATTTCCCAAAAGAAAGGATGTTGTTGTTTCTTATACTTCTATCCATAATCAATCACACACCATTTATCTATAGCATCTTCTCATCTGTGTTCTTTGTGTCCAAAAATTTCCCTTTGATCATTTGCAAACAAGTTCCTGGTGATCTTCTTGTTTCATTGTCTGTTTAGTCGGAATAAGTGATTATAGCAGCAGAGTCTCTTTTCTGTGCTTCTGCACAATTCAGATTTTTATCATAAATGCCATCATTATTAGTATGCTTCTTTACCTGTTTTCTCCTACTCATTTGACTTTGACTTAACTTGAATCAAAAATTAACTTTCACAATAGTTCACAAAAAATTTACATTTTTTTGTCTGGCACACCCACTATCTACCTTTATCCATGATCCCTTCATCTTGTCAGGAATAGTCCATCTATTTTTCAGTCAGTATTGTCATCAGAGTTCCACATACTGGAACTTGTTGTACTGTCTTCTCTTGGCAATTGACTCAATAACCCTAGTCTTTTCACCAGCAAAATGGGAATCTAGAGGAAGGGGCTAAATGAGGCATTCACATCAATACTGTGGTAAGGCTACTTTCTCATGTTTCTTTATTGAACTGGACCATGTCAGTGTAACAATTCAGATCAGATGTACATCTGAAATCACGAAGCACATTTTACTTTTAATTTACACATTATTTACAAATCACATATTTAAATATATATGACGTTGCACCTTTACTAGAAATTCTGTGTTCAGTAATTTGTGTTGCTCTTTGTGCATTATGATTCTCTCAGCCAGGAATGAACTTTCTTGTATGCATATTTAACTAAATTATCCAAGACAGATATTTCTAATGTAAACCCACTGGAGCTGTGCAACAGTGCGTTGTCATCTCTTTGGGTGGGAGGTTCCACATTCAGCATTCAGCTACTGGGAAAGTTCTGCCTGCAGCTTTCTCCCAATCCTCCTCCCACTGGTCAGCAGATTTTGTGACAGTTCAGCTCTTGCCCCTAAAAGAGAGAAAAATTGTTTTAAAATACCCTTATTTGCATCAAATAATTGCTAAAAATCTTGTCACTTTGGATTACATTTTATCTTGCCTTCCAGCTTCTTGTAAAGCTTAAAAGTATGCGTTCCTTACAGAAAACTTTGTGCACCTGATAATACATCCCAGAATTTAAATTCCTTTTCATTTCTTCTTTCCATTTCATTTAAGTGTTGCCATGTTTGTCTTCAATAACACTTCCACCTTAGGGACCTTTGCCTTAATCACATTCTGGTTGTTTTAACTCTGTATCTTAAATAGAAATGTTTTTTCAGTCCCCTCCTCTGGCACAGAGAACTGTCCATTGCATCCATTGCAATGTGTATCCTTTTCTGGAATTAAGATAGCATTTTTCTATGTTTTTTCTCAGGAAAAAAATATCATCTAGGGAAAGTTTTATTGAGACCACGTCTCTGGAATAAAGTTATTTCCATGTTTTTTAAAGCAGATGGTAAAAGTGAAAATAAAAATGAAACAAACAAATAAATAATGTTATCTTTACATTTCTAGTGTGTGCTTAATATTTGTCATTCTGTAGAAAAGTTTTCTGTACATAGGTACATGCAAACATAAAAATGGAACTGGTTTGGGTTTGGGCTTTTTGGTCACTTGATTTGCTTGATTTGCTTTGTTTGTGTTTGTTTTGTGGTTTGGTTGGTTGGTTGGTTGGTTGGTTGGTTGGTTGGTTGGTTGGTTTTTGGGGTTTTTTTATTGACCCTTATTTCAAATATTAATATTGAGATCATGAAGCCTTGTGGAATCTGTTTCAGGAAACAGCTTGGCATTAATTTGATTTTGTTGTGGCCTGATGATCTCTGTAGCCTCACTAGTGCTTGCAGGCAGAAATTGGAGTCCAAGAGCCTGTATAAAGGAGAACACATGGAAAGCACTTTAGTTCTGAGAGACAAAGCTCAGAACCAATTGTTGTAGCACCTAAGTGAAACTTTCATTTAGTGGGAACAGTACTGAAAGATTTAAAACCTGGTACCTATAAAAAGTCATCCTCTTCTTCACATCCTTCTCTTTCATCTTTTTTAATTAAACTAGATTTCTAATTTCTAGTTTAAAAAATAATTAGCAGTAAAATATCAACACAGAGATGTAACCTCTGTGCATTTTTCTTAATAGTTCAGCTTTGGCTACGTATTTTCTGCTTTGTTCAAAGTATAGGATTCCTCATTCATACATGATTTTTATGGGAAAAAAATTTATATTACAAAAAGGCAAAAGTTTACCATGCAGTTAAAGCACGAGAAAGGAATTATTTCAGACTGAATCTTACTGGTGCTACAGGTTTTCTCTGTGACCTTGAGCAAATCACTTAATCTCTCTGTACCTTTACTCCTCATTTATTTTTTAAAGGATGATAATACTTCTTCTATCTCTATATTTACATTGCAAACTCCTTTTACTCTGTGTTTTATATTATTCTTGTTGCAATAAAAACCTTATCTAAGAATTCTTATTATAGAGTTGCTTTTATCTACATAAAAAGCAATATATTCTGTATGATTAGTTATCCTCTATGATAGGTTATCTTGAGCTGTGACCTAATTGTATAAGGAGTTATTATTACTATTGTTATTATTGTACCGGAAGTATTTTAGAGACCAAGTCGGACTCAGACCTTCAGCATTGCATGACTCTTTTATCAAGAGATGGTGGGCTGAAATTAGAAAGCTTTCTCTACAGCTGTAAAATAAATGTGCTTCAGAATGGCTATTTAACCACACTTGAAGAAAACCAGTTTGGAATGACCTGCCTCTGCACCTTTAAACCCAGCCAGCACTGAGGCAGGCAGGCTACATGACTGCTGCCTGCTGGGAATAGTTTCCAGCTTGTATTATCTCCCTGACTGTATCCTGGATTCTTAACAGAGCTTTCTGGGCCAAAAATTTAACATCATGGGCAGGACAAAGAAATGTTTTCAGGCTGTGTTTAGCAGTGGCCAGTCAAACCTTGCACTCTGACCAACAATTCTGCCTCATAGTTTCATGCTTACAGTAATCTGTCCCAGTCTTGCTTTATGTAAATCCCAAAACTGGAAAAGAAGAAGACATGCTGCAAAATAAGCTTTGCTGTAGTAAAACTTAAGAAACCTGACATCAATTGCTCAAAATAAGTCCAGCCAAAATTTGGAAAAAAAATGTTTCTGTTCAAACTACTCCATAATGCAGTAAACATTCCCTGACAGAGGGAGTGAAACTTTAGATTAATATTTCAGGTGATTACAGTTTATATTTATGATTTTTGTATCAAAAGGATCTATTTGATGATGAAAGCATTTTTTTAGGTAGGTAGGTAGATGGTATGGCTTTACCCCTCCTGAGCCAGAGAAAGGATTGGAACTTAATTCTCCTGTGTATATATAAGAAAGCTCAGAACTGGTACAAAATGAAGAACCATGTCATCTTTGACTGTGCTCTGAAATGAGGAGCTGATGTTTCTCCTCAGTTCATGTAATAATGTAGTAGGAATCCAGGTCTGAGTGTCTTAAAGAGATCTGCAGCCCAGAACACAAATGTAGTGCTTGAGGAAGAGTAAAACTAGAGACAAACAGCTTGACTTGGTGTTTCTTTCTACCTTGCCTAGGAACCTTCTGGTTAACTCTTGGCATAATGTCATGTCTTTTTACTCTTGAATGCCTCATAACTATAGTATTAGAAGCAATGCTCAACTATGGGAATTAGATGATCTCTGGAGCACATCAGAAAAAGAAATTTAAATATATTCTTTGGTATTTCTGAAAACTGAGGATGTAGGCATGTTTCAAGGGTTACAGTTTGTGTCCCATCAGGTGTTGAGGTGATAGTCAAGACTGGTGTCATACAAGTGAGGACATTAAGTGGCTCAACACAGAACTGTCTGATGCCCAGCACAGACACAGCTGATAGAAAACACTGATGCTGAAAAATCATTACTGTGGTCACCCCAGATACCTGCTTCACAGGTCTGTCATAATTGACTTATTGGCATGGATCAGGACATCTTTTTTAGATTTTTCTCTCAACACTCTAAAAATCATAGAGACAGGGTAAATGTGCCTCCATAAACTGTACAGAGGAACTGCAATCCTAACTCCTGGTTATTGCAGCCTTACTTGACATCAGGGCATTTAAATCTCTGTTGAAATCTATCAGATTCTGAAAGGCTTAAAATCTAAACATATTTACCTAGCAAGATATCCTATTACAAAGCGGGCTTCTACACTCAATACCTACATTGTGGCTATCCAACAGCCCTAGTAATGGTGGATGCAGTTGAACTGTCACTTCCAGAGTTATCATCCTACCCCAAATATGTTGCTATGTGGGACTGAAAAACAGTAGCAAAAAAAAAAGTTTAACTACTTATTTTGCAGTTTTACAAAGATTTTGCAAGTGTGGCTTAATCAGCTGCAATACCTGACTAAACATCACCCTGCATATTGCTTTCTGATGAGGGTTTTATGTGTTCTTCTCTCTGCAGACTGAAGAAGTCCTGAAGATTGATGGAGGGCCATGCTATTCAAACAGCAGGCGTTGCTGAGACAGAAGCTCTTTGTGCTAGGCAGCCTTGCTATTGGAAGTCTCCTATATCTAGTTGCCAGAGTTGGGAGTTTGGATAGGTAAGTCATTAAGTAGCTGCTCTTTTATTTAGAATGGGCTAAGACTGTCTGAGATTTTGCTTCAAGGGTCTGACTTCTTTCATTCTTCATTTTTTGGTTTGCTTTTTTTTTTTTTTTTTGAGAGTCTACTCATATAGGAAGACAGAAAGACTGGCTATTTTAATATCGGTTTTCATTATTTATTCCTACTCTTTGGAGAAGAGAGTAGGAAAATAGTCACAGTCATCCCTGTCAAAGTTTTTCTCTCTGTCCATTTGTATTCTAAGCACACTGGCACTTGTTTTCGGAGAAGAAATAAACCAGCATCTAGTAAAAATGTCATTACAGTAGCTCATTTTGCCTGTGTACATCTGTGTGTTGACCTCTAGTTTCAGCAAAACAGTTATGATGTATTTATACATCTCCTTTTCTAAATTTGTGAGCAAGCAATTAATGTGCTACAGTGGTAGTTAAAATTAAGTATGAGCCCGCAGAGCAGCTCGTCAAGTTTTGAATACTATTTCATTTGAAAGATTGCTTCAGGGTTTGAGAATTTTAACTATGTTAATTAGCTGGTATTTTCTGTAGCTGAATGTGCTAAATAAGTGGGTTTTCTCTGCAAATGATTTCCTGGAGAGTAGTAGAAAACACAGCAGAGCAAATCAAAGAGTGTTTGGCACTTCTGACCAGGCTGAGTTTTGACTGGTTTTTGACAGTGCAGCAGTAGTGCTACCTGCACTGACACTGCTGTTCCTGTCAGCTTTGAAATGGCCTGGCATTCCTGTGGTAGGTGCCACACAAAGGCACAACACATTTGAGGGGGGAAAAAAAAAGAAAAATCTAAGAAAAGAAAAAAAAGCTGTTTCAAAAGAATGAATGAAAAAACTACAAGATTTTCAGAGACTGGTAGACACTTTGCAAGTGGTAATGCTATATTATTGTCCTTCTTCTAAATGATGCGACATATTAGTTGGTTTCAAAATCGTCACACAATGCTGCGTGACCATACAATGCTTAGAAAGTAAAAACATAGCTAGCTACTGTCCATTGCTAGGTAATGGTGGGCTCCATTGGTGGTCACTGGGTGTCTTCTTCAACTCCTCAAATCCACTCCAGAAGGAGACCATGTACTCAGCTAAGACCAAGTGAATTGCAAATTAGCCCTGGAACTTATATCTTCTTTCCACTAGTGGTTAAACCACCTCTGAAGCTCCAGGAGTAGAAACTTCACCAAGACTAATGTGATTCTGTAAATGGAGGCAGAACTCCTTACTGGTCCCTGCAAAAGTATATTTTATGCTCGGAGGCATGAAATCTAATTAACCTTCCCCTATTATCTATGCTGCACATCTACAGAATTTACTGATGGCTATAAAATTATCTCGCCACAGTATTTGACTCACTGACCTCCTGCAGCAATGAATTCCGCTGGCTTCACACATAGTGTTGCCAATGGCAGCAAAATTTAGTTTTGTTCTCTTGCTTTACCCAGTGTGAAACGCACCACACTGCTAAAACACAGTCCTGTGTATGGACTTTTTATGAAATAAAGAAACAATAGAAAGGACAAGACATAGATGAATTAACTAGAAATATTCTTCTGCCTCATCATTGTTGAATCTCTCAAAAAAGGATGCTGATTGGCTTCAACAGACTTCAGAATAACTAATTGCTCAGGAAGAAATCCAGATTCGTTTATGCTTAATTTATGCTGATCTAATTTGAACAAGAGAGCTGGGGATGGCTCATGTTTAATAGCCTCAGATTAGGCTCTCCAATGGCTGTGTCTTGAGTTTCCTTAGGCCCAAAGGGAAATTACCACTAGTTTATCTGACTCATTAAGTCACAAAATCTGATGAGCATTTCCCTCCAGGGGAGGCCACCTTCCTTCAACTCCTGAGTGCATGGATCTGCTTCATATGTGGAAGCTCAAATAGATTATGTGGCAATTTTGAGACTCTCTGGATTAGTCCTTGAGTTACCTGACTCCCTGGCTGGCAGTATCACAGCCTCCACACCCGATTTCTGTGCTACACTGTTGGAACCAGGCTTATAATTCTTGCTGCTCCTCCTCTTGCTATGACACTTCCATTGAAAGAAAATTAGCAAGTATTCTGGATCAGCTGAGACAGCTCATTAAGATTGTCCAGACCTACTTCAGCTGTTTTGAAACTTTTCTGATATACAGTTCCTGGAGATTAATTGTTTTATGGAGGGTGTTTTCAAGAAGAATAATTGTGGAGTTTTACTGTAGCAGCTTGAAAAATTGCCTGTTTTGGAAGAGCACCTCAGTGATATAAAAAGTGCCATATACTCTTAGCGAAGAACTGTTATTTAATGGGAAAATGACTCAGAAAATCAAGTTTATCATGTTGCAACATAAGAGTAAATAGTTATATCTTGGATTAAAGTATGAGGATCTGCCCTTTACTCAGCACTACCAAAATCTTTTAAAAATTATTTTTTTATTGTTTAGAGAGAGTAGAATAAGGGGGAAAGAGTAAAAAAAACCCTGAAATATAAAGGCTGAGGATGTGCTTCTAACAATATCCAATATTTTCCCTTAGGCTAGAGGATATCTTAAGTATTTATTTATTTTCAAAGGAAACCACCCTGTTTGACAAGCTGTTGTGTTACACTGAAGGCAGTGCTAGCTGTCTTTTTGAGCAAGAGATAAAATTAGTTGAGATGGGTCTGGAACTGCTGTTGTGGAATCATCTTTGCTTGAAAACAAATAACAAATACACAGAAGGAGAGGGAAGAGAACAGAGACAGCAATTGCAGCTTCAGTTTCTTATGCTTTTAACTGCCACCTTGCTGATGTATTATGACTCCCACCAGCCACACCACAGTCTGACCAAATTGTAGCATTGTTAAGACATTCCTTCCCTTTTTTTTTCCCAATATGGGCAGGTTTGCATCAGCGCTTCAATGATTCAGTCCTTGCCACCAAGTCAAGCTTTTTCAGTAGATGGCAGAGAGCAAAGGGATACAAGAAGCTAGAAACTTGAGAAAAGAGCTAACAGTAACACACTTTTCATCACATTTTCTAATTAATCTGTGGGACTTAGCTAGAACTCATGTGAATCCAGCAATGTCATATGGATTGTTTCTTCAGCTCTGTCTGGACAGTCTATATCTCTCAGCATCTGGATAATCAAGGAAACAGCTAACAGGTCAGCCAGGGGGATCAAACTTATTTTGTCCCAACCATCCATTGTCCTAGAATCAGTGTCAAATTAGAGACCCCAACAAGCAGTGATGGATGGAAAACCTGCAAAGAAATAAATAATTATGTCCTGAAAGCAGGGTTTGAATAATATATAGTAAATGAGTGAAGAGCCACATGCTGAGAAACTAGAATAAATACTGAATACCTAAACAGCTATTAATGAGCATTGCCCATCTGGTATACTGGCTAAGGTAGGGGTCCTGTGAAAAATAATAGCATGCAGCTGTGTAATTTAAGAACTGTATCATAATATATGTGCACAGCAAGCTCACACTAAAATTGCCTAGGCAACCTTTGTTCTTACATATCCTTAATTTTGGAAAGCCTGGCTCCACAAAATTAGTAATAATATTTTTTATAGGACCTTGGAAGCTCTCTGTACTCACCAATTTCATCTTCAGTGAAATATTGACCTGTATAATGTCCAAAGTGCTGATTTGAGAGTGAAGATGAGAGTTTATTCAAGGTTCTGTAGAAGTAAAGTTTTAACATTTTTCTTACCAAACCACTTCTTGGATCCAGTGGCATCAGATGTAAGAATGAAGAATTAGAAAGTGGAAAAGAGGGGAAATAATTGTAGCTGAATATGAAAGAATAGTACAAAAATGCAGTTGCAAAAGAAGAAATAATAAAACACAAAATAAGATTCAGAGGGAGGATACAAGGGTGATTATAAGAAAATTGTTGATGTAACAATGCAATAAATGCATTTTTAAAAACTCTTTTTTCCATTCTTTTTGTACCTTGCTAATCTTATCTGAATCAGAACCTTGGACTTTCTGACTGGCAGAAAAATGCTGAGCATATTGTAAAGAGGAGGAGAAATGTTGAAAGGTGATGCTTAGAAAGCTGTTTTTCATCCCTTTTCCTCCTCTTCACTAAAAAAGCCATCGCTGGATCAACAGAATAGAAAGCATAGGAAAGACATCAGACTAGAATAAGAAAAGTGTGGGAAAGAGAATACTTAAATGAGCTGGATTTTCAGATCAAAATGTCCAAATATAATTCATCTTAGAATGCTTTAAAAACTGCCAAACCCATCACAAAATAATGAGGAATGTGGAAGTTAAGGTGATGTTCAATAAGCCCCAAGAATGGTAATCATAGTTCCTATGCCGGCAAAAGGCAGACAGATCATGAAATTTCCCAGCTAAATCAGAGTGAAAAAAGCAGATTAAATAATTTAAAAATTGCAAATTATTTAACAACTGGCAGAATAAAATAAAAGTTGAAAGATGGGCACATCGCATTACATTCGAAAATGTTCCCAAGAGCAGGATTCCCTCATAGATGAAACTTTTCTTGAGAGATGTACTCCTTTTACAAGTACCTCTTATTTTACTTGCAGACTGCAGCCCCTCTGCCCCATTGATGGTCGTTTTGGACCCCATGGCCAGGACGAAATCCCGTTGCGAGCCCTGCAGTTCAAGCGAGGTCTGCTCCATGAATTTCGAAAGGGCAATGCCACCAAGGAACAAATTCGACTGCACAATCTGGTTCAGCAGCTTCCCAAGGCCATTATCATTGGGGTGCGGAAAGGAGGCACCCGAGCACTACTGGAGATGCTGAACCTTCACCCTGCAGTGGTCAAAGCTTCTCAAGAGATTCACTTCTTTGACAATGATGAAAACTATGCCAAGGGAATTGAGTGGTATCGGAAAAAAATGCCTTTTTCTTACCCTCATCAAATAACAATTGAGAAAAGCCCCGCATATTTTATCACTGAGGAAGTACCTGAAAGGATTTACAAAATGAACTCATCTATCAAATTATTGATCATTGTCAGGGAACCTACCACCAGAGCTATTTCTGATTACACTCAGGTGCTGGAAGGCAAGGAAAGAAAGAACAAAACTTACTACAAATTCGAGAAGCTGGCTATTGATCCTAATACCTGCGAAGTGAACACTAAGTATAAGGCAGTGAGAACCAGCATCTACACAAAACATCTGGAGAGGTGGTTAAAATACTTCCCAATCGAGCAATTTCATATCGTGGACGGAGACCGGCTCATCACGGAGCCACTGCCAGAGCTCCAGCTGGTTGAGAAGTTCCTAAATCTTCCTCCGAGGATAAGTCAGTACAATTTATACTTCAATGCCACCAGAGGGTTTTACTGCTTGCGATTTAACATTGTCTTTAACAAGTGCCTGGCGGGTAGCAAGGGACGCATCCATCCAGAGGTGGATACCTCTGTCATAACCAAATTGCGCAAGTTCTTCCATCCTTTTAATCAAAAATTTTACCAGATCACGGGGAGGACATTTAACTGGCCCTAAATTAACTTCATACAACACTTTCCGTTGCACCTGAGGCATGCAATAGGATGCCTCCGCTGAAATATGCACTTTTCATAGATACGGCTAGCAAAGTAACTTTTTTCATGCATATGTGTACATAATGCAGTGTGTGACCAAATATATGGTGGGATCGATTTTTTCTACAGAGTAGTAACTAACATAAATTTACTGTCAATATAGTTGCATCTTTTAAGATATAATAATAAAGGGAAAGGAAGTATTTAGGGAAACAGTCAGACAGTGTTAAAAGGGTCAGTGTTCCTCTTGCTTAGTGAGGTGTTTATGTGACATACTTATTGATCTAAGCAGAACATTAGTTTATGCCATAAAAATTCTTGTCAAAAGTCTGTAAAGCTGTGAGAAAACATAATCTTGAAGCTATATTTGGTATGTGTATTGCTAAAGGAATACTGACACTTTAAACACAGTGCTGCATTTTTACAATGAGAGTGAATAGTACTATTTTCTTATTATTTTAAATGAATATCTTATCTCATACAAACTACTTTGTTTTAGAGTTCCTGTGGTGAGTTTGCACTATTGTTTTATTGTATGGACCATAGTGTCACTTGTAGCATGTCAATCATGTGTCAAGAAAGGTCAAATAATTTTTTCTTCTATACTTGTGTGTTGACAAAGCTAAACATGCTGTACATAGTGTACAATGTTTGTAAATACTGGTTTCACACTAAGTAATTCTATTTTGTAAACTGAATATGGCTATTTAATTTATTGTGAAAATTAAATTTATTGTGGTATTTAAAAATGGAATGGATTAAAATTACCTATATGTGCAATGGCTTTTCATTTTTGCTTGATCTATGTCAGTGTGGTCCCTTAGCTTAGACAGATCATATGTATGTGTGAGAGAGATTTGCTCAGGTAAGCTTGGTTTATAGACAGTTGAAAAAGCTGATACAGGTGGCAAAGCAGGGTTTATTAAAAAGCTCATCTTTCTAGGAAACCGGTGTAATGCTCACCCCAAAGATATTGTTGCTCCATTGTGGCACTTTACTAAAATCAATTCAGTTTCCCATGAGGCTAAAGCATGACTGCAAAAGCCTAGTGTAACCAGGTGTCCTGAGGTGTATCAAAAAAGCGGAGTCCTCGTTAAAACAAAAAAAACAAAAACAGAGAGATCAACAAAATTAGAAGAAAAATTTTGGTGATTTCATCACCAAAAGATGGTAATGTTCAAAAGGCACAGAAGACAGTTGTGATACCTTCGCTTTCATCTGGTAATGCATGCGTGTGCTCTGAAGAAAACAGCCACAGTATTGTTATTACTGGGATAAACATATAGTTCGTACTTCCATTCAATAAGTTAAAAGAAATTAGTTCAGGAAATTAATATTTTCATGCATTATATGTTGTATAGTTCTTAAAGATTCACAAGTAAAAACAATTAAAGCAAATTTTAAAAGTATTTTAAAACAAGAAGAAAAAAAAAGAGAGAAGTGAAGTAAAAAAAAAAATCCCAACCACTTTAAAACCACTATCTAGAGATTGATGGTGAGAGAAATTTTGGAAGGTATCCAGAACATCTGAATATTCTGGGCTATGGCAGCAGAGTGGTTGGTAGTTCAGATTATAATAAGATCAAGTGTTCCCCATGGGCTGTTTATTTTGTTCAGTGATTTGGAAGCATTGGTTTTACTAAATAAGTGGTTTTAAAAAGTCTTCTGAGAGACTGCTTCTTGTCTTGCTGTATCTTTAATCATATGTGCTAACACTGTGAGCAATGTGCCCTTTCTTCATGCTGCATCGGAGTCGTGCCAGCACAACACAGCAGAGCATATGTGAAATTCTCTGCAGTAGCTACAATACAACTCACTGTTTTCCTGTATAAGACCCATTTATCTTGCCTACTTCCAGACAAAAAGACAGATATTTAACTTGTCTAATAGTGTTCCACAAGGAGTTTTTGTCCAATTTAACTTTTTCATGGTCTTTATAGAGGCAGAAAAATTCCAGGCAGCTTTGGGTGATACTTGGGTGATACTTCATATAGTCCTGGCTACAAACTGACTGAAGGCTGAAATGTATTTTCAATGAAAGGGACAAATTAGCTATGTTAATGTTACCTCCAAGCACAAAATATGCATTTGGAATTAATATCTCTCTGCATTGATCAGATGAGCCACAGAGACTGTGATCTACCAGGCACGACTACGCACATTCCTGTTAAAGTCAGCTGGCTTAACTCCTGCTTATCATTTGCAATTTTGGAGAGATGTGGATAAATTTAGGCTATATCTTAGACAAATCTGGTTCAAAAATGCAAGGAAGAATAATCAGGAACAGGAGGGGAGGAAAGAGGGTTCAAAGGCATTATAAATTATATTAAGAGGACTAAAAGAGCAGGAGACTGATTCACTTTCACTAAGCCTTCACTGCAATGTTGTCAGGTCTATTTGACATAACCCATTGAAGAGAAAATTTCAAAACTGATTCATAATACATAGATACAACACATCACCCAAAGCATTCTCCTAGGTTAATGGTCAGTGCTCATAACCATTTTGTGAAGCCCTGACCTTATGGTATTTTCCTCTTCAGGAGCAATTTCTGAATAATTCACTTCAACTGCTTTGCTTTGCTTCCCAAATTCCGAGTGAATCATTTCTATTCAAACTGGTCATGAGTGCTCAGACTGGCTCAGACTGACATTCTTATCTTGAGATTATGATTTCAGAGTGATGCACAGCTATATGAAGTTGCAGCTGTTTATTTGTGGCATTTAAGTTCTCTAAAGGTATTGTATCTCTCCTATTTTCTGTACTCTAAAAATTACAGGCTCACAGCTCTGGTAAATGTTTGGATTAAAACAGTTAATTTTTCTCTGTATTTTTATCAGATTGTGGCAGCTCTATTTAAAATACATAGGACAACAATTTGAAGTATAAAGGATTGTCAGAGATGAATTTGAAATTGTATTTTCAGAAATTAGTACATAGGTAAATAAAGGACTGATATTTGGAGATCAGTGATTCATTTACCATTAACCCACTATACAGCACTTTTTTCAGGAAAGTGGAAGAGATATGGAAATGCATATAACTTATGTTAATGGATTTTTCCCTTTTTTGCCACAATCTCTAAAAATAAAAGAGACACACCATTTTTAGCAACATATTTCATTATAATAGTCCAAGGTTTTTAAAAGGCAATGGCCACAAGCTAAAAACACAGGACCACCATCTGAACATCAGGAAACACCTCTTTACCGTGCAGGTAAAGCACTGACATGGATTGCCTAGAGAAGTTGCAGCTTTTCCATCACTGGAGATATACAAAAGCACACTGTCCTGGTTTTGGGAGTCTCTGCTTGAGCAGTGGGAGTTGGATTTCCCTTCCAAACTCAACTGTGCTGTGACCCTGAGAAAAATCTCTATATACCATTTAGTTCTTATTAAGTACAGCCCATTGGTTCAGTGTTGTACAGACCACAGAAAAAGAGGAACCCCAGTATCACAGGCCAGTTCAGTTGAAACCCAGGGTATGGAAGCACTACAGGACACATATTTGCTCCCTGGATAGCTGATCTAACTCATGCTGGAAGCCCATTCATCTTACTGGAACCCTGTGATAAGAGAGATTTTTTGTTAATGACACTCTTACAGATCACTGCTGCTAGTTTTAGTACAGACTGAGAAGACTACAGAGACCAGGAAGTTCACAGAGGACCCTTCTTCATCAAGGGGAGGTTAGGAGTTGAATGTTACAGGGACTGGTATCTTTGCTTTCATTTAAAATGCGATAAAATGCTGTTCATTCTTGTGTAAAAATAACTTTAGAAACCAGGTGTGTAGAAGGAGCCTACAATCCCATGGCAGTTTCAGTCAACTCAGTTTATGCCTGACAAGGTCCCAATTTCCATCCTCATACAATGTGCTCTTTTCCCACTCTTTTGTACTGCCTCTTATGATGACCTGCCCCTTCCATGTGGAGCTACTTCAGTTCACTAGGCAGGCAGAAGACTAACCTGTTTGAAAAGATGAATAATGTCACTAAAACTGTTCTAGATCAGAACAAACATCTTTTCAAAACAGGATGTGTCACTAGAAGTGGCCATTAATGCTTCATGCAGGACATTAAAAAAAAGAAAACATGATGACATTTCCATGCTCCAGTGGTTGGCAGTCACTGAATGTCTCCAGTGGGAGAGGATAGGCTTCAGATGTAACAGCACTGAGTGCCTTGCTCTTCTTTGTACTTAGCCAGAAACACCTTGAAGAGGTGCTCCCAAGCAGTCCTCTAAGCCCTCTTAGAGGACCCATCATTTTGCTAGAATAAATGTGCAAAGTGAATCAGAGAAATTTGGATAATACCTTTAAAATCTGATTAGGTATAAAGATATGGTAACAGAAGTTTTATCTTCCTTCTTAAATCACTTTGAAAATTCTGTGTATTGTCTAATTAGTTTCTTGAAAAAATACTTGCCACACTACTTGAAAATCCCTGAGCAGGCTTGGTCCTCAGATTTGTACAACTGCAGCAGCAAAATAAATAATGCTAAATTTCACATTTGAATGAGCTTGTTTACAGAGAGAAAGATTTCATGTAGATTATTAAAAGATTATTAAAAGTTATTTTAGTTGTAATCTCAGACATTTTTTGTTATTTTACTCTTCAATTCCAAGGACATCAACTGTCTACTTAGCTGTTAGTTTTCTATTTAATTTAGAGTCTACCATGTAAAATTTCCTTCACAGAGAAAAAAAAACAATTTAAAAACTCAATAATATAGATTCAGATTGCATTATAAAAACTTAATTTTGTTAGTGAAGGCTCATACATGTTAGTGAACCAGGGATATTCCCAGACTAACCATCATCAGTACCTATAAGTTGATCTTTCCTGTTTATGAATTTCTTTGAGGAGATACTTTATGTGATATTCCATAGCACTCATCTACCTGCTCATTAGCTCTGGGTAATCTGTTCTTTAAAGACTGACTTACCTCTGACAACTTTGAGACAGACATAATAAATCATCTTCAGAACCACCAACTATCCCTAACTGCATTTACATTTATAGAGAAAGGATTTCCAGTCCTTTCTGCAATAATGCACTGATGAAAGAGTCAAGCCCTTAGAGAACATCCATGTGCTATCAATCTGGATACAAGCCTTTTTCCCAGGGCTTGAATTGACAAGTGCAAGGAAAGCACAGAAAAGACCAGAATGCCATCGTCCATCTGCTGCACTGTGATTAGCATATGGTAAATAAGATTACCTGCTGTTGTGAGATTCTTATTAAAACCGGCAGTAGCGTGGCATGACTTTAGGAGCTGATGGTGACCAAGCTACTGGACTCTTTTTAGTTTATGTCTAGCTTACTTTCAGTTCAACTTTGACTCCATTCAACTTATTAGTTTCAAAGTTTTTTCTCACGGTGCACAGTGATCCACAGCTCTACCTGAAATGTATGTCTTGTGAGACAGAAAGAGAAATATCAGCACAGGCTGTCATTTTCTTTGCCACTGTGACCACAGAGAAGGGCTGTGGTACAAGGAATTTAACTCTGATGATGTCCTTATGATTCCTACATAATTTCCTAACAGCCTCCAAAATGATTTCCTCTCAGCTGCAGTGTCCACTACTTCAGAATGTTAATGCATCTGTGAAAGTGTCCTGATTATTGATCAGGACATGAAACATCTATATTTTGAGCAGATTGTAGTCGTTTGATACAGTATACATAATATACAGCAAAACATAGGATATGACAAGGAAACAATGTCACTTCAAGCCATCTCATGTTATGCCTCAGGCTGATTAAATAGACAAAAAGAAACATGACAGAATCATGCACATCTTACTCCCAGACTTAATTGCAAACAACTGTTTTGCAATGTATGAGGCCTTTGCCATCCAATTCTTTCACTGATTTTCTTCTGATGAAAGACTTTCCACTTCATTGAACTGTGAAGGCTTCGTTTCCATTTCAAACCCATGGAGACATAGGAATTAATTTACAATTCCCTACAATATGAAAAAAAAGTTATAGGCATTCCATAAGAGGTGGAACTAAAAGCAGCACTATTACTAACTTCATCTTCAGAAAATTGCTCCAGTCGTTGCAAGCTCCTCAGCAAAGCTCTACTAGTAATACAGCTTTATAGGAACAGAAAAAAAGCCTTTTTACTCTGGATGGCTGCTGTAATGTGGCTGTGTAGCAGAACAGTGTCTTGCAAAGATGCAGCCCAAGCCTCTAAGGTTAGTGAAGTGAAACCATCACTTGTCTTAAAAACTCCACATTTGGTATGCATTGAAACAGCCAGACTGCACCAAGGAGGTGAAGGAAATAATCAGTATTAATTAGCAATGCATATCCCATACAATGGGCAGCTACTGTTACACCTTCAGGCTCATTTCAATCAATTTGCGCTGAAGTGCCCTGAGAATTAACTGGAGAAGAAACTTCCACTCAGTGCTGATTAGGTAAAAAGTCTGACTATAGCTCTGTCATGGGCTCTAAAGTTGCCACCTTTTTGCAAGTGGTCTGCCCTGGCACAGTGGCCTGCCATTCCACCCACTGATAACAAAAGGGAAACAAGCAGAGCTAGTTATACACTTTCATTTATATTCAAGCAAAATTTGCTTTGCAAAGCTACACAGGCTTTATTTTAGAATGTTGTCAATTGAAGATTGATGCTGAGTATCTCATAGCTGTCATGTTCATTTTCACTTTTGACACTTAGATATTAAAAGAAATCCAGAATATAACTATGCAGACATCTTCTAAAGGCTTGGAGCTACCTCAACAATTCAGATTTCTATTTTTAATCCATTTTAGTGGATTAGAATAAAAATTGCACAAAACAATAAGTTACTTGACAAATAAAAGTAGTGGCAATGAGTTTTTATGTTGCATAAAATAGTAAAAATGATCACAGGAGTAGATTAAAATGGTAGGTACCTTCTTTTCCTGGATGTTCCTAAGTGAAAGCCTATAAGACTCTTCTTAACAGCTTTCTTGTTCAACCCCAAAAGTGTACTGAGTTACACCTAAAGGCTGTTGCTGCTTACACCATAATTAGGATATTCTTTGAACACAGGAGACAAGCATTCAAATTTCCCTAAGCTGAGGAAATTCAAATGTAAGGTAGGAATTTTGAGAAACAAAGACAAAACAGTGGTAAATCAAGGTTGTGTGCTATGACTCTTTGCTAGGCTTGCTTAGCACCAGCTGATCTTGTACAGCCTCCTCAGGAAGCCTAATGGATGGATGGCACAAAGTCTTGGAGACGTAAGAGGCTATATTCATGTATCTGGCATGACTGATTGGTTGTATTTGTTCCTGAATCCTTACAAGGTGCTATACTTACTCTTAATAGAAATAACCTAGCAGCTACTCCTGTGTTGCAAAATCAGTGGGTTGGTTAAAAAATTTAGATGTTGCACAGATAATCCCCATATAGACCAAATGTCTTGGAGTGACACGCTTGAACTTGCAAATCTCACATGTGAAACCATGCTTTAGGTCTGCAAGTTAGCAGCCAACTTAAAATCATCTAAGCCCACACAGGGAAACGAACAGTTTCCTGCACAGAGATGAGATCAGGTCCTCTGCAAAATTTCATCTTTGAATAGTGAATTACAGGGTGTAATTACATTGTAGGTGTTCACACAGCATAGGGAAACCTAAGCACTCTAACTAGTTTGGTCAAGAGATTGGGTGCTGGAATTGCTCTATTAGCCACCAAGGAATTGTCAAACCTAATAATGCATTATGAAAACAGCATTAGATTTCATTTGAGCAACACTGGTGATCTCATTTCATTTCCTTTATGTTACTTTAATATTTACAATTCAACAGCTCTGATGTCCTTTTAACTTGTACAGCTCTGTGTAATCAAGCTGAAGATTTAGTAGCACTTGGTATTCAATTAATTCATTTTTCTGCTGCAGCTTTTTGTAAGTGCATTCTGTCTGAGAACCTAGGAGCTGATTTTCTCCCACATAAATGAAAGTCAAACCCAGGACAGAAACAGACCTCACAAAAAAAGAAATGCCACTGCCTTTAATTTAAGATACCACATCTGCCACATGTATAGCCAAATCAGTAGGAAATAGCTCTGTTAAAGCAAATATTCAGATCATGTGTCCTGGGGAAAGTTTCAGTTGTGGAAAAGAGGGCACCATGACAGCAGCTGGAACCATTGTTCAGAATAACATATCCTGAAAGGCAGGCCAAGATTGTGTAGTGAATATACTTTTTCTGTACTGATTTGAGTCCTAACATATCCAGTGTATCCCAGCAAATGTTCTGCTTGCACACAGATTGGGAAAAGTCCTATGTTATTGAGCTGCCATGACCTGAATATTGACAAGTAACCAACAGAAACCTCCTTGAGGGACCGACATAGCACCTGTGGGAGCATGTGTGCAACTATTCTCCTTCTCCTCTGCCTAATCTATCCCATCACCTGTCCACTCTGGGTCCCACACCATTAGGCTCCCCATAATCACTACAGAAAGGAAACACAAATCCAGCCTAATGCAGTGTCTGGAATAAATTGAATAAGTGGAATAAAGTGGAATAAATCCAGTGTCTCTGTGTGGGTGATTGTAGATAGTGCTGACTTGTACCAAGCAGACGAAAGTAGAGAAGCTCCTGAGCCAAGAAGCAGCCTCAGTGCAACTCTGTGGGTTGGTCTGCACTCCCCATATAGCAGAGAGCCTTGATTTTTCTGCAGGAACCAAAATCTGCAGTGGCAGGAGACCAAGGGCAAAGTAGACTTGTTTGCTGATACACTTTGGCCCACTGTTCAGTAGAGAACTGTGATTCCTGTGGGGAATGCTCTCATCTTCTTCTTAGGGGTATAAGGCATGTCTCTCCCTTGCTACATAACCTTCCTGTATATGTACATGCAGAGCAAGCCTTATTCTAAGTCTTTCATATACACCTGGGAGACACACACTGGAATGGGTCTTTTCTGTCCCACCTTAAGGCTATTTAAAAATTTTCTTGCTTTGATAAGAGTTTGTTTGTTCACATATATTGTTGTGGTTTTGCAGTATAGAAGGGACTCTGACTTTTGTGTGCTGGGTAAAGCAGTAGTTATGGACTTGCTAAGAGTTCTCACATGAGAGAAATTTTGCCCTTTTGCTCAGTTTCTTGCTGGATGAGTTTTCAGTTTCCAGGGGTGGCAGAAAAGGAAGTTCTGTATGTCAAGCCAAAGGTATTATGAGGTACTATGAGCATGACTGACAGTTTAGTACCCTCCTAATCAAAGCATAGGAGAAATTAACCACTTAAAAAGGAGCTTGTTCCAGTTGTCAACTCAAGGTTTCAAATGAAGTAAGATGTCCCCACACATTTTGAGCTATTATAAAGCAGGGATTGCCAAGCTGTGATTCCCGACCTGCATGAATTTTATTCAGGTACAGTTAATGCATGCCTTTCAGGCAAAGATTATGTTATTTCTCCAACACAGGGAACTTGTCAGACTGCAGGAGGCAAGGGAAGTTGCAAAAGTTGTGGGTGAGAAATTTTATGTGTGGAGCTTACCAACTTGAATTGTCCAAATGAATCATTGCTATAATCCTGTAGCTTGTATCTTGGAAGAAAAAACAGCTTCTGTCTCTCAGAATAAAAGCCACTTTAAAATTTTTTTTTTTTTTTAAAAAAAGGAAACTTGGAGAAAAATAAAATAGAAAAAAGGCAATAGTTTTTTTGAGAGGAAAGAATACATAGAAGCAAGTATAGATGCAATTTGGAAAGAAATAGGAATAAAAGCCTTTGGCTGTAAATATGAAAAAATATATTTAATATAGGAAGAGACAATAAAATAAATCAATTTCCATATGTAAGAGTACAATGTATGAACTGGAAATAAGCAAAACTAATAAATGACAGACAAAGTATTTAAGAGAAATCAAAAAGTCTTTTTACAGGTATATGGGAGAAATGAAACAGAGAAAACATGATAAGTAAATAAGAATGACTTTCTTGAAGTGGACTTGTTTGGTTTAATACTGGATAGCATTTTTTCAATTTTCCCTCTATAAGTCATAGAGGATCATTTCAAAGGATTTGCTCCACATCATCTGAGTGCTGATGTAAGAGCTGGACTTTCTACCCTGTTCCCAGCAATTTCCAAGCAATCCTGCCCTCAGCCTACCTCCAACAGAGAGACCAAAGAGCACCTTCCACAGCAGCTGGACACTTAGGTTTGAGATTCCACAGCTTTTGGAATCTGGACTCTTGGTCCAGACCTGCAGACCTCACAATCAGGGTTTCATAGAAAAGGTAATTGTGGCTAAGCTGAACACAGGTCTCTCTGGAATAGCCTTTGCCTCTTGCTTCTTTGCTTTGAAAGCGCTGCTAAGGTGAGTTCGTAGGTAGGTCACTTTAAGCTGTTACAAAGGCACGTAGTCCTAATTCTGAAGAATTAATGCATCTTTAATTCTAAGAATAAAAGCAACAAAACAATAATAGTTTTGATAATAATGAGAATGTAAGAGCTGGGTCATCCAACAGAGCTGGTGGAGAGACCTCTCTGCTCATCACTCAGAAGCAGTGGTGTCAGTTTTCTATCCAAAGGCCAGAGTCATAATTAAATGACAATCTATACATATATATTATGAGTAGCAATGCAGCTCATCGTTTTGACCAAGGGCATCTCTGCTGTAAAGCTAATCAAATTGAACATAACTTCTGTGGTGCATCTTTTTAATATGATATCTTAAATACAAAATTATTTAATAATTGATTTGATTTTTAAACACGGAAAGTTCAATGGCACAAAGATATTTAATATTTTATCAACACTGATGATCATAAAAGGTTTTTTTTCCCAGCCATTTCCAGATAACATAAAAATTGGTGAGAGAATAAATAATGAGAAAGTCAGCTACTGCTGCCTAACGATTGCATTTTATTGTCATTTTGACTGAAAATACATCACTGGTTTATTGAACTTGACACAAAAAAAAAAGATCAGGATCAGCTTCTATGCAGAATTTCTCCATCACTGTCAAGACCATTTAGATTATGTCTCCTTCAGTTTCACCATCCTTCCTTCCAACTTTGTTATATGATACTGAGCAGGTCCCTTCTGTATCATCTACAGGATGAGTTATAAGCATGCAGGGTAGTTTTCATAGCTGTCTGGGGGTTACTATATTTCTGTTCTTTTGCAAATGTCTTCAGCATATGAGCTATTCCATTATGCACAGCAGTTAGGCTGACAAGGTTAGGATTTCCAAACTTCTGGCAGCTCAGCTGGCTTAGGCTCAACATCTTCACTTGAGATGCTGGATATCTGGAACACTGAACCCAAAGGCCAAGATCTTTATATCATGGATAAGTAAAAATTGTTTGTACTGGATTGAAATTTCTATGGAAAATAAAAAGTGCATGTGCTCTAGGAGAACAAGATCACCTATTTCATGAAGAAGCCTCAGAACTTATCCCCCAGAACACAAATTGGTTTGTTTGACAGTCCTGTTGACTGCAATGAGTAGCACCAAATTGCCGAGAGTGAATTTTGCTACAGTAAGTGACAATAATTGCAGGACAAAGCAGGACAAGAGGAAAGAGGCTGATCTAGTCTTCATACCCCTTTCAAATCCTTTGCTTTTCAGCTGATTCATGTGACAGGGTCTACTGTTCATAGAAAATAATACTTTAGAACCTCACACATTCTATTACAGTAAAATGAGCCAGGAATAAGGACATGTTCTGTCACAGCCAAGGTTTCTAAAGATAACGGTAACAACTATCCAGTGAAAATTTTAGTGGTAGTTTTTTTAAAAGAGATCGCTGAATCAATGTTCAACAGAGACTTCTGAAGACTAAGAATGGACCAGTTTAATGTCATAATTAAGACAAAATCCTATGAGTATTAGAGAGATTATAGAACAATTAGCCTAACTTCTTTCTCAGTAAAGCATTCAACACCATTTTTTTAGAGATCAGATGGGAACATTTTAAAAAAAAGGAAAATGTCTTGATTTAAAGGTAGTCAACCTTCCTGAATGAAGCATAATCATGTCTCACTTAGAAAGGTAATAAGGCAGTTGACTTCCATTAATCTTCAGTATATCAAAAGGATATAGATAGCATAATAAAATTTCAGTGACTGCCATAGCAAAGTTTCACAATGGTTGTAAAGAGTAATGGGTTGTAAAAAAATGGAAAAAATGTTTCTGGTATTTATATACTATAAGATTTTGACAATAATACTTCATGAATATCCATATGTGTTTGCCTATTTAAGGTTAAAAACTAACTGTTCCAAGAAACTGATATTCATGCCAGTTTATAAATTGCAAAGTAAAACATAGGAAGATTATTTTTACAAGTGGTATTGCCACTTTCAAGAATGTATTTTACAATGTAGAGAAAATATCAACAAAAATCTCAAAAGAAGCAGCAAGTCAGCAGATGAAGAAGTAACTGAAAAGCAAATATTTATGGAAGAACTCACAAATACAGATTTACGTTTCAAACCTTAGGCATTCCAGCTAGAGATTACTGACTTTTAAAAAAACATACACGATCTGAAAAAGGGAAAAGCTCATCTCACTGTTAAAGTTCTCTCTGAAAATTCAGGCACTATGGGTTGAATTTCTGGCTCTGCCTCACTCTCCTTGTATGACCTTTGGCAGGTCACTTATGTCTCAGTTTCTTCTCAATAAAGTGGGAATCAAGTTTCTGCACTGTGTAGAGGTTATACCAGGTAAATTCATTAACATCTGAGCCTGACAATGTACAGCAGTAAGGAGCAAATAAGTTAGACATGTAATCAGAGGAGTTTGTGGCTACAAAACTCTGTGTTAGTGTTACAGAAAAACAATTTCATAAATATGTTTTGTATTTTTTTCCATTGACATTTAGAGTTGCTGGACTTTTACCAAAATCCAAAATGTCTTCCAGCTTCAGTAGCTAAGCTTCAGTCTGATAAGGTAGCAGATGCCAAATGAGAGAAGGCACCTGTTCTGCACCCTCACTGCATTAGCTAATTATGTGCAAAACAACTTAGATGTGCAGTCCCTGAAATTCAAACTGTTGCCTCTATCAAAATCTTGAGCTAGTCATAGAAGCAGTGAGTGTGTTGAATGAATTCACAGTGAAGTATACCTTGTCTCCTCAATTAAATTTTTTTTTTGTGTGTGTGTGTGTGTGTGTGTGTGTGTGTGTGACTGTCTGTGTGTCTGTGTGTGTGTGTCTACAAGAGTGCGTGCATTCATTCCTGTGTGAATCTATAGATAATTTTTTTCTTCAAGAAACTGGTTAATAAAGCAGTAACAGAAAGCTCGTTTGTGTAAATTAATTGGAGCCAGCTGGTGAAATAGGAACTGCAAAGTCCGTAAGGTCAAACAGACCTTATGGTTGGAATGCCAAAATGTTACATTAGGTCAGAAAATGTCACCATAAAAATAAATACACAGGAGAATTTATACTTGACAAAAAGGCTAGGAAAGAGATAATGATCGATCACTGATGTGGATGATGTATGGTTCTGCATCTGGTTGGCATCCAGTCACATCCATCCCAGTGGTATCTCCCAGGGATCAGCCCAGTCTTCTTTGATATCTTTATTGATGATGTGGATGAGGAGATCGAGTCTATCATTAGCAAATTCACAGATGACACCACCTTGGGTAGGGATGCTGGATGGTAGAAAGATTGTGCAGAGAGGTGTGGACAAGCTGGATTGATGGGTTGAGACCAACAGCATGAGGTTCAACAAGACAAATTTCTGGGTCCTACACAACCCCAGGCAGCTCTACAGGCTGAGGGAAGAGTGGCTGGAAAGCTGCCCTGTGGAAAAGGACCTAAAAATGCTGGTCAACAGCTGGCTGAACATGACCCATTAGTGTGCCCAGACGGCCAAGAAAGCAGATAGCATCCAGGCCTGAATCGAGAATAATGTCATCAGCAGTGATTTTCCCCCTCTACTGGACACTGGTGAGGCCACCAATTGAATCTTGTGTTCAGCTCTGGGTCCCTCACCACAAGAAGGATATCAAGGTGCTGAAGAAAGTACAGAGAAGGGCAGTGAAGCTGGTGAAGGGCCTGGAGCACAAGTCCTGTGAGGAGCAGCTGGGGGAGCTGGGGTTGTTTAACCTGGAGAACAGGAGGCTTAGGGTTCAACTTATTACTCCCTAAAACTGTCCGAAACGAGGTTGCAGCCAGTTAGAGGCGGGTATTTTCTCCCAGGTAGCAAGTGACAGGACAAGAGGACATTGCCTCAAGCTGCACCAGGAAAGGTTTAGGCTGGACATTAGGAAGATTTTCTTCATGGAAAGGTGAGTAGACATCAGAATGGGCTGCCAGGGAGGTGGAGTCACTGTCCCTGGAGGTGTTTAAGGAAACACTGGATGTGGCACTTGGTGCCATGGTCTATTTAACATGGTGGTGTTAGGTCATAAATTGGACTTGATTATATCAGGTGTTTTCCAGCCTAAGTGGTTATTATCAGATTCTCTGATCTTTGAGCATCATGCTAATAGCTGAATCTGAAGATTGGCAGTAAGACAAGGAAAAAGAGCTCGAATATTTTTTAGAATTCTTTTGCAATGTGACCAGTGCATACTTTCAAGAAGAAACTACAAATCCACAGAAGCACTAGAAATTTATATTTACATTTTTCGTATTTGCACATTTAAAATTTATTTGGACTGTATGCCTAATGAACTATACATCTACAGAGATAAGAAAAATTCAGTTGTGTTTGCTGCCATTTTTTTCTATTTAATTTGGGTTTGTTTGCAAATGATTCTAGATTCCTAGTTCCTATGTTTATTGTTTATCAATTTTTACTATTATTGTATTATACATACACACAGGAATTCACAGTCCAGAGATTTTTACTAACTGCGAAGTGGGAACTGTTCACAGGGACATTTTGCATCAAGTTAGTGAAATGCAAGGAGGCAGGGCCAGATCCTAGGTACATCTAACACTTTGGGATTCAAAGGTCTCACTGGTGGGGTTATAATTACATGGAATCAAGTCTGTATGTTCTTCACTTCTACATGAAGTGAAGGTCTTGTCCATGCTACATATGTACTGTATGACAAAAGCTCACAGATTTCTGAATTCTGCAACCAGCCCTACTAGTGTGAGCACTTAGCATTAACATGCTATTCTATACGCCAACCTTCACTGCAGACCACCAGGACCAGACTAGATCCAGCTGTTTTGCAAGACCTGTATGTAATGCTGTCATCACAGAATCATTTAATGCTTTTACTTAGGGAGAGTTGCCAGGAAACTTTTTCATTCTGATACAGTTTTAGAAAGAAATGTCCTAAGCAGGCCCAGTATAACTGCTCCCAAGGTCATGGTTGTCAAGATCTTTCATTAAAGCTGAATACTTCCAATGGAGCTCATGTTAATTTTCCAATAATCTGCACAAAACACATTCAGGATTTTGAGCCTAGAGAAGACTAACTTGGTGTTTTTTACAGCCCAGTAGTCAAATGAAGAGTGTCATTGGTTCATGGATGAGGAACACAAAAAGTTTAGATTACTGATAATGAAGTCTTCAAGAGATGCATCATGCATTTACTTAAGACATTAGTTGCAGAGGAAGCTGGCCATGCAATTCATCATTTCTGAGTTGTTTTTCAGGGAAACAACGGATGCCAGGAAGTACTGATGAATGTAGAAGAGCAGCAGCTTTAGCAGAATATATTCTTTACAAGCAACATGCCATCCTTGTGGGACATAAAGGGCAGAAAACAGAAAAAGTCATATCAGGAAGAAAAGCAGCCAGTAAAGACTAAGTACCTTTTAAATGCAGTTTAAGGAAATAATAAACCATTATATATTTATACTGAATTTTATTTCTATTTTAGAAGTCTAAAGAGCAATACTGGGTTTCTATAATGCTTTATTTAAGTAAGGGTATGGATAAAAATAGTAGACGTATCAAGAATTTGTTACAAGGAGAGAAACCTGTTTAGCACCATGGCTACTCTATCTAATTATATCATTCTATTAGTAATCTAATCAGGGCCAGGTCTTAGTCTAGAGCACTGCCTCACCATGGTCCATACTGCTAGAGCTCCTTATGACAAGGAGGTGATTTGTGGCAAAAAAGTTGTGGCAACAAGTAGTCTCCAGACACTTTTATTGGTATATAGTGGTATATACATATATATATATATATATATATATATATATATATATATATATATATATATATATGTATCATACCAGGGTATGAAACATACAGGAAAGCTATAATATGGTTAAGATAAGATGTATGTTACATATGCAAATAAACACACTCAGCCTTTTTTTTCAGGTCTAAGCCAAATATATTCCTCCTTCACTATTGTTAGCTGTAACTTGGCCAATTTATGTTCCCTAAGAGATAAAGTAAGGAGGTCTCGGTCTTCTGCCACATTCCAAGAATGAGAGTGTCTGTTGGCCATGATCACAGGTAACACCAGAGGCATCATCATAATTAAGAGTAGCTTAATATAAAACAGATGGCAGAGCAAATGAAAGGAGATGCTTTGGAGATGAAAAACCAAGAATCCCTTGGGGGAGCCATTCTGAGCTGAAAAACTGGGATAAGCAGCAAAAAGGCTACCTTTATTCAGCACGAGTCATATTCACACTTGTACCAGATCGTGACCATAAACACTTTACTGAGTCAGAAAAAAGGCTTAGAAGCATTCTTCTTTATTTTTTAGTTTATTACTCAACACAAAATACCAAGCTGAGACAGTTACAGAACAGGATGGACCTATAAAATCTACAGAAATCTGTCTCCAAAGTCTTAATTTCAATTAAAGTTGTGCTTCCCCTCTTCTTGTTAACACTGCCAATATCCACCAAATTCAGAGTGTATGCTGAGCCTTAACTGCAGAGGTACAGGTGACAACATTGACTGTCACCAGAAGTCACTTTCTGAAAGGAAATGGCTGTATTCAAAGCACTTGCAGGACCTCAACACTGACCACTGCCACCTCTGCAGTAGGTGACAGTAAACTCTTCCTCAGGCAGTAGCTTCTGAGCAGTGGCTGGCAGGAGGTGATGCTCTGGAGTGAACTGCAGCAGTGCCCAGAGACTAAATTCTTGCTGGAGTAGGGCTTGCCTGGCCGTGAACTCCATTAATCCAGTAAGAGCTAGAAACTATAAGTGGTAACTTTTGATCAGTGAATGGGCCAACGTGCATCTTCCTTTTCTTTTGCTCCTTATTTTGTGCACACTTGCCTAAGAGACAAGATTTACAATACCAAGTCATCCTGTAAGCCTGGCCCATTCCAGCCCTACAATCTCTCTCTGCCCTTAGAGAGAAAGCTTCCCTCAATCACAGGGAACTGGGCCTGTGCTGTCTACGTGCTGCACAACGGAAGAATGGTGGTAAAGTTCATCTTCAGACTGATGGCTCCCTTATCACTGCACAACCCCCTTATGTTTGTATATGGAAAGCAAATGAAAATGGATAAAATACAGCATATTGAGATCATAATGAAGTAAGTCGATCTTCTTGCTTTATTCAAGTGATAATAGGTATATCTTACAAAATGTAATAATAGGTATATCTTAAAAAAATGATTCCTGTCTTTCCAGCTGTACTGAAGGACATTGATGCCTAAGGCCTGCCTAACACAGCATTACAGAAACCACATGACTAACAAAGGCCATAAAATTAAGTAGTTGCTGGTTTTGTTGCACTGTAGAAGATATAGAGGCAAATCTATGTTGGTTCATGGCTTTCTTATCCAAATACTAGGAATTTTTGGTATTTTGAAGTACAGGTTAACAAGAACAGGGATCCTTAAGGAACTCAGCCTGTTCCTAAGCATAATAGGCAAAATTGATGCCCAGGCACACTTGCAAGGGCAAACTATTTGCATTTCAAAGGTAATAAGGTTTTAATCATGTAGCTGTTCACTCATAGAGTGAAATTATAATTCCATGTTAAAACGAATCTCTAAGTAGAAAAACAAAACAAACCCAAGGGGAGTGAGGGGGGTGGTGCAGAGGAGGAAGGGGACGATCTGTTTCAATAAAAGAGAAACATGTTCCAGGAAGAAAAATTACTACTGGAAGATTCTACCTTACTATGAGAACCTCTAAATCTGTGGTTTAAAATGCATTAATTTCTCATTCTACATTCAAAATGACTGGGGTTAGTACTCCATACAGAATTTGTAGTACTTTTTTACCTTTTTCTCAGAGGTTAGGATGAAGAACTCATCCTAAAATATAACAGATTTTGTTCTTTCTCTTTATGTGTCCTAAAACTATTTTTTCTTTTTTTTTCTTTTTTTTTTTAACATTTAATTTATTGAAACTTTTATTCCCCAGAGAGTAACTGGGAACTCACTGAAAAGGAGTACATGCACTCTGGGCTGGGAGAGGCTGAGAACTCTGTGCACACAAGCATGAGCTACAAGTACAGGAGAATTTTGTGTTCCCCAGAAGATGACATAGAAATCTTGGTTACAAATTTTTACTGTGTACTGATTGAAGGGGGACAGTTGGAAAAGCAGTGTATCAACTAGAAAATTAAACCTATTAAAAATGAGTGAGAGATTCATTCCTTCGATTGGCTTACTAGCATGTTTAGAAAATATTCCTTTACTTGGTAGGGTTGGGGTTTTTTCAGTGAATTTCACATTGTGTCGTTTTCATTAACTGGAGCTCCCCCTCAAGGAATAAAATGGGAAACTAGTTTTGCAATACTAGATATAGATTTCTCATTTTGACTAAAAGAATCATTATATCCCAGCCTGCAAAATCTTAGAGATTTTATTCAGAATATTCCCTCACTTACTGCTGATACGTAGTTTGCAAAGCAATTTCATGTAGAAGTGAGACTGTCCTTAAATAAAGAAACATAGGCCAGAAAAGACTAAAAAATTGATTTGAGTGACTTTGAGGATTTAAGTATGATTTTATTCAGTCTCCAATTCTTGTACCATAAAACATCTGATACCCACACTGTGCGGCAGTAAAAAAAGCCCGTGTTTTGGATCAGCTCTGTTCCTCACCCTTCATCACAACTTAAATGAGAAATGCTAAATGGGTAATTGCAGGGAGCTCTTGGCAGAGCACCTCTGCAGCAGCCCCACTGCCCACTGTCAGCCAAGTACCACATTCAGAAAACATGATGGGGCAGAAAATACCTAGTGGCAAAACAAAGGGACACAGAAGGACAAGTCGCCCACACTGGCATGGAGGTCTAGGACATGACATCAAAAACAGTGGAAGGAACTCTTCCAAGACATGATGACTCTTAGCCTTAAATTTTGTGTTTCTTCAACCTTACTTCTCTGATATGGACATTTTTCAGAATACAGAAGCCCAAATCCAATCAAAATAGCAGTATATATCACACAAAACACAGCACATCACCATTTTGGGGTGGAGGAGAATGATATATATGACAAAAGTCATGCACCTGGCTGAATTAATTTTGCAGCATCATTAATAGTAAGATGGTACCCAGACAGGGAGGGACAAGGGAAAGGAGTAAATAGACAGTACCAAACAACTGTCACTAAGTAGGTGAGCATGAGTGAGGACATCATCATCAGGAATGGGACTTGACTTTGTTCTCTTCTCAGTGCCTCTAGTATGTCCAGTGTCCCTTCACCTTGACTTAGGACAAGTCAAACAGCTATAAAAGTATCCTAAACAGGAAAAAATGTCTGTGACTATTAGGATTTGACCAAGATGCTCTCTGCAATACTTTCAGTGTCATTAGAGCTTTCTCTGCCTGTCCACATTCCGTCACACTGAATAATTATTATGGTATTATTATTAAATAAATATTTGGTCTGGCTAAAAATTTTATCCTAAATAAAAGAACATTCCTGTTGACTAAATACTAGTAGTTTGTGACTATTTCCACCTCCTCATATTGAGTAAAGACAATAGTGGCTATGCCATTCCTATAGGTTGCACCTGACATATTTTCACATTATTTATTCTTTGATTTCTTCTCTGATTTGTGGCAGTTAGCAAGATATTTAATGAGTCCAACCCTCCTGAGGATGAGTACCTAGTTCTTTTAATATTAAAATTATTGTTTTTCCTTGCCTTTTTCCTTCTTGTTAATTTATAATTTTGTTGGGTTTTTTTCTTAATCTGTACATAGGCTGGGTCTCTGCAATCACTTTGCAGAGAAGAGGGGAACAGAGGGGGAGATGATGGCTGAATATTTGCTTGCTATGATCATAGTTAATAAAGCTTATGTCTGACCTGTGAATTATTATAGTACCCTAGACCTATGACAGCAACTTCAGAAATACCATTTTTAAGGTTCTTCAGGGACCTGGTCCCACTCTTAGGGCTCCATGGTACAGTTCAGTATGGTATAAATAGCTGTTAGAATCTGGTTTTAATTTCACTTCTTTCAGGAAGTGAATGAACTCACAAAGCTTTACCTGACACAGTATCTATCACTTGGTTTTCTTTTTAATGTTGTACAGTAGATAGAGAGCAAAATGACACATTATTGGCCCCAGTAATGTCACTCCACCAAAGCCCATTAAAACTAGTTTTATGCTATTTCTCTTGAAACAGTATTTAGATTTTGCATTTTGTATACCCAGCAGACTGTGCAGATACAGCCTTGCCCTGCACTGGTTGCACAATCCTGAAACTTTGGAGTCGGGTACTACCCTTTATTCCTCCTAAGCAGCTGGAGTAAATGCTCAGTTATTCAGGAGCCTGGTTGACACAGACCTAATAGTAAATCTTTGTAAATTATTCATATTTATTCAACAGCAACTGCAAGACAGACACAGCCAGTGAAACCAGTGAAACCAGAGAGTTTCCTGTAACCTACTGTACCTACCTACCTGTAGAATCTGCTGAGAGAAGAATGGGTTTTGCATGATTTAAAAAAAATAACATGAGTAGCAACTATTAGAAGTAAAATAAGTTGCAGCTAAATGGACAGAAGGGATTTAATTGACTTAATTATGTCAAATTTAATTAATTATTCTTCAACTGGTGCAAACAAAACTACTCTTCAATGCAATGCAACAAAATCTGTAGAACTGTAAATAAATACTTATAATTCCTTACTCTCTCAAGAATTACCTTAATGTTAACATGAATCTCCATCACAGCCAAGCCTCAGTCTAGTTTTCAGCTGTAATGGCACCTCTTTTCTATAATCAACTAACACAAAAACCTCTTCCCTGGTTCTCTAGAAGCTCAAGTCATGGATTTATGACTTTGAGGGGAAAGCAGAAACTATACTGCTCCACGGTTGATAATCCTTTCCTGCCATACACATTTACTGAGGAAATAAAAAAAATCAATGTTGCCTGTCTTTGCTATATGCTGTGGCTATGACCTGGAACTCCAAATGTTTCAATCCACACAAGGAGAGCTGGAGGGAAATGGTCAGCAGCTAGGCATGTCTCTACTCAAAGCCACATGAAGCCATAGTTTATTCTTTGAAAGCAGTTCAATTGCAGTAGGATTTTTTTTCATTTTAAATGTAAGTTAAATCCCTCAGGTAAAGGGATCCATGACTGATCTTAAAACTCTCTGACATTAAAACTGTAGAAATCCCCCATACACAGCAACGCTTTATATTAGAGAACATTTCTTTTGATTCTTCTTACTGTCCTGTTAGCTGACTAAACCCTTCTCTTCCTCACTTACACCTTCATTTCCATGGATATGCAATATATAGACATTGCAAAGAGTTCTCTTATTATATCATTACATTTATAACCCATCTCCTCATTACTGCTGGTCTCGTTTGTCACAAACAACGTGCAGCTAAGCAAATGCAAGCTTGTAACATCCAGGCTGCATCAGAAATTTCTATTCATGCAAGAAGGAAAAATTCTGTGCCCTGTGTCAGCTGGCTATGTGGTTTGCAAAGGCTGTAGTATCATGGGCTGATTAGAAAAGAAGCGAAGAATGCAGCAAATGCAATTGGTTTTGCTACTGCTACTCCCACCAAAGAAGGCACTTTTCATTTTTCTCTGTAATGAGAGAGCCTTTCCACTCACAGGTACATTAAGAAAGAATGCTTGCATAGGGGGGTCCCCACTGTGCAGTTACCCTGATGTTTTCAGGATTTTTCAGATGCTTTCTGCTGAATTAGATGCATAAAGGAAGAACTAATCCTGCTGAATCAGGAAATGAGACAATGGGGATACTCTGTATGATTCCCATTAACTTTATATTATAGTCTGCAAAGGCTACAGCTCTGAATATTTGATACTTGTTTAAGTCCAACTGAAATCGATGGGAATTTGGTGTACAAGTTCAAACAAACTGCATGGGGAATGTGGAAGATCCAGGTGACCAGAAAAAGAACATTTTCTATATTATTCAGGTATTTAGAGTCTGTATCACGGTGCTCTGATTATCGAATGGGATTATTGAGGCTTCTGAGTAAGACTGAGAAACAATTTACAACCTTATTCTCTAATATACCTTATGCTTTGGGTGTTATAACATTAAAATTTAGAAACACAAGGAAAAAGTTCTATTAATAGAGCAACAAAGTTCATTTTAACAGCAATCCATATGCTTCAATACCACGTAACTCTCCGTATTGTTAACCTAACTAGTGGCATCAGTTTGTTTTGTTGAATAAATAGATTAATTAATCTAAGAGAGGCATCCCCATTATCTTCCATTCTCTGCACAAAAAAAAGACCAATCATGATGTGCACTTTTATTAAATTTTGTCGGTGAAATATACTTGCTTGATATTGTAGTCATTTGCATTTTATATACTTCAGTTGCCATCTGCTACTGGTAATTTTATCATTCAATAAATAACACTAAAGAGATCAACATTAATGAAGAAAAGAGAAATTTTTAATATAATGAATAATTTTGGTTTATTTCTGTGAACTGCTACTGTAGCCAGCAATAAAAAGGATAATCCATTAAAACTAGAGCACAGTACTGAAAGCTGTTGTATGTCATGTCCACTGACATAGTGAATGACCAAAGGGGATTGCAGATTCCCAGACTGTTGACTTTCTCTACCCTTTACTAAGGAGTAATGTGTGAATTATGCTATAGACAGATGGGACTACTCCAGAGAGGCTGAGATTGCACGCTAGCCTAGCAGAAGTTTCAGAAGGCATTCATAGCTTGGATAACCACAATGTCTCCAGCAGGGCAGGAGGAATCTGGGTATGACCAAACTCTTTCACAGAATGAAGGCTTAAGGTCCCAACAAATAAGAATTTCTCTCAGGGAGAGCATTTCAGGCCTGCTGAATAGTTCAGTCAGCTTGACTACTACTACCAGTTTAAATACAATCATTTTATTACAGGCTTCTCTTAGTAAATATATGCTGAGACATGCTTTTAGGTATCTCTTTGCTAACTAAGATTTTAATTTGGTTTTTTTCCTCAACCTATCTAAGAACAAAAAATCTTTTTTAAAGTTTAAAACATACACTGGGTTTGATCTTGTTTTCTGAGGTATAGCCCAGATTTTTTCTGAAGTGTGATCAAAAAATATTCTCTTAGCAAATTAGAAACTAGCTTAATCCCAAAATTCAGAGCTCAGTTGTCCCCCAGTAAATTCCAGAGTGCCAAGGTCTGTATCTCCATGGTCACATCTTCTACACTGAACATCATTTGTAATTCAAATCCTGGATCCAGGAAACATGACAGAGACACAGAAGCAGTTGTGCTGTGTCTGACCAATAAGTAAGAAGAATTAATGATAAAATTATATTATATATATAAAATTATTATATATATCCTGTGGATCAGACCAACTATTCATTTGCCAAGTGTTTTTCACTTGGCTATATCAACAGGAGATGCTGCTTAGAGAGAGACATCATGAGCATAGCATTATCCACTGCTTGTTTTGTTCATCCCTAGCATCCATGGTCACTGGGGATATTTGAGGGCACATCCTCTTTCTTTGCTATCTGTTTATGGACATATTGTGAATGGATTTGTCTAATCCCTGTTTGAATTTCCTGATATGGTATGTATTCCTCAACCCCTTTCAGCAACAACATCCAGTACTATCATCAATTATTGCAGGTTGGTTCAATTTCTAGGGTTCACTTAGTCCAACTTCCTGTGCATTTTATGGTTAACTTCAATGTTAGACCAGTTTTCTCTGGCCCTTGTCCACTTCAGCTTTGGAACTCTCCAAGGATGGAGATTCTACATCTCTGAGCAATATGTTCCTGTATTTAACCTTGCTCTTTGCCAAAAATATTTTCCTAACTGGAATTTCTCTTGCTGCTGTTTCTTCATTTCATTTTGTCAATCTTTCTCCGATATATATATTTTTTTTTCTATACACTGCGTAAAAACTTCTTCTTTTATTTGTTTTAAAATTATCTCCTCCGGGATTCAGAAATTTTCTTCTGTAGTAGAGGCATAGGGAAAGGAGTGCCATGAGCCTTTTTTTACATTATAAGTGAAATTTTCACAAAAGCAAGAGGATTTTTCTCCCTCGTGTTAAATGCAGTGAAGTGGTCTTTACTTCTGTTGAGGTGGAAATTTTACTCTATCTCAATTTTTGGATTATCTATAATCCAAGATGAACTATGACAGGAAAATTAAATATGTAACAAGTGATTTATTCCTGATTGGATGCAACTGATTACTTTAAAATAATTAATTCAAAAATCAAGTACAGGAATATGTAACACTAACAAACCCTTTGTGCGAATGTCCTTCTTTTGTACAAATCCTGAACAACCTGTGGTTGGAGAAAGTACAGAACACTTAAAAAGGACTTTGAATCTGGTTATTATATGGTTCAGTATTTGATGGTCAGCTCTCTTGGACAAGGGTAGCTATTCCCCTAACAGGTGAGTCTACATCAGCATCCTATCTATGCTTTCTTTTCCTTGAAATGTTTACAATTTGAATAAGCTTCTCCTCGAGAAGAAATTTCTATTATTTTTTCTCACTCACCCTGTAAGTGCTGTCTTTTAGTAAAAGACGTGCTACATAATTGTTCATCAATGAAGTGGGGTTTTCCCATTGATTGATGCCATCCTACTATACACTGATAAAAATAATTCCTCATCCATTCTGATGTCTTCAGAGGTAAATAATTTGCCACATCACCTGCTGCTCTAAATAATACTTGGTTTATAAGCTTCTAAACCCTGTGGACTGAGGCACCATTTCCACACTATAATTCTAAAATAAAACATAATAAAATATTTGTCATTGTCTTGAGTAAATGATGACCTCTCAGGCATGTGTTTCTAAGACACAGCAGAGGAAAGATAAACACAGACAATTTTAAGTAAAGTGCAACAATAATGCAAAATTCTGTTGAAGAGAAACTTGCCATTCTTTCCAGTGGCAAAGAACAAAGGAAAAAAAATATATACGTAGTGATGTGCTGCAGGAAATGTGCCTAGATTTTGGCTCACAGGTCAAACCAAGATGGAAGGAGCATAATGGCAGTAATCACCAAGCAATTATGCTGGGATGCATGTAGCACAAGTAGGTGCTGAAGTCCTGTGTGTACCAGGGACTACTTGGGATTACTGTGCCTGTGGTGGGTGTTGAGGGAGAAGCAGCTCCAGCAGTTTCAGGTGTCCAGGAGCCATTGGTCTCTTGAGCCCAAGCACAATTTCCCACCACAGACTGTGCTGGCAGCAAAGACCAAGCCCATGACAGACAAGGCTGGGTAGATGCGTGATGACTATGGTGACTCTGAATTCCCAGAGCTCACTGCTCTGGTGTTCCAGGTTCTGCCCCTATGATCTCTGGTGTTGCTGAAGTGCCTGGCTTCTCCTTGGCTACATGTGATGCTCAGAACCTGACACCTGCTAAAGTGTTTGGCTACTGGCCAGTTCAAAGAGTGCTGATGGTGCTGTGGACCCCCAGCCTTGCCTTGTTGTCCCATCCCTTTGGATGTCTCATTCTGGCTCTCAGCTCACAGTCTGGCTGTCTTCTATGTTTCCATTGCTTGCACTAATGTATGTGGGATGAACACAGCCATCTCCATCCAGTGTGTTTTGTCCCCTGTGCTAACATCTGAGTGAATCCAGAGGGCTGTACTCAGGATATCCTGCACTTTCTTCTTCTGAATTTATGCTATTTTGGGGATAAAAAGATCTCTACTGGACAATGCCTATATTTTACTAATTCTTAGCTATTTCCCAGTCCTTTGGTCTCCACAAAATTGTTTTGGCAGTGAATGGCCTGTGTAATTTTCACTAAACAAAAAGATTAAATTTTTTTCTCAGTAGTCTGAAGACAAGATGGCTATTGCCCTCAGTGAGCTAATTTTCCTGAACCCAGCTGAAGGATGAAGCCAGATATTCAGACTTAGGTGAAAAGGAACAAAGCCATCCCCACTATTTCTTACTGTTCATTTTAGTTAAGTTAGCTCCCATTGGAGGCATGAAAGCAATGACAGCAGCTATTATCCTGCTTTGTTCTGATTATTTCTGGCTTGCTCTAAAAGCAATTTACTATAGAATAACCCATGTTAGAAGCTGTGGCTCTGAAATTCTACACAAAGCAAGTACAGCTTGAACATCCTTCCTTCATTGTCCTGACAAAGAGTCCTCTCCTATGTTGAGGAGAATGGATTTGTCCCAGGGCTCTTTCAGCACTTGGTCTGTCTGCTAAAACAGCCAATGAGGTTGCCACTGGTAACAGTGTTTTATTTTGAATACAGAATGGTATTTTTTTCTATGTCTAAATGTCTGGCAAGCCTATTAATTGTGTGTGTTCCAGAAAGAAGTTGAAGACATGTAGTTGTAACACTTAACAACCAAATAGTCATTCATTATAAAAAAAACCCCAAAAAACTAACAAAAACAACCAAAAACAACAAAAACAAAAACCAAAACAACATCTTGAAAAATTAGTTCCATGCTTAACACTAGAATAGTCTTTACTTTTTTCAAATCCATTAGACTGGAACACTCTTAGGCTGAGAAACACAATTTGGAGCTACACAGGCAGTTTCAAGGTAGATTAAGTGTTGTAAAATTTTTCACTTTACAATTCTTTTACTAAAATCAAAGGGGCTGTGCCAGCTAAGGAGGAGTCAAAGATTTGCCTCATTGTTCTATTAAAATTCCAAGCCTCAAATCAAATAGGAAAGTACTGGTGCTGCTTGAGCTAATCAAATGGCCGTGTGAAGGCTGAAGTCACCCGAAATAATCCAATAGGCTCCCTTAGCCCAGTGTAGCTGAGCTCAGCCACCTCAAGCTGAATCCCAATGGTGTTGGAAGGCTAATCTATGTGTAGGCTGTCCAAACCACTTACCAGGAAGAGAAAATGAGCTATTATATTGCACCTACTTCAGGAGTTCATTTGGATGATGGTGAGTCAAGAGTGAACAACAAGAAAAAGTAAATACATAACCTGAACAGCCTAAGGGACTATGTATTTTAAATTCTGAGGATATGGTGCATACTCTTGGGTAGGTCATTTGACTCTTGAATTGAACTCTGAGACATTTAACAGGCAGATGCATTCTTTTCCTTCCCAAAGGAATCAGTGAACATTTATCCTTATGCCATCTTCTTTGAAAACTGTTCAAACGTTTGCAGCAGAACTCCATCACAGAGCCAGCTGAATCAAAATATAATAAAAGGCAATTTTTCTAGAGATCCACCCAGAGACCCAAGAGTTTTTCTGCTGGCAAAAGTAGTGATGTGTGGCATTTGGACTCTGCCAAGCTCATGCCCTGTGAAAGACGACAGACAACAAACTCAGAGATTGTGAACAATGAGGAGACAAGGCACGAAAACAGCATTTGCTGCCTTCCTCAAAGCCAGAAATTGTTGTCTTTACCAATTTTTGCCATCTGCACTTTATGCTATTGGAGTTTTTTTGTTCCTTAGTAATATAAGGGCAGGTTTATCCTATATGTCAAAAAGTGTTAGGCTCAGGATTGCTTCCTCAGCTATCGTAAATCAAAAACTTGTTTAATCTTCTGAGAATAAAGGAAAATGTGTAGTGTGTAGTGATAGGGAACCTTTTAGGAGGCAAACACAAAAAAAAGGAATCTGCATTTATTATTATTGCAAAACAAAAGTAAGCAACTCAACAGCTCAGACTGAGTACTTTATGTACAAGGGATTAAAGTATGATCACACTAGGTTTATTACAAAGTAATGACATAGTTCTGGTATGGAATTGACTGGTTAAGGATATTCAGTAATTTATCCTGTTGGTTCAAGGTTTACCTTTGACAAAACTCAGTTCTCATGACAAACAACATTCAACCTGGGATTAACACAAACCAGTTTATTTCTGTTTTCCTGGCTTTACAAATGTCCAGGCATATATTTGAGCACGTTCATGCTTTAAGGAACAGAGAATTCTTAAGAGGCCTAGGTTTTTTTTATTGGAAAGTGGTACTTGAAGAAATGTATAGAAAAGTCACAGGTAAGGAGAAAAATATCTTTGGGAAACATGCAAGTAAACTGGAATGCTACCCTAGCTTCCATCATAGAAAGTTTGTTAAAACATCATTTTATGTAATTATCCCAAATACTACCTAGTGGGAGGGTCTTTGAACATCATCCTTGAAGGGCAGTTGGTCTCCCTTCTAGAACGATAGACATGGGACTATCTGCACACACCTGTTGTGTCAGTGAACAGCTGGATGATGGAAAACCTTGCACCTACCTTACAGCTGCAAAACATCAGGTCATGAAGTTGAAAGGTATGACACTGGCAGAGAACTGCAATAATGTAAGTTGTAGAAAATGTAGTAAACAGTGCTACATCCTCAGAATTGAGGATTGAATCGCAGTCATAGAATCACAGAAAATTTGGGGTTGGAAGGGATATTAAAGATCATCTAGTTCCAAGCTCCCTGCATGGGCAGTAACACCTTCAACTAGACCAGTCTGCTAAAATCCCCATCATCCAACCTTGCTGTGAACACTTCCATGGATGGGGCATCCACCTCTTCTCTGGGAAATCTGTTACAGCAGCTCACCACCCTTGGAGTAAAGAGTTTCTTTGCAATGTCTAATCTAAGCATAATGTCTTTCAGCTTGAAGTCTTTCTCCCTTGTTTTATCACTACATGCCCTAGTAAAAAGTTCCTCTCTAGCTCTCTGTTATGCTTCCTTTAGGTACTGGAGTGATGTTATAAGGTCTCCCTGGAATTTTCTCTTCTCCAGGCTGAACAAGCCTAACTCTTCCAGTCTGCCTTCATAGAAGAGGTACTCCAGGCCTCTGATCATCTTTGTGACCTTTTGCATCTGCTCCAGAAGTTCCACACCCTTTTGCTGAGGGGTCCAGAGCTGATACATCACTCCAGGAGAGCAGACTAGAGTGGGAGAATCACCTCCCTCACACTGCTGGCCACATTTCTTTTGGTGCAGCCCAGGACACAGTTGACTTTCTGGGCTGCAAGTGCACATTGCCAGGTTGTGTTAAGATTTTCATCCACTAGTCCTTTTCACGCATGACGTATGAAAAGTGTTTAGTCTGAGCTGATGAATTGCCTTTACATATTTTAAAGCACTAGTAAATATATGTACTAATATATATATCAGTATCAGAGGAAGTCAAAATGTCTCAGTCCACTTCCTCAGCCCCATTCCTTTTTTATGTTCTCACAGGGAAGAAACCCAGACATCCAGACCAGGGAATGCTGCTGGTTGCTGCAAGGGAAAATGGGCCAGCAGTCTGTGCCATGCACCCACTGTTTAGGTGAAATGCAGACATAATGATCCCTGTGCTTCTTTCCTTCGCTAAAAGCTTGAGCTAGCTCTATTTCTTGCTGAAATAACTCCAATGAGGCTCACCTTTCATGAAAAAATTGTTTATCAGAATAAAGAATCCAGTCTTGATGTTGTCAGTGAAATTGCTGCAGACTTAGTTTGATGTAAGTGGGACTAGAAATTGGGGTATAATAATTTGAAAACATTTTGAGGTTATTTTCCCCAGAATTCTTTTATCAGTGTCACTTGGTGTGTTATTTATTCACCACACATTATATTGCAGTTTCCTGACCAGACTGTGACATTTTGCAGCATCCTTTCAGCATTATTGTCAAAATTGTCTAAACTAAAAGCTAAAACTTTAAAATAATTGATTTTGCCAGTTTGCTTTAGTCCTATCTTTGTCTCTGGAATATTTCCAAAATCTATAACAGACTGAAAGAAGTCGAAATTGCCTTCTCTAAATTTCAAAAGGAATGGAGAAGAAAAGGGAAAAAAAGCTTTTGGAGAAAAGCTTAGCAAGTCAATTAAAAAAAAAAGTACAGTCTAAAGAAGTGGTTGCATGGTCTAGGGAAAAGAAATCACTAGCAGAATCTTATGGAAGACATTGACTTCAAGGTCAGAATTGTCACTAATGACAACAAAAAGAAAAAAAAATGTTCCTTCCTCCTAATGAAAAAGAAAGGAGAATTTTTGTACTTGCTGCTTTGAATTGCTTTAAAAAATATCCCAGCCAAACAAAATACATCACTGTGTGCCCCACGGGCATGAAATTTTTTGCTTAATTGTGTTGCCAGTTAAAAATGTCCCTTGCAATGGATGGGAAAGCAACGTAATAAACTCTTAGTATGACTTTTCTGAAGCAAAACCTGCAAAGAGAGGCTTTGTGCACAAGGGACCTTTATTTAGGCTTGATTCTGCCTTAAGTAAGAACTAATACTAAATACATGTTCATAATATAAAATTACCTTAGCCTTCCAAACTGGATGGCCACATCCAAATTACCTATTGGAAAAGATCCATAATCATACTCAAATCTGACTCATGGACCTGCTTGAATTTTTGGAACCTCTATAATTGTCTTTCTAAGGAAAACTTTTATGTCTCAGGATTTGAGACAGCCACCCTCTTCAGTGACTTTTTGGTATATATCAGGTTGCATGATAAATGAGGGCTGTCTGCAGGTACCCAGTTTGATGGAAAGCCACATACAGCTAATAAAAAAGCTCTGAAGGACCTCCAAGATAGGTGCTCTGCCTGGCTGGAACCTGCAGCCTGCTCCTGAAAGCTGGTGCTAACTGTAGTTTCTCCTGAACCTTTCCTTCAAGGTATGTCTGGAGCCACCTTTCTCCATCTGTATGGTAGTTTAACAGGTAAATCTTTCAGTGTGCAACTGTGAACTAAATGTTCCTTTCCTCAGGCTCTCCCTTAACATGTGGTCATCCTACTGACTCCTAACAGAGCATCTTGGGACTTTCATAACAGATTCCCTGATATTTGACCCTTAAATAACTGTAAACATTGTGCTCATTTTATTCTATTGGCTTCAACACAGAGTTAATTCCTTTGAGATTTACTGTAGTATAAATGCTACAAAAGTAAAAAAAGGTAACTTGTGCAGCCATTGAAAATTATTCCCTTTATAATACAAAATCAGCAACAGGACTTAAATATTATTTTAAATTACAGCCCTTAGGCCCCAATTTGATATGTCCTAAGCATGTGATGTTGAGAAGAATGCTATTAATAAATATATAGA
Organism: Poecile atricapillus; assembly: GCF_030490865.1. Classification (NCBI taxonomy): domain Eukaryota; kingdom Metazoa; phylum Chordata; class Aves; order Passeriformes; family Paridae; genus Poecile; species Poecile atricapillus. The sequence goes on along the minus strand of NC_081251.1, from coordinate 48,033,960 downwards.
AATATTTCCAAGCCAGTAAAACGAATTCAGCATGCTAAAAAAATACATATATGCAAATGATTGAATTACTTTTACAAAAGGAGTAACAAAGCACACATGATATTTCATTGTTATGAATGACCTATAAGTCATAATTGCAAGAAGTATCATGAAAATATGATGCTTCCTACTTAGTCACTTACAGTTTGTTTCCTTTGCTATTCTCTTTGTGAAAATGACCGCATAGACCACAGAATGCATTTTGTCCTATATGTTTCTCACACTGGAGAAACATACTTCATCAGATTCTAGTCTTGCATTGTGTTTAGCACACACATTTATAGCTATTTACCCCAAATTTATAAAAATAAGTTTCTTCTGCATCATATACATAAATATTAATAGTAAATACATGCACAGTTTAGATTTGGCAAGTAAGCTGCAAAATATATTGTAAAATATATTGGTATCTTTTAAATGTTATTACTTTGTTCAGAGCATAAAGACTTGGGAGCTGAGGGGAAATATCTATGTTTGTTTCCATTTTCCTCAGAACAAAATTTCCAGCAAACATAGTGGGAGACATGCTCTCAAAATGGGAAGAGGATGTAACAGATGTAGTGGCATCTGCTTGCACTTTTGGAACCTTAACTAAAAATGTTCTGAGGAACAATTTTCCTCATCCTTCACAGTGAGCATCAACTTAGCTACCCATTGGTAATGTTTCAAATGTCAACATCTTTCTTTCACTGCTTATTAGACACAGAAGAGGAATGACTGCAATATACCATCAAATTTCTCCAAACCCCAGGCTGGAAAAAGCTTTAAAATACTTACCAATGATATTCTGCTTTTGCAAGCTGAAGTTGAGCCAATAACACATGAAGGTCAGAATGAGGACTGGGCTCAGGACCTTAAACATTATTTTGGAGGGTGGGGTACATATTCATGAGATCATGCATATTCATCTGATCATATGACAGCACGGGGTGTGGAGAAATATTTTTTTTTATGAAAGAAGTATTTTATATTATAAATAGCAAATGCTCTTAATTACTGACATAGTTACTTCTCACATAAGGACAAATTCCCTCAAGCAGATCTGTGGAAGCAAATATTTTTCAACTATTGTTATAGATGGAAGAAAAAATACCAAAGCTGTGGGTTTTTTGTTTTGGTTGGTTGGTTGGGTTTTTTCCTTCATTTTGGGGCTATTTTCTACTTACCTTCCTTTATTCCATCTTCTTTCTCTCTCTCTTTCTCTCTCTCAAAAGAGCTAGGAATCCAATTAATTTGCAACCCCATGATTTGTATGAAACACGAATAAAAGTCCTTTGTTTTTATTCTACATATCTATTAACAGGAAAAGTACTGCTAGAAGTACACTTCAAAGACTCTCTTGCAACAGCTTCTTTCACAGCTTTTCCTTCCTATTCCAAGGACATTATGTAAATCAAGGAACTGTGTTAGATAGGAGAGTTGCGGTGAATACAGCTCTATAGAGGTTCTCTTAAGATGACTTCCAGACAAAATGCCTAACTTTTGTCCAAAAATGTGGGGACATCATATACCAAATCGTATCAGTGTGTGCATGTTAGAAGATATTGATGGATGCATTGAGATTGGGGGATGAAATGTTGCATGATGGGGTGGCCACTGAGAATGCATGATAAAAGAAAATAGGGCTGAGGAAAGTGTTTGCAGACACACTGATAAAATTACTCTCTCAGGATGCTCTATAGGTTGTTCCCTACTTCTAAATGAAGTGTTTAATATCATCCCTTGGTCCTATATCGTGGATACAAGCAAGTTTTTATGGCCTGTAATCCTCGCATTTGAACACATCCCAGGAGCAATCTAGCAAAGTAGTTCAAATGTGTCAGCATTTTATCTGTCATGGTGCTATGGTATTAAGTAGAAGGAAACCAGGGCAGTGATCATCCCCCTGAAAGGAAGTTGTAGCAAGGCAGGGTCATCTCTTCTCATAGGTAACAAGTGACATAACTAGACGAAATAGGTTTAAATTGCATTAGGGGATGTTTGGATTGGATATTAGAAAAAATGTCTTTACTGAAAAGATGGTGAGGCATTGGAATGGGCTACCCAGGGAAGTGGTAGAATAATCATCCCTGGAAATCATTAAATCATATAATCATTAAAGTTGGAAAAGACCTCCAAGATCATTAAGCCCAACCTTTGACGAAACACCACCATGTCACCTAAACCATAGCACTAAGTATCACATCCAGTCATTTCTTAAACACTTCTAGAGATCGTGACTCTATCACCTCCCTGGGAAACCCATTCCAATGTTCTTCTCTTTTGGAAGATTGTTGTCAGCTTGTTGTCTGTACTGCTTCAAGAGTCATCAAGGACAGATGTACAGTCAGTTCTTCCTGTATCCATACTAAACATTGAAACAGATTCCAAAAACATTAAAAACACACCACACCTTAAAATTATATTGGTTTTGTCTTCAGATGCAATGGAACTCAATATTTTTCTTCTAAAAAAGCACCAAGAAATGTGACTCAATGTATTTCTCTTCTCTTGAAAAATGTCAGAATTTTGCACAAGTCTTTATCAGTCTTTGGAAACTCCTTGAACTTAAGATAGTGTAGAGAATCTGTCAGCTGTCCAAAGTGCAGGAACCTCATTGTTTGGATTCTCCTAAGTGGCAAATTTATTACCTCTTCAAGCCCCAAATCTGGAAACATGTGTTATCGCACTATATTGGGAACGGCGAAGCAGTACGACATGACTCTCTTTGCTGCATTGTCCAAGAGAGCAAAGTTTATTATTCTTAATCTACTTTTATACACATGTTCGAGAGGGTCCAAGAGGTAAAACTCTCATTGGTCATTAAAGGTACACATCACCATCACTGGCTAAGTGGAACACCACCCTTTGACTAAACAACACCTGCAGATCGTTGTCCTTTACCAAGGACTGTTTGGATTCCCTCTTATGCTTTCCCAGGCCAGAGTGAGAAACCTGTATGACTTAGTTTCATACAGGCTCTGTTCCCTGCTTGTTTTTTGCATTTGGTATCCACAATTTGTCTCCTTAGCTTTTTGTTAAAGAAATCTGTAGCTACTTCTTTCCCACACCTGGAACAGAAAGTAGTCAGATGCAGCTTCATGTGTCCATCTTATGGTTCAAAAATGCAGTTCACAACATTGTGAATGCTGAGTACTAACATCTTGGTATGTTTATTCATTGCCACCTAAAAATCTGAATCAAGGGACACTTCATAAACAGACTTAAATCCTGCTTTAGTTGAGCACTCCATGAAGAATAAAGCAGTGGAGAACTAGGCTATCAGGTAATGTATGATGGAGTAAACTCAAGTTTTCTTCTTGTCCATGACAGACCATTAAATGCTTGAGTTGAAAAAAGATATGAGATTTAGTTCTGTTATTTGCTCTTCTTGTTGGAACTAAAGTCTTTGGTTTCTGCTATATTTTGCTATTAAAGTCTAGGTCTCTTGGGAAACTCAAGATATATTTGGAACTGTTAAAACTTTTGACATAAATACAGTAGCAGAAATAACTACTCAGTGCACTCAAAATAGGTTTGACTATTTAAGTAAACTGCAGTGAAACTAAGTTGTTTGGGAATCATTTGGAATGTAACTTGCCCAGATCTTCGGCTGATATAATTAGCTGAGATGCTAAACCAGTTGTTTGTGCAGACAGCTAGACTTAAGTTAACCACCATTTGAAGAAAAGAAAAAAAAAAAGATGCTTGATAGAAGCCACCTAAATCTTAGAATTAAAGAAGTCATACTTGAGCCCTGAACCAACTTTCTCCCTCTGCCTCTCTCATCAGCTCAATGTAATTTTTGTCTTGCCTTCTCTCCTCAGGCAGGAAGTATCATGGAAAATAAAATACAGATATGGCTGTCTACCAGGAGAGTTTGGAATTTGTGACTCTGGAAAGAGTAAGAGACCACACTTGAGGTTGGAGATATGAAAGAATCAGGTGAGATTTAGAGCCTGGCTACATGTAAAGCACAGCTACTCACAACATCTCAGCTGTGATCTTACTAAAGCACACCCATTCCTTGTCACTCCTGATCATTTTAGAGAACAATTCTTCGATTAGTCTTGCACCACTACATTTACTCTTTCTCTTTTTTTCAGCTGTAGTCTAATAGACACTGACTATTACTGTAATATCCTATGAGTACTCACCAGATCCGACTCACCACATAGCTCTTCTCTTTGGAGAACACGGGTCCCAACAGTCTTCTCGCTGGTGAAGCACTGAGGCACTTCCCACACCCCTGTCTGATCTTCGTCCACAATGGCCTTCTGGTGGATATATCTAAGGACACATAGGCCTGCACAGAAACCCAGGAAGGGACTGCAGAGATTAGGACTGTGCATTAAGTAGACCCTTTTCTTGATCCAGATGGCCTGCTTTTGGGGTGTACAGTCGAACCTGGAGATAGAAAAGGGTTGTAAGGTCGAGTAAGATAGATTGTGGTCAATGCCAGCTGTCAGACAGCCTTCCAAGATGCCTGCTATTTAACCCTGATATTGAATATATCATGGTCTAAAACTCATTACAAAGCAAATGAAACGCCATGGGCTATTTAATGGGGAATAAATATGTGGCAGTGAATTTCTCCTTTATTTTTTTTAGCTTCCTCCTAGATCACTCCAGTGACAAGAAACATGTTTCATCCTGCCCTTCAAATGCTTTGTTCTACCAGACACCACCTGCATGAATACGATATTCCTAAAGAAATCTGTTTACTGAGTGGGATGAGGCAAGTAAACAGGAATATTAAGAGATGTGAGTGTTCAGCCAGCACATTAACACTGATGGCTCCAAGAAAAATGATGGCAGAAAGGTGTGGAGAAGAATTTTCTTCTTTTACCAAAGGTAGTGTTGCATGTAAAAGAACAAAATATGTACAGTATATATAAATGCAGTATTTTCATCTGGATAAAATATGACAAATTCTTACAAACTACCAATAAAGCACAGGCCATGAAATTGTAAATTTATGTGGTTTCTAGATTGCAATATTGAGTCAGTACTGTAGAATGGATATTTTGGTATTTGGAAGAGATAATGACTTTTTTCTTTTTTTTTTTTTTCTGAGTGGTATTCTTCAAAAAAAAAAATCACTGGTGTATAAAAAGTTCTAAATTATGACCTTTTTTGACTAAATTTAAGAGAAGTAACAAGAAACCTTTGCTCATCTTTGTTTCTGTTCTTTGACACCCAGGTTTGTTGTGCGGCAAAGAAATGTTGTGGTACATTGCACCTGTGATATATCCACCCTAACAACGGATGAGGAGACAAGGAACATTCATGACTTTGCAATAATGAGATTGCTGATCCACAGCCTGCTGGCACTTTCTGTACAGAGGAAAGAAAGTCAAATAAAATTGCCAAGGACTTCATCTCCATACTGATAACTGCACATCTCTTCAGATGCATCCATCCTCAGATCACTCTTTCTGCTATTAAAACCTTTATTGTTATGGCTAAAGTAGTGGTAAGTGGTCTTGTCCTCTGAGCAGTGAACTATCTATAGACTCCATAACTCCTTTTATTTTATCTGCTTTTATTCATTGTCATTTTTTTTAATTGCCAAAATTCAATTATATAGGATATTCAAACTGGTAGGTACCAATTCTAAGAGAAATTTTCCCATTTAACTTTGTTTTCTAATTGATACAAATAATTATTGGGATGTTGATTTATATCAATTAGTCTCCAAAGATTAGAGTCAGTTTATACTGAAGTTTATACTGAACCTACCACTGTCAAATTTAAATAGTGTTTATACAGTGACTCATAACAGTATAAATTAGATTTAAATTGTATTTAAATTGGTGCATTTTTCTTTTGCAGACATACCTTTATTTAATAACACTACACATGGTGCACCAATACACAAAAACTAGCACTGATGAGATGTTTGTGTAGATGACTAGTGCTCACTGGTTTTTGCTTGCTTGAGAGATCAAGGGTTAATCAAGGGACCAGGAGGAAGAATGAATCATGCAGGAACTAGAATGTCCTATCAGCTGTGACCTGCTCAGCTACTGAAACACGGAAGAAACAAGCGATTTATAGGTTATATCAGTTCAAGACTCACTCTTCAGGACTTGCTATTACAAGAGAACTATTATAATCTTCACCATGCTCATCCATGTCCTGCAATGCTCCCCATCTCGGGACTTCCTACCAGCAGACTGCTTCCTGTTCCTTGTTTGGGGACTTCCTTTTGCAGACTGCTTTCCACTAGCATAGCACAAGTTTCTCACCACAAATTGAAAATAAACCCTTACCTGTCTATGTCCATACCCATTTTCGTAAATTATACTGTGGCTAAGAATGAAAACATTTAGCCCTAGCAATTTGCAAGCACACTAATACAGAGCTATTAAAGCACCATTAATATGTTGAGAAGGCCGGCTGATACTTTTTACAAGTTTGCCTTCCACTCAGCTTTGGTATTTAGCTTAGAAGTAGATAGGATAAAACAAAGTAAAGCAGACATGAGTAAGTTACAAGTACCGTGCTTGATATGGAGGTCCGTGTCTCTAGGAAATGTGTGATGGACGGTTATTTTTATAACCTATCTTTTTTGAATGTCATTTGAATGTCATAAATATCTGTCATATTTTCTAAAAAAAAAAAAAGTATTTCTTCAGACATTACCAGATACAGAGAATATCATTCAGTTGTCTCACTGAAAGCAAACATAATTTAAACTGATCTGTCTTTGCAAACAATGAGCACTGAAAAGCTCTATATACCAGGCACTCTAACAGTAGCCAATAAATGTTATTTAAACTAAAAACGATAATGTGAGACATCTAAGTTCTTCTAAAGGTGAATGTGTACCATTTTCTTTAGGTCTGTTAAAACCTTCAATACAAATAGGAAAAGTTAATTACTTTGCTCTCATTATACTATACCTACCATTGCAGTTTTCTAATCCACCTTCCTACTCCTAACAACTGTTTAAAAAGTAAGATTCTAAAAGAAAATATTTGAATATTGATGCTTCTAGCCATTTACCTAAAGACAAACATTAGAACTATTGAATTATGCCACTTTCAATAAAAGCTGAATCTGTATTTCTGTGCTGTGCACTGAAGACAAGAGTTTTCCAGGCTATCAAACTGCCAGGAATGCAACTTCAGAGGGAACCAGTTTGAGGCAATTGCACGAGACATTCAGTGGGAGGGTGCATCTGCCCCAGGCACAACATGATACAGAGGAGCTATATTTACACACATAACATAGACATGAAGACACTGCACAGAAAAATGATAGGCATGTAAAAGAGTATACAGGCCTACTACTACTTAAAATGAAATCATTGCCATGTGTTACTATCAATATGAGCATTCAGGAGCTGGGCAAGTTCCCCCACTCCCCAGACTACTGTATAGCACTTAAAAAAACCCACTATTAGTCTTAGAACTTTCTAGTAGCAATTAAGGAAGAATATTCAGCAGACTACCCTCTTGAAATTCAAAAGCAGTTAGTAGATAGCAATATTGTCAGTGCTTATTGCACAAATAAGCAATCTGAATCTGAGCAAATATGAACCTCATAATTAATTTTCTATTAAGTTCTCTTTATCTATGTTTTCTTTAATGATTTTGACATTCTGCATAAAGTGATTTCATTAGTAAAGGCATCTGCATGATGAAAGCTATGTTTTCTTCTCAAGAAAGTAGCTCCAAAACCTCATTTACTCTTATGCTTTCCAGAACTTATGTAAGAACTATCAGAGCATGAACACAAGTCAATAGCATTGTCTGTGATTTTTCTCCTTACATTTATGTAGGAGTAACCTTGCAGCTGTGAATGCTGCTAATATGTATCACTTGAAAATGCTCACTTTCACAGATAAAAAGAGGATGGGAGGAGAAAGGAGTATGGTTAGGGGCAAGGGAGGTAGGTGGGTTGTGTTGTGCTTAATGATATAAGAGATAACTCTTATATGGGGAATTGAATGCATTAATATATTTTGTATATTTTGCTAAGTTAAGTTAGCTCTGGTTTTGTTTTTTCTTTTTGAGTGTATGGTCTGGAACAAAGTAGTTTTAAAGACCCCTTCTGCCTTTGCTATTGCAGTTTTATCAATTCTTAAGTGATTTTTTTTTTTTTTTTTTTTTTTTTTTTTTTTTTTTTTGCTTTTTAAAGAGAAGTTATGTTGCTTCTTAAAGGCTTCTTGTTTATGAATTTCATTTTTCTGTTTTGGGGCAATTTTATTTTTAATATTTTTTTTCTGTTAATTTCATTGGTTATTGAGTTCTATTAAAGAGAATTGAGGCAGCTATGCCTGTATATGTGTATGGGCTTGAACAGTTTGGATAAGCAATGAGCTAGGTGATGTCAAGCTTTCTAGCTGTATCTCTCTGCTTTTAGATTATGCAAGGAGACAGAAGGAAAGTGAATTGTTTGTCATTTCTGTGGTGTGCAAGGTAATGTCACTTTTCTATACCAGCATTTAAGAGAAAAAAAATAGGTGCTCTAGATCCTCCATTTAAGCTCTGTTTTAAAAATATCTTTGGGGGAGTGGGGGTGGGGAGAGTGAAGGGGAGTATCTTCTGGATTTGAGAATTATAGATTTCTTTTTGATAAGAAAAATAAAGGGATAAACTTCCTTCTTGTTCATTATTTGCATAATCTTTTAGTGAGATTTCACGGTAGGTGTGATTTAGGATAAACGTGTAAGAAAGAGTAATACCTTCTATTGTAATGCTGGCTGTATATGTTGAAGATGGAAGTTACTCTTATGTTTACAAGATCCTAAAATCTTTATTGCTGTTTTTTTGCTGTTTTTTTTTTAATGTCCCTCTCCCAAAACAAAAACACCAAAACAAACAAAAACACCACTGTCTAAGGCACAACGTAAATTCTGTGTGAAAGAACAAGCTAATGTTAATATAATGATGTAGGGAAAGGGTGAAATAAAGCTAGCATTCACCCAGTAACAGAAACAAGCATAAGGAAGGTATAAAAAAATATCATCATTACATGATAAAGTGTCTGCATGTTGCAACATAGTAAAAGGAATGGCAGCCTGTCCCAGTGATACTTTGTTATATAGTCTATTCTGTCTTCCAATGGGCCTGTGCATCAACAGCCAGTGTTCATGCTTGTTTACCCTGGGAAGTGATGCTCCAGAGTTTCTTCCACATCATTAGCTTTTGTGCAGCATGGCTGCTGTGCTGTTCCCTTAACAAGCAGCTTTGATGATATCCACAGAACCGCATTTCTAGAAGCAGGACTGGTCTAGGAAATCACCCTTGTATACACAACCCATGAAACTTGATATTTAAGCTTTACTGACCTTTAAATGTAATAGTGTCCTTACTGTCATACTGAGTTACTGTGAATTCAGTGAATGAATTCTTATCCCTTTGAGTAAAGGATAACTTTGTATGCTTATTGACACTTGATTAATTCAGGTATGAGTTAGTATTCAAGTATCTTCTATAAAAAAGAGCTGCACTTGCCTGAATTCAGATGTTAGAAGAACATGAATAGTCATTTTTGCCCTGAAAGCAACATAGCTTCTCTTGATTTGGCCCATTTAAACAAAAATAAGCTATTCCTATATGAGGTTGAGTACCCATCTGAAACTAACTAAAATTATGAAATTATGAACAACTTTTCTTCAAAAGTCCCCAATAAGAACTTTTACAATACAATTCTGCTTTTATTGAATTCCCTATGTGGTGCAAAAAAACTATTCCTGATATTGAGCCAGCTGATGTGTTGTACTGTTTTGATAGAGATATTTATCAGGCAACTACAAAATGTTGAGTAACTTCATAAGCACATTGAATTCCAGTGGTGAGAAAAGCATACAATAGAGCGATTAGCTAATACAAAATAGTGTCTGGAGCTTCTAGAGTCCAATCTAAGTCTGTTCAAGTTGTTGGCAGTACTAGGCAGGCTGAGATAAAAAGGAAGTCATTGGTAAGTGGATTACATCATGCCTCTTATAGTGTTATGCAGATATTTTGCTGCACTTTGCACCAAGAAACAAACATCAGCTGTATTATAATGTGTAGAAATCAATTCTGCATGTTATTTATAAGAGAGAAATTTCCAAATGGAATATGAAAAAAAGCTGTTTAAAAATGCTATACCACCTGACTACATCATAATATAGTATCCTTCTGTTAAAAGGTGAAGGGGAGAATCCAGGATGCCCTAGTTATCTTTAGGGTGTTTGTGCATACATGTGCTTAACAAACTAATTTTACAGTTGTCTGTCTTTATAAAATTACATTTTTATCAGCTACAAGGACCCAGACGCCTGTGAGGTGCCTCTAGGAGTGAAAGCAACCTAATCCTGGGAACAAAGATCAAAGCTGTGTTCAGGCATGTATGGGTTTTGTTGTGTGACATAGGTTATACAAATGCCTTGCTATCAAATAGAGAAGTACATGTGGCAATAACCGACGGTTTTAGGTACTTTTAGAGACTCCAGCAAATCAACAAAGCTTGGTCAAGACTTGGGTGAGTGGAAGCCTATAAATATAGTCCTTTTGTGTCAGCTGAAGAAACAGTAAACTTTAGTGTAACTGATGAGTATCCCCACACTCAGCTTATCAGGCCTTACAAGTGTGAACACCTGTATAAATGCAAATACAAGCAAGCTGGCTAAGTATAAATGCTATCATGTTTCTCCTTATTAAGTTTGTACCTAGACTGAGGCAAGGAGAGAAAACGGCTGATAGATCTCGAAGAGAAATTACTCAGATTTTAAATCCTTCATGCGCGGCATGCCTTGATTTTTAGGGGAGAACTGCTATGTGTTACTGTGAAGCATACTTTGAACTTCCTCTAGGACACGGATACTGAGGTGCAACACTTTTGCCACTAGGGCAGAGTACTAACAGACAGGAGTACTCAAAACAATACAGAAAGCGGTTTTGTTGTGGAAGAGTAGACTCTTTCACTTGGGGAGGGGACAAGACGCGACGCCCCAGCCGGCCCAGCATCCGCAGCCGCCCCGTAGAGGAAAGAGGTTCGGGCCCGAGCGCGGTTAGGGAGGAGGCACCGCGCGGCCCCGGCCGGTGCTGAGGGGCTTGGCCGCGGTCCTGGCGCCGAGCAGGGCCCGGGCCCGCTGCGGTCCCGAGCGCGGGGATCCTCATTCCCACTCCCGCCGCAGCCGCTGTGGGAGACGGGGCATCCACTCCGCGCATGCGCTAAACGGCTCCACTGAGGGGCGGGGATACAGCCCAGATGCCCGCGGCGGATCCTACCACTGAGCGCCATGGGGGTGGAACAGAAAAGAGCTTTCTCCAAGAATTCGCTTATGGAGAATCCCTGTTGGCTGTTTCCGTGACTTGTGTGTGTAACCGAGGAAAGATAGCACGGAGAAGCAGACGGAAGCCCATGTCCGCTCGCGTGCGTCCTCTCCTTTTCCTTCTTTCCCTGTTCTCCCTCCGTCGGCGGCGAATTGGGCGCGTCCCGTTAGCTGCCCCTCCCGCTGCCGAGGGTCCGGCCCGCTCCCGCTGCTGGCGGTCCCGGCGTCGCGAGTTCCCGCTCTCCCGCCCCCTCCTTCCCAACCTCCGAGCCGGCTCCGCGCTCTCCTCGGCCTCCCGCTCCCTGCCCACGGCCCCGGCGCAGCAGCCCTATGGCGTACAGTCAGGGCGGCGGCAAGAAGAAAGTCTGCTACTATTACGACGGTGAGCAGGGCCGGCGCGGGAGCGCGCGTGCAAGAGCGGGGGGGCGCCCCTCTAATGGCCGCCCGCGGCGGGCTGTGTCCCCGGCCCCCGCCGGCACGGCCGCCCCTGCCCCACGGGACGAGCCTCCCCCGGCCCGGCCCGGCCCCATGGCGGGCGGGGGTCCCCGCTGCCTCCACCTGCGCCGCCGCGCCCCCCTCCCGCCGTCGGCTCCGCTGAGCCCCGCGGGCCGGCGGGCTTGGGGCGGCGGGGCCGGGGGGCGGGGGTGGTGGAGTCGGGCGAGGTGCGGGTCGAGGAGCTGCCTGGTCTGCCGGGCCCGGTGGTAGGTGCTGTGTCTATTGTTTCCCCCCTAAATACTCACCACCCGAACCCACCACCACCACCCCCACCAAAAAAAAAAAAAAAAAAAAAAAAAAAGAAAAAAAAAATGAAGAAAAGTTGAGACACTCCCCTCCATCCGCTGAGCGGGGAGGCGTTGGAGTCGCTGCCGTGTCTGGCTCCTCCCCTGCAAAGAAAGTCCAGGCCATGTGTAGCTCCGGCACCTGGTGATTGTTGAGCTGAGGCCTTTCCCTACCTCGGGCTTTCGTACCGAGGTCTGGGCTACGGAGGGACAGGGGGACTCTGCCCCCTCCTCTCCCATTCCCCAAACCGAGCACGGATCAGAGCAGAGATCTGGCTCCCACGAGCCTCCCTTCCTGCAAAACGCGGAAAGTTGTGTGCGTGGGTGTTTAATAATAGTGAAATTTGAGTTGCATGTAGGCCCTCTGAGTTTGCACACTTGTGTAGTGGGGACACAGGGGCTTGAGATCTGCGTTGTCAGTCATGGAGAAAAAGTACTTGGTGTGAGGTATTTTCAGCAACTTGTTTGCAGTTTCCTCTGGCCACATCAGCAAGAACTTTTAGTTTTCTTCTTGAGCTTATTTAGCCCTTTTTGTACTGGGAGGTGAGCTCGATGGACAGATTAAGAGATTTGATTAAATTGCCTCCTACTGTAACAATCTTATACAGTTGCATCTGAGGCTGGTCTTGGTAGTAGCCAGGAAACAGAGGTTGAGGATGTTCAGCCGTAGTGCTTTGGTGTTTTCACCAATTTGGAAGTGAAGATGAGTGGCTGAGCCCACTCAAGATATCAAAAGGTGTGTTGTTGTAACAAGCCTGCCATTCTTTGGAAATGGCAGATCTTGTGGGGACTGTCTTGGCTTTTCTTTTTAACCACACTAAAGGAGACAAAGTGATGGTTGCCGCCCCCTTCTCTTTGTTGCTAGCACTGGTTCTTTGTTCAGCCTAAAGGGGAAAGGAGGCCCCTGTTAGGGATACTTTTGGTGAGGCTAGGATCTTACTTTTCCTAGGGAAGAGGAATCACTTTTTGCCTTGTTGAAAGAAAGGCAGCAGTGATAGTTTAGAAGCTTTCTCTGAAAATATTTACCTTTTTTTTTTTTTTTTAATCAGTTTGTTTTTTTTCTTTTGCTGTTTTTTCCTTTGATAAAGTCAGGTAGCTGTAGTTTACTAGATGTTGATATATTGGTTTTTTGTGATTACTGGATTTTGGTACTTGATGCTAGTATTAGATTTCTTTAACTATAGCCAAAAAAAGCTATACTTGTGAAGAGAGGGGAGAAACTGGAAGAGGAACAAGTTTGGAGGTGGCAGGATAATGGCGACTGAGAGCAGTTGTAGCTTGCATGTAGACTAGGATAAATGTAGTTAATAATGTAGAGAAAATAGTATCTGTTGTGCCTTAAAATAAATGTTTTATATGTAACAGAAGCAGTTTTGGAATATTTTTGACGTCTCATTTATTTGTATTGCCAAATCCAACAGTTATTTTATGTTTCTTTTGGAAATAAGGTTATTAGAAATTTTAGAGTTAATCCCTAAAATAAATATCCTGATGCTACTGTGTGGTTCATCTGGCAATTATGAATATTCTGAATACTGTTGCACCAGCAAAACCATTGAGTCACAGTGGAGGAAGTGTTTGAAGCCTTAGATAACCCCAAACAAAAAAATACTGAGGTAGTGGTATATTTCTTAAAGGAATGTCACATCTAAAGTAAATTACCTCTTTTTTGGGTCATAATTAGCTCTCCACACATACTCTCACTCTGTTTCTTGAAAGTTACAGGCTAAAAAGTCTTGAAAAGTTCTAGAAGCATATACACTTACCGTCTGATATGCAATAAACTTCTCATGCAATAAACTTCCCCATGTTTTTTGTGAAACTTGGTGTGATTGTCATTTAAGGCTGTTTTTTTAAATTAGACTGTCACTTTCTCAGAAAGTATTGCTGTTAAGGTTTGGTTTGTTGGTTGTTTTTTTTTAAATCAATAGTTTTAATAGCCTTCATTACTGTACTTGGAACCAATAACCTTTGAGTAGACAAAGCTTGATTTCATTACCTTGAGTTTGCTTGTAACAGAAAGTCAATCACATTCAGTTTGCAGAATCTTCACTGCTTGTGATCATGCTCAGGTCAGGAATTTTGCTTAAATTTAAACCAATATACTGTGGGAAAAACTAACTAGAATACGAATTAAATTACTTTAATGGTCTTACTTAAAATATTTTTTATAAATGCTTCTAGCCTTGATACATGTGTGGTTAGCTTAGCAAACTGTGCTTCTCACACTGCTTAGAACCATGCTAGATGTGGAAGGCTATCATAGCTTTTGTTTTATTCTCTTACCTTGTATCTTCAGGTTGTTGTCATGGTTTTGCAACAATCTGGCTGAGGTAGTTTAGCTCTTCCAAGGTGTTGTACAGTTGCCCACAGCAGTGAGAACAGGCCCCAGATGGTCTTTCCAGCTCTATGCTCCTGCGCAGACAAGCACAGTTCTAGAGAATCGTGCAGCAACCAGTGTGGTTACAGTGAGTTTGTGTGTTTATTCCATGCCAGTGCACTGGTAGTATCATTTAGGTTGGTTCTTGTGCATAGTGTAGTGTGGGTGTTCAAAAGGCTCTACCTTCATGAAAAATTTGAGAGATCTGCATCAGTGTGGTTGGTTCCACCCATAAAGGCGAGACTAAACCTGTTTTAGTAGGGCAGTGTGTAACTACAGTTAGGCATTGTTTGAGTAGTATGTCTAGTTAAAGCTTACATCTGCAGATAAAATGAACTTAATCTGAAGTGTTTTCTGGAAATTCATCAGTACTTTGTGCAGTCCCTTCCAAACGTGGTGATGGTGTCCAGCGTCTTCTCAGGGCTCAAAAGTCAGATCTTTGCTACTCTTCTGCTATCTGCTTAATTTTAAAATCAGAACAAAATGCCCAATCCTTCAGAAACTAGTGCAGTAATTTTAGGCCTGTTTGAGTAGCTGTTTATTGGACTCATCTCAGGCACTGATGATCTTTTCTTTTACATTCAGCTTTACATGAGTTCACCCCTTGGTACTGCTGAAGTGAATTCAATGTAACTGCTGCTCTTAAAATATGTTTTTTTCTATGTGGTTTCCATTGTAGCAATTAGGTTTCTTCGAGTAGTGCACTTCTGAAATACCTCATAATTTCATAGTAACTATACCTAAAATAAGCATAGCAGTTTATCTGTTAAACAGATACCAGTTATCAGTTTATCTATGAAAAGTTATAATGTAATGTGACATACAAGTTACAAAGTATTAAAAATCAAGTGTAGATGTTGTCTCATGTCTCTGCTCAGTCGCTTAAGACTGCTTTGTAGTGAGTAAATTTAATGTTGTTATTTTTCTATATGTCATAGTAACTGGAGAAACTAATACATTTTTGGAGATACAGCTTTTGTTAGTTGTGTGGTTTTGGACAGAATTAAAATTCCTTTAGGGCATGTAGCCTCTTGTATTTTTCTGTGTGTCAGAATATTTTCTGTAGGCCTTGCTAAAGACTTAGATAGAGAAGTGGGTGTCAAAAACTTATGCTCATCAAAGGAATCATGGGTTTATTTTTATTTGATAGTTCTCATCATTTTGGCATGTAACTTGCATGAATTGAGAAGAAAATTTATCTATATAGGTATTTGAGCCCAGAACATTACAGTGTATGTAACATTTGTCAGGTAGGTCTTCTGTATCACATCTCTATCACACAGTGAACAGTGTGGGGCAGTAAACTCTTATAGTGTTAAATGGGCACTTGGTTTGTCTCTTTTTAATTAAGGACTCCACTTTTCAGAGATTATATATTGCTACTTCTCAATGGGAGCCATTTAGCTGGCATTTTTACTGGTATAAAACAGTTAATTTCAGTTTTTGAAGCCTTGCTGTGAAAGATTAATAGATTTGCAAACTTCTTACACATACTACTTTGCATTTTTTCCCTCCTCTTCCTCATTCAGTTACATTCTTTCTTTTTTGTGCTTTCCATGTGTTCCCACACTGGTAAGTGATATACTGTACTCATAACTCTTCTGTATGATTTTTACTGCTATATTATATATTAGTAAGAACTTACCATTGTATTAGTAAGCATAAAGCTAAGCACTCATACTATCTGCAATAATAATCTTATGAGCTTGGCCTCACCATACCCATTCCTCATATATACACGTGTTTTAGTCAGAGTTAGTCTGGCAGAGGTGTTTGTGCAGAGTTTTTTAGCACCGTCAGTGAGTGAGGTGTCCCATCCTCACACATACTTGCTCTTGGTACATCTTGCTTTTCTTCCCAAAGTGCTCTAGTAAGGCTGTGACATATGAAAAAGAGATAGATACATTTCAGGATCAGTGCATGAAGTGTTTGTACCAGGAGGTACACCACCTTCTTCACTAGGTAAAGGAGGAGGGACTTGACAACTGTACCTTTATCACAATGTGATGTCTCTGTGATGGGTCCCCCTCATGATGTTGACTGAAAATCAAGGTGCTAATGAAGAAAGAGGATCTTTCTTTATTTCCTTCATTGCCCCTGCCTTCATAGGCATCACTAATCTCTTGAAACTTGCTGGGCTTTTTTGTCCATATGCTTCAAGAATTTTTTTTATGAGGCTAATGCCTCATACTTTTTTTTTTTGTTATGATACTAAGATCTGAAAAGTATAAATGGTATTGTATTGCCTGTTGCTCAAGTGTATTATATTAATATTTATTGTTAGTCACTACTAGTGGCCTCTAATACAGAAGGATCAGTATTCTGCCAGATACTTACCTGCAGATCTTCTAGTTGACAAACTCCCATTAAATCTACCAATGTGCCAATTATTTTAAAATTCTTTTTTGTGGTAAAAAAAATAAAAATAAAAGCTAAAAAGTGTTTGATTTATTTATATAACTGTATGTTGCAGTGTATCGTATATAAAATATTCATAAGTTAAAATTTTCTTGGTTGATTCGTTATGGTATATTGAAGAATGTGTTGCAAGTGTATTTAGGAAATTTATTAATTTCATTTTTTCTCTATTTCATATGGGAAAAATAATAGATCTTACATCATACATAAGATATAAAATTATTCTTAATTGTGTGCTTCCCCATCCATCAGCATTCTGAATAAAATGTCAACAATGACTGTAGAAGCTGAAGTGCTTAGAATTGAAATGACCTCTTAAAAACCCCCATTTTTTTAAGCCACAAATGCATTTGTAAGGAAGTTTTCTCAATAATATTACGTTTTTTATGATCATTATTTTCTTAAAAATCTCAAAATTTAAAGCTCCTACTAGCTTGAAGATTTTTTTTTAAATCTGGGACTTAACAGTAACTTCAAAACATAAAATAGAGCTAGTAAATGGTTGGTTTTCGTCTTCTAGGCATTAGTTTCAAAGAGCTGTGATAAATTTCTCCTACACATCAAATATACAAGGTATTCTTTTGAAAAGTGCTTGAAAATGTTTTTGCTGGAAGGAAGGAGTTTATTTATACTCTTAATACTTCTGCTCTTGACCTACATGTGACCAAACCTGTAGGCTTTCAATAAGTAACTGACAAAAAGTGCTATTCTTCCGCTTTAAGTATCCGAGTTAGAAGGTCCCAACTCTTCAAATTTCTTAACTTAATGTTAAAATTTGGTATTTCTGTTGTTATGGTGGCTAAGAGCTAGGTATTGAAGGGTAGTTTTTCTTAACATCTTGTTATGTTACATTAGATTGTATCAGTTTTCCTAAGTGTACTTACTCTCCTTGTCTCTTTGAAAACTGAAAGCTTGAAGGATTTTAGAATGCTTTGAAACTTTTAATCTTACTGTAATACTTGTTTTTCTTGGTGGTTGGTGATGCTACTGCAAGCTGACATTTACCCTTCCTCCTCCATGAAGCTCAAGTTGAAGAGGTGAAACTAAAGCTGTTTTGTAGTGGTGCTGCATCTTACCTCTGACTGATAAAATTTACAAAATAGTATGACATTGTGAAAATAGTGTTTCTTTTGTTCCCAGTGGACAAGGCAGAGCATGTTGAAGGATGTGAAAGAAAAGTAAAAAGTTCAAGAAGGTAAAGTTCAGTAATCCTGTCGGGAAATTGGGTCAAAAAGAAAAGAGGTGCTGTTGTGAAGAGGTGTTTTAGAAATCTCCAGCTGAAAGCCATTGGTGACTGGACATAACGTCTAGGCCTGTTTATGTTTCCAGAGACAATTCTGTTTAAAGTGATTCATGTGTTGAGAATGTCAGTGCTCAAAGCAGGGTTGTTCTAACAATACCTGAGCTCAGAGGAAAACTACTAGCCCATGATAGCAGCTATTCCTTACTTGGTAATGAGTGTCAAATTTGTTATCTTAATTGTGTGCCTAGTTGGTCTCCAATGTAACAGAGGCTAATCTGGATTATAAGGTTCTTGTTAAACTACTGTGGATCTCCAGCAGCAGGTGTCTGGGGAACGTTTGTGCAGTGTGGTTGCCACAGTGGATCTGGACCTAACTTCTGGGTGTAACAGGGCTAGTAGTTAAGGATAGGCTGAGGATGGTATCATAAAATCAGCTTATGCAAAATAGTAGGTTTTATTACAGCCTCTGTTGTGATACTATGTGGTAATGTCATCAGTGTCTCCTCTTCTACTTCCCATTTCAGAACACTCTTGTTTCCCATTTTATTGTTTGGTTCTGGCCCACTGTTGGGCCAGAACTTTACTCTTGATTTGAAACCATATCTTATCTTTGCTCTCCCACTACTGCCTGCTTGTAGTCAAAGTGCTAGATTTGGCTTCTTTGGTTTTTTTTTTCACTCTGTTTCTGACATACAACAGTTTGTTTCCCTCGTGTTCTTTTTGAAGTAGACAGTATTCCCATTGTGGGGTTTGTTTGTTTTCTGGAATCATACCTGTTTACTTATCTTCTCAGAATAATTAAGTGGCAATGAAACTTGTTTTGTAATATGAATAGCTATTCTTTTGTGTATTATTTGCAGGTGATATTGGAAACTATTACTATGGACAAGGACATCCAATGAAACCTCACAGGATCCGAATGACTCACAACTTGCTGCTAAACTATGGCTTATACAGAAAAATGGAAATTTATGTAAGTATAGGCAATATGCTGTCCACTGAAGCATTTTAAGTTATTTTTAAAGGGCTTCAAGTACCATCACACAAATAGATGTGGAAGTGAAAATAGAAAATACTTAGTGTATTCAGAACTCTTCTACTTAGGAGTTAAGCAGTTATATATCACAACAGAGTAGCCCTTGGTTTATGTAAAACATCGCTACTATCATTTTCCTTTCACTATTTTCCCTTCAAAGTTGGTGTGATTTCTTTCAGGTTGTCTGTTTTAGCACACTGTTAGCTGATTTTGCAGAGCGCTCTGATTTATTTCTTTAACTGTTCTTGTTATCAGCGACCCCACAAAGCAACTGCTGAGGAAATGACCAAGTACCATAGTGACGAATACATCAAATTTCTCCGATCAATAAGGCCTGACAATATGTCTGAGTACAGCAAGCAAATGCAGAGATGTAAGTGCCAACGTCAGGCTAAGTCTATGTGTACATGCTTTTATGGTTAGCATTGTTTGAAGCTCAGTATTCACCAGTAGAGAGGTTAGAGAAACACTGTAACAAGAGTAGCCTGTGCCTGCTACTCTTTTTTTTTTTTACTGCTTTTTTTTCCCTGAAAAGCAGTCATCTTGACAAAAATGTTTTTAAGCATATGTAAGGATTTTTGCCTCTCCTTTCACATGGTGTATTCTAGATGTGAAATACTGCTGCTAATACTAAGGCTTGATGCACAGATTGTGAACTGTTTGTGAAAGAGCCTTGGAATGTTGCTTAAAAAAATGGCTTTTAGAATAATATAGAAGTAAAAATCAATGTGTGAAAATGTGTAAGTCAAGAAAAGAACTTGCTCATTCCTCTTGGAGGGAGATAGTAATAATTGTACATAATTCACTGTTCACCCTTTCTATTATTAATTTATTCCTTTAATTATAAGAATAAGCTTAAATTACTGTAAGGAATAGAGTTTGACAGCTATTATATCAATTTTAAAGGCAGTATTGTAACCACTTTATGATGCCTTATTGTCAGCAAATTATTTTTCTAAGTAATTGTACATTTTTTACATGATCTGTGTTAATCCTCATTTCTTCAAAAATCTAAAAATCTAAAATCTCTAAGTTTGATCAAACTTCTTCAAATGAGGAGTCAAATCTTCCAATAGAAACCAAAAAGAATTAAAAAAGAAAAGAAGATTAGTTTAGAGTTATACTATTAGGACTCTGCATTGTTTTCAGTGTTTAAATTAGCCTGACAAATGAGATGGGGGATAAGTAATTAAAATGGTGAATGAACTGTGCATCTGTGTTATCTATGTGTATATTGATGCTGTTGGAATGGTATTTTTAAAAAATACTGCATTTCTTCTACAGTTAATGTTGGAGAAGATTGTCCTGTATTTGATGGCCTGTTTGAGTTTTGTCAGCTGTCAACTGGAGGCTCTGTTGGTAAGTATACGTTGTTTGCCAACTATTTACTAAGTTGATGTCAGCAGCTTAAAATTTTGACTGTGCATTTGAAAATGAAATAAATATAAGGGGATTTTTATATATTTAAAACATAATCATATCAGTTACAGACTGTAAAATATGAGGTGTATCAAGTATCTCAGTATTGATAACAGATCTGTTCTAAATGAACTTATTTTAAAAATAAAATACGATTTCATGTAGCAAATTTAAAGGCAATCCAAAATTTCTAACTCCATTTGCTTTCATTTTTTGTGTCTTTTTACAGCTGGGGCAGTAAAATTGAACAGACAACAAACAGACATGGCTGTCAATTGGGCTGGGGGACTTCACCATGCCAAGAAATCGGAGGCATCTGGTTTCTGTTATGTCAATGATATTGTGCTTGCCATCCTTGAGTTACTGAAGTAAGTTTGTGATATGCACAAGTTAAAATTATAGAAAGTGTTAAATTCAGCTATTTAAATGTTTGAAGATATGGATTGTAGTTATTATATGAGTAAGTT
Source organism: Poecile atricapillus (assembly GCF_030490865.1). Taxonomy (NCBI): domain Eukaryota; kingdom Metazoa; phylum Chordata; class Aves; order Passeriformes; family Paridae; genus Poecile; species Poecile atricapillus. Next base: position 48,012,928 of record NC_081251.1, on the reverse strand, counting down.
TTCATAGCCCATGTTGAACTTACAGAATTTCAGTTAAGAAAGCTCCAAGCTCTGCCTGGTTTGGCTTCAGCAAGATATTCAAAACAGAATACAGATAAACTGAAAAGATAACTAACAGGAGATAAATCCAAGCAACAATACACCCTGTAAAACACCATATGGTGTCATTGCAGATGGTGGGGAAGGACTAGAGTAGCAGTTCAGAAAGTCACAAGCTTACTTGCTTTCTGTAAGTATTTCTGTAAAGTCTCCCTTTGCTACACGTGGGGATGGAATAGTGGGCTAGATGCATCACTGCCCTGACCCCTTAGGGCAGTCATTGTACTCAATCTTACACCCATTTGGTTTCACAGTATGTCTTCTTGTTTCCTGTCATTTGATTTGTTACTGAATCAAACAGGAATATTCAGGGAAGATCATGCACTGAGCTTCCTTGGATTATTATGTGAATATGTCTGGTTTTAATAAATAATGAAATAACAGCTATGCTCCTGTGACTGCAAAATAAGAAATGAGGAGTAATGAAAAGTGATCATATCCTTGACTTCAAACAGTAATGCTTCACTAAATTTTCAAGTTCTGAGTGTTGCTTTTGCTGCTTCAGAGGACTGTATCCCTACTAATAACACATAAATCCCATTTATTAGAAAAAATATTTTAGATATTTGACTCTTGTGAGTGGGACAGCTGATTTTGCTGGTGAGGAATGATGGAAGTAGTGGTAATCTGGAAATCCAGAGATGGAAGATGTTTCTAAGGACACTAAGTATAGTTAATATTAACACATTAAGACATTCATTTTAATATGCAGCATATATTCAAGAGCTGTCTCTACTGTCTACAAGATAGGATTATCTGTGGTCCAGTCTTGAATTTCTTAGTTTAATGTGTATGTGAAGGAAGTAATCATGTTAATAATTATGGGTTATGTAACCATGGGAAGCTGTCCCTGAAATTATGGGTGCTCACACTCTCAGTACTGTGCAATGCATGATGAAAGCGCATCTTCTGATGACAGACTTTGCTCTTTACTGGAAAACATAAAATTTAAGGGATACTTACTGTTTCTAGTGCTCTAAGGCTTCAAATAAATCACTGGTTTCTTTAGCCATCTCAAACTGTCCTAAAATTTGCAGAAATTAAGAAAATAATAAACAGTAGTGTAATAAATTTATGCGAATATAAAGTACAATACACTTGAATGTAAGAATGTGCCTTTACAAGCTGGAGAGGTGAAGAAGAAAAGTCAAGAAAAATAAGTATTTATTTTTGTGAGCTTATGGAATACAGATTGTGTTGGTAATTACTGAGAAGGCAGAAAGTAAGGCCTTGGGGTTAATGAAAGGGTTGGATTCAGCAGATGTGAACAAGAAAGTGATGTCAGCAGGAGCCTGAGGTATAGCTTCTACAGAGACAGTTTGGGCTAAATTCTAAATAAATTCCTTATTTTGATGAAGACAAACTTACTAATGTTATTCAAACTGTACTGAGAATTCTAAAACAATATGGTCACATCAAGCAAAAACATCACAGTGATCATAATCTTGGATTTTTGTGTCTGGTTGGGGTTTTTTTGTTAGTGTTTTTCTTGTTTGCTCTCAGTATATTATGATATAACAGATTATGATGATTTCTTATATGTTCTTTCTAGATATCACCAAAGAGTGTTGTATATTGATATCGATATCCATCATGGTGACGGTGTTGAAGAAGCATTTTATACCACAGATCGTGTCATGACAGTATCATTCCATAAGTATGGTGAATATTTTCCAGGCACAGGGGACCTTAGGGTAAGGTTGAACATCAAATTTCATTAGGTGATAAATTCCCTCCTCCTTGTAGATACATTTTTACACTTGGCTACAATGACTATGTCCAATAACCATATACAACAGTAAGTTTTCAGAAAAAATATTAGCTTAGAGTGATAGATTAGTTGAGGAATCTTAGGAAAAATAATACAGGATAGTAGGGAACTAAAATATTCTACTACTCTAAAATTAACTTTTATTACTAATGAAATTAACACCTTCGCTGCCATGGCCTGTGTCACTTCACTTCTGGATAAATAAGCTGAAATCTTTTTTCAAATATAATTAGTTTAATTCATACATATTTTGGAGATGTCTCTAAGAAGACAGTATGGTATATTTATGATTATCCGTATATTTCAATTCTGCAGTTACAGTGAAAAGTAGCTGGTTGTAGATCACCCTTTAACAGTCACAAAGCTTAAGTTACAGTTTGAATTTACTATGTTCTATTTGCCTAGTGATACACTGGACTCATTTTTGGAATATTTCTTATGCCATGAAGTGTGTTTCGAGTTCTCATGATGCTCACTGCCTAAGAACTTTAGCATGCCTCATACGGAATTATGTACTGAGCGTTACAGCTAGCCTGAGGGAGGGATCATTTGCCCTTGAAGAATTATCATCAAAGCTGTTGTAGAATCTCTGAAAAAGCTGAGAATGAAAACTCATTTTCCTGGCCCTTCATATTAATTTTAAGTTAGTCATTCTTCATGCCAGACTCTTGTCTGTTAGGAGAGGAACTTGTTCCACTTCACAGCCTGAAAGAGTATTACAAGTATTAAGATTAATGTAGTCCTAGCTTCAAATTCATAAATTAAACCTCTCTTATCAGAGATACTTCTGGGATTCCTCTGGTGCTAACAACTTTGCACATCAGTTTGTGCATACAGTTAAAAATTTTTTAAAAAATTGTAAACACTTCTAACAACTTGGCCTACAAAAATGGTGTGCTGGGAAAGAAATCACTGTTTTCCCAATGTATTTAAACTGATTAATGAGATACAAATATGAAAATGTGTTTCCCAGCCTGTTGGTGATACCCAGAAGGCACAGGAGTGAATGAAAGTTGAGTAGTGGGATGCAAAGCATTCAGTTCGCTGTGGTTGTTGGAGCTGAATATTATTATGGTTGTTAGATTCTGTTAAACTGTGTTCTAAATTGATTTAGGAAGAAATCAGATTACTTTTAACTGTGTCGTTTAACTTGACTGGCCACAAGGTGGTAGTGGTGCTTCAAACATTGAGCTCAGACCAGTATGTTTATCTTGACAAGCTGTTGCTGCTGAATTTGGCTAGAATTTTTTTTTTTTTTTTTTTTTTTTTTAAGGGTTAGCTATCTTGGCTTTTTAGAAGCAGCACTTCCCATTGACAGAGAAGTTTGTGGACTCTTCACCACACCCAGAACAAAGAATTAAAAGATAGCATAGTTGAAATAAACAGAAGAATATTTTATGTGTTTTGGGATTTATTTTTTTATCAGTGTCAGTGAAAAACAGTATCTCAGGCATGGCAACTTTTTTTCTGAGCTGCTAGTTAGAATTTTGAAATGAGCATTGTCTGCCTGCAGGCTTTAGCAGGTTTTATTGCAATTACTGCATCCCCTTAGGGACTTGTCCTATCTCCAGAGATTGCAAAGCTAATTGAACTGAAGGCAGAACTAATTCTCTGAAAAGTCAGTGTTCCTTTTGGATGCCACTATTGTGTTGCTTCCTTCTACCTAACTTGATCTGCCATTGATGGGTATTTTTATCAACTTTACCAGCCAAATCTCTTTGGTTTTTCTGATGGGCTGTATTACAACTTGTTTCTGTAATTCTTTAGTTAGTAGATCTAGTTTGCTGATCGGGTTACATTTATTTGATGTAGGAACAAATCATGTGTCAAATGATGTGATTGCAGCTCCATCAGTGTGGATGAATATGAGGTTTTTCTAGTTCAGTCTAAACTTACAGTGTCCTCAGTAAGTTATATGACCTTCTGCATATCTTAGATGATAGCACAAATTTTGCCATTTATACACAAAAGTAGATCATTTGAGACCATAATTCTCCATAGTGGCCCGGGTTCTGTGGGGCTGTGTGTTCTGTTGGAGAATAGGAGGCTACCAGAATGCTATATTGTTTCGTTAGGTTTTTAAACTAATGCAAGTATCAGTTACAGCAAAGGTCCATTGAGCAGCTCAAACAATTACTCTGGTTAGATGGAAATTGTGTGAGCATTTGACTTTACTGTGTTTTAGGATATAATCAATTTAATCTTTTTTTTTTTTCTTTTTTTTTTTTTTTTTATCTGTAAAGCAAGACAAGGAGAGACATGACCTCATGAAGCAATATAGATTAGGTGTTGACCTGCTGTAAAGGAGCTTTGTGAGAAGGACATAGGGCTCCTGGTGGACAAGTTAACCATGAGCCATCTGTGTCTTTGTGGCCAAGAAGGCCAATAGTATCCTGGGGTGCATTAGGAATAGCATTGCCAGCAGGTTTAGGGAAGTGATCCTGCCCCTCTGCTCAGCCCTGGTAAAGCCAAATCTGGTGTGCTGTGTCTAGTTCTGGGCTCCTCAGTATAAGAGAGACATGGAGTTCCTGGAGTGAGTCCCGTGGATATGATGAGGGAACTAGAGCATCTCTCTGAGGAGGAAAGGTTAAAGAAGTTGTCCCTGTTTATTCTGAAGAAAATACATTGAGAATGGACCCCGTTAATACTTACAAATATCTCAAGAGTGGGTGTCGAAGGAATGGGATCTGATGAATAAGGGGCTATGGACACAAACTGAAACACAAGAAGTTCCATTTGTATGTGAGGAAAAACTACTTTGAGGGTGACAAGAGCACTTGAGTAGTCCAGCAAGGTTGTCAAGTCTCCTCTTCATATACTGAATGCCCACCTGAATGTGATCCTGTGCAATCTGCTTTATCAGGGTGTTGGACTGGATGATCTCCAGAGATTGCTTTTTCCAGTACTGACCATTCCATGATTCTCTGATCCCCTCAGGAAATTCAGCATGTGAAAGTCTAGATGATTCACTCTGGGAAATTCTGGGTAACTTGTACTTCAAATCGGCCAGATTTGAAGTACAAGTTCAAATACGAGTTCAGCAGGAGTCTTCAATATCACTTGTTTTGCAATAGTATGAAATGTTAATAATGTGTTGTGGGCAAAAAAAGTAAACCGTTAACATTGTGTCTGTGCTTCACTGGGCCACTTGTCCCCCTCCTCATCTCTGTCCATTCCCCTCACACCCCTAGTGTGCATTCCCTGCTAAGGAGGCTTTGTTCAGGAATAGGAAAAAGTCAATAACTTTGAATAGGTAGCATTGAGAAGTTTAGTATTTGTGTTGCTGCGTTATGCTATACATGACTTGTGTTTTTTCTATGATATTTCTGCAGAGCTGCTGTTTGGTAATAGTTTACAGCCAGACTGAACAGGCTAATTCTCACTATCTGCTCCACTTAACTGTTCTGCATTGCTTTCTGTCTGTGTTGGTGATGAAATAAATGGAAGAAATGGGAATGTGTGTCAAGCAGAGATCTTTAGCTTTTAAGGTGTTCTTCAAAATAGGAATGGTTGGATTCAGGGTGTATTCACTTTTTTTTTTTGGCAGCAAACCTTTTCTCTTAATAGATAGGTTGTCAAGGAGGGCTGATAAGACAGACTACTACATGGAACTGAGAATAATTTGCAAGTTTGTTCTTTTTTTTGTTGTTGTTCATTTAAGAAGTTTCGGTTTCTTCAAGAGCACCTATAAGTGGCCCCTGCTGGACTTTTCTTCTTTCCCTTTTGCTACTTCCTCATCCTATGTTTAGGGCAATAATGTGGTTTTAAAAACCTCTTCAAGTCTAAATCTTCTCTGAAACACTGAAAACATGCATATCATCTTGCTCTTCTTGGTTTTCATACTTTTGTTTGCTTAGCTATTATTGCCAGACTAAATTGATTGGCTGTGATTTGTCCTTTTGTCTTAAATCTTTGAATTAAAAAATTGAGTGTACTGATTGCTATTTTAATCTTGATGTCTAACTCCTACACTCCAAAATGATCTTATGGGAGAACCGGAGTCAGCTAAACTCTGCCTCTTATCCCTCACAGATATTTATAATGATACAGAATAGCTCAGCAAACTTGTGTAGATTTTTTTCTTTTTCATTATACCATTCTATGTGTTTTTGTGTTTGTATTAAAGCATTTGTCACTTTGGCTTGTAGGACATTGGTGCTGGAAAAGGCAAATACTATGCTGTCAACTTTCCAATGAGGGATGGTATAGATGATGAATCATATGGACAGATATTCAAACCAGTGAGTGCTTTATTTTTTGTTTTTAAGCTCTCTGAAAACTACTACACTTGTATTTTCATTATGTCAATTAATGACTCACTGTTTTATATTGATTATAGATTATATCTAAAGTAATGGAGATGTACCAGCCCAGTGCTGTGGTATTGCAGTGTGGAGCAGATTCACTGTCTGGGGACAGACTGGGATGCTTTAATCTTACTGTTAAAGGTAAACAGAAAAGTATCTCTTCGTTGTCTGTAGCATTTTACTTATTAGAAACCTCTGTCCTTCATACTGTTTTTCAAGACCACTTGCATGATGAGGACTGGAGTCACAAAGATTTTGTTCATTACTATGATTAATCAATCACCTCTTTCTTTGCTATACAGGGATGGCCAAAAGAAACCCAGAAGTTGCCTCTTTCTTTCTGTCCATCTAAAAAAGTTAAGCTTGGTTTTCCATGTGCTTCCTAGCCACTCAAGTGATTCCCTCTCTTCTATGCATAGGCTTTCTGTGGCTTTAAAACAGTGTCCTGAAATGACAGGACAACAGGCATCTGCAGCACCTACACTGATGGGCAAATAAGCCTAGTTAGTAGTCAGCTTAGTAGGACTACAGATGCTAAACATCAAGCACCTTGTTGAGTGTAAAATAGGTATTACTGAAATGAGAATACTCACTGCATTGTTAAATTTATAGTGGTGTTTGTTATACTGAGCCATATGTTAACAATCATTTTAATTAACTATCATAGAATTAATTTATTTTAGTATTACTTAAGTTGCTACCTGCAATTGTGATTCTCTAAATTGGGATGTTAATTTATCAAGTAGCATAACTGTTACTGTTATTTTATTATATATTTTTAAATTATATTAAATGTATAGCAGACTTTTCCTAAGCCTTCAGTCCAGCCTGTTTAAATCATGGGTTTTCTTGGTTTTGTGGGTTATTTTTTTATGCGACAATTAGAGTTTTATAGGCAACAAAACGCAGAATAGTATCTGTTGGGTCTGCAGTGTTTCAGGGTTCTTTTCTTGATTTGCACCAGGTGGCAAAGCTACTTCAGTTGCCCATACAGCTCAGATTTTTTTCCATCTTACATATCTTGGAAACCAAGAGAGCTGCTGCCTCCTACAGATGCCTTTCAGTATGCTGTATCTCCCTGGAGTGTGTACTGTCTTGGCACCAGTTCACTCTGTAAGCAAGAATTAGCAACCTCTAATACAGGTTCAAATTTAGAAGTAGAAAGGACCGAGTACTGATTTTGTTTTCCCTTCTTCCCCCATTGCATTTGACTGAAAAATTGTCCCTAAATTTGTCACTGTGTATGACGTCAGTTATGAAAAGGCAAAACACTTATTGTAAAATCAATTCAGAACAACAGCCATAGACCATCATGCAAAGTCTCTGAAGACTGGGGTGGATGATGTTCATTGTGTTTTGTACATTTCTAATCTGTAGGTCTTGACTTCTTGTGACATCGTGCTTAGCTCTAGGGGGAGACAGTTCTGTTTGAATCAATTCAGTTCTTACTTGTTGAATGTGACTGCATAGGTCTGATTAAATAGTTTGCTATACACTTTTCTGTTTAATAGGTATTTTGCATATATTGTCAACTCTCTTTTTTGTTTTACAGGTCATGCTAAATGTGTGGAAGTTGTAAAGACTTTTAACTTGCCATTGCTGATGTTAGGAGGAGGAGGCTACACAATTCGTAATGTGGCTCGGTGCTGGACATATGAAACTGCTGTTGCCTTAGATTGTGAAATTCCTAATGGTAAGTATTAATATTCAAATTAATATTTTGTTAAAAAATAATCATAGGAGATTTTAAGTAAATAGCAGATATTTGTATAGCTAGCTGTAATGCCTAAGTTCAGAATAAACTAGGTAGAAAATTATTGGTAGGCTTTAGCCAATAATTTTTCAGTATCTTATGCACTAAATAAACCTAAGTTTTTAGGGCTTTTTTTTTATGCCTCAGCAAAAGGTTTAAATGACTGAATTACTTTTTGAAACTTCAGTTGAAAATGTTGAAAATTCAACATGTAAAAAATAATTATTTCTAATATGGATATCACCATTATGGAAGAATATATACTGTATTCTGATTGTACTGGTATCAACCTCTAAGTTGTACAACACAGACATAGTGTACATAAGAAATTATTGATTGTGCAAGTATCCACTTCACATAGCAAAAATACTGTGTCTTCATTTTATCTGACAAAAATAGCTGTGAAAGTATATTGACTTCCACTCTTCCATTTCAACCAATTTTGGGTATACAAGCTATCTTAAAGTTTAAAACCACAGAAAACAATAGTAGACTGCTTTAGAATAGTTGAATACTGAAGTAATTTCTCTGAGGAAGATCCCTAAAGATCCTGGACTCCTTTTACTTCTGACCAAATGTGCTCCTGGACAGGCTTTTGGAATGCCATTTATATAAAATTGCTGTTTGAACTGATTTGTTGCAAATGAGACAGTGGCAGTGTTTGAATGTTGAACTGCAGCTTTTGCTGATAAGCTTTTGCTATTCATGTGTCTCTTTGTGGATTCAGTGTTTCCATCTGACTTCAGCAGAATGCTGCTGTAAGTGAGAAAAGACTATTTGGAATGAGCCTTTCAAGATATTTTTATGTCAAAATAAATTCTTTGTCAGCCAAAGCTTTTGAAGACACAGTAGCAGTTCCTTATCTTGGGACTTTTTTTATCTACTAGCATCCCCCTTTCAATGGGTTATATATACACATGCATATATATATGCACATGTATATATATATATATATATATTTAATTTTTTGGATTTTTTTAACATTCCTCTCTACTTTTTGGGTCCCTGTCATCTTTAATCTGTTCTGAGAAATAACAGTGCATTTCTAAATGTTGCAGTACAACTTAGTAGCAACTTAATCTTCCTGTCTGCTTTCTATCCATCTAACAAAGGTCACTCATCCTGAAATAATCATGAATGAAGAACAAAGGGCACAGTTAAAAATGGATTTAAGTGTCTTATTTCTTAAAGGTTCTATGGATTTTTTTTTAAATATTTCTCTTTTTAGAAAGATACAGTCATATTCAATATAAAATCTGCAAAATACAACAATGTAAAATAGCTGTTGTCCTGGCTATGTAATCTTCATCAACTTCATTTTGGTGGTTCAGTGTTCAAGTCAGAGGACCATTTCCTGTGAAAATGCAAGAAGTGGGGTAAGGAGGGAAACAGGCTGACTGAACCTAGTGTCCAGCACTGAGCAAGGATCTTGAACTAGCTGTGATCTTCAGCCTAGTAACAAGTATTAAAACTTGTCCTGAAGGAATATTTTGAATGGCTCACTTAAACCTTTCAAACTGGACTAACTTTGAAAACTCCTACAAGAAACTGACAGTTGATCTTCTCTTTCCTGCAGAAGTACAAATTGTTCAAATTTGTTACTGAGTTCTTCAGTGTGTAATTTCAGTAGATCTTTATCTTTGTATTTTGTCAGTGAATTTACGTTCATTTATTGAATAATTAAGAGGAAAATCACTGAGGAATCCAGATAAGTATTGCTTGTTTGAATGCTTAGGGTTTGATGGTTCTCTAAGCAAAATCCTGTCAAATCTACTGTTGTATTTGAAATGTTTAAAATATTTTTTGGGTAACAAGGTTGTCATGGTGTTTGGTTATAGAGTTGCCATACAATGACTACTTTGAGTATTTTGGACCAGACTTCAAGCTTCACATTAGTCCTTCAAATATGACTAATCAGAATACACCAGAATATATGGAGAAGATCAAGTAAGTAGTGATTACCTTATCTATCAAATAGGTCTTGTGGATCATGTTTCTCCAGAGCTTTAATTGTGAGGCAGTTTTGAAAATTCAATACCTTTCTCTGTTCTCTAAAAATAAGTACTAGAATAGATTTGATGTTTTTTGTTTCTGTCAGGGGTGTTTTGGAAGTCTCTTCCTCCAACAGAATGCATGCTTATGAAATCTTATGAACTATAAATACGAAGTTTTATGACCCAGCTTGGATTTTTTCCTTTTTCCAGCTTCTGAAAAGATAACTGTTTTACTTGGATTCCCATTCTAATTTTGTAGAAAGTTTTTCCTGCCAGGAAAGAAGCTGGTGTGCCATGATGACTAGGATTTTTAATTCTCAACTCCATGTCTAAACATGGACTGAGATTATTATTCTTCGTAGCTGTTGGCTGCAAAAATGAAAAGTCATATGTGAGCTCGAGCATCCAAAACTCTGGAAAGACAGTGATACGTGTGCAGGCAATTGAGTGGCTGTGATTTGACAAATCCACAACGTTTGAGCAGTGCTCATTGACCAGCTATGGTGGTTGTGTGGTTTTAGGCTATGCCACTTTTGATACTTAGTTTATTCCTCCTCACATCTTGACATTTTCATTGGAAACAAGTATTTTACTTCAGGTGTGAAGTAATGCATACCTACAATCATTTCTGTGCTGAACTGGAAGGAGGCAATTGGTTAGCCTGAAGTACTCTTGGTTTGTCCTTGTTCTGGGTTTAAAAGAGTAAATTGCCACCCCTGCCCTGAGTTCTAACAGGCTGCTAATGGTACAAATTATTTTGGTTACTAAAAATACCTGAATAAAGGGGTGAAATTGCATGTATAAGTTTACCAATACTGCTGTAACCTTTAAAACTGTCAAATCGCAAAGTTCTCCAAAGCTGTTAAAATACTAATTTTTAAGTGATTGGTATATAAACTCTGATGGGAGTTCATAGCACAACTATATCAATCACAGTCAAGTTGAAAGGTGCTTATAATGTGTGATGGGAGAAAAAGCCCACTTACTTTTTGTTAATCTAATTGTACAAAAATTCTCAGCAGTAATGTAGTTCTCCAGCTGATGATCTGCCAGGCTGCTTGCTGTATGTGTTACAGAGTTTATAAGCTGCAAAACTTACTGCTGCAACCCCAGGCAGAGATTGCTGTCTTGTCAATAGAAACATGCAATCTCACATGCTTATACTAGCACCCACAAGATCAATGACCCATCATTTTGGAGATTCCTCCCTCAGTTTCATTGTGTGCTTTCACAGACACCTGGCTTTAGGGAGTTCCCATGCATGGCAAAACTACTTTGCTCCAGGTCATGTGATTTAAAGATTTAAACTCTAAAGATTCGAAAAAAAGCACCAGTTGCCCTGTAGCCCTTCAAATTGTGCAGAAGGATGCTAAGATAATGGTTGCAAATGCTGATATTTGATGCTTTGCAAGCCTTCCTTTCTACTTGCAATTTGGAAAGATAGTTTTGAGTCCCAAAAGAAGACCAGTATCCTTTTCCTGGATATGGTGCTTTAGAGTATATCATCTATCACATCAGATTGCTTAGACAGGACAGAACTTGTCTCTGTTCTTCTTGAAGCAGCCAATAAGGAAACATATCCAGATGAATTAATTTTGTCATTGCTGATCACAGTTGGGAACTCTTCATGCTTTTAAGTGTCTGACTCTCTTTCTAAGAAACTAGAGAATAGTGTATTATCCAACTTAATACTCTAGCTTATTATAAATAGAGTAGTACTGACATCAGTTTAACCCACGCGGGCAGTACTTGTGCTGACCCTGTGGGGAATTAACAATTAAAGTTGATTGAAATAAGTATTTATAAAGTACAAAGAAAATGATTTTCAAGTACACTGTGGATACTAATGATCTCATAAGGATGGAAAACTTCCTGAACTTGGCATGCTAATTTTTTAATTGAAAAATGAAACTGACTCTAAAGCAAAGCCAGATTAACTTTCAATGCAGAAATTCTGAATTTTATAGAAATCCAAGGAAATGCTGCTTCTGTGTAGTAAAAATTTTTTTGTCTGTTACTTGCAGGCAACGCTTATTTGAGAACTTGCGCATGTTACCTCACGCACCTGGTGTACAGATGCAGGCCATTCCTGAAGATGCTGTTCATGAAGACAGTGGAGATGAGGATGGAGAAGATCCAGACAAACGCATTTCTAGTAAGAAATATCTTTTCATGATAGAACATGTCCAATTCTTTTGTATTGATTTTCTCAGAACCTAACTTGTAGTAATGTGCAGTATTGGAAGACTGGCACTTTTGTTTCCTGAATAGAAGATTTTTCCTCTGGTCTGCTACTTTCAATGTTTTTAAGGTGGCATCCATGTGCTTTTTGAACCTCTTAAAGGATCTAATGAAGTGCTGGAAGAGCCCTGTGTTTTTGCATCTTATGGAACAGCCTGGCTGTTTCTAATCTATAATAGATACTTCAGAAGACTCAATGAATTTTAACTAAAGAAACAGTACTTTACTTTTTTATGTTTAACAAAGAACAGAAGCTATGTTTCCCTTTGAGGTAATGTGAGATACAGTGTTTAAGGGGAAAAAAATGCCTTTTATTTGCTTTGTTGTGAGACAGAGATTTTCCATATTTGCGACACTATCCTTGACTTTATTACCACAACCTGTCCATGAACTTTGAGTTGTTCTTGAGCTATAGGCAAGAGTTTTCTGCTACCTTTAGTCTTATTTGATGGTGATTAGAATAATTCTGTAACGTCTTATTAGTGCACTGTACATTTTCTGAACTGTTGAAATAATTTTTTTTTTCCTCCTGTGATTTAGTTTTCAGTATTTGAAGTTTTATTTGATACATGGGTGTTTCTGCAAAGCTATTTTTCGGAAGCTATTGTGTAAGTCCCAGAGTATCTTAAAAACATAAGTGGCTTTGACTGTAATTAAGTTTATCAGCATTAAATGATTGTAGTATATTACTACTCATTCTTATTTTGATAGTTCTTTTTTATTTGGACTGCTGTAGTTGGACTTTTTGATTAATTAATATCATAAATCTGAACCCTAGTTCGAGCCTCTGATAAGCGCATAGCCTGTGATGAAGAATTTTCAGATTCTGAAGATGAAGGGGAAGGTGGACGACGAAATGTTGCAGATCATAAGAAAGGAGCAAAGAAAGCCAGAATAGAAGAAGACAAAAAGGAGACTGAGGACAAAAAAGCAGGTAGGACTGCATTGTGATTTCATCCTGTGTTTCAGAACTGGCAGTGTCAGTCTGGCAGGAGACAGGTATTTTATCCGTTAACAGTTAATTAACTGTTGTGATGATCATTTTAAAATCATCTCTTTTAAATTAATCAATTTCAAAATACAGCTATTCAGACTAGTACAATATTTTGAGGCAAGGGTTATTGTTTCTTCTTCTTCAAGCTTGAAGTCTTAGAGCCAGGGATTTGTATGACATAATGAAAATAGAGATGAAAAAATATACGTTGGGCAAAACATTTGTTCCTGTTTGCTTTTCTGGGGTAAGCCAACTAGTTTTCTCTGAAATAGAAACCAGATAGGGTTCTGGGGACAGTGTAATTCCAAGGTCTTTTGATTTTTCTAAGAACTGGATACATCTTGAGCTCAGGGGAGAACTCCAGGTCTCATTACTGCATGTCATCATTATGGCCAGTCAAGAGGGACCTTGCCTTGAGACATTCTGAATCACTTGGCATTGTGCCCAGACCTCTCCTTTGGATGGATGCATTTAACACTGTACTTTAATATGTAACTGGTGACTTCTTTTAAAAGTCAGTTTCCTCTGGCTAGAAGTATATATAAAAATATAAACTTGGTCATGCTCTTTACTTCTTAAGTATTTTAAGGCTTTCTTGCATCTTTTGGTATATTTAAAATTTGGTCATTTTTCAGATGTTAAGGAAGAGGATAAAGCCAAGGACAGCAGTGGTGAAAAGACAGACGCCAAAGGGTAAACACTAATTAATTAATAATGCAATTTTTTGGAGGGTGTTTGTTAAGTCAGTACTGTATAATATTTTTCAGTTCTGTGTAGATCACTTTCAGTTCCTCATAATACTGAATATTTTAGAATCATGACTAGTAATTCAGAATTGCATTTCTAGATCAGTTAATAAAAAAACAAAGCAACTTAACACCTTTTTTTGCTTTTGTACAGAGCAAAATCAGAACAGCTCAGCAACCCTTGAACAAAAAGATAGCCTCTCATCAGTTGCAGAACATAATACTAGTCTGAGAATACCTAAAAGGAGAAAAGTTTTCGTATGGAGAGAGACTGCTGATTTCATTTTGTACTATTTGGCATGGACTGTATTTATTTTCAAAAGGCTTTGTTCTGTTTTTTGGCAAGTTGTATTGTGAGTTTTCTAATTATGAGGCAGAAATTCCTTTCTTCACCATGCTTTATGTAATAGTATTTAAAAATGGATGTGAGTTATTATGTTAAATGTCTAAACTGATCTATTAAAGTAATTTGCCTTTCCTGAGCTGATTTTACCTTTTTTGTAATTTTATCTTTATTAAAAAAAAAAAAAAAATTGCACTTGGTTGTCTTTTGTCTATCATTGAACTACAAAGGAAAAAGTATATAAATTAGGTAGACTTAGTGAGTTGAAATGGACAATTGGCAAACAGGCAAGTTGAACTGTGCTGCTTTCATTGACTCCACACATTCCAGCGGTTCCTACCTGAGGTGCAAACACATATATGTGTATACAAGTGAGATTTGAACAGGCTGAATAAACAGATGAAGGGATGCTGGAATAATGGCTTTGTATGAACTCACATTTTAATGTGGATATTTAAAACTGCAGTTGCATGCCTTGTACTGTCCAAGAACCTTTCCCACCATCAGAATCTACCTAAAAAAGTTACTTATTTGCTGTTCATTAAATCAGTATATGATAAGCTTGCAAGAGAGCAAGTGAATATTTGGATTTAACTTAAAACCCATTCCAGTGGTTTGTTTTTTTTACAACTATGAGCAACATAAAACTTTCTCACCCTTACAGAGGACGGATTTTACTGCCTCCATTGATTCATGAGTTAGTTCTGGTGCCTGAATTGGAGAGACCTCAGTGCCCCCATTCTCCTTTCCTTTTTTTCTCAACCTACAATTGTCTTACAGGTTGATATTTAATGAAATATATAAGCTTTGAAATCAAGATTTAGGAGCAGTGAACACAGAAGTTACCAGAACTCCACTGCTGCTCAGTCTTCTTTCTTTTTTTTCAAATACAAATTTTTCTTGCTACCTTTTTAACCTATTTTCTCTCTGTGGTTGTGGTATATGTCAATATTTTGCCTGATGCACCCCAGGACACAGCTCACCTTCCTGGCTGCCAGAGCACTGCTGACTCATGTTCCACTTGCTGACAACCAGGACCCCCAGGTCCCTTTCCACAGCGCTGCTTTCCAGCCTCTCATTCCTCAGTCTGTCTGTGCATCCAGGGTTGCCCCATCCCAGATGCAGAATCCAGCACTTTCCCTCATTGACCTTCATATGGTTGGTGACTGCTCAGTCCTCTGATTTGTCGAGGTCTCTGCTGGGCCTCCCTGCCCTCGAGGGAGTCAATAGCTCCTCCCAGTTCTGTATTATCTGTGACCTTGCTCAGTATCCCAGTCCTGCATCCAAGTCATTCATGGAGATGTTGAAGAGCACAGGGCTGAAGATGGAGCCCTGTGGAACTCCACTGGTGACAGGTCACCAGTCCGATGTCACCCATTCCCTACAGCCCTTTGTGCCTGAGTGGTGAGCCAGTGGCTCACCCATGGCATGATGTGTTTATCCAGCTGTGTGTCTGACCTTTTGTCCAGAAGGATACGGTGAGAGACAGTGCTGAAAGATTTACTGAAATCCAGAAGGATTACACCAATTGGATTCCCTTGGTCAGCCAGATGGGTTACCTTGTTATGAAAAGGAATCAGGTTTGATAAGCAAACACTTTGCGGCCATGAAGCCGTACTGGCTGTGACCAATGTGAGTTGGCTGTGAGTTGTCTTTCAGATGTTTTTCAATATTATGTGAGGAGAAAGGTTTTATTTTCTTAATGCCTTTTTAGTATATGCTTTGGTTTCTGGGTTTTTTTTAGGCTTTAATCTTTCTGAACATTTAATTTGAATGCTTGGGTGAACTTAATAAGGGTTAGATTCTTAAACGTAGAGAGATATAAAAGGTTTTTTCAACACCCATGTACTTGTGCTGTGTTCTTTCTTCCAGGAAAGTACCTATCAGACTCCCATTAGGGTTTGTCTGACTCTGCATTGGAAAATCACATTTAAATTTTTACTGCAGCTTGGTGTAGCTGACAGGTGATTCCCTGCTATTTGCATGATATTTTAAAAGTACATTTTCCCAGTGATTTAAGTATTATGCTAGCTTGTTCCTATATAGGACTACAGAGAATAGAGAGTACAGAGAAGAATTCAGTTCTACAAAAATAGTGTGAACTCTTAATTGCCTGCTTCAAGTGTTTGTTACCTTTTTGTCTGAAATTTAGAAAGGATGGCAATTCTCTGTCATTTAAGATGCTGTTAGTTTTAAATTAATTTTAATTTGTGGATTAATTGCTGGTTATGTTGGAAATTAAGACTGAGGGTAGAATTAGTGGACTGAAATACAGTACGTAAGAGGAAAAAATAGTGGGGGGTTTTATATGAATTTTATTAAATACATTAATTAAATAAATTAGACTGCTGCTGGCAGTGGATTATGACATGTTTCTGCTAGACTGAGAACCTCTTCAGTGATACCCATGAGATGAAGCATTGCTTTTTTCTTCCACTTGAATGGAGATAGGTAAGGTACAAATGCTGTAGGACCATGCTCTGACCAAATGATCTGTTTGCCTTCCTCTTGTCTTATGTTACTCCTCAGCTCACTTTTTCCAAAAAAGAACCCAAAGAAACAGACCAAAAAACCCAAAACATATACACAAACCAAACAAAACCAAACATGCTTCTCCCCCTCAAAAAAAACCCCAAATGCAACCAACCAGAAAAATCCAACCCACTCCAAGAAGAAAGGTGCTTTACTTAATATTTTTGAACATTTGCAGCTTTCCATTCTTTCAATGAGTAGCATTTTGGGACCATGAGTTTGTGTGTGGGGAGGAAAAAAATCTGGAAGGGAACTCAGAATTTCTTTTGCTCAGAGCATAGATTTGCTTACTTCTGAGATATATAAGGTAGTGGTTGAAGATGGCTGATGTGGCTGCGCTTGGCCAGGTTTTCAGTGTGATTTAGAAATCTGTAAATAGAACCATATTAGAAAGGATTATTATTTATGGTTAATAGATGTTGCAAACATGCAGCCTGTAAGATAATATCTAAAACAGAGCAGCAGAAATAGTACCTATTATCAATATAGTTACCAACTATGGGAAGTTTTTTGGGGTTTTTTTGGGGTTTGTTTTTTTGGTTTGGGTTTTTTTGTTTTGTTTTTGCTTTTTTTTTTTTCTTGTTTGTTTTTTTTTAAGAGTAATTTGTAATTATTATCTATTTGTGAGGTGAAGGCATAGAACATGGAGACTAATGTGTGACCATATTTGGTCACATTATAATTCACTCCAAATGTTCGAAAGTTGACTTCAACAAGTAGAATTGTAAATGCAAATGTAAACATCTGTTCTTGGGTATGGTTGAAGCACTGGCATGAATGATGTGTTTGCAGAGGGGGGGAATTTGGTGAACTGCAGCCATCACCCTCGTTTCCTCAGCACCCTCAAATATGTTCTTTGTTCTCCATCCCATGGCAAGAGGGTAGCTGCACTCTCTTCCCCCTCTATGGCTGTGTCTTGATTTAACCAATTCCCTGTTAATAATTTTTTCAGTGAGATAATATTGAACTTTTGAAAATGTTTCTTCAGCTAACTAAAAATATGAATGGATGCAGCCATTTGAAAATGTTGTCTTCTAAGTGATAGGTTTGCTACTTTTTCCAAGAAGAAAAACCCTTAAAAATCTTTATCTCTTTTTCTGCCTCACTTGTGTCATTTTGTTTAGTCATATCATCTTTGTGAGAGTACACACAACAGGGAATTATATGAGCTTATTTTAAAAAAAGGTTATATACCACGCTCAACAGTAAATTTAGTGAAGTGTTCAATTCTTTCCATCTTACCCTAGAAATTGCCATATCTTTGAAATGGCATTCATTTTAGACAGATGACCTGACAAAACAAGCTATTTAAGCTGGACACCAGAGGGCAGAAATAAAGAACAATTTTCTAGATTACAAACTTGTATTAATAACAGTCTAGGCCTAATGATTTCTATGGTCATGTTGCCATAAGTAGAAATAACCAAAAAACCTAACCAATCAACCAACCAAAAAAAGAAACAAAAAACCAAAAGAACCCAAAAAGCAAAATAAAACCCCACCAAAAAAACCTCCAAAAATGAAGAAAAAAAAAAACACCAAGAAAGGAAAGAAAAGAAAAAAGCTGTAGGCAAGCTTTAAGTAATTCCATGTTGCATTTGCCAAACCAGCTCCACATGGGTAATGCATATGCTGAATTGCTCTTTGCATTTTAAATCTAATTTTAAAACTTTCTTTATGTGATGCTCTTTTAGCAATATTTGATTCCATAAAATGCCTCAGAGACTTAGCTGGTGAAGGAAAAAAATCTATATCATTGCAGATTGGATCATGCTGCTGTATTAAGCCTAGAACAAAATTGACTCAGTATTTTAAAAGAAGTCTTTTTCAGGCTAGTGTGCAATTGAAGAAAGACAAAATGGCATTTGGGCTTGAAGTGGAGGGAAGATCAGAGTTAGTTATGATCAGAGAAGGGTTATGAGTCAGAAAGCCATGCTGTTGTGTGGCTGACTGAGACCTCATTTGGTCGGGAAGGTTTTCAAACACAATAGCAACATACTTCTAAAGTTTCTACTTAGTACCTTTCTGTGGAGAATGAAATTATGAGGGAGATTTCTGACAGATCTGATTGGAAGAAAAACACTTAAACACCATGGATTTTTAAATGGAACCTTTCTGTGCTAACAGTCTTCGTGTCAACCTTTTCATTATGTGAGTGAAAGGGCCATGCCTCTCTACTTGCTGTGCACGGTTTTTATGTTGTTTCCCTTTCTGTCCCCTTCCCCTGCTATTTTTGGCAGTGTTTTTTCATTCGCTGTTCAGTGAGTGATAACACGAAAGGAATCCATGAATAGCCAGTAATTGGCTATTCTGTAACTGCAGATACATGTTACCAGTCCAAAAAATCATGCTATGTACCTGAACATCAAGAAGCTAGACACTCTCCTTTTTTTCTTTTTTTTTCTTTATTTTTTTCCTAGAGAATAAAGCAGACTGTTTCTAGAATTGCCTTGCAGGATTTTACATGCTTCTTCCACCTCGAGAGAAACATTAAAGCCAGTAAAGATGGTACATTTTCCTCAAACCAGGTGTTGGTCTAAACCATTAGCAACATGGGTATGTATAATACATAAATGCTCAGTCTCTCTATGCACAACCAGCAGGAGTCCGTGACACCGTGCAAACACAAAGGAAAAACAGAGCAGTCAGAGCTGGGTGTTCTGCAGAAGTAAAGGCTTGTGCTTGACTTTTGGGTTGAAGAAGCAGCACTCCAGCAAGGCCGTGCTGCTCTGCAGCCCCAAGGGAAGTGTGTGTGGTACCTTTAAAAGCACTTGCTCCGCTCTCAGCAACAGTCCAAGGGGGGTAATCCAGGTCTCTGTCCAGCCTAATTTAGACTTTCTTTTGTTTACTTTTCAAAGGCAGGTGTTGCTTAGCCTGGACTGCATTTGAGAGACATTTCTAAGGCTCACATAACCTCTGAAACTTATTTAGTTTGGAAACCATTCTACATGCCTCTGCCTGAAGCTATGTTTGTTGTATTAGAGGGAAATAGGCTTGCAGAAAGGAAAAAATCCAATCTCTGATATCTGTAAAGTCTGACAAAAGTGTTTTCTGTTCTGTTTACCTTACAAGTATTTCCTGTTCTCAGATGGGTAATGCCTTAAGGCTTAAAACATGAGGTAAATTCAAATTATGAGTTATTTTGAGTTCCTAAAGGGAAAGAGCTGTTTGGGATTTGATGTTGAGAGGCAAATGAACAGGATTTCTGCAAATCAATACCTCCAAATGAAAGTTACTATGGAGAGCCTGACATCTTGCAGTCTCTAAATTGATGAACTGAAATTTTGGAGCATGAGTTAAGCCTTTATGTGACAGCAGCAATGATTACTTAGTACATACATGCCTATCAAGGTTCCTCTGCAGAATGACATGAAAAATCCCTCTACAAATTTCCATTTCTAATGTTGAAAGTATTTCCAGTACTGCTACAAATCCACTTCGGTGTGAGTTTGTTATTTGTTTTTTTTCCCTCAGACTGCCAAGCTGTCTCCAGAAGGCAGGCGAGGAGAATTGCAACGCAGGCCTTGGCATGTCCCCACCGGGCTCATTGTCAGAGTGTGCTGAGCATGCCTGGGCACGCTACAGAGGAGCAGCAGGGCATGATAGCATGGCTGGCTTGGCTCTTTGAAGCCCAGAGTGATACAAACCTTGATGAATGGTTGGGGTAGCTCCTGCAGGGACAAGCGCTGAGGCAGACCGCAAATAAAGGCGCGTCTCTTCTAACACGCTGGCTCGAAACGACCTCGCTCAGCTTTCAGCAAGTCTTGCCAGGACAGAGTTCAGCTCAGGTTTAATTTAAAATCAGGTAGGCTGAGCTTGTGTATAAGTTAAACAATGCTGGCAGAATGCATTCCACAGCAGGGCATTGAACTCCAATGTTAAGACTGAAACAGTTAATTCAGTTAAGGCTGAGTTATACATGATAGAAAGGAAATAGGAAATCTTGTTGCTGCTGGTCTTATCAGAAGGCTCAATGACGGGACTTTCACTTTTAGTTGTGGAGACCTCGCTTCACCAGGGTTGACTCCTTCTCCCCTGCAGCAATCTCATCTCTACTTGCTTAAAAACAAGCAGGTCCTGCCTGTGCAGGCCCAAGCATGGGATTTCCTGGCTACCAGGAGTATGGAACCCTTCAAGAAGGGCCTTTGGGTAAAGATATTTACGGAGTTTCAGATGTTGCAGGTCTGCGAGGGTGCATTCCATTCCCTTTCTTTTGGCAGATCACTTCTCTTTATGGGGCAGAGAGCAGCTTAGTTCTGTGCTGGTCCTTGTGCTGGTCAAGCTTGTGGACATAAGCGGGTTTTGTGCCCGACCAGAACCTGGAGTCATTTGCGAGAAGCATGAACCACTGCCTCTGAGTGGGTGGGAGCCAGCAAAAGAGGAATCAGGGGCTCCACCTCTTCCCTCCTCCCTGTGCAGGAAGTTTTATGGGAGGCTCTCACCCTGGTGGGGATGCTGCCCTCCAGGACAAACAGAGGAGGTATGACCTCAGTCAGCTCCACTCCTTTGCAATGAAATGCCGTAAACAAGGGCTGCTTCCATGTGATAGTTCTTTGTTAATCTAAACACAGCTAATACAAAAGATGTGCAAGGCCCTAGAGAAACTGTTCAGCAAAACAGAGCCGAAAGCCTCATTACCAAGCACTTAACTAACATGCTTCTGATTTCTTTGAAAAGAAGCTCAGAAAACATGTGGTGAAATCCTGCAGCCCTTTTTCTGAACCTCTGAATGGTTATTAAAATCACTGTTGCCCTGTTTAAGGAATTTGAAGTGTGTTTCTCAAGGCTAAAAGGGGTTCAGAGTATCCCCATCTCACCCTGCTGGCATAGGACTCCAGTCCCAGGGACTGAGAGCACTGGATGAGCATTTTCCTCCGTAGTGTCAGCTCAAGCACTGTTTTCTTTATTTCTGTTCTTTTTCTTGTCCTTACACTTCCTCTGTCTGTGCCAGTAACACAGTCAAAGGTGACATAATCAGCAGCTTTGGAGAATTGTTCTGAGACTTGGAATGATCCAGCAAAAAGGTTCTGTGCACTCATTCTCTTAAAGGCTGCCACCACTGTAGTGTGGATGGTAAATGGGGAGAGGCAGAGGTTGCCTAATGTGGAACAATTACTGAAAGAAAAGTTTAACAGTTTTTCTTTGGTGTTCTTTCTCCTTGTTACACATAGGGCTCACTTCCCAGGGTACAAATTACATCAGTTTAAAAGCAGTGTTACGGAAGTATTCCATACTGAAGATGGCCAGTATTTCAGCATTAATGTTCAAATAGGGAGTAAATGAGTCCTTCTCAATAATACTGCTGGAAAATACTACCTGATTTTTAAAAGGATTTCTCCTTTCCAATTTAATGCTTCCATTTAAAGCAGACTTGAACATTTATTGTTTAACTCCCATTGAGTTCCTAGGCTTCTGCTCTAGCAAGGACATCTTGTCAAATCTGTGATGAAAACATGACTCCTTTATCAGGATAAAACCTTACCTACTTCATCAGAAAACAAGAGGTTTAACTGCAAAATAATTTGTCTTGTTCAATCTTTTCACTATTTCAGCTCTTTTTCTTTTTGTCAGTTCTCCAGCCTCAGGTGGTAAGTCAGGGAAATGCTGCTGCATGTTACCTGTGAAGAAATTGAAGATCTATAACAAACACAAACTGTTGAGGTCCTGGTACTATATCTAGTCCTATTTATTGTTTCACTTCTGCCTGAAATTTTGTTGTGGATGGAGGGTTTGTTTGTAAATTCTTTCAGAGTTTCTCAGCTTGGTGAGTTCTGTAAAGGGTGGGGTGCTCAGTGTGTGATTGCCAAAGATACTTGGACACATCCTTCAAATGTTTATTATCTTAGGCTTCTTGCAGCTGCTTTTATGGCTTTTTTTTTTTTTTTTTCTATCCCTACTTTTACTGTTCAGTTTTCCTTGATTCATCATAAAATCCAAATTTAATAGTCATGGAGACTATGTCAAATTATTTACTTGCCAATGTAAAGTCCCTTCTTAAATTGTTGCTTTACAGAACTTTTTGGGATGAGCTGTCACTTTGTGTATGTCTGAATGAATCCCTCTGAGCTGACCTCTATTGCTTCCTCTTCTTGATAAAACCAGAGGCAACAGCTAGCAAGTACTAAGCTGATGCAAACTGAAGACATCCTTTTACTGTTTTATTTTCCCTTCCATCACAGCTCCTAAGTTTTCATTACACCACTGAATGTCCTTTTTCTGATCTGAAGCAGAAAATAGATAAAAATCCAGTGAAAATAGCCACAGACATGACATGAAAGACATTGAAAGAGCATGTGGTACAGGGTAAAAAATACTAGCAACACATACATTCATGTTGACCTTTTCCTTTAATACCAGCATGCTCAGAAGCTGAGAAAACATACTGAGAAATAAATCAATTCTTGTTAACCCCATCATTATCAAAAACCAAGCAAACAAACAAACCAAAAAAAAACCCAACCAAACAAAAAAAAACAAACAACCAAACAAAAAAGCACTTCTAGCCCTAGCCCACTCTCCCCCTGTCATTGTCTTGAAATGGAAACACACATTATACACATGAGAAGGAATGCATTTTGGAGATTTTAAAAGGCCTGGTACAGGCAAACCGAACCCTTCTCTCCGAGACCTAAAGTCTTCTGGAAAACTCATAATGAAATAGCAGACCAAATAAGCTAAAGTGGAATGACAATCTATTTCTGTGGTTTGGATCCATCCTTTGGAATGCTCTAGTGAAATAATTCCCTATGACAATCTCCAAAAAAAAAAAACCAAAAAAAAAAAACAAACACTTTTCTTCTTTTCTTTTTTAACTATGTATATTTCTTTCAGAAGAAATATAAGGTAACTTTTCCTTTCTGCTCAGCAGCCAAGAAACTGTGCTCTGCATGAGGTAGCTGAGGGTTACATGGCTAAACTGGATGTAAGTATTGTGAATTTTAGCATGCCTGTACCTCAGTTTTGATTGCCCAGAGGAATGCAGATTCTGAAGTCTTGTTCCCAACTTCTCTGTGATACAAATGAGTTAATTCCACTGGAAGCCTCCTGAACACATAGCTTCTTAAAGGATGCATTAATAAAAGCTGATGTTTGTTTTTGAAATATCTCTCAAGCTCCCCTCGGGAGACGCAAAGAGATGCTTTATTTCCCTTCAGTTTCTTTACTTTGGACCTTCTGAAAGTAGGTACTCAAGTTTTGAATTTTAAAACTGTGAAAAAAAATAGATGTTGAAAAGGGATAGGACTGGAAACCTGGAATTCTTGAAGAGTCAAGTTCAAGATAAAAATTTAGGGTATGTCAGCATCTCATCCTAGAGTGAGGATAAGACATTCCTGAGCTGTCTTTGGAGCTAGGTGCAGTATAATCATATTGGATAATGTTCCCATGAATTAAGTTCTGCTGAAGGACAGGACTTGTTTGATGCAGAACTGTGTGGGCATGGCTGACCTGTATGTAGCTGAAAAAACACTGTGCCTGTGCAGTGCTGTAGCTGCATGTCTCTGTTGGCTCTCCATTGCACAGCTGGTACCATCTTTCTGCTCATCTTTGAAAACAGAAAGTTTTAACAAGCTTAAACAGACTCTTTTAAAAATAATTTTCTGAAAATCATTATAGAAGCTCTGTTGATAAACTCCATAATCCCCCTTTCATCCCAGGAATGGCCATGCTGAAGAAAACACCTTTTTGGAAAAAAATAATAGAATTATAAACCTCATGTAGGATTAAGACAGAGAAACAATTTAATTAAATCATCTGCTAAAAAACAATTTAAATAAATCATCTGCCAATCATACAAATCTGGTGCTCAGGACGAATTCACCCTAAGGGCATATGTATTATTTTAACATACAGGATGTTCTGCATTAACTGATCACACTATTTCTAAGTAACTATCCATAAAAAAGGGACAAATAATTCAAAACTAAGTGTCTATGTAATACAGAAGCAACAGAGAAACATCTTTTAAAAGGTCAGAGAGGATGAGGAAATACCTCATTTAGGAAGTTGTATTAAAAGTGCACTGAATAAGAGTCATTGTGGAAAATTCTCAGCTGATGCCTATAAACCCAGCCATACTGACATCAGGCCTGTTGAAACCTTGCTATTGCTATAGAGTGTTCAGTAAACAAGAAGATATATTGATACATTTGTTCACTAAGTAGCTATTTACTACCCTCAAATAGACAGGTCTTTGGTAGCAGAGCATGGGTGTGTTGTTTTCCACAGGAGACAGTGAAGCTGCGCTGTTCTGAACTGTCAAGGGGCAAAGAATACCCTGCCACATACACGGGTTGAATGTCTTCGGCTCCCTCCTCCCAGGCATTGGCACTAACTCAGGTCTATCAGTCAGCAGCTGCATTTCGTTCTAGGTGTCAGTTCTGGTCCTGTGTATTAGCTCAGGATTATCTTATAATGACTTTTTCTTCCACGTGAAAACTGTGTGGGTGTCTGAGACTGCTTGATATTTGATTCAGTGAGAATCTTTGTGCTCACTGTTTCTTTGTAGGCTACAGTAGGTCAGGGTTTTAAAGGACTGGATAAAGGCTATAATTATCAATCCACCATCAATGGTCCTGTTTAGCTGAATGTGCAATAAACTGGATTTTTTCCTAGTTTGAAAGATTTTTCTTAACACAAGAGTGCATTTGGATGCAAACATCTTTTGAGATGCTCTCGTGGGACTGTTTTTTTCCAAGAAACACTCAGTGCCTGCAACAGCTTGTATGTACAGACAATATCTTCTTGTTGTACTGAAACAAGGCTGCAAGGGTACAAATGCATGTTGGTTGTGAAGAACACCTCGTGCCCATCTTTTGTCTGTTTTACACACAAGCTTGATCTAGGTAGGTACTGAAGAAATACTCCTCAGCCTAGGGAATAGACATACTCTCTGCTTTAAGAAAGAATGATCCATGTATGATTTTATGCTAGTGTTTCACGTGGAAATCACCATAGCTATGGACAACATAATTCTTTCCATTACTGGTGACTTCCCTTCTCATTCCAGGCTTTGCAAATAACTGAGGGCTTTGAAAATACCGAAGTCCTACGTCTAACTTTTCCCTTTATTTGGAAAATGTGCTTCTCCTTCTTCAAAACCAATTTACGTTAGCAAATTCTAAGGTCCTGGCACAATCTTGAAAAACACCCCTTTCCTTCTTCATTTTTTTTCTCTTTTGGCTGGAGGTTGTGATTTTCTAAACCTTTGGCACTCAATGCTTTACCAATCTACCTGAGGCCCTCTGTTGTTCTGTGCCAAAAGCCCACAATATGCTTTTTTTATAGCCTGACAACTTAGCACATGGTGTATATTACCTTCTACAGCCTTGCAGGAGAAATGAGGATTTGTACATTTTTGGAAGACACCAAGTTTTCTGTAGCTTCATATAGTTCTGTATATCTACACACACAAATTCTGAAAATCATGCTGTGGCACTACTGAAGCAGTACATCCTTGATCAAGTTCATTTACTGAGCTTGGAATAAGAGACTTAGTGGAGAAGTTACACTGTTCTCTACTAATTAATCTGTATTAGTTGGAGGAGGTTTTCTTTTTTGAAATAAAATGTGAACCATAAAATGTGAGCCTTACTTTTTAAGCCAACTGATGATCTTCACAATTTTATATATTTTTGTCATTGCAGTGTTTGTTCTTCAGGGGAAAAGTATTACTGCTGTGAAATTGTTTAACCTATGAATGCATGTGTTCTTTATGTGATTTCTGCCTGATAATAATTTGCAGTTACCACATGTTGCAAATGCAGCTTTCCAGTAATTCTCAGTTAAAGAACAGAGCCCAGAATTCTGTGTTTTGAAAAGTTTTCTGTTCTCTTTCATTTTTCTTTGTAAAATTAAAAATGCTTTGTAGTTTCTTCCTGCTTTGAAGCGAATTATTCTCAGGCTTTCTGCTATCTCAGCAACCTTTCACTTGCTTTTTCAAGTGGACTGTTTAGACATGCAACAAGTTACAGATTTCAGTCCTCTGCACACAGCAAAGCTGCTCCCCATTTCTCATTGCTGATACCATGACATGCTCAACATATCCACTCTCATAGTCCTCGCTTAAGCTCTTAAACTTGTCAACTGTTTCCAGATTCTTAACTTTTTTTTTTTTTTTTAAATCCTGGTTCCAGCTGTAAAATAGGTCATTCAGAGTTAGAAAAAGATTAAGTTTTTCAGATCTTATTCCCAAAATATGTCACTTAGTATCAACTGAAACCATTTTGAGCACTTCCAAAAGCTAAAACTATGCAGAATAATCAAATGTATAATTTGAAAAATCTTTTCTTTTCAAAAAAATATTTCTGACAACATAACTACCTTTAAGTAAATGTTGAATCTAGAAGTGAACTTGAATTAGTGGTGAGTATTGCCTTTATAATTTCCTATTATCATGGAAAAAATATGGATTGGTTTTTTTAAAAAGGCCAAAACACAAAACCCAAAGAGAAGCTATGAACCATCTAGTTCTGGTGCTGGAGACTTTACACTTGTCTCCCATTTCCCTGCAGTGCCAGGATCACTCCTTAATCTGTCCTCCCAGTCAAGAATTGGATGCATTTTTCATATGAGGATCTATACGAGGGTGAATATAATGCAGTGCTACATGCAAGATGTGGGTATATGGGTAGCAGCTATATGGGAATATCTGTGCAGCTGCACCTCATTTCCAGGTTGCTGTCTTGCTGCCTTTATTAACTGCACACAAATCCACCAGCCCTCCAGATGCTGTCGACCTGGCCTGCCTCTCGAGTGGAAGGGAGGTATATGCATAAATATGATTTCTAGATGTTATGTAATGTTGTGGTTTGAAAGCTGAAAATCTGTGCCAGTATAGGATCTTTCCTTGAAGGGGAAATGGAATGTTTTTATGGATAGGTACATACTTTTACAGTTACACTTGAAATCGGGCACTTTGTAGAAATAGATATGAATATCAGTGGAAGGGCAGAACTCCTTTGAAATTAGCTCACTGGGAGAATCCTGAATAGTCTTCCAACATCTGCTTAAAGTGTGTTCACTTATCCTAATGATAATTTATTGGATAGATTTAATATTTCTTAGTGCAATGGGACTTTGGGGCTTATAACACTGAAATAGATCATGCTGGTTTTCTAGCCAAAGAAAGGGGAAGAGGTCAAACATAAATCTCATCTTCCTCTTAGAGGCTGGAAAACAGTAACTGCAAAAGAAGTATTTGGTTCATTATCATGCTTTTCATAGGAGTGTAATAGTAGGGTGCTACCTCTGGCCTTCCTTTTTGGGATGGGAGGGTAAATGGTATGCTCAATAAGGGATGCTTCAATAATACAAGTATCCAAAAGAGTACTGGCAGCAACCTGAACATCCATTCTTACTAAATGTACTAACACAACATCACCATACCAAGAAATGAAAATACTTTAACTTCTTCCAGGAAGTAGCAAAAATGATGGATTTGAGTAGACGCCAGGAGATGTGTAAATAATAACTATGATTACATTGACCTTCCTGCATAATTGAGGCCAAATGAAAAACATGCTTTAGCAATCTGTTATGAGGATTTAACCCCTGAATGTGTAGGGTTGCAGGTCTGCTAACTCAGGCACCCATGATGGGTGAATGTCCTGAAACCCAGCATATTAAAGAAGATGAAAAGTTTGGCACCATGGTCATTTCTAGCTCCATCGCATTATGCCGTCTCCTTCCCTCAGGACAGTCTGGCACAGTGACTCTGAATGCCTGACTGTGTTCTGCAGGAATACAGCTAATTGCTTAGACATGAGTAGCCTCAATTTTAGGCTGAGCAGCGAACACTTCTTAGTCCACGTGAATTAAACTGCTGCACATATTTCTGCAAGACGGGAAGCTGATATGAGCTTTTGCAAAAACTACCATTCTGTTTCTTTGAATATAAATAGTTGGTTTAAGTCTCAATTTCTAAATTTATTCCAGAAAAGAAAAAAAAATAAAATCCTAACTACCCCATTTCTGCTAAGGCAGAATTGCCCAGCATTCAGCACTGCTGAGTAGCTTAATGATAACCATAAACCTACACCTTGGAAAAGTCATTATCCTATCTGGCTTCCAGTTTCTTGGGATGCTCAGAGCAAAATTATTCCCAAAAAAAGGAGTGAGAAACAAGTAGCAACTTGCATGCATCGTGCCAATACTTAGATGTTTCAAACTTTTAAATTGGTCATGGTGGATGTCGCTCTCTCATTAGAGCTGGAATATAATTATTTCCTCATTTTTATGCTAGTTTAGTAAACACAGTAGGGTTTTTTGGGGGGTAAGGTTGAAATCCAAGTTGTTCTGGCAAGTTCAAAAGCCACCAGGCTCTCAATGACCTCTTGAAGTTTACCTGTGCCTGTGGCCACATGGACTGTGACTGTCTCATCTGCTGAACAGGGACTGTAATGGTGAGGACCCATGTGCATGCACAAGGCTGAACATTTAAGATTTACATGTGTTGAAATCAAAAGTAGGCTTTCACACCTCATAAAGGCACTGATCAAATTATGTATAGAGATCTTTAGGCATAAACCAAGGCTGTACATATGTACATTGGATGGGGAGCTACTGATTTATTGGTATTAAATTTAATAAACTAAATCTACTTCTTATACAGACTAAAATCTAGAAGAACAGCTTTGAAGTCCAGTGCCTATTATTTGACATTATAATGTGCTAGGGCACATAACTGCAAGGAAACAACAATTACCACTGACCAGCTTTCAAACTGATCCAAAGATATAACAGGATTGATGCACTATTTTCCTTTCAAAATCAGAAAATATAATAGATTATCACAGGTTCTCCCCTCAGGGACAAAAATGCTATCCTTAGTCTTTATGGAATAATACTGAGCTTGGAGAAAAGCTTACAACTTCAATAGGTCTTTACAGCCTCCCAGGAGTGTACAATATTCATGCTTTAAAGAGCTTGTCACAGCTCTCCTTTCACTCATGTAAACAATAAAAAAAAGTTTAAACTGTAGTCACAAACTGTTGTTTGCAGATCCCAACAGAGGATTATTTTTACTGTTTCTTTAACTTTTTTCCGCTACATAAAAGCTGTCTACATGTAGGTGACAGGAAACGTTCCCTATCCCTGCAAAGATATGAGAAGAGAATTTTAAAGATAGCAGTAACTATGAAGTTTTACTTACTTTGGCATTTCAAACTGTGTGCCTCTGATTTAGCTGAAAATGAAGAAGTCTGAGGCAGACTAAAGTTCCCTCCATTAAAGAGCCCTCATTCTGTTTTTCATGGGGAGATAGATACAAGCTTCTGGATCAAAGCCCAGATACTTTTGAGCCCCAGGACCTGTATACTGCAGCTGACCAACCTCTGAAATGCCTACACTTTTTCCTTAATCCCAGCGATATTCACGCAGCCAAAGCCCACCCTGTAAATTGAAGACACTCATTCATGATTCTTCATTAGCATAACAGGCTTGGAAGTGCCTGTTTGCTATGAAAAACTGCAGTTAATACATTGCACTCCATTTTTTACCTCTGTCTGCTTTTAATTTCATGAGGAAGGGAATATTACCCACGGCAGTAATGTGTGCAGAAGCACAAAGAGTGTCCACCATTTTCCCTCAGGTTTCCCCCAACACACCCTGGTGGACATCAATCCCTTCTGCAAAGCAACGTGCTTGTTCCCAGCAGAGTGCCAGGAGCTCAAAGGGAGAACTCGGGGTGACTAAATCAGTGTCATCTTTCCAAAGTGCTCTCTAACTAAAACAAAACAAAACAAAAAAGAGATTTTTTTCTTTCACCCCAGGGATTCTGCCCGGGTAAGCCTGGTCCCATGCACAGCTGAAGGCATCCCCTGGCACTGGTGGGACTCCATGTGTCAAAGCCCCCTTTGCACCCTGCCAGGTGCCTCCAGGTGCTCTCACACACACACAGGCAGCCCATTTGTGGGCAGCTTTTGGGCTGTCAACCAGGCAGCCAGGGTGCCTCAGAGCACACTGGGCTCAGTCCTGCTCCTTGCTCTCTCCCTTACTGCAGCGATGCCGTAATCTGAGTGCAGGGACAGGGAGGTTAGTTTTTAACTCAGAGTTTTTGACTTTTACAGGAGTGTTTTGAGATGGTTTGGCCACACTGGAAACTTCTGGTTCAGCTTAGCAGAGCAGCTCAGAGAAGCAAACCATAAATGGGTTGAAAGCAAACAACCTGCCTCTTTATAACTTTTGTGCTCTCCCAATTTCCTCTAGTGCTGTAACCGCAGGAGAAAGAATCCCCACAAGCATTGCCACCAGCCTCATGAGCTTGCAGCATTCTCATGATAGGACCCAAGTGTTCCCAAAGCTGTTCCAGGACTATCACGGTGTCCTGCATCAGAGCACCTTCTGCAGTTGCCTAAAGCTGCTGCTTGTGCATTACCACACACGTGCACAGCAGCCCCAGGAGCTGCTCTGTGCTGCAGGCCAGTTTTGGTGTGAGATAATCAGGCTCACCAGGTGGGCAGCACCAGGGCATGGATACTTAAGTGAAGAAAATATACAGAAACACAGTCACTATATCCTTTTCCAAAGTGGTTCAGTTAAGAAAATCCTCTTGTCTGCCCAGATCTATAAGAGTGAATGGCTGTTCCTATACTGTGTAATGACCAGACCTTGAGCTAACAAACGCTGGCCCTATGAAATACAATTTTGCTTAATTCAGTTTTGCTAAGGGAGCATCTTGTGGTCTGGTGGATTTATAAACCCCAGTTCTTTTAGTCTGAGGAAATACTGTTTCTTTGCAATGCATAATTTGAAAGCCCCATAGTGAGAGACCAAAATTATGAGCATGAAAAAATGCTAGAGAGAATCACAAATTAATGTGTATACAAACTAAAGAGCAGTGATCATTCAATCACAAGAGCCTGGGTTTCAGGGTAAAAATATCCACATCAGTGCTGGAGAAAGGACATAAACCCTAGCAGCTAAGTCTGAAAGAAGAAGGAGAAATTAACTTAGCCAAACCTAGTTATAGGGGAAGGTA
Source organism: Poecile atricapillus (assembly GCF_030490865.1). Lineage (NCBI taxonomy): Eukaryota > Metazoa > Chordata > Aves > Passeriformes > Paridae > Poecile > Poecile atricapillus. The sequence goes on along the minus strand of NC_081251.1, from coordinate 47,981,171 downwards.
AGGTACTTCCCTCAGATATTCATCCTCCTGAAAGTAAACAATCCTGAAGCTTCCAGAGCTTTAAACTTCTTCCACCTGGACAGAAAGTGGTGTTTCACTGCTGAGGACAAATCACATTTGCAGGCAAGGGTGGAGAGACTGAAGGAAAACACCACATTGTTGCATTAGCCTCCTTTAATGGTCCAGAGGGACCATTGGATTTTTTTGTTATTCCCATCACAGCAATAGTAAAACCAGTATTATGGATGAGATTTTAGTCATCCATATAGGTGCATATGTGTGTGTATATGTGTGTGTGTGTGTGTGTGTGTGTGTGTGTGTACACATATGCTTCTCCCCCAGCACAATCAGATTGCAAATGTTTATTTCAGCCAGAACTGCATTGTTATAATAAGCCTTTAGATGGACAAGTTTACAGTTTAACTTCCTATAAACCCAGTAAAATCTGAGAAAGTACAAACAGACAAAAGAAAATTGAAATGGAATAAACCTGTTGATCTGGCTCTTTTCAGCAGCACTAGGATTAATGAGAAAGTCACTTACTGATTGACAGCTTAACAGATCTGAACCTCCCCAACAGTGTCAGCACTGGCATTCTATGCAGGTATATAGAGTACTGATTATAGTAGTGGAACTGGAACTCAGGGGATCCACTATTACTTGCAAATGTAAGAAACTGTATTTGTACATGGTGTGATGTCGCTCTATTGGGAATGGCGAGAAGAACGACACAGACTCTTGGGAGTCGATCAGGAGAATTTTTCTCTGGTTTATTACCTCAGATCTTTTTTATAGACTGATACGTGAAAGTACAGAAAAGTACAACTCTTATTGGTTAGTGAACTAACACATCACCATCATTGGTCAGTGGGGTACACCACCCCTTGACCTTCTCTTGCAAGAAAACAAGGAACAGACAAACAGCACCTGCAAGGCTGTTCTCTGTCTCTGACAATTGTCTTAATTCCTCCCCATGATTTCCCAGGCCACTTTCTCAGGTGAGACTGAGAAAGTTATGTGGCCTGCTATTCTACAGGCACTGCGCTCCCTGCTTCATAGTTAGCATCCATAGTGTAAAGCTAATAAGTCTGTGCCACTAGGATTGATATTTGTGCCTGCATTTACCTATTTGAATAAACAATGTGGTTTTAATGTTTGTGAAGCCACAATTTCTGTTCTCCATTGGGGAGGTATCTGAAAGAAAACAGATAGAAGTCCATATTGTGCATCAGTATACCTGAGCTCTGCTTCCAGCAGGCTGTGCTCAACACCAGTTACCTTGAGATGCTTCAGTTTATTTCATAAAGGTGCTGCTCCTCTGTGTAGGTTTGCATGTGAGCAACCAGCCCCCTGGCAGCCCAAGAGCAAGATGACCCCCACCCCCCCGACATCTGATTCCCAAGCAGAAATCACAGCTGGAAGTAAAATCTTACACCGCCCCATCCCAGAGAGCTACCCATCTGTCTTGAGTGAGGGAGTGAGAAGGAGCATGTGTTTCTCAGAGAAACATATTTCCCCTGAGAATTAGGCTGAGCACATCCTACGTATTTCACATAAGGTACTGAAGAGACCTCATTAAGATAAGATCTCTGGCTGACTTGCTGGAGGGTTTGGATTTTACTAGCCTGAGTAATGAGTGTAGGAAGGCATCACACCCCATTGCAACCTCCCTGGTCTTCCCCAGTCATCCAGACATTCATTTTTTAACGTGTCTAAAGCAGCATGCTAAACTGGATTCAGAGGTGTATCTTCAGAGTATAATGTGTCAAGACTAAAAGCCAAAAGAAGAGAAAGGGAAGTTTTCTAAATCTCCCTTCTAATGTGAAGAACCTCCTTCAGGCCCACCAACAGCAGCCTTCACAAAAACACAAACCCAGAACTAAACAATGATTATGATTATGTTTCATGCTTGAAAAAACAATTAGATAAGTGATACTTCTAAGAAAGTAAACTTCTTCTGTAAATGCTTTCTACAGACCTAAACACTTTCTGAAATACAGAGGCGTGCAGCTGGAGAAAGAGAATGGCACAGCATTTATGTGTAATCATTTAGGAATTACATTAAACAATTTGATGAGGAGAAAATGCAGTTTTCCTGAAGAAAAATTTCCAGAAAACTCACTGACAGATTTTGGAAACAAGACTTCGTGTACCAGATGGCTCTGATAAGACTAAGAAATTTCAAAAGATTCTTACTATTACTACAACTTGTTCAGCTTCATGGGGTTTAGCAAAAGTCGATACTTTTGTTCAGACAACATTCATGCAGTTTTTCTTATCTCAATTATAAGCTTTATCACAAATCCACTGAAATAAAAAAACCACAGACCTCTCCTTGTTTTCCAGTGGAATTGAGTTGGAACAATTTATGTAACTGGAATAAACAGCAGAGAAAGAAACAAAAGATTATTAAGGATTTCTTAGCAACAAACTGCAAGATACCATATAGGATTGATTCTTCACCATTGAGGAGTCAGCATAGCTTAGAAATCCAGGGTGCATTTTTTTTTTAACCTGCTGTAACATTAGCTACTCCAAGTTCTTGTATCACTCTGATGTTATTACCCAGCCCAGTCCTCAGAGTGATGCTATCAGATTCTCTTTTAGTTTTGTTTCCCTTGCAAGGGACAGAGGAAGGAGGACAGAGATAGCAACTGAGAGTAAATAACATTAAATGATAATATTAGTAAATATATTTCTTTCCTGTCAATCTCAATACAAACTGGAGCAAGGTGATAAGAAGAACTACAACTCCTGACTCCTACCAGGGTCCTTGCTTCCAGTTGTGGCAGGCAGAGGGAAAGAGCAGATGCCTACTTGAGAACAGCAGAGGAGGGACAATTGACAGCTGCTGCTTCTTATGATGCACTTAATTGAAAACAGAGGTTTTATTATGCAAAGCACATTGACCTACATTTCTCTTCTGACATAGGAGCTTCCTGCTCAGCCTTGAGGTTTGTCACACTTCACTTTTCCCAGCTTGGTAACTGCAGCCAAAGACCCTAGTCAGCAGAGGTTTAAGGCAGACTGATATCAGATCCTGCAGATCCTGTTAGTGAATCCTATAACTCTTCCTTTGACCAAGCTCGCTTGTTGATAGAATGAGCACGCCACACTCTGTGTAGGAACTGACACACTGCTTTCTGCATAAAAACAGGGGACAGGCAGACAGACATTTGGACAGATGATCTGTCCATATGCCTTTAAGATAGTTTAAGTTTAGTCTTTGGATTGCTCAGCCACAACTGCCTTTTGGGGGAGAGGGAAGGGGAAAAGGGAAACGAAAAGGGAAACAAAAAGAAAACAAAAAGAAAACCTTGGGAAAAAAGGTTTCTTGAAAAGAAAACTTATTCAAGAAAGGATTTTATTTTTAGTACAGAGCAGAATCTGATATGTAGAACATCAGCTAAACAGTCAAAGTAAAATTTGGTCAAGACAAAAATAAAGATGAGTTACGTACATATTTCAAATACATAGTCATATTATATGGCATATCCATTCAAAAGAAAATAAAGCCAGGCTGTGGTGGATACATCAGCTACATGAAACTTTCTGCTACAAAAATGTAGCACTGAAAGAGTTAACAGGTCTGGCTTTTACATTGTCATAAGGAGACTTCATTGCTAGCATCCCACTGAGATGAATGAAAGCAGCTTATGTCTGGTGTTATTGTTTCCATGTGTTTGGCTCCAGACTCAAGCCAGCATTCCTCTCAGTTTAGACTTGAAAGGTTATCTTCACAACCAGAAGAGACAGAAACTTTCTGTAAATATATATATGTGTAAAGAGGAGGGCAAATACAGGTTAACTCCACTTATTCTGTTCCAGCTTTCCTGAATTAATGTTTTGATAGTTATAGCAAAAAGAATTTTGTTTACAGAAGCTTCTGATTATCAGAGTGGCAGAGATGTTCCTTACAGCACATTTGGTCTGTTTTAAATACACAGGGTGATCTGATCAATATTAACACAATTTTATCTTGTGGTTGATAATTTTTAGGCTTAGCAGTAAAGTACCAGCTAAAAAAGAACACATCAGAATATGCAACTAGGAATTGCAAATGGAAGAAACAAAGTCTTAGCATATTTTTAAAAGGGAAAGGCAAACAATCTGCATTTTGGTAAACTAAAATATACTGCTTGTAACAATAGTGCTCCAGAAGGAAAATGTCTGTAAAGACTGGAAGTATTTCAGTTGACTTGAGTTTCACCATGTGAGTCTTGCTAAAGCCTGTTGGGTTTTTGTACACCACATTCTCCACCAGTAATCTAACACTGAAGTTACAGCATGGAAGAGTACATGTAATTGTGCATTACCTGTTCTTCCCTGGAGACAAGAAACAGCTCATGTAGATCAGTATTTTTTACCTTACCTTGAAAATTACCCTTCTCTGACTGACAGGATTTACATAAAGCATAATAATTAAAATATTTCTCTTTGGGAACATGGAAAATGTTTACAGCAATATCTATTTTTGGGTTTTCTTGCTGAATCTAGAATTCTTCTGATACAGACTCATATATGTGCCCTAGCTATAATACTCTGTGGTTCTTATTTCTACAGTACTAGGTAAGAGATCAGTATTTTTCTTCTTTAGACCATGAGATTTTCATTTTATTTTAAAACTGACTGATGAGGATATCATTCCACAGACTATTTTATTAGACATCTGGCAACAAAAGGAGGTAAAAGATTGACAAGGGTGACGTAGTGCCTAACTTCTCTTAAGGTAGTAGGAGCCACTTACAAAGAGCCATCAGAGACTTTTTCAGGGACCTCAATTCCAGCCTTGACCTGAGGCTTGCAGTTTCTTGCCAGCAAGAGGCCTCTGATGGGTTAGCACTGCCATAAGAAAATATGGCTTTAGGTGGAATTGCAGATATCTGAATATGGTCCTTGGGAGCTCAGAGAATCAGATACACAAAAGCCAGTCTGAGACTGGGATGCAGACCTGTAAAACAATTGGAACTGGGAAACAGGCCTTAAACTTGGTCATCTTTAGCAGCAGCTCCAGAACAGGACTTCTGGAGACTTTCTTAGTACTTCTGTTCTGTGGGAAGTCCTTCTTTAGGCACGTTAGTCCAAAGCTGAAGACAAGATATCATTTGTGTGCCTAATAGCAAAAGCATAAGCTCCCTGAGGGGCTCTATAGCCCCCAATATTAATGGCCCAGATAAATTAGACTGCGGTAGATAATCTGAGAAACACAACTTGCTGTAGGCACCAAATGTTCCCAGAAGAAGTAATAAATCTCTTAAATGTATAAAATAAAAAGACCTGACTAATATGTGGGGGCTTTCCTGTAAAATTCTCTTTTTCATGGGCTTCTAGTTTCCACCACAGAATTTGCTGAACAGCCAGAGGCAATGTAAATTTTTAAATGTACAAGTGTTCTATAAAGCTGTTGCTGAAGGAGGTGTTTGGCCACCTCAGTATTGAAAGGAATGAACCCATTTCTCTTTCAGCCTGAAGCAGCCAGAGTGCTACACTGATCTACACCCCAGAGCACAAATATGTTGTACAAGTTGTTCCTCCATCCATCTTAATCCCATGGGATTTTCCTGGCACTAACCAGCACGGCCACTCAGGTCCACTAGCAATGGCAGTCCTCTGTTGCCAGCAGAACAGGCTTTAGCAAGAGCTGGTCAGTGAAACTCAAAGCTATTCCTATCCACAACTTCCCCAGTTTGTCATTACAGACAATGACATTTGCTGAAGTTCAAAAGGTCTTGCAGAAAGGTCCGAGCAGTGGATGCAGATGCGGTGCACCAGAGAAAACAAGCCAACACCTATGGGGACAGGGTGACCTGGAAAGGTCCCTCCTTTCAGTTGTTATGGTGGCATACTGCTTGAGCAACCTTAATTGCCTCTTAATGAAGGTTTATTTCGATGGGTGAAGAAGGAGTGACCATGATTGTTGAATTTTTTAAGAGAGACTGGAAAAACAGGCTACAATCAAAATCCTGTCATTAGTTAATGAGAACAGGACAAGTAAAGAGGTTAAAGCAACAACAGAGAAAAAAATTAGCCTACCAGGAGAGCTCATTTGCAGAGTTACAGAGAGGTGGATTTGTGTAAGCTGTGCAATCGTTTTAGTCAAAGAAATAGAGGCTTAGGCTAGATACATTTGCAATGAAGATGGTTCCCAGGACTGCAAGTTTGAGATGCAGGTTGGACTAAATTTCCTCTTTCTTTAATCTAGGTCTCTATCCATTTTACTTTATGCACATCATCCTCCTGTCCTTGAATGACCCAAGAAAAACTACAGAAGTTTTTTGGGCTATTTTATGACCCAGCTTTACTCTTTTATTTCCATGATCATCCCTTCTCAATCCTCTGGGACCGCAAACTGTCTTGCCTGCAGAAAGAATTTAATAAGAACCAAATTTTGATATTAGTTGCATCTATTCAGCCCTGTCTAATAAACAGCATTATGTGAGTGAAATGGTAATTAGATAACACAGCTGAGGTTAAGTGTGAAGGGAATAGTTCAGTCCCTCTTATGGCTCCTAAGGCTCAGGTTCTCCTTTATGGCTACATACCAAACAATATTATACTCCCAATGGAATGGAGAGGGTGGTAATCTTCCCTGGGATGCAGGGTTGGAGTTTTTTTGGCTGCTGGGTAGGGAATGCAGTGGCTTGGCAGCATGGAGCCAACGCAGCACCAGTTTCAGCCTCACAACTTCTGCGAATATCAGCAAACTTATCCCTTAAGCTCCCAAGTTTGAGAGGATCTATTTCAACAGAAAGAAACTCACAGCAAAAGTACATGCAAGGATGAAAATAATATCTGGAGGGAGAAGAGGTTATGAGCAGGTAAAGGTGCTTGAATATGTGAGAGTCTCTATGATGCTTTTCCTTGTATTAGTTTGATCCTGTGCAGGGCTCACCTGAGCGGTGAGGCACAGTCACCGACACCAAAGGAATTAAGACGTTCCTTAGCATTGCCCCTGAGAGACATCCACAGCAATGAAATGTAACAAAAGGCAGAAAATCGGGTTGCTCTGTCGGGTGAATCAAGGAAAGGTGGACTACTCATAGGGTTTTAAGGAGATGCAGGCTTTACTTATGCACAGAATAACTGCAAAGACAGGATCCATTCCCTCTTGAGGTGCTAGGCAGGAGAAACCAGAGAACCTAATTTCCATCACAGTAGTATTGCGCAACAAACACCGCGGAGGCCTCTCCTCCCCTTTGTTCGGCACTGTGTTAAAGCCATCAGTTTAACAGCTGCAGGGGACACACACGAAGGACAACCTCAAGCCATCTTTGCAGACAGACGCTCATGCCAGCCAACATGCTGCATTCATAAAGCTACCAGCAGGAAACCAGCCCAGCAAACGCTCCACCATGGGGAAAGGAGATCACTTCCAACTTCCAGGGAGGGAACAAGCAACAGAGAGGTTCTGTCATACCTGCATGCAACAGTAGGTTCTGTGATGGTAGGCTCTGAAATGCCAAAAAAACAATTCCAGGTCCCCTTGATACTGGAAAATCTCTACAGGCCAGCTACATCTGTGTTTTCTTCTTTAACCATACAAATTCTAGGGTATTACACTTCATCTTTCAAGCCTTTCTCAGACACATCTCCGTGTAAGAAGGCTTGCCCAGGGACCACACACACACACTTTATCCCCACAGTACTACAGACTTACTAGTTCTTGTATTATAGATGAACACCCAGATGGTACATTATTTCTTAAGTTTTCTTATGAAGACTGCAAGCAGTTGTCATGAAAGTCTAGTCTTCTTCCTCTGGAAAGGCAGATTTAATTTGTGGCTGTTTCCTCTTAGTTTAAATGACAAAGACAGGATCTTGGTAGCAGCTGGGAATAAATACTTAAAGATTTAATTACTTTCCCCTTCTCTGACCAAATGACTACCTAAAGCCAGCTGCAATAGAGGTAGTCCTGTGATGGCGTGCTGCTGGGTGTAGTTTTCAGGTCAAGCAAAGTTATCTAAATTAATTTTAAAAAAAAAGCTAACAAGATGGGAAATCAGAAAATAGTAATATATGGTCCTTTTTCTTTTTTTTGATTGAGCTCCTGATAAGGAATCTGTAGTAGAACTAGAGTATTTCCAAAAAAAAAAAAAAAAACCAAAATAAAAAAGGAAAGTTTGTTTAGGTACAATTTAAGATGCCTTGTTTACTGTTTGGTATTTATGAATATTTCTATCCAATTTTCCTGGACAAATCACAGTTATGAGGAACAGTGGTCCTGACATGCAGGATTTGTGCAAGAAGTATGTTTGGGGTGTCTCTGTGTACTCTGTGGATGTGCTGTTTGGAGGAAGCACATGTGGTTTTGTGTGCAAAATTCTGGCTATCAATACAGCAGCGCCTACCTGACAGGGACTAAGTGGCTGGGTTACTGCATTTTCCTTCCTGGCTGTGGGCAGTCATGGGGGATGGTGATGCTACTGGAATCCTTTGTATTTTAGGTGCTTTGAGGAAGGAGCAGGACAGAGCCAAGCAATTGGAAGGAGCAAGCAATTGGAAGGAGCTGTCCTTTCTCACTGTCCATTCTCTCCATGCAAGAGATTTTTTTCTTCTTCTCTGGGCAGAAGGGGAAGACAAATCTTCCGGGACCAAAGATGAGCTTAACCTCATCACTTGAAGGGATAGTGGAGCAGGGCAAGGAGCAATGCTTACTTTGTATGCTACGCATAGAGTGAGGCAGGAAGAACTTCCCTACAGGCATCTTTTTGTTAGGAAAATCGAGATATAACACTCTTGCCTGGTCGTTAAGAAAAGGCCAAGCTTGAAATCTGTCGTGTCATTAATTTAAAAGGTAAGTTAAACACTGAAAGAAATGAGCTTTGGGGGGCCCTCACACTGCACATATACAGTAATAATGAGATGCCAGTTTCAGGCAGAATGTTTCCAGTTGTTACATTTCAGCTCTCCTTTTTTAAAAGCTTTTCTCCCTTACAAGGAAAACAGACTGAGAGAAGATTTTGTGACTGCCTGATGAATTTTCAACACTGTCTTGGAAGTTTCTTGGAAGGAAAAAAATTAAATCTGCAATTCCATTATTTGTATGAAGAAAAACTGTACGGAGTGTTGAAAACTGTCGGAGTCGTCTTCTCTTAAAACTTTGGAGATATTTTTCTTCCTGTGGGCTGAACTCAAAGATACCCGTTTAGTGTGACTGGAGCAGTTAAGGAAGAAAGGTAAAATGGATGTCTTTGGGCTCCTCCTTGTTTTGGGCCACCGGAGGCAAGTTCTGAGTGAGGCTGGCAGCTTTGAAGTGGCTGGCTGCAGCTCCCGCCTGCCTTTGCCACACTGGCTCTGTTGAGGGTGTGGTGAGGAAGGAGAAAGAGGAATCCTCCCTGACCAGAGGATGGATCTGCTGAAGGCCAAGACAGCTTGATGCTGGGAAGTGACAGAAATCTTCTATAATGAATGGTAACATCTGGCCCATGTCATCTTTTTCTGGTTCAGCTGATGCTTTTTTTTTTTTTCATGTGAAAATACTAAAAACAGACCCAAAGCCTCCATAACTGAGGCTCTAGCAATTGTTTCTTTTTAACATTATTATTATTTGAGAAAACCTTTGTAAGTCCCTTTAGATTTTGCAGCTCATGGATTATAAATCTGCTCTTCAAAGTAGATGAATGCAGCTTTCTGGCACTGGGAGCTGTCACATCTCCTGCAGGAAGGTAGACAGCCTGACTGCTTCAAGCTGTAGAATTGCAACAGCCAAAGAAAGGATTTACTTCTCTTTTCTTTCTAGGTCACACAATATGAAGAAAAGGACAAGCTGTCTTTATATTGTCCCTCAAAAACATATTTCTGTGCTATCCTTTCTACCTATTCCCATTTAGTTGAATGAGCAGAGCAATGGTAGGAGCGGCTCAGACCTTGCCTTGTTCTCTTTCTTTTACACTGAGCACTTAACATGCTGCCTGCAGAGCTCTTGTAGGTGTTACAGGTGTCTACAGTCACTTTCTCCAGACCACTTGTAAGGCTGGATTAAGTGGGAAAATTATCCCTAGATACTTGGTATCTAGGGAGGAAGGACAGGGGTGGAAAGAGGGGTATTTTGAGGGCAGAGCACCATAGCTTTGCTACGAGGAGAGCTCACCCTGTCAGAGATTCCCAACATACTCCCTTTGCAGCCAGCAAGTGGTGGGAGTGCCTGTAGTGCTGCAGGCACTGGTGGGAGAGGCTGCAGCTTCCTGAATGCTGGCAGTGTGTGCCTCTACTTTGAAGCAGATGAACCAGTAGCCCTAAGGAGCAAAGGAACTCATGGGTATGGAGGTCACATGAAGGGTGCTTAGAGGACCACTGTAGGATGTAAAGCTCTTCTCTTCCTGGGTTCTGCCTGCTTTCATCTCCAGGAGCAGAGTGCCCTGTCTGTGTTTTTATAGCCTGTAATAACAGATGCTTTTTAATGAGTGCATGGACAGACAGCCTATTGTCTGGGTTTGTTCCTCAGAACTCCATGGTGGGAAGGGCTATTGGCACTTGCCTTTGTTTACTCTGTTTCTAAGGATGTGTGGTCCTTAGAAGGATGGGGGCCTTGCTGTCTTCCAGGTGTTCCAATGGGCCAAGCCAGAACATGGCCTATTTGTGTTATGTTTGCTTTTCTCAGAGTAACCCAGCTATGCCATGGCCTGGGAAGGACCTCCACATGCATTTAACCGGAATGGACTCCAAGGGTATTCAAATGGCCCCAATAAACAAGGGTAGCCTATCTGAAAATATTTCCTGGTTGTGAACATTGGAATGTAGGCTGAGACTAGTTAGAAAGCCTGGCTTGTGCATACATATTTTCTCTTCTTTTAGTGTCCCAGTGGGGAAGACAGTCCCTGAAAGGCTATGAAGCATGGACTAGCTTTCAGAGCTTACTCCTTGCCAGCAGCCTCTCTGTGTGAGGCCAATAAAATTTGTTTGCACTTGACAACAATAGAGTATTTTTGCATTTCACAGTGTGTCTCCTCGGGACTAACTGCTGTTTGGGAAGGCCCTTAAGTCTATCCCTCCCTTTTATCCCATGCAGATTGAAGAGACCACCCCTTCATGCCCTGCCTCTAGAACATGGTCACTTGCTGTAAACATTGGCTTACGAACTGGGTGGAGTTGCTTCCGAGCACTGACCTAGGAGGGGTCAAAGGAGGGATAAGAGCTGGGAATATGGAGCTTATCTCTGAAGTCAAATAACTCATGGGTGAAGGAGGCATTGAGCTGTGGTAGGAATGGGAGACAACTAGCTGTTCTTCCTGTGGGGCTAGGAACAGATCATCCAGTATAATCCCCTCATGCTCACCCCTTTTTCCCCACATCAACAATCCATGGGCCAAAGGAAGAAGGTTGAGCACTTAGGAAGGAGGAAGGACAAAGAGGCATTTGAGCCACATGCAGCCCTGCTGGGTCAGAAAGCAGTGCTCTGTTCTTCAGGCTGAGAGCTCACCTTGACACTGGGACATGCAGAGGCCTCTTGCTTTTTGAAAATGCTCAGCCCCAGGTTGGTCACCTCACATCTGGAGGGCACTGTGGTCCCAGGAGCACTGCTAACCCCAAGTGCCCAGGAGACTGGGTCTGCCCTGTTCTTTAGTACAGCAAAGGCTTTTCCACCAGGCCAGTGACCCTACTGAGTGGGGTCAGGCACTAAACATTGCAAAAGATTTTTTCTCTCCTTCTCTATGGATAACAGGGAAACTCTGGGATCCTTCTTTTTTTCTCTTCAGCCTTATGAGATGTACAGGGTGTTAAAAAAACAGGATAGTAGGCCAGGGATTGTGCATGGGACTGCTAGCCTACTGCAGATAGAAAGGGGCAGAGACTTTCTAAAGAATGATGAGCTGTGGGCAGCTGTTTTTCCTAGGGCAACCCAAATCCTGTGCAGGGGAATGTCTTGTGTGTGGCAGTCTAAAATGCTCTATGAATTTGTGAGAAAAGCTCATTGGTGGGGATGTAACACCCTTGCTGGCACAGCAATCCAGTGAGCAGCTGGGCACATCCCGCTGTGAGAGGGAGACAAGCCCTGCAGCAGCCAGGGCTTCCTCACCTGATGGGTTGCTGACAATGGCTCTTCTTTTGCCCACAGGATCTTTCAAACCTCTCACCAACTCCTTTTGTTGTGCAGAGCACATCTGCTACCAGGCCCTTATGGAATAAAATACTGGTTCTGAGAGAGATAATTATTACAAGTGTTATGATCCAGAAAAATTTTTCTATTAACTCAGATCTACATTGCTTAAATTATTTTGAAAGAAAATGACAGTGACTCTATTTCAAAAATGGTCAGAGAGTGTTATATTTAATACAGTTGTCTAAAATATTACACAGAATACTGCTGTGCAATAAAAAATAAATAATGTGAATAGTTATATCTTCCTCAACCGTAGCAGCTGTATCTTTTTTTTTAAATCCTAGGAGTTTGATTTGCCCAGTTCTTGTAAGGGACAATTAAATTTAATGATCTACACTTCAAAAAATGACCTGTGATTTTGAGAATTTTAATTTAATGGTTTCTCTGCTTGAAATATGTCTGAAGTGCTTTATTGTTTAAAATAATTGTGTTTAGTGGTTTTTGAAAGTCAAAATGGAAACATCTCCAGCAGACAGAGCCAGCTTTTCCCATATAAAAGTCCATACCACACTAGGGTAATACTATTCTAATAGGCATTTTCCTTTTGGTTAGAACACATATAACTAATTGCAAAAGGTGTTTTAGTGAATTTTTAAACAGAAGACCACAAATTTTGGAGGAGAAATTATCATTTTAGTTGAAAAAGGACTAAAATCTGTTTCTGATGATGCTTGCTAATTTGTACAATAGCATGACATGACATTTCCAATGCAGCTGTTTCACTTCCATGCTAGACAATTTGTATGGTCAGTTTTGTGAAAAATAGAAGTTTAGTGAGGTTTTCTGGATAATTTATAATCTGATGGAGGTTTTTTATGATTTAAAATTGCTGACAACATAGAAAACCTGAAGGGGTAAACGAAAAAAATCAGCAGAAACTATCTTATGTCTTGTGGTTTTCTTTGTACAGACATATTCCATAGCAGTTCATATACTTATTTAATTTTGTAAAGGAATATTAGTTTGAAAGGGCTTTGGCTGCCTTTTACTGATAAATCAACTTTTCTGAATGCTCATTGACTCCTTTAGAGCTTAGAAATAGTTTGTTATCCAAGCAAGTTAATGAAGAGCAACTAGTCTGTCCATTAATTATATCATTAGTTGCATTTAAGTCAGCATTTACCAGCACAGTGAAGTAGAGGAGAGCTAGCTCTTGCTCCTGTCACATGAAGTAGCTCTGTGTACTGGTACTGAAGTCACTTAGACGGGCCCCATGAAACAAACATGTAGAATCTGGGTTTGCCAGTGGGCAAATTTGAAGCCTTGCTGTTTATTTCAGGCCATCATTGCAAAATCTGAGTAAAGCACAGCTAGATAAAATCAATTAGTGCACAAAATATTTTTATGCTAGGGATTTAGTATAATGCTTTCTGTATAAAAATTGTGATTTATTCCATTATTTAATGCACTTAATGGGTGTTCCTTAACAAGGGACATCCTTATACATTCTATTTTATGGAATTTGGTAAGTATAGGCAACATTCACTCTTGACAGCTGTAGGTCAAATTACAAGCAAGCCACAGAGAATGTTGCTGCAGAGGGAACCCTTACTCCCCTACTGGGCTCCCATGAAAGACTTGGCCAAAATCCAGCTGACTTTGCTCCCCAACTGCAAGGAGCCAGAGTGCATTACACTGCTGGCAGCACTCAGCATCCCTGAGGAGGTTTTTCTGAGCAGAGTCCAAGAGCAGTCACCACCCAGGGCTGCACAGTTTGGTCTACAGCTGGGGGAGCCTTGTGCTGTAACTCATGGATGGGGTGGGGCAGAAGAAGACCCATCCAAGGCAGCTGGAGCCTCACATCCTCCAGCCACCAGTGCAGCTCCTGCAGTACGTGTTGGTGCTGGTGTGGCTGTGGGTCTCTTCACATCCTTGCCTGTCTGCTCGTGACTGTCCCCATGGGCTGGGGGAACATTTGCCACAGGTGCTGCCTACAGCACCGTCCTCATGGTTACACAACATCAGAGGCACTGGCTTGCTCAGTGTGCAGGACCCTGGGCACTTGCATCCCCCCTCAACCCTTCCTGAAAGCATCGAGACTGACGCAAGGGTACATCCCCACCTCACATTCCTCAGTAGAGAGGAAAAGTTTGCTTCACACAGGTAAAGCTCTCCTCTCTCCATGGACTCTATAACTCAAGTGGTAAAACCAGCAACCCAGCAATACAGCACACAGGGCACATTTATAAATAAAACCTTTATTGGGTAAAAATGATAAGACTCTAGTCATGATTCTAATGGACTTTTATGCACCAGTGGTGTGGCAAATGCTTTTACCAATTTCTGTTCTGACATTTTTCTGACATATATTGCCACATACAATTACCATCCTTCACCAAAATGTTCGCAGCCATGCTTAATCCTGGTTTTCAAGTTATGGCTGATGTTAGTTTGTACCACATGCCAATAGTCATTTCCTGCAAAACAAATGGGGTTTTATATCTATATCTGTGAGAGACAGTTAATGGTTAATAACTTAAACAATAGACCAACAAGGAGGTACCTGGGCATTCCCACCTGAACCTGAACAAACCACTAAACCGAGTGGACCCTGTGTTTTGTGGGCTTCTTTCACTGGATCTAGATTGTAACCATCACTTTGATAAAGCTGGGACCCCCACAGCAAAGAAGACCAGAACAAGAAGACCAAATGGACGCTGCCAGGATACACGGAGTGGTGATATTTTTCTCTACTTAATCTGTCCCTCTGTCACTCTCTTTCCTTCCCCCCTTGGACCCCTTTTCCTATTTCTAGACCCCTTTTCATATTTCTTTCTCTCTCTCTCCCTCTCTACATCTCATTTACTGTTAAATAAAAATCCATACTATTGAATTCACCATATGGTCTTGTTTGCACCTTAATTTGGACAGAGAAATCTCTCTAGTAATTTTAATAACTGGGTCTTAACTATATAGTAGAAGTGGTATTTCTTTAAAGGCCAGGTGGAACATCTCAGATTCAAGTAGCAAGCTTGCTGATACTGCCCTTTAAAATATCCATTGGTTTCAGTGTTTTACTCTTCCTTAACAAAGTGCCCAAGATGGCTGCTATTAAAAATCCCTCCTCACGACTGTTTAGGTAAAGTTCAGCGCCAACTTTCATTTTAATTTCAGCTTAGCAGCTCTCATTAATTTCTCACATTCTTCTGGGACTTGGGATTTCCATATTTGGTTTTACTCTTGGATTATATCAGACAAGTTTGAACAAAATTCTTTCAGCTAAATTAATGGGAAAAAAATATATTCCATATGTTGTTATCGAAATCTTCTGTAGCTGTTTAAGTCAAAAATGGCAAGCCAGAAATCTTTATGTTGGCTTGCAATATAGTCTTTTCAAGGAAACACTCTTAGGTTGAAGAAAATTGGTTAAGCAATTTTAAATCAACTTATCATTTTTTTCTGTGTATTCTGTAGACTTCTTTCATTTTCTCCTCTCCCTTTTTCTTAATTTAGTTTTTAAACCCTTGTTTAAAATTAGTTTGCCAGAGATTCATTTACTAAGTATATCTTTAATGACATCTCAGTTATGGATACATTTGTCAAGAACCCCAACTGCTAAGACCAATGGAGTTGAAAAAGACAAAATACTTCAGTATATCTGTATATAGCTGGGTGTCAGCTTTCTTTCCAAGTTTGTACCAGTTTAAGCATCAGACCTTATGATCTTACTTAGGTCGGTACAATGACACTGTTTACATGTGTATGGTCAGACTGTTTCTTGCTCTTTTTTTTATCCTAAGAAGAAGAAGAAAAATAATATACGTGTCTACTGTTAATTGGGTAAAAATAGGTATAAAGATAAAAGAAGTGCATATTTCGGGGCCATTTTGTGCATCAAACATACAAAACCTAGACTAAAAAGAGTAGCTGACAAGTACACACTTAAAAACCAGAAAATCACAGAGACTGAGGTTCCTACAACAGTACTAAGACTTCACACCCTCTTTATGTTCTTATAAAGCTTAAAACACACTTTGACAAAAGCCCGTGTTTAGAGAAAGATTAAGCCTTTAAACTCAACTACTTAAATCTAGAAAAATGTATGTCTCGAGGTAGTTCATTCTCTGGTCTACTAAGTATCTAATAATTTGGAGTGCACTGGGATGTCCACAGTGAGAGAAATACTAAACTGTCCCTTTCCTACTCCTTCCCTCCTGCAAGAACAAATATACTGGAGAGCAGAGGAAGGACTTTTCTGTGAGATGGGTATTCAAATCTCTTCAGCCAGGCATGGAAGCTTGCCAGCAGTTCCCAAGAGTATGCTAGCTCTCAGCTATTGTAAAAATAAGTACATAAAAACATATGTCAAAAATCCCTCACATCCTTCCTTCCCCCTCCTTTGCTGTGTTTGCCCCTGGCTAAACAGGGCAGCTAGGAGCAGGGCACTGGAATGTCTTTCCCAGGTACTTAACTTTCTACAGACATTATAAAGGGACTCTAGACATCAAATCCACGTGTGAAGTCAAGGAATCCTGTCATTCCCCCTGTTACGGGGAGAACTACAATGCAGAGAGATTAAACTCCAAATTTCTAAATGGCTTGCTGCTGTATTCCTCATTCTTGTGTAAAAATCTTAAATACCTAAGGACTGACTGTTCCTATTTGGTTTGGTTAGAGTGGTAAATATTCAAACAATCTGAAAAACACCCCTCACAGAACACTTCTAAATCATTGGAGTAATCATTTACCCAAGGTTGTATGGCAAACGAGCATCAGTGACAGCAGAAGAACACATTTCCCTGGGACTCCAGTTCAGTGCTTTGAGCACACAAGAGTCCTGTCTCTTACTCATTCCTACTTTGTTACCTGAATTATAGGGATGTAAGAGACATCAACCTCATTCTGCTTTGCTCTGAGGAACACTGCATTACTCTTATCTTTGCTGATCTACTTCATAAATAACCATGTCTGATGGTTACAAGCACAGGAGGGGTAGGTACTACTGAAACCCATGTGCTGGCTGTGGCACATACCTTTACAGAGACTTTCATGTTTAGGATGAAATTCTTAAAGTTTCTATGAAAATTGTGTTTGTTATAAGAACTTAAGTTTTCATGTGTAACTTTATTTTTGACAGTCTCTCAACCTTAACTTTGTACTTCAAATTTCCTTGTTTTAAGAAGAAACTAGGCTCATAACAAACATCATTAAGTCAATTCCTGCATGTTATTTCAGTGAATAAATCAGAATTTTTGATACTTTAAAAAGGAAAAAAGGGGAAAAACAAGTTTGTTCAGAAATGTTGAGAGTGATAGGAGTCTGAGATCAGGGAATCTCAGTCTCCACCTAGATCAGACCACAGTGATTGCTGGAGTGATGGAAATCTACCACTCTCCCTGCTAGCACTTCAGGGATTAATGAAAATACATACATAGGAGGAGGAGCTTAAATTTCCCTTGAAATAAGCCCAGTCACACTCAGAGAAAACATAAAATGAAGTAGTGTGTGTCCAGGGTAGACAGAATAAAGAAAATAAAACAGTGATGAGACAACAAACAAAATGTAGTGTGAAACCCACAGTCTTCAAATCTGCTTAGTACAGTGGGGTAAGCAAAGTGGTTGCAGGCTCTGTTTATATGTATATGTGTTTTATATACACACACTATATTACATGCTGTATATACAGGAAAGTGGCTATAGACTTTGCAAATGTGGATTTGAATTTAGCACCTGAAGATCAGACCAAAAAGGAGGACTTAGTGAAGACTGATGAGCATTTCTCTTTGTTTAAAAGTAATTTCTTATTCAATCTGTGCTGTGGGGCAGCATACTACAGACATGTTTGCCATTGTGTACAGTAACACTCTACAACAGTATTTAGGTATGTAACATGTTTGCTGCAGGTCCACCATAGATTATAATATATATCTATACTTGCAGACATGTAAACTGCCAAATTTAGCAGACTGTCTTTATAGCTTTGATCACCACAAAAAAATTCATGTGGTTTAATGGTAGATGCTAAAACATAGGGACACTCCACCTGGAAAACTAGTTCCTTCTTATGAAACCACCATGGCAATACTTCAGCGCTGTTTTGCTTTCAGTTTTTCTATATAGTCTATAGATTTTAAGGAAGGCAGTACACAGGATTTACACAGAAAAGAGTTGGGTTTGTGTGCTACACACAAGGAGAAGTTTGGAGGGCTAGGAGTTTAGTTTGCTTTTTCATCACATGAAAGTTTATAATAAAGTGAAATCAGTCCTCTGTGCCAGCTGGAGGCATCACCAAAAATAATTAGTATAGTTTGTGAGAAAGAGGATTTTACTTAGGTGTTAGGAAAGGATTTCTGACTGCAAGTCTAATTCAAAGGGCTAACAGGTTACACAGTAGGAAAGTTGTGGAAAGCCCTGTGGAGGTTTGAGGTTAGAACAGATAATCTGAAAGGTACAATCTGTCTTTATCCTGTCTTAATGCCAGTGGTGATCAAAATGTTTAGCTTAAGCTCCCTTCCCTACCTCTATATCTTTGCTTTATAATTTTAATTCAATGTAGTGATTTTCAAAAGATCTTGAGAGATCAGGGAAAACTTTGTCCTGTGCTTCAGCAAAAGTAGTACAGGAAAGGGAGGGTACAATAACCGTTGTCCAGAATTTATCTCATGAGATACATATGTATAAACATCCAACTAAATAAAAAACCGCATGCACTAAACAGAGCCACATATTGTTCTTAATGAAGTTATCAGTAAGGTCTCTAAGCAAAAACATATTTTGGAAATAAATCAATAATTTTTAATATTAATTAATTAATGATATTAATAATATGATATTTCACTACATGTTAATTAAATATTGAGTCTAAGATATAGACTCTATTGAGTTAGGTATTATACAATTATAGGAAACATTAGAACTGTCCTTAAAGTGTATCTTTCTCAAAAGATGCTCAAAACAACCCTGTTGGGACCTTACCATTGCACTCAACAAAGGACTAATGCTTGAGTGATATTTCCTGTGAACCACCTTGACCCTGGGATTCCTGTTGCCTGTGTAGTCCCCATTTTCTGTTTCTGAATTAAATTTCTTTCCCTGAAGCACAGTCCTTTGTTGAACTTCTGCTTGATTTTTGGACTGTCTCTCTCACGTGTATTCTGAGCTCCCTTTTATGTGCATTTCAAGTCCTCCCAATATAGTAGTAAACCATTGACTATTATACATTGAGGTTATTTTTTTAGCTGACTTTTCTCAACACCTATTTTCCTAGTTCCTATTTCCATGGTTGTGTTTATGAGAATGTTGCACAGGAGAGCATCAAACATATTACTGAAGTCAACATCTATTACAGTGCCTAACTCCCACTGAACTACTAAACTGGGTATAAAGTCCGAAGAGATAATAACATGGAATTGACATGGTTTTAATTTGTGAAGCTGATCTTGACTACTTCTAATAATTTTATCCACCTAAAAATACATTTTCTGTAGTGTATTTTCAGTTGTCTTTGTTAGCTGCTTCATCTGTAACTTCCCTAGTCCTTGCTTCATTGTGTTGTGGTTCCACTCAACATGCATCTCTCTGTCCTTCTGCCAGTCCCTCTCTTGTTGTTTTTACACTCCTCAATCTTGTTTTTTCTCATTCCTTTATCTTTTTTTATGCAAATCCTTTGTGAAACCATACCTAAAACAGGTATTGGATTTATCCTTCTCTAGTTTTCCAGATCATCCTATTTCTTTTTGTTGTCAAAAGCTCTCACTAATGACTCAGAAATTGTTCAGCTAATTCCTAAAGCTGTGTGAAATCCTTTGACTACTACTTTTTAATGTTATTCTCTTAACTACTTTTTCTCCCTTGGCATGTTGTAGAGAGAGTTTTCCAAGTTTAACACTCTCAGTAGCAACAAATGTTCGATGTCCCAGTGGTTATGTTGGCTAAAACAATTTTAAGGAAATTCCCTCCCATAGCTCTCCCATGTGGCTAGCAATACAGAGACTATAAATATAGCCAAACCACAAGCATTTTTACCACTTTAGCTGATTTATGCAACATGATGGTGAAAATGTCATCAGGCAATCCCTTCACTACCATTCCTGTCTGTGTTAGAGGAAAAGTTGGCGAAGTTTTTAAACTTGTGATTTTCAGGTAAGTACCTCTGATAATTTTGGCAATAACGTTCTAGAAATCACAGTGAACACAATTTTACAAACTAGTGAGGCTACTTTTTCCAATGCCATGTGAAAATAAATACAAAGTCATAAACATGTTTTTCCTTCTATTTAATGAACATATATGCATTCATTTCATCTGCTGGTCCATGAGGACTCACAGCATTCCAGATGATGGATGTGAACCAATTTTCCAGTAGTTCCATTCTAAGTCAACTGGAATACATACATTTTCTTCCTGTATCTGTAGTTTTGAAATACAATTTGGATAGAGAACTTCTTACTAAAATTCTTGGGAATCACAAATTATAATGGGAAAATTCAAATCAATATATTTTCTTAATAGAAAAGAAAATCTATTAAGAATCTTTGTTTCTTTATTTTAACATACCAATATTTAATCATGCTGGAGGATAGCTTTTGATAAAGAATTAATAGCTCCCGATAGAAAAATCATATCTCTAAATGCTAATATTCTACCTGAAAAAGGCACCTTTCCTCCTTTCCAAAGCCCACTCGTACTGGAAATTGCTGACAATGCTCTGAGCAGCCGCTTGAAAGAGTATTTTAGTTTCAGTACATGAAAACGGCCTCGAAGTGTCACTAGAGAGCTATCGATAATCTGTTTCAAGCTACATTTCAAGGCTTTGGGGCTGCTTGATCTTTTCACTCAAGAGCCACTTCTAATTTAATCTTTGTTATTGCTTGCATTGCCCATCAATATGTGAGGCCGTGTTTCAGTATCACAGTTCCACTTTTATGAAAGCAAAGAGCATGAAGTGAAAAAAGAAACTTGCAAATATTAAATCTTTGGGGGGGGGGGGGGGGGCTGGGAAAAAAAAAGGAAGTTGGTAATTTATTCCCTCTCCCTTCATAATCTTGACCAAGACAAATAGAAATGTGATTCTAACAATGGTAGGAAGTGAAGCAGCCTAACCTTTCTGCATTTAGCCTGGAAGTTTTTTCAAAGTAGAGACTGTCTCTCATAGATGTTTACACACAGTGCCTGGCACAAACAAGACTCATATTTAATCTTGGCCTTTAGAGCCCATATCACAGTATAAATATTTCCTAGTAGTAGTAGTAGTCTTACAGAAATGAACCTTTGTTTACATGGCTGTTCAGAAGCCATCCTCAGCCGTGCTCCTCCTGCGGGATCCATTCCCAGCTTTCCTCGTCACTAATGTTATCTGCAATTTGATTGCCTTTAGTATGGCAGATTCACATGTAAGGAAGGCTGCTGTGTGGAAGTTTTTAAATGTCCAGTTTCACTTGCTAATGGTGCATTTCTTACACCAGTGTTGCTTCACTCAAGTGCTGCTAGGAAGGTCTGACGTTCAGAACCCTTTTAAGGTCTCACTGCAAACTTGTGTGGCTTCTCAGAAGAGTTACACTATCCTCACCCTATCTTTGTCACAGAAGATGAAGAGTGTATTATTTCTTCTAAAATCCTCAGGAACAACTCAGCGCTTCCATCTTCTGTATCTCTGTGACAAAGCCACACAGAATGTCTCTCCAGTAATTGCTTTTGTAGTTAAACCTAACACACCTGCTATGAAGCATTTAGGAATAGGGAAACTACAGAAGTAGCAGTTTGTTCCTGCTTCTATATATCCACAGATTACTAAACTAATGACTATCATAACATGTATGCAATAACAACAAGATGCAAGTCAAGGCCCTAAAACCTCTTTAATTAGATTAGATTTGATTTGAACTCAGATTTAAGTAGAGAACAGTTGGCTTTGAATCTCTCTGGTTTTTAAAGTTGATAGTCCTATTATAATATCACTTGAAAGGTATTTTCCCCTTTTTTCTTCTCCTTGGCCTGATTTAAAATAACAGCAGAAGCTTCATGATCTTGAAGTGGCAATTTTCTGTGCAGGCAACACAAAGGCAAAAAATTCACCAGGTTAACAGAGCATTCAGTGGATAGCAATGATGACCAAGTGCATTGAAAATAGCAAACTTTTCTGATAACTTATCCAGAGGAGCTTGCAAATACACTTCTGCATCATCACTTCGATGTATAAGCTTGTTAAGCATTAGAAAGACTCCATGTGATGGAGGCAGAGGAAAAGCCAGGACTGATGAACCTTCAGGGTACAAACTCTCAGATATATAACAACGAGGCTAAGTTTCCAGCAGCATTTCATTTTTGTCATTTGTAACAGCAACACGTGAAAGTGCTCCTGTCCATTTTGCCAGTATGGTCCTGTGTGTCTTCAGCCTCTTAATTCAGGCAAACACAGTACTTTCTGGTACCTTACCTGCACATAATTTCTTGTGGATCCTAGGTGGATGCTGCATAGAAGAATCAAATGTATTTCTCTTATCATTAGCAACATCTATGGGGGAATTTCAGAAATGCATTGCATAATTTTAACTTTGGGAAGCACTGATTTTGGCCCCACTTTAGTGTCACCAAGATACATAAAAGGGAAGTAATCTAATTTAGCATACATTTGACAATGTTTCGCTATGTGAACATTAACTTGTAAAGTTGTTAAACTGTAGAATAAAATATCATGACAATTTTCAAATATACATGTATAAAAACATCCAGGAGAAAGAATTTGGAGAAATTTTGGAATTATTCTCACTCTACTGCTTTAATTATCTTCCTGGATATTTATTAGAAAGCAAAAACTTATGTAGGATATGCAAAAATAGTACTGAGGGAAAAACAAAATAGATCATGTTCCTTCCTGTGTTCTGAGTACCAGTCCATGCTTTCTGTCATTTTTAATTACCATATTTGCTTCCCAGTCTCCTCAGAGGAGGTAAGTCCTCTGAGCTGTATCTGCCAAATTTGCTTTAACAGACTCCTAAACTCCGATGGAGGACTTGTGAGCAGCCTAATGATTCATTCCTGAAAAATGAAACCTTTACCAATCAGTTTTGGACTTGGTTTCATTGGAGTTTGAAAGAAACATAGATCTGCACTCCAGTGGAAACAGTGTCTCTCATAAGTAAATTATCATTTTTAAAGACAGAAAGGAGGTACTTCAAACCTATGACAGCCTTGCTTCAGGGGCCTAGAAAAAGCAGTTTCTTCCTTTAGTTCATAAACTTGGCAATTGTTTCTTTTTTCCTCTTGGTCCCCTTTACCTTTCCTGCCTATGCAGGTCTTAACTGGTTTAAAATGGTTCTTTTCCAGCAAGAATGAGTGGGTTTTTCTTCCTTTGAACAGCAGGTCACCCTTGTAAGTAAGCATGGCTTATTGTGTCATCAAATTAATTTTAAATACTCAGGTGGTCCTCTATACCAAACTTCAGAGAAATAATTACGCTAGTATAGGCTACAAAGGAATTTTTTGCAACTATTAAGGCTACTCAGCAAGAAAAACTTACCTAACCAACAGATCCATAGGTATTTTTCTCTTTTTTTTTAGAAATTAAGGTGTGAACTTCAGGAGAGTCTAGTTTGTACTGTATCTAGAAAGAAATATCTAGTCACTACAGTCTCTGCAAAGAGCAACTATCAAATACTTTATTACCAACAGTATCAGCTGTGGTGTTGGAAAATACCCCAGAAGGTGGCATTGCTTGGCACAAAACATTTCCTCTCCAGCACTCCTCTATCACAGGGTATCACACACATGGCCACAGGAACTATCTTAAGAATCCTAACTCCTGGAATATTTGCTACTTGGTGATAAAAATGCATACACTGCCACTAATATTTCCTTGTACTTGCAGTTCTAAAATCAGAATTGTGTAAGGTGAAAAAAAATCCTCAAAACAAACCCCTCCCCCCCCCTTTTAATTGAATAATGTCTTTGATATTTTATCTAAATTCATCATATCCCTGAGAATTAAGATTCCATATATCTTGTTTGTGTCTTTCTAATTGCAAATATTAATGTCTCGTTTCACCTAGAACCTTGATAGTCCTGTTTTGCATAAGCATGCCTTCCTGCAGCAAAGACTGAGGACAAGGATGTGTAAATAATACTTGTAACTGTCCGCAAAACTTCTAAACATTCTAAAAACATTAATTTAACCTTTATGTCCCCTCCACCAGGCAACATTATAGATATCCTAAAAATGAGGCATTCTGAATCTCAATAGTTTTGTATAAATACCGCTTGCTTTTGTATAAAAAGTGTACTCAACAATACAGCCCAAATTTACGTATTTCTAGCTGTGTACTTCATTCACAGGGCAATACTTTGGTCACCCTTCTGTTTAGGCATAATTGCTATTTGATCCCATTGCTAACCCTCCTCTGATCTTCTCAACAGGCAATGTTTCCACTCCAGTACAATCTCAACAGTTGTCCCAGTAAAGGCATCACGAAACACGCTGCTACCTCTTCCATTTCTCAATCCTCAAACAAGCAACAGGTCTTAAAAGCTCACCACCACACTGGCTCTCCCTAGGGCAAGCCGGTACCCAGGCTTTCAGTAACCTCACACTTCTTTGTAGCACCACATTAGGCTCCCTCATCCCAGTGGCAGGATGCTGCCTGCTGTGCTTGCCTCTGCCCTGCCCCACTCATGGCAATGCCTATAGCTCCTGCCTGCACTTATCTGAGGAGCTCACATTTGTAAGGAGAACAAATTAATCCCACTGTCTACGCCATGTTATAAACAATATACCATTTTCACTTGCTTCTTACTTCAGGAAATAAAGGACCTGCTTTATTCTATCTCGGTGACCTGAGCATGGTAAAAAAAAAAAAAAATAATAAAGTCCTAAGCTAGAATCAGGATTATTTCAACTAAGCAACATCATTATGAAAAACACATCTCACCTCAGTCTCTCAAAATAAACAAACACTGAAACCAGTCCAATACCACCAGTGATGACCTTCTACTATGCTTTCACTATACAGAATAGCATAAAGACCAAATTCACAGGACTAGTTTCGCAGGAAGCCATTAACCAACATTACAGTTTCAGACTAGAATGTGTATTACTCTCGATTTTTTTAAAGGCAATATTAAAGGACTTGTAACTTAGAAAAACTCAAACAATCAAAGCAGATGAAAACCTTCAACTTTTATCTGATCATCTGCAAGTGAAGTTCAAGAGTTAGCTGCTTCAAACCGTATTATAGAACAAAAAACATTCTTCAAACATCGACAGCATCATAATAAAGGAGTAAAATACATATGCAACACTTGCATCTAATACAACCAACAGGAGATTTTAGATATGGCAGAAGTTGATACAAGACTTGATTTGTATCCAAGGATTGTGGACACAAGCAACAAAGTGACGCCACTCCAGCAGAAGACAAAGCCTGGACTCTGCTTCTCTCACCCATCCCACCTTTCCCTTTTCCTGCCTTGCCTCCTTGCCTGAAGGCAAAGTCTCCACAGTTTGACATTAATAAGTATCAGGACCAGATACAAAACTCAAGCACTTGAAGTCTGAGTCACCTTGACTTGGAAAGTCTGAAATGTAGTTTAGTTATTGCCAAGGTAGGTATGAGATCTAAAGCACTTTTGTACAACCAGGTTGCATTTTTGAACAAGGAAAGCTGTTGTCTCAGTGTAAGTAAATAAACAGAAGAGGTAAATCTCTAGAGCCCCCAGTCAGGCAAAATTAGATTCCAATGTAAGTTTTACCTAAAAATATGACATTGTTTCAGCACAACAGAAATTACCTTGTTCACAGCAATAATAATATTCTGCTTAAAAAGAACCACAATATAGGAAAAATTGGTTTGAAATCAGACATTTTAAATTCACATATGCTCTGAGAGAATTCGTTGAAATTACAATACTTGTTATAACTAGCAATTTCATTGAGGCAACCAATGCAATAAAAAAAGCATAAAGTTTTCTCAGTAAGAAGATGAACCACCTGACCAGTTCACACTCAGCCCCTTCATTTTCCTTGCACATAAAAAAGGATATTCCACAATTCCACAGAAATGACTACTCAGTCCCTTGGGGACCCAGGGAGGAAAGATGCTCCTGCACAATTCCCTGTCAGGAGGTAGCAGTTCAAAACTCCTCCATTTCCATGATTCCAAGCCCTTTCTTGACTTCTGTCTTCTTAAACCACACAGTGGAAAACTGGCATCATCAAATCTCACCCGACTGATGGGACAGGAAGAGCAGACTGTGCAATTGGTGTTCTTAAGATGCACTTTTGAAAGTCTACCAGTGTTAGGACTTAAAAATGTAAGTCAAGCTACAGAATGACAAAGCCCCAAGCCAAAAGTCCATCTGCCAGGGGCAGGAGCAATTCTGCACTCCCAGGAATAGGAAGTGCTTCAGAAACTACCAGCTGAGTGAGGAAAAAGCCATAAAAGCTTGAGAGGTTAAGAAAAATCTGAAAAAGAACTTTACGAGCAATTATTTTCTTCATATTTACATATACAGTTTGCAAAAAAAAAAAAAAAAAAAAAAAAAAGAAAAAAAAAAAAAGAAAAAAAGAAATCCAGACTTCTCTTTAAGAATCCTTGGATTTAAATATATATTTATTAAAAAGAGACATTGACTCTATGGCCAAGACATTATGCGCCTCAGAACAGGTTTTTACAGCCATGTTATAAAAACCCCTTAGCAAAGCAGTTATGCACTAGTCTTCAAACACATGTACTCCAAGAATGACACTGGTGTGGAGGATCTTGTTTTACATCCATTTATTTTTGTCCCTCAGCAATTATAGCATAGTTTCAATACATTTCTAAAGTTATAGAGAAATACCAGGGCAACTAGAGTACATACAAGCCAAAGTTAAAATGGTAGACAGCTGAATTAAAAATAAAAAAACCAAAAAAAACCCAAAGAAAACAAAAAGTATGCATTCAGCAGGAAATCTACTATACTTCATTTTAGGCTTTGTTCTTTAGGGAACAAGGTGCTAACGTGCCATTTTCTCATAAAATGAATCATAATTGCTTCCAAAGAGTTTCTGCTGAAAATGGTGGAAGCAAATAAGTGTAACACTAAACTTTCTCCTATAAACTTAGAAGCAACACTTTCTTGAATCAATTTCCACCCTCCAAACACCACTGCTGCTTTTCTTACATGAACTCACTGTTTTATTAAGGCATAATTGCCCTGAGCAATACGCTGGAAATTAGCCAAAAAAGCCTAACAATTAGAGGCAAGCACCACATAATTTTTTTTTTTTTTTTTCTTTTATTGACAAATTTTGAAATCTGTTTTGAAACTCACCTGCACTTGGGAGTAGCACTTGAGGAAAAAAAGAAAATATTGCTTTTAATTACTTTAAGTAAAATGGCAGTGTTAGTTTCCCCCTTCTCCTTCCAGGCTAAAGTTTTCAAGACAATCATCAAGGTACCAAAACAGGACCAGCATACCAAGACCTAGGTGGGACATCTGTTCAAGAGCTTAATTTTTAAGCAACTCAGCATAAAAATTTGAGTGCCCCACCCTAAGCAATTCAAATAAAATCTTATTTTCCTCAAGAGGCAAGACCCTCATATGCTGGATACCTCTGGTCTTAAAAGCAAGATGGAGCCTGGACAGGAGAATCATACACTGTACATGCTCAGACTGCCTTCCAGTCTTCTTTTTTAAAGCCAGAAAAAGCCTACAAATTACCTGGTGCACTGCACACTTTCTCTGTAAAATGCACAATATTACAGAGTCCAAGATCCAGGAAGGTACTTTTCAAAGCTAGTGCTAACAGCACACATGACTGTCTCTGTACAAATTTAGGCAATACTGGCTAGTCCCTTTAAGCTACCAGAGTATCCATAAAAGAAAGACAACCAAATTATACATTTTATTCACATTTATTTTTCGCTTTTAGTGTGCTCACAGAAAATTAGAACACCTTAAGCAGGAGTTTAATAGCAATTTTTGTAAGCAAAGTTACATTCCATCTCTAAGTCAAATTGGTCAAAGCTTCTCCAGTATTTACAAAAACATGATAGACAAGATGCTACACAAAAAAAAAAAAAAACCAAAAAAAAAAACCATTGCATCTGAAGAGTTTTCCTTTATTTTCAAAGACAACTGGAAAAGAAAGCATTGTCTGTTGTAATCAAAAACATACCACAGTATAAACAGTAACCATTCCACTTATCACAGCTTGGTTGAGTTTAAAATTTGTGTTTAAAAGGTCCAAGATGACTGCAGTTTTACAAAAATGGGCAGGGTGGAAAGAGTTGCAAACTTCATGTGCTTCTGGATATCAAGATTTGTTTTTTTTATACAATAGTCACAGTTAAAAACACCCTGCTGGTAATACATAATTACACTTTATTAAGGTCATAAACCAGCAATAAACAATAAAGCCTATACAACTTGTATTTCTACTTAATCACTGACTGATACAGCTAACATGAGATAAGTGAAAAGTTCCTATGGTTTAAATGAATTTCTAAGACTATGATCTCTTTATCTGGGTATTGATTTTTATTTTTTATTTTTTTTTCCTTTTTCCTTTCCTTCTTAATCAAGACTTGTAGTGTTGTAAACCTTATAGAACATCTGCCTCACAAAATACATCGTAATAACTTTCTTTTAAAAAAAAGACTAACCCCTTACATCATTTCTGGCGGGGCGCGCTCCCGGCAAGGGCTGCGCGCCCCGGGTTCCCCACTGCGGCCCCTGTCACTTCATTTGATATCCCTTATTGACCCACCCATCTCCTTCATATATGGGCATGTCCATAGACCGATCGGCAAAAGTTTTATAATATGAAGAGAGTTGCAAAGTATGAAATTAAAAAATAAACTAACAAAATAAAACCAAACAAAAAACCCAAAAAACGAAAAAAAATAACGGAAAAAAAACCCGAACCAACCAAAACAAAACATTAATACTGATGAAAAAAAAAACCCCAAAAAAACCAAAATATAGAGGATGGGAGAGGAAGGCGGAGGGGAGCCCCCCTCCGCCCGTTGGAATGGCGGCAACACATAACGATTTGAGATGGGAGCTGCGGGGGGAGAGAAAAAAAAGAAACGAGACATCTTTTAAATCAATCCCTGGTTGTAGACAAGTTCTCCGAGACCAGTACCTGGCACCACTCCAAAAACAAACAGGGGGGAAGAAAAGTCCGTCGGCGAGGGGCGGCGGCGGCGCTTACTACTCCGCCGACTCGGCGGCGGGTCCCTCGGGACTGCTCTCGGCGGGGGGCTCCTGCCGCGCCGGCTCCTCCGCGGGGGCCGCCTCCTGCTCGCCGCTGCCCGCCTCGCTCGTGGCGGCGCCGGCGCCCGCCGCCTCCTCCGCCGCCTTCGCCTTCCCCTCCGCTGCCTGCTGAGGCGGCTGCTGCTCCTCGGCCGCCGCCGATGCCGGGGCCTCTTCTCCCGCCGCCTTCTCGGAGGCGGCCTCGTCCGATTTGGCCTCCTGCGAGTCCCCCGCCTCCTCCTTGGCCGCCTCGGCGCTGCCGGCCGCGCACGCCTCCTCGGCGGCCGCCTTGCCCTCCTCGCTGCCCGCCGCCTCAGGGGCCGCCGCCTCCTCCTTCCCGCCCTCCGCCGCCGCGGCGGCGGCGCCGCCCTCGCCCTCGGCCCCCTCGCCGGCTTCCTTCTTGTTCTTCTTGAAGGAGAAGCCGCTGAGCTTAAAGGACTTCTTGAAGGAAAAGCGCTTCTTTTTTTTTTTCGGGGTCTCACTGCTGGACGAGGGGGTCGCGCCCTCCTCAGTCTTGGGGGAGGACTCGCCCTCCGCCGGGGAGGCCGGCTCGGTGCTCTCCGCCTCTCCCGCCTCCTTCTCGGAGGCGGGCTCCGACGAGGCCGCCTCCTCCTTGCCCGTCTCCTCGGCGGGCGCGCTGCCGTTCGCCTGCACCTCCTCCTTGCCCGCCTCCGCCGCCGCGGGGGAGGCGTCGCCGTTCACCTTCAGGTGGCCGTTCTCCTGCAAGACAAGGACCAGCGTTACCGGCGGTGCCCGTAGGGGGGTCGCGGGGTGCCGGTGCCGCCGCCCTCCCCGCCCGCCGGCCTCGCCTCGCCGCTTCCCGCGGTTCGGAGCCCCGCGCTCTGGCCGAGCAGGGCGCCCCCAGCGGCGGGCGGAGCGCGCGGCGGCCGCCAGAGGGCGCCCCGGCTCCACGCAGCGGCGGCCGCGCCGCGCACCCCCGCCCTCGGCGCGCCCCGTCCAAGCCGCGGCGGCGGCGCGGGGCGGGGAAGGCGAACAAAGCTCGCTCGCCCGGCCCGGCCCCGGCCCCCCGCCCGCCGCGGCCCCTCTGCGCCCGGGCGGTGCGGCGAGGCGCCCCCGCCTTCCCCCCCTCTCCCCACTCACGCCACATTTGCATCTTTCAGGCGCCCGGAGCGCGGCTGGCTGCCCCGGGCGGCAGCTGCGGGGGCGGCGGGGGGTGGCTGCCCGCAACGCCGCTGTGCGGGGCAGCGGCGGCACGGCCGGCCCGGCTCACGCGTGGGGAAGGGGCGCGGGTGGGTGACAGAAAGCCGTGCCCCGCGGCTGCCGGCCCCTCGGCGGGGCTGCCGCGGACGGGCGGGCGGCGAAGCCCCCGGCCCGAGCTCCCTCCCGAGGGGCTGCCCGCGGAGCCTCCTGCCCGGCGGCTCCGGGCCCCGCTACTACACGGCCGTCCGGCTGTGCCACGAGAGGCGTTCCGAGCGAGGCACCGAGCGTCTTCGGGAGGAGGTTAAGCGGCAGAAAAAGCCGAGCGGTGTAAGATCCTTCCGTTTACGAGCCACTGGGACACTCCACCATAATACACGAGGGATTTAAAAAAAAAAAAAAAAAAAAAAAAAAAAGAAAGAAAGAACCGTGCCCCTTCCCCCCCCCCCCCGCCCCCCACGCAGGAAAAGATAAAGAAACGAATCATTCAAAGCCGAGCCCGTTTAACCAAAATAAAGAAATTGTTCCTTTGCCTCGAGTTGCAAAGATAAAAGGATCGACCGTATTATCCATTGAATGTGCCACTGGGGCATCAAAGGAAGAAGAATTAAACAGGATGCGAAAGAGAGTCCGTCGAAGTTGGCTTAAAAAAAGGAGTAGATTTAATATTTTTTTTTAATTTCTTTTCGTTTTTTACCTGTCCATTCGCCTTGGATGGAGATGCAGCCACTGCTTCCCCAGGTTTCTCGGCGGAGGCTTCGCCCTTTGCAGCGGTCTTGGAGAACTGGGCACCCATGCTGTCTTATTCAACAAAGAAACTCAACAGATCCAAAAGGAGGGGAAACAAAGAGCGTTGGGTTGGTATAAATACTGGGCGACCAGCAGCAGCAGCAACACACACACACACCAGAGGGGAAAAAAAAAGAGAAGAGAGAACAGAACCGATTATAATGCACTCCTTTTAAAAAATTTAAAGTTGAAGAGATCAAAAAGCAGCAGCACAGGAGGGAGGGGAAAAAAAAGGAGGAAAAAGTCGAGCAAAAAAAAAAAAAAAAAAAAAAAGGAGCCCAAGTTTAGTAAAAAAGAAGTAATAAAAAATCCCAGATTTGTAGCCGTACTGTAGACAAGGAGAAAATGGAGAAATCTCCCTGGTTGCTAATAAGATGCGGAGTCCAACGCCCAAGTGCACAGATGAATGGGCTTCCCGAGCGGTGACGGCAGCGCTCCGCCCGGCGCCGGCCAATCGCGGCCGCCGCGCACAAAGGGGGGCGGGGCCCGCCCGCCCGGCGAACAATGGAGCCGCGATGGCAGCGGTTTGAAATCGGCCCCCGGCCGATAATGAATGTGCCGCTCCGCTCCGCCGCGGCGCGGGCGGGCGCGCCGGGCCCCGCGCCGGGCCGCCAACAAAACACCCCGAGCGAGAGCGAGAGCGAGAGAGAGAGAGAGAGCGGGGCGGGCGGGCAGGGACAATGGTGCGAGGGGCGTGCGGGTGAGTGCGAGTGCGAGTGTGAGTGAGAGCGTCCCGGCCCCGCCGCACGCCCCCGCCCGCTGCCGCCGTGAGAGAGCAACAGATAGTGTGTGCGAGCCCCGGGCGGGGGAGAGAGGGAAGGAGGGGATTTGCTGCTTGCTTTTTTTTTTTTTTTTTTTTTTCCCCTTTGTTTTTTTCCCCCCCCCTCTTCTTCCCCGGGTTTAATTGGTCGCGATTGTTAAATCGCCCCCAATTTGGAAGGTATTTGAACCACGTAGATTGGGTTTCGCAGAACGAAAACACGAGTCGAAATTAGTAGGTCTGTAGGCCAGATGTTGCGAACGCTAAAGCAGCGGCAGCAGGAGCCGCTGCCGGAGCAGAAACGGACCCCTCCCCCATAGCGATATTGGCTTGGAATAAAATATTTTGTGATTAGCCTACGGCTCTAATTAAATTCTGCTGTCTGATTATTCCTGATTTGTGTTTTTAAAGTATTTTCTGAGGCGGTGACCCACTTCACGATTACATTTCCATGCACTCAAGTAGTGGGCGAAGCGACGTTATCAGGGAAACATTCGCGCTTTCCCAAACCTCAGCCCCGAGTGTGTATTTACGTTAAATTTAAACCCTCGAATAAGATGTAACCCGAAACTAATGCACGCGAATTAACGGTGATCTGGAGCGCTTTTCAGCGCCGGGGTGGGCGAAATATCACGGACCCGAGTGATTTCCTTTCTCGGGGGAGGGGGCGGCGTGTGCGGGGAGCCTAGCCGGCTCCCTCCCTCCGTGCTGCGATGCGGGGAAGGCTGGCCTAGAGCCCCCCACCCCCCATCACCCCCATCCCCATTTAAGGAGCAGAAACAAGCGTCAGAACGCTCGTTTCCCATAGTCGGGTAATCTCCTCCGAACGCCTCTTGTTTATAAACAAGGATGTTAAAATGATTCCGATAATGAAGGGCTGCGGAGCGGGGAGGCTCGGCTCAGCCGCCCACCTCCCTCTCCCCGCGGATTGCTGGGGCTGGCGGGATCGGTGGGCTTCGTGCGGACGCCGAGAGCCGCCTCTCGGTAACCCTGGCGAAGGCAGGCTTTCAACAACTCGAGGGGAATATTTCGTTTCCTGGGGGGCAAAAAGGGGCACTTGGCTGATGTTTCTTACCGGGGGGGGGGGGGATTGAATCTCTCCCTCCCTCCCGCCGCATTTCACGCACAGCCCCCCCGCAGCCGCTGCCGCCGCTCCCTTTGTCTCGGCGGCCGCCGCCGCCCGCCCCGCCGAGCACGGCGCAGCAGCGTCCCGCTCCCCCGGGGGCAGCCCCCACGCCCACCCGTGCGCCCCGCACCGGCACCACCCGCAGCCCCCGGGGCCGGCGCGGGGGGCGGCCGCCGGCCCTGCCGGGTGACCGCCCACGGCAGGGCGCGGTGCCGGGGGTGCCGCCGCGCCCCGAGGCTCCCTCGGCGGGGCCGCGCCGCCGGGCGGTTTCCCTGGCGACGGCGGGGGGCGGCGGGGCCTCCGCGGTGGGATCGGGAGCGGAGCGGAGCGGGGCGGGAGCGGCTCTGCCCGCCCCGGCGTCACCTGCGGCCGCCGGCCCCGCTGCTGAGGGGCTGGGCTGGGCTGGGCTCGGCGGGGCCGGGTGGGGCCGGGGTCGTGGCCGGGGGCGCCGCGGCGGCAGCTCCCGGGGGCCGCGGCGGCTGGAGCCGCTCTCCGGGGATCCGCCGGCTGCCGCCTCTCCCGGGCGTGCTGGTGGAGCGGTGTGCGGCAGCGGGCACCGGCGGCAGAAGGGATGGAGCGAGCTGCGGAGGGCTCACCTTATGGCGTGACTGCACCGCAACCGTGGGGCACGGCCAGCCGGACGGCTTCCTTCTTCGGGATCCTCCCCCGCTTCTCAACTGCACGCGTCGTGTTTTGTCTGCTCCTTTTAATCTGGATACTAAGGAAAACGTGGTTTTTGTTGGTGGTGGTTTGGGTTTTTATCTTTTTAGACTGGTTGATGTGACAGATCACCTAAGAAGACTTGCTGGAACACCATGACAGGACTTCACAGTCAGTATCAAAAGGCACCTGTCCGTCCTGAGCGGGTATACGCAATTTCACCGGCACGGGCATATGCATTTCTACTTTCCACCATAGCTACGTCTGAATTTCCTAGTAGCGTCACTGAAAAATTTCACATAATGACTTGGAGTTTAGATGGTGTGCTTTGCATTATGCTTTTGATATGTTTTGCAACCATTTCAATGTTTTACAACTCGAGAAGAAAAAGAGAAAGTAGAAAAGACTAAGCCTTGACTGACTTTAGGTACTTAGTTCCACAAGTTCTTCTGTAGAGTCTCTGCACGAGCAGATCTGGGATATATGTATGGTCCCTCTGTCAGTCCCAGTGCAATTAAAACCCAGACAGCTATCTCTAACCCGAACCCTTGACCATGAGGTGCAAATACAAGATTTAACCCCTCAAAGGACCTCTTGAGCCCATCAGCTACCGGGCTGCGCCTTGTCGCACCACACCTTTATGCACCAAGCAAAGAGATATGCTGGAGGGGAGATTCCTCTTTCTTAAACTTGTGCTTTACTCAAGTTCCTGATCTTTTAATCTCTTTCCAAGAGACAGGGAGAGAGAAAAGAGACAGACAGACAGACAGAAAGAAAGCCCTCATTAGTGTTTTGCAACAGGACTAATCAGTTATAAAGATGAGAATACCACTTTTCTACTGTGCCTTCCATATAAAAAGTTGTCATAGAATTTCTGTGGCAGTGTAAAGTTGCTTAAACTGTATAAGGTGTCGGAGATTTAGTGTCTGAAAAAAGCAGTACCGTTGTCAAGTGTATTTGCACAAAATAGGTTATTCTTAGTTGGAATTTGTGTTAAGGCTTTTACCACAATAGCTGTGTCAGCAAAAAAGTATATTCCCTGCTGTGTCATGTGTAGTGATATTTCTAAGAACATTACAACCATATGTGAGAGACAGCTCTGTGGAGCCCCAAAATGAAGAAGAGACCAGGCTGGGGAGCCGTTCTCTGGGGGAGGGGGCAACAGGATTTGCTTCCCCTTGCTCCTCCAGGGGTTTAAGTGCTCTGTCACTGCAATTTCCTCGTTTCTAATAATGCGTTGCACCCCGTAGATGAAGTTGTCTTTTTGCAGTACTTCCAAAAGGTGACTCCTATCAGCCCATTTTTCCTGAGGTATTTTCATCCTCAACCTTTTGGCAAGGTGGAAGACTGAGGTGTGGAATGATAAAATACTTTGTTCAGTGCTACCCAGCAAATCAGCCTTGCAGCTGACAGTGTTACTGATTCTTGGCTGTGACTACATGATCATTAATAATAAATCCGTGCCTTGCAGCCACAACTTTGACTGGGCATAAACACAACCTTCCTGTCAAGCTAGCCAGGTATAAGCATGGTATGTAGTGCTTATGTCAACTTTGCACTAACATTCTGTGGGGAGGCTAGGAAAAAAGCTGATAGCTTTTAGCCCAAGAGCAGCTGAAGCAAGGTTGCTCCTGCAGCATGTTTGGCCACGACGAGAACAAAATCTGAATGTGGTGCCACACTCTGGGTTATGTGGCTATGGAAATCCTGACCTTACATCAGGTACTCTGAAGCTGCAATTTACCACTCTATGAAAGCATGGTTTCTGACTCCTGCACCTACTGCCAAACCTCCCATCTGACTCCCAGCTTTTTTTCTTTCCCCAATACTGCCTAAAATGTTCATTTTCATCCATTTCTGAAACACAGATGAATGAAATGGTATTTTCATTTGATAGTTCAGGGAAAGGAGAAAGGTGCTCAATAACAGCTGCCTGCTGATATGGCAGCTTCTCACTGGAGTCCCAGAAAAACCCATCAGTGACACTCACACTCTGTTAAGGTAAAAGCATAATCATGAACATGTTTTAACTCCTGTTAAAATTTGAAACTTTTAAGAACATGTCCTAACTTGCCACTCATAGTTGGGACAAATGTATTTTAACTTGTTTGCTGGCAAATGCACTAAAATGCAACACACCCTGTCAACACTGAGAATCTGAAAACACGTTAATTAAAAGTTTTTACTGACATCTTTTCTTTTTTCTTTTTTTTTCTGTTTTTTTTTTTGTTTTGTTTTGTTTTTCTTTAATGCACCTTTATCCTCGTCCAGACAAGCCTTTAAAGAAAGTGAATCTGTGAGTGGTTTTGGAAGCTGGAATCCAATGTTTACAGAATTCCTGAAACAGTGTGTGCTTTCTAGTGTTCACATTGTGACTCTCTCCTGGGTGATCTGAGCTCTGAGGAGGTGCTGGGAAACTCTTTCTGTCCTGGGGTGCACAGAGACCTTTTCCTATGTGCATAGACAGCAGCAAGCAAACTAAAAAATTATAATCAAAGTTTACACTGAGAGATAATATTTCCTATATGCTCATCTACTACAAGTCCTTTCTTCTCTTGTCCTGGTCCTTATGTAGGAACAGTGTAAGACAAGCATAGGACAGAAAACATCTTGCTTTCACAAGAACTGTCAAACTGGGACAGTTCTGGTACAAGAACGGGGAACAAGATAATATGAGATAAATAATGTTAAAAGTTTCAAAATTAAATTCAGATTTGCAGAATAGTTGCATATTTTCCAGTTTCTTAAAAATGAGTATTTAATGATGTCAGAATCAGTGCTGAGATTTCCTACTGACACATCACTTCTTCAAGCTTTACTCCAGTTTGGTGCAATGCTATCAAAAGCTTTTAACCTTTATGTCACTCACAACCATTACAAGCCCTTTACTAATATTTGCCAAGCTTTTATTAACTGAATACATTCAACAATGTTTGTTAAATAGGATCCAGACTGTTTGAATGTCCAGTGTGCTGGGAAACTGAAAACTTAACAGAGCTTATATATTTTAAAAGTATCACACAACTGGTCTCTATCATAGCTAATAAAAAAATCTCTGTCAACCAACTGGATAATTGGCATCCAGTAATCAGGCTGGTTACTTCTGGGAAGAGAAAAAATCCCTAAAGTAAAATCAAGAATAAGAAAATCAACAATAAACCCAACCCAACCCAAAATTTCTTAGAAGATGCGAAAGGATAAAACACTCCATGTAAAGCCCAAGCCCCTCCCTTAAAGGCAATCACAGCAAGGCACAATAACAGGGAAGGTGTGAGTGTGCCACTAAAAGATTGGTCCATGCTATATACTGATTCTTCTTTGAAGAACATCATTTCAGCAGCAAATAAAGGGTATTTGGGCTCCATTGCATTAAGCAGGGCGTGGACAAAAAAAATAGAGATAGTGGAGGGTTGTAAACACTTTACAACCTTCAGTTCTAAGGACAAATACTGCTCCACTGTAGTTCCCCCACAGCTTTACCCAGGTTAAGGTGATGCAGCAATAGTTCTTTACTCCCGTTGTTCCTGTGCTCTGGCCCTACAGTTCCACTCCCTCCATTGTGGTGCCCTGGCTTTCCTCTGACCTCCTGATAAGCCATTTTGGAGAGTTACACCAGCTGAAAACTATTCTTTCTTTCTTCCCCAATGCCCCTCCTCCATTCTTCTCCCCACACCACCCTTCCCTACACCCCCAGATTTTTGAGCAGGGAAGGGTAGTTTCCTGCCAGTTTAGCTTCTGTAACCCTTGGTGTGGCCAGACAAGTTGCAGCGATGACAAGCAGGTGATTGAGCATGAAGTTAAACTTCAGTTCCATTGATGTTTGCTTCAATAGCACCACTGCCTCACAAAACCCCCCTTCTCTGCAACTTGTGCTTGCTTCCATTTTCCTGATTCTCCTTCAGTTCTTCTGGGAAGAGTGATCTAACCAAAAAATGCCTGATGAGCAGGTGTCTTTTAGAATGGCATTGATAGGTGATGTCTCATCATGTTTCATTGAAAGACCACATGTGCTTTAATGATGACTACTTTGTGTTATGTGACTACAGCCAGCCTGGCTTTTATGAATTCCAGCTACAGTTGGAGGGGACAGGAGTTACATAAGAGTAGAATCATGTAAATTTATGCTGAAAAGTGTCATGGAGTATGAAATGAAACTGATGGACCCAGCTAAACAGAAGTCTGTCTAAAATAGGAAATAGGAAGCATTTGAGCTTGACTCAGAGATTTAGATTCCTGACATTCAGTTGTTGTGAACTGAAACCGATTTAGGGTTAAATCAAGCAAGGACTAGGGGTTATGGAATTAACAGCCTCCACATCAAGTGCCTAGGCTCTCTGTAGGGCTCAGGCTGTGGGGAGAAAGCCAAGTGCCAAAGTCTGTAATTTGCCCAGCTGGCAGGTAGAGGCTGGTACCCTAAGTCTGGTTTTATGATTCTCACTGCCTGAACAAATACACTGCAGCCACAAGGTGTGAAAGGCTAAGCCAGCACAAGTTGCTGTTGTTGAGTTGTTTTTGTTGTTACACTCAGCTCACAAAGACTGTTTGTTTCCGGTAGCTGGAATAAACATTATAGAGTGCACCCCAGTCAGCTTGGCAGAAACGTATGTGACATATTCTGTCTGCTGTGCTAGTAGGGAACAGATTCTATATCAGTGGTCATGTAATCCTCAGCTATACAGAAATACATCACAAATAGGAAATACAAAGCCTGTCTCAGAGACTTGGATTCCTTATATTTGGTTGAAGAGAAGTATACCCCTTTACTTGGAAGCCAGCACTCTGACCTCTTCCCTGCCGTGAGGTGCTTTTGCCCCTTTGAAAGCTTAAGATGCAGTCCCTTTTCATCCAGGAAGCATGGCTTTAATTCCCACCTAAGAAAATTTGAATCCCTTCATTTACCTCCCTCTGCTTTTCCCATGAAGTCCTAGGATGAGGAAATGTGAGCACAAGTGTTTCCATTTTCTCTTGCTGAAGCTGTTCAGCAAAGGAATTAAGAGTTACTCTTTGGCATGGAGAATTACATAGTAATTGCTCCAAAACCTGAGCATGATTCTGCAGTCTAATTACTTCTCAGGACTGCCTGGGAGTGGGAGACAGCTTGCCTCTGATTCTCACTCTTCTTAAAGTGTTACTGTTTTCTAGTTTCTAGCTCTTAGGGCAAGCAAGGGCTGGCCCCCATGGTCCAGTGTTAGCAGCTTGACCCAATGATTTCAATATACAGTCATGATCCTGTTTTGTCTCATTGTTCAGCCTCCTAATAGGTTTTTTTTGTTTGTTTGTTTGTTTGTTTTTTTTTTTTGCAAAGTGGAGCACTGAGCAGAGAGCTGGGATGCCCTGGCACTGTCATGTTTCCAGCTAGACAGGCCAGCTGCACAGCTTAGAGTAAGAGAGATCTGCATGCCATAGCCCCTTTCCTCACATGTCACAAGACTTCCTCCACATGCGGGTAGATCAATGTCCACACAAGCTTCAATTGCTCTGGGCATCACACATGCAGAGAGATGTCCTCTGTGTTTCCCCAGGGAAGGCCTTTGAGCAGCTGCTCCCGAAGTGCTTTGGAGGAAGGACAACTGAGGTGAGACGTGGTCCATTTGTTGGACACCTCTGGGGACACATCTTGCATCTTGTGTCTGCCAGCATTTTGAAAAGCAGTGGCAGATCATACTTTAAAGCTACGGTTCCTGGATCCAGTCTGATGAATTCAGCAGCTTACTGATGGCTTTAAATTTTCAGTTTGAGTTTGGACAACCAAAATGTATCTATGTCCTTTTGTAGATTTAGCTGCAGTTTGTAACCCATCAACAGAGAGAGAACTGACATTTCATATTAGACTTTCAGATTTCTCATCTTTTTTCTTTTTTTTGTTTCCATTGTCACAATGAGTGATTTAGATGATTCAGAATATCATTCTGATATTATATATCCACCACATTTATTTTGGTTTATATTATGATTAAACATTTTCATATTAGAAAGCATTTATTCTATGTGTATTTTGGCATTTTAGCACCTTGCTTTTCTGTAACTGCGTGTAGTTCTGGGAACAAGACCATAAAAAGATTATAAAACTATTAAATGACATCCAAAGGAGAACCATGAAGATGGTAAAAGGCCTTGAAGGGAAGGCATGCAAGGAGTGGCTGGGATCACTTGGCTTGTTCAGCCTGGGGAAGAGGAGACTGAGGAGGGACTTCATTGCTGTCTACAACTTCCTCATAGTGGGAAGTAGAGGGGCAGACACTGATCTCTTCTCTGTGGTGACCAGTGAAAACAACCCAAGAGAGTGGCCTGAAATTGTGTCAGGGGACATTTAGGCTGGATATTAGGAAATTTCCTTATGGGTAGTTGGGCACTGCAGCAGTGTGATTCTTGGTGTGTCCTGTGCAGGCCTAGGACTTGGATTCTATGATCCTGGAGAGTCCCTCCCAACTCAGGATCTTCTATGATTCTGTGTAAGCTGTGCAAAGGATTAAGTTCATATTCACTTCTACAAACCTGTGGAAGAGTTCACCCTGCTTATACAGTGAGTTCACTTGTCTTTAGAACTATGGATATGTAGGATGAGAGCCACTGTTTTAAGTGTAATAGGTAACATAAACTACTATTTGCATATTGAGGGGGTTGATACAGCCTCCCTGTGTAAGAAATGGGTAATAAAAGTATTTTATTTTTATTGGTGGCTTTAGAATTTTGTTTTATAAATGTTCCTTAAGCCATGTACTGATTTTTGAACATGTAGTGACTGAAAGGTCATTTTTTGTCACCAGTATTGCAAGAAAACACAGTCCAGGCTGCAGGCTTCCAGGCCTGCAGTAAATTAAGGATTGTTAAAACAAATGGGTTAATGATTACAAATTCAGCTGTTTGATTTAGAAAGGCACATATGTGTAATGCAAGAGACAGGAGTGATTATTGGTGAAAGAACTGGTTAAAGACTGGGGCATTTGTGTCTATATTCCTGCCAGGAGTTAGTGGTTAAATAGCTAGTTTAAGATGGGGGTATTTTTGTCCATATTTCTGCCCTGTGGGCAGACTGCCTCTGTGATTGGGGTAACTCTCTGCAGGTATATCTGCCCTGCAGACCAGGGTATTGGATCAGGACACTAGCTGTAGTATAGATTGTTGTGGATATTGGAAGCAGACATGGATTTAAGCATAGATGAACTTAAGCATAATGAATTTAAGAATAGAAGAATATTTTTCTGCCTTGAACTCTTTGTGTCAATCCTGCCAAACACACATCCCTTGTAGCCAAGCTGCTATAAAGCCACTGTCAAGCAAAGGCAGCAGGAGGCTGTGTGGATGAACAGGTAGTTCCCGACTAAGCTCAGACTGTAAAAGGAAGAATGCAAGAGGCAGAAGCAGGTGATCCAGGAACAATACAGACACAGTGTGCCATGATGTAATTAGGAGAGCCAAAGCCCACCTACAGCTGAGTCTGATGTGGGATGAGAAGGGCTACTACAAGCATACCAGCAGCAACAGGAAGATCAGGGATAATGTGGGACTGCTACTGAATGAGGGCAAGGACCCTGGTGCCAAGGGATACTGAAAAGATCAAGCTAGTGAATGCCTTCTTTACCTCAGTGTTTGCTGTTCAGACCAGCCTTCAGGAACACCAAGACTCTGTGATCAAAAGGAAAGTCTGGAAAAAGGAAAACTCACCCTTGGTGGAGGAGAAGCCCATAGAAAGGAACATTTAAACAAATGGAATATATATATACTCATGGGATCCCCTGGGAGGCACCCACAAATGTAAAGCGAGCTGTCTGATGTCACTGCAAGGATATTGTTGGTTATCTTTGAAAAACTCGTGGTGATTAGAGCAGAATCACAAGGACTGGAAGGAGGAAAATATCAGTCTTATCACTGACAAGGCCAGAAAGAAGGATCTGGTGAGCTATAGGCTAGCAAGCATTCTCTTGGTTGCCAAAGAGTCTGTGAAGCCTCCATCCTTGAAAGTCATCTGATCACAGTCCTGGACAACTGGCAGTCTTGCTTGAGCAGGGGGATTGAACCAAATGATCTGCAGAAATGCCTTCCTATCACAGACATACTGTGATTCTATGTGATTCAGATTGTGATATAGTTTTCAGTACTGCCTTAGCTATGCCTATACTCAATTTAGTTTTAAGTTGTATTCCTGAGATCTTGTGTTAAATGGTTTATGGAATCTGGAAATTAATACACCTGCCTAAGTGATTTGGAAGTATGAATACCTGAAGATTGTGAGGTGCTTTCAGTGAACAAGGCATACAAATGCCTTTTGTACACATTTATAGGAAAGAGAAACTTGACAATCTTTTCCCCCTGTACAATATAAATTACATTAACATGTGAGAAAACAATATCTGTAATAATGTTTTTGAAACTAGGAACTCAGAAACCAAGTAAATCACAGGTTTAATGTGAACCCCTGCCTTTATATGTTCCCATGCCTTCTGTGATACTGTGTTGGAGTCTATACAGAACAGATGAGTAGTGTCACAGTAATTTTTGTTTATTCCTTTTAAATTATACTTTCTCACACTTTTGTAAGGTCTCCTATTTCCCCCCATGCAGCTATAAAAGGCTGCCTTCAGTCTGTTTAGGCTCAAGGCACGCATGCGGTCTTTTATTGACAAAAGCAGATGGCTATTTCCCCTGCAATCCGTTTCCTTTTCCCTGGCTGGCATGTGAAACATGGAGAGCATACTGGAGGACACGCCGTCATACCACGCCAGCCTCCTCGCAGGGGAGAGCCCAGGACCTGGCTGTCCATGAGGCATCTGAATTACTGGAAACTATTTCACATTTGGCTTAAAGCTATTTTGACAATCTTCAGCTGTATCCTTTATTTCTTCCTTCTTAGCATGTAAATGTCCTTTTTATAGTAGCTATTTTTACAGAATTTATGGTTCTCTTTTTTTAAAGCTTCTCATTCCCAGTTCCCCATTTTTATTTAAGTTTGTCCCTTTTCATTTCCTGGGCATATCATGCTAAACAAAACATACATTCGAGGGGTAAAATTTTATGTGTCTTCCTCAAATTATCTCATGATGCTGGCCTCTATTATTCCCTTTTTTGTCTTCAATGTGGCAATTATGTCCTTTTTGCCATACTGCCTTTCATGCTTATGAGGAGCTCTGCAAAATGTATTATTATCTCCCTTTGTTTGCTTCCTTAAACCCCTTCTTTTCTTTTACACCTACAAGTGCAAAGAAATGACTGGTTAATCCATTATTTCTATTTTTTTTCCCCTTGGATTTATTGGTAGTTATTTTGAGTTTGAAATCTCTGTGGGATCAGGCCTATCTTTGTGGACTGTCACTGCCTTATCGGTTAGCATAAGGACAGAAAAAGTGCAAATTTAAGCCTCTGAGGTGCTTTAATCTTGGCAGTCCCTGAGCAGAGTTCCCCTTTCTGCATCTTACTGAGATTTACTAGGGAGGATGTGCAGCTCAGTCAGTGTGTGGGCATAAAGCCTGTAAAGAGCTTTGGAGCAACAACTGGCTTGACACAGCACATGCAAGGAACAATTTATCTTTCATTCTTAGTCCCACAGATATCATGGGCACTTTCATTTCTTTTTCTTTACCCTGTCAGGATTTTCAGATTGCTTTTCATATGGCTGTGTTCAGCACTATTTCTTTCAGAATCAATTCAGTTTAAATTTTTCATTCACGTACAAAGAAAACGTTCTGAAATCAACAAATAAAGCATCTGACTCATTTAAATGCTTATGAGCCTAATACTGCATTCATATTACTGAAAAAAATAAAGAAATGCTTTCCTTTAAATCTAAATTTTATGAAGCATAATCACAAGAATTTTTTTGTATTCTTAAGCATTACGAAGTTTGTGCATACAATAGCTTTTGCAATGCATTCATGGGTGGTCTGGAAATCTCTGAGCAGCAAGTATGAAGCACCTCCACACTAGTAAAAGCAGGAAAAATTCAAGCCAAAAGAGAAATGGAAAAGACATAATTATCACTGAACGTGCAAGTCAGACTTTCAGTGCCCAGAGAAAACAGGTAGCATTGAGATTTTTGACATAATCTTTCCCTTTTCTGTGCATTTGCAGCAAACAGTAGTGTAGTTCATGTATAGACTGAGGCTTCTGTGGTGGTGACACTCAGAAATTCACTTTCAGGGGGGTTCAAAATGGAGCTGAGCTTGTCTTAAGCAGGCAGA
Source organism: Poecile atricapillus (assembly GCF_030490865.1). Lineage (NCBI taxonomy): Eukaryota > Metazoa > Chordata > Aves > Passeriformes > Paridae > Poecile > Poecile atricapillus. Next base: position 47,937,231 of record NC_081251.1, on the reverse strand, counting down.
GACCATTCAGACTGCAAAGTTCGTTCTTTATGGAGAGTACAATTTGAGTCTCCAATGATATTAACACTAAAAATGTCAAAAGCTATAAACACAGTGATATCAAACTCTTTGAGCGGTGTTGGTGGATTTCTCGGAATATTCAGATAAGGACTGTTTCTTTCTTTACGAGCTCATCAATCCCCATATAGAGCAGAGACCAGTCTTTGGAAGGCTTTTATATCTCATCTCTCATCTCTCACACCTCATTTATAACTCCTTTATAGAAGGGAGAACATAGGGAGATTCCTGCTCTCCTCCACTCTGAGCACAGAACCCCATTTCCTGTCACCTAAAGATCCAAAAGTGATGTTACACACAGAGAAACTCTACCTTTCCTTGGCACTTGCTTGAGGAGAAAGGGAAGCATGGCTGCCGGGAGTGAAGAAAGGCTCAGGAGCTGTGGTGAGTTTGGACTTGGCCAGTGGAGCGTAGAGACTGGGGACCCGTGCGCCAGACACTCAGCTTTGAGGCCGTGTCAGCAAGCTGCAATGTCATTGTCCTTTGACACTGTCATCAGCAAGCACAGCTCTCCTGCCCCTCACCCTGATGGTCATTGTCACTGGAAAGGAAGTTTTCTGTGTTCTGTGCTGTCAGGTTGTTGCTTCTAAGCAGATGATTGTACCTTGGAAAGGCATTGTGTAAGATTAGAAAAAGCCAGTCTGTCTGAAAGGTTTCAGGGGGGAGGTTTTGGCACCACAGCACACAGGACTGAGACATGATTGTGTTATCTACCTGCTTGTCATCAGATACACACAGTGCATCTACTGCCAGGAAAAGAGCCGAAGGAGGAGGAGGAAGGCTGACCACACCTTTCTCCAAGCCATGGATTCCCATTATCTTTTCTGCCAAGAAAAGGCAAGAAATGCAGTTTGTGTTTGTCTAGGTTTCGGTGAAGACTGGTGACACAAGGCCGTAGTTTCCAGCAATTTCTGGGATTGGAGAAGTGCTTGGGACAGGACATTACTGTCACTCTGTAGGAAGTGCACATCATGGAGAGGTTAGGTCCCTTCTGAAGTGTTCTGAGCAGTTCTGAACTGTTCTGAAACCCTGGCTGGGGGAGCTCCAGGCCATTCCCAGGGAGTGCAGCCCTGTGCCCATGGGTGGGAGAGCAGGGGTTGCCAAGTAAATGAGTAGTGGAGAACAAGGGCCTGAGCCCCAGAACAAAAAGTGGGCTTTTCACAAGCTCTGTCTCTGTATGTACCATAATGTAGTTTCTTCCCTTCTTATGCCTGAAGGTCTGGGGCAAATCATCCTGCTTCTTTCTTTTCCTCAAATCTTCATGGGAGGCCCCACTGAGATATCACCAAGTTTGATAAGGGAATGAAGAAAATGCGGTGGTTTTATTTTATATCTATATTTATTTATTTTTGGTTTGAGTTACTTGGAAGTCTCTCTGTATAAAAATACTTTCAAATATAATTTGCTTCCTCGGGTGAAATTCATCTCCAGCTCTGCAGAAATGCTGTACAAGTGTGGTGCTCTCGCAGTTGTTTTTGAGCATTTATCAGAGTTTTCAGAGAAGGTAACAAAATATAAATCAAGAGAAGCATTCAGTCTGGTATTTCTGAATTCTTTTTTAATCACTGATAATAGACTCTGGGTTCAATTAGATTTGGAGGAAGTCTTCCAAGCACAATGTTTTCCCCTTTAAAATTTGTATTTCAGAACACAAATCTGTATACAGCGCAAGTACATCTGCACACAAATATATCTGTTATGCATTGTCTCACTATTCCACTCATCATACAAAAACCTTTACAAGTATCACAGACTTGCTGAAGTCAAACAGAGATAAGAGCAACTCAAGTTCTGATTTTAATTCTGCTTTACTCAACATGCGTGGTTACATATGTCAACTATATCTGAGATTTCTGAGAGGTGTCCTGGGTAAAACCAGTATACATTTTAAATTACTCTTAGACTTCATTAATGAAGTCATAATATGATATTTACTAGATCTTAATCACTGAGGCAGCACATGTATAAGTTTAGGAGAAAATGTGAAAGGTGTTGAAGTACTTAAATTGCCACTATGTTTGGGTTATTCTGAAACAGAAAATCAGCTCTGGTTTCCAAAGAATTTATGGAAAACCTCATTGACAGCTGCATGTGCAGGTTGCACTGTGCTTTTATTAGGTCTATTAGTGACATTAGGGAGATATATATTGTTCTCTTTCAAGCAGCTTTCACAGTGTTAGCAACTAAAGTGCTTTGTTTTCTGCCTAATATTGGTGATAATTAATGATGAAGAACACATGGAAATGGTATAGATCTGCTTTTCTAAAAATGGTTTTGTAACCAGGTCCAACAGCACTGTGGAAGACCTGTCATCCTCTGTGCTACTCTCCTTACCTTGTTGCAAATATTATGAAAAATAATAATCATGCAGGGCCAATGAAGTAAGGTTTTTCAGGGAGCTAGTCAAATGTTGAATAATAGGTGGCTCCTCTTGAGCCCAAGGTTTACAGACAAGAACTGGGGAAGAAGGCATAACAGCAGATGCAGAAACAATTAGAAAAATTATTCCTCTTTCCAGTGGGTGAGGAAAGGGCCACTTGTCAGGGAGGAGGACACTCCAGGGAAGTGGAAGAGCACTGCGGGAAAGGCTGGGAGGAGGATGAGGTGCTCTGTGGAGCTGGTGAGATCAGGCAGGATCAGAGCAAGCCTCCAATCAACACAGTATAAAAAAAAGAAAACATCCAAAGGTGCAAATATCCAGCTCTTCCTGACTGGGCTCCTGTTATCTGTCAGCCGCCTTCCCCTTTCTTTGCAACTCTTCCTCAAAGCCATATGGAAGCAGGATTAAGGTGGGTGGAAAGTCCCACCTTTCTCCTCATAACCTCAAAGCCGGGGGATCTCCTCGGAATGCCTTGGGGCCTGGCATTACAGCCACCATCTGTTAACCGCTCCTCTTCTCTGCTATGGCCACGGTGCTGGTGAATGGCCTCAGACAAGGTGCAGACAAGGTTCACTGTCTGCAAATATCACCGAGGAGCTTGCTGTATCCTTCTGCAGACAGGACAAAGAAAACATCCTCGCTCTCTCTTTGTGCATGAGAAACAAAAGGGTCAAATTACTTCCCTGACATCACACAAAATGACAGCAGAAAGCAAATAAATCTTACTTTTCCTGAGCCCAGGACTACACTTCAAATCTGAAACCCCTGCAGCTCTGATAGAGGCAAAAGGAAAGGCAAGGAAACAGGAAAAAGGATTAGAGAGGATAGGACATACTGGCTCATGACTGCTCATCTGCGCTGCCTCAACTGAAGTCAAGCTTTTACAGAGAAACACTGCAATGGTTTGGAATTCAAATCTGAAACAAAAATATTGGCAGGAGTGTAGCCTGGAAGTATAGTTTATGTTCTCTTTTTAGGGTCTGTATCACTTTATCTGAGAGCCTTGTGATTGTCAGCAAATTTTATTCTCACAAAATGGTAGAGGAAGAGAAGTTTTCTACCTGTATTGGGAAGGCAGAATTTAGGCAGACAACTGAAAAATATATGATTTTGGGTCTTCCAGGAATAGTGAGGTTCTTCTGCTGTAGAGCAGAAGCTTTATAAGTTTCAATCTATATTCCTAAATCCATTAAATCACCTTTTCTGAATTAGATTTTTATGAATCTGAAATCTACTGCGTAGTTTATCTTTATATTGCTCTCTGAGAGAGCAACATGGCTTTGTTCCTTTGATGGGTCTTCCTTGGGGAGTTTGTTGGGAACCTTTTCAATGGATTCATGAGGAAAGGTGCAGGCCTGCTGCAGGGGTAGGGAGCCTGAGGAGAGTGAAGTTGAAAGAAGAATTTAATTTGTTCACCAGCCTCAGGAGTATTTGGCCTTATGAGTAACCTTGGAAAGCTATGAGGAGGTGGAGGAATGCACATTTGGTACTGAAGGAATGAGTATTTAGAGGGGAAGATTCAGGATGCAGCTTCTTAAACTTCATTCTGAGCAATGGGTCTGATGGGAAGAGGATGTTATTGCTCCCAATGACATCCGTGTCTCCTCTTTCTCCTGAGCAATTCCTTGGCCATCATCATGACATTCTCTCTCTGGTTCTAGAAATTGCTTTTGGGATCCTTTGAATCAGGCAACTGATGTAAAGGTCAGGATCCTAGAATCTCTTCCACAGTCCTCTCACAGCTCATTTGGGAGACATTTCAAGCCTCTCCCATAGTTTTACCTTGTGATTTCTCCCAAGAAAGAATTTAGGATACATTTTCTGTGTTTGAATGTAATGATTGTTATATGCTTTTGAAATCTTGTTTTTTATTGTCTTTTCCACTCCTACTGAGTCATAGAAGAGTTATTCAGTTTTCCCCCTGCCCATCTCCCCCTCCCTGACTCAAGAACAAAGCAAATCCCTGCATATGGGTCCTGCTGCTTATGAATGCAGGCAGTTTTCCTGAGGCCTCAGACAGTGCAGCATTTCAAGGCTTAGATCTGCATTTCCCAAGTCAAGACTCAGAATCCCAGCTAGAATCTAGCTGGTTACTAATGCATCCATTAACCTGAAAGAAATTCATGTGAGTCCCTTCTATGTCTATTCTTACACCTAGTTTACATCTCATAGATCCATAAGACAGCCTGCAGCTGATACTTATTTGAGCACTGCAGGCTTAAATGCCAGCAGAAATCTGTGACAATCTGTAAAAAAGGACAGGATATTGTATGGATGCTAAATAGACCAGTTATTTGTAGTTTCTTACTAATAATTTGAACATTATGTCCAGGTCTGGACTTCAATTGCCAATAGCTCAATTACCTTGTAGTCAAGCTTACATTGTGTTTGTTGCCAAATTAGAAAGAGTATCTCATCATGCTAAACCTTGCAAATTCTGTCTGTCTTATCACTGCAGGATCTTGTTGTGTCCTGTTAGCTTGTATCACAACAGCGGCTTTGTTTTTGTAACGCTAGACTTGAGTGCTCAACATAATGAATACACTCCTACAGCTGGTTTACACAAGGAATGCTGACATTTTTCACAATGCATTTTTTTAGACATATGCCTGTTCATAAACAGTCAAAATAACCTAGAAGAACTTGAAACTCCCATCTGGATGTTGTATTTAGGTCTCATATGCAGAATTTTTTTTTTTTTTAAGCTATTCTATGAAAACCCTTGCATTTTTAATTTTGATTTTTGCCTAGTTTATTTGTCTCTAAAGAGCCTCCCAAATTATCAGTCACATTTCTCTGATTCTCTGCTCCATAAAGCATGATCCACCATGTTATAATATTTTGATTTTTTCTTTTCCTTATGTAATTGGTCTGATGATTTGATGATCCCTGGCAATGGAATAAACATGGTAAGCTCTCAGATATTTTCTTTCATCATCAGAGGAGCCAGGCTTTGGTATTAGTTACTTTTCAGGGTCACATATTCATACATGGAACTGAGAGCATCTAATCACAACTATCTTCTACTCTCAGAACCATAGCTATCTTCAAACAACATCTATTAATAACTTTCCTGCCACTATAACTGATGTAGTACACTCAGGTGTAATCAGTGTTGTTACCACAGAAATACAGTAATACATTTTGTTGCTACACTCCAGAATATAAATGTACAGGGGGAAAGGCATAAAGCGGTTGTGCTGGTGCTTGAATATAGCAGCTGCAAAGCAAATGAGCAGGGCAGAGTCAGTGTCTACACTCAGTTTTGAGTCTCTAGTTGTGACAGCATTCACACAGAAGCTGCTTTACAGATTAGGGAATTGTTTTCAATTAAGTCCATGTTCTCAGCACTGACTGCCTAACCCCACTAACCTTGGGGTTAGAAAACACAGTAGTAGAATGGCAAGCCTGTATAAGTCTTGTCCAAAATTCATCTTCTGCCTCTTTATGCCCAGCAGAGCTGAAATACAGAGAGCTAAAAGGAAGACAAGATTAATGTGTCCAAAAAACCCAAGAAATACAAATCAGCAATCCTTATGGATGTATACTGTATAATGTCACAGCATAACTGCCATTAACAGCTACTACACTTCAAGACAGGTGGTTGCAGATTTTGGTAAGAGTTATTTTTTATTTGAAAACGAAATTTTGAAATAAATTTTTTTCCCATTAATGTACTTGTTTTGTCTTCAAACAGAGAAACTTTCCATTTCAGGATGAAACATCATTAGAATGAAAGTGAGAGAGGATGAGGATGGAAATTCATATTGATTGGGATGACTCTGTGGTACCAGCCAAGACAGATATTTTTGTCAGAGGCAAACCTTACCCTCTGTAGCCTGCAGCATCATAACTTAGGTACGTAGTGCTGAAAGATCAAATTTCTGCACGTCAAGCTATTGTGGGGTGCCTTTAAATTTCTCTCAGTCCTTCCTTTTGTATATACTGAAGCTATAATGAATTTTGTATTTATAGGTAGAAAAAGACAAATAATTGAAAACTAAAAAAACTTTACCTGATGGGAAGACTTTTATCAATCTGAATGTTAACAATAACTTAGTGCTTAGTTTTACTGAAAATATGCACAAAATTGCCTGTTAGTGCTATGTGAAAGGTCAGCATTTGTCAAACTGTATTTAATGTGCATCAATACACTTCTAAAATCATCCTTTTCATTGTGGAGGCTGTTCCTTTATATGTTGTTTTTCCTTGTTTTTTATTTATAGCACTTTTTGATGTGTTTCTTTACTGTTCTGTCACTAGTTCACTGCTGGTCCTTCGCTGGTATCCATTTTAGGAAGTAGGTATTATCAAGCAAATCTGCTGAAAAAAGATGAGGTCGCAAGAAGACTGTAGTCTGGCAGGAAAAGCCTTCAGGAAATGGATAAATAGCCCTCTGCTTTTTCTTGAGCTCTTCATTGTCAACCTAGGGATCATATGGGATTTTAATATGGCAGAAATGAAACCATCACCATACAGCCTAGTCCATTATCATTGCATTTTTTAGAAGATGCATCCTAAAACATGACAAGTTGTGGAGTTTCTTGTCCCTTTGTCTTCCTTAATGGATCATACTTTGGAGTGTGAGAGACATATTCAAGATCTAACGGGTAAAATGAAGACTTCTGAGTAGCAAATTTTTTTGTCATGCTTAAAAAGCAGTTACCTGGACCAAAAGAAGTTTGACAAAAAACTCTGAACTGCAGCATCATGTAAAGTCAATTAAAAATGCTGTTAACTGACTATAGTCTTGCCTTTTCTCTTCTGTTGCTGAAGCTGAGCTAGTAACCACTGTGGAGCTATTTTCTTGCCAAAAAATGTCTGACAAAGATGAAACCTTGGATACACTGAAGGAACTGGGAGGGGATGCTGAAATATGGCTGTGGGTGGAGATATCTGAAGAAATATGTAACTATGTAGGCAATCTTTACATATTAAAAAACCAATTGTAACCAAAGAAATAAATATTACTACAAGCGTAAAAAAAAAAAAAAAAGTACAGGAATACTGTCAGGATCCTGGCAGCCAAAAAGAAAGAATGAAATGTTTATTCATATGGGTCTATGCATTTTAAAAAGCATAAAATGTTGCCCTCCGAGGATGACAGCTTAAACATAAACTGCAATAAGACTTGTGACGTGATTAAAGAAGATTGCATACCTCTGAGGATAATAAAGAACTGATTCCCTTAAACATTGTGCAATCTTTAAAATCCATGTCTTGGACAGCATCCTAGGAAGATATCCAGCTACAGTAAATCAGGAAGAAGTGGCTGAAGTGCCTGGGGACTTTTATTCCTAGTATAATTGTATTTGAAAAACTTACCCTGAAAGGCTTTGCACATAAGATAGTGGCAGCAAAATCTTGTAGTTTAATAAGAGAAAAAAATCAAGTATTTATGTAACTGAGAAAAGATGACATACATCTCTGCTTGAAATTATAAGATATGGACCTACAGTCAAAGGAATAATTGCTATTCAGGTATTACTGTCCACAAACACCCTGATAAGGCTTATTTGCACTACTGCTCTGGGGAGTATACCCGGAGTTATTTTACAGTCCCTCTAAAGGGTTAAAAAGAAATCTAAATGTCAGAAGAGGGAGCTCAGATGTAGTTGAACAGACAGTGGTGAAGATAAATATTCAACCTCTGCCCTTGACAAGTCTCTTAGGCTTGGCAGTTTCTCACTAGAAGTCTATAAAATCCTTAGGCATGATTGCTACACTTTGGGAAGAGCCAAATTCCTGAATTCTCTGAAGAGGAAAAAAATAAAGAAATTATGTTCCTTGTATATACTTCACTGCCATGAGAAGGTTACCGAGTTGTTTGTATATTTTATATCTACCCATATCACTTCCTACACCTAGCAATAAAACTCTTACCAAAATTTTGGCAAGCAAATAAGAAAATGTTCTGCCAGACACCATTAATACAGATCAATCTGGATTTCCTTTGCGTGAACCAGAAGATTATTTTCCTGAGGTAAATCTCAGTTTTTACCTCAAAGGTTTGCTTTTTGTATCCTATTGCATGCCAACAAATCTAGGATAATTCATAGATGCATGGAGGTTAAGGCCAGAAGGGATAGTTAGAGAATCTGCTCTGACCTCCTGTGCATTTCAGAGCAGTAAATTCCACCCAGTTACCCTGGTACTGTGCTCTTTAATTGGCATTAGGTAAAAGCACTTCCTCAGAAAGTTAGTCAAGCTTGATTTGGAGACACCACAAAAATAAAATCCACTGTTTCCTTGGCAGTTTCACCCCATATCATTAATTAATTACTTTCACAGTAATTAAAAAAAAAAGGTTTTTTTCTTTACAGGTTGAATTTTTTTTTTTTTTTTTTTACTTTGGCTTTCAGCAGCTGATACTTTTCTTCAAAAGATTAAACATCTTCGTATTATCTCCTCTTGAAGGAACTTACTCACTATACCTCTACCTTTGTTGAACTAAATAGATTGGATTTCTGAAGTTTCACAGTGCAAAACACTTTCTCCAGCCCTCAAACAAATTCTGTTTTTATTTTCAGTATCTTCTCCAATATTAACAATAGCTATGAAGCTTGAATAAATTGTGATTCTCTTGAATGCTGAACACAGAGGTAAAAAAAATTCTTCCTAGTCTTATTCACTTCTTTGAATAAAAAATGGGATAGCTTTATTCAGAGTGTTTTCTGACATTATCAATGTGTAAATCAGTGGCCATGAGGCAGGCTGGAGTGAGGAAGCTGTAAATAGGACACAATTCTTCAGGTAGGGCCATTGACCACCAGAAGACATGGAAAGAAGATGGCTTTCTGCTCAGTGATGTCTCACAGTCAAGACTTGAGGTCTTTCTGGAAAAAAATATTCACTCAGGGAGTAATTTAGAAACCTAAATTTTAAGGACGTTGACCTCTGTCAACGGGAGCAAAGAGTTTACTCTCTGCTTCAGTCCCTAAAGTGGGGGCTTGTGCAGGTGTACAGCAGAGCCAGTGCACATGAGGGAGCAGGGCTGCGTCTCCAGGCCAGGCAGCAGAGGAGTCACATGTGCGTGACCACTGCTCAACCCCAGCATTTGGATCAGTTCAGCCAAGCCGTGAAAATCTAGTTTTGGTGACCGCAACCACTTGTTCCAACTTGTTTGTGGAATTTCAGTCCTAACTGTAAGTCAATTGCACTTTGGTTTTGAAAATTCAACCTTCGGTGATATAAACAGAGCAGATGCCAAGGGCATATCTTGAAACTACTAACAGAACAAGACTCCTAGAATCTGAAGCACCATTCCAGTTAAACTTGCTGGAAATACAGATTTCAGTCCAACTTTTCACAAAGTTCAGATACATTCAGAGAGAAATTTACTTTTATGGTCACCTCAGCTGCCAAGAATAAAAAAAAGTGAGGAAGTTGTTCCATGCAACATTCTCTCAGGCAATAGAGCTAATATGAGAAATTCCCAGTTATAAGAACTCCCCAGCCCTAGCTGCCTATTTGTATTCTCAGTTTCTTGCTGTTACGGTTCTGTTTATAGGGCTGTGCAATAAACCACATTAGTGAAATGATCCTGTTAATACAGAAGCAAAAAGCAACTGCTTTGTTGAAGGACAGGAGAAAGTGGGACTCTCTTAATGAAACAATTTAATTAATGCAAGGACAGAACAGAACAACCACAGCAACAAAACTAACCTCTCTGGATGCTTAAAAAAAATAAATGTAATTTAGACCATTCCAGAGGATATTCTGTCAGTGTAGCCCTGGAAAATGCTACTACAGAAGAACAGACAGTTAAACATTGTATGTGGGCAAAAATTAATTTGGCAGGAAAGTAAGAAATGAAGGAAAGCAGGAAAAACTTTTCCTACTTGAGAAAAAATAATGTGTAATGACACTTTATGTAAAGGATCAGAAATAGGTTCAAAACTCAGTGGTCAGTAAAGTCTGTAAAACCTTTATTTTCAAGGTAGCTCTATTGTGCAAGAGAAACTTATTCATATGCTAGAAAATTAAATCTTAATTACACTAAATTTGAGGCAGGTGGTAGAATCAGTTTTAGCAATAAACTGGGACTTCTCAAAGTACCCAGCAAGTTTCCTTGGAAAAGGCCAGATTACAGAGTAGCAAATGTTCTGATGGATATTTCTCCAAGATGGTAAGTGGGGGTAGGAAAATATGAGTTCTTTATGAGAGGGGGGTTGGATTACGATTTAGGAAGAAATTCTTTACTGTGAGAGTGTTGAGGCACTGGAAAAGGTTGCCCAGAGAAACTGTGGATGACCCATCCCTGGAAGTGTGTAAAACCAGATTGGATGGGGCTTTGAGCAGCCTGGTCTAGTGGAAAGTGTCCCTACCCATGGTGAGGGGGCTGGAGTTGGATGACCTTTAATATGCCTTCCAAGCAAAACCATTCTATGAGCCTAAACAGATTCATTTGTCTAGTTCAAGGGCAAGTGCTTGCCTTTCTTATCTACTTTTTTGTTGCTCCTGATAAATTTCCTTATAACCTAAACAACACGTCATAAGTACCTGACATTACTTTGTATATGTACAAATATATATATACAAATATATTATATATTTGTATATATACAAATATATTTATATATATATATATTATATATATAAAGTATACAGAAACATATGTACACATATATGGACTTTTCATTTTTGGGTCATGAAATCTGAAGGTAGAAATGTTGCAATATGTTTCCTCCTTTGAACACAATCCTTGAAGAAATTCCTCACTGCATATTTTGTTCAAAGGTCTTTCTTTGTGGTGTGGCTCTGTAAGAGGGGATATGTTTAGTCTTCAGATAATCAATTATGGAACAATTTTCCTCAGCATGGCCCTTGGAGGGTCATTCCTCTGTGTCAACCCTTATGCTTTATTCCTCCTTTTCTGGGGAATCCTCTGGACCCATGTCTGGCCTCCTGGAATTCCCCAGCATGGAGGAGTGTCCTGGTTTCTGCTGTCCCTTGCCATGGTCACTCAGGGTTTTCTCCATGTTGGTGCATGCCCTCAATCCCTCCTTCATTTCAGAGCATCTCCTCAAGGAGACAAATGGGATTGCTGAGGTATGGTATTTCCAAATGGACCAAAGGGATCACATTTCCAAAGAGAGTGGACCTGACATAAGGTTAAAAAATTGCTTCTGAGGCTTTGAAAATTTTATCCTAGTTGCTTGCATTTCCCAGCTCCAGAAAGTTATTTACAATGACATTTTGTGGCTGGACTTAACATTAAATGATCCTTTTGTGGTATTACTTATCAACTGAGAAAAATAAGCTGGTTTCTAGTACAATTTTCCCATCTTGTGGTACATATTTAAGATAAGTTACATGGATTGCACCACAGAAATAACTAATTCATAGTTTAGAATCTTTCATGTACCTTCCCCATGCATCTAGCTTGGCTCATTTTAAAACTTTGGGAAAACTTTGCTCTGCTTTGTGCTAGCTTAAGCTGGGAGCTGTCAGGCTGCTGTGCCCAGCAGCTGAATACCTTGATCATCATCAAACCACTCTGCTTAACTCTGCTTTGTGCATCATAGCACCAACAAAGAGAGCAACGCTCGTATTTTTTTTTTTCCTAGAAGTAGTAGAAACTGAGATCAATGTGTCTGTACTGAATTAATCCATCAGCCCTTCCCTTTCCAACTGTGAAGTAGCTGCCTCTGGTCTGAGTGACAGTGACAGGATGAGACCACAATCACGGAGACTGCTATGCCCAAGGGCATACAGAGGGCAAGGGATGCCACCATGGGCTGAAAATTTAATCATTTCTTGAGTCATGCAATCTCCTTTCCTCTTCATGATATCATGCACTGGGCACAGCTGGGAGAGAGAGCACAGTTCAGTTTCATCCAGATGCTGGAGGGGGAATAGGAGTCTGTGGTGAGACTTTTTGCCTGGTCTCTTCCCTGCTTTCCAGCACTGTGGGGACTTCTGTGTCCATGGGATAAGAAAGAATGATGTGAGTTTTAAACCCCTCCCACCTTTTTTTTTTTTTTTTTTTTTTCCCCCAGAGGTAGTGCATACACCTGAAAATTATTTCCATGAAGATTAATAAACTAGATGAAGACAATTAAAGAAAATTTAAATTAACTTTTCTACCCCCATTCTACATTTCCTCTATCTGATACCTGCAGTACCTTGTTAAATTTAACAGCAACTTAAAAATTCATGTTAAGGTGTAAAATGCCTTTATTTGTAGCAAGCATCTTGACCTAGATTGATGTAGCTATCACTGCTATAAATCTGGATATAGTTTGTTATCTCAACAAAACTGTACAAATTTCAAGACTATTTTTTTTCTTTTTTTTTTTTTTTTTTTTTTTTTTTTTTTGGTAGTCCAGAATCTTCTTCCTAACTCTGTTGGAACTTTATTGGAGTCAGCCAAAGAAATTAAATAAGTGCACTTAGCACTTAAATCCCCCTTAAAATTTCTGACTTCTTTTTTCACACTCAAACAGGTATAATTACTTCTGACTAAGATCAGGTGGGTAGAATATAAATCCTGAAAGGCAAGTGCAAGTCTTGAAAACCACAGCTTTGCTTCACATCTCTTCCCCTTCCCCTCTCCTTCTCTTCCTTTCAGGGCAGAAACAGAGAAGAGGAAGAGATGTTGCTCTTTTCATCAGCTCTTTTTAATGCAGCGTGATTTAGTGCACGTAGAAGTCATTTGTGCAGTAAGAATGAGCCATTTTCCAGCACTAGAATAATTCCATTGTACTGTATTTCTGGAGAGTAGCAAAGCTCATGGCTGTTACTGTTAAATAGATTTGAGCAGGAATCGTAGGCTACAAAAACAGCTCAGTACATAACTCTAAATGAAAATAACATACTAATCTGTGAGTGATTTACACCAACATCAGCTGTCTCTGCAAAAAGTTAGTGCTTGTTCTCATGCTTTCATTTTCCTGGGTAGAAGATTAACTACACATATTTTCTGATTTCTTTCTTGAAGTGGTTTCACATTAGCATAATATTTTTGTTCCCACAATTTCACTCTCACACAGTTTAGTAAACTGGAATACACTGTTTCTTAAACAGAGTTCTTATTCATCAAATGTCCTATTCAGACTTCTCATATTGACAGTGCACAAGTATAACTATTGCAAACACATTCTCCCCTTTGCTGTAAGCAATATTCACTTTTTATTTCCTTTAGATAACTATGGAAGGCTACGACTGCATTTCAGTGCTAAAGCACTAACACTGGTTTTATGGGCTGTATAACGTGTATGAACAGTATTTGTGAACTTAAGTGTGTGGATTATTGCTTTGGCCATGGTCAGAATCTGGCCCTGTGTAAAGACTGATTTTTGTATGTGCCATTAGGAGAGCTGTTTTTAAAAGTGTGAATGCCTGAAGACAAAGTCCCATGAAGATGTTACTGTGGGGGGAATGAGACACTAGTGGATCTGGGTGGCTGTGCATCTTGCCTGTAGCAAAGGAAATCTGATTGCTCAACAGTGAACAAGCGTGTTCAGAGTTTTGCTCACAGGTTTCTACTCAGCAAAGGGTTTTCAGCATACTGTGGGTTCAGTGAGCTGCTTATGCATTTTATATACCCACTGTTTAATGCCTTTTGGGGTAGAAATTAGCTGATGCCACATGCCTTAGGTAAGTGCCTTAATCGCTTGCGCAGAAGGCCTCTCCCTCTCCCTCTCCCTCTCCCTCTCCCCCTCCCTCTCCCTCTCCCTCTCCCTCTCCCTCTCCCTCTCCCTCTCCCTCTCCCTCTCCCTCTCCCTCTCCCTCTCCCTCTCCCTCTCCCTCTCCCTCTCCCTCTCCCTCTGCCTCTCCCTCTCCCTCTCCCCCTCCCCCTCCCTCCAACAGGAGTTAGAATCATTTCCCCATCTCCTCTCAGCACCATGTTTAGGGAGCTTCTATAAAAAGAGACATAAGGTTCTTCTACACTCCTATGTCCCCTGGGCTAAGATCGGCACTATACCCCATTTTAATCCACATCATATTTAAAAAAGGAGAACGCAGGGTTGTTAATTCCAGTCTTTCATGTGCCCTGGATGATGCTCAAGGCTAAGAATCTATAAAACACTCAAACTCATCCCATGTGTGAGTTCCTGTTGAGTAGATTTGGAAGTTTCTTGCTCTGCTAACCAGTGAACCTGAATCTTCTTATCAGGCAGTTGTTTTTCTCCTAAACTAACTTCATTAGTCCTGTATTCAGAGCCTAATTGTCCTAGGAGCTGACATGGAGATATCTCTCTGATAAGGGTCAGTGTATGCCAGCCCTTGGGGTAACCAGCCCGCAGGACTGAGATGATCTCATTGCTGCCACACGTGGCTTGAGTGTAAGCAGGGCAGCAACCACTGATCATGGGGCTTTCCAAGAAACTATAAAAATCTTATTTCAGGGTTAAAAACTATCTTTCTCCTGCTAATATCTTACTGGTTAGGATCTTTTACATCCTAAATGCAGAGAAAAGTTGCAAGGACTTTTCCGTGGCCTTATGTCCTACATCCTCCCAAGAGTTCTCATTGGCCTTTTGTTGGCTGAAGCTTTCTGCAAAGATAACTGCTGCAGAAGAACCCCTATTATGACTATTTTAGAGAACTTATTGACATCAGAATGTTTTGATAGCAGGATTCAGAGTCAGAGAGATGGACTTATAAAATGTATAGAGGAACACAAGCTTTTGGCAGGAGAAAGCAGGACAGAAACTGTAATATGACTGGAGGCGAGTTTGTAGGTAAGCAGGACTGGCAGAAGACTTATTCAGCTGAAAAATGGAATTCAGTTCTCAGATTTGGTTAAGGAGAGTTTTACAGGTGTTCAGTGTTAATAGAAATAGTGATATGGGAAATAGAAAGGAATTTAAACTGGAAATGTCAAAACTTTCAGTACTCATGTAATTTCTGGCATAAACATTAATAAATAACAGATTTACTTTAGTTCTGTTTCCTGAAAGTGCAACAACCTTGAGAGTTTCTTAGAGGCTTTCCCTTTAATGAGCACCCAGGTGTCCAAAGTGTTACAGGAGCACTTTGCCACAGATACACTATTAAATATGAACCAGGAAGTCTAGGGATGTCAACAGGCTTGCCCTCACTTTCACAGAAAATTAAAAATCAGTCATCACTTCCCGTGCATGAAAATGGCAAAAGAACATTTTTATCTGAGATCACACTGTTGTTTTCAGAAATATATCCTGAAGTGTCAGGAGATTTAATCATTGCTTAAAGGATCTCCAAGAGACAGTTAAGCCCATAATTTCTGTTCAAAATGAAAGGAAATGAAAAGCTGCTTAGGAGTTCAAATGACTAGGGGAGGCTCTGGGGAGTCTTTTCTGGGGTGTGTCAGTGAGAATAAGAGCTTGCATGGAGAAGAAAAAAGCAGTAAGGCATGAGAGACAGGTAAAGTGAGGGGGAATGGGGCAAATATGAGCACTTAGGGTAAGGCTCTGGCTAAAAGCATGAGGCTACAGTACCATCATGTTCTGATCTGGCAGATTTCCCATACTGACAGAAACAGAACATTGTGAATTTCTTCTAAAAAGGTTGCATCCAAGAAAACCACAGTTTACCAGGTTTGTCGTCCCAGCTGGAAACACCTACACATTCATAGATGCTTGGATCCAAGTAGCAGCAGTAGCATCAAAGCCTATGGAAATGGTGACCTGAATTTAGACAGAGCATTTATTTTACAGATGTGTTTTGGATCTAAGCTGCTGCAACAGATTGGTCACTAAGCTTGTTTTTACTAAACAGCAAATTCTTTTGGGACTTTCCTGGGGAACAGTTATCAGAGTAACAAAACTCACCAGGACTTTTGGCACCTGCTCATAACTCAAGGCGCAGGCAGTCTCTTGAAGACATAGCTCTACCTTCAGCTGAGGTCTGTAGCATTTTGCTCACTCCTGCTGAAACACAGATCATGCTTGTTATTCTCCCTCTCAGCTTCATCCTTTTTCTTTCTGCTTCTCTTAGTCCCTGCCAAATCATACTGTATATTTTTGATCTGTTAGCATCTCAGCACACCTAGGTCATCAGTAAAACAGTAAGGACCAGTGGGCAGTAAAGCCAGCACAAGGAAAGGGACAGGAGTCTGTGCCTGGCTGTAAAGCTGGGACATCCCCTCCCTTTTTCAGCTGCTAGGTGACGGTGTTTGCTCACCCTATATAATAATGTAACAGTATGTGAAAATACAAACACACTCCTCCTTCATGTTGGGTGCCAAGGGAGGAGCAATTCTTACCTAGCAGCTGCTCGGGTTGTACCCATGGCAGAGAGGAGGGTCTGCTTTGGGTTTGTTGCCACATCTGCTCTCCCACAAGTAAACACGAATGAGCTCAGGAGAAGCTCTCACAGCTCACTGTTGCAAGCTGGGCAGCTGATTAACAGCAGGCAGAGTCACCCAAAGGCTGCAGCAGGTCTGCTGGGAAGGTGCTGCACTGCCACTGTCTGTGCTCCAGCCAGGGCAGGACAGGCGCTGCTCCGAGAATACATTTTTTTTGACATTGAATTTTATTTGCTGGGAGTTTGTCGTCTAGATTTCTACTCTTTGAGCACAGACACTATCTGAGGAGACAGCTAGGTCCTGTCTGCACTGTGTAAGCAACTAAATGTAGCGTAACTTGTTTTTTCATTTCTTCAGGTAGGATGTGGCTGCTTTGTGTTTACACATCAGCCAACCCCATCTTTCTGGATGTAATAAAACAGTATTTGAAATGGTCCACTAAATCCTGGTTTGCTTTTAGCTACTAAAACAATTTTATCCAAATTATAATGTAATAGTCAGGATTTACAAATGGATTTTAACTGGGAACAATTGTTTCTTTTATAACTATATTTGTTAAAATACAGATGGGGACAATGTATCAAAATCTCAATGGTCATAAAAAGGCTCAGATTTAGTGTAATTAAAAGAATTACATTAACAGCAAGTAAGAATATGGAGCATATTAATTTCTCAGTTACTGAAATATGTCATGGAAGAAGCTCCAAAGGTCCATGTAGTGAGTTATTCTTCTGCTGTTGCAAAAAGTCACAAATGACATCATGTGAATCTTTTCAAAAACTATTCAAATTTGATTTCAAAATTGTCAAGAGGTTTTGCACCTGATACCCTTTTTGGGAGACTATTTAGGAAGTTCAGGCTGCCCGTGGTTGGAAACAGAACTTTTTTCTTGAATTTCTTTTCAGATGCTGCTTATCCATTTGCTTTTATGACAACACTGTTTTAAAATTACATAACAATTTGTCTCTTACATTTGCTGTGTTTATAGAGATCAGCCTCCATCACTCTCAGCCTTTCTTCACTGGACCAAGCAAGCCAAGCCTTTCAGAGCCTCTTGGCACACATGCTTTCTAGTCTTCTGTCTGTCCTTACAGCCAGTTTTCTCCACCATATCCTTCCCATGAACAAATCTGACCTGAGCTATGTATAACGTGCCATCTGTACATTGACATGAGCATTTTTCCAACTACTGGCATATGTAATAGGATTCATCATTTCTTATTCACAGCATGGCCAATGGCATCTCTTGAGAAACTTTGTGTTTAGTGAGTATTCTTGGGTTCCCCATGCCTTTTACTATTTTCAGAAGGTAATCTTTCAATTTACAGAATGTTTCTGTTACTTGCTCTTAAATCCATGGCCTTGCATCTAGTGCTGTTTATATGTTTTATTAGTGTAGTTCTCAAAACCACAAAATTATTAGCTCATCCTCTTCAATTTTGTGCTTGTCCCTGACTTGTGTTACTAACAAATTTCATCACCATCATCTTTCTTAGGATGTAGAACACATCAAATCTATCTGGATTCTTGTCTGCATCTTTAGATACAAAGACGTGTTTCAAAATCTTGAAAGGGAATAAGTTCTCTTCAGACAAATACTAGATACTGCAAATGCAGTACCTGGAGCAGCTACTGTAACCAAAAACTGGACACCACAATTAAAGGAGAAAATGTATTTAGTTAAATTTCTGAGAAAAAGGATTGGAGAGAAAAAAGGAATTTGGCCACAACGAGGAGAGCTGCTCCCAGAATACTAGAAAAATAGTGTAGATACTCATTGCTAAAGGAGTGTGACTTTCATTAAAAAGATGGTTTGGGTTTCAGTGTGGTGTGTAAGATACGCTTCACTGAAAGTTAACTGCACCTAGTAAGTGGAAGAAGTAGAAACTGTTTAGAAACAAAATGTGCTGTAGTTAATATCTTGAAGGAAGGCACTTTTCTCACAGTTGAAAAGGTTACTTGAAGCTACTATTTTCTGTGCCACGTAATTCTTTGAAGTTAGCTTACAAAGCATGTGGATGATATAACAGGCCATGGTGAAAGAATATTATTAAAATTCAAAAGCTAGGTCGTGCTACCACTGTGACTGCTTTGTTACTCGAGCCAGTTCCCTTACGTACAAACATTATTGCAGGGTAATTAATGGCTTAAAGGCTCTGTTTTCTCCAAAGGGCTTCTTCAGCACTCCTGGAGCAGGATGGGCAATGCTCATGGCACAGGCAGGGAGCCCGTGGCTTGTTTTCGGCTGGCTGTTCTGTGTGTGGCTGCATGCCTTATAACCCTCCTTTAAAGACAGAATTATTTGTTTCCATCTGGGCTTCCCTCACTGCTCTGTGAGACTGTTTTTTCAGCACAGGCTTGTGGATCTGGGCGGTTTGCTTTTGCTAAAACACAGAAAATTAAACTGAAAGTATCCACAGATTTTTGGTACACAGATGGAATTCTGAGGGAGCTGTTTTTTGACAGTATCTTACAAAACTTTCTGTGTTCAAAGCGCAGCTCCCACTAACTTAATTCACAAGTCATAGCTTTTTTTTTGAAATCTGATCCCTAGTACTTGTTTTGGACAGTCAGACTTGTAGCTGTCAGTGGGGCAACCCCCTTCCCTCAGAAGAGCCCAGGGTGGTGGGAGGACCACAGGAAATTCCGGGTTGGCTTTTTGCTCCCTTTCCCCACAGTACACATGCTTTCATTAGCACCAGCTTTATGCAAGGGTGGAGAGGAAATGTTTATTGCCTTTCTCTTCAGAGGTCTCTGTTTTGTCCTGGTGTGCACATAATAGAGTGGTTTGCAGATCTAAAAGAAAAAAAATGTCTTAGAGCAGTAAAATGCTCCCTGGCCAGGCCTAGTCCTGATTTACATCTTCAGCACTAGCAACAATGGGGAGACCCAATGTATATATTAAATTTTGTTTCTAACTGCAATGGGCTGCTTCATTTCAATTGTCCCCATTTTCCCTTTCTCCCTTTCTCAATTCCTCCCTATGAAAGCATGTTCCTTCCTTATGAATAGAAAGTTTTCTTTTTTAAATACCCTTTTGAAAGTCATTTGGACTCTGTGTTTGAGGTATGTCATATTTGGAAAATGTTCAGAATTTTCCATATTTCTGTACCATGTATATTTTTTTTACTATTAAGCCATCCTATATGAGTTAAAATTCTTACATTTTACAGTATTTTAAAGGAGATAATTTTGTCATTAATCCAAGAACTATGCAGCAGACTATTTTTTATACCACATCACAATTCTCCTCCTACTCATTCTTAAAGAAAATCAAAAATTCCAGATGTTTTCCCTGCAACATCTGGATCCCTGGCACAGGCTTCTGAAACAGTGTTTGCAGCCTTAAAGTCATGTCTTGGTTTTGTCATTTAGTTTACTGATGAGTTGTTGGAGTCACTGGTGACACAGGGACTGGTTTGCTTTGACAACTCTTTCAGTCTGAAAGGAGATAGCCTGGAAGGCCCCTTGGGATTCTGCTCAGAATATTTTGGTGCTCAGGAATGTGACGAGCTCAGCCACCTTGGCTTCCCGTCTTGCAGAAGTACGTGCAGCAGTTCAATGCACGTGGACTCAGAAGTGTTCCCTGCTCAGCCTCAAAAATGAGGCTACTCATGTCTAAGCAATTAGCTGTATTCCTGCAGAACACAGTCAGGCATTCAGAGTCACTGTGCCAGACTGTCCTGAGGGAAGGAGACAAAACATAATAGGAGGGAACTAGAAAGGGCCATTCTGACATGCTTTTCATCTTTTTTCATATGTCTTTTTGGGAACTTTATGCATAAAATCTTGCTTCTCTCATGTCCTCTGCACTGTGCTTTGATCAAAAAGCTATATCTTTTGATGTGCCTCTCATGGGTTGCACATAATGCAACAGACCCCATGGTATACCTGCTTTCCTTATATTGATTAATTGGCTGATTGATAAGGTGACTCTCATATAGGATTTAGGTGCTGTATGTACTGGGAGCCATGACAACTAAGGCAGAATTCCAGATGAGTGTCCTAACTATTAGCTTTTGCCTGTTTCAGGAGACAATCTTTTTAAAGATCTAAAAAAGTTCTGCATTCATCCCAAAAGGGAGAGAAACAAACACTCTGCTGGTTTTCCTGGTATGAAAAACCCTTTCCCTCTACTAATGGTAAAGCTGTTTTTATCAAATGCATATGCTCCTGCCAGAAATATGTCTCAGCCAGGGGCACAAGCTGCTCACTTTTCATCAAAGAAGCTGAGGGAAATGGCTCCATGGAGCATGCTTTATGGTTGCCTGCTGAGACCTCTGAGACTGGATCTGAATTTCCTGCTTTGAAACATTTTGCTGCCCCAGCAGAATGGTTCATGGAGCTGGCATGAGGCAACCACACCTCTCTTCTGGGTTCCAGCATGTTTTCCCATATGGGCAGGATGTGGCTCTTTATGTCCTGTCTCCTCCTAGTTGTTTGTTTGTGTAATTAAATCTTCCACACTGACATAGAGTTCTTCCATGCTTTTATGTAAGACATGATTTATGGTCTGGAAATACCACCATCCCCTCGTTTTGCACTGTGTACGTGCTCCTTGTTGGTACTACCTTGTTGGTACGTGCACAGTTGGTACTACCTGTGTAATATCATAAAACATACAGAGAGGTGTTACTCTGCTGCTGTTAACCTGCATGTGTGACTGGTGCTGGGCTACATCTTTTACAATGTACTTAACTGGGGATTTCAGCTTACACACAGTGACAGGTCATACATGGGGTGGACAAAACAACCTCATCAGTCCAGTGTCTATGTTGAAAGTTGGTCCCCTTTGTAGAGTTCTCTGAAATACTCATGAAGCAGGCCTTGAAATTAGTTTATTTTAATACATTGGCTATAAATACTACAGCATCTCCAGGTCTGCTCCAAGAGTTGCCCAGCTATCCCTGTGAGGGCAGCACCCCCAACACCTCTAAGAAAGGGTGAGACAGATGACAGGACATCGTGCATCTTTCAACCATCTGACTTTAATCCCCTGCCCCATGGGAGTGAGAACTCTTAGATGTTTTGCAGGGTCACTTAGTTTTATGCCAAAAAGCACAAGACAATTTCTTAATGTACTAAATAAATTGACACCAATAGGACTTCTCGTATCTTGGAATGGGAAAATGGTGTAATGAAATGGGAATGTAGCAGCACCAGAAAATGAATCTAGAGACCAGTGTAAAAGAGCAGGGGATGAAAAAAAAAAGGGAAAAATGAAGACAACAAACGTAAATCAGCGGTAAGACTATAGCCACGAGGTCTGCTACATGTAGGTGTAAACTTGTTCCACATTCCTCATCCTCTGGCCAGGTGAGCCCCCACTAAAGGTTGTCATTAATCTTGGTAACCTAGACAAAAACATTTGGAGGAAAAGTGGATGCATTTTTTCTAGCTCTGAACAGGCGTAAGCAGAATTCATCCTCTGACAAGAGAAGTTAACTAAGTGTTTTGTCTTGAGGCATGGTTTAATGTCCTATTCCTCATTTAGGGTCAGAAGTCTAAAGCCAAGTCTCCACTGCCTTTCAATTTTCTGTGTGCTGAACAAAATGAAGTGGAACACAGGCTGGGACCCAGGCTAGGCTATTACAAAAGGCACAGTAAAACATGCAAGGTACAAGTCTCTTTGCTAACAACATTTTCTAACAGCCCTGACAATGAATCCATGCAAAAGAATGGGAAGGATAGGAAGACCAAGGAGATGAGGATTCTGTGCAAGTGGACACTGCAATGTAGATCTGAGCAAAGGCTGTGAGTAATGTTTTGTGCTATTTTACAGAAGTTAGAGCTTTGGTAGAAGCATTTGTGCACTGTAGTATCTGTGTCATTGTGAGATGTGTGAAACAGACTGCTTGTTTCACTCCAGCACATAAATTCAATACTGAATACAGTTTTTTGTTCTGACCAGTACAGATAAGGAGCTTGCCACTGATATATCCCGGGGATGAGTCAGGGGGGTGGTGTGACAAATTCTTTATCTGCTCCACATACACATAAAAATGTCCATTTCTTCTGACTCACAGTTGCCAATATTGGGAGCCCTGCTCCATCCTTCACTCTCAGTACTGTGTCAATGAGTAGAATCTCTTACTTTCAGCAGCTTTAATTGTTATCTTGCTAAGTATGGTACTATGGCAACATGCCTGCCCCAGGATTCCCTTTGCTGCTAGGCCTGGTGCAGCTGAACTAATAGAAAAGGCTAATGGGAAAGTCTAATGACCATTTTTAAAGCTTAAATACCAGTCATTTAATCTGACACTCTGCAGACTGCCAGTTATTTCCTTGGGATGTTCACAGAGCAGTTAAATGCAAACTAAAAATTTGCAGTCAGTTGAGCTGGTTTATAATTGTGTAATGCTGGAAATCTTCAAAACTCCTTGAATACAATATTCAGCAAATGATATCTGACTAGCTTTTCCCCTCCCCCTGCAAAAATGTAATGTGCACATGCACTGCCACGATGCATAGGAAAAAATCCTATGGAGCCATCCAGCATACACAATCTGTCAGACCAAGAAGAAATAAAGGTCTGTTGTTAATTCAGACAAATGGTAAGCAGCTGCAAAATAGTTTCCACAAGAAACAGAGCAAAACCCTCTCAGTAAAGGATAGAATTTTTTATGATTTTCTGTTGCCTTTTCCAGGGCCAAAATCTCCTGCAAATATTCCTATGTAGCATTTATTTGTATTATCTGCTATTCCAGTGCTGTAAGCCATAGCAACAAAAGGTCCCTTTGAAAATAAGAAAAGCCCAATGATTTTTATAGCACTTTTCAATATTTTAAACAAATTAATTGCCACAGAGATATCATTACAGAGAGTAAATCTACCCCAGCAGTCTCACTGAATGTTGGTATTCTGCATCATATGTCTTCAGCCACAGTGGTGAGCATGGGTACACTTGCTAGATGAGGGTGCTTGTCTGATAGCAGTGGGAATATGGTCACCAAGTCAGGAAATCTCATCATTACATTCCAGAACACCTGTCACTCTCATTGTAACAGTGCTTTCCTTAGCTGAGTCACTTTTTGTGTGACTCGTAAGGTTATCCTACATCTCTAATACTTTGCCACTTAGCAGAATAGGGAGAATTTTTAGAGTTCCAATTCAAAATATCTAAGAAAAAAAAAAATCCTCTTAAACACACTTATTCAGAATTTTTGCTGCTGTTATGATGAACACACACTTCTGATTCATGCAGATTTCTGTACCTGAGGGATAGTTAATAGGACTTCAGCAGGATCAGAACTTTAATCTCTCCTTGTGACTTTATAGGTACTGGCAGAAGTTATTGCCAGGAAGATGGGCTGGATCAGATGGTCCTTTCTTAGCCTGTTAAGATCAGTGTTTGGGTCAGCTCTGCATTTGCAGGTGATATAGAAGCAAAAGCCTCATAAATATCACTTAACTCCTATAACCTTTGAGATTATTTCTAGGAATTTTGTCAGTGCTCCCCAGCACAAATTCCAGAGTACATTGTGGGCCTATGTTATTTAAATTACACACAGTAAGCTTTATTTTTTATTATTTTTTATTTATTTATTTTATCTTATTTTATTTTATTTTATTTTATTTTATTTTATTTTATTTTATTTTATTTTATTTTATTTTATTTTATTTTATTTTATTTTATTTTATTATTTTATTTTATTTTATTTTATTTTATTTTATTTTATTTTTTTATTTATTAAGAGTTTTATTTATCAAGGTACACTGAACAAAATCTATTTTGGGTATGTCTTCTCTTAAATCATGTTTTAGCCAATAGGCCAGGAGGAACCTGAAAGACTATAAGGTCATTGGAGATTGAAATATTCATGTTCTTGTTTGTAGTCTAACAAAGAATACTGCAATGTTTTCACTCTTTCAAAAAAATAATCAACCAACCAAAAAGAAAACCCCAAAGAAGCCACAAAGCAAAAAACCCAAGCAACGAGAATATAATTCTGTTTGTCCAACTGAGACATATTCAGTAGAGCTCAGGTGTGAATTTGAATGTTGAATAATTTCCTCCAAGTTCATAAAGTGTGGGATCTTACCCTTGCCCACTGCTGACAACAGTACATGGTGAATTTAAGAGTTTCTACATAAACCACAGGATGTAATTGTTTCACTCTCATCTGTGTCAAAATTTTACAGGAAAGTTGTCTGAGCTGAGTGTGTTGATTCAGCCTCAGAGACATACAATCTATGGGAACTGCATGGAGCAATGAAGTAAGAGGATTTAAAGAGAGCTTAATATTTAACAGAGGCAGAAATGAGTAAGCTGTAAGCACAAAACATTTCCAGAAATGCATCTCCAGCATCCTAAAACTGCTTTTACCTGCTATTATCAGTTATTTTGAAGATCATAATTTCTATACAAACAAAATTACATCTTATAAGCTACTAGAGTACCAGAGACCTAATCACACATTCAAATAGTTAGGGTTTATGGCTGAAATTTCATGTTCATCTGATTTAAACACTTGAGACAAGTCTCCCAAGAGCTGTTGGGTGTGTGAGGATGTGTAGTCCCCTCAACTCAATAGGATTTATATTGATAGAAGTTCAGCCTTGTGGTCAGGTACCACTGAGCTGATGGGCATTTTACTCCTGAAGCAGAGGTGGTTATGGGCAAGGTCTCTGATATGTGATCCCACAAGGAAGGTGAACTTTGATATATGCAATTCTTGTTTATGTGTCTTAAAAGGTCTCAAGGTGTGAGTCATTTCAATGCCATTCTCAGGAAAGGGTCAGCCTCCTCCTCTGAAAGGTTTGGATTAAAGTGTGTTGTTAGATTCTCATGTCAAGAAATCCTATAATTCCCCTGGACCTTTCCATGCATTTTTGTCTCACACTACAAATGCTTCTGCAGGATAGCAGCCTTTGATTCCTCATTGCTTCCACTGTATGTAGTCACTCACATTCTGGCAAATAAAGAAGTATAGAGGAAAATACTGATGAAATAAGACATATTTAAGTGCAAGATAAAATTCTATATAAAGCACTCATCCTGACTCCAAATCAGACATAGGGGGTGCCTTAGGTGGCTCAGAGAGTCATGTCAAGAACATGATTCAATTTCTTTCCCACAGAAAGAAATTGTTCCTCTGACTCTTGAAATACTAAAATATTCTGTTGCCTATATTTTAGAGGGAAAAAATATGTTATAATTCTGATGAAAAAAAAAAAATTATGGAATGCTTTTGCATATAAGTGTAATGGGCCAGATCCAGAATGGGACTTGAGCAAAGGAATGATGATTAAGCTTAAAACTTAGATGTCTGGCTCCAAAGATGGGGTTTATGCTGTGCTTTGAATGCAGGAGAGCCTGTGGTTTGTAAGGATGATTTGCAAAGGATCTCTTCCTGTATGGAGGAGATGCTGGAGACATCTCTGCCTCTGGAGGTCTGTCCCTCAGAAGTTTAACTCAGTGCTAATACAGGTATCTCTGTGAAAATGGATTCCCTGCCCAAAATCACTTTTGGCACTTTGGTATGTAAGGCTACTGACTAACTGCTCCTTTTCTAGGTGGCAGGAGCAGAGTAAAGGTGTACAAAAGTAGTGGGCAACCTTTTATCTTTCTGAGAGCTATGCTGAGCAGTCACCTTATGATAGATTGTGCTTTCCTGGGAATTATTACTTGGAGACATGCAAATGACACCTCCTGAAACTTGTGAGCAAATATTCTCTCCAGTTGTTGAAGCGGGCTGAGTTCACTCTAGTTTCTTGTGAGATCTTTCTTCCTCTCTCTGTAGGTGCTGAAATTCTGCTGACAAAATTTCTCAGTCATTTTCTCAGCTGAAAATAAAAGATTTAAAAAAAAAAAAAAGGTGGAAATGTTCATTTTTGTTTCTCTGCTGAGAAAGCAGTAACCATTTTTCTTATTTCTTTGCAGAAAAAAATAGAAATTAACCAACCTTGGCTTGCTTCATGGGAAACTGCAGTTTTTAGTCAATTCATAAGTTGTTCCTTCTCTTTGACATGGTGTGTGTACAAGACAGAGTATAAGATATTTCTTCCTCCTCTCTCAGCAGTAGTATAAGAATATTTCCTTTTTTAAACTACTGCTTCACCTAAGTATTTCCTAATTTTCTAAGAGGGGGTGGAGATATTTTTCTGAGGTTATGACTTTACCCAAAAAGGGCAGTGCGCCTACGGCTGGTGTATATGTGGTGTGCTGGCAACATGTGTCCAGTGTGCTATGTTTTTTCCTGCTGTCAAAGAATGAAGGCATCTCTTTGAAGCCTTGAGTCCAACAAACAGTGATCCTGCAGCAGGTCACATAGTGGCTTCTGTGAATCAGTCTAAAGCAACAGGATCTCACGCAGGGATGTGCAATCAGGGCAGGACATTAGCAGGGATGCCATGTGGCAGGGCTGGTTTGGGATTTCCCACAGAACAGCTAGAAATAAAACAGGAAAATTCAGGATGGAATTCTAAAATGAAGATGAAGTAGAAAGCTCAGAACAAGCCTATAACACATCCCTCTTTTAAGTGAAATTTCTTTAAAGTTCTGAGTTTGTTTTTTCTCAAACACATTTTCCTGCCCTTAGTAAGATCCAACTCATATAAGCAGTCTATGGAACTTAATCAGCTCTAGTTGCAATATCTCATTCAAGACACAGTAATTCTTCTGCAATGATATGTTTGTAGCTGATAGACACAGACATTTTTGTCTGATGCTTTACTCTTCTAAGGAGTTTGGTATCATTTTATTCCACTACAAGTGTTTTAAAAATTTTCTATTTCAAAACAACCTGTGGGATTTTAAAAGAACCATCCTCCATCAGCCCCCAAATTCCTCAATCCCAGAGCTACAGGTTAAAATGAATAAATATTATAATTGCCCTACCATATTAATGGCTTCTGGATTTAGTAAATAATTATTGCTGTAGTTTTCAGTATGGGTGAGCAATAGAGGCAGTAATTTGGAGATAATCACATTAGACATCTTTCAGAATCTACTCCATCAAAAAACCCTCCAAGACCAACATGAACCTAATTAAGCATAAACAATATTCTTAATTAAATCTGTTGTGGTTCTAAAATAGTTTTATAACATCTGCTATGGTGTGATTGCTGCCTTAGTATTTATTGAGTATGAGAAGTGATTCTAGCTAGCAGCTACAGAGGAATTATGTCTGGAGTTAAATAAAACAGGCCCCAAAATGGGCAGGTTGTGAGGCACAGCAGCTCAAGCCCATCTCTAATCATACCACCATTTGACTGAGGGCTTTGCATGTTCATATGCATCTCTGCTTTACAGAACTTTGGCAGATGAAGTTGCCTGGTCTCCCCATGGCATTTTTGGACACTTTTTGCCCCAAGCTGTTTGGTTGGCTCCCGTGCTGGATTCTGTTTTCCCACCAGAGAACCAGCAGATGGGAACACCAGGCACTGCACTGCCAATCTCACAGGTTAGAGAAAGTTGTCCTCACCATCCATCAAATTAGGCCAAACTTTCAGCAAAATGGCTGTGACATAGCCACATAGTCTGGTTTTGTTGTCTGGGGAAAATGGTCTTGGACACTGGAGCAGAGTAAACTTCTGGGGAGATGATAACTGACTAAAATCTATATATTTTCCAGAGCTGACCCCTTAATTACCTGATAGTGCTTTATACTTCTTTATGAATTTTTATTTTCTGATAATTATTTTTCTATTAATTATTTCTCCCTTATTTCCCAGCAGGCATATTAGACCTGAGCTTTCTCTTACATAGAATTACACTGATGTGACTCTTCTGAGTTCATATTATTATGGACTCATGAAAGTTAAAGCAAAGAGCCTGGAAACTGTGTGGTTTCCACTTCTGTTTTTGTCTTGGTATTTTTAATTGGAGGAGATCTTTTCTTTAGTAAGACAAATTCTCTTTATAACAACTAAAATAGCAGCATCCTACATCAGTGGCCTTTTTTATCTGAAACTATACTTTCCATGAGGGCAGAACAATACATTGACCTATTAGTGTTTTCCCTGTGACTGCATAAAAAAGTTGAAAAGTCCTGTTTACTTGTCCTTGCTAATTTGTTCTCCACATTGTTTCAAAAAAAAAAAAAAAAAAAAAAAAGAAGACTTGCTAAATGTTAATGGACCCTGAAGGAAAATGTATTTTTATTTGTGAGACCCCTTAGAAAGTCAGAAGTCAGCCTTAAAAGCAGACCTTTTGAAACTTCTTATAAAAAGAAAACAAGATTCTTTTTTTTTGTTTTCATGGATATCAAAGGAATTTTGTATGTGATTGAGAGCATCTGGCTCTAATTGTATTAAATAGCCTTAAGCATCTGACTTTAACTAGAGAAGCTGAGAAATTCCACTATGGATACCACTTTTTCACATACCTTTCACATGCAGAAGAAATCAGGATGCTGTTTTTAGTTCAAAAATCAACCTTAAAAAAGGAGAAACATGACAGAAGCAGAACATTACAGTAAGATTTTACTTTGGAAAAACACTGTTTGGAACAACTGGAAATTGGAGCCTCTTTTTAAACAAATTGTTTTGACCTAATTATTTTGAATTTTCAGTCTCAGACACTATGAATGTAGGGTATTATGTATATATTCACACTTTCTTTTTAGCAGTATGAGCAACACAAGCTATATTGCACTTGGTTTAGTTTTCAGTTCACACCTATAACAATACTAACAAAGTGCTTCAGACAATAGCACTTCTTTAGAGCGTACCTGTAGGTGTTCCTGAAATTTTGTACGCTTAGAGAATGATATTTTAGAGTTAGGATAGAGGACTGATAGGAAAAAAAGAAAAGAGCATAAAATAAAATTAAATGACAGTCTGCCCTTTAAGACCAAGGCCTTCCTTTCATTGAAGTGTTCATTCATTTCCATGGATGTGAGTAAACAGAAAGGAAATAGCTTTTGGCCTGATGAGCACTGGGAGGATGTTTCTGTACAAGAATACTTTGTATGCTGTACATCCAGACAGTTTTCATTGCACTGGCTGGAAGAGCTTGCCAGGCATCAATGTTATTAGTGAAAAATGCTGAAGCCAGAGAAGATAAATCCTCACCTAAATTTTATAGCTCAAACACTTAGGAAGTCCAGTGAAACTGTGGTACAGTTTTAAAGTAAGGATATAATGAAAAACCAGCTTGTGAGCAGAAACTGTCACTACGTACAAATGACTTAAACAGTCCAGAATTATACCTGCTGCCAAAATACCAAATTAGGAATGTAGTGACCCTGATCCAGTGATCATATGATTTCATGTCACCCGTGCCCCACTGATGCAATGACTGGCAGTCTTGATGCACACAGCTGAACAGCACTGCTTCCTAGCCAGCTCCCTAGCCCCTGCTTGATCTGCCCCTGCCTCGTGATTCTAGGAAAAAAGCCTCTGTTTGTTTATACACAGACCAGGACACCCCAACTAAAGCAAGATGGAATTAAATGATAAAATCAGAGGGCTGTCTGCTTACTACATTATTAAAGATTGCGTTCATGGCATAATAGTTTAAACAAAAGCAATAGAACATGACAATATTTTTGCTATTACTTAGTTTTATCTGGACAATCCTTTTTGTTTACAGTGAGTTGTGTGGATTCAGACAATTCTGGGCTGAGCTGTTTGTTCTTGTGGTATTTCAGATTTCACACCTCACGCTGTAAAACTTTCCAGGACCAGCTCTGTGCTTTGAAGTATACAGTGTATGGCAGTAAACATTAACGAGTCATAAATATATTTCACCTCAAAAAAATGTTTTACAGGTTATGCTTGCCTTATTCTGTGGTGATACCATTCATTATTCTGTAATTTCAAGAATGTGTAGGGTGGCAGATAGCTCAAAATCGTGCTGCTTTGATGAAGCAATAGGACTTTATGGAAAATTTTTTCTTAAAACCTTAAAACAAACAAGTAGATATTGAAACAAATTATTGTGGCTGTATGTGTTTTTAGGTTTAAATGATTAAAAGATTTTTTGCTGCTGTTTCACCATGAATAGATTACTCTTCAAATTAAGTTGTCATGACATCAAACAAACTCCAAGGAACACAACAGTTAAAAGTGTGATTTTCAAGAGCGAATATTTTTATGAAGATAATGCTCTTCAGCTTATGCTGGCAAGGGCTAGTCTAATGAGAGCAGTGTGCAATTATTTGCCCTGGATGCCAGCTGTCAGTGTATAGATACTGTATATTTAATTATAGTGAGCTGAAGATAAACATGTGATGCCTCTAATAGATGTTTGCAGCTATACAGCAGTGCTTATGTGCCTTTATGAAGCTTCTACAGATTGTGTGAGTACAGTTCAACATCGCAGCCATACAGATTTCAGGAAGTCTGTCCTGAGAGTCACTTGCTTAATGCTGGCCGATTCTCATCAGTGTAGTGAAAGGTTTCAGTGCAGACAAGAATTAAAGGTCACCATGGGACCCAATATTTTCTTTCCTTCAGTTTTCTCATAGCCTGTAACAGCAGCAATGTCTTCTTCAGCCCACACCACCCATGCATTCCTATTCCTTCTGTTTTTCATGTCACCCTGCTTTTCCTCCTGAGCCCCTGGGTAATGTTAAACACTCTGTTTCCTGTCTTAATTGGTGTGGCCTCCTCACACTTATTTAAGGTTTTGCTCCTGTGATTGGAGTCTTTGCAGGCTGACTCTAGAGAGTTCCATAGACTTGCTGGGAAATAGATTGTCCCTCTGCATGGCCCCACGTGCATAACTGTGCATTAAGTGCAAAGTCTTCATAGTAAGAAACTGCTTAATTATGAAGAGAGTGAGTAATACCAGAAAACTGAAAAAATGTACATACAAGTACACATGCTGAGGTTGGTATATGAAGGGGCAATCCTTCCAACAGAACAACACCTATCACAAGAGATTTATTTTTAATTACAAAGAAAATATTCCAAAATTGTCTAATTGATGGATGGGAAGCTTCCACAAAGTGCTAAACATAAGGGAAATTGACATTAAATGGTTGGTATGCTGCCATGACATTTGCTGAATTTTATTTTTATGCTGAATTTAAACCATCAGTGCTGCTAAAATTGATTCTTAGAGGAATAATGCACAATAATGAAAACATAAAATATTCGAAAATGTAACTCTTGTGAATGTGGTCGGATACTACATTTTATACTTCTGAAAATGATAAAAAAAGATTTGTTTTGTTTTGCTTTGAAATTCCTCTACGGACGGAGTGGAATGTTCTCTAAGAATTTGTGGGTTACTTTAAAGAGCAGACCTTTAGCTCTCCATTTTAAATCTAAGCTTCACAGTATATTAATTTTCTCTCTTTCATCTTTTCTCTTTGTGGAAGGAGAAAATAAATACCACTGATTGATGTGAACATTCATATTAATCTTAAAGATGCTGACATTCAGCAGGCTTGATCTCCTTTTGTTAAGTTGCAGTAGTGGTAAATTATTAGCATCCTTCAGAACATGCCTCTGCAGATGTATCTTAGGTAAGATAAGTACCTTTTTGGCTTTTTTTGGCTTTACCTGTATTAGGAAGATAACTTGTACTGGCCTTTGGTTTTCTCTCATATATGTCAAAAGTCTCTAGCAAAATGAAAATAATTTGGGCACTAAAGTATGCCTTACTCTCAAAGAACCCATATGGTAAGAAAATTACAAGAATGAACATTGGGCAAGTAAAATAGGAATTCTGCATGGATTACTGGGCAGTTTCCCTGGAAGGTGACCTAGTCAAAAGGACAATCGCAATGGGTTGCCTAAGGTGCTTGATCACTCCAGTTCATGAAGTCCATTAAGGGGCCCCGGGATGTGACAGACTGGGTGAATATAATGCCTTGTTTAGCTAAACATAGGATCACAGAATCATAGAATGATTTGAGTTGGAAGGGACCTTAAAAGGTCATTTAGTCCAATCCTCCCTGCAGGAGCAGAGGAATTTTCAATCATTGGATCAGATGATGAATTATCATCATCACATCTCTTACATGCTTGAGTATGAAATACAAGGAGTGGCTAAATAAGAAATCTGTGAGTGAATCTGAGAGGACAATCCTTTATCTCAGCTTGGTGTTTTCTCGACCTTACCTCCCTTTCCCTTCCCAGAGTTTTCAATACTTGGTCACCCCATGTTATGGTTGTAGTTTAAATGTACACACTGAACAGTGTGGGGAGCAGTGTCTGAGCTACACAGTGACTTTCAATGCTTTTCAATTGACTTGAAAAAACACGTGGTGAAGTATTCTTGCAAAAGGGGTAAATCACTTAATGACCATTGTTGATCAATTTAACCCATCTGACCACAGATTACTAGAACCTGGTCAGTTTAGGAAGGTAGTATTAAAAATGAGACAGAGTTATGATCACAGTATTCAAGCTCTTTCTCTAGGGAAAGTGGCACATATTTGTGCCATGTCTGTACTAGGAGAAGAAAAAAGATAATGTTTTTGAACTCATGCATGTTCACAGTCCTAGAGCAAAAAAACAAGATAGCAAAACAGAAACAGATCTTTCTTAACATGGAGTGCAATAAAACAACAGAAAAACTTTTATCAGTTATGACTTTTTAAAAATTCAGCTTGTTTTATCTATATTTAAAATTTTATATACATTAGGTAGGAATTTGTCTAATTTGTATGAAAATAAACCAGGCTGTGAATCAGACAAGATGACCTAATGCTTTGATCTATAGTAGATACATTGGTCCTCAGAACACAATTAGGAGGCCATCTTTCCTTTGGAAAAAATCTCTTCCTAAAGAATTTTGGGGTTTTGGCAAAATGTTGATGTTTGACTAAATTAAAATTGAAGGCCATGGCCAGAAGGTAGGTCAGCTGTCTGTGCCTCCACCCCAGGATGCCCTTTGTCAATGTTATTCTTTTGGGGACAGCAGCTCCCCAAAGAATCAATACACACTTATGTCCTGGTTTCTTTTTGAAGGATAAAATGGAAAGGATAAATGCTGACGCTATTACACAAGTCCAGCAACACTCACTGAACTTCTGCTCAGCTCTTGAAAGGAAAAGAGTTACTAAGAAGGATGAGTGCAATCCCCTTCCAACACAGGGTCTCCTCTTTGCCATATCTGAGGATACACTGAGGCACTTTGTTCTTTCTATGCATCTTTCCTAACACAGGAATCTCAGCTCTTTGCATGTTCCTTTTTTAAAGAATAGATTTTCTAGGTTCAGGTAGGAAAACTAGATTTTACCTGTCCTCTCCCACAACTACTTTCCTTCTTGCTTTAGTCAATAGTGACCAGAGAACCAAAGGTTTGCATCTTGGAGAGGGGCAGGATTTAATCTCAGCTCCTCTGTGTTTGCAGACCCTGGTATAATGCCGTAACAGAAGGCACAGGGTGATCATGTGCTCACTTTTAGAAACTCAACAAAATAGGGAGTCTTTCTCCATGGGGAATGGTTTTCTCAAGATATGACTGAGCCCCAATACAGTACATCTTTAATACAACTAAATTTTGGCATAAATAGCTGACATAGGTTAAACTGTCAATGAAAGGGTCTTTAATTCAGGTTAGAAACTCCAATTCTGCTACATTCAGCTGCTCATTGGGCTGCTCTTCATTATTCCAGCAACACAAATTAGCAAGTGAATATGTCCCAGCACAGTCCTTGTGAAATCATGGATTTATTTAATAATTGCTCAGCTAACTTGACTTTATGAGCCACCTCAGTGAGACAGCAGTAATCTGGGGAAGTTTGCAGTATGGCAGCTCTAAAAGGATTTTTGCCTATGGGAGCTTCATGTATTACAGAAGTCATAAGAAAAAACCCTCTGAATATTTTCTTCAGTTTGACTGCAATTTAATAGTTTCTACTCCAAATACACAGGCCAAACATTTCTCCATTTTTCTACAGGGCTTACTTTCTCATTCCTTCTCACTGTTTTACCTCACAGTTTAAATCTATAAGTACTCTCTTGAAAGTTGTGAGAATTCTGTCTAGAATAAGCACCCCATGGAGCCAATTATTTGCATGGTTTGAAATGAGGAATTTGTCATACGTAACCTTTTTTCCCCATCCCTTAACTGACAAGCTCCCACAAATATGTTTGCTGCTTAAAATTGTCTGTCACTGTAAAGAAAAGTCTTGTTAACAATAACTTGTTAACAAAGAATCTTGTGCTTTCTTAACATAACATTTTGGGGTGTTGAGGTTTTGTGCCATGCGTACAAGTTCTGTCTTATTTCTGGTTCAGGTATTTCCCAGGACTTGCTCTCACATGGCAAAACAGTTACTAAAGTTCAATAAAAAATGGCAGATGTAATAAAAATGACAATGCATAAAGGCAGCTTAGAGTAATATGGAACTAATTTATTGAACTTAAATATAATTTTCCTAACCAGACATTTTATAATTCAGCAGTTCTAGAAAATACATATACAGCATAAAAATATGAAGGCAGATACCTTACTGAAATCAGAAGAAATTTGTTAATGGCTTCAGTGGAAAGGTGCTGAGGCCAAGGATTGTTTTTTAAAGACCATTAATAAACAGTGAAGCACATTCCAAAGCGTGATGATTAGAAGTACTTGGCAAATTGAGTACATAATTTGCTGAGCATGGAGTTTGTAATATATGAATTGGGAATGGGAAGCAGCACTTTAGTCCAGATAAAATTGAAACCTTTACAGGGAACAGATTTTAGATATCTTGTTGCCTTCTACTATTTAAACCTAGTCCACATACTGTTTGTAAACTGCTTTAATTCTATGACCGTTAATAAACATATGATAAGCTGGTCTGACCACTTTTTTTTAAAGAATGTAGGCATATTGGAATAATATACAGTTATTTAACTGAAGCAGGTCCTATAGTGTAGTCATTAAATCTGTTTAAACCCGCAGTGGATAAATAAGGGGAGGGCTGCTATTTGGTCAATTGTTGGTATAGAGGGCACGTTCCTCTCTTATTATTGACAAAACATGAGATGCATAATATAATCTCTCAATATAAAGTAACTGCATTCTTTTGCAATTAAGCTGAAAACCAAATCCTAATTATAAAGCATTTTTAGTATTAATTTACCATAGAATGGTAAATACAGCAGGAAGAATTTACATTGTTAAGACAAATACTCAGTGAAGTCTAAGGCATTTTGCATGGATGTTTATGAACTGAAAAAAGGCAGAATTTATCAATGAAAAAGATGCACTTGTCTGTTAACAGGTGATTGTATCTCAACTTACAATCTTAGTGAACAGACAGGAGGTTTGGATGTTAAATCTCCCTTGAATAAACTAGTCTTCTCAGCATCAGAAAGTACAAGATATGGGAAGGGTGGGAGAGGGATGCTGCAACTGCATCTTAAGAGAATGGTGTGCAATGCTGGAACCTCCAAGGACAATGCATATATTTCTGGGAAATATTTCCTTGTAAGTGTGAGGATCAGGTCTGACTTCAGTATAAGCTACAGGCTGTCAGCCCTCAATCTGAAACTCTCTGTTGTTTCACTTCAGGCACTCAAATTAGCCAGTTTTAGGCCAGCCCTACAAATGATATTAATTTTGTGCTTATCTTTGTTAAATTTATTAAAAATCAAACACACACAGTGCCCCAGCTGTCAAAAAGGGGATTTGCATTAATAAAACATAAGTTATGTTTATCCTGATATTTGGCTTCTCCTCTGAAATTGAGAATTAGTATAATGAGGGATAGAGGCTGTTCTTTTTCAGAGCCAAGCCAAATCAGGACAGAAGTACATGGACTTGTGATTACACATTTCAGTAGTTGGCTTCAAATCACATGGTGATTTAGAAGCAGTCAAATAATGAAGGAAAAGTTCCTTATTGGGTGATGCCCCTGACATGTTCAAGAAATTGTCCATACAGAGACTGTATTTGAAATATTTTACTTCTGCTCTGGAAGAAGACCAGTTTTTAAACAAAGGTTATGCCTCCTTCAGCAAATAGCTAGAGAGAAATGTTTAAAGCAGCTAAAAAAAATAACCTTATGACTTTTTGGATAGTGCCATCTTAGAGTAATATGGAACTAATGATTACAGGGGATTACAGGGTTTCTTGAAATCACTTTGAACTCTGCAGGTTAGAACAGTATTCCAAGTATTCTTGGAACAATACAACAGTATTCCAGTGTGTTCTATTACATCTAACTCATTTAATATTTCTCTCTGTTACCAGGTATTTTAGGGACATAGCAAACCATGTACTGTGAGGAACTGTGACCACAGCCTCTTCAATAAAGTTTCATATGAAAAATTTCCTTTGTGTACAGTTTGGCTGGAGAAAAGCAACATCTATAAAAAGTTGTGGTTTTTTATATTGACTGTGTAAGCTTTTATGTAATGGAGTTATCTTCTCTATAGCAAAAGCCCTGTTTCTCATATGCCAAAAGCAGGTTCCCATTGTATCAAATACTGAACAAATATAGTTCTGCTTAGATCACATAAGTATTAATTTCATTAAATTCTTAGATGATAGATGTATTATTTAAGCCTCATTGCCTTGCACTATTTAAAAATAATTTGTTTTCCTCTTTTTTTTTTTTTTTTTTTTTTTTAATATTTCCTTTATTTTTAGGAGAAAGCACCATAAAAGAAAAAAAAAAACCAAAAAACAAGTGAAATGGAAATTATGACAAAATGAGCATAACCTTTAAAATATTTAGCCTGTAAAATTCACACTCTCTTGAAGAGCTGAAAATAATGTACAATTTAAGTTTCTTGGTTCCCATACAATGAATCACTTGGCCTAATTATAGGGATGTTAGGGCAGAAAATAATCATAGCCTTGCTCTGTGACGCTTTCCTGATCAGAATTAATGCACATTTCCCTGTATCTATCTAAACCACACAACTCAGGTTGTGTGTATACAATGCACCTGCAGCCTGTTGTATATACACACATAGACACAAATGTAGAAAGTTAATCTCAACAAGCAGAATGTGCAGAAGCCACAGATGAGCAAAGAGGAAACCTAGGTGGCAAAGCAGAAGGCTAGGGCCAAGGTAGCTTTGGCATGTATAGCTTATTCCAGGCAAGGCCTAAAACTCATGAAGTATTTTATTTTTATAATAGCCCCCATGTAATTGCTGCATTTTTGGTGGAAGATGTGTCTCAAGACACATTTATGGTGAGAGCAGAAACAGTGATGACACATTTGTACAGAGCTTTGAAGTGGCTTTCAGGCATGGCTGAGAATCAGTTAACTGTACTTTAAAATTATAGTCTCATGAAAAGCAGAGTGTTGAAACAGACATTTCTAAGGCATATTTGTTGTGAGGTGTGCTACAGAACTGTACTGGCTACTCAGTCAGATGGGTGTAAAAGTGCCAGGAGCCAGCCAGTTGCTGTGACAGTGTGTGAGCCAGCCAAAAGGCATCTGGTCCTAGGTTTCTGGGGCTTTTCATGGATTGGTGAAGACTCTTACTCTATTTCACTTATGTATTTTTTTCAGATATGGTTGCTTCTGTTGTTTTCCTTTCAAAGTCGTCTGTACTTATCCAAACCTGACACAACCAATGCAAATAGAATTTCTTATCTCTCTGGTAACATTATAAAGTCATTTGGTGTAATTGAGCCTTTTTCTTATTTTTTTTGGAGAATATTTAAAAACTATGTGTCTACTTCAGATTTTGGTGGTATTAATGCTGAACAAACAAATCTAGACCCTGGAGACATAAAAATCCTCCCACATGAAATGCTGAGATTAAAAGATGTTCATATCAGACCCTAAACAACTATAGTGGCAATGCAGACAGAATATGTAAAACACATTTTGAAGTAATTTTCCATCCCTCTTCTGTTCCTCAGCCCCTATGGCCATTCTGAGTTTTTAATGACAAACTGCTGCCTTCAGCTGCTGACCTTGTGTTGTTGTCAGGTTTGTGAGTGTTCCCTCTTTCCTTGGTTTTGCTTCCCAAGGTGGCTGATAGAATATGAAGCTGGCAAGTTTTTGTGGTATCTGTGCTGCAAATGAGGGTGGCTGAGACGACAGCCTACGCTGTACTTCCTGCTCCTGTGAGGAGGACAGAAATCTGGTATGGTCAGAAGAAAGATGGGCAGCAGGAATTGTCATGTCCACCCCCACCAGTTAAACCCAATGCAGGCTGCAAGTCAGGGCCATCAATCTGGTGATAGGTAAGCAATGAGCTCTCCCCACACTTTATTCTATATAGTCAAAGTGCTTTTTTTATTATTATCTTAGCAGAAGGTTTTTCAATTACCAGAATCACAGAATATTCTGATTTGTAATGGCTCTTCAAGGATCATGGAGCCCAACTCCATTAAGTGAATGGCCTGTATAGGGGCAGAACCCACACCTTGGCATTATTAATACCCTGCTCTAACCAGCTGAGCTACTCCTAATGGCACCAAGCAGCTTTAACAAAATCTTCCTCCAGAGTAAGCAGTACCTCTTAGACTGTAGGAGATTTAAACTTAAGTTCATTGTTTCACTTATATATGTTTTCATAAAATGCTTTTGTTCTAACGAAATTAACTGCTCCACTGAGAAATTTCTAACTCTAGTCATAATCCATCCAATACAACTAAACTCCTGTATAAAGAGGAATAATTTTGTAGACTGTTTCTGAACCTGTAGTGCTTCAGAGGAGCTATATTTACACAGTATTTCTTTAATTTCTAGGATAAAGCACAGCAATCCTGAATGATGATATACACACACAGGATTTTGATAATTATAAAACTGTGAAGCCAATGTCAAATCACACTTAGCTTTAGCTATTGAGTTCTGTGGTGTCTTCAGAGTGTGAACTCTCTTCCCCACCATTACCCAAGAAAGCAGACAAGTCCTGCACCACAAAGGGCTGCTAAGGTGTCTGTGCACAGAAAATTCCTCATACATGAAGAGTGTGGCACAGACAGCTGTGTAGGCTTTGAAATGATGACTTGCAGAGCTCCTGAGAGAGGCCACCCAGCTGCTGAGCTACCTGCCAGGTTAAGAGTGAGGGGCAAGAGGCCTGCCTTTCACCTACTGAGTCGATTTTGCTGCACAGATACACATTCTGCCTCTACTTCTCTTGCTGCCTTGCAGCCTATGGGGAGAGGTGTGAACACTTGGCTAATGAAGAGCATGCTATGTCTAGACA
This sequence comes from Poecile atricapillus, assembly GCF_030490865.1. NCBI lineage: Eukaryota > Metazoa > Chordata > Aves > Passeriformes > Paridae > Poecile > Poecile atricapillus. Next base: position 47,897,542 of record NC_081251.1, on the reverse strand, counting down.
GAGCTAACTGTTAGCAGATGAACACTGTTTAAATTTGTCAGTTAGCTGAGTGACACAAGCCAGATAGATGTGCATGACATACCACTGGACTTCAAATTACTGTCTTCCTTGAGGTGTTTTGTTCTCCTCACTCTCAGAAGAGCAGATCATGCCAAGTGCTAGCTTCATCATTTCTTCAGTGATGGAGAAGCATGATGGTAAAACCTTTGAACTTAACATCTGCACAAGGTTTCTGGTCTTGTATTTTAGAAATAGAAATAATAATATATATTGCTTTTTACCCTCTAGGGATTTAAATGATCAAGGCTTAAATACTGTATTGTCAGCAGTTTGAGAAATCAGAACAAGATTTGAAGATAGGTGCTACCTTGGGAGTGAGGAATCTACAGATCACTTCCTGGCTTTGTTACACATTTCCTGTTTGACCTTGGGCTGATCATTTTGATTCACTTTGCTGTGCTTTCTCATCTGTAAAGCCTGGAAAAAGGTGCACCATGCAAGGGCAATTATGTGAAAATTATTGTTAATACATTCAGGGGAAGGACTTGCACATATTCCTGTAAATAAACTTGCATGTGGAATTTTGTAGTACATTTCTTTTACATAATGATTTTGTGGAAGGTAGACACAAGCAGGGGTGACCACATAGGAGTGACAGTTTGTCATTTCATATATATTGTTGCTGGCAAGACTTGAGACCTAAAGTGCTTTGTGGTCTTACAAGTATAAAACAATGTTTTAGCAAACTTTCAAGAAACCATATGACCATAATCCTTAAGGAGCACCAACTAATGGAAGCCCTTAGGACAATTATCATCTAGGGGTAGAGTTTGAGGTATAAAGAAGAAAATTGTGGTTCTGTCTGTTTTAAAATGAAATGGGTATGTTTTTAAAGGGATTGCTATTAGGAAACATTTTGACTTTTCTTTCTAGCTATAAACAGATGCTTATTCATATTACACCAGATTTACTAGCTAAGGCTGCTTTTCATCAGCCAGGCATAAATCCCTCTTGACTGACTGGCAAGGCACAACAATCAAGCTGGCATACAAAGGACAAGCTTGCTTACTGTCATTGCAGTGATTTTATAGTCCTACTCCTGCAATATTCTTATTGACTCTGGTGGACCAAACACAGTTTTATAATCTGTTCACAAGAAGAAATCCTGAGGGATTGTGCTTCATTTGTACTGAGAGCTGGATGCAAACTATACCATATACAATATAAAGCAAACCTCACAAAGACAAGAAGAGACTGAGCACACCCTGTCTCTTTTGTGGACAGTGCTTCCTTGAATAAATTACACTGAGGATACAAAAGAAGAAGGAAATGTTATGACTTTGCTAATGTCTGCATTCTCTGTGTAGGTTTTTGGGTGGCTGTCTATTCAGCCCTCCAGGCTATATATTACATATATACATATCCTTGCCTGAGAGTGATATGAAAAATGGTGCCACAAACCAGCACATCTGAAATCCCTAAAAGGTTGATAATGACTGAAAGTGATCTGGGCTCTAAGGCTGATGTTGTTTTTTAAACTGTCGACTGACTATAAGAAATTGTGGCATTGGTAGGTGTGGTAATGGAAATCAAATACCACAGAGCCTTTGTGGATAGGCCTTGGAAATGGAATTGCAAAATCCCCTTACTTCCTGGGGTGATCTTTTCACCTAAGAGCTGGCATGTTTCCATTCATTACTGGCACTTTTACTTTGGTGATAGAAACCATATACATGAAGTCTGCTGCTGGCCCAGAATGAAATCTAGTCACAATTTTGAGCTGAAAACATTAAGTTTGGATATTTACAGGTAGATGTCTACATCCTAAGTCATCACCTTTTGCTGCTTTTTATAGCTGTGTAAAGAAGAAAAGACACTTTTCAGTGTCCACATGGTTTATTTCACTCCTCTCTGTTGACATGAGACAAATACAGAACTAGAAGTACCATGTTCTCTCCACTGACTGTGATGGAAGCCAAAGGTGAGTCACTTAGATGTAGATGGTAACGCTGAAACCCACCTCTGGATTACACTAAAGAGACACAAAATGTTTAAGTTTTTCTGCGATTTGGGAATAATGAGGATTTTTTAAGGTCAATGAAGCTTTCAGATGTCTTTTACAAAGGTCACAGTGACAACTGATTTAAAAGAGTTGCGTTTGAACCAGAGGATGTCTTCCCTGCTTGCTGAGCAAGGTGAGGAATTCCCCTCTACATGCTCATTCTCCCTGCAAGACTGCCAGAGGACCTGAGACTAAAATCTGTTCTCATTGTTTGACGTATATCTGCTTTGACTTAGGGGAACTAATTTTTTTGGGTTTTTTTTTTTTGTTTGTTTGTTTTTAAGTTTTCTAATTTTGCACATTGCAAAGGAGGAGTAAGAGGTCAGCTACAGTTCAGTAGGCAATGAGCGTAATGTCACTGGATTCACTTTACCAAGGACCACTTATGGACATTTACTCAGTGAATTTCTCTTCAGTTTCATCAAGGCTGATAAACTTAATGAGAAGACCAAGACATCTGCTATTAAAAGCTTGAGATTTGGAGAGGACTTAATCAAGGGACCCCTCATTATTTGTATTTATATAACATGCACACTGAACTATTATTAGCTTTCAAGTTGTGTTCTTAACACATTTGAAGTATAGAAGTGGAAACAGGGAATAATTTGTCTGTGAACTACATGCCTGTGGGGTGTAAGCTAAAATGTCTTCTTTGATCTAACAATGAAGTGAATTTCTGTCATGGACCACACACTTGAAACAAGGGAAGAAGTGGAAAAACAGAAGGAAGGGTACAAGCACTAGTGCTAAAGTCCATGTACAATGTGTCTTTTCCTCTCAGCCCTAAGATTACAAGACAGTTGCTGGGGCATTTGGAAGAGTTCTGCGTTGCTGTGGAGCGCAGCAAGACTTTGAGCTTAGAACTAATGCACAGTAGTAGAGAATAAAATTATTCCTTATTGCTTTGGTGCCTGGTGTCTGTGTTTTGACAATTTTGTAGTCTTTCTCTAAATGCTCTTTCCTCAGAGGTGGGAGAAATCAGTTCATTAGGTATCCTTTTTAAGTGGGTTGTTTTTCATTTCTTTAGTTGAAAGGATAATGGATTTCAGGATTTTCAGTCAGTACAGGGTGAGTTATCAGGCAGCTTCTTTGTCGTAGCAGTGGGGTCGGTTTTTTTTTTGTTTGTTTGTTTTTGGTTTTTTTGGTTTGTTTTTTCTGGGAGGGCGGGTGTTTGTTTTTTCTTGTTTGTTTTTTAATATACCAGCCTTGTTTTTCACAGACTCAAGTGTAGGTCTATGGTTATGCAGTGTGGGCATAATCTTTAAAAATGTTTGCGTTAAGATGCACAGAAACATATTCAACCCTGATATGGTCGCTGATTTCACTAAGGCTATATGAGGGTTGAGTTTGCCTCTGTTTGAAAGTCAGCTGATAGTTTTCATCATGAAGAGGAGGCTGAATAAATTTGTGTCACTTTTTTGGGATATCCTGCCTTTCCCCTCCAAAAAAGTCAAAAATGTTGCTTTAATAGTGATTTCATTGTGTTGCTTCCCACTAGATTCAAGCCCTCTCTTGCCAGCTTGAAGTGTTGGGTGTTTTTTCATGATAAATGAAGCATAAATAAAACACTGTCCTTATGCTAGAAGGCAAACAGAGGAGGATATTAAAAGTGCTCTGACTGTGATCAGAGAAATTTTTAGCTGTCCCAAAGTGACTCAAGCTTACTAGTCTGATTAATTTTTTACAGTAGTTATGCTGCAGAACCACTTAGTGTTTTTGGAAAACCAACCTACTCCCAAATGCAAGTACATGGAAATAAGAACTCTGCCCAACTCACTGCAGTATATTAAAATCAGATGTCAGAAGACAGCCTCTAGCTGTGTGCCTTGCCTGTCTTGTAGATGGTATTGCCCACAATCTCCTGTAGAGGAGCATTTGAATTGGCCCAGTGATTTCTGCAACACAGTAAGATAAACAGAAATCTGAGCTGGTTTACCTTACATGACCAGCTGAAAACAGGAGGTGCGTTGTAAGCAGCTTAGATGATGCTGTCCTTGACAATGCCAGGGTGGGGTGGACAGCTCAGGGAGTGAACAGCTCAGCTATCCAACTTGAAAATGCCACCACAAGTCTGTCAGAAGCTTTAGTTGAAAGAGCTTTAGACATGCAACAGTAACCATTCACAGAGGAAGTCACCATCTCAGCAGAAAGCTCAGTGGTGATCTCTTGCTCCCTTACTGGATTTTTGCCCAAATAAGGATATTATGGTTGCATCTGAGGAAGAGAACATAGAAAAAGTTTCATGTAATTTTAGAAGGGCAGAGGACTTTGTTGACAGCTTTTGAACTTGAGTCTCATGTAAACCAAAAAAGTAAACTAAGACAATGAGCACAGACTATATCATGTACTGAACCCAACTTGATAAAATGATTAAGAGGATGGTAAAATTACCTTCAGCTCCCCAGATTGTCATTCTATTCCCTTTCCAATGCAAGTGATCCTGAAAATCTCTGTGGCCAATTAGTAAGTCTGTCCAGAATGACAGAGTCATAGGAGAGATAAGACCAGTGGTATGCCCATTTTGAGAGCTGCCTTATGAAAGCATAAACCATATAAAGCTCTGGGACCACCAGCTTGTGCCTCTGTGAACTGACACAAAATCTAGGGCTGACTGTGACAGCATGTGTCAAGACAGAAGTGTGTAGGCAAGAGAACAGCCCACTCTTCCCACTCTGATAGTGACCCGTGTTCTCTGTCATGCACAGGGAGCAAGAACACCTACTCCAGAGACAAGGTTTCCGCAAGGTTAAAGAAGAGATAGAAAGAAAATCTCCAAAATATATCTATTTTTCTTCCTTTGAAGGAAGAAGGAGCATTGGAATTAAGTGAGAGGAGAGTAGGAAAGAAGGAAAGCATGTTATTAAAATTTAATTACTAGTGAAGATATATTTTCTAGGGAGGCTGTTAAATAAGCTTCAATACCCTATATCTAAACACTAAAAGGCACAAAAAGTGTACTGGGCTAAAAAAAACCTGGAAGCTAAAAACAATTATAAAATGCAGTTTGAAAGATAAAGCCATTTGTAATTTTAATGTTGTTCTGTAATGGTACTGATAGTTGCTCTGTCCCTGTTCTCCTAGCTTTGTTGGACAGAAAGTTGACTATTGAAAAATCTTTATCCTTTGAGGCAACAGGTGGTATCACTTTTGACACTTAATATTTGGGCTAAACATCTAAAATAAAGATCAGCAAAACTTCTCAGAGAATTCAAAAGTCAGAAATACTTGCAGACATTTGCCTCTTTCTAGTTTGAGAGGCCATCAACTAGGAAAAATTTTTTTTTTGCTTTCTCAGTCAGCCTAGAACTTAGAATCAGTCCAACCTCTAGAGCTAGATTTAGAATTGATTTCCAGGTGTGAAAGGCTCTGAAAGACTGAAAGGAAACACAAGGTTTAAAATAAAAATGTGGAAACACAGTACTTTCAATGGTCTCTGTTAACATGATTTTCACATAATTAAATCTGCAGGTGTACTTTTGATTATGCAGGTATTCTGCTGTGTGGTTCTGCGTAAATAATATGTTTGCCGTGCTTGCTGGCAGATTGTCCATTATGAGCTCATTTGTTTGGGTTCCCTAGTTCAAATAGGAAAAGAGAAGGCAAATTCTGTCTTGATTTTCCTTGTCTTGTGTGAAAACCTGCACAGAGGGACAAAGGAGATGTTTTTTCTGGAAGGGCACAGTTTCCCTGCTTTCCTTTCAATATGTCAGAGAATTTAATATCTGCAGCTTGAGAACACTTGAGAACTGTTAAAAGAGACATGGACTTGCACACCTTAAATTCTCTATTTCCTAAAACTCAAGAAAATGGCTCTGTTAGAACTACACAGCTAGTTTTTTTCCTGTACAATGGGTCTGCTCATGAATGTCATGCAAATCCTGAATAATGGCAAAGTCTGTGAATTTGATTGAGATGGAAGCTGACCCCTTCAGTTTTCTTCCCCTTGGTCAAAGATACCTCAATACTTCAGACATAAGCCTAGAGGGAAAAGGAGAAAAATTTAGGAGTACAGCGACAGGTCAAACAGAATTGTTTATGTGTTCCTGCAAATCTTCCACCTTGTCCTGTATCAGTAACTCAATTTCAGCCTCTAAATGTACATGTTGCCTTGCAAATGTACTTGAAGGCTTCATCAGGTATTTTGTACTATGACATGTTCTTTTGCATAATAACCAGCACACATTGGCTAGTCTATTGGGTTCTCTGACCTCCAATAAAATAAACTGTAGCAGCTCATAATTTCTGTAATCTGGATTCAAACACTGAAGCCATGGTTTAAAATTTCAAGGCTCTATATACTGTATTTAATTTCAGCAGAAGTATATTTTGCTGTCTGCATCTTTCCCGTCTCTCTCCATCTCAAAAAGGCATATTTAAAGCAATGTGAGAAAAAATAGCACCTCTGTTACCTAGATTCAAATATTTTGACTGTTCATTCTATTAGTCTACCTCAGAAGAGACTCCTTTCAACATAGTTTTTAAAATCCAATTTTTAAGTAACATGCAATTCTGCTTCTGAAACACTGCTAAGAGATGACCCAATTAAGGAGCTGCATATCAAGACCATGAGTGCAAACCATCTTTTCAAATGCACTGATAAAATTACTTTTCCATTGTCATTAGATACTTTCCTTCTGACAACCAGTTAATCACGGAAATAATCTTTTAAATATGCGTTAAACCATAGCTATGCCTAATCATCCCATTAAACATCATCAGGTCATTCTTTGCAAAGATTAATAGCTTAAAGAGCATTCTTCCTTTGATCATGTTATCTCCTGATGCTTTTGATAGGAGGGCAAATGCATCCTCCAGATTTCATCAGTCCAAATCTTCAGTGAGCTGCTGCATTGTGCCTGAAGTTTTCTCAAGCGGTGTGTGCAGCTCTTCACCATCACGGAGTGAGACGTGCATGTGAATTTTAGTGTATGACAGCCTGTACTAGGTGTCCAAACGTGGATTGTCCATCAGTGTGCAGGGGATATTAGAGCACAGGTGTGGGAAGGATGTCCTGTTATGGCAATAGGCATAGGGCTAAGCTACTGAGAATTGCTTCAGCCACTGCATAAACTAAACCGGCACTTTCCTCAGAAGTGTGTTAGATTGAATCAAGTTGGACCTTCAATACCCTAGGAGCTGGCCCGCCTTCTAGCTCAGCAGGGTGATCTATAATGAGCAACCTATTTCCTTCAAAGCAAGGGGGTTTTAGTCCTTCTCAGTCAGCCAACATAACACAAACAAGGCTCTCAAACCCCTTGGTTTGGGCCAGTTGTCTACTTAGGGACCACGGTGTATAAATTAGGTGGTGGAAAAGCAGTCTTTCTTACCCTTTCTTCCATAATTCTGGGGTAGTGAGAGTTCAGGGAACGTTGTGTCTTGTAAATAGAAGACTTTATAGAATCATATCATAGGATCATAGAATGGCATGGGTTGGAAGGTCCCTAAAAATCATCTGGTTCCAAGCCCCCTGCCATGGGCAGGGACACCTTTCACCAGACCAGGTTTCTCAGAGCTTCAAGGTCTTAAGAATTTTGAGACACATCCTGTCTCAAGGTCGGAACTGGAAGAAGGATTCAGCAAAGTGCCATTTACTGTGAGATGACTATGCAAAGCTGGGGGGCTGTTTGCCAAGTGCTTTTTTTATCAGAAGACAATTTTACTCTGGGCTGTGAAGAGAAATGGGGAAAATTTCATTTTTGATTGGCACAGAGACAGATATAAAGGTAAACCCCTCTGCCTACCTCTGTGTGAGGAATGTAAGCATGCATTCTTTACTGATAAGGTATGGAAGAGTGTGTGTGCCTGCTTTAAGGCTGTGAGGAAGAACGAAAAACAGAGCCAAGATGATGACAGAAGTTATTGCAGCTTTGATAGCCCCACTTAGACTGTACACTGTAAATGCAGCCATGTCCATACACAGATGTTGAAAGGATATTATTGCTGGTCACTGAAAGCCTGTCTTTGCTTCTGTCATATATTTCTAGAATAGTCTGGCAGGGCACTGTGATGCAGTCTGAGCATGCTATTAGAAGCAAAGCTCCAGGTGAAGGGCAAAGTCCACTCTGGCTCACAGGCACCAGCTGTATATTGCTCAGTGATGGATGCCAGGCAGCTTGGCAGATAGGTATGTCAGTGTGTCAAGGGGCAGTAATTACAGTATTTTTGTTGTTTCAGAACTGATGGTACAGCTGCCCACCTGCTTTGCTTTGCAGCTATTTCATTGATTTGTCTACATGAAATCAAAGATGCTTGCATCTTTTCACACTGTATTTATTATTTTATAGCCCAGCTTGGCAGATTGGAAGAGTAGGTGGAAGTAAGGTAATTTCCCTCCTTGCTTCAGCAGGGGTTTTGAAATAAGAGGATTTTCTTCAGTGTATCCCAAAGCATTAAATGTCAGTGGGACATAATGAAAGCTGGAACTGGATCTTTAGGAATGCCTAATTAACACTATGTGGGACAAAGTAGCCTTTTTCATTAGCTAACAGTTTTCCATTACTTCCATTTAAACTTTTTAAGCACTGGGTTAAAAGGTGCTTGTCTGAATAATTTGAGTGGTAAAATGTCAAGTGTGCTTTCAACTAACATGCATTAGGAGAAGCACGGCTTATGGCTAGCTGGGGCAATAAAGTCTAACCAGATGAGCTGTTCTTGTCTGAGTTCATCCGGCTACGTTCTTTGGAGAATACATATGACACAGCCTGTTATCTTGTAGCATTGTGTTGTGCAGGAAGATGACACTCTGCCTTTCAAAAAGCAGCTGTTTCCCTCTTTGTTCCTGCAGCAGGAAGCCTTGCCTTTATGTCTGCCTTTTCAGTACTGTTGTATGATGGCATGATTAGAAAGGTGCAGGTTCTCTACTGCTTGGCATAGGGAAAAAGCCACTTTGCTTATATTTTCCTGTTTTTCTATAAAAACTTTTTCAGCCACCATTAAGTGGAGGTTGCTGCTTAAATGATGGCCCTTTGCCTACTTCCAGACCTGGCTGTGCACTTCTGCAAACATAGTTGCAGCAATGCTAATGAACATGTGGCTCGGCCACGATCTGGGTCAAGGAACTGACCCCAGCAGAAATTAATCTGTTTTAAAAAAAGGAAGTGTTTTTGAAGCTGCAGCCTCAGGAACTATGAATTGACACCTCTCACCTTATTGGATTCAGGAATGTGCAATTTCACAGTAAGGATGATTGCTTTTTCCTTTTCACTGCTAGGCATTTATTAAATTCCAGGTATGCAAAGTGATACTAGCAGCGGTTTAATTAAAAAATATGTTGGGAGTGCCTCCAGGACAGGGGTGGACCCCCTTTATGTGGGATGAAATACATCAGGGTCTGCGGAGGAAAGAAGATCATTTCAGCAATAGCAAATGAGAAGGTGCAATAGGTAGAATCACTGACTACAGTGCTATATCAAGTTAGGAAATATAATATAAATATTATTGCAAATCATGCTAAAGTTCTGCCTGGTTCCACACCCTCATGGTTGTCTAAAAGGTAATCTCAGAGAAATAATTTAGCAATTTATAATTAGATACGGATTATTTATTGCACATTATGCCTCATGACATTCTCCTATCTCCCTCTGATCTGTGTTTTGGACTTCCTAAATAGTAAATAGCATTGTATCTTCAAGTTAAATAAACTGCTTTTCCATTAATTTGCTTAACAGCATTCAAAGCTTGTCATAGGTTACTGACATCTAAACACACCATAGCAACAGGTTCTGTTATGTAAACTTATAATATGTAAAAATAAAGGGCTTTTGCTTGTTCAAACTTGCTGTCCAATTTCACTGTGTTTCTCACAGTTCATATTTTATTAAAAATTGTGAATAATCATGCTGAATTTATTTTTGCTAGACTATCTGTACCTTCATGAAGCTCTGACAGTTCTTCCCTGAATCACTACTTTGTAATGCAGAGGATTTTCAGCCTGTGTAACTTTTCCTCATACAGAAGCCACATGCCACTTCTGTGTCTTGTTTCCACACTGGCAGTTTTTGTACGTGACCTACATCGAACAGAGTCTGGTTGCCACTCCGACTTCTGCCCACCGCCTAAGTGATGTTGTGAAGAGCTTTCAGTGGGGCCTTTTGGCTCTCGTCCCCCAGCAGGGACAGCGAGTGTGGACGTGGGCACTGTGTCCAGGCAGTGTGCTTTTGTCCCCTGCTGGTCACTGTGCATTTGTGAACGCTGAATTTCCTGTGCTGTCTTGCTGCCTTGTCACACAGCCGTTCTGTATCGCAGCTGTGCAGCGCTGAGGTACAGCTACAAAAATGCAGTCCTATTTTTAATGCCACGGATAACATTATCACTAATGAGCTTTTCCACATCTGCTCTCACCATTTCCATGTAGTTTATGGACTACATGAACATATGTGAACGCAGATTCCTGCGCAGTCCCTGTGTGCGATCCGCATCCCTGGCAGACCCCATTTGCTGTGAGCCCCCCTGCCATTTACTATCCCTGCTTCCCTTTCTCACTGAGTTATCTTCATCTCATGATTTCTTTTTTAAACCTCTGACATATGAAGGTGTAGAGGTGATCCTTTAGGGAAACTTTTGCAGAGCTGCCCAGGCCCTGAGGGCACCCCTGGGACTCGATGTCCCTGCCTGGCCCCTGGGGCTGCCCATTCCATGCAGGTCCCAGGGCCCTGTGTCAGCTGTTGGGGACCTCAGCCCCTGCTCCACTGATGCCACAGCAGGACCCACAGCCCTGCCTGGCCCTGCCATGGACCATGCCTATCCTGGACACACACAGAGCAGTGTCCAAGCCTGGATCCAGCCTCAGCTGCTCCATGTCCTACAAGGTTTCCTGGTTCCCTGGTGTTGGGGCTGTCCCAGCCCCTCCAGTTTCCCTGCTCCTGGCTGAAGCAGTGGGACAGACCCCTGCCCCGTCCGCTCCCCCACACTGCTCTGCCCTGACAATAGTACTTGTCACTTCTCAAAACTGCCCTATATAACTTCCTTTTCCAAAGCCTGGATTGACTGCTCTTACTGTATTATGTAATTATCTACAAATGCTATTCTTATTGTAAATGACCAGTTTAGCTGGTATGGAAATCAGTCTCATTTGTCAGGTTTTTTCTTTAAAACCTCATTCAATCTTGAAACAAAACTCTTAAATCTCTTCAAACAAACCTCTTAAGCTCTAGGACCAAGTTGAGTGACAAAGCTACACACTGCAATTAATAGCTAGGGTATTCATAGCTAAGATTGTTTTAGGACAGCTGTGACAATGTTATCTGTGATTACTTTTTCTTAATTTTTTTTCTAAAGCTGTTGATATTTTAATTTTAAGCACCTCCTCAAACTTCCCTCTAGCAGAACCATTCCAAAGAGCTCAGTGGCATATACTGATGTAAATCAATCATTTATCTTTTATTATACCACTCCTTTGAGTGCCTTTGTACTTCAGATCTGAGTGTTGAACACTCTGTTGTTACCTGTTTGGTGTTTTCAGAAAATACACAGCTTCTATGTAACAAACAAGCTCTTTCTCAGAATAATTTTTGACACTGTGCTACACATTTACCAGCCTTTTTATTCTTAGTTTTCTATTTCTTTCACACACTTCTATTTTTGAAGATGTCATGACGTCTTTCATAGTTTCTTGTACCTCCTTCTTAACTACACTAACTTTTCTTAAGGTTTATAAAGTCTTTTGATTGTGGTATGAATTTCTTCTGAACATCTCATTTTAATTTTATAAACTGTCTCCAAGGCAACTGTAAGCATTTTTATCTTTTTAGCTGCTTCTTTTAATTTAACAAGCTTCCCAATTTTTAGTGAAACCCCCTTTTTTTTTCCCCAGAAGTAAGCTACTACATTCACAAGGTTGGAAGTTGGTAGGGTTTCTGTGGTTTGTTTGGGGTTTTTTGGGTTTTTTTGAGGGGGTTGTTTGGTTTTATATTTTTTGTGTTCTAGCACAAATGCTGAACCTGAACAGCGTGAATTGTTGTACAGAACAGAGCCTGGGCACAATTCACCACTGAAATATGGGTATTTTCTTTTTTTATGACTTCACCAGATAGTTACTTCAATAAGTACTTGGTTACAGAATCTGATTATTTTATTTCTGCATCACATCCTGTCAAGATCTGAAGACTACCTCTGTTATCTCCCATCCTGCTCAGTCACTGGCATAACTCTGATGTATATATTTCAATGTCAATATAAAACTTTAATGTATAGGTATTCCTTTTAGTTCTCAATGCATTGAGCTTATTGACTTTCATCCCTTACAGTGTAGCACTCTGAACAACTGCACAGTATTTTGTCATTTGTGCACACTGTTATCCTTATTATCAGTGTTGCACAGGTTGTCTTGCTTTCATTTGACTTCTGAATGCCTATTACATGGAAACAGATGTTTGAGTTTATTTTACTTTGCGTTTGCTTAAAAACACTCACCTAGTATTTTTTTCAGCTGCTGCTGATCAGTTAACTTCTGGAAGGTCATGCTTGAATAATGCTGCTGTCTTATCACCTTCCCTTCTGTAGCTTAAAAACCACTCTGAACATTTCATATTTCTGGGAATTCTGGCTGCAAATTGTTTTGCCATCATTTTATATTTAAATCTGTGTTAAACTGCCTACCCATTTGTAGGGCCTCACCTTTGCAGCTTTAGCACTGCTTAGGCGAAGAGTTTGTGCAAAATATCAGCAGAAGTTTCCAAGTCATTTGGCCATGGAAGAATTGTTCAGTGAAGACAGACTGCACTTAATAGCCACCTCAGCTCTTGTAATAGTGCTAAGCCTCTCTCTGCCTGTTGATGACAGCTTCAGCCTAATTGCTGGCTACATTTTCTAAGCACTGCTATTAAACAGGCATTGGTTTCTCTGCAGTTGCCTGGCATGTCAAATCATTTCTTTACAACAGAGCTTATCATTGTGAGGTCTATACAGCCCTGCTGATCTTTCCCAAAAGTCCCTTTAGCACATGTGCAGACTTAAGTCCATTCCCTGATGTGCTGGGTGCAGGAATTGCTGGAGATGAGGGATAACTTGTTCTCCCCCCATCTGCCTAGCACGCTCTGAGAGGAATATCTGGCAGCTAGGCCACGGTACATGTAACTGAGGGAGGGTGGTTCCTGGGTGTTTTATTTATTTCATATTTCTGGTGGGGTATTAGAAATGGTTGAAGAAGTGACAAGGTGTCACTGTTTTCACTGCCTCAGCTGCTTCTGGGGGCTTATGCAGCTGCACAGCTGGATGTCCAGGGGATGAAATGGAAGCTGTACTCTTGGCTCCTTTCCAACTGGCTCCAATATACTTGAGAAACTTCCATGTGATAGTTAATATAGCACCTGCTCAACAAACAAACCCCAAGTTTCCCCTCCTCTGCTATACTGTACATCTGTTATTTTGCTGACATGGAAACTAGCGTAACAATTAGATTCATTACTTGCCCTCTAAGTTGATTCCAGCTAAGCTGAAAAGACCTCAGCGTATTTTCTCAGTGATTGTTTAGGCGGCAGCACAAATTAAGTAGTTCTCCCTCCAATGAGATTTGCTCGACATTGCAATTGCAGTTGCATGTGTATGTTCGTGCTTGAGGTAAGACTGAGAGGCAGCATTTTCTCCTGGCCAAATATAGACTCCAGCTCTTGGCAGAGGCATGTTTACTTTTGGAGTTCTGGGCACAGGTCTAACTAGAGATCAGAGAGAGCAAATATGCAAATGCCTGAAGAAGACGGGCACAACCTCACCTGTCCTTTGCCCTTTATGACTTCTCTGTTGGGACTTACTGGGACATTCCAAGTATCCCAGCAGTTTCAGGCAGCTGCTATTAACAAAATAATCTGCCAGAGAATGTTTCCTTTTTCTCCACAAACTTGGAATTTCTCCCTTCAGAAAAATCCCACTACTTCAGGGTCAGGACAGGGAACATCATTCTTGAAGGAGTGACAAGGTTAAAGTCCAAGTTCTCTCCCACTCCTCAGGTCCCCCACAGCTGTTATTTACTACTGCTGTGTGACTTTTAATAACCCACACTCCAAAGACTTACATTCTGTGGGGTTACTCAGTTGCTAAAGACAAATACGTGCCTAAAACGGGAAGCTAAGTGGTTAATTACTGGAAACTGTCTCTTTCTGACTTCACTTTAAGTAATTTCATATTTTTTGTTGTAATTTTTAGACCTTCTGCAACTCAGACCACTCCTTAGCTTTGGAATTAATGAGGATTAGATAATACTCTGAAGTACAAATCTAAAGCATGTTGCATTTTGCAAGGTTTTAGTTCTCAGTATAAGCACTGTGCTCTGCATAGTTCCTTGAAAGGTACATTGTTCTGAAGTTGCTATTTTGCAGCAATCAAGTACAGCATGGTAAGAAAGATGCAATGTGCAACCAGTTTGCCTTTATTTTATTATTTTGCATTATTTGGTTTAGCTTAGTACTAAATCACCATTTTATTCTGTGCCCTCATCAGGAAATTATCCCAGAGACACCTTCAGAATGTAAATAAACCCATTATGTGGTCAAGTTTTTTGATATGTCAAACAAAAAGGAGTTCCTGAAGACTCTTGTGGCTCTGGAAATTAATAGAATACCTTAATCTCAGTTGCATCAAAACGAGAGCTCCTCAGCAAGCACAAAAATTTTCTCTTTGGAAACTGAATAATACAGAAAGGGGCTGTGCGAGATCAGCTCTGTACTCTACAATAAGCTTTCACTCAGAATATCAGTATTGTTTTTCCTTCTTGCCTGGTTTTAGCATGGCTGCCCTGAACCAAAAGCAGTAGTGAGACTTTTCTTACTGCTCAGAAAACTGCCTCCATTAAACCACTTACCTAGGATGTAAGAAAGTCTTAATGTTGTCCTAGCAGCTGGCAAACAAAGAATGTGACTGCTTTCCTGTAAGCCTTCATGTGTAATGAACCAGCTCCAGTTCATTTTGCATTCACTTTTGTTAGGAATCCTGAGACCTGGTTGTTTACGAAATTTGAGAGCCCTATTTTGACATTTAAATTATTTTGGCTCTTTGGAAGGCAGGAATTCACTTACAGCGAAGGCAAAATTTATTTATTGTGCTTTTGTTAGAGAAGTTATGGCATGACCACAGTGGCTGTGTTTCAGGAAGGATTCTGTGTCTCTCCCTGCCATGAAATGAAATGCAGCAGGTGAAACAGAGGGCACTATTTGGGGACAAGAAACCTCGAAGGGGCCTGTCCAGGCACCTTGTGAGCAGCTGCTGAGGAAAGATACCATGCCCACTATTAGCTCAGGCAGACTCCAGGGAATTATGCAGTCCTGTTTAATCTTCAGGGCATCACTCCAACCCCAGTGGGACAGAGAAAAATCTTTGCAAGTGCTTTAGTTAGATCGCAGCACAAACCTGCAACTTAGTGACTCCTGCTAATTAGGATTCTGTGCTGCTGTGTGGTTTTATACCCTTCCCACCAATAATGCCAATCTATGCTAAAAGCAGAATTTGTTCCACAAAATATTTCCTTTTGAAAGTAGGATTGTTGAACAGGCACCCTTGCCATTTGTTCATGCTGCTTACACAATGGTGTCCCACTACGATGGAAACATTATTTTTCTTCCCATTGCTATTTTTTGCTATCTAGTGTAATAGCAGAGCACGAGCCATCTATCTTTTAGCAAGAAATTGTTGGTTTTTTTTCAGGATATGGGGCTTAGTTATTCAAAAGAAAGCAAGATACAGCTTTGCATAACTACTGAGGTTCTTTTCAGAGGTTAATTTGTTACGTCACATAGATTATCTGCTCAAATACTGTACATTCCCTTACCCTGAGGCACAGACGTTCATTAAATGAGCTATGCAGTGAAAGAACCAGACTTTTTCTAATACAGTTTCTAAGCCTTCTGGCAGTTCTGTGGAAAACATCCTTCCCATGCTCTCAGTTATGCAGTCTTCCAAAGGGGACCCACTGTGCATCTGTCATAAGCTTTTTCCAGTGTCACTAGTAATAAGGATTAACCTCTCTATGCCTAGCTCCTGAGAGTTGGCTTTTTATGGAGACATAAAGAATGTCTGGGGGCAGAAAGCAAAGCTATACTGGTGCAGAATCCTTGGCTTTAGCACCCACATTCCCAGGTGGCTGGACGGACCCTGAATTAGTTGACCTTCAAGGTACGGTGACATGCCAGTCTATTTACTCAACCTTGCGCCTAAGGGAGGTAATTGTAGGAATTGGAAACATATTAAATAACAGTGCTCAAGGATGAGACATTATCTAAGCTGACACTTTGTCAATTAACTATGCAAATTGTCTGAAAGTTTTTCATGAGTAGAGGAAATGTGTGGGGTGGATTATGCAACTCAACAAACAAACAAAAAACAAACAAATAAATAAATAAAGCTGTATGTTCCAATGACAAAGTTGGTGAACTGATGAATTGTTAGGAAACCATTGGAGCAGTATAATTTATTAATAGGTAGCCCATAAACTGGACTACTGAAGTTGCATTATCCTAGCCTACCCCACAGTATTTTTAGTGGGCCAAATTCACTCTCTCCTGGCACAAGGGAGCATCACAAAAAGCTGCCAGAAACCAATGTTTCTGATGATTCAGACCCTCCCAGCCTGAGCTATGACCCTTCTCAAGACAACAGACTACCCTTTTTCCCCGATGTGCTGAAAAAAGCTACTCCTGCAATGGGGAAGGGACTCCAAAGATGCTGGAGGGTGAAGTCTACTCACTGGTGAGTCTCGCTTAGTAACGATCAGAGCTTGAAGCTGGTGTTTGTGGGGTGAATGAGCTTGGTGAGCTTGTATGCCGTGTTTTTTGTTTCTCCACTCTCCACTTTTGCTTCTACCATTCTCCTGAGCTATACTCCAGAGTGGGGGGGAGTTAGCAACTTCTCTGAACTTCTGTAGTCCCAAAGCTGGCCATAGCTGCAAATATTTTGCTCATGGACTTACTCTCTCATCCACAGTCCTCAGTCGCTCCAGAAGTTTCCTGTTTGCCATTCAGTCACACGGGACATAGCAAGGTCAATGCTTCATCCCCATGGTAGTTAAGGGTGCCAGGGCCAGTGAGTAATGCTGCAGGAATTTGCCTGGACATCTTTGCTGCTTTGTAATGCATCCTCTAGGGATGATCTGCTTGTTAGAGCTCAACTTCTCTTTTAAAAATTCTTTTGGTTGAATCTCTCGAACAAATATTCTTGAAGAAATGGACTACTTTGCTTTCTTGAAAATATCAGTTATGCAAGCAGAAATAACTAGTTACTGTGGCAGCAGAACTGTTTTGCACAAATGTGACCTAAATTTCTTTAACCTGAGGCTTTAGTTGGTTTCAATGCATGAATCTGAAGGCAAAATGAAACGATGATATTTCTTGTTGTTTCATGATTTCCACCTCTTTGAAATCCCATCAGAAAAATCAGGCCTAATGTATGAATCTGTAACCATGAAAAGCTAAAGTATCACGAAGGAAGATATATAAATAGCCTGTTACCCCTATATAACCTCCATATGAAACCTCCAGTGGTATCCTTATTTCTGATTAAGGAGTGGCTGTACTAATCACAATAGCTGGGGATTTGTAGTTTGATTCAATTAAGCAGCATGTTATAAATTATGTTAATATTTTTCTCTCTTTCTGAAGGACCTATATAAATATAGCAGTGTTACTAGCTGTTGTACTCCTCACTGGCAGCTCATCTCTTATTCAAATGGATGAGTAACAGTGGGTGGAATTCTCAATTCTTTAGTCTTTCCAAGTTCACTGAATTATTCTTTACCTCTTTTTTTTGATTAAAATGCTCTCATTATGTATTCAGTGATACACATTCATAGCAAGACATCCTCTGTGCTTTGATAAACTTACTAAAATGAAAGCTGATTATTGACCCTATTGAATAGCAGCTGTATGTAGATCACAAGCAAGATAGATTGATGAATCTTGTCTTTTTTTAAAGAAACACATACCTTCCAGACCAGAATCCACTGGCTGGGAGTTAATGCATACACAAGCCTTCAGTTCTTAACACTACCTTGTCTGAGTAAATACATGTTCAGCCACTACTATGTTAATAGATTCAAGCACTGCTAATGATTTTGGAATTGGTTCATATATTGAGCTACCTGGACTGCTTTATTTACTGGGGAGGCTAGCTAACAGACTTTGTTAAGCCTAAAAGCTGTGGGCTTTTGTGTATGCATGCACTAGACATCCACTGCAGATTCTCAAATTGCATTGACTTTGTTGCCAAGATGGCAGGCAGCTGTCAGTGTGGACACTAGCAAACACAGATGGAGCGAGTCATTCAGGAAGGGATGTGATATTTGACAATTCAGACTTCCAAGAGGCTTAGCAGGTCGGCAGCTACCACAGCCCCATGTTGTCTTATTCTCAGATCAGCATAACGAATCATGCCTGGGAGACCAAGTTAATCCCTTTCAGGTTCCCTGGACTGTAGATCTTTCTGAATTTTCCTTTCTTTAGCCCTTTGTTTTCCTCCTGCTTTGTACTGAAAGTTAGCTACAACAGCAAGAATGTATTAGGCTACTTGGAATACTGTCTTCAATTCATCTTGTCCTGCTGGCACACGGTGCAAGCTGCACAATGAAGAAACTCCTGCCTCATTTCTGGAATGAGTCAACAAGAGGGTTTATAAAATGCGACGTCTACGTATGCACACATGCACACAAATACACACACACAAGCTGGAGTTGCTGTTGTCTTGGTTTGAGGGTAAATGCAAATCTAGTTTTTGAGGTCACCATTTGCCAAAAGGCTGCAAAATCTGCCCCTGTCAATTCTAGGAGTTATTAACTATTTCCCAAGTACTTCCACGTCTCTCAGCGTATGGCACGCAGGTGGCCTTCTCCAGCTGGTTAGATGCACCATTCATCACTTCAAAAGCAGTTACAATGCCCTCTTCTGCACTCAGTCAGAAGAAGGATCACATCCCATTCCTGGAAAATTCAGCTTAGGGCAGGCACTCTTCTCCTTCTATGAACAACTCCCTTTGTGTCTTATAGCAAGGAGGTATGAGATGTTTGAGGATTAATCCTGTCCTCAATAAGGCACATCTGTTGTCCATTAGATTAGAGAAAGGGGCCTCAAATACTCTGCACCTCAGGCTTTTGCCTGTCAGTACAACTCTATCCTGCCTTGACTCTGCAGAGATTTCTTCCAAGCATGTGACCATTAGGTAGTTGTTGGGTAGCAAAATGCACTGTATATCCCCTGCTATGATTAAGCAGTGTCTGAGTAAATTTTGATGGCAGGACAGAACACTGGCTTTATTACACCTTGGCTGTGGTGGTATAAGCCATCAGCTGTATCTGATGCTAAGTAGGTTTGAATATTTAATTTCTAAAATAAAGGAATATAAAATTCCTAAATTAAAACCAGATTTGGATTACCCCATAAAGACTAAAGACAATCTCATGCCTTTTACCCTTCTTCAGCATACCTTCACCCACTTACATTAGGACTAGAATTCTCCAAAACCTCTCTCTTCTGTATCCAATTAAACTGTTCTCAGTTGCCCTGTGTTTGAATCTGGCACAGAATATTCAATAGCCACAAAGCTCCTGTTATTCCTAATCAATAGTTGGTGGGTGTCATCTGCTTTCGGAACTATGTTCAGAAATGTTGCTATCTACTTTTGAAGTGGTTATTCCAAAACTGTGCCCTCATGAGACCCTACTGACTATAAAATCATATCAACTTTACACTAATGTCAACTATACAGTTTAAAGTTGGTGGTCTCTGAGATTCTAATAGCAGTGATAGTGCTCCAGTGCTTTGGGAACACCTTCATTGCTAGAAGGAGACAACAAAATCTTTGTAGTTGAAACTAGGGCAACATGAGTAATTGATTTTATTGGTTCAGCAGTAGAATTTATAAATAACAATAAAAGTAGAACAGATCAAAGGGAAATAATAAAAAAAAAATTACTTGACAAAGCAAAACACCCCAAAATGTCATTTTACGTTGCATGGGCTGTTCTATTCCACTTGAAAGACTTAATTTTTTCAGGAATATGAAAAATAATAAGAAAAGAAGGATGCATTAGTGCTACAAAATGTTCAGAAAAAAAATTCCCAGCTTCACTTAGATGGTTAGAGGAAATACATTATTAGTAAAAGTGAAAAGCTGAGAATAAATGGCCAAATGACCTCTGAGAAAGGAGTTTGGAGCAGCATTTGACACTAATACACTTAGGTCTATCATTCTTTCATACATAACCAAGCATAAGAATGAGTCTTAATATGATGGAAAGTGTCTCTGTGATGGTGTAAATCACAACAAGCAAACAAACAAACAACCAAACAACCACAAATAATAATGCTTAATAATTAATTTTCCTATGTTGTGTTCAATAAGATTTTCCTATTTCCAATTAGTTAGCAGACAAAGCAGACATTTTCAGTGTGGTTATACTTGGGCTTCTCAAAGGATTTGCACATTAAAAATAGAAAAATTCTTATGTTTGAATCATCGGAATAGTCAGTCTTAGTATAAATCTGAAGCCACATCTAGTTTCAGAGGGACACTGTCTTTATGAGTCTCATAATGGAAATTTGAACAAAGCTTGAATAAAGATTTTGTGCTTGTTAAAGCACATTGCAGCACTGCAAGTTGGGAGGAAGGGAATTGTAAGCCACATCATGACTATATATGAATGACCATACTCACAAAGTTACTCTCCTGCTACTCCTTGTTTAGCAACTTGTCCTAAAAAAGGAGGACTTCAGATCTGTTTAATGTTGCTTGTTTCTTAAATTTAATTAGGTTTAAATTAGAGGAAAAAAAAGAGACTTCAAGAAATCTCCCAGTGAACTCCATTGGCCCCAAACAGGCCATATTTCTGAGACAATCAGTCTGTGGCATGGGCAACAACAGAGGCTTTGATATTACTTTTTTCAGGGTTATTTGTTATGCTCATTTAGTTGGTTGACTGGTTCAACCTCTTTTCCTCTTTTGTCATTAGTTGCTATGTTAGGGAGATTGTTTGTTTGTTTGTTTGTTTTCCTTCATTGATTCTGTGCTGATTTTACCCTGCTCACTTTGACTGTGGGAATCTGCCTCAATAAATATGATTATTGCCCTATCAGTGTTCTTGACAATATTGGGCCAGATTAATTACTGATATTTTCAGGGAAACAGCTAAACTATACATGTGTATAATCTATAGACAAAATACATGCTGGCATCAGTTTCTAGTTATTCAGTCCACTTGTAAAAAACATATTTTAAAGCTTGAGATGATGTCAAAGTGAACAGGCTAAGGCTCAGTGTGCTTGAAATTAGTGACTGGATTGGCTACAGTGGTTAGCAAAGTTATTATACCTGAAATAATGAATGAATATATTCCAATATTGCTTCCATGACTCAGGCTTTTCATTTGGTAGAAGAAGTAAATTAGGAAATGTAGTCAGAAAAAATATGCTAGGTAGAGGCAAGTTAAAAATATTGTCATGTTTCATTCAAAAACTTTTCAGATATGGTGATATAGTGCAAAAGAGAGGCTACTTGTGACTACAATGAATGGCTCAAAGTGTCAGCAGAATGAAGGGAAATAGTTCTGCATTCATTCTTATCAGACTTTGTCCTTTCTTAATGTTATAAGGATGTCAAGAATGTCAGAAATTCTGGTTTTATCGGTTTGTCTGTTACATAATTTATTTCTTCTTCTTTAGAAAAAGGAAGAGAAAGATGAATGTATCAAATTGACAGCAGAATCATTGTATTCTACCATTGTGTTAGACTTTGAGAGCTTTATTTCCAAATGTGAGAGGAATTAACTACTATTTCTAATCTACTTTTGAGCCCACTTAATGTGGGTCTTGAAAGAGCTTGGTCTTCTTTCTATGTTCTCTTAGTCATCAAAAGTTCTTTATCAAGGTATTTACATTTGTTGGGACAGATTTCTTGGGGACTTTCCCTTCATACATCTAGCAGAAATCTCCTTCCTGCATATCATTAATTATGCTATATGTCAATCTTGTAACACAAAACTGATTTAAAAGTGAAAGGCAACCACTATTTAGTAAAATTTTGCAACGTGTTGCACACAATTACACAGAATTTTTTTGATGGCAGAAGGGATCTTTTTAGACCACTTAGTCTACCCTCCCTACTCAAGCAAGAGCCCCTAGAATAGTTTGCACAGCTTTTGCATATGCACAAGAAGGGAGACTTCAAAATGTCTCTTTGACATGTTGTTTCTGTGTTTCAACACTCAACAGTAAAAAAAGTGCTTGCATTCAGAAGAATTTCATATTTCATTTTGTGTGAGAAGGGTCTCTCTTCCTCCTCTTCACAGACAGTGTGCTAACTAAAGGTAAGACTCATCTCAGTTAAGTCAAAGGTCAGAAAGATAAGGATATAACCTACTTCTCTCTGTGTGCAATCTCATCCTAGAATGGGGAGCAATATAATAATACTGGCCATTTATATATGGGTTTTTTTAATTAATTATCAAGGGAGTCTATGACAGTAAGTATAGACAAAAGTGATTATTTATAAGGACATGAAGTTAATAAATTTCCTCTTTCTCTTTGTGTTTGCTTTTGTTTTGCATGATGATTACTTCATATATATATATGTGTGTATATATATATATCAGTTGTATATATTTGTATTTTACAACTATTTGCTACCTTCAGTGGATTGGTTACAAAGACTCGGTTATTCCTCTTTCAAGTTATAGTGGTTAGCTATGGCTCAGCAAATTAAATGCATGCACTGTTGCACTTTGGTACTCCCTGAATGACAGTGTACAGCAATTCCAGCATAAATAATTAAATATTTAAACTGAAATGAAAAATCTTGTGAGTATTAGAACTAAACTACTGGAAACAGGATGAAAGGTAGCCAGCTATCATCTGTATCAATCTTCTCATCCAAGATAATAATTCACTTATCATTCACAGGTGAAAATGTACAGTTTACATTTATTTGAACTGTGGCTTCTATCTACACATAGCTCTAACATATAATACGTGGGCCGTCTGATGGAGCTTTCTGGTTCTTACAGGACATTTTTTTTAAGAAAGGGAAAATGCTACTTTGCTGAAATATGATCAGCTCATGAAAAGGGTTATGAATATCTGCAGAGCTTAGTAGAAAAGATGAATAATGGCTATCTTTTCACATGGGCTTGAATGAAAGGGCTTCAATGAACAGTTTCAAAGTCTACAGTTTACATAAGTTGTATAAAGACAAAATCAAGCTGTGAGCAAAAAATTACGTGAGCCAAAAATAGGTCACAGTTGAATCTTTTTTAAAGACTTTATCAGTTATTCATTTCCAAGGATGTTGAAAAATTATTTGCAATGTGTGCAGCTTGCCATAGTCAAACAATGCTGATTTCTAGTGGTGTGTAACAGATGTCACTGTAAACTCAGTAGAATTCTAAAATGGTGTTAAAAACTCAATTTATATTATATGGTGTCGAATGCTTCAAGGCTTTTTGGGAAATGTCTGTGAGGAAAGAGTGGTTGCTGAAAGCTGGTTGTGCAGCTCCCCAAGTCTTAACAGACATAGGAAACATGATGCACAAGGTGTTGGTGGGTTTTCTATTTAGTCACTTTTTTTGGCCAAAATTCCCCTGAGGGACAGCACAAGCTTCCTCCTTGTTCACCTTCTCTTTCTGGACAGCAATGACTGATTATAATTATGGTGCATGTGCCATTTCCCAGTTACCCTTGTCAGATGGAGGTGACAAAAGGCCACATAGTGTCACTGGGATTGTTTTCTGCTGGTGGTATTTCTCCTGAAGATGAATATGGACTGCTGCATGACTCTAAGAAAGAAAAGCAGGCATTTTGGAAAGCCTGAAATCCTTGAGGCTTGTACTGAGCCCAACTAAGATCAGACTTCTGAGTTAGAGAAGAGGTGGCACACAGCCTGCATGGTCCTGCAGATATGTGCAGTGCTGCAGACCTCTTGCTCTTTGCTCAGAGCTCTTTCCTGGTGGCTTCTGAGGGATTCTTATTTTGCCCAGTGATACTGCTGTAAATGGGCCATATTAGTTTCAAAGAGCTTAATCAATCAACACTCGCAGATACAAAACCTATCTCCTGTATTTTTGAAGTTCATTGTGGCACATTCATTTGAACAATACCATTTGCTGATCAGGTATTCTCCAAGATGAATAACGATGACACAGCTGCTGTGTTCCTAGGCTGTGATTAGTTTTATTTCACTCAGAAGCAGTGTCTTTCTTCATTGATCTAATCCTTCTGACTTTTCATCAGTGACAACAGAAAGATATGGATCATCCTACAGTAAATGGCTTTGGTATGATTTTCTCCTTCTGTTTTTAAGAAGCCATCTTCCAGTGCAGCATTGTGCCTGGCTCTCAGCTTCCTCTGGTGGACTGGTGACCTTGGATGCAACAGCCTAGTCCTCATTTTTTCACCAAACTGACAACATTTTCTGATTGCTGTTTTAAGAATTACCTCACCCAGTAAAACAAAAGTTAATTTACATCAGTACCTGATTATTGGGAGAATAGTCCGGTTGAGGTATACTGGGTGGGGTATTAACAGTGTTTAGAGCTTTTACATTGGATTTGTAACCCTGTCTCATGTTGACTTTTGAGATACAAGCAACTCTTTCTTCAAAGCCTACCTTGGAGAGCTGTAAATGATTAATTAAGCAATCATAGCTAAATGTTGCCTGCAGAGGACACGCCTGAATGAGTACACAACATATTGGCTGAATGAAAAGCAGATGGAAAGTTGCAATGCTGTTGAATGAAGTAGGACCGTAGTTTTCATCACATAAAATCATAGAATCTTTAGGGTTGGAAAAGACCTCCAAGATCATTGAGTACTACCTTTGATCAAACACCGCTACGCCAACCAAACCATAGCACTAAGTGCCACAACCAGCCATTTCCAATGCTTAACCCTCCTTTCAGTGAAAAAATACTTCCTGATGTCCAACCTGAACGTCCCCTGGCATAGCTTGAGGCCATTTCTTCCTGTCGTGTATTGCCTGGCAGAAGAGGCTGCCCCCTACCTTGATACAACCTCCTTTCTGGTAGCTCTGGAGAGTGATATGATCTCCCCTGAGACTCCTTTTCTCCAAGCTAAAAACACAAATATCAGAAAACCTGATGAGAAACAAATTTAAAGCATAGATTAAGCTCCTAACATTAGATTTCTAACAAAAAATGCATAACCTTTCAGACAAAGATCCTGACTGTGGTTCTAACTCATGACATGAATTCTGATAGAGATGGCAGGTAAGGTTAGTATGAGTCAGGCTCTACAGGGATTTCAAGTTCATAAGCCTTGAGGAAACAAGCATGAGAGCAGTAGCTCTATCACACTTTGAAATGTTCCTGGGCTGATTTAGATTTGCTGGCTGACGTGGTGGTGAGGACACTATTCTTACAATTTCTTCCACACAGGACAGTTTATGGTCCTTTGGGATTTTCACTGTCTCTTCTGCAGTGAAAAAGAGACAAACCACATCTCTCTTCTTTTTCAAAAAACTTTCATCTGAGGCTGAGACATTTGGCCATCCATAGAGGGGTACCACTGCTTACAGAAGGCTTACCGTCTGAATTTTGATGGGAAGTCTACTCTGGGATGTAACTTTTTCTTCTAACAATTTCCAGAAATTAATTTAAGGTACAAATGTACTTTTCTTTCTCTTTCACTTCCAAAAGCACTTGGACTAGCCTGGGAAGAATATTGACTGCCAAAACTAAAATTACAACCAGAGTATCAGAAAAATCTTTTTCATAATTAAACGTAGATAGCACTCATCATGTCACATATATCAGAATGAGTCATTAAAGTTCAAAGCCTGGAGAAAGCACAGCTAAGGCCTGGTTAATAGTAGCGTGCTTGCAGTGATGTTACGTAGAGCAAATAATTTACATGCTTTAAATGCATCCAGGCTAGGAACTGAGCTGAACAGGGAAGAGGCTGAAAATTGTATGGTCAGGCAAGAGGCAGCAGTCCAACTCTAGCAGCTGGATTAAAAGACCAACATGTTTTGTTTTTCGGTCATCCAAAGTTCATCTTGCAATTCATTGATGCAGCCGCTGTTATGAGGGATTTCTTCGACGGGAGCTGGAGGGGGCTTTGTGATGGGGTAGGTTCCCAGGGACAGCTGAGAGCCACCTGCTCTCCAGGAACGTGCTCTGCCCTTGGTGTGTGAAGAAATCCATCAATATGTATTCCTTCTACATAATATAATGCAAGTGTGTGGAGAAATAGCAATTTAATTAAAGTCTGCAGATGATGTTATTCACTCTACTAACAAGCACAGGTCATTTTACCTGTGAGGAGATAATTTCTCTAAATCAAACATCCTGTATGTCCCCTAAGTGTTTTCATAATTTCATAATTGGATCTCAAACTGTTTTGAAGCACCTCTCATAACCAAGCCCTTGTGCCAGCTGGATGTTCTCCCTGCGGGGGATGAAGCGCTTGCACTGCTCCAGTCATCACAATAATGTGGAGTGGAGACCGGTTTTGACTGTAACACTTGTGAGTTAAACTCCTCTCCCTGTCAGAAAGCAGAACTGGATTAGGTGAGTAAATCCCCACCTTCACTTTCATCTCCTTGTGGACATTTAAATAACTCAACTCTAGTAATTACCCAATATAAACCACAGCTCATAGCTGCCAAAAATTCCTGAAGACAAGAAGTGAATGTGCAGAGCAAGCATATGGGACTGAGCAGAATAACACCCCAAGCAGGGAGAAGAACCTGTGGGTATGAGGCTGTGGTTTAAAGTAGACACAACTACAGACTGTGGTTAAAAGGAATGATTTTTCACATCCCTTCTTCCTTCTTGGTTTCCCAAAGTCCTAGACTTAAGTTTGTGTCATATCCTTTGTGCTGCCACTAGTATTTGTGAGGACATCCAGACTGGTGGATGTGAATAAAAAGATTCAGCTAAAGAAAAAAAACCAACACATTTTCACACTTATTTTTTTATGTCTCTAAAAGAAGCAACTTTTAATTGTCAAGTGAGAGAGAAATAAATCTATGTTCTAAATTTCAAACTAAAATTCATCTGGATATTTTTTTCCTTATGGGTTTCTAGCTACAATACCTTAGTATCTAGCTACAATGTAGTACTGCAAAATTCACCACTGCAATGCAATGTCCTGTTTCATCTTAAAGAGTGCTCAACTTAAAATAAATGTACCTAATGGCTAAATGAAAGGGCAGTGCAAATGCCAAAAAGATCTAATACTTTGTGTCCTTTCCTAAAATTCTTGTCTTTTCAACTATGGCATCAGTTCTGAAGAAAAAGAAAAAAACAAAACAAAACAAAACCAAAAACCTTGCATCCTTTCTTCACTGAGGAGTGAATCCTGAGATAATGCTACTTAGGTGTGTCTTAATCAAAAGAGTACAAGCACAATTCATCTTCCCACAAAGGGCAAAATGAAATAGAGGCCTGCAATGCTTAAGGTGCACAGTCTAGTTCTTTATGACACTGCCAAAAGCATTTGATAAACCCATCCTCAATTACTGAGCTCTATCTGATCATAACTCTGTAGACATATCACTGTACTTGCAAAACCTGTACTGGGGCTCAATACCTCTCAGGAAGCCTGCAAAGCTAATAATTCTGAGAAAATTTAGATAACTCCAACTATATCTTTTTTGGCAACTAACACCACTTACAAGAGCTGTTAGCTGCCAACAACATATAAAAAAAATTCAGACACAGAAGAATGCTTTCTGTTATCCTAATTTCTCAAATTTGTCTTCCCTTTGAGGAACAGCTGGACTTTCTAGCACTTCATGTCTATTCTATTCTATTCTATTCTATTCTATTCTATTCTATTCTATTCTATTCTATTCTATTCTATTCTATTCTATTCTATTCTATTCTATTCTATTCTATTCTATTCTATTCTATTCTATTCTATTCTATTCTATTCTGTTCTGTTCTGTTCTGTTCTGTTCTGTTCTGTTCTGTTCTGTTCTGTTCTGTTCTGTTCTGTTCTGTTCTGTTCTGTTCTGTTCTGTTCTGTTTTTCCGTTCCGTTCTTTGAATTAATGAAGTACCATTTTGCATGCACTGCTGGTTACTGAACTAGATTTTGAGGTATGACATCAGGAAAAGGGACCTACATTGAACATTTTGCTGCTGGGAAAAAAGTCATGGTGGATTTGGCATTGGTATTTAGGCAACTGTGAAGGTGATGTTGCCATTCTGTGGTGAAAACATTTAAAGCTACAGTATGAAATTAAATTTATTCAACCTAAAAATGAAGCTCACATTTTAGCAGTGAAAATTATTAAACATTTGCAGACATTTTCTTAGTAATTTTAAGGATTCTTTATCACTTAGGTTTCAAAATCTACAGCTCAAAAAAATACTTAATGCATGAATTGAAAAGTGACATTCTGTGTCCTGTGTCACCTATGACTATGATGACTGCAGCCCCTTATTGTTTTCACAACTAGGAGTTAGTTAGTACTGTTCCAGGCTAAAGAACACCTGCACCCGCCGTATTTTTGTGGCCAGCGGGATTAATTTCAAATTTTTCTAGGAAGAAGGGGGGAGCAAGCAATGGTGCCCACTCCCTGTACTTACACAGACCATTCAGAGTGTGTGTGTGTGTGTGTGCATGTGTGTCTGTGTCTGCCTCTGTGTCTGTGTGTGTGTATGATCTCCCTCCTACAGATACCTTCGCTGTCCTGGACTCCTCTGCCATACTCAGGTGTTCCCTACAACACAAAATTGTGTTGGGTTGGACCTGTGCTACGCAAGCCATCAGTGGCCAGAGGCTTCCTGAAAAGTGATGAATCAACAAGGAATTTGAGCAGTGTTATGGAGCAAACAAATTTGGGAAGTGAATCTAAGTGGGAGGGCTATAGGTGTGCACAGAATAATGGTTAGCTATTCTAATGTAAAATAGGTAATTACATGGAAAGAATTCAGGAAAAAAGGAAGGAAAACATTTCTGCAGCTCACAATGCATAGAAAAGAGAGGAGGTTTTTTTATTTTTTTAACTAGATGGAAAATTTCAGAAAAAATTTAAAACAGTGACTTTTTAAACTCCTGAAACTTCTTCAGATGAGTTATGCTCCACCAGTATTCCCGTCAAATTTAAATCTTCTAATCCTTTCCCTCTGACAATATCTCAGAAAGTGTGTCTACTTAGTGGATTTAAAAGTGCTGGTGTTAAGTCGAATGCTATATATATTTGCATAGAAATGCAGTTACAAAACAAATGCAAATGATTTCAGGGCTTTACAAAGTTTAGCATCAGGCATCTCTCAGTGTCTGACACAACTAAAAAGTTGTGGGTAGATAACCGGTTGTTGCCCTGAACAAGAAAAACACCTTTCCCATAAAAATAGAACTGGTCTTTTCTTCCTGTAAATAATATCTTAAGTATACAGTCTCCTTTAACACTGGTGTTATTAAATCTGGGACTGATGTCATAAACACTTGGTAGGACTGTTAATTTTATGAGGTACCTTTAAACTATTTCTGACTAGAATTTTAAGATCTAATTTTAAGGATCTCTTTTTTATGCATTGACCTAACACTGAAATATTAAGGCACAAGTTTGTGCCTTATACTGATTGTTTCCTTTGGTAATTTTTGATGTACAGTATTTTACTCACATGGTTTTTATATAGAAAAGGGCATAACTTCTGAAAGTGCAGGGCAAACAGTGGAACAATTCTGGTCCCACTTCCTGGACAGGTATGCAGTAGGAGGAAAAAATGTAGACAATTTTTAAAGGGTTTTATAATGTTTCTAGACTTTGTGGTTGGTCTGTTCTGAAGCTGATGGATAGACATGAATGCTCTAATTAAAGGATGAGTTCTAATGTATCCTTAAAGCGCTGGCTCTTGGGTGGCAAATGTGAGTACTGGAAACTTAAATGAAAGGTCAACTTTCTCTGGGAAATTTTAATAATTTTAAATCCTAAGGAACCAAACTAATATGGTACTTACATACTTGTCTATGTAGTTTAAAATTTGATCACTCTTTAAGAGGTAGTTTCATTAATTTTTTCATAATGGCAGCACCATCTCAATTTACAGTAGGATTTCAACCTTATTTATATAGGAGCAAGATGAATGGAAACTTTAGCTCTCGTTTCCCCCATTTATCCATACAATTGATTTTTAGTCTACTTCCAAAAAGTTTCTGAAGATGTTATAATCTAATAAAAATACCGTAAAATAATCTATTAAAAACCAGTTGTGCTGGAACAGTGATGGAAATAAGTGTTATGGTGGATGAAATGAATAAACTTGAAAAATAGTTATTAGAGTTTGTGCTGGGTTTTAGGGTCCTTGACCCCTATAGGGTCCTCTGTATATCAGCTTCATTTACAAGAGTGAAAGTAACCCCTTCTTGGGTATGTGATGGTGGTAGCATCTGCCATTCATTACATGTCTGAGCTGGTAACTCCTGAGTTATTCCTTCCTTATATGCAAGTTTTCTTAGTACTGGTAAGAAATTAAATTTAGAGATAGGCACTAGTGAGCCAAAATTTTGGGAAATGATTGAGACAGAAATCCCTTACTTCAACATGTAAGGTAGTATTCTGTAAACTGATCTTTTTAAGTGCAAATGAATTCCCTAGTTTTACAATCAAGTTATGTAAGACATAGGTAGGTCTGCATTTGAGAAGTGTCAAGAACGCAGACTTTTACATCTCCACTTTGCCTTCTCAGAATGTAAATCTTTAAATCATCTTTTTATACACCGGCTATGCGCCAGTGTCAGATTTGTCCTTTGCATGTGTATGAAAATTTCAGTCCTTCCTTTCTGTGAGTTTAAGAAGCTTATATAGTCCCTTCCATGACAGCCAAATGAAGTTTTGGTGTCAGGCACCTTATATAAAGTTTGCTTCTCTTCTGAATTTGACCTCGTATAATTTCTCAGCAATATTGAAAACTAAAATACAGCAAAAAGATTGAAAGCAAAACAAAAATAAGGAAGAAGTCCTGTTTTCTTGTTTTTCTCCTCTATAAATTCCAGTGCTCATAGAAACTCTGTGAATGAAGAGAAATAGTTTTGGTAAGCATTTCACATTTTTATGTATTGAAATCAACAACTAATCACCCTACTTGAATATGCATAATTAAAGTAATTACACCATTGGATATATCTCCCCTTATCTTGTCTACTTAAATCATCAGGTAGTACTGTGTGCAGAAATAATTATTTTTCCAAAATAATTTAAAAAGTCTTCATTATTAAAAAAAAATAAATAGTTGATATTCATCCTGTTCTCTTCTCAGTTCCCTATAACCTTCTTCAGCAGTACTACAATAATTTTCTGGACATTCACTTGTCACCAATGTTTTAAAAGGTAAAATATTCGACCTTTAAGGTACGCTATTTATAAGACCATGGAAAAAGTTGTAAAATCAAATATATCGTTTACAGATTGTCAAAGCTTTCCTTTTTTCACATTTGTTAAAGGAAGGTTTTTTTAAATGGTAATAAACAATCTCTCTCTGCCACTCCTTGCTCATCACCCCTGCCTGGCCTGTCTCAGCTGATCATGTTCTGTCCAGCAGTAAGGTGCTCAAGGTACTGTGCTGTGTACCTGATTGCTACTGATCTGCACATTTAGATACCTCATACATAACATAAATAATGCTCCCCCACCTTCTGAAGTAGTTCTTAATTGGAAAAGAATTTTTATACTCAAATTCTGTAACACATTTAATTACCAGCTCTGTAAGCCGCTCAAGAACATTAGCAGTTGCAGGCCCACCAGGTAACAAAGCCAATGCTTAAAAAAGTACAGGAAATTCAGGAAAACCAGACCAATCTTTACTAAATTAGGCTTTAACTTTTGTGGATTTTATTGTCCATATACCTGATAGATTCAGAGGTTAAGTAATAACATGTGGGCTTAGGCAAACACACAGATGTACATAAAAATATGTTCTTGAGGAAAGCACATTAAAAGGATTTGGTTCCATTTTCACAGCTGTAATTTATAGACTACCAAGGGCATTTTTAATGGCTTGTATCAGACATCAGCAGGCTGCTATATGTGGCTGGATTCAGGTCTCAGTTCCACCAGAAGAGCTATCACCCAAAGCTTTCTGGTTTTCATCCTCCTTGGTCTCCAGAATATGGGAATTAAAGGTACAGTGGCAATCCTTATCAATGCTGCCAAAATGCTGAAAAATTTGACTTGAGAAAGATGAGGGAAAGGCACATATTTTCTGTAAACTCATTTTTCACTTTATGTCACTTTATGTTGGTATTTCTCTACTTTTTGAGCTGCACTCCTCCGCAGCCCAATCTCTACTAAAAAATTCTTTGGGTCAGATTTCCATATTTTACAGTGAGTTACCTACTCCTCGGGTAACCTAATTGGAATCCAGCAGTTGTGACACGTTTCTCTTTTGAGTTGCAAATGTCCATTTAACTGTTAGGTAAAGATAGTCAAATGGGACTCTGCTTGAATTAACTCCAGAATGGAGAGCTCTTTAAGCTCTAGGTGTTTTGTTATTCACTGCATTTCGATCCCTAAAAGGACTTAGGAAGTACAGAGACATTATAAATCTCTGTCACAGAGCATGCAGGGACCTCAAAACAAGCTGAAAATGCATTGCTTTCAAGCATTTCAGGCATGACCTTAAACAAAGAAACCTGCTCCCCTTGTTCACCTCAGCATTTCATGACTTGGCTTCGACAGCCAGCTTGTCCAGACAGCATCTCCAAGGCAAAGATCCAGGGCCTACCCCCACCGCTGACTTTTCCATGCAGAGGGTCTCCAGGCTGCCGGTTGTGAGGAACGTTGCTGAACCATGGGAGACAATCCCAGGGAAACGCCGCGACCTAGCCGTACCACTAACTAGATAGGAAGTTAAAGATATATGGGTTCCTGTAATGATGGTGATAATAATTAAGCTATGTTATTTTGGTACCAGTTTTTCCACAAGGAGAGCTGTTAATTAGGCTACGGTTTTCTCATGTCTCTAGACCTTTACTTTTCTCCCCAGGCGAGAAATCTCATTGTCATTGCTGACCCTGAACTTTTTCTTCCACCAGCATCTCCCTCAGGTTTATTACTATGGTTGGACACTTGCCAGAATTTGCCCTCACCCTGACCTTGTCTTTGATGAAATACTTGTTTATACCTTACTCAGTTCTCCACTCAGCTAATGCAATCCCCTTCTTTAAATTCCCTCCTGAATGGTCTCCTTGAGTTGTCTGGATTTAATTCAGTGTTGCCAGGAGAGCACAAGATCCATACTCCTGTTGTAGCAAGCTTATTTGGTACGGGATAAAGAGTGGCAAGCTGAGGGATAGGATTACAATACCTTTTCTTTTTCTTTTTCTTTTCTTTTTTTTTTTTTTTTTATTTCTCCTCTAACATGCTCTCTTGTTTCTGCTGTCAGAACCCTGTGTGGACAGATTGTTATTGAATGTGTCGGGGGTGGCAGGGACCCAGCCAGACACAGGAGATGAAACTTGGCTGCTGCAGGAGGAGGAAGGCAGGTGGGCAGGCTGAGCTACAACAGCCTGAGAATAAAAGGACAGGAGGTGCTGGTGGCTGCTGGGACTAGGGCTGTCAGCTCTCACAGCTGGTTCAGAGATCTCAAAGCTCAATGCTGGTCATGGTTTGGAGGGGAGAAGGAGCCTGTCCTGGGGGAGCTTTTGTCTGAGGAGTCATAGTAAGAGAGAGAAATGGGTGAAGTGGGAGGATCTGGAGGAGTTGGGTATTTACACTGAAAGCTTTCTGGGACAGGTAAGAGACAATATGTTACTCATAGCAGGGTGCTTTTGAGGATGTTAAGTCTTACCTTTAATTTAAAAGGATTGCAATCACTTTTAAGTTCAACTAGTTTCCATTAATAAGTTCAGCTTTGGGATGAAAGAGAAAACAGGAGGGAGATATTGAGGTGAAGGGGAAGGACTAAGAAGGAAACAGTTTGCTAAAATAACAGGAAAATTATGAAGACGTGAGCAATGTGTAAAGGGTGATTCTGGAGCAATGTCTGTGGAATTGGGTAACTGAGACCTAGGAAGGAAGGGTCAGTGAAATGAAAACTTTTTTTCCAGAAGGGAAATAGAAGAAAGCCAAAGACATGAGGGCTTCTGCTCTAGAAAACACTGCTTCTCTGCAATAGTAATCATTTTTAATTGGAGAAGTGTCTAACATGTGTTCCACCCACAGTTAGTTTGGTTGTCCCTGTAAAATGTGTTCTTTGCTCTTAGTTACAATGAAAGACTGACAGTGAAAAGGGTCTTACAATAGGAATAAATTGACTTGGTGTTTTTCAAGCCAAATTTCTATGACAAGACTGTTTCAGGGACCAAGCCAAAATTTAAATATTTCTAGTGATGCTAAAAGGCAGAGAGTGCATCTCTCTTATTACTCTGCTGGCCTATTGACTCCAGTGTGCTCTGCACAGCCCACTCTTTGATTCCTCTATCAGGACCCTATTCCTGATTTAATCCAGTCTACTACTCCTGGAGCAAAATTTTTCCAGAAGGAGACTAGACAAGACCAATGTCTGAACACATTGCCTTTGTTTTAGGGTTCAACAAAAAATCTTAATTCAAACAGCTGAATTTTATAAAATTAGATCACAGTTCCTAAGCATCTATTATCTTGGTCTATCTTTATGTGTATCTACTGTCCTCAATGTTTTAGCACCAGAGAGGTGTTTGCTCAGATACTTTTCTTATTTCAGTTTACAAAGAAAATAATGAGCTACTGTTTTGCACAATCTAAAGCTTTTTCAGAATGACCCCATTGCCTACAATGAGACAGGAAACCTATTTTGTAAATTCATGTCTTACAGATGCCCCAGATTACTAATAATTGAGGATATCTTGTTAGAGTTAGTTAGTTTTATTCCATAATAAATTTTAAATTCCAATTATATTTATAATGTACAATTATCTAAATAATTAAAACCACCAAGGAAGCTATTATTAATTACTGCTCTTAATTTTTGGCGGAAGTTACAAGATCCTTGCTATGTTTCTTCTGTTTCTTAATGGTGGACATAGCTTCCATGAGCTGTCAGTAAGTGTCTTCTTAGAAAAAAATAAGTTATAAATTAAGTTCTCCTCCTGTAACATCAAAGTAATTGAAGAAGCCTTTGAAACTTGTGGGTGAATTTT
Organism: Poecile atricapillus; assembly: GCF_030490865.1. Classification (NCBI taxonomy): domain Eukaryota; kingdom Metazoa; phylum Chordata; class Aves; order Passeriformes; family Paridae; genus Poecile; species Poecile atricapillus. Next base: position 47,862,428 of record NC_081251.1, on the reverse strand, counting down.
ACTGTTTTGATTTCTTGTGCTTCAAATCTAAGCTATATCTCAGAACATCTGGGCTCTAATTCATTTTAATCTACAAATGTAAAAAAAATACGGCCTTCTCCAATTGAATAGAGAGATGCTCTTAGAAATAATAACATCCCTAGAGTAGACAATCAGCATCATCCACGCATAAACCATTTTAGGATTGCAGAATATTATTGCTCAGTTTCAAATTCTGTCCTGGACTTGCTTAGTGATCTTCATTACATTATATGATGTTTATATGCCTGTTTCTTCTTTGTAAAAATGCAACTGATGTAAACTATTTTGAAGTCTGAAGCCATGAAGATCACACATTACATTGTTGTTAGAATAAAATTTTTAACTGTGAGGGAGTTATACTGAGTGAATATTATTCTCACTGATTAATGGTGAGAATTATCCTCAAATGTTTGAAATCAGTACTCTGATATTGTGGACATTAGCATACCTAAAAAGAAAAAAAAAAAATACAGGTCAGCAGTCCATACTAATTAGAACTGTAAAAACCACAAACAAAACCAAGTTCAGAACACAGCTTAATGTGCTTCTATAATGTTACTATGATCAAATTTCAGTTAATTGCTAAAACTTCATCAGGCATGTGATTAGATAGAAAAAATATGTTTAGATATATGAAAATTGGTGTTTGTAATGAATGGATACCATATCCAGTTAATACCTTAACCCCATTTCAGTTTTACCCACCAAAATAATAACCCAATTTAACAGCTTTGATTTAACTTTTTACTCTTTTGAAACAATTTTGCTTTGACTTTAAATGTAGACCAAATTATATAATTTACAACTTCAAATTACATTCAAGGAGTGAATTGTTGCCACCTATTTTCATTAATCCATCCCTCCCTATCTAATGCTTAAGGAACCACCCTATTACAAGTCCTGCACTGAAAATAAATGGGAAAGTATGTAAGCATTCATTTAATGAAGTCCTCTCCAGCTTCTAGGGGACTTTTTTTTTTCTACTTTGTAAGCCTTCTGTCTTCTGTCTTGGTTTAAATATTGTACAAACATCATTTGACCTTTCTATCATCGTCTCATGGAAGTCTATCTGTAAATATATTTACATGGTGCTAGGTGTATGCATCCAGGGGAATTTTGGCTAGCAAGATTTTTAAGAAAAATGTAAAAAGAAAGCAGAAAATACATCTTAAAAGCATTGAAAAATGCTAAGTGGGCATATAAATGCATGAGATTTTAGATCTTCTACTCTCCAACTCAGCTTCTATTGAATTGCAGGAACATCCAGTAAAACCAACATTTTTTTCCTATAGCAGTTCCTTGAAAAGTTAAGCTTTGTGCCACAGAGCTCCCAGAATCACTTTAGGTTATAAAAATTGAGTTTTTCAACTCAGTGCCTTCCTCAGCCCAAGCTTGTCTGGTACCTTGAATATCCCTGGAGATACCCAGCTGGACAAAGCATAAAGTAGCATGATCTCATTTTGAAGTCAGTCCTGTTCTGAAAAAGGGGGTGGACCCTTCAATCTCCAGAGGCGCCCTCCAAGCTAAATCATTCTATGATTTTATAACTGCTGGCTTTCATTAAATCTATAATTGTTCATTCCACACCTAGATTTTACTCAGTGCTAATGGATATATTCCTGATTGATTAGCACTTAGAAAGAGAGCGAGCAGTCTGGCTCATTACATGTGCTTCTAGGTATGAATTTTGGCCTGTCCAGTGCGTTAATTAAGCTAAAACTTGCATGGGACACTCAAAGGCTGTACAGAAAAGCAGTGTCTCTTCAGGATGGCAACTGGTTTCTGTCCCCAAGCCAAGGAATAGGTTAGACCTGAGCTGGCAAATGGGCAAAGTGATGTAGGATTCATTTAGTTCAGTCCTAGTTCCTTCCAGGGGAGACTTTTTTAGTCTTCCCTAGGCATTGCCAGGGCTAGCAATATGTTAAATCAGCCTAGCTATCTGTAGCATTAACATCTTTTCCCATGAACATGTCAATTTGCAGTATTAATCAGAAACATATGCATAAACTCTGAATTCCATTGTTCCTTCTTAAGCATAATACACATGACTTTAAAAAGTGAAGCATAAAACTAGGAGTTAATCATGCTTAAAAGGCCTTAAAGGATATTGTCATAAAGTTCCTTTACCTTTAAGAAAGTTAAAGTTGCTGGGGTCTCCTGGGAGTCTTTTCTCTTGACCAATTATCGGTCATTGCTGAGAATTGACAGCAGTTTTAGCCATTGAAAAGTAGAATCAACTCGTGAACCCCACCTTAAAGTGTACACCCAGAAGTCTGTGGTGCTCTTTTGTTTTTCCTGACTGTGAAGCGTGGCGGAGCTCCGGCTGGCCTCCGGTTCCCTGCCCAAGCCATGTGGCCGGGCAGGGGCCGGGCCGGGGCCGAGCCGGGCCCGCCGCGTCTCTCGTCTCCCGGCCGGGAGATGAGGCTTGCCCCGAGCTAGGTCGGGCTGGGCCGGGCTCGGCCCGATCTCTGGTTCAGCTGGAGGTTTTGCTGTAACTACATTCACTAGAAAACTGCTGAGTGAAAGAGGAAAGGAACTCTGAGCTTGCAGCAAGCAAAGACAGAGACTACGCTCTCTAAAAGCAGCTATGAAGAACTTTCCAGCGCAGACGGCTCTAGCTCCTGTTCAGCAGAAATCACCGAACCATCTACAAAAGCTTAGGCAAGATTTTAACTCTTTCTTATCCAGATGAGACTTGCGGATTAATCTTTTTATCCAGAGAGAGAAAAAGAGAGTGATCAACATGAAAAGAGACTTTATAAACTACTAGTGGCAAGAAAGAAAAGAGACTTCAAGAAAGGTAGAGAATTAAGGAGATGCTTTAATTAAGCTGAAATATCTTTCTGTTAAAACTATGGAAATGGACAATGAAGTCTTGAGAAAAACCCCTTTAATTCATAATAGAGTATGGAGAGGAATAAGGTGTTCAAAGTGTAAATTTAAGTAATAAGTGAAGTAATTGTGGTATAGTGAAGTGCTGAGAAATTTGAAGCCTTGAGAAGCAATGAGAAAAACTGTTTCTTAGTGAAGCTCACAGAAGCAGATGAAGAATACTTTTTTTGCCTTTGACTAACTTATCCTTAAAAATGCTATCTTCAAACTCATGACCCATAACACATTTTCAGAGTGATGTAGAATGGGAGGGGTGGGCTTTAATAACAGTAGCTCTGAGCAGCTGATATCAGAGAAACGAGAAACTATAACAAAAATAGTTTTCTTGTGACAAACTCCATAAATTAACAGAAAGGAACTTCTGTTTCTCTACAGAAACTGAAGAAAAGACTATGGAAAGAATTAGAACTGTTTAAACCATCAAAATTATACAGTTTTTGTCTCTGTTGTCATGTAAACAAAAGAATAGTGAGCAGTGAGAAATGAAAAGGTTTTTCTAAAAGTTTATTCTGGTGTTCTTATTCTTGTAGTTTGTCAATAAACTCTTCTTTATTCCTTTTAAGTTTTATGCCTGGTTTGCTCTTATTTTAATCCATATCTCACAGCAAGAAATAAATAATTCCTTTTTTCCCCTTTTTGTTAATTACTGGTTTAAAACCACGACAGATATTTTCAGTATCCAGTGATAGGAACCAGCACAAGTGCAACCCTGTTTGATACATTTATTCTCTTGTGCTCATGGCCTTGGACATGTTTCCAGGTCTGAATATCTGACATAGAATATCATCCTATTTTTTCTCATTCTCCAGTGGATCTACAAAACCCACTGAGTAGATCATAGAATTAGAATGATTTTGATTGGAAGGGACCTTAAGCATCATCTAGTTCCAACCTCTCTCCTATGGACAGGACACTTTCCACTAGATTAGGTTGCTCAAAGACCCATTCAATCTGGCCTTGAATACTGCCAGGGATGGGGCATCCACAACTTCTCTGGGTTACCTGTTCCAGTGCCTCATTGTATTCAGAGTAAAGAATTTCTTCCATATATCTACCTTAAATTTGCCTTCTTTCAGTTTGAACTTTTTACTCCTTGTCTTATGACTAAAATTCCTGAAAAAAAGTCCCTCTGTCTTCCCCACGGGCCCCCTTCAGATACTGGAAGGTTGCTACGAGGTCTCCACAAAACATTCTCATCTCCAGGCTGAAGAGTCCAAATTTCCTCAGCCTGTCTCCATAGCTGGATTCAATTCTCTGGGTGGGGTCTCACAAGAACAGAGTAGAGGGGCAGAATGCTCTCTGTAAATTAACTCAGAGCAAGAGATAGGAAGGAAAATGAGGTCCTCATTTCCTCTTTTCCTGACTAAGGTTGTCTCTTCACATGCAAGACCTGCAGAATAAAACTTCCTAAGATGCCATTCTGCTGGTAATTCAAGGAGCAACCATGGGGAATTCTAAAGACTTATTTGAGGCAGTCCCCTGTATTACTGGACTTTTCCAGATTAGCTGTCTAATCTTTTCATCCTTGAAAAGGGTAGGCTTATTTATTCTTTCCATCTGAGGAACGCTTTCAGGATTAAGACCAACCCATAGGGTTGCAATGTCTATTTTCAAAATGTGTCTTAGGTGGGGTCATACGGTGAGGATCACCCTCTTAAATACCACATAAGAACATGTCTTTACCTGTCTACAGACTATCAATTTCCAAATGATAATGAGAAAGTACTTCAAGGAAATGTCTTCTTGGAAAGGTCCTCTGTATAATTCTACAGATTTCTCCAATTTGACCTGAATTATAGATATTTGGAGGAAAGGCTGCACAAACTAACCCTTGAAAAAAATTAAAAAAAAAAAAAAAAACAAACCAAACCCCCAAACCAAAACCAAACAAAAAATAATAACAAAAAAACCCACCCTGAAACAAAACAACACAATGCAAACAAACAAACAAAAACAAAAAAATCAACAAACAAACAAAAAAAATCCCTATCAACTTTCCTCAAAAGCTGTGCTGCAAAAAAACTTCTGTCATCAAATTTATTGTATCCACTTCATCTAACAATGAAATCTTTATATGACGTCTTTCCCACCTTTAGTATGTACACATTTTTGTGCACACTGTACTAAAGACATGGTGCCATGATACAGTCAGAAGTTTTTCAGATTTGATGATACAAAGTTCAAGTCTTTCAAGTCCTACACCCTGCAGACCTCAAATTAGTCTCAGATGGCTTGATGTCCTCTAATACTGATCTTGTATGTCTGTGAAGGCTCAGTGAATTGGTTTACTATTTGTGCTTGGTTAAAATGTGTTTAAAAAATCTGATCTGAGCAGTTTTTGATTTATTTGCAGCCAATGTTTAGGAAGTTCTTCAGCAAGAAGATTGATTTATTTTTGACATTGTAAGTGGGATTTTGCATTTTGCATTTTTTTGGTTTTGTTTTTACAGCTCTGCTTTTGGTTCTTTTAGGCCCTGGGGGTTGGTAATCTAGTTGTTTACTTAGCTTTGGTCATTCTGAATGCCTATTCTTCCATTCTTCTTCTTATCTCTCAAGCAGTATCCTCTCCATCTGTTCAGTAAGAACTAACCATTTTCAGCCTTATCTTTTAAGACCATCTTCAGAAGCAGTTTTGCAACAGTTTTCTGAAAAGGTCTTGGCACTTAGAAAGTCCAGGTGCAAAACCATTTAACTGAGATTTCAGGGGAGAGTATAAAGAAATGAACAAAGGTATACTGTTGCTATTTCCTTTCTCTTGTGTAGAGATCTTCTTGGTTTTTTACTGAGCTTTAATCTCTACCCATAAAAAAGCAACATATATTTATATTTGCTTCAAGTAAAGCTCTTTATTTATTCCACCAATATCAATGTAAACTGAACACTATTAAAGGAGGAATAAGTGACTTTTAATATGAGTACCTTTTCAAGCAGCAGATTTAATTTACAATAAATATATAATAAAGATGAATGAACATAGTTCTTCCTTCCAATTTTCAAATGGGAAACTGAATTCTGAAACTGGATTAACTCCTGTGGGCTGGACCATTTATTTGGTTTTCTGAATGTATTTTCTAGCAGCCTTAGCCCACCAACATGATGTAGTTTTGTACGGTAAAGCTATTAATATACTGTCATTAACATCCAGCATAATCAATCATTTGTCTTATTGCTGGGTGTCTTACATACTTTGACTTGTCTGAAGGAAGGAGACTGTAACAGTAAAGGACACTGTTATCCAGATCACCATCTTTCCAGTGATAGGTGCCATAAATTATAGAAAATGGGAGAAACAAGAGCTGCTCAAAATTCCTCTAAGTCTTATGAGAATTATGGCACTTCCGAGTATGTCTGTATCCTGAATTGGTATAAGAAAATCTAAAATTGCCTTGTAAAGGAGTTATATGTCAGTTTAGGTAAATGTCTAAAGCAATGGCTCGCCCAAATCCCATAAAGAAGTGGGAGTGGGAAAACAGGGAAGATTTTCCATATGGATTAAAATGGTTAAATAAAGGAAATTCAAACTAGAAATACATGCTTGATTTTAAGTGCAATGAGATCACCTCTGAAGTTCCACAGAGATCTCTGCTTAGACCTGTGTTGTTCAAGAAAGAAATAAATTATTAGACAAAGGGGATGTATGCTCGTGCGAAAAAAAAATACTGCTCTGTTGCAAACTGATTGTCTCTAAACTGACTATTATTAAATAATTAAATCCTGGGCCAAAATATGAAATGTCATAAGAATTTCAGCTCAAGATCTGGTCCTAGTCAAAAAGTCAAATTGAGCATTTCAAGCTGCTTGTGAAAACGAGGGCAGCAGAAGAGCCACTGTTTGAAGAACACTGCTGTTTGACTTCATCTGGGGCTCTGAATGTGGCAGCAAGAGAGAAGGCAGCAGCTGACCACAAGGACTCCCACACCCTCCCAGCCACATGACATTCTGCAGAAATGTAATTTATCTTCAGCCACTGACATTTGTAAACAACTCATGACATTCGGGAGAGCAATCACAAGAGTTAAAATCTTCACCCTCATTCAACCAAATGAATGAAGATCCATACTGATTGAATCAGAAAAAAAGCCATACTGAGAAGTAAATAAACAAGCAAGGAAAGAGAGGCCCTTCAGAGAGAGCTTGACAAGTCAGAGATGGGCAATCAGCAAAGGCAAATGTCAGATTCTGCACCTGGGATAGGGCATAGACTGGAGTTTAGGACAATAAATCAGGTAGGATAAAACCTGAATATAGAAGGAGAAACTGGGGATTCAGCTCAAGCGTGCAGTGGAGACTTCATAGGGAAGGTTAAGCTAGTGTGCACCTCAGTTATATAGCCTGCTCTTGGGCCTGGACTGATATCAAATGTTGTTGTTTTGCACCATGGAGATACCAGTCAGAGTTTGTTTTCAGAGTGTGCCCTGTTGCTGCATTTGTAGTGAATTTGAACTCCAATCTAAAGATAGACTCTTCTGTGTTGATTGTAATACAGTCAGGTCTGTCACAGTCCCATCCTTGAACTCTTTCAACTGATCTCCAGCTCTATCACCAGCTGTGTTTCCATCTTGAGCTCTCTGAAGCTCATCCGACTCCATGTTGCACTGGGTTCGGGAAGAAAAGGGAAAAGCACTGGAGTGAGTAGAAAAACAAAATGGTGGGGTCTTTTTAATTTTTTTTTTTTTTTTTTTTAAATTTAATCGCTTTTAATGTTTTGAAATCATGGTGTTCTCCCAGGCAAGAAACTTGCCACCATAATGAAGGAAAAAGAAAAAGTGGGTCATGAAGAAAATCATTGTGGTTAGGAGTATTGTAAGTAGTATGATTGTAGTAATTATTAATTAATAATTACTACAATAATACATTAATAAGTAGTATTAATGTAGTAATTATTGTAGTAAGCTGTTGCTCTGTTTTAGATGGGTTTACATTGACAGAGAGCTGCAGCCTTTACCTCTTACAGTTCAGGATGTGCTCAGGGTAACACAGCAGTTTGGATTAGGATTTCCTTTGCCTTGTCCCCATGTACTGTGCTTTGGTTTGCATTGCAGAGAAGTCTTTGTGCCCAAACCACATTCAGGTTAGATAAAATGTTGTACACCCAGTGTACTACCATCGTGGAAGGAACAGTCAGCTGACATAAGTGACTTGACCTAGCCTAAAATCCTCCCACTAAACAAAAAACTCCTTCCCATTTGCATGCCATGGGCACCAACTCTTCAGCACCAGCTTTGGCTTTGCAGGTCTGCTCCTCTGGTGCTGTGTCATGGAGTAACAGCTTCACCCTTTGGACAACTTAGAGCAGACTGGGAGATTTTTATTTCTAGTTTTATTCCTCAGGCGTCTGGAGGGGATTGGTGCTCTGAGGAATAACTATCCTATATAAAGAGCCAGCAATTTTATTATCCCAGGAAGCCATTACTACATGGCCCACACAAATATTCAGCAAAGTTATGAGCCAGGCCATCTAAAACAGTAAGGCTTCAACAATAATACAGATTGTGATATTAAGATCTTATTTCTTATTTGGATTTTGACTCTCCTTGATGTATGTTAAACTAAGAAAAAAACAAACTGTTTAGAAAAAAGAAGAAAATGTAGAATACTAATTATTCATGTGTTTCTAGCACCTCATTTTCAAATTATTGTGAGGTTCATGTCAAAATCTCAAGATCTGGCAGTGCTGTTTTAAAGGAAAGCCGAGTTTCTAGAACAACAAACAAGAATGCTCACAGATATAACTTTGTAAAAAAGTACATGCTAGTGAGAAGTTATGGTGGTTATAGTGATTAATCATTTTCCCCCATTCCACTGCCAGCATTGAAATAGGACCAAATTCAATGGTTGCTCACTCTGAAGAATGCACTGTGATTATTCAAAGTATTTTTTTCTGAGTTTGTTCTATCTCTGTCTTCCACAAGGCTGGACACTGCTGCAACCAAAACAAACACAAACACACACACACAAACAATAAGAAAACAGGACTAAGTCATTGCTTGTCTTCCAGTAGCAAATATGTGCTAACTTTTCTATTTATCTTAAATGTATCTTCCTTTCTCTCCAGCCCAGTAATGTAAGATTGCAGTCACATACACAGCACCTGTGTCTAGTGAATTTTCTGGGTACTAACCAGGGGAACAGTAATTCAAAGCACATGTTAACTGATACTGATTATATTGTTCTAACAGTGCCATGTGAAAAGGCACCCGATTATTTTAGATGTATTACCATATCCTTAGATGGGCTCTTAGATGTTTAAAGTCTGTAGTATTCTGAAAGCTTGCCTTAAGTCAAATAGAGACTGTAAAAAATGAATAAAAAACCATGTTACTTCCTTATGCTGTAAAGGAGCACCATTTAACTGATATAATCTTTGTATCTGCTGTCCTACCTCTCTCCTGGGAAAAGGAACAAACTTTTATTCCTACTCCATGGTTTGTTTCAGTTGCCTGTATTGTCAGCAAGTATTTGCTTTGCCTGAAAACACACTGTACTTTAGTCTCAGCCAGTTTTTAGGTTATTTTTCCAACATAAACACTTTGGGTATGACTCTTGCACTCTGTGTTTTGTTTATTGACTCATTTGCACTTGAAATATGTTCTTGGAGAGGCTTCTATTTTGGTGTATTAGTTCAAAACTGTTCCCAGTCAAATAATTTTAACTTGCAGTAGTTATTATATATGTGTTCAAAGACAGGAATTGAGGATTTTCTTTTGTTTTTGTTGATGTAAGTTCACTGAGTAAATTAGTAGAGGCCAAAGAGCTTTCTGGGATTTCTTTTTTTGTCTGTTCAAATACATCTTAAGGTGTACCTATAAATGACTTTGATCTCCTCCTCTGGATGATCCCATATAAGTGTGAATTATTACAAAAAGTTGATACAGCATACCTCTGTTATGACATGTAGAACTGATTTGGGAAAGAGAAGAGTTTGAAGAATTCATCAAAAGATTTGATATTTCTGTTGCTTCCTTACCAAAGTTCTTCATCCTGCCTGGTTGTTCAGAGGAGAGCTGCCTGATTTTCACAAGTACAATGTTAGACAAGCCATTAGACAGATGCCCAGAGGTAATGTCTGTAAGTCTGTCTGCAGGGAAGGATCTTTAAAAACAAGACTATTCAGTGTTGAGAAATATTTCTGAGAGGTTGTTTGTTTTTCTGAAGTTTTGCTTTTCAACATGAATCACTGGAGACCATGAAGAGAGAGCTTTTTCATCTCTAGACAACTCTTCAAAGACGTGGATGGGAATTTGGTCACATGATGGGTTCCACTGAAGGAAGATGTACAATTAAAGCTATATATTATTTAACCAGTGGCTTTTGACCTTTGTCAGTCTGTGAAGTTGTAAACATTTTCTGCGGTAGATGTGGTCTCTTCAGAAATTTCACTAATATGGGTAGTTCCATGCATACATGAAGGTGTTTTTCACCAAGTTTCCCATTTGCATTAGAGATAGTATGTGTGTCACTTTAGCCATCTACAGACCATTCTCCAGAGGGGTTTTCTCTGTATCAGAATTCTGAGCAGCTTGCAAACATAAAAGTGAAAAAATTAAAAGATGTCTTGCTCATTTAGCCCTAGATGTCAGTTTCCAGTAGCACTAAGCAAGTATGAGTTACAAGCAAGGCAGAACTTTTTTTTTCTATATTGTTCAAGAATTGTGAAGGAAAAGAACCTTTAGGGCCTCAACCAAAATATACTGAAACACCTGTGATATGTTTTGTCAAGAAAAACTTATTGGTACTCCTGCTGAATAAAAATTGAAAAAAAGAAAATTCTTTACCTAGATTTGCTTTTATTAAAAACATGGTCTGTCCTCTGGTTACAGATTCCCCTGCTGTAATAACTGCACCCTCTGTTCTCATCATGACAATTAGACTTCATGAAAACCTTTTTTGAGGTCTTCTCACCAGAAGAGGAGAACTTTAATGTTTACTCAGAACTGCTGAGGAATTTTGCTTCTTGAATGACTCCATTAGGCAGCCTTCCTGATTAATCAGCACTTGAGGTGCCTTAACTCATTGTGGCTTCCTAGCAAAGAAGGGATTTCAGAGGTACACCACAGAATGATGCAGACTTGTCTGTTACATCTCACATCTTCTGCTGTGCCTGTAAGGGCTGGTGTAACACAGAGCTGAACTGATTTTGTGTTTGGCAAAATGTGTTGGGAGTCTTTGCATGAAAGTTGTTCTCCAACAGCAACCCCAGCTACTGTACATAATTTTCTCTGCTTACTCTCATTAGAATAACTTATCTAGTTGGAAGCATAGAGAGAATGAATTTAGGTCATTCAGAATGCCTGGGCTGGCATTTGGCCAGGATATGAGAGTTAACAACATGGAACTTGAAAAATACATTAGTGATGTTCCTTTATTTCCTTGCATTGTTATAAAGAAATTGCTGTTTCAGTAGTGACTGCTGCAGGTGACTACACATCTGACATTTCCCTTATGATGCAATACAGCTTTGTCTGGATTTCTACATTGCTAGGGAGGAGATGGGTCACTCTGGGGTTTTTTTATTGCTGATTGAAGAAGTTTTAAATGTGGATGGGCTACAGTTAAATGTAAGAAAAGAAAGATTACTGAAATAAGAGCTGCAGCTGTGATGAAGAAAAGAACTGTCAAATGAAGTATAGCTGCTTCATGTATGGATGGGTTTGCTCTGGGGTGACAGGGCTTAGCCATTTATCTGCGCATAGCTAAGTGTAACATTAATTTAGAGGTGAAGTCAATCAACACCACTGCATGCTAGAATGCTCCCTTTGAAAAAGGAAACACTGAAAACTTGGATATTGGGATGTTTTTTGAGGTTAAAATTTGGAAGACCTAAATTCTGTCTTCCACCAGAAGTTCCCTGTGCGATTGTACTCAAAGCACATTAAAACTTGAAGATGTGGGTTTTGGACAGGAGCCAGACACCTAAAAGTGATTTGCTGTGCCATGGAGCTATTGCAGTGCTCAAGCACACTTAGTAGACTTGAACATCAATCTCTCTATTCCTTAGTGTCTGTTCCTTGCAAAACTCTAAGTAGTCCCTCCCCACCAAGGAAGTGCGGTTAGAGCAAGTGCCACAGGCCAGAGCTACCCCTGGCACCTGTATAAATGCAGTGTTGAGAGAAGTGGATAAAAACAATGATTCAAACAGAAAATCTGTTTAGTGTTGTGGGCATTCCTTAATAACAAATATGTTTTGTGCTTTCTGGTAGCTGATCCATATACAGGATGGAAGGCTAGTCCTGTTTCCAGAAAACAGGATGACATCTGTCTTGCTTGACTCAGCTGACAGTGCAAGTTGTCCTTTCTAAACTGCAGATTCTGTGTGTAGTCAGGGAAGGGGGAAAGCTCCTCCAGGAGTCAGCTCATGCTGTCTTAAAATGGTTGTTTAAGCCAGAGAGGGCTGAGGACAAGCCATTTTAAGGAGTCTGTCGCTTTTCTCAATCTAAGGACAAGGATCTCTGGATATCTACCTGTTTGATGGCTACATACAATTAAATGAATCACACTGTGGACTCCCTCCAGATGACAGAAGACCCTTGAGGAAGTTCAAGTGTTTAATCTTTCCTCCTGATTCACAGGATATAATGATAATAAAAATCTAGTTCCTTAATATCCTTCCTTTTTATAAAACATTCTTACTATGTAGTCTGTGATGAATCTTTTCTCCTTAGTTCTTGGAATTACTTCTTTTCATGCCATAAATAGAATGAATTCTGTTAAAATCTCAGCCACTAAGAAAGAGAGGCTAATGTGGTTGAACTTTCTTCATGTCCATGGACAGTGACAAATCATACCCCTCCTGTGTCAGTTAATAATTAAAGTCTGATTGAAGTGTTGTTTACCTGAAATGAGTCATCTGTGGTTAACAGCGAAAACATCAGCAACAAGAAGGTAGTGAATGGTTTAATTGGAATCTTGGCTCCTTTTGCCTATGCCAAAGCAAAATCAAATGCAGCCTCTGTAATGCAAACCACTCTCCAGTTCCAGAGCCATGCATACAGCTTCACACTGTCACCTCTGCTAATATCCAAAGCCAGAGAGGTGCGTGTTGATGATGGACTCCTCAGGAACACAAGGCTTGATCATTTGTCTCAATTTTCACACTGCAGCAAATCGTCCACTCTGGGAAACCAAGACAGGTTTTTCCAAAGCAAAAATCTTAACCTGTATGCCACAGCTTGAATGGCCTGAAGGACACTTTTATACAGGCTATAATTTGAAGAGTTCATGAAGGCATATTGGCTGTCGCTGGAATGAAGCATATCCAGTGCTGCAATTCCAGCTGTGGGAGAAATACTGCACTTGCAGCGTCTGCTATGGCAGAAAGACTGGGACATATTTTATACACATTTCTACTCTTCCTTATATTTTGTAACATTTTCAGATCTCTTGTGAAAATATATGTAAAATATGCATCTCATATTTAATGAATTACTTTAATATTGCTGCAAAACAGACAAGGGTATCTGTAGGTCATTCAGAAAACTGACACTATTGCATGAAGTTCCTCACCTTTTCAGTGTTTTCTTCCATATTCTTTATTTTTACTTAAATCAGTGAATACATGTGTCTAATGTGGGGACATCTTGATCTCTTTACATGCAAGATGTGTGAAGTTTTTATCTATATTCCTTAAAGGGCAAAAATAAAAAAAAAGGAAGAGGGAAGTGATGTAGATGGATCAATATAAACATATATGACAGTAGCTTGGAGCTGCATGCAGTAGCCTAAGTAAACAGAGTGACAGGATGGCTATTCAAAACAAGCTTGTCATGTTTATGCTTGTTATCAGCTTTCCTGACAACGATTTTCCCATCAGCTAACTACAGACTTAATTAGGGCATTAACACAGTCCTGCCCCCACACCTCCTGCCTTTCCCCAGCTAAGCACTGGGTCATTGCTGGGAGGAGAGAGCACAAGTAAGGAAATGAGAAAGAAAGAAAGGAAGGAAGAGAGAAAGAGGGAGGAGAGAAACAAGAAAAAAATTGAAATAAATAGGGAGCAGAGGAACAAAAAACAAACTGTAATTTTGAATATATTGCACATGGTGGAAGGGAAACCAACACTGTTTTTCCACGGTTTTTTTACCAGGTTTTGCAAGAGAGTTCACAGGAACATGCAGGCCAGGCTACACTGCTGAGAGAAGCGAGACTAATTTCAGTGATCTCCACTTGTAAGTGCTTGCAAATGCAGCTAATATGAACTCCTCCACCGTCTGTTAAAATACATCCTCACCCTCATTCAGAGCAGCCACTCTGTGTAATAAAGATTCTTCCTATGCAGAAGACACTTACAACATGGAAAGTTGTAAGATGCTTTTGGCAAGCTGTGCTTTTGGGGAATAGAGATGCTAATTGCTCACAGGGAGCTTGCACAATGACTTCACAGCAATTAAAAGAGTGCAGTGCATTTTGCAGTATCCAGTCCCTGTGGGTAATTTACATGCCTGATAACCAAAGTAGAGCTCCATGGCAGACACCAGTAGTGACTGGAGTAACCTTGAGCATTTCTATCACAGTGTCGTTTTTCATAAAGACAGATTATCAAATAATACTACATTTAAACATCTGTGATTTTGCAACTAGCAAAAAACCTGAATTTCCTGTTTTTCTTTATTATTTCAACAATTTCCTGTCATTTATCATCTCCAGTATATGTGCTAGGTCATGTCTTGGCAGCAGGAAATTTTGCCTTGCTAGTCTTTTCCCCCGTTCACTGACATAAGATGTTTTCAATTCAGTCCAATTAATTGTAGCTTATTGCTTCTGACCTGTCAGAATGACCTGGTAAGTGGAAGCACTCATCAATTCAGACTTCTTCGTCAGTTATGCCACTGAAATGCACAGCTGAAGGTCAGTGATGTGGCAACCTATTGAATGCAGTGTCAGGAGGAGCCCAGAGATGGTGGTACCCAAATCCAAGACTGAACTGCAGCACAGGTATCTCTGCAATGCTCATAAGCAAGTGCTTTATCCACTATGTGGCTTCCAGGCAAACAGATACAATGGTTTCCATTTGAGTAAGGAGTAGGCGTTAAGCATTAGCTGTTAGAAACCCAGGGCTTTTGTAAATCAACATGTCCGGACACTTATTTTTTTTTCCTGGAGGAGCTCTTGGAATAGTTGTTCATATTTGATGGGATTTTGGAAAAGGCCAAGGAACCTTTTCGGGAAGAAGTGCAAAAGTCTTAAAAAAAGTAAATCTATGCTGCTCTAGATGTTTGTCAGTCTAGGGCAGAAAAATTAAATAGACAGTCTCAATCACGGTTAAGAAGGAGGTAATGGATAATAACTAAACTAGTACCAACAAACACATGGAATATGGAAAATGAAGCTTATTGTTTCTGCTCAGGCTAGTTCACTTGAAACAGATAATAACATCGATATAACAGGTTGCTGTAAAATGCTGGACTGATGTTGCACTGCTTTTTGATTTAAAACTCAGATAAAATCAGTATCACAAAAGCTAAACTTTGGAGGCATATTGGATCTCCAAATATAACTGTAAACAGGGAACCATCAATGAACAGCTGCAGGGTTCTGAGGAGATCACTGTTTTTCCTACAATATTTAATGTTTTTATAAAGAAACTGGAAGTGCAAAAACAATTACTGACTGAGCTTACAAAAGCACAAAGATCAAGGGAAGAATGATAAAATGAAAAAAGAATCACTCACTGTCACAGAAAAAAACCAAGCCAGTATGTGATTTAGGTAGGTCAAATAGGAAAAAATATGGTAGCAAGAAAGTAGATACATCATATCTATAAGACGAACCTGAAACTAACAAGAAGGTTATGAGGAGCAGAAAAATATATTTGGTTTTGCTAGTATTATGATTATAACTTTTGTTTAATATTGTGACTGGGAGCACCTGCTTTCAGGAAAGACTCTGATGCTGCAGATGCACAGAAAAAAAAGTGCAACTTCTTTATTACAGGAGGTGCCAGTGCAACTTTTCATCTAAAAGGTTCCAATTCTGCATAAAAGGGATGTTTTTGAATTGGAGTGGGGAAGCACCCAAACTGCATGCTAAAGGGACAGAGAGATGGATGGAAATGCATTGAAGCCACAGATGTGATTAAAGGACTGGAAAAACCGCCTTATATGAGCTGCTCATGATGTTCAGCCCAAACCCAAAAGAGTCTGTGGGTATCTTCCTTACACTTTGTAAATTTTGAAAGGTTAAAAACTGATAATAGAAGGCTTTTCCAGTCTTTAAAACTAGTTAAATATAGTTAGACTTGATAAAGGCTTCTTTTTTTAACAGCACTGATATAACTCACAATGTGTAAAGGGTGAATCAAGGCTAGTTGTTTTTGTTATGCTCTAGTTAAAAAAAGATTAGTTCAGAGAAGTCATTTGTCTTGTATTGCTTAGGAGGTCAGACCACATCATTTTTTGGCTTTATTTATCTATGAATCTAGGAAATCTATTATCATATTCTTTAATCTCATTCTCATTCTATTTGCCAGAAGACCCAAAGAAGAATAATAAAAACATAAAGCTATTGTTATTACTTAGGGAATTGAAATTTTAATGAGCTTTGATCTAAGCATCTTACCTCTTAGGGTAAAGTATATCCTCACCATCACAAAAGGGGCGATAGCATCCTGCTCTGTTTGCTCTTATTGGCTGCATACACTTAAGATAAAAATGTGAGGTAATTCAGTGACAGTCTTCCCACAGTGTATCTCAGAATGACTCTGGGTACCAGATATTTTTGACTGTTGTCATTGGCTTTCGCAGTACTCTCCCAGCTGAGAAGGCCCCAGTGAAATTATATGTTCTTTTAAGATGGGTCAGTTAGCTGAAAGAAGGCTGAAAATACCACATGGAGTTTCAGCTGCATAATTTCCAGTGATTATTGTGGGACCCTGTGCTCCTGGGCCTTGGGCAATGCTTTGAAAATGAAGGGGCTATTGCCCAATCTTTATATCTCTGAAAGGAGATAAAATTAGAGCACTTTATGAAGTAAGCCCTGAAGGTTTACTGAGCAGCTGCCTTCAAAGGAAATTTCCTTGTCTCAATAAACAAAAAACAGAAGCACCTGAGCCTGAACACATCAGTCTTATTTTTGGGAATAGTACCTTTTGAAAATCAGATGGCTGAAAACAAGTGTTATCATCATTGAGAAAATATTATTTATCTGTATGTGCTTTGTCCTGTAGTGATATTAAGTAGTTCTGCTTATATAATTCCATTAGCCCAGAGTAAAAGCATCAAGATGTTTTGAAGTACCTGAGTTGCCTCGGAAAAAGCATCTTAGTTTACAGCTCCAGTTTGACTCTGAATATTCCAAAGAGACACTAAATTTTCCGAAAATTACTTTATTTTTTAAAGTACTCTGAAAAATTATCAGTAATTGGAATAAATTGTGCTCTAATCATAAATTATATACAATCTACTTGAAAATTTAGCATAGATTGATTTTGTTCAAACAGTTGTATCTACCACCCAATAGAGACTATTACAGAGGAAATGTGTCTTTTTCAGGTGTAATTAAATTGCTGACAATGCAGACTAATCTAGCACATTATGGTAAATCAGCTGAGTCAAGATTAAAAAGCTTTTTTTTACGTGTTGATTCACTTTTCTGTCACTCCAAAATTCCTTTTTAGTATGCATTGTGTTTCTGAATGTAAGGTCTTGGTTTTATCTACTGTCAATCAACCCAAGGAGGCCAGGTTTATATTTGGATAGGAATTCAAGTAAGGAATTGAAACAGTTCCTTTCAATTTTTTTTCCCTGGGAGTGGTTTAACAAATGTCAATTACAGTATGGAAGATCAGGTCCTTTTGTGGATAGATCTTCTCTGTGCAGAACAATGGTCACTTTGTAATTATTTTAATAGTGTCAGTCACTACTTCTAAGTGTTCTTTGCTGGTCATGGTGAGGATGCTTGTCAAGTCTGAAGCCACAGGCAAATTAGGCAAATTGCTCATTTGCTCATTAGTTGGAGTACACGAACTTGAATATTTCTTTGCTCTAGACATAACGAGCTTTCTGATTAATGAATAATTCCTCTTTCTGATTTTATTTAAGGTGTACTTACTGCCAGGAGCCTAGTGGGAATAGAGGGAATTAGGATAGAATACTGTAGTGAGATTTCAACACATACATATAAAGAAGTGTCCATGAGCATCTCTAAAGTCTAAGTCAGAAGAAATCAGCCAAACCTTTTGTCCTGAAGGCTGATACTTAAAGTCTGCAATATCCACATGACATTGGCTTTCCCTCCTTTCAGCTGTGATTTGGTAGCTAAAGTGATACAGCTAGGTGGTTTTTACACTAAATTCTTCTGAACTACCAAATTAAATGTCTAACAGCTGGCATGATGTGGAAAAATCTGCTATATCCCTACGCAAGTGGTCTTACGAAGCATCACAGACTTTTATTCCTCCTGATCTGGTCAGTAAATTGAGCAGCAAGGAAGTATTTTTAGAAGGCATAAATATTTCAGCACTCCCAACTGGAGCCTGTTGTTCTATGGGATCCTCATGGTGTTATCAGTGTAACAGAATGATGCTGATTTATGTCATCTGAGAGATGTCTGGAGAGACTGAAATATGTCATCTCACCAACACTATCACTCCAAAAAAGTAGAGTGATAACATCTCAGTACAATTTCTGCAAATGCTTGGTTTTTGCTCTCTTTGTAGAAAGAACAAGCATGAGGAGCCAAAGCAAGCCAATGGCCACAGAGAATTCATGCTAAAAGATAACATCAGCTGACAATCTTCTTTCTCCTCTGTATCAGACTTCTTGGTTGGCAATGAGTTTTCATGTACACTGTCTTTAACCTCGAATATTGCAAACTGTCCTGGGAATCAAGATTGGTAGTCTGCTGATTCATTGTAGCTTTGCATAAACTACTGAGCTAAAACTTTCAGTGTCATGTATGTCTGGTGCTGCCTTAGCCATTTCAGACCCCTCTGGCCTTATGCTGAAGGCACCTGGTATTAGGGATGGAGAGGGAATCTTAACAGCATCTGCTAACAAAGATTTCATGGGTGCTGCTCCTCTTTGATGGAAGTGAAGCCTCTCCTCCTTTCTGTGTGTGGGTTAGGGGAATGAAGGGGGAGACAAATCCTGCCCTCTGCCCTTGTCCCTCGGCTGGCCCTTACAACCTGTAAAGCAATATCCTCAGAGACTGACCCTGGGTGCTGTGATCCAAACGGTGATATCCCGTGTGTCTCCAGCTCTCTAGACTGGAGTTAGTTATCATGTCATGTCCCACAACTGACAAGCACAATGTTATTGTGATTTCATCTCAAAACATAGGGATATAAATGACAATGAATATAGAAATTATGACCATAATAAAATTGAAATAATAATAATAATAACAACAATAAAAGTAACCATAGTAATAAAATAGTAATAGTAGTGTGTCAGAGGCACACAATGAATGATATTACCATATTTAAATGAGCAGAAAATGAATCATCTCCACTATGTTAGTCAAACATACAGTAACTGTGTACTTCCCTTTTCTTCTGCTGTTCCACTCTGCACACCCACTTTCTCTGAGCTGTTGTCCAGCATTTGCTGCCTCCTTTCCCACCTCTTCCAATGTTCCTGACCACCTCAGCCCAGTTGCTTCAGGTGGACTGCTTGGCCAACCCCACATTGCCCAAGCCCCCAGTAACCAGCCTGCACCTGAGCAGCACCTGTGGTGCCAGTGGGACCTCAGTGGGGCTCTGGGGAGGCTGCCTCTTCAGGGGCCTAAGGAAAATGAACACCAATCTGATTATTTAAGCAAGCTTATTTCTTGTGCAGAGTTAAGATATGGATGAGTTCTAAGAGGTGGCTAACTTAAAAATATCTTTAGAAATTTGGACTGCCTTAACCCTGAATGTATGAGAGCCTGAGCAGTGATTGATGTTTGACATTGTCTACAAGTAACAAGTGGGCAGAACCAGGATTGTCCTAATTCCTCCCTGTAAAGTTATCTCTGCAGTATTTTGACACTGACTTCAAACTGCAGACAAATCACAGTGCAAAAGTCTCTACCTCCATAAAAGTTGATTCCTAAATTCCAAAGAACTCTTATTTTGGGAGGTCTTTTCCAAATTACTTTAGAGCTAATTTATCTTTCCTTGGAGGCTGAATGGCTGAATCAACCCTGCAGTGATTGGTCCTCAGATGTGTTCAGCGCAGGGGTAAGTAAACAGTGTTTTATCAAGAGGTCTGTCTTGCAAATGATTTAATCAAGTAAATGCTACAATGACTAATAACATTATATTCTACCAAAACCTCCTACTGCCTTTATTTGAGGAATTTAATTCCTTTGATCAATGCTGTGGATAAGTAAAAAGAAAATAAAATTACAAAGGAAAGTCTTATATTTAGAAATGTGCAGCTCCAAAGACTGTTATGGTCTTAGACTGGATCAGGCTAATCTCTAGTGCATAAATGATTATGTTTGCAAATAGTAACATCATGTGCTGGTGATAAATCACCTAAATTTTAACCTCTCAACAGAAGGAATGCTGTTAACAGTTGCTTAAGACGAGAAAAAATATGCCCCCTCCACCCCATCTGTGAAAATGAATTAGCCCCTAATTTTTCAAAGTATTAAATAAGTATATGCCTTTTCTTTCTCCGGGGGAACTCGCTTTTCTAAGTGTCTGGGGCCAAAACAGTTTTGGCCTTGTCTTTTGCATCTAGCAGTTTTGCATAACTGATTATTTGATACTTTGAAGGTAGTTTATGGCTGCAAGCCAACCTAAGAGCTTGCTGCTACCACAGAAGAAGGTCTCACTCCCTCCTCTTCCCCACTCTGCGCTTTCCTTTCTTGCCCTGCCCTCTCAGAGCCCTATCTCCACTCTTTTGGCTCACCCTTTGCCTCTTGAGTCAATTCAACTCACTAACTAAGAGAATTATCCCTTTTCCGGTTATTTTCTTGCAGGTCAGGGAGGTGAGTTGATTAACAGCAGCATCTGAAGACCACTGGTGATCTGCAAATAGTAGAGTGGCAGTACCAAATAAGCAGGAACATACATGGAACACAAATGTGGGGGGAGGTGGGATTTGCACTTTCTTTGGCAATGATCTGTTAGATCCATCTACTACATCTTGTAGAAGTGAACCATGGGTGGTTTGTTGCCATTGAAATGTATGTGATTGTACAAAAATGTGGAAAAGTGCCAACAAGTTATCGCAGCAATGCTTTACTCTCTTCTGTTTGGATTCCCTCTATCTCCTTACACAGCAGTGGAAAGTCAGACCAACTCTTCTAGACAGTTAACTCCATCTGAGAATCTTAAGTAGTGCTTGAAGGGGTAGGTAATTTCAGAAGAGGACTAAAAGTGATAAATATATGAGGAATTATTATTATCCAAGGTCTGGACAATATTTTTAAGTTTGGAGGCACTCACACAGGTCAAAAGTACAACAAATAACTGTAATCCATCATCAATGGAAAAGATAAACACCTCAAACAAATGTGTCAAAGATGTTCACCATATATGGGTCTAAGCTGAATCTTCTATGTGTTTTACAAGAGAAGATCTGGTTAGAAAGTGGAATTCAGTCTTCTGTTCTGTTTATTTTAGCTAACAGGAACTAAAGCTTTACCTCCCACTCCCCCTGATATGCTAGGCTTTCTTGTTGCACTCTAAAACAAATTAATTAATAACTTGTAATTAAAAGAAAAATGGTCCTCTTTTCTTCATTTTGCAGTTAATAATGAATGAGAATTATGTGAAATATATCAAAACCATGAATGCTTTTGCTCATGTGTTTTCTAAAAACTGTCAATGTTGATGACTTATGAACATCATTGCACAAATATGACGAAGAATACTTGTTGCACTCTCTAATAGGAGAAACAAGGTTGTGTTATAGAAATTGTGGTATCTTTGATGAGGTGTGGAATCTATATATCTGCAGTGGTAAAGTTTGATTTTACCCTTTGCCGCTGTGCAAAGGCGTGTCCCTGTTTATCATCGCATTTGCTTGTGTTCCACAAGGGAGATTTCTTCACAGTGTGTGATCATTTGGTTGATACACTTGGACCATATTCAGCTGTTGGCTGAATGCTGAAGGAGAGAGCAAAGGAGCCCTGTGAGCACCTTCTGATATTACACAGTGTCCTGTGCTGAGATGTAATTGTGACTAAAAGCCTGTGCCATGGTCACTCATTATACAATCTTCTTTGTCCTTGATTATGTTACAGGTATCTGCTTTCTCAGAACAGTAAAATAGCTAGAAAGGAGTACAAACAGCAGGGAAAGACAAAGAAAGACTGACTAAATATAACAGTTGTGGATGACGTGATATTAAAAGGAGCCAATGTATCATATTCATAGAATATTTTTCCACATGAAGGTTCTTATGTGTTATCCAAAACATTTTCTACATTCTTTTTTTTCTACATCATCTTCTCTTCTTGTTTCCCTGTTAAGGGTTTGTTCCTTATATTTGTTCAGTTTTGAGTTCTTTTTAAGCATGTCTTCAAGAATAGAGAGAGCTGAGTATCTTTCATGAGCTCTTTAGTGTCATTATTGGAAAATTTTCCTCTGAACATGGACCCCAATTTCCTGTTAAATGTCAGTGGGTCTGTAAAGGCCTTTTGAAAATAGTTTGCATTGTATTTGAAGGGTGTGTGGGGGAATTGGGGAAGTAAGATTTTGAGCTACTTTCTTTGGTGCCTCTCAGTCTGAGATGGATTGAAACCACCAAGAAAGCCTTTACTGTCCCAACTTTTGAGGACAAAAATAAGCTTGAAAAGGAAAGACTGGATTTGGCTCTGAGGAACTCAAAATTATATTCTATGTACAGTTTATTGTTATAGTGCTTAATTTAAGAATGCTTTTGAACTCAATTCTGTTAACATAAAGTTTACAGACTTAAGTCCACACATATAGTAGAAGAAAAGAAAAAAAATCAAGTTTCTTAATATGTATCTTGCTCTGTAATTTTCAGATATTTTTGCAATGTTTCTTGACCAAAGGGCATATGAGGGAATTAAATGATTATTCTCTCTGTTTTCCTTACTATATTTTATTTTCTTACTGTTAATTCATTGAGGAGGGAAAAAAAAAAAAGAATTATGGATTTTTGTAGCGTTTTTTGGAAGAAATCAGAAAATTATTTGTAAATATCATACATAACTGAATTGTGTATCAGCCATTGTTGATTCCTAAAGCAGACTGTAGCAGTTTCAGGAAAGGACTTAAAAACAGTACTGAAAAATTTAAATTTAGCTATACTAACCATAGTACTTCTGAAGCTATGCAAACATCTAATTAGGTATTTTATATTTACCTTATTTGGAAACTGGCCAGGACACCATGACTGATATTACATCTCTTATGAAAAACTCCAAGACATCTGCTTTTGTCACAAGTGAAAAAGATTCTCTCTTCCTAAGATTTCTTTATGTCTATGTTTTTAAAGACTGTTCAAACTGCTGCTCAACCATAAACCTGCTGCTTTGAACAAACATCTAAGGACACTTCCTTTCTCCCAGGACAAGTGTCCTGAAGTGTTGCTTAGTTCTATCATAGACCAATGTCCAGGCAGCCCTTGTGAAATCCCTTTCAATTTGGAGGAAGGCTGCAAAACAGTACATAATGGGGGAAAAATACAGAATGTGTTGTTATCTTTGAAACCATGACTTCAAAACAATCCTCCTCAGTATTTTTCATTCTACTTAGTATGCATGTGATCAAATTCAAACTCTAGACAGATTGAAGAGACATTTTTTCCCCCAGAAAATTAAAAGGCACTGTGTATGATTGAAACCTACTCTTCTGCAGGAGAGAATTCTGCCCTTCTTTGCTTCCTAGTTTTATGTTTGGTTTGACAGATCTGGAAAGTCTGATTGCAAAATGTAGTAGTAAAATTGGCAGTACAGTTGGATTATCCACAAGGAAGAGTGCTTAAAACTCTTGACTATATTGCCAGCCCATGCAACTGGGAGGAGAGATCTCCTTTCAACACCAAACTGTTTTCTTTTTTTGAGGGAATATTTACCAGCCTCATCAGTTTGGCAAAAAGTCATGCCCAACACAGAAACTCATGTCCCCATAACAAAGAGATGTCTAATCTCAGCTTCTGTCCGGAGCCATAGTGTCATCGTGTTTTTGGGCACACATGTCTTCACTCACGGGGATGCCCTGGCTGGCACAGAGATCTTTGTTGATACTTTGCTGAGTTGGCTGCTGAAATCTTTGTTTTCCGGAAAGAAACCTCAGGCCCTGACAAAAAAGGAAAGAAAAGAAGGAAAAAAAGAAGACCCTGTTTCTCATCTTTTATGTAATGACCATATTAAGCTTGATGGAACAGAATGAACTGACTTCCTGATTCATGAAACATAATTACCCATGGGTAACGCTCTGCTTGTCTTGCCACAGACTGTGTGGTGCACAGCACATAACATTTTACCCACTGCTGTTTTTAAGCTGTGCCAGGGTTTTACAGAGACCTACTCACCTTGTCTACCAAAGTTGAAGTATTAGGTGTATTCTTAGAAATTAATTAATGTATGCTTTTAATAATCTGCTTTTTCTTTTTATTCAGTGGTTTTCTTCACAAGTAGTTCTTGTTGACTTTATTATATGCAAAAGAAATATTGAAATGTACACTGTAAAATAGCACAGGGGGTTTCACTAGAAACTGCAGAATTACCATTTGTAGTGTATGATAGCACCACAGATTTTGTCCAGTGTTACTTCTTTTTACCAGGGAAATAATGCAGGGAAAGGTCAAAATGTTTCTTGGCACTTTCACAAAAATGTCCTGTGAATTTCTCTTTTTTGAATTTTCCACCTCTTGCATTCTGTGCGTTCTTCTGGATAGTTAGGTCTGAAAGCTGATGGTCTTTGTCACCCTTACTATTTAGTATTCGGTCCTCTCACAAATGCTTTCATGCTCGGGCTATTAGATCAACTGAAGCTGGTTCTAAGAATTCTCTGTCCACCCTACAATGAACAGTTTGTTTCCATTCAAACTGGTAGAAATAAGTATCCGAGGACATGGGAAGATTTTTCACTGGACAAAGCTTTAATTAACTGCTGCATACATATGGACAGGCTTTGGGAGAAAAATACACTTAGCCAAGAGGAGATGTATTTAAAAGGAAAATAAACGCATTTTGGCTACATGATGTTTCCTATCTACTGTAATACAGAAGTTAAAGGGAGCCACATTTGAGAGGAGTTTGCAGAGAATTTTAGGTATCTCTTCTACTATTGACAGGATTCTGTTCTCTTACTGATGGTAAACAGCCTGCCAGCATTTTTGGCTATTTTATTGAAAACACACCTGAAAGTTCTCTTATGAAATAAATTAAAATGAAAAATACAGTTTTGAGGGTTCCTTTTCCTGCAAATAGGAGTATTTTAGAACCTCTATGCAAGTATACAAACCAGTTAGGCACTGTCGAGTTTCAAAGTCAGTTGGCTTGACACATTTCAAATCACTGCAGATATTCACTCCCAGCTTCCCAAAACAGGGTGATTGCATTCAAACTGCCTATTGGGAATGGTCTTGGCCCATGTTACCTCCTGCTTCTCTACTAATTGACCTGAGAGTTTTGCAGTTGGCTGTGATCAAAACTGTGCTCAGGGGTTGTACCAGCGATGCAAAAGCTCCTGTGGTAGTGGTTAGCCTGTGTCCCGGCCATGCTTGGTTAGCTAGCAGAGATGTAGCCCAGGGTTTTTGCTTCCTCAGGCATATATAGTTAAATGCATCCTCAGACTCAGAGCCAGAACTACCCTGACTTTCAGCAGAGCTTGAAAGCAAGCAGAAAAAATTTTCTTTTTGTGGCCATTGTCTTACAGAGTTTGTTTGATTGTAGATGCCCTGGTTGATAAGAAGCACAAGCATACATGTCATACACAGTCTGCCTGAACAAACCTCTTTTTTTGTAGTAAATATAACTGAGGACCATCATACTCTGTTATAAAATGTTCAAAATTTTTCAAAGGATATGAAAATTTCTGTGACTGCTCTAAGCATCCATATTAAATATTTTTAAGGAAACAAAAAGAGATTCACTTCTGCAAGAAGGTGTTAATATTTTAAATTATTTTCATTTAAAAAAAAACCTAACCAAAAACCAAGTAATGCTTCTGTGAAGGCACTCCTCTACTTCCATTTTGGACTGTGATTGTTGTTTGGATAGTGAGATGACCCTTTTGACTGTTCATAAAATAAGTTTGTACAAAAATACCGCATGTGTGAAAAGAAGCATCTTTGTGAAGTTCAGCTGTAAGTGGTTGTAGGTCAAAATGCTTTCCAGAAGGGCTGTCTGCCTCTGTGAGTTGAAGTTTAGGGACAAGAGAGGGTCATAGATGTTTCCACCAACCCATTTTCAACCTGTCACCTTCTCCCAGATGATGGAGAGAGGCAGTCTCCAGCTTCTGGGACTGGACTATACACAAGGGCTGTGGCAGCTAAGTGTTGAAAGATCTTTCTTTCATTTGATCCCATTAATATCCAATGCTAAAGTAGAATAGCTCAAATGACAGCAGAATTTGACAATAGTAATCAGTTTTTCATCATTTTCCTCTTATCTCTCATTGCCATAAGACACTGATTTTTGTCCATTATGTAACCTTGCTGACTGGTGAAATCATGAGAATGTGAGCCAAGTGAACTTTCTCACTAATCATACCTTTTCTTTAGAAACATTCTTCTGGAAAAAAAAAATACATTGATTTTTCTCACCATAGTCTGAATTTTCTTTGCATTATCATTTCCAAAAGTTTGCTTTTCTTCATTAAAAAAGCGTGAACATTTTCTCTAATTAGTTTCTAACAGCAAACAACATCTTGACCTCATTTGTCAGAAAATGCAGAGCTGAACTGTATCATTTAACAAGGGAATACCACACATTTATGATTAATGTATGGAACTTTCTATGACCCTACTTGACTCCCTTTGTGAATATTTAATGTATTTATCATTGTATTTTCAATCTCAGACGACAAAAAATCAAGATCTCATAGCACACAGTGCTTTATCTTACCAAATGAGCAATAATAAATGAAAAACAGAGCTTGAGGTACTTTTATAATAACTACAAAACATAAAACACAATCAAAGGCTGCATAAAAGTTATGTATTCCATTTCTTTCTGCTCCTCTTAAATGGAAACAGAAATACCCTGAGGCAAAGGGAAGGCGGGGATGCAGAGAGACATGCATGTAAAAAAGCCAACAGGCTATCCAGACTGGGATGTTAAGGCACTGGAGAACACACCAAAATCTCACCAGCTGGCAGACTGGCACCTGCAGTATTGGAAAGGGTGACTTGACTGAGCTGAATGCCATTTATCTCCTCAAATCTATTACTAATTTTTCTTCACATAAAGGGTGAGAGCAGCATTTCCAGAACACAAATCCTGGTGGTGGAAAAACATGGTTACCATAAGATCTGAATATAAACCCTTTTGTCTTGTACAGAATACACCATTCTGCAGAAGGATGATATCACTTCATAGGCTTCACCTTTGTGCTCCCTGTCCTTCTTGGAACAATGCTGTGCACACCAGTCAGACAAAACTCCCATTGAAAGCCCGGGAATTTTGCTCGAACCTAACATTAAGAAGCAGCTCTTGTTTTGTCTCAAGGACAAAAGGACAAGGAGGATTCCCACTGTTTTTTATTTAACTTGGGGCCACATTATAATGTTCAGACCTATCCATGTCCTTCTCTATGCAGCAAGAGGACTATGCAGTCTGCATGTATTTTTAGGGTTCCCTCTTCCCTCACTCCAAGGCAGTGTTATCTAGATGGCACACACACCCTTATAACAAAATAAATAATAATTAGGCTGGTGTAGATTTTGTGTGAGCAAAGAGGTGTCCATATTTTAACTTCAGATTTGCTTTGGAATTTCCTTGTTCTGCTCCCTTCATTTTCTTGGGTGGGTCACAGCTTCATACAGTACAATTTTCTTCCATCTTAATTCATCATAGTTCAAATATGTGAGCTCACAGCTTGGGTGTGTCTGAATTATAGTATACTGCTGTGTTCAACCTGTTTAATCTGCTGATAATCAGTAATTTGTGGCTGCATCAGTATAATTTGTCACTTTATATTCGTATAAATTGCCCCAATTTTAGTAGTTAACGATATGTATACACTGTACTTAATAAAAATTAGTAAATACAGTGCTTTGTTTGTTTTTATTGTCTGGCTTTGCTGAATACCATGGCAGAAGCAAACATGATACCAGGAAGAGAAATTGCTGTTTTGTAGGTGTCTGTGACAAAATTCTCGACTATTCTAATAAGAACAATTTTTTTTTTTTAATGTAAATTTAGTAAGAATATCTGTTTTTGACAGCAATGTTGTTTGCCTACAGACCTATCTACTTTATATTTTTATATTTTCTCATTCCCATCAGACACTACTCATTTTATGGCTAAATAGCTTCTCAAAATGCAGGTTTATTTAAATTAAGTAGAATAGAAACACATGGATCAGAAAAAAGCAATCAGCTAAAGTAAATCTAATGGTTTGAGAAGGCCACATAATAGCCATAGATTAAATTAATGGCCATTTTAACAATATGGCATGCTTCTGGCATAACATGTCCTTAATCACAGAGGAGAAAAACCGGCTGCATGCAGACATGGGGAAATGTGAAAGTGCTACTGCAGACTCATTTTCAGCCGCAGTTTGTTACATTTCCACACTTGGTTTTGCATGAGTCGTGTTCTGTATTCTGAGGTGTGAAATGTGGATTACAGATGCACTGAGAGACTGAATGATCCATGAGCAAGCCCTGTGCAACTGGATCCTCATGGCTTTCAGCTGGATTCAGGGGACAGAGCTTCTGGAGAGTAATATGGAAAACTGGGATCAGGTTATGTAACAACTTTTACTATAAAATGTATTTTGGGGGGGGCTGAGATGGTCCTACAGACTGTAGTTTTGAGCAGATATCATAAACTCTTTGTTTTTTTTTTTCTTTCAGAAACAGCCACAGTGGGCATCAAGGTGATATTGGCAGCTATGTTTTTAATGCAGCTGTTAAAAAGTTGATACCTTTCACTCTATCTCCACTTATCATTCAGATCTATTCACAGAAGTTATTCTAAGTCATGCACAGTGACTCACAGCTGTTTATAAGTAGCAATACTGCTGCCTCAGAGTTTGTATTTCAATGTAGTTTGTGTAATATGCTGAATTACACAATATAAATTGACAGTAAAGCAACTGTTCCTATGTGGACCTAACATTTCACTGAGATCACCTTAACAGAAATGAGCGGCCCAAAGAATTCCTAATTTTCAAGACTCCTTAGATAAACTTGAATTTAAATGGTTATAAGTCAGTTTTGTGTTACACTGCAGGGGGAATAACTCCACACACACCTTCCTCTGAAATAATCTTTTTTCATCTTTGGACAATGCTAGCAGACAATTTTTATTATGGATGTGCAGAATAAAATACCAGGTCAATCTTCAGTTTATGCTAAGTCTTCCTGGATGATTAATAAACACTGAAATTATAGTTATACTGGAATGATACCAGTGTAGCTCTAGAGTAGCAAAAGTGTACAGTTAAAGACATGTTGCTTCAGAGTATTACATGACTAACACTTGACAGAATATTTATTCACTTGTCATTTATTGTTCCCAAAATGTTTCTGTGAATATCTTGGCATTCAAGGAAGAATTGAAAGATTTTTAAGAGTTTTCTCACTGAAAGTGATTAATACCTGTTCATGTCTTTGTTTCCAGTTCTCTGAAGGTCATTGCGTGGGCTACACAAAACTTCTTTGAGTATGTAAAGAGCTTCATGTTGCCTTTCTGCTCCTGGGATCCCAATAGCTCTCACTGGAGTGTTCTTAGATGCAGCCTCTATTGACAATAATCTTTGAGTTCTGTGTCACTCCCCAATATCATTTAATATGACACAGTCTTCATAACACCAGTACTAAAACAACTGAGAATTTCTTGAGGCTAATAAAGTTTTGGGTTATTGCTTTGAAGTAGCGCCAGAGGCACTAATATAAAAGTTTCTCATGCTGTTACTTTGTCTATATAATGTGGCCTTGGTCATACTCCTGTTTACAATTTTTCTGTACACAAACACCAGCAAGATAGTACAGAATTATTTGTCCTCCTTGTCTGGTTTTTCTTTCCCTTAAAGATTCTGTTGATAGCCTCGAGGCTCTCAGCTTTTTGTGCTGATTGGTGTTGTAAAGTGTGAGTTTGAGGCTTTTACCTGTCCACCATCCACATGGCCTCTCTTAGGTAACCAACACTCATTTGGGTGGATATGATCACAGGACATGGCTGTCTCCCATTAGCTATAAATCCAACTATAAAGCTAATTTTCTAATTTTATTTTCCTGTTTTTTACTATTATTGTTATTATTATTGTCATCATTGAATTTCATTACTAACATCTGTCATTTAAAATTATCAAGACTTCTCTAAATACTCAAGTAAAGCCACAGTACTGTAGTACAGTAGGACCAGTCAGAGAAAGCTGGTTCTGGAATGGAGAAGCAGGTGTAGGAGTGCAAATTGGATAACAAAATGCACACAGAACGATCTTCCTGAAAGCAGCCCCGATAGTCACATCCCTTGGCTTTTTAGCATGCTATTAGACTTGACTCAGTTTAGGATTTTGTGTTCTTTGATAGTGTTATCATGCAACTGCACAGTTTGATACCACTAAGACACCAAAAAAGGGGTGTGGAAGAAGACAAAATGACGAGTTGCTTCAATAGACATGTCTCACCATATAGACTCAAGAGAATAATAGCATCAGCTCTGCTGGGAATCCTTAGTAGGTTCCACTAGCATGACTGTGATGGATTATAGCACTGGTATTGTAACACTCTGCATAAAAACCATTTAGAATGTAGGATACCTGCCATGAGTAAAATAATTTGATTGTGCAAAGTTTATGCATAGCACGAAAATGAATTTTTTTTTTTATCAGAATTATGATGTGTGTTTATATGCTAGCCATTGTAGGATTTTCAAATAGAAGATGTGTTAAGATAGTTAACAACCACTTCCATTTCACTAGTGCATTTTAATTGTAGTGTGAGCTGCAGAGATGCCCTAAGGATCGGCAGATGTCACTACTGGGTACCTGGAAGAAAATAATTAATTCTGAACACAGAGAGATAGTTTTGTGAGGAATGGTAGATTTTGTCAATGCATATTTTAGGAAAAAAAATTTTGAATGTAATTGTGTGAGTTCTTACCCTTTCTTAATTGTACTTTCAGCTGTGGATAAAAGTAAAATCATAATCTCTAGGCCAAATGGCATCTTTGTTTAATTTAATTTGCATAGAATTAATTAATTATAACTGGTCATATTTTTGCTAAGTAGTTTCAGTGTGATTTTGGATTTAGAACCAAATTGGAAGTCAAGTGAGTTTCATTTGTGGATTTAATGTCTCAAGTCTCTTTAAAAATCCATGTTCTGGTGTTCACATTCATAATGTAACATCTTAACATGATGCAATAGCAGCTGCGTGTTGTCATCTTTTGGAACAAATGTAATATAAACACTATTATGTAAATGTAATAGAAACAGTGAATACTAGAAATAAGGAATAAGGAAATAGGAATAAGAAATAAGGAAAATACCTCAGGGCACTTTTTTAATTGTAGCAGAATTGTTGTCCTGTTTTGATTCTAGTAAACACACGTTGCACTTTTTCAGGTTTTTCCCTCAAAAGGCAAAATTGATGGTGGAATTGAGAGTAGACCCCACTGGTGGAGGTGAATTTGCATTGAAAGCACACGTCTCTGTTTCTCCAGCTGCCGACCATGGCAGCATGCTGCTTCTTGGCACACACTCCTACAGTCCTGTAAGACCACATTCAGGTGGTGCCTTCAGGATATTCCCACAGCCCAGCTCCACTCCATCTTCTGGGCTGCCTTTTATACTCCTTTCCCCTTTCTTTCACAGACAGTTGAACATACATAAAAGTAGTTACAGCAAAAGATCTGCTCTTATGTTGTCTTCCTGTTGGGCAGTGGGCCATTCCTGTTTCTTGGGGAATGCGTGTGGGTATTTTAGCCACCTTTATCCCCCAGATGAATTTCAATAGGTTCTCACATTTACTCCTAAACAGGATGGCAGGTTTACCCACTGTTGTCAACATTTATTAAGTCAAAACATAGCTGTATTAAGTGTGCTTTCTTAAGGGCCTGATCTAACAGTTCTTAGATGAGTAACTCTTCCAAAATATCTGTCTGACTCATTAGTTTCTTCCCACATAAACTCCCTTCTAGTTTCATTTGGCTTAGTGGCATTTTTCACTTCCTATCCTAAGCTATCAGACAGCGTTTCTGTGAACTGCAAAGAGTGGCAGGGCTTCCACCTAAGAAACTTCTGCAGTGGGTGATGTGTAGAGACAGTTTAGGCAAAGTGTGCTGGAAGGTTTGGCAGTGTCAGAGGTAGAATCCAGGTAGGGGGTCAAGTTAACTTCAAAACTCTGCAGCGTCTTCTTTACGGGAAACATTAAAACAGGCTTGTCACCCATCACAGGCAGATGGTCATCTTGCTTAAGAAGCATATTTCTCTGTTATTTTTATAATACAGTCAAGGCAAATACTTCATCCCCTTCTGTGTTTGATTGCTGCCACTCTTTCCCTCCCTTTGTGCTCCGTTGCCTGGAGAGCACTCCTCTCCCCACTCCACTGTCACAGGCCACTAGTCTGTGACAAAGCTCGGTCTCAATCTCCCACAAAGCTGAAAAAGAAAAACTCACAAAAGAGTCCTTTTTTCTTCCTTTTGGGTTTTGCCTTTTTCTTCACCCTGGCTGCAACAGGGGCTGCACACAGCGTGGAGATAACTTGCAGTAGATGAGAGAGGGAGGCATGTCAGGGGTAAGAGAGGGCAGCAAAGCCCCTCTCATGATGCACAGGTGGAATATCTTACATCAGTGATACTGCTGCTGTCTCAGCCTTTGCCATTTGTCACTCTTGCCTGCATTTCTGCCAGGTATTTTCCTCCTTCACGCTTTTGAAAATGGTTCTTTTATTAAACTCTCATGTAAGCAAGGCTTGGGTATTTTGGGACAATTAGTTCAAATGGAACTAACATTCTTTTTCTTTTTATGGAAATATATAAATTAACTGAAATTATGTTTACAGGAATAATTAACTGAATATTATAGAATTGTATACAGCTACTTTTAGTGGACTGACACTTCAAAGGTGTGCTGATATCACCATCAGAGCTTAAAGCCTGCTAAAGATAATTAATTACTACTAATGACATAACCTGAACTTCACAGGACAGTGTGATAAAGTAGAAAATCTACTGGAGAATCTGATGCTGGGGTTGTAGCTCACACTGATTTTCAGGTTCCTCAGAGAGTATTGCTTAGTCACTGATTGTTTCACTAAACATATTCAGGTTGCTTAATGAACATCTGTTGGTACGGATCTTCACTGCAGTGGGGACATAATCTAGACAAAGTCAGTTCTATGACCTTGAGAACCAGAATCCTCTTTTCATTTTTCCTATGAAATGTCCACTGAGGTTCTTCAATGACAGGTAAGTGGGATTGAATACTTGTGGTTGACACAAATTATGAATGAGAATGCCTCAAAGTTTTGGCATGTCTATAATTTTGTTCTGCAAGTGGATTTGCTGCACGTACTGAGAACTGCCTCTCTCCCAGGGTGCCTGATTTGTGACACCTGTCTCCTCTTTGCACTGTTCCACAGCCTCCTGCTGATCTTTGCTTTGGGGACTTTTTTGGCAAACATTCACAGAAACCATCCTCTAAAAGGGCAGAGATTATCACAAGCTTCAAATGATGATTTCACATTCACATTTCACCTTTTCTTAATTCAGCAGTATATTATAGTTAGAGTACACAACAAGGAAGTGGGAAACTGAGGTAAGCTTCCTTCTCTGTTTGATGGTCAGAGTAGTATTAACACAAATTCAAATTATAGGCTACCTTCTTCAGTTTGGTACTGCTGTTTTTCTCTGTCTTGTGTAATCTCCCTGACAGTCATCTTGAGGCTTCTGGACTAGGAGGCCTCAATGGATTTATAAGGCTCAGTGTTGAAATATTTGAGCTGGTATCACTTCCTACATAGGCATTTTCTTGTAATCAGAATGATAGAAATGCTTTATTTCCTCACTAAATGAAGAAGAGAGAAGGCAGAAGGGGAAAAAGACTAATTTTATTCCAATTGATATATTTGTCTGTGGAAAACTGGAATCTTATTCCCATTAATGTATTGGGTTGGGAAAAGCTAGAGTCTGGAGCTCTATTTCATACACCAAAGATTTTCTCCAATGATTGTTTCATTCAAACATCAAGGACAGCCAGAGACAGACATAATGTACATCTCCCTTTAATCGAGGATTGATTTTTATTTTACTAGTTTATATTACACTAGTTTGATTACTACCAATGGCATTTCCTTATAAGGCAGCTCTAAATAAGATATCTGTCTGTATGATCCATGGTTTAGAAGTTAGCTTATGTTTAGGAGCTTCAGTTGTCTCACTGTTTTTTTGTATGTGTTCACTTCTATACTACAGTTGTGTATGAGAAAATGTGATCCAGATACACTACAACCTTTACCTGAACAAAGCAATATAGTTTTTTTGGTTAAGTTCTGATATAACTCCATTTCATATAGCAGAAAATGCATCTTTGCAAAGCTATTTTTTATTTTGTAGTTTTACAGGGTGAGCTGAAGTCAGTCCTGGAATAACTCCATTAAATCTAATTACATTTTTCTAGTGGAAGATGTCCCTGGCCACAGGACAGGAACTAGATCAACTTTAAGGCCCCTTCCAACCCAAACCATTCCATGATTAAATTAACTTTAGCATTGGTTTGGCCCAGTGTATTTCTATTCTGAAATGATAAATTGTCCATAAGAAGTGTAGTCTTTTACTTTGCATGTGGTTATTTTCAGAAGAATGGCAGCTATCATTTCTGAGGCTAAACATCCTAAAAAGTAACTCTGTGAATCATGCTGAGATTGAAAAATATCATGTATACATAGCATCAAAGGCACCAACATAAAGCTATAGTTTAAAAAGTCAGTATTCCTGTGGTATTGAAAGGAATTAATCTGAGGAAATGACAGAAATCATTCCTCTGAGAGGAGCAGCACAGAAAAAATGTATTTGTGTTAAAAATGTGTAAGTGCTTTATTGTTATCTAAAATTGAATTAGGTTCCAAGTGAATTAAGAGAAAATAAGACTGTTTGGAAGCGAGCAGTCAGTCATACTAGTTGATTTAAGATCAAAGACGGAATGTGACAATCTGTGTCCCTCCTTCACCCAAAAATAAGAGGATGCTATGTTCAAATAAAATCATCAAAGAAATCTTCTTCAGAATAACATCCAAGGCATTTTCACATGTACAAATCATAGAATCCTAATAATCAAGGAATATCTGAAGTTAGAAGGGTTTAATAGAGATCATTGAATCAAATTCCTGATCCTTGAAGGAATACCAACTAAACCATATGACCAAGAGCATTGTCCAGACACTCCTTGAACTTGGGCAGGCTTAGAGGTGTGACTGCTTCCTTGGGGAGCCTGTTCCAGTGGCTGACTGCCCTGATACACACCCTGACCATAGAGATGTGCAAATACATCTTCAACAGGGAATTATCTTTGCTACTTGAGAAGAGAGTGACATGAGTTACCTCATTTCACACTGATTCCGCACAAAGTTTTCTTAGCAGAACAGGAAATTCTGTTTTGAAATCAGGGCATACAATGATCATTCTTTATGAGTAGTTTCAGTACAGAATTAAAATGCTTTAGTGAGTGCTTCTATTTACAGAATGAGTCATGAATTACAACTTTATTCTTCAACACTATTTCAAATCAAGAAAATAAGGCAGGGAACTATTAAGCCTCTATCTCTCCCATTGAACTATCATAATATAGGCCATAGAACTTAAGTATTGTGATAAACTCATCTTGTAATTACCCTGCTCCTGTGATAACATTCTTCCACTTTGTAAAATTCTTCAAAATCCAAGCAAAAAAGTAGGAAATCTAAAAGTAATAGCTGGCTAGTTTATTTTCTGATACAACACCTGGGTTTCTTTTATCCAAAATGCCCTTATTGAGAGTGGAAAATTAAGAGAAAAGACCAAAATATTCTGCATCTTAATGGCCAAGAGTCTCTCCTAAGAGAAAAGTTAATGAATAAGATCCAGATGCCATAAACTGTCTTCTACAATCTTTCTGAGTAAAGGCACTTTTTAAAAAAAAAACCTGAAATTTGGTGTATTAGCTTGCTTAAATGGAAAGGGGAACGAAACATCTATTACAGAAACAAACTTTTTTTTATTTATTCTTTCCAAATGACATTATTTTCTCTTTCTATTTTCCTAAGACCAATGAGTTTAAAATCTCTTTTTTCAAGTTCCCATTGCTCAAGAAATCATTTGATCCCAAAATAATTTAGATCATAATTGACCTCTGGGGTCATCTAGACTAATATCTTGAATGAAGCAGGACTAACTTCAAAGTTATGTCAGGGAGGAGAGGTGTTACACCATGTCAATACATCTGCTCAAGTTTTTAAAATCTCCAAGAAGAGATTTCAACCCTAATTGTTAGAAAACTAACTTCTGTTTTCTTTATTCTCATATTTTAGGTTTATACTGATGAAAAGCTGTAGTGAACAGACAATCTGAATTTAATGTCATCAAGGACAATTTTCTCTTGCAAAGGCTTGGTTCTCTAGACAATGAATGAATGAGATATATATTTTTTTGTCTTATATTTCAGGATAGCAAGCTCCACCAGTTTCTCTGGGTCATCCTCTGAAGGAGGCTCCCTTTGAGGACCTAAAGAACTTTCCTCCTTTTGGATTATGCTCTGATTTTCTATATTTGCAGACTGTTCGTCAAAACAAGCTTGCAAGAAAAGTCCTGTTTCATTATTCCGAGGTGTTTTGATTGTATTTATTCTAGCAGTAGTGCTTGTATGACTTCACCACATGGGTTCATTTTATGCTTACTATGTAAATTAAGACTCATTTTGATTTTGAGCCAGGAAAGTTGCTGTTTATTTGTGTATCACCTTATATTCATATATGCTTCCAGAATTTACCCTGTAATCAGTTCCACTGTTTATTTTGAAGTTCATTCTTCCTTCATTTGTTGCATCATTAAGAAAAAATAAAAATAAATCTGAACAAATTTTACAGACTTCTGCGAACATTTACAAGAGATAAGTAAGACAGTGGTTTGTCTCTGCTTCACAATCAGAGCTTTATTCTCCAGTCTCAGTTCTTGGACAGACTGTGATTTTAATCTCTACTATTTTCTCAGAAGATCATATGGACTCTGCAAGACATTTGCTTTCTTTACAAGACATGATACTGCACAGCCTGATGCCCTTGAGTTGTGACTGCCCCCACATTTATTGTGTTTGCTGTTGCTGTCTCTACAGTTTATTTATCCTTGCATTCAGTCTTTCTGACCTTGCATCCACTTTGTATCAATATATCTCAGCCCTTTGACTGTTTGCAAGCACTGTCATCTCTAGTTCCATTTCACTGAAAGCATACACTTATCATTTTAAAAAATCAGGTAGATTTCTGTTGGTGACATTTCCTTCAACACTGCTGATCTCACAAACATTTTGTTTCTAATTAATCTCTTGGTTAAACATTTTGTTAACACTGCTTTTGTTAACACTGCTTAGTTCAGTTTATTATATCTCCAATGTAATCGCCAACAGTAGCAGCTTCCTGTTTTTGCTTTTAGAAAAGTTGTGTCTTTCATTTTTGATTTTCTGTTTCTCCTCTTCCTTGGTAATGGGCACCCTAGATATGAATTATCTTTTAAAATTTGCTGTTATCTTTTCTGGCCAAGGGGGTACTTCTTCAATCTTCTTGTAGTTCCTGGTTAGAGCAATTGGGTCATGCTTCACCTTCTTTCTTAATTTTCTCTTGA
Organism: Poecile atricapillus; assembly: GCF_030490865.1. NCBI lineage: Eukaryota > Metazoa > Chordata > Aves > Passeriformes > Paridae > Poecile > Poecile atricapillus. The sequence goes on along the minus strand of NC_081251.1, from coordinate 47,824,624 downwards.
ATCATTCAGGAGGACTAAACTGCAGGTATAATTTTTCTAGAGATTCCTATTTAGTGTCTGTCATTTTAACTTGGAGCCCCACACTAAAGACACTGAGACTTTCAGCTACACCTTATGTTTGTTTTCTCATCATTTTCATGTAAATTCTTTCTGAGCTATCTCATGTGCTATTTGTGTTTCCATAATAATTTTGCTTTTAAATGTATTAATTTTATTCCATATTATTTTGTGTATTTCTCTTTTAATCTGTAACCCTTTCTCAAGTCTACATAGAACAATATACTTTTGCTGTCTCAAATTTTTTATACTTTGGTCTTTCTTAGAATATGGGTCCTGACAACAAAATCTAGAACTTCTCTTTACCTTCTCTTGACAGTCTGTGCCATCTGTTTCTAGTTTGTTACTTGATTAATGGATTCAACTGATTAAATATGTTAAACCACCATATTTTTCCAGCTTAGTATTCTTTCATCTTAATGATTTGAATTGACTTGCTGAATTACCAGATGAAGACTAGATCCAGGGAAAAGGAGGCATAAAATAGTGACAAATTCCTTAGTCTGTCTCTGTAATAGAGGGGAATTATTGGGATGGATCAAATGTGCTCATGAAACTGAACATTTCATAGCTTTTTTAAATTAGGCATTCTCCCTATCAAAATGTATAATTTTCCTGCTCTTTCCTGTACCTTAATTTCTTGCATTGAAAAATTTGTTATGTGTTATGTAAGATTTCTTGATAATCCCAGTCATATTGATATTTATATCAATAATGATATATTCAATATCAATATAGAATTCATATATTCATATACAATATACATTACATGACATATACAATTCATAAGTCTTCAAATTCCTGTAAACTTGTGCATTTGATTTTATACAAATTTTCCAAAATCTGTATTTGTTGATTCTTCTTAACACAGTGTTAGTGAACTTTCTTAAATCAATAGATTATCAAAGATCAGTTTTTGTAAATTACAATCATTTGATATCTGACAATCCTCTGCTCCTTGGAACTTTTCCACATCTACTTTTCCTCCTGCAATTTAGTTTCTTAAGTCTTTGTGTTAAGTCAATACTGACTTCCTTTCCTTGAATAAATATTCAGGAGGAGCATTAACAGTTCTTGACATGTTGTTGTTGACCATTTTGACTGTATTCCATGTACTGTCACTGTGTGAGTCTTTCACAGATAAAACGTCTCTCTGAAGATTGACTGTGCTTTCATTTGTTTGGTTTTGTCCCTGTCTAACTCATTATATCACCCCATAATTATAACCTAAGAAACAAAAAGCTTTATTTTTTATCTTCTCTTGCTGTCAATCTGATACCTTTTCCCCCACAAGGTTGTCCTTCGTAAAGCATTTTCAATTATTAAACCTTTTATCTCATCTACCGTGATATATGAATACTGTCCTTTTTCTGAAGAGTCTTTTGGCTCATTATGTTTTTGTTTGGTTTGGTTTTTTTTCTTTCTGGTTTGGTTTCCTTATTTTGGTTTTTTGGGAGGGGGGTTGTTTTTTTTTTACGGTTTGTTTTTGTTTTATCAAGTCTCACCAGAAAACTGACATGAATTCTGAAGGCATCTGGTCTTTGATGCATGTTCACTCTGGGTCATTTTCCTACCGTATTGATCGCATCATGTTGTGAATGATATTTATAGTCTCTTCGTCAGCTATCTTTATCTTATCTCTGGGAGTTGTCTCTCTGGTTTTAACACAATCTTTTAAAGCTTCAAGCTTGTTCATCTACTACCAGCCTTTATTTCGGTTATCTCTGATTGCCTATATTATAATTGACTCATGCCTCTTTTGTGTGGTTCTTTCATGCTGCAAATCTTGCTTTCTTGCACTTTCTTCTTTGCTTTTATGAAAGAGTGGATACTGTTGGCTTTTGGAAGTCAGATGTTAGTCCTGTCTCTTGAATCAATAAATACACAGGGCTGATTGTGGTACTTTCATTCTTTTTCAGTGACTTTATTCAGCACTTTCAGATCTTCAGTGAGCTTATTGACTCCAGCTTCTGATCAATAAAATGTGTTTCCAGGAAATTTTGGAAGTGTTACAGACAACTCTATCACTCTCCACCACACTCCTTCCTCATAAAAATGTCATACTTTTTGCTATGATTGTTCTCTTTTGATATTTAATTTTCTTAGGCACCACAGCTATGGTGAAAAGGGCTATTGCTTGGAGACTGTTCTGTGTTTCTTGGCCATGCTAACCTGATATGTGCCAATAAGATTACCAAATGTCATATTCCCTCATCATATGACAGGAGCCAGTATCCACTTGAAACAAATGCCTACTAGCTGAATGTAGCTCTTGGCAGCATTTTATTTTGTAAGTGGAAAACCATTCCTTTTTCTTTTGTTATTTATTGCAGTAGCATAGAAGATGAAGGGTTTTTTTCTTTCTTTTGGCTTCCACTGAAATTTTATGTAAGCCATTGCAATTGAGAATTAATTAATATTCACATACAGCAAAGTGTTGACAATAACTTTCCAAAATTGTAAATTTGACATTTAGCAGCATCATTTAAGAGAGTAAGAGCTTTCCAAACTACAGTTGAAATTAAATTAACTGTGATATAAATGTTTATAACTTTAGTCACTTACTGAGTGGCTAAGGAAGTTTGTGTTACAGCTGGAGACTTCCACATGGATGTTACGAGATACTTCCTCCCCAGTTACCTTGCCAGACGTTATGTTTAACCTCAGGTATTCCTATTAAAAATGCTCATTATTTTATTTTGCACAATTCAAACTACAATTCTGTGTACCAGGACTAGTTTTCTTTAGTGGTTTCTTATTGCAAATGTTTTAACAACAGGCTACTGCTTTAGTGCATAGCCTGTGAAGATTTCCAAAGCAAGATGTTTGAGGACACTGGAAGTCATACTCAAGTATAGGGTATCTGCCTCCATCAGACCTTGTGTTCGTTTACTAGGTGAAAATGATTCAGTTGTCATACCCAAAATTTACACATTCATGCAGCAAATGAATTAATTTTTAGTTACTCAGAGAGAACACTCTAGACTATTTCCTGAAGAACTTTTTGAAGTGGCTTTTGCATGAGCCTTGAAGAGTTCTAAAGTTCCTCCAAATCTTTCCTTTTTTAGAAAAGGGATTTAATAGTTTCTACTGCCTGAGAGAGTTGTCTTTCCCTATCACATTCCAGGGCGACAAGCATGCATCAGATGCTTGGCTTTTTACATCCCCACTAGTACTTGAAGTGGTATGAGGCAATAGCTGCTCTGTTAAGGCATTCCCTGATGTCAGTAAACAAGAGCCCACAGTTACTCTAAGTGATTAAGTGGTAAGCTGCCAACACTTGTTTGATGAAATTCATAAGGCCGTTGTTGAGGCAGTATATGTTGTACAGATGAGCAGTCATAGACTTCAGTCGGGGAAGTATTGATGCATGTGCTTGCATCCATCACAGAAGGACTAATTTAAAAAGTAGTAAAATTAACCTCTTTGTTATTTCATTCTGAGCAATAAGGGTGGAGGAATGCTTTATTTACCAAATGACCAGGACATGAACTCTTGAGTTTCCTTGTGCATTACAAATGTTTGGAGTTACTCCTTTTCTTCCATTTAAGAAGACCACATATATATATGATAGTGTTGTGATCATGATGATGATCTTTCAGCATAAGAGGTGTGTTTTCATCAGTACCTGAACACTTCTAAAAGTGTTATCAACAGCCTGAAAAACCCTTTGCCACAGGTGGTTTTTTAGCCAGCTAGATCCTTCCTTCCCTCCTTCCCTCCTTCCCTCCTTCCCTCCTTCCCCCCACTAAAAACATCTTCCGAACTGTAAAGTAAGGAAAAAACCAGTTAAAAAGAATAATTTTTTATCAGATAGCCTTTTCTGCAGCCCTGTCAGTCAACACCCACTCCACCCTGCACAGAGAAGGGACCATGACAAAAGTGTGTCAGGTACTTCAGATCCTTCAATATGTGGCAGAATTAATTAGCTTTTTTCTGTGAATTGCTTGTTTGTCCAGGTGTAGGAAAATGACCCCTTATCGACAACTCATGGCTCTTTAGCAGTGGAATGTGCAGACAGACCCTGCAACAGGGGATTTATCTGGCAGTGCTACTTCCATGGAATGTTTCTTTTCTGCCTGTAAAGCAGTTCCTCCCTCCCCACACCCTGCCATCCCTCCACTCAGTACATATCTCTGCAGTCCCCTGAGTCTGTGATTTACTACGTTTTCTGGAAACAGGAAAACTAAATATATTTTCAAGCATAAAATGATATTCATGTCAGAGTTAGGAAATTATTTTTTTTTTCTTAGATACTTTTTTTTGCTGCTTTTTCCCCTCTGGTTTATGTGCAGATTTTTGTAGACTTACTGTTGTAGGAAAGATACTTCAGAACATATGCAAAGTCAAATGACAAATTTTGTGATGGGTTATACAATTCTAATATCAAAATCAGAACCCTCTTGCTCCATGTCTGTCCAGGTAATTCTCCAAGCCTGCCTGGTCCCTGTGCCTATCATTCTGTAGCTAACAATTCAGGTATCAGTGGCATGAGAAGAATTTTATCAGCACAATAGCAGATCTTTATATCGCTAGGGATATCTCTAAAAGAGTCTGTTCTGGTGGTCATTATGTGTAAACCTTATATGCAGAATGTCTCACCAGTGATGAATTTGACTGTCCCCTTTGAATGGAGTGGTATTTGTTTGCTTTACAGAGACAACGCCTGATAGACAAATATTTCTGTCTCTTGTCTGGATCAGATGAGTTATCAGAACCATTCAAGTATCACCAAATAATCAGGGATAAGAATGCTGACAGACTAAAGTTGCTGTGGAAATTAGAGAAGACATGAACTGTATGTAATGGAGTGAGCCAAGGCCTTTTTAATGCATAGAGCCTTCATTACTGCTAAGAGAAGGGAACTTGCCAGTGACTATCAAGACAGAGGACTATCCTTAAACCTCTCTTGACATATTTTTTTCACTTTTCCTTTTGCTTTCTGGTACTCTCCTCTTGAAGGAATATATAATATTGTTTGTGTATGATATGTACCTCTAACTCCAACATTTGCAAGCTATTTATGTGTGCTGCTCCTCAGTATAATGGGAAATTGCCCTGTGCTCCTGCATCATGTTAGCAGTTCTGTATGAGGAAAAGAGAGATTTCCCTTCGCTTACAATCTGACATTTGCAATATGGTCTGTACATGTTTAATCTTGGTTTTTCAAGCATCTGTAGACGTATGCACAGAAGCCATGCTCATGGCATGTCTGACAGCTTGCAAATGCTCACTGTCTGTGTCATAGCCTGTGCTGAATAGCTCCTCTGCCCATCACCTTGTGGGTGTTTCTCACATGGGGGGACCAGGCAGCTCACTCTGGCTACCAGCTTCCCATCAGGTGCAGTTCAAAGCATTGACCATCAGCTGTATACCTTCCTCCTGTATAAAAACTGAAATGCCACTCCCAATAAAGATATGCTTTGTTAATTTTTTTCAAGAAGAACATAACTGATTTTAACTGTTTAGTTAATTGAATAAGCACTAATGCCTCATCTGTCTTTGGATGCTGACTTTGTCATGGATTACCCCGGCCTAATTTTTAAATTATTCCCAGCATATTTCTAATCTCAGTCATCCATGTTAAAATGTAGGATTTGGAGGGCAGGAACTTCATTGTCATTCGTAATTTATGTAGATGGACACTGACTCTGAAACTCCAGGTTCTTTGTCCTTCCTCTGCCCTCACACGCACTGGAAATGGGAAAAATTTCATGACATAGTATGAGAGATGTGTCCTGAATAAAACTAAATTATATTGAGAGATATTTTGTCCAGTGCAGTTGTCTCAAGAAGAAATGTCTAAATTCTTGTGGTTACAAGAAGAAAAATTCATCTGTCCAATACTGTCCCAAATCCAAATAGGAAAGGTTCATATTTCATCATTTCATTAGCAACTCTACATAGTGTTATTATATGCTTATGCCAGATTTTTATATAAGACAGGCAAAACGTGGCATGTGAGAGTGACGTGTTTGGCATCCAGTGTGCCAGACCTTTGGTGTTTAAAAGGACTGTATACTTCTGGGGAGCTTCAGACCCAGCATGTGCTTGCTATGGAGTCAATCACTGCACACAGAGTAGATCTGGTGTGGAGCTCTAGGCTTGTTCTGTGTGCACTGGAAGCTGATGGATCAGTGTGCAAGTGGTTATCCAGAATCTCTTTTGTATAACCTGGAATTCCAGGCCAATATAGGAAATTCTGCCTGGCAGAATTTCTGAGCACAAGAAAGAAATAGGCAGAAAAAAACAGTGACATCATAGTTCTCATACTCCATAGAGCTGCCAACCTCATCTTGCAGAAGTGCACCTTTCCTGTATTCCATATGAATCTCCATTATGGATCATTTTTCATCCTTCTGTGGGCAAGTATGCAAGTCTAAACTCTGAGCCTGTGCAGTTCTATCAGCATCAGGGGGTAGGCTGGTGTACTTCTGCTCCTAATATGGCCCCGTTCTCTGGCTTTTTATTAACTGATGGGGCTTTTTGTTTGTTTAATTTTTTTTTTCTTTTGGTTGTTTTTTAACAGTCATAGAATAGTAAATGATAATAATAGATTGCTTCACGGATGGGTGTATCAGCATATGTCTGTAGGGGGATGTGAGAGACTGAACCGTGGGACGACCTCCCTGACATTCTCCAAAGCCTTTTTTCTTTTCCCAGGCTTTTTGGGAGGGCGTTTGTCTGGGGGGGGGTGGAACTCATTAGGTATGCTGGAAAAGAGATTTCTTATGTTTGCTTGCAGATCTTTATAGCCTTCATGGAGTGGGATGCACAGTTCCCATAAATATGTGATAATGATCATTTGGAGTGTGAATGTTAATTTGTGTAATGGGTTCCCAAAATATGGGCCATGTGCCTGCTGAGTATGTCTTATTTTAAAGTAAATGTGCATACATAATACACACACAGACACATGCTGCCTGCATATGCATCCATAATTTAAAATCTAAAATTATAATTTGTTTTTGAAGGAGACAAAGCCACAGCTCCCCCAGTACAGCCGTAACCGTTGAGCGGGAGCCCAGCCGTCAGGATGGTTTTGCGAGCCCTGCCGGAGATCACAGTCCCACACGGACAGCTGCAGCTACAAAGCACCCCAGTGACCTAGATTCAGCTCTAGATTACTCTGTGCTTTGGCCTCTGCCTCCCATCACTGCACCAGGAGTCTGATTTTGTTGCACAAGCTAACTTGCTTACTGCTCTGACCCATTTTACCATAGCAACCTGGTTTGCTATACCAGAGGCTAGAAAAAGCACACAGGCGACTTTTTCAGGATTCCAAGATTAAATTCACTCTCTGCTCTTTTTTTTTTTCTTCACTGCCCTCCTTCCCCCCCCAAGAATGTGCTTAGCAGACATGACGAAGAAGAACTAATGCTTTCCAACAGCACTGGAAGCCAGGAAAAGATTTAGGGGAGGTATTACTTATGTACTTCTAATACATTGCTTATCCTGATGAATGATTTTGACTTATTTTGCTTTCCTTAGCAAAATTAACCAGATGTTTCCCTTGCCCAAAATGTCTCATTCTTGATTTTCCCTCATTCATCCCCTACCCTTTCTCCCAATATCCTGCCATTTTTGGTTTCATAAGTATATTTCATTTTGTCTTATTATTTTGATTTTTTGATAACGCAGGAATAAGTGCAATCAGATGTGCAGGACTAAAGTTGTTCTCACTGCAGTATCCTTGCTGTTGCACATGCATTTGTGTGTTTAAATGGGTCTATGTGTTAGAAACAGGAGGAGGCAGCTCTTCTCAGACATTAATTTAGTCTTTTACAGTTGTGATAATCTGGGGTGCATCAGGCACAGCATGGCCAGCCGGGCAAGGGAGGGAATTGTCCTGTTCTGCTCTGCACTGGGGCAGCCTCACCTCCAGTGCTGGGGGCAGTTCTGGGTGACACAATATAAAAAAGATATAAAGCTATTAAAGAGTGTCCAAAGCAGGACTACAGAGATGGTGAAGTGTCTTAAGGGGAAGCTGTATGAGGAGCAGCTGAGGTCACTTGCTCTGTTCAGTCTGGAGAAGAGGGCAAGCTTCCTTACCGTCTACAACTTCCTCATGACGGGAAGAGGAGGGGCAGACACTGATCTCTGTGGTCACCAGTGACAGGACCTGAAGCTGTGTCAGTGGATGTTTAGGATGGATATTAGAAAAAAGTTCTTCACCCGGAGGGTGGTTGGGCACTGGAACAGGCTCTCCAGGGATGTAGTCTCAGGACCAGCCTGACAGAATTTGAGAGGCATTTGTTCAACACTTACAGGCACATGGGACTCTTGGGGATATCCTGTGCTGGACTTGATGATCCTTGTGGGTCTCTTCCAACTCAGAATTGTGATTCTGATTATGAGTGAGGAAAAAAAAAAAAGAAAAATATAACCCAAAAGACTATGTATAACAGTGGTGCAATTTGAGAAAATCAGATGATGATGATTTTTAAATATTATTTTGTCCTTTTTTTAATGTTGTTGAGGTAACACTTTATGTTTGCTAAGTTTAGAGATGCGGACATAGATATAGGAATATGTAAAAAAATATGCAAAATCACAAGAAAGTAAAAAGGAGACAAGTGTTATGAAAGAAATTGGTTTTCTCCTCCATGTTTCATGTATTTCTGAGATGCTCTTGAAGCACCTGAGCATTTTTGCTAGCCAGCCAAAGGAACTTTGCTCAACACCTCCCAAATCCATCTGTGACTGTTCCTGTCCTCATGGACACTGGGAATAGTTCAGCCAGGCTTCCAGGCTGACAGGCATCAGAAATATATTTCATTTTGCAAAATAACTTGAAATCTGCTTTGCAAATCACACAGAAAGTCCCAGATATTCACAAATCACAAAATTCTGTAGTTTGTTTTTGGCAGTGCTGCTCTGGGTGAGTGATTTAGGTTTCTTTCTGCTGTAGACACATAACTCCTGGTTGTGTTGTCTCATTTATTTTTAGCTTCAAAAAACTGTTAAGTGTCTTCATCTTTTACTAATCAGTACCAGTATTGTAAAAGGCTCAAGCTCCGTATCTGTCCCAGCTGACTAGTAAAACAAGATATGAAAGTGGTACTATGTGAGGCTCTCAAAGCACAGTACAAGGTGCCAAAGAGGTTCTGATGAATTTGAAAAGTACATATCTCAACATTCCTTCTTCAGAAGAATTGTCCTTATCCCCAGATAACAGCTCATAGATATTTGAGCTGTTTTAGCTGAGCTCTCTTTCAAACATTTTGGCTTTCATACAGTGGAGAAGTTTCTGAGATAGATGATGGCCAATGGCTTGAACTGCAAGAAGCTGGTAACCTGTGATCCTTCTAACCCCACATGTATGAAACATCTTCAAAGGCATGGCCAGAAGAGCAAATCAGCACAGACTAAGGGATATTGTGTGTTTGTGAGGCCTGCCCATATAGCTCTCCTTGCCAGTGCATTGTAACACCATAACTGGGCTTACCTCAGAGTTGTGCATTGTACCATAGCCTCAGTGGGGGACAGAAGTTGTATTCTGTGTAAATGCATTTCTGAAGAGTTTTCAAATTGTAATTGCAAGATTGTTCATGAACAAACCACTCTGGGAGAGGGGAGATGGGGCAAAGAGGAATACATCAAGGTCTGTTACATTCAGAAAGTTTCAGACTACTTATCAAAAGACTTTTAATAAATCACATCTCTAGTGTCTTTTAACCCTGCAAAGACATTCAAGAACCTCAGACCTTCTACCTTATTGACAACCCCTCCCCAAAGAAAAAAAAAATTAGTCGAAAATACCCCTTAACATGCTACTAACTCACCTCAGCATCTGGGTATTTGACATGAGTTCACTTGGACTGAAAGTCATCTGCTGGTCCTTACTCAGAGGCTGTAGGTCTGGCTTTTGGTGCAGCCAGGTCTGACAGGTGCCAGGGCTGCTCTTGGTGAGCAAGACTCCCACCACTTATGCCTAGACTGACTGCACACTTTCCTCCTCTGCCATGTCCTTTGACAGACCCAACTGCCTGACTAGCCTTGCCACAGTAGTGTAGTGCTTAGCTTTCAGCACATAAATATCTCTCTTCCTTCATTAGTGGAAAAAAACCTTGAAATTATCCAAACCTAGCCTTAATTAAGTCAAATTGATGAAGTCAAATGGAAAAGATACTGTGTTGACAGCCATTGTTGTGCTCATGGTACTGTAATTCTAAGTTTGTCTTCCAGGCTGGCCTAACCTGCGTGGTGAGCATGGAAGTCAACAAGAAAGTAATTATAATGTACAAGGCATGACAGCTTCAAAGACAAAATTACCCTTCTTCAAAGGTTTCAGAGACCAAAAAAAACATAGTTTTCCCAATAAGTTCGGTCTTCTAAACGTTGGTACTGAGCATCATTTGCTGGGCTTCCTGAAGAATTTAAAATCTTTTACGTGTAAAGAGATATTCACTCTCATATATCCACTGATATATGCCCTTCAGTCATTTCATAGACTGCATGGGAGTTATTAACTTGTCTTTTGGATGGACTCACCTTAGTGAACTGATCATTTCTTATTGCTTCCTGAGGCTCTAATGCTCCTAATCATGGGGATTATTAGATTGCTTGCAAGATGAAGCACCATCAAAGGTGCAATTTGCAAATGTGGGGTTTAAAGAAAGAAATGGTATGTAGCTTGAGCAAAATTACAGTGGCCCTTGGTGCTGCAGGCTTTGCCACTGTGCAGAACCTTGAAAACCACCCAAAAATTGGATTTTTACAGGCCTAAGTGACGTATTTTCTATCATTTCTCATGTACAACAGTTGCAAACAGACCAAGGGATATTCCAGACCACATGACCTCATGTTCCATGTATCAAGTAGAGGGAAGAAGGAAGAAGAGAGGAATATTTGGAGTGATGGTTTTTGTCATCCCAAAGCATTGTTACTCATGATGGATCCCCAATCTCCTGGAGGTGGCTGAACACCAGCCCATGGGAAGCAGTGAATTAATTCTTTGGTTTGCTTTGGTTTTGTGTGCAATTTTTGCCTTCTCTATTAAACTGCCTTGATCTCAACCCATGAGTCCCCTGCCTTTTACCCTTCTGATTCCATCCCCGGTCCTTCTGGTGAGGAAGTGAGTGAGCACTTGTATGGGGCTTGGCTGCTGGATGGGGTGAAACCATGTCAGTCATAAACTGCAGATGCTGTTTTGCAGATCCTAATTTTAGTGTTCTCACATACCCCAGGCAAAAATTGCAATCTGCGTTCTCCAGTACAAATCACCTTTGATCTGGCACAGTCTTTTCAATACACTTCTCTTGTCCTATTCATCATTCCAATTCATCTTTGGAAGCCATTGTGTTTAACTTACTATTTTGCATGCTCCCAAAACACCTAGAGGTTCTAGCTAAGGTTCAAGAATATATGAATGAAGTTTTCCTTTTCTCTGTCATATACTGGTGAAAGATAGGAAGTTCCTTTTTTATTTTTTTTCTAAATGCATAGCTACAGATAAGTAATTGGTAGCTGGAAAGAGAATGGAAACAGTTCATTTAGTTAGCAAAAACCAGAAAGCACTAGAGAGCTATGGGAAGATGGAAGCATGTAAAGAGGGACATAGCAAGCAGAAGGGATGAAGCTGGCACAAGAGAGCTTGCAAGAGAGCTGGGAGGGGATGGAAGTCTCAGGAGCATGGGTAGGACGTTCCTCAGCAGGGAATAGTGAAGCCAGATTTGGAAGACAGTGCTAGTGTCCAGTGTTTGTGAAGACATGCAGCTGCTTCTGCTTTGGATGAAACTTTTATGCAGCTGCTGGCTCTGCTTAGGAATGTCCTCTGCCTCTGGGGCCATATGATACACATCAGCGTTGGGAAGAGATAGAACACTAGCAACCCTTTAATTCCATCCTAAACAGTGCTGTCACACAGGGTGAAAAGAAACATTTTGTGTTTAAATAATAAGTTAAACGACATATTTTTCTATTTGCTTAATTAATTAAAGATTTCTTTTTTCATTTGTGCCTACTCACTTTTCCAAAAATCTTTTCACAGTAGGTAGGACTGTAGACAGGTACATTTAAAATCACATAGAAACAATGGTTTCCTTGATTAATATTAATCCAGCAGGAACTAAAAAAAAAAAAGAAGAAAAGAAGAATTAAGTTCAAATTCAAAGCCAGTGCTTTTGGATAGGTGATATAAAATCACTCCATTTTTTATATCAGATAGTGATGTTTGAAACCTGGATCATCCTACCAAAAGAAGACAATGCGATGGGCAAATGAGGGAGCCTGTAAAACTGAGACTTGAAGACCAGCTACAGGTTTGCTGTAGTTGCAGCTCCTGAGAGGAAATTGTGACATGCTGTCCACCTCCAAATTACTGATGGCAGTAAGATTGCTTTGCTTAGAAGACAGAAGTTAACATCTCTTTTGAGCAGGTTTTGGTGTATGCAGACACTCCAGTAATGTTTGGATTAAATCCCAGTAGCACTTTCCTGAATATCTCTGTTCTTTGTGTAATAGGTGCAACGACAAGAAGGGTACTTTGTATGATGCATCACATCGATTTAAAAAAAGGATGGACTAGGCCTTTAAAAGCAAGAGAGAGGACACAGAGGGTAACTGAAGTGAAAAAAAGAGTGACAGAACGAGGCTTTGTGCTCCATAAAAAAGCAAGGATTTTGTTTTTTGTTGGAGTCAAGTTGGTGTTGATGAAGGAAATGCACCTGAATTTAAGAGTTCAAGAATGTCTGCTCACAGATTAACCCTTTGTAATATGAATATTTGTCTGGATTCAACATCACTGAGTGTACTGCTAAATACTGAATACCTGTGGAAAATGAGTCTTGACATCTGATTAGGAAGAAGATTTCCGTTTTCACAGTGTTGTGACATATTATTTGTAGGGTTGTGAACTAGCAGCATAATGGGCTTTAAAATTTACTTTTTGTGTTGTAGGAAATTATCTATGGTCAGACAAATGTTTCTGATTTTATAGGTGAAGGATATTGTACCATTTAAAGCTTTCCAGATATTGGGATATGAACCCTGTATGCAAATTATTATAGAGAAAAACAAAAATAACAATGGTTTTAATTTTAATAGTTCTGTACATTTAGCATAATAAGCAGTCTAGTCAAATAAGACCTATATTGAAGATATTAGACTCCTGTAAGGCAGATGAAGCTGTGCTACTTGCAAACTGAAAAATAAAATCAGTGTTTTAGTTATAGTTCTGTCCAGTGCTTTCTAGTAGCAGAAATATTTGCAGGAAAAATAAAATATTAGTATGTGACAGAAATACAAGAACATCAATATGAAAATTATATTCGTATGCCTACAGTTGAAGATGCCAACATTTTGTGACAATACTATTTAATCCCTTTGGATATTTTTCCCCACTGCACCATCTTTAGAGTTTTCAAACTCCAGCAGATATATAATTGTGTTTCTTAAAAGTGTATGAAGTTGTTCACAATAAGTAGACATTTAGTTTTTATTAAAGCTTATGTCCACATTAACAAGTGTGAAGTCCTGTCCAAATTGGGTGCATGGAATGAACAGAGAGCTGAACACCAGGTGTCTATGCCACACATTTTTGCACTGGGAGTCACTTAGAATTAGCTGTGTCAAATCCTGTGGATCAATTTTCATTGTAATTTAAAAAGCAGAGAGGAAATCCTGAAGAAAACCTTTTTTCTTATCTTCATCGAACCTCAAATTCAGTTACTCGGATACTCTGAGTCTGTTGTGATACAAATAAAACAAATATTCATTGTAGCTCAGGATGCACAAGCTATGCCTTTAAAAAATGCACTAACATGTTAATGTAGATTCATCCTGTTTTACTGAGCATTAGAAAATTTGTTTCACATGGCACAAGAGGCAAAGAAAGAAGTTTAATTTCCATCAGTTAAAGTTCAGGTAAGAAAATTCCATCCCACTGTAGATGTAACAAAGCTGTCATGCATACAGGCAGGTAAAACAAGTTCCAGATAATAGTATTGATTGCTGCAGTCCCAAGAAAGCTAGACATGCCTTCTAAAGGTGAAGATGTGCCATGCTCTGAATAATCTGGTCTCATTTACAGTGTTCCGGTTTGTTCTTCATGGTAATTACTGTAAGGCTAGAGGTCTGGTCTCTAGAGATGACTGCAGTTTAATGATGTTTGGTTGCCAGTGAGTTATCTTCAAAATTCTACTTAGCACAGAAGAGAATATAAAAATATGATTCTTTTTTTCCACTTTGTGGGAAAGAAATCATAGAATAATTTATGTTTGAATTGATCTCAGAAAATCATCTGGACTAGACCTTGTTCAAAGCATGTCCAACTTCAACTGTCTTCAATGAGAACTAGCACATGCAATAATGCAGCTTCCTCCAGTAGTTCAAAGAAGTATTTTCCCATTTATTTGTCTTTAATGAGCACTCTATAGCAGATGTCCACCCTCATATCCACTTGTTGATCCCGCCTCTGAGCCCAGCTCATGAGCTTGCCCTCTGTCCCTTAGCCATTCCATAGTTTTGCCTTTTCAAATAACTCCTCTGTTCATGTTTCATAGTTTTCCCAGCTTCATTTTACATTTCTTATGAAATGTTTTGTCTCCAGCACTTTACTACTGCAGGCACAGTCAATGATAGCAAAGAGCAAAGAGCTGCTGACTTTGCATGCTGGAGATGCACACAAGCCAAGTCATTACCCTCTTTTCCTGCCATGCTCAGAGTAACAAACAGGCCAGACACTGAAATTATCAGCAGAGAAGAAAAAAAAAAAAATCAGGAACCACAAAATCTTGACGTGTATGTAAATAGAATGCAATGTAACCTTCCATTTTTGCCAGAAAGTAAAGTTTGTTTGTTGTTGTATACTAGTAGAATTATTTGAAGTAGTGTGAAGGGAATGAAATAAAGACATAAAATATGGCTTTAATAGAAGAAAAAGGTATTCAATAAAGTTTGAGGAATAAGATTATGTATTTTTGGTGCATCTCTAAAGATAATTCCAGAGAGATTAATATATACATATGTATGGAATATTTAAATTTATATATTATTAAATAACTGTTATCAGAGTAGCTCTGTCAGAAAAGTGTGACTTTTCTTAACAATTTTTCCTTATTCCAAATTTTCATCACTATTGCCTGGGTAGACAGTAAGGAAGAAGGTGCAAAAGTATTCTTTCATCCATTCTGTATACACATGTCAGTATTATATATGCTCAAAACAACTTGCAGGGTTTTAGGGAACCATTCCAGTTTCCTTATGAAAAATGCTGATCATGTTGAAGTTAGTTGAATTCAAGGAATTGGAAATTCACTCATTTACATGATGATGCAATGAGGTGTTTATGTTATGTTGCTTTATCAGTTTTTGGAGATATTCTTATAAATATACATCATGACTGGTCTTTCAAAACAAAGCTTCTGTTTTATATCAAAGCCCTGAGACTTAAAAAAAATCTTCTCATTACATCTATTATGCTGAAGTAAACAGTGAAACAGCAGAAATTATTTTGTATCTCCATTAATTGGAGTGTGATTTCTCCAGCATATTGCCTTCATAAATGGGGCTGGGCTTCATTGTTTAAATGGCTTTATGGGTAAATTTGTCTTTTTCCAGGGCATCTCATCCCCAATAACAAATACTGCTATTTATAGCAAATTATCAGTCCTGTAACAAAAAGAAGTTTGTATACCAAGGACTATGTGCCTATTCTCCAGTAGTTCTTTTCACTATTATTCTACTATTCAGTATACTATTCAGTAGTTCTTCATGATTGTTTTGAAGCCACACTTTGAGAACTGGACACTGAAATCTTCAAGTCAAACACATGCTAAAACAGGACAGCCTGCATAACAAATTAGGCAAGAAAAATATCTGGCTATCCCTTCAGTTAAGAGGCAATTAAAATTTCCTTCATGGATAAATAGTCTGTAATTGTTATGGCAGTCAGGAAGAGAATCCAGTAAGGAGTTTATGCAGCTAAAAGTGAAACAGAAATCAAGTAATCTCTAAAGAGAAAGATGGGAGGAGAGCTAAAGTCTTCTGCCTCAGCGACCATTTCACTTCCAGACATTTTTTTTTTCCTTTTACATGAAAATTGAAAAGTGTTCATGGCTTTAGCAATAGGCCTTTGGTTGTTCTCTGTGTGTGTGTGTGTGTGTGTGTGTGTGTGTCTGTGTCTGTGTGTGTGTGTGTGTGTCTTTTCATGTGATAATGAAGAGATTCTATGGCAACCATTGAAAACGAAGGCCTGGAAACAAAAGCTGAAGCAGCAGAGGATCAGTACGTATTCACTGTGTCTGAAGGAATAACAGCAGAGACTCCCTCTTCAGAAAGGTATCTGATGGCAGGCTCTAAAAGGGACAGCTTTGTTTTAACTCAGGCACAGTTAACTCACTCAACAGTTAGTGACAGGATTTCATTTCTCTCAAGTTTCACTACAGGTTGTTTTTGCTTTTTTTCACACAAAACCATATCTATGGTAGATGTGCAGTTAATAATTGGTTAACACTGACCTCATCATACTTCAGGGGCCAACAACAGAAGTGGGAGACAGAAAAGGAGAGGTTTAGCAGCCAAATGCTGCTAACTTCCTCATGACTGCTTACAGTGTCAAAAAGAATTCACATATAAATAGTGTAAGCAAGATTGAGTCTATATAGGACTGATGTAATGTGAAATCAATGCTTAATTGCAGGTTATGAGTAATTATCTGTTGGTCCAAAAAAGGGTTTGACATCTGAGCAAATGGAGATATGAAATATCAAACCCAGGTGTCTGCAGAACAGCAAATTACTGTTTTAGTGATTGTGCTTTCCCACAAAGATGAAGCAGCGATCTATGTCATGTCATGTAAAGTGATAATGGAGACATGAAATAGCCTGTAGGATAAGTTACTGTAAGTGTTCCTATTATTGACTTCAGGAAGAATATAAGTTCATTCAAGCCTGACTTTGGAATAAAGCAAAACAGAAATCTTTAAAGTGAGAAATGATGAAAAATAAAAAATAAGTTTAAGAGCAGGTGAAAAAACAGCCTTTCTATTTGCTCCATAGTGTCACTGGTTTTGTACTACTTAGTTGAGAAACAATCACAATGCAGAGATACACTGAATTGGCCGTTACAGGTTGTCTATTCTTGTTTCAAACATTTTCTTTTTCCTTAACCATATCACAGTTTTTTAGTAAATTATTTTATTTAAAAGTATAATAAAATTTAAAAGAAAATTATAGCAAGGAAAAATTTGCTAATGAACATGATGATATATCCTCTGCTTGAAGTAATACTGTGACTTCATTAGCATGAGCTTCCAACAGGCTGCTGCATTACCAGAAGAGTGCTACAAAGTGAACACCCAGTTCATGTTTTGCCCTCAGATGACTAATAGTCATAATATCTCATATGAGACTTAGAATGATATGCCAATTGTTGAAAACTATTGGTGTAGGTAATTTTCCTGTCACTGGTTTTGCAAAACTACTGTATTTACGAATAAATTAATAAACTCCCAGTAAGGAGTTCCAGGCTTCCAAATCAAAGACAGTATAGGATTAAGTTCAAATTCATTGATAAATTCTTTTTGATTTTGATAAATTCAGGCCAACTTAGGCAGAATCCAAGTGAAAAGATAAGAGTTGAAAAGGAAGGCTGAAATGGTAAAGAACAGTTCTGGAAATAATAAGGTTCCATTATCAAGGGAGGATGAATAACTGCAGATTTATTTCTCAAATCTTACCAGTTTATTTAATATTTCTTTTCCACTGAGTCCTGTAAATAGGTACAACATACACTCTTTTTCTCTGGTTTGTGTGATTGTGTCTTTTTTTTTCTGGATGCAAGTTCACTCCAGTGTGTTACCCTTTCATGGAAATAAAAGCACAAGGTCTCCAATGACCCAGGCTTCCTTGCATGCCTCAAAAACCTGAGTTCTTACTCTCCAAATATCTCCTTTCCTCTCAGGATATTTTTTGTTCTGCAAAATAGTGGAAACAAGCAAATATGCTTTATGAAGTTTCCAGAATAATTTCTAATTCTATTTTTAACACAAAAAAAATGTGCAGACTTAGTCAAACCATAAAACTTCCTGCATTTTCCTGAGTAATTTTTCTGCTCACTCTCATTCTTTCTTTGAAGTTAGGGAAAGTATCTAGCTGTTCAATCTTCATCTTCTCACGCTGGTCTTCTTCAGACATTGAATTCTCTCCCTCTTCCTGACCCTTCCTGATGACAGGGGATCTGAAGATGGTGAAGAATTCAATACAAAAAAATTGCACCAGATAGAAACTGAAGGAGCAAAAAACCATTGAGACTGATGACTTGCTGTAAAATATTGTATGTTTTTTCCTTCAAAGAAGTCTTGAATAGCAGCTTGTGGAAATTCCACTTTTTCTCTCTTCCTTTTCTCATGTCAGATACTGGATTTCCCCAAAAAACTTTCTGAAATACAAAAGCAGAAATGATGAGTGGGGGTTTGTGAAAAATTCTGACACAAATACAAAAAAAATATTGTTGCTCATTTATCAGCAATGACCAAATTGCGTTATTACTCTTCCCATGATTCCCAAACAGATTTGGACTTAAAATTCATAGTTAAACTGCTAAGTTAAAATAGAATGTCCAAAATATTTCACTGCAATTTAATAGAAGATTACAGCTCCTTCACCAGTAACAGCAGATGTGGACACGGTCATGTCACAAAACATTTTAATTCCAAACTTGTGATTTATTCAAATGGAGTAAATTACATGTCTGCTGAGTTAAATGAACCCTATAAAAAATTGTGAACTTGATATAATTGTCATATAAACACGATGAATATGATAAGACCAGTCATGCCATGTCTGGTCTGTGGTAACTGGATATGAACATAAAGGTCTCAGCTGAAGTCCCTGGACAAAGAAAGGTGCCTACTGTCACTGGGGATGCTCAGTGATGCATGGAATTATATTAATCTTGGGTTCTATTTCTAGGCCCAAAAGCATAGTGGTTTTTTGCCAGTCTGAAACTTCTGGCAATCCACCTTGGAGATGGCATAGTGTGCCTCAGAGATAACTAGATTATTTACTTTTAGGTAACTTGTATTGAAACAGATCAAAAACTATCAGAGAAGATTCTTGGGTACTGCAACTTAGTCCTCTGTAGTGCTAAAATCTTGCCAAAGCAAAAGACATGGTTTGGGCTCACACCTGTTAATATCCCCCCCAAAAAAATCAACCTTGGGCTTAATTTTGCAATTAGTAGCAGCCAAAAGGAATTCCAATAAGTGTTTGGGCATCACCACTTTATTTTGGAAGGTAACAGGGTTTAATTTCATTCAAAAAGGAATTTTGCTGGGCTAAGGGGAAGAGACAGTGTGTGAAGCAGCCTATTGAATCCTGTGCTCAGTTTTGGGGCCCCCATTACCGGGAAGATATTGAGGTACTGGGGTGTGTCCAGAGAAGGGCAACAGAGCTGGGGAAGAGGTGAGAGCACAAGTGAAGAATAAGGGAGCTGGAGTTGTATGTCTGGAGAAAAAAAAGAGGCTTGGGGGAACTTTATCACTGTCTCCCAAGTACCTGAGAAAAACCTGTAGTGAGATGGGGATCAGTGTCTTTTCCCATGTAACAAGAGATATGACAAGAAGAAACAGACTCAAGTTGTGACAGAGAAGGCTTAGATTGGATATTGGGAAAAAAATCTTCATGAAGTGGGTTATCAAACATTGAAAGGGTGCCCAGAGAAGTGGTGGAATCATCATCTCTGTAAGTATTTAAAAGATGTGTAGCTGTGGCACTCAAGGACATGGTGGACTTGTTAGTGATGGGTTAATTGTTGGACCCAATATTCTTAAAGGTCTTTTCCAACCTCAGTGATTCTATGATTCTACAAACAGGAGAGAGAAGGGAAAAGCCAACATATAGGGAAATAACAAAGATAAGAAGCATTTCTGTTTAGCAAATGTGACAAAAAATAATGAAGAGAAAAGGAGAAGTAAAACTAACCTATTCAAGTGTTATAATGGTTAGTCTCTTCTTACTTTATGCAAGATATTGCCATCAGGTATTCTGTCACGTGGGGGAAGGAAGGACATTAACATTAAAGAAACAGGACCTGATACTCTTCAAGAGAGCAACATCTGCTCAGAAGAGAAAATACACTCTGCTCGTGTAAGAAGGTCAAGAAGGTCAAGAGTTGATTCAAAGGCATTAACGATAAAAAATATTAAAATTATGTTACCATGATACATAAAAGTAATTTTTTTATGAAACACAGTGCAAACTATAAATCAACTACTATAAAAAAGAAAAAGAAAAAAAATGCTGAAAGCAACACCCTGAGTACATAAATGTGGCGTTATGCTTTACATATATAACATGCTTCATGCTCTTTTTTTAAGACAGCAAAATAATGCTTTTGGGCCAGATGAAAGATAAGGAGTGAAAGAGGTACTCTTGGTGCTCTGGCATGATTGCTAAAGGCTGAAAATATTTTGTCTTTAACCCTTTCTGTGTGAGTCATTTGATACCCTCTGTATCACTGTACCTTGGATACCAGGGTAAAGAGGCAGAAGGTCATAAAAATGCATTGTGACCTTTATTGCAGGCAATGTGGTTAGAAACACTATCCCTGATCTAATACTGAAAGAAAGCTTTCTAGCCAAAACCTGCCTATTGACCTAGAAATGCTAGTTTGAAAGACTTAAAAAAATCCCTATTAGATAATTATATCATCTGGCTAAAAAAATGAAAGAAATATTAACTTTTTCCCCTTAAGCTGTGTATTTTTATTTAATGTATTAAATGTGCCATGTACATAGGCATCTAGGCCTAGTGTTCAAAATTTCCATCAGTTAAAATAACAGCTTTGGGATGATTTATTGCTCAGGTAAATTAACCTGTGGAGTTTTTTGTTTGTTGTTTTTTTTTTTTTTCCCACAGCATTCAGAGCTGCATATTTCAGCATATCCAGCTGAAATAGAAGTGCTGATGTCCATTTTGTGTGTATATCTAACTTTCATTTGCATTGTATTCTGTGAAACTGTAGTCTATTATAAAAAGAAAAAGAAAAAAAGATTAAAAAGGGGCTAAATGGCGAAAAACCTGTGCCCAAAGATACAGACTCAGATTTATGTTTTCACAGGACTGGATGTTGTCATCACATGATACTTCAGTTAATAAAAAATGTGTGCATGTGCTTAACTTTGGGACTGAAAATATTTCTCTTCAGGTAGGAATTTTCAGCCATTCAATGTTAAGCATGTCTTTAAATGCTCCACTGCATGAGGTCCATCATGATGTTTTCTTGAAAGCACATTTTGGAATAGATTTAATTCTAGACACCTTATTCTAGAGCAGGAATGGGGAAATATTCTCCTACAGTCAAATGGCATTGTCTTTCCCATGATAAATTCCTGGCCTATTGAAAATTGCAGCTGGTTCTACAAACTTTGATGTTTCAGTTTTTAACTTCATATTTCAAGGACCGAATAGGTGAAAAGGCAAAGTAGAGAAAATAGAAATCTCATGGCTCTGTTTCAGCCCATTTCTCTGTGCCTGTGAATTCAAGATAACTCTATAATGGAAAGAAATAGAATCTGCATGGTAAATATTTTCAAGGTCTGAGCATATTTCACTATTTCACCAGTTTTCATCATCCACCCATCAGTAAGTGAAACCAATTGTCGAGACATCTGATGTACCCTCTTGACAAAAATCACATCACATTTACATCAGTACAAGGAGAGGTTTGTGGAAAGGTGTCCAGGTGCTGGTATCACCAGCACGTGTGCTGCAGTTAGAGGTGATAACACAAAGTATCAGAACAAAAACCAGGTTGAGTCTCAGGTCCCTGTTTGAATTTGATGTGCTAGTGGGTAAAAAAATCTTTGCCAGCAAATGTGGTATGGCTGTTGCTAAAATAAAATGTGGATCTATGAAAGAAGCTCTGACTCTTCACAGCAATATTGTAACATTGACAGTGTCCACAGAGCATGTGAGAGAAAACTTGTTTCCTGTGAATGCTCATTCAAGCAAAGTATTTGGAAAAAGGGATGTGAGTATAAAAAATCCAATTAGTTTTTTAAATTCAAATTAATACTTTGCAGACTCTTTTCCCCCCAGAGTTTTCACAGCTCTGAACAACACTGCTCTAATGACAAGTTTTCACATTTTTATGCCCTTTCAATTGATCTCTCCAGTACACATGCTATGACAGAAAAGTTCCCTGTGGATTATTTTTTATCTCTTATATCTATTTCTGGAGCCTGAAGAACACCTCCAGCCATTACATACCTCTTTTAGAAATGGAAGCTTTGAATTTCATCATCACCTTTTAATGATCAACCCTTTGGAGAAAGAGGTTCTGGACGATGGCCATTACAAAATATAGTACAAATACAATGCTTGTTCTATAAATTGGAATGGGGGGAATTCTGTTAGAAGAAACATTTTGCCAGGTTTTGCTGATCATCTCTTTTAACATATTTTCACATTCTCTGTCACTGAAACTGCTATGTAGACAATGCAGGAGAAATTTCAGATGTGAAGTGATCCATTATTCTGATTGCCAGCAGGCGGGGAGACTGTGGAGACTGAAAACTGCTTCATAGCACCAAAGCTAGAGATTAATACAAAACAAAACAAAAATAAAAATATATGCTAATTTTGTCTAGGGTAGAGTTAATTTTCTTCATAGTTACTGGTATGGGTTTATGTCTGGGATTTGTTCTGAAAACAATGTTGATAATGTAGAGATGTCTCTATTACTGCTGAGCAGGGCTTACACAGTGTCAAGGCCTCTTCAGACACCACCCCAGCAGAGAGGGGCTGGTGGTGCACAAGGAGCCAGGAGGGGACACAGCTGGGACAGCTGACCCCAACTGACCACGGGGACATTTCATTCCATATGGCACCCAACTCAGCATTTAAAACTGGGGGAAGAACAAGGAAGGGGGATGTGCAGAGTTATGGTGTTTGTCTTCCTAAGTCATGGTTACACGTGTTGGAGCCCTCCTTTCCTGGGGATGGCTGAACACCTGCCTGCCCATGTGAAGCGGTGAATGAATTCTTTGTTTTGTTTTGCTTGTGTGTGTGTGTGGCTTTTGCTTCACCTGTTAAACTGTCCTTATCTCAACTCAAAAATATTTTCCACTTTTACTATTCCAGCTCTCTCTGATCCCACTGCTGGGGGTTTGAGTGAGCAGCTGCGTGGTGCTTAGCCGCCAGCTGGGGTTAAACCACAGCAAAATACAGTAACTGAAAGTGAAAAGAAAGGAACAAACTCTAAATAAAGTGAAGAGAACTGTGAGAGCATGGCCATAACTAACTCAGTCTGCACTGACATCAGAAGCTTTGGGGTTTTTAAAATTTATTTTAATGAGATTTGGACTGGATTGCACAGAGTAAACACAGAACTCTGAGTTAAGCTGATATGTGGTTGTGTAATAGGTAATTGTATGTAATTGCCGTAACCAGCTAGGTTGGCTCTGTGTCTAGAAGACAGAAAGGGACCAGTCACTAGACTGCCAGGAGTAGAAGCAACACTTGAACTGCAAAGTACTTGCAGAAGTTTATTGAAAGTTTGCCTGGATAGAACAGGAGGTGTTTGGCAGGTTCCACTTTACCTGCATGCCAAACAAGTATAGAAAGCTATTACTCAAAGTGGACAAATCCTGGTTTTGTACTGACTTACATAATGAATAGCACCTGATGTTGAATACATCCTTAAGAGATTTGCCTAGCTTAAGTTAAAGTGACTCCATTACCAGGCATTTCTAATATGCAGGAAAGTTATTCCTTGATAAGAAATTGTTGATTGCTGTGTCTTTGATTACCTAAAGTCTTTCCTAAAATGCAAAGTAATAGTGAGCAGAAAATGTAATCATAATACTGGCTCTGTTTTTACAAGATGCATCTTTGGCCTGTTAAGCTCTCATGGATTGGAAGGCAGGTCTTTAAGAAATACCTTGTAAATTATTCTTTGAAACTTTTCCAAAATATTTTGTCTTATCTAGCAGTAACTCTGTTTCTTTGGTTTACCTGGGCATCAAAGGTGGCTATAATCTACTAGTTATAATCCACTCATTGCAACGTAGAATTCTGAGTTAAATTTTATGTTATTTGTTATTAGTCACTTCCCAGATACTATTAAATCATTTTATATTGGTAGTGAGGATATATAGGAAAAAACCTCCAATTTTTCAAAAGGAACTTTATCATGAATGTTTTTTAATGGAAAATGTCAGATTAGGGAATTTTATTGACAGAATTCAGTCAGCTAATATTAGCTTAATTAATGTCTGCTGGTGCATGTCTGAATATGTAGGTGTACTTCAACTAACATTTGCACATCCAGGGGAGTTTCCATGAAGTCTAGACATGCTCACATCCCTCAAAAAGAGAGAAGTCTGGCAAAGAAGGTGTCATAGCTGTGTTTTCAGCATCCCTCATCCCAGTGTTAACATTCATGTGCAGTTATATGATCCTCATCCTCTTCACTGGGGAGCTGAGATGACCATTTGCCCATCTCTCACAGGTGCAGTAACTCATAGGTGCTGTTTCAGCACTCTTCCTTCTGCCCATGAGAGGCACTGGACCTGTCAGAAGTGTAATATGTCTTGACATTTGTTCCTTAACATAGCTCAGCCTCACAGAAGCCTGGCATGTGGCTTGCTGTGGTAAAAAGACCACATTTCCTTCAAACACTTTCATTTCTGTAATCCTGGGTGTGTGATGTGCTGCCCTGAAGGAAGCTTACTGCTGTTGCCTTGCTTCCAATTGAGCTGCTGTGGCAAAACACCTTCCACTAGAGAGGCTTTGGGGAGGGTTAGGTGATAGGTGTGGGTCAGTGTAAGAGACACTTTTTAAAGGATGTGAAATTAGGCCATTCATGTGCTGCTTCAAAGCTGGGGAACTTTCTCAACAATGGGGAGATGGGAATATCATGCAGGACAATTTGGGTGACCTGGATAGCAAGTGGGATGGAAATTTGCATTATGGTAGACAGGGTCAGGCACTGGAGGATTCCTAAGGCTCTGGTGTGTCAGCAGTGGTAAATAAGGGAAGAAGAGCAAAAGGGTGCTTTAGTCAGCTGCAGGATGACTATAAAACAGCCCTGGAAAGAGCCAACAACAATACTAGAAAGAAAACTGGACAAAGTTTTTCCAGTCAAGGTAAGAAAGTATGACTGCACTATGCAGGACCCTGAGGAAGTCATAATCTAAATATTCTACATAATTTTAATCAACCAAGCTCCAGCAGGATAAGTTAAAATAGGAATGTGTGTAAGGGGGAAATAATTTATCAGACAAATGGAATACTCCCATTACAATCAAAGCCTATAATAATATGGTTTCACTAAGTGAATTATTCTCATCAGTAGGTCAAAGTGGGTAAAAAGTAGGCGAGAAAGAACAATTTAAGGTAAATGACGTTGCTGGCACACTTACAAGATCAAGTAAGTGTAAATGTGCAAGAATTCCTTGCATTGTGGTGGAGAAGCAGCTGAACTGATCCCAGCAGTATTGCACATCAAATGAGCTCAAACCAAACAACTTAAGCCTTTCTACACATAACATCAACAAGGGTCTGTGGGAGTGCTTCACATATTCTGCTCAAGAAACAGTTTTCATGAACTCAAGAATCAATCAAATTAATATATGGGAGAAAAAAATCCCAGTGAGGTCTATTAAACAGCTTTCAGCTGAGGAGATCCCCAAGCTAGGAACAGGTTAGGAAATCCTTGACCTAAGAAGCTATGAAAGTTTCAGGGGGTTGTTGCCACATGTTTATCCCATTGTTATATTCTTCCATGGACATTTGTTGTGGATCTAAGTTTTCAGTGTGTTTTCAGTAGTTTCTCATAAAACAAAAACTAATCAAAGAAAGAAACACCACCTAACACCACCCTTCTGTTAATCTTCCCCCCCACAAAACCCACCAAAAAAATCCATAAACCCCTAGGCTATTTTTTTTTTTTTCTACTAAACATAAATGCATAGGATTTTTGTCATGATCTTTCCTGCCTGTAGGCTGGAGAAAACAGAAATATCCATCAACATGGTAGACAGTGACTTCGGTGTGAAAGGACAGGCTGTTTTAAAACGTGTGATAAGAAGAGCAGAAAGCAGTAGGCTTTGTCATTTGAGAAAACACAGTTCAGACAGTGTCCGAGATACAGTGGAATAAGACAAGATGAAGCAGCATATCATGAAATTGCCAGTTTTTAAGGACTGAAAATTGTGAGCTGTAGCAGAAATTGTTTTGGTGCCTTTGCTGCAGAAGTGATTGCTGCAACACCACAACTGACTGTGTTTGTGGATGAGATTTGTGCATGTGAAAGTGTAGCTGGGAGTCAGTTCAGTAACATGAGCAGGTGATCAGTCTCTGTAACAAATCTTCCTTGTCTCCTCCCCTAGGGGATACCTATCCATTTCTGTATAACCTGTAGTTCTTGTTCAAGAATAGAGTACAGAATTTAATCTTTCAGGAGTTTTTTTTTTGTTTGTTTGTGGTTTTTTTCCCCATTCTCTATTTTCTTCTTTTCCCCTCTGGTAAGGCAGGGCTAATTATTTCTCTACTACATCAAAGTGGGACACTCACATTTCTGTTTCCCAAATACTCTGCTCCAGAAGTGATTGGCTAATACAATCAGCACCCCAAAAAGATAAAGAGAGAATAAGTTTTACATGAACAATTGGAGAACAACCTACTTCCAAAAAATGTTCCCCTTTTCTCTCCGTTAATGGAAAAATATTTTCTGCAATTTATATATTACCGTTCACTATTGTATTTTTAGATATTCTAGTTATTTATGCAATAAATATTCTTTCTTATTGAAAAATTTTTGCTTTAATATTTGACAAAAATGTAGCAAGATTATCCGTAATTGGCTCACTGCTTATTAGTTATGAATGTTTTTCACTGCTCCTTGCAAGGGCACATTCCACTGTATGAGGTAAGGAGAAGAAAATTCTGTTTGCTTCTCTGGCCTCCATTGCCTCAGCCTCTGTCCACTCCCATGAGGCTTTATCTTTTTATTTCTTCTCAGAGAGTCCTGACCTTCATGTCTTTGTTAATTTTTTTATACCTAAACACTGATCATGTCTTGTCTACAGCTGCAGTAATTTCTGGTGTGAGGAGTTACAGAGTATAGTCCAAGTGAAGTAGCACCACTTCCTTAATGCAGCAGCATCTGTTTTTCTCATTGTTTTTGTCCCTTCTGTGCCTTGCAAACCTTAAAGCTCTGCATGTTAAGCTGACTTTCACTATTGGTAGAGAAAATGTCTTCACTGCCTCTTGTCAAGCCCAGGTCCATTTTAATAGCTTGGGGCAGCAGATGTAAAATTTTGCCCACAGCTGAACTGTGAGAATACGGCTGGCTGCATCCTGACTTCATGCCAGGATCCCTGTCCTCCCTAAAAAGGAAGCCTGGAAGCCATGGACCCAGATCTGAGGCTGGGAAGAAAGGGCACCTCAGGGTGTAGACAGCTCTTCCCAGCCTCTGAGGTGTTCAAGCATCACAAATGGCTTCAGCCCTGGCATTGAGTTCCTTCTTCCCTTATGCTGATGGGTAATACCTGCAGCACTCCAGCTGTCTCCAGAACGTTCCTATTCAAAGGACTTTGCAAGACTGAGGGCAAGAATCCAATGGATTGCATAAGGCTTGCAGCAGAATTTCTGGTCTTTACTGTGGATGTCATTACTTGTTCCTCATGTTGTTGTCACAGTTTGAAAGCATACATTAACAATATTGTTACACAGCTTTGATTCTGATAATTAACTTCTTTTGATTTTGCTTGTTCCATTCCACCTTTCTTTGCAGATTTTCTTTTTGATCAGTAAGCTTTCTGTATCAGAAGTTCTTCAGATAGCATGTTTTTTTATCAAGCTACTATGGTTACTGACTATTCTGATAAAGACTTAGTATCCTGAGAGTGTAAATCTATTATTGTTCCAAAAATTTCCAGAAAACATATATTTTCTTTATTATGATGTAGATATATTTATTTATGAACAATTACTTAAAATTTTAAGTTTCTAAATTATTATATTTATTCTCTTAATAAATATTTAAATAATTAAATAATAAATAAACATGTTGGGATTTCAGTAAACATAGGAGCTTCCATTTAAAGACATTCTCTGCTCCTGGGTTCTTTATTAAAAAATAATTTTCTTTTTTTTTTTATATGACAGCTTTCATTACAATTACTTTTGAAAAAA
The DNA here is from genome assembly GCF_030490865.1 of Poecile atricapillus. Classification (NCBI taxonomy): domain Eukaryota; kingdom Metazoa; phylum Chordata; class Aves; order Passeriformes; family Paridae; genus Poecile; species Poecile atricapillus. The sequence goes on along the minus strand of NC_081251.1, from coordinate 47,796,422 downwards.
AAATACATTGTAGGCAGATCCTATGCTCTCTCACCCATGTTTGTGTCTGCAAATCACAAAGTGGAAGTGCTTATATTTTCTTTTCCCCAAATTTACAGTGATTTCCAGTCATAGAGTATCACATATTCTCTCTGGAGTGCAATACAGGATGGTATATTTTTTACATACGTAAATTTTTACATAATTTACAATATCATCCATTATTAGACTCACATCCAATCAAGAGTTATTTTACTTATGCAGGAATTATGTATATTATGTAATTATGTATGATGTTTATAAATAGAAAAATATTATGAAAAGTCATATTTTTTACTTCTCTAAATTTATTTTACCTGTGAAAAACTGATGTCAGACTCCAGTGTTTCTTTTTGATTTGTTTGTTCCATGTCTATTAGTGTCTTCCTACTCCTTTTATTTTTCGTAGCAACATTGACTCAAGAATGACTACTGAAATTTAATACAAATATGAAAAACATGCCTAGTAGAATTTAAACATAAATTACCTCATTCTATCCCTGGCCTGTGATCCCTTTTCCTTTAGCCTGCTGTGTTTCTCTGAATGTATTCATTTTTGGAACAGTTAATTACCATAACAGATTCTTGTTTAAAATGTAAGAGCTTTCAAACAAAATAACTTCCATATTCAGACATGAACTGTAAAGTGCATCTGGGTGGCAGAGCCAAATGAGAGATGTGCAGCAGCACAAGTCCAGACCACAGTTTTTTAGAGAAAAACTAATTGATTCTTCTCTCCTGTCTCCAATCTGAACATGGCAGCTGTATTTTCCTTTGCATTGCGGATGTGTGACACAGTGCAAAGGTTGACACAATGCTGGGAAAGCAGAAGAAAAGTGAATGGGACTGTAAAACTCCCTCTTTTGGCTCAGTGGGGAGTCTTCAGAGTTTACTTCAGCAGGGAGGAACTCATTTTGAGTTTTCCTTAAACAAAGCAGCACAGTAAGAGGAGCAAAACTGCCTCCTCTCTCTTTGTGTGCATCTGTTTTCACTTTAATCACTCTTAGCATGAATATTGGATGGTTTCTCATCTCTTGAATATAAACAAATCTGGTACTCTCCTTTCTTCCTAGAGGATTTCAAGCAGTTCTCCAATATTTTTCTATTAATGCCTGCATATGTCAATCCATTATTCAACTGGTCCCACAAACCACACGCGCACACAGGCACACACACACTTTCAGCAGATAATCACAGAAGTAATTAAAAGCTACAGGAAACTCACTAACCCTGTAGAAATAGCTGCAGGCACTTTCATAATTTGCTCTTACACCCTTTTATGCCAATGGCATTTTATTTCGCTGTCACATCTCTAGTATCTATGGCCCTAAATTGCCCTTCTACTAATCTGCAGTCCCCATTATCAAGAATAAAACATATTTTGTGTCCTGAGAAACATATATAGCAGTCAGTCTCAAAGGATACCTATTATTTCAGTAGGAGTTTTTATTAATGTGATTTTTTTTTGCTTTGCTAGTGTTCTAAAGCATCATGAGTAACTAATCTCTCATCTCTAACAAAAATAGGTTTAGCTTGCAAAACTATGCTGGAAACAGTACATGAGTGACCATGCATGTACCTTCCCAATGCAAATAGATGCACATTACTTTTAGAACTCCTAGTCCAGTTTACTGAGTCTTCTTGGATTAGTCAAGTGAAAGTTGACTAATGTTGTCACTTCAGAAGCTGTTGATTTGTTGACCCATTCAGCCAGGATCCTAGCCCTAAAAGCATGGTGAGAGGTAGATTAGGCCCCCCAAGGCTTTAAGCTGCTGTTCCCAGTAAGAAAGGAGGTCACTACATGTCTGCCACAGATCATTATTAGCCCTCAAACATGACTTCATTAGCTACCTACAGGGTAACTGTTAAGTTCACCACAAGCTGGAAGTCACCCAAAGAGCAATGATGCTAACAGGAATGAACTAAATTATAATCACCAGTTAATGTGGCAGTGGTCTACAGTGATTATTTTGCTGTTACAAAAACAAAAACCAAACAAACCCAAAAGAAACCCCAAAAACCCCAAAAAACAAGCAAGCAAGCAACACAAAAAGCCTCCAAACCCCCAAAAAACAAACAAAAAACCCCCAAAAAAACCCCAGTCCCCCCAAAAAACCAACCAATCAAACAAACAAACAAATAAACAAACCAAAAGCTACCAGGTTTGTGAGAAATCAAACGTGTGCACCAGGTATCTCTCAGGATTCCTCATGCCCAGTTACCCACATGCTCAAGCACTTGGGTGTCTCAGTGCTAACGGTGACGAACATTGCTACTGAAGTAAAAGACTTAGGGTAAAGCACGAACTTCTTTGACAATTTTTGCCATCAATGAAGTGTTTTTTCTTTCCAAAGTATTGCTCAGATTGTTTCTCTTTGTCTCTGAATAACATCAGTCGTGGACTTTGTGCGGGCACAAATGATGTAAAGATTCAGGGCTAAGAGAAGGGCTTGATTGCCTGTGCTGTTTAATTGTTAGCACCCTCTCCTGCAGTGTTGATCTGAATCAAGCAGCACTCCACAGGCAGTGCTCAGGCATGAGCAGGAAATAAATCAAAGGATGTGTCAATGGACAGTGTGATGCAGGGGAGTCCAGGGCAACCATGTCCTGGCACCAGCCCTATGGACCAGCAAACAGTCCCCCAGTCTCTCTGGTAGTATATTTGCAGACAAAGTGTATTCTGACAGGTATAGATTCCAGTGTGAGCAAACCATCAGGTCATTTGAAGAGATTATCTTTTGTCCATCAAAGCAGCTGGGACACAGTGAAGCTGAAAGCCTTGGCATGGATCTGACTCCACTGCTGCCCTTGGTGCCCTACTCCCCACCTGCCTAGGCTCTCTGTCATGCTCAGCTCCTCTTCTTCTCTCTGCAACTGGGCAGGAGACTAATTTGGCTGAAACTGGAGAGGCACAGATGGTACCAGGGTACTGTCTCCAAACATACCAGCTGCTGCAAACCTTGGAGTTTTTGTCATCATCCCCAAAATGTCTCTGTTAATAGTCTGTGCAAAGGAAAGGGAAAGAGAGGCGAGAGACACGGATTTCTCAAGTTCTTAGTATTAAGTGAAAATTTTTTCCCCACAGTATTCAGTAGACACCCCAAGTCCCTGCAGTTTTCCTCTGAGCTACAACAGCACATTTAAAGGAGCTTACTGAAAGGTAACCTTAGAATAAAAAACCTGGCATTTTCTTGGTGTCAAAATGGGTGGAATGATTCATCACGAAAGAAAATATGTGGCAAAAAGTGAGGTCTTTCTAAGACATCTGGTGTTTGTAAACAATGAGATAGAGTAATCAGAAAGCAAAGACAAAGCTTTTCCCAGCTTTGAAAGCCCATTTATTCTACCGGGTGTGGTTAATCCCTGTTCCTTGTATCTTCTGTTTCCGAGGAACAATAGTTCATATAACATTCAGAATTCAGTCTGAGAGAAGAAAAAATTATTTTTTTTCAAAAATTAATCCTGACTTAAGAAGAGAACAAAACAAAAAGCATATACATTTTGATTTTGACTCAGTTAAGTAACAGGTACTTACCGTTACCTCTCACATATTAAATATATAATAAAAGATCAGATTAAGGACCATGGTTGCCATAGGGCAAGAAAGACTTATTTTTTCTAGTACTGTAATGACTTTGCTCTTGTCTACATTCCTGAGGTATAGCATGGGTCATAGATCCAAAAGTTGTTTCTACTGTTATTATAAGTGGATTACAAAGCCTTGTATAGAAAGTAAACAATGTATGATATGCATAGTTTACTTCTACAACATATGCATCTAATCAGCTAAGCATATATTTTTATATTTCCTGGTATATATAATCAAAATGTAACTTTATTGTAACAGAAAAAAAATTCAAACAAACACTAAAACTTATTCTCCACCCTGGTTATGAAAATACTTTGCTTTCTTTCTGTGAAAATATAAGCAATAGGAAGAAGTAGCATTTTAATATTTAATTTTTGTCATACTTGAATAGCAGAAATATTGCATTCGTCTCCCCTACTAATGATGGATCAGTCACTCATTTCATAAATATGCAAAATCACAAGAAATTCAGTATTTTTTGGTAATAATTGATTTGCCAGTCCTTTTAAATACGAGCTACTTTATCTGTCTATCCATGCATGGGTGCATCCATCTTGTTCTTATGTTTTATTTCTTAGTTCTATATTTTATGTAGCTTCCAAAACCACGGAAGACACAAAAGAACAATTTTGTTTATAAATTGTCTCCAGGAAAGCCTTCTACTAGAATTTCATATCAAGTGCCTGTAAGAATCTATAAAACTCAGTCAGAAGTTCACAGGCATTTGAATCCTTGTTATTAATGGGCCTTGGTCAGATTCAGCTAATGCTAAGGGATCCTTCTCCTGGGAATGAGTTTCTTCAATTATTTGGCACTCTTCCCCAGCTAACAAATAGTTTTATGAGCAAATGTTGTTGCAATATCTATCTCTGAAATATGCTAAAAAAAACAACCTCCAAAACAATGTTAAAATGATATAATGATCTCAGGTCCTATAAAGCTCAGTGCTAACCTGCTACGCTCACTGATTAGCCTTGGACTGTTGTAGGATATAAATAAAGCTGGCAGTTGGACTAAAAGGCAACTGGTAGGGCCTGAGCAGACTGAGAAATTTTGGCCGTGGTTATCTGTTTTCTTGCCAACCTTCAACGAGCATGATGCAGCCACTCTGTCCCAGAAACTTTTCATTAGCCTGGTGTGAGAACAGTCAAGCAACTTTCTAGCCTCCTTTGAGGAGAATTGGAGGAAGGATAATGTGTATGGAAAAACCATGCTCAGACACTTGCAGAGAATAACAGGCATGTTGTTAAAAATTGCTGTTTCCTGGAATCAATATATTTTGTTTTGTAGATGCTCCAACACAGCAGTATAAATACTGACATTTTCCATTGGGTAGGTACCATCAGGAAAGTAAAATTTAAGTGAAAAAAAGTGAAAGTAAAATTTAAGTATTTCTGAAACAGGTATCCTTGTTTTTGGTGGTCTGCCTGCATGTTGCAACTCACAGCATGAAAAATTGAAAATTAAAAAAAAACATTTTATATGTATAAATAAATTTCATGAGTATATATTCAATTAGGTTTAAAAACCCAAAATTTGATATGTACTCCTAATTCTAATGGGGATATATGGTAGAAAATGACACAGAGAGGCATAAACCCCAAATTGGATGGCCTCTACACTCCCCAGAGCTAAATAAACAAAGACCAAAACACAAAACTAAAAAAGCCAAAAGAAAACAGAAGACAGTAGTCACAAAATGTCTTGTAGATATTTTTATTTATTACACAGAGGTTGGAAGCACAGGAGAAATCTCTTAAAACTCTTTTTAAGAGATTTCTAGTATGATTTCCCAAATCCATGAAGTATGGCTAAAAGTCTACACACCAGAGGGTTTTCCTGTCTTGTTGGAAGACAAGACGAGGTATTCCAACAGTCTGTGATAAATACACACCAGCCACAAGAATGAGTCACACAGAGGAAATTAATTCATCATTAATGAATATGTATTCACTTGAGAGACATCTTAGCAATTGAGATGGGTTAAAATGTGTCAGTGTTGGCAACGAAGAAATATACGAGAAGTAGACATGGGAATATTGCCCATATTTTTCTGGCTCTAGAAATTTTTACTGAAGACCTGCACCTCTGTATTAAACCTTTCAGATCCAGCCAGTTGGGAATAACAATAACACTTCAAGTCTTTCCTCTCTACTGAAAGGTAAAATCCAAACAGAATTAGAATCTGTAAATCCCCAAGCTTTTCAACAGCACTTTCTGTCTTTGATTTGAAATGCATTTTATGCAGTTGATATAGAATGAAGGGGCCAAGACAGCTAGACTGTAAAAGCATTCATTAGTGTGCCGTGAAGATGGAGTTCAGCACTAGTCTCTAGCATTAAGCTGCACCATATTTTGGGGTTTTTGCTCACAGAGATGTGAGGTATATGTTTCTGATTATGCCCTGTAACATTTTAAAGAATTGTACTCCCTGAAGCGTTACAATATACAAATCTTCCCAGATCAACAGATATTCTAAGGGAAACAAAATGCTTCATACTTCTATCTACAAGGAGAGATTGTAATTTTGGCAGAAAACATTGAAATATTTATTGTAAGGCAAAAGAAAAAAAAAAGAAAAAGAAATTATTTGGCCATGCTGACATGAACAATTTTAAGATAAGCAAAACACTGTACTGTTCCCAAATGTAAACATGACTTTAGATTAGTCTATTAATTGCTGTTCAGTTTTGGTAAATGTGAATGAAGATGAGTGATCATGGTGGAGAATGGAAAGTGAAGTTGGAGAGGATGTTATAATCACCAGTTAGGAAAGGGCCAACTGGGTCCACAATTATGCTGATTATAAAAAACTTTTTTTTTCTTTAACCTAATTTTCAGTTTTAATTTGTTCATAACTAGTTTAGACTCATTTGGTCTTGGGTCAGCTTCATCTTTTAGTTTAAAATATTTGTTTCTGGGACAGCTATTTATCCAGTCTTACATGTAACACAAGAAAAATTTCCACTCAGCTGAATAAGGCTTCCCATTATATGACAGCAGCTAAACATTGCTACCTTTTCCATTTTCCATAACAAAGATTTTTCCCTCAGCTGATGGTATCCCTCCATCTGCTCCACTCAAACACAGATGGACAAGAGCAGCAAAATCTTTTTCTTCCTTTATATCCCAGCGTTTATACCCTCCATGCAAGGTTCTTGTGGTTCACCCAGCACAGCAGAGGAGACATTTTACACCACTTAATGGTATACTTTATTACTTGTTAATGCTCCTTAAAATTGGTTCAGGCCCTGAGCTGAACTCACTGTATCAGTGCAATTTCAATCTGGTTTCAAAGGCTGGGGCTTGGAGTCACAGCTGAGTTGTAAGTGCATAATCCTCCACAGGAATAAGGTTGACCAACAGAAATTACACTTTTACATTTCCTGGCTAGCACACAAAAATTAAAAAGGCCCATTTGGCCTTTGAATTGTCTAATACTTAACATTTTTTTACCCAATTTTGTTGAGTCAACACTCAGACTGGCGTGACAACCAATTGTCAACAAGTTACTTTAAACATTTAAAAAAAAAATTACTTTGTTATGGCTTCCTGGTGTGGGAGTTCACAATAGAGTGAATTTTATGTGTGCAAGTGTAGCCTAAATTTGCTGGTTAACCAGAGAGTACTGGGTTTCTTGTTGCTGTGTTTAGATTTCCTCTGGCGCCCAAGCTGGCCAGCAGCCTCTTAATTATCCTGATGTAATTTCCATGATCATGGTGTTGTCATGTCCAGCACTGTAAGGTCAAGAAGGGCTTGGGACAACTTAAAGAGAAAAGAGAGATTAGTACATTCCAATTGTCTGCTTCCCAGTAGTGTTTTTCCTACCAAATAACATTGTGCTCTAAACCCTAAAAACCCTTAAACTGCCTTGCTTTGAAATGTGAATGTTTGTAGGTATGTGAAAGTCAGATTTCACGACATGAATTTGGGTGCACTGTTAGTGCTTCTGTTAACAGGTGAAGAATATATATAAGGAAGGAGCTGTGGCTCAAGATCTGAACAAGTCTGTGTCTTGGTCATTCTCTGTACAGGGAAATGCAAAAAACACTGCTGTGCTGCTGCCTGCAGGCAGTGGCTTTTCAGGTACTTGACTATCCCATATTCACAGAAGGTAATGGGATTTGTCTGGGTGGTGACATTCAGTTTCCACTGAGAATTTAATAGAGAAAGACAATTTTTTTTTTATTTATTTTTTTTTATTTATTTTTTATTTAATTTAGAGAAGTTGCCCTTAGACGTTTTTGTAAACCTGGAGGGAAAAAACCACACTGGCTCACCTGTTTAGTACTATAGCAAGGGGAAATCCACAGTCAGCCTGAAGAACTCAGGAACCCTCTGATGCCCCCACACATAGGGGACAATTAAGGTGATCCAAGAGAGAAGTTGCACTACATCAATTCCTCAACTCTTTGCCCAGAGAATCCTACATTAAAGTCCAAAATACATCTGAGTTTTTATGTACAGCAGAGAGCTCTTCACAGAAAAAGCTGTTCACAATTGAGGTCTGATGTAGAAGGAATAACAATTAGAGACATCACTTATTTCAGGATACTCAAAAAAATATTTTATATTGATTTGTAACCAAACCAATGACAGAGGACTTCAAGGATTGTGGAAAAAGAAATTTTATTATTTCCTATTGTTGTCTCATGAGAATTTCTATGGTCAAACCCTGCATGGAAGGTTAGTCCAGAATGTTAGTCCAGACTTTATTGCACTAATAATGTGTATAACACATTGATAATTCTCTTATAGCTGCCAATATCCAAATACATGTAGAAAAGACAGCCAAAGTACCTTCCTCATGAAAGGACATTAAATTGATAAGAAATCATAATGGAAAAAAGTCTTTTAATTAAAAAAAAAAAAATAAATAAAAGCTACAAGAAGGAAAATGTACCTAATCTTTAAGAGGAAACATTCTTATATTTCTTGTCCCTCAATAAGATTGAAGAATGTGGTGTATAAACAGAGATTGCAGAGATACATTAAGTCTATCAATATTTTGTAGCAATAACTTTATTTGATTTTTCCATGAGGACTAGACTGCCTTGAATACCTTCAACTGTGTTGCCTGCAGAAAGACATCTCCTGAGACTTTGTGGCCACACAGAGTCCAGGCTCCCAGGGCAAGCAGTTCTTCTGGTAGTTCCTCTGGGACCATGCTGGGGGAATGGCTTGTACCACCTCTTTTCTTGAAGGACAGCATGGAAGAGATGATTTGGGGAAAGGCTAGATTGACCTATAGCCTCTTCGCTGTGATTTGCAGACCCAGCATGCAAAGACAGATGAATGAGGGAAGAAGTGAAAATAAGTGTTCCATAAAAAAGGGAAAGTGGAGGGATGTGTAATACAGTCTTTATAATGGGCCAGCACAGCTTCATAACAAGCAGAGATGTAATGCTAAACAAACCACAAAACACTTATTTTTTTTTTCTTTCTTCTTTTTACCCAAGCATTTGAAAGAGGCAGAAAAAAATTCAGGCTTTAACAGAGATCTGTGAAAACACCTTGCTTCTCGTGAGAGTCTGTCACAGCCCCCCCACACCCTTTGCTGTGCAAATAAACACTGCAAGGGAATGTTCTTTACATTCCCTGTTGAGCATGTATAGAAAAGATTGCTCTGGCACAGCCTGCTCTCTGTTGACAACAATGTTTCCTGTTATTGTGAAGGAGTCACAGGCCTGCCTCCAGTCCAGATCTGGGGAGCGGTGGTGTCACAGATGTTTTTTCAGGTGTAAAATTCCTGTTGGCCACACAGGCCGTTCACACAGGATAAAATGGGTGTCTTCAGCTTGGCTCAGCCTGTCTGTTTGCTCAGTACTGTGCTGAACCAGCTACTCTTTTTGCAGCAGTGACGAAACTAGGAGTTTTAAACCCTTCCTGTTGCATATAGGAAATGTTCTGAAAATCTGAGATTTCACTTTTTCTGCTTATTGTGGGTCAGCTAGGGCAGGGGGGAGAAGAGCAGGCAATTGTGAGTTCAAGGACTGCATGATAAGGAAGACTTTCTTTTTGCTGGAAAAATGTGGTTGAACTTTCTCCCTGAAGAAGGTTTATCCTGTTGTGATTTCAAGGACCCTTAAAAAACCCAGCCTTAGAGAGCCACCCACACAAGATAGCAGTATAGCAGCTGCATAAGAACGCTATCATGGTTAATGACTGCAAATACAGTGTAGTATTATGGAAAGGTCACTGTGAGAGGGTATCCTGCTGTGCCAGAGCTTATGCAGGTGCTGTGTGTGTATCCATAATAATATCATATCACTGGTGGCCAGGAATTTTTAGATACCAACCTTCTCTGTATTAACCTGGCGAGAACTCGGCATTACATAAACTTATTTAACCCTGACATGAGTGGTTTTACAGTAGCTACTTCACTGAGTAGAAAACTCATTCTGCTGTCACTTTGATGTACTGTAAAAATGTGCTTTTCTTTTTCTTTCCAGTACAAAAATCATTCTTTCTTTGTAAACACTTTTTTATTTTTGTGTTAGATATGTAAGAATACTCCTGCTTAAAATGATTGTTTTGATGAAATGTAGACTTGCCTGATACTACTTTTCCAGTAAAATGTGGAAAGGAAAACTATGGTCTTCTGTAAAAGTGAAAAACAAACTGTGTTTGTTTAAAAAGAAAGCTGCAAGGTCTGGGACCTGCTATTGCAATGAGGGCAGTCTAAGGATTCAGATGATACATTTCTTCATTCTTTCACTCAATTGTTTTTTCACAATGGTTCTTCAGTTTGTTGGAGACAATCCTGAAGCTGACAGAACAGTCAATACTTTGTATTAAAAAGCAGTTGTTAAATATTGCACATGGGAAAATAAATGATTATTTGGCGTGTTTCTAAAAAGTCATCAACTCTTCGTTGCTATCCAAAATATTTGCATCATTTTTTTGTGAATTCAATTAAGCCAAGGCTTAAGATCAGTGAGAAAACACAGAAAAAATATGCACTAGGAGATTATATTTTTCAAATATTCCCCATGTTTATCTCTCATTTTGAAATTTCAACACATTCTGAGAGATTCTATAGCTATGGAAAAGAGGTAATGATGAGAGTGCACTTGCACTTTTACCTTCTTTTTAATTTTTATTTTTTTTTTCACCCCAGAGGGTAAAACAACACAGAAGGAATAAAATCCTTGGTTTTAATAAAAACTGATGTATCAGGACAGCCACGAGTAAGTTATTCAGATAAAATTCAGCTCATGCTTATGTGCACATAGATACACACAACAAATATGTGTGGGCGTGTGTACACTCACTTATGAACATACATCACTAATGGGGGACTTCTGTCTACTTCAGAGATAAGAAGTGAAAAGACTAGATCTGATTGAGTTGGTCAGACAATGAAACACTTTATTTTTATGCACTGTCTTTCAATGCAAGCATATCATGAAATTCTTCAAAGCCAGTTTATCTACACATTCCTGAATGGTGCAACTGGAGTGCTCAGCTTTACAGGAAGCATCTGTACATGTTGCAGGGCAGGGGTGAAGATGGAAACAATGGCCAAGTTTCAGGAGAATGATTGAGTGCTAGAAAACTGGGAAGTTCATGCAATGGGATGAACACGTTTTTTTAGGCAGTTAGAGAGACTCTGCCCACTGAGCAGATGACTCCTGGAAGGAATGTGAAGAGAATTAGTTGGAATGGCTATTTCAGATGGCAGGAGGAATCAAAATAGAAAGCCAGTTCCTTAGGCCTGGACAGTCTCCTTTCAAGTCTGAAACATATTTCCTTTCTGTCTTGAATCTTTTGTATCCCAAGAGCTCTTTGGACTGCTCTGGTAATAACAACCCAGAAGGCAGGCTCCAGGGGAAAGAAACTAGGGTAAACTCTGCTTCCCTTCATCACTCAGGCTGATGTAGACATGACCTGCAAACTTTCTGGCTATTGTGGAGTAATAATGTTTGGATATTTCCTCAGAACACCCCAACTTAGCCCCCAGACTCCCTGCTTGCTCTCTGGCAGTGGTATTCAACCTGGTACAGGATATTCCAGCTTATAAACAGGCCCTGGCCAAGTACTGGCTATTAGCAACAAAAGGAACATGTGACAAATCTAAGATGATAGATTTTAGAAGTAGGTTGAAGTGGACCTTGGACACTGATAAATTGACATTTTTTCTTTTCTATTCTGGGCACAAGAAGACACATATTCACCCACTAAATATCAGAAAAATTGGCTTGATTTGACAAAATCATTATGTGGAACACAATAAATTTAAATTATAGAAGTTTGTACTTCAGTTCTTTTCCTTACAAGGTTTCTTGCTATTAATAGGCAAAACTACACATACAGTGTATGTTCAATAGATGTGATTTTAAGAAATTATGAAAATCTCCAATCTCCACTTGGAAATGATGGGTACAGCAAGAGTCTGAACTACAGATTTTAATAATGCTCTGACAAGTTTAATCATCATATATAAAACTCAGTTTTGAATTACATGTTGGAAATCCCTTTGGTTTCACTCAAACAAAATTCTTATCATGATCGTGCTCTTTCCTAATTTTTTTCTCATTTTTGTGTGTGATGACCCTTTTTTTCTCTCATATCTTCTGTACAGTTTTTCTTCAGCTTCAGCTTATTTTCTAATCCATAGTAATATTGTTAATAATTCTTTCAGGGGATATGGGGCATGTTCCATTTGCAGTAAGAAAAGCACCCCAACACTTCAGTATACATGTGAAAAGGGGAATTTTCTGTTTTGACAAACAGAAGTTATGATACTAAGAAGATTTCAGCATCAACAAAAATCAACATCTGTAATTAAGAACTTAAACACACAAACAGATTTCAGGTTGGATCATCAGTGGTCTTCACATCTTGCCGTGGGTCAAAAATTAAAGAAAAGTTGAGCAAAGTTGGTATAGGGGCCTTTGGTCTTCTGTGCTTCCTCCTGTGCTGGGTTAGGTGCTCAGGAATGCAGGTGTTAGCTGAGACGTTCTTTCACTCTCAGAGGTTGTGCTCAGCTACAAAGGACCTGGCTCCATATAGCTTTATGATCTTAGAACAGGCAGGTAATGACTTACTGGTGCTTAATAAGTCAAGGAATTTAGAGCATGATAAATTGAGTTTCCAGTTATCTATCCAAAAACAGATGGTCACATTACAAAACGCTCTGTTGCCAGCATGCTAACTTGAAAGGTCACACAGTGCTCTCAGCTGAGTTTTTCTATTGTTTGAGGTTTCTGCTTGCAGGCTGAGAGCAATATCCTGCACATTTTTTAGCCTGTGATGATACTAGTCACTTTAATCTGACATAAGTATGGCCTGCCACCCCCAGCTGGGTGTTCTTTTTACTCTTTTGGGTAGGCATAAGATCTGTGCAGCTGCTTGGTGATCTGACTCACCCTACAAATACTGGTTCTGGTACAGTTGATGATGGAGGGAATAGACAAACTGGGAGAATATGGGACCATCCTTTCTGTCAGCAGGCAACATTTACATCAGTTCACAATGTATGATAGAGAGTGTTGAAGTAAAATCATCTTCAGATTCATGGATGAATTTGAAATATTCTGTAGCTTGGGTGCAACTCCCATGCATTTATTATATTACTGCCAAGTATAATTAAATCTGTAGAAGAAATTTCGTATCATGAAATGCTAAATCAGACAAACCAAACTGTGATATCTCTTAAAAAACTATCCCTGAGTCTCATGGCAAAGGCTCTCCACACTAGCAAATAATCACATGCTAAATGGAAGTATTTGGAGAAGCTTCAATTTTATTGTTCTCCTTGGTTTGTCTGCCAAGGCAGCAGTGAAAGTAATTAACTGTTCAGTCACATCTAAACCCAAGTAGTAGGGAAGAAAGGATAATAGAGGGTGATAAATCCATTTCTATGTCCTGTCTGATTGTAGCCTACCACATTTCTAATAACTTAAAATATTTATATTGCAACAGAGAATACAGAGATCCAGAGACTCTTTTGCAGTCATCTGCTTCAACCACCATTTCTCATAGTTCGTTTTTACTCCATCACATCAGTTTTTTACCTTTTCATATTTTTCTAGATAAGGTTTTTTTTGTTTGTTTGTTTTCAATATAACTACACTATCATTCTTCATCACCTGATTTTTCCAATTCTGTCCAAAAGTGCTAGGTTTGCACCACTTTCCTCCTTCACACACAGACTTGTTAGATCATTTTTAGTAGGCACTTTTACATATACCCAAATGGTAGTGAATACCACAAGAAGTATCTGTGGCAAAACAGATTGCTTCATTTTTCTCCTGGCTCCCAATACAGATGTTTTTGTGTGTTGCTGGTGGTGATGTTGCTGTGGTTATTTTTGTTGTTGCTGTGGTTTTTTTGTTTGTTTGGGGTTTTAAACTACCTCTTCCAGTAGCAAATACAGTATTGATTTCTCCTATTTGAGGCAGCATTGCCTGTAACCAGTGGTTCTAGGAGTGAGTAATTGCTTAGCCATACTGAGTGCTGTTGCAATGCTACCTGTCAACACATTCTTAGAGAGTAGAGTGGGCTTGCACCTCCTGCCACCACTTACAAGCCTGCTCAGACTCTGCAGCACTATCCAGCGCAGGGTTTCTGTTACTCTCTGTGCTCTGTGACAGCACAGATGAAGCTGGTCTGGTTTTTATGCAGCTAATAGACCTTCTTCAGGTGTCTCTCCAAAGCAGGTCTGTGTCTGTGCACACATGTATGTGATACAGCCTGAACCAGATGGTGTCTGAGAAGCTGCTGAAGAGAGTGACAAAATCCCCCATTTCTCCCCTTTTCCCCCTCACAGCAAATCTCAGAATCTTTAGAATGAACTCAGTGGGATGACATCTTTTCCCAAAGAAATAAGCAAGATCTCAGAAATTAGTCATTCTCTTTATTCTCCACAAGAAGATGGGGATGAACACAGTGAAACTATTAAGTCCACTGAGATACTTCTAACATCTTCCCAATTACTTCAGGGAAGACTTCTGTTGTCTGATGATTCCCATATTTTTCCTGGGAAACCTATGCCTCATAGATGCATAGATCTTTCCTTTCCAATATATTTCATTGAAATTATTTTTTAAATGTCTTTAAAAATTTGCTGAAAGTATAAATATGTGTTTCAGATTCCTTTAGATCTAAAATCCTGTGATTATTTTCTTTGTAATACATGTGAATTCTTTTTCAGAACAATATTTTTGAAACCATCTTGTCTGCAGGGTTAAAAGACAGAAGTAGCTTTGCTCTCTGAGATATGTCTTTTTGCATAAATTCTATGGTAATATCTTCTTTTTCTACAATGACTTTTGAGCCATTTAAGCAAACAAGTTACAATTTGTCAGTCTTTTTTTTTTCAGGTGTCTACTCATTAATCAGGGGTTAAGAAATACCTCTCAAGGCTGATGTCTGAAGACAGCTGTAGTCAAGTTACAATTTTGATTAACTTCCTTTGTTTTTTTTTTTTTAGTTTGAACAATACATTCTCTTATCCCATTTGGGTTTTGCAATGTCTGGAGTTTAAAAGCTACTATTTAATGGGCTATCATTATCTTGGAAAACACCAGGAGCATGATTATAAGCCATTTATTTTTGCGTATGGCACATGAAAAATGGAATTTTAATGTAGATGAGTAGAGAATTATGGTATATAATTGTAGTATTTTCCATGTTCCCCAGTTTTCACAATTATGATGTCCTGAGGTGCAAAGGAATGTAAAATCATGCTCTTGATTAGGAATTCTTTGCCTTTTCAAAAGAAATTTCAACTGGTAATTTTTTTTTTTTTTTTTTTTTTTTGTTTCAATTACGGTATTCTCTACTTGATGTAATTGAGTGTGGCCTGACCTGAGTCAGGAACATTAGAAAATCTTTGTCTTTGGAATTACAGTTATCAGCTTGTACACTTTGGCATATTTCCTGGAAATTTGCTTGCTTTGCTCTGCAGTAAGTAGACAGCATAAGACAAACTGATTGTCGTGGAAATGCATGATCAAGCTGCATGCTTATTCCAGATTTTGAAAAGGGAATCCTTTTGTGTACTTTGATTTACAGATGTTGTCTCTGAGTAAAGCAGCTTTGTCTTCGTATTTATTTGTATCAGAATTTTTTACTTTTATCTTATGTGAAGATATTCAGTGATAGAGACGCTGTGCTTGCTTAGAGCTACCAGTATGCTCGGCTTTGTACAATATTCAACAGCAGACAATCACTGCCCTGGAGAGTTTAAGTCTAAAAATACCTCAGCTAGTGCTTCTGCTTTTTTCAGCCTTGTAACATTCTTAAGATTTCCTTATTGTTTTGTCTCATCTTAATAAAACGAAATTTTAAACTGTCAACCAAAACAAATTAGTTTGGTTCCTCTCTGAAAATAATCTGGTAAAAGATAAATTATTCATTTTCAAATATGAAAATAGTGTGGGTTCAATCCAACATTCATTGCAAAGTAGAATCCCATTGTTATGGACCTCTCTATGTAACCTTCATTTTTTCCTACCTGCTCCCAGTGGTGCCAGCAAAGCCCTGTTTGCAAGCCCTCTGGCTGTATTACCTGTCTTCTCTCTGGCTGTAGAGAGCAGTTAAGTTGTACCAACTGCTGGAGCTCTGATTGCGTCTGGTCACCTGGGAAAGACATCCTGATGCTTTCATGAATATATGTGAGTATTGTGAAGCACTGAGAGGTATGTTTCTCTACTGAGTCTCATTTCAAAGCTGTGCTCTCGGGCTTTTTTTTCCATCAGGACTGTCAGAAGCAAGGTGAAGACGAGTGTGACCTGTTAGTTTAATATTAGGCAAGGGAAGGATGGTAAGAAATGGCATCATGTGCTAATGGAAAAGGACTAAAGAAGAATGAGGAAAAAAAAAACTTTAGTAGAAAGTCTTTGCAGTCCATTGGATACTGTCTCTTTTTGCTGTGGATATTTTTGTAAGTGTTTCTGTTTCTGTGGTTTCTCCTTTCTAAGAACAATATCAGTCAGCACTGAACTGTGGTATCTCAGATTCTTTCTAGGGATTAAGCTGCAGGTTTGATTTTTGGGCTGGCATAAGGACCATCTGTTCAGTGTAGTTTGCAGACAGAGTAGAGATGTGTGTTTTGAGCATACAGAACACACTGTAAAAAACGAAGGCAGAGAATAGACTTTAACATCTTGTTATTTTCAGTTTTATTGTTAATTCTGTTGAACTGGAAAGAGAGTGCTTCTAAAGGATGAAGCCACCAGGTCCTGTTCTACACATGGGGAGTTAAGGGAGGATGGTTTCAGCTTCCTCATTAAAGGAGTTGAAAGGTGTGATGGCTTACAAAGTTGGTAAGAGATTGAGACATTCTCTGTTCCAAATCTACTACTATACTGTGGTGGCTACAGTAGCTTAATGGTTTTGAGAAAGGGAGAATTTTACCCTCTATTCACACCTTTAAATTTCCCATCTCCTCAGCACATACTTTGTACTGACTTCCTCTTCAGCTCTATTCTCATCCCATTAAATCACTGTATATAAAAATTTCTTTTTGCTGTCCTATCTGGTATGAAAATCATTCCACAAACCACTGCAGGAGCCCTGCACAGTTTTGTGTTTTAGATTAAGCCCTACACCCATATTACGCCCACCTGACTAGGGCTACTTCTGTTTCATAAACCAAAGCCAGTTCTCAGCCTTGACATGATCCTGGATTACCGAAGTAGTTCTCATGCCTTCTCCTACAATTTAGCCTCCATCTCCTCTGTCATACATAGGGATGGTCTTCACCTTAAGTTATTTTCTTATTGCTTTCAAAAATGTAAAGTTGCTACTTTGATTTAAAAAGAGTATATCATGCAGGAAGAGAGAAAGTACAATAGGAGGGCTCAAATCCAAGAGAAGATTCAAGAGTTAGAAAGACAAAAGAAGGAGGTATAGAAAAGGTCACTAGCTACACTGACACATAGAGTTAGCCTCT
This sequence comes from Poecile atricapillus, assembly GCF_030490865.1. NCBI lineage: Eukaryota > Metazoa > Chordata > Aves > Passeriformes > Paridae > Poecile > Poecile atricapillus. The sequence continues at coordinate 47,778,912 of NC_081251.1, read as the reverse complement.
CTTCCCATTCCTGCTCCACCTGACATTAGTACCAAAGGTATGACATTGGAGATTCATAAGAGAGATTCTCCAGAAATTCATTACTGACCTTAAGGTATACCTCATACTCCTCAGCTGCTGACCTTACTGATCTCTCTGCAGCCCTTCACTCTGCTTCGGGAGCTGTATTCATTATCTCTGTACAAGGGTTAGTAAATGCTAGGAACTAGATGAATGAACATTTAGAGCTTGAAACACAATGGAACTCGTTGAAGAAAAGAAAAATAGTTTGTAAAAAATTGTGATCTGTACTGAACATCCGTTTGGTATGTTTAGGAGGAGGTCATGTGATGCAAATCCTTACCAAAAACAACTATGCATTTGAATCACCAAGAGTCCTGACCCACAGTCTCAAGAAGGCTAAAATGAGACACCTATAAAACATATCTCTTTGTCACATACTACTTGCATAGACCTTCTTCTGACTGTAGATCTAGCTTAGCTTATCTTGTGGTATCCCCTCCCTCATGAATGATAAACATTCTTCTGTGTGCTGCTGCTGCTGCTGCTGCTGCTGCTCATAAGGACCTGAGCTACCCCTGTGGGGAGGAGGACACACATGGGAAAAGGAGAAGCTGACAAGTGGGCAGGGGAATACTCCACAGTGATCCCAAGCCATGACTGTGACTCATAAGTCAGAGTCTTGCCTCTAGTGAGCACATCAAAATACAAGGAAGCAGATGGATTTTTAGAGCAGTTCAGGTACAGAGAGAAGAGAAATCTTGGTACCATCAGCTTTTTTCTCTTTGCTCCTCACAGCTCTGGCCCTGTCAGGTCTGCTGTCTGAGCTGCCCCATGAGCAGGCTATAGTGTCTTTCAGTCAAATTAACTTGTTGAACAATTTGTGTTCCTTAATACATTTCAACAGAATGTGCAGATTTAATACAGATCAGGTATGGATACATATTCCCAATTCTGCAAAGTTAACTGTAGAGTGTGATGTACACACTGACTTTATTTCTTTAGGCTGGTTTGCCCTGGCTTCAGGAGAGCACACCATTTCTAACCCACCATGAAGATAGAACAACACAGACAGACAGTACCAGAGGTAACATCAGGTTTGCTTAGACAAAATTACCTATTTAGTATTGTCTGAACCAAGCTGAAGTGGCAGCATGTTTCCACTGGTGAAATGCTCTGTGCCATGCAGCCACACAGTTTTTAGCTTGATGCTACTTTTCAGATGCTACTTTTAGATGCAGTGTTCTCATATTCATTCACCTTCTATTATATTTCTGAGCTATACCATCATTTGTTCAATGCAAGAGGTCTCCAGGGCAATATATGGAATAATACATAGGCAAATAAATGTCTTGTTAAGTAAAATTTAGGCACCAGAATAAAGGCAAACAACACAGATTTTATGGAAGAGGTCATCTGGTCTGTAGAAAAAGCTTTTTCGGTTCCTTTAGAACAATTACTCTCTTACAAAAAGTAGAATTGCATTGTCTGGACTAACCATCTAGGACCATATCCTTCTGTCTTTGGGACACTTAGACCTGGGCTTACATTTCTACAGCTGAACACAGATGAAATACCGTTTGTACAAGATAATACTCAGCCCTGTACCACATGTGGCCCTTATAAACCCAAAGTGTCACATGTTTATTTTATCTGAAATAAATGTGTGGTCTTGCACCCCAGGAAAATGAGGTCTTTGTAGCAAGAAACTGCTGTGCATCCAGTCCCTATCATGTGGGAGGATGTGTAGGCTATGTGGGAGTACTGGGGAAAACAAGCAGGTGGAAAACCTATTGGGTTAGGATTGCAGGAGACGAGGACGTCTGAAATGCCGTACTGGTCCATTCTACAGGACTTCCGTCTCCTGGATTGTACTTGGGCACTATCTGGAAGGCCTGTAGCTCATCTCTGTGTCATAATACTCTCCTAGGTTGACAGTAAAACAGCATTTGGTTTTAATGGTCAAGACTGTGTCAAAACCAGAAGGACTGAACAAGCCCTGCTTAATTTTCCAGAGTAGAGATTATCTGAGTACCTAATCATAAGTAGAGACAGAACTTTCTATCTCAGCAAGATGGATATTAGACCAAGGAGGGTCTGGTGCCAGATTTAAGAATAGCACTTAAGTGCTTCCTTAACATTTACATTAAAGCTCATGTGTTCGAAAGACTTTGAGACTTCCTCCACATTTCTGTCTGGGTGGCTAGTGTGCCACAGTACTCAGCATGTACTCTGCATAATAGAAATCACATTTTTAGATATCATTTGGCATCTAAAAAATTACTTGGTAGTATGATTTTAGTCCATGAAAGCACTTTTTTTATGGGATGTGAACACCAGAAAATTATATAATATATAATAACACCAGCAAATTATATATATATAATATACATATATATATTTTCTTAGAAAGCTTAGGTAGGTTGTCCTAGATTACTCTTCAACCTTATCTCTTTTGGTAGTGCAAATAATGGTTTTAGGAATGGTTTTTCTTCTGATGTTTCCATTCACAGCAATTAGAGTATTTCATGCTCTTTAAAGTTGTGTTGCAACTGTCTTTTGCAGATGTGTGAATGGAAGAAGAGACAGTCTCAGAAAACTGAAGCTAGCCCTGCCCATTAAATTAATTGAATTTTTCAGATATATAGCCTGCAGACAATTTTAATAGCTTTTAATCCAATCTGCTCACCCCATCACATGCAGATTTTATATTTCAGTCATATTATGGGGGGCATAATGTTTTTCCTTAATCCTCCATTACAGTCCAGCAAGGGACAGAGATGGGACTAACAATCTACAGCCATTCCATCCATTTGTCCCCAGAGAGGGATGGGATGATGCTGCTGTTTCATCCAGAGGGACTGTGTAAAGCCTTCTTTCCCCTAACAAGCCTTTCCATTTGACAACTTCTCACCTATACGCTAATGCTTTTGGGAGCTAGGTGTGAAACCAAGAGGAGAAATACACCTGTTTGCATAGTGACTTTTTCTAATGTTAATAGTGGGAAGTATTATGTAACATGACTTTTTGCAAACAACTGGAAGTTTAGCTTGGCAAATGGCAAGCGGCCTCTGCACAATATTGTTCCCTGCATGTGGAAATTCCCAGCATGACTGATTCAAAAATTTAACATAACTGACACCTTGCTGGAAAAAAGTATCTCAGACCAATTGAAATGAAGTATTCAAAAAACTAGGTGCTTGGACATTAATCTAACAATGCTGAGAGGTTTTAGTTGCTCATTTCAAAAGGGAAGAATAAAAGAGAAGAAAACTTCCCTTTTTGTGTTCCTAGCATCTTCATTTCAGGAGAATGCTGCAGTGGTGAGTTTAGCTCCTTTGTACATCAAAGGGTAGCTGTAACCCATTCTGGAAGTGGGTTAACATGTGATAATTAAGTGACTTTAAATATTAATTGTCCTATTTAAAAGTAATGTTGGCAAAGAAAGACATCTCTAATAAGAGATAAAATTACATTATAAACATTATTCCATAAAAAATGGGGCTTATTCAAGTGTTTCTTTGAAGCCAAATGAGAACTGATCCAGTGTCTGAGTACATTCCCAGGGTGCTATAAAGGAAGTCGAATTCTTTTCATAATTGTTTGGCAAACTTCTTCCAAAACACGCAGCACATAGACTTAAAAATGCATTTTTCCTGTCGTGTGTCTGTGTTTATGGGTGAATACCATATGGACTTTGGTCTGAGCTTTGCTCTTCTGAAAAACTCTGTGAGAAGACTCCATGTTTCAGTTAACTGTTTCCTGTTAGACAAAATATGCTCATCTGAAGGAACTGAAAATGATAAAGTTATTTTAAGGTAAACAAGCCATTTTGTTTCCTCAGGAGGTGGAGTAATTTTGTTTTTGTTATTCACATCTGGATAAAAAGGACAGTTTATGTATCACTACTGTTAACTTCATCTTTTCTCAGGGAAATAAAGACGGGATTTCAATAGGAAGTATTTATGTAATTTGAAGGCTAAGCTGACCCTGAAGGCAGTGATCAACTTATAAATTTGTCCTACACATTGATGTGAATGTTGAAATGAGGTGGATGTACCTGATTGACACAAGGTCAGGCAGAGCTGTGCTCTGAGAAGGGATTCTCGAAACTGATTAAACTGATAGAAAGTTATTATAAAATTGCTCTCTTTTACAGCTTAATTTACCAGTGGTTAAGGAAAAAATGGGAATCTTCATGTAGATTGTATTGCATGGATGTGACTCTGTACAGTGTTCTATCCCATGCAGAGCAGAGACTGCAAACTTTCCCATAGGAAACAGCCATCAGTAATAATACATGGTTTGGTTAATATAGGAAATTCATGAATTCTGCTATTGAGTTTTTTCAGGTCTTTTTTTATAAAAATGTTGCTTAAGGCTCAATTCTGCTGTTCTTGTGCCAGAAGACATTAAACCAAATGAATGTCGAATTTAGTTCTCTGTCCTTATTCAATTGTTTTTTGAGCTCATTCATTGACTTCAACAAGAGATTTTCGCTAAGAGCTGAATGAAACTAAGTAGAAACATCAGGACCTAGCTAAGATATGGCCTTCTCCCACATCCTTAGAGCTCAGTATACTGGAATGCATTAACTCTCATAAAATGCAATGCTAAAAGTTGACGTGTATTGAGTAATGATAAATGGAGAGTAACATACATGCATTAGATTACTTGTTTCCGTTTCTGCAATGCATAGTAGGAGGCTGTTTCCCCACATAGCTTTTGGACATCACTTGTGATTGCAAAACTGTGATGGCTGAAAACTATTAGCATGGAAAAAACGCTCAGTGCTCTGAGTGTCTTGATCTGGGCAGGTGGTGAAAGAACACGAAACTGGCTGATCAATACGATTCTCAGAGTCGTGCCTCCTGTCTTGATGCTGCTTGTAATTCAGTGATTAAGTATGAGGAAGGAAATCAAGAAAAGGTTAGAGAAGGTTGTGTTTTAAATTCAATAGGGAATGAGTGAAATAGAAGAGAAATTCCACTGCTAAAATTATCGACCCACTTCTATACTGAGATGGACTTAGCATAAGACTAGCTATAGTAAAAAAACATGAGAAGCAGAATATGAATTTTAGACTGCTTCAAAGTTTAAAGTAAGGCAACTTCAAGAATATTCTCCTCTACTTCACATGCACATGTTCCCAACTGATCAAACAGCAGCTGACAGCAATGAATTCTGCTGTACTCCCTACCAAACCACTTGTAGAAGTGTCAGAGCAGTAATAAAAGCATTGACAGCAAGATCTTACATCAAGAAAATTCTCCTTACATGTGGAAATGCTTCACTGGCTTGCAGAATTAGTTCCCCACATTATGCCCCTCTTACATCTTAATTTTGATTAAGGGTAATGTGAAATCTGGGTTTCCTAAGGAGAACAGTGTTAGAAGGTATATTTGCCAAATTTTCTGCTGGTCTACAAGCCATCTATTTGTTCATGCCTGTGTAGACTGTTCTATCAACAGAAGGGTGTTGTTTTTCACAATGAAAAAGTAATTTGAATTGCTCTCCAGTTAAAAAACTCTCAGAGATTTGATCTCCTTCTAAAAACAGATTTTTAAGGCTACATAATTTATGTGAATATTTGATTTTTTTTTTCCCATGAATGGATTCTAATAATTAAATAATATTTCTTTGAGTTTTTTTTCATGAGTTTGCATACCTTTTCTGCTTGTTTTTCTTGAGACTGTTAGAACATAGAGACCAGAAAAATAAGATTGTATATTGACCTAAGCAGATTCACTCCTAAACAAACTATTCCTCAAAGATTTCCAGAAGGCACCAGCAGCTCTTTAAGAAGTAACAGCCTACAACAATGTTATTTTTCACAGTTAAGCAGACTTTGGTCTAAAGCTGTGCAAACAAGCCTGTGAATCCTTGTGGCTTCCAGGGACTGTTTTTGGGTGTGTGCTGATCTATAAATCAAAAGGTTTTGAAACAATGTAAGAGAAAATGTTTAAAGAAAACAAATACAAAAGGAAACATTTTTCTCTTCTCCCTCTTGAAGATCAGGGTACCTTCCAAGGAAGTCAAAGGCATTACAGAGATGCAAAATTTGAGTACAAAGGAAGAAACTCAAGAGTGCCTGGTCCAAATCCCACTGAACTAGCGCCAAACTTGTCCTTGACCAGAGTGAGTTTTTGTTGAGATCCCATGCTCTGATTTTGGCAGTCAGGTTGGCTACCACATCACAGCCCACTTCAGTTTGAAACAGGTAAGACCCAAAGGAGCAAAGAAAGTTGAAAATAAAAGAAGACACCAGATCAATGTGGATCCTGCCAGGCTCTCTTATAAAGAGTATGTGACTCCTTGTGAAACCATATATAACACTGGCATTGCATAAAAAGCCCAAATGATTTAAAGGCTTTAGAGTAGCATTGATGTGAAAGGCCCTGAAGCAACGGGACATTTATTAATGCCCTTCAAGTACTGCATGATAGCGCATCCTCAAGTATTCTAGACCAGGCTGCTTATTTCGGGTCTCACTCTGCTGCTGGTGTCAGTGGCAAAACCCCTGGGGACTTCAATGGTGAGACAACCCAGGCAGTGATGATGAAGGGAATTTAATTGCTCTGATGGGAGCAGAACTAACTCTGAACAGTCCCATTTCCTGATGTTGATGTCCTCCTGTTGTCTAAATCCATGTTTATGCTCCTGGTATCCAAATGCAGTAAAAAAAGTTCTGCCTGCCCAAGAAACCTAAACACTAAAGAGCAGCTGGAGATGAAATATCTGTCTATGAGAGTACCCATACCTGTGACAACAATTTTTTTCCTGCCAGGAGCTACTTAAATAGAAAAATAATTAAATTACAAACCTACTCTCACTATTCTTTTTAAACAAAATGAAAGTGATGTCTTAGAAAGATATAAAAAAGAAAACTAATAAAAAACCCCAGTAGCTATTCAAGGAGCTCTAATTTTATTTGGCTTAAACAACAAAAAGTATAAGAAAAGGTGATGTTAATTGCTGATTCTAGGTGGGGTTTTTAGGGTTTTATCCCACTCCAAGCACGTACTGACACTCATAGTGTTATCTAAAAGGACTATAAGAAACATCTTAGTCCATTAGCAGCACTAATCATTGAATAGCCTGTCTATAAGAACTGCTTCTCTGAAAAATTGGTGCAAGCTGCTTATCCTTTGCATTCAAGTCAATGACAGTGTTGCTCACAGACAAACTGTCCCAGTGCAGCCATTCAGTATCCCTGAGATCTGTAAGGGAACAGATTTTGTCCCTAAGGCTTTCCTTTGTAACTTTTGGATTAGCCTGCAAGAGCATAAACAGCACATAGCTTTGATGAGTGTTAAAAAGCCCAGCCAGTATCAGGGCTTCAACAAATGCATTTATGTGTGTGTGTGCATTACTGCCAGGTGCTTGGGTCTGCAGTTTGTTCTCTGGTCCTGATCACTGCCTGCACTGCACAAATCTTACTCACTCTTCAGCTCCCATTTAGAGTCAATCAGCTGCATCTCTTCTGAAATGAACCACAGGTGCAGCTCCTGGGGGAATCCCACTCCTGGGACCGCTACAAATAAGCACTGTGGCTAAGACTGCACAGTCCTGCATTTGTAATCTTCCAGCAGACTTTGCACTTGGTCATCTCCAGCACATGCAGGGCATGCAGGCGTAACAGCATAAAATCATAATGCTGATATGCTCCATCACAGTCCTCATAGTGCTTCAGATCCTTTGAACTGAATAAAATACACAGAAAATCATAACTGTCTAATGACCTGAGGATACCAAAGAGGGCCCAGGACCAAGTGCTGTGGAACGTGAATGCAGTCAGTGGCCTTCCCCTTTGGGTGAAAGAGCATTTTAGCAGGGTAAATATTTACCTACTCCAAGTGTATGTCAGGCATGGCTAAAATGAATTTGTGTATGAAAGACGATAATTAACATGATCAAGTATTCAGTATATTTTTCAGAACTACTGATTATAACAACTGATGCAAAAAGTCAGAAGAGTAACAGGCTGTGAGGTTCAGCAGATCTCAACCTCCTGGAAATTCCACATGGTAATTTCCCGTTTACTAAGAACAAGGTGCCAGGTCACTGCTAGTTTAGATTGGGGCATTAAATACGACATACTATCACTATTTCAAAAACTGCATCTCTCTGGCAGTTTCTATTTTTGTCTCCAAATTACAAGTGTGACACTGTGAATGCTGAAAACATAAGAAAGACATTTACTTTGGTTTTTCTGTAAGAGAAAAAGAGGCCTTTTGGAATTTTATTTGCAGTCAAAGAAGCTGAATGTTTTGTCCAACATATCTCCACAGAGGTTTCTTCTCCTGTAATATATTTATCCTGCTTGGTGGGATTTTTTTGGAGTCATATTTCAGTATGATATAATTTTTAAGGCAGGCCAGGAAAAGACAGAAATGTCCTGGTTCATTGAACATTTACGTAGGGAGATGTCTATAGTCTTGTCAAAATAAGACACTCTCATAAGTCCCATTCTGCAAGCAAGAACATGTGCTTATCATATCCTGAACTGTGAAGATGATCAACTCATTTGCTAGTGTTTTTTAATCTTACATCACTGCCTTGCAATTCTAATAAATGTTCCCTCATCTTTCTCTCACATCTTATTGCTTACATCCTGAGGTGCAGGAGAGTGTGTATTTATTTCATTGGACTGCAGACATGCCTCTATGGAAATGCCTCTGCATAATGATTGGACTAGATGATCTTGAAGGTCTTTTCCAACTGAAACAATTCTTTGATTCCAACAGCTGCAGAGAAACTGTATATGAGATATTTTGTCAAGTCATTGATAAGCACAAAGGACTCTGATTTCCAGAAGTACTGCTGTGAGACATCTTTAGTCACTGAAAACCTGATTCCACAAAGCAAGGAAATCATCTCAGTGCTTTAATGTGATGGAGGATTTTCCTAGGAAACTTTTAGGAGCCCCTGAGGGTCTCTTCCACCACATTAAAAATGCAGTTTAGCTGCACCTGCAACCGATTAAGATTGCTGTTTCTAATCCGGATGGCAGGCCACCAAGATTAAATCTGATCAAGGTTCCTTACCCCCACACAGCTCAATACATTTTAGAGACTGAACAGAACTCACTTTTTCATGGTGCATAATGAAAAGGAAGGACAAAGCTAAAAACTAGCCATGGGGGGTGTTCACCAGCCAAGCATATTCTAAAAAAATTAAATGCTGATAAATTCTTTTTCTGGATTTCAGTATGTCATTTCATGACACACTTTCCCTGTTTTTATATTTGCATAATGAAAAGCTGAAGCAATCAAAAAGTTTTGAGCTGAAAAATGTAAGTTTTTTTCAGAGCAGAAAAGCAAACCCGGTGGCTTCTTGAGCAGTTAAAAGTAAATCTTGTATCGTCAAAAGTTGTTTACGTGCTTCATATCTTCAAGCCAGAAAGCATAACCCACAAAGCCGGACTTGTCCCCATGACCCACTGACTTTTTGACATCTTGAGGTCATGCATCCAAAGCATGCACAAGCAGGAAACGCAGGGCTTCTTCCAACCACATCCTGGTGTGTCTGTAGTGTAAATTAGAGCTGGGAGAGCTCTGGGAAAATTCATCTGGCAAGCACGCTATGTTTTTTTTTCCTTTTTCTTATAAATTGTGCTAAAGGGTTTGAGCTTAGTCTGAATCTAATTAAAATTAATAAGAATTAAATGTAAAGGAAAAAAACAGAGATCACTCATAAATAATTGGTGGTAGGGACGGAAAACCTGTATATTGAGAAGTCACTTAGCAGGAACCTCCTGTACCTCAGGACTGATGTAAGGGATAAGATGCAAGAGAAAGATGAGGGAACATTTATTAGAATTGCAATGCAGTGATGTAAGAGAAACACATACTAGCAAATCAGCTGTTCATCTAAATCATTCAGGATCAGATATGCACACATTTTTGCTTCTGGAATGGAACTTATGAGGCTGTCTGTTTGGTGTTTTTTTTTTTTTTTTTTTGACAGAACTACAGACATTTCAATTTCCAGTCCAAAAAGAGACCATCTTCTTTTTTTTTTTTTTTTTTTTACTTATCTAACAATTTACTTATCTTGCAACTGCATTAATTCTCTGCCAGTCATATCCCTGTCATTTCAGCCAAAGCTGGAAGGAATTACTCAGATGTCACTGATCCCCACTGAGAACATACTACTGAAGTGTCTCAGATTGCTCTTAAAAATAATCATCTTTTATGAGACCTATGTGAACAAGAAGCAAACAAGTAAAATGAGACATAAAGGAAAAAGCAGAAAGTGTAAAGGCATTCTATCAGCATTTAGCTTCAGGATAGAGTCAGCTGAGATTCAAAGAAAGTAAGTTACCTTATCCTATATGATTCTTATCTCTGATCCAGTATAAAAGTTAATAATATGAAATTTCAAGGTGATCATCTGAAGATGAGGCTACTGAACATGGTGCCACTGGGCTGAGTGTCGAATAAGTAACATGGAAGAACGGGGGCAATATGATATTTAAAAAAAGGAGGGTTGCTGAGATTCATTTCCACATAAATGAAACAAAATCAGATAGAACCATATTCCCTGCACTGGCATAATTTCTGAGCGGCACAAAAGAATTGTTGGTACAATTGAGATATCAATTAAATGGATTGGGAAAAGAATTATCTTACCTGCACCAAACAGGAAAGGAATACACAGGGGCTGTAAATTCAAAAATTCCCTGAAGAAACAACTTGGGAAGAAGGACTAATGCAATAGCATTTTTAATTTTTTTACAAAGCAAAAGCTGGTGCAAATCTAGCTTGAAAAATGCAATAAAATTCTACGTGTTTGCAAGTTCTAAGTACCACAGTACTGAAGCACCCAACTGTTCAGACATGGAAGATTTCAGCTGGGTAGATCATCACATTTATGATCTATTGGTATGGAATGAAGGTTGTCAGCAATACACAAGACTAATACTGACGTTCAATGAAATCTCCAACTGACAAGAGCAAGATGTCAAACTGGACAGAAAGAAATGAAGCTCAAAGGGCACAAGTTCAGTAATAATGGATAAGGCTGATGTGTGGGATCAGAAAAATAGAGATGATCTCAGCCTTGGTACATCCCATCACAGCCAACCTATTCTTTTGACCGATCAGCAGCACAGCAAATGTTGCTGGAATCTACTTACCTCTTTCTGAGTATTCAGAGTGGAGTTCTTCCACTCATAACGCAATGTTGCAAGCTCACATTCTGAGTTCATTGTCTCATTTGATGTAATACAGATAAGTTCCATCAGCTGCAAATCAGCAATGCCATAACTAGCCCAAGATGTTGCTTTATGACTTAGCTTTGTTGTATTTTTCAAAAGATTGATGGGAGAGGTTTGACTGATGTCATTCAAGACATGATGCAAATACTGAAATTTTAATATTAAAATTCTATAATGCAGCTCTGCCCAGATGTTATTTATTAGAAATAGACTGTTGTTTTCTTCATTTGTGTATTTTTATTTGGCAGCTCTTTTAATCTTTCCTCTAAGTAAAAAGTAAAAATCTGGAATAGCCGCACTCAGTGCAGTGCAGAGGGTTTTACACAGTACATGGAAGGGTGCCTGTAAATGTGAGCTGAGCAAGAAGCCCTCTGTGCACAGCATCCCAGGAACAGCAGGAAGTGTGTCAGTGACAGTACAGAAGAAATTTTCCATGACTGTGTTTGGAGCTCTCACAAGTCTAACATAACAGTACCTGCAGATTAGAGTACTCAAGAAATTTGAAGGCAATAAAGAGGTCATGCAAATGGAAAGATATTTAAAGACTTCTGAATAAGATTTCTGTTTCTCCTTAACAGATGAATTAAACCAACTTTACAGAAAGGTAGAAAGGCTTTGCCTGCAAGAAAGTTTTGCTTGTGACAAATAAATGAATAATGAGGAAAGCTTTGTTAGGTGATTTGTTTGATCTATAGAGGTTATAAAGGGTATATTAAACTGATAATTCAAATTCCTAGTGTTCACTGGTTTTACTTCTGTCTTTGTGCTAGAGAATAATTCAGGAAGCTACTTCCCTCATAGCACATTTGAGCTAGTATCAGTCACTGCTTGACTGGCCTGTGTATTTCATGAAAGGCAGTACTATGAGGTGCATTTTTTTCCTACTCACTGTAAGCAGCTGAGCCTGAGACTTTTTAAAATGACATTGAAGAGACATAAACATCAAGCATGGTACTGAGGAGTGCCAGGAAATAAGAATTGAAGACCGATTGCCTATAAAACCTAAACAAATATTTCCATCAGTAAAATGTGTAAAACAGTTTCAGAAACATGATGCAATTAACAGTTTATTTTGAATGTGCAATGGTTTACTACAGTTCTCAAATCAGCACTTTGAATTTTCTTGCAATTTTGGGAGTCAGGTCACATATCTTCTTGGCAGATAGTGTGTGGGTATCTTAGCAATGATTGCATTTCCTGGAGCGTACCATGCACTCACTGCAACATAGCACAAGTGTGAAAGAGGGTTATTATCAGGCTTAAATCAGTAACTCCTGTGGGTGGAACCATTATAAAAATGAGCCATTTAACACTTTGCAACATTACTGCACATCCAGCTTTGCTGTCCAGTCAGTTTCTCTACTACAATGCACCATTATTGCTGGCTTGGGCAGAAACTGTATTTCCAGTTGTTGATCATCTATGATTATGTGTAAGTTTATGTCTTCCATAGCGGGTTGCAAAATGCTTAGCCCTTCATCTGTTACAGCTGTTTGCAGAGCTGCCTTATCAGCCAGGTAAGAAATAATACTCCTTTCCAAATGATTATTGATTTCAGGCCAAAGCAAAATATATTAAAAGCCCCTACAATAGCTGTTTTGTTCTTTTTTTTTGGATCAGCTGATTTTCTTTAATACTGTATTTCCAATGGGATTGAACACTTGGTGCCACAGTTTCCTGGCCCAAATGTGATTAAAAAAAGAAAAAAAAATTTAAAAAATTATATTTCTGTGTCTTCCCCCAACACATTTATCTCACATTTTTCTTCCTTTCCCCTTCCCTTTCCCTTTTCCTTTGAAAGTAGAGTTCTCAGTACTCCTGTACTGGCAGTTCCCTCCAGGACTCTCATTCTCAGATTCAATGTCAAAAGTGTATGTGATATGTATAAGGATGTGTACACTCCATTCTTCCTTTCACTCGCAGCACATACAGTCAGAGAAGGCAATCCTTGCAGTTATAGCCACAGGAGTAAGGCTTGCCAGTCTGGACCCTTGGGCATGCCAGTCTTCCTCCAGCAGCTCAACCCAAATACTGGCATGAGAAGGCTGAGCAGAATTGGTCTTACCCCTGGTAAACCTGCTCACCTTGCTGAAAAATATGTTGTTCTCAAAGGGGGTGTTGAGGTGCTTGGTTTGTGTTGGTCCTTCTGTGTCATGCCAAAGGTAAGGTAACAAAGAAAAAGTCTGACAAAAGGGCCAGTTGAGACCTGTATCGACCACCTACAAAGAAAATTATGGTGTTTGATCCACTGTTTCCATCTTGGGATGTATCACTGTGAAAGGAGTATCTCTATGGAAGAATAGCAGAGCTGTTTTTCTCTTTATTAAGGACACGAAGGAAAGGGATAGGAGACTTCAGGGCAGGTCAACTAGCACAGCTGAGGATCTGCATCAGGAGACAAACATTGCAGATGGCATCAGGATCAAAAAGAACTAGCTCTTTTTTTATTTTATCAAGTTAAAATGGTTTTGTAGAATCCTAAATCCTGGATCCTTGAGAAGAGGTGACTGAGAGGGGACTTATCAGTGCCTATCACTATCTGAAGGGGGTTGTTGAGAGGATGGAGCCAGGCTCTGCTGGGTGATGCCCAGCAACAGGACAAGAGACAATGGGCAGAAAGTGATGCACAGGAAGTTCCACCTGAACATGAGTCAGAACGTCTTGGGTGACCAAGCACTGGAACAGGTTGCCCAAAGTGGATGTGAAGTCTCTCTCATATCACTATCTATATATGCTATGAGTGTAGGATCACTCTGTTTGAGCACAGGAGTTGGATCTGATGATCCACTGTGGTCTCGTCCTGCCTGACCCATCCTGTGATTCTCTTGCCAGTGAAATTTCTGTGTCAGTAAGTCACAAGAACAAGTTTATGTCTCCCACTTCATGCCCCCTCAGACACACTTCTGGTCACACAGAGATGTGTCTCTTCAGGATTAATATCTCCCTTCACAATGGAGGAAGGGCTGGCTCCATCCACAGTACACCATACCTCTTCAAGGTTTGCACTTCAACAGGGAAAGATTACAGCTCAGCAGGATCCCTGAAGAGAGGTGTGAGGAGCAGTGAAGTGTCCTGGTGGGAGAGGATTCCTGGGCTGTGCATCTGCCCTCAGCTCTATGCCAAAGTCACAGTGGGACTTTTCCTGAGCTCAGAATTTCAACCTACATTAGAAACAAAGGATTTCAGTTTTCCTTTAGGTAAATTCTACCCTTAATGAGTATGGATGTGACCCTTTTATGGAGAAAAAATGACAGCACCAGTATGTTGAGATGAGCTTTCAAAGTGATTCAACTGAATAGTTTTTCTAAAAATATAAAAGCAAAACCAAACCAAACCAAAAAAAAAAAGCTACAATTTTGAAAGCAGATAAGCGTCTGCCTTCAGAACTTAAAATGGTTCACAAATATATTTACAGATATTAAAAAAGAATGCCCAATAGATGAAATAGTCATCTTCAACATAAAGATATTAATTTTTTTAAAAAAAATTGATTAATATTTTCTCTAAATGAATATATTTGGGACCAAAACAAAATGTTACAGAAGTCAGACCCATAATCAAAAAGAAGTTATTTATACTCTTTTGAGATTCCTTTCTCAGGTCTGACTGACATAGTATTTTGAGCTCACAACATTACCAGGTGGAGCAGTATTGCAGCAGTACGTATTATCTCTCAGATCATTCCTTCATTTTCTGGTATTCCCTCTTCCCCCACGACCCTTTTGCTCTTTCTTGGCTACCTCCCAAAATAATTCTCTTCTGTTTTCTTTTTTGCTGACAGTTTCCATTTAAAAGACCTTGGTTTCTGCCCCTTTGTATTCATTACAGAATATAAATCAGAAGATCTCTGATTAGCTTACTTCCTTGTTTTTTGTAGCCAGGATGATGTCAGTATAGCTTAGGGAATGAAGATTATTGGTTACATTGTGGGCTCTCTGCTAGCCAAGTCAAGAGAAGCTCAGTGTTCAAAAGAGTGGAAACTTGATGTAAACAACTATAATTTATATTGCTTGGAATCATGGTGAGAAAGAAAATTTGTATGCTAGATGTGAATGTGTTTTGTGGTCAAGCATGGGTCTAGCCCAAGCAAGAAGTAAAACTTAGTTAAAATGTCACAGCTCCCCTTTTGTTCTGCAGGAGCCAACCTCCAGTGTACTTAGTGAGTCATTTGTTGAAAGGTGTGTTTGGAAATATTCTCAGAACTGTTTCTTAAAACATTGACATGGAAAAGGTTCAGTCTCTTTCCTGGTAAAACAACTTAATTTAAGATTCACAAGGTTCACAAACCCTCAGGAGGATTTAGTGTTGCCACAAAGACTGGCTCTTTAGTGGAGTGCTTGGTAGCATTCAGGTTCCTACAAAAGATACCTTAAGAGTATTCTCAATGCTTTTTCTTATCCATCTTATATGGTTTGTTTTATCCAGCAGATATATTTAACGTTAGCCAAAAGAGTGATAATATTTAACAGCAAGGCTAACCTTTATCATCTGACAAGCCCAATTTGCTGCTTAAAGTCAAAATCACATTCCATTAGGAAAAGTCACATCAAGTCATATACCCACCGCTCTGTTTATTTATTGAGAAAGCATGTTCTCACCTTATTTCTCAAACCATTCTGATCTGTTTATTTTAAAATGAAGTACTCTCACAATGAAGAAACATAGATTGCATTTCCCCAAACATGAAATAAAATTTCTTTCCTCTCAGAGCAGTGCCAAATGTTAGCACTCCAAACCAGATTGAAATCAGTGAATCTTAGCCTTGCTTGTATCATTTCAGGGTCTCACCCAAGGCCCCGAGAAAGAAGTTTCTTTTTGTATTTCCCCCAGATCTTGGTGCCAGCCCCTCACACTGAGGGAGGAGTGGTTTTTGCAGGGCTGGGGGCCAGATGGTCATGGTGCTTGAGAGGTGCCTCTGTGTAACCCACCAGATGGGGACCTCTGTGCAGTAGTGGGGTCTCCTCTATTGTCCAGCCACACTGGGCTGAGGGAACAGCTGTGAACTGCTTTCTCTCTCTATGGCCTGCATACCCATTTCCTGGTAAAAAACTAGCAACCTGCACAGACAGGCAAATAAACCAAAACAAACCTTTGAGACTGAGTTACAGCAAACCTTCTGACAGAAGGCAGTTTACTTAGCTCACCTTGAAATGATGAGGTGTTGCAGTGAGCTTTCACACCTGCGTTCTGAAAGGATCTCAAGCCCCCTTGTCAGGGCTGTGCTCCTGTGCTCCGTGCAGAGATTTTACACTAAATATGGTAGGGTCTGAAGGCTACTTGCTCATGGCTGCAGGTCTTCAATACTACACTTCATCTCTAAATGGCTGAGATTCTGTGAGCATTTTAGTAAAGAGGAAACAAGAAAATAATATTCAGTGGCCTTTCATTTTGTTGGTAGTTATTAGAAGTTTTGTTATTTGGAATCACAATGGAAAGGGATATTAAACTATTTTTCCCATTTGAATAAGGACAAATTTCCTTCCCCCTCCCCGCCCCAAAAACAGTCATTCCTCTTTGAGACCTAAATCTGAAGATTTCTGAATATGGCTTATTTTTCTGGGTCATGACACCTCTACAAATGGAGTTTAATGGAGCTGATGTGTGACTGGGGTTCTTGAAAGTTAAGAAGAAACTTTGGGGTTACAGGAATCTTTGCATGATTCAGCTCAGAGAGTCATCAAGTTCTTTCTTTTAGTTTAAGAGTACAAGAAATTAGAAGAATACTTTCACCCGAACCAATTGCATAATCTGCACTGACTGGCTTCTCCTTCTTGAGTCTCAAGTGGGCAGAACTTTGCTTGTAGAATGCCACAGATTTTGTCTGGCTTTTATTTTGTAAAAACACATTTAGAGTAATTTAATAAATACATTTAATTCATTTAATAAAGTAGAATTATTTTTTCATTAGCTGTATACAATGCTGAGGACCATATTATGTGATTGATAAATAGCAAAAGATTAAATTTAGAGGGACATGCATGGTTATTCATAGACATGTATTGTTTGGAAATAAAGAGTCAAACACTGTTTTTTGTTGTTTTTTGTTGTTCAGCCTTACACATATTGCCAAAATGCCACAGGCCTTTAATTATTAGCACACAGAAGATAGGTCATAAGACATGAAGTAAATCCCAACTTACAGTGAGGATTTTGTAATCATTTCCTATCAGGCAACCAAGAATGTCAGTACTGAAGCAGTCAGGCCAAAAGAAAGAGAAACTGCCTCTTATTCAAGCTCTGAATTTCAAAGCAAATCTGTATAAGTATTCAAGGCCAGATTGCATTAGGCTTTGAGCAAGCTGGTCTAGAGCAAGGTGTCTGTGCCCATGGCAGGGGGTTGCAGCTAGATGGTTTTTGAGGACCTTTCCAACTCAAACCATTCTATGGTGTTAAAATCACTCAAAAAAAAAAAAAATCAAAAAAAAGATCATTGAATCACTGGAAAATCTCTTAGGTCATTGGGTGCAAACATTAGTCTATCACCTGACACATTCTGTGTGGTTATTCCTATCTACAAGGCATAACAGGGCAGGAAAATTTCACTTTTTTGTATGAGCAAAAAACAAACTCCTCAAGTGATGAAAGCAACTGAGAATTTGGGGTATGAAGGGCTGAGAACTCTCCCAGCTGAAGGATGCCAGCTTCTCTAGGCTACCATTTTTAAATGGCCTTAGCTTGGTATGGAAATGAAAATTGCTAAATACTGCTCAAAATCACCTGTGGGAATGCCCACATGACTCTGACAGGGGAAGGTAAACATGCTCTGCCTCTGAAGGAAGCCTGTTTTGCAACCTTTGCCTTCCTCTGACACCAGGCTGACTCTTCCCCCGGGCACATGGACTCATGGCAAGAACTGTGTGGTTCTGGACCTATAAACAGACACAAGGGCTCTTAAGCCCCACCATTTATAGGTTAGTCTGTTGAAAACATGCTTGTTGGAGATTAAAGGCTTAAGAAACCTATGTTGCCAAGAAAGCTACCATGAGTTTCCCAAATTAAACATAGACATTCACCTCACTGTAAATACTGTGGTCAATTATGATAAATCTTGGCTTTTCTGTAAACAAGTATTTTGTTAGTGAAATTGGAAGTCATCACTGCTGATCCATAGGGTTAGACCACTAGGTCTGATAAAATCAGAGCTTAGCCATAAGTTTCATTCTCTCTTATTAAATTTTAAAATTAGTATTTGTGCAAACTGAAGCAACTCTTCTTTAGTAATATATGCATTTTCTCTTTCACAAAGGTTTCTCCAAATGTCAACGTACCAGGACAAATAATTTAACTTAAGGGATGAGAAGACAATTAATGGAAGGAGAATAGAAGGATTGCCACATCTATAAATTAAAAACACCTTATGAAAATGCATGATCACAAACTGGAATGCAACTTTTCCTTCTTTTTCCATCTATAGTTCCTTTCAAAAAAGAAATAGAAAAATGGTGGCTGAAAAATGTAGTTAAAATATTTATTATACATCATTATTCCAACTGCAAAGTCTTACCAACACTGGTTTTTTTTGCCCCAGAGATCTTAAATATACAGTGAAACTCGCTAAATTACTATCTAGCACGGAATTGGTCAAAATACTAAATTAAACTTTTATTTTCAGTTAAATGTTGGAAAATTTTAAAAAATGTTAAACAGGAGGTTTAATTTCTCTGCTAGCTGTGCAGTTTAGAGAAATTATCAAGCCACTGGTTCTCAAATGAAAGGCTCAAATTTCTGCATTAAGTTTCTCGGACTGGCACTTAAGGATACAACTTTCTTATTGATCTAACCATCCACTCACCAAATCCATCTCTCTCCAATGTGTAGAGAAGGATGTTGTGGACAACCATGTCAAAGGCTTTACAGGAGTCCAGATAAATGATGTCTCTAACTCTTATCTGCTGATGCAGTCCCTCCAGCACAGAAAGCGTCTAGGCTAGTCAGGTCTTGCCCTTGGTGAAGCTGTAATGGCTGTCCCAAATCTTTTCCCTGCCCTTCATGTGCCTTAAAACAGCTTTCAGGAGAATCTGTTCCATGGTCTTTGCAGGCACAGAGGGGAGGCTGACAGGCTGGTAGGCCCCCCCTTTCTATGGGTACAATGTTTCCCCTTTTCCAGTCACCTGTGTTTTCCCCTCACTGCCATGACTTAGCATGGAAAGTGACTTGATAGCTACATCAGCCAATTCTCTCAGGACTCTGGAATGCATCTCATCAGGCCTCATAGGTTTATTCACTGAATAATACTGCAGTTGCTTCTAAGTGATTGAGGAGTTCCCCAAAAATACCTTTGAGTCACTAGGCCTTTTTGCTAATAGGTGCCAAAAACAGTCTGGAGCCTAATTTGTGCACACCTAAGTCTGCCTACTCATGAAATTCTGAAGTAAAAGCTTTCTGCCACCTTCCTTCTGACAGTCCTGTCTTTATCTTTTTTACGTGCTTGTGCCATTGCCATTTGTTACGTGCCATGTTTCCACCTTTGGTCAACCCCCTCCATGTGCAGTGTCAGCCGAGGAAAGGATTAGCATTCCAACCTAGTCCAAAGAGCTGGAGCAAACAAAAAAAAATAGTTAGCATTGTCACTAGCTTCTTGATGATCTTTTGACATGCTTGGAATAGTTTACTTAGGCCATGTAGATAAGCAAATAACTTACCAAGCAGTGTATGGAGTTTGAGTGTGTAACAAAAAGAAACGATTGTACTTCTGATTAAAGGCAATGAGACAGTATCACTGAGAAAGGAAAGTGAGATTCAAGAAGGTGATTTCATGTGAAAAAAAGGCTAGGTGTGCATTCCACCACAATTTTCTATTTTGGATGCAAAAATATTGAATCTGCTCGGTATACTTACTAGATGTTTTCTATGGCTTATTGTCACTGCTAAACTAAACAGTTTAGCAATACAACATCTTTTTCATGAGGGAAGAATAGTTTATAAGAAATAAATTGCATGAAACTATAAGAGAAACTGGAAGGGTTTCCAATGTGTAACACACTGGAGACAGCTTGTTTTATGTAGCTTTTAGTGTACATATGAGTGTATATAATGTGTTTTCCTAAGGAGCTCATAATGCATTTTATTTGGTTTTCTCATGAATTGAAAAATAATTCTTTAGTGCTATGCATTGTAATCTTTCAGTCTGGAGTTTATTTGTTTGGTTTTTTGTTTGTTTGTTTTTTTTCTAATAATCTTTCAACAGAAAAATCTGCTCTTATAGGATATACTAGCCTATGCCATCACAACATTAATTGTCAATTATGGTTTTATGGGTTGTGTGCAATTTTCTGTGTAAAGATTTATTGTATGGTCCCAGTGAGCCACTTCACATAGATTAAAAGAGACATGCTAGGGGTGGATATGAGTCCAGTTTGCATTTGAAAACCTGTACCTTCAGTAGAATTTGTGCTGGGCTTTGAATGGAAAAGTCCACTCTTATGAATCTGAGAAACGTGGCAGGAGTTAAAAGGAGACTGACAGACATGTAGACTAATCCATGACCTGAGCAACAGTTTAAGGATTTTTCTCATTTAATGTAAGCTGCATAGCCCAAACTCCATCTGTATTCTGAGCTCAGTGAAAGTTTCTTTCACCAATTTTTTTCCTTTTTTTTTTTTTCTTTTGGTAAAGGGGCAGGTTTAGTGAAATAAAAACATTTCAAGAACGTGTTTTGCCAAATCTTTTCTTGACAAATGTAAACATTCCAAAAATTCCCTGTGACTGACTTTGGCACATTTTAAAAATTATGTTTCCAGTTGAGAACTAGAATGATTTCATGTTTTAGAAAAACAATTTTATTTATTGTCATTAGGGAAAAAATATAGCCTCAAACTCAAACCAATACACCGATTTTCTGGACTTCAGAGGATTTCACAAGAACTTTTTTTACTTGTTTAATGAAGAAAAAAATGATCCGAACAGCATTTAGGCTTTTCTATGTGTGAACATCTAGTAAGCCAAAGGAATAATGTTTTCATCCTGCTTGACAACCAATTAACAGTTTCACTTCCCTTTCCTCCATGGGTAGGCATGAAATGTAGGTGTCAGACCAGAGGAGTTCCTTCAGAGCTCTCTGCAACATGGCCATGGGGTAATTGACCTTGAAAGCAGAAGCCTTTGACTAAGCAGCAATATAGCTGTGGAAATCTCAAGCTGCATACAAGGATGAGCAGATGCAGTAGCAGCTCCTTTTTTTTTTTTTTTTTTTTTTTCTGGGAGGCTCCTACTAATGTGATAATTGAAGATTGAAATGTTGCATTTTCATATTTTTTTCTTCCTCTTGTATACAGTAACTGCTGCTTCTCACCTCCTCTGCTCCATCCACCCTGTCAAAAAAAAAAAAAAAAAAAAAAAAAAAAAGAAAAGAAAAGAAAGAGGGTTAAAGTTATGCTAGGATTCTGTTCCATGGATAAAATCCAGGCCTCTCCTCTGCAGCTTCAAAGAGGCCATTTGCAGTGGAATGAGTGTCATTTGGTGGTGGAAGCAGGAAGCTATTTGAGCAAGAGGCACGACATAAATGAGACAAGAGGTGGAGGAGCAGGACCTGAGGACTGGTGCAGAAGGATTTCCACCTCTGGGAGCACGCAGGTTGTTTCAGCTGCTGGGATACAGGAGGCAGCTGCATTGCCATTCTGGGAGAGGAGTTCGCTTCTCTTGGCTCTGTGCCCTCTTCCCCTGCAACCACCCCAAGTGCTGAGCCTGGGCGCAAGGGCTGACGTTCCAGCTCAATAACACACCAAGGATCATACTAGGAGCATCCCAAAATTCCCTTTCTCTTGAGAAAATCTGACTTCACCTTCTGCCTTAGCTCATACAATTCTGAAATAAACCACAGAGCCTCCCTTGTGCTCTATATAGTTTAATGAGCCAAAAAGAAAAATGCCTTTCCTTCCCCCTGAGAAGTGGACCTTTACTTTCATAAAGACAGAGGGACCTAGTCCTATCACACTCATTGCTGCATACAAAAAAACCTCACTATATAACCTTTTTTCCATCCTCACTCTTTTGTTTGTGTGCAGATTTTTTGGGTGTAACTTATCAAAGTTTTTCTTGCTTTGTATTCCTGCAGGCCTCATTTGGATACAATGCGTACATGCCTTACTTCAGTTCCTGTAGACAGTGATGTATTTGATCTGCTGCCCTGAGATATGCATTTCTTTCAGAAACCCTAATGTAAACATTGGAAGTAGTTTATGGCTGTGAATCAGCATCCAATGGCCATGATGATTTAAGACTATGAAGAAATTACATAAAAAAACACCCCTGCACTCCAACTTAGAGTTTTAAGGTGGTTCTCTATTCCATTCTTGAAGCTACATTTAGAAATACTGTAAAAAAGAGCTTCTGGATTTCTTCTTTTTTTTTTTTTCTTCTCTTTTACTTTCCTTTTCTTTTCTCTTTTTTTTCAGTTTTGGTCAAGCACCGGGAAGTATTTTTCTGCTGTGCTAACTTCTTTTTCTGCTTAGCATACTTGGAGCTGAAACAAAGTCTTGCTGACAGAATTTAATATGAGGAAGTTTTGCAATATGCTTTACAGCTGGCATAAAACTTTTTGGTGAATGTCAGAAGATAACTTCTCTGATAATCTAGTTAGGTATTGTTGAGCATATTATTTGAACAAGATGCTTTCTCCTGAAACAAACACTATTTGGTATAGGGTTCTTTCAAGACATCCACCCTAATTGTTAAAATCTACCATTTAACCAGCAAAGTCAGTCTATGTGCACTTTAAAGAAGTGGCAGAGGTAATCTCTGAGAATTGCATTCTGTTTCCAGTGCTCATCTGCAAATAAAAGGTAATTAATTGCTTATTTTTGTTTTTCAAATGAATTTGTTCTAAAAATCTGAAACAGTTAAGAGTGACACTGAGCAATTAGAAAAAAAGGGTGTTGTGCTTTGCTTTGTTTTCAAAAGGATTTGAGGAGTGAAACCTGCTTTTGTACATCTTCTTAGCACATTTCACTGTAGTTGGCAGTTTGTCAAAGTTGAAAAAATATGTTTATTTTAGCTGGCAAAGCTGCTTAGTATATTGGCCTAGCAGAGTTCTGAGCATCTGGATACCTGGAGTTTATTCCCAGCTGTGCCACTACTTTGTTGAGTGACTGAGCAAGCACCTCTTCGCCTCTTTGCTGCCTGCTTCCCGCCCATGTAGTTTCTTGTGTCTAGTCAGCTGGTGAATGCTTGGAGCAAACACTTTCAAGAGATTTTTATCTGTACAGCACCCAGCACAGCTGACTCATATCTCACTTGGGATCTGCAGGTGCTTCAGTCATGCAAGCAGTAGCAGAAAAATTAATAATGTCTAATAAAGTCTTGTTTCACTGTGTTTATGAGAAGAGAATGCAGTAAAAGATAAATGAAAAATGAAAATGTTTGCTTTGTTCCTTTTTTTTTTTTTTTTTTTTTTTGTGTGTGCGTGTGTGTGTGTGTTCTCAGAGTCTTTCAAAGACTGAAAAAGACAAAATCTCTGGTTAGCTAGGATGTAGCCAGGGAACACCAAGCCCTTTCCTGTGACTCTCACTGTGTGTCCTTGCAGTCACCAGAATCAAAACAGAAGTAAGTCTCGTTTGTTTGCCCTCCTAGATAGGAGAGGAGTTGACCAAAACCCTGGACGCAGCTGAAGAATAACCAGTAATAAACAGTAACTAGCTAGTGATTGTTTCATTTTCTCTGTAGTTCTTGGAACTCCTGTAGCTGCTCCTGGGTGTACACAACTAAGCAGTTCCTTGTGTGCATCTTAGGGGAAAACTGCTACTAGTATGGAAAAGTTAGACCCAGCCCCAAACCTATGAGTCACTGCTAATATTATGCAGATATTTAATAAGGTCCTTCCATGTTATAGCCAGCATATTGTCTATTTTCTTTATTTATTCATCCTCAAATGGGTTTTGAATTCTTCACACATGTTGTTTTGACAACAGTTTTACTGCATTGACCAAAGCCAAGTTATTCCTTCATATGGGTATGAAGGAAAGTCAAACCAGGCCAGGAGCTAAGCTTGTGGATGCAATTATAGGTGATCAACAGCGTTGTCCTAATCTGCTTCTTTTTGTTGCTCTTTTGAGCACTACAGGTGTTTGAGACTCGCTGCATGGTCAGTGCTGGCAGATGAATGTGTTTGCCTCCAGTGCAGCACCCTCGTGGCAGTGCTAAGCCCACATTAGTGCTTCCTACAACACACTGACTCTGCTGGACAGCAGGTTTATACCTCTGCAGCTCAGAGTGAGTGTGACTGTGGAGAATGGATGGCACCTCACACAAAATAAAAACTGCTTCATGACCTGAACTAAATCCTGAAAACTTGGAGGATTATTTCCTCAGTTCATCATGAGCACGTGTTTTTCTAAGATGCAGACCTAACTGAGATATCAAAAGAAACAATTATTGCTTCAAAGATGTTATGTTGTAAATTATTCCACTAGGATCTGCTGGTTCACTATCTCAAATTAAGCGATAAGGGCTTGGAAAGTTAACTCTAGGCAATTCCAGAAAATTTTGGACAACATCCTGTAACAATATTAATTATTCAGAATTAGCAGTCAACTATTCAGTGCAAATTTGGATGATGTGTAGTAAACAAGATGTGAAATCATGCATGGAATGAGTATCAAAGGATAGAATTTGTAGAAATATTCTTAAATACTCTTAAAACTGTATTAACAGAAGCAAATGAAGTCTGGACAGCTAATGTTTTCTTATGTTTTCCCCATTTTATTCTAAAGTTTTAGCCTTATTTCAGTGTAGATATTTTATAATAAAATGTGCACTGACCCTTTGTCATACTGCATTATAAATTAAATATTAAAGTAAAAAGTATACTTAGAAAAAAAAGTTAAAATTTAAATGCAGTAATCAACCAACTATAGTCCTCTGTGACATTTTAACCTTGCTTTTACAGGCTTGGTCACTTGCAGTCTATTTTACTAATTCAAAGAATTTACAACATGTCTCTCAGCCATTTCCAGGAATTTGAAAGAGCTTGTTTGTTTATTCTCACTTCCAACAGGCTTCTTCACAAAATTCTTCAAAATATACCAAAGACTTTTTCTCCTCTGAAACAAAACTTTAGGCACCTAAAAATAACAATCTTTTTTAATGGGCTAATTAGTGCATCAAATTATTGCTCAGGCCCTTTATCTGAGACTTTGGGTAAAATCCAAATGGAAATGAGCTTGGCCGGTGCATTTTAACCTACATTTGTCCGCCTCACAAAGTCACCACGCGATTTAGCCCAGTTGGCAGCTCTGGTGCAGAGACAAGCAGGGCTGGCATAGCTGAGATGTTTCAAGAGGGGAGGACTGCAGCACTCTGACAGGACTGTGAACACACACTCTCGCTGGCTTTCCTGCCCTGTGCGTGCTTCCACTCCCTGCTCCCGCTTCCACCCTGGCAGCAGCATCTGCTGGGCTTTGGTTATTTGAGACTTGCAATAAAACTGATCGTTAGGAGAACAGTAAAAACATCCTAAACATGGCCATGCTGCAAAATGAGTAACAGCCCACTTCCAAAGCAGAAGACAGATTCTCTGCTTGGTCCCGTTATTCACTACTTGTGGCGTGCCAAGCCAAGCAGTGCTCAAAAGCTTCCCTTGCCAGTGTGGCCACCCTGGGAGGCCATTCCCAGGACACCCACTCAGCGTGTGAGGGTGGCAGTGGTGTGAGCAGAGTGACAGATGTGTCCTGTTCGAGCTCCTGGTCTGTGGGGCGTGGGCTCCGCTGTGCAGGCACTGGAGTGAGGGTAGTGGTGGCTTGGCTGCTTTGGCTGCTTCCCAAGACAGCCCTGATGAGGAGATACAGTATCTCAAGGAACCATCCTGTTACAAAACCATAAAGTAAATAAACAAATAAACCAGGGTATTTTAGTTTCTGGGCCATTGCATCACAAAAATGGCTGGAGAAAATGTTGTCTCTCGAACCAGCCCTGAAAGAAGGGACTTACATGCACAAAAAACCCTTTTAAAATTCTGCCCTAAGCCACAATTGCATAACCTCAGTGAGATACCAGAGACGTTGCAGAAATTCCTCCTTCAGTTTCAAATCACTGTGTTTTGTTCACTTTTTTACTGACACCTGATCACAAGATCCCTGTGATGTGTAGCTCATTGACAGCACGGTCCTGGGTAAACTTGGGAACTCGTAACACGATGAAATCAGCAGGCAAAAAATAACTGTCAATCTATCAAGGCCAGGATGAACATCCCTGAAGAATGAGGTGGAGAGGAGGGTGGACACAGTTTTGTGAAGCAGCAAATAAACTTTTGCAGAGCTTTGAAAACAGCTTATATTTTTAAGGGACAGAGGTGAAAAAAAGAAAACCTAAAAGCATGAAAAAAGTCTGTCTTACTCAAGGGAAGAAAACAGGGCTTGTGGAACTATATTTTCTCAGAAATAAAAACTACAGATACTTATTAGCTATTTTATGACTTGTAAAATATTTGGTAGAAAAAAATATTTGCCTCATGTTTTTATTTGTCATGGAAAACACATAAATATATTAGTATACTTTTATTTAGCCAAAAAGTATACTAGTATATTTATTAGTATATCCTGCAGATTTTTGTCATGCTCCTAAAAGTGTCTTAAAAAATATCCATAGAATATGCAGAAACATTTTCGTTGACAAAGATCTAGTCAATCCTTCTTATTCATTTTTAATCAATCCATTTTTCTTTCCACTCTGGAAATGTACTTCAGGAGGGACACTTAGTCTTATACAAGATAGTGAGAAAATATTCCCAAAAGCAGAATAAAGATGGAAATATTTTCATTTACTATAATATAAAACCATTAGTGAGAGCATTTCCAAGGTTCCTTCTTTTTTCCATTAAAATCCCTCTAAAGAAGTGTCATGTCTTTATATGATAGAACTTGTCCCTTCATGTTTAGGGCTAGAATATTTGGATTAAAAGTTTCTGCTGAAAAAATTATACTGACCACTGTATTTATTTTGATAGCTACCAAAATCATGCAGGTTTTTCAGATTTGAGATACACATGGGAGATGAAAGATAGAAAATTAAAAATATTATGATTTTAAAATAACAACAGTGTTTATATGTTTAATTTAATTCAATGAGGGCAAAAGAAAACTAATATTTGAAGGAAGCATTTTCATTATTGTTTCAATTTTTTATTAAATTATATTTCAAAAAGCACCTGGAAAATTACATTTCTTGTTCAGCAAATTACATCTTCTGGTCAGAAGTCTTGCATTTGGAGAAAAACATATTTATCTCTGACTTATACCCAGTACTCTTTTTCTCTCATGCAACACAGCCAAGACAGGTTGTATTGATACCCTTGCTCATTTTTCAGCTTCATTAAAAATGTCAGTGCAGGTGATGCAGGGTTTACTCAGTTAACACCTCCCTCCCAGGACCATCTACCTTTAAAAATCTTTGTCAGCTACCTACCTTGTGCTTGAAAAAACTGGATTAAGGCAAGGTAGATGTCACAGCTGAGGTGGTCAGGGAGTTGTTACATAAAACCAGGCATATTTTTCTAGATCCTTGACTTTTTACAGCATTCCTCTTTCCTCACGCTTTACATTTTCTTTGCAGTCAGGATTGTGCAGCAGAGTGGGAGGTTATCCCGAGGAAGTGGGGGATGCTTTACTAGGGGCACAATGGGCTCATTAGGACAACAGTCAGCTCTCAGTGAAAAAGGTACCATGAAGCTTTCATGTGGCAGCCCTTGCAGTCCCTATTCTGGGACTGTCTCATTAGTACTGTGAATACCTGCAAGCAATCACGTGTATCCAGCACAATTCTGCCTTGAGTGAGAGAGTCATTAACAAAACTAAGTCAAGTTACAGCCTAGGTACATGTGAGCAGGTTACACATCCAGAACTGAGAAAGTAGGCAAAGGTCTGCACCAGACCCAAGAAATGCAAATCTCACTTAAGTGTGAGATACATCTCCCTTTTTATATCTAGGTGGCTGACTAGTGCAAACTGTATAAACTGAAAGAAGACCTCTTGCTACATCTAACAGAAAAATGACAGAACTATTCATGCTGCCTGATGTGCTCTATGGAAATCCAGTATTTCCAGTGCTGTGAAAGTACTGAGAAATGGTTTTGTGTAATCTCATGAATTATGGATGATGGCAGTTACCTGGATATTGGGAAGAGGTTCCAAACTAGGTTACAGAAATCCCATTAGATAAAACCTGGAAGAAAGGAAAAAGTAAGAAGTAAGACTAATCTAATTGTTTTCATTATGTCAGTCTCTAGGAATGTAAAGCTTCAAGCAAAAGTAAATTGTTTAAAAGACAAACATTTAGAAGAGACAACATAAGAAGTAAACAAATAAGAAATTACTGATCTCCTGTTAATAGTGGCAAGTTTTGTAAGCAGGTTTGCTAAGGTTTGAACAGTCATTTTCTATGATTTCAAGAATCAGACTTAAGGTAGAATGTACCCAAAGCATTTGCACTTTAGAGATTATAGGATCATTCATAATATTGCAATGAGCAAAACATTGGTGCTATGGCTGTGACAGTGACTGTGAACCACATTTTGTGTTATTATTGTCCTTGTTATAATCCACTGAATTTTACCAAGAGTTCTGCCCTCTTATACTGGTTGTCTGACAGCAGGGACAGTAAATTACTTAAACACCCAAGCAGTTGGTTAAATATTGTTTTGTTTCCCTTCACAGATGCTTTCTGAAGTGACAGCTGTAATCAAGAAGATTTCTGTCTGGACCTTCACTCTGATAAAATGAGCACTAATAAGCTTATAAAAGTAAGGCTATGGTGCCCTTGCACCAGAGCAACATGGACCAGTTTATGTCACTGTATGTGACACAGAATCACATAATTCATTAGGTTGGAAAAGACTTGGGAGATCATCAAGTCCATCTATGATCAAACACCACCTTGTCAACAAGACCCTGTCACTAAGTGCCACATCCAGGCTTTCCATAAACACCTCCCAGGATGGTCACTCCATCACCTTCCTGGTCAGTCCATTCCTACATGTAATAACCCTTTCTGTGAAGAAATTCCTCTGGATGTCCAAACTAAAGGTTTCATGATTCAGGCTGAAACAGGTCCTTTTCACCCTGTCACTTGCTGCCTGTCAGAAGAGACTGAACCCCAGTGGCATACAACCTCCTTTCAGGCAGTTGAAAAGGGTAATGACATCCCAGAGCCTCATTTTCTCCAGGCCCCCTCAGCCTGAAGAACTCACAGCCCCAATTCCCTCAGCAGTTTCTTATAGGACTCATCCTCTAGGCCCTCATCCAGATTTGTCATACACGGTGCTTTGTGGTAAATGAGAAGTGATGCTAATTGCAGAAGGTTACAGACGCTATCAGAGTAGTACCAGAGACTGAAGGGTTCACATGGTCAAGTATTTAGCAAACACTTGTATATAAAATTTCAAAGCTTATTTGAAGTTATGGTAAACCTCCACTTTTCATGTCAGATTCACAGTATCTTTCCTATCAAGACTACTCTTGGTCTGATCAGCAAAAATACTGCAATGTAACCAGAAAATCTTATTTCACAGGCTGCATTGGCAACAAACCAATTTTACTCATGGCACCTCTTCTCTGCAAATTTACACATAATCATTTGTCACTTGTCCTTTAAGAAAAATCAAAAATGACACCAAACCAGAAGGTTATGGCTCCTTATCACCATCTCAGTTTTCTCAGTGCTTCAACACATTCAGTTATGTTTTAGCCACTTAAATAGTCTTCAATAATCATATTTCTTTAATAAGCCAGTGTTTTTTGTTCTTCTACTGGAAATCCTAATAGAATGGATTTAGTAGTGTTCAAAAATGAATTTGTGACAATGCAAACAAATCAACTTCATGTGCTTCCTTATTATCATCATAAATTCTGTATTATGATTTGCACACCCTAGGGGACAGATTCTCAGGTGAGAGAACAATTGATCTACATGGGCTAACTGTTCACTTGAACATGATTGCAGTGACTATCAACAGAGGATCCTACCTATATATTAAGTTGCATTTTCCTTTATTGGTTGCTTACCTGGTTCATATTTCCAAGGCAAAGAAACTGTAGAATGAGGCTGAATTAATTATGCAGCTGTAAGAATGTTGTTTTAGATTTGACATGAGGTAGAAGTTCTTCACTGTGAGGGTGGTGAGACACTGGAACAGGTTGCTCAGAACCACTATGGATGCCCCATCCCTGGCAATGTTCAAGGCCAGGTTGGATGGGGATTTGAGCAGCCTGGTGAGAGGAAGGTGAGCCCACCCAAGACAAGGAGATTGGACTAGATGATCTTCACAGGCCTTTTCTAAGTAAAAACTTTCTTTGATTATATACAATTTAAGCTATAAAATCTGCACTTTGGAAAAGAGTTGCTCACAAAAAGTGCAGCAATGAATAACTTGTCTCTTGGCAAAGTTCCTTTAGTAAACCAGAATGGTTGGATTCAAGTCAGAAATTGCTTTTTGGGGGAGGTCCTGTGGTGTCCATTAAGCAGGATACATGATGAAAACGGTCCCTTGTGCCCTCCAAGTCTATTCAGCTGTAGTCAGAATTAATGATAATTGTGAATAATTTATGTAGAATTATTCTTGCAAGAAGGAGAAAGCAGTAAGGAACAACTTTAGTGAAACAGCTGTAAAAAAGGGTATTGTACACTGGGCTCCCCTGCTCTTTGTCAAAATTGATGGGAGGGGTGAACATTTCCACCTTTCCACCATTTTGCTGGTGACTATATGAGTGCCCTGTTAGCATCAGCACTGCAATTAAAAGACCCTGCCATATCCAGCTTCAAGATTATTTTCGGTTTTGGTTTCCAGTAGCACTCCAAGCTACTGAGTGAAGCTCGGTTGAAGAAATCTGAATTCATAATTGTCTTTGTCTTTCTCTGTATGTTCAGGTATTATCTTTGACTTTTTGAGTGTATGGATTTGGGAGGATTTTTTTTCTTCTTTCTTTTCCCCCCACTTCCCCCCCAGAGTATTGATCCTTGGTTTTGGTTTCGTGAGGAGATGTAGGAGGTTTTATAGAATTTTTCAATGTTTGCTTCCCCTGAAGTGTTAATGAATGTTAGAAAATTTGCTATATTATGGAAGTTTCATGTCTCTCACCCCTACTGAAATATAGCACAGAGGCCTTGATGATATCACTAATGATGAATTTGGTCTCAGATCACTATCTAAATGTATTATTCTGCTGCTTTCCAGTCTTACTTGAATAGTAAGTAAGCTGGTTTCCCAACCCACCCAGCCCTTTCTAAATGACTTAAGAGAAAACAATCTTGCTGAGTTTGCTGCATTGCTTCAGGGAGGGGAAATTTTATAGACCAAATTATTTTCTATTTGGTCTAGATGAATACAGTCTACAGTATCCAAAAGAGAAAGAAACACAAGCAAATTAGGATGCCTAAAAGCCTGTGCAGGCACCTTTAACCATTTATTAACCTAGTCTAGCTATATATGAATCTAATTTTAGGTCAAGCTCTATTAATTTAAAAATAGAATTTTATACTTTTATAAATATTCTGACTCCCATTAATTTGGCATTTGATATCATTAGCAAGCAAAGAGAAGGAAAACTGAAGCTTGTTGGACATCATAAAATTAAGTTATTTCACTTTCTTAAGAATGAAGTTACTTGCATATCACATGTCAATGTTTTTATGAAGGAAACCATGGATTTTGGAGGACTGCAACATACAGATCAAGTCATTTCCCTAGAAGTAAGAACTGAAACTTTTAAGAAAAAATGAAAGGAAATCAGAAATTCCTGCGCTGTTCTGTGTCATGAAGGCCATATCCCGGCTCCTCAAAACGAGAGAAGGCCTTTGGAAGGTCAGGATCCCCTCAGGCTCACACTTACAGTGAATCCAAACAGTGGGGATTGAAAAGGAAGGCGTTTGCAGCCTCCTTCCTCTGCTGTGGGAAGGAAGATCACCGGGGAGATAGCGCAGGAGTTGGTGGGGGGAGATGTGGATCCAGTGCATACCTCAGCAAGCTCTTTCAACAGGAAATGAAAGCTACCCTGATAAGGTGTTGATTGCCTCACTGACACTGCCCTGGGCTGCAGTTATTGCAGCTCAGGCTATGTGCAGACTTGAAGAGAACTCAAAAAAAATTAACTGGGAAAAAATCCCACCACACATGAAAATCAATCCCTCCTGTACAATTCCTGCCACAACTTGAATCTAGAGTTCACTGATTAACCTTAAAATGTTGATAGCATCGCAAACAATCCCAACAACTTCAGGAATTCAGCAGCTTCATACCTTTAACGAGGGAACAGTTGTGGCAAAGATGTGCAGATAACTAGCACCAACTACATCCACACAGGGGAAAAAAAAAGCTTAATTGCTTTGTTTTGAAGATGAGGTTGATTTGATGTTTTTTTAGTTTGTTGGGTTTTTTTTTTTACTTTTTATAAATACACCTTGTAATGCAATACTACACTGACTCCACAAGCAATGCTTAAATACTTCAGTATATTTGGAATTATGGTCCTAAGGAAAAATAAGGAAAAGAAAATCTGAATTTTACCAGCCCCATAACATGATACAAAGAGAAGAAAACCTCAAATAAGAATTCGAAATGGTGATGAATGTTCCGAGACAGAGCTGTGGTGGCAAAATGTAAGTAAAAAGTTACGAAGCAAAACAGTGATTGAAAGACATCTGAGTTCACACAGGCATATTAAACAGTGCTGAGTGATAGGTGATCAAAGATCAAGTTCATGTCCTTTTTATTGCTGCAAGTAGAGAACTTAAGATGATGAATCTGACCAAAAGCGTCAAAGAGTGCAAAAAGCCACAGGATAGTGTGAGTTTTTTGGAGAGAGATCTTTAAATGCTTCTGCCTTATCCCCTTTGAGAAAGCTAATTAGAAAAAATTAAGGGAGTTTGTGGACGTATGTACAATACAATATGGAAGATTCTATGCAGGCTCAACAAAATAAAGACAAAATTTTATGTTAGAAGGAGACAGATTTATTAGCATTAAACTCCTCATGAGTATGAGCCCAAGCTAGGAAAATAATTTCTGCAGGATCACCACGATAATTAATTTCTGTTATTGCAATGCTGTGAAACTGCTCTGAGTCTTGACTCTATTATTCTGGGTATATCTAGAAAATAAGATCACTAGGCACATCTCTACTAGTATTTTTAGTTCAGAGAACATATGAACCTTGGAAGTCCATATTCTCTTTGTCCTCTCCTATTGCACTTAGGTTCTCAGCATGGAACTGCCTTGGAAACAATGAAATGGGTTCCTCTAGGGTGAAGTGAAACCAAAAGATGTGCTCCTCTAATGTCTTTTACTTCTCATCTGAAGTGATATCCTTGAAGAACCTTCCGCACAGATGTTGAACCTTCAGCAACAAGTGTTTTTCTCTAGAGAGTTACTTTTTCTGGACCATACCACTTGTTGTAGGACTAAATAGAGTAGCTTTTTTTACCCAATTTTAGATATCTCTATGCCGGAAGCTAGAAGAAAATAATGGCTTCAAACCTGTGATTTATCAATTGGAAAGATATAGCCTATACTCAGATGAATCACATTCTAAAAGCTACCATTTACTCTGTACATACAATGAGAAGAGTCTAAATAATGACGTTCTGGGTAGAGGCTTACCCAGTGAGCTGGTCAGCTTGAAATTATAGTATTGGGCAGAGAATGGGAATTAGATTCACAATACAATATCTTGACTTTTCTGACACCAACTCAACTGACCTGTGCTGGAGACAGCTGACCTCATATATTTCAACTCCTAATCAAACATTCTCTCTTTACCCATAATAATTATTAGAATTATTTAGTTGGCTGCTTAGTTTGGTAACTTAATATTTATTTATGTTATAGTAAAAGGTTTTTTTTTTCTTTGAATTGCAAGACAGAACTACCACTGACAAACCTCTTTATTTTGTATTCATTAAGAATAATGTCTCACTTTTTTCCAGCATTGAAAATATTTGCTCTTTTGCATTCTTTTCATCACAGAACTTATTATGAACATGTTATTCACTGAATTGCATTATCTGTTCTCTATAATATCAATTTTTATTTGTCAAGAGGTATTTAGTGAGGCTTTTTATGAGTAAAAAACAATCTAGTGACCTGGATGCATATCCTTGTAAATATAAATACAAACCGGAACTAGGAAAATAAGAGTATACCTGAGTTTCATTTCTAAAATTGTTGATTTTCAGTTAATTAGAAAAATATCAGTGATAAAATTAATGACTTGTTTTCTGTTTCCATGTGTCAGAAATACTGTTAAAACATGATATAAAAATATTCATCTCGTGTCATGCTAAGTGTATTTTTCCAAACTATCTGGAAACAATAACAGCAACACTTTTAGAGGTAGATATTTATTTGTTTGGTTTTTGATTTGCAATGAGTCACTCACTGAGGAATCTTATTTGCATTATATTAGTCATTCATGTTGTATTTTAAATACAAATTTCTGCAAAAGGTATAGGGAATTTTAACACTTGTTTTAGTCAATATTCTGAAGAGGAAATTTAGGCACATATAAGAGTAAGAAAAACTCGTGGACTTTACCTTAAATCCTTCTTGTTGACATAACTTGACTTTATAGAAAGGAATTGCAATTTACAGTGTGGCAGTAGGTACAATGACTAAGTAAAAATGAAAAAACAAGGTTTTCATGCAGATATTTTTAAAAAAATGGACAGAGGAACCCAGCTGCCTAAGATTTGGACTCTTCAGATACAGACCTATTTTAGTAAATCCCTTTTATTATTATACACCCTAATGCCTGGGCAAACTTTCTGTGGCCCTGCAGAGGCGGAACATAACTTTAAGAAATACAGTCAATTTTTTGAGAGGGGAATACGTGCAGAGAGACGAGGCATAGTTGGAAGAACTGCTTCAGATTCTGAGCTGAAGAAAGCTAAGAAAATTCATAGCAGATGGCTAATGAGTGTAATCATATTTAGCATTTCTCACTTCACAAATTCAATAGCCATTTCGTGCCAGGGAACCTGGATGTCCTTTTAATCCTGCTCATCTCTTTCTCCTCTTTCTCTTTCTCTTTCTCTTTCTCTTTCTCTTTCTCTTTCTCTTTCTCTTTCTCTTTCTCTTTCTCTTTCTCTTTCTCTTTCTCTTTCTCTTTCTCTTTCTCTTTCTCTTTCTCTTTCTCTTTCTCTTTCTCTTTCTCTTTCTCTTTCTCTTTCTCTTTCTCTTTCTCTTTCTCTTTCTCTTTCTCTTTCTCTTTCTCTTTCTCTCTCTCTCTCTCTCTCTCTCTCTTTCTCTTTCTCTTTCTCTTTCTCTTTCTCTTTCTCTCTCTCTCTCTCTCTTTCTCTCTTTCTCTCTTTCTCTCTCTTTCTCTTCAGTGATTGTCAGCCTGATTCAGACAGTGTTGTGAAACTACAGTCCCAACCCAGTTGCTCTTTCTGGCTATCCCACCACAAAGAAATTGGAGAGATCTGCTTCCTCTGCCCCGTCTGTTTCTATACCACCTGATGGACTTTCCAAGATCTTTTGTAAATCTAGATCTTTCCTAAGAAACCACAAGTATTAAAAGCTTTCTTAACGCATGAAAATTTGAGAAAAGAGCCTGGTGAGTCTTTAAACAAATGTCTCTTCTGAGATCCAGGTTTTATTTTGAACTGGATTCAAGCTAACACATTTATCTCACCTAAAGAAACAAGTCAGCTTAACATATTTTCTACTTCAAGGGTAATTTAATGATGGGCAGCACCATTTTTGTGGACTTTGCAAAGGTGTAGGATCTTGCAATGAGGAAGGAAATTCTTACTGTTAGGACCATGAAACTTAAATAATTTTGAATATATCTCCTTGGGGCAGGCAACCTAAGGGGAAACAGCTGAGAAGAGCAATTTTTATGACTGATTCAAAGTCTGTTTTAAAGGGCATTTATTTTGAAAGAAGCGTCTTTGAAAAGGTGTGCAAGGAATTCACACATTCCAAGTGCAATATATTCTGAAAGTATGACCTGCCAAATGCAAATCCAGATGGTGAAAGCAGTGGAGATTGAATGGGGACATTTGAGCAGACAGCATACACAGAAAAAAAGAAATTTATGTTCTAAGAAAAAGGAAGAAAGACTTTCTCTTCTCCTCCAGTAAAGCAGGAGGCAGCATCCCTAGAACACCAAAATGTGGTCAACATGAGACATGACATGTATTGTTCTGTAATGCAAGGTGAAATTCTCTGTCTCCATCAATTTATTCAATTCTATGCAGAAAAAACCAAACATATAAAATAAAACAGACAATAAATAATACGCATAATATAAACACTAAAATAATATTTGTCTGCCACCAGCTGAGGTAATCTCCACTGTCTCCCCTGAAGCCAAGTGTGCTAGATTTTGGTTTATTTGCTCCCCAGTCAGAAGTGCTCAATATTACAGAATTTTACCTGTGTCAGAGCTGTGTAGGAGTGTTCTAAAATTCCTGATGTCTTTCTTCCTGATGTCTTTCAGCACCACAGATGAATACTAGTATCTAAAGCAATCCCTTCACCTGTGCAATAAGAGACCTGATTCTACAAGCTTTTTAAGTACTTTAATCTGTAAGAACATTAGCTTCAAAGTGAGCACCTTGGCACTTGGTTTGGAGATACACTTCAGGAGATTGCTAAATTTGAAAAAAACACTCAATCTGAATGAAATAAATGTCTTGGTCTTGAAGTGTGCCTTATCCTGAGAGTGCTGACATTTACTTTAACATACAGTCTACCTTTGGGACTGTGGATTGCTGGTTAGATGTCACCTAACGCTTTCTTTACTGCACATATTTGAAGAAGGACTTGAGGATTTGTCTTCTCTTTTGCCTTAAATATGTCTTTAACTGCTGTTACTGTGTGCAGTGTCCCAGAAGTACATCAAAAACAGAGAAAGGTGACAAGCATCTTGCAATATTAATATTAGCAACTAACTTTGGTCTGATCTGTAAATAATTTTCCTTTAGCTTGTGTAGTCCTTTTGCTCATGGGATGTCTGAGAATGT
The DNA here is from genome assembly GCF_030490865.1 of Poecile atricapillus. Classification (NCBI taxonomy): domain Eukaryota; kingdom Metazoa; phylum Chordata; class Aves; order Passeriformes; family Paridae; genus Poecile; species Poecile atricapillus. The sequence goes on along the minus strand of NC_081251.1, from coordinate 47,741,744 downwards.
CACTGCTGTCAATACATACGGTGTAATAAAAAAATTAAATATTTAAGATGTCATTTTACTGTAGGTATCCAAAGAAACTGTATTATTTGAAGACTTCACTGTTGCATAAAATATTGATCTTTATAAAAACACTATAAAACAGAAGCACTTTTAAAAATGTTTTGTGAAACATTGACTTTTTTAGTGATAACTTTTTCCAATAGACAAAAAAAAAACAAACAAAAAAACAATAAAAAAGCTATACAAGCCTCTGATTTGAGAGGTAAAATGCTCTGGGAACAAAATACATTTATAGTAGGTAGTAAAATAATCTTTACTTAAATACTGCAGTCATATATAACAAATGTGGTGCCTGTGTGTCAAAATTCCTCAGTAAAGTGAGAGGAAAGCCTCTCAAAAGCTTGGAAAAGTGCTTACTAACCCAGCGAAATAAAAGATATCTTTCTTTTTTTTGTGTTTATTTTATATCAAATTCAGTTTACTTCCTTTATCTTGAGCAAGACAGACTTCAAATGAATTAAGAATAAAAGTAAAAATTAATTTTAGATTTTGGATAATAGAGACCAGTTTTTTGGCTAATTTAATGTGTTTGCAGGACATATTGTTAAATACGACTCAACAAAATCAATGCAAACTACCTCAAGATTATATTTTGTCATATTTCAGATTACACCTCTTTTGCACATGTTTTGACACAAATTTCTGATACATAAACAATACATTTTGTCTTTGCAGAGTTGCATTTATTGTTTATATTTAAGAGCTTAAAGTCTTCATTTGTACTGCATTCTGATACTTACAGAGTAAGTATGATTAGAGCTAATATGGCATGGAGGGCTTTATGGGTTATGTATATCAAGACCAAATATATATACCTTAAATTGACCAGAAGTTTACAATCAGTAGGAGAAAAATTACTCAGTTGCATCTGGATATTAGTTATGTAGCTCTAACCCTGACCAATACTGAGAAATTGAAACACACAGATATTAAAATATTAGCTTTGTGTATACCGATTTTACAGAGTGAAACAAAAAACTCTCCTCTCCTCTCCTCTCCTCTCCTCTCCTCTCCTCTCCTCTCCTCTCCTCTCCTCTCCTCTCCTCTCCTCTCCTCTCCTCTCCTCTCCTCTCCTCTCCTCTCCTCTCCTCTCCTCTCCTCTCCTCTCCTCTCCTCTCCTCTCCTCTCCTCTCCTCTCCTCTCCTCTCCTCTCCTCTCCTCTCCTCTCCTCTCCTCTCCTCTCCTCTCCTCTCCTCTCCTCTCCTCTCCTCTCCTCTCCTCTCCTCTCCTCTCCTCTCCTCTCCTCTCCTCTCCTCTCCTCTCCTCTCCTCTCCTCTCCTCTCCTCTCCGAACCTCTCCTCTCCTCTCCGAACCTCTCCGAACCTCTCCGAACCTCTCCGAACCTCTCCTCTCCTCTCCGAACCTCTCCTCTCCGAACCTCTCCTCTCCGAACCTCTCCTCTCCTCTCCGAACCTCTCCTCTCCTCTCCTCTCCGAACCTCTCCTCTCCGAACCTCTCCTCTCCGAACCTCTCCAAACCTCTCCGAACCTCTCCGAACCTCTCCGAACCTCTCCTCTCCGAACCTCTCCGAACCTCTCCGAACCTCTCCTCTCCCCTGTCTGCAACAGAAGTGAAAGGTGAAAGAATAACCCATTTCTTATTTAAATGACAAATTAACTGGTTTCAAGCGATATTCAAGAAACTGGGAGCCTTATTTGTACTATTGAATGCTCATGAAAGCAGTACTGCACTTGACAAGACAGCTTGTTCTGGTGACCCCCCTTTCCCAGCTCCAGGCAGGCAGGACATGCTGAATGCCCACGGAGACATCCCCTGCCTGGGTGACCCAGGGCCCAGCCCAGACAGTATCTGCATTCCCATTTGAGGGGCCTCTGCTTCTCAATCTGAATAAAAAAATCTGGCACATCTGTAAAGTTTTTGTCAACACAGATCTTTGTGCTGTTTCCAGGAACCCAAAATACCCAAACTGGCACTGGCATATCTCATGTGTTGTGTCAGCCAGTTTTGACTCTCAAGGGATTGCAAAACAAGCATGAAAATTAAACCCGAAACTGCTTCAGTAGGCAACTTGGAGAGACATTCCTCTGCTCTTCCCTTTTTCATTTCTTTGCTTTGAACAGTTGTTCCAGTTAATGGTAAATTCCCAACCCCCAGCCTCTCCACCAGATATCTAATATTGGGTCTTTTTTTCTTAAAGCAGAGAAAGCCTTTATACTTGTAAAGTTCTGTGTTCAGAGTTCTGAACACAAGACTGATCACTCTACTGTATTCTCATATGTAACATGAATTCTGTCCTTTAACACTTTCTTTCTGAAAAAATATGTCTTATGTACCATTTCCCTGTCTTGTCTTATTTATTTCATTTTTTTTTCCTTTATTTTTAATTTTTCCATTCTGATGAGACTAAAGGGAGGGAGGGAGATTCTGATCCACCATTTCAGATTCCACTGAGAGACAGAACCTGCCTATAAACTGAATCTCCACCATCCTCCTTGCTATGCAGAGAAAAAAGTCATTGTCTAGTGTTGTCTGTGGGAAAACTATTACATTCTTTTAAATGAACCACAGTCCATTGTGAAAGAGCTCAGGGAATGAAAAAAAGGCACAGAAATATTTTTTTCTTATCTGAAACAGCACTAAAACCCCATCCAAAATCACCAAAAGCATACCCTAGATTTAGGGAAAAAATTAAATAGATTCTGAAATAGAAATTTATTACAAATAAAATTTTATAATTCTTAAGAATTAAAATATACTGTCTTTCCAGTATTCCAGCATTCCATTTGATTAAAAAGTGAAACATTATATTGAAAAGGAAATAAATATTTGGTGAAGAAAAATGACTGATACTGAAGCTTGTGATGAAAATAAGTGAACAACATTAGACTCTCTGGTGTGCAAACTGAATTTCAACTAACATTTTAGCAGAAGTTCATTCATTAATTAGCCTCATTTCTGAGAGAACAGCAACCTTCAGCAGTCAGGTTACCTGCGTGAATGATGAGCATGTAGCCTACCCAGAAGTTATCTGAGTTAATTGAGATTAATTTCTTGTGAGCAGAGCTTAAGTCCCCTGGGGTGTCATCAGAATGATGGTACTTCTGATTTATACCCTTGTAGCAGTGTTATTTATAGAAGGAAGTTCCTCAAAACAAAATCAGAATATTCCTTACTTCCCCTGCATGACAGCTGTTCTACTCAGGAATATATGTGTAGTTTCTCTTTTTCTCAGAGCATTAAAATCTTTTACTTTATATGAACTGAGAATTATTAAAGGTAATGAATCAATATAGGATAGCTATCAGCAGATGATCTCTAAAAATGGTGTTGCATTCTCTATGTTAAATATGAGATGTTGGTTGTTTGGGTTTTTAAAATTATTTTCCATTTGTTACAGAATCACAGAACTGTTTAAATTGGAAGAAACCTCTGGGATCATCAAGTCCAACCTGTGACCAAACACCCCCTTGTCAATCATGGCACTGAGTGTGACTTCCACTTTTTCCTTAAACACCTCCAGGGCTGATGACTTCACCATCTCCGTGTGCATTTAATTCCAGTATCTAATCACCTTTTCTGTGAAGAAATTCTTCCCAATATCCAGCATAAATCTTCCCTGGTGCAGCCTAAGACTGTATCCTCTTGCCCTGTCACTAGTCTGGGAGAAGGGGCAGACTCCCACTGGGCTACAGCCTCCTTTCAGGTGGTTGCAGAGGGTGGTAAGGTCAGTCTTGAGCCTCCTCTTCCCCAAGCTAAACACCCTTCAGCTGCTCCTTATCAGGCATGTGCTCCAGACCCTTCACTAGCTTCACTGACCTCTTCTGGACCTGTCCCAGAACACTTTTATGCCCTTCTTGAAATGAGGGGCTCACAATGACACAGGACGTGATGAAGATGGCAAAGGAAAGATTGTGTTATACAGTTTGACATAAATGGGAAAATCTGGCCAAAAAGCCATGGATCAGAGCAAAGGTGATTCCTAGGGCAACCATCAACACATGTTCTGTGCAGCTCCCAAATGTTGTCGATCTTTACATCTTTTTTCCTCCACCTTTATATCCAGACAGCTCTCTCTTTAATCTTTGCAAAGTTTCAGAGAGTTTCCAGAAGGTCACTGGCCTAGTACATTTTTCCTCCTGCCTGTGAACACAATTGTTCAGAAGTGCTACTGCACTCCTGATTGTTTCAAGACATGACCTCAACTAGTTTTAATTCAGGTATCTTGAAGGTTTTAGATTTAGGAGAAAAAAGTTCTGTGGGAAAGCTATCTAACTTCTTTTGCAGCAGGATGCATCTTCTGTCTCTTCTTGCTGCTGAGAATTTAAAACATAATGTGGACACTCTTTTAGAAGTGTGAAGGTTTTTCTTGAATCAAGAGACACTAGGCACTTATAGAAAATGTAATAAACAGAAAAGAACCTGTATTTGGAGAAAAACAACAGCATCTGGTAAATGCCTTTTCTCAGAGATGTGAAATCCTGGGACTCCATCTGAGAGAAATGTCTGGAACAATAGATGAGAAGAGGGCATGTCATTAAAACATGCCATGCTAATAAGTGGGTAATGCCTCCACAGAGACTGTGTTTGTGTGTGTGTACACCCATTCCCGCCTCTGTATTTTTTAATCTCCCAAAGGAGTGTAAACACCTTGAAAACTTGAAAATTTCTTATAGCATGACACATCAAGTGGAATAAACCTTGAACAAAATAGTTATTTTCATAGAGACATTGCGTGTTAAATGGATGAATCTTTGTTTTTAGCTGATCTAACTTGATGAGAGAAGAAATGCAGAAGATAACTAAATCCTCTATATTTAACATAATTTAAGGTTTGTTTTTAGCACCCTACAGAGGACTAATCTTTGATGTGCAAGTGTATACTGGAGTTTTTTACTGGTATTTAAATCTAGAACAGGAATCTGAAAGAAATTTCAATCATCCTTGTACTGAAATCAAACCTTTCCCCTAAGGCTGTCCACCCATTCCAAGGTCTTCTGGAGCACGGGCATAGGGAAGTTTCCAAATTTCCCTTTTCTAAAGCAATTTGTGGCACTGCCTACAAAAGAAGCACATGAAAATCACATGCAGACAGAGGAGAAGTTCTACTAAATGTCAGGGACCTGGTGCCTGCACCAGACCTAATACCATTATTTGCTTCCTCTAAAAGAGAAGAGTCCCCTACTGCTGGCAGTTTAGTTGCAGTATTTTCGCTTTTTTATTAAAACATATTTATGAATGCTAATGTTCAATACCTCTGCACAATCTGAGCATCAAAGCTTTTCAGAGAGACAGAGACACCACAGTCCTAAGGTGGTTGCTGTGATCTTCCTCCCTCCTCTTGTATTTGAAAGGAGCATTCCCACCTTTCCAGGACTATAAGCTGGCATTGTATAAACCAGAAAAATCTGCATACTCTGTACAGGGCTCCAAAGAGGCTTCCCTGTACCAAAAGATGAGGTATTGGCCTCTAATATTGAAAGTCTTCCTAAGGAGAATTACAATTTCACACATATTGGATGAAGAATTGCTCCAACTTGAGCAGGTATTTTCCAGATCCATGTGACCAGAAGTAAGGCCCGTTCTCAGTCAGAATTTACAGAGGTTGATTCTACTGTAAATGCTTGGTTTGTTGGTATATTTTCAGGAAAGGCACAAGGCTAGAGCAAATGAAATATATCAGCTTTTTTCAGGCCTAAAAGGAACTCCTTTGAGGTTCAAAGTTTTACCTTCATTTTGTGCTTATAATACTTACCTATATGTCTTTCATTTTCACTTTATCATACACTCTTGGGGCCACCAGTGAGACCTCTTGCAGTTGCCATAATTTTAAAATTCGGAGGGGTACTCATCTGGTGGTGGCACAATTCATCAGAACTTCAAAGGAAATAAATATTTGAAAATCCAATATGTAGAAGTCTTCTTCTAGGAAGAAGTAAAAGACAGTGGAAAGGTCTTACACGCATCTCTACTCTTTGGATTTGGAAATGTCTGAAACTGGACATTTCCCTTAGATATAAGATTTCAAGTGCTCATCTAAATTAAATTAAAAGTTTGATATTTCTCAGTCCATCATGATTATCCCTTGTATCCTTTATTTTTATTCATGGAAATTATATACATTTATCCAAATGAATTAATAATATCCTTTGTCACCATAATGATAAAGCTGGCTAGATATTTATTCATATGAGAGACGATGAGACATAATTTTCCCATAGTGGTAGGATAATATTTCTCTTTTGGAGTACAGTGAGGTACCCACTGACATGCATCACAAAATACCCCAGCTGCTTTCACAAAAGAGAAAAAATAATGCCAGACCTCCAAGTATAGGATAAATAAGCAGTATAAATATGGGAAGAAATAAAAAACAAGTACGAGGCCCCCAGTCTTAATATGTGCTGTCTCCACAAAGTCCCATTTGTGGCCTCAGAAATTATTTCATCTATTTTAGTTTGTTTTTAAAATACAAGCCACAGAGAGAGAGGAGCTTTCCAGCACTCAAATTAATGTATAGAATACTGCAGTGGTAAAAGAAACTATGCTAGCAATGTGTATGTAAATTTATTTCTGCCTTTGAACTCTGTTTATACATTATTCTTGAAGTCAGCTGCTAATATTTAGCACCAATATAGTCCTTGCTTACAACATTTTACTGCCAAGGAAAAAAAAAAATAAAGGATTTCCTTTTCTTTGCAAGGGCTTTCAATAAGAGAGGGGGAAGGAGACTGCTTTTGTTGAACTTTCCTCACACATAACTTTTTTTCATTAGCTGTAAAATGTCCACATCTGCAGTTAGAAACAAAACTGATAGATTTCAGTGATCCGAGGTGATACTATTATAAGGGAAATATCAGCAATTCTGTGATTCGACATGTACTTTCCTTGTAAAGGAAAGCCAAAATGAAAATATTTATGCATCTGAGTTCAATAAAAATCTCCTAATTTTCAAAGATCTATTCTCTTGAACTTGTCAAGAGAAGTACTACAAAACTGCATAGCTCAAATGTCACTGCTTTTTGGAGAACAGCAAATTTTTCTAACACCCAGATCAATGTAGTGTAGAGCCTTAATCAATTCATACTGAAATACTTTGAAGTTCTTACACAAAAGCCAGCTGGTGGAAGTGTGTTGTAAAAAGAACTAGCTGAATTATTCATTGTGAATAATCTGTGTTACGAATTTACCCTCCCACCACCCCACCTCCTTTTCAGGAGTTGTCTGCAATGCAGTCCTCATCTCTGTGAGCATTTGGCAAGTGGTTTATATTAATGTTTTTTTATATGTTCCAAGAGTTGCTGGATCTCTTGAACACTATTATTCACGTTGCTATATTTTGTGACTTACAGTGTGTGAATGCAACACCATATAGTAAATAATTTTATGGTAGTATTTCAGTACAACAATGGACTGATTGACATTTCCAAACCTAGAGATTAATGAAAAACAGAGCTCTGCTCTTTGAATGTGTTTGTAAAATGAACTGATATATGGTTACATTTTCTGGCCTGTACTTATCCCTTGCAACTTTGGGCAGTTAGCTAAGGTGGCTGAGATGCATATGCATCATATATAGGCTCTTTCTTCAACAGAGGGTGAACAGCTGGCACTCGCAGAGTTTGAGGCAGACCTTCTGTGTGATTATTGCTCTTTGGAAGTTCCTGTCTATTTATTACATTGGGAGCATAAAGGGTGTGTGGGATAAAATCAGGTTGAAATGATGGAATTCCCTTGTTTGAAGTCATCTTTATGTAATAGAGACAGATGATTATCCAGTGCAGCTTACAGATATCTTCTCTCTAAGGTTACCTCTACTGTCAGTAGAGAAACATAAGTCCTTCTAGGGAGCAAACCATTTCCTCCTGAGTAGACTTATGAAAGAGCTAGATGATTTATACCCTAAAGGGCTTATTTCTCATGGGGACCTGTGATGGGAACTTAAATAACCAGCCCTTATCTATGTATCTATACCAAGGACATCTACAACCATTCAAATCAATTTCCTCTATAGATCTTGCCCACTCAGATTAGCACTGATAAATATTAGCAACACCAGCCCTTTTTCTGCTGCTTGTTGGAGAAGAATTTCTATGGATAACACAGAGTTCTCAGTGTCATCGGTATTTGCAAAGCATGCTGAAGTATTCAATGTCTCCTATTTCTTTTTCAGAGTTATCAACCCAAAAAGCATAATGAAGAAATACAATGCTCCCTTCTCACTCTGTAGGTAGATTACTACATCAGGGACCTACTTACACATTTCTTACTAAGTAAGTCCTCAAAAAGGTGTCTTTACTCTCCTAAGAAAATTCAGGCTAAGTGGATGCTTCACAGCTCAATAGATGTGCCAGAAGGGTGACGAAATATCTGAGTGATAAAATTTTTGTGCACTGAGTCACAAATAATTCAGTATAAACTTCCTGTTAATAAATTTAATTGTGAAATGAAGATAATTCTAGCCATCAAAGTACTAAACAACCTTTGAAACAACCTTCCAAGAGATTATCAGTGATAAAAATGATGGAGTTTGATAATTTTATGAAAAAGACTACAAAATATTGTGTATGTTATAAGAAGAGGCTGGACTTTAAATGTTCATTCTAAACCTGTGCTTCTGCTAAAACTATTATTTACTCTTTAAATCATTGCCTCTCAGAAGTTTGAGCAGATTAAAGTAGCACTTTAACCATATGGAAACTCATGTTAATTCTATTTGGAGTATTCCCATTCAGGAGTGAGCTAGCTAGATAAAAGTGTCCAACTGATTGTCATGCAAAAGAGCCACTTTCCTCTGAACACCTATCTGAGTCACTTCTGTTCAGTGATGCTCACATTTTACTACACACGTTCATTCCAGTTTTTCAGGAATTCAGGTCTTGCTTTGGCTTATCAGCATCTGCCTGTTCATTCCTCTTTACTATGTATATATTCAGAGAGGCATGAAAATGCTCAGTAATCTACATGCATTTCAGAAAACCACATTTATATATAAAGATATCTATATATGTACAGAGGCAAGTGATAAGTGACAAGTGATAAGAAAAAATTATTATATGCAGAATAAACAGAAAAATAATTTTAATGCTATCAGTTAAAAAAAAATTGTAGTTCATAGGTACAGTTTCCAGGAAAAGGATCATTCATTGTTTGCAGACAAGATCAAAGTATGACCTTAAGTGACTTCAAGTAATCTTTGTTGTCTTTTCAAAATCTACTTTATTTGCTCAGGATATATTCCAGTACAGAGGTGATGGAAGGAAAAAAGGGGAAGAGAAAATGTTATTTTATTTTTAAATTCACTCTTCTATTCTGTGTTTGGCTGGTATATGACCTTACATTTTCATTTACCAAGAGCAACAACTCCAAGAGTAAAAGTCATCAGCCTGAGATAATGAAAATCTCGAATCACTCTTGAACAAAAGATCTTTTAAGAATCTGGAGTGGAGCACAGATTTTGCTGGCTTGTAATGTGTTGATCCTTTGCCATCAGGAGAATTTAATTGAGTTCAACACTACTTTTGAGAGATTTGTATTGGCTTTTCCTATGTAAAGTAGTCATGATGAGGATTATGTCCTTCAATACATGATGTCTTATCCACAGTGAAGAATGTGTTCTACCTTTGGCTATGCCTTTTGTTTAAACTTGTCCCTTGACTTTCTCAAAATAAATGGACGGTATGAAAATTCACTACTGGTGTCTTGCTAAACATTGTGTCCAGCTGAAACCTGATAAAACTTGACTTTAAAATGGGGGTTCCCAGCTATTGGGACAAGAGTGTTGCTAGGGTTGAGAGGGTTTTAAAAAGTACAAAATGTTCTTGCCCACAATAGGCTGGAGAAAATACAAAATCAGTAGCTTTCCTAATATTCCAGTCTCTATCTCTCTGACTTTTAATAATGTTTAACAGCTTCATTTTCCCATCAGTCTTTACTGACACTAAGGTCAAATTAGAATGTTCTATGGATAGAATACACCAGCATCAAAACAATTTAATTTTATGTCCACCTGATACTAGTAAAGAGGAAATTATATCCAGCTTATGGTTTGACCAGCTATTCTTTAAAGATTCGGACAATGGTTTTCTTTTGGGGATTTCCTAAAGAAACACCTTCTAGTATATTTATCCTTTGGTAATTTTAAGATATTTTAAAAAAGGGCAAATTTCCAGTTTAGACAAGGGTGTTTTCAGAAATAAATTTTTCAGCATCATTATTTACAGCTGGATTGAAATAATGGGATTTGGGGGTCAGCATTGTCCTTGGGGAGGGTTTGCTTCTCCCAGAGGATGATGCATCAGAAATGTGACCCCCACCTTGCACAGGTGCTTTTCTGAGTTCTGTTTTAATTTATGAGGAGAGTATTTTTCACAATGTTAGTCTTAACCCTGTCCAGTGGTAAACATATTCTCACTAGCCTGGAAAATTTTGCTGCTGTAACAGCCTGAGGCAAGCACGTTACTGTCTGGTGACTTGAGCTCTTTCTGGCAGCTTGTCTCCACCAAGGAAGTCTTATTAACTTATTACCCCACACTGAAGTCACAGCTGATATGTACAAGGCAATGGCTTTCATATATCTGCTTTATAAAATAAATCCCTTTCGCTTTCTAAGTACATATTTTCTGGAGCTGATATGACAGCTTTAACCACAGTTATTTTCATTTTTCCTTCAGAGACATGGGAATGTGTACACAAATACTGCTACAGTACACTTGATATGCATTCATAAGGCATCACAGAGAAAAGATGATTCAACAATGCTGGAAAAGAAAGTTACAAGTAACATTGTGAAAGAAACTTTTAGAGACTAAGGCAGCTTTTAGGCATTAAAAAAAAACAGTTTTCTTTATCTAAAAACATTATTTATCTTAATCTCAGACAGAAAAGCAGAGTGAAACATCTAACAAAATTTTACTGCTATGAACTCTTTCCTGTTTCATCAGGATGGAAATTGAGAAGTAGATGAGGACACTCCAGATATTACATGTGCACTGTGGGTTCTACAGCACAAGGCTCTCAGTAGGACTGATGTGTGCTTGGAACAGAAGGTCCTCCAGTCAGAGAGCTGTTACAATACAGCCAGGCTTCTCTGCAGAGAATCTAAGTTCACAGGACCTTTTATACATTCTCCACTGATGATACATATGCTATGTTTTGCACAGAAATAATTTTAAAATAATTTTGAAAAAGCCACAAGATTGCAGTAAAAGCCATAAGATTCAATTAGGAAACTTCAATACATTTTCTTGTGAAGCATTTAAGATAGAAACATTTTTCTTTCTTTTTTTTTTTTTTTTTTTAAGAGATTTTTCAGTGGTCAAGGAAGATCAGGTTTAAGAAAAATGTTAATTACAGTGGGATGTGTAACAAAGTTCAATGAATTTGCCACAACCACTGAAAAAAAAATGGATCTGAGGAGGATGAATGACATGAAGACAAAATTTATTAGATCTCCAAAAAAACAACCTGACTATCTAATTCTGCTTCCAAAAGTCTCCGGCTACAAACTAGCCAATTAAAGGGTATTTCTATTTTCCTATACAGATTACAGAGTGTCTGCTGATACCTTTGCTAATTTTTTTTTTTAATTAGGTTTCTGTGGTGGTTTCATTGCTATATTTTCCCTTTCATTAAGAATTCTATTTGCCTCTACTTTTTTGTTCCACCCACAGTTTCTTGCACAAGTTTATCAGCTTGCTCTTCTGTTGTATTTTCTGCTGAATATTTTATAGTACTCTGTTTTAACATATAAAAATAACCTGGGTTAAGTCTACCAATCCTTCAAGGAGGATGGGAAAAATCAGAAATCCTCACTGATCTAGTTAAATATCATCTACTGATAGTCCTGTTCTTAACGCAACATGCTTTATTGAATATGGGGTTTAAAATCAGAAAACCCAAAACTTCAGCACTATGAGTTACTTTTTTTTCAGATATGTGAAAAATACACACATATATAAAAGGCATGATTACCCATGGCCTTATTTGCATTCCTCTTCTTTATTTTAGTTTGAAGATATTAAAAATAGATGTCTAGATGTATATATTGTACCTTTATTATTCAGTAGTTTCTTTGCGTTGATTTATATCACAAATGTGTTTTGTAAAAAGATTTAACAAAAGAATATAGTGTTAGACTTTCATTTCAGCAGAGCACTTGAGGAATCATTAGGAAATGAGATAAAGGCAACAGAAAAGAGAAGAGAATTACTTGGCATTAGGTTGGGCCAGTAAAAGATGCAATTTCATTGATTGGCCTACAGGGTACTATGAACAAAAAACCAAATTTAGCTAAAACTATCCCTGTGTAGCCATATATATACTATTTCATCTCTTAGTGATATTGAACTGCATTATACTATCTGCCTTCCATGTTCTTTTTAATTTAAGTGAGAATATGAAGCACATCATGTCTCATAATAGTGATAATGACAGATAGAGCTCTGAAAGTAATTGTATCCTTGAGATGAGATACTCAAAGGTAGGATTTGAAGAAGTGGTAAGAGTCTGAAACAAACCTAATACTGTTTCTTTTGAATTGTTCTCTCATGGCCTCAGATCTTGTTAATACAACAGGAAATATCCCACCGTATGGTGTAAGCTAAGCCCTCTGCTGCTGTGTTTAGTCCTTAATTTCTTTCAACATGAATTGTAAGATGACTGTGCTGTTTCTACGGATATGCTGGTGTGAATAGTTTAAGCATGAGTTTGAGGCTGGGGTTCCCCACTGTGAGTCCTACTCTAGATGCCTTCAGGGCACTGCAGACAGGATCCTTTTCTCTTTCAAGACCTTGAGTCTTCAGCAGTACTGTACAGGAATTTCTTTGCAGAAAGGGCATCTGCAGCACTTCTAGACTTTCCAACCTGCACAGGACAAGGTTTGTTTCCAGCATCACCTGTGCCTCTTTGGGGGAATTAAATGCAAAAGGAATTAGAACCTCTCGTGGAAGACAGGATCCAGATCACTGAAACAGGGCTTGAAATATTTAACACTAGACCTTATTTGCATTCATCAAAACTGGGGCATAAGTCACCATCAGGGCTTTCCAGAGTAGACGCACATGGGTTAGCAGGGTATTGCACAAATGGGAGCACACATCTCTCCCTGGTACAGTGGTTTAAGCTCTCAGTGGGGAAAAAGAGAAATTAAGCAACAAAATACTGAACTAACTGGAGAAGATACTGGAAGCTAAGCTAAAGCAAGGCTGCTCTGGCAGCCAGTATGTGTGTTAGAAGAGGGATTGTGAGACTGTTTTCATTTGTTCCCTTCCCCAAACTTTAATTACCCAATAAAGAAACAGGACCAGGCACTCCACGCATGGCTCCCCACAGAAGCCAAGGTGAGAAAGCGGGAGCAGGCTCTGTGCTATCGTATGCAGTGAAGAAAGAGCACATCACCATCCTACACAACTGAGCAAACCCAGCTCCTGAACACTCCAGCCAGCCTTTCACATCCCATAGCCAAGCTGGCCTTGAGAAAAAAAGAGTCCTGGCTCACACCCTGAGCTACCTGCCTGCTGCTGGATCCTCCACAGAGTGGGAACAGGCAGGGCTGTCTGTAGCAGACTGCAGTGTGGCAGACAGCAGTGATTTTAGTTTTTGTCTCTGCTCTGGCCAGGAGAAACTGAGCTTTCTTCCCACAGCAGCAACTTCAGGCACTTAGCTGGGTCCTGTCTTCATCAGCAGAGTGAACCTAATGAATTCTCATGGGTTTGGCAGCTCCTTAGCTAAGGCTCTGCCTTGGGTACTGCCTGGAACAGGAAGGTGTGGGTTACCCCTTTATTCTATCATAGTTCTAACCAACATCTTCCATTTAACAGGAGGAGAATGAATAAAGAAATAATGCAAATAAGTCAATTGCTTGTGTCTCTTGTAGTCAGTTCTGGAGGAGAATATGGAGCTATTTCATTATCTGGCTTTTGCCACATTGAAGATGTGATGATGTGAAAAGAAATTTGAAGACAGCTTATGGAGACATGTTTGTTCTGAGTGCAGTGATATTTGTGATGCTCCACTCAAATAGGTTATTAATACATTATTAATCCAGATACTTTATACTGATTTGTTGCTCTTTTCTTTTTAGTTGTGCACGTTTTGTGAGCTGACTACCTAAAAGAGTAAAACAGATGAAAATTCTATTGAAAATACAAAGCACTCTTAGTTAAACATTGTCACGTTGTAGCAAACATAGTTTTTGAAAATCAACTGTATAATAGAATCCCAGAGATTAAGAAAAAATGTCAGAAGAATGGTACAAGAAATTATGTCCGTCCACTTAACTCATTAAAAAGAAACATTAATACTCTCAAGACAAAAGTACTTTTAGACCTTTCACATAAACTAAAGATATTTGTAGTCCCCCCTAGTTCAGTTAAAGGCTAATCTCTTTTAAATCCTCACTCTTGTAGTTTTTTTACTGAGGCAGTAAAATCTGATTATTAAGAAAGGTGATGGAGTGCTTTGGCAACCAGCTGCTGTAGCTCTGTGTCAAGCAGAAAAGGAACTGACTGAAAAGGCTCTGAGGAATACAAGGAGAAACCCATGCTAGCATGAACACCTGATAATATTCAAAGTACTTCGTGAAAAGACAGATGGTAAAGGGGAAAACTCCACCATAGTCATGTAACAACAAAGACAAGGCCAATAAGAAAATGTCTGAAGTCATCCATATGGGTGGAGAAAATGAACTGCATTCAAATGGAAATATAGGGAGCAAGAAATTTTCGAACAAAAAACTTAGTTGGAGCTAACGCAGCTGGAGTCAGCTGAGCTCTCCTGAGGAGAGAGGAGAATGAGTCCCCTTGGTGAGGTGGAGTAAAACCAAAGAGTTCAAGTGAAGGTTATGGCAATTCCTGGACACAGCATCTCAGGATGCAGCCTGTGTTTGAGAAGTGCGCAGCTCAGCATAGGACACAGAGATTCTGCCCTGCACTGCTTTGGTCTTCAGCTGTTCCAGTGAACTCACCCTGTCTTTTGTCGTATGGAGCTCTCTGAGACTGGATCCTGCTGGCTTTTGTATTGGCTCTGGCTGAACTGAAAGCAGATAAAGGCTTTATCTGAAAGCTACACCGACACTTCCCAATTGCGCCTTTGACCTTCCCTCCTATTCCTCCACCACAGTGGTCTTCTCCCTCTTGAGTCCAAGGGGATGGCAGAGGCAAAAGAGAAAATAAGGGTATGTTAGACACCTGATGACAGTATTAACCCCACAGCATGAGGGGAGGGAGGAGAACAAGCTGAGATGATCTCCCTAGGATGAGCCATAGCAGAAACAAGAACTTCTAACAGAGGATACAGCATGCTTGTTTCTGTGGTGGGGTAACTTACAGGTATCGTAAATGACAAGATTCCTTCAGTCCAAAAGGAGGTTTTGATTCCCACTCTACAGGATCCATACTGATGGGCTTGAAGGAGTGGATAAAATTTCCTCTAGCTCACTAATCCACTGAGAGTTCTGCCTGCCAAAGAATGAGAAAATCCACTTATTCTTTCATAGGAATCTGCACCATTATGCTGTTTTGATATGAAACAGGTTGTAAGTATGCGAGGCTGCCAAATTTACTACAGAAATACTCTTGATTTCTCTCAATGGAGACCACTTTCCTAAATGAGAACCTTGCAATTATTATGATATGAGCAGAAACAATCAAGTTCTGCTGTGGTTACACATCACAAAATGTTGCTGCTGTGATAAAAATCATTGCGATGTAAGTAATTATTAGTTTTCATCATTGCATTGGATGCAATATTTTATGTTTCATTACATTTTCACGAATATTGCCGGAAAAATTAGATTTGAATCTTAACACCAGAGTACTATTTTATTTGTCTCTGTAATTTTTGGAGCACAGAGATTGCTAATTCACACTGCTGTGCCTCTCTTTTGATAGCAGTGAGGCTCATTCATGTCACTGTCTTGTCTTGAATTTAAATTTAGATTGCTTATATGTGTTCATATTTTCAATTTATATTATTAGATCCACTCCTGCTCTATTCTTTGCTCATTAGGGACCTCTGAACATCAGCTTGAGGAAGTTCTGCTAAATGAATCTCATGTCCTTTGCAAGAGCTCTGTGAATGACATGCGTAATTATCAACAATTAACAAGATGCTAATTATACCTTCAAATTATAATCCTACTGAGCAAAATAAAAATCCTTTATGGAAGAAAAAAAATGTTAAAGGCACAACATTATATTAAACCAAATGACAAAAAGTTTGGCAACTTCCAGCAGTATAAATCAAACAAACTGCTGAACACATTGTGCAGCTTGCCAGAATGGCTCTCTGCCAATTAGCTTTTCCTTGCATATTCAATAAGCTGGGGGAGGGGAGTGGGCAGAAAAATGAAGGAGGAAGAGAATTTCACTGGTGTGTCACTGCTCAGTAAGTAAAAAGAAGTCCGAAAAGCTGTAACTACTTAAACATTGCAGTTTGTGTTGTCTTACAGTTCCATCAAATTGACAGAAGGGGTTTGTCTGAAGGGTTTGAAGCTACAGCCACTTTAGCAAATCCTAAAGTGGATTTTCTTTTTGCAAGAAAAGCAGCAAGAAAAGGCTTCCCTGTGAACACATCTTGGATCCAGTCTTGTAAAATGCACACAATGCATTTGTTTGTTTTTTCAGCAGTTGGCATAAGCAGTTTTAGGTCTTTATCTGCACTCAAAGATGGAAATTTTTGCAAAAGTAATGCAGTGAGAGTTAAAATTCTAAGTTCACATGCTCTCACTTTTCATTAGTTATGTTTACCTCTGGTAAAATTTAGCCTAAAGTAGCTTGTTCTTTGGTCATACTGATTCAACGCAATCCTCAAGGACTTGCTGAGTTCTGTTATCAGATTAAAGTGCTCACAAAATAAAAAAAAAGTGTGTCCAACCTCTTAAAAACTTTTTAAAAAACCCAAAAATAACAAAGCAAGCAATGAAAATACCAACCCTTCCCCACCCCCCCAAAAAAAATAAAAAAAAAACAGTAAAACATTTGTTTTGCCTGAAAAAACAAGGGTGTCTCTACCACAGGATAAAACAGAGATTTTGGGTACAGTGATAATTCTCTAACATGCCTGGGTTTTGGAACCCTTTTATGGTAAAAGATGTGATGTAACTTAAGGAGAAAAACATTAATTTACAGAGTTTTCCCAGTAGGGTAGAAATATCAATGGTCTGCCCTGCAAGCATGTCTGCACTTTTGGGCAATAAATACCAGAGAGGGAGAGGACAGATTTTACTGTCTATATCATTGTTCTTCTGCAAACACAGAGTGAAGCACAGTTTGGGTTTTGTGGATTTTTTTTTGTTTTGCGTTGTTTTCCTATGGACAATTTCTAAAAAGCAGGAATTGTTTTCAATCACTCACTGAAGTGTATTAGGTGATCTGGTTGGCCAAAGTAGTGGTTGGGATATGTGCCATGCGGCTTCTGGAACTGTTTTCAGGTAATGAAGAGTGATCTGCAAACACTCCAAGTGAGCCCTTTGCAAGCATCTGACAGGCTGGAATTCACACACAGCTGATTTGCCAGCGTCCGCAAAAGGCTCATTAAAAAGTCGATTTGTTTCCAACAAGTGCCCTATCCAACTGAAATTTTGAAATTCAGAACTCCTTGAAAGTTTTTAACTCTATTCTTTCTTTTGGTAAGAGGAGTTTCCAAGCCAGTGCCTAATTTTTTCAGCTCTTTGAAAAAACGCTGCCTCCTTTTCAACTGTGTAAAAAAGCTACAGCAAGTTTTTTTTCCTAAGTGAAAGTAGAATCCACTCAGAAATTACTTCAGAAGACATGCCATCAGGAAAGCAATGGGAAATTGGATGACAACATTTGTCATATTCCATCTGTACTTAACTTTTCATAACCTATCTTATCTAAACATGGGAAGGGAAGACGTTGTTTAATTTAGGCCTCATACTACAACCATTTAATAGTCATTAATTACTTTCTTCTCTATGAGAACACAAGGAAAAGCAGACTCATAATTAATCTAGATTTAAATATCCAAGAAAAAAGACATCCTGATCTGCCATGACTGTATGCAGCGCAGTAAAAAAAAAATCCTATTTCTCTGCAATCCTCCACTGGAAACCAAAGGGGCTGATGACTGATGGCTGGCAACCAGACTCTTTTCTGTACCACGCCACACAGGAATTTCTCTTTAGTGTCTACTCTTTTAAAATCACTGTATACATCAATGTAGTTTTCCAAAACATGCCAAACTCTTCTGCTTTACTTATCTTTCTTTGTTTGTATGTTGTTAGATTATCAGTCTATTCTTACGTGGCATGCCTGGATTGGAAATGTAGGATACTGTGTTGCTACTGCTTTACAGACCTGTAAGAGAAAGAAGCATCCTATCTTGATTTATGAGACTATGCCTCTAAATATGCCTCTTAATCTCTTCTTCAAGAATTACCTGAGGAAGACCTATCAAAACCAGGACATTTAGATTAGTACATTCCATACACTGAAAGTCTGAAAGCTTTAAATAATCTTTCCAAAAGAGGAGGAGGAAGCATAAGAAAGTAAAAAGTATGAATGAGTTAAAATGTCAACAGAAAAATTACTCACATGAACTTGTAAACAGTTACTCAACTTAAACTAAATAAGTTTCTTCATAAACTGTATTTGCAGAAAAAGGAAGCGTACAGTTTTCCCCCCTAAAAAGGAAACAAAACTGATGTGAGAACATTAAAAAAATAAGTTAATTTATGGAATTTCAGAAGAAAAAGAAGGAAGAACGAAAATATAGTTACGTATAATATAATAATTGGGCAAGACATAAATCAAATTAAAATATTAGGCAGAAAAATTAAGGAAAGAAATTACACTTCATCCTTCTGAACAACAAGAGAAAAAATCCCACTTCAACAACCTCCATCTACTAACAGAAAAATAATTATGTTACCAGGAAAATTCATTGAAATAACATGAACTTATAGCATGAACCAACACAGCTTTAGTTATACTACATAAAATGACAGGATACAATGCCACAAAGAACTTAAACACGTGTTGTGCAGTCTCCTGTAATGATGTGTGGTGGGTTGGACACACTTTCCTCCTTAACTTCTTGTTTTATTAGTAACTTCTACTTTTAAGTTACCAATAGATTTTCTCATAGCTTTATTATTGGTACTATTATGAATATCCCCCTTTTCTAAAATATTTGTGTATTTAACCACCCAGTGAAAAATCAATAAAGAAATGTAGGAATTTTTCCTTTTCCAGAAGGAAGTGTACTAAAGCAAGATACCCTGATGAAGCTGATGTTATAAATGTAAGGATGAGTATGGGAGAAAAGAAGACACTTTTACAGAAGTGTCTGCCTAAATGACAGAGCAGTAAAGGAGCTGTGTCAGATTTCCATCTGGAAAGCATCTTTGCAGAAAGGGTTTGGGGGTTCTGTCAGTCCCTGAGGTGATCACTTGGCAGTAGTGCAGTCTCATGGCAAACAGCCTCCTGGGCTGTGCTTGGTGCAGCTCTGCCAGCAGGCAAGGGAGGTAATCCTTCCCTTCTGCTCAGCGCTGGTGAGACCCACCTGGAGTCCTGGGCCCAGTTCTGGGTTCCCCAGTACAAGAGAGACATGGACACACAGAATACAGCGCAGCAAAGGGCCACTACACTCCTGGAAGGATTGAAGCATCGCTCCTGTGAGGAAAGGCTGAGAAAACAGGGACTAGAAACTTTTTCTCCTGGAAAAGAGACAACTCAGGAGGGACCTCATGATGGAATGGTGGTGGGAAGTAAAGAACAAAGAACCAGACTCTTAGTGACACCCACTGATGAGACAAGAGGCAATGCATAAACACTGAAGCACAGGATTTATTTTTTTTTAACTGAAAGTCTGGTCAAATACTGGAAGAGGTTGCTAAAAGATATTCTGGAGCCTTCCTCCTAGGGCATAATAAAAAATAGGTCTGGACATGGCTGGGTATGAGAAATTTACTCTAGGTGACCTTGCTTGACGAGAGGGATTGGATTAGATTCCAGGGTGCCTTCCTACATCAGCCATGCTGTGATTCTGTGACTGTGAGTTGAAAATGGGAGAGACTTAAAGAGGACAAAGTCCTACTAGGTCAGCTCATCTTTGCATGTGTTAGTAGGTGAGTTTACCTAAAGGGTAATCAACTGTAAAGGACTTTAACAAGTTGCTTGCCTTTGTGGAGCCTTTCCATTTATGGATCTGTGAGATAACAGATTAGAAATTAATTCAGCCAGTTTTCATAAGTCTGAAAAACCAGATGCCTACTTGTGGTGGGTTGGGTAGATTGAATTTCTTTTCAGATATTGTAATCACACACTACCATGAAAACTAATAGCCTGCTATTGTTAATCTTGAAAAGACAAAAAGCAACAGGAAACAAGAAAACATAGATTCATGATGAATCCAAAAGTGTAGATGGGTGATAGAAAAAATCATACTGCTCTTATTGTCTCAGAGTAACCCTTTATATCAATTTGAAAAAAGCTGGAGAAAAGGTAGGTTTGTGATACTTCAAAGTCCATGCAGGTGACTAATCCACCTATCTGCCTTATCAAGACAGAAAAACAGGCGTACCCTCTTTAATGCCAGCTTGTAAGCAATGTATGCAAACAAGGAGAGCTTTATTTATGAAAGGGTGATATAGTCATAACTTAAGATAACCAGATCTAATCCAGTAATTTTAGTAGCAATCTTTCTCACCTTTCTTCATCACTTTCAGAACTGATCTTCAAAACGGTCTATCATTGCATCTTATTACCTGCCCAGTGAATGTCTTTCACCAGCAGAAGGACAAGGACACATGGCTTTACCTTTAGTGTGTCAAACTGTTTGGTAAACCAGACTCACATGACTCTACTCCATTCTGATCTATGATGTATTTAATTGGATATTTCTTTATTTTATCTGTTCTGTTTCTCACCTTAAAAGTGGTATATTTGTAGTAATTTTTAGTAATTAATGACTGCTCTTTCCTTGTCTGTGGAAATGCAGTTCTTCCTACTTAACAGTAACTCCTGAGGTTACATGTTAGGAACACCGGTTGGCAGCTTATGCAAAGTAAGCTGTCTGGCATCCCACTTCTTATTTGCAGCAGACGGCTTCTCCTTCTCTGGTTTGATCTGGATTTTGAGGAATGTTTGGGTGCAATTTGCTCCAGCTCCTCCTTGCAATCTTGCAGCAGGATTAAGTATGTCATTCTCTTAGGCTCAGTTCTGTAAACACTTATGCATCTGTTTAACAGTTGTGAGCAGTTCCACTGAGACCCACAAGTAAAGTCAAAGTGACAGAGGATCAGGGTATGATTTAGAAGAGGAGTATATAAAATGGCTGTTTAGATCCCCCTCTAATCTATCAGGGGTTGGTGTCAATTTATGCTTCTTCTGAGTGGTCTTGTGAATTCTTCTCTTACTTCCAGTACTTTAGGAGCTAAATTAAATACAGAATATTTGCCTCTTTTACACTGAGAGCTATATTAACTAGCTTGCATAAACAACCAATTAAGCTAACTGAACTCAGTAGCTGATTTTTCTATATAGGGAAGTAGCTGGTAAATTCAAAATAGAAAGAGAGAAATCCTAATTTTCTAGTTTTTGAATGGATATTTCACCCTCAGACAAAGGGTGAGGTTCAGTGGAAAATAGCCAGACTACTTACTCAGTCATATGAACTTCTGCAGTGACTGCTGTGTAATCTAGCGCTCTCTGAACCAGGAAAAAGTGTTGACCACTAAGAATCAGAGATCAATTATCTCTAGATGCAAACACCACATGTAACATTCCTCTGTCTCGGCATCTTTTCCTCTCCCTTTGCAAACAGTGTTTCTCCTGACTGCTCATTAATTTCCGCGTGCACACACGTACCCACACGAGTTTTCTCCATGTGTACCCACACCACTAGCCAGACCTGCTCGGACTTCTAGTTCAGCAGTGCCATCTTCATCTCACACAATTCACTGTGAAGCCTTCACCAGTGGACTGTTCTGGCATGATACTTAACTGGCACAGAATCAAGAGAACATACAGAAAGAAATGTCAGCTCAAGTGGCACAACAAAGAAATTTTATCTCCAGATGTAAAAGAAATTCTGAATCTGCTAGTGCCCAAATAGCTGAATTCAGTAAAAAAAAAAAAAAAAAAAAAAAAAAAGAAAAAAGAAAAACTGGGCAAATAGTAATACATAGTGGTTTTGTAAAGAATAACAAGAAAGATTAAAGGAAATACTCCGAAAATATGAAAATACACAAATAACATAGGTAAGGGTAACTTATTTCTTAGCATATGTGCAATATTATATAGCACCAAAGCTACTGGCATAATTTAAATTATTTCTGAAATGTCCAAGGTGATGAAGGAAGCTTAATATACTGGAATACTGAAAAAAAATAGCAGCAGACTGTTAAATAAACTTTGCAATGTACATACGCACTCGCAGTCTCATCTGTTCTACTTAAAAACATCCTTTCATCTCTAACAAGAAATACCTATGTAGTTCCTCAAATTTCTCAAAATGCTATTCAAAGACACCCACTTTGAAGTTTGCCCTAGCCAAGTGAAGACAGCTAATAACTTAGCCACCAGAAAGATAAACATGAGGTCAGAACAAAGAGCGTACATTTTTTAAAGGAAATGGATATGAGGCTTGCACAAGGTTATTTGCCAAAATTAAAGGCTTTTTATTATCAAGTTGAGGGAGCTGAAAATAGCTATGGGTATTGTAATGTTTAGGTGGTAAGATGTGTAAACTGAGGTTGGTTAATGCTGGCTCCACAAGTGGTTTCCTTGATTTGAAATGATTGTGCTGCTGGGAAGTGCTCTTGAGCAACCTAATTGTAAATACAGAATTTTGGGGGATTTGGGGGTTTCTTAAGGTTATTTTTCCTTCTTTTATGTTTAGAGAAAGTATTTGTCATGCCTCAGTTTTTTAAGCTCCTGATTTCCACATGACGCTTTCCTGTACGCCCACTGTGTTCCTTCCCCTTCTACTTGAAGTTACATCCCTTTCCCCTCTGCTTTGAGCAGTTTCCTTTCCTCATAAACTACTCCTCTGACACCATCCCTTCCTATTGTCATGCCTCATCTTTCTCTGTATAACTTCTATCCACTAAAAATATGCAGAGCTCCACATAGTCTTTCCTTGCTGTCTCTATTCCACCACTGTAGATGACAAAAAATGCAGAATGACAGGCAAAATTTGAGTATTAGAGAACCATGGGCAGAGAGAGAAAGAAGCCTGAAAAAGAGGGTAGCAGTGTGAAAAGTGGAAGTTGGAAATGAACGGGAGCAGATTTTTAGCCTGTAGGAAACTATCAGGTTATAGGAAAGGTTTCTTCTGAGTACAAAATACTCCTGCCACAACCCATTTATCAAAAATATTTTTTTTCAAAAAATAGGAAAAATAATAAATTATTCCTGAATACTTAATTCCTCTGCCACACCATCCACTTGAGGGCATGATCTAGGATGAAAAAGATTAGGCAGTCTTTTATTAGAACATTGACCACAAACCACCCTTTCCAGCTTTCAAACCTTCAAAGAGTTCTAAAATTTTACTCATCAAAGTGATTTCCAAGCTATACTTTACTGCACTTATTTCAATTACAGTCAATCCTAGTAACCTCAGCCTGCCAAGGATTAATACTCAATTACTTACATATTGTTTACATTGATAAAATGCCTGTTACTGTATTTCCTCAATAAACAGAAGAAAAAATGGCTTTTGGGAGGTTGCCTTAGTCTGTCAAGTCAGTATAAATGTGGGATATTTTAAGGCTGTTTATACTTGATATCATCTTTGCTATAAGAGATCTGTCTTAGTTCTATTTTTAAGTGAGGTTTATACTATAATCCTAAGTACTTTAAAAACATGCTACTGGAAGTTATCTGGCAGCTTGTACAGCATAATCTACTATTAAAACATAATATAATTTGCTGTTCAGAATAACTTATTTTCTTAACAAAATGTCTCAAGAATGCTTATTCCCATTTTTTCAAACATATACAGTAAAGTTTTTATTGCAGTTTAGAGGCTTAACAAGTTCTTGTTGAGTCAAACATTTCTAGAAAGCAAACGGATCCCGAAAACACATGTAATATTTAAGTGGTGTACCAGCAGGTACCTTCGTAATTAAATCTCTTCATTCTTTAGTCTGTATTCCTGTCAATCTCTGGAAGATCTGTAATCATAAAAAATAGAAAAATAGGCAAATGTCTGAAGATAGTTTTTCTTGAATTTCAAAATAGGGCTATGACAAACCTGGTTTAAAGTTGAATGCTACCAACCTCATGAAATGTGAGGTGGGGAAGTCTACAACGTAATTGTAGAAACATTAAAGAAACATTAAAGAAAAAAAACCAAGGTACTCTCTTTGTGCCCTGTACTCACACTCCCCGTTTATAAGCAGAGCATTCTGTCTGAATTCTAGACATAAGATTACAGCTGTCCTGATTATTTCTTTTTTTTTTTTTTTCTTTTTATAAGGAGAACGTGTACTAGCCTCAGTGTTTCCACAACACCTTTGATCAAAGATTTATACATGCACAGAGAGCAAGAATATTAGAATTATCTTTCTTTGAGACTTTGGGAATATGGTACTGGACATGACATTTATATCCCAAGCCAAACACACCCAAACGTGGGTCAAGTTAGATGTGATTTGAATTCCAAAAGCCACAAAACAGCCTGTTCAGCAATAAGTGGGGGAAAAAAAAGAGAGTGTCTCTGATGTAATCTGATATTGTTACTAAATACAACCCCCCAGTCTCTGCTTAAGCACTGTTGATATTGTGACGTGAACTGACAAAAGCCAGAAAATTCAGCAGTACACTAACACCTCATACTTTGCTCATGGTTTTGTGAAGAGAAGGGGAAACAGATACCAAAGCATGAGATGAAGACAGTATCAATCACCCCTAGTTTTCTGGCTCTTGGTCAGTTGGCATCACAAATTTAATGTTATTTAAACACAAGCTTCACTGTAGTGTAACTTGATGGAAAGAAGACATTATGAAGCAAATGTGCTCACATTGCCTGTAAAACTGAAATAATTTTAAAATCTGTTTTTACAAATAGAAAATTTAGTACCTTAAAGAGAATGTTAATTTTCCTGTTCCACCCCCCAGTAAATTCACTTATTATACAAATGCTACTTGCTAGGTTCTTATGCTCCCTTATTGTATAAAAGGCAATAATATCTCTTGGTACAGCGTCAAAGCTTCCTGTATTTACATTATTTATCAATTTATAATGGTTTCTGTGGACATTATATGGTTCATTTACAAAAATATTAGATAGTTCTTGACTTGATTGTATTGAATATAACTTATTGTACTAATACAACTGTCCCATGTGTGTATTAAGCCATAGAGAAGACGCGTACTATTAAAAGTAAACTAACTTTCTCATTCTCGTTCTGTTCCTCAACCAGCCTCCCTGTCATGGGGTGACTTTACCTTTAAGATAGTTTTGAGAGCTAAGGAAATTGAAGCTGCTGGTGACTGATGGGAGTCTTTTCTCCTGACCAATTATCAGTCATTTCTAAGAATTGACAGCAGTTTTGACCATTAAAAAGTGAAGTCAACTTGTGAACACCTCCTTAAGATGTAAAGTCAGAGCACTCTTGTTCTCTTTGTTCCCTGGCTGTGAAAGGTAACCGAGCTCCAGCTGGCCTCCCATTCCCTGCCCGGCCATGCGTCCCGGGCGGCCGGGAGATGGGGCCTGCGGGGCTTGCCCCGGGCTCTGGCCGGGCCGGGCCGGTCCCTGGCTCGGCTGCAGGTTTTGCTGTGAGTGAATTCACCAGAGACTGCCGAGTAAAGAAAGGAAAAAAAAAGCTCTTGACCTGCGGCAGGCTGAGACAGCGACTACACTCTCCAGAGCAGCCATGAGGAATCTTCTATCGAAGACAGCTCCAGCTCCTGCTCCGGCAGAGATCACAGAACCGTCTACAAAGCCTGGGCAAGATTTTAACCCTTTCATTACCTAGATGAGACTTGCAGATCAATCCTTTTATCCAGAGAGAGAAAAAGAGAGTAATCAACATGTAAAGAGACTTTATAAACTATCAGAGACTTTAAAGAAAAGAAGCTTCAGAAAAGGTAGAGAATAAGGAGATGCTTTATAAGCTGAAATATTTTTCTGTTAAAGCTGTGGAGATGGACAATAAGGTCCTGAAAAAACTCCTTTAATTCATGATAGAGTATATAGGGAGGAATGGAGTGTTAAAAGTGTAGATTTTGAGTAAAAAGTAGAGTTATTGTGATACAGTGAAGTGCTGGAACAGAGTGAAGCGAAGATTTGAAGCCTTGGGGGGCAATGAGAAAACTGTTTTCTAGTGAAGCTCACAGAGGCAGATGAAGAAGACTTTTGCCTTTGAATAACTCATCCTTAAAATGCCATCCCTAGACTCATGGCCCATACACACCTCAGAGTGATGTGAAATGGGAGGACTGAGCTCTGATGACAGGATTTCTGGGCAGCTGACATCAGGGAAATAGAAAACTATAACAGAAATAGTTTTCTTGTGAGAAACTCCATAGATTAACAGAAAGAGACTTCTGTTTCTCTACAAAGACTGATGAGAAGACTCTAGCAAGAACTGAGACTGTTTTAACCACCAAAGTTCTAAAGTTTTTTCTGTCTCTGTGTTGTCACGTGTACAAAAGAATGGTCAAGTAGTGGAGGATAAAAGAGTATTCTGGAAGTTTATTCTGGGTTTTTTTTTTAATTCTTGTAGTTTTGCTAATAAACTTTCTTTATTACTTTTAAGTTTTAAGCCTGTTTTGCTCTTGTTCTAATCCATATCTCACAGCAAGAAATAAGTAATTTTTTAGTTACTGGTTTAAAACCACGACACTCCCCCTTCCAAATTCCTAGACATGTTACTCTAAGCTATAAATGAAATATTTGCAGTAAGCTTGCACTTTATTTAGCTCTATGGGAAAAAAATAATATTTCACACAATATAAATGATATTTTAACACATTTGACACAATGATAATTTGACACAGATTAAAAAAAAACCAAGAAATTACTTCCCCCCTTTTATAAGTATCAGCTTGAAAATTACTTAGTGTGTAAGCTAAATACACTCTACACAAATTTAAGAGCTTTCCTCTGTCTCCCTATCCAAGCCTCTGAGTGATACTGCCATACATCCCTGCTGTATTTCTCTTCCCATAATTGATTAACTTTGTCCGTATTTGATCAAAGTGTGGCACATGAAGGGCTTGACCTCTGCTTTTGGCCTCACTCGTACACTATCTTGTTCAGGCACAGCTAGCACTCTCCCAGACACACCCATGCACCATTTGGGCAACAGAAGGGGTCTGGGATCATTCCCAGTAAATATTTTAGAGGGGACTATCCATTTTTTTGACCGATAAGAATTCAACTCGTACATGCCAACAGTATTGTGCAATCTGGTTTAAAGACAGAAAGGCACATTCCACTTGGTAGTCCAGATGTAACTTAGCTTGTATATGATCCATCCATACAGTATCCTCTGCCCCAAACACCACACATGAAGAGGCAGGAAAGTATCATGGGTGATTTTCTCTGTTATCTCATTGCAGAATTTATATACTCTAATCTCTCTCTCTGATTCCATGAGCCTAGATATTTGAACAAATAGGTAAATTAGATTACATAGCTTATGTAATATAATGGTGGAGAAAACACCCTCAGGTTGGCTTCAGGAAGGCACTTTGGGAAGTCATCTGGCTTGAGGCAAGCTGATTTTGAAGCCACACCTTTCTCCTTAGGATGCTGCTATGATTCTGCCGTTATTTATGGATTAAAAAAGAAAGCATTTTTATTCCGTTTGAAAATATTCAAACAAATTTCTCTACCAAAAAGTAAACATTACATCATAAATCTTTTTACAGCAGGATAGACTAATTGCTTCAAAGCCAAAACCTCTAAGTTAAGGAGAGGTATAAAACCACCTAGCTGATAGCAGGGCTCATAGAAGGGCCAGAAAAGCCTTTTGGGCCTCAATTGCCTTGATGTAAAAATGTTCTCTCTGATTTTTCCGAATGAGCACTTTACCTCAAGATAAAAAAAAAACACAGTAGGGGAGCAATATCTGAGGGAGTCACATGAGACATGTTCCTTCACACAGGAAGGACACAAGGTACTCTGAGGCAGAATACTTGTGGCAGCTGTTCTTGGCTGATCCTGTAAATGTGCAATTTTCCCTCAAACTATCTAATGCTATTCAAAATTGCAACAGGACGTTGATGTAAAATATAGAACTAATAATTTTTCCTCAAAATCAAATATATTTTCATGAAAGAAAATATATATTCCAATGAGAGATGTGAATTTTAGTTTAAAAAGGTATTTTTCTTCTAAGGATAAAATATTTTCCAACCACAAAAAGTGCTGAATACAGTGGAAAGAGTGTTTACCTAACGTAAGTTCTCTATATAATACTGAGAAACACAATTCCTGAGACCTTCTTTTAAAGAAGCAGGTGCCAAGAAGTTAATGAAATTCACAAAAACCCAGTTATACAGAGATCATAAAATTAGACAGATGTGAGAAACATTTAAATCACAATTTTCAAAGTGGAATGACAGCAAGACATCTGAAGATGTAGGGCACTGTAGATGTTTCTAAATGCAATTACATTCAAAATTATGTCTTTTTACTTTCTTATGCTGCCTCCAGCACTCTCACAGTAGAATATTTCACATGTTTTTTATTTTTTAGTTCCCAATTTGTCCCAAGAGAAACAGCTTTATTGGTATGTAGTCTGGGTATCTGCTGTTTCTTGTGAACAGTTTACTGTTGAGCAATAAGGTTGAAAAAACTAGCTCTTAATTTGAATCAGAAAGAAGATTTGCAAGCACTTGTAGCTTGCAGAGCAAGAGATTTCAAAGCCTATGAAAAGCCTATGAAGACTTCACTGGCATCACAAAAATGTTCCAAATAATTCAGTGTATGTGTGTGTGTGTGTGTGTGTCTGCCTGTGTACAAGTTGGGGCATGAAAATTTTTCCAGGGCCAAAAATATTGAGGTAACCAGTTGTGAATATCCAGCATTCTTAAAGGCTTCCTCTGTGACTGAAACGATATTAGGGTGATGGGCTGTTATGTGATGTTGATGTTCTGCTTTTTTTCCCATACAGCTATTTGAACTTCCAAAGCTCAAACCAAAATAAAACGAAAGTACAGATGTTGAGAATCAGTTTAACAGTCTGAGCACGGTGGCCCTTCGTGGCAGAGAACACTGGAGAAGACTTTGGACCTGTTATCCAGCTGCTCGTCATCCAGCTGCTGATTTGTTTGAGTCAATAAGATAGGGGGGACTTCTTATTTAGAGTAGAATTAAGTAATGCAAAGTGGCTTCTCCAGAGCTGGCTAGAATCATGTTGACATTGGCCAAACACTCAGTGAGGCCAAAATGGGTCATATTTGATAGTCCTTGGGTGTTGCACAACAGAAATTGTAACTAGATTAAATACCTGCATTGCACAATCAGTCCAGGAGCAATGCTTTCCCAGACATTCCAGCACTTACACAAGGAATAACAGTGATTAAGATTCCTGTCCTTTCTGGGAAATTAATTATGAAAAGAATATGATAATTTGATCAAGCTCATGAGATAGATCCTTGATGGTTGATGTGTTAAATTAATATAGGACAAAGCTTTTAATTTATAAATATTTCACAGAGTAAACACAAAACAATTCCATGTGTTTCTAGGAACGTTCTAAAGTTTCAATAATTTTCTAGATGATCTCACTGCTGTTATTCATTTGTCATAACACCATATAATTTATGGTCATGTTGGATTATACTTGCTAGCTATTTTCAGTGAAAATACATATTTTCTGATCATTAACACATATTTTGATTGGCATGGGGGAAAAAAAGCAACAATCTTTAGACAAATGAAAGTGAAAAGTTTAATCACATTGAGGCACAAAGAATCTCTCAACAGTCAGTGAAGATTTCAGACAAACTCATCATAGTATATTTACAGAGGCCACAAAATCATTAAATGATGAAAAAATTAAACTCAGACTACTAATGAAACAGCTCCCATGTAAAAGTGTGCTGTCTAGGAACATTTATGTCCTTTCCTCGCTGCGGAAAAGTGAATAGATAAGAGGACAAGGAGGGTTTTGGACTGAATGATCCTTATCCATTCTTACTTACCATGCAATGGAATTTTCCAGTCTTGTGATTAAAAGGTTTTCATCGTTCTAGGGATTTCAATTAAAATTTCAACTACCATTTAAACCAAAGGTTTAGAGTGACTTAAACACCACCTTCCTCCACAACAAAATGGATGGAAAACAAAAAGAGTTTATAAATGACAGCTCTGAGAAAAATCTCCTCCCAGACTCAGAATAAAAATAGAACCTTGCATTAGAAAGATGGAAAAAATTCTAAAAGCATTCTAGTGCATGATTATGTTCTTTTGCTGCGCCTGCTTCTGCCAGATTATGAATGGGTAAAGCAAACTCCAGCCTGAAGCATACCCTTGCCTCATTCATTACAGAGTCAGAAACTGCAGGGAAAAATATGATGAGGAAAAAACTTGTCTCCTGTGCTTCAGTAAGAATAAGAAGAAGCCAAGTTATCTACAGGTAGATTTCCATTGTCCAGAGAGCCTGCTTCCCATTTGGTGAAAGGGTATTTCTTTTCTTCCTAGTCCCATAATTTCTGTCTGATCAGGTAGCAGTGTGCTTGGGCATTCAGTAAGGTACCTGAACACTAGCCGTGGAGCTGATCATGGGTTCCAAGCCACGCTCTTGTTGCAGCTCCTTGCTGCATCAAGCCTCCTATCATCTGGAGTCTGTCTGGAGTTACTATTCCTGCTGGCATATTGCTTCCCTTCCTCCTTCAAAAATGAGAGAGAGAAGCAAGTGGCTTCCTATTGGATGAGTAAAGGATCTATTCTGTCAGAAAGGCTGTCTCAGACCTCACAGACAGAGCCAGTCTGGGACATCCTGCAAATTTTTCTAGACACCATCCAAAATATATGGTGCCCTGTTTTTCAAATATCACACCATTTATCTGGTGCTTTCTGGAAACATTTCAGACAGACACACAACATACCAATATGATTGCTACAAAATGCAATATTCTTTATTCCTATCAAAATGAAAAATGATGACAGCTCTTTCTTGGAGTAAAATTAATGTTCACCAGCACAGCACATGCAGAATGATCAAGTCATGCTCAAATTACAAAGTGAATGTAAACGTAACGGGAGTTTGCATGAGAGGGGAAAAGGAGGATGGAGGTGATATTTGGCCAAAGTTTATATGAGCCTCACCATCAGTGTTAGACCTGTGTATATGCATACCTAATTTTTTCACCTTTTTATATTTTGCTTTAATTGTCAAGGCAAGTTTTGAGATTACTTTTGAGAATACTAAGCAAGAAGCATGACATAGGGTAGAAAAGAGAAATTCTCATGCATTATTAGTCTAACTACTAGTTTTTTACCATATTTTATTCTCATTCTTGTGTATTAAAAATCAATACATTAATGCTAGGAATAACTGAGTTAAAACATTGACAACTTTGTCTACTTTGGACACAATCAAATGAATAGGCTTAATTGTGGCTATTAATACAAAATACTTCATGCAAGTAGGACTTAGGAAAAGCCCTGTTATTGCTAACTTCAACCATCATACAGTTCATTTTGTAAGGAATTCACAAGCCATCCAGCCTGTGAACAAACAGTAAATGGAAAAAGAAAAAAACATTCTGGAAACACTTTCCCCTTATATGCAGTGATTTTATTTCTTCATGAAAGACATATCATATTTGAATTTTATCTTAACAAGTTACTTCTTACACAGGACAAGAATAATAATTCTGTTCTTTAAAATATATCAAGCCATTGTGCTTAACTCTCATAAACAAGAAATGAAAGGATGGTGCAGAGTTTTCCTTGTACTTAACTCAGGTAGTTAAGTGAAGGCCCTTGGTATCCTTAAGCCTTTTATGTTGTCAATGGAGAAAGAGAGAAGCTCCCACCAGGGAGTGCTTCAGAGCAAGGATTAATTTTAGTGTTCTGAATCACTCCCTGGGAAAGACCCTTAGAAAACTACAGAGAAGGTCAGCAAGGGTGAGCAATGCTTTCTCTACAGGGAATGAGTAAATAAGCTCTTCAACACAGGGAGAGCTAGCTAGGGCACGAATACAACACAGGTCTATGGAAACATGAAGGGCACTGAAAGGGTGGATGGGGATCAACTTTTATTTGTCCTCTCTGCTTTGTAAGTTGGTGGCCATCACATAGCAGCTGGCAAGTTCAAAGTACAGACAAAAAGCCAATTCCTCACCCTGTAGCTGGGGAGAAGTGGAACTCATTGCCATGAGGCACAAAGTCTGAGAGAATGTTATATATATTAAAAAGCAGAGTGGATAAGCTCATGGTAGGGAATTACAGTGCAACTTGTGAGACACTGCTGTCCCTGTTTCAGGAAGTCTATAAATCAACCTACTAGACCTTGGAGAATAATCCAGGACTAAAAACCTAAACTTTCCTTTCTCCTTCCGTTGGTACCGATACCTGGCCATTGCCAAAACTGAGCAGCAGGATGAAAAAGCTTGTGGTCAAATTCAGCTTGACTGCCCTGTTCCCACACCTTACACTATGTCCTTCACAAATTAACTTCCTTGTATAAACAGCAGTATTAAACACTCAAAGTAGACTTCAGGGTAAATCTTCAGTAAACCTCTTGAATATGTGAAGAGAGAGAACAACTGCAATAAACTCCTAGTGCTAAAAGTTAAACCCTGAAATATAAGGTGAATGAATTCAGTCACACTTTCCTCACAGCAACCCCAGAGACAGGCTGGTGTTCTCTTAGTGAGCTCTTTACTATTAATTTACTATTAATTAATCTGACACTGGGTGTGTTTCAAACAACATCCCTTGGCTGAGTCAGCACTCAGCCAAGTTCACTGGTTGATCTCTTCTGGAAGAACTGTAAGAGGATGGCATTACTTATCCCATCAGTCTCAGTCCTGGCAAACACACAGATGGGAAGCATTTACTCTCTGGAAATTATATCTCTTGAGCTTAAATCTGAGATGCCTAAAGAATAAGGGGACAGTTTATGACTCTCAGTTTTCCTGTATGGCTAGAAGCCAGACTACGATCTGGATTAAGTTTAACACTGTCTCTTTTCAGATAAAGTCCAAATTTCAGCAGCCAGAATTTGTCAGAGTAAGAATAACAGTAAATAAAACATTTCGCATCTTTAGATTTAAAAGTAGATAGAGGATGAAATTTTAAAAAGTAGGTTTGCATATTTTTTTATTTCCTGAAAGGACAATGATCACATATTTTATTTCTCCTGAGGCACTTAACTGATAAAATAAATTCTGTTGGTTACTTTCTCTTTAGCAAATAGGGCACTGGTTTAAGACAGCCAGCAAGGCTGGATCACATCTTGAACTCTCTAAGTGCTTTGGTACATCTCTGGCTAGTTAAGAGTCTGTTGTGATTAATCTGAATTTATGCACCTGTTTTCACAAGTAACTACTGAACTCCATCTCCAGCTGTGGTACCAGTCTGAGCTGCTTACAACTAAAAGACATTTCTCCTAATTTTTTTATAGAAATGACAGCAATTATGATTTCCTGTCTTTTCAACCATGATGTTGTAGACTACATATTAGCACAACAGGCAATGTTTTCCATCTCAAAATTTAGGAATCTATAACTATTGTAAGTTTCAAGATTTATTTTGAGGCAAATGAGTCCTGTAGTCAGAGGAGGAAAATCTCACAGAATAAATTATGGAAAAACAGGATTTTTGTTGGGTGAAATTCAGAAAAAAAGTACTTTCAAGAAATTACAATATAGTTCTCTCTGTAATCACCTGTTTCAAATAGATAAAATCTGAAGATAAAGAGACATTTACAAAAAAGTTTATATTAATTTAAAATAGATATCTAAGGTGGTTGAGATGGTCCATTCCAGGAGTGCTTGTATTTTTGTACTGAGTATGGTGGAGCATAAGTAATTTAAATTAGATGTATAACTTTTGGGTGGCTGAAGTTAGGGGAGTTCCGCTTCAGTTTTCTTGTTGCATAGTTTCTTTTTGGAACACTTTTTGTCTGGCTGTGCAGACCAGCAAAAGTCAATAATAGTGTCCCAAGTGTTTCTTGAATTCAGAGCTAAAGAAAAAGACACTGCATGCTTCGGTGGACTTTTAGGCAGAAGCAAGAGTGGAGGATGCTGAGGGCAGGGAAAAGCAAGAATGGTCTTGTCAGTGAAAAAAGACATTAATATAACGTGGTGGAGAAATTATGACACTGATCCATAGGTAGCTGTGGACAGAGAGTTCATCAAGGATGTTTAATTACCAACAAATTAATTTTATCTCTTGGAGTAGCAGGGACTGAGGAAGCCCTTTCTGCTATAGAGTGTGTTTGCTTCTGCATCTCTGGAAAGCATTAGGCTTTCCTTGCCACAGTCCCTAGAAGGGAATGTTTACTTGTGCCCGTTAATGCGTAAATCCACAACTGTATTACTTTTAATTCACAGTGAAGTTTCTGTGAATACCCTTGGGCGTAGGGCCACAGGCCAGATAACACTGTGTGCAAATTGTACGTGGGGATGACAATGGAATTACATCATGACATCACGTATCATCTAATTGGGACAAAATTCTACTGGTTTTGACCAAGGTGGACAGGCCACCTATACTTAGCCTGGAAAAGGAACATATATAAATTATATGGGTTCTAATAATGATCCCTGTCAGGTAGAATGTGTAACCACACCATCATTTAATGTGCAATCCATGTTAAAATAACAAGATGTTTTTTTTTCCGCCTTCCAGTTTACTGGAGATTTAAAGAACAGTCTGAAAAATGTTGTCATCAATAAACAAGCTGAGAATCTGAGACAGCAAGCAATGCATGTATCTCTGTGTGTTACATATATATATGTGTATATATACATGTGTATTACATATATAAAATGTGTGTATATATGTGTGTATATTATATATATATATGTAATGACACACATTTGCTTTATGTCTTTCAGCATTAAGGAAAAAGTGTTACTGGCATTGCTATACCATATAACTCCTTTCTGGGACTCCCGGCACATACAAAAAATTAAATCCTATAAAACCTTTGTTTTGGCCTGGTTCATTAATTTCTGGAAGGATGAACTTCAAGAAACAATTTAAGCTACTTTTTAATTACACAAGGTAAAAATGAAGTGGTTCTAGCTCTGAGCTAACCATGAATGAGGTTAATGTATGGCAAGCAATAATGTGAAGAAGTAACCAACAGTAGTACCATGTGGACCTTCTTCATGTAGCTCACTCCTTGGAAGCCATAAAATCTGGTTGATATAACAGGAGTGTTTGTAATTAGAGTTAATGGAGTTAGCTGAGACCACAGGAGGGGGAAAGTAGCTTTGATCCCAGGTGGCCTCATAGCAAGAAGGCTCACAGCAAGAGAGCACTCTGAATTGGAAAATATCAGAGGCATTTGCTGCAAAACCAAGAAGTCACTGCTGGAAAATGCCTAAGAATATCATTTACAAGAAGAACTAATTTAGTTTCCCATCTTTATCACTTCAACTTTCTCTCCCGTCACAACATTAAAAATAAAGATGAGTTTTTTTCTGTGATCTATTTTTTACTAAAAATGTTAATTGATTCTCACAGCTAATGTTGTCTTAGCCACATAGTCTTGATAAGGAAAGAAAAAGGTAGGATCAAGAATATCTACAAAATAATTCCAGGAAAGGAAGCAACACATTCATTTCTATTAGTCATATAAAAGTATTGCTTCATAATAGCGGAATTATTCATTGTCAGAGCTTTTGGGGTTTCTTGTTGTCACAGTTACTGAATGGCCACTTTTGAAAA
Source organism: Poecile atricapillus (assembly GCF_030490865.1). Classification (NCBI taxonomy): domain Eukaryota; kingdom Metazoa; phylum Chordata; class Aves; order Passeriformes; family Paridae; genus Poecile; species Poecile atricapillus. The sequence goes on along the minus strand of NC_081251.1, from coordinate 47,705,891 downwards.
ACCTGTGACATAAATACTGCATCTTGTGAAAACCATAGTGAGATTCCAACTGACTTAAAAGTAACACTTAGAGACTCTCTATAGTGTGATCATTCATTTAGGACAGAGCTTTGGAACATTACTTAAGATATTCAAAATTACTCATTACTTAAAGCCATTTGTGACTTACACCAATGAAGCAAGCAATCGCTTCAGATTAAGAAGAGAGATTATTTGCAGAATAGATTTTTTCATCAAAAATATTCTTCAAACTGTACTTGTACTTACCTTTGATTTCATCCTCCCATAATCAATAAATAAATGAATTTAAAAGTCTGTCCCAAATGTCTTGAGTAAAAACAAAAATAATCAAAAGAAAGTAAAAATTAATCAAGAAACATGAGAAAACTGGGGAGGGACTTTGTCTCTTGTTGAAGACTAATGGGAACTGTTGAGAAGGAATGCCACACTGCTATTCCACATAACAGAATCCACAATCTGTTTCTCAGTTCCAGAAGTTTGCTGCCACCATTACATGAATATTAAAGAAAGAAAATTATGCTGAGATACCTCAGGGTGCCTCAGGTTCATAGGAGTTTTTTAGAATGGGAAGGTGGCTTTAAATCTGACATGTGGAAATATGGGAGAAGAGCAGTAGCTACTATCTAGTCATACATCCCTGCATTCATGAAGAGGGAATTAGTGGGCCTGGGCTTTGAGGAATTCTCAGGAGCTTTTGAGGAAAGGACCCACAACAATCTTGCAGAGGAGACAAAAAACATGTGAAGTGTCTTAGCAGAGAAAAACTGATTTACCATGGCTGAAGAAAGGAATAAAAATTGTGAAAAAACCTCAGGATCTAGAGATTTCAGATGAACCCATGTGTATAGACCATATAGTTCATATAGATAACCCATGTAGGCATTCACCAGTGAAAACCACTTTAGGTTGTATGCTAACCAGGAACAAACATGTGAATGGCAAAGGCACTTTTGGTAGCAGTTTAGCAGCACAAATGATGGCAGAGTGGAGAGTCAATTGGCTCCATCAGCAGCTGCAGAGTACATGGTCTGTGAAGACACAGCAAAAAATGATTGTGCTGTGCCAAGAAAGGGCTTAATACACTGAGTAGAAACAGAAGTCAATTTTTTATTTAATCTAAAACAGTCATCAAAATTCCTAGTAAACAGACAAACCTTAGAATGTAGTAAAAATGATAAATTTCTGAGAACATTTAAGTAGAATTTGAGCCTTGGAGGTGTTCAGCATTTGAAGGGTGGATTATGTATAGACAAATAAAATGTTGGCTTTGGGAGGCAGAATGAAGGCAAAGTGAGTCTCAGTGCAATTAAATATAGAATCTTGAAGAAGCTTGTAAAATCTTTTACACAGCCTCTTGTCACTGTTATGTTGATGACCTCAATATCCTGCATTAACAATACTCAAAAATTTAAGTATAAATATTTCAGCTTTACACTGAGTGTCAGAAAGACAGAAGGAAAAAGACAGAAACAGGCTGACCTCAGATCTCTGCTAAATTCTCAACGTTCTCCTCTGACATTTCATTACTTCTGTCACACACATACAAAAATATTTATGTGTCCATCCAGTCCTGTAACTGGATTTATTAAAGATGGTATTTCCGGCTTAATGGAAGTGGCTGCCAGCTCCATCCATTCCCACACTAGAGCAGCATTTGATGAAGATAAAAAGGAATTTATCAGTAAACTTTTTGTTTTCTGTGCACCTTTCACTCCCCAATCCCTTATTTTTTCACCAAATATCAACATTGTCTATGGAAAACAGCCACTTCCTTTCTCTCTGATTAACATCAGCAGTGAAGGAAGGGGAGGAGGGGGATGGAAGGGAATAAAGAAAGAACCACCCAGTGCACTGGGAAAACCTGAGAGTAATCAATCTGTTTTCAATCTGTAAGCTGTGCTGTCTTAATATCCATTATCTTATAAAAATCAAATTTTAAAAATTGGATCTGATTGAATATGCTGGCAAAAAAGGGTGAATCAAAAAAACAGTAGAAGATTATCAATGTCAAAAAAATCTTCAGGCCTGTTAGAAAAATTCCTGGGAAATATGACACTTTCTAAACATTCTTTTTGCCTGGTGTTCTTATTCCAGCGTGTTCTATGTACTATGGCTTTCATTACAGATGAACCATCTTTTCCTTGGGCCACGGCAAGTGCATTCCCAGCATTTAAAAAGGAAGAGTTTTTACATGCCAAAATCATCTGTGATTTATTGCCTTGTAGGCTCATCTGGATTTAGTTTTGTAGTCTGGCACTAATTCCTTAATTACTTTGGTCAGTTCATTCCATTTCTCCAGTCTGAACTTCCTCATCTGCAAAGCCAGAGGAATGATAAACACATAAGCACACCAAAAGTCCTGTGGGTGACTTACTGGTGCCCCTGTGAAAGCAGTAGGGACTTTAGCCATGGTCTGAGAGAGCAATGGGGTTACCCTGCAGAATCTTGCCAAATTCTCATCCCTTCCACTCCAAGTCCTGGAATATCATCAGGGAGGTAATGAGTGTGGGCTCTGACACACTGAGGTGGGAACAATTTGCAGATTCTTGCTTTTTTTTGACTTTTGTCTAGAGCACAGAAAAGGGAATTCTACCATGTCACCACCCATCTGCGATCTCCCCTTGAATAGTGCACCTGGCTTGATGTAATTACTTTCTACTTGTTAACAATGCATATTTGCAGTGCCTGGGGTGGAGATGAGTCATAAAGGTAAGAATAACTATTATTTTCCTAATATTTAAAAAAAAAAATTCATAGGTGACTATAAGCTGGCCTGTAATTTAAAATAAATGCAGTTTACTTTTTCTCATTTGATGTTCACTGCAAGTAGGTGGAGAAAAGGAAAAGGATGAACAAGGACTGACCTTCTTCTATGGCTTACCAGTAACCAAAAAAGTATTTCTCCAGAAGAAGGCCAACTGATACTAGTTTGCTTTCCAAGGAAGATTTTCAGGCCGTGAATAAGGCAGGAGATGACTCTCCTTGCAGGAGAGAATTTATTAATATGTGCTCGGCCAGAGCAAGAGTAGGCTTACACTTTTTCTAGATGTCTTTCTGGATTTCCTGGCTTTGGTCTCTCCTAGCCCCAACCATTCTGTGAGGATACAAAAATTGTAGCAGAAATGAGAGTAGATTTCTTGAATCAGCTGAGAAAAGGCATTAGAAAAGGCATTAGCATTTGTCCCCCAATATAATCCCCTTTTTTTTTTTTTAAGATTTTCTTCAATATTTTTAATAGCATAAAAGCACATGGAAGATTTTCCCACTGTCTTGGAAAATAGAAGAATGTGATCGAAACCTTATCAGGAAAAAAATCAACAGTACAGTCCCCAGAACTATAAAACAGTGACATTAGCTTACAGATAGCATAGCCCAAGTACACGTCTGATAGAAATGTATGTTCGATAGAACCAGAACTTCTTAATTTCTCTTACCCATGAAACAGTGCTTATCCTTGACTAACATTTCCTGTGATCACACATTCAAGCATAAATATTACTTTGTATGCCGATAATGGGCAGAAGGAAAGATAAGAAAACAAGCCAGTATAACTGGAGGAATTTTTGTCCTGGATTCAAAAAAATGTAGCAGATGCTTTCTCTCAGTTGCTCTTTATCAGAGAGAATATTACATACAGATGTATTTTGGAAAGTTTATTTTTCTTTCAATTAAAAAAAAAAAAAAAGCTTCATGGGACAGCTCTTTCAAAGCTTGACATGCCAATGTTTTAGTAGTCATGGGGGAATTTTAATATATAAATTCTTTGCTAGGAAAGGAAAAAAACCCAACTTATATATTCTTTGTCTGAAAATGTGCAGGAAAATTCAGAAGTTATTTTCATGACTTTAAACACAGTGAGAATTTCTGTTGACAGCATATGCCGGATTTCCAGGCTGCTTGCTTCAACCAGGGTCCTTCCTGCTGGTGCAAGATGCCGTTGTTATCTGTGATGTATTCCTCTAAGGCTGAGATTATTCCCATAATCAGAGTTTCCCCAGCCATATCCTCCCTGTCCATTACAGAATATTGCCTGGATGGCATTTGATGTTCCCAACCATTTGTCCATGACTTTGCTAGCAGAAGGTCAGCAAAAGATGCCTGCAAGTGGGAAAAAGCCATATGCCTTCCCTGCAGTCTGGCTGCCAGTGTGGGAGCAAGGAACAAGGCTCCTCAAGAGGAGCAGGGAAAGGATCAGACATGCCCTGGTTGACTGCACAGCACCTATACGAGATGCTAGTCCTTCTGCAAAGCACCTGATGCCTTAAGTTTTAGCTTCCATATTTTCCAGGTTCTGTACTGCCTTAGTGTGTGACTCTGAACTTCATATAAAGCGTTGGCAAGTTCTCTTCAGTTTAGTTAAACTAAACAATCCTTTTCCAGCCTGAGAACCAAGGACACCATTACAGCTTCAGGCCCAAAAAGTGTAAACAACAGCGAATTGAGGAGAGCAATCTGGGAGGATGTGACTTCATAACCTGAAGCTGTAATTGGACAATTGACCTCAATATGTAAATGGACCAAAACTTATAAAAATGTGAAAATTCATGACCAGTTCTCCATCTTACATCCCTCTTGGGTCCATCTCAGGTAGAGCCATGGCCAGGCTCTTGTACTGCCCAAGGTGTATCCTTTGAAGGCCTTTTAATAAATACCTACTTTATTCCTTTAACTCTGTCCAGCCTCTGTTCCGGGTCTCCTCTCCAGGCATCACATCACATGTGTTTTTCGCTTCTTATCTCAGTCAGATCAGCCCAGTCCTGCCTGGGCATGTCAGATTTGCTGTACACATGGAATGGATGTGTGCACATTCATTTCTGCCATGTCTTAGGTGCCTGAGGTGCCAAGGCAATGCATCTCAATTAAAAGTGACTGAACAGCGGGCACATTAGCAGGTATGTCAAAACACTGAAGGAAATGCCTGGCAGAAGGCAGATGTAGGTTGACCTTAACTTCTCATCTGCAACGTATCACTCCTTCACTGCAGAGTTTTCACGCACCTGAGTCCTGTGGTTCTTGTGCCCTCTGTGGTGGTAGCACAGATCTGCCCTGTGCACACTTTGTTTCACATGCTGTTGCACACTTCAAATACACAGATATCTGATTGGTTCTATTAATGCTTAAAAAACACAGATTCATGTCAGCTTTTATTTAGAAATGCTCTCCAGAGCCACAGAAAATAACTGACCCTTTTTTGGACTTTCTGCATTAATGAAAGGAACTGCATTTGCAATTATAACATGGAAATGATAATTTTCTAGTTTAACATGAAGAAAAAAATATTTTCTTTGAAAACCATTTTAAAATGCACACTTCCTACCCAGGGTGTCCTCTTGGTCTCCTTCATGTGTGAAAAAATCTGAGTATAATAAATCAGTGTTCTTCTTTAATATCTGTACCATCCCAAGAAATAAATTATTTTAAACATGCTCCAAAGATGGAAATATCATTGCTAAGTATGCATTCTGTAGGACTTTAAAGAACAAATATGTGGTAAAATTTTGCTTCTATTTGTCTGAAATATGTTCTTTTTACTGAAAAGTAATCTAGCATTTTAATACGAGAAGCTAGTGCTCAGTATTCCTTCTCAATATGCCTTTCTTACTTCAAGGAGGTAAAACTGAATGTACTTATGACTAGTTCACCTCCCCCCTCATCCCCCAACACATTCACAATACGATTCATTCAGTGAAAAGCCTTGAACTTACTTTTTTTTTTTTTTTTTTAACACAAGGAAAGCAGAAAAAGCAAAGCATTGAATTCTCATCTCTCATCGCACACTAGGAGGTAAATCCTGCCTCAGTGCTGGCCAGCCTGCCCTGAACTTTGGTAGATAATTCTGGTAGTGGCACTCTGCACAGCCTCATTTCCCTGCACAGAGAAATAAAGCTGCTGCTTTTTTATGCAGCTTGGCAAACTTTATTGAGAGGGCACCAGGGGAGAACAAACCACAGTTTTTATTAGCTCCCACCTTACAGCAGCCCAGGCCCATTCAGAGCTCTGCTAAGTCAACCACAGGTCTTTTGATACCAAAGAGCTTTGAGTCCAAGTGCCTGGAGAGAAATTATATGTTGAATAAGAAAGAAATGGGGAGGGAGGATTAAAATAATTACTCCGTAAAAATGTGCTGCTTGTTCTATGACATTTTCAAGTGACTTTCTTCAGAGGGAGAAGTGAGCAGCTTGATTTGTGGTCATTGTTTCGGTCAGCCTAGGCTCTTGAATTGAGAAACTGCAGGAACTAACTTTCAGGGAACTATGAAAGTTATAATTTTATTAATTGCTTTTACATGTGTTTCTTTTACATGTCTATAACCAAATATAATTGAAAGTTGTGGTTTCTGGGGCACTCCTGAAAACAAATATTACTAACACTGATGACAAAACCTTAACAGAATACAGTGGGGAGGAGTAGCAGTTATACAAACAATAATTTTTTTAGACTGATTTACACATTTCTGAAAATGTGTAAAAAGTTATTATTACAAGAATACTTTGAATGAAATGTGAGTGTTTATTGGATGGATATTACACCCTTTAAAATATATACCATAAATGTTTTGATGTTGTGGAGAAAGTTAATAGACAGGAAATCACAGAGTTCTTGCAGAATTTAAAACACTGCTGTAAAAAGTACTTTAAAATCTACATAGGAACATGTTTCCCACTGACTTTCATCTGTGTGTCACAGACAATTCCTCATAATACAACAAAGCCAATAACAAAATAGGAATTACTAGAGAATGCTGTGCCTAGAAAATGCTATGGTCATTAAGGATATCTCGTATCTGTCATATATGGACATCTTATGAAAACATATTTGAATTGCTTTGTCTCTCACCCTCTTTCAGCTGTTTTCTGTGATTTTATGAGCCTGTCTGTGCTTTTTCACAGTCAGAAAACAATTAAAGAAAACATCTTTCTTTTCTGATCTGCTCTCTAGTGAGAATTGTGGGTTAGTGAGTAGATACATGTTTGAGAAACAAAGCAGGAGATTGCCTAACAACACCATGCTTTCTTTAGAAAAATCTGTGCTTCCTGATTTGTCTGTATCAGACACCAGAAACGTTGCAAAATAAGCCTTTTTTTTTTTTTTTTTTTTTTTGATTCTACAGTATTTCTGCTTTCTAACCAGTGCATCATGGTCACTTCCCCAAACAGGGTGTGGGCAATACACACTTATAGAGATTTATATTAATTCATGAATATTTGTAAAAAGCAGCTTCTGCACAGAGAATTAAAAGCAAGTCTGAATAAATATTCAAGCAAGACTTGAGATATTAATAGAAGACTAGAAGTGTCACTGACTTGAAACTCAGTAGGCATATGAATAAATTGTAACTTGCAGAGACAGAAGAAATTACAGAAGAATACCTTATGAACAGGGACTGTCTTGTTTGTATAGCAGTCAGAATAGTTGAATATCACTTTTACTGGGAGTTTTAAGTGCTGCAGCCACATTGGGGAGAATAATAAAAAGAATAATCAGAAGTATAATGTGGGCATACTAAATCCAACAGTACCATGCAGTGATATTCAGCAGTGTTCAAATGACAGTACTTAGTAAATAAGGAAGCAAACTCTTCTTTTCTACTGCAAACAGGAGAAATAAACTCTTCAAATAGCTGAGAATAAGGATGTTATTATATCTTGGGATATTTTAGCTACTCAATAATGAAAGCATCTCTGATATACAGAGAGTGGTTATTCAGTGAAAGAGGGAATATTTTAACAGCAGACTGCCATTTGCTATCCAATAAGGCAACTGCTGTCAGTGGGAATTGCCAGGCATTGCAGCCTCCCTCTCCAGCCCCCTGCATTGGTGGAGGGCAGCCACACAGCCAGGGTATCCCACATCTTGGTCTGGCTGCCTTAAGCTGACAACACAAACACAGCGTGGCTAGAGAGCTTCACTATATCTGCAAAAAGGAACCACTTTGCAGTTCTTCATGTGGGGTCCCTCTGCACAAACAGTGTGACAGCCCTGTGCCCATGCGTGCATCCTTTCAGAGTGTATGGATTCCTGTATTTAGCCCCAGTGAAGGCTTCACTATTGAGCCTTTTTCATTAAGGTTAACAAAACAAGTCAGAGGCCCTGTTTTACACTACTGTGAGCAGTCTCTTATTCTGCTTTTCAGAGTGGAATTTTACTTGTACTCTTCTAAAAGGTACCCACCCTGCCTCCCCCCGTTCTACTGCTTCTCCATTCCTTCTCCTCTGCCTCCCTGGCATCAAGAGATGAACCATTTTCTAGGTTTAAACCTAAGAGAGCTAAGAAATTAAAAGAAAAAAAAAAAGAGGAGAAGGGGCAGGATCATTTTCTGCTGACTGTGCTTCACAGATCAGCTCACGGTGTGGCCAGCTGGGAGGAGAGCTGGTGCGAGGGAAGGGCGGGCACACAGCCAAGGGCCTTGGTTTGGAGAGAGCGCTGCTTGGGTCGTGCAACCTGTCAACTCGTCTGTAATGTGAAGCCTCACCTTGGCTCAGTTGAAGCTTCTTGGTAAATTGTGCAGCAGTGTTACGCGAGGAGTCAGAACTCAACTTTCGGAAACAAAGAGATTCGCCTTTGAGGAAATTTCAAATACCTGCTGTTTGGCACAGAAGAAATACAAGCTCCTGTGGTTCTGAATTTTTCCAGGACTAATGTTCAGTGAGCTGTTTCATCTCGAGAGATTTTTGTACTCCAGAAAAAATGCATCATCCACTATTGCTAAGGCAGCCTTAGTGTTGTCTTTCTTCCATGAAGTGATATCACTGTTTGAAAAAAAGCAGATCTCTACAGTTCATAAATACTATAAATCAAATTTTAAAAACCTCACAAATATTGCAGCATTTTCTAGAAATTTCAAAGCAGTAGTAGAGAACAATACTTAATATTCTACATTGGCACCTGAACAAGGGTAGAGTTATCTCTACTTGGATAACATTCACAAGACATGCTCTTATTTTGTATTTGTCTGTATTCCTTAGCTTGGCTTTTGCACCTTTTCTTCCTTTTGGGAGCTTCTGCTACTTAAGGCATAGAGATTTAGTTGTTGGGAAGGAACCTTGCTTTGCATGGGTGAAAATGCAGGTAACTTCTAATGCACATCAATGCAAAGAAACAGACACTTTCTGAACTAATCCCAGGGCTACTATTGCTGCCCCAAAATGTGATTGAGCAATAAGGCAAACTGTACCTTTAAATGAAGGTTAAAAGGAGTCAAAACATCTCTTTATGTTGGAGCAGGAATACAACTGCAGGATGTATATATACTACCTTTTAGGAATAATTTCTGCTATTTTAGTCTATGTGAAACTTTTAGGAAAGGAAATCACCATCTCGCCCCAAGCTCTGTGTTTTGATCTAGTTATGAACTTTAGAACAAAATCAGAACTAAAGCTGTATGTGCTTCCAAACTCAACAATTCAAAATCTGGATTTGCAGTCCAGTTTTTCAGTGTGATTACTTAAATTCAAGTCATCTATTAAAGAACATTTCAAACAGATCAGCATGAGCCAAACCCTTAATCCTGTGCTTAGATTCATGTTTTTTGAGTTTATACTTGGTATTATATTGGTATTATTTTTGAGTTTATACTTTTGCCTCTTTTCTCCCTCTGTTTATCACAAAGGACAAACTAATTTGATTTCTGCAAATGAGGGTTTATGCATTGCTAGTTCCTTTGTGCAACACACAGTATTTAAAAGAAGTTTCCTACCTATATTTCAAGCTGAACTGAAGGTAATCATGGCTTACAGCTTTGGAGAAAATTGGGTGCACTTAATATAATATGTTAACAACAGACTTAATTTTGTTGTTTTGTTGGTTATTTTTTAAGAAATCATTGCATAGCCCCAAGAAGAACATTTCTTGAACTTTGGATGAATGACACCAAGCAAAAACAAAAAAAAACCAAAAAAAAAACCCTTTCAAAAGCAATTATATTTTGGTATAATGAAAAATAATATGCTTATGCAGTTACTGAATATGATTCTATTGTGCAGGATCATGGCAGAGTAAAAAACCTCAGCTCCACCTGAATTTAAACACTGCCAAACAGTACATCACAACTAATTTATCCTGTGCTTCACTCACAACCAGTTAGCATCTCCTTTGTGCCTCATCACAGCACATGCCTCATTTGTATTTCCATCCACTTCACTGAGAAAGACACGTCTCACACTTTGAGAAACAACACAATGAAATAAGTGCACTCTTTAAATACACTTAGCTTAACTGTTTCCATTCTTCTTGGCCATATCAGAATTCTCTGGCTTGGATTAATTTCCCCAGTTACACCCAGTATCTTGTAATCAAGTGTTTTAACCTTTTTTGGCCTGAAAGTGAAATAAGAAAACGACCTATATCCCCATTCCAAATGTTTGAGTGGTGCAGGAAAAAATAACTTTATTTTCACTGGGACATGTTTTGCTTGCCCCAGACCCCTTTCTAATTAGCTTGTAAATGACAGATCTACACATGCAGCTGCAGTATGTTAGAAGCTGGGCTGGTGAGAGATATAATGGCCTGAGTGAGTGGTCTAAAAGTGGTCTGAGCAAAATGCTTCTACTTCCTTACTTTGCATTAATCTTCCTCTGTGAAGAAGAACCTTTTTGCATTGGTAACCCTGCAAAACTTTGCAGAAATTAAATCCAAAAAAAAAGAACGAGCGTGTTGAGGGAAAGTATTAAAAGAAAATTTTAGCCAAAGAAAGCTGGTGTTGCCCTGTAGCCCCTGAAAGCAGGTAGGCTCCTTGCAGCAGGAACGCTGAAGTCAATGTCTTGGTGTGGAATGCTGTGCGGGAACCTGTCTCTAGCTATTGGTCACAGAGGGAGACTCAGAAAACTCCCTTCACTATCCTTTGGAGGCTGCCTTGGATTAATAACTTGCAATAAGCCAAGTTGGTTACTCTTTAGGCTCATCTGAGTGATTACTGAGCCATGCAGTAGTATGCTGGTTTCCTGCACTGTGTTTGGGAGTATGCTGTGTGAACTGGGAAAAATGGCAGGGGGCCAGCTCTTCTAAAAAAATGCTTGCTATCTGTAGTAACTTCCTTTTATAAAGGAGTGGAAGTTCTGATAGGAAACCAGTCTTTGCTCAAAATACTTTATGTAGTTCATATAAAAGAGCCCTTAGGACACCTCACCTTGGCTTTAATGGAGATAGGAGATGAGATTTTTCTTTCTTCTAAGCAAGTTCTTCTAATTATTCAACTAGGGTGTCTTGCTTCAACTTGTGCTCTTTACTCCTGCCCTAATTACTTCAGAATTATTTTCTGTGCCGTGTAGGATCTTGAAAATCTTTATATTCTGGTACCAAGCCAGAGAATACTCTAATAGCTTTCCCAGTCACCTGGAATATGGAAGATGTTAATTCTCAAATGCAAAGGAGAGACTTTAACATAGATTTTTTAAATCCATGGGAAAGTGACCTGACGACTAGATTGCTATGCAAACATGTGAAGAAACAGTATTGTGAACTGTTTCTTTCTCTGTCCTGGTTCAAAAAGAAAGTTCCATCACAGTAATGTTTGCTTGGGATCCTGTTGCTACAGATTCACATTTAATATGTATTGACAGTGTCTTCTGACTGTGAAAAGGATTTCAACAACTGCATGAAGAATGACTCTGCTTTGCCAGTTAATGAAATCAAGAATTTATCAAAGAAATGTGCAGATCTGGGATGACTGGATTAAAACCATAATGAATTTTTGGAAAGCATCCTTGTATAATGTATTTTGGAAGGCCAAAGGAAAAGGAAGATTGTCTAGTGATTTCCAATTCTTACTAAGTAACTAAATTAAATCACATAAGCATTCCTCCTTAATACCTATAAGGAATTTTTATGAATTAGAGGTCATTTCCCCTTTGAGATCGGCTGTAATTAAAAAAAAACAAAACAAAACACAACATTTAACCAATTTATGCATCTAGGGATTGTAGCTAAATATCCATGGATATTTGTGCAATTTGGCTTATGCATTATTCAAAATGCATTGCTTAGGGATTTGTCTAGGAGAAAAAGAAAACTAGAAATAAGGATGAGTTATGGACAAAAATTCCAGATTATTAACTGGACAATTATTAAGTGGCTAAACGATAATATTGGTTTTACATTAGGAGTGGAAGAAATAATAAAATCTATGCAATAGCCAATCTTGGTCTCACTGGAATTCAGTGTCTCTGAGAGCTGAGGTTACCATATGTCTAGGCTTCTCTTGACACGTCCCTTTTTTAACACAAGAAAAAAAAATCTGGGAAGAAAAATAGGTTTGTGTTCAACATAACATAAATGCTGGAACTTATTTCCTGGACATGAACACATCCACAGCATATGCAAATATTACAGAAACCCAGCAGCTGTATTTGCAATTAGGATTCAATAGTATACTGAGGCACAACCTTGCCACCTTTGTCCCTTGCTTTCAGAAGTGGCAGTAACATTGACTAAAGTGCCATTTCTACATTCATCTTGCTGAGTAAGGGCTCTGAGAAGCACAAATGGGATCTCGTCCTCCATTTTTAATCCAATCCACGCTGTCTTTGGATACTTTATTTTTTCAATTTAAATATGAAAGTTGGAAACCCCAGAAATAGGAACAGCCTGAAAAAATGGGATGAGAGAATCACGGGCACACATACATGCAATCTGTTTGCCTGCTTGCTACTTTCTTAAAAGGGAAGTCCCAGCAATAGCTGAAGTGTATCTTATGTGTATTCTATGGGATGTTTTGTCTAGGTGTGGCCGGCTGTAGGACTTCCACATTTTGAAAGAATGGAGCATACACTTAGAACCATCTTGTCTGAGATGTGGAGAAATCACAGATACAGATATCTGCCTGGCCTGTGCTTGTATGTCCATTGGAAAAAGGACCATAACTGGTTTCAGGGAAGACACATCTCCTCATAACTGTGAACAAGCTGAAACACAGTCGGTAAGAATAAAATTAAAGAAAACTTCTGCCTGCAGGTGGGTAGAGAAAGGAGGCAAGGTAAATTCAATATAAAAAACCTCAAATGTATTCTGAAAATAAAACAGGAAAACAAATCACAATAGGAAGAAATTAGATTGCAAGGGAAGGCTAAATTGCTAAAGTGGCTCTTCAGAACTCATCCACAAATTACCCCTGAGCAAGCAGGGGCAGCCTCAGTCAGTTTATGTCAGGTAGGGGATAGGACATGATAGTGACCATGTGGATACTGCTAAAATGGAGAAATCTTCAACTCAGAGAAGCAGACATATGCTTTTGGTATAAAGGCACATATGGACAGTCTCTTGAAAGAAACTGAAGTATTTCTTAGCAGACAGGATCCCTGATGCATCCAGTCTGGCATCTTGCCTCTGGCAATAAATCATACTCAGCATTTCAGAAATGGCTTCCAAAATCAGTGTATCTGCCCATTTATGTAATGTGAAATATAAGTAAGCAAGAGGAAGATTACTTTGTGGTCTTTTTGTCAATCATTCATGGTAGATCATTAGCTCTATTATTGCTCTTATCTTAGCATGAATAATCACTAATATTACTGGCAATAAAATTAGTCCACAGTTGAAAAAATCAAGTTATTGGCTGACCAAGTGGTGCCTAAAGTCCAATATTTCTCTTTGTTGATTCTATTTGTATATGATATAAAAGAAGCAGGCTTGTGTAATTTAAAGAAATGACAGCTAGGGAAAAGTCACTTAAAGAATTGCTTTTATTTCAGGTTATAGTTTACTTAATATGAGCCCAAATGTTGCATGCAGCAGATCCACAGGCAAAAAGAAACATTTGATCAAACATCACTTTTCATCTGTATCATGATGCAGGTAAAAACAAAAAAAAAGTGCTGGATCAACTTTTTAAATCACTCATAATTATCATACATTTATCCTTTTGAGGTAAGACTTTCAGCTGATCAGCTGTTATACATATCACAAAGCAGAAAAACTGAGGAGAAGATCATAAATTCCAAGGCCAAAATAAAGCCTAAAATTGCTCTAGAAGAGGCTCTTTGTAACTCTCACACAAACAAAAATCCTGCTGTAAATAGATACATTATCTGTAAATAAAATATACAATGATTACCACTCTGTAACGACAAAGTTCCTCTTTTGTGTTTCTGTTCCTGAGAGAAAATTGCTGATTTGTTTTCCTACATCTGATGCAAAAACCAGACACTACTCTTTCTAATTTAGTTACATTTCCAGTGGGAAAAGAGGCCATTCACTAATTCTATTGCACCAGTATGCCACATATGTAATATCCATATCACAGACAAAATAATGTACATAGCAAACCAAGTGAATACATCCAAAGTGTCCTCAATGCCTCCAGAAATTCATGGAACTACTGAAAAGACTTTGTATTGTAGAAAACACCATATAATGCACAGTGCTGTGTATTTATTTTCTGCAGTTAAGGTGGGTAACTAGCTATTCCCCAGTCAAATAGAAAATTTGAGTTTTCAAGAAAAATATAACCTGGGGAATTTCATGTCAGCCAACAATAAGAACTTTGGTTTTAGCCCTTTTTCTTGTCCCACTCCTACACAGCGTAGGTTAGTTTTAAATGAAAATGAAAGATACTTCAAAACCTGAACTTGTTAAATTGCATATTGAAAATAAGGGTGTCAGCGTTTTCTGACTAAAACTGCTTGTTACCCTGTCAAGTTTCAACACACTTAATGACCTTATTTTCTTTTTCTCCTTCTGCTAAAATTACCTATTAATTTGTCTTTCAAATGTTATTCCAAACAAAAATTTTACTTTCAATTATATTTTTTGTTTATCCCCAGAATTGCCTAAATATGCAAATAAAACACCGTGCTTCAAGTCAGCTTTTCCCATGTGCCAAACAGAAAATTTCTTGCAACAGAAATTATATAGTTGTAGTTTAAGGTGCACATATTTTGTTTTAATTGTTACTGACCACCTGGAAAAAAATATTTAACTACAGAATATTGGAATTTGTCTGAGTGAAGTTGAGGAAAAGGATGTTGCTGCATCAGATCAGACAGACACAAGTCTTTAATAGCATTCTATTGATTTAGTGGTAGATCAATGAAATCCTTTTACAGATGAATCCCATTTTGTATTTTTTGTAAAGAAATTATCCTCTGTCTTTAGACATATTTATAGCCCTTGTTTGATACACCTCTGTCAGCAGTATTTTATGCTGGCAAGGTGGCAGAAAGATGTGACAGATGATTATATGAGCAAGAAAAGCAAAAGCAAAAATTCGTTAAAATCCAAATTGCCTTTATCTACCTATTTAAAGTGATTGGGAATATGAATCTGAACTCACTACTTGTGCATATTTTGTGATCTCAGAATAATTAAGAAACCCTGAACAAATAGGAATGTTTGATTAGCAGGGACTTATTAATATTTCAGCTTTGATAAGTGGGATGAAATAAAATCCCTTGTCCAGCATAACCAGTTTGTGGAAGTTGATTCTGCAGACTCCAGAATATCCACCCTGCCTATCATCATCATTTTGTAGTCTGTGTTCTGTTCCAGTTCTACTGCAACAGGTATGGCCAATTTATGGCAGGACATGAGGGAATATGAAATTTTACAACAAACTTCTAGAAGACTAAAAGGTAAAGGAGAGGACACAGAAACTGAAAATGATTGTGTTGATTTAATATTGAAGAGCAACATGCAATCAGAACATGTTGTTCAAATGCAGCATTAGGGTGAGGCATTTAACATTCTTTGCAAAGAGTCTGGAGAGGAGAAACCTTTTTCAGAATAAAAGTAAGACAGTTAACTATTCTCTCTGCTAGGCTTCTTTAGCTTTAAAAAAATGTATATATAAATATATCCTGGAGATTTCAGTTTGGGAAGATTTTCCATATTATTTATAGGAGCCAAAGAGCTCCATACAAGTTGTAGTGAATTGGATTTTTCAATTGGTCAGCGCCACTGCCTGTGACCATACAACACTCCCTTAGTTCTCAGTGCACTGGATTATGACATTTTGTTGCATACATCATTTCATAACCTGAGATGTGCAATTGTACTTCATGCATCCAGCAAATTGCTCTGCACAGCATGGAACATGTGGCATGATCTCTCATATTGTAAGATTGCCTAGAAAAGTAAGTGAAAAAAGAACATTTTGGGAAAAAAAAACTACATAGTGTCACTTCACTGCCCTGATCACAACAGGGAAAAAAGGTTTGCAGTCTACCACCCCTTCTTTCCAGTCTCTGAACACGTACCTCTATGCTCAGCAGTCCCTAAAGTTCACTGAAGCAATTGTGCTTGTGCTGATTTCATTTGATTCCTTCTGCAAGATTACCTTAGAACATCTGGTAAAAATTAGAAAAACAGATTAGTTACAGTTCTGTTTTCAGTTAATTATTTGAAGCCTCTGCTCTCACTTGTCTATTGCAGAGGAAAGGCATAAATTTCTGACAGGAATAGAGACTCTATCTAGGGATTGTGCAGCCAGTGTCAAACCTAATAAAAATTCAAGGACTCCAGGTCCATAATCCGGGATGATGGTAGTGCTGCTGCTGCACCTCAGCTGAGAACACTGCTTGTCCAATAAAGAGAAGCTCTCTAATCCAAAGAAATGTGTCACACACTTGCAGTTTTAATGGAAATGAAATCAACCTGACCACAACTACATTTCCTCTGTATTATGCTATGCAAAATTACTTGGTGGTCTATAAAGACAGCAATGAACTACTTAAAATTCTCAGGCATTAATAGCTTCCTGTTTTTTAACTCATCAGTGTTGTAATTTTTCCTTTTACTATGACACAGCTGATAGTTACAGTAGGGCTACTTTAGTAGAGAAAATAGAAGAGTAAACATGCTATTTTCTTTGACACCTCACAGCCATCAGGCTGTACCCTGTAGGGATGGGCAGACATTACTGTCACTGTGTCTAATGGACAATAAGAACCATGAAGCAAAATCTGCGGCCAGGGCTGCCACCTGCATGGTCCTTTCAGAATTCTGAGACTGTGCTACATCTGGCTTTATGTAAGGAAAGGACACCGATGCTTTTTTGTCAATTAATAAAAATTAATATCAAGAGTGGCAAGAAAATCTTTAAACATCCAACCCGCCTGGAAGTCAGGTGTTTTGGATGAGGCTACAACACTGATGATGAGTGAAACTGTTACAGCGAGTAAAGCCTTTTGTTCACTCCCTTCATTGCAGACCTTAAGGTAGGCGCTGTCAGGAGTTCCTGGTGCACACAGGGGGCAGCCTGCCTTTGAGGAGAGACTGCTTCCTCAGAGTACTGTGGGCAGCACTTTCTGCCCCAATAACTTTTAGGTTTCACTTAATTCCATCGTCCTTGTCACTTGGGACTTCAGCTGACTGCAGTCAGACTCCCTTTTTGGTATTCAACTGCTAGGCTAAACGTATGCATGTGGATATATATTTTCACACACACACACACACACACACACACACACACATAACAGTTATGTTCAATAGCCCTATATTTAAGGTGCAGCTTCTGAGGATATGTATACAAAACAACAGCATATATTAAGTCTCACAGTTGCTTTCCTCGATTTTCACTTAATAAAGAAAGCTTTGTTTATGCTTTCAGCTATAAACTGTCTGTTGTCAAAACTGTAGTGTCCTGCCTGTATTTGCACAGAGCCTGAAATCTCTGATTTCAGAAGTGAGTTCTTTTCACCTCCTCCAGATGTCCTTCACCTCTGAATGTACCCTGAGAAAAAGTGTAGCCATAACAGAAAAAAAAAAAATCATTATTTTCTTCGTATTCAAGCTGAAGGGAAAAAAAAAAAAAAGAAAGAAAAATAAAAACCAAAAAACCTGAGTCTGGAATGCTAAGTACTAAGGCTGGGGAGAGTGCAGTTGGCATGATTTGAAGCTGGGGTTTCAATTTCAAAACACTGGCAACTGAGACCTTCAATGAAGATGATCAAGAGCTGTCAGGAAAGGGCAAGTTCCCTTCAGGAAGAAATTACAGCAGCTTCTAGGCCTACAGTGTTACCTGACTTTCAAAGCAGAAAATTTGAAATGTAGTCATAACACGTAGAAATGAGTGAGAATCCAGTAAAAGCAAAGGTAAGAGTTCTGAAATCCTCCATATACCTTCCTGTTCCTAGAAAATTTATTTACAAAATGTATTACAATGTCAAGTACACTTATTTCTGTTCACCCATTCCATGTAAGTAAAACAAATGAGGCACATAATGGATGCTGAGATTTCACCCATCTTTTTTTTTCTTGTTGAACTTTTTACAATTGCATGCATACTTTCTCTATACAGCAATTGCCGTATAGAGAAAAAATTATATAGAGAAAAATTATACAGAGAAAAATTATATAACATACACATATATGCATGACTAGGTGGGTGCTGACTTAAACATGTTTGGATTATTTGCTGCTGCATTTTCCTGTTTCATTTCAGAATGATGAACTACATTTCAGAATATCCTACTAATGTACACTGGCAAAGCATGAAAGCATTGCACTGTAAGACAATTATAATCACCACAAGTTCTCAGTTCTCTTAGATGGCTAATATTTTTTCTGATTTTAGAAAATTTTCTGATTCATAAGGAGACCTCTTGGAACTCTTGGGGGTCAGATAGAAATGAATACAGCCATTTAATTAACCACTTTTCTTTTTTACAAAGAACAAAGATTTTTTACTTTCTGTTACAGTGGACTTCAGTTCTCTTAAAATGTGTCATGCTATTAAATCAGGTACTGGTTGGAAATCAACCCACCTACAGTTATCAGGAACATTTTGAAACTGAACTACTTTGCAGCTGCAAACTGTGGACTACTGAGG
This sequence comes from Poecile atricapillus, assembly GCF_030490865.1. Lineage (NCBI taxonomy): Eukaryota > Metazoa > Chordata > Aves > Passeriformes > Paridae > Poecile > Poecile atricapillus. The sequence goes on along the minus strand of NC_081251.1, from coordinate 47,687,110 downwards.
GAATTATCTCCATTGCAAGAACTTTGCTGGACTTTTTACATCTGTTTGATCATTTCTGTTCCCGTGTCAAAGCTGATCATGATGTTGCCATCTGAAGGTCATATGGCTGTTTGTATTAAATAAACAGCATATTTTTTTGCCTTAACATAAGCATCTCATCCACACCAAGATGAATGTTGTAGTGTCTGTCCTGAGTGTGCTATGGCTCAGCTGATCCGCCTCCATTCTTGGACAGGAAACGAGAACAAGGAGAGAGAAAGTAACAAACATTTATTCACCTCCCTGTAGGCTTATTGACTCAAAACAAATAACATTTGATCTTTCTCTGAGACAACATGGAAATTAAGACACATAATGCTCTTTCTTGTGCCTTCCCCTTGAGATGCTCACTACCGATTCTCAGAGCACAATTTGACCCTCTTTTCTCTCCATAAAAAGCCAATCATAAAAGTAATAAACCTTTCATCCCAGCTCATGTGGCAGTTAACCTAAACATCTAGCAAATGAAGGCCCTTTTCCCCCATTCTTTCCTCCTATTCCTTGGGACAGTGGAGAGTTGATAAGCCTTTTACAGCAGAGAGCACAGATGTCTGGGGAAGATGACTTCTGTGCTCTGAGCATGTGCAAAGGCGCTGACAGGGATGGAGCAGCCTCCCTGTCTGCCTGCTCATTGCTCAGCTCTGCCTGCACCCAGGGCACTCAGCATCACGCTATGTCAGGCTCTGGCAAGGCAGCAAGAAATCCAGCTCATGCAAAGAAGGCGGCTCTGCTTGCACTAGTGTAGAAGTAAAAGACTGGATTTTGGGGGTACGACATCAGGCCCACAGATAACATGTATCATGTGCAGCCTTTTTGTGATTGTATAGTGACATTTTTTTTTTCATGGATCCTGTCTAGATGAGATTTACATCAGGTCTTGAAAAAAAATGCAGATTTATATCCTTCTGCTCAGCTGTATCACCGGCTGTATATGCTGAAAATCTGGAAAATTCTGAGTGTTAGACTGTACCAATTCTGTCTGCTGACAGCTGAGGAAAGGACCTTCCCATTTTACAAAGAGACTGGTAATTAAAGCAGAGTAGTAAGAGAGCAAAGGGAGGATGTATTCCAAGTGACAATGTACTGGAGATGTTACAATCTGAAAAATGTAAACTGCCTAGGAGAAAAAAAAATACTAGAAAACTGTCAGAGAATAGTCTGAGGGGAAAAAAAAAATCTGCTTTGGAGAATAAGAGCCAGAGAATTTTCTAAGATAGAAAAGATTTTAGGACAAACAGGCCTGTTTCCTTTTCACTCTACTTGTTCAGCCTGTTGGATGACATGCTGTCTTCCTCACCTGTCCACCAGTTCATATGTTGACCACTGACTCACAAATACATGGTGTTGGTTTGTTTGCATTTATTGCCTTGTTTTCTTTCCATGCCCTTGATGTGAATCTGGTAATTCCACTGTTACGGGGAAGACAAGGTAAAAAAAGACAGATTCCTGCCAGTATGAGCTGATGCTTCTTCACAGCAAGCTCTGAATTTACTGGGTGTAGGCACTAACAAATCATAATGTATTGGTGTCCTTTTCCCCAGCACATACCATTGGGGCAGCCTGTGTGGCATCTGTAGTTCTAATTCAATGCAGGTCCACCACAGAAGAGTTTGACCAATTGTGTATATATTCATTCAAAGAATGACACTCCCTAAAGCTGTCTATGGAAAGTATTTTAATAACCCTTTCAACTTAATACTACTGGAAATTTATTTAAAGAAAGGAAATACCTTGTACAAAATGTATTAGGTCAAGCTTTCTGGCTTGTGTCTTTCAGGAAGTAAATTATGGCCTTTAAAATCTATGACTCCATGAAGATGGAATGATTCTCTTTCATGACAGTACGCAGTCTTAAAATCATCACAAATGCCTGGCTTTTATATTTACGGTTTCCTGAGAACTTGCTGTTCAGCAGAGGAACCTCTGCAGATAACCTCTAAGTGAACACAATTCAATTTTACTTTAGAGCTTATCAGATAGTTTTTTTATGGAACTTTCTACTCATCATGCACAGCTTCCACTCATGGGATCTCACATACCTCAAAACTGGCCTTTGGAATTTTTAAAGAAAGATAAAAATATCAAACAACCATCACAACAAATCCCAGCATTTCTTTCTTAATGAAATATTCCCCATGATTCTAAAACTGTGATACTTCTGTCTTTATAGCAGAAAGCTGAACTTCTGGACCATTTTTATTTTTGGAATAAAGGTTCTGACCCTGTGAGGTGCTGAAGTTTGCAAGGGACAAAAAGTTTTATTGCACTCTGTAGAAGCTGAGAGTAGTTGATGACTTTCAGAAAGTATTTTGCAGTAGGATATATTGAGTGCATATCTTCAGAAAAAAATGATGAAGACAAGATGGTAGAACACTGAGTTTATTTAAAAGTTTAAGTTAATTTTGACTTGGTTCACTTTATATGTCATATGTGTTTGATCCCTCAATTATCTAGTAAATTACAGCATTCTTGCTACCTGTCTTCTTTGAACTGACATCCTCTCCAGCCCACTATTAAATATTTCAAATGAAGTAAGAAACCACTTTTTCTTGTTTTGCAGAGTTGTCAAGGAAACTTTCCTGTCTGACCATCTACGAGCAGCTCTGGCAGTCACACGTGCACCACCTGAGATAGGACCAAAGGCCCCTCACAGCAGGCAGCTCCAGGGAGCCTACAGGGCCCTGCTTGACTCCCTACCCTCACTACACTCACACAGTCAGACAAGGTTTCCTCACTGCTTTAACCCTTGGTTTCCCATAGCAGAGTCTCAGACATCTCAATACTTAAAATAATTTCATTGTGCAATAACATAACAACAGCTCAAGCTGGGTGCAGGAAAGTTTCCTCAACATAGGTATCATAAATTACTAAAGTAAGGCATCCTTTAACATAAATTTTAGAAGTCTGAAATGGCAGTAGCAACACACTACAGAGCTACTGAGTGACCAGTCTTTCCATTGTACCTGGCCAACTGGAGAGCCACTGTAGATATATGAGAGCTAGGTCACTGGGAACATCTTCAGCCTTTGGGATGCACAGACACCTCTAACAAAAATTTTACAGTCCTAAGCACTGAAGCAGTATTTGAAACTCTGCTGTTTCTGATGAAAAAATTCATTTTTGTTGTGAATTTCTTCTGTGCTGATGTTAGCCAGATTTTTTTTTCTGAGGAAAATAGTAAGTTGTTCATTACACATTTCAGTCTGGTGTAGGATGTCACATGTTCCAGGACTTTTGCTCAGGTTATTTTTTATTCCTATTTTCTATACAAAGGAAAGAGTGGTCAGTTTTCCATTATATGAAAAAATTCAAGACAGTCCCTTGGTGGCAGTGGATTTTTCAATCCCCTCCTTCTACCCAGTTACAATAAGAGTGAAATGTCAGGATAGATGACAGACCATGAATAAGGAAAAGTTCTAGGGAGGCAGAGCAGGCTTTGCTATGCTATTCCAAACCGCTGGAGAACAAGCTGAATCCCTGCTCCATCTATTCATCTACCTGGAGAATGCATATCTTGTCAAGTCAATTGCATAAAGGTAATCAGCTCTGAAACTAGGCAATAAAATATTTTAAACATCAAGTATAATATTATGGTCAGGGAAAGAATCTATTCTGCTGAAATCCTCTTTTCCTGTCTGTTCATGCTCTATTAACATCCTATGTTCTTCTCTTCCAAAATCCTTTCATTTCCTGGAAAATGTCCAGCCTGGGACAAACCAATTTAAAAACAAAATCTTTTTTGTGAATTTAATAATTTTTATGGCTAGATGGGTGTTTGTTGATGAAAATGCTGAAGGTTCACTGTGGAAATTCGCTCTGAATTCTTGCAAGAATAAGATTTTTGTCTGTTAGAATTGATAAGGTTGAACTTGGCAGTCTTGCAGAGATCCAGCTCAACACGTGAGCATATTCTGGCATGCATGGAAGTGAGACTGAATCCTTGCAGGCTGAATTTCCTGTTTTAAGTGAGAGAAAGGGAAGGAAGGGAAGGGAAGGGAAGGAAGGGAAGGGAAGGGAAGGGAAGGGAAGGGAAGGGAAGGGAAGGGAAGGGAAGGGAAGGGAAGGGAAGGGAAGGGAAGGGAAGGGAAGGGAAGGGAAGGGAAGGGAAGGGAAGGGAAGGGAAGGGAAGGGAAGGGAAGGGAAGGGAAGGGAAGGGAAGGGAAGGGAAGGGAAGGGAAGGGAAGGGAAGGGAAGGGAAGGGAAGGGAAGGGAAGGGAAGGGAAGGGAAGGGAAGGGAAGGGAAGGGAAGGGAAGGGAAGGGAAGGGAAGGGAAGGGAAGGGAAGGGAAGGGAAGGGAAGGGAAGGGAAGGTTCATATGGCATAGAGTTTTCCATAGAACCTATGCAGTGCTGCTTTGGCAATACATAATCAAAGGACTAATGTCCTGAAACAAAACATTGATACAAAATGCCAGCACAGACAATGCCAGAATTGGACAAATTTGCTTGCTGAATATGCATATACTGGCTGGTCATCAAAAAAATGTGACAAAATAAAATGAATAACAAAGCATACTTGAGGTTTGAGTGCTTCCATAACCATTGAGGGAAGGTCTGTGTGTGAGGCTGACAGGAAAGGAAGTGACCTGTGTGGCTGCTATGTTGCAAATGCCACCCAGCACACTGGGTTTGGGCTGCTTCTGCAGCAGTTGTTTCTGTGGTCTGGCCTCTGTCCTTCCCTCTCACATAAAATTAAGAGTATAACTTGTAGCTAACACCTTCTGCATATTAACAGATAATATCAGACAATGAGCACAAGTTCTTGCCATGCCAGAGGGTTGTGCTGTAATTTTGTGGTCAAAAGCCAGACATCTATAACAGTGTGAAGCTAAATCAGAAATTCATGTGATGTTTTCCAATACTCTGCTTCCCTTGATCTTGTTTGTCACATCTCACCATATCTAAATATAACTTTGTATTTTCACCTTTTTCACAGAATCTTGTTTATTAAAAGATGAAGTGAAATGTTTTTAAGAGCAGAAGAGCTTAAGAAATCTCCACTGGAGCTGATCTGCCTATCTCTAGCACAATGCTGTTGAGCATTCCACAGGAGCCTCGTTGCTCCCTGCAATCTGCTGCCTGACACTCCCTCAGTATCCATGTCTGCTGTGTTAAGGAACATATTCCCCTGGCTCATCCCTTTAATGTCTGTGCTTGAAGGCCCCTCTTTGAATATACTTGTCCTGCATGCCAGCCTCACCCACCTGTGGCAGGTCTCACTCCTGGAGGTTCCCTGCCCACAGTAGGAAGAGGGACTGCTCCTACTCCTCTCAGCTCCCTTGTGCTGTGAAAGCACCTACCAGCTTTTACCCTGTGAGAGTCATCAACCACCTTCACAGTTTCTAAGCATGTGTCATATCCTCTCTCATCTGTCTCTTCTCCAAACTTGAAAAATCCCTGTTTACTCTCAGGGAAAAAAAATGAAACCCAAACAGAAACAGAAATATAAGCTCCAAGCCCAGCATGAGCTCCCCAACAAAACCCAGAAACAATAGTCTTTTACGCCTGTTCTAAGTGGTACTTATCTTACAGTGGTTTTAGAAATGTGCAATTTCCTTGATTTCATATAGCAACAGCTGGTTTTGTCTTGTCTAAATGATAGAATTTCAGAGCTATTCTTTTCTCCAAGATAATTGACTAAATAGTTATATCTGTAATTCAGCAGCAATTTTAATATCTTTTAGAAACATACAGTATCTCTTCGGGCATTCTCTTCATTTCATCTTTAGAAGTTAATAGTGTCATGTTACATTAGGAAAAATATGGTGCAATTATTGACAAAGACTTCATAAGAGGATGATAACAAGAATACCTGGGGGAAATTTCTCTGTCTCTAAGGACAGAGACATACGACAATAAAATCAATGTGATATTCATTGGAATAAAATAGAAGAATTTTTTGCAACAGAGTCTGATTCTAGAGTTTTCTTTCCTTTGTTTAGGATGGAAGACTGCTTAGAGAAAAGTTGGATAAGATACTGGCTCTGGCCAGAATGTGTGTCAAAAACTAAAAAAACCTTCTAATTGGCTACAGATTTTCTACTTCATTCTCTGGAGCTGAGTGAGGGTTTTAGATTAAGCCTGTTGTGTCCCTGTAGTTTCATGAAGAAGAATCATTCCCTTTAGTGTGGCTTTCCAGGACAGATATGTACGAGTTCTGCTTGGGAGGGGTGGAAGTATAAATGCTTCTGCAGCTCTTAAAAAATGTTAGGGGGAGAATTTCCTCTTGAACTGATTCAGCATTTAATGTCTTCACAGTTAAGTAACCCTCAGGAAAACTTGTGAAGGAGGGAGTTAAGTTTTGCAATACTGACTTTACAGATGGAGAAGCTCAGGATGTAGGTAATCAAGGAAATTACTGCAGAGTAATCTGGGCTTTAAATTACACCATGCCCTACTACTTGATAACTTCTGGATATCAGGCAAAAACTTGGAAGATACTTAGCTGCACAGTTCATTAGATATTTCAGTCTCAGTGTAGCAAACGTCTGTTTCTGTTTCACAGACACTTTCCAATTTGTAATTTCAGTAAGAGCTAGGTAGGCAGCTCTTTCAAAAACTTTGACACAGCTTGCTTGTGCAGGATTATACATATTAGCAGTTTCTCCTCTGCATACTTGGCAGTAAAATTCCTTCACATCCAGTGTATGTCTTGTCAGAGGCTCATGACAGATTATCTTTTAACTTTCTCTCTTGCAGAACAGTAGGGCAGTCATATTTCTCATTTCATTCTCTGTGTTACTCATTAATTGAACAGACCACTAAATAACAAGTTGAGAACATTAATGGGTTCAATGTAAACTGCCATTTCCAGAAATTAAATGTACTCTCGCTATTTTTTCTTTGCTAGGTTTTGCCCATAAAAAAACTGGTTTTCTTAGCCACTATTAAGTCAAGGGAGTTTCATTTTGCATTTTTCAGAAATGTACTCCTTTAAAAATTGCCCTTTTAAGTGGACTCCTGTCCAGTGGCCCATTTGGAACCATTTGAGAGAATTGATCATTTGCTGTTTTAGATTAATGTTTGTATTTTTTCTCCCCAAATCCTTTTCCCAACAGCCTCTCAAGGCAGTAGCTAAATAGCTATTAACAATTCATGAGTCGCTTGTATGACCTACTTCTAATCTTTATATCTTGCATCAGGCACAGCTTCAACATGGGAGCTGTAGTGAGCAGTCCAGCTCCACTGCTAATTACAGTGCTGCTTGTAGCTGATTTCGTGTTTTTATTTCAAGCTTGCCTTCCCCTCTCACCTAATTGAAAGAGACTTGTGTTAGGCCACATGCTTCAAAGATGGACATTAAATGCAGGAGAGCTCAAAATGATTAATTAACTGTTCAAAGGAAAAGGAAAACAGGAGAGAAAAGGTCCTGTTAACAGAGTCTGAAGCTCTTAAAGTAATAACAACATTGTCATTGTGAAATTATATTTACCTGATGAAACTATTTGCTCTCCAACTTGGAATATATGTTGGGAAATATCAATCTTCAGTTCACTCATTTTCCCATTGAAATCTGCCATTCATTCTGTATAAGGATGGATTAGAAATAATAAAAACAAGAGCAAGGTCTGAACTTCTGACCTTTTGATGGCTGCATGTCAGTCAGTCAGTCAGTTTTTTTTCTTCCACTTTCTCCCTCAGACTAGCTGGCAACATCTTTTTTTTAATTTTTCTTTTTAAGAAAAAAAATTAAAATTAACTGGTCTTTCCACAGATGAGTTTGCAGAAGAAAAATGTTGCCATAATGGTGTTTTAAAAATACCGCTGTCAATTGCTGATATGACAGTACTTCTTTTCCTTCTCCTTCCCAGATGGGCAAAAACTTACCACCTTTTTTTTTTTGTTTAAAAGTTTCCTACCACATGATGCTGACACACAGCACATTTTTTTTTTTTTTTGCTAAGAACATGATGAATCTGTTATTGCTCTTTCTTTAACATACAGATCGCTCTTTTTTTCCCATTACACAAGTTTAAGTCCAAGAATGCTGGCACTGTTTTAGTAAATGTCCCTGCTTCTGTTACAATGCTGTTTATCCTTCCCAAAATACTTGAAGTCACCATGCCAACTTCTTTGGTGGAAAAAAGGCTATGTTTCAAATGTTTTAGGGTGAGAAAGAAAATGGGAATATATGTTTATACTACACATGAACCAATAGCTAGGCTATTGCCTAGCACTGCTCAGTCTGGCACCAGAGGAGAACATTCAGTGCCGTGGGCCTCCCCAGGGGATAACTCACCTAATGATTTGTCTGCCTAATATGTGTCAGGAGGAAGTAATTCAGATGCAGTCCTGCCTCGGGTTTCCTGCTGGCACCCTTAGCATATAAGCTTTCACATGTACAAATTTTCTACAGCTTTCCAGAAAACCTACAGGCTTTAAGGCACAGTGATGGAGTCAAGTACTTTACTTTTATCTAGTATAATTAACTTTAGCTAGTATAACTAGCTAAGAATTGAAGAGTTTTTTCATGTGGTTTGGGTTCCTAAATGTTGTTATCACAACAAAACTACTGTATGTAATTAGGTAGCTAGATGTTGCTCCATTTTTAGTGATGCTGTAAGCATTCTGCATTATAAAATAACAGACTTTTGCAAGACCATATTTTCTGTATTTTGGGCTCCTGTAAAATGGGGTTCCTGAATTAAGACCTAAAATTAGACAGTAATTAGTTAATATTGAAAACCTGGGGAACAAACTAAAAGGCATTTATTGGGTGCATAGTTTGATAAAATATTTGTCTGGTGGACTTGATAAAATATTTGTCTGGTGGATTCACTGTTACTATAATAAACACAAATATGTTAGGGATGGTGTGAGATAACTTCTGTGTCCCCCAATGGGCAAACTGTCTGGATGGAGTGGCAAACGGACTAGGGGGGACTAAGGGGAGAAAAGTAGCACTCAATAGATACTGAATAGAGATAGTGATTAATTTGTCAACAATAATTTGATAAGATACACTTTCCAGTAAAATTAAAATCTTCTATTGATCTGTTTGAAGTGCCTTTGCATTTTCTCAGAGATTCCTCTTTGGTCTGTATTTGTTTCATGCTAAGCTTATTCACTTCCCACCGTCTCAAAGCTGTGATAGTTTATTAGGCTTAGCTACACAGAAATATTTCTGATTTATGTCAGATATTTCATGGGCATAACATCTGACACAGGCATCCTGAAAACAGAACAAAACTGAATCTATTTACTCAAGTTTCATTCTCAAAGGTCAAGGATCAGAGAAGAGGCATTATCATGTGTTTATCCCGCTGTTAATTTTAAAGGTTACGTAGCTACAAACAACAACAATACAGTTTTATTGTACAAACAGATGAAAAAAATCAGTTGAGTTGCCTGTCCAAGTTTAACTAAGTCTGCAATTTAAATAGTGCTTTCAAAAAATGCATGATGTTATCACTCCTTTTTTTTTTCAGACACTAAGCTTGTTTGCTAGATTTGCCACAAAAAATGGGCAAAAAACCCCCTCCAAAACAGCCCTATGTGCATGAATGTGAAGCAAATGTATTAAAACAACTTGAACAGCTCTCTGTGGAAAATGCATCGCTCAGCAGTAAGGACAATTCATTAATATTTTCAAGCTAGAAAGATTTGGAGAAGAACCCACTTGGAAGTAAACCAAGTTAGAATACGCCCAATTACTGGGCCTTAAATGCTTCCAAGATTTTTTAGAAGGTTGTTCTGGTTCATGTAGACAAGTGTTCCCTTTTGGCATCCCAGCCCTTCCCTGGGCATACCAGCGAGGCATAACCTAACCTCATCAGCCCAGGGCACCAGTCCAGCCTTCTCCTGGCAGCTCTGCTTCCCAATTGTCTTCACTATTTATCACTTGTCCAAGCAATAGCTCACAGAGAGGCATTGGTAGTGTTCATGCAGCTATTTGAACTGACTCTGAAATAAAGTTGTCTAGTAAGGTACAGGGATAAAGAGAGAAGGATTAAGGACAATGAAATCATGCTGTTCATAAGCACATTGTCGTTACCTTTAACTTAGTGCACTAAATTGCAGCAATATGTCATTGTGAGGCATTTCATTCCTATTACAGCACGTACAGCATGTAGTGGGAATCTGATATCCAAACCAGAAACACGAAAGTTGGCTTGAAACATCTCTGTCTTGAAATGTATAGCAGCATTCTTTGTACAGTGAGATGAATCTAACCCTAAAGTGAGCAGTAGTGCCACGGAAACACAACAGCTCTGACTGATAAACATGAACATAAATTCATGAACATGAATTTTATCACCAGATATTTGCACAGAGAAATTAGAGTCAGATCACCATCAATACTGTAAATATTTAAGGACTAATTTCTCAAACAATGCTGTAGGAGATGAACCAACTGCCCTTTACTAACAATGCAGCATTCCACTCTCCCTGCACTTGCTTTATACTTAGGTAAGCTACCTCCATCCATGTCAGTGATGTGAATGTGGAATCAAATCCCTTCCTGGACTTTTACTTTGATGTATTTGAGTTTTTCATCTTTCTACCACTTCTGTCAAAATAGACATAGTCTCGGAGCCCACCTATTTGACAAGGTCCTTTAAATGGCCAACTTTTTTATGCAGGTTTTATTTTTTGCTATTGTTTCAAGTATTTCTTTAAAGCTGTTAAAATCAAAACTCCCTTTTCCCTTGTTAGTCTCTCACTTTCAAATCAAAGAAGTCTTTCTTACAGTGACATTTACAGTGGACCTTTGCTGCCACCACATATTTCAAATATCAAATATTTAACTTATTGTCTCAAGCGTCTTAACCCTTCTTTTTTTTTTCCTTTCCCTTTATCATCCATAATTTTTCAAGATATGAAATGTCAGTGTTCTCTATCATCTCCTTTTAAACACTGCATTTAAACACAAGATATCTCCAACACAAGCCTCTTCAGACCATTAAAAACTCCTTTGACGTCTTAATGCAATGAAAAGTATATTGATTTGCATTTCAGTGCAGCCAAGCACATAATTATAAACAAATAACTTTTACAAACCACAATCATAAATTGAAGTTTGAATGAATCCATCTGAGTGTACACTCTTATTTTAGGCAAATTTTAGAAAGACAAGGTTGTTAGCATGGTCAGAATTAAATTTATGATCCAATGTGGATGAGTATTCATGGAAAATTTGCCAGGGCTCTATCTAGAATAACACAGAACAGAGTTAAATTTCTTACAACCATTTCCCCATACACTACATGCAGACTAGTAAGGCCATTCGTAGATTGCTATCTCCACTTCTGAAGTGCACAAGATAATTTTAAGAGAGTTGATAAGCTAGAGAAGGTTTGGAAATGAAAATGTAATAATTCGGGTATCAGAAGTCTAGTTCAAAATGGATGAATAGACCAAATCTATGTATCAGAATAAACAGAAGGGCTATGACCTGAATGTCATTTCAAGCATGTTCATAAAGGAAAGATCTAAAGATAAACAATTATTAAAGGAACAGGAATTACTATATTACCTAGAAACTGGATATTGCCACAGTTTCAAAATTCTATTCCTAAATATTAGGTTGATATTTTGATATTAAGTGGAAAGATCTGAAGTCCATTCTAAAAAAAATTGAGAACGTTGAAAAATAAATTAATACATTATTGTACACGTTCAATTTAGCTATATTTATTGATGTAATATTTCGTTCCTTCTCTCGGGAATTTGTGTTGCTCAGAAGTGATGAGTTATTGTCTTAGTTTTCATTTCTTATCCTGGGAGGTCTTGTTCCTTCCTTTTCTTTATTTCTGTCAGAGGAAGTAAGTACACTGCAAGGTCAGACCACAGCTTATTCTGACTTGTAATAACCCCAACAAAGGAGCTGCAATTGGACAGACCTAAAGCCATAACCAGTTTGGAGATGACATCCATGAACAAGGAAATTCCTCTGCTTGGAGGCATGACTTCACAGGTGATGAGTTCTAACAATTTAGGAAATGTAAGTGGTGTAAGTCTCTCTAATGTGTCTCCTAAGCAGCAAAGGCTACAATCGACATAAAAGATCTCTCCTCTGATTTCTCAAGAGTGCCAAGTACAGTCCAAAGTCCCAGGTACTGTTCCACAGGGGTGTATAGATTCCTAATGGTCTTTGATTTCAGTAAGGCCAAAGCAAAAAAATATTACAGGAGGTCAAATCCCAGACCTTGTACAGATAATGAATGGCTGATGCTCAGTATTTCTGGGGGTATTGTTTAAAGATTAGGTGTTTAGCAAGACCTGAAAACTTCCTGTAGACTTAATGGGGACAGATCAATACCACTGTAAGCTGCCTCATCCCAACTCTATGATTATTGTCTCAAATAGGGTGAACAACTTGCCCTCTGCAAGGCCTTCATTCTCTGTAGAAGGAGCTTGGACAAATAGTTTGGATCAAACTGTAAACTGCTCTGAAAGAGCAAGTGAAAAAGTGGTATAAGAACAAGATCAAGCAATGATTTATTCTCACAGAGAAATGCTCTTTAATAAAAGCTTTAACCTTATGGTGTGTAACACATCCCCAAAGTGGTCACAAAATTTGTAAGGGCTTTTGGCAGGAAGCAAGTAAGAACAACTACCGTACTTCTACATCTTTTGTACTAGGGGAAGGAATATTTCTCCAGTTCCTGTAACATGGGAAACAGCCTGACTCATGCAAGTGAAAAAAACCCCACAAAACCATGTGTACATGCATATGTATGCATATGTGTACCCATATATATATATAATTGTGTGAGTTAGTGTGTGTTTTACTATAAAGCATTTGAGCCCAGTGATCACACTTGGTATGACTGGATAATGCATAGATATTAGGTGACACATGTGAACTAAAATCCACAGTGAATCAAATTGTAATATATCCATGGAGATCTCATTTCAGAGAAAACTCATTTCCATTCAGCTTTCAAGCCTGTGTGTCAGACCACATCTGTAGGAGAGAACTGAAATGGTCACAAGCTCTCAAAAGAATTCAAGCCTGTTTTCACAATACTGGAGGATGATTCATGCATTTCTAACAAAATCAGGCAAATATAGTGTTTTCAGATGGAGTCCTGATCTGGGAATTTGAAGCAAATGTTGAGGATTAGCTATAAGCAAAGTGTCACTATTGTCCCCTTCAATCAAGAGTCAAGGTTCTAAGCAGCTCTGGCACTGGTGATGAAAGAAATTCTACCTTGTAGAGGACAGTATTTTGCACTGGTGAGCCACTGACAGCAATTACAATCTCACAGTGGCTAACTTTAGTACCCAGAGTAACAAAATTTCAGAAATATTCATGGAAACTAGAAGGAATAGCATCAATATCATTACCACTTTCATAAACCATGACTGTGAATCTCTACTCTTTTAAGCTGCATTGAATAAGGGCAGCTACACTTTTTTTAGGATGTGCAATAAATATATCTTGGAAATACTTACAAACCAGTAATTTCATTGAAGAGTAGTATTTGTTAAGCTCTTGAACTATGTAAGTTATGAAACTTATTTCTGGAGCTGATGTATTTGATGGAAAACAACAATAAAACCTTGAAAGAGTTTAATAACACCAGTCCAAAGGAAAACAATGAAATTCAGCTCTTTTGTACTGATGAATAGCTTGTTCCTTCCTTCCTCTCAGTTAAAGAGTGGATTTCAGTAACTAGAACCAGAGTCTCTTACTTCAATCCTATCATGATCTGTAAGCAATAGAGGTAAACTACGTTAGGTGTAATTTTTCTATTATTCTGTACAGCATAAAGTTGAATATAAGTGGAAGTAAAACTAACTTCTAATGAGCAGGAATAAAACTCACATCCTCCAGTGTCATATTGCAGATGATAATATGATCCAGGTTCTCCTGTATTTATAAGTTTTACTAATTAGAGCAAAAAAAGAGACAGTGAAAATTTGCAGTCTTTGCTCACAGTCCCATGAAATTCTATAGGTTACTCTATACCTTGATATTCATATGGTGTATTACATATAATAATGAAAAATGTCACTGCTACTTTTCCAATCTAAGAGGAGATGTGTGATGAAGACATTTTGAATTCATTAAGGTCAATGGAAGAAATGGCTGCAGTGAAAATATGCTTACAAATATGCCGGAGAAATGTCACATATATATATGGATACATGCAGGTAAATAAATACATATTCATGAGGCAAGACTGACATGCTAAGTCAATTATTTACTTTTGCCATTAGTATAGTTATTCATGAGTTTATGTGACATATTCTGGCATGACACATGTTATGCCACACTACGTGGTGGAGCTCTTAATTAGCTAATGTCCTATAAAAACCAATTTGCACAACACCTAAAATCAATAAAAATAATATTCTATCTAACATTAATTAAGCAAAGTGCTAGTGAATGAAAAGACAGCTCCGTGACTTCTCTTCAGCAAAACTGGAAACATTAAAACGAATTTCCATGTACAGATCAATGTTACACCTGTACAGTTTTAGCACACCTGCTGAGTCCCTGAGACACGTATTCACACCTTCGGGGCATCGCCACATAACGCCCCCACGCTTGTGTAAATGTGTAACTTGAACCCACTCAATGGGTGCACACAATGGCGTTTATTGAATTGTTTCAAGTTTCCTATCAAGGCTTTGTTTCCTTCCCCCCTATCCAAGTCTGCAGATTTCTAGAAGATTTTCTTTGATGTGTGCTCATAAACAGGGAGGGATTTCCCCTCCCTTCTCCTTCCCTTCAATTCCCTCTTTGTGCTTGGAATGGCAACTCAACAACTATCCTTTGTCTGTGACTAATTTATTTTTTTATTTGTTTGTTTGTTTTGGCTTGGGGGAGATGAGATCCACACAGAAGTGTTTTTGGCATCCTTACAGTAGAGGAGAGCAACCCCTCCAATGGAGGATATTCTTCAGTCACTTTTACTGCTTCCCAGCAGCTGAAGTATCAGGATACAGTTATTTTTATTCAATTTGCCAGTGTGCTTTTACAAGTGAAGCTGTAGCATTGATTGTAAAAAGGAGCCCTCCCATTTATTTTGTTAGTACTTATTCCCAGTCAGATAAAAATTACTTCCCCACTCCCGCATAGGTGTAAAATTTTCTCTAGCAGTAGAAAACCTCTCTCCTCTCTTGCTGAAATTTCTTATAAAGGATACAACAAAATCATCTCTTTCCTCCTAAAAATACAGGGTCTGCTCTTTTCCCCCACCAAAATTTTAGTATAAGACCTCCACAGATCTCACATTCCACCTTTTTTTCTCACCCACTGTACAAGATAAAATAAGGATTTGTGACACTTTGTATGTACTTTCTCTAGAGAGAAGCACAGTGTCATTTTTTACCGTTTTTTTAACAATGAAAATTTGAACTGAAAACTTCCTTATGTGGTTTCACTCCTTCAACATGCAATACTCCAGCTGTCATGAAATTTATAGGGTTTTTTTAAACTAAAGCACTTACAATGTCTGTCATTAAAAACATTTGCAAATCTGAAGTGATCGTGATCCCACATCACCTCCTACTCCATGAAAAAGCTATGGTTATTGAAATGGTGGACTGAATAGATATTCTTTAGTGAGATCTACCATGTCTTCTTCTCTCTGCTAAAGAATTTTCACATGTGAGTGATGGTGGTGAGCTCTAAACTAATACAAAAGACAAATCTCCACAACAAAGAACACAATTAACAGTAGGTGCTATTCCCAGCCCTTATGTTACTGGGATTTTTTTAAGAATGGCTTGTCATCAGAGTGATGCATGCTAAAATGTGTCCGACTTGACAACCATACAATTGGTTCCTCTCTTATGCTACTTTTACACTGTTACATTGTCAGGCTTATATCTACGTCAAAAAAATGTAAGAGGGTCAAGGTTATGGTCTTCTGTGTACAGCACAGAAACTGAGCAACGTTTCTTTGAGAATGTGTGCTGATCCCTTGCTGCTATCATCCTCCACATAACTAAAGAAGTACTTTCATTGAAGTAATTTTCAGATTATGGATGCCAAATCTACCATTTAGAGTTTTAAGTGTTTCTGCTTTCTCTGACAAACTTCAACATTAAAAAAGAAAGAAACCATGAACAATGAGATATCCAGTGCTAATTACCACCCAGTTCAGAGTATTCATAAAGCAACCTATTTTTCCAATATACAATGTTAGAGACTTTTTGGGGAAAAAAAGTGCCAGAAACAGACACCACACCCTGTTCTCATAATATTTCCTTATGTTTTTATAAAAAGACAAGTTTGAGGAATATTTTTGACTTGCTAGGATACTCAAAGGTTTTCTTCTCTCTTAGCAGCTTCCATCCCAGGTGTAGCTGGCCTCTGTTGCTCTGGGATCATTGCCATCTCTGCTTCGTGCTGCTCTTCTGAAAAAACAATGGCTTAAAAACACTTTTCCTTTAATTTTTCCCAGAGAAAATACTTTTGAAGGAGATGGGGTCCATCAGTGTTGCTCACTTTTAAAGCACTACTTAGAAAGAGCAGATGAGCAGCTGGACAAGGGAGGAGATTGTCCCGCTATGCTCTACACTGGGGCAGCCTGACAGTCAATCCTGGGGCAGTTTTGGGCACCACAAAATGAGAAGGATATAAAGCTATTAGAGAGTGTCCAAAGGAAGGCAGAGAAGATGAGCTGTGAGGGGAAGCTGTATGAGGAGCAGCTGAGGTCACTGGGTCTGTTCGGCCTGGAGGAGGCTGAGGGGAGACCTCACTGCAGTTACACCTTCCTTGTGGGCAGAAGAGGAGGAGCAGACACTGATCTCTTCTCTCTGGCCACCAGTGACAGGTTCCAAGGGAATGGCCTGGAGCTGTGCCAGGGGAGGGTTAGGTTGAATATCAGGAAAAGGTTCTTAATCCAGAGAATGGCTGGGCACTGGCACAGGCTGCCCAGAGAAGTGGTCACAGCAGCAAGCCTGATGCAGCTCCAGAAGTGCTTAAACAATGCTCTCAAGCATATGGTATTGTTCTCGGGGTTGTGTAGTGCAGGACCAGGGCTTGGATTTCAATGATCCTTGTGGGTCCCTTCTAAGTAGAATATCCTTTTGTGACTCTGCATTTCTTTTTTTGCTTGTTTACTTTTTCATTTTCTCTGAGGTCTCCCTCATTTTCCCTTTTTGGTGAATATTTTTAAGCAGACAACAAGTGATACAAGTAGTTTTGTACATGGCAAAAAAAATTCCTGAATTTAAAAAATGTTCATTATATACAGAAATTACTATGCATAAAGAAATTCCTTGCCCATGGAAAGAAAGCTACCCTTACTCTTTTAAAGGAATATAAAAAATGAACAATGTTTAAACATAAAAAACAATCATCTTTGCAACTTAGAAGATACTCTGACCTCTTCATTCAACTATAATTTACCTTGTAAAGTCACCAGTTTGTTAGAAAAAAGTTGGTTGACATTTCTCTAGAATGATCTGTCATGACAGGGTGCTACCTAAACTACCTGAAGTATGTCTGACTTTGCACTGCTTACCTTTGCAAGTGGCTGTAACAGTGTACACTGAAACTAAAGAGGGCTCTGGCATCACATTTGCACCTAAAAGCCGAGGCAGTGAAACACAGTCTATCCAAGCATATTACATGCCTGCCATTGTCTGCCACTCAGCCAGCCAGCTGTAGGCTCTAGTTTTTATTACTACTACCACTGCTATTATTATTAACATCATTTCTATTGTTGCATCCTGTTTTCCTTCACATATCCTATTGTGAATATCTTTTTCTTGTGGCTAGTGCACAGACACCAGGGCATGAATGTATGTACAAGCACAGGAGCACTTAGCAGTGCAAACTGGAGCCAAAGAGAGGGAGCCTGCTTTCTGTTTAGTTTCCTGAAACTAACTAAGCTTGTAGCTCTGGAAATGACACGAATTGCTAACACCATCCACAAACACTGAAAAACATGTGGCTCTCCTCTGACTGCCTCCTGCTCCCATGGCCAGCGAGGGCTCTGGGAAGGGAAGGTCAGGGGGATAATCCTGCACCTGCACCCACCCAGGGCTGGATGTGCAGTTCCCCACCAGTCCTGTTGTAATTGATGCTAATTGTTATGGAGCCAAGGCACCCTTCCACGGAGGAGCAGGTGGGAGCCTTTGTTGTGCTTGGGACCATTATACTAATAACAAGCTTACAATTCTCTGCACAGGCTTAGGAGTACAAAGGCACAGGCAATACTTTGGAAAGCCCCTTAAAATGTTTGCTGAGCATCTCCTGACACTCCAGAAGTAAAAGTCCCTGAGAGTGAAAGGGCAAAACAAACCAAAGAATAGAAAGGGCAGTACCTGCTGGTTGACGAAGCACTGAGCAAACCTGGGAGACATGATTTTGGGAGGTTTAAAGTGTACCTGACAGCTTCTGTGGAGACAGAGATTTTACACCCTGTTGTTTGTGGGAAGAGTCAGGTGGAAGCAGCTACTTCTGGGACCTAGAGAGGTCCCAGGGAAATTTTCTCAGGAGCTGCCCATCTGTTTGCAAGTTTTGATGTGAAAAGATAGGCTCAGCAAGGGGACTGAAAAATGAGAGGGAAAAGAAAGGAAAGGAGACCAGCTGCTAATATGGTATTGGATTATGGTCAGGCAAAAAGCTAGTGACTGCTTATACTAAAATGATGTGAGTTATTTCTTTTTTCCTTCATATATTTTTAGGGTTTGTTCCTTCCGCCTCCTGCAGACCACCAGCAGGAAGAATGGAGTGTAGCTCCCTTGAGTGTGAGGGAGAGAAAGCAGTACATACTAAAAGATACATCCCAGAGTTTTGCAGTCCTATTTGTGGCACTTCAGTAAATATCGAAACATCCTGGTCAAAATAAGAATTAAACACTGAAAGCACTATAAATAAAAATACATTAAATTGATATATTTCTGTGTATGATTTATGTACCCTCTGTACACTGATATGCAAAAGGACTCTAGAAATAATAAAATACTTATCAAAAGGCCACTGAAGCATTCTTTAATTCATGCAAACAGACAAAATGAGGTAAAATAAAGGAAGAAAAAACAAAGTGCAGGCTAATTTTAACAGGCTTGTAAATAAGCCTGAAAACACTGCAAAATAGCCTGTGAATTTCTCATAAACCAATTCGAGAGTCCTTTTAAAAGTTCTGGAGTAGATGACCTTTTGGATAGGCTTTTCTCATCCCTGATACACAAATCTGTGATTTATAATGCAATCAGTGGATTGCATTAAAAAGTTAATACATGCTGCTTGAGGATGTCACATCCTGCATTGAATGGTATAGATTATATTGACCATTTTATGTAATTTACTGTTCTTTTTTTCAGAACCTGACACTGAGGTGTAGTTAAGCTCCTAATTTAATCATGTGCCTCTTAGCTTTATGGGATCATTGTGCCTGGGGAAACCAACATGATGATCCACTAAAAAGCCTTTTAAATCTCTAAAAAATGAAAATAAAAAAAAAAAAAAGGAGATATTTTTGCATAAAATAAACTAGGAAAAGAAACAGGAGAAATCATTTATGGAAAAACATAAACCCACTCCTACACCACATGGAGACGCTTTCATATGCAGATGTAGATGTCAGGTAACTCACGAGTCAAGTTACCTGCTCCTCTAAATCTGGTCTAACAGTCTTGGATGTGTGAGCAACCTTTGAAATTCTGGAAACAGAACACAAACCCTTGAATTTGGTCTGTAGAAATAATGAATTTGTGTTACGAATTATGACAATTAAATGTAAATAAACAATAAGACAAAAAACACAAGCTGGACTTCCTTTTTTTTTTTTTTTTTTATCTCTTCAGTTCTTGAACCTTAGAGTCTTGGCTTTCCCAGTAGCCCAAGTATTAGCAATCCATTTTATTTCTTGATAAAAATGCTTTATTTTTCTTTTGTTTTTGGTTTTTTTTTTAAGAATTACAGAGCTCCAGATAGTGGAAAAACTGAGGTCCTATAGTGTTCTTTGAAATACAGCAGAATTTGCTCCAGCATGAACTGCAGCCAAGCAAACCCGGAAAATTCAGAACCAAGATTTAAATCACTAAGACATTGGAAGGAAAAAAAAAAAAGACCTGTAATAACTAGTATCCTACCTGAATTATTATGTTGGCATCTCTGTGCTGTATCACACTAATTAGCAAGTTTGCTGGGAAATGAATGTACAGAAAGTATATGGTTCTTGTTTTTTGCATCTCATCAGCTATGAAGCAATGAAGTGATGTTGAGTGGCCTGGTCTGGCCAACCAAACATAGAGGATCACATTTTTCTTGTGTTTTTTTGTCTTTTTTTTTTTTTTTTTACCCAGCATGATTTATACCCCTATAAGGTTGTGGGAGTGGAGTGGTGAAGTTTAAGGTACGTTCTTGGGTAGAAAGGCCAGTTTCCTAAGAATCTCTGCAAGCTGTGTACTGGAGAAAAGACAGTGTAGACTCTTGTCCTGCTGTAGGTATGCAAGCAGCTGCAGATGAGAAGAAGCAGAGACTTCAGATGCAGCTTGATGTTGCAGAATTTCCCCACTAAGTCCCTCAAGTTAAAGGAAAATCCTCTAGGATGCTGTGCAAGGCTGGCAGTCTGGACCTGGCTTGTGGGTGGCAGAGCAAAAGAGATAAGGTCCAAGATGGAAGAATAAGTGTGAAAAAGCCCAGCTGAATGTTCTCAAAACTCAGAAAGAAAGCTCTAACAGGTCTGTACATGTGTCTGTATCTAGGGACCAGGTACATGATCATGTTTAGCCCATGAAGCACAGATCTGTAGACCCAGATTTGGGAAAATTGTATCAGACACTCTGGAGGGCAATATTATACCTGGGATATCCAGGATGATGCCTTTGAGCAAATGCAATGTTGCTCTATTGGGAACGGCAAGAAGAATGACACAGACTCTCTTGTGAGTTGAACAGGAGAGTTCCTACATCTCTTTTTTTTTTTTTTATTACCTCAGATCTTCTTTTATAGAGTGATATGTGAAAGTACAGAAAAGCAAAACCCCCATTGGTTAGTAAACCAACACATCACCATCATTGGTCAGTGGGGTACACCACCCCTCAACCCCCTCCCAGAAGAAAACAAGGAACAGACAAACAGCACCTGCAAGGTTGTTCTCTATCTCTGAGGATTGTTTTAATTCCTCCTTAAAATTACCCAGGTCACTTTCTCAGATGAAACCAAGAAAGTTATGTGGCCTGCTATTCCACAGGCACTGTGCTGCCTACTTCATAGTTGGCATCCATAATGCAGACTTGAGTTATGCTTGTAATGGTAATGGAAGTAGAAGGGTTAACCAGAGAGTAAGAAGAGAATATACTTCTCTCCTTAAAAGCATCCCGGAGGCACAATTATCTAGAACATAAAGTTCTTCCCTTAGCACTAGAATAGGAGTTGCAAAACTTATCATTTTGTGGCCTTGTTGGCTGCCCTTCAGTACAAATTCAGACAGGACATAATAGAAGTAACAGTGTAGTCACCAGCCAAGAAAATTAGAATAGTGACAGCATCAAAGTGCAATGCACTAGTATGATTGCCTGAAAATTATAATGCTTTGCAAAGAGCTAATATTTGTATTCATTCTAAGTACTGATGACCAATTTTCTGATGAGAATGGTAGCAATTGGGATGTTATTTGTCAGACATTCCTTCAGGACTCTATTTAAAATAAGAGTCTATAAAAATTGTTGGAGGTGGCAACTTGTCTGTCTTCTGTTTTGTATCTTTTGTGAAGATTCTTGAGTACTTAAGAAAAAATTTACTGATTTTCAGGGAAACCTTGATGTCAGGACTTCCATATTATCCTACATCGGTAGAGGATGCAGCACTTACTCTAGAAGAGAAGGTAAACCCCATACACAAATGGAACAATCCAAGAAGAAAAAGGTGACTATTTACAAACTTGGGTTTGTTGCACCCTTTATAGATATTTGAATTTGCCAACATATTGTGAGAATATGTCCATTTTATGAGCAGCAATGGACCAGGAGTAGCTTTGCTTTACTCCAGAGTTTTGCACAGACATTTTGGAGATCATCATGAGCTCTGCTGCTTTGCTCTGGAGGTAGAAAATAGACTGAGTCATAATTTGCACACCCAATACAGAGTGCTCAGCTTCAATCTTCCACCCCCTTGCTAATATATAATTGTGAAGAAAACTCTCACTTTTTGTTAAAACCCAAGGAAATATATCTGAGACAGACTTGCCATGCAAAGAAGAAGTTGGCATGTTGCTTTCAATTTTCATGGATTCTCATGTGCTGGCAGGCAATTTCACAGAGATAAAAGGTCTTTGATCTTAGTGAATGACTTCCTTCTATTTTCAATAATGCAATAAGCCATTTCACTTTCTGCCAAGGTATTTCCATAGAAATGTTTTGGTCATATTGCTTTCACAAAAAATAATAAGAATTAGTCAAGAAGTCACACTGGTCAAAGGTCAGAGAGATCAAATGGCTTTAGTTTCACAAAACGACTAATGAGTAACTTGGGGGGTTACAATATGATTTAAAAAAAAAGAATGTGGCAAAGAGCATTTCATTGAGGTTTTGATTGGTTATGAAACTGGAATTCACCTTAGATTTACCCAAATTTGGAAACAGCTCAAAAAACTGCAGTTAAAATTAAAATAATTTTTGACAGTTTCCTTGCAAATGTATCTGTTTTGAAGGAATCTGAATGACTTTTGCATTGTTAAAAATATCCAAAATGGTCTTTAAAGCAAGTTTCACATCTTACCTACCAACCCCCACTATCTTAGAGTTCCGTAGCAATACTACTGCAAAGTTGTTTATTGGTGAGAAGAAGGATTTTCTGTACCTTCCATCACATATTCAATTCAGTGTCCCCGCAGAGCTCTGTCTCAGATAGTCAACAATTTGAAGGACAAATTTGATCAATTTATTTCTTTTTGCTACAACTTAATTCAACCATGTTTTTCCTTGAACAGCTACAGCAAAAGCCATGAATGTTATAACACTGATTGTTGTATTTCCACCTTTTCTTGCTACAAAGTCTGTTAACTTGCTTCAAACACTGTGAGAAGCAGCTTAAGCAATTTTGGGACTGCTTTGAAGACCAGTAGTTGCAAGTTATTAAATGCACATTATTAATAATGGATAAGACTGGGCAGTGTAGTAAGCATTATTCTCACTGAAGATAACAGCTCTTTGCCAATTGAGTTTGTGGTAATTATGCCAATTGTGAAATCTACTGAGCATAAACTGGAAAAAATAGGAATAGCTCTTCAATATATTCAGTAATTATTCTCCTAACTACATTTAAAAGTGCATCTGGACACTGGACAAAGTCTTCAGAATCTAAATGAGCCAAAGACAAGCTCTCCTCACAGCACAACAGGGGAATTCAACCAAATGCATTTATTATACTCTGAAATCACAGCTGACTTCTAGCAGTGCCAAAAAAGAGAGGTTTACACAAACTGCTAATAATCTTTTAAGCACTGATTACAGCTGAAGTGCTATTTTTGTGTGAACAAAATTTTTTACCAAGTGCCATTTAACAGAATATAAACTTTGAAAAGTCCAAAGACTCACATATTAATACAAATGAAGTCATAGAAGGGGAAAAAAAAAAAAGAAAAAGAAGAAAATTAAAAAGAAGAAAAAAGGGATTTATTAAGCCTTAGAAAAAGGCAGGGGAGGTGGGGAGGAATTCTTGTACTCATTAGCTAAATTATCTTTGCAGAACTGAAACTTTTAAAGAATAGGAGACAGAAGTTTTCCTTAAGAAAACTACTGCCAGTCCAGGCAAAGTAGCTGGTTTCCTTGATTTGTTTTGTTCTCCCAGAGTTCACAAATCAAAAGCATAAAATACAAAAAAAAAAATAATATTGTGACCAGAAGTCATAAGTGCAATAAAGTTCAGTTTTTCTGAACACTGAAAAGGGAAACAGAATGTAATTTCAAAAATGTCCTCTTATATTTTTAGGAATCTTCATGTGTATATCTGCTTGTGGATCAGACTAAGATAAGAAATATATATTTACTGTTAATTAAATTCTAAAGCCGAACTCACACCCTGAAAGAAAAAGTGAGAAGTTTATAAATCAAGTTCCCTTAGGGAAAATCACCCAGCATGGTTACAGAGATAAGGAACATCTTTCAAAATATTTTGCAGTGGTTTGGTCATGTATGTTTCAATGGAATTATTTAATAAATTATTTTCTATGGCATCTATTATGTCATAGCCTCCTGGGGCTGGTTTCTTTTTCCCTAACAGCCATTATGAACTCACAAATTAAATACATTGCACAAAGCTTTTCCAAGTGTTAAGACTTGTGTTCTATGAATCTGTATGTCTACAACAAGGCCAAGCCCCAAAACATCTTGGTCATGTTCCACTCACAACTTCTATTAACTTCACTCTCCAGGATGCTTTTAGCCTCCATTGCTTTCCCATTATTAGCTCTTCATTGAGTGATAGAAATAGAGTATAAAATAAATGTTTCCTTCCTAAAACATGCTTCTTCTAAACAGCTGGAGTACTTGTGATCAGCTCTGGGGCTCTCAAAGTGAGAGGACATGGACATGTTGGAGTCCAGAGGAGTGCCTCAAAGATGACCAGAAGCCTGGATCACCTACCCTATGAAGACTGTCTGAGAGAACTGGAGTTTTTCAGGCTGAAGAAGAGAAAGTTCCATGGAGATATTATAGCACCTTTCAGTATCTAAAGGGGGCCTACAAGAGAGCTGGAGAGGGACTTTTTTGCAAAGGCAGGCAGTAAAAGACAAGGAGAGATGGCTTTACACCGGAAGAGGGTAGGCTGAGAATACATATTGGAAAGAAATTCCTTATTGTAAGGGTGGTGAGGCACGGAAAAAGTTGCAGTGTTGTCACTGTCCCAGCCTTGGAAATGTTCAAGGACAGATGGTCTTTGAGCAACTTGGTGTAGGGAAATGTGTCCCTACCCATGGTAAGAGATTGAAATGAGATGATCCATTAGGTCATCTCCAGTTCAAACCATTCTATGATTCTATGACTGAAAACGACATTTTTTCATATTTGCTCAAGAAGTTTATTGTTTAAAAAATCAGGCTTATACTAGAGTTGCATCAGTCTGAATAAGTAAATAAACACAGATTGTTCTAAGAATTTCCTGACACTTTGCTTATATATTTGATTACAAATTTTGATTACAAGCAAGAATAATTTTAGGGTTTTCAGCTTATAAAATTTTGTTTAATTTCTTTTCAGTCCTGTATTTACATAGAGAGAAGGCATTCCACTACAAAATTTCATGTTTATGATTATGGTCCTTATAGTTCACCTGATTTGGTTTCTGTTGTGTTAACACACCTTTGGTTCAGAAATTGTGCAGAAACCACACACAAGACTCTGATGATAACCTAGTACTCAAAAAACTCCAGGACACAATGGTTCACTGAGGCAAAGCTTTGTCTTTCAATATTTTTAGAAATTTCTGGCATAAGAAAGAATAGATCAGATACTCTTCTCCAAGTTCAGACTGTAACCTAGGGGATCTTAACAAGAAGATTAAGGAGATAATTGGCAGGAATTCCAAAATCACTAGTTTATCCCTGAAAAAAATAAGACCCTGGAATAAAGGTTGTGAACTCCTGAACTTGAATGGCCTGGACAAAAACACTTTTGTCCTGAAAGGGGAAAGTCTGAGCAGTGTCTTGGACTCTAAAACAATGATCACACTTCAAGCTTGCCAGTTTGAATGGCAAATATGTCAAATGGCAAGGATGCCAAATAACAGTCTTAGCCTGGGAAAACACCTCTACTGTCATGCAGGAAGGAGTGTGGACCAAGCCTGCCAGAGTCTAAGAAGTGTTTGGACAACACTTTCAGGCACATGGTGTGACTCTTGCAGTGTCCTGTGCAGAGCCAGGAGTTGGATTCCATGATCCTGGTGAGTTCATTCCAACCTAGCATATTCTGTGACCCTGTGATTCCATAACTTCCAGTTTTAGAAAGTTTGACTTACCATCTCTTACCCTGAAGGTCAACCCAGGCCATTCTGTGATTTTTATTTTTTTTTCCTTGTGGTTTCTTAGCATCCTTTCTGTTGTTTTGGCCATCTTTTTCCCATTTTCCTTGATGTAACTTTCAGATGTAAAAATTCGCAACACACTCAGAAACACTTTCTTTCTTGGATGTTTTCACTCTCTTCCCTCCTTTGGAGATTTTTTGGCTGCTTAGCTCCTAAGCCAAACAGGCAGACACTCTCCTGCTGCATCCCTGAATTCAAAGCACAAAAACAAATTAAAAAAAAACCAAAAACAAAAAACAACCAACCAAAAATCAACAAACAAGCAAAAAAAAACTAACACAAGTATCTTTCATACATATTAATTATGGCTGTGAGTAAATATTCAACATTATATACATCACAGTCCTGAGAAAAAATATGTGCTGCAAACACATCGCATGAGTGGGAGAACAAAATTATAGGGACAACTGTCGTTCAATGGTTAATGTTTGTTATGAAAGTGGCAGTGAAGAGACTCAACCTGAGACCCAGTTTTGTAAGGTCTGGAAAAATGTTGGGCTGGTAGAGATTTGTTCTTTCAGAAGGGAATTGATGGTTGGGATGCCACCTGTGCTGCCTGGGGTGTTTGATCACTGCAAAAAATTACCTCCACTCAAATTAGGGACCTAATTAGCAATCACAGGCAGTGAGTTTTATTGAAAGTCTCTCCATCTGGGCTAGTCCTGTATGGCTCAATACAGCAAAGGAGGTGGCTGATGCATTTCCTCAATTGTTCCTCCTGCAGCATCCTCAGTACAGAGGGTGCTGCTTTTCATCCTAAGTCATGCACACTTTCACCAGCACTGTTACATGCCCAGCAATTACAAATCAGAGCACTAGGCTCATCTCAGGGGCAAGGAGTCCATCCACAAAAGGCTACTGTTGCTGGATATTGTATTAGGAAGGGAGAACAGGTGCTGCATCACCAAAGAACCACCATCATTAACTCTGAATCTGTGCCTCAATGGGTCAAGAAGATCAAGGTTAAAGTCTTTCTTAGATCAGTCTCTGAAGTGGTCAGAATAGGATTCAAGTGCCTTTATCTCTGGCTATCATTAACATTCCCATTCCCAATTCATAAGCTATTCTAATTTAAACTTATTAGCCAGTTTTGAGGAAACTTATTAGTACATGCATGATGGATTTAGTTAAAATGTAAGCACAGATTGTTTAGCAGCTTAGCTATCTTTTCCAGGGTTTTGAAGCTTGTGAAAAAACTCCTCTGAACTGAGAAGCCAGAGTATAGTGTTCTCAGCTGAAACAAAAATGCATCAAATCCTTCAAATCTTATGAAGCCATTCAACTTTGGTGTTATTTCTGTCTGCTAGGTTTGATTTCTACTGGAATGTACATGGCTGACTAATGTCATGAATCACTGGTGCTCCACTAACCTAAATGAAACTGAATGATTCTATTTCCAGTCAGTAAAGAAATTGGTAGGTGTTTTCAGGCTTTCAAACTCAGTAGGTTCCTCTAAGTAAAATACACATTTGTGGCCTCACTCATAGGTTTTTCTTCCCTTTCCATTACATTTTTTTTTTTCTATTTTATTTAAAGCTCCTTTCAAGGGCAAGTCTGTTATGGTTAAGACAGATATTTTGCCTCAGCTATAAAACTCTCCGTGCATTGTGAAGGACAAAGTTTAGGGATACTGCAGGGGTACTGAGAGGTCAGTCAGAAGAAATGGGATTACTTAAGGGTTGTTGGGCTACAACCC
This sequence comes from Poecile atricapillus, assembly GCF_030490865.1. Taxonomy (NCBI): domain Eukaryota; kingdom Metazoa; phylum Chordata; class Aves; order Passeriformes; family Paridae; genus Poecile; species Poecile atricapillus. Next base: position 47,659,440 of record NC_081251.1, on the reverse strand, counting down.
CACAGCTCCTCACATCTGCAGTCAATCTGGAGTTGTCTCCAGCAGAGATGTTAGCAACTTAATATTTCTACTACTCAGCCTCATAACTATGGCCCTGACTTCAGTGTCTTTAACTAAGCTCAGTCCTTTCCCTGAAGCCATCAAACCTGTCTGCAGACCTCTGTGTGGCACCCTGGTCTGCTCACTCCTTGATGCAGCTGCAGTTACGGTGCGGGAGGACAAACTCGTGTTTGATAGTTCAGTCGTGTCCAGCAATTCCGTGGGCCTATTGTCTACTCATTGTCTCCTGGGTTTTATTTTTGACATAACTTCTTTGTTCCCATTTCGAGTAAAATATGTGTGGGCCCTGACATTTCTGTACTCATTCAAAAGTGATACCAGCTAGAGCTAGGAAAACACATTATTCCTGCTTGTCTTCAATGCAGAGTTACAGTGATTACAAAATTACAGATGTGAAATTACTTGAAATTCTGTATGCTGGTTTTGGATCTGCAAATCATTGGACAATTTTTAGGAAAAACAAGATTGCCCAAAGAATAAAATGGGTAGGGAAAGAGGCTTACCATTCTTAAAACTATACAAATACTGTGGTTATAGAGCAATAAAACCAAGTTGTTGTTTTTTTTTTTTTTTTCTCTATAATATAGTGTCTTTTTTATTCTGTTTTAATCACATATCACCTTTACTATAATAATATTTTAGAACATTCCAACAATAAGTGGCAACACTAACATCAAACACCTATGCTTTGTGCTCTACTAAACTCATGTTTTAGTATCTAAAACAAAAACAATATGCCAAGTATGGGATTTGAAGAGGCTGTAAAAAGGATTTTGGTAGATTTTCCAAGATGCAAGTCTAACAGTTTATCCTAATCTCCAAGGTTTTAATATAAATATGAAATTATGACCCTAGTTCATGGCTTGGAATAATTCCAGTAATCACAGTGGAGTTCCACTGGGGATGTATTTCTCTCTGGGTTTTTTTTTCATATATCCACTTATCTGGTTCCTAATCTGCAGTGTATTATTTTGTATTCTTTGAGGAGAGAGACAGAAATGCAACGGAAAGCAATGTGACTGAGATCTCACTCCTCATACACATAGACATTTGCATGTTACACATCCTTTTTTTCCTTAAAATTGTTTAACAAACCCAGATCGAATTGTGTGACTATTTTACCAGTTTTCTAGGCACATCTGCAGTTTGTTTACTTGCTTGCCTCCAGGTTTTACTCTTGTGCCAGAGCCCAGTTGGAGTGCTTCTCCCAGGACTAAATACTCTCTTCCTTATCCTGTATTTGGCACAACTATCTTGTCTGCAAAGGTTGCAAATGTAGCAAGCAGGCTTGAAGGCTTCAGGCAGAAGCCTCTGCCACAGAGCAGTGCACCAGACTGGAATTTTGAGTGGCATCATCACCTGCTGCGTCTTTTTACCATTGTTTTTTACGCTATTTTCCCAGACTCAGTGCCAAAATTTTGTAGACATTGCAATAACTGTCTGCAAAACTGAGCCTTCTTGAAGTTTTGGATGTGCCAGAGTCTGAGAGAATGGATATGTTTCTGAAGTACTCAGTACAACACTCTCCTTCTCTTAGTCTTGTGCTATGTTTCCCCCAATATTTGCTGCTGTTTTAAAAGATTTTTATTAAATTTGCTATAGAATACCGTGGACACTTTTGGGAGATGGCAGAGTGAAAAGGAGAACCATTACATAAATATTAAGAATCCAGTTCTTGATCTTGTGTTGCATGGAGTTTGGATAAACTGGTAAGAACAAATCCGTAGAAGAAATAATATAACAAAGCTGTTCAAATCTATATTAAATATAGTCATAGAAGGACTTGTCTTATATGTTTGTATGAATTGTTATATGTGCCTATGTCTTACTCTCTTGCCATAATGAACTTTCACACATTTCCAAAAAGTCCCTGTAGGCATATTCAAAACATCATAAGAATATAATCAAATAAATAGTATTGCAGACCAAATTTTAAACAAGATTAACATTAAAAGACATATCACAAGATTTACAGTTGGAAGAAAATACTTATTCTTTTTAAGTCAGGGTTTTTGGTTGGTTGGTTGTTTTTAATGAAGGTGACAAAGAATTGTTTTGTCAGACTATCGTCACCCTCCGGTTTTGAAGTTCACCTGCACAGGCAAGGAACAATCCTCCACTAAAAAAGAACAACTAGCATATTAAAAACCTCATATTTTCTTTCCAGAAAATGAGAAATCTTCAAATAATGGAAATGTTTTTATTGTGGGTTTTTACCCTTGTGATTAATGCGGACATATGGGAGAAGGAGGCAGAGAGAGATTTCAATGGCAGGCAGCAACAGCTGGTTTAATGTAGCAGCAGCAGCAGTTTATTGTTCTGAGAGCATGGTAATCAGCGCATGTAATGAGCAACTTTGCTTCTCCCTGCAAGTACTCCCTTGCTTAATACAGCAACAGGGCCCAGAAGAGAATTTATATAGCATTAATCTCACAACAAGCTTTCTCAGCTAAATGTGTCTTGGCTTAAAAATAGGGCTCAGTTTAGTCTCAAAAGTGAAATAAGGTGTTGAAGTAGGTTACTGAAAGTGCCTTAGGCCACTATTTCTGGTGAAAAACAATTTCTCTTTTAATGTTTACTTCTTTAATCTGCATTCAACACCTGTTGCAAACTAGGATGGTCTAAATGTTCCTACCAATCAAAGATTATTAATTTTTAAATCCAACACCATAACATGTCAATACTGAAACTAATAGAAAAACTTCTTACAGCTACTGCTCTTCATCTTTCAAAAACCAAGCCATGATTAACTAGCAGTCAGTAACAACCTTTATGGTATATCCACAAGAAGGTCACAAAATTCACAAGGACTAAGAGACTTAAAAGATCTACTTTTATTTTTAAGGCAAATATATGGAAAAATCACAAGGGAGCAAATAAGTTTTTATCCCTTTCAACTCTTAATGGGAAAGTGACACCTTTCTCTTTCCATTAACAAAATTCTGTTTGTTTGCACTCCCCAGAGCTGCTGAATCTGAATCCACAGATGACGACAGTGTACGTGCATGGCTAGCTCATGGTCCCCAAGCCCAAAACATCTGGGGAGAGTCTGATCTACTGCCCAAGAAAAGACTGACTATGTAATCCCAATACAATAAATCTGCTGCTGTTCCAAAGAGTGGGATTTACAGTGTGTGCTCATGCCAACTTGGTTCCATGTGCCAGGAATGCTTCAGAATTACAATGAATGCGTTGAAAATAGTTGTGATCTCTACAAGCAGCAAACATCTCAATTTCTGGAGCTATGGCAGCCCATGAAGGATGGCCCAACATTCCCAACATTTCTGCACTTAAGCAAAGTAAATAGACAATGGGCAGCAATAGCAGAAAATTCCTTCAGGAACAGATCTCTGATGGGAAAGGGAGTTCTTGATAATAAAATAAAGAAAATGGATGGAAATATAGGAATCAATAGAAGGCAGAAAAAATGCTCAGGATAGGCACATTTTGCCTCTACAACTCCTTTCTTCTATGAAAACAGCTCAGTCTTGAGTTTGAGCAAAGTTCTTGTCATATGAGAAAGAGATTAAGGTATCTTTAAATTAAAAAAAAAAAACCAACAAAATCATAGTTAAGAATTGGGGCTTTTCATTTGTTCATTTTGGAAAGTTCCCTCTGAAAAAAATACATCAGAGTGGAAATATTTGCAGCTTCTTCAAAACTTCCTGTAGTAAACAAATTATGTTTTTCTTAACCTGCTGTAGCCACCATTTTCAAAATTCTGAAACTATATTTACTCTAGAAGCTATTGTGTCCTCTTCTCTGGCTACAAACTAATCTTACATTCTAAATAATGGGATGTTTTGAAATACTGCAAACACTGCTTAAATTTCAGTCAGTATTGCACAAGTTTTTATCCCACATTCCTTTTGCAGTACCTTTGGGAAAAGGCATTACACTTTTCTGCTTATGACCCAGGCTCATGCCTACTGCTTCATTTAACCACCTTTGGGATTAGTATTTCTGCTTCATTGTCATGGGCACTCCCAACAATTATTACTCCCAAAGGAACTATTGCAGTCATCTCGTTCATAAGGCTTCAATTAAAAGTCCTGAGGGAGGGCATTGAAAGAGGTATTTTCTTTTAAAAGCCTTTAAACACTGCACAAATTCTGCATTCTGAAGAGCTGCCTGCCATCCCCCTCCCCCCCCCCCCCCTCCCCCTCCCCCCCCCCCCCCCCCCCCCCCCCCCCCCCCCCCCCCCCCTCCCCCCCCCCCCCCCCCCTTTTCTGTCTTATAGTCATCTCAGTCATTAATTTTGGCATGCTCTGGCAAACTGCTTTTTATTGCAGTTCACCTGTGCAATCATTTTGGTGGAGTACGTTCTGTGATGTATTTGTGCTACTAACATTCGGTACCTAAACACCACGCCTAGATTAGGAGTCTCATCTGACTAATAAATCTCTGTAGGCAATGGAAAAAAATAGGATAATCCAGAGGGAAATGCAGGGCAGGAGGATGTTCTAAGTTCTGTGTTTTGCACTCTGGACAGGATTTACAGTATTCATTGAGGGTAGTAGAGAGATGCTCAGCTCTGGGGTCATCAAGCAGGTAGTCCTTGACCAGCAGAGCCAGGCTGGCAGGGCAATACTGGTTACATTAAATCCCCATCACAGGGCTCTGGCACACAGTACAGGCAGTGTACAAAAATAGCTTCCTGTCCTTTTCCACTCACAAACTGTTCATAGTCTCTTTTTACCTCTGAAAAACCATATTGCATGTACATCATGGTTCTAAGCCATGGGAATGGTTTGGTATTATGCCTCCTAGACCCAGAATATGTCACCTGTCCTGATTTCAGCTAAGGTAGAGTTAATTTCTTTTCAGTAGATGTTACAGTGCTGAGTTTTGGATTTGGAAAGAAAATTATCTTGATAACACACTGATGTTTCATTTTTTTGCTAAGAATTGTTTATCCTAAGTCAAGGACTTATTTTTTTACTGTCTCATTCTCTTCCAGTGAGGAGGTGTCGCCCTGAAAACTCAGCTTATGAGCTTGCTGACATGATTTTCTAAAGACTTTCCCAGGACAGTAACTGTAAACATAGATATGTGTACATTCTTTCTGTTACACATCTTGTGATGGACATCTCTCATGGCCAGTGCAGTGAGAAAGTGTTATCCTGACCATCCAATCCCTGGCCGTGGTCAGAAGCCTATAAATCCTGGGGGGAAAAATAAACTTCCTCTTTCTTTCACCACACCTCGACCTGTGTCCGTGTGATCTATTCATCTTCAGTGGCAACAAGGAGGTACACAAAGAAACCAAACTGGGAGGGACCATAGCTGGGACTGGTGACTGGAGATGACCAAAGGGGTATTCCACACCACAAAACACCAAGCCCAGAATATAAACAGGGGGCAGTTACCTGGAACGGCAGCCAGTCTGGGTTTGGGAAAGCAGGTCTGCCATCAGGCAGTTGGTAGTAAACAATTGCATTGTGAATTACTAGGGTTTATTACTTGTTATTATTATTATTATTATTATTATTATTATTATTATTATTATTATTATTATTATTGTTATTATTATTATTATTGGTAGTAGTAGTAGTAGTAGTAGTAGTAGTAGTAGTAGTAGTAGTAGTAGTAGTAGTAGAATTGTATTTTATTTTTTTATCAATTATTATATTTCCCTTTTCTCAACATACAAGTTTTACTTAAATTCTGTTTCCCATTCCACAGGAGTAGGGGTGAGAGAAAGGGGGTTGAGTGAGCAGCTGCAGGGTGTTTCATTTTCAGCTTGGCTTAACAACACAGTCCTTAAAACCACAACCATCAGCCCTGCTGGTAAAGAGCTGTGGAGTTACCAGTCTCCAATTTAGGTTTTTCATTACCTAAATTTGGTATGTGAATATTATCTTCATATTATTGAACAGTTCAGTTCATATTTTCCTGGGAAATATGTGAAGGATTTTCAGAACTGATTTCTAGTATACCAGGACTTATTTTCTTTCTTTGTTATGATTTCTGCTTTGCTAGAGATCAGCAGAAGCTGACCAAGCATTGCTATAACTACGAAATACAGGTCCAAGGAATCATCTGCAATGACAATCATACATCATCAGAACTCTAAGATGTAGTCAACTTTGAAGCTGAATGCAGAAACTGACAATTTTATGAGGGTCTGAAAATTCACATTTTCATTGTTTATTAAAGAATGTGGGTGTAACAAGCATCAGAAAGGAAGGAGCTTCAGCATCAGAGGAAAGTAGATCCAGTCATATACAAAGAAAGCAATCTATCTGCTCTTGATGAAATGAAAATGATGAATAAAAGGCTGGCTTGCTTATTGATGTTAGTAGATATAATAGTCCCAGCCATACTTTACGAGGCACATTTATGTCAACTGCAAAATGGTTGGAAGCAATAGCAGGATGTCATGTTTCGTTAAAAAAATAGAAAAAGTAGGTAAAGTCTACATTTTTTACATTTTTCAATAACATTACTATTTTCTAGAGTATTTTAACAAACAACATTCAATTAACATTATGTCAATATGGTCATATTACTCATCTTAGTTCTCATGTGTTGTATTTATGATCCATGAAAAGAATTATCCCTATCTAAAATTATTTTAATTGAATTACAAAACAAAAGGAGCCTTTTCTAACTTTCTAACCTTCCTGACAAACCAGAATAGGGTCAAAGAGATTTGAAGAGTCATGGAAGATCATGTTTTAATTTACTTCAGATAGATTCAGGGGAACTTTGTTCCAGATGGTAACCTTAACCTTTTACAACAAACTTTCTATCTCTGGTAGTCCCTTATTACAATAGGATCCATATCAGGCTGATATTTTGGTGGTCAGGAATTTACTGGTGTCATGCCACCTATGATTATATATTTGGCATAATTTATTGTGAATACATGTAATAACAGAGGAAAAGGTTTTAATTCCAGTTTATCTCATACGACTGCAAAGATTTTTTGAAGTATACTCAGTATAAAGGCTTCAGAAAGCAGAAAAAACTCTGATGCATAAAGTTCTGTTTTTAGCATTTTTTTTGTTAATACAAGCACTTAATTTATACTTTTATTTGCAATTTTTGACCATAATGAATATTTAGAGCAGTTTATGCCAACAGTCAGTTTTAGATCTTAAAGCCACTTGTCTGTCTATGAACTGTGTGCACAAATAAACACCAAAGTATTCAGGAGACATTAGGTGTGCTTACTACTATCTATATTTCCATTTAGTTTGACACAAAAAAGCAAAAGAAATGCAATTTCTGTAAGTCTAGAAAACAAGGAGATTTTCTTTTTAACAGCACCAAAAAGAAAATATTTATCATATTTGGGTTATGTAATGATGATTTATTTGTATTTCAGAGACTAAGTAATACTGTAGGAATCACAGATGTTCACAGCTTATTACAGGTCACAACTCCCTGTATGGATGTCTTTTCTAGATCATTACCCCAACTTATATTTCTGCATGTTACACATGCAACTGACACATGTTCACACCTTTATTATGGTATTGTACAGGCTTTCTCCATTTAGACTTTAAAATATAACTTTTTTTAAAACATTGAGAGAAATTGCCACCTTCACCATCAGCCCTTCTAAACTAAATCAACTTACCTTGAATATTGAACAGCAATTTTTAGGCTGGGATCCATGGATACCTTGACGTTTGTGGTCTATTTCCAAGGGATTTGTGTAAGGTAACCAAGGAAAGTAAGAGGAGTGTCAATAAGCTTAAATTCTCTCCAGCAGGTTTAGCCTATCTCCTGGAAAATTTTACATGCTTGTCAAATTAGAAAAAAACTTGAAAATCGCCTTATGGATGGATTTGATGAATTACAGAAAGGCATTAACACTTCTGAAGTCCTGTTGCAAACAGTATTATCAATCTTTTCCTCTCATAGAAATATTCCATTTCAAGCTACAGCATATTGCAAGTGCTGTTTTTACTTGAATTTCTTTTTTCTTACCTTCAGATATTCTTTTTCTGCAAATATTTCTGCACACAGCATTTTCAACTTTGTGCTTAAAGTGCTTCCATTTATTTTAATTATTTTTTGAATTTGGTGACTTTTCATTCCCCGTAAGTCATTACATCAGTGGCTGTGCAAAAAATTCTAATTCAAGGATTACATTATTTCTTTATAACTAATATGCTACATTTAAAGTTTCTCATAAATTTTAGGCTGTTCTTTAGCTTATCCATGGTTTACAGTAGCAAACATTCAATCTTTACATGTTATACAAACTAAACTTCTCTGTTTTTCAGGCACTAATATTTTCCTAGAGATCCTGTTTGTATAAGCTACTCTTTGACTGGAATAAACAAAATGCATTTTGACTGAAAATTCTGTGCTGATGGTAATAGCTCTAACTTAGAAAATATGGGCCTTAAATCACACAAACAAAAAAATCTCATTATACCACCCTCCCACTCCTCCACCCCCATATTTTGCCACCATAATGAACACTTGCTGTTTCCTCTTTTCAGTTATCAGGCTTAAGCCTCTCCTCAGACTAATTTATTCATTTTTTTAGCTAGTTTGACTTTATGGAATTACTTGCACCACTGCTGGAATACCACCTGGATGTATAATTTTCTTTGTGCTGCTCTGTCAGGCAGAAACACCCCATGGGTTTTTTTTTTCCTTATATATAATCCTTGCCAAATTACTGCTTTCCCCTGCAAATCTGAGACGTTCTTGTACTTTAAAGTATGGAGTACTTTAACATCATCCTCCTATCTCTGTCTTGTCTTCTGTTGAGAAAAGTTTTGGAAGCACAGTGAACACATACATATATGTGCAGGCACCAAGTGTCTGTGGAAAAACAAGCAGTGCTTCTGTCTAATACAGAGACAGTCAGTCTGGGAAGGTGCATCCCTAATCATGGGACAGTGCTTCATCTTTCCTTGGTGATATCTGTAAGGCTATGTCTTCTCATTACAGAACATCCCACTTCAGAGACTGCTGGAACAGATGAACACATTCATTATACTGTGGCTGTTTGGAGCGTGGCGTGGGAGGAAGGATTTCACAGCCCTCAATGCTTCCCTGTTACAGTCAATGGACACAGATAATCTATTTGATCTAATTAAAAAATTTACTTGAGAATGAGTTGAATTAGGCCCTAAATTTCACTTTTTTTTCTTAACTATTCCTCCAATTAGTCTATAATTATTTTCTAATACCGTGGTTATCCGGAAGTCCGAGGGCTAAGGTTGGCTTATCTACCTACTTAGTACTCCTCCAATAGCATGTAAGAGATTATAGGATATGCTCAGGTATGCATGTAAACCTCTGGAGAGACTGTGTGTCTCCAGCAAGAGCTGAAGCTTTACTAATTGGGTACAATTTAAAAGCTCCAAACATCATGGTCATGGGCTTGAGTAAAGCACCTCTAATTCCAGGTTCAAAATTTTGACTGGAAACTGCAAACTGGACCCACCTTTACATAAATCTTTACATGGAGCTAGAAAGAGCATTAATTTTGCACTTAAAAGCCTACACCTAATTTTTTCCCTGGATTTATGCTTCTAGTAAACCTTCTCCTGATGATTTTCATAGTCTACACAGGTATGCAAGGGCTGGGACTGCTCCTGATCATGTTCAGCAGCATGGTGCTTTGTGACAAACCAAGTTTTGCTGATCAGCCTGATGAGGGCTCCTGGTTTTGTGACATAGGCTGCTATTCCCACTGGCATGACTCATTGTCTTTTCAATGGAAACCAACATGAATGGAAATGGGAAGGTGATAATTTTTGGGCCTTGTTCAGCATCTATCCAAGAGGTAGTTAGTGTACATACCTGAAACTTAAAAGCTGGAAATCTTGGAGTTTATATGTAGCTTATGATGGCAGAGTAAAAATATTTTCAAGTGCTACAGTAATGAATTATACTCTTTATTTCATCTTGTTGCCTAAATATATTGGTATGCAAGAAATACTAAAACTTCTTTTTTTTTTTTTTAAGCAACCTCTTTATTTCGAAAGTACTAGATGGTGCAGATATCTTAGCCTGTATTTTTCCTTTGATATAAGTTCCAAAAAAATCAAGAAGCCTTCATATATTTTTCTTGCTAGAAAGTATGTAACAGGATAGAATGTAACTTAATGCTCGTATTAAATGCAGCAATTCAACAGTAAATCAAGTCCAGTTACTTAGAATGCATCACAAACTGACCATTATGTTGCTTTCATCACAATCAGGGAAAGAAAAGCTTTGAGAGTGATTTTCACCAGACATAGAACCCTAATGATAATTTTTCCTAGGGCACTTAATCAGGCATATTTTATTGTAGGACAACACCATTAAAAAGACATTGAGAGCTGTGCAGCGCTTTTCAAGCCTAATCCAGAGAATTTTTGAATGGAATGTATGCTTACGAGTATCTTATTTTCTCCTGGACATTTCACAAAACCTCTTTGAAATCTTTGGAGTCATAGTAGGGATAAAATTAATCCTATTCCCATTACACACTGATATAAATCAGATAAAACTACTGACAAATTGAAAGCACAGATCTTTGGCTGGTTTCTGTCCGTTTAGCTCACTGAAGTTAATGGAGCTATATACCAGCACAGAGTCAATCCATTATTTGTTTTTATCACTGCTCACATATGTATTTTTTCAACTGAATCCCCACTTAGTTATACATGTGCTATTTGTCCTGCATCATCCAACACACTGTATAAGCTTTCTGCCCCTAATAATGCTGAAAGGCATCTGGTAACAATGAGGGTATTCTTAAGGAAGTGCTAAAAGACTTTGAAAACATCTCTCTGACTAATTTTCACTGTTGCATCTTTTATTAACAAATATGTCTTTATCATTATAAATCATGCTTTGCACAATAATTGCATTCTAGAAAACATGTGACTTGTAGAGCTCCTGCTAGCCTCCAAATACACAGTAATAATATACAGGACCAAAGGTCATATGGCCCAGTATTTCTTCTGTAAGAGATAGCTCTTCAGCTACCAAAAGTGAATTCTTTAAGAATATAAAAAACAGGAAAAGGGCACATCCCCAAGACTCTCCTCTTTTCAGCATCAAATAAAGCCAGGACTGTTCCCCTGCAACAGCAACAGCAAATCCAAATGAACACTAAAAACTGACTGAGATTTCTGTGACGGATGTGATGGTTTGGTATCAGTTGTTTTCCTCTCTTTCCCAGTACTTGTTGAGATCCCAAATGCGAAGCCTTTCAGCAACAAAATAAGCTAAACTGGTCCAAAGGGCTAGGGTGACTTCATCTAGAAACATCACCCTGCCCCTGATCCCTCATATTCCCTCTAGACACAAGGCTACCAGGCCTGATACAGTCATTCAAAGTTCATAGCAGCCTGTACTATCATGTCATTGACTGCCAGGAGATGAACTAAGTGAGTTTATAAATAGGTGCAGGATAGTGTAATCGTTCCGTTTGGTTTTATCATTTTTGACAGCTCTTTGTTATGAAGCTAAGCAGAGAAAGACGATGGGATGTATTGTGTCTTGTATAGTGAGACTGTGATGCAGAAGAAAGTGCAAGTATGCATTTTGCTAGTCACCAGGGTATTCCAAAAGTGACTCATGCTGACTTTAAGGCTAAAATATCCATCCATTTTAGATGAGAAAAAAATAACAGAAAAGCACACCTATTTTCAGCCTGCCATACTTGCTGCTGCTTTGAGAGTTTCATTGTATAAGAAATCCATCATCTTTAATGGATGGCAAAGACTATTTCAGGAAAAGCGAAATATACAGAATTTATTTATTAACTTGTTTTTCAGCTCTTACTCTGAACATGTGTGCAGGGTGTGCAGAAACACTAACATAGAAGAAAGATCAAAAGAGGAGAAAAAAGATCAGAAGGAAAAGAAAAAGAAGCTCCTCACCCTGCCTGTCATCTCCAAAACATCAAAAATTTTTTTTCTGGGAGAACTGTGTATCCCTATGTTTTATTAACCTTTTAGTGCAACAGCCTGTGAGACAATGTTATCAAACTCCTTTTATGTCAGTCCCAGCACAAGGGGGAAGAGGGCAATTTAAGGCAACCCTCTTGGACCAGGAATTAGTGGGTTATCTTCTGCCTCACCACCTGTGACGGATCACTGCCCATCTGCACTGCCACTCTGCCTGTTTTTCTGGCCCTTCTGTTCCTTGGTGGCTGCTGCCACCTGGACAATGCTTGCAGGCTGCTGGGACACAGGAAGAGTGGAGACTGGCAGCAAATAACATATAAAGAGGACAAGAAAGAAAACAGCTGAGAGGAACAGCAGCAAGGATTATAGGTGCTTGAAGTCCTGGAACCACTCCTGGCAGCCCTAGACACCTTATTGCAACCCAGTGCTCTCTTCATGGAGAGTGTATTTGCTATACAGCTATTCATTAGGCACACAGCTACTCACTCCTGTATTGTTTGCTTCCTAGCATTGTGAGGCTGTAAAATGTGATGTGTGCAGTGTGTTAGGTTAGGAAGGAGCAGCAATTGTACTGTGCTTAACATTCCTACTGTCAAACAAACAAACCAGACCATGCCAAATGTGAAGCTTGCCCTAAAACACAAACTGCTGTAATTTGATATTCTCTACACTATGTATTTAAAGCCACTATTAATCAAGAATTAAAAGATATAAATCTTTAGATAAATGTGTAACTATTTCTCTTTTTCTCTGGTAAAAGTGCTAGGAAACAGAAGCTAAGATGTAGTGAAAAATACTGCAAATCCAGTGGACAGCATGTTCAGCCTGCTTTGTCATTTCTGTGTCCTGTGTTATCAATATATGCTATATAAAAGAGGACATTTGGAAGGTGTGCTTCGGAGACCCAGAGGCTGTTCAGTGCTTGGTTCCAATGGGCTGGTAGTCAGGAATGCAGTTTGCTCCATGCAGCCAGCAGTGTTAAAGCAGGGGAAACAAAAAGATCCTGTCTATCTCCTTAGCTTTTCCCATCCTTCCCTAAATACATCTTTACTATAACTTGATAACATTCCTAACTAAACCAGGCACCCAAAGGCCTGTTTAACACTGATATAGCTTGATGTCCCATACTTCAAGTATATTGTTGCTCTATACTTCACGTGGAGTTGCATTTCAGCGGCCAAGTAAATAAAATTTTACTTATGCAGGGTATTGTTACTCCTGCTGTTCTTATTAACGAAAAGTTTGGTCATATCCAGGTGCTAAAAACAAAGATCCCTTTACTGAAATGGAAGTGTCTCACTATAAACCTCTCTTCAGAAATAAATGTCCTAGGGATGGGAAATGTGATTTTTATTTGTTTTCCCTTTAGGCTTCTAACTCTAATGGGAAAAAACTTTGTTTTAACCAGATTCAGAGGATAAAATGTTTTAAAAGAAGATCTTTAAAACAACACTGTTTAAGTCAAAGAAAGGATAATTCTTGTGACAAATTTCACATACAGATAAAGAGTCTTTATATTTACAATATCAGCAAAAATCACATTCTGATGAGAAATTGGTAGAGCAGCTCATGACTTTAAAGTATCAAAATGCAGTTTTGCAGTATTTAATAAAAAAAAAAAAAAAGGTCTTAATTTCTTTTTGGTCTAAAAGAAAACTTCCTTTTAAAATTTTCCACTTTTTTTTAGTTGAAAGTCAGGAGAAAACACTATGCCACTCTCTAAAACAATAAATCAAAACCTGTACATTATTTCCTAATGTACAGATTTTTACCTGAAATATAATTCAGATGTGAAATAATTGTAATGCCTTTCAATTTGCTAATCAGGAATGGAATATTGACTTTCTAAGCATGGAATGAAGCTTGAATTATTAAAATAAGACTAGGCCAGATTGTTAATATCAGAAAAGTAACATTTTTGCAGTCTCTGAGAGCCCACAAAAGAAGAGCCTTTCCTATGTTCTAGGTGTACTAAACAGTTCTGGTTTAGTAGTGACCCATTGGTGTCTGCTGCAATAAGAATACCCTGCAAAGTGGGCTGTATTCACAGGATGAATTTCAATCCATGAGTTTGTTGTAAGTCAGTGGCAAAAAAAAAAAAAAAAAAAAAAAAGCAGTTCAAATGCCGTGTTTTTTTTTTAATGGGAAGGGTAAATTCATAGCATGATGTAATGTGTTTTCATTTATTTAATGAGTAATGTATATGATTCAGGGTTAGCCCATATAATAAATACCTGATGCAAAATGTGATGAAAAAAGAGCATTACAGAAAAAATTCTTAGTTATTTTATAAACCAGAGAATAATATTGTCTTTCTGTCCTTAGAAAAGACAAAGTGAGAGGAAGAGAATACTTCAAGTTGTAAGGACTGCAATCTTAGTACCTTGAGTCAGTAATTAAAAAAGGTTAAGTAAGTCCTAGGGCCAGGGACTCTCTTTTCATTATAGCCTTGTAAGGTGTCTGCCAAAGCAGGGTTCCTCCTTCCCCCCACCTTGAAGCTGATGTAAGGAGTAAAAGCAAAACTAATAATAGTAGGGAGAAAAAAATAAAACAACAAAAACATGAACAACACTATATTCAGAGTCTCTGTCTTTCTTATTTTGATCCTAAATACACTGTGGATTAGAAGAAAAAAATCCAGCCACAAAACAGCAGATATATAATATCTGGTGGGTTTGAATAGTGAGGCAGGAATCTGTTGCAGCTTTGAACTCCATAGACCCATTTGCCTCAACCAGATGGAAAACTGTTCCATTAGTAGAGGGTCACCCTTGGAGTCTCTTAGTGTTTGCTTCTATCATATCAAGAAATTATGTGCAGAATGATGCTGTTTCATAGCTAGAAATTTTGTTGACCAGGTTAAACTAAGGAAAATCACATTTCTACAATAAGTTTAAACAAACAGGTACAAAGCACATTACTATGCTAGTAAACTATTAGAGAAACAGAGATATCAAAGAAAGAAAAAAAAAAAAGAGGAGAAAAATGTCTAAAGGCATAGGGAGAGGAAAAGAGCTGAAGGTGATATTTTATAGAAGTTTTTCCTGTATGAAGTGTGTAGGATCAGGTTTAATGTGGAACAGGCACTGTATTCAGGACAGTTATATTCCAGCAGCACTGAGAAACAGGTTTAAAATTTGCATATGTATGAAGAACCCTTAGATTCAGACTCAGAATATAGGAAAATTTTCCACCATGGAAAGATATACTCTTCTCTGAGTTTCTTTAGTAGCCATCTGTAAATATTGTTCAGCGTGGGTGAATCACAAGGTAGGAGTGTGAAAAGTCTACTCAAGACTTGACAAAATGGCTGTCCCCAAATTCTGCTCAGGAAGCAGGTGTAAATTCCTAAAGTCAGAAGAAGTATTTTTCCTGCATGGGTTTGCAACCAATAGAGTGATTACAAGATTTACCAATATAATCCTTACTATTTTGTACATGGAAAGCTGTAACACTTAAGAGTCTGGCTAGAACATGGGGACTAATGATGGAAATGGTACACTGACATAAGGGATATTTCTTGAATATGTTATCAATGAAATCTTCAATGAAAGTCCTTTGGAATTCTCTGATACAATGTGCATTGACAACAACTTCTACAGGAGACACAATCCCTGCTCCCTTAAATGGCAGATTCAGATAGAGCAGAGTTGAAAAGCCTGCTTCCTGTGTCCCAAACAGTACAGTCCTCTGAACTAGACAAATATCCCTTAGTTACTTTTTACACAGCCTAATTCCTGCCTGCACAATTTTGAGCACTTATACCAAATCATAATAATTTATTTTCTTTCTTTCTTTTTTTTCCCCCGAGCCTCGCTTGCAAGATCTTCTTGTCAAAAGTTTTCTTTACAAGTAATAAAAGAAAAATATGCATTTTTTTCTTATTTCTTTTTCTTAATTTCTCATTCTTATTCTCTTTAGTTTTGTTTTTGTTATCCTGCTTGTCGTGTTTATATTAATTGCAAAAAAAAAAAAAAATTCAAAACCCTCTATCTCTGACATCTATGGCTGTTGCTCACAAATACCCAGTATCAGACTTGGGTGTATAGGAAATAAGCTTTATATATCAACTAAACATTACTCTCAATTGTATTAAATGAGTTAGTAAGCACACTAGAACAATCACCTGAAAACATGTTGTTGCTTTCTTCTCGAGTAATTAGAACTGGCTACCTTTTGATGATTTTGCTGAGGATCTGTATTTGCATAGCAGATGCAAACAGCATTGTCTAGATCCTTGTGTCTCCAGATGACAGTAGTAGCATTGTGCTCAGAGAAACCAGATCTGTGCTTACAGTGATCCTCAGGGCACGTGCATTTTCACTGGCCTGTGGTGATGCGGGTGAAGTTACTCTGGACCTTATTCCCCCGAGATCTTATGCACTGCCACTGAAATAAACAGAAACTTTGTCCCAGATCTAAGAAAAAACCCAAGAATGTTCTTGTATTTTGACTTTTAGAATTTGATCTCTGCGGTAGAGCCTGTGTCCCTGAAATACCATTAAGAGGGCTTCCTGTACAAAACCCAGGGGTATTTTACACCCCTTAACAAGATGTTTAACAGCCAGTACACTGAGTGTGGAGCAACACAAGGGCAAGAAAATGCACACTGGGGAGAGGCTGTAAGCAGACAGCCCTATCCCTGCATCAGATCCCTAACCCCCGAGCTGTAGGGCTAACCAGATACCTGAAGCACTCACTCATTGAAAATCATCAGCTTTCCATTAAAAAAAATAAATAAAATGGGCTAACCACCACCAGCTTTCACTCAGTGCATTTTTACTCAGTGAACTTCCAGCAGTTACTAGAACAAGCTTCTCAGATAAGTCTGGCAGTGAAATTACTTCCTACATGCAGTAGTAGGGCTTAAACATGAACTAGCCATCAGTACACTCACCACTGAGCTGCTAAGGATCTGCAGACCTGTGCTCTTTGGTGATTTAAGTGTTAAATACTGATAGTATGTGTTGATCTTAAGTATCTGAAATATAAATTTCAGGGATAGATAAAGAGGTCACGATTTTTAAACTAAACCCCCTAAATCCCACTAGTGTGGCCCCAAGATCTTAGATTTATTCCTGAGTTTGTACTTTTGTCCTTTGTGAAGTGAAAGTCCACAAACATGGATCTTTCAGTATCCTTTAAATCAGTTCACATACTCTGTCTATGCCAAGCCCAGTTATTTACACAGGAATACTTGCATTATGCTGAGTGTGAAGTGAGTCACCGTGAGAAGCTTTCAAATTAGATATTAATCAGCAAGCTCTACAGGCCCTAATTACTAGGTACCTGTGAAGCTGATACTGCATGGATGATGAAGGAGATAGCTGCACATCTTTCTCACCTATTGCAGTGAACACAGCCTGAGAATAGCTAAGTGAACAAGTTAACTCATTTGCTTATATTAGAAAGCTAAGATTGAGGTACCCAAGTTCTGCACCCCAAAGGGAAAGCTTTTTTTAGCTTGAAGACAAGTCATAACAGCTCAGGTGAAGACAAGTTTAGCAGAGGCTTCAGTGAGGAAGAGTATGTGTTCAGCATTGAATTTTTGACATGCAGATGTCTCAGTAGCATGTTGCACAATGACTATTCCTCCCCATGGAAATCATTCAATGTAGTACACTAACCTGCTCTGGCTTCTTTTGACTCTCCCTTTTTTATGATACAGTCAAAGAGAAATAACTTAGCATCCTTTGTTGTCTGAATGTCTAAACTAATTACAAACAGGCACTAAAGCTGTATCTGCTGACTTGGCTTCTGTTGACTCAGCCTGTTCAGTGTATAATGAACTGCTTTAAAATCAAGAGTACTTAGAGATGGTTCTGCATACACAATATATCTGATGTAACTGTGGAGATGTTATTTAGTTGGTTCTCCTCTCCTTATACATGATTTAGAAAACAAAAGAGAAAATATCAGCCTTATCAATGACCATACCCCCAGGAATTATCTGTGATTTGTACAACAGGATCTAAATTTCAGTGGCCATATTCTGTACAGAGGTGTACAGCTGGCACAAAACTCAAAAAGTTAAATTATCTGTATAGAATACTTGGGTCTTAATTAGCATTTTTATTTTCATATTCAATCTTAAGAATTCCATTTTTTTTAATTCCTCAGGGATGGAATTCTCACCAAACATAATGCAGAGGGATATAAAGTTAGAGACTAGATTATACCCATTCTGCAACCAGAGGACATCAGCTGTGCAGATAGAAGGATCTCTTCAAGAAATAAAGCTGGCTTGTGCATTTCTCTTATGATGAGAGGATTCCTTCTAACACTCTTTTTTGGGTTAGAGCTGCTGAAGACTCTCACAGCTTGTGTGAATACAGCTTGTGTATATCGTGATGGAGCTAACAGTTGTTATTTTTCTTTCCTTTTCATTCTAAAAATGATACTTCTCGAGACATCTGGGTGACTTAGTAGATAATGTTTGTAATTATCAGAAAGATTCTGATATTAAAACTCTATGCGTGCAATATTCAAGGAACACTTTGTAAAGTGCTTGACAAAGTAAAAAAGAGAGAGAGTTTGAAAGAAAGCAATATTCATAATTACTCTATCTTTACCTCAGCTTCAGAAAATGGCTGGGTTTTACTTGCAGAGTAGATGGCTAGGAATCGCAGGGCTTCTTTCCCTTCCTTTTTTCCTCCTTTCCTTCTGTCCTTCCATCCTTTCAACCCTTTCTCCTTTCTTCCTTCATCTCTCTCTCCCTTCCTTCTGCCCTAAGCTGGACGGGGAACACAATAAGAAGACCTCCCTGGGCTCTCGGAGCAAGAGGGGTCCCACACAGAGATGTCTGGGTGACTTCCAGCCAGGCATCAGCACTGGGCTCTGCCTCCTCCCTCACTAAACAGGAGGGACTAGGCTCAAGGGGAGAATGCTGTGATCTTCTGCTGGCTTCACACATGGAAAAGTCTTAATTTTCCTTTTTTCCCAACTCAGATAAGAGTAGCCTAGAATCTGTCTGTGCTTTTATATTTTCTCCATAGAGCACTTTCCCTTTAGGTTCTCCGCTTCTACAGCTATACATAGCCAGCTCCTCCACAAAAGTTGTGACAAGGCCTCAACCAAGTCCATTAAAAATATACTGGCTTGCCAAATGCATGTATTTTTTTCCTTAATCAGAGTTATCTGGGTTATAAAGATCATTAAAAAAGCAGGGTTCCAGATCTTGAGGTAAATGTATTTTATTAGGAAATATATCAGAATTTTAAAATGGATTTTATAATAAAAATATGCAAGCCATTATAAATGCAGGGATTCTAGGTGTTGTCAGAGTAATATCATGCATTCTTATTCTTATATGGCAGCCATAACGTGGCATAATTTATGTGGCGGATTTATAGTGTGCAGAAAAGAAATTGAAGGCATACTGTTTTTTGAAAACAAATCACTAACTATTATTCTCCACTTAATCTATTCTGTACTTTCTGTCGCTCATTTAATTACCAAGAATTATTGTCAGTCTCTGTTTTCACATCCTGAAAAGGGCAAGTGCAGTTTGAGAAAACAAATCAGGTACTCCTAACATATTTAAATTCTCCTAGAAGCCTCTAAGTGTTACCTTTGAAGGAATTTTTTCTAAAGTGAAGACTCAGAGAAGGTGCATAATTGTAGGACTAATATTATGTGGCTTTCTGGAGAGGGTTATTTGCTCAGTCATTTACAATTCTGTGACTTTCTTCTTATTATACAAGAAGTACTACTTAAAACTGTCTGCTTCATAAAATGAACTAACAATCCACTTTGCTGTAACAGCCTGAACACTTCCTTTGTACACACTCATATAATTTCATTTTAAAGGAACATAATTTCTATAAATGTGTCTTAGTATGAAGACTCAGAAAACAAAACCATCTATGGGTGGCTTTGCAGGGTGAAATAATTGCAACTTATTCTGTGTCTTCATTTGAGGCCTGATATAAGGTACTGTTACAGAAAATGGTGAAAAGCCTTTTTAAGAGAGAAATGTCCACTGTCTTTCATACTAATCCTACTTATATCAATATGGAGCATGAAATACAGATGTAAGACATTCAGTATGCAACCTATTCAACCACTTGCTTTGAGTAGATTCCATCACACTTAGTTTGACCATTTGCATGAACTTCCTTATCATGTCAAAATTGTATTGTTTGTAAAGATTGGATGAGGCACTTGAATACATTTTTCCATTATTCATCCATTTTTCATGACAGTTTCAGAAAGGTATTGCTGGATCTGTCTTGTCACAAATTATTTTGTAATCTATCTGCTCAGCTGGGACCTGTGGTCTCATTGTTGAATCTATTCATTAATGTTTAAAAAAGTTGAGAAATATGGGTCAGAAATCGACAGAATGAGGATCACAGGGTCACAGAATGAGCTCTGGAAACATGCTTGTGGATTGTGAGTATTTGCTTATAAATCTGTGGGGTAACACTTCATCCATGGTTGTTTCTAAAAGAAAAAAATTATTCATTTTGGTCTGTCCTCTTTTCTGCTTTCCTGTACCCTGTGCTGTTTTTTTCTCAAATAAAATGCTCAGATATTCTCCTTCAGGAGATTGCATAAAACTGCTTTGTGGTCTAAGACTCACACCCCACAATGGGGAGCAGGGTTCAGGTCCTACCCATACACAGGATTTTTTAACAGCCAAGCCACTGTGTGCCAATGGATTTCCTTCTCAGACATGCCCAGGTGTACTTGCTGGTTGTCCCAGTGCACAGCCCAGCACTGAGGCTTCTTTCAGCCTTTCAGTTCACCATCTGTCAAAGGGCAATTATTGCCTAGTTGTAGCTGTGCACAGAAGAAGATATCAATTGCACAAGTACCACAGCAACAAAGGCAAGATAGAAGAGTATTAGTTTGCCAGAGATGATAATGAAGACAGCAAGAAAAAAAGTGAAAAGAATAATCTGAGAGGCTCCTGAATGAGGACAAATGATAATTTCTCTCTCCTCGTGCTCAATCATAAGTGCATCAATCCCAGAATAAATAAACCTCAACATTTTGTTGAGAAAACACTATCTAATTGATGTAAAAAGAGCTTCTTTGTTTGCTTTATGATCTTGAAGGTCAGCCATTTACATTCCACCTGCTGACTTTCTAGGGTGTTCTGTTTGTCTGAAAAAATGGTAGAATATTGAAAAGGAAAAAAACCTTTTCCTGTCCCTTTATATGTGCACCAAAACATAGACTTTTGGGGGAAGTAAAAGAACATTTGTGAGAAAATGGGAACTCCTTAGCAAAATAAAAGGGTTTGTCTAATCGCTATTTTCAAAGTAATCTGGTGGTGCTCTACTTGTCGGATACTCAGTTGTGACTGTCATTCAGGGTTGTAATTGAGCTGGCTTAGCATAGAGAAGTGGATGTGAAACCTGCTTTGATTTCCAAGCGCAAACAACACTGTGGCCCAAGGCTTTGGGAGAAAAAGAGACGCTTCAGCCTTATCAAGTGGAGCTTGATATTAAATCTGCAAAGTGAAAAGATTTTAGTTAATTATTTTTCTGTTTATTTTTCTCTTTGTTGCTCGGTAGGTCTGGAAGTACATTCATTGAAGCCTTAGAATCTTTATCACAGGCAAATAAGCCCTGAAAAAGACTTGGTTTGGGTTTGGAGATCTTTTGGTAAGGCTTATTTTCATGTTAATAAAGGAAAAACATATCCCATCTTAATAACAGATCATTTCCAAAGCAGAGGGCCATGAAGAGAAAACACACAGATAAACAAATCATAGAGGAAGTATGGATTTGCCATGGCTTGCTGCTTTTGTCTGGGATAAAGCTAATTTCCTTCAGAGTGATGAGGATGGGGCTTTGCTTTGGATTTATGCTGGAAACTGTGCTAACAAGCAGGGGTGATTCAGATACGGCTGAGCATCGAGGCCTTTTCTGCCTCTTACCCCACCCAACAATGGCATGCTGAGGGTGACAAAGGTGTTGGGAGGGCACACAGACAGGACAGCTGACCCTAGCTGATGACAGGGACATGCCATATGTATAGATGTATGCCATATGTATATGTATATGTATATGTATATATGTACATGTGTGTGTGTGTGTATATATATATATATATATATATGTGCCATAATGTGCCAGCATAGAAAGCTGGAGAAGAAGAAGGAACAGGGAGATGCTTAGAGTGATGCCATTTGTCTCCCCAAGTCACTGTTGTGCACAATGGATCTTTGCTTTGCTGAGAATGGCTGAACTCCTGCCTTCCCATGGGAAGTGGTGAAACCACACCTTCAAAAAATGATCTGTGCCCTATGACATATGTACTGGAAAGCTACACCTTAAGCCCAAACTTTTCAATTCAACTGGAGAACAATCTGTTGAAAACTTGTGCAGCCAAAATTTGCTAATTTTCATCAATCATAATAAATTTAGTGGTAAAACAGTAATCCTTCAGCTTCCAACCCCTTCCAAACTCCCTAACAGATGTGCTAATTAAATATAGTGGTTTTAGAGATGCAAATGCCTGTCATTCATACAATGCCCACAAAGCCACATAAGTAAAGTAACATTAATTTACTTGGATTCTGGTTTAGAAGCAAAATAATGACTTGTGGGACATCATGCATGTCATAATTACTAGACCCATCAGCTTAAAATTGTTTCTAAAAAGTATCAGCACTCTGGAGTATAACACTTCTGTGAACGAGCTCTAGTGATGGGGTAGCTCTCACTGTGGGCCGTGAAAGCTAAACCAGAAGTCTATGCTTCAGAAAAAGAGCATTAGTCTAATGTTGGATGAAAAAAGAAGAGGCTGTCAGAAAGAAATAAAAAAGAGCTGATGTCAAGAATCACTCAAAGAGTACATTTATCATGAGTGATGTCAAAAGAGAAGCTGAGTAGCCAGAAATTAACTTTGGTTTTTAATGTTTTGAGTTTTAACAAGCAACAGTAAAACAAATTTGAGTGGATAATCAGGGACAAAGGGGAAAATCTAATGAAATTAAATTTGCACTTACTTTTTTTCTTTCCTAAGTCACTTGATTCCCTGTAAAATCAAGTGTAGAAAATTTTCCTTGCTGTGGTTCTGAAACACACCAGCTTTCCTTCCTGAGAATGAAGAGTTGGAGAGTTATCAAAGCTTTATCTGGCTCAGTCAGCCTGGTTGTGCAGTCCTGTTTCTGAGGTTACTGATGGCCATCTCTTAAACAATGACAGACACTGAGAGCCAAAAGAATGTCATGAACTTAAGTGGCCAGAACCCATCCAACAGTATTCAGGCCTTCCAGTGTGAATGCTGTTTCAGCTGTTAACCTGAAAATACAAAAGAGAAAAAATAACAAAATTGAAGACATTTCATTTAAAATCAACCCAGAAAAATCAGCATTTCTGTTTCCCAAGTACCTTTTTATTTGCACAAACTCTGCCATTCAGCTGAAATTTTAGTGGGGAGAGAAGACAAAAGGGAACAAGAGCACTTTTAGGCTAAATAAAGAAGGTTTTCTCCACGCAGGGTGACTTGTGGTGTTCCCATTTACTTAGAAATTCACAGGTTAGAGTGTGTGCTGTTGAAGAGACAAACATCTCACCAGGTTCAGCCTGTTTGCTTGTCATTAGCAGGCTCTCTGCCTGAAGTAGGTTGAGAACAGCTGTCCTGCCCAGGCTCAATTTTGCTGGGAGTTTTCCACTCCAGCTACTTGTCACCATGCACCCCCAGAGGCTACTGCTACCCTACACTGTCTGGCTGACTAAATTAACTCTCCAACCCACTCTCAGGGCAAAAACCTACAACAGGTTAACTTCAAAAGTTTAAATAGGAAATAATTACTAATTTTACTTCAGCATATTAAGGTATTTTACCACAAGGAGTTCAGTAGGCATAGTGTAAAAGAGGCAATTTTCTCAGCAGGTGACAAAGAGAGTAGCTTTAGATGAGGGCTGGGTTTTTTTTCTTCTCTGACATAACAGCTTAAGGCATAATTTTGTTTACTACATCAGCATCAAAACCAAACATTTATGAAAGCAAGAAATACATGTATCCCAGTGAATTTTGTTTGCATGACCAAGTTTTGGTAGTGGAGGGGGGCTACAGGGGTGACTTCTTTGAGAAGTTGCTAGAAGTTTCCTCCATGTCCATCAGAGCTAAGCCCTGGAAGCTCCAAGACAAGTATGCCAAGGTTGTCCCAGTTAGAAGTGTTGGTAACACCTTTGTGATATGTTATATATAAATATATTTAAGAAGGTAAAAAAAAAAAAAAAAGTATTGCACAGTTTTAATTTGGGCCAGGGAAAAGTGGAGTGAGAATATGTGAGAAGAATTACTCTGCAGACACCAAGGTCACTGGAGAAGGAGGGAGTGCTCTGGGCACCAAAGCTGAGGTTGCCCCAGAGCCTGTGGTGCAGACCGTGATGAAGCAACCGTGCCCCTGAAGCCCATGGAGGACCGTGGGGTTGCAGAGATCCATGTTCAGCCCCTGGAGGAAACCCACACTGGAGCAGGTGGATGCCTGAGGAAGCTGTGACCTCATGGAATGCCCATTTTAGAGCAGGGTCCTGGCAGGGACCTGCAGACCCATGGAGAGAGGAGTCCATGCAGGACAGGTTTCCTGGTAGGACTTGTCACCCTATGGGGGACCCACATTGAAGTAGCCTGTCCTTGAAGGACTGCACCCCAGGAAAGGGTGACCCACGCTGCAGCACTTTGTGGAGAAACATTGGCTGTGGGATGGGCTCACCTTCAGGGTAGTCTGTTTCCTTTACTAGAGATCCCACAGTAGAGCAGGTGAAGTACTCTTCTCCCTGAGTGGCATCAGGAACAACGTGTGATGAACTGACCATAGCTCCCATTCCCTGTCTTCTTGTGCTGCTGGGGCAAAAGATGTAGAGCTCAGAAAGGGTTGAGGCAGGGGGAGAAGGTGTTTTTTAAGACTTTACTTCTCATTAACCTCCTCTGATTACATTAGTAATAAATTCAATTAATATTCTCAAGTCTGTTTTGTCTGTGGTGGTAATTGGTGAGTGATCTCTGCTGGTCCTCATCCCAACCCATGATCTCTGTCATATTTTCTCTTCCCTGCTGATTTGTGGAGGAGAGTGATAGAATGGCTTTGGTGGGTATTTGGCATCCAGCCATGGTCAATCCCCACTTGAGCTAAGTGATCCCAGCATGCTCATCCAGCATCTCAAAATTTTGCTAGAAGAACCTAGACTACAGGTTGGCTGATGCTCCCACCATCAAGTTTTCACTTACCCAAAGTGACTGGAAGGTTGTTTCACACACCCTCATTGAAGAGAGAGAGAATTACAGGAGGCTACATGATGAAAAGATAAAACGATTTTCGGAGAGTTAGCAAGAGATCCTCCTTGTGCACTTTGTGTATTGCTTCGGCCTTAGAAAAGATTGTTTTTCTGAACTTCATGGAATTTTTAGAAAGTTTTTGTTTGACTTTTGGAAGAAACAGATTTCAACATGTGTCAAGTACTTTTAAACAAAATTAATGAGAAAGGATAACCTTAGACCCCCATTCAATATCTTAACATGCAGAGACCCTTTGATTCAAGTGATACCACTGTGAAGTTGTATTTTGTATAATTTCCAGAACAAAAGTGTAAATATTTTCAGCAAAGCATTCTTAATGTAAGTTTTGTTTTCTAAGTGTGTTTCTTCCTTTCTGGATCTTGTTCCTGTCATAGGAAACCTTTTTTGTTTTAATGAAAAATACAAAATGGATGGATTCCACAGATTTTCATTTCACCCACTCTGCAAACTCACAAAACCATAATATAAGGCATTTTGTGACAAAGCGTGAAGAATAATGTCTGAGAACCCCTTGCTACAATATCATCCCAGAATACTATTTCTGTCACTTCCTGTTTCTCACCACACTGAAAAGAATTGTAAACATGACATTTCTCCTACTATTTGTGAACTTCTAAATTCTGATCTCGGCAGGAGCCAGGAAGAGCCCAAGTCCACAAACCTGCACTCTAAGAGAAAATAAGATTCACCACAAATGATCATTTCATTGATTTAGATTTATATTTCTGTACAAAATATTATTATTCAAGACTTAAGAAGAATTTTCAGAAGACGTGGCCTATTTCTGACATCTGTTTTACAGTAGGGTGAAACATATCCTAAGGTGTGTTTATTCCTTTCCATTGAGTAAAATGTTGTGACCAGCTCTGTATGTACATGAATACATGCTGTCAGATGTATTCATTTGGTCAGTTAATCCCTTTTCCTTTGATTACCTACAGACAGTTACATCAGTCCCTTTATTGATTTTTTCCTTTATGCATCTTGTAATGAACATATTGCATTGATTGAAAAAGATGTCTCCATTTTATGCATAAAATATTTTTCAAATACTGAAGAAGTTATGACACCCTGCTTACTCAGCAGCTAAAGCATACTCCACTAAGCAATCTCCATCCTGCAAACAAATAGATATTGTTATCTATTTAATTTGTGTTATTTTTCCTGTGCCAAAGTCACAATAGAGAATCGTATGATTTTTCCATTTGGAAAAGACCTTTACTTAGTATCATTGAGTCCAACCATAACCCAGCACTGAAAATCCACCAAAAAACTTTGTCCCTAAGCACCCTTTGTCAAATGTCTCCAGGGATGGTGATTTCACCACTTCCCTGGACAGCCCATTCCAAAGACTGACCACACTTTCAGGGGAGATATTTTTCTTAATAACCAATATAAACTTCCACTGGCACAACTTAAGGCCATTTCATCTTGTCTTATCACTTCTTACCTGTGAGAAGGAATTGACCCCCACCTTGCCACAGTCTCCTTTCAGGCATTTGTAGAGAGGAGTAAGGTCCATCCTGATCCTCCTTTTCTCCAGGCTAAACAAGCTCAGCTCCCCTAGACACCCCTTATAACACCTATGGTCCAGACCCTTCACGAGCTTCATTGCCCTTCTCTGGACTTGCTCCAGCACCTCAGCGTAGTGAGGGACCCAGAAATGAACACGTGATTCAAGGTGTGGCCTCACCAGTGCTGAGTACAGACTGATGATCACTACCATAGTTTTGCTGGCCACACCTTTGCTGATAATAGCCATGCTTCTTTTTGTAATAGTTATTTGTTTAGAAATAAAGACATGTTTATCATCCACAATTCTCTCTCTTTTAGATGACTTCAATACCAGATTCAATTCTGCATTGTGAAAAAGAGTCTTAAATACATTTGACATGCTGTATGGTATAATCTCTAATTGAAAGTGCCTTCTCTCACTCATTTATGTGAAGTCAGAAAAATGACCCAAAGAAGAAAAGATCGGTTGTTGACTGACATAACAAAGCTGTAAAAAATTGTCCCTTGTTGCAAAAGATGTTAGGAATGGCCACAAAGTATTTGTTCAGTCATATGGGTCTAATTCTGCAGCTCCTGGTAATCAAAGAAGAAATTTCTGTGAAGTGGGATTTCTCCATTAGGAAGGACATCCCTCTTCACTGCCTTTTTACTGTAAGTGAAGAGTTTCCCTGTGCTTAACTGGTAGGAACTTGTGGAAGCAACTGTGTGATAAAGGTTTCAGAAGACAAAATCTGGGTTAAATGATCTTAAAAGTCTTCATTGCTACAGAATGATTTATGCATAAAAATAAATGTCTGTATGCTATATTAAATAATAAAATATTGGCCAATTAGGAAAGGACTCTGGTATTCTTGGGAAGATTTGAATGTTATCCAAAGCCAATACGTGGAGTTGACTGTTGGCAACTTAATTGCAAAACACATTTCCGTAGTAGATCAGAAATAGAATGCTTGAATTTGTACAATTCCTGATTGAACTTACAGTATGCTAGGACAGATGCTTCCTCCTGTTTTTGAAGCAGGACTAAAATCCTGAGCTGGAAAACAGATAAACAAAAAAGTGCTTATCTCCATGCATTTTATTTTTTTTTTTTTTTGTTTAAAGTAATAGTAACTTTTTTAGAATGTTTTCAATAAATAAGTAAAGCAACCATTCTGCATTGAGAAAGGACCAGCAGCCATGGTAATTTTAGTCCTGGTGATATTATAGCCACCAAATTAGTAGAAAAAACTGGGACATTTCTTAAACATGTGGAGGGAAGTCACATGTATCTGGAATGTCTCTGCAATCTGGGTTTGCATTCAATCATTTGACTTCAACTATAAGTTTTCCACTAATAAATGTTCAAATGGTTCAGATTGGCTTCTGTTACAAAGAATGTACTTAAATCTTGGCTGTGATGACATTCATTGGCATGGAAATATGCTTCATATTAACTTAAATTTCTAGAAAGTGAAACACTTAGAAACCTTTTCCCTTGACTGAAGTTTTAAAATGTTGCTTGGATTTTTTTTGTTAAAGGTTCCTATATGTCTTAAATATATTGAAGTAATAGAAGATATACATTTTGGATATAATATTTTAGCTTGAGCTCCAAAATTGATATCAAATAGTGTTTATCATAAGAAAATTAGGACAAATTTTACTGCTGTGAAAGTCTCAGAGTACTTGTTCTTGAGAGATTTGTGATTTTGCAGCCCCAGTGTTGGAATATCACATTTAATATAAATAAGAAGGCCAACTGTGAAGAAAGTCATTTAACAGTTTTTAGTGTTTTCAAAACATAATGTAAATTTATGTGGATGTTATTCCATTAAATAGCAGAAACTAAGACTAAAATTATTCTTTCTTAAAAATTACACATTCAGCTTTTCAAATTTTACTCTTTACAAATTTTGGAAATACATTTTTAACAGAGGAAGTTTATGCCTTTCAAGTGGTGAAGAAAGCAATCTGAATGGGCTCTACAATGTCCCAGTTCATGGTTTCTCTGATCAGTCCATTTATTTTTATGGAATGCTTATGATAGTTTTTGAGATAGGCTTTTGAGTACAACATGACTACAAAGAGTACAAAACATAAGACAGAAATACATTTAAATACACAGTGTTAACACATGAATCATACTCAAATATAAACCAAATCAAACCAAACCAAAAAAACACAACCAAACAATCCATCCCTGGAGACTGCTCCTGAAAGTAATGAAACAAGAACAAAATCCAGCAAAAACAAACAAGCAAACAAATGCCAGTACCAACCCAACAAATTTAAATTTCTCCATCTTTTTCCAATTACAATCTGAAGATCTGTTCCAGTAAAGGTCTTAATTATGTGTTGAATTGATAAGTTCCATGAGATTACCGATATTATTAACTGTTTTAATCTATCCAAGACTTACTCCTTTATGGTTAATTTTTAGTGTGGTATGTTTGTAGTAGGGCCTAAAGTAGTTTAACTGTCTTATTTAATTTTGATATGCAATATGTAAACACAGTGATTGTATTAAGAATCCTAATAAAATTTGTAGAATTTTTTATCAAAGCCTGTGGAATAGTTTCAAGTAAGCTTCTGAGTTCTGGATACAGAAGCATACAAGGTTACTCTAAACCTATTGCTGAACATTTATTAATTGTTTTGTAAAATAAAGAAGACCTGCATAGATTCAAATACAAGAAACAGAATTAAAAAAATAATAATAACAATTTTTCTCTGTCTATTTAAAAAACAATATTCCCAAGGAAATCAAGCATTGTTTAACTGGCTTGAACTGATTTCTTTAAATCACTGTATTGATTAATTATGTTTCTACCTTCGTTACATCAAAAAGGGTCTGATATGGATTTTATAAAAGGTTAATTGCATACTAACTCCAGAGAAGTATCACTTTTTACAGAAAGAAGTCCAACGTGAAGCAATACAAAATAGTTAAACATAAAAACAAACATCAGAAGTGAAAATGTGACTTACAAAGGGAAAATGTAACTTTCAGGTAAGCTAACAAAATCAACCCTGTCCCCAGAGATGCCCAAAAATTCTTCCATATCTACCAGAAAATGATGTTCAGTCTTTGACCCAGTCCCTGTCTCGTTGTAAACCCATTTGGAATTTTATTGTTTCATCTTGTGGGTCCCCTCCAACTCTGCATATTCTGTGATTCTGTCTTTTAATGCTCTTTCTCTGGTATTCTTGTAGTCTCCAATTCAACATCTTGGAATTTTATATGTTTGATACTTGAAAGCTGGAAAGAAAACACAAATTGCAACCCAGTAGGCTGCAGTTCTCACACTTTCCGTGCATTATTGTGATTTCACTAAGTACTGCACGTGTATGTGAGCACTGTATATCTAAACTAATAGTACTAATACTAATACTAGTACTAATAGTACTAGTACTTACTTAAGGGCAAAATCCCAAAACATTGATATGAGAAATAACCTGAAGGTCGACATAAAGATCAAAAAAAGTAATGAAGATCAGCAAAAACTGACTCCTACTGGGATTTGTTACATATTGAGAAATTCCATCAGTGTGTTGTAGTTTTAACTTTCAAACTTGTGAAAGATCTAGAAGAAAAAGTAAAAATATGTTAGTGAATTCATAGTGGATTTCCATACAATATCAATTTGCAAAAAACAAACACAGAAAAGTCCCAGAGCTGTTAGTGAATGCATAAGGAACAACATTAGTAAAGTATAAGTTGAGAGATATAAAGACATACTTAGAAGCCCTGCACAGCTGCAGAAGCTAAACTGGAAAACAAGAATGCCAAAAGAAGTTCTCAGATTATACTACACAGCAAAGTACAGTAGGATTTTACATCATGATATGGAAGAAAATCACCAATGCAATTTTAAAACATCTCTGTAGAGAAATCATGCCATGGAAGAGGATTATAATGCCTATTTAACTTATCCTGCAGTATATATACTTTGGGTAGTCAGTTAAAATTTTAAACTGTATTATCCAAAAAAAATAAATTGTAACTGGGCTGTTTTCAGAGATAATAAATAAATAAATAAATACACACATACATACATACATACATACATAAATAAACAAATAAATAAGGCAGTTAGAAGGAAAACTAACTGATTAACTTAAAAGACAATAAATAACTGAATACAATGACACTATTAACTCACTTTAAAAACTCTTAAAGTTCTGATATTAATTTCTAGAGTTGAAAATTTGTGGCTGAGTTATTTTTTTCTAGGAACATTTTTTTAACAGAGAATTATGTATTTTTGAGAAATAATTGAAAACTGAAAATTTTAACTCATCATAACGTGTTTGTAGTGAGAGAAATATAACATGGAAACAGGAATATGCAAACAAATAAACCTATATTTAGAAATTAGTCTTTTTAGTTGCAGTTCTTATTTTCCTTGTGTCTGTCCTCTGAACAAAAATAATAATTTGAATGCTTAGTACCTTGAAGCAGAAAGTCCTGAGAGACTCCCATGAACTTACTTTATTGAGGAGATAATAGATAATCCACTGCTCTGATGGGAATAGGCATGATGACATACTGAAAATACTAAGGGTGTATCAACATCCAAAAACAAGATGATGCTGATTAAACAAGAAGGTTAGCACTTGGATTCAAGAACAGATATAAAAACAGGGAAAATAGGTCAGACCATTAGGGGAAAATTAGCAGAAACAACCAGCTGGTGATTTACTAGTCTGAAGGTATAAGGACTCTGATAAAGTGTCTATGGATAAAGCCTAGCACTCTCCACAGGAAAACGTGTATATAGTAATAAAAATAACAATTTTCAGAAAAACTCCATTAAGAACATTTAAAATTAAATTTTTGCAACACCGATGTCTGTGTGGTGAATGGAAGTTCTTGCACAGGATAGAGAAGGAACAAATATTCCTTTTTCATTATATGTCTGGTTTTGTGTCAAGAAAAATTCCTTTTAAGACTTGGGCTTTCTCAAGTATGTGGTGTCTGCTGTCAGTATTACAGGGATACTATTCCCTTCCTCACTTAGTATTTAGTCAGTGTAGCAAATAATCTAAATTTTTGTGTGATTGATGCAAGATTGCGTAGTAGATTCAGCAATAGATGGTTCTGCTGCAGAAAACAGAATGGGAAAGACACAAATGAAAACCAATACCATGTCTGGATTATGTTGTAGATACACATGGTAGTTTGTATATCTGAGAGGAGAAGGAGAGAGAAATTCAGCCAGTGAGGACAAATTCCTCAAGTAAACAGGAAAAGGTTGTGGTTTCACCTGAGGGGGAAGGGAGTACCTTGACTTCCCTGTACTAAATGATGTAATTCATCGCTGCCCAGCATGCCCTGTGAGCGTGCTACCTCATATGGCATTGCTGAAGAAACTTCAGAGGCAAAACACATTACTGACAGCCTTACAGTGCCATGTCCTTTCACTGTCCTTGGCACTGGTGAGGCCACACCCCAAATCCTTTGTTCAGTCTGGGCCCCTCACTACACGAAGGACACTGAGGGGCTGGAATGAGTCCAGAGAAGGGCAGTGAAGCTGGTGAAGGGTCTGGAGCACAAGTGCTGTGAGGAGTGGTTGTGAGAGCTGAGCTTGCCTAGTCTGAAGAAAAGGAGGCTCAGGGGACACCTTATTGCTCTGTACAGCTGCCTGAAAGGAGGCTGTAGTGAGGAAGGAATCAGTCTCTTCTCCCAGGCAACAAGTGACAGGATGACTGGAAATGGCTTCAAGTTGTGCTGATGGAGGTTTAGCTTGGATATTAGGAAAATTTCCTTCCCTGAAAGGATGGTCAGGCATTAAAACAGGCTGCCCAGGGAAGTGGTGAAGTTAGCATCCCTGGAGGGGATACAAAAACATGTGGATGTGGCACTTGGGGATCTGCATTGTTGGTGAACAGGGTGGTGCTGGGTTTATGCTTGGACTAGATGATCTTAGATATTTTTTCCAACCTTAACAATTCTATTATTCCTCTTGAGAAAGAACAATTAAAAACACATGTGTTTTTTTGTGAATTTGTCTGGATTTTTTATTCTTAAAGCTGGTTCTTTTTGGATGTTCAGCTCCTGAATAAATATTTAGGCACCTTATCATAGATGGCAAGACTGAGAGGAGAGCTACTCATGACTTGGCCTTGCTGCTGCTGGAGGGTCAGGGTGAGCATCCTGGAGGGCTGTAAGATACTCTGAGAACAGAGAACAGGCTCATAGCTAAGCCTTGCTCTTAACAAGGAAGTTAGACCCTTGGAAAACAGATGGAAAGGAAAGGGCTTACCTTACAAATATACTGTTGTAGAGTAAGAGTGTCTCTTCAATAATTTAATTTATTGTGCTGGAAGCACTGAACTTTCTGCATATATTTGTGGATTTCTGTATTCTGTATTTTCTGCTAAAATTTAGGGAATGGGAAGTTGTTTGGGATTTTTTAATTTTGGTTTTATTTAACTTAAACAAGCATGCTTTTAGATACTAAACAGTGTCAGTGTCATCAGGTGCAATCATTTCAAAACAAAAACAGAGAGTATGTAGTTCCACTCTGGTCACTATAGAATACCATCAAATCTCAGTGAAAGTTTTCTGATCTTTACATGTTCCAAGTACTTATGATTCATTTTGATTTTGCTGTTGGTTTTGAAACCTAAGAAATTAAAAAAAAAATAAGTGCATTTTCATCAAATTAGTAAAGGTAGATTTTTGGGCCCATCTCTAGGTTTATAGACTTGAGGTACTTGATGCCAATTTGAGAGGTCAATTTTTATTGACTCCAGTGATGATAAAATGCAGTAGTTTTTACTCTTGAATCACCTTTCCATCCACTGAATCGTACAAAGTCACTTTAATGAAAAACTGACTGATGTTGCTGAGCAAATGCAGGAAGATTTAACACAATTATCTCTCAGCACGTTCTGCACTTCACCTGTCAACTTTCTTGGAAGAGGTAGCAGAAGGCAACTTGTTCTGCTTTCAGTTTGTGCAAAATTAGTCTTCATGTTCATAATTATTCTGCTGCATAATTTTACAGCAAAGAAACTTCTCCACAGGTTCTTTGATAGTGACTTTGTGTGAAAATCCACCATTCTTTGTTCATGGTGCTTGATTAATCTCTGGGCTCACAGAGCAGTGTTTGTATACTCTTTTTTTGAAAAGGCCATAACTATTAACACATGTGAGTGACTATTATTTGAGCAAGTTGTTTGGTTGAAAAATGAGCATTCATTCCCAAAATGCTCAAAATAAACTTCCTTAGTGAAGTACTCATGAAGAGTGAATAAATAAGAAGGACATGTGCAGCGAAATCACTGGTGGATCAAAAATTGCCTCAAATGTTCTTCAGAAAAATCAGGAAACATTAGTAGATTTCCAGGTAGTAATAAGTATTCTTTATCCTTAGAGACTAGCAGCTCCAGTGAAACACAGCAGTAGGTGTACACATATATATAAATATTCAAAGTCAAGGCGGTGAGTTAGCCATCTGAATCTCATTGAAGATAATGAGGAACACATGGCCAAATCCCTGTTTGTAACATGGAAAATTTATCTTAGAAGCTCTACGTAAGATGAAAAAAATGTTAAATGATGAAACATTGTAGCTTTTAAAGATGCAAAACACAACCTAGTAAAATTACTAAAAAATTATAAAAACTCCACAAACATCTTGGCTGTGCTTAAAGAAATCGTAACAAACATCAATCATTGGAATTTAGAGGGATAATTTCCATTTCATGTTAATGAACTAGACAAAGGATGCTTTACTGTCTACTCACAATACCTGCTGCTTGTGTCTTCTAGAAAAAATATGATATAACTAGGAATTCCTTGAGAAATTTTGACTTTTGAAGAATCTGCAATTACTAGGGGATGAAAAGAGAAAGTGCCATCAAGGCACAAATTCAGCAGTGATACCTAAGTAGCAGCCATTTGCCCCCAAAATTACAAACCAGTTATAAACTGAATGCTTAAATTACTAATGACACGCGTATTTTTTTAAGGTTGGCGTAGGCAGAGACACAAGCTGCAAGAGAAAATATTGTAAATTAAAAAGGTTTGTTATGTAAATGGAAGTGCAAGGTGAAAACTCACCCTATTGGAATGATGCAGAGTTTGAAAAAGTTAAATGACTAAAAGTGGGAAATGCATTTTGCTCTTTGTGTGGTGTATATCATTCTACCTTTTTAAGAGTCATTCTTTCAAGATTTTGGAAGAAATCAGAAAACTTTTTCCCTTAGTTTTACTTTTATTGTAACATGAGAAGAAACTCAAATTTTGCAAGACAAAATGGATGATTATAGCAGCTTGGAACAAGATAAATAAAACCATGGAGGAGAGGAGTACATCTGTGTATGTCAATTGACAGATAGTCTTTAGAATGAGTCAAATGACAGAGTATATAGCAAGTGAGAAAAGCCCCACAGCTCTGGATAAAATTTCCCTTGTGCTCATTTCTATTACAGTTCAAAACTGACAGACTCTTCAGCAGGGTTCATGACATATCAACTCATCTGAATTGAAGCATGAGTTTTTCAGCATTCAGACTGGACTCTCTAAGAGCTTCTCAAAGTGAGCCTGATTCCCAGCAGTTTTGGTTCTTAACCAAGCAATGTCTGTAGATTGTGATTGCTTTTAACTTCACCAGGAACATCAGCTCATGCTTAAACAGAAAGACACATGTTCTGTGTAAACAATGCAGAACCAAAACCATTTTAAAATGAGCAAAGTTTTAGGGCTTTTTCCCACAGAATTTTATGAGATATTTAATGGGTTTCACTTATAAAGTAACCCTTGGATTGACTTTCTTGTCCTCTGTATGCACTAAGAGTATATATGGTCAAATCATTATTTTAATTTTAAATCCATCTAATATCTGACTTTGATTGCTCAGGCATGTGATCAGTTTATGGATGCAATTTCACTGAGATATATATATGTGTATATACTGTACACTTCAGGCACAAGGAAGTTCAAAGACAGGGAAAGTTGACTGCCATGACCTTTCTTCCTGTGCTGCAAAGCCTTTACAGATTTCCCACTTTGGTAGATAAAAGCCAAAATGTTTTCCTGTGTGGTGCAAATTTTAGCTAGGATTCACTCTGATGAGTGATATTTTGAGAAATTATTTAACTTCTCTGAACATGAGAAAATGTTCCAACAGAGAGAAAGCTCCATTTATGCATATAACAATGTCATTCTGATTGTACAATTTTTATTGGAGCATAGTTTAATTATGTAAGCTATAAGCAATTCACTAGTTGTCCGACAACCTTTGTTTTTAAAACTTTTCATGCATTTAGTTCTACTCCTCTGTTGCTCTCCATTTATAAATGAGAAGCACTTTTTCTCTGCCTACAAAGTAATACTTCTTTCTTTTTTTAATTTAACACTTTTTCCTTTAGCCCAGGAGCTCATCATACTCAAAAACAAAGTGTGTTTGAAGTGTGTTGAGCTGAAATTGTGAACTGTTTGGATACATGATTGTGGATTTGGTGGAAAACCT
This sequence comes from Poecile atricapillus, assembly GCF_030490865.1. Lineage (NCBI taxonomy): Eukaryota > Metazoa > Chordata > Aves > Passeriformes > Paridae > Poecile > Poecile atricapillus. The sequence continues at coordinate 47,623,262 of NC_081251.1, read as the reverse complement.
AACATTTTTCTTAGTCAGATGGACTATGATTTTTCCACTTTGCTTTGGCAGACGGCTTACACCGCAGTGCACATATGCTTTCCCATAATTAGTTACTACTAGTTGTAAAGCATTGGTCTTTATTTTGAAATTAGGTCTCCACAATGCATGTAATATAAGATGTAAAATTACAGAGTACTGAAACTGATGTAAGAGTACATTTAATCTTTGACCTATACCATAAGCTGTTGCTTTGAGACTATAAAAATTCATTTACACCCCAGGTTATTGTCAGGGAGACATGTCAGACAAATAAACAAATGAAATGTTTTATACTGAATGTTTATATTATGAATAGATATTAGCTTTGTCTCATGGAAATATGTAGAATCTTCCTCACCATCTTTGCTTCTTCCAAAGATAAGATTTAAAAAATCTCAGTCACTGAAACAGCAACATGCACATGATTTCATACCACACTGACAAGGATTTGATTTCTTTCCATTAATAGAAGTTAAAGCTGTCAACATCTTTTCTCTTGAAATGTATCTCCTGATAGAACATTACTCTCAAGTTTTACAAAATCTCCTTTTCCATGCTATTCTTATTTTTTTAGGCATTCAGAAATCAATTATTTCCCTTTGGTAACTGGATACAATAGAAAAAGCCATAGGACAAGGAAGATGAGAAGAAGAGGAAGATGAGGAAGACGGTTTATTAGACATAAGATAGGAGACATCTACTTAAACCATGAGAGAAACTCATCAATTAAGTGGGAGTAAGCCCTTGTACATGTGCCAAGGCATAGGTATTGCACATACATATGTATTTAGTGTCTTTGACCATGCCCTAAGTTTTATGAATCCCAAAAAATCATGCTCCTGCTTGATTATTCTGGTTTTCCAGGCAGAGTGATCTTAGTCCATAGCAGTATCTAACTCAGTGATATCTAACTGAGTAGCTGGCATTTGCTATTTTGTTTTTTGAATGAATTTGACTAGTTTTTAAGGCCATAACGTGATTTAATATTAACTTCAGCATAATATGGACACAAAAAAAAATAAAGAAAGAAGTAATACCGTCTTGATCTTTTATGAACTGAGATATGAAAGCTGGCAAAAGTTCATGGATTGCAGATGGGAAAAACTTTGGCTGTTTCAGAAAATACTTTGCGGTACATATGCAAAGTACACATATCCCCAGATCGAACAAATACTAGGAGATTTATACAGTGTTATATGGTTACTTAGTGATAAGAGTCTCTGAATACATCTCTGGTGCCTTTATGAGATTTCCTGCAGCTTTGATTTCTCTTGTCCATCCTCTTTTTTTGCTGGTGGATGGTTGTTTTGGTTTTTGTTGGATTTTTATTTTTTCCCCATAAGAAATAAATACAGGCATAATTATGTATCGTGACCTGTATTTTAAGATTTTTCCACATCACACTGAAATGAGCCAAAAGACTTCCACTGAATACTTCATGTGTACCACTGAGCTCTGTTTCTCTTCATTATATCATATCTTGTAATGCCTTTTATTACTCTGGACCGCCTTTTAATGCAGACTTATGGTTTCTCATAAAAGTAATATTTTCAAGCAACCCACTTACCTGACTACTACTGCAATTCTAAACCCATCACACCCATGGCAAATGTACTCTCAAAGTGGCATACAAATCTAGACAGCTGGTAGTTCTACTATCATCTGTGTGAACAACATCTCTGAATATTTGAAAATATACAGACAATTCTGTAAGGATATTAGGGTACTTGGAGGACTGTTTTGATAGCTTAGAACAAATTTTCTTGTAAAGACATTTAGCAGGAATAGACACAACACAGCTGATGGTGGAACCCATAGACTCTTAGAATATTAAGGGGACTTTAATGATCATCTGGTCTCAGGGTTTGAGCACTACCAGAGTTGAGGTGTCCACAGCCACTTTAGGCAACCTGTTGTGCTTCACCACTCTCACAGAAAGAATTTTGTCTGTATATGCCACCTAAATTTCCCCTCTTTCAATTTTTAACCATTACTCCTTGGCCTATCACTAGAATTTCTGACAAAGACTCTGTCTCTGGCTTCCCTGTGGGCCCCCTTCAGATACTGGAAGGTTGTTATGAGGTCTCCACATAACTTTCTCTTCTCCAGCTCCAACATCCTCAGCCTGTCTTCCTAGGGGAAGTGCTCCCATCCTCTTATCAGCCCTGCTGTACTTACTCCTACAGTTCCATGTCTTAGCTTAGTGGCTCCAGAACTGGATGCAGTGCTCCAGGTGGGGTGTCCTGAGAGCAGAGCAGAGGGGCAGAATCCCCTCCCTCACCCTGCTGGCCACGCTGCTTTGGATGCAGCCCAGGATTCTCTGCCAAGCTATAACCACATTCATATTCATGTGGTTCCCCTTCTTCATCCAGTATATCTGGGAAGAAAATGAGACTCTGCAGCTCTGTGTCTAACACCTTTGGGATGTACTGGACTTCTTTTATGTGAACTGCATGTTGAACATAGCATCAATCACCTGCACTTTGTATATGTCTGGCTTATTCTAACCACATGGAGAGGGCTCACGGGCTCTGAGCATGCCCTGAGGCTGTTTGGCTGGGACCCATGGAAGATCAGCAGCTCTGAGCAGGTTGTCCTGCTGGTTGCTGCTACTAAGAGGCTCACACATCTTGACTCTGTCAGTAAATCCATACTAGATTATCCTAAAGATGTTACACACATGCAAAAATCCCATCCAGAGAATAATCAAGGGAGTCAACATACTGAAGGCAGAAGGCTCTGTCTCTAATTGTTTACCTCTTGTCTTCCCACAAATCTTTCCAAGTTCAGGTTTTGCAGTCTCACAACCCAAACAGTGGCTTGCTTTATCATTTGGTGGGATTCTGGCTGAATTGCATTCACCTGCATTCATCAATACCCAAAATTGTTGCAATTATCTCCTCCATGATTTAAATGGTAATGAGCAGAGCAGACCTTTTTTCTAAGGGGCAACCTGCAGGGCTTGGTACATTTTAACAAATTTAGTTTAATTTCGCACATTGAGTTCATTCAGTTTAGTTTCCCAGTGTCTCCTGGGAAACAAGTATTTTAACTACATGCTGTTTCAGTAGAGACCATAATTCTGTTTGCAGAATGTTTAGTGCAATTCAGATCCCCACAGTGCCTCTAGGACTACTGGATTACAAATGCTAAGTAAAAACATTACAATAGCATAGTAGCTAGATGCATTAAATGTCACAACAGCATTCTTTCTGATTTACAAGAGGTTGTGGAAAGTCAAGATTAAGCTCCTAGTCTGTAATAGATATCTGTTACAGACATCAATTGTTTTGAAATAAGACCAAATGGCTGCAGGCTGTTCAAGAGGTTCTCTGCAATTTCTTCTGGATATTCACACAAATATGAGTTAAAGCAGTAAGCTGTAGACAACTGTAGTGCTGAAGCTAGCATGATAAAAGCGTTATAAATCAAAAAGCCCCACTTCTTACCAACGAGAAACATTGGCTGCCAGTGAACAAAGAACTATTTTATAGAGATCTTAAATTGCATCATTTTTGACTGTTTTCTAATGCTTTTTTACTTCACTAAAGAAACTGCTAAGGCACTGGGACTAGTAGCTGTAGCAGCAGTTTAGAGGTTCAGTGTTATGCAGAAGCCTTCATGTTACTCAATTGACACATTTCCTTACAGACTAAGCAATGGCAGATTTGCTTATCATTCACTGATAGAAAGAATTGAGCCACAGTTTTCACAAACAGTGAAATGATCTCTGAAGTAGTAAAATTATCTGAAGATTACTTTTCTTAAACATCAACTAGAGATAGTTCCTAATTCCCTGGTGGCAAGTAAGGCCCAGCTTCAAGATAGGAATTCTGAAAACTCTCTTTAGTATCTTGGTGGACAAAAGAGTTGTGGAAATGTGGTCTCCCATTCCCAGGAAAAGGACTTGCACTTCTTTTATGAATCAGAAGATGGCTATTGCCATTTTAGTATGAAATAATACCTTGTGAACACATGAAATAAGATAGTGACTCAAAATCTAAATTTCCGCTTCATAGTGGTGTGCCAGTGTAGTCCTGAGACAAATGCCTGTAGAACTTATTCCTCAAACTTTTGTTTGTCTACATTAAGACTGCCTTTGGGCTGACTATTCTGAATACTAGTGGTGCCTTATTTGCTTATATTGCTTATTTGCCTCAGCTATAGAGTCTAATTGATTCACACACCTGATTTAAGACTCAGAAACTCACTTGAGGACCATGACCATTTCACTGTCTGTATTTCTGTGGAGCAGAGCATCACCTAAGTCCTTTGTCCTGGACTTTAATTATTCCTCTGGGTCTTTTTCAAGTCTCTCCTGAGAGATCTCTTTCACTCCACCTGCTGTTGCTGTTGCTGATGCAATGAACTCTCTCCATTTGAACTTTCACTTATTTGCAAACAGTGGAATAGTCTTTGGTTTCTATTTCCATCCCATTAGGAACAAGGATCTGTAGACTAAAGCTGCACTTAGTTCTGAATTCTGCTCAGATTTAGGAAGCTTCAGTGAAGTAGTTCACTGAGAGTTCAGCAGAAAAATGTTCAACCAGATGTACAATGCAGAAATATTTAGTGTTAAAGGGTATGGTATTCTTTTGAATTTCAGGAATAAAAAATACAGAGATGCGCAGAGGTGAAATATGAAGAGACACATACATCTACAAGTTCTGCTTCAAGGATAGTTTTGTGGGATCTAAACACTGGTATGAGAATACTTCCCTTTTATCTTTATTTCATCCATCTCTAGGGAACAAATCAGAAAAAAATAGTACTTGATTAACACATAGAGGCCATTTAAGTCAAAGTATTAACCTGAGGAAAAGGCTTGAAGAAGAGTAAGATCCCATCTACTTACTGATTTCTACATGTAAGTTGGATGTCATCAGATGCAAGTTTGGTGTGCCTAATTCAGCAAGAAGTGGAGACAATTATGAGTCTTTACCTAAGGTCCTCTTTCCTTATAACATTGTCTCCCTTATAACTTCAGACTTCTTGGTGAAATGGAGAACAGGTGTTTTCATCTGAGTAGTGCTACCAAAACAAAAGGGACAAATACAGTCAGTTTTCACTTAGGAGTCATTCTCAGCAGTAATCAGAGGTAAGAAACTTGGAGGTGTTTGAGCAATAGGGAAGCCTGCAGGAAAAAATATAAAGAAAGGGAACAAAATTGTTGAATTCAATCTTTGGAAGCATGTAGATCTGGATCTGAAAACTACTTTTATAATGCAATCATAACAAACAAAAGACTTGTTTATATTGAAATTGTGAATTTTAAGTACCAACCTTCTATCCATGAAGTGGATGCAGGTCATGCTTGAAATATTATATGAAAAAATTCAGTAGCAATTTGATATCAAACTGTTATGGTGTCTTTGTAGTGAGAGTGGCTGAGGACCAGAAAAAGACAAGCCATAGCAGAAATAAGCTTCCCCTTTGTGTGCTGCACCTTATTTGGAAATATTTTTCCCTTTTTCAAAAGTGAACCATAAATAAAGGAGAAATATCTGTTTGCATTTAAATTTCTTAGCTTAATTAAAGCCATGCCATAACAAATTCAGATTTCAAGGATAGTATATATTGGATATACATTATTAATAAGCTTACAAAGATAGAAGTAATTTTTAAATAAGTATTTAATATATTTACAATAAGATGTGTGATAATGCTCAATACTTCACAAAAATACCATCAAAATAAATGCACGTTTGTAAATGTTTAAAAATTAAAGTGACAGTTATTGACTTAAAATTATGAGATGTAAATAAAGAGTTGGAAAAAAGGGAGATGCAGAGATGCAAGTTCCAATTTTCATTTCCATCACAGTGAAGATGAAAGAGTGGGAAGTCACATTCTTGAGGTTAAACTTGGACCAACTTGCCTTTAAACTTTTAAAGACACTATGTGGAGCCATGGAGAAATTGTGTCATTTCTTTTTCATCTCCTGAAGGACTGTTTTCCCTGTTTTTTAGTGCTATGCTGGGATTTAAGGCTTATCATCACTATTTTGTAAAACATGAAGGCAGTAAACCTCTACTATTGCACTAAGCCTAGGATCAGAAAAGAACAAAATAATGCATATCTGAATATCCTTTCAATAATGCAAACAAACACAAATATTTTTGCTTGTGGCAAGAGTAAGTAATTTTGCAAATTATACTTTTCATTTACATGTGTTAGTTATCAATTTAAAATTGTTATTTTTCGTTTCAAAATTACATCAGCTTAAAAAAGAATCTCAAGCTGTTATGAGGCTGTTCTGCAACATTGAAAATATCTGATTTTGTCTGCTTGTACAATGCAAAGACATATTTCCTATTTGACCTTTCTGTAGTACATGCCAAGAATCCATCAGCAAAAATAAGGTTCGACATGAGAATTAAATCACAAATAGCATTATCTTCATGTACATAATTGATCTTTTATAAAGAGACAGAATTTCTTTTTCTTAAGACTCAGAGAGATTAAGGTCACATCACAGTATGTTAAAATACACAAACCTTGATAATCTTTGGCAGATTTATTGCCTACCACACACTCACAGATCCCTGTGAATCTTTGCAGTTCTTAACATGAACAGCTGCAGAAGTAAATAACCAAACATAAAGAGCTTGGTGGAAAGAGAAAGATACCTACTTATACTCCCAGCGAGGTTCTTCATTGGAAAGCTAATCAAAGAATCATTCAGAAGAAAATCTGAAAACAATGTTCAGTTTGTTTTTGCAGATGTTCCACCTTTTAAGCTTTAATTTATGGTGCAAATATTTCAGTAAAACAACAAATACTAGGGGTTAAGCTTGATGAAATTTGTCAAGAACTTCCAGTTGATATTTTAAACCCATTTGATTTAAGAAATTTTTCTATATGCAAATACTTCAGAGTCAGCTAGTTGCATAAGAGAAAGCATTTAACACCTTATGAGGTCAAAGAAAGAAAGAAGAGTAAATTTTTAGCTAAGTATTAAGTAGCATGAACTAAATATGTGGATTTTAGGGTATTTTTTTGTTTACATACTTGCTATATTTAAGTTGTGGAAGGTTTCTGTAGGAAGCTTGCATATACGGTCTAACAAGAAAGTCTTTTAAAGTTTTTTTACTGCTTTCTAGAACTGGGTTGTTGACAGACATCATGTCTTAGTAAGTCTTTAAACCTTGTTTATCCTCAACAATTGTGCACATGAACAGGGTGAACATGGTATTCCCAGCATGGTGCAGGGAACACATACTGTTCATAGCCTGAACTCATGGCTGCCCTGGAGTGCCTGTAGAGAGGAATTGAATGGTATTTACTATTTTCATAATCTTTGTCATTGGCACAGGACAGATTGCAGCCAGGCCCACTGAAGTTGTGGGATTTGGAGCAAGTGAAGGAAGCTGGATTCCAGACACTTGATCTCAACAGTCATGTTTTGTCTTCTTTCAGGTCTTCAGAGCGGAGTATGTGAAGTCCTGCAGAAGGAATACGTGGCCACATTATAGGTTCATTTGGTGAAAAACTGATATTCACATTCATTTTGTAGTGCTTTTTATGTTCAACCAAACCCTTTGTTTATGCAACTAATACTTTGTATCATTTGCAGTTTTATAAATTATGACTTAATTTCCAGCTTTCTTTATGATTCCTCATGTTAGCAAAAGCAAGACAGATCTGGGAACGAAGCTGTGTCACTATCAGAAATGCTAAGTAGTACAGAACATGGTGGGCATTGCTCAAGACTCAGAAGCAGTATCCTCTCTTGGTTATACTGGCTTCAAAGGAGGTACTGAATCAAATTCAAAGTGCACATTGCTGTATTTTAAGCATTCAAGAGGTACAAGGAACACTAAAATTAACTAAAATTAGAAGATGCAGATTTTCAGTCTTTTGAAAGAGCAAAAGCCATAGTAAAATACACTCTTCCAAGACAAAATTTTTCTGAGAGACTAGAATATACTCCCTGGGGAACATAAAGCTTTTAAAAACTGCTGTCAATAGCCTCCTTCTCCCTCTATCCTCTGTGTTTACTATAAACTCACATCCCAAAACCAAAATGACCTTATCTATCCTTCTTCCCTTGGGAAGACAAGAGAAATTACAGGTATGGCTGTCATATAGAGCAGCTGGGTGTTTTCAAGTATTAAGGTAATAATCATAGAACAAGATGGAGTTGAACAGAATACAATAGCATAGCAACCGCATCCACAGGGAATGGTGTATTTTTGGCTCACCTACAAGGTTTGGGAAAAGAACAGTTAGACATCTCACTACAGCTCTGCATGCTTGGAATTAAACTTCATTCTGTGCTCGTGTCCAAGATCACTCTCAGCCTAGCTAGGTGTAAATAAACAGCTGTAAATGAATCAGTGGTCTAGAGTTTAAGACTCTTGGCTATATTGGCTCGTTGCTTAGACACCTTGCCTGGGGAAATTATATAACTGTGTTGGTCAATGAATCACCTAAATGCAGCTGGACATCTGAGTCTCAGACCTCAGCTCTGGTCTTAGTCCCTGTGTGACTTTTACATTATCTGAGCCAGATAATTAACTAAAATAAGAAAATTGCACTACTTTTCATCTACAATTTTCATCTGACAATTTTCTTTCTGCCTTATCACCTCTCACTAAGGTCCAGGAATCAATTTTTTAAAGCATATTCACATCATCAATAGCAATATGGGATTATGAAATTATAGCCCATGAGGAGGGGAGTTAGACTAACATAAAGGGCATTTCCATATTTGGATGTCTAAGAACTCATCAGACAAAACATAACATAACATAACAGAAAATGTCCATATGAGGTTTTTGGGGTTTTTTTTTTCATGAGATCTTGGAGTGGAGATGCAGAAAATCTTCTTTGGATATTGAATGATTTGAAATCCTTTTCAACAGTCTTAAAAGGCAAAAATTCACTGGTCTATTGCAAAGAAACATGACAGAAAACACACATCCAGATTATTCAGATTTTAGCTCTGGATATGAGGGTATTTAATTGCCTGTACAGTCACTTTTCAGAGCAGATCAAACGAAAATGGCTGATACTTTGATTTTAGTCAATTCAGCTGCTTGAGTGCAGTTGCCTGAGTGAATAACTGGACTACTGCAGAGTGAAATTGAAATGCTTAACCTAGGGCTCACACAAGCAAGGGCTTGTTCAGCTGGGCTGAAGTATGACTCGGTGTTCCAATATCTCAGTAACACTGAATCACAATATCTCTGGATCTGGGATTGTATAGCTCAAATATCAGCCCTTGTTAAGGTCTCTTCTTAGTCCCAAAATCTGTCCTTATGTGTCTAAAGCAACTAAAATAAACCTAGAGGTTTATTCACTGAACCCTTTTACAACACATTTTGCTTCTCACTATATCCTTTAGTTTGTATTCTATCATGCTGCCTCCTCCCATGTATGTCTCAGCTTTGTACAGTTCCCTGAGCACTGTAAGCCATGGCTCTTGCATGCTAATTATTAGCTATTTCCTCTTACCTTAGGAATAGGAATGGAAGAAAAAAAAGTCTGGCATCTGAACTTGTTTCACTTACTTCCTGCGAGATTTCGTTGTTCAGTTGCAGTGTGGAAGTGTCTTTCTCTTCACACAGAGAGCATCCTATGCTGAGTCTTCTGGCACCTCTCCCAAACAGGCTTTTAAACCACATATTTACATTCATTCCAATAGCGTAATTTTAAGCTTTCCTTTCTTCTCTATTTCCATTCTTCGTCCTCCACTTGAGTTGCTGACTCCCTGGTCATTTTCTGTTGGCAACAATAAAAGTTACATGTGTATATATGTTGCCAGAATGATTAATTCCTCAAGACTGTTTCCTCTCATCTTCATTTTCATTTTCCCAAGCTTTTCCATATGTCCTTCAATATTTTATTTCAATAATTAAAGTTTCCAGCATGGTCTATAATGCAAAAACCATCAGCATAGTCTTTTTTTTTTCCTCTCTCTCTCTTCCTTTTCTTTCTTTCTCCTTGGCATGGTGGGAGTCGCTATTTCTACAAAAGTCTGCCACAGACACTGGGCTCTGTGCCTTGGGAGAGTGAAACAATGTTGGGAGTCACTGAGAAGCTGTGTGTGCCAGGGAAACCCTCTATTTCAAGTGTTCCTGTTCCACTGTTATTTTTTCCCCTCTGGATTCTTTTGACGGTTTCCAGTTCTCTCTTCTGGCATTTGGCCATTTTATTTACTGTTACAACTAGGAAGTATTACCAAAATGGAGAAGTAAAAGAATTTTCCAATCCTTTTGGTTCAATTCAACTTGATTACAAATGAGAATGAGTAGCAAAGACCTCTAATGAATGTGAAGTTTAATTATATCTAGACTGTGGTTAAATTGACATAAAAATCCTCTAATGCTGAAAATAAAATATGTAGGTGGGGTATTTTTTAAATCATGAATTCATTATTAAAAGAGCAATTTTGATAATATGTTGGCAACTGGTGCACTTATGTGGTTCTTGTGTTGCTTTTCTCCAGTTTATTCTTCCATTACTAAGCACATTAGACTATGTGAATACAGGAGTGTTAAGATGACAAGCAAGACTATATGACAATTTTCAATGCAGCCCGATTCATTACAGTTTGAGGTTCATATTTTTCTGTTTGTGTTACTTTTTTACTGACAGTGTCATGTCTTATATAATTGATACACTCGTAAGGTCAGAGGTCTTGGTGGAAACTGTCCTGCATATACCAGCACATCAGCAACGTCACTTTCCATAAGACTCTAAAAATAAATGTTTTGACAAGGAATAGCGACTGTAAGCCACCATTTCCACTTAAGTGAGATGTCAGAAATTGTTCTGGACAAAATAAATCAATACCAAATTCCTACAGTAAATCAAATCCTGAGATTTGATCCTGGGCAGGGGCACCAGGACATGCAACACATTTAAGGATATTAATTTTCCTCAAGGAATCAACTTCTAGATGCAGTGTTCTCACAGATCTCCATGTTTTCTCCAGGTGATAGGACAATTCTTGTTTCATTCAACTTTGATGTCCAGGCTGAACTGTTTACCTGATTTTCTCAGAAAAGAGCACTAAGACTGAAGAAGTCTCATGGCATTTATAAAATCAGGGTCAGTTCCAGAGAATATAATATTCAATCACTCATTATCAATAGGTGCTGACCACCTATTAGCCACAATGCTTTAAAGGTTTAAATTAATTCTGTCATTTAAATTCCTCTGCCAGTGAAATTGTCAATGACTACCCCTCAAATATATTTGTATGCAGAGCAAACTCACATTTAAAATAAGCAAATTCCTCTCACTTACAGGTAAGCTGCCATCTAACACCTTTTCCTATAGTTAAGGAGCATTAATTTTCCCAGGAGTTAGTTTATGGAAATGTTTATGAAAGGCATAAGACAGATCCTCCACAAACACTGCTTTGCATCCATGTGGACCCATGCCCTTTCTTTGACATTTCTGGTCTTTTCCTTTACAAAGTGTGCTTCCTCCAGAGCATCACTGAATCACAGAATAAGCTGAGTTGGAAGGGCTCCACAAGGATACTGAGTCCAGCCACTGGCCCTGAACAGCACCATCACCAGGAGTCACATCATGTGCCCAAAAGAATTGTCCAAACTCTCTCAGGCTTGGTGCTGTGACCACTTCCCTGGGGAGCCTGTTCCAGTGTCCAACCATCCTTTGGATGAAGAATCTTATTATAATATCCAAACTAAACCTCCCCTGACACAGCTTCAGTCCATGGGTCCTGTCACTGTTCACTGGTCACCACAGAGAAGAGGTCAGTGCCTGTCCCTCCTCCTCCTCCTCCTCTCACAAGACTGCAATGAGGTCTCCCCTCCATCTCCTCTTCCCCAGGCTGAACAGACCAAGTGACCTCGGCTGATCTTTGTACACTTCCCCTCAAGACCCTTCATCATCTTCATGGCCCTCCTTTGGACACTTTCTAATAGCTTTATATCTTATTTTGTGGCACCCAAAACTGCCCCCAGCACTGGAGGTGAGGCCATCCCAGCTCAGAGTAGAGCGGGACAATCCCCTCCCTTGCCCAACTGGCCATGCTGTGCCTGATGTCCTCCAGGGCAGGGTTGGCCCTTCTGGCTGCCAGGGCACTGCTGGCTCATGTTCCACTTGCCATCAACCCCCAGCTCTCTTTCCACAGCGCTGCTTTCCAGCCTCTCATTCCTCAGTCTGTCTGTGCATCCAGGGTTGCCCCATCCCAGATGCAGAATCCAGCACTTTCCCTCATTGAACTTCATATGGTTGGTGACTGCTCAGTCCTCTGATTTGTCGAGGTCTCTGCTGGGCCTCCCTGCCCTCGAGGGAGTCAATAGCTCCTCCCAGTTCTGTATTATCTGTGACCTTGCTCAGTATCCCAGTCCTGCATCCAAGTCATTCATGGAGATGTTGAAGAACACAGGATGGAGCACTGTGGAACCCCACTAGTGACAGGTCACCAGACTGATGTCACCCCTCTTCCTATAACCCTTTTCCCCTGAACCATGCTTGGGTACCTGGATGCTGTTGTGCATTTGGCAGTGGAAGCCTATCAGGATGCAACACAATGGAAGTTCTCCAGGGTAATGACATCCTGCTTCATTCACTTCCCTCCTCTCTTAACATATTTTTAGCACAGCTCTAAATGTGATCGGGCATGTCCTGGTACAAAAAGTGCCTTTAGGATTAGGGTTACCACTCTTTTGATTGTTCTGCTCACCCTAATTTAATTAACCCTTCCCTTCCCTTTGCTCTTCCTCCTCTCTCTTCTCTTCCTCTTTTATTGTCTGTTGTTCTCACATTTCCATTTCCTCCTTCACTTCCTTCTCTTTCTCCATCTTCTTCTTCTTATTATTATTATTTTTTCTGTATCTCCTTCTTTTTCTCTCTCTTTTCTTTTCCTGGTCCTCATTCACATAAAGGACTTAGAATGGCCAGAGACAAAATCAGTTACTTTGTTCGCTGTTATGATTCATCATAGGATTTCTGACAGTGAAATCATGATCCACCTCAGATACTTTCATTAAACCAGGGTGCTTCTTGAATGAGAAAATCTTATCTTAAATTGTGAATCACAGACTTGCCTGGAGGTGCAATTTCAGTTTCAAGCTTTTATGTTTCTGATTGACTTTAGTTGATTAACAAATGTGATTCTTAAACTGAAATAACATTCCATGTGAGTTATATACTGGTTGAAGTGTAACTTTCTCACTCAGACAAGTCTATGAATATACAATTGACAGTTGTTGTAGCTTTACATCCTTTGAGGAACAGATACAGAAAGAAATTTTGGCATAATATACCCCAAACAAGGGAAAAAATGTATTTTTTTAATCAGTGTTATAATATATTTTTATTTCCTATGAATATTCAAAGAACAGAACTAGAATGTTAGGGAAGAGTGTTCATGGAAATTTTGACTTAAAAAACAAAAAGCATCAGATTTCCATGTTTCTTTTTCAAAAGTATGCAAGAATCTTTACTTGGTGCTTTCTTCCCTAGCTTCACTTCTGATGCAGCCAACACTCTCAATGGAGTCAAAGAGCTTCTGCCCCTCTGGGCAAAGGCAGGGTCAGAAACATCTGACATTGTACCTCAAGTCTTGTGACAGGGTGCCTTGGATGCTGCCTTTGCAGCCTGACCTCCTTCCCTCCTGATTCCTCAAAACCAGACCATCCAGGGTGTCTGCAGGGTATCCATCACTCTGGACAGCTGATCCTGTCTTATTTCCTGTTGCACCCCAGCATGGTGTGTGAAAGGACCTTAACTGTTCCCCCAGAGCTTGCTTGAACCTTAAAAAAAAATAAAAATATAAAAGGGAAAAAGCCAAAAGAGCACCCTGTTGCTGACTGGGATGGGATGAATCGTGTCATAGTTCAGAGCACTGTTGTCACTCTGGCACCGAGTCACCATGCTCAGCCTCTGCCAAGACGGGTGTCAGCTGGTGAATTATAACATTGGCAGACAGGACAGAGATAAGCAAAAAAACACAATGACAGCTGCTACACAGAACTATTCTTTCTGGCCTGCTGAATACAGTAATACATTGTGTAAATAAAGACAGACAGCTTCATTATGCAATTGTCTGTTACTAGGTCTCCGCTGAAGAAGTACTATTGATTCAGGAAACTATACCCAAGCTCATCAGACTAATGTGTTCTTGCTTTTGGACTCCCAGTGTAGCAAGAAATATAGTAACGCAACTCTCTAACAATACTTCTACAGAAATATGTGCTCAATGGGGAAAGAAGGTCCTGGTGATAAATCTAGTGATTTTGTTTCTGATAAACGCTTCTAACATCTATTTGAGTGCAGAGCAAAATATGAAAACAGATGCATGACAAGTGTAAGATCTAACAGGAGTTAACAAATAATCTCTGCATAGAGGTATCCCCCTATCATTCCAGCAGTGCAAATCAGGAAGCTTTTTTTTTTTTTTCTGTTATGTTTTAACACAAGTGGTAAAGAGGCACCACAGGGCAAATTATAATAGACAAACCACAGAAATAACCTGATAAGCTGTAGTTATCTTACTACAGCGTGTTAATTAAAATGTTGTTTCTACTTTCTTTCACATAATTATCTTTACAAACAATGCAGGGGGTCACTTTAGAATGTGATATGCAAGAAGGCAGCATTAAAACAACCCTTCAAATGGCCCCATTCACCTTTTGCTTTAACCTGAGAGAACTGAGCCCCTTAACTGAACAAAATGAAGTGAGAAAGGACTGCAAAAATGTTCTCATGGGTGAAAAGCAGATGAAACTATTCATTTTGAAAATAAAGGAAGGGAAAGTTAAATCAGAAACATATTGTGCTGAATATTGCAGGGCATCCGTCTTTGGGAGTGCTAGGGAGTAGAAGTCTCTTAAACATAAAAAAAAAGCGGGAGTATAAATAGACTGTAAAGAAAGGGTAAGCAGTGTTATTCTCAGCAGGAATTAGTCAACTATCCAAAGCTCATGAGAACGATTCCAGTTTTCAAGAGGCAATTGTGTCTGAACTGGCTCAGCTATACATTTGCTGGGAACCTGGAAGCAGTTGTGTGAACTGTGAACAGAATATTGAGAAGGCAGAAATTGCAAGGGAAGCTACTTCTGATTCCTAAACTGACTCATTTTAAGTGGGAAGAAGATGTGAGGAAGGCCACAGCTTATTTTAAGCCCCTTTTAGGTCACCTTGCACTTGCACAGGGGGTTATCAGCAGTTGTTTTGAAATGGTGATCCCTGAACAAGGCAAGTTATGTTGTTTTCATAGATATATTGTTAACCAAAGAGTAGCACAATGATGGGGAAAGGTCTTCCTGGGACTTTTTGCAAGCTGTGTTTGTGCATACACTCTGGTCAATGAACAAGCTCTTATCTAGCCATCTCACAGCCTGTGCAGGAAGTATGAAACCATCTGACTTGATCCAAACCCTAGGTGATCTCTGCTAGCAAAATCTTACAGGTATTAACTGGCACGGACCATCCTAGAGCTGAAGCTTCTGCATAGGAATGAAAGGGAAGCGGGAGAACTGGGCCAAAATTAGATGACAATTTTCAAAATGCTTGTGAAATCACACAGTCTGCTCCATTTGGATTCGAACACCATCCGTTTGTGGTTCAGTTACGCTACTCCTTCGGTTATATGAGTAAATTCACACTGCAAGTAATGTTTTTGCTATGACTGTGTCTGTAATATTTCTTTGGTAATCAATTTTGATAACATTGCAAACATTAAATTAGGGATTGAAAGCTTTTTTTAAAAAATGCAATAGTTTTAAAAATTGCAAAATCTATTACTGCTTTTTAGTGAGATCTTTTCTGGAATAAGGTATTCTAAATCTATGAGTACACAGAATATTATTAACATATCTGAGCCAATGGGTACATTAATATGCTTAAAGATTTATGATGCAGATAATTTAAGTCTTCTTTCTGTTTATCTTGTCAGTTTCAGTGGGCTTGGCTAAACTATTTTTTAGGTCATGATTGCTCTGGAACATGGCCAACAGTACGAAAACTTGTGAACTCAAAGAGAACAAGGCTATTGGTAATACCATTTAACCTAAATTTTCATCATTTTTGAAAGATAGCCACTCTGGGACCCAGCCAAAGGGAATGTGATATGGCTATGCTCTCCACCTTTACTTCTTATTGCAAATGTAAAAGTAATACCAACATTGAAAGGAAAAATAAGCACAGACTCAGCAAATAATATAGAGAACATTTGATCATTAGAAAACCTTTTTTTTTTAACCCAAGGAGCAGGCTTAGAGGACTTACAAGGGCTGGACATGGCTACAGGATCTTGTGAGAGGCAGAAAGTTTCCTCCTTTTAACTATTCTTTGCAGCCAACTACACCTTTCTCCCATACCTGCTGCTGCAATGTTGCTAGAGACCCATGTCTAGAACCCAGAGGATGAGTTCTGCATGCTTCCACCCACCTCCTGTTGCAATGGAGTCCCATTTACCTGTCCTCAGCAGGAAAAAAGGAGGATGAAAAGACAGATTACTATGGTAAAAAGTACTGTTTAATGTCTTCACTCTGCCTTTTCTAGTACAGGCAGAAGCAATTTAATGGCTGTAGTAATTCTGTTACTACCACCATCACCTGCTCCGAGTAGGTCATGCTTTCTCTAACTACATGTAAATAAACATATGCCCTGTGTCATCACGTGAGTGCTTTTCATCAGCATGCCTATGCAACCAAAAATTGAACGTTGCAAAATAATTTTTTCAGAATGTAAATAACTTGGTTAAAAAAAAAGCGAACGAAGATGCAACAATGTTTCTGAAGAATATTGTTTTTTTTCAGTAACAGATAACTATTTTTAGCTATTAAGACATGAAAGTGGGATAATAACTTCCAGTGTTACAAAACTTATGCCCATATAACAACTCTTTAGGCTGACATTGTATTCTTTCATTGCTGTTGTTCATATTTCTCCTGCTTACTCCCAAGGTGTGATATGCTTCCAATCAGAATTGTACCATAGCAATTTTGGACATGAACTCTAACCACTTTTGTGGTATTCCTAGAGTTGTGAGTGGTTGAACCCTGATAATATCATCTTGACTATCATAATATTAAATATATATATATTTTAATTATTTATTCTAGCTGTAACTAGATGAGATTCTAAATACCATACCAATGCTATTTCTTTTACTGTCACCCCATTGTGACTTTATATCTGCAGTTTGGAGAGGATAAAAAGTTGTGATATACTCTAAGCAAAGCTATTCACAGGCATTTTCATTTCCAGAAGCTAGAAAACTGCAGTTTTGTCTGAAAGTTGTAAACCAAGCCACTTGAAGAGCATTCTGTACCCTTTGACCCAAGCCTGTGGCTTCACAGTTGGCTTTCCAAACTCTTTTCTGCACATTAGTTTGAAGAGCTTAGTGCAGCTTAAAACTTTGTTTTCTCTCCCCCCGCTGCCAATCCGTGTGCCCAGCATCCACTGTACTAATCTAGTGCAAAATTTAACTCCATAAATAATCTGTTCAGATTGCAATACAGATAGTTCAAATTACAGGAGTGGTTAAAGGCAACACAAGTCTATCACAAAATGGCAAAACTGTTCAGAGGCTGCCTGAGATGCTTTTCTCTTGAATCTGCTTTCTGAGTACATGCATGTAGCCTCAGCTACAACACAGCCAGATATAGCCAGACAGTTCCTTGAACCATAGCAAAAGCCTAATCAGACTCTAGTTTTCTCAATCCACCCAAACATATTTTGTATGTTCTTCAAGCCAGATATTTCCTGAAAGTGATCATGACCCCAAAACTGCTTATTGCAGCATAGTCTCAATGACTTCTGAGAAGTTCCTTCTCCTTTGCACTAGTATTCATGCAAAATAATGCAAACCCTTTCTGCTCGCCCTCCCTTCCTTCCTTCCTTTCTTCCTTCCAGGAGGAATGCATCATGAGGTAAAGGGGAATCGGGAAAAAAAAAAAGCAAAAAGCTGTCTTAGGAAGAAAATAATAGCAAAAGAAAAATCCCTATTAATATTTTGAGGGTCCCAGTAGTGTTTAAGGACATGTCTTGAATGTGCACAGACATCTTTTTCCTAACACCAGGAGGTATTATGGTGAAATCCCAAAATGTATGCTCCCAGAAAATTAATTCTATTTTCTATATTCTTTCTCTTGTTTTTGTTCCTCACTCATTGTTTACTACCCAAGCAAAATTTTGGTTTTCTACAACTAACTCACTAACCCATATAATTCATTCATCATATTGCAACATTACAAAACAGAAAAATAAGAAAGGACACCAACTTCCTGCCAGGCTTTTCTGAAAATAGATGCCTGCTTTCTAGAGCCTGAATATGTTGGCTAGTCATCTCAAGTATTCGATATAACTTTCAGTATGATGACTAAAAGATTCAAAGTTATGTCAAGCTTTCTGTGGGAATTCTCAAAGTATTGTGAGATGCCTTGGAGTCCACTGTAACAAATGCAATACAAGTTAATGCACGTACAATTAAAATACATCACATAAAATAAAGTGCCTTCACCTCTATTTCTTATCAGCTGCAGATTTCTAAAGAAGAACTCTTCAAAGCATCCTAATCTTATTTTCTTCAATATAAAAACTATGTTTAAATATATAGTTATTATTAAATATATCTGTAAAGTTTTTGGACTGTACTAGTAGTCCATATAAAACATTATTATTGACTCGTGAAATAAATATAAGCATATATAACTCTATTATTGCTTGGACACTTAAAATTCTGTGCTGATGGCAAGTAATTGACCTTCAAAATATTCCAGTAAGCTACATAAATGTTAGTATTTTAGTTATACAAGGGAGGCAGGTGGTGCTTGTAGTTGCCATAATTTAAGCAAAGACCTTTAAAATGTCAGCAGCAAGGCTTTATTTGAAACCTTATGCACTTTTGAACTCCAGCTTTAAACAACTTTATGCCCCATAGCAAAAAAATCATAAAAAACCCTTCTCTCTACCTGGTGCCATGGCTCTCCTTTCCCCAGTCTCCTACTTCTCCTGTACCTTTCCCTAGACACCTTTGCTGACATCCTCTCTCACAACTACTGTGAGATGCCTCACCACAGAAAACTGAAGCTATTTTGTCAGGGTATAATCTATGCTTCACTGAAACAATCTCTACACACAAGTGAGTGAAAGTTTGTTCCATTATAATTCTTCTTATTTTTGCAAGAGGAGAATCTTCCCCAGTGTGTTTTGTCTTCTTGCTTGTTTAACATATGGCAAGAAAATTACTATGGAGACTGTAATTTAGTAACTCCAAAAACATTTTCTTCCAACATCCTGAACTTCTTGGCTCTGTGCTAAATCTTTCAGTGTGAGAGGCTAAGATACACTTGGGATTAATTTGGCCAAATAATTTCTCATGTTTACTTGGAAAATCTTGACCAAGATGAAATTTGCTTAAAAAAAATGAAGAAAACATTTTTGACAAAACATTATTCTAAAATGTGTTTTCCATTTTCTGCTCATCCCTGAAATTTAGAAAAAGAAAATTCTAATTGCAAGCAGAAGCAAAATCCATCCTGAGTCTAATTACTGGTCTAATGAGATATTTGATGTGATCTTATCTGCACTGGCTGTTCATGACTGGATCCTAAAGTGAATACTACCAGTGATGCACAGTCCCATTTGCTAAATAAGAAAGCAGACATGAAGCCAACTTCAGGGCTAATTTCTGATTTAGAAATAAATTTTCGATTTACAAATAAATGTCTGGGTACAGCACAAAATAGATGCCAGGGAGATGGTTTCTTGAGGCCCCTCTGAGCCCACAGAGGGTCACAGCGATGTGGGACAAAAGACTTGTACTGAACTTCTCCAGTTCCACAGCCATTGGCTTGGTCTGTGAAGGGATCCTGCATGGGTGAGCCTTTGTCCCAGACACATCTGCCATGTTTCCAGATGAGGACATTTACTGCTGCAGTGTGACCCTTCTTAGTTGTGTCTTTTTTAGAGATGGGTTACTGTATGCTAGGTCTGTCCTGGCATTCAGCTTCTGTCCTGAAGGTGTACAGACATGGCATATCACCTTGCCTGAAGTTCCTGCCAAATTTATGAAGAACCTGTCTGAGACAGATACACAACCTGGGACCTGAGCTGCCTGTGCTTGTCCAAACTTATTCAAAGTCTTGATTTGACCTGAATGGTCACCAATGCAGCTTGGATTTTATGCGACCTTAAGTGACCTGAAGTGAATTTGATACTGGGCAGCTATGGATTGTACTTGTGTAGACACAAGGGGGAGAATAAGGGCTCACTGTGACTTGGCTCAGCAAATATGACTTGTCAGGGCAAAATAAGAGTGCAAGGTACTCACTTTAGAGGCCAAGAGTTTTGATCAGGTCTACACCCGTTTTCATGATTTCTTTCCACCCCAGAAGCTGCCCTGAGGCAAGTAGTCCTTGTTTCTGAGTAAAGTGCCCTTGCTTCAATGTTGACAGAAACATTACAAGTTTTCTTCCTACTGCCACTTGGCAGTGATTTTTAAAAACAAGCTGTAGGCACAAGCAGCAATGGTGCTAATTTATTCCAATCAACAGTGCTTTTGGAGAGGTGAAACTAAGCTGAACTTCCATCCATTTCCCCAAAAATTAATAGCAATTATGCAGCCAACTTCCCCCATCCAGCACATTACCAGTTGTAAAATTGGCCTAAAAAGCTGTATGACAGAGACGGGATTGAGTATTTCTCTGATGTCATTACATACAAGGGTTTTTGTTGGTTTTGTGGTTTTTCAGAGTAGTTTTACAGTGTCTCCTGAGGCACCCTGTGCTTTAAACATCAGCTAGTCACTCTACTTAAAAAGCCTGTGAATGTGCATATTTACAGGCCAGGGTATCCCCCACCTCTGCTAGTTTTGCTCTCACTTCTGAAACTGGTCTGTGCCTCTTCCTGACATCCAAATGGTCTCCAATGCCTCTCTTGCTTCTTTCTCCTCACTGGGGAGCACCTCTTCTGAGACTGCAGGAGAAAAGTACTGTGACTGCTTTTCTGTCACCACACGTCACTCCCTGTGCATGTCACAGTGAGCTACACCTGCCCCTCAAGCTCACAGGTATCCTTTAGGCTTCACACAAGTGTCTTGGATCCAGTTTAAAGTGTCTGTAGGAATAGTGATTTGTCCAATGAGCAGTGCAGCGTGGTGCAGATCACAGCTATATGGTCTTGTAAAATTCGCAGAGCTCGTTGCCAAGCCAGGCAACAGTTTTGGAGGCTGAAGTGAATCAAGGGGAGTGAAGGAGGTTGGTCAGTGTCCTGGACAAAATCTATGAGAAATGAGACACTCAAAAAGCAGAGCCTATGTCAAATGAAGAGGGGTCTGTTACAGTCTTTTGCACAATGAAATATGGAGACCTTCAGCACAACTGTAGCTGGAGAGTTGCCTAAGTGTCATTCAATGCATTACTATTATAAAAATTGGTTCAAATGGTTATAATCAAACACAGTTTGCAGTGTTGATTAAAAAAAAAAAAAACAACAAAAAACATGGAGAATATTCATATATACTTTTTCTAGAGAAAGTTTGCCACCTCTGGCCAGCAGTATAAGACTTTGTAATTCTGTGTGAATGAGGATATGGTGTAAAGGTGTTGCCCAAAACCCAGAGAAACAGCTTGTCTACTCTCCTTTTCTTGCACATCAGCTATCTTTTTTTTTTTTTTTTATAACCACATTTATTTCAAAAATACAAAAGCACCTTCTTGAGTATGTTTCTTCTTCAGCTTCACACCCCCGATACACTGGGATTGCATCCTTTCCTTCTTTGCTTTTCTGGGGAGATCCTGCAACAAAATCACAATGCTTATAAGCAAGGAGAAAGAAGGAAAGTGAGAGCAACAGGACACTTAAGTCTAGATATTACAAAGTAGACTTTGGACAAGTCAGTGTATAATGTAAAATTTTAGAGAGGTGGTCTGCAGTTTTAGATAGGCATGGCCTACAGTTACCCCCCCCCCCCCCCCCCCCAGGATTTAAAGATACTCCTCTGGTCTGTGTATGCTCAATGTCATTTAATTCATTGAACAGCTGTGTGTTACACCATTAAATGATGTATATATTCTATATATATTCTATCAAAATTATTATAATGCCTTGATTTTTTTACCCCAAAGCTAGTCCTTGGTGATGTTACACTGATTTGATCAGATCTGCAGGGCTCTTTAAAGATGAAGACTGCTAAATATAATTGCTATTATTACTATCATGTGAAAACCCACACTGTGTATTTAGCTCGACAGAAGGAGGGAGAGTTCCATGTTTTTGTCTTTTTAAAAATATGTAAGGGCAAGGTTAAGAACATTGGGGTTAAAACCAGTCAGAGACAGGGTATATTAAATGGGCATATTTGGCAGAAAGCAGGGAAAGGACCTGGGATCACAAACACAATAAACAGACCCACAAAACTGTCAGCAAAATGTATTTCTGCAGTCAAACAGGAAAGTGCCAGAAAGCATGTATAGGGACACAGAAAATAAGACAGAGGAAATCATTCCAGAAACATACATGTGGCATTACATTCTAAAAAGTGGGACATTCATATCCAATTTTACACCCTATATTACAGAGTTAATCACATATTACAAAAAACAGGCACAGAAGCCTTGCAAAAGGAAAAGTCTAGAAGTGCTGAAATAGTGGCTGTGCTAGATTTGCAGTCTCTGGAGAGAAAGTGAGTTAAAGCAATGTAGGATTCAGCTTGTTACCTCTTTTCTAATTTGTGAATTCAAGCACACCAGAGGCATGGTCAGTATTTCACAGACTTTTTTAATGTATTGTTATATTAAGGGGACCAATTATGTTGCTTCAATGTATGGCTGTCTTCTATAATCTAGTTTGAGGTATTACTGATAATGGAATATCATAAGTGTCACCCACCAAAGAAATGCTGTGGTTAATCCTTACAGTTAAAGTAGATATTAACAAAACAAAACAGAAAACCAAAATAAAACCAAGCAAAGACAAAAACCACAAAAATCCCCACCCCAAACAATACAAACAAACAAACAAACAAACAAACAAACAGTTTTAAATAAATTGTATTTTTACATGTTGAAAGATACCACACTTATTTTTTTTTTTTGCTGTTTCATACTTATTCTTCCTCATCATGTCTACACTGTCAGAATAATATAATGCTGTCTCACATCGAGAAAATTTAAATTATGCGTACATCTAGAATTGCTTATAAATACGATCATCCTCTCTTTGTCCCACTAAATAAAAAACAGACTTTGTGCTCTGATAATTTGCTTCAGGTATTCTGTGTTCTCTTAGCACCATCTTTAAAAAAAAATCTTTAATTTCTTTGATTTGAGCAATAAAACCATAAAAGCTACCAAAAAGTAGCTACAAGTTGCTGTATGGAGGGGTCTTGCTTCTCTATAAACTTCTTTTAACACTGTACAGGAGTTTTGCAGAATGATAAACCTGCAAGTACATCACTGCAGCATTTTAAAAGATATAACTTTATTTACATCTCTACCAATATGTATCTTCATTTACCTGTGTTATAAACAGAGTATATATACTGAAGCTGCAGGACTTGTAGAAGAAATGCTGGTCATCATATTAATTTGGTGTCATCTTTCATGTGGAAAGACTTTTATTGTTCCCTTGTGTCAATGCACCACTTTATGAAGCTATAGATCACTTACATGGTCCTGAATCATGTTTAGTCATTTCTTACAAATCAAGTTAGTAATAACTATAAAGCCCCATCATTTAGTGTCCATCTCAGTTCACTCATTTCAGACTGCCACTGCCCTCTGAGTTAATTATGAAATGTGTTAAATCTTTATTGCCTCATTTATGCTGTAACAGGGAAGGTAAGGCTATGGGGAGATTTGCCTTTCTCCAGCTGAATTTAAAGCTCTAGGACTACAGCTGAATGTGAATTCTGTAAGTATGAGCTCCATGTGCATATCTCCGTCCCCCTGAGATCTCAGGGATTTTTAGTCCTGGACAAACTGCCTGTCCACTGGCCACATAGTCTCAGGATGCTTGTAAAGCTGTTGAGCTTCCTCGTGAACCGTCCCTGTGAGATGACCTTGCTCGCCGCAGTTCCACCCCGTCATCTTCTGGGCAATATTTCATCCCTTCTCTCACCTCTTGTACTGAGCTCATGCCACCATCCTCTGCACAGCCTTACCTGTGTACTTGCACACCAAAGCCACAGTGGCTATGAAGAGGCTTTAGGCATGGCCTTAGGTCTGTCTTTACATGAGATACCTGCTAGATAATATTTACACCACCAATTGCCTGCCTCGACACATACAGGTCTGCCTTCCCTCCCCTCACCCCACCAAAACACATAGTGCCTGAATCACTGCTTGCAGAGAGCTATTATTAAACTTATTTTACTTGAAGGGTAGAATTTAATTGCCATAGAACTCAGCTATTATTTATCTGCTAAAATAAAACTGTTAAAAATAAGCTATGCATAAAATTTAAATGCAATTTATCAGCAAATGAGACAAATGTTATTCTAGTTTCTTGTTCAGTAGCAAAATTTTTAAGGCTAAAAATCTGATACTGACTGTGATTTTAGCTATGGTTATGTTGGTCAACCAAAATATTCCAATGTACTTAGTAGGTAGGAAGTCAGAATATGGGACTCAGCTTTTCCTCTCTTGTAAGCAAGAGCTTTCCTCCTGCTCCAGATTAATTAAAATTAACATATAATAAGCATTGATCTGTGAATGCTTCAATTTCAAAATAGGAGCTATTTTAAATAAGACGGAACTGAACTTCAGATACAGCCTTTGGGTAGCCAGCTGTCTGCTTATGTCAGCATTTGACTTTGCTGAAACTCTGTCCAAATGCTGTTGTATACAAGTTCAGCTTTCTTTAAACACTTTGGTCAATTTAATCTTGGCTGAAAACACAACCGCCAGGTCTATGATGACTGTTTGGGTTGGCTGCAGGGAGAAGCCAGTTTCTGGCTAGGTAGCATTGACAGGAGGAAGATTACACTCCATGTGTGAGGGTGTTCCCTGTATATTTTAGGCATGATAATTTAAAAAACATCATGCCTAAGTAATGATTGCTAGTTAAGAATGTTCTGACCATTTCCAAAGGGAAACGGGGATTTTGGAAGATGATCTTATTTTGATTCCATGGGTTTTCAATATGTCTCCTGAGAGAAAAGTGGGAGCTCCTTACTGAAGCTTAGAAAAGGGGGAAATTAAATATCCTGCCAGGGCTGGACTATCATAATTGTTTTTTTATGAAGTTTCGATGGATAAACTAATGTTCCATATAGTTTAGCCATGGGAAAAGAGCAGAAACTGCCTGTAGAGGCACAGGCAAAAGGTCCTGCTACTCCTATGATTCTGTTTTTGTCAGCAGCAAATCGAAAGTTCACTAAGGAAGCTAAGCATCAAGATTACATATATTAAGTATTCCTTGTATGTAATTAATTCTCCTGGGCAAAATGGACTTAATTCTAAACAAGTTGAAAATGGAGATAGCTACAGGTTAATGAAAAAAAAAAAAAAAAGGCCTTTTTACAATCTTCATTTCACTGTTAAAAGGATTAATCCTAATATTACTAATTACTAATACTACTACTAATAAACACAACTGTTGAGACAAGCTCTTAAGTTCAGCCTTTGGGTCATGCACAGCCCAAAGCACATCCATAGCACATCTGTGGTATTTTACAGTATAAAATTTGACATCTTTAGCTACCCATGTCCAAGTACTCTGTCTGCATTCTGTTGTCACATTTTCTCATATCAACAGATAGCCAGGAGCAATATTGGTAGATTAGTTTACAAATGAATGCAGAAGATTGATATAGTTGCTTGTTTTGTCTCAGTTCTGAGCATTGTACCAATTTATTGTTCAATAAGGAGAACATACAGTTCATACCAGGATTTTATAGAGTTTCTTCCAAGCTAATTCAATACTTTTCTCATGCTGGATTGGACTTTGTAAAGGCTATTGATCTTAAATGATTTTTTCTCTTCTAGATTCTCTTTACAGTGTTTTCACTTTCCAGAATTAGTAGATGTTTTTTTCATAAGTGTCAAGGGACCTTACCACATCTTTTACAAAGAGGTCACAAATTGGATTTCCCCTCTATTAAAAAGCAGTAGAAAGCAAGTCTAAGTTTTAGACTAAAGGAGAAGCAAACAATGAAATAATTAAAAAAAAACCAACAACAAAACAAACAAAAATAAAATATATATTAAAAAAATGAAAACCCTCTCACTCCTGATTTTCTGTGTTTTCACTATTATGAGCAATTCATTTGGAATCATCCAACTCAGCTGTTGACAGACTTCTATTCAGCCTTTTCTACCCCACCAAAATATCTGTATATGCTACAGGTATTAATCTATGGGTTATGTATCACCTAAAAGAAAGCAAATTTAGAGCACTTGTTCAGTAGAATGACTCTATTCCCAGTTAAAAATAGTGGTGTCTAAAAGTCAAGAAATCATTGCTAGAAGTTCAAATGTGTGCACCATCTAATGTTATTATAAAAAGCTGGAAGTCCTGTAACTTTCTCATTTTGCTTTCAGAACTGTGTGGAAAAGAAATATTGCTTGCAATATTTTTTTCAGAAATATGAAGTAGATTTTTTTTTTTTTTCCTGAAGAGAGAGAATGGATGGGGGGTTGAGAGGAAGGGAGAGGATACTTGTCCTCCTACTTTTTTGTTTATCTTATTTTTCTTCTTCTCAGAAAAAAAAAAAAAATAATAAATCTGTCTTCTCTTTCCTACTAATACAGTCAAAACCTGTTACCTAGATGTCAGTAACTTGAAAACAAATAAAAGAAGACAGAAAAAGAAACCTGAATTATGAAGTCTCAGAAGAGCATGAACAGAAGAGATAAACAATGTTTAAAAGCAGTGGAATATTAGTGATAAGTCATGGTTTAAAATTTCAATGTTATCACTAAGACTTTCTCAGAGATATCTTTTGTTTACAGCTATTTCAACAGTTGCATAACTATTCAATTGTCTGTGTAATATTGGAGTTTTCCTTTTTACATTCCTGAGATCAAGTAGGTATTCACATAATTCTGAAATATGTAAAGAACAGATTTATTTTGTACACAGTACTGTAGATTCTTTGTCCAAAAAACCTCAAAGCTTTCATTAAAACAGCATACAGCAGAGCATTAATTTTGAACACACTGTACTGAAATAGCATGTATTGAACACAGCAGTCAATCTAAGGTAATGGATTATGCCCTTCTTCTGAAAGACATCACTGAGTAAAAGTTAAGCCGTAAGAAATGTATTTAACACATGTAAAAAATGCTTCTAAATGGGTCAAAACCTAATCTGGCATAACCAAAAAACATCCCAGTTGTAAAGGATACAAGCTCTCATATTGGGATGATACAAAAAGAAGCTTTGGAAGAGCACAGCAAGTGACCACAATTCTAAAATGAACAACAATGGCACAGATAATGTTCACTGTCTCAAGCTCTGTATATACTATAATTACGCTCAAATTATTCAGCAAATTCAATCTTTTAAACTTGCATCAGATCTCAAAGACAAGATTGGCCTAATATACTTGAGTTTTTATTCCTGTGCTAATCCCAAAGCTAATCTGCCTAAATCTCAAGAATGGTCTACTGGCATATTCAACCAACACAGCCAAAACCTGCAGTAGCCTGGAATATGGTGGGGAGAACATGGAAATGGCTCCTTACTCCTCTGAACTTCACCTGCCCCATACACTTTCCATAGCAGTTCTGGTATTGCTTGTGAAGTGAAATATTTAGATGCTAAATTGCCTGGATTATTGGGGGGACAGTTTATTGCAAGTACAAACTGAAAGAACTGTGTTTGAGTCTCTCATTAAGCCTTTTATAAGATAATAGGTTCCCAACTTCTACACTGCTGATAATATTTCTCTAGTATAAGAGTAATTTTTAGAAATTGTTTTCCCTGTAGCTAATCATACTTGCAACTGGTGAAGCCATGTCTAAAACACTACACCCAGTTTTGAGTAAGGAAGGTTAAGGAACCTGGTGATTTCAGCTAGCAAAGAAAAACTAAAGGTCAATATTTGCTTTTTTAGAAATTCTTCCTTTGATTTTTTTGGTCTTTTTTTTTTAGATGAGAGGATCCTTCACTATTCAGTTGTATTATTTGGACAAATATATATATATATATATATATGTGTGTGTGTATATAAGGTTTTCAATTTTATTTTCAGTTGTCTCTTAGCTAATAGGTTCAGGAGGTGGATGTCTCCTTTCTTTACTAAATCTTGAACATCATTTATCAGCTTAATTTTAGCTGAAATTTTTCAATCACTAAGGCTAGGTACAATAAAATACAAAACTACACTGATAACAGTGTTGATTTAATTTATATAGGGAAGAAGTAATTTATATTTACAACCACGGCATCTTGGCAGTGTATAGTATGAAAACAATTTCAATCTGCTTCTCAGGGAAATGTGCACAAGAAAGTATCCTGTGATACACAAGAGATGGACAAAGTCTGAGGAAGATAATGAGAAATTTTGTTGTATATGCCATTCTGTCAGCCACTGCAGAACTATTGTCTATTTCAACATTTTTCAGTTTCCCGATTAAGTTATGGTTCCCTGTAGAGATGAAGTGTATGGGTAACAAACCTGTTTTCTGTAGCAGCATTTCACAGACCCCTGAGAAGTAATCCAGCAACCCCAGGGAGCCACCCAGCATAATGTTGGAATAGGTCTATGTGCTTGAAGACACGTATGAAAAATTCAATCTGTAAATACAAAAAGGTATCCTGACTCCACATCACATCTGGAAAAATAGCCAATTGATCCATGGTTATTTTCAGATGTCACTGGAATGAAAGTTAAGAAATTATAATTATATGAAAATAATACATATGTTCAATACAGTGTCTTTATAACAGTATTTATAAAGACAATGAGAAAATTATATTGGCACATTCTAATTCTTGCCTATGAAATCTCATGCCAAAATATATACGTCTGTAAATGCAAGAATAAGACATTCTGTATTTGAGAGGTTTTAAGTTTGAAGATATTATTTTTATCATTATTATTAAGATTTAAGACTTACATAAACTAAATCCTTCTGAACTTTTTGGTTATTTTGATGCCTGCAGTGCAACACATATGGATGATAGCTTGGAAAATTATTTTATTCAGTTTATATATCTATCTTGAGATCATTGAATAGAAAATTGCTGGAGAGATGGAGAGCAAAATATTGTTTTATCACAAATCTTTTGTTGAAACATAATGAAAGACACAAGAAGAACAGATAATAACAAAGAACTTGCCAAAATATTTTGAGAAATATGAGAGATGAACAGTACTGAATTGCTTTAGCTGGACACAGATAGAAACTTCAGAGCCTTTCTGTCTGTGAGAAACAGATTCAAGGCTAGCACAAATGGGTTTCTTGAGGCAGAATATTTGAGCCAACTCAGCTATATAATGTGAAAGTAATTAATTTATACAGTAATCTTTGGAATAAAGGCAAATGGAAAGGAACTGTTAATTCTTGTCAGTATCAATTATGTTGAAAATACCACCATTTTCTCTTTCTAACTATGAGAACATAATCCATACTAAAGCATATGTTAGCTTAAGCTGAATGGGGAATTATTAGGCTTCATGTAAGTAGTCTATAAAATCAGCATTACTTTGTTACTGGAAGTTTATGCAGTCTGATTAATGGAAACACCCCAACTCAACCAAACACTGTGCTTTATTGGCTCTTAAGTTAACAGTCTGCAGTGGACAGTCATCTGGGCTACATTTGAAATACAGCTGCATGGAACCCTAGCTCAATGAAAACCCACAGGCTGAAAGTAAATGTTGCAAAGCAGGGCACAAAGCATTTTGTGCAATCAGCACCCACTGACAGTTTTATAAATTAGTTAAATAATGCCTGAAAATCAAAACAAAACAAAAATTAATTTCCTGTTCCTCAAATATGGAAATATTTTCTCAAAACCTCTGTGTTCCAAATTTCTTTTCTGTGATGGGTACACCTGACATCTTCATCTGTGGGCACCTGTATGTTTTACTCCCATTCTACTTCCTCTAACAGAGGAAAATCTCTCATACATTTTTCTAGAGGTCCAAAAATGCCTTAAAAATTTACTTAGCCTGCGACTCCATTGGGCCCAAAAAGACAGGATGAGAATACTATATGGACCATAGAAGCAGACTGTGACTCAGGCAGAAGGTAATAAACCTGTAGTAGATTTCATGTACCTATGTGTTGTAGTGCAGCATGAACAAGACTTTTTCGGTCAGCAGGTGTGATAGATCTGCATTGGAACTTGCAAGTACGAGGAGGGTGTTTTGCTCCTTTGCCTTTTTTTTTTGTTCTTGTCACTCCTTCTGAGCTGGGGCATCCTTCGTGTGGCTCATTTCACCTGTAGATCTCCACATGGCTCGACACCATTCCAGCTCTCTGACTCACTGTTTAGACATGAATGAGATCCAGCCCAAGCACATCCATGTTGATTAGACCAGGCACCTTACGAGGCATCTGAGGAATACTCCTAACTGCATACATCCTGCCCATCTTGTGCAATTACACGTGGAGTGTGGAACAGGCAGAACACAAGGCCAAGGAGCTCAACTAGCTGTGGACCCTGTGGCCAAGAGCGTCACGCTCCCGCTTTCCCTCACAAGAGATCTTCTGTGTTTCTGAACCGCTCAGAGCCCTTCAAAAAGCAGAATGCTGGGTAGCTGGGCTCCTCCTTGCACAGCCTGAAACTTCTCATGCTTGTGCAGCCTGTGCACCAGTTGCTCTGGGAATGCACAGAGAATTGTATTGCATCTTCAAAACATGGAAAATTGTCTGGAATATTTTAGCAACCACGCTTTCCTGCCTCCTAGCAATAAAGATGTAAAAGTTTAACCTTAAAATTATCAGCTCTGTGTAATATCAGGGGTTTTTTTTCAGGTTTGCTGGTTGTATTTTTTCTTTCTAAAATTTGTGTGCATCCTCTAGCAGTTTAGGCTTTGCACAACCTTGACAAATGTTCATCTGTGGCAAACAGCCTCTTAACATGACAGTAATGTTGGCCTTGAATTAATTCCTCTCCAAGAATGCACATTGCAGAAATTCTCATGGAAGTGAAAGAAACAATTCAGTTTTACATTGTTTTCAATTGCCTCACACCTGCTGTTGGGCCTAGTAAAACAGATGAAAAACACTGTAAGATACAGCAGGAGAGTCCTTAGGTCAGAGCTGTGAAAACAACTGATATTTGCTTGTTTTGCATAAAAAGAAATTATCATTTCCTACACTGAAGACCGCTGATAAGCACCCCAGAGGCTTTTGGTTGTATTCCAAATAAAATAAATCTTTCTTCATAATGTCATATAAAAAAAAAAATCAGTGTCTGTCATTGTTAATTTGCATATAAACACTAACTGATTGTGGGTTGGTTTTTTTCCCAATTTTCTTTTGTCAAGAAAATTTATTAGATAAATATGGTACAGTTTCTTTACATTTGTGTGAACTCTTTCTAGAAATATCACAATGGTTGATAAAAGTATTTAAGAAAAAAAACAATGAAGGCTTTTATCATATTAGAATTAAACAGAGGTAAGAAATCATCATGATATTTCTTTTCAAATCTGTCATAATCAAATAAGAATAAAAACAAAGGAACAGGTATCTTGTCAAGCATTCTGTATTTGTTGTCTTCTTAAGAACTGCTCTCCATACCTCCCTCAGAGGTTATGTGTAGAAGTCAGCACAATCCCTTTAGGCCAGCAATGGAGAAATAGAAACATTCTGGGATATTTCTTTACTTTTTCTGCAAATATTAATTCACATTCTTAGTGATCATGCTGGTGGATTCTGGCTCCAGTTGTCTTCTTTTAGAAGGACATAAAACATGAAAAACCATAAAACAATGGTTGATTTAAAAATATTCTCACAACACAAATAACAAATATAGAAAATATTTTAGAGAAAATACTTTGTCTTTGTGGTATGTGCCACCTCTTCAAAGTTTCTCACTCTGTGAGAATTTAGGGTATGTTGATGGGATTATATGTTAGAGTTTGAGAAAGTTAAAGCATAATTCTTTAAATGGGGCTCTTATGTTATTTTACAAAATTTCCAAAATTTACAGAATTTGTTTACATTATCAGAGAGTCATAGATCTCCTTTTCTAATTCTTCCTTTCAGTTTCATGTAAGTTTCCATCCATGATGGTATCACAGTCTGCTGTGTACAAGTGTTCATACAAGCAAGAATAAAATAATGGGAGTGTGACAGTACATTCAAGGGGAAATCTCTACATCCCCTTGAAAGCAACCACTTTGATCAATGTCCCTAAGGGTCATTTGTGTTTTTAAAGGCAATAATACACATATTTAATTTTAGACATTTTAACATGAAGCCCTAAGTTAAAAAAAAAACCAAAAGTGCAAATAAGTTACTTGCCTCTTTGAAGGTCCTGTGTAAAGTATAACATAATACTACAGTTACATATCACTAGCTGGATTTAATCCATGTCATGTCACAGCTCAAGGGTCTCACCAAAGTCATTCAACTATTTTAGGAAGCTTTGTGGTGGTTATTTGCAAAAATTGTAAACTGAATGATGCTGCTGAGGTCCTGGAAAATGGTTTGTTTATAGTTTAAAAGCAGTATATATAAAGGTGATTCAATTGGTCTGCTCACATCATTTAACCTCCTCCAGTTTTCAGAGGAGATAAATGGATTGGAATTTTTTATTTTAAATCCTTGACTTGTATAGGGTTATACTGTAGCTGGTAGTTAAGAACATATTTTTTTATTTCCCAGTAATTTGTTGCTTTGTTTCTTTCATCCAACTTTTAATCTCAGGAAAGGCAATACTAATAACTTCTCACTCGGTGTCTTAATAACATAATGTCTGTGCATCTTGTTTCAACATGTGAGATGGCATTTTTCTTGTCCTTTTAAAATAATGTAATAATGAAAATAAATTCTTTATTTAATATATGGGACAATATCATGACATAATTAATGGGTATAAAAGAACCAAAAGCCAAAAGAATGTAACAAATGAGGATGTTTTTAATCAGTAAGTAATGTTGTCTTTCACTTCAACAGTAGTGAAAAGCATTTAATTCATAAATAGTTTTGCTGCTGTATGTACCAATAGACATTATAACTATCATCACATCTACCAATATGTTAATTGCAAATTCATAGGATCTCAACTGGTAACAAGTGGTACTACTTTAATTTCTATTCATGTTGGTTATAATTACAACTTTGTCAAAAAATAAACATTATGATTTTCTTCAACAGTTTTAAATTTGTATACAAATCAAACATTCCTCTGGTCTTCCCCTTTGAATGGTAAGGTCTCAAAGCCAATGGACCGTTTCTCCTTTACATGTTGTACAGCATTTTTAACCTTAGTGTCAATCCCTGGGCTGATATCCAGCATTTGGTCTCTGGCCTCCTGCAAAAAGCCTTTGATTTGGTTTTTTTTTCACTCTAAATTTTCTGAATAGCACTGGTAACTAACTGCAAAGACAGACATGGTTCAACATATGGCAACTTCACTCACAAATCCTTGAAGCACGTCTGAAGGATTATTGTGCTGTCATTGTTACTAGAGTCCACTTACTTTTGCAGAGATTACCTATATGTTATAGCTCAATGCTTGGAAATCTGAAGGAGCTTATGCTGAAGGAAATCAAATTTCTTTGTTTTATTTTTACTTCTGTACACCATAGTTGTATTTGGCATTAAATCCAGCTAAGAAATGCATTTCCAGCATAACAACATTGAATACAGTATGTAAGGAGAATCACTGGCCTCAAAACACACAAAAAAACCACACAAGCAAAATAGGAATGAAAACTGTAAGAGTAAAAAGTGTGCAAAAGTACAAAGAAGGATGCTTCCCTACTCTCACCTCTTCAGAGTGTACCAGTTCTGGAGACTTTGATGAGATTTGAGTGTCTAAAATTCCCTCCAAGAAAGAGGGAATCTGAGTAGATATTTCCTTCATCCCAGAAGCTCCAGTCATGAGGCTATGGGGAAAAGTGGAACCATTACCATTGTGTTAAATATGCCTTAACTTTGCCACTTGAAGGAGTCTAGGAAAGCAAACTGCACAAGACAACTCTTGTTTTGTGTCTCTGTAAATTCACTACAGAGGGGTATCAATAGTTGATAATAGTAGTGACAGCTAAGAGTAAGTTCCTCTGAGCAGCTGTCCAGGCTAAGGTCAATGTTCAAAGACATAAAAAAAATTACTATGGTGGAGAGGAGAGGAGAGGGAGAGGGAGAGGGAGAGGGAGAGGGAGAGGGAGAGGGAAAGGGAAAGGGAAAGGGAAAGGGAGAGGGAAAGGGAAAGGGAAAGGGAAAGGGAAAGGGAAAGGGAAAGGGAAAGGGAAAGGGAAAGGGAAAGGGAAAGGGAAAGGGAAAGGGAAAGGGAAAGGGAAAGGGAAAGGGAAAGGGAAAGGGAAAGGGAAAGGGAAAGGGAAAGGGAAAGGGAAAGGGAAAGGGAAAGGGAAAGGGAGAGGGAGAGGGAGAGGGAAAGGGAAAGGGAAAATAAAGGAATTCACATTTTTGGTGACCACCAAAAATTTTTCTATAAGTGGAGTGGCTTACTGACCCAATAAATATTCATTCTCTGAGAGTGAGATGAGCCAACAGATTGGTGCAGCTCTGAACTTCCTTCTGTGCCAACATCAGTCATTCAACCTGGGCAGCTCCCTGGGCATAACTGATGGCATCTCTCAACAGAAAATCAAGCCTGGAGCTTGGGCATCTGTCCTTGCTCTGCAGTTAATTATTTTTTTTTTTTTTTTTTTTTTCACTATGGAAATGGTTTACATTCTACTCTAGAGTCTGGTTTATTGCCATTCTAAGAGAATGTATGGAAAATTCCTATGTATCCCCTATGGAAATAAATTACCAGTTTATTACAGCATTTCCTCACATACATTTTATTTTCTTAGACCCTCAGGGGGAGAATTGCCTTACACTGTTCTCAGGAATTTAAAAACTCAATTGGATCTGGTCATATTGTGTTCCAGCACTAAGTTGATCATTCATTTGATTGTCATTTAGTTACTGGAAGTGATACATTGTGTCTGTTTCCTTGCTAAAATTTGGTGAGTAAAAATAATAAAAAGTAGCATAATGATATTGACTGCAGGTTTTTGAAACCCTTGATGAGAAATGTCAGAAAATCTGGAAAGAATAGTTAAATATGTACTGAAAGAGCCTAAATCTGGACACTTTTCAAGGTAATGCTCTTAGGGCAAAGCAATGCACAAAAATAAAAATAATTGAAACCTGTTAAGGTAAATTATAATACCCCTCTTTCCATAATAGGAAAATTATATCCATCTTATATTCCAAAGACTATTGAACAATGTAATGTCACTTTAAAATACTACTCAGAAGTGTGGGCACAAAAATTTTGGAGAAACTCTGTTTCTGCAGGGCATATTTCACTGCATGTTGCTTTTCATTTAAGTTTCATTCATTTAAGTTTCCACACTGAGAGAAAATAAATCACAGAGTTCATGGGCAAGTTCAATATCGTGGGCCATTGTCTAGTCTATGTAGACTAACAGTTTAAGTGGGCTTTTTAGCCAGACTTTTCTAAATACATGCAAAACATGCCATGTCAATCAGGGTAGGAATTAATCGTAACAGTAAAGCCAGCTGGCAAAACTCAACTCCTGCTGGCCCAGAACATGTTACCAGAGATAATCTTGTAATTCTGATTCAGTTAAGTGTATTGTGTCCAGATTTATAAGGGTTAAATTTGAAGTACCAAGAAAAAAAAAAAAAGTAATTAAAATGCTTGATTAATTTATGTGTATTTTAAGTCTCATTAAAAAAAAAGAAAAATCTTCAGATTTTCACATCTTTGATGGAACTCATTAGTGTTTTTAGTGGCTTTCATCAGCATCAGTTTCCATGGCTGACAGGCCAATGGACAATATTCAATTTTCACTCCATTAGTCTGTATGTTGAACTGGTAACTTGTATGTAAACAAGAAAATGTCTTCAATCAGATTTCTATATTTTCTTCCTTCTGAAATGAAACAAAGGGATTTATAAGGCAAATTGTCCATCAACCTTAAGATCAAGCAGTGCTGCCAGCTCTAGTATTTTCAGAGGAGCGGGCTTTGTTAATTCCCAGTAGACTTACTGAGAAGATGATTTCAGGGAGTCATTATATTCTCCTATCTTTCCAAAGTGACACTGAAGGTTAATTAAATCTGCAAAAGAGGTTCATGGTTATGTCTTAGAGAATATGACTAATTAACATACTAGTTTGTTTTTCTTGATTTGCACCAAGTGAATAAAATCTGCAAAATATTATAAGGAAGGTTACTTTTCTGGTGATATAGTAAAATTATTTAGTAGTATTTATGGAGTGGATTAATTTGGCTTATAAAACTTGGGAAGCTTTGTGATGCTAGACTTGCAATGTTTCATGTGTTTGTTGATCCAGTGTCTCAGTATGAAATATATTGGATATCTGTGAAACCTATTTCTGTAGATAATTTATGTGATGACTAAGAGTCACAGAATGGTGAACTAGGTTGCATACATTTGCATTTATCATGCTCTAGTGCACTTGCTGCACCTTAACTAAACTAATGATCATTACCAATTTTTCACAAAAAAAGAAAATATCCTTTTCATTCTTCTGTTATTTTCCTTATTAAGAAAGAATTATCTGTTGTCCTACTAAAATACTATTAGTTTCTAGAAAAAAAAAAAAAAAAAAAAAAAAAGGTCAAAGAATAAAGAACACTGGGAAGTGGATGCCTTCTTTTCCCAATATAAAAATATAATCCAGTGTCTACTAAAGACTGATTTTAAACCCAGCTGTTTTTAAAATCTGTCCTTGGTCATAAAGAAACAATGAGGACAAAACTGGCTATGCCAGACACTCAGGTGTTGTCTGGCTGTTCATTGTCATTTTACATCACTAAGGAAATGGCAAGGTTGCAATCTGAAAAACAGATGGGTACCGAGGACACACCAATTTCAACAACTTCATAGTTAAATCAAAGTGGATAATGAATACCCAACCTGATAATTGTGGTTAATTTCGGAGGAAGCTTTTCCACCTCTGAAGAGTGCTTTAAACCCAATATAATACCATCTGATGTCAGTGGAATTGAAGCACGTGCTTTAGTGCTAGACTGTGTGCTAACTCAGGGA
Organism: Poecile atricapillus; assembly: GCF_030490865.1. Lineage (NCBI taxonomy): Eukaryota > Metazoa > Chordata > Aves > Passeriformes > Paridae > Poecile > Poecile atricapillus. The sequence continues at coordinate 47,586,123 of NC_081251.1, read as the reverse complement.
ATAGCCCCAGACCTGTGCCCAGCCTGGGTCTTTGCAGGCAGCCTCTGTCTCATAACTTCAACATGAATTTGCAGAACTGAGTTTCATTGTATTTTGAAGTTTGCATAGATTTCCAGTGCTAAAAAGGTCAGCTAGAATCCAACAGCTTCTAAGACATGAAATTTCATAATACTAACCTGTACCCTTGTCTGACATCTAAGATGTGAAGATGAGAAAAGGAACAGATTACTCTCAGACTTACAGTGATAATTTGTATATGACAGGATAAAACTAGCTGGAAGGTACTAAAAGCTATCCAATCAAAGGGAAAGTCAGTAACTTTACTTACTTCCTAGCGAAAGTGGGAGAGTGTATTTTAAAGGAGTTTCAAGTTAATAATCATCATTAGGGAACATTGTTCTTTAAAATTGCAGTAGAGAGAGCACTGAAGAATGTAGGAATTATTCCTAGTCATTGTATCAATGGACACTTTTACCTTATGCTGGACTTCTAAGGTTTAGATCTTTCTCTCAAGTATATTAATATCAATTGAAAAATAATTTCGCTACTATCAATAGTGTTTACACAGAAAATTGCATAGTGTAATTCATCTTACACTTGGGATCTTGGCATCCACCTTTAAAAAATACAATTTTCAAAGCAATCAAGTTGAAATATTTGTCAATTTATTTATTCAAATCAGTGTTTTAACAGACAGTTTTTCAGTATAATAAGGTAAGACCATCCAGGTTTGTGTCATTTTCATTTCCTTGAGTGCTTTAGGAATCTGCCCTTACCACAAGGCATATCTTGAATTTTCCAGTGATGAATGTGATAAATGCTGAGAACAGAACCCTTTAATCACAAAAGAAATTGATTGTGCTCAGTAAGTCCATTAAGATATTTCTCATGTTCCCAGATGGTCTCTTGGAATAACTGGTCTTAATTACAGCCTTTTTAGAAATAATGACTGTGTGTCACTTTTCCAAGTACCCTGGCAGATTAATATGAGCTATTCTGGGGTATAGGTAATTTTCCTTTAGGAGAACAAAAATTTTTTGCAGTATAAGTTTAAGAGTCCCAGATCTACAGTCTAAAAACTGAAGTTTAGTCTGAAACAGGGTAGGCATTTATGTAGGAGACTACAGGACCTCTTAGGGATAAGAGTACATGCCTTCAGCAGCACATGAGTTTGTAGGGTGGGAAATAGGAAATCTCCTGACATCAGTCAAATTTTTTTCTGTAATCTCACTGGCCTTTCAGTCTGGCATCAATGTCCCAGTTCTGAAGAAATTTACAATTGGTCTTCATTTTAGATGGATGAGCCCTACATACATTCACTGAAAATATTCAACTTCTTGTCTGACGTTTGTTTAACTGTCTAGTCTCCTTTAGTCTCAGTAAAAGTTTAACCTTACCAAGAGTGTTCAGAAATCTGCCCTTCCTTACACAACCTCTGTTCTTGGTGCTTCTCCAGAACAAGAGCTTCTTGGGAAGAAGCTCAGGTTTCCTCAGAACACAATGAATTTATTTATGCATGTTTTCTGTTAACACTGCTAGGAACAAATGCCCTCTTCCTTTTTCATTGCCTTTACCTAACCAGGATTTCAGTGTGCAGGATTTGAGGTGTTAGCTTGTAAAATTCACAGACAGAAGTCATCTGCCTCCCTCCTTTTTTACAGTAAAAATCCACAATTGATTGGAAACAATTTTGCTCTTTTAAGTGTTTTTATGGCTGATTGTGGGATGAAAGAGGAAACATGAATTGCCTACTTGTGGTATCTCCAGAGGAAGGTAGTTTCTCCTTTTGTTGTCCTGTTTTTGCACATCACTGACTGCTCCTAAGTGAGCTATAAAATGATGATACAATTATGCAAAGCAGTAATAGAATCAAGATGAAATGTTTCTCAAGGGCCTCTCCATGTTAAAGGTAGGCTCCCTGCTGTTTGAAGCCCCGTGAATGGTCTGCTCCACTCGAGGCAGTTATTGTTAGAAAAGTTAGCTGAGATTCTGCTCTGGCTGAAAAATGCTGCGTAGGCACATCCACTGTAGGAGTGTGAGCCTGGGCCTTCCTTTATAGCTGTAAACAGATTGGAAGAGGAAAGGAACATTTCTTCCTGTGGACCCACTCTGCCCTCCTGGCAGGAAGCTCTTTGCAGCTGCACTGCTGGCCACCTGTGACAGCAGCACTCAATAGCTGGATATCCTGTTGTATGGCTGCTCAGTCATCCAGGACTCCTATGTGGAATGTAAATTGTGACTTTCCAGGGTTTTAAGCATGCCAGGATCAGGTATGAAAAAAAGGATGCTGAAACTTGCCAAGCACTGATTCTTTTTGGCACAGTGCAAATAATGCATTTGGTTTTCAAGACACGTTCACGTGTTTGGATGAGAACATGTGTGTAGCACAAGATACAAAGATATTTAATCTCAGCTGTGGCTCCAGATTCTCAGCAAGCCCTTGAGCAGCTAACAGCTGGGGAAGAGGCAACTAAAATGAGAAAACACCAAAACTAGCCACAAAATTCCAACCTTCAGATGTAAAATCCAAATTGTTTCAAACAAGAATGTCAATGAAAGAACCTCAGTTTTGGCCCTTCTCCACTCCTTTGTGCAGTGAAAGTAAAATTGGAGCATGTGATTTCCTCTCCCAGAAACATGGGACAGAGGGAGAAGTGGATATTAAAATGAAGTCTGGAAAATCTACATATGAATCACAGTTTGAGATCATGTTAGATTTTTTTTTTTAGGAACTTTATACAGGTGAAAGTATTCTTGTATAAGAAAAAAGTTGATTGAAAGGAAGATAAGGGAACTAATTCACTTCATGACATTATATATTTGGATAAGTGTTCTACAGTCATTCTCTTTGTAGCACCAAATCTTGCCCTGCAAGGCACAGACTGTCTTGTTTGTTTCTGTTGTAGTCCTATACTTTTATATAGTTAAGTTAAATAAAGCATAGGGTTCCTGGGAGTTTAAAAGCTGAATGAATGTGCAGACTGCCACTCAGACTTAATTCCATCTGGTAACCAAACCAGCAGAGACCAGTAAAACTCCTCTGTACTAGAGATGCATTCACCTTTTCTACAGGAAGTCCCTTGGCACTGAATTTTAGTGACTCTTTCTAACTTATTTGAAATTTCTGAAAGGATAGTGGAATTTGTTTAAGTTAACAACGAATCTAAGTTTAGGAGAGAAACGTGATCATATGATCACCTGCAATGCCTATATTTTGGGATGTTTGCTTTACAACTTTAAACATACAAGCTTAACTTCCTTAAATCCTCTTATTGTTGTGCACTGATGAAACTGCTGCAAATGTATACATATGTTTTTTCCCATGTTTCTGCCCATGTGAAATACTAACTATGAGGTTGTTTGGTGTTAGTGGAGCTGACAAACTTCAAGGACTTACCATAAATTAAGAAAAAAATGACAGTTTTTCAGAACTAATAGCTTCAATTACAGGGCCCACAACCCATAGTACAGTAATATATGAGATATATCATTGGTTTCCTTTAAGGCTGATGTAGCAGTTATAGGTGCTCAATTACAGATTTGTGTGTTTGAGTGTGAGAGAGAAGGCACCTACTTATTCAAGCAGAATGAAACAAAGCTCATCCCTAGTTAATATGTTCAGAGATAAAGGGACCCAGTAAAAGTGTTGACTCAGTGTCAAGAGATGAGAGATTCAGAGACATGAGTACAGAAATTAGCTCTTTTTGGGGCCCACCTTTGTCAATATCTTAAGACTAGATACATCTTTTCTAAATAATGGAAGAGCATTGAAGAAACTATACTCGCTCTTTGTAAAAAAAAAACCAAAAAATCTCTCAGATTCACTAAACCAGACAACTAGTTGAATCTGGAAGAAGGAATGGTGTATCTCAATAACTTGTGATTAAACCAAATGTTGAACCCAACCATAATTTAGGAAATTCAACACTGAGTGGTCAGTTCTTTGTCTTGTCCCTCTTTAATTAACCCCAAATTATCTTAAACAGTCCATCCTAATGGAACACCTTTAAATTCACTGGGCTTATGCCAAGGTTGCATTTGACCACACAAGTGAAAGAAAAAAACAAAAGGGCTAACAGATATCTCTAACATATTTTATTAAAAAATTAAGATGAACTTTCATGGAAAATGTTGTGTGCTGATCCCAGAGTCCCATTTGGCCTGCTTTACTTTCTGCAGTAAAGTAGAACTAAGTCTTGTTTTGAGTAACCTTATGGGAGAATATAGAAGTGCCTTCTACTATAACATGAAAAATATTAATTTGTCTAATATATATTAAAAAATGCTATTAATAAAAAAAAATTGATGTCTAGATTTTTTCCAGATGAGCAAACACTGGACTGGGATTTCTCAAAATTGATGGTCTCTCCTTTTAATTTCACTAAGAATGCCTTTGTTTTGTTTGCAGGAACTCATCTTTTTCCATATGAGTATGTAAAAGGTCATACATTTCCACAGCATTTCTGCCAAACAGAGTAAAAAGAAAGGGTCTTTTGAATCATGACATGCTCACGTACACTGGCTCTGGTGGTTCAGAAGAATGTTTATTTTTTTGTCCTTTTCTCTTCTCTTATTCACTGTTAAAGTAAAAATTATAATCTTAGTCCTGTTGAGTAACTTGTCCTTTTATTGAAAAATTGATTTTCTTCTTTGAAGAGCCCTGAAAGTTAAATGTTCCCTGGAATTATATGTGTAAGCCCAGCTTTGCTGTGAAATTTACCTAGGTGTTAGCACTGTTTTACAAGTCTTACAGCTGATAAGAATAATTGCTACCCTTATGTCTGATTGCAGTACATACAATAAAACACAACACCAGTCCATGATGGTGACAAAGTACTCAGAGACAACCACAAATTAGAGATATCATTATTGTACATGCACTGGTAACTGGGAGCTACAATGCAAGCCCAGGAGAATATGATGGCATTTTACTGTTAATTAATGAATTTCCTACAATCATTATTTTGTATTACTGAGCTAACTATATGTCAAAATATCTCACAAGTATCCTACTGGCTAGATTGAAGTCTTGTTCTTCATAGAAAGATAAACCAATCTCCAGATTATCTTTCAGTGCCACAGTAGCTCTCATTATTCTTTTTTCCCCCAAAATTTGTTAGACAGATGGAATATTTCCTCTTTTTTTTTTTTTTAACCTACATATAGAGTTGATAAAGTCCAGGCATAAGGCTGTTTCAGCTTTGTACTTGGTTCTTAACTATCATAAAGCTTTTGTTCCAACCTGAATGTTTTGAAAAAAATTTCACAGGTTGAGAAAAAAATAGGTCAGAATTATTTCTTCAAGCCTGAATAAGATGCTGCTGTTGTAGTAGACACACACACAAAGATCAAATACATCTCATAAAAATCAAAATCAAAATGTTTTTTTCAAAATCACTGCTCATGCATTAGAGCAGATTTCCCTTCTCAATAGTGAGAGGTTGCTACATAGTAGCATGTATACACTACTACTTTTTGCTATGCAAAAGACCAGTGCGTTACTGCACAGTACATTATGGCTCCCAAAATCCCACCCCATGAATTTCAGTTAGGAAAAAAAATGGAGATCTATAGAATTATTGGATAGGCAGCCTGAGGTGAGGCTACGGAAAGAAAGCAATACTGATTGCATGGCTCTTGCAGCAGAGCAAATGTTAGCTTAAAATATTAATGCAAGACAAAACATGTTCATTTCATGAGAATGTGAGCAAAACATGGCAACAGTGGACCCCATGAAGTGATTCAGTACACAAAGCAGGTCAGAAGAAGCTATCCCTTTGTGGTGAAAGTGTGACTGTCTTATTTTCATGAAGTGTTCTCCCTAGTTCAAGCATCCTGAAGGAGCATTTTTTAAGGAGGCCTTTGGAATCCAAATAGTCACTTTTTCTTTGTAGTCTGGCCTCAAAGTTCAAAGTAACCATAATAATATAAAATAGGATTGAAACTTGTCTATCTTGAAATGCACATTAATTAAGAGAATGTACTTTAGAGTACTATAAGACTTTTTTATTCTATTCTGGGACTAGAACTCATATAAATCCCCCTAGCACCGTGAAATTCCTCCTTTTAGTTATGTGTATCAATGTCCAGGAAAACATTTTAAACATATGTGTTTTCTCTCTCCTGACATCTCTGTTCAAGGGCTACTCACTCAGTCTATAAGCTTTCCATTACCTTTTCTCTAGAATCAATCTTGGGCCCCTGTGGCTTGGAAGTGACAGAAAATATATGCAGAATAGAAAAATACATATGAAAAAATATCAGCTTGAATTAGAATGCAGTTTTCTAGACTTTGTGGTATTGATGGCATTATTAATAGGAAAAGATAGGTATAGCTTTCCCACAGAGACTGGAAATAAAGAGAAGGCCAAAATCAAGATGTTCATTTCCTGAAAATTTTAAAGGGTTCAAAATTCATTTTCATTCCTCAGTGGGATGACAAGGAGCCATAATAATTTACAAAGAAAAAACCAAAAATAAATACTCAATAAAAGGCAAAAAGTGCTATAGAAGTGTTGACAAAGACACACATCTGGTGCCACCATGACTGGAGCAATCATCTAAATCATCTGATTACCAGTTATTCATTCCTCAAATGAAACTCTTTTACTTCATAGGAACAGTCTATCATTTGTTTTCATATGGCACAGCACAGCTCAAGTACCTGAGCTGTCCCATTCTAAAAGACCCAAGTAAATTAATAAATAAGTAAGTAAATAAATAAATAAATAAACAAATAAATAAATAAAGTGCACTAGCAGACCTCATGAAAACATTTGCACTAATAATATCAAGGGAATTAAATGGTCATACTGGACAGGAATATGTTGGATCTTCAGGATGTCTGGCCCTTGAAGAGTTAAACTGACTCTACTGAAGGTTTAGTTAAGGCAGCCTAGAGAGCACTGAACCCAGGAACTCTAGTTGTCTCCTGCTTCCGCATTTTATATAATCTTTCTAGTTCAACACATTTTCCTTTAGGGCATGTCTGCACTGAAGTAGACATGCCACATCTCACTTAAGGAGCTTTCTGAATTGCCTTGGCTTAAAACAGCTCTCTGTCAGAAGACAAACAGCCATGTTTGTATGGCACCATGGAGGTTCAAGCATCTCCACAAGGCCTGTGGCAGGGGGTTTGTTTTGTGCATGGCACCAATTTCAATGAACTTCTTAGGTGCAAAACCTGCTTTCATCAGTATTGCCACATGGTGCCAGGAAATCACAGAAGGATTCAGTTATATCAGCCTTCCTGGCTTCTCCATTCACAAAGTATTCACCTATCTTTTCCAGGCATGGTCAGGGAGTAAGATAGAGAGTATTCTATGCCAGATCTGCCAAAACCAGACTGGAAATTCTCTTTGAGCTCAGAAGCTTAAGCCACATTGTTCTCTAGGTAATAAGGGTTTGGGATAAAAAGGAAAATTGAAAAGGAAAAAGTTTCCTTTTCCTGATCTTCCTTATAAACAGGCTTGATAAAATATTGATTCATTGCAGGCCCAAAAATCTGTGTGATTTTAGATTTTATGGCTGTTTAATTTAAAAGAGAAGGGCCCCCAACTTCAACATACTATGGGAGCTTCTCATCATTTTATAAACCAAATAATAGTTGTTAAACCGCACAAAAGAGCAACAAATTTAGATGAAGCTGTGTGCCAAAATATATATATACCTGTTATGAGACTGCACATCTTCTAAGGAAAGCCAGCAGTGATAACTGTGGCCTACTTAACATCTCAAACATTTAGTTATGAGACTCACCCAATACAAAATCAATAATTTATACAAGAAACCCTGTGTGTTTCTCTCCTAACTACCAAATAATAGATGAAAACTGACAGATAAAAGCTCAACTTCAACAACATCTCAGAGGAAGATACTGTGTACATGCGGGGCATCAGTTAAATTTGTTCTGAGTATGTACTATGTGATGATTGGAGCTGGAAATAAAGTACAGTTGAGAGAAAAAAAAAATAAATCTTTAGCTTTGGGTAGCAATATATTGGCTTAGTTGTACTCCAGATAATGGACAAGAAAGTCACAGGACATTTAAGAGGTATTCCTGATGCTCTCTTTCAACTTTATTTAAGATCACATTGGAAACCTACAGGGGATGTTACCAAAAAAAAAAACCAAACGTCTAGACCATTCTGTAGTCAGAAATGTAAGATTCATGGGGATACAGAGTGAGCCAGCAAAGTAAGCAAGGGCCTGTTTCTTGCTGTCTAGTGTGAAAGGCAGTCTCCTGGGACTGCATCCTTGTCTCTGTTCCCATGGATTTTTCATTAAGCGGTCTTGGATAAAAAGCATAAGCCACACTCATTACAGGGAGGTTGGACTGGATGACTTTTAAAATGTCCCTTCCAACTCAACCTATTCCATATTCTGTGAAATAGATGTTGATGTGTGCAGTCAGAATGTGGGATGAGCCTGGAGTACAGGCACCTATCAGGATCCCAAACCAGGCTGTACTAGCCTTGCCCCACATATCCTTTTAGGTATTGCTTCTGGGAGTCATTCCTCTTAGAACCTGCAAATAGTGCAGTGTGGCTTTTTTAATGATCCTGTTCAAACCCAGGCATCTGACCTGAAACTGAAGCTGCAAAATCAACAGTCTGTCTGGTCTACTCTTAAGGGGCCCGTGTAGCCAGGCAATGTTTTTAATGATTCCCTTTCTTGGAATTAGAAATTCCCCCTAATGTGAGATTTGTCCAGTTCCTTAGGAGACCAGAAACCCACAGGCAGTGGTCTCTTTGTATGAAGCAAAAAAAGATATAATACATTTCAGAAACTTGTTTTACTTTACACTTTTCTATGGAACTTCTTAAAACAATTCCAAACCCAAAAGAAAAGTTCTCAAGCACTTGAAGTATGTTATCTCATGAGTCATTTTCTCCACGTCTCCTGAATTTGATATTCTACCTAGATCACGTTGGCATCATGTTTTCAGACAGCTCATGTTTTGTTTCAGAAGCTCATTTTTAGCAGACAAGGAAGCAAACAATAATTTTCTCTGCCAGGGCACTCCCTGTTCTCTGCCTGCAGTCACTGCAGAGTTAACCACATCTTCCCAACTCCCTGTATTCTGACTTCTCCATTTCACTGTGTACAAAGCAAAACATGCCCTTGGTCCGATGCACAGGACTTTTTCCCAAATAATGAACACCAATTCACTATTTATGCCATTTTCTTAGAGGAGATAGGATTTTTATTTGGTTTTTAAATCAGACTACCTCTTTATTTTTTACCTCTGCATAACCCTATTCTTCAGTCTTCTTTACCTCCCTTGAATTGATCTGAATTCCTTGGAACATGATCACCTAGGGCAACTGAAGAGAATGCTTGCACACCTCTTGACCCGAGACCAGCCTTTATCAGTAAGCAGTGCTGCTGACACTCATCTTGCTTTTGGATGAGGGCTAGAAACCCATAAAAGAGAAGCGGGTTCTCTAGCATTTGATATTTGCCAGTAAGTGGGTATATTTCATGGCTACTTGTGATCATCTGCCTTGGAAATTATCAGTACCTCAGCTGAAATTTACCTAAAGCATAGAAGAAGACTGTTTACTTGGTATAGAGGTCATTTTTTTTTCTCAGTGTTGAAAATTCATAACATACAAAAAGTACTGTGAAACCAGAATTCAGAAACCTGAATTCTACACCTGTGTGCTACTGTCCAATAATTCACCAAAAGGTTTGTCAGGCGTTGGAACAGGCTGCCCAGTGAAGTGGTGGAGTCATCATTGCTGGAGGCATTTAATAGATATGCAGATCTGGTTCCTAGGGACATGGTTTAGTGTTGGACTTGGTAGTGTTGGGTTAATGGTTAGACTCAATGGTCATTAAGGAGTTATCCTGGTTTAGGACAAATTTAGGGAATAAATCTCTGAAGAAGTCCCCTCTAGAAAGCAAATTCAAGTGTCCCCTCCCCCAGACAGTAAGGTGTGGAGGCCCACAAACCAAGGACTAAAATCCCCACTTCTCAATCCTTCAAAGGACACAACAAATAGTACCTCTCAAAGTTGGGGTGAGAGAAGCCTCTCTCCCACAGATCTCTGCACTTATATTTTAATATATGATCCCTAATTGGTTTGTTCAATTTATATAATCCTATCACACCCCAGTTTGCCAGTTATGGCTAATCCCCAGAATGTTCTCCCTTCCCCTGATTCCTATTGGCCCTGCTTTGGTGCAATACATCCTTGTTTTCCCATTGGCTGTTCCTGTCCCTAGACCCCGCCTCTGCATGGCTTTTACCTATTCCTATTGGACCCTGACCCTACGATCCACCCCTCCTTACCCATATATAATCCTGGACCCTCCACCAAGTCTTGTCTTTGTCCCTGGACCCCATTTGAGGATTAATAAAGCCCCTGGATTTCCACACAAAGACCCATCCTTTCATCCCTTCATCAGCCTTTTAGCAGTGTGCTCTGGCCCGGAAAGTGCAGGTCACTTCTCAGGGACTTCTTGTTGTATGCCACAACATTTAGGGGAAAATTTCCTTTGAGAGAAGTGGAAAAACAGTGTTTATTTAACAAGCAAAGTATTCACAAACATGAGAAAATGAATAATATTAAACAATAAAACCTCTTGCTGTTCTGAAGAGACGGCAAATTCAGAAAATCCTTTTCATGCGGTGTAGCTCGGCTCACTCAGTCTCTTATGTGTCCCTCCTGCGCTGGAAAGTGCCGAGGCCCCAGCCCTGGTGGGCTACAGGTGTGAGCTCCCAGGATTTGTCTGGGTTTTTGGTCCAGAGCAGGCTGAGCAGTTCCAAGAAGAAGAAAAACTACAGTCCAGGGAACTTTTCTGTCTCAGCCAGGTAAGAAGCTAACTAACAGCAAAGGAGAGGTCTCTCCCTGTCCGTGCTGCAGACAGCGCAGTCCGTGAGAGCGAGGGTTGGAGCTCTTATCTCAGTGTTTTTGAATACAGCTGTCTCAGACATTCCACTGCTTCTCCTTCTCCCCTCTTCACTCTCAGATCTAGTTTTAAAAACACAGAATTCAATATCCAGCATAAACAGAACAGATGATTAGGAATACAAGTATCATAAAGTCACCCTAGGACAGGTGTTTTCCAAACTATTTGATTTTATGATTCTAATAAGAATTTAATGCTAGAAATACTAGAAAATATAGGCAACTCCATTAGGCCTACCAAAACTATCCTACTTGTCGCAAAATATCTAACAACAAAATTCATGCACACATGTGAGTGGCAACAAGATGCTGGAATATGGAGTGAAGGTTGTATAAAATTTTCTCTTGATTTTCAGATCCTACTTCTTATACTTTTCAAGGCCTTTAAAATTAATCCAGACAGAATATTTTGATTGTGAGAGCAGACCAATTGCAAGGACCAGTTTCTTCTTTAGGAGGCTTTTGAGGCAAATGGAAAAAAATGGTTATCAACTTGAAAAAAAAAAAAGAAAAAATTGATAAAAATCAAGCTAAACTGTTTACATTTAACTTCAGATATAAATTCAGCCCATGATTAGAAAATAAAAGACTATTTAACACTCAAAACCTTCTGTTGCAAACCAGACCACTTATATGGATTTAGGAGTGCAACTTTAGGAAACACTTTTCATGTTTACTGGCGTGTTTTACAGAGCAATTCATCTGTATTTTTTTTTTTCTGTGAGTAATGAGTTTATCTATTCATAGCCTTTATATAAACTTGCGGGTTTGGAAATAAAAAAATAAATTCACTAAAAGGATACACATCAACACAAGTACTTTCTTCTATATCAGCCATACCTCTTCTGTTATATAGAAGTCAATTTAAGTATACTTAACCAAACTATATTTTAAGATTTACAAAGAACTGCATGGAGACAACAATCATAGGAGTAATAGTGTCTCTGAGACCTCAGTTTAATTGTTTCAAGCCTTTCAAACATAGGGGGAATCATGAGGAAACACATTTTTATTTGCCTTTGTTTCAGAAAGGATAAAAAACTGAACTGTGTTACCCCAGAGGTAAAATGCTAACAATATTTCCCAGTGGTTTACTCTGCTTTGTAGACTTTAATCCAAAGAGTTGACAATAAATTCAAGACCTCTGAAAGGTACACAAGGTATTCAATCTTCTGAATTACTGGTGATTTAAAACTGCTTGCATTAAAGCACCTGATCTTGAGAAAAAATGCCATTTTATGCTGTGTATTGAGTTTGAAATATATTTAGGTAATAATATTTTAAAGGTGTTAAACTGTTCTTGTTAGATTCACAGAGATATAGGTAAATTCAATTTAGCTAACATTTTTAAAGCACTTCTTTTACCTGATTTCAGGAATTAACAGAAATATTATTGCCAGAGACCTTAGAGGTTTTCCTTCACTCCATGGCAGAAAGGGCAGAGCTTGAGTAAGGTCTGTCCATGCAGATGTCTTTTCTGCCTATTCTCTGATTTCCTATCATCATTTTTGCTTCCTTTTCAGCATCACAGACATAAACTCAGTGAAATTTTATGAGCCAAAAAGAGATTTGTTCCCTTTCAACTTAGTCTTTATGCTTACTATAGCACTATGGGAAATTAAATTGAGGAGCAGAGTTTAAAGCCACATTGCCACTAAAATGCTTGATTTCATGGTATCAGAGCTCAGAAGTGTAGTTCCATGTAGAATTTTCTCTGTCAACAAATGCATCTGAAGAAGAGATTGTCCTCCTGACCTTACGTTCACTTCTAATTTTTGTCTTAATATTTTTATGCTGATACAATGTCTCCTCTCTTTTTTTTTTCCTCTTTGTTTTGTTATACTCCTCTTGAAATATGCTAGTGACATAACGAAGGAGGTAGAAAATTAGATGACAAGTAGTCTGAAAAATAGCATGTAGTTGGGCAGGGAGGGAGCGTTTCACTCCATTTAGGTACTAAGAGCACGCAATGCTCTTCTCATCTCACAACCCTCTTCCCAGTTCCTGGGCTTTGACACTGATGGTGTCACCCAATTAATCACTGATCAAAATAGAGACAAATCCAAGAGTTTTCGTTAATTCCCTATCTGTCCTGTCTACCCCATAGGAGTTTGGCCACAGATACTGGCCTGAATCTTCAGAGGAGTATTTCCAATAACAGCCTGTGTACTGTACAACTAGCCTTTGGGCAATAAAGTTATTGGCAAACTTTCATCATAATGTTTTTTTTCTGTAAACTTAACTTGGATCTAGTTCACTCAGGCAATTTGCAAGCAGACTGTTGAAATTATTCGCTATGCCAAAAAGATTACTCCACTTTTTAAACATGATTGTTTTAGCAAAGTCCATCAAAGTGAAAGAAAACCAAACCAAAGTTTTGTTAGTCAAGGACTAAGACGTCATATTCTTAATTTAAATTAGATGTGTCAAAAAATAATTTATCCACCAAATGCCTTATGTAGCTGTTATTTAACAGCTATATAATTACCAGACCCATGTTTTGGTTTTGGTTTTGGTTTGTTTTTTTTTTTATTTAGGCTGAATTTTTAAAAAAAACTTTTTTTCACCACATATTAATACATCTGTAAAATTTTCATTGCTTCTAAAGTATTTTTCTTTCTTGAAAGGACAAGAGAGCATTTTTAATGAAGAGCTGGGGTGGAAAAGTTGAGGGGTTTTTTAATTCCATTATTTTATTGGGGGAAAAAAATATTTTTCTGTCTATCTAGGTCTTCTGTGATGACTTCAAATCATATTTCATTTTGCTCCATGTTGCTGCCTGAGAAAGTTTTACTTTCTAAACTTCTGTAAAAGATGAGAAATGTAAAAAGCATACTATCAGTCAGCACAGCCAATCACTGTCTTCCCGAGAAACAAAGACATCCCACTGCCTCTAATAATTTGCCGTAAAAGTGGCACCTTTTAATTTAAGAGGTCTATCCTTTACATATAATAAAACTGTATATTAAAAATTGTATCTGGTTAGGATTATTAGCTGACAGAAACAAATTAACTGCCTTGTAAAAACCTTTTATCACAGCAGAAAGAATTTAACGGAGCTGTAGCTTCTTCCATCTTGCATGGAAACAACTGTCTTGTTTACAAATTTTGAGCAATTAAATGCTGAGAAAGTCCACTTAAGACAACCGCATTTACTTTACTGTTGAAGAGATAAAATGGTTTGTGTTTGGGATTTTTTTTCTTTCAATTCTAAATGGATGATTCAGCATTAGAAAACATGAGTTCAACCTCACTTTCAGGTTCTCAAATTGAGTTTTCAGCACTAGCATATTCTACATTAACTTGCAGTTTGTCTCATTTGAGGGAAAATGATCACAAACAGGTCTACATTATAAAATGTTGCTAGTATATTTTTTTTACTTGCATTTGTGAACAAAATTACACTGCAAAAGACATTTTTTAAGAAAATAATTCTTACTGCAATTACACATTTCATAATATAACTAAGGCAATTTAGGAAAATGTCTCAGTATTATCAAAAAAACAAGCCCTTTGCAGTGTTTTTCCGAGTATAACTTTGCAGAAAATCTACAGTGATATAGATGAGACACAAGAATTTGCCAGAGACAGGTCTTTTGTGGATGGTCCATATAGCTTTGTGATACCATGGTGTGTTTTAACCCTAGCCAGCAACCAAGCACCATACAGTCACTCACTCACTCACTCACTCACTCACTCACTCACTCACTCACTCACTCACTCACTCACTCACTCACTCTCATCTTCACCAGCAAGTTTGGGGGGAGAATCAGAAGGGTAAAATGTGGAAAACTTGTGAGTTGAGATAAAGACACTTTAACAAGGAAAACAAAAGCTGTGCAGAAAGCAAAGCAAAACAAGGAATTAAGTGACTGCTTCCATGGGCAGGCAGGTGTTCAGCTATCTCCAGAAGAGCAGGGTCCTATCAGACATAGCAGGGGCTTGAGAAGGCAAAACCCATGACCCCAGGTAACCCTCACTTCCTCTTTCTTCCTCTCACTTTATATATTGAGCATGATAGCTCATGGTCTGGAATACCCCTGTGGTCAGTTGGGGTCACCTGTCCCAGCTGTGTCTCCTCCCGGGCACCTCCAGCCTCCCTGCCAACACGGCAGTATGAACAGCAGGAAAGGCCTTGGCTCTGCTCAGCAATAACAAAAACATCTCTATATTATCTATACTGTACTCAGCACAAATCCAAAACACAGACCTGTGAAGGAGATTAACCCCACCCCAGCCAAAACAAGCTCATAATATTAAGGCAAGCCTTTTTCTTGGACAGTGGGAAAAAAGTTAGATGGTGTGTCATACGCAGCCCAAGAAAAGTGGGTCAGCAGAAAACTTATAAGTCTGAAGATGTCATAGGTATAGACTGAGAAGACAATGGTTCAAACTTTGGTCTTGTCAAAGCTGGGGCACATGTATTCCTCCACCTTCTTCCAGTCACTTTCAGTTGTTAAGTAATAAATTAAAAGCCACTGACTTTAATCAAGCGAACAAAACACGGAGGTAATCCCAGCTTTCCCTGGGTGTTAACCTCTATCAATTGGTAGACCCTTCCCTCCCCTTTTGCAGCGAGAAAGGTTTCTTTCTCTGTCTGCCAGTGAATAAAGTCAGCACAGCTGTGCCAGCCATGCTCCAGTGCACGTCTCTGCAGTGAGGGCCAGGCAGCTGTGGCCTCTCCCTGATGAAGGCTGGCCATTTGGCTAGGAGATTTGGAAGGACTTATATAGATCACATCAGGAAAATATCAGGCACATGTGATGGTTGGGAAAGAGAATTAAAAGTTCACAACCTAACAATTATTCCTTTAATATGCTGTGCATTGGTAATGTTTTTTAACAAAGTAGAAGAGAATAGCCTGGAGTACCTGCAGAGGGGGAGGAGGAGGAGACAATGCCCTTATTGTCTTTTAACAAAAACAATTCTCAGATGTACCTTAGTAAAACTCGTGTCCTGAAATCTTTTTTCTTTCCAGTTCAGGCCTGATGCGCAGCATGTTTCACTAGTTTTGCCCTGTCCTTAATTGCATGTAGACTGAAGACTTTTGTGCTGAGCTCAGTTTACTACTGAAAGGAGAAAAAATTGTTGAATGTTTGAAAAGGTGATTGACAAGGAACTTTTTTTGCGCTGATCTTTTAAATGCTTTCAGCAGTGCTTCCTTATAATCCTAGACAATGCCACTGACCCTTTTACAAATCATTGTACACACGGAAGACTGAAATTTTATACACCGTTAAAGTCAAGCTTTTTGGCCAGGTTTTGACAGCTGTTATTCTAAAACAATGTTTTGGCTCTGATCAAAAATATGACTTTATTTCCTTTTGCATTTCTACCAGGAACCATATGACTGTTTGATAGATGTGGAGGAGGGGTGGGAGCAAGAAAGCAATAAGCTCTTTCAGCTGCTCTCCCAGCAGAGCTCAGACTGCAATGTGGAATGACGAAGGAATCTTATTTATCCAGGGCATTGGCTGTGTGGTAGGTGGTCCCTGAACTACTGTTTGAAGGCAAGTGGAAGTCATATTTGTGTTGCATATTTATTATCAAGGATTATGTCCTGAACCATAGGATCAGTGCATGAGACAACATTTTGATTTTCTACTCTTCTCTGAGAAAAATTAAAAGCTTCTCATGCACAGGTTGGTATTTAGATTGCTTAAAGAATCAGTTGAACTACCAGTAGATCCATGAGTGCCCTGGGTGGAACTGAGACAGGTGTGGGTAATACATGCCCTCACCAGCACGTTGCAATTACTTGCTCAAGTACCTAACATTCCTTAGTGGGGCCTCAGCTTGGCTCTTGACCACAGGCAATTGCTGTGGTTGCTTTTGCCAAAGCCTTTTCTGATTAAAGATCACATCAGAGGTGGTCTGAGCATGTCCATGCTGGGCAGCCTGAGCTGTCACTGACTGAGTCTGCAACCCAGCAGTGTCTGAAAGGTGACATGAGCTGAGAGGGGCTCTGAAATCCTGCCAGGTTTCACTGGAAAACCGTTACTTTCTGCAGCAGGTGGAAATTTAGGACCATAGAAATTATTTCTGTGGGGATTAAAATAGGGTGTTTAAGTACTAGTGTTGGCTGGGATTTCCAGAAATGAAGTATAGTGCCTGTTACAGTATTACCTGAACTAAACCACACAAGTTTGAAATTCCCTTTTAAAGTTCACTTTTAAATATTGAGCAGAAAGCTTTATGTGGAAGCTTTCAGATGAACTCTGCTCTAACTCAACCGAGCTTTGTGCATGTTGTCACAGACTTCGTGCTAGTAACCAGCCTAGCTTGCTGAATTCTGTCCTTCTCGCCCAAATACTACAGAGGGGAATATGGCCACAGCAGTATTAAATCAGGCATTCTCCACTGTCCTTTCAGCAAAATATATCTGTCCTGAAGTTCTCCACACCTAGAATGAGCAAGTCAATTCTGGATGTAGAAACTGAAATGCATGTAAACACATTCTGTATGAAACAGATTCTGAGAAAATAAAAAAAAAAAAAAAAAGGAAAAAAAAAGTTGTTTCTCGGTGGTAGGATGTCAGCAGGAAAGGCAAAGTGTCTACTCCATAAAATAATAGGAGACCATGACACTGGTTGAAAAGCATAGGTTAACTCTACAATGCAGAAAAAATAGGTTTTTTATTTTTAATTGCTTTTCCTTTAACTTGTAAAGACTGTGGCTTAGGGTAAATGTCTGAAACTTAGGATGGGTTTACTTTTCCTGTATTTATTCCACTAAGTCAGTTTCGATTATTTCATTCACGGTAAATATTTTTTTTCACTGACACCAAATATTAAGGCATTAAGTTTCAGATTCTTGCTGTAAGTTTTCATTCTGCTCTCACTTTTTGTGACTCTTAGGACAAAGAAGACAAAATCTCTGCAATGATAGGAGCAATTAAACGTTTTATAGAATTGTAGACTGGTTTGGAAGGGACCTTAGAGATCATCTAGTTCAAACACCCCTGCCATGGACACCTTTCACTAGAGCAGTCTGCCATTTATGTATTCAGCTTGTGGGAATCAGGTTATTTGATTGCTGTCATAGATCTGTGACTTGTTTCTATACTTAGTTTAGGGAACAATTTTTACCAGGGGAAAAAGCTAACAAACAAGTAAACACACACACAAAGATAAACTACCAAAAAACCCCACATTGATTGGGCTTTTAATAATGTATTGCTTCCTTTATAAAGTTTGAAAGGAAGTACATGACTTAGAGGTAAGATACAATTGTATTTTCTTGCCCAGTAAAGTTGTCTGATAACACTGCCTATGGAGGCCTTAAGTGGACTCCAGGAAAATATTTAGTGCTCCTGAACAGCGACTGACAATTTTGATGTCATTCTTGACATTTATCAAATTTTCCTTATTTTTTATGTGGATGTACTCTCTATTCTGTTCATGTGAGACTATTAGTGAGCTACACTGACAAGAGATTTGGGTGCCAGTGGCTGCAGTGGGCTCTTAAGAACTCACAGGTCCATGGACCAGAAACCAGATAGATTGGGCATTAAAGGTTAGGTGCTGAAGAGGCACGTACTTTTTGTATATATATTTCATTATTGCAAGTTCCAGTCCTCTCCAGGAAGGAGAGAAGGAGCAGGATGGAACCATCCAAGCCCTTTACTTGGCACTGGTACCAGCAGCATGCTCTGACTGCAGCAGATCCACGTGGACAGGCGTGTCTGTACTCTGCATGTATGTGTGTGCGTGCACCTACCAGCAACACTCACACAGCTGGACCCATGACTGGGATCAGGGAAGGACTTGCAGCATCCTCACCTCTGTGGGGCTAGAGTGGAGGGGATCAGCTGGGACTCCAACCTGCCGGGTTCAGCCGTCTGAAACCAATGAAGGAGATGCAAGCTCTAGACAATCTGCTCCAGATCTTTAACATTTCTAATCTTAGAGCGTTTTCTTGACATCTATCTTCAATTTAAGATTACTGTTTCCTGTCCAACATCTATAGACATGAATACAGGTAATTTCATCTCTACATTTTTCTTCTCTGCTAGAGAACATCAAGGGATGACAGTCTACATTTGGAGACCAATGCAATTCAAGCAAGTACACAAAGAGAGTGCTGTGGTTAACTGGGAAAATGCATGGTTCTCTCCACAGTGCTGTTGCCAACTTGGTGATGTTTAATGTTTCCCAATGCAGTTGCAGCTCCATATTCTTTATATTTAATAGCCTTGGCCTTTGTTATATCACTTAATATATCGAGCAGGCCTGGCCTGCGGCCCAAGAAAAACCTTGGTGAACTCCACCTGTTACATCCCTCCATCCCAGCAAAGTCATTCCCAGATACTCTACACTCATCCAGCAGGATTGTATCCAACAGTGGTTTCACCAAGACCATAGCCCCCTGGCATGGCTGTGAGAATGACACCTGAGGATGTATCAAAATCCCCATTAAAGTCATGGTGTGTGATACTACTGCTTCTCTGCTGCTCTGTCCTGTTATCCTGTCATGGAATAGAATTAGGTTAGTTTGACAAAATCTGTTCTTGACAAATCCATGTTGGCTGCTACACGACTCCTTTTGTTATGCTAAGAGCTGTTGCACTGAGGGTGACCCCCAAGTCAGGGACATGCTTCATAAGCCATCCAAGCAGGGCTGAAAGGAAGCACTTGGTGATTCAGCCTGCACCTTGACAAGCACTTTCAGATACTTTGTCAAAAAAGTCCCTGGCATAATATCCAATTCACTCTGTAATTGAAGCATTAGTATATAATATTTCATGCATTTTGCAACTTCAGGGCAATAGGACTTGGGTAAAGAGGAAGATATAACCTGTATGAAAATGAAGATACATAGTACATTTGGATTGCTGCTAAATGAATCCAAAGAATCCCATTTAAGAATATAACTGCCCCAATAGCACCAGCAGCTATTGAAGATTAGTGTGTTAGATATATTTGATTTATGTAAGCTTCCTGGAAACACCCTCATCAATTGTGGTTTTTAATTCAGTATATTCCAGTTAAGAATTTTTTATTAAAAGTTTTAATAATACCTCTTAGTTTCTCTTCTATTGTTATAATTTTAAATTCCCTCACAGTTAAATTTAAGTTGCAATTTTGTGAAATGATTCTAGCATGCAATTTGTTCAAAGTACATAACGTAAATTACAGTTCAACTGCATTGCTTTAGATTTCCATAATTTATTTTCTGAATAAGGCCTTAAAAATGGGTTTGTTTCCTCCTTCCAGCACCAACTTACTCTTGTAATTAATGCAGATAAACTGGCAGGGCCTCATGTTACTATGATTTGCTATACTCAGAATCTTTCATGATAATGAAAGGTTGTAACTGTATGCTTAACCAAGATGTGATGGAGAAAAGCCATTTCTGCAAAAATATTTTGTCTGGAGTAGACAGAGGTGTGTACTTCTGCAGAATTATGATTTTATTCGCTCATCCTCTAGTTTTCAACCATTTCCCCTTCAGATTTCGAATTACTCTGGTTGTGACATAACCCCATTTTCAGGTTCATAAAAATTTCAGATTGTTTTTTAAAAACAAAAATATATTCTTTATGCAGATGGTTTTCTAGGAGGCCTAATTTATTGTTCCTTGTGTACTAGAAAGACATAGAGACCGATGTGCTTTTGACCAGGGTTAGAGTAGCATATCCTCAAACCCTTGTGTTCATAAGATGAATGGATGTGGCCCTGATATGTTCCTGTATCTGAAGAAGGTCCCACAAAAGTCAGAGCCAAGAATGTGCTGACAGATGTTAATTTTCTTTCTCAAAAGGGCATGTGAGAAGTGTTGACTGGTTGACTGGTGTGGGGTTCGATGTGAACTCAGGTTTTGGGGGTGGTAACTTCATTTTTGTGAATAGTTTTGAGGTTTCACAGGCTTGGTTATCATTCCTCTCTTCCAGTTTTTTTCAGGATTGTGGTGTAGCACAGCCACTGACAACAACAATTATCCCAGATTCATCCAGCACAGAGTTGTTCCATTTGGCTCAAATTCAGAGGCACATGTACTAGCAGGAAAATCAAGAAATCCACAGGAAAATCATTCCTAAAACTTGATCACAATCAAATGTATAAAGAAAAAATAGGGAAGGGGTGTGAAGAACTGTTGTTTAGACCTCAATCATAACAGGCCAGTAACAACAATACGTCTTAGAAGCTGCAGTCTTGTGATATCTTTACATGACTAAAACTATAGCTACGAATAATAATGCTTTAAATGTTTAACAAAAAAAAAAAAAGTATCTGTGTCTCAATACTTTCTCTCTGAGGAACAATAGAAGTATTTTAAAAAGAAATCCCAAAAGTCTAAAGTAATTACAAATTTTGAAATTCCCCAATTCACCACTTTCCATATTATCCTGGAAGACAGTACTAAAAGAACTGGCATATTATTGGTTGACTAAATGATTACGGGGGAATGCTTACTACTAATTTACTTTTTTCTTAATTTGTAAAAAAATGACTGTTTATTCATTTTCAGTGACAAATATCTTTCGCAAAGTTCAGATTTCACTCTGAAAGTAGAAACCATCTCCCTAATCAATTTTCTAGCTATGAAGTTTTCATAGTTAAGCGAGTGGTATTAGAATTGTGGGACATGGTGAAATAATAATGAAAAAACTCTATACATGAATATATTCAATTGACATAGTGAAAATGTTACTTTTGCACAGGTTCATTATAAAAAGTGTTGGCCAGATCTGAAAGCACTCAGGGGCTTGAACAAGTGTTGAAAGATGCAGAGGAGCACAGGTCTGAAGAATTTTTCAGAGTATTGAAGGGCTTAAATATGTTTAAGTTTGAGAAAACTAGAAATTGTCATTTATCTGATGAATGGTTTATTGTGAAATGCTTTTCTACTTGATACACTTTTCCAGATCTCATCATCTGCTAACACTTCAGCTATTTGTCTTATTTTATTGTTTGCCTCTCTAAGTCAATCAACGTGTTGTTTAAGTCTCTCGGTTAGACGTGTACTACATCCCTCCCAAATCTGCTTTTATCTTTTACACAAAATAAAGCTGCTCTTATTACAGCCATTAATGGCTGTTAGCCAGTCTCAGAACCAGTACTTCTGCTACATCTTCTTTGACCAGCTTCTGTGTTTGTCCTCCCTTGTGATTCATTTCTCTGTAACCTCATCACAAAGCCAGATACAATTATTTTCCTACTGAATCCCAGAATATTCTAGACTGATCTGCTTCTCTCTAGACCAAGAGTCACTCAAGGAGATATCTGAAGTTGTTTCATCATCTCCCTGCCCACACCTTCTTTGGACAGTATTTCCACTGTTTATTTTTTCTGATCCTGTTTTATTTTTTGCTAGTCCCCTCTAACTCAAACCCTCCTGTAGATCGCTCTGCCGAGGCTTTGCCCAAATATTAGTCTCTGTCAGACAAATATGCTTAACATTCCTGTCTAAACTAAATTAAACTAAAGAATGCAACTAAAGAATGAAACTCCTTCAAATTCAAATCATCTTGCATCTTCTCTTCTTCTCCCTGATGTGTATTATCATGCCAGATCCATTCTGAATGCTGCAATAGAAGACATTTTCTACAATAATCATGTCACATGTCTGTACATTCCTCTGCTTGCTTACCCTTCTTCCTTATCAAACTCAATCTGCTTGCAGAAGGCTCTACCAGCATCTCCACTGAAACCTTATTTTTCATTTAAGAGTCTGGATTCAGATTCTATCTCTGTCTAGACCTTCCAAAGAAGCGGTTGCTCGGAGACTGGCTGGGCATCAGTCTGCTAGTGGGAGGCGTTGAATGCTTGCCTATGCAAGCATTGCATAGGATTTTTTGGATTTTTTTTCCTCAGTTTTTCCTCCATTTATTCAATTGTCTTTATCTTGACCCACAAGCTTTTCTTACTTTTCCTCTTCCAATTCAGTCCTGCATTCATAGTCCCCCTATGGGGATGAGCAAGTGACTGATGGGTGCTTAGTTGCTGGCCAGGGTCAAAACATCACATGTGAAAAAATTTTGACTTTTTTCCAAAAATTCCCATGATATGACACTACTAGGAATCCTTCAACTTCCACCATTTGATGGCAGTTGTGTAATTCCAACTGTAGGGAATATTGACATAATTTAAACTAGCTTGCAGTGAAATCTTCTGTATAGCAAGCCAGGTCTTAAAAAAGCTTTTCTTATACCTAGTTTCAAACTCTTAGACTACTGTTTCAAATTTCAATTTTTGCCAAGTCAGACTCTGAGAATGAACCAGTGCCCTCTTTGGAGTACACCAGTGGGTGCTTTTTTTCTTTTCTTTTCTTTTTTTTTTTCTTTTTTTTCTTTTTTTTTTTTTTTCTTTTTTTCCCTTTTTGAGACTCTTTTACTGGTAAAAATAAAGATCATATATAAAATAAATGTTTCAAATTACAGTGTTCTTTTCCCATCTTCATCACATGAATGTTAATGCCATAGAAGCACTAAAGAAGATATTTCCAAAAGTATGCACATTTGCAAAACTTGAAAGATGAAAAAAGTCACTTGCTCTTTAAGCAAGTTCAAGCACATTCAGTTTCATCACGGATGATTGTTCATTCTGCATTTCTATTTTTCAAGGTTATGAGATCTGCTTGCCATTAAAAGCAGAAAAAAACATAGAAATAAGAGAATAAGGAAATAACTGGCAGTGAGTTACTGTCTGGACTATCAAGCTGGTTAACCCCCTGAAGGGTTTAACTTACATTTCTATACGCTGTTATCAAGACAAAAATCAGAGTGAAAATGAACTGGGCTTGACCCAATTAGTGAGATAATGTTTCCCTACTTGCATAGCAAACGATTCCTGGCAGGTGGAAGGTACTAGAGAATCAGTGTTAAAGTTTTTGGCAAACTGAGCTTGTGAAGTGATTGCCAGACTCAGATGCCTGGAGTAGATCTTCAAGAGACAAAGCATACTAAAATAAAAATCAAATACCAAAAATAAAAACCAAACCCCAAACAAAAACCCAACAAACCAAAAAAGCTTGCTTTATTGAACAAGTATCACAGGCAACTTAAAGCAAAAAAGACAAAAGACACCTTAGCAGTGGTATCCTCAGCATCACCACATCTCGCATGTTACAGCACAAGCAAGTCCTTTCAAATTCTATTGTGCATCTCCAGATAATGCAGAATACAGCAATTTCTGTATCAGCTTGTGAGTGAACTGGTATAATACAAAATAAATGTATGCAATACGTTGGATGTTTTAATGATTTATTTAATTTGGCATGGCATTAATTATCATGTCATATCTTGAACTACTGAAGCCATACAAATAGAAGCCTAATACTTTGAATGGTGCATGTAAGTGTGTTTTTTTCTTTAAAAAAAATTAAGAAATGGTTTTTAGGTGCTGATATATGTCATATCTTGGCAAAATAAAATCTTAACGTGTTTTGTTTAGCTTCTCTAATCATAAAAGTCTTGTCTGAGATTGCATGTGAGTTCTCAAAACTCATTCTTTTTTGTTGCTGACAATTGTAGCTTTTTAATTGAAGACACTTCCAGAAAAGAAGCTGTGGACTTGTACTTTGAACTCAAAGGCAATTCCTGGACCAATTTTTCAAGCAAGGTCTGTCTGCATATACGATTGATTCATCTTGTAAATGCTGACTTTAGGAAGAGAAGCTGAAATAAATGTGGAATTAAAAACAAAAGTACCTTGATTAGTTTTGACGTGAAAGACTTTCTGATTTATGGGCTCTCTTAATAGCATTGGGGAAAATGTCACAAATGCAAGAAATGCATGCTTTTTCTATCACCAAGAAGTTCTAACTAGTCCGAGAGCTTTTTTGCCAACTATTTTGCGAAACAGACAAAATAGAAAATGCAAAGAAAAATCTTTGCACCATCTCCACAGAGTGGTACGGACAAAACAGTTGGATTGTACCAGGGTCATGGTCCATGCTCTCTACTTTGGGACATGTTTATATTTTTGGAATTAAAAAGTCTTTGGCAAAAACTGTGTTGACAGGAGGAACTGAATCCAGTACATGTCATTCCAGGAGAATGTGCTCATTTCCAGAATCCAAATGCAAGGCTTTTTGCTTTCCATTAAGCCCTAAAATATGCCCATTCTTTAGAAGGAGGAATAGAAAGAAAATGCGACTTACTGGTGCCACTCTATGCATCCACTTCTGGGTAGGATTATTGCCCAGAAAAGTAGGACCAAGGACCCCCAGCACAGGCGGTCTACCACCAGGCTGTAATGACAATCATGTAGCTTTTTTTCTGGCTCCTAAACAAATAAAGGAATTTCTGTCTATTGATTCCATTTCTAAAAATTGACAAAGCCACAAACTGGTGCTTTAGTCTGACGAAGCAACCCAAAACGTGCTTCTTGGCTGGCTTGGGCTTACCTCTCTTTGTATGCTGGGCATCAAGCAACCCATGGAAAAGTTCTTCTATTCACATAGCTGCCTTGCTCTGCTCTGGGAATTACAGAGGCAGTCTGAGGTGTCTCATTGGACTGACCAACACATTGGGGATCTGGACAAATACATCCCTGTGTCAATTCAACAGGACCAAACACAAAATTTAAGTTACAAGTGGGGTATATATATATTTTTCTGTCTCTACACATGTGAAGAATTTCCAGTCTAAGCCAAAATTTTGTGGGAAAGTTAGACTAGGTTTTGAAATCCATTGTGAGGGATTTTTAGAGATGATAAGAATGATAAGCCAGACTCATTAGGTCTGTGTTATGCAAGGTGACAGACACAACCATAGCACCACTTGGTGTCTGTGCTAATTACCTGTTACACTTGCAAATGATGACAAACAGTGCTGTCTGTCATGTCAAGCCATATCATGTGAGACCTATTCTGGCTTGGAAAAGCTTTGGAAAAGCATATTTATTTCAAATTCAACCTTATATTTACAGTGGTTTCTTTTGTGTCTTCAAATTCAACTTTGTGCTTAGTGTCTTTCCATCCTCTACAACTCAAGGCTTTCAGAGGCAAAATCGGTTTATCATGTCTTCCTTTTTTAAATCTATCTTTTTAAACCATGGACCAGGAATAGTTTAGAGTGGCCAGGAGTTCAAGAGAGCTATTACAAAGCAAAAAAAAAATAAAAAAAAAAAAAAATCCAAATCTGGTTGAAAGAAAAAGACAGTTTTTCTGTCAAAAAAAAAAAAGTCAGACATATTTAATGGTCTGGAAGTCATTTGGCTCTTTCTGAATACATGGGTATCTGTTTCTAAGGTTGAACTAGTCTTGTCCAAGTTTCAGTATTTATTTTTACTCATTTCTGATTGTCTGACTGGGTGAGTAGGTAATAATTTCATTGCTAGCTAAAGCTCAATTTAACAAAGAACTTAAGTGTTCACTTAGCGGTAAGCACTGGGGTAGATATTAAAAGAAGTATATGAATCTTTAAAATTTAAATTGTTTTCTGCTCAGCTTTGCTGAATGGTTCCAGATTTTACATGATCAAGCTTCAATTCAGCAGAATCACAGCAGAATTTGGCCTCTGTAAAACTAGGTTTCACTGATACATCTGAAAGTAGTTTTTAGAAATTATTTTCTTAAAAGCCTATGGATTTCTATATTTCCATTCTGGACCAGTTTAAATCTCCACTATACTGACCAGCCTTATGGCAAAGCATTTTCAGATTTTAATATTGGAATTCTGCATTGAATTTATGCAACACAGATGTCAGAATCAAAATCTGTTGAAGCATTACTGAGAACAGAAAAGTGTATTTACTGACACGAAATCATGAATTCACTCAGCATTTTCCAAATCAGTACACTTGAAATGTGTTAGAGTCCAGCCAAATCACTGGAAAATTTTCTTTTGATTTCAGCAGCTATTGCCAGTTAAGAGGATAAAAGTTCATTTTAAAGGATTTAAATTTTTTGTCACGTCTTTTACAACCAGTTTTATTTCAATAGATCTTCTGTGCCATTGGCTGCTCAAGACAGTCTATGATTCTATAGAGTTATGGAATTTTTTGATTGGAAGGGACCTTAAAGATCATCTAGTTCCCACTTTCCTGCCATCAGGAAAAACACCTTCTCCAAGACCAGATTGCTCAAATCACAGAATCATAGAAGCATAGAATATGCTGAGTTTGAAGGGACCCAGCAGGCTCATTGAGTCCAACCCCTGCACAGGACACCCCTAGAATCAGTGCATGTGCCTGAGGGTTGTCCAGATGCTCCATCCTGTCTTGCCTTGAACGCTTCCAGGAATGGAGCATCCACCGCTTCTCTGGGCAACCTGTTCCAGGGCCTCACCACCCTCAGAGTAAATAATTTCTTCCCAATATCTAATGTAAACCACTCTCTTTCAGTCTGAAGCCATTCCCCCTTGTCCTGTCACTACAGGCCCTTGTAGAAAGTCCGTCTCAAGCTCTCTTGCGGTGCTCTTTAGGTACTGGAAGGCGCTGTAGGATCTCTCAGGAGCCTTTTCTTGTCGAGGCTGAACAGCCCCAACTCTCAGCCCATCTTCATAAGAGAGGTACTCCAGCCCTCTGATCATCTCTGTGACCTGCTCTGGGCTAGTATAGTACCACATAATTTTTGCTAACCCCTAGTGCTGATTCTATCCTTTCAGAAGACTTGGTTCAGTTTTGTTTCTTCTGTGTAAAATATTTCTGAAAAGTGAATCAAGCAGACTAGGAAGCATTTCCAGATTTAATATTTTGATTTTCTTTTTGTTGTTTTAAGTTTTGTTTTTTGTTGTTGTTGTTGTTGTTGTTTGTATTTATTTATTTATTTATTTATTTATTTATTTATTTATTTATTTATTTTATTTTATTTTTTCCCAACCCCTGGAAGAATTTAATTATACTTTTGTGTTTTGTAACATCAGAAAGAGCTACAAAGCATACCAAATTGGACTCAGGCTTAGATATTAAATGAGTGAGAAGGGAGACTTCATTCCAAACACCATATTGCTAGGATTTTTTTCATGTTCTGATAGAATAGATTATTTCAATATTGCAACACTAGATGTCATCACATCATGGTTCAATATGGTGAAACTATATTTAAGCTTTTACTAGGATACAGATGAGTGAATAATTCAAAATGAATAATTTATGTACTGGATTTTGCTGCCATTTTTCTTTTTTCTTTTCTTTTTTTTTTTAATTTTTTTTTTATTTCTGCATGAAATATTCAACAGCAGATTACAAGGCTCTCTTAAGTATTCCCTGCCAGAAATTATTTCCAAGTTTCTTTCCATTTTGTATCCTAACAAATGAATTTTAACTGCTCATTTTGAACTTTAAATTCACAGTTTGTCATTTATTAGACTGTTCATGATTTATTGAACAGTGTAAAACAACAAGGTGAAAAGACAAGTAAAAATCATAGCTAACAAAAATTCAGGTCTGTTGCTAAATCAATATCTCTAGTAAAATAACAGTTAAAGTTTTAAATTTCTCTAAAAAAATATTCAAAGGTAAATATGAAAAATATGTTTATGCCAATTATTAATCTTTCTGTAAAATGCTCTTTAAAAACCAAAGTGCTTTCCTTGAAATCAGCTTCAAATAGTATAGTAACAAGTATAGGTTTTGACCAATGAATGATGAGTTTTAAAAAGTTATTACTGCCCAATTATGCACTTCTCAATACAGTTGGATTCCACAATAAATGCTTTCCTGCATGGATATTTGTGGAACTTATTTAGAAATGACCTTGCTTATACTGGGCCTTTTACTGAGCTTCTGTAAATTCAGATCTTTTCCTTGTAGTTTTAATTGTTGATAATGTGAGAAGTGCAATGTGCTTTATAAATTATTTCTTGTTATGATCTCAGGTCGTATCACAGATGTCCTCCAGTCCCTGAAACAGCTGCCGTTAGGTCTAGCAGCTTCCTTCTTTAGCAGTAATACTCATGTCATTCTTTTTGATCCAGAAAATAGGATACCCAGTCTGTTTGATAATAGTAAAATGGTTATTACTTTCAAATTCTCTGCCACTCAGTGCCATAATTTCCTGCCAAAAGCATGGGGAATCTCCAGGAACTTTCAGCTACCTTCAATCTCTTCTTTACAGTCCTCCTCCCTTCTCTACTCTCTTGTGGTCTTGCTTGTTGCACCAAAAGGAAAAACCCTATATCTCCATAAATTTAGTCAAATGCAAGCATAAAAACTGTTGGTGCCAATAAAACAAAAATCAGAAGGAAAACATACAAGATTTCTTCAACATCTACTTTTAAAGCAGCTATAAATTCTTCCTTTCGGTTTTTGGTTGTTCAGGTAGTTGGGACTTCTGAAATGAATTTGTAAATGCAAAAAGCGCTATTGAATTCAGTACCTCATCTGATGAGCCTTTAACACAAAATACAATCCCAGTGTGGTAAAGGAAACTGAACCTTTTATTAACACTCCTCAGTCTACAGACCAAGACTTACTTATGCTTTTTCTACTGATAACACAATTAGCATCATATCTTGTTCTGCAAAACAAAAGGTTGAGAAATAATCCCTGTCTAGACCAGACCATGAGGACTCAGCTGCTTTCCAGTCAGGCCCCACATTTTTGGATGACTGGACTGCCAACTTCTCTGTTTTAAAAGAAAAAAAAGTAATTCAACTTTTTTTTTTTCCTGAGGACAGGAGGAAAAAGTTCAGATCATGAACCTCATTTTCGCTGATAATGTGACAGGAGCAAAATCAATATATCATGCCCTTTTTAGCCCTTTCCACAGGTCATTTCATTCTCATGTATTCCAACACTTAGGTGTACCACCACTTTTAAGATAGATAAGGATGCATGGAAGCAATCCAGCACACTTGGGACGTTTTCCTGTTATTTAATATGCCCACCTCATGCATTTCCCTTGTTAGACTGGAGTTTTCTTCTTGCTCACTGGCACTAACAATTTTTTTTTTTTTTTTTCTTATTGTTGATGAACAGTATCCATTTAAGCTTAAGCCATATCTTAGATTAGTCTAAATGGTTTAATCACAATTTTAACTATTCATACTTACTGTGTTTACTGGCATCATTATCCATGATTCAAAATAGATAAATGCTATTGAAATATTTTGATATTTTAAAAATTGTACTATTTCTTTGTGTATATTTTTCCATTTTTCCACTTTTTCCATTGCACCATCATTTCTCTGTCCCTAGTCTGGCATTTTTTTTTTTGATCTTGCACTTACTCCTAGGCAGTGCAACCTGATTTCTTTTGATGAAGCCACAGATGTGGGTAGCTATTCCCCAGAGCTCTTAGCTCTCAAGGGCTGTTTGCATTAGCTTATGATCTTGTTACCAGCCCCTTCTTGGTCTGAAATCAATGCAAGAGCAGGTTAGTGCTCATTGCTGGTGACTGCTTTCTCTGCTGTGGTGATTCCTTAATGGGTGTGCTCTGTGGGGGATGGCATCAGGAAGGCAGTCACCTTGAGGAAGACTAAAAAGACAGAGCCAGGGGTTCTTGAAACAGATTTTGACATGCTTTTTGCAGCCTAGGGAAGGGTAATAGAACAATTCACTGTGATTAGCTGGATAACCTGGGACAGTGTGCCAGAGAACAATAAGAGAAGCATACTGTTATATTTCCAAGTATTACAGCACTAAATCCAACTTCCTGTGCTTTTCATGAAAAAAACTCTTCAGCTTCTACTTTATAAATATGCAGAAGATCTTGCAATGGCAGCTAAGGTATGGTATATGTTTAATGATATTATTCCAATAATCTCAACTGATAAATGGGACTTAAGACATGAGGAAGTTCTCTGCTTTTTACTGATACCTCCTATCCATTTAATAGACAAAATGAGAAAGTACACAGGTTATTTATAGCAGTAAGCAATTCTATTAATTTATATTTTGGTAACATTTCAGTGCAAGAAGTGCATTTTTATTAATTGATTTGGTATTAGAAGTCAATTAATAACTATTTTATTCAAATATGAGTAGAGAAAAGGTATGTTAGCTGCCTAAAGCCTTGATGATTTGACATCTAATTGCCTAAATCCAGTAACTGATCATGCTTATAAATAATTCAATAATTAATAATAAGCTATTATAAAATATGAGAGAGGGGAGGGGAGGGGAAGGGAGGGGAAGGGAAGGGAGGGGAAGGCAAGGCAAGGCAAGGCAAGGGAAGGTGCGGGAAGGTGCGGGGAGGGGAGGGGAGGGGAGGGGAGGGAAGGGAAGGGAAGGGAAGGGAAGGGAAGGGAAGGGAAGGGAAGGGAAGGGAAGGGAAGGGAAGGGAAGGGAAGGGAAGGGAAGGGAAGGGAAGGGAAGGGAAGGGAAGGGAAGGGAAGGGAAGGGAAGGGAAGGGAAGGGAAGGGAAGGGAAGGGAAGGGAAGGGAAGGGGGAGGGGAGGGGAAGGGAAGGGAAGCGAAGCGAAGCGAAGCGAAGAGAAGAGAGCTTTTTTAAATCAGTCGGAAACTTAAACTCTATTGCAATAGCAATTCATAACTATCTGCTAGTAAACTCTTCTGCCTTTGAGCTTTGACAGATTTCTGGAATGTTGGATGACAGTCATATGAACTCTTAAAATAGTAGCTGAAGGATGAGAAAAAAAGCAGAACCAAATCCTGTCATGGAAACTGAGTGGGTGCAAGGATCTAGGAGGCTATTATAAACCCCCTCTGTCTGAAACAGGCATTGATGACACAAGCACTGACAGAGAGGAGAAAAGAATCAATTTGTAGCAAGAAATTATCGCACATGATAAAATTCAGAATGGCACTCAGATTTTATATGTACCTCATGTATGAAAAATAAAAAAATACTTTATAAGTGCTTCTGCTCATGCTGGTATTGTATATACAGACCTAACCCTCCAGGAGTTTCCAGTCTGATTGCATTTCATGCACGGTTTCAGCTTAACAGCCATTGTTTTAGCCAAGCAGAAAAATCCTTTTATTGTGTATTTAACTATTTTCATATTTCAGGACTGAAATATCATGAAATATTTTCATAACAATTGTTTTGTCTTGCTCCTCTCGGGGAGTTTAGCAGATGACAAATTTATGGATGCAGTTGTGCTGACTTTACTACTATCATTTAATTAATGTCTGTGATTTCAAATATTACCTGCATATAAGGGCAACTCTTCTATATTTCAGTATTGAATCAGATCCCAAGTTAAAAGTATTTTTCATTTTGCACATAGTGAGGAAGAGTTCACATCTATATGGTTATATTTTTGTATGAGTTCCTCTAACATAAAAGTAGAGAAAGAAAGCAAGAAAGAAGGAAAAGGATAAAGATAATTTGGTTCAAAATCCAGACTTAGTTCACTTAGAACTGGTCTATGAATGAAAATTATTTTGTAAAAATAATTTTTGCGGAAAAAATTTCATCAGCAATTTTTAATCTTTTAGAGCAATCCAAAATTCTTATAAAATATGTTACCAACATTGTAAATATTTCCAGCTCACCCTGTCTGGATTGGGTTCTTCATTAACATACACTTAGAAGTTGTTGTAATTCTGCTTCCTTTTTAATAAATTAATTTTTCTCTTCATCTCAGCAGTAAGGTGTGTAAACCTTTTGGGGCTCCTTTGTTTGTATGAAACTTGCTCTCCAAGTCAAAAAGGGCAGTACTGATCATACATCACATATACACAAGTCAGGCAGACGCATGCAAAGTGAACAGTTATAATTGCATTAAATAAAGTAGTACCATTTCTTACCATGTATATATATACCCACATTAATCCATCTTTTTCTAGGCAATAAACCAGTCAGTTGATAAAATACAATAGAAAAAACTGCATGACCCTATTTAAATGCCAAAGTGTTAAGAACCACAGAGAATTCATCATCATACCATGCATATGGGGTCCATGGAGAAAGCATCTCTCTTTTGACCTCATCAGCCATCACTGTGGTGCTTTTGAAGTGTCCTGAGGGAGCTCAGGCAGTGGCCAACCTTCAGGTGTCTATTCCTGTGAGTTCAAGACTTCTCATCCATGCAGAGAGAATGGAGCACACTGTTAGACCTTTTGGAGAAAATAAATGTCTAACCTATTAAGACTGGATATACATCGAGGGCTTGGAGAGATTACTGTTTTGGTACTTGTCTCAAAACCTGTGTGACAACTGTTTAAGTTCCCTATATAAATTTTATTTACCTGTGTTTTGGGGTTTTTTATTATTTTTTTTACTCCTGTTTATTTCTTTTTATTATTTTTTACTCCTGTTTTAGTTCCCTATATAATTTTTTTTCACCTGCTTGCAATGTGGTAATTGAGTCTAGTCCACTGTAATTATGACAGTATCAATAAACATTCATAATTTTCCTCATTTCATTAAAATCTCTGGAAAAACTTTCACTATATCTTTGACAGTTAACATATAGCTCATTTCATTGATGATATTTCTATGTATTTTCTACCAATAAGATGGGATGATATGCACTGGAACAAGATAGTATTGGCCGCAATCCATGTATTTAAAACTGTTTGGTAGGGGTTTGCTTTTTATTTTCATTTTTGTGATTTTCTCACAGACCTTTCTCCACATGGAACTAGAAACACAGTTAAGATTTCTGCATCACTCACATCAGAAATGTGTGAGAATACACTGTAGCAGTGAAGAGCTTAGCCTACTGCTGTGGCTGTGCCCATGAGCTCTAGTGGGGAGAGGAATGAGTGAGCAGGCTAAATACACAAAGAAAGACTTTGAGAAGAAAAACTTAAACACTGCTTTCTAAAAAGGACAAATTTATATGCTCCATAATTTATTATTTTTCCTAGTCTCTGTTTCTTTTCCCATTTCCTAATTTTGTTTTGAACTTTTTCTTCTGTGAGGCTGAGGAACACTTAAATGTGCTGAGATTCCAGGATGGAAGAAGTCCTAACAATATAACTAACATGCACTAGCATTTGCCTTTAAGGAGATTGTGTTTTACCTATGCTTCCAGGAAAAAAAAAAAGAAACAAAACAAAAAAACCCCAATTGTTCAAGACTGCTCTTTCATCTCTAATCATGCTTGATTCCAGCAAGTGTGTCAACTTACACCAAGAATAAATGAACCATAGAGAAGAAAAATGAGAATAGGTCTCTTGAAGAAAGTGTGGCTCATCACCTTTGGGATGCTATTTCTGAAAAGCAAATATATTTTTTCTCTTACATAATGAATGTGAGATCTGATAGCCCATTTCAGTACGATTTCATGTTCTGGAGAACATTTTCTATTTCTCACTTTTTAGATATTTTCTTTCTGGGCCTGCATCTCACATTTGGGATTGTTTTGTAGCCAACAAAGTAGATGCAGTAGTGTCCAAGACTGGTGTGTCCATGCTGCACTTGTGCTGTAGCTCCATCTTTACAACCAGGCCAACTGTCTGATGAGTTAGCAATAATGCCATCACTTTACAATGAAATTTGCTGCTACATTAATGAGACTAAAAAAGGTATCAGCTAACAGTGATTCTGTCCTTCTGTTTGCCAAATAATAGTGAGGCACAGTTTATGAACTCTGTGGGGGAGCTTGCACTACAAAGCAGTGCCTTGCACATCTTGTACAGAGCCATATAGTCTGTTGATGTAATCACCCTGCCAGAACTAATTAAACTCAAAATGACATTTTCTGGATAAGGCTATTGCAAAGTTCTATAAAGAAGAGCAAACTGCAGCAGATCAGAAAACCTCTTGCCCAAAATGTCTTCACATACATAAGGTCAGATCTGTCTCACTTTTCAGAAGCACAGTAGATGTAATTTTTCCTTTCAGCTATAAATAAATAAATAAAAATAAATAAATAAATAAAATGCAATCTGTGTAAATTTAATAATAATATGAAGACAACTATAATTTAAGAATGTTGTATTCTTAGTTTACCCTTTGTCCTGACACGATGGCAGATTATGGCATGGGCATTTCAAAGGCACAAGGCTGGTGGGAGATTTTAATATTTTAGGACATAAAATCATTAATTTTGCAGAAAGCCAAGGCTGAAGGGAAATTATCAGTTAAAAAAAACTTGTAGCAGTGTCTGTGTGAAAAAAACTACTGGGCATTTGCTCTTCCACCCTGTCAGTTTGATTGTTCATCAATTGTCTGGGAAGCTTGTACTGGTGTAAGAAAGAGACTTTGTAAGAGCCTACAGAGGGAATGTGAGCAAGCAATGCTTGGATTATAGACTGGGCTGGTAATGCACAGTAAAATAGAAAATGTGGTATTCATATATAATCATGTCTATTTTACCTGTGTTAATACAGAAGTATGGGAAAAAAACTCCTACTTACCAATGTGTTATTCTACAATGGAATTGGTATGGTTTAAAGTCCTAAAATTTCCTTACCATTTTAATTTAAATGAACCGTAGATAAGACAGTAGGGAATTCAAGGGCAGCATTATTTTTGAAGTGCTACCAGGCAAAAATCAGATCAATTTGTTTACAGCAACATTACCTTCAAGCTTATTATCTAGCATGCAAATATAGCAAACACACATCGACAAATCTAAAAATTCTGAAACAAATGTAGCAATGTATTAAAACTAAAAGAGTCTAAAATCCATTCAAATTATCAAACCCTCACCAGACAGTAGAAATTTTGATTTGAGTGAAATGGATTCTGTCCGTCTGCTGAGCAGTATGAGGTGCATACATGGTTCTTACAGATAGCCTGGCAGATGAAGAGCAAATCAGTGATGCTGAAATGAAGTCTATCCTAAATATAATTATGTTATTGATATACACCAACCCTCAAACATACTATAACGCAGTCATCTATCACAAGATATTTACTCTGAAGCAATGTTTTGTTCCCAAAATAAACCTTTTTAAAAGCTGATTCCACAGGTGTTATCTCTTAATACTTGTGTTTCAATACCTAGTCATGGACAGCCATTTTGACAGTAAGTATTTTTAAAATTTTATAATTTATTTCCTCATGAGTCAAACAAAAAAAAAACCAAGCAAGCAAACAGAAACAAAACCCATGGGAAATTCTATGTGCATGACTTCCACAGATTATTGTTTGCACCATTATGTCCTGATAATTTCACAAAAATGCCTATTTCCCAGGATGTGCTTTACAAAAAGAAATTGCTTACCAAGTAGCACAAGTTTCATATGTACCTTTTACATGGTGGACAACAGTCACAATCAAAACATTTGATATGAGGGAACTAAAATGGGAAGGGGCGGGGGGGAAGGAAAAAGTACCTAACAGGGGTAGGGAGGTTGTTCTTTTTCTCAGTGGAATGAGATTGACCCTTGAATCTTCCATAAGACATGGCAGAATTATCAAAGAAAGACTAAAATGTGTTTTTTGCCCTACCCCTTTTATATAACTTATGCATGATATTAGCTTTAACTAGAAGAATCCTTTCAAGAAATCATATTCCAAAACCATACATATTTCAGACATGATCAGCATTGCAGATCAAGTCTCAGAACATTCTTTTATGGCATTTGATGCCATAATATAATTTATATTTTAATTTACTGATTCATTTTTTGCAAATATCAGAAAAAATCTACTCAGAAAACCTCTTATTATTTTAGGTGTGAGACTATTCATGAACCAGTCCTAATGTTCTTATTCAATATATTCGTGGACATTATTCAGGCTAAACATTTTTTTTTGCAAACTGTTGGATTTAACATGACAAAATCCATGATACTAGGAAAAAGTTCATTATGTTCCTTCTCACTTCCTAGTTACATGAGGGAATAATTAAAAATAAATACAGCAGTCTTTAATAGGTGATGTGCCTGGCTGTAATGAGACGCTGAGTCTTCTGGATTGCAGATATTTTCTTGTTGGTGACATCTTAAAAACAAGAAAAGGGGTCCCAGCCTTTACCAAATATAATATCATATGGTCATTCTCTTTGTGGCATTTTTCCAGGTGCCCTTTTTACAGATTTCTGAGTTTGTATAAGCTTTTACTTCTCCATAAATTAATAATGAAACAGCTCAACATACATGGAACTGAGGATTTACAAATGTATCTGAAGTTATGTAAATGCTAATTCCTTTTTATAGCATATGTAATTATTTCTACCAATAACAACAATATAAACTCTGTATTTTTTTCGTAAAAATAATAACTAAGAATTATTTTGTTTACCTGTTCAGATACTGTAGTGTAAATCCTTGTGAACCACCTTTATAGACCTTCAAGAAAATATGTTGGTATCAAACGAGTTTGTATATTTTTGTAACACAAGTTAATTGGTTGTCATAAAAAAAATATGTGGAGGACAGTTTTAAATAATATTAGTCAAGGGCTTTGCTCTTCTTTTTGGGTCAGGATCAAGTACAGAGTAGAACAGAAATAGGGTTTTTTAGTGACTTTTAGTCAAGAACAGAGATTTCAAACAAGAAAAAACTCACCTTGTTGTGTCACCATCTCGCCTAGATTAGTTAAATGTATTCAGGAGAACACTTTGACACAAAATTTGCTCTTTAATATATTGGCATTTTGCTTTCCCTTACCCCAAACTGGCTTTCCTTCTGCAATTGTGCTGATGTTGTCAAAATAGAAAATGCCTAAAATAATAGTAAACCAGATATTGTTTAGAAAGTGGCAATATCTTTGACATGTGAAATATTATACAGAGAAGTATCTCTATAAATAAAAATAGATAACAAATCTTGAAAAATATGGCTCAGCTGTGTCATTTTTCTGTGTTTCTATTCTCCCCTAGAGAATGAACTTTGGCTTTAATCTCTGAATACAGTTCTGGGAAAGCTCAGGAGGTATCTTCCATCCTGAAGTCAAACGAATCTATAACATCCATGAAATACCGAAGCAATACTTCTAAAGAAAAATCTGTACTCTGGTGGAAAACTTAATTAATTTTTACTTTTTTTAAACACCACACATACACAGCTCCCACACCCCATTCTGTTACATAGAGGCAAAGTTTTTGAGATTAAAATGTCTGACATAGTAAAGACTTCTGATCAAGGGCTTGTTTCAGAGATTTTAGTGTGCTGAGAATTAAGAGGTTGTATTGGCTAAGAAGGCAGAGCTGTCACTCCCTGTCTTTGCAATATCAGAGCATTCTTTAGGCATTTCTTAGACCATATGTGGCTCTGACAACCTTATCTTAATTTAAAAATCTGAGATCACTGAATAAAAATTAGAATCCAATCTTAGATAAAGTAATACTTCTAAAGAGCAATCAACCAGTACATTATATATTGTGTAAAGCTAAAGAAATAATAGTCAGAGATCAAGACTGGGGAAAAAAAATGTGGTAATGAATTTACAATGAGTGTGGTTGATAAGAGATTTTTAGAAGCATTACCTAAACAAACATAGAAAAAGTAAACTGAACCATTTTATTTGAATATGGATTTAATATCTTAATAAATTTCAGGTGGTGTTAACAGATGCCAATATTTTGGTATGTGTTTGGGCATAAGTTGGTAAAGAGATTCTTGTCCATCTTCTAGAGCCAAAGATATCATGTTTTTCAGAAGTCTTGGCTGTTGCAACATTTCTACCAATTCAGTGCATGTGTCATTTCATTCTTCAAATATACAACATGAGAACAAAGTGGGAGAAAATTCACAGTGACTCAAATAATCTTAAGTTGTCCATGAATAACTAAAGTGGGGAATTGGTGAAATCTCATAATCATCAGAGGGGAAAGCTCTAAATTGTTTTACAAAGACAGCAGTAAGAGAATATTACAACCAGTTTTAAAATGTAACCGAACAAATTGTTGAACAGGAATGTTTGGAGTGTTTGCTTAGATGAGATCACTCTAGACAATCCTTTAATTATCTTAAGAAATAAAATTGCAGATAGTTTTTTCCTCTTTGTTTAAAGTCTTATAAAAATAGCTAGATAAAATGCCTACCCGGCAAACTTTTATAACGAAATAAAACGGAAAGACGATTTTATATTGGAACTTTTTCTCAGACAAAATGCAAATTCAAGACCTGAATAGCTGCATGAAAAAAATACTTTTGAATATATATTAAGCTTATAATTATTAGTAAATACATATTATATCTTATATATTTTTTTTTCATCTATATGGGTAACATATTTTGGGCTTTATATATTATGTATATGACTTTTATCTGAAGCATGAATTTATATTTGGGGAGACAGATAACTGAGCAGTACAGTTCAGGTAATACAAGAGAAAAGTTACCTTACTGTGGAGTCTCCTTGCTCATGATATTTTGCCATCTTTTGACAACCTATCAGCCCCCCATTCCCAACCACTGGCTGTAGGGGTTAGGTGATAAGGCAGGCCATCCACTGCTTTTCTTCAGCTACTTGTATATTTAAGGCAGTGTCGGTAACTGGGGATGTGGATTATGCATGTGCGAAACACAAAGGAGAGAATTTTATGGATTGTTGTAGCTTCTTGTTGCTTTATTTTTATTTTATCCATTTGTGTGTGTTCATGTAAGACCACTAAATGAATTCTAGGCTATGAGTGTCAAAGAAATTTCTATTTCTAGAGAGGTTGTTAGATATAAGAAATATTTAGAATGTAAGAAAACTAAATTGAAACAGATTCATTTACGAAGAAGCAATTTAAGCTGTCCAATGGCAGCCTTCATAGAATCATCTGTGAAACATTCACTTTGAAGTTCACCAGGGAATGAAATAATAGTCTGTTAGGGGATTGTGATTTAGCCAAGGTTGTGCTGCCCTCCTGGTGTCTGACATCTGATAAGCAGTAAAACTTCGCTACACATCAAGTGTTGGGTTCTTTCATTCAGTCTGATGAGGTCATCCCGTAGCCAAGTCACTTCATATTTCTCTTTGCTGATACTCTCAGACTTAAAAGCTGCAAGATTTGTTCTTACTTTTTTAATCTTGGAAATTAAATTTTTGGGGAGGACATGTAAATGTAATGCATAAGAATGAGTTTTAATTTCATGTAATTTCTTGACCTGTCTGTTGTGATTTTTTGTCAGGGTGAGGAATAATGATTTGTTTACACTACCATCAAAAACATTTTCATCAGTTGTATAATACAATGTTAAGTTGATAAACTATTCCATGAGTTTAGCAGAACATACCCTTCAGTGAAAAAGTAACTTTAAGAAAGATGTGAGCTGAGATGTGAAAAAGAAAGTCAGGATATCCCTCTTTTAAGATAAGATTGATTTAACTTGTCTGTGAAGTTAGTTGGGAAAAAGTGTATGATTCAAAATAAAAAGGGTTTCAATTCTATTAGTGAAAGCTCTAAAACCAAAATCTGACCCAGGTTTGGCATTGTAATTGGGAAAACAAAATGAAATTGAGGGTTTGTTCCACTTGGAACATGGTACCATAAGTCTCAAGTCTGAAGCTATCCAGAAAGATTCCATCACACTCTCTTTAGGTCAGCCCTGCAGGACATTTGCACAGTTCTTTTATTCCTGTATAAATCTTTTCTTCTTGTCTAAAGTGGTTAAAGTATCAAATATGCTAACATTAAAAAATATAAATACAAAGATGTAAGCACTTAATTGAGTATGAATTTCTACTATTGTAAAACACTTGAAACCAGGTCATATCAAGCTACAGACCAAAGTTTACCTGTGGGTAAATTTGTCAAATGCTTTGGGTGTCTTCAGTTCCTGACTACAGGGGTACTTTGGTGTAGACAAAATCTTCATTAGACTCCACAACTTCAACTTCATCAGCTACCCATGTAAGAATGAGAAGTTTCTCATTCCATGTTTGCTTAATAAAGCTGAAAAGCTTCATTCCAAGAGTCAGTGAGCGTTTCCTGGGAGAGAGGTTTTCACGTAAGATGAGCTCTTGAACAGTTTTTATCCTAAAATTTCTGTAAATTTTAACTAGCTTAGGCTTTTCCATCCTCTACTTATCTTCCTCTAAAACATATATCCTGTTGGTATACTTCCTCTCCGTGGAGAAATACTTGTTTATTGCTAAGTGAAATACTTGCTAAGTGAAAAATAAAACCAC
This sequence comes from Poecile atricapillus, assembly GCF_030490865.1. Taxonomy (NCBI): domain Eukaryota; kingdom Metazoa; phylum Chordata; class Aves; order Passeriformes; family Paridae; genus Poecile; species Poecile atricapillus. Next base: position 47,545,388 of record NC_081251.1, on the reverse strand, counting down.
CCAGTATAAAAATAATTGTTAAAAGAGCTGTCAATTTATTTTACACTGCATTCTAGTGAGACAGAAGTAAAGCACAGATAAAATAACGCATCCTTTTGCAGATATGAAAACAATTTCTCTGGGAATAGGTTCTGTCATAGAACAAAGATAAAATCTTTCGTATTGTGAAAAGTAGGCCCTTTTTCTCTTTTGTTTTAGGTGCTGATATCTTATTTCCAGGCAAAAAGATGCTGAGTTCTGCCAAATAGACTGAACTATACTTAAATAAATTGCATAAATAAATAAGTAACCGTTGATTTGGTGTTTTGTCTTAGCTGTTTTTGTGGGTTTTTTTTTGTGGATTGATTTGGTTTTTTGTTGTTATTTTGTTTTTGTTTTTTTTTTTTTTTAATGTGGGCATTTTACAACTTTTTATGTTGCATTTATCCAACTTGACTCCAGCTTGTCTTAGATTTTATCTTCAGCTTTAAACTCTAGTCTTAAGACTGAAACTTGTAGATTTTGGGTCTGAATTTTTCATCTTAGAATACACATGATGATATCATTAAAATGATGTGTTATTTGTGTCCATATCACATGAAACATGCCATCTATAATTTAACATATTGATGACACAGCTTGTTCACTGGTCTAGTTCTGTTCCTCCTCTAGAAAAGCTTCTTAACAGTAAATTAATTAATATAGATAACAAGTGTAAATATTTAGTCATATCTGCTAAGGTGTGCTTGAGCAATAAAATTATTCCATGAAACAAACAAGTTAAATTTTAATAAATATGACAGTAGTTAATCTGTGTTTTCACCAATAGGACCAAACATAGGAAAGTTGGTAGAGGGAAATTCTTGGGGTATAGTTCATAGATAAGTAACCTGGAAAGTGTCACACCTTGCAAATCACTGGTCCTTCTTTTAAACCTGATTTCGTATAGTTGAAAATTTGCTGAAAAAAAATTATGCAAGAAGTAACTCTTAAAAATTTAAACACCTTATAAACTTTATGAGAAATTATAAAAATAAACAGCATCTGTTACAGACCCATATTTGCCAATGTGAGTAGTAAAACTTGAATGAATAGCACTCTAAGTTTATAATTAGGAGCCAGAAGTACTAGATGGAATGCAGATTAATCCTTATTTCACTATTTATGATTTATGTGTTTTGAAGAGAATATTTTATTTTAAATACAATCAAACCATTATTTTGGCCTAATGTAAGGACTGCTGGAGTAATCAGAATACAAAATGCTTACCGTGACTGAATGATTAAACAAAATCACCTTAAGACTTCCTCAGAAATTCTGCTTACTTCTTTTCATGGGATACTTTTGGGTAACAGCTCTTTTTCCTTCCCTTTGTAAGTTTTGTATTTTAATGGAGTTCAGAGCCTTAAACAAAAATTTTGAGAATACAGGGAACAAGAAGAAAATGAAGAATTTCTAATCCAAATGATACTTCTGCTTGGTGTTATTGCAAGGTCTTGCATATTCCATTCAGATTCCACTACATGCCCTGTACTCTCTTTTTTGGATTTTAGGCTGCTTTTTTTTTGAAAACTTGTGTGTTCTACGTTTATTAGATCAGTGGAAGTGCTGAACAAGAGATTGATTATGATGTATCAAGTTCACTTTCAAGGATGATATTAAGGTATGGAGGACCACTGACCTTTCCTATGTCACTTTTTGGGTTATTTCACTTCCAGAAGATGCATTAGAAACCTCGCTATTGTGTTTGGATCTTCCACAAGTTGTTTAAGTAAGATATTCCCTTGGGATTTAGATATTATTCTATTCACTCAGCATTCAACTACTTCATTGGTAGCAGGTAATTGTCAGGATAGTAAAGACTACTTTCAATCCCTTCTTTAAAGCAGACCTTTTTTTTTTAATAGTACCTTCTCTGTTTATGCTAGTACTTGTACTTTACATGCTATTTGTATTTATTGCTCAGTTAAATGGTACTAGGAGAGTTTATGGGATTCTAAACGAATGTATTTAGTTCATGCTCTGCAGAACACTAAAACACCTACTTAATGCTAAGTAGCATTACCTACATGACCACATTTAAAACCTCATAAAACTTGAATATGTCTATGACTGTCTTTTTGTATCAGCACCTTAATTCAATTTGGAATATGCATAACTATCCTCTATAGCAGTGTGTGGTTGATGATATGTACAGAAAATTAGAACCTCAAACAAAACCTCTTGAAATGGTCCAGCCTGTCAAACAGCACCAGGAAAATCAGGAAGCTACATGACTGACATTGGCTGAGAATTAGGTCCAGGAAAAATAGACAATAAAACTACAAAATTATAATTCATAACTAGTTCTAGAAACTCAGGCCCATAATAGTAATCATTGCTATATGAACATCTGGGAATGAATAGGGAAGAAATAGCAAATCATCTGGAAACTTTTTTGTGGAAAGTGCTTACTAAGGAAAAATGAGGTTTACAGTAAGCCAAGCAAAAAATAAATACATATGAAAAGACCCACATGAGTAGGTAAGCAGCCTATTTTGGGTTTACATTTTTTTTTAGAACCAATCCCAAAACTGTGCAGTCCCTCTAAAGCCATTGATTCTATAAATTTTTAATTCTTTGATACAGGTGTATTTTTTTTTTCACAATTTCTCCATTGTGCTTTTGCTTCTAAATTAAAAAAAAAAAAAAAAAAAAAAAAAAAAAAAAAGTGCTCCAAGTTGGAAGCTGTGCTGAGACACTTAAACCAAATTATGAAAACTAGTTACCCTTGCAGCTTCTCAAGTTATTTTCCTCCTCTTGCCCCATCACAAAATTCATTCCAGCTTTATGGGAGCAACCCTTCATACTGAAGAGATTGCCAGCTATGGCAAGGAGAGATCTGGGATGGTACACATAGATGCCCAGTGGAATTTTAGGCATTTTAGGAAAGCCTGCTTGGGCTCCAGCTGCCATTTCAGAAGGAGGTAGCACTCCTCTAGGTCCTGTGCCATAACTTCCAGCATTGTGATGTCTCAGCACTGGGGGTATACACATTAAGGCCTTGTTGGATAAGAGCTAAAAATTAATCTCAAAGTTTAAGAACTTCCTGTAAGACTGCTCTACACTTGATCATACAAAGTGTCACTGAAAAAAAATAGCATAACATCTGGTTCACCACCTGAGGAAATATTTGCAGGCTTCAAACTATATAGGGATTTTATATTAAAATTAATACCTCAGCCATAACTGGTAGTCAGTCAAGATTATATTTAATAAAGAAATGCATCCCTTCTACACAAAATGGACTGAGACCACTAAAAAGTTTTCTGCATTTGGATAGAGTAGAAAACAGCTCTAAGAAAATGTACAAGAGATTGTAGTGCAAAAAGTATAGATAAAAAAGTATTAGTGCTCCTGAACATCCCATCAGTGCATCCACCCAGTACTTGAATGTGTCAGCTTGCTTTGCTCTGAGAGACTGAATCAACTTTTATCCATAAAATTAGAAGTGGGATTAGCATAGTTTAGTCTTCTAATATAGCAGGATTATAACTGATTTAACTCTCTTAAAGTGTAGCAGTTTAAATTAATTCTATTTTATTTTTTTTACTTTTGTCCTTTTCTTTTCGCCTTTGGAAGTATGAGACAAGATACATGATTTATCAGAGTAGAATTTTCTTTTTCTTAGAATATCCAAACATACTATCAACATACAATACTACTAAAAGTGGGTTCAAAGGGCTAACTCTGATAATGAACTTGAAGAGAAAGAAAGGTTGGCCACTAAGATAGGAAGGAAAAAAAATTAATCTTGTGGGAATTTTAAGGTAGGATTATCTACAGTTTGTACAGTGGGAAATATAACTACAATGACCTTAGTAAGAAAGACTGAATAATTCATTATCTATGTCTTTCACAGGTGATTAATCTTTTTGTCAGAAGAGATTTATGCTTTTCAAACCATATAATTAAAACAAAAGAAGCTTTGCCCACAACACCCTAATTTGCTGATGCTATTTTCATAACAATATATTTAGAAACTTAAAAAATAATGTATTTCAATTTTATCTATATATATATATAGAGAGAGAGAACAATTATATACATACATATATATATATATATATATATATATATATATATAGTGAAGTTAATAAAGGTTTGCCTTGGAATAGAAGGTAATACCTATGGTAATAATAAACATGAAAACTGCCAATCAGTTAAATAAATGTTAATAACAACCTAAAGGATGCAGCAAGACCCTTAGAATTCCTTATCAGCTCAGAGGCTGCATAGTCTAATACTCCCATTTTAAGACACAGGAAAGTTGTATTCCAGGAGCCTCAGATGCAAGACTTGAAAATAGTGAACTTAAAATATTATGTTATGGAATTAGCAACTAAATTTAAATAAGTGGAAAAAATGAGCCATTTGCTTGACCTTGCTGAGTTCTGTAGCTATACTGGGGTTTTTTCCTGGAGGGAGCTGAACAAACCATTCCTCTACAAGAAGACCAGTGGAGCAATTTCCAGGAAAAAGGTTCAGCTAACAGTTAAAATCATCCAGGATTCATGTATCTTAAACTTCTCTCTTATTTCTCTTTAATGTGCTAAATATCCATCTAGAGGTGTCTGTCTCACCAGTGACTTTACAGAGAGGATGGCATAGCCAGGATGCTTCCCTGGGGATAGCCAAATGGAAGAGGAAATTTCTCTATGGAGTCTCACTCGGGTGCCTTCAGATGCCTGAAACTAGTCATGAGACTCAATCCAGCCTTCACTCCAAAGTTCTCTTAATTCACGAAAACACAATGCTACTATTTTTATCATGTTGTTTCAGCCTGACTCTGGTAGCCTAACACATATATACATTAAAAAATTAACTCAATTCACAGAACTGTAAATAGCTGTATTTTGTCCTACAGAATTATTAGGTGTGAGGCAAATTGAAAAGACAAATTTCTCTCTCTGTCCAAACATTTATTTTATTGTCTCTAGGCTATTTTGCAAGGAAGCTGTGTAAAACTATAGTTTTTCTAGTTTTTTCATGAACTCCAAAGTGTTTTGAATTTTCAAGATTCTCTAACTAGATAACTAGTTGAAACATTGGGATTAGTTCAACAATGTTGTCCGAGTCTAAGGATGCTTAGAAACATTTACGCTGAATAAATACAGGAACTGCTATTAAAAGTAATTTAAAGTAAAATGAAAATTAGGACAACAATTTGTTATAGACTGAAATCTGTCACAGAAAATGGATATATTTTGATATGGCAGGATGTATATATATACCTATATATATATATATGCATGTCTTTATATATATATATATATATATATGAGAGACAAAAATTTGCAAGACCTATTTAGGCAAAAAGAATAAAAATAGAGAGAGAAGAGCTTTAATGTATTTCAACAGTAAGATGTATCCATCCTATTACCAGAATGTACCAACATCCTTTCAACAGTGGCACATAGTTATTTAAAAAGAAAACACTCTGAAATGAAGGAACAATGGAAGTTTGTCTCTCTCAATTCACTCTCAATGTCAAAAGCATCATAAATCAACTATAATATATATTTATTTGTCTAATTTATAAACACAAACCAAGATGAAAAACATACCCACATAAAACTCAACATGCACTGACCTATTGCTTGTAGTTATCAGAAAGGAATGTCTCACATATTCATTAAAACTCAGCGCTAGGGATGAACATAAAAACATGCAATAATCAGAGTAGGATGCTGTAAAGTGGTAGTAGCATTTTCATATGTGAGGACAGCAAATTCTGTTAAAGAGACCAATTATTATCCACATGAGGACAAACATTAATGAGTTAAATGAATTACTGTTCTGAGTAGTACTATTTATTAAAATTATGAGCCATCAAAATAATGCTTGGAAAAGCTGACAAGAATGTGAGATAAAGCAAACCTTCTTTTTTGCCTCTTTCATGTAGACTATTGCCATTAACATATAAATTAATAATATACCTTAGTAATTTTAGTCCATATCATTAATCACTGCAGACCCTGATGCACGCTTGGCTTCCCTCCAAAAAGTCAGGAGAGTGAGTACACTTCCTGCCACACTCTATTTGCCCAAACACCATTAAGATAGCAAAACTACTTCACCCCAGGTGCTGTGAAAAAGCTAAATTTTTAAGGAATTCGTCCCTAACAGGGAACCTTTTTCCTTCTAGACCTCTTTCCTTCTAGCACTTCTGACTCCATGCATTTGTGCAAGTACACAACTTTGAGAGTAACTAGAAATTGCCAGCGCAGATAAGGTAGTTCTGACAGTTCCCACTATGCTTTTTAAAATTCATAAGACTCTTAAACCATGAGTCAGAAGAGCAGAAGCTGTTTCTCAGCCTCTGGAGTCATCTGATGAAGCAGTGAAAGCAAAAGGCTTGAATATAATGATCCTTCTCAGGAGCTTTGCAAGTATCAACTGCTAGCGGTGTTTACACATCCTCCTAATGCTGCTATTTATTGGAATAATTAGTAAGCAAAAACACTCTTACAGGGCAGACTTTCTTTACAGTATCTCTGCTTAATAGATCACGTCTCTTAATGATCTGAATAGATGAAGCTTCCTCACATTTCTATCCCCTTCCTCTCCTTTCCCACCAAAGCCAGGTTTGAGTGGGATGGATCAGTATCACTAGGCAGCATTTCTGGGGACGTCACTCATGAGCATGCAGCCACTGCTTTCTGCAATTGCTTCACAATACAAGATTTTTGTTGCTGAACACTTACAGCTACTGTTGCACTTCCAAAGATAGTCAGAAATAACAGGAGGCCATCAAAAAACATGTCAGGCAGGTCTGAAAATTCAGTCAGCATTCATATGAGATTATTCTCCAATTCTTGGTCTTTGCAAAGTATCTCTCTCATCATTTTGAAGTGCTCCTAGGTGTTTGAAAAACAATCATTTAAAAGAAAAGTGCCAAGTTGCTATAAAAATCTTACAAATTATCCTCATGGCAAGCATGCATCATATCTCAGCCATCCTCAAAAAAGAAAATATGAGTCAGCGTGTGTCAGCAATCAGACATATTTTTCTGTCAAGCAGATAAATGTCTGACATATTTCTGTCACTCCTGACTCTCTGACAATTTTCTTGGGCTCTGTTTATATGCTGTGATCCTGAATTTCCTGCAGGCCAGTGTGGAAAATCACAGATCCTGCTGCTTCTTTAGGCTGACCTACATTCCCCAAAAGATTAGGCAGCCCAAAATACCGTATTTAACTTTCTGGGACACTTCTGAACAACAATAAGCTTCACGAGGAAGAAAACACATTAACACAAGCTCCAATTCGCATCAGTTTTCTCTCCTGGCAGAGTCTCTGAAGTAGCAGTGTCACTGAGGGGCAGGCACCGCTCTCAGATCTTCTGCTGAGCCGTGTTTCACTGCTGATCGCTTGCCTTTTAACTGCTTTAGAAAACAGCAGCAAAGCAATCCTGCCAATGCTGTTTTATTTACCCCAAAAAGGGAGCATGTGGCCTCTTGGAAAAAACAAACAAACAAACAAAAATCCTAATTAGATAATGATCAAAGGATAGAGGACACATCAGCTCCTTTGTGCAAAATAGATGCTGGAAAACAAAAGATTCTTGCAATGTAGGTTCTGCTTGCCTCAGTTCACCAAATATTGCATTCATGTACATAATGCTTGCTATCAATGCAATTAAAGAAGAAATGCTGAATGGGAGTCCCTGAACCTCATTTGTGGGAATAAACTGTGTCCTTCCTAGGGAGTACTTACTGAGGGTGTGGGCTGGGGATTCTGCTTCAGATTCATAGGTATGTACATTATATATTAAGTGTATAAAATGCAGGTCTACCTGTGTATGGGGTGTCTTGCCTGGTCATGGAGATGTACTCAATCTAGTGGGGGAAGCTACTAGGCCACCAAGGCCTACTGAGCTCTACCTCAAGTAGAGCATCAAGCCAACTAAATAGCTCTCCATTCATCATATCACCATACTTCACACTCAGACTTTTTTTTTTTTCTTTTTTTTTTCTTCCAAGCAAAAAGCCTTTGCTTAATGTGGCAAGTTCTGAGAAATTTTGGTGATGAGGTGCAGACATGGTGATACAGAAAAAGGAAAAGAAGGAAAACTTACAAATCTGTGACATTTTGAAAATGATTTCTCATCTGTGCAAGTTGAAGTACAACGTGTTATAAGGAGAACGTTTCAGTACATGGTACCTTTCCAAGCCTGTTGTGTAAAATATTGTGGCTAAAAGCAGAAAAATATTGTGTTAATATGATTGCAAATAATACTTAAGTTATCAAGTTTGCAGGATATCTTCCTTCACAATATCCTAGTATGATTACATCTGTGCAGAAATAGAAATGAAAGTGATACCAATAATATCACATGGCACAGAAACACTTTATAGGTGAGTGACAACAGACAGGAATTTGGAACCCTGTGACAGCTGCCTCACCAGAAAGTGACTCTCCCTGCCTTCTTCATGAGCACCTCTAAAAGCAAACTCCAAACAGGGAACCAAGCCAAGCACAACATCAGGTCCTAATCAGAGGCAAAGCCTGTAACAGGGTGCTGGCCACAAAACTAGGCTGAGATGTAAATACCCATGGATGATACTCATTCTGGCTTCAGTGGTGTCAGATATTAATGCCTACTTACCTTCTGACCCAGTTTTATGCTTTTCACGTGATTTATGAACCCCAGTCTTAGCACCCTGTTGCTTCAGCACAAAACAATCTGAAGTGAAAAGGGAATTGCCAGAGAAACTCCAATGAGCCTAGGTAATCCTGCAATGCTTTGGTGACTTCTCAAGATGCTTAGTCCATTGCTATCTGAACAGGTTTGAACAACTTTTAGGCTTTTCTCTCTATGATGAATGAAATAAGCCCTAAAACAGTACTGTCATATTCTCCTAAATATTTTTTTTTTTTTTTTACATATACAGAGGTTAGTCACAATGAAAGAAAAAATACTCAGTTCTCATAGTTTACCAAATCAAGAAAGAAGAGGCTTTTAATTTACAAATGTTATAAAATTATTACCAACCAGTGAACTATACATTCAAAATTCAATAGCAGTAATACAAACAAACCACAGTATCAGATGCCCAGAAAATGTCAATAAACAGCTGCACATTTCTAAAAACCTTTCTGCAATTAACCCCAAGAGCCATACACACTTGTGCTTACAGAGGTACACGCCATCCAAACAATTATCCACACCACTGTGTGTCATACACATGCTCCCATTTTTGGGACCATGAAGTTCTGTGAGAGATGTGGATTACTCTTTGATAAAATGTGTAAGCAGACAATGCAAAAGACTGTGCAATATAGATGTTTCAGCAAAGACCCATCAGCATTTAAAGAGTGCTGACAGTAGAAGGTCTTATAAATTTGTTAGAGGAGATTGAATTGGATCAGGGCCTGGAATTGTAATTGTGGGGTGGGGTACAGAAAAAAACATTTTAAATGTATTAAATTTTTTAATTAGAGGTGGGTGGGGGGTTATTTTCCTTAGAAGTCAAACTTTTATTGTTATTAAAGAAGTTACTTAAACACTTCTGTGTTAAATCAGAATGGTTCTTAAAAATATTCTTTTAGGCAAAATGCATTTCTTGCTACAAAGCTCACCTTGGTATTTGATGTTCTACTGATTTCAAAACACTAAAAGGGATTTCTGGGTTTGTTTACTTTCATGACACTCTTATACTGGTACAGTCTCTTGTGCACAGTGATGTTTTTCTTCCTGAAAACAACTAATTTAACTCTATTGTCTAATATGATGAATCTGGCTAAATTTTTTTGTGTGTTGCCCAAGATTTTTAAACGGTCTGAGCTTTGCACTGTCTTGCTTTATACTCTATGTACTTTGCAAACATGTAAGGATCAGCTGAAGAAAACAGAATGCAAAATGAACTTGACTATTATAAAATACTGCTTTTATGAAAGTATGTTTTTATCACAAATGTCCAGTAGAAAACCCGTAGTCAAGGTTTCAGAAAAAGAGAAGGTGAGATAGACTTATAAAGATTACGATAATACCTCAATTTACTTTGTAGAACTTATTAAACTTACAGAAAACTTGTATTCTCTTTCTGTTCTAAAGATTCTTTAAAATCATTTTAATGATACAATTCTGTGAAAAGAATTGAAGTAAGGTTGATGATGGCAAAAATTTTGAACTATTTAATGTCAGTCCACATTTCAGGAGCTCACTACTAGAGAATAAATCTGCCTGTAGAATATAGAACATAAGGCACTGTAGGAAAATCCAGTAACAAAAAATATAATTAATTCATAAAACTGGCAGGAAAATCTGCCAATTGTGTATTTATTGTCTTATAATATTTATTGTCAACACAGAGACACAGATCAACAGCAAGGTAAGCAACAGCCATAGGGGTAGGTTATGTTCTTACAAAACAAAGAAACCTTGTCTTACTGTGCTCAGAGCAGGCAGGAAAGACTTGAAGTCTCATAAAGTGATCTTTGACATAAAGTGATCTTTGATTGCTTTTCATTTTGTAAGGCTTTGCATTTTCTGCTGTCTTTTAGAAAAACATTCAAATATTGCAAAAAGAGGGAGGGAAAATAAATAAAGATCAAAATGTAATCTGAAATAGACTGTGGCTGTGGAATTTTTATTCTGAGAAACAAAATATTAAACAATAATAAAAAATAATCAAGAAGCATAGCACCCTATAGGAATTTCAATTTCCAGATGAAAGAGTTCTACAGGTGGGTATCCAAACAAAACAAATCTTTTAAAGTTCACTATGTGATGAATGAGTTCATATATTAGATTGTATGACTGCCTATTTTTAAGTTATAAAATTAATTTCACCACTGTGTTTGAAGTACAATCTTTTTTTGAACTTAGCCTCCTAAGAAATGTGGTTTTTTTAGTGGAACTGCAATTCACTAGGCAGCAGTGCAAATTCTGTAGACATATTACCTGTGTCCTGTAATAAATGTAATGAGGCAAATTCACGTGGTTCTAGGCCAAGCAATCAGTAAACACACGGATAAATTAAAAGCAAATCAGTTTCTGGAAAAATTTCTTGAGGAAAGAACACAGTTTTAAGTTCCTCATTTCTGGGCTCTGATTTGGCATTTTGCTGCTCTTTGCATTCCAAAGGCTGTAGGAAAATTCATGAGACCTCTTTGTTTCCTCGGAAAGGAAAATATCACTTCTATAGAATAGATACGCCTAAAAATAGCTTTCACTGAAAGATATGTAATGACACATACAACACATATCTCACATATATAGTTTATACATCTGCTAAAAATACTGAAATAATTCAGGTTTCCTGTGGGGCTCAAACCAGAAGTTTTTCTGAAAACCTTTTAAAGTTTACTGAGTAAATAAAGCCTTGTGCAAACTGGAACAAGAAACACATACAACACTGACAAAAATTCATATTTTCCCAGGGTTTGTTTCCCACTCTGGTAAGTCCTCATTACAAATGTCTTTGCACTGTATATGAAACCTTATATGTTTGATGACCTTATTCAAAAAACCAAAGCTCATTCTTGAAAACAGAATCAGTGCGCTAACCCAGCTGTCATAAATAAAACTTTCCTCTAGCTTCCTAATGGGAACAATTTCCCTTGCTTGTTTTACAGCAACATGCAGAATTAATTAGAATTAATGCAGTTTTATTTAACAAATTAGTTGCAAAACAATTCATAACACAAGCATTAACAAGTGGAATATTTAGGTTACGAAACATTTCACAGATAATGGCTACTTTATAATTAGAAATATTTAGCATTTACTGCTGACTTCTTCTCATGGTGAATGCAGGTATTTGTGAGATGAGACAATCTTTGGTATGCAAAGAACAAATTCCAACCCTAGCCATACATGAAAATCCAAGTTGCTATCTGGATTCTCTATTAGTGTTCAGATTATCCCTGTCATGTCCCCCTTATAACATTGCTAGGAGGGTTAAAATCTTCATTTAGAAGAATGCAGGTGAAGTTACAAGGACGTGATTTTTTTGTACTAACTTTTCTGGTTGTTTTTAATTCTGTCTTATAAATATGATTGTCTGAGTCACAGACTGGAAAACAAGAAACCATGAAACCATGTCAAGGAGCGAGTAGAGATTTCCTCTTAACTTTGGAAAAAATTTTGGAGTTCTAAAATGTTGGAACAACAAGACCAATGAGCCATGTTATAAACAAGGGGCCATCTACATTGTGAAATTCCATTGCTTAGAATACCCAAAGTAGATTAGAAATAGTATTTAGTGCACCTAAGACTGTGTACTCTACATAATTATACTAAAAATAGTTTTTCCTTAAATCTGAACCTAAATATCTCTGTTGCTCATTAATCTACAATTCAAATATTAGATAAAGCTAATCATGCCAGTTCAAATTAGTTTAGATTAGATTTCTGTAAGGAATATATGAACTTTCACAACAAATTAGCATGCACTTACACACACATAAAGGCAAGGAAAGGTCTGAAAGGATAATTCTGATCTCCCTGCTAAGGCAGGGTGCCCTAGAGCATCCTGCTGAGGATTGATGGCTTTTGAATATCTCCAGAGAAGGAGAACTTCACAACTACTCTGGGTGAGCTGCTCCAGTCCTCTGTCATTCTCTCTCACTTTCAGAGTAAAATTCTTCCTCATGTTCAGATGAAACTTCCTGTATTTCACTGTGGCCATTCAAGATGAGAAAAAAATCCCACAACAAATCCCAGTTGCTGCATAGGTAAGTTCTGAGTTCCTAAAACTACATTTTTCAAGGGCACCCCTGACTACCCCAGCTGAGCTGTTGCAATCCTGGTTCTGGGCAGTCTATATTGAAGCTCTCACTTCAAAAACCTCTTCAAACTTTATCCATTTAACAGACACAGCTGTTGTTTCTCCATTGCCCCACTGCTTATATTTCATATACTTCCTTAAGGATGTCCCTGTAGCATCTGAAGCAATAATTACTCACAGCTTTGATCTCTTAACTCTTTTACAGAGAAGCACAGACCTTTGGATCTGTCTTTCCCTCTCACAAGATATCTTCTTGAAAGTTCTCCTTTCTCCCCTCATTTCTCCCAGCTCCAAATAACCCTGGAGGTTAGAGGGACACTTCTACATGACTTTTAGTCTCTAACAGGCTTCTTCAAAGCAAAACACTCCCAGCTGTTGCTTAGCTGCCATTCAAAGATGACAATCTTAGCCAATGATTTTCACATGTTCTCCTAAAGACCCCACTGAAGTACCTCTATATGCAGGCATATTTAGAAAGCTGCTCCAGCACATTGAGGATCTTTCATTATTAGGTCTTCAGGTCTGTTATTCCAGGAGCAAAATCAGTTTGGAAATACAGGGGAGGGCTGGATAAATATCAGTCCTCAAAGGCAAATCCTACTCCACCTCATATTACTGTCTCCAACAAATGCACTAGTGGTTTTCAAGACATTATGACTGAAAACGTGTGGGAAGCCATAATTGTTCTACTGTTTTATGTGTGGGGATGCTTATGTGTTTGAGCATTTGTAGTTTGGAGGGTATGAAAATTAATCCATATCTGGAGGTAGCCTATTCTCATTACTGCTTTCTGAGGTTTTCTGGAGACAAACATTTACTTAGAGTTTTAAAAGTCAGCAACTGAATTATGGTAACTGCTCTTTGGATTTGCTGTCCTTAATATGTTTGTCATTTTAGTAGTGGTTCAGCAAAATAAACAAATAAAATTAATATCCAAAGCCATTCTGTGTTGTCTCACATGGTAGTAACACCACATCACTTCTCTCATCCTATTCTTTCTGAAATGAACACACTTATACAATTACAAAAGGAGCAAAGTGTTCTGTGCAAACTAGCACAATCAATCAGCTGAAGCAGATAACTCCTGATTTTCACTCAGAGCAGAGCATTAAGTCATTTTACAGAGGAAAGATGAAAACAAATCACCAATCAGAAGAGAAAAGATCACAATAAATGATAAATACTGCTGCTAATGCAGCACTACTGTAATTTAATAAGTTTTAAAAAAAGTTTAATTTTCCTACAGCAAGAGTATAGATTATTTGACATGAGGAGATGCCTATCTTTTTAGATATGACCAACTCCTGTGAAACACAAAGACTATAGGAAATTGCTGATGGGGAGCACCTGGGAGTCCAGGATGAAAGGAATGTGTTATCACATTGATGTGTACATCAGCTGGAGCAACTCACCCTCAAAATAGAGGACTCAAGTCTTGCATTGGGTAAAGCACACAGTGAAAGTGAACAGGTAAAAAATGCTCCTAAGAAGCAATTAGACTTTCCACCGATGTTAAAAGTTGGTGTTTTCTAACATGAGTTGATTTCCTTTGAAATATTTATTTGTAGGCTCATAGATTTGTATATGGCTGTGGAAGACACTGCTTTGATCCTGTGTTTCCCCTTCTTTAAGACTGATAGGTCTGTCTTGGTTCCTTGCGGTATGCTTGGGTAGAGATAATAGGAATCTGAAGCAAATAACCATCTCGCACATAGTCCCAGTTGCAATAGTATCTGAAAAGGTCATTGTCTTAAATACATTTGTCAAAGACCTTATCAATTACAGATCAAGGACTCCACTAGGAATTTTCAAAGTCCTTGATAGAGCATTGTAGATTATGTGGCTGATACACCATGCCAGTAAGAAACAGAGCAAATAACACTGTGAAATTCTGTCACACATGCCAAACACAATTTACAGATAGTAGCCTTGTAGTGGATCACGTGGAATTCTCCTCTGACCTTGAAGAGGTGGGACTATCTATAGCATTGTGTCAATTTACAGAACCAGGTCCTAAGGAAAATAAATTATGAACAAGGACTGGCTGCAAACTTAAAACCAGGTAATCTGAAAAGCATCTGGTTTTAGGCAGAAAAATCCCATCCATCAACCGGTAGAGGTTTTACTTAAGCCTTGTTTTAAAGGCAAATTCCAAGGAGTTGGTGGCTAAGAAAAAAACACAACCTCTTAGAAATATCATCTGCATAAGAAAGTTAAACTATATTCACAAATTCACTGTGTAGACACTTCAGATCACTGAATAAAATTTTGGTTGCTAATAAATGATTGGCCATTGCTAGAAAAGCAATGTGAAAGCCAGCCATGTTCTGTTGATATAACACATATGTGTCAAAGCATGATCTGAGCCCTGAAGCCATGTGTTCTCTAGACAGATTGTCTAGGTGTTTAAATATAATATTTCTGATTAAAATGGGGATTTGTGGATGAATACATACAGAAGCAATGGCAGCAGCCAATCCAAACAGGGAAGGAGAAAATTGTATTAAAACTGAAAAAAGCCAAATTCAAAAATGCTAGATTCGTGTACTTGACATCCCTACATAAAGTAGAACTAAATAAACTCTTCCAATTCAGATTTGAGCCTTTTGAGCTGCTCTAGAGCTTTCTTGTCAAATTTGCATCTGAATAAATAGATCATATTTGCACGAATAAGAAGGTCTTGCTTAATCTCTGCCTAACTGCAGGCTCATGCATGTATTCAGTCCCTGTTGTCAGTGCTCCTGAGGTGAGGAGGATGAGCTGGGAGACAAATGTGGTCCCCAGGGCAGGCTGTGCCCTCCCCACCTCTCCACCAGAGCAATGCCAGGGAAATCATAGGCACAGCCTCTCCCAGGGATCCCACAAAGGAGATAGACAAGCTTGGTCCCAGACAGGAATCTCAGGATAGAATTAAAGGAGATGCCTGACAACAGGAATGGACTCAAGGGTAGCTACATCAGGTCTAGGACCAATCCCAGCAGAGGCAGAAACAAGCACAAGCACTCTGAAACATAGCTTGGGCAAGGTGGAGGCGCCCAGCCTGAACCAAAACAGACACCCCAGACCAATGTGCAGAATCCCATAGGAATGTTCAAGCTGAAGCCAGCACATATTGTTGTGTTCAGAGCTGTGACTGTCTTTGAGTTTTCCTATTCCTCCAGCATTTTCCCCTGTGGCTAGTTTTACAATAGCTGCAAAAAAAATTCTCCTGCAGACATAAACTTGTTGGATAAACTTGATCCATCTTGCCTGGACTCCCACAAGGACACTATTTTCCCATGGTGCCAGAGCTCCATTTAGGCTCAAACCTGGTGGGTTCAGCACCTTGGTCTTTCTTGGATACAGTGTCCTTACCAGAGTAATCACTGTCCCTGCCCTGTAGCCAGCTCCAGGAGCAGCCCACTTTTGCTGCTTGCGGACACAAAATCACAGCGATCTGCAGCATGATGTGTCTGACTGGGAGTGGTCCAGATATCATTGATGAGAAATTTAAAAGTAGAGCTGATCCAGACCCCAAGATCTCAGTCAACAGGGGTGCTGGAGATTAGAGAGGTTCATTACACCAACATATAATTTACTTCTACAATAGTTAGCCCAGGTAAAGCAGAGATCATGCTAGTCATCAGTTCCAGAAAAGGTTCACAATAAAAAGTAAATAAATTGATTGACTAGAAATCTCAATTATGTCCAAAAATTGTGGTTCTTTCTCTTTCCACTGCCTATAGAGAAAATTTAGGATGATTTCCACAGATGTAGGGATGTTTAGTGTACGTATACTGTAGTATGTTAGAAAGTAATATGGAACAGTAAGAGGTTTGTGGAGTAAAGCACCTGATGCTTAGGAATTGATATGTGCTCTGTGCCTGAGGCACTTTACATCCTAGTGTTACTGTCAGGAATGTACTTTGACATGTCTTTCATGAGCAGGTGTAGTACATTAGGTGCATTCTTGGAATAATGCTTTACTTTAGCTGAGGAAATCCATTTGTGTGTTCTGAGGCTGCTCTGTGATATGAAAGGGTGGTCAATAAATTCTGGATAGCTGGAAGATTTGTTTGAACTTAGGCACTAGTATGAATGTTTCCATGGTTGTATAAGGTGGCTGAGATTTTTCCCACTGTTACAGACACAGTGTCACATATTGTTTTTCTAGCTGATTGCAAAGTAGTCAAATTTCTGCTCTAGTGAAATGTTACCTGCAGGTGCAGGTAGATTAGATATCAGTGCCTTTACAAAACTCAGTTTTCTAAAAAATTACATTTAGTTTAGTACTGCAGTCTCTGTGCACAAGACTGCAGACTCTGCAGATTCCTGTGCAATAGGAGCCAAACTCTTACAAAAAATAATAGCAAAAGCCCCCAGTCTCTCATTTCTTTCATTCTGTTGCTTCAGTGTGAACGATTAAGATGACAAAGAGGTGAGACTCATCTTCGGGAAATCAGTTCTAAAAACTACTCTTCCAATATCCTCCAAATATGCTTCCTTATTAATTTTTCTAGCTTTATTTTCTTGTTTCCTGCATATTCAAGAATGAACATTTATTTGTTCATTTATTTTAAGTAGTTTCTTTTTATCATCACTCCCAGGTACATAATTATACTATTCTAATAATATTTAATGCAATTTCATCAAAGTCCCTGATGTACCAAAAACATACCGAAATAGTCACAGACATACATCTACATATATGCAGTAAAATAAAAGCAATTTTTCCATACAGGAAGGGGACTGATTTCACAGCATTGGCTGCCTGTGCTGCCATGTGGGAGGAGTCCTAATTCACTTGGTGTCTTTGAAGGCTTGTTCTTTCCCATTTGACTTTCTGTAATATAGAAGCCCCATTATTATCTGAAAAGGGAAATTCTGCAGTGAAATTACCTTTGATAACATTCCCAGTTGTCTTCATTTGATTAGTTTTGATGGAATGAGTACTTGTTGGGGAACTCCCTGTTTGGCAGAAACCACCCTACATGACAGGGAATAGTCAGGAAGAGGGGAAGGAAATAATAATTTTTTTAACTAAGGAAATTGCAACTCTACCTTTTTTTTTATGTCACCTCTTCACATTTCATTCTGCTCACACCTCAGATGCTCCTTGAAGGCTTATTCTCAGGATTTGCATTTATGGAAAACAGGCCTTAAATATTGACATCCCAAACTTGAAACAATTTATATTATTTAGCCATTTTAAAGTCAGTATTGTCTTATGCAGTGAGTCTTTCCAGCAAGTATGGAAATAATGCTGGAGTACTCTTCCAGCAAGAGTGATAGGAGTTTATTTAACTAAATAATGCTGATGAATGTGTAGGATTTTCTCAAAACAGCCAGATATCTACACTGTGGATTGAAATATTTAGTATTACCATTGTAAAGTCAGACTTGACATTGACATCCATGCAGATCAGACAATGCCCCCTTTCAAAATTTTAGAAACAGTTACATTTAGCTTATGTTGACTCTTTTGCACACAAATTACAATCATAAATATAACTTCAACTAATAACAAGGTCCTTCATGTTTTTTTCCCCCACTTAGCTAATCTATTATATAACAAAGAAGTTTAAGATTAAAAAAAAAATTTCCATTAAATAAAAAGTTGTTTTAGTGCAGGATCCAGCTTAAGCAAAGCTAAGTCATAATAAACTGGAAATCTATGGATATCTTCTCAGTGATGGATAGATTTTTGGATAAGAAATGGGGGGAAAAAAAGCCAACAGAAAAAGTAGTTCCAGAGTTCTATGGGACAAGTAAATTCTGTGATATTAGCTGTCTGATTTTGTTATTTTTCCAAGCTAACTCTTTGAAGGAATCAAGAAACTTCTCACTGAACCATCTAAGTCCGAGGGAGGGTTTGTAACATTTGTTTTTAATTCTTATCATGCAGGTGTTCGTAATGGGATTTCATCAGACAGGTAAAGTTATTGATCTCAAAGAAGGCAAAAGTGTGCAAAAAGCCCTAATAACATGATTTAAAAAGGGGAATACTTACTTCATAAGAGGCTTAATACAATATTGTTAAAAGATTAATATTTGCTTTGAGATATGGTCAAGCACGGAATATCAGCCAAGTACTTATCATCTTTACAGAGGAAACAGAGCTGGAATTGTCCTTGGACAGGCAAATGTTGAAGAATCATTTGGTTACTTAGTCTGCAGCTATTCCTATGTGAAGAGGTAGGAAGATTCCACAGCTGTGAAGATGTATCCTCCCAGTTTCAGCCTGGGTGATTGATGGCTTCCTCTGACAGCCCTAACTACAGCTTTGGAAAGGCTCAGAGGTTGGGAGCTGGTTTGCATCTAACCCACTGACTCCTAGCAAAGGATCCGAGGATATCCTGTTAAGAAATAGAGCTTTTCTGATGTGTCATAAACCACAGCAATGAGAACCAGATATCTGGTTGGAGTTTTTGGCTGTGATATCTGATACTGAAGCGTGGTCTGTCCACAGCAGACTTACAGGTTAGATGGCATTAATCATCTCTGTTTAAGTGGAAGGTTGCAAGTAGTTTGTAATGCAGCTTGTGGTCTGTAGTGGTCAGAATGAGAAAAGTCAAAGTACAAACTACAACACAGAAATGTTGCAAAAAGGAAATTTGTAACAAGTTGGAAAATAACTAATGGAATTATGACATGATTGAGTAACTGGGAAGAAAATTAAACATTTTTATTTTTATTATGATCTTGTTTGTACAATCTCTTTAACAAAAGTAAATATACAATAAGGCATTTATCTTACTCTCAGTCTGCTGGTGCAAGGCAATAAGATGTTCAAACGCTCACATTTTCAGATATTTTATAACATTTTCTCTTTATCTTTTTGAGATTTCTTTTAAAGATGTATTCCTTCCCTTTGCAGAGATAATATGAATTTTCTGGGCAAACAAACTGGTTGAGTTAGCAACTGGAAGGAATGAAACACTACTAGCCTACTAGACTTCCCTTTTAAGTCTGCCTGACCCATGGGTAATAGTTTTACACCAGCTCTGACACCAAGAGCAGCTTGACAATATTCTTGTCCCTTAAGACTCACCATAACAACCATGTTCTGTGTTTTAAATTAAATAATTGTTCTACAGATATACAGCTGCAAAGCTTCTCAGATAGAAGAAAGTTCTTTCAATTGTTTTAACAAAACAGGCCTTTCCTTTTTTATTTGAACATAATTCAGGGCCTCAGATCTCTTTTGTCCTTTATAAAAGTTTGGATTGTGGGTCTAGTAAAGAATGAGTAGAAAAGTAGTGCACCAGAGGCGGTGGGAGTCTTCACTCTGATTCATTGGTTCCAACCATCCAATTGTCTTAAAAATAATAACAATTTATTCAAAGGTATTTTCTTTCTCCTCTGCCATGCCCATAGCTACTGTCTATCTCATTTCTTTATCTTGTATACATGAATATTACATCTCTGGTTAGATGAGAAAATAAGATGTGACTTATAAGATGTGCAACACCAAGGCATTTACTACTGTGATGTCTAATTAAATATAACTCAAAGAAATATCTTTTTGTATGAGAAATAATTTTTTTCCATTTTTTAATTTTAATTTTTAACTAAGAAATATCTTAATGAAACATTTCAAAACAAATCAGTACAGATAAGAATACTGCAGTCTGGTATTTTGATTTAAACCTTGACTGAATGTATAAACAAACATGAATTAAATGAAATATTGGAAATTATGACGAGATAAAAATGTTTGTGTTGGACTAAACCTAAAGCAAGAAATTCCTTTAACTTTTATCCTTCTTCTTTCTCTTTCATTCATACTTATTCTACAAATTCAAATATATTTGTGCCCTGCAAGTATTAAGGCCTAACACATGCCAGAGTCAGCGTCAATCTGAATTCAGCTGAACAAAGTATTCAGGAAGTGAAATATGCATATGCATGTGCTGGGGTGGGACCTTACAGGAAATCTCACTAAGACAGAAATATAACTACTTTTTCTTTTCAAAAAATGGCAAAAGTTGCTTAGATGAGACTTAAGCTTAGAAATGATTAGCATGTTTTTGAAAGTACTCTTCAGTATTTTTGAAAATGTGCAGCCTCCAAGTGCCAGTCACAGCTTCTGAGCACTTCATTTGCTTGGCAGTTTCAGTACCCCTGCTGCCAGTGGCACTGCCTGGTGTGAGGCTGTGGCTGAATTTCTCACTGCTGCCTTGACAGGCTTCAGGCACAAGAAAGGCTTCATCAGTTCTCTGCAGACCATGCCACAGCAACAGCTGACCCTGCTGGAAAAGAAGGTGGGAAAAGGAAAGGATGAATGGAGACCTTTTCGAACTCAGTTATTAAAGAGAATAAATAAAGTGCACTTCAAAGATTTGCTTGAAAGCTTCTAATTGACAAATAAATTTATTAAGAAAAAAAGAAAAAACAAATGGCTACACCATCTGGAAAATACCGTTTAAATATTTCTCACTCTTATTTTGTAGAATAATTCCAAAATCAATTTTGACTTGTTTTTCTAACAGGAAAATAATTACTCCTTCTTCTTTCTTGTTTTCATTTTTGTTTGTTTTATATTTATTTATTTGTTTGTTTCTCAGCTGTTACAGTAAATTATTTGTAAGAGAGAATAATTATCTTTTTAAAAATTACTGTCAGAAATTTAAAATATGCTGGACTTCAAAGTCATTAGGAGTAACTAAGATTTTCAAACATGTCTAAAGAAGATGGGTGACAAAATGTGTTTAAAACATATCTTTATTATTCTGGCCAGTTTCTATGAATCTTAGATATAAGACATCAGGCATCAGACATTGTCAAGATATTGTCATCAGGCAATATGATGCCAAGACAAAACTTAAAATTTCAGGGCAGCAGACATTTACACAACAGAACCAAAATGACAATTAAAAAAACTCAAACATTTTGATTCTTCTTGTAGAAGCCTAGATTTCTAAGTTGGCTTACTGCAAGAATGCTTAGATGAATTATAATCTTTTTTTTCTCCCCAGAAGCCTTCATTTTTTTCTTTGAACATAAAAAAAAAAAACAACAAAACCAAAACAGATTAAATTTCCTGATTAAATATTAAAAGAAGTGCTGGAAAATCTTCAGACAATATTTATTTAATTGAAGTCATTAGAAATGTAATTTCCTATTCTTCATAGGAATTTGAGTTTTTGTGACATCATTTAAGCTAAATTTGTTGAAGAATCTCTAAAACCAGTAACTATACTTTCTTTTTTTATGCTACTTTTTAGCTACAATTTTCTTTTTATGCTTTCTTGAACCAGCACAGGACAAGCAGTCATAAATGTGGTACCACATGGAAATAGCAGTTGTTGTTATTTTTCATCCATCACTATATCAGCCTGCTTCTGGATCAACAATAATATTCTGTACAAAGGTCTGCCAGCCTCCTTGGTGACTTTTTCCTCAGTGAGAGAAATTTAGAGTTCCAGGCTCATGCATTTCAGTACTTAAAGTATCCATACCTTCATCTCTTTGCAGAGTGGATATATTCTGAATATTTCAAGGATGTATATATATTTAATTAGATGTTAAAAATGCCAGAAACGTTTTGAGGAGATAGAATATGAATATGAAGATGAATACCTGCTTTGTCCAGACTTGGTGACTGTCAGTGAGCAGTAAAAAGGTGACAGGATTTCACCAAGCCCTACTTTGGCTATGTTAAGGTAACTCACAAGCATTCTCAAAAAGAGAATCCCGTGCTGTCTCAGTAAATGATGCATATTTACTTTGTTCCTCTACTCCATGTCTGCCATGAAACAAAACATTGTTTCTTTCTGAAAATCCATGTTAAACTAAAAAAATTGTAAGCCTTATGATTAAACTTAAAAAATAACTGAGGAGATTGTGATTAAATTTTCTTATAAAAATAAATAACTCTTCAGAAAAAGAGAGATGTTGAGACTTTCACTAGAAAAGGTGAAAGTTTTGGATAACTGGTTAGGAAGTGAAGACAGCTTGTAATGGTAAATTGTTTATAAGTGTTAAACTCTAGAAAACTATGCATAATCCTTACCTATATAAATCATCTTATACCTAGATACCTATATAAGTCATCCCATTTTTAGGATGTAAATAATGAAAGTCATCTGATCTGATAAATATAATGGTCTGCTCATACTTAGTACATTATTATACTGTTGTTTTTTTAGAATAATTTAGCAAAAAAGCACAGCAGCCAAAAACAAGACAGCCTAAAATTCACATCAAGAAAAGAGCGGTTTGAAGTAACAACTTTGCAATCTTTGCAAGGGAGATGTAACTGAGAGTGAAAAATGCAGAAGTCAAAGACAGTCTGAACTTTGGGTCAGAGAAGAAGAAAAAAGATATTCAGAAATGCACTTTTTTTATGAAAAAAGAAAAGAGAGAGGCATTGAGTGCAGAAAGCTGAAAGCAGAATCTTAAAACAATAAATGGGAATAAATGAGTAGACGAGGAAAATGTCATGTTCACATTCAAATGTAGAAGTCAGCAACTAGAACAGCAAGAGGCATTTTCATATCATATCCCCAACCAAATCTTAAACATGCCGTTGTTCTCTCTCTGGGCATTCTGCAGTTTCTGTTGTAGGGGTATTCTTTTGATCATTTCTGATCACATCTGAACTTGCTTCTGGGCTCAGTTGTGCAGCTAATGATGGACCTGATGATTTTGAGCAAATAAAAATGTGTTTAATGAATCAAATTTTGTATAAGACAAACCACAATTACTTCGGACAATCTGCAGGTTGTGCAGGAGCCATCCTTCCTGAATATAAGAAGTCACCAGCTTCCAACCTCTATTGTCATGGAAATCTCCACTGCTTAGTCTAAGCACAGACTATCTCCACCCTCAGTACAGCTGGGGGTCCGAGCCTTCAAAGAAGATCAAGTCAAAATCATTCTCTTGATCCATACCATTCTCATACTTTAGTCACAGATTTTAAACAACTTTAAAACAATAGTTTTTTTTTCACTTTGGTGTTGTCATGTAAGCAAATTTAATTAAATCATGCTATTTCTGAGCAGGCAGGATGAAGAAATAAAGGAAAAGGTCTGAAAGGGTCAGCAAGGGATTGATACTTAGTCTGGCTTTCATGAAAGTTCCAGCAGCATGCTACCACTAAGAAAGTCAGGATCATCATCAGTCAGAGATGATCAGCCAAAAATATAAAACTTACAACTAGTTCTTAGTGAAATCCTTAGGCAATGAAAAGCCAGTAACAATATTTTCTTGAGTCTGTAAAGTCATGTTTGAAGCCAGGATCCATTCAGTGAGGAGGTCATGACCTCTCCAGAGGTCACCAAAATTAATCATAATGTTCTGAAGCATTGAAAATTTATTAGCTACAGTAAACAAAATCTTGCCTTTCCAGTCCCATTCTATCCTTCACCTTCAAGAAAAAATGTCAGTCTGTCATTAAGACCACAAAATGTATGCACAGATAATTTTTGCAGGCTTGTCACTCTTACTATGTGTATGTATTTTCCTCCTGGCTTATAGGAAATTCAAAAGTTTCCTGACATCCTGCTTTCTTTTTTACTTGATGGAATCTACACTGGGATTCTAATAACATGGATAACAAGGCACACAAAAATCTCTGGAGGTTCAAGGGCACTGAAAAGGCATGATCTCAAAAGTGAATAAACATAAAATCATAGAATCATAGAATATTCTGTGTTGGAAAGGACTCTCCTCCTGGTTCTGCATGGGACAGCCCCAAGAATCACAGCTTGTGCCTAACAACATTGTTCAAATGCTTCTTTAGTGCTGCCCTAAGAATCCTGTTCCCTTGTCCACCCCACCTCTGAGTGAAAACATCTCTTAACATCCACCTAAATCTCCTCTGACCCAAGCTGATGCCATTACATGGCATGTTGGCATGTTCATACCATCATGAAACGCTGTGGAATAGGCTATGGCAAATAACATTCCAAGATGAACTGCAAGGTGACTTGTTCAACCCAGGCCATTCCATGAGTCTATAAAATAATATAAGGTAGATATACAATTTCATGAAATCCCAGAATAAGGCAGGATGCAAAAGTAGTTGCAGCCAACATGGAATGGCAAACTGCCTGCTCTGAGTATGCCTGAGGAAAGAAGAATGTGCCTTTCCAGAATGATCAGCAAATCCCCACCTCATCTTTGCAATTGGGTTTCTGTTGCTGCTGCCAAAGACAAGAGGGAGGACTGGAAAAACGTGAAGGAGGTATTTCCTGACAACAATAAGTCTTCCTCTGAAGCTCTTCTCTGACTGTTTTCCCTGGCCTGGGCCCAAGATTTCCCCACAGTGGGAGCTGGACCTCTTCCAGTTACCTGCCAGTTCTTAGGAACCTGAGAAGAGAGTTGGGACACTTGGATGTGAAACACTGCTGTTTAAGGGGGACTATCACACCAAAGGGAAGAAACAGGAGTGGGAATCGGGAACTGAGATGGGAATGTGGACACTCTACTCCTGAGGAAAAGATGAAGGGATTCCAGGAAAGAAAAGAGGAGGCATGGGCTCATTCAGGTCCCCTGGAGCTTCCCAACCTCTTGCCATCTTTCTCCACTTATTGCTTACTCTATTACCCCATGATTACTATTTCTGATGGCATCTGGGCAAAGCTGCAAACATCTTTTCTGAGTTTATCTGTTCAGCCCAGTGGGGATGGGGGTAAAAAGTTGCTCACCTCAAGCCCATGCAATTCTATTCTTGATCTCTTTGTTCCATGGACCAACACCTCCATTGGTTTCATTTAGATCTGTCTCACTTTCCCATGAGCTATACCTAATTTTCTGAAGGGCAGCAAGAGATCTTTGCCTCGTGGAAGGGTCATCTTAGGGAAGTACTACCTAGTTCCTAGAGCACAATAATTCTTTGCTTTCCTATTTTCTTTTAATTGGTGCTTCCATCCAGTCAGTCACCCTTTTGTTTTGTCAGCACGCAAGGTAGGACACCTTGATGTTTAATAATTTGCTGCAGTGTACAATAGCTAATTGTCTCAGCAGAGAATGCCAGCTTCATGTTACCTTGCAAAACTCATCTCCAGATATCTTGTCAGAGTTTGGTGTGCTCCAAACAGCCTGCTCCAACAAAATAACAATCAGGAAAAAGGCACAGCCAAGTCATACCAGTCTGAATCCTCAGCATCAAAGAAGCCAGCAAGGTGAGAACAGAGCTCAAATACACCACTCTTGATCTAACAAATTCCAAACTTATGGATAAAAGAGATCTTAAAGAGTCAGTATTAGACTCTCAGAAATCTTTGGGACTGAAATCAAAGACATTTCTAGAGTAGTAGATGTAAAACCTCCATCTGAGCAGACAGGGCCAATGTTTGTTCACGGATGACTTTTATGTCCTGTTGTAAAGGAGTGGGATGAAGAGGTAGGGATTGGGTTGGGTAGCTCATTTTGTCTCTTACAAGTTTAGTAAGGACTAGGAAATTATCACAAATTATGTTGAAGTCAGAAGGAGGATGGAAATAAAGACCTACAAAAATAAAGTCAATGGAGAATCAATTAAGACCTGCTGTGACACAATATATGATATACATTATATAAATAAACAAATATTTGTTCAAAGCTTATTGGCTAAAAGAACAAGAAAGTGATGAGATGGAATCAAGATGTGCCTTGAATGGTTGCTGCAGTTTTATTACTTTGTAAAAGTTCTTACAAACAAACCGTGAGAGGCAATTTTTGAAAGGTGGATCCGTCTGAGTCCTAAGCTGACAAAAGATGAACATATGGGTCTTATGCACATCTTTGTGTCCATGTTCACACCTAAGTTGGGCTTTTCCATGTTAGAATTCACATGAAGATAACATCAGAGCTGCTTCATATCTTACACCAATAACTAGCTATGACCAGCTTATTTATTCTTTCAACCTCAGTTTCCAATGCGAGTCACATCCACACTGAATTAGGTGAAAACATCACTTGAGACTTTAAGTGTTATATCTTTGTAACTTACAGTATCATAAAAAATAAGTCATACTTCAAAACAATTGCTTTAGTGGATATCAGACAGCTGTAGAAAGTAGGAACCATGAGTAAGAAACAGTTGAGATGCCTTCAAGGAAACATGTCCGTGACATCTTAAATATAAAAATACTTCGTAGCAACAATAATGGTTTCTTTAAACAATAAACACTGTCTGATTACAGAAGAATCTGGAAGGTAAAATTCAGATCTCAGGTTGTTTCAGATAGCATTGAAAGCTAATGTTTTACTCCAGTCTAAGTGTGGTCTCTGACACCTTTCTTTCAAAAAGCTAAATTTTTAAGGTTTGAAATCTTAATTTCAAAATTTAAACGAAGAAAAAACACACAAGATGAGCTTTTCAAACTGGAATTCATATTCAAATCACTGATAGTTCTTTCTAAATCTCTTAGGGTGAAAAGATAACTTGTCACATTCACATTTGAGTATTGGTTGGTAATGCACAGAATCTATGATTGCAGTAACTAATATGGATTAATGCAATATTAATCAAATTTCTAAAGCACTAGTTCTGGAAAAAATGTTCTAGAAAATATTATATTTATCAGTAAATTTGCCACAAAGCAGACAAAATATAAGAAAACATAATGCCTTTTCAGCTTGTATACAAGATTAAGATGGCAGTGCATGTCTGCTTTTTCTGAAAAATTAAGATTGACAATAAATTAGAGTCAGTCTCCCATGATCTAGCCAACGAAAGTACAGCACAGATGTAAGAGTGACTCACAAGTTCAGAGGGTTTTAAGGCCAGAAAAATAATTTTAATTATCTCATATGACATCTGCTATAATATAGACCCTAAATCCTCATCCTGTTTACTTCTTTCATGCTATTAACATGCCTTGATTTAAAGTATTCCAATAAATAGTAAAGCATTTCTATAAAACTCTTCAACCTCCCTTTTAAAATATATATATATATATAATTTTTTTTTTTTTAATTTTTCATGAAGTATGCTGTGGTTAAACATTGAGCTGTGGGGGAACTTTGAACTATTTATAACATTCTCTGGATGCGCTACAAACTGTACCTCTCATGCCAGACCTTGCCTGCAGGTTTGATGTAATTGCATGGTTCTTTTGGCCATTAAGCCAATATGTTTGAGGTTGAAAAAATATGTTTTATGAAAGGCAATGAGACATCTCACCTGATTTCTTCATAATAAAGGGTTCTTTCTCTTCTTGAGATTGCAAATGGCATTAGGATTTTAATTTTAGGGCCAAAATAACAATTTACTCTGGAGTTTTACAAGACTTTAATATGAGGAAAAGACTCTTCCTTTCTAGTGGGATCTATAACATCTTTCCCTGGTTGGACCACCCCAGATGTGAAAAGGAAAGCTACAGACCCACTGATGCAAAAAATCTCTGACTGAGAAAACTGAAACCTCATATAAAACTTGAGGGTTTAATACACAGTAATTGTTGGGATCTTTGTATTTGCTTTCTTGAAAATTTTAATAGACAAATTTGACAGATTGCATGGGTGGAAGTTGTTTTTGAGTGGTGCTTTAAATAGATCTGTCTACCTGATCCAGAGAGAAAGTTAAGGTGCTGCTAGGTCTAACTGTTCCTATAGTTTTTTATCTGTTTTTACAGTGGATTTTAAATCCAACAGGTGAGAACATCTTTTAAGATGCTTACATACAATAATCCTAGTAACAGTGTCTGTTCAAAGATTCTCAGTGCTCTTCTGTTTCTGTGCATTATGTAAATTGGAAAAAATAAAAATTCCTTCAATCGTGTTGTGATCTCACCTTGTCTTCAGCAAATGCTCAGACTGAGAAAGCCATATGCAAGGGAAGTAAATCAGATATGCCTATGCTGATGCCTTTTTGTTTTTCTTTTCAGAGAAAAAACTTTAAATGCTTTAAAAAATATTCTCACATTGAATAAGAAATTGGTTTCTGAGGCAAAACAGAAAAAAATCTCTAAATCTAGAACACGAAAAACTTGTTCAAACAAAAGTGGCAGCACTATCGATAATGTTATTTCTTTCAGAGACTCTTGCTGGATGGATTTATCAGGAGCCTACTACAGCAGAATAGATCTTGAAACAGTCCTCAGCTCTATAAAGTTGACACAAGCTGTAGATGACCCTATCTGTAGCTGACACTACTGCTAACAATGATCTTGAGACAGTCAAGGTTAAAAGATTTCTTTAGATGACTGCCTACACATTAGGTGTGTACAATATTAATGCTACAGATTACACACGCTAAGATATAATATTATTTTATCACCGTGGGAGGAGGAGAGGTACTTCACTAGGTTTTTTATCTTTTTCAGAAGCCTCTAAACCTTTCATTCTTACTAAAAGTTTTGATTTTCTTCTTTTTTTTGATCCCACAGTCAAAGAACAGAGAGTTTCTAATGGAACTTCTTATCCCTGCTAGCTTTTTTTGAAGCTTTTATTACAAGGGCTCTCATAATCAAAATTCTCATCCTTAGTACAAAACAAAGCTTTCTGCAGACATTAATTTTAAGGAGGTATTATCTATAGTTTTTGTATGAAGGGGCATTACCAGACATCTTCTTGATCCTACTGACTATTTGGAAGGACTTCATTCTGTCATCGTTGCATTTCTCTGTGGAAATTACAGCAAGAGGTACTGAAGTGCCTATTCTAGCAATCACATCCTGGAAGCCGTTCTGTCCGTGGGGGGAACTCCTCTGAAATGTTGTCTGCCATGTATCAAGATGCATATGGAAACCTTCTGTCTTTTAGGCTAATTTGGAAAGTAATGAGAACATTCAAATATTTGAATCCAGCTGTCACCACTCACTCAGGGTGACCTCACTGTGCTAAGACAGAGTTATATATGTAAGAGCTACTCTGAGATAGCTCCAAATGAGATGATATGTCTACATGATACAAGTCAGGGCTTATAGAAAATGAGAAAAATATTCATTTGGATAAGTGGAATAAAATACATACACTTTCAAACAATCAAAAACTTTCTATTAATAAAGTCAGAATCCTTCAAAGATAAATAAAGAATGAAAAAGATCAGTCAAACAGTTTTGAAGTTCTGCTTGGGTGTGGTCAAGAGCAATTTTTACTTTGCTTTTCTTAAGAGAATTGGTTGTCAGAGCTAGTTCATCCACTGTATATGGCTCTTTGCAATGATGTATCTGCTGCTTTTTCGGACAATTATTGTTTCTATGTTATTCTATATCTTTAACAGAGCTGATAAATAAACTCATCTTCAGCGAAAGTGAAGAATTATTTCACTCTCAGATCCCTAAGAAGATTCTTTATGCATATACTGTCTTTTCTGTCAGTCATAGCTGTATTTCTCTCTGCCATATTTTCTATTTTTCCTTAATAGAGAAGCCAGTTCTCCACCAACTGGTACGACCATTGTTGCTGGGATCTTCAGTAAGAGTACACCTGAGCCACTTGTTCATCTTTTTCATTTTTATGAGCTCTTTCTGGCTCCATACACACAATTCATACTCTAGTTTATTGAGATGCATACTGAAAGCAATGTCACAAAAAGGACTGTTCATTTCTAGCCATGCTTTTGTATTTCCACTCACATCACTAAATTACTTAATATGATCTTTGCAACTTACCTATTAAAAATTTAAGTGGCTAGGAAAAAATACTGTGTGGTGTTCGAGCTGTTTTGTAATGACAGACTGATGCAAACTGAAAAAAGAGATGATGAATAAAGTGGGATTTTTTTTTTTTTTTTGTGCAGTCCATCAGTGTTGCTGCTGTTAAGCCCCACACAAAACATGTCAGAATTCACATTTCCACTTTTTTGTATTGAAAGATTTGGGTTACAGAACAAGCTTAGATGCCAGCCACCTGCCTACATTTCAGCTAGTTATCATACTTCATTATTTGGATTTAGCAACTGTTGATACAGCAGCTCTTGAAAACACTAATGTTCAATCGTCCTCTATTATTAAGACACAATGCTTTTTAAGTTAAAACTGTTTATGCAAGGTTTAAAAACAGTCATGACATTAGATACTGCTACAATCTTTTGACAGGATTTCCCTATGAAGTGTGAGTTATGAACGATGCATGGACAACAAGATCAGATTTGACAAAGTTTATACTTCTGTACTGCTTCTGAGTACTCGAATTAGGTAGCCGAATTTGTGACATCAATTTTCCATTTATGTGCTTCTTATTGATATAGTACCTGATTTTGTAGTGAGGGCAGCTAGAGGATGCTTTTTTGTTACTGAAAGCAGATTGATCATTAAAATATTATCAATGTAATCTCCATGAAAGGCCTTTTATAATTTTACCAACTTGAAGAATTTGTTTTAACTTTTTTTACAGCCGTAAGCACATATTAAAATTTACAGATATTTTAATTTGGCATAAACTTCAGCAAAGTCTCCAACTGTCTCCAGCAGTGACACCTTCATTAGTGCTAACGTAAGAGCACAAATAAGACCCACTTTTCCCTCCTAAGCTACACCAAGGAACAAACTACTGTTTCTAAACTGCCTAGCTTCTACAGCCTGATGATGATATTATGGCACCACTAGATGGAATTTCAAATTAAAACTGTTTAAGTGTTTTACCTTCTGGAAGCTGTATTACTTCCTCTTTTGTTGTGTTGATCTAGGACCTGACTTACAAGAGTGGGAAGAGTAATGAGACTTTCATAAGATAGCAAGAGAGGAAGATTAAGTTCAAAATTGAACTGACAAGCTTTAAGGTGGTAATGTTCTTGTGTGCACTGGTGACAGCTGGTTGGAAGATTTGTGCTGAAAAAAGTGATTCTCCGTCTAAAAAGTATTTGATAAAAGAGAAAAAAAAATTTGGTTTGGCATTTACCTTTGAAACTAATCACATTCCCCAAGAGAATAAAAAAGTTTGTTCTTTTCAGTAAGAAGACACGTGCCTGTGCTGCTAAAAATGAAAAGTAGGAAATTGCAGTCTAAGTGTTCTGAAAGCCTGCTTCATGAGTAAAGCATGTGAAAAGCCCCCTAACAGGGGTAGAGACAAGCAATAAATGAACCAGTTACTATCTACACTAAGATAGATAAATATGACTCGAAAAGGGGAAAGTATCTGGAAGATGGAGCATCCGCAAAGTCTTCAGAATTCCAAATACTTTCTAAAAATATGATTGATATGGATTCACTTTGTATATTTTTTAATAAACATGGTCTCTCTTTATTTAGATTTCTTTTACTGTACTCAGATCCTTTTAGTATCTAGTTAAATAATATGTCTGTTGCATACAATGCATACACATAAAAACCCCAGCCATCTCTACACTTATGGCTGCAGCCCCAGGGAATTTGAGGGCCAGCTGTTGAAGAAGGAGAGCTAATCAGTGGCTCATGAAAATGGAAGGGGTCAAACCTTTTCCACTTCCATGCATGATGTCTGAAGACATCAAAACATGAACAAATCAATAAAATGAAGGGCTGTGTGTTTTGCCAAGGCAAATTTTATTCTACAATAAAGACAATCATACAAAAAATGTTTTCAAGTCTTAAAAAAACTTTAAAAACTCACACAGAAACAAAACCTAGCAAAATACAAAATATAACAGAAGACACCTGTATTAAATTTCGGGAAATATGATTTTTTTTATGAACAGCTGTCACACAACAGTTAAAATTATGTTATTCAATATGATGTCAGAGTTTTGACCTAATTTAAATATGAAGAAATTTTTTTTAATCTTACATGAATCTAATCTAACTTGAATATGTGACGTTGCAACAACTTCTTTCAATTTAATTTTGTGAGACATCTTACTTCTTTGTCACTGTACCCTTTAGTTAAAGTTACTGCCCTGTTAAAAAGAATTATCTATCTGTCTAGTCCTCTACATCTTCAGCAATCTATAAGTTTGTGCTATAGAAAACCCCCAAAACTACTCATTCCCATGCTTTTGTATCTCACTGAAATATTCTGGAGATAAAGGTCTCGTACCCCAGATTTGAGTGAATGTTGATACTGCAACTATGTATTTATTAAAGTTCTGTGTTCTCTATAGGCCGTCTCATTTTACAGGTGCTTTAGCAGCCAACATACAGCATTGTCAAAGTGTAATCTCCTTAAAAGAGCAGGAATTAACCTTGAAGTATCACAGAAATGATAACTATGTTCTCCAAAGAGAAAATGGCATTTTTCTCTCTACCCTGAAAATGTCAAAATAGCTTCTTTTTTGTTGCCTGGAAGGAAGACACTCTGTTCACACATTATACATTAAAATGATTGAAAAGGAAGAGGAAAAAGACAAGTTGATAAAATTATCAGATCTGTTATTGAGGACTATTTGTGGATGACACTTTTCACTATGTATTCAAAAATAATCTATCACAAAGCTGAACATACCCAGTTATCTCAGGTTATTTCTGAACTGCTACTTGCTTAATATTTTTGGAAGACAAGCCCCTCGGGGCAGACTATATTTCTCAATACATGTGAATACTGTGGAAACCAAAATATGCAACAAGCATGATAACGAGCTACAATTGACTAATAAGATTGGAGTGTCTAGAACAAGGTGAAGGAAAAACAGAAAAGTTCCCATGAAACATTCAGTTACCAAACAGCATATAGTTAAGAAACTAACATATAAACATCTTCTTTTAGAATGGAAAATCATATAAAATTTGTTAAACAACTGAGATATTTTATGCAAGTGTTGTTATGGGACTTATTTTTCATTCTTGTCAAGCACAGACAGAAACAGAATGTATCTGCATGTCCACTGCATCTATTTTTTACACATTCCATAAGACTGATGCTCACAATTATTTGGCATATTGAATTTCTTCAGGGCATGCTTTATATTATTAGAATTTTCACTGAGCACAGAGATAAATGTTTTTAGCAATGAAGTTTGTGAGCTAACTACTGTACATCAGATCAAGCATTCCTCCATTGTGATGGATGACTTCCCTTCAGCTCTACACTTCAGAAGCTGCTCTGTTTATTTCATTTCAAGCTCACTTTAATCCACAGTTGAAGGAGCCAAATCTATATACAACATTGAAACTGCTCTGTGTTCCTGTCAAATCTTTCCTTTTATTTTTTCACTAATGCTATTTAAGGATTCTCTGCTAGAAAGCTTAGAATATAAAAATGTATACATGTCAATTTTACATTCTCTGTGCAATCTCTATGATAAAATAGCAACTGATTTAGTAACCTTTAACCACATGGTATGTCTTTTTTCTCCAGCCAAGGATTTCTTTTGCCTTCGATAAATTGGTACATCAGGTCTTCAGTTTACTTTAGCAAGAGAATCTTCTGTGTTTGATACTGTCCTGAAAATTGACAAGAGAGCGGTTGCAATTGTGCTTGCATGTTTTATTTTTTCACCTCCAAATTCAAGACAATTGGCCTCCATATATTCAGACTGCAGAGCTTTCAGCATTGATAGCAACTGGAAGCCTCTGGGTTTTAGTGTAAATCCTTTGAATTTTCTGCCAAGATGACATTGGGCCAGAAGAAGCACTCATTAACTAGCCATCCTATAATAAACACAAAGTCTTGAACATCAGCCAAAATTAAAATGTTTCCCTGTAGTGTTTACACTTGGTAGCATTTATGTAAGACAAGTCCATAAGATCATAGATTTCAGCTTTCACCATCTCACATCTCGTGCCTGTAAGCTCATCAGTAAAAGATGCACAAAGGGGTGTGCTCAGCAGCATGGTACAGATCCTAAGCCACTGGCCTGGTGTTTTGGTCTCAAAAGCATATTAGTCCGCTTTATAGGATTTGCATTTAGCAGAAGTGTAAGGAGATTAATTACGGCTCCTTAAGCCACTGAAATATGATGTAAAATCAATTACTATGTTATTGGCTCGGCCAGACCACGTGGTGACAGGCAGGACAAAAGTCAAATGAGCACAGCACTTTTGCTCTCCATTTCATTTTCCTGTTAGCATTCAGATACGTGAAGATAATAATGAAATATGGGATAATGTTGGCTAATTTTTAACAAGACAATTTTCTTTTAATTCTATGATGGCTATACATAAGACCTTTGTGGGACTACAATGGTCTTTTTTATTTTACTGAAGACTGCTGAAAAATTCTGCAGATAATGAATAGAGGTCCAATGTTTTCTTCCTGTAGATAAACAGCCATGGATTTATCATTTGATAATCGATGCATAGTTCAGTGGGAACAATTCCATTTGGCCACATCTAGTACAGTCCTTACACTGTACTGAAGTCATGAGACATTTTTACCATATCATCATGAAGAATCAGATAAAATTTTACTTCTGGAGTTTTGAAAACAGGATTGGAAACATTTGAGGAGTTTCATTTAGGAATAGGATCGTAAAACAAATAAAACTACAAACCCTATTTCCACTTAGGTAAGTTTTCCTCTCAGTAGATATGCCTGATGTCCTCCGTTTTCTACAGTTTCTTTTGAACTTGGGATATTTTGTAGTGCTCCAATACACATTTACTACAGACTAAAGTCCTACTGGAGATAAGTGCATGCAACCAAAGCCGGAGTAGACTAAGCTGAACTTTTCTCTCTTCCTTCTCCTGGGTTCAGGTAATATCCCACAGCAGAAAACTCACTCTGCATGGTAAATCACACATAACTACAACACAGGATGGTGCAAATCTGTATGCATGGGACAGAGACACACACTTCCAGCTGCTTCAAAGCAGTATAGAGTCTCATTAGCTGTGAAGGAGGCAGAGAGCAGCTAAAGTGCTGTGAAAGAGCCAATTCTGTGTGAATTGCTAGAGGGAAGATAATGGGGGGTAAATCTAATAACCCCAAGACTGCTATTAGTATAATGCCTATTAAATTCTTTGGAGTTTTTCATGTTCAATTGTGACTCCAAATCCAAGCGTTTTGTGACCCATCAGGGAACCTAATTCTTGGCGAAGAACATATATGCTAACTGGAAAGGGAGTCCTGCTGGTCTTTATCTCATTTCATTATGACTCAAAATAAGTATTTGGAAAAGAACACTTTCAACTAATATTTTGACTGTGAGGTGAACTATGAACAGTGAACTATGGACAATGAACTATGAACAGTGTTCATCTAGGAACATTGCTACCACGAGCGTTCAAAGATGGTTGAGTTGTCATTGTACTTGGTTCTGATCATAGATGTTCTAAATGATGCCACACTGACTATTTTTTTCTACAAGAGAGGCAGGACAACATTAAAATGTTAAAAAATGCTGGGACTCAAACCATTTTATAAGATGAGCTTGTGTTTTCTGGATGAATTGGTGACAAATGACATTATTTTCTTGTACAGCATATTAGTATCACTTCATAACAGTGCATGGATAAAGTGAGATAATTGTTGGCAACGGGAATGTAAAGCATCTTCACAGCAGTGAAGTCATAATAGAATGTAAATATCCACTGGTAGAAGTCCCAACAAAAACAGTCTTTAGATTTAAAGGTGCAAATACTAAGCAATTCTTGAACCTTATAGATAAAGTGCCCTGGGATGAATTCAGGCTAAATTAAAAGAGAAATAAATGAGCAACAAACCAAATGAAACTCATTAAATTAATTAACATAATTTTGTAATGTCAGGGCCATTAAATACAGGTTCTTTTAGGAAATCCACACACCTCACTGTCTATCTCAAAATATTTTGTTTCCCGGATTGAAAAAAAAAAAAATAAAAGAAAGATTCTTATAAAACAGCACTGTCTGACTCCAAATCAGAAGACGTTTTGGCAGGAAAAATGGTAAAGATAACCACAAAAGTAAATTTTAATGAGCAAGAATCCTAAAGAACAAACACTTTCTGAGAAGTTCATTATGAAAAAAGAGACTGGTATCTGCTCTTGTACAATGCAATAAATTTTAACAGTTTGAAAAGCAGAGGAATTATTTGGTTCTGCTGCTTCCAAGCAGGTTAGAGAGCATAACCCAGCAGACTGTAGCTCTGTCATGGATTAGAGAGAGATGGAGTCTCTGTGAGATCTCTCATTTGGATGCCTCAGCTGTTCTCTCATTTGGTCAGTGGAAAATAGATGGGTGAGAACAATTATGTAAGACATTCTGGAAAAATAAACAAACCAGCTAGTGTTGCTTTCTACGTTTGCTTAAGTCAAAATACTCAAAAAACAAGGCAGTGATTAGGAGGAGACTACTCCTGTCATAGGTCAGGAATGTGACTGTCTGCTTTTAAGATAAGGCTTGGCAAAATCATTTCTGGCCAGAGCCTTGGCACACTGAGCTAGATAGGAATCTAATTGTGTCCTTTTTACAGCTGGTTGTCAAATATTTATCTGATGAGAGAACTCGTTGAAATTTCCCATTCAAACCACCAGTGTCATAACAGTCTGAATACCTAAAAAGACTTATTGGATTAAATAAATCTCTTTTGGGGGGGGGGGGGAAATTTAAAATGCACTTAGGTTACTCAGGCTTTGGTCACCTTCTGACTAATCACCTCCTGTCTAATCCTCCATAAAGTTGAGGTCTCATTGACTTCCTCTTACCCCCTTCCTGACTGGAAAGTCATATTCTTTTAGAGAGGAAGCAGGAGCAATCTTATGTGACATACACAATCGTTAACACTTTGAAAAATGAGCAACAACAAAAGCACACTCTGAGGTTACTGTACATTATTTTCCTGTAAATGATTCCCTCATTTCTAGCATATTAGTATGAAGAACAACACAGAAAGTGTTCAAAGAGATATATTGTGTCTGCTTAGATGAGAACATGCTGATAAGGAGTGGCACATGTCATGACAAGTATTTCTCCTTAGCTCATTACGTCTCATTCTTTCCAGTTTCTCCTCTTCAGCAAAACGCTGAAATGTGACTAGAGCAGTAACAGTGATTAAAATGTCAGATTGCTCTATCTTTCACTTTTAATCTTATTTTTATCATTTACTCAGATAGATACAGACAGTTGTAGAGGGAAAATGGTAACTCAGTGAGGCTGAAGCTGTTACCCTTTCAAAAGATGAGCCTCATGCTTTGCTGCTCTACTCCCTATAAGGGTCTGCAAGTACAGAGAGAAAGAGATGAGAGGGTGCATGTGTGTGTGTGTGTGTGTGTGTCTGTGTCTGTGTTGTATGCAGAACAATTTTGGAAACATCAAAAGGCTTATTTTTGGTGTTATGGGTGACACCACAAATTTGGCAGCACAGCTTGCCTCCTTAGAAAACTGTCTGCAATGCTATTATTAAGAACATTAAGAACTGAATGATTCTGCCTATCTGTAATATAAAACATTCATGAAAATTTCATAGATCCCTTTTTGCAGCAGACATGCTAAGAAGATTCTGTACAACTACATTATTGCTGCATTTGCAATTTTACAGTAAAAAACATATTAGTACTTTAATTATTAATCCTAATACACAGGGGCTCGTAGTATTCTGAGAAAAGTCTTCAGAGCAGGCAACTTCTCAATGTAAAGGGGCAAAATATATCTGGAATAGAAATCAACATGCTCTTCCCCTTTGAAGAATGTAAGTAATCTCCACTAAACTTAATTCATACATATGTTATTTGTTCTTTGGTTGGATCCGGACTAGTTTGCGTTCCGTTCTTCCCTAAGACATACCTACCTGGAGAAGGACACTACAAATTTCAGCCTTTTATAGATGTCAAGGAAGGGCTGGTCATCCTGTGCCTTCACATAAGAGATCTGCAGTCTGCTACACCTTGGGAACAGCAGCATTCCTCTGTGTCTTTGCCATTGAGAGTGCTCCTAAGAAAGGGTGGGATACTGTGTGCCACAAAAGAATGAATCATTTAGGTCCCCCAAAGGATCACAAGCAAAAGCATTTGTAATATAAAAGTGAAAGCAAAGTTCGTTGTCAAGGTTCACTTCTGCTACATACTGGATGACTGAAGCACACAGAGAAGAAACAGATTAAAAGCTATCAGTCTAAAAGCAAATTCAATCTAAAATTATCTACATGCAGGCTGGGGATGAAGAAAAGGTAAGGATGGGAACAGGTAAGGATAAAAAGAAGCCACTGTGGAACAGTATTCCAGCCTGAGTCTATATAGATTTAACCACCGCACCGTGGAGTACTGAGATTCAGACTTTAATGTTCAGTAAAAGCTGAGAGGTTTAGAAGATCTGGTGAGCAAGTCAGAAGTCCTTGTTACCTCATTGTTAGGCTCTGTGTCTGTGTTTCAGAGCAGAAAAATGTCCCTGTTGTGTGAAAGGCAAATCAAAAGATCCTAGTTATTTTTTCCAATGATTCCAGTCTTACAGGCCCTGAATAGTTTGTTGTACTTGTGTTACTGCTTTAACTTGATACTTAGGCTGTGCCTATGTCTAGCTAGTCTATAATCACAGCTGTTTCTGATCACATTTCTGTTGGAGGCAAGATAGATGTATCTTTCTCATTTTCTTAATTTCTCATAGGAAAATATCCTTGATTCAAACTGAATGCCAGACAGATAACTTAGCATCTTTTTCCCTTTCTTATGGGTAGTTAGTAAAATTCCATTATCAAAATAGTACCCAGTTTTATGAATTTCGTTGACCTCTTTAAATCATGGAAGGCTAACTTTTATGGATAATTCATATGAGTGTGAAATTTGTTATCTTTATTCTATTTGAATCAGAAATCTCAGATTCGCTTTTCACCTGTCTTGGGTGAAGTTTCATCCCTCTGTAGTGAAAAATGAAGCAGTTGCAGAGCTTTTTATCCCCCAGCCTTATTCTAGAAAATAAGAAAGAGAAAATTTATTTCCAAGAGCCACAACTTAAGGAACAATTAAATCTTTGGCAATCCTGGCAAATTTGAGATAAAGTCTCTTCCCTAATGACAAGGAACCAAGGTGGAGTTCTTTCCTTTTAAATACTCACTTATGCTCAGATTACATATAGTGTTTTGATCAGTGCTAGGGGGTTCCAGTCAGAAGATTGCAGTGTTTTCCTACAGTTTGCTATTAATTTATTTGATTGGTTATGATGCCAAAGTCTAGAAGTTATTGTAAGAAGCTAATTAATCAGTCTAAAAAAATATTGGAGGCTCAATAACACAAAGATTATACCTGTAAATTTTACAAAGACTGTTCATTAGAACTGAAAGATGGTGGGTTTTTTTCAGGTAAAAATTCAAATTTGCACAAAATTATGATTCTTCATGACTCTCATGCCGTTTTTTTTATCCTATACATTTGAAATTTCTTAGTTTTACTTACACAAAGAGTTGTGAAGAAAGCAACAAGGCTGTATTCAGAATTTTT
This sequence comes from Poecile atricapillus, assembly GCF_030490865.1. Classification (NCBI taxonomy): domain Eukaryota; kingdom Metazoa; phylum Chordata; class Aves; order Passeriformes; family Paridae; genus Poecile; species Poecile atricapillus. The sequence goes on along the minus strand of NC_081251.1, from coordinate 47,505,519 downwards.
TGTTAAAACTCTTTCTACCATGCACTTTTGTAGTCAGAAACACATGTTCTTCAAGGTCTTTTACAATCTTTCCATGAAGGAAAAGAAACCCTGTGATTTATCACCCAGTCAAAACTGAGTTACACACCTAGCAAGATGAATATTTATGAACTTTTCACTGTCTAGATCCTTATCCTGTACTGCATGCAGTGAAAACATACTGACTTAAACTAGTCGAGAATGTTTGTTTAATACAGAAAAGCTTATCAAAAACATTTTATCAGCAATAAAAAGCTAAAGACAAATATTTCAACCTGAAATATTCAATTAGCTAAATTAGTAATATACCTATAAATGCTGTAGTAGTGTAAGTCTCTTTTGGGTCTTTTAGCACCACAGTTTTTCACCATTACTCAAAAGTAATATCATATAAAACAAAAATCTTGTTTTGGATAACAAAGACTGTAAAATGTGTTGAGGAAAATTGTTTTTAGCTAGTTAGCTTCAAAAGATTGGAAATAGGGTGTAAGAGTGAAAAATAATGTGCTTAGGAGATAAATAAAGAAATATTTCTATTTATTTGGTTTTGAAAATAGCTGACATGGTTTAGTTCAGCTGGAATTTAGTGGTGATTTGCTCTGTTTAGTGTCTAAATATTCCGATGCCAATATATTTTAACTAAATTAAATTGTTATAATTGTACTTACTCAATTTTTAATCAATTTAACTTTAAATGGACATTCCAGATATCATTATTTACTGCTCTGCATGTCAATAAACAAACTTGTAACATTTGAAATGGTGTCAAATCTAATACAAATTTCTCTCGGAAGCATGTTTTTTCTTCAGTCCTGAAATGCACCTTTAAAAATCAAAAGCTGAAAAAGAGCCAGCACAAATCTATCTCACTTCAAAGGTTATTGCTGAACTCAAAACCACTTTAGTAAAGAGCAAGGAACAGTTTGAAGAAAAATGTATTTGCTCCTGAAGAACCAGATGAAAAAAAAAAAAAAAGATAGGCCATTGTAGTCAAAACTCTGTAACATTTGTCTAAATAGCATAAACTCCTATTTCTAAAAAGCTCAGGAGACAAGGGGGAAATTGAATGAAATTCTGCCTTTTTCAAAAGGGGAAATTATACCTGACATATGTCAAAATTCCATACCAAGAAATATAGTGGGATGGATTATAAGAGAAATGATATCTACACTTTTGCAGCCAATTGGTGTTGGCTCCAGCTCAGGTATGTGACAGGAGGTCACAAACTTGAATTGCCCTGCTTAAGTGCTGACTTGATAGAAAAATCTAAACTTCACTTGCTGTCCTATAGTTTCCTCCAGGTAGTAGCCATTTATCTATTTGCATGCTCTACACACCCTCTCTCCTGTAAAGCTCTGCACTTTGGTCAGTATTGCCATAAACTACAGCCAAGGGACACTGGTTAATGGGTTGATTTATGTTGAAAGACTTACCTCGTAAAGAATGGATGTACTGCCTTTACAATTTTACTTTTTTCCTATCCATACTGCGGCATGCTAAGCATAATTCCTTGGAAAAAACCTTATTTGAAATTCAGTTGTTATTTGGATATAAAAAATACACAGCACAAGACCTTTCCCTGGTCTTTTAAACGTGTCTTGGGACAGCAATATCTGACCATAAGTTAAATACAGCTTCTTTAAACAATCCAGCTTGTGAGACTTTGCTTTCATAACTGATTAAGTAATGAACAGTCTGGATGTTTCGCGGCTAAGAATGTACAATATTTTCTTTTGTTGGAAAGTATATTTTATAAAGATCAAATGTCTGGACTGAAAGCAAAAAAGAACGAAGGCAAAGTAAAGCAGAATGTCATCAGGAAGGGTCTAACTAAAGCATTTGATTTGCTTCCTTCTATTTATTTTCTTTAAAATTAAATAAAGTCTGAAACTCTGTAATAAGTAGAGGTTTTTTGGGAAACCAGGTTTTAACAGGCTAATTGGTCACTCATTTCTTAATACATTAATGATATAAACATGACTGACTGAAAGATTTCTTATACTCATAAATTTTGAAAGAAAATGGGACATTTAATATCAAGCAAAATATCTTTAAGGGAGATTAGCTCAGAGGCTCTTCAAGATAAGTCTCATTACTGTTCTGTTTATATGGAAATGCTAGAAAGGATATTGCTTGTCACTGAATTAATGTTTGTGTCCAAGCCAGATGTACACAACACCTTCACCAAATTTTTCCTTGATGGTGAAAGGTGGTCACGTTACTACACGTCTGAGTCTGTGGTAAATTTTACAATAACAGTGGAAAACTGCTTTTAGACAAAGCATTTAGAGATGCTGTACTTGGTGTAGGGGTACTCTGTTGATGGCTGCATACATGTGATACACTTTAGTTCCTTTTAAGGAGGGATCTTCTTGGAGGCAGAAAGGGAAAAGGAAAGAAAAAAGGAAAAAAAGAAAAAGAAGAAAAAGAAAAAGAAAAAGAAAAAGAAAAAGAAAAAGAAAAAAAAGAAAAAGAAAAAGAAAAAGAAAAAGAAAAAGAAAGGAAAAGAAAAAAAAATTAGATGGCTTTGATATGCTTTTTGTGCTAACACATAATACATAAATAAAAATTGCTCACTTTTTAATACAAACACCTCCATAATTATTTTTCATCCAAGCTTCTGGGTAGACCTCAAAACATCTAGGCATAGTTTAGAGTTGATTTCTGATTAGGCTGGCGGACCTTTTCAGGGTCATAGATCGGAGCTACAATAACATGAACACAATGTGGGTCTGTGACTAACCTCTTTAGCAATATTGGACCCTCTCTGACCAATTTTAGCCTGATTCCTATCTTCTGTTACCCTTCAACAGTAGATGGGTGTTCCTGCCAACTACCTGCTTTTTTCCCTTCAGTTCAAATCACTGCTCTGTTTACATCCCTGTTTGGCCATGTTTCTGCATTCACACGAGCCTCACCTCTGAAGACAGAAAGCACCTGAGAGATCATGTTTCTGTATATTGCAGACTGGTTTGAAAACCTCGTCTTTAAATCCTTAGAGAGCCTTAATTCAGAGACATCTCATTCAGCTCTTTAGGCATACTATGCCATCTCCAAAAAATTAGGGAAAAAGATTGATTGTCTGGATGACATCTCAACATGCAAATGAAACCAAATAGCATGAAGCCAAACTCTTCTTTGGTCAGGAGCCAAAACAAGGAATTCTGTGATGTACTCTTCTCCCTCACCTTTCTTCAGCATTCTTATATGCTGTGTTGGATTCATACCATGTTTTGTAACATTCAATAATCTACATTGAAGCGTATCTGCAAAGCCGGAATTATGAGCACAAGAAAAGCAATACAGAAAACACAGGTTGTTAGCAGTCATATGTGTCACACCAGCTGTGGTACCAAGCGAGGACAACCCTCCAAAAATTTTGAAATAATTTTCCAGCAGAAGGTGAAAACCCTAGAAACAAAACTACTTTTTCTTAAAACTCACACTAATAACAAAGAGTGTCTGTTGAATGTCTTTCAGCAATGACTGCTATCAAAACAAACCATCCCAATTGCAATTACAGATAAGAAGGGCTGAGTGAAAGCGCATATCCTGAAAAAGAAGAAATAATTATAACTGCATTGAGGTTATAACTCTATTTCAGCATAAGAGCCCTGAAATGACCAATGTGTTTCCAGCAGCACAAAAGAACAGCTTGCATGGAGCAGTTTAGCACAACACTGAAAGCCGGCAAATTGGCCTCTTGAACCTCTCAAGCTTCACATCAGTGAGCAGAGCACATGCTTAAATTCAGCACCTGGCATGTGGCCATTCACACACAGCAAAGGGTAAAGCAGGTGCTGGGAGCTCAGCACGGACACATCAGGTTATGTGCGCAAGAAAGGTAAAAATGGTGCAATTTCCAAAATAACTAAGGCATTGCTGATCCATAATGACTCTGGTAAATCTAATAGCCAGCCTGTACTGTGATTAACAGCAAAGTAGGGAGAATCATGGGATTCACAGAATGCAGACACCCTTTCTTTGTCACATTTTTCTATCACTTAATTTAAGAACACTGCAAATAAGAAGACTAAGCCCAGTATTTAAAAACATGGTGTGGGGAAACTACAGCTGTTTGAGAGAGTACAGCTGTGCAGCCCAGGTTCTGCTCCCAAGCATGTTTTGTGTAAAGTGAAACTGAAAGCTTACCATAAAAGACCAGTGATCTGCAAAATTTTGCAACTTGTTAGGTGGTTAATAGGAGGTTCGCTAAAACCATGCTGGCACAGCTGAGAAACAGAAGTGAAAGCAGGGAGGAATTTGCATACAGGGTGCAGATTTCATTGTTCATAACAAAGCTGCCCTTGATTTGCTCCAGTCATTGTAACAATCAGCCCAGCCAACTGTTTACATGCTCTCCATTGTGCTGGTGTTGGCTAGGAAATGGCAGGAGCAGTCAGATTTGCTTTCTGCAGGCGCTCCGGGGAGCAGCAGGAGCTCACACAATTGACTGACAGACAGACAAGCAGACAGGCCTCTCTTTCCAAGAAACAGGAGAGTGTCTTGTTTGCTCTTGAGCTGTTTTATTGTGACAATGAAGACAGGAGCATGTGTGGCTGAAAGCAGGGCGTGCAGCGCTGTTCGGGTGCCAGGGAAGAAAGGGTGAAAACTAAAGCAAAATCTCGAGAGCTAAAACCTCAGAAGACTTTAAACAGCTACCCCTCCCTGCCCAACTACTTTCATCTCAGCTATGCTAAGAAACTTTTCCCAGTTTCTGGGAAAAAAAGACAGGTGAGGGAACAGGCAAAGGTTATTCATTCATAGCCACAATGGAAACCTCTGTAAGAAAGGAAAGAAACTCAAGCTGTATGAAGGGCTATGGAAATAGTGGCCCTTTTACTGTAAAAGGGGTGGTAGTGCTGTCATAGCAATGTAGTCACAGCTGTAAATATAATAAGCTCTCAAATTTAAATATAATCACAATCAAACAGAAGGCTCATGAAAGACAATCCCCCTGTCCTCTCTACTGCACTCCCTTCATTCATGACAGTCTTAATGGGTTTAGGCTGATAGGCTTTTCCTTGGCCCACCCTGGTCTCATTTGTAATGCATGGATAAAAACTCTTCTTTAAGCTGTTTGAAAAACTTTCTGGTGTGTTTAAAATGGAGATTTTGTAGGCTGTGCTGTCTTTCTTAAAGCTACTTTCTAGAGCAAGACATCCCTGAGGAATAAAGGATTACAGTGGCAAAACTGGACAGTGTTCATAAAACAATGTGGTTTTGCAATTTGCTTTGCTTAAAGGATTAAAAAACCTATCCCATGGCTGAGGATCATGGTTGAAATGGGTTTGGAAGGTTTTTGTTTTGTTTTGTTTGTTTAATATTATTTTTTATTTTCCTTTAAATTCTTGATTATACCCACTTTTATTAAGGCAAACCCCAAACTTATTGCTGGGAGCACTCACACAATCAATACATTACTGCAGACAGCAATCAGCAGTGGGCCATGTTCAAATACCTATATTTCTCTTTCAAAGTGGAGATGAATTGTGCACTAAATCTTCACTGATTCTTGGTGAAAAAACCCTCAGTCAGCAGTAGTTGAACTCTTTCTCATCAGCCTACCTTCTAGATTTATATGATAAGCACCCTGAAAAGCATATTCTGCTCTCCAAGTAATTGGGGAAATATGACGACTAACCTACAGGATAGAAGAGTGAGGGAAGGGATCCTCAGCCAAGCAAAACACAAAGGAATGTATACTTGAAAACAGAGAAATAAGACCGGTGCTATCGAAAGGCCAAATTTCCCAGAGAAACAAAATATCCAGGAATATAATTTAATAAGGTAGAAAGCAGAGTAAGCATTTTACACCTCTATTAAATTTTCCTGAAGAGTTTTCTCTGCAAATACAGAAAAGACAAGAATATCTTTTCCTTTATATGGATTATTAACATTTTGTTAGTTGTGATTTATTTATACAGGTCTGACTAATGACTTAAAGTGGAATGATTATAGAAGGGAGATGATAAATTATCTAGTGTATAGCACTGCTTAAAACCTAAACATGTGTTTATAGTTCCTGTTATGGGATAGTTGCCAAAGGGACATTTTACTTAGCAAGTTATAGTACCGTATTTTTTTTCTATAAACAACAAAAAACTGTCCAAGAATAATAAGATGAGGGGAGGGGAAGGAATCTCATTTGTTTGCTACTAGGAAGCACCATGAATCAAATTTTCAAAGGAATTTCCTTGTTGCCCTAATTAAAAAATTCATTTATTGATACAATTTGGGTAGAATTTTCAGTAAAAGTACATTTTACCTGCCATATACTCTATTTATATGATAAAGAAGCAAATCCCTCAGCAGGGAAGGCTAAAACTGTCTGTGGAGTCAATTGTAGCACATGGAAGGAGGTGTTTTTTTTTGATTTTTGGAGTTAGTTGAAGAAATAACTTACAGTCATACCACGGAGGACTAACAAGCACAAATTATGTTCTCGACAATTCTTAGAGATAAAGGAAAAGAGCTGAAAAAACATAAATCCTATTCTTGAGGGTGTATTCTTTAACAGTAACCATGTGAATGAAACAGTCTTAATAAATTAAGAAAAAAAAGTCTGAAATAACTATGTGACATTTATTCTTAAGAGTCTTTACTTCAACAAGCTTTTTATGATATAAAGACAGACATTTTTACTTGGAGGGAGATAAGAAAAAGAAAAGATTTAAAAGTCATCAAATTAGAATCTTATAGTAAACATACCATGAAGATAACAAAAAATAAAAGGCATGCCAGAAAATCAGAAGTAATATTTAATTGAATAAAATGGAAAAGAGATTAAATGTCAGCTATAATAAGGCTAACCAGAAAATATTTTTCTGACGAACTGATAAAGGCATAAAAACTATTAACAAAACCATTTTTACATTTTCATGCGTGGGTAGCTTGCTGAGAGCTAGTATGGCAAATTCAGTTGAAAAGAACTACAGGAAAATAGGACAGAAGAATTAGGTGGACTCTTTATATGCAGTATTGATGGAGGGGTATAGGGGGTTCCCATACCATTATCTGGCTGTGAAAGGAAAAAATGCCAAAAATAAGTAATAGAGTCACAGAATCACAGAATGGTTGAGGTTGGAAAGGACCTCTGAATGTTTTCTGACCCAAACATCATTTCCTTCCCCCACCTCCCCTTCCAACTGTAGAAAGGATTTTGGAAAAAATTAACAGGAAGAATGCTATCAGATCATAAGTACCAGATATTATTTACTCAAAAAGTCAAACAAAATTCTAATACAAAATAAATTATCTACCAATGAGTTTAGCATATTATTTTAATTTTCATTATAACTGATTTGATACAAAATCTTTCAGGGTAGTCAAACTTAGAAGTGACCATTTCAAATATTAGGTTGAATTTGGTATTCACGCTTGTGAAGCAATGTACATTGTAGACAAAATTATTCTACTTAAATACACTATGATGATGTCCATTGAAAGAGGTAGAAAAGAACTCCAGGAAACACTGTTTGAGGGAAATATTTGTGCTAAAAAATGCCATACACAAAGTTCTGATACATTTAAAAAGCAATAATGGAAAACATTCAAGCAAGCACACACAGAAAATATTTTGCAGCTGTTCTTGAATGCTGCATGCAATTCTAGTTTCCTAATCACAAAAATGATATAGTTAGATGCAAAAGGAACAACACTGGAAACAAGAATGACCAGAGGTACTGCACAGACTTCATCCAAGAATAATTACAAAGTAATAAGCAAAAAGTGCAAGAGTCTTAACTGACAGAGAACATCTAAAAGTTAGTATAAAACAGGTCAAGAAAATCATGATTCATAAAATCATGAATGAGGTTGTGGTATTTCTCACAGTGCCCAAATATGAAGTCATCCAATTAAATTAACAAGTAGCACAATTACAATCAAAATGAAAGGAAGAACTTCTTTGCACTCTTTGTGCTAGTAGTGCCACAGGATGTTGTGTAGGCTAAAAATAGATATAAACTTGAAAAATAATAGATGGAAGAGAGGCTGTGAGCAGCCTAATAAAGTGAATGGCCTGGACACAATCTGCTGCAAAGGAAGTCCTTAAATTGCCAACTGCCACAAGCCAGGAAGCCATGTAGAGAGAACTCTTCCTTACCTGCTTTCTTTAATATTCACTACCGACAGCTACCAGAGGAGGGTTAATAAGGTAAATAAACACCTGATGAGAACTAATGTACTCATTTTTACTTATATTTTTAAGGAAACAAAATGAAAAGTGATGAGCAGATGGTAAAGAGAGAGAAATAAGAAATGAATGAAATTTATAAAATCAGGAAACATGTGAAAAAAATCTTTTTATCCTAAAAAAGATAAGGACTGTCACAAAATAAGTAATTAAAGAATAGAAACAAGTTGTCTATTAAAAAAAAATTAAAATAAGAATTTATGATTTACCAAATTGGATGGGTGACTACAGTACAGTGAACCAATGGTGTCCTTGTTCACATAACCACCTGGGATATGCCCATCTTATTTTATGAAAAAAGGGTACTGGATACAATGGTTTTGTATAGCTGCACATACTGATGCTAAATTTTCAAGACAGTCCTGAAGGAAGAAGGCATGGGAAAAAAATTAAGAGCAAATCCATATGAAACAAAATATAGTACATTCATGTCTAAGATGCTGATAAGTATATATTCTCTCAATAATTAAAAGTAGTCTCCTAAAACACACAGAAATATGTACTTAACTTTTATTTCCAGACAGTAACCCCAGTTAAGGATGACCCTTGCTGAAATCACCAGCAGGCTATGAGAAAACTCTTTAGATTACGTGACTCAAATACTTCAAGAGAAATATATAGGTGAGGATAAAATGATGATAGAGCACAGATATTAAACAACATTTGTTGTGGGGTCAGATTGTTGTCCTTCGTCTCTTAATCGGTGTTTTTGTAATGAATATTCACAGTCCATTTCTCTCAGCAAGAGGTTCTTCAGTTACCAGACATGGGTCTGTTAGGCAGCTCCATTCATTGTCATGTCATTTCCTTCTTTCATTAAAGACAGCTTTCATTTCACAGGCCCAGCATGGGTTTGTGTTTAGAAAGGAGAGGGGAATTCAGCTCACTATTAATAAAGCCATGCATGGTTCCAGCTTGTTATCTTTAAATTTCACCCTGCAAGGACAATTGCTTTACATTACAAATGATAATAATAATAATAAATTCTATCTCTGTTACTGTTGAAATGCAATCTTTCTGATCACTTTCTTCCAACAAACGGCTACAGATCAAAATGAATGTTTTACTGTGGCTGTGGGTGATGGTGGTTCTCTCTTTGATCAGTACACACAGGAGGAAGAATTCTGTCTGTGCTTGCTTTTTTCCTGGGCCTCAAAAGGGCCACTGAGATTGTAGAAGAGAGCCAGAGGTCCATATAACTTCTTCAGTTTATCTTTGATGGTATGTTTAGTGGCTCACTGTTCCTACTTATGTGTTTCTTCAGTGTAACCCTTTATGAGGGAACAGACACAGTTCCTCCAGTCCATGTAGGAACAATGTTGAGATTCATTCCTTCTATAAATTTTCTGAACTATTCTGCAAAAAGATGCTTATATACATTGATTTTTCAGGACAAAAGTTCCAGATCTCAAAATAACTTGGGTGTTGTGACACACAGCCTGACAATAGCTAAAATTGTGAATAGGAAGAGATTTTCTACTCTGAAAGTGGTGAGAAACTGGACAAGGTTGCCCAGAAAAATTGTGGTTGCCCCATCTCTAGATGTTTTCAAGGTCAGGCTGGATGGGGCTTTGAGCGACCTGGTCTAATAGAAGATGCCACTGCCCATTGCAGAGGGATGGGAACCAAATGATCTTTAAGGTTCCTTCCAACCTAAACAGTTCTATGATGCTGTGATTCTATGATGTCAAGCTTTGAGTGTGTGTGCATGACAGCTTGGGCATGACCCCAGGCTGTGTCACCAAAGCTATCCAAAGTGTTTGCAAGCTCACCCAGCTCCCAGCCCTCCTTCATGTGTGTTGTGTTATGGGTGTCCTTTGTGATTGTTTTAATACATCACTTTAATTAGGTTCACTACTACTAGAGATGTATGTGTCCTGGACAGAGGGTTCATTTTTAATATCAGACACTTAATGCAGAAAATGTATTGGTTTCCTGTGGAAAAACAAGTGAAGATCTCAACTGAAAAGTATGAAATAGGGTCACAGAGAAACAAACCAAATTTTATTCTGGAACTATAAAAAGGGAACTATCTTCTCAAAGCAGAACTATATTCTCCTACCCAGTTATGACTCTTAATTTCTTAATGTCAATTCATTTCTCCTTTCAAGTCACAAGGAACAGTCAGCAGGACTCTGTCAGAAGGACAGAGGTGCATTAAGTTTAGTATTAAAGCAATTTCAGAGATGCCACGTATCCAGACTACTATAACACCATCCTGGCTCACATTACAGGGAGTATCACTGTACACACTTTTTAAATGTCTCTCAGATTTCTCAGTTTTAGTACGCCTCTAAGGTTGGAAACAACAAAATACATCAACAGTAACTGTGGCAAGGTCTCTGACTTCAGCTCACCTGAAAACTTTGTTTCTCCACTCTTGCTTTCATCATTGCCAAGAACATGACTTTTCCATTCAAGTGCCTCATACAGGCCACATGGAAGCACAATGATGGATATTCTGTGTGGTCCAGATGGCTTCTTCAGTGTAATGTGAATATCTGTGTGCACCCCCACCCAGCACTGATTTCTGTGCTAAGCATGGATTCCATTTTTGGATCCCTCTCTTGAGCTTACTGCCTGCATGCTACCTCACCAGTATATGCCATCTGTGGTAATCCTTCCTTTGATGCCTTCCTTTTCTCCTGAAAAATGGGAATCTTTTGTACACTTCCCTTCTCTAAAAGTATCCTCTAAAGGTACCACTGACTTATTTTTCAGTATTTGATAACATGATCGCATCTTGGGTAGGTTAGAGAAGTGAGTGGAAACTAGATAGAATTAAGCTAATATCAAAACTAACACTGGCAAGCTATGCCAGTGAGGGAAGAAACAAACAACAACCCCGCACAAAAAAACCCCACCAAAGCAAAACAAACAAACAAACAAACAAACCAACCACAGGGAAGTAGAATAGATGAGAAAATTCAGTAGCAAAGCCGAAATGTATGAGAAAGAGGCTGATAGACATAAAGAAAAACTCTAAAAAACACTTTTTAAAAAGCAGAAGAAGAGAAATAATAATGTCAGCTCTTCCAGACAGATTAAGAAATGGGAGCTCAGCCAACACAAGGAATAGAAGAACAATATTATAATTGTTTCTTGAGAGATCTGGCAATGGGCCATTTAGCCTGCTTGTTTTTACCTTGGGTCATTGCCCAGACTGGACAATTAAAAGGATATTTTTGTCATAGAACCAGTCATTTTATTTCACTGCTGTTAAAAAAAGTGTCGCTACCAACTGTGCACATTGATTTAATCTGTAGTTGTAGAATTTTGTGGAACAAAAAGCACTTGCTATAGTTCAGAAATCTCAGAAGCACAAACCTTTCTCAAGGTCTTCTCAAATGAAAAGAATAACTTCATAGAGAGTAGGTGAAATCTTACCTTTTCTACCTCCCCACCCCCCTGCTTTTCCACAGAGGGAAATTTTAAATACAAACTGACAGCCAGATTCTCCCTTTATGATCACCTACACTTTCCTCTCTCACATCCTGATTGTTGACATTTGCCAGAAGCACAATGAATCTTTAAATAGGAACTTCTGAAGACTGGTGTCATTTATTTTCCACCCTAAGCTAGAGAATGGATGGTGGTGAGTATATAGTGTTTTCCATTCAAGACTATTAGCACATCTGTTTTCCAAGGCTTTTTAAGGGTTGCTATGTTTAGCAAAGAAGTTATTTTAGTTGCATCAGATCCCACAGGATTTCTGACACCGGAGTTTTCTTACCGGTACAGTTTTAGGAATCTGAAAATTCAGATTGAGTAAATGTTTTCTAGTGGAATTAAACATTAAAATTACTGTAAAAGAAGAAGAGGAATTTAAGAGCTGGATTTGCAAACTATCATGCTGTAGGAAGTGACTAAAGCCCCATGTTCCACATGTACCTGAAGGAATTCAAGTCCATAGTTCCTAGCTTCGAAGGCAGCCACTTGTTCATTTAACTTTGAGGTCATCTGCTACAGCTGCTGTTCCATATGAAACCCTTCAGTTATTATTGAGCACAAGACTTAGAATGAGTCTCCTGCTTAGAGAACAAGAGCTAAACCTGGAGGTCAGACACCTGCATTCCAGGACACTTTGGAACAGTCTAGTAAAAAGCAGCCTAAAAGTTCTATATCACCAAGGGACAGGTGTGACACTTAAGTTACTGTTTGGGAGTCCTGAAAGATGGTTTTAAACAGACTTGTATGGACACAGGAATGAGATTAGGAAAAATAATTGAATAAAATGAAAACTAAATAATCCCCGTATTTTTCCCAGCTGAAAGGATTTGACAAATTTGAGTTGAAGTCATCAAGGATTTAAAAAATGGTAACAGTGAAATTATGGGTTTAGGTAAATTTTTATTTCTTTGAGAAAAATTTCCTTGCTGTTTGATAAGAGTTGATAAGTGTATAAATACATAAAAAAATGTAAAAAAAAATAAATTAAAAGGTAATATAATAATTGTATTATATACAATTTAATGTATTTTCTCCAAAATTTTCTCAAAATTCTTTCTCATACAAAGAGTTTTTAAAAGCTAGCAGGTTCTTGTGGTTTATATTTATATTTTAAAATAGGAGTTCTTGAAGTAATTGTATATGTCTGATTAGCTGTTAGAAAAGAGATATGGATATTTTTCTGTAAGATAAAACATTGTCTATACAATTTGAAGTACAAAACATAAATCATAGAGTACAATGTCACAGTTGATTCTGCCTGAAAAGGGGTGTGGAGATTCCTTTGTCATTTGTCCAACAATTAGTTAGATTTGATTAAAAAAAATATACAAAATTAGGCTCACATCCAAGATCAACACACCTTCTTCTAACTGTTTTAATTTTCTGACCATATATTCAGTACACATATCAGCAGGTCAGTGACTGCATTCCAAGACTACTGTCAGTCAAGAAAAATGTAACTGGTTTATATATTTATTTTTTTTACAAATTTATCTAGACGATTTGTCAGGTAAACCAGATGTAGAAAATGAAATAGTATTTGAAAATAATTTCATTCATCATCAACTGGAAAACACTGAGTACATTAAAGCCACCAAGCAAGAGGTAAGCAGAACAGTTTGCTATTCACCTTGGCACACTCTATCCTGGTACCCTTTGGCATTTAAAACATGGAGTCCCAATTGTTCTCCAAATGCTCTAGAAGCTCTGTGGGATCGTGAACTTCACTTTGCCATATGATTACAGAAATATGTAACCCCCTGGATATGTCTAGATCAACCCCATACTCAAGGCAGGGACAGGTAGAGCAAGTTTCCCATGGTTGTGTCCTTTTCAGTTTTGTCTACAGAGAGGAGAGAGTCCACCAATTCTGGGAAATGTGTTCTAGTTTAGACACCCTCACAGTGATTATTTTTCGTTTTTGTCACTCTTTCCCCTTACCTACACAGCCACTCATGTCACCAGCTGGGTTAGGCATGACTTGCCCTGGGTAAATCCGTGCTGTCCGTTCCCTTGTCACCACCTGAGTCAGTCCTTTGAGTGCCTGGAAATGGCCTCAGGGACATAGTCATCCCAAGGACTGAGCAGCTCATCTCCTTGCAGTTTCTTGGATCCTGTTTCCAGTAGGTAAGTGTGATGTTTGTCTTCATTCCATGCCTTACCTATGTTCTCCTTAACTGTGGGTGCTGTTTCTCTTCCACAGGTGTGGTCAGCATCCTTGGGCCTCCCCTTGGCAGTCATTTTGGCTCTCGATCACAAGTCTCCAGAAATTCTGGGAGACTACAGCCAGGTGCCCCATGTCCTCGCAAGCTTTCTCACAGGGACAATGAAGAATAAACTACTAAATAAAAAGGAATCTCAACTGTTACACTGCAAAAATGCAAAGTAAAGGGCTTCTTAATGCCTACCCAACATTGCAAAGTGTAAAATCAAGGTTATTTACCTTTGTTATAAAGCCTTTAATGACATCACTCATAGGTACTAAGGTACTGAGGTGATGACACATAAATTATATAGATACTTCAGATAGTACAAAAGGTAAATGATGCCCATAGCTTAAGTTGGCTATCTGGTCTGATTTTGTATAATTCTGAATGCTGTACTCATGTGCCATATTTGGTGAAGGCCTGTCCAGTCTGGAAGCCAATGTGCAAAATTTACACCCAGCTGTGGGATTCTGGCCAGAAGAAAAGGCATTACAAATCAGAGTAAATACCTGATCTCTGCCTTTTGGACAACAAGCTCCTTATACCGCATTGTTTTAACCACATACCTTTATGGTACTTGGTATGTTGGGACAACCAAACAAACCCAGACATGCTACTATGTGCCGTGGTTTAATCCCTTCTGGGAACTAAGCTCAACACAGATGCTCACTCACTCACTCACTCACTCACTCCTGGTGGAGTGGGGGAGAGAATCAGAACAGTTAAATGAAGAAAAATCATGGGCTAAGATATAGACAGGTTATCAAAATATGAAAATCTTCCTCTACCACTAAAATTTTATTTTAATCTGTTTCTTTAGTTCTTTTGAATTATTCTTCTAACCTGAGGTAATTAAAGCAGTGCTTTTCTTTTGAAAATAATGAACTGGCCATTGTAACAGGACAGAGAAGTATGACATTTTGAGGTAAAAGCATCCTTGTTCAAAAATATATCCCTTTGTTTAAATATCTTGAGTGGCTTGCAGCAGTTTGTAGTCTCCATCATTTATGCTCTGATAGAGCAGTCTCAATTTCAAACCTGTTTGATATCAAATTCAAAGGGAAAGTGATTTAGAAAAGAAGTATCAATCTCAAAACATCACCAGATAGTTTTCTTGAGTGTGTGTGTACTTGTGTGTATGCATAAATGTATATAGAGAATTTCATAAAATAGATTTATCTAATTCAAGGCATAAAATAACCAAGGAAATAGTCTTCATATTTTCCCTCTTGGCCTTGTGAGTTCCCTAGTGCTGCACCTAGAAGGTGCAGAGTTAGAAGGGATACAGGACAAAATGAACTAGATGGGACTGAGCATTAATTTCCTTCTGACTTAATGATTTTTTTTTTTTTTTAGAAGACTGTCTTAACTCAATTTGTGTGAAAAAAGTTCACGTGAGGTAGGCTGCACCTGTCTAGATTAAGGTAAATGTGGGTCCTAAGTAAGAGAGATGTGAGTTTATACTGCCCTTTAAAACTTTTCCATTTTTAAATGGAATATTTGAAAAAAACCTGCTGAAGTATGTGAGCTGTCCTCAGCGGTCATGTTAAGTCCTAACCACTGGCGACTGGGAGGCCTTTCCATTCAGCACAGCCAAAGGCAGATTAAATTAATAAAAGGGAGCAGGCTAGTGGTATAATCTGATCTGCAGTAAAACAGTCAAGTCTGGAAACCTCTGACTTTAACATGAATTAAAATCTGAAAGTTTTTTCTAAGTTTTCATTGCCTTCCTATGTTCCTACAGAGATTGCAGTTTCATGTGTCACAGCAGCAGTCCCAGAGTATTTTCCTTTTGCAGAAGCTCTTTCCTACAGATTGTGAGTGTGCTAAGAAAATGTGTATGATATAAGCACACACATACACACTGTATGTGACATTCTGCATCCAAACTGGAGGCTGAAGGGGAAAGGACAAGAGGAGAGCAAAAGCCTGCCTTTAACAAGCCAGAATAATACCAAACATGAGGCAAACTGGGAGAACACTCTGCTCTCTTAAAAGTAGGCAGTTCTGTGTAACAGCATCCTTTTATTCCACGTAATTGGATATCTTAAAATATGTTTAAATATCAGTGAGTGAGTATCACAAATTATGTCACTTGGCAATCTTTGAAATCTCTTTTCCCTCAGGGTCAGCAGCAGGGGTAGTGAACCTGAAAGATGCTAACAAGGCTTTTTAAAGCCCAAGTGGTCTCTCTCCAAATTGAAAATCTCTTAATCTACTCATTGGATTTTACAACACAAACTCTTTTCTGCATATATTTCATTATATATTGTGAGAAGTAATAAAAAATAGCTTTTAAAATAGTTTCCAACTGCTACATGTTAGCTTGGACAGTACAGAAAAAAAACATGTGAATAGGTTTTCCTTATACAAAAGGTCTAATTACTGCCAGAGAAGATATAAATTCTGATTATACAAAACTATTTGGGATTTTGGCTGCAATTTTCCTTCATATTCTTCCATTCCTCTGCAAACCTACTCTATCTCTAGTGTGTTTTGTGTCCTTTTATTTCTGTATTTCCTTAAATAAGACCATCATATCCCCTTAGTTTGAGGACTTTTATCAGAGAGCTCAGTGATTGGAGCAGATTTTTAATTGAGATACCCAATGGACCTTGACTATGTGTGGTAGGGGCACATGCATTCCCCAATGATTGCATGACTACAGCATGGCTTTTCTCTGGGAAAACTGATCAGTGGCACAAAGCTGTGCTGTACAAACTGCCTGGAGTGCTGCTGTTCAGGTCATTTATAAAAACAGCTCTGGAGCCTCTCTTTGTTTTGAGCCTTGCCAAGTCAGAGTCCTCATCCCCAAGTTCTTCCTCCAAAAAGTCCATGTCCTTCTTATCCTGGTTGCCCCAGAACTGAAACCTTCAGATGATTACCTGAAGGTCCCCACAGTATCTACATGGGTCTTTGCAACCCTACATGAGTCTATAGCAGCATTTATGGAAGACCTTTACAGTATGATTTCAATATCCTTTACAAAACCTGCAGTTTACACAAGAAAAATATCAACAATTAAGTTCTTTGCATATATTTGCAAATAGAGGGAGGGGAAAAAAAAAGTTATTTTACCTTTTGCTTATAAAAATGATCACTGAGAGCAACCAAGAATTTGCACACAATTAGGCAAGGATCACTCTGAGAGTGTTTCTGAAAATAAAAGAGAGACAACCTGAATGTGTGTGCAATTTTATTCTTACCATTGGCTGCTTTCCTTTCTGTGCTATTTTGATCTCTAGGCATATGCTTTTTCACTTCTAATATGTTTATGCAAATTTGCTCCAATTGCTACTTGCAAGTGTTCACAACATGACAAGTATTCTGGCATATTTATGAGACATACCTTTTGAAAAGATGATAAGGACATTACAGCACCATATTTGAAATGCTATAGATGAAGACTGTTATGCTTTCCATTCTAAAACAATACTTTTAGAGGGTTTATAGCCCTGGAACAAAAATTATTTTTGGACCTTTGTTTAACATACATGACTGGAATAACATATCTCTGGATAAAATGTGAGCAAATATAAGTTCAGTAGAATTTCCACATTCGGTGCTAATAAATATACACAATTTACAAGAAATGAGGTTTTTCCCACATCAGTTTTCTTTAAAATTCTATTTTGCAGCTGGTTTCAACTCTGCCATAGCTACATAGATTTTAGGATACAAATATGTGCACATCTGTTGTAATTTGTATAAAAATAAAACATTCCTGTAAGTGTGAAGAATGAATACTCCTATGATGCAGGTGGTTTTAGACAAAAGATGGTAACAATTCAAAAGACCTATAAAATGCTACTGATGTTTTATGGAAAAAAAAAAAAAAGGAAAAACTATAACTCAGTGGTTTGTTGCTGCAAGATCTCATGTTTCCTCTGCCACTTAGGCACATGTTAAGGATGTTGCAGACAATTGTTATTTTTAAAGGAGTTTTTTAATGATCTTTAGGTATATGGAAATGTTGTCCCCTGAAAAATACTCCTTAACCACTTTGAGAAGCTGTTTTAACAGACATTGTCTTTCTGCCATTTCAAAATACTATCAGATCTCCTTTGGATTCAAACATAGCATGGCATTTTTCTTGTAGTGTCATCAGAGCTTGTGGAACTTTGTCATTCTTATCCAGATACATAATAACTGGAGAAAATGGATGATGGCTAGCTAGAAGTGGTTCTCTTTAGGAACATCATCAACCGAGGGAAAAAATACCATCTTCCCAGCATCCTCTAAAATTTGTTTGAAGGGAAAAGCCAAAGTCAGAAAAAGCAGTGTTCTTCTGTTCACCTTGATCTTCTTCAGAACCTAGTTGTGTCAAATGCCAGTGAAAAGTTTCTGCTGCTATGAGAATCTAATCACCTGAAAAAACAGCAATATCTCAATACCATGCCTCTGCCCAGAGCCTCATGGCATTGCACCAGCCATTATTAGGCCATGCATCAGCAGTTTCTGTGATATGACTGAGCCACTGCTGCCCTGTGTGTGTTCATTTAAGAAACCCAGAGTGGTGCCACAAGTGCCTCTGGCATGGCAAATGATGGCATCCTGTAAAGAATGGGACACACGGACCAGACTGACGGTTCCAGCATCAGTTCTTTGCTGAAATACCACACATTCAAACAATGTAAACATGCAACCACATCACAACTTCATCCCAGGTTAGTCTTAAGCATCTTTGTTCAAGTCAGCTCAAAGATGAGGTACAGGCAGTTCCCCCATGGAAAGACAAGAGTTATCTACCCAGCCCTGCAAAATAAAGCTCTGGTCTTTTCTCTGCTGAGACTTAGAGCAGAGGACGAGTGTTCAGTCCAGGTGCCATCTTATACCCATGATGTTCTGTTCCTTTGCAGATATCCTAACCCCCTAGTTGATTGAACTCCTTAAACACCACCTCTCGTCATCAGAAAGCCTCCAGAACCATTAGCTTTAGGTGCTCATTCATGCCAAGGAGCACACAGAAACTGGTTTCTACTTACTAGAGAGGGAAAACCCACAAAAACAAGTGTTAGTGGGAGTACTGGGCCAGGAAGTATGGAATCACACTGAAGTCCTATTTACTTATAGGAGTGCAAATCAATGGACCAGGAAAGCCATCAGAACACTGTGCCCTGGGCAATCCTTTCAGGCCATTCACTCTCCCCAGTTATCCTGAAACAAGCAGCAGCAGGAATTGTGCATGTGGAAAGAAAATGAGAAAAGAAGGAAACCAAATCTGTTTTCAAAGTTAGAGGACTTGGCTAGCAGAGGAGAAAGCTGCTTCTGGCTCTTTTCCCTCTTCTGTAGGATAGTGTGTGACTTCAGTAGAGAGCATAGGTGGGAGCCCACACCCTCCATGGGTCATGGGCTGCTCCCTGGCTTGTAGCCATGAATATTCATGAGTCTAACTTCACCAAGGAGGTTGGAGCAGAGCCATTCCTTTTTTTATTTCTGGCATCCAAAGGTTCATAAACTGTACTACATGTGCAAGACACACCATCTTCCCTTGTCCATATATATGCAGATACACACAGATCAAGGTATAGCTCAAAGGCAGGTTTCTGCCCTGAGGCAAACAATGAAGTTGGAAGGTCACTAGAGAACAGCAGGTGATAATGTTATTTCTTTCTTCAAAATAAAGCCAGACCTGTTCTATTATATGCTGCCTATATTTCAAAATGCATATGGGTGTCTGCCATTCCCAACTGGTAAGCTCAGCCTTCAGAAGGTTATGTACTAGCTGGAGCTAGTGTGCTAGCTCTTTCTTTGAGATCTGCTTTCCTCCTGTGAATTTAAGAACTTTATTCAAGGACATTACATTTCCCCCTCCATTTTCCCTCTTGCATCAGATCTTGGAACTTTGCTACCTAAAACTGCCTTCTGTCCTGAACAGACTCCGTGAAAAATGGACTTTTATTTACGCTATCTTTTTCAGGATAATATGATTTGAACTAATTTCTTCTATCTGACATTTCTCCTTTTAGCTTAAAACTTTATTTTAATTCTAGGAAAAAATGAATAATAATGAGGCAAAAAAATAACTATTTCCTAAGAAAAAAAATAAAAATAAACTAAAAATATTCATGTGCATTAAAGAGTAAAAATCACATTAAAAATATTTTCATTTGAGATTTTTTTATGTAATTTTTATGTAAATCATGTGAATCATTCCAGCTTCAGGAAGGAGTAGGGCTGATGTACCTTGTACTTTACCCTATGTGGGGATTTTTCACAAAGAATACATCAACAGTCCTGCATGGGAAGACATGCTCCTCAATTTTCACAACCCCACATGTCCACCGGTAAATTTATGCCCTAGTCCACCTGCTACCATGGCACCACGCCCACTCATACTAGGTGAGTACTTCACAGAAGCCAATCAACAAATCTCTGGATGGCTTGGGGAGGTTAATACACAGAATACTAAGAGTCAGGTTTTTGAAGAGGCTCCTGGCACATCTTGTGTTTTTAATGATTAGGATCTCACCCTCAGGGCTGTGTGTTACCAGCTCAGCCCTTGTAGCAGGGGACTAGAGCAGATGGCTTGGCAAAACCGAAAGGTTCTTGCCTTTACAAAAATTAAAGATTAATTTGTTGTTTTCTTCTAATAGGAAATTTCATGCTGGTGAACAGTACTGAGCTGACAGGTTTATATTTCTTCATCCATCTTCTGTTCAGAGAAAAGCATAACCATCCTTATGTTAACTCCACACTCTGTCTATATCCTTCTATGTAGTGACGAGAGAATATCTCAGCACTCCCAGCTATTTTGCCTTTGGCATCTCTGCTGTGGTTTCCAACAAAGATGATATCACCATGTGTTTATAGATTTATTTGTTTGTTTTTCATGATGTGGGAAATTGTCTACTAGAAGCTGGCTTGAGCTCCAGTTATATCATATAAACCAACCATCTGGCTCAGGATTAATTAAGGGTAACATTTTTAGCCATTACTGCAGATATGTAGCACGAGAGGAAAAACCTCATTGGATAAGCAACCACCTTGTCACCTGAAGCAGCCAGATTAGTCAGTGTGTGGTGCTGCGTCCTGGTAGATTTTGATGGTCTGATCAACAATGGTAAGTAATCAAAGTGTGTTTTAGAATATTAGACAAGTACAAAGGATAAAAGGGGATTAGCCTTTCCTGAACATGGGCAATGGAAATTAACCATGGCTCCCAAGTTTTCTGCTGGAAATTTTCATGTTCCTGTGTGAACACAGTGTGTAACAAGAAAGGGTTTGTGAGATTCAGTGCAATGGAATCTGGTTTTATATTTAGCCAGTTTAATCTATTTCAAAAGATAGGAGGATTGAAACAGTGTTTTGCTGAAAATGACAATAGATATCCACACTGTTTATCCAATGCTAGTAGCTCTTTTAAAGGCTTTTCTAAAGCCCACACTCCAAAGTCTTAACCATTTTGAACCCCAAACCCTCACAGGAGGTCATTAAGCATATAGGCAGTGGAACTGCACAGCTGCTCCTCCAGTCATACTAATCTCTAGACAGATGCTCTTCATGTTCATGGGCTGTGATGAATGCAAAAGAAGCTATTAGAGAACAGATTGACTTAGACTGGACCATGATCCTTGGAGAACTGGTTTCAGACTGCAATAAGAACTGAGGCATCACATAGTGAGTTGCAATGCAAATGACAATGCGATCAGACAGAGCTGCCTTTCAGACAGATTTTCTCCTCCAGCATTCCTGAAAGCAGTCTTGCTTGAAGGTACAAAACCCAGCACTAAAGCAGACTTCCATCATTTTCTCTGCTTACTTGCTTGCTGAATTTGCTGCAGCTAGCTTGGCTGCTCAACTTTGCCCAAGTCTGATTTATAAAGAGATTCCTAGGCATTTCTGTATCGATCCTGTGTTCATCCACCGGCTGCTGTGATCTGCTACCGTAACTGTTGGAAGTATTTAAAAAGTAGTGAAGAGTGGGCTAGAGGCAGACAGTCATTGCTCATCATGCTCTTCCCTTCCCTGCAGAGGCCTGAACACAACCTAGTTGTTACAAAACTCAAAGATCACATCTGCTCCCCTCCTCCGAGCCTCACAGAAAGATCACATGCCTTTGTCGGATCTGAGTCCAGGGACCTGTCTGCCCAAAGAGAGGCGTCATCTGTGGTACATCCCACCACAGACCTTACTTTTCTGACCTTTATAACTACAGCAGATGTTCTTGTTATGTTGTTATTCTGAGGCTGGGAGCCTCTCTGGGCTCCTGGGCTTTCATCCAGCTGCAGCTGTGGAAAAAGGATACATATAATAATAATGGAATCTTCTTTCTGTCGTTTCAGCTTACATCATCTTGGCACCAGCAGACAAGGTAGCATTAGTCGTCAGTCATATCATAGGTTTTCTGTGGACTTCTCTACCAAACCACCACCCTTCTGTCTCCATTGCCACATGCCTTTGCTCTTATTCCCATTCCTTCACAAATAGAGTGATTTCAGACCTAGGAAATACAGAGCGGCTTTTCTGCTGACCACTCTGCATTTCCTCAGCTCATACCTTCTACATGTGCTAACCATGACATTTGGAAACACAGAAAGCTCAATCCACTTAGTAATGGTGTACCCATGTAAAAGACTTTCAGAGTGTTGCTTGTAAAGTAACGAATGCCTGTGTTGGTCTTTTTTCTATGGACTACTTCTCTGGTTTATGCCTTCTATAAAGAGTAAAATATAAGTTGCTCCTACCACAGACTGAAAAAGATTTCGAGCAATATATTCCTTCACAAATATTTCAAACAGCTACATCCCTGAAGGACCTCTACTGCTTGGGAAATGCCCTGAAGGATATCTGTGTTGCACATAATTGCACCTTTTTTGAAAGATATATACAAAACTACTTCAAGTTGTTATACAAGCTGCGCCTAGCTATTTTGTATAGGGATTCACTGCAAGAAGAAGCAGAATCTGTGAACATAAAGAATGATGAGGAGGCAGGGGGAACACTTGGGGAAAATGAAACTAGTTCACAGTATGCTATGTCATAATGATGGGAAAAGCTGTGTAGTCTGATTTGTCAAAAATAAGGAAATGTTACAATTTTTAGGCCTCTTATAGCTCTTATTTAATTTGGCAGAAGCTTGTAAGAGGCCTTTTATTTTTAACACAAAACTCTTCCCTGAAACTGCGGCTTGCCAGGAGAACCAATGCCACTGTTGTACATTGGCTTAATCATAAAGAACAAAAATAAAATGCTCTTAACTGACATCCAGGAAAAACAGCTGAAATTAATTGCAGTTAAGCAGGTAATGCACAGTCTTGACAAATGGGAGAAGACACAGAGGACAAGAAATGGTAATGATTTTTCCATGTTAACAACATCTAGAAGTGTTACCATCTATGTGTTTGTGCTAAGCCTGCTGATGGGCTAAAACCAAACAGAATTCCTGGACCAGAGTGAAAATCTCAGGAAAATGAGCCTTCTTATAAAAGTAGGGAAACCGGAATTATTGCCTTTGGCAGTGAATAAAATTTGAAAGCAGTCTGTGTCCCTGAAATGCTCTCTATTCCACCTTAAAGATCCAGTATACTTAAACATTATTTCACATAAATAATGGAGGCATGTATCCAGTTATCTTTTCTTGTTAGCCTCCCCTACAATTTCATCGTCTCTTTCTGTTTCCTCTGCCTGTCAGATTCCTTAGGGAAGACATGTGCAGCTTGGACAACCCAAACCAGAGTTCTTTCTCCTTAAGATTTGTTTATGTTTGCTATTTCTTCCAGCATGCTTCCTATCTTTTCTGCCAAATAGCACTCACAAAAGCCCTCTAAAGAGAATAATAAGAAAAAAAACTGAACAGAAGGTGTTTAGTCTGCATGTTGGCTTCATTTCAATAAATCAAGTGAGTACGTTTCAGACAACTTTGTAAATCACAATCTGAACACAAACACTACAGACACATCACATTTCACTTTTGGATAGAAGCATGAGGTTCACTGTGGAATAAGAAGGTTGTTTTGTTTTGTTTTGTTTTCAGATAGGACATTTGCAGAAGGGATCTTAAGATCAAACACTAAGAAATACACAAGAAAAAAGGACAAGAAAAAGAAGGCATTTTACTTTTATGTGGTTGCATTTTATTGTGACCAGAGTTGAACCCTTCTATTTACAGTTGTGGAGAAAGAAAATATTTTCCTGACCACAGTTGAAGAGAGACCCTGACAGGGCTTTCCTGCTTGCCATCTCCCATGTCATCAGTGTTTTCTGGGAGAAGAATTTGAGGTGGTTTTCCACCTAAGTGGTTACAGCTGTTTCCACAGGATCAGTCAGATGGAGTTTCTGCCTCTGTTTATCTTGGCTCTGATTTTCGGCTGGAGCCCAGCAGGATGACAGTGTTTGCTCAGGGTCTTGGGACATTGGACAAACATTCCAGAATTTCTGACTTCTTAACATTAATGTTTGATGAATTCTGCTCTTAATTTCTTTTGGAAAAATGTCAAGCCCACTGGGGATTACCCTTAGTCTTACAACAGTCTTTTATTTTATTTTATTTTTTAATGGAAAAAGAGAAAATCATTTACTAGCCTGTGAAAATGAGCATGCTTTATAAATTAGCAAATGCACTTTTCTAAAGCTGCAGGCTTCAGTCATTTTGTAACTTTTTTTGGTTTTGTTTTTGATTTTTTATTTATTTTATTTTTATGTTAAGAACTCTGCTTGACAGGAAATATCTACAGCTAAATCTTCCGCAAAGAGCTGTTACACGTAGGGCTTTAGTTGGGAAGGTTATTATCCAGAAGTTAAGTAGCTCTTTCTCCAAGTCGCTGTTTAAGTAGCTCTTTCTCCAAGTCGCTGTTTTGATAGCCTCAAAACATACTGCGTCAATTCACTGTTGTCAAAGGCGACCTTTAGAAATCAAAATAAACACCCAGGTGAAATTCTGACCCCAGTGGAGAGAACAACCTTTATCATTGACTTCAGCAAGGTCAGGACTTCCTCCTTAGTTCCTTATCTCTTGAACAATGGAAAAAGCACAAGTCGCACAAGTCACATCTTCAGGAACATTTACTGACTCAAGGGGATGGATAGAGAAATGTATTTACAAAAGCATGCATAAATGCATGGGATTAAATCTGGATCTAAATTGCATCCAATAGGCACACTGTGTTGCATGAAGTGGCTGCTGGTTTTTGTGCCTACATACTTTTAGTAGCTTGCAAGGAGCATCCAAATGTTTGGTATGTATCTGAATGATGCTTACACCATCATCAGCTGACTTCAGGGTAACTAGACAGCTGTTCTTCAGAGGTCAGTGTCTAGTTTACTCTAAAATACCATTAAAACTCATGTTGTAGAGTCCTGTGAGTAGCGCAGGTTCCCTTCAGAGGCTCCTACAAATCAGAAGGAGGCAGATGGGGATTAGGCCCAAATAGATCTGGGAAACTTTAGGTTCCAGGTCTCTATTCTTTGTTTCTTCTCCTCAACCCTTTTTGTTCCTTCAGTAAAAAAAAGAGGGAATTAGGGACAAAAAATAATCTCAGGTGACAAAAATAATCTTATCTTTGTTGATTTACACCAGCTAAAGAACTATCTTCAAGAGTTATTATAAAGCTTTCAAAAACAAACAAAACAAAACAAAACCAAAGGAAAAAAAAAAAGGAAAAGGAAGAGATTTATGTAAATATATTTGTGTAAATATTACTAGACACAGGAAGGTGGTTTCCTAATGAATATACAAGCTTTCACAGCAGCAGTTTCATGCAAAATGCTTCACAACTTTTCACAGGCTGCAAGCAGTATACGTGGGCCATGGTGACAGCATCCACTTGTCTGGAAAAGTTATATTGAGGGACAGATCTAGTTTATTATTTGGAGTCTGATTACTGTCCTTCCCTTCTCAGTCTGTGCCGTCAGTGGAGTAGATAAGGAATATATTTAATCTGTACCCATATGTTTGACTTTACTGTGCAAAACAGCCAGAAGGTCTGGAAGGAAATAAAAAAAGTTTTGTAGATGCAAAAATTTGTGTTTATACTTTTAAGTGCAAAAGGGACAGATCAACGCATTTATTGAAGTTATTGCCATAGCACACACCCCTGTGGAAGAAAAAGGCAAAACAAAACTCAACAAAACATTCTGAAAATGTCTTCCTTGGGTATTTTCAATGGACAAGGAGTGATAGACCCTCAGTTATGAACTTTTTGAATTTTCTTTCTTTCTTTCTTTCTTTCTTTCTTTCTTTCTTTCTTTCTTTCTTTCTTTCTTTCTTTCTTTCTTTCTTTCTTTCTTTCTTTCTTTCTTTCTTTCTTTCTTTCTTTCTTTCTTTCTTTCTTTCTTTCTTTCTTTCTTTCTTTCTTTCTTTCTTTCTTTCTTTCTTTCTTTCTTTCTTTCTTTCTTTCTTTCTTTCTTTCTTTCTTTCTTTCTTTCTTTCTTTCTTTCTTTCTTTCTTTCTTTCTTTCTTTCTTTCTTTCTTTCTTTCTTTCTTTCTTTCTTTCTTTCTTTCTTTCTTTCTTTCTTTCTTTCTTTCTTTCTTTCTTTCTTTCTTTCTTTCTTTCTTTCTTTCTTTCTTTCTTTCTTTCTTTCTTTCTTTCTTTCTTTCTTTCTTTCTTTCTTTCTTTCTTTCTTTCTTTCTTTCTTTCTTTCTTTCTTTCTTTCTTTCTTTCTTTCTTTCTTAGAAAATTGATTCTCACCCATATCTAAATCAAATTAATTTCAGCATCTCTGCACAACTTTAATCATCAATCTTTCATTTCAGAATAGAAAAATGTGTCTTTTTTTCCTTGAATTGACAAACACGGGTAGCTCAGTTCAGTTTCAACCCTGGCATCCTGATCTAAAATATGAGAAAGGGATGGTAGCAGAGAAAAATGTAGTGTGAGATCCCTGTGGAAAACAGATGCTGCAAGAGAAGGCAATCAGCATGCAAGTGAGTGTAAGTGAGGTTGGAAAGCTGGAAATGGCAAGGCTAGAATTCTTTATCTGGTGTCATAGAAAGAAAAGGTAAAACAAAAGCTAAATATATGACATAAAATTAAAAAGAGAGGTTCTCAAAACAACAGTTTTGAAAACTTGGCTGTTCCACCCTATGGACACACATGGCTTCCTTCCAAATGACTATCAGAAAAGGAAAGATTGACTGTCAAAGTACAGCCTCTATTTGGCAACCCAGTTTTTTATTAAAAACAGTAACTAGCATAGAGTCTTTGGGTACATTTTACCCAGGTAGCTAGGTGAGCCCTTTGCTTGGAAGCTGAGAGGTAATACAGTACCTGAAATATTTGGAAACATGGTCAGTCTAGGCTAGATGGAAGTTTACAGTGGAAAAAGGGATTTGAGCATGCAATTCACTTTCATGAGATATTAAGTAGGAGGAAAGAACAAAGCTATTAAAATGGTATTGTCTACTATATAGATATAAAAATATTTTTAAGTTCTCATGCTTTGGACCATTTTTACATAAAGACATGATCTCGTACTAGCAGGTAAATAAGGTATATTAACCAGTTGCCAAAGATACAGTGGAACAGAAGTTAAAACACTGAGTCCATGAGATGACTGGATCCTGCATGTCATGCCTCTTGAAAAAATTCTGAACAGACATAATGACACAAATTATTTGTCTTGCAAGGAGGGAGATACTTGGATACTTAACAATATTGGTGAAGATTTGTTCACGGTAAGAGTGTTCTCAGGTTGCATAATTATTAGGGGAAACATATTAGACAGTGTGAGATCATAAATAATGCATTCATGAGGAATGTGGGTGTGATTCTTGTAAAAGGAGAACCAGAAGAATCTGTTACAAAGTTGACATTCCTCTGAATAAGGCTGTCTAGCTATTGTTGTAACAGTCAATATTCCCAATGTATCAACCATAGAGGTTTATTATTTTTCATTTTTAGTTAGAACAAGAAAATGCCATCAATCTGTATTAAATCCATATGGCATTTGGAACACAGGGAATGCAGTTTTCTAAAACCATTAAGTGATTTAGTGGTATGTAATTTCAAATCTATCTTTTCAAGGCACTGAATTCGTGAGCAGAGTTTGAAAACATAGACAGCATAAAACTTAGTTCTGCAAAACCAAGTCCATAGCACATCATCATACAAAGCAACACAGACCTAGAATATGAAAAACCACACAAAAAAAAGTAAGAAGAATTCCTTGATGGACTATAAATACATACAGATACATATCCAGATGGACTGACCAGAATAATTTTCTTTGTTAGTTATGGCTAATTGTAACTGCTGATGTTTTTCTAGAATATTTTTCCAACTGCTAGTTTATATAAAACAAAAGTAAGACACTCTGAAATGCAGAAATAACTTTATAACTTGGTTTAGAATAAATATCAGCATGGCCAGCAAAACTGAGCCATCCTATAAGCATGCTGAGCAGGTAGGCAAGTCATATGATAAGAAAGTCAGTGAGAACCAGGTTACACATCAGCAGAAGATGGTTGTATAAATAGAATTGCAGAGTGGAAATGAACTCTTGAGTAAACCAGGGAAAGGTTTTGTTCAGAAACAGGCAGCTGCAGCATAAAACTTTGTCAGAATCTCTCCAGGGAAGTGGTCACAGCTCCAAACCTGCCAGAGTTCAAGTGTTTGGACAATGCTCTCAGGCACATGGTGTGATTCTTGGGGTATCCTGTGCAGGGCCAGAAGCTGGACTTGGATGTTCTTTGTGGGTCCCTTCCAGCTCAGGGTATTCTGTGATTCTATAGTGCAGCAACATACAGGAAGCAAGAAAAATGCTTTCAGGTCTGAGGAATGATCTGTTTTCTGCTGTCCATTTGCAGGACATACACAATCAATCTGGAGGGAGTACATCTGGTACTGGAAGGTACAGATGAGTTTACTATTGTCTTCATGAGGCTGATTGTTGTCATATCAATTCCACAGTAGTATATAATATGCTAATAGAAGCACCCTCAACTGGAGCAGGTAATATTTTTTCCCAAATTAAATTTAAAAACTCTATTATAATCAGATACACAGCTGATGTTTCAAAATAGTGCTAATTGGGTGGAAAAGAAATAAGGAAGACATTCTCAGTCACAAATTATGAAACCCTCATGTTTGGCACAACCCTCTCCTTACCAAGAATCTGGGAGAAGCATGTTTTTTATCATCATCAATGATTTAAAAAAAAGTATGTATAATATGTAGTTATGTATAAATGTATAAATATATTTGTCATCCATAGGGATTCCTAGAAATTCAGTCCCTAATAAAACAAAATGCTCTAGTGCCTCAGGGCCTTTGGGAGCTCATAATAAATTATCTCTGCAGGTCAGGCTTGAAGTGCACCAGCAGCAAAGTGTGAAAATGCTGGCACTGTTTCAGTGATCAGTGGCTTTTAGCTGCCAGAATAAGCACCTTTAAAAATAAAGATATTAATTAAAACTTCTCAAGAAAATTGCAAGAAAGTTATTTATTCTGCTATTTAATACACAGATTTCTGTATGTCTATCTTTCCTGGGCTACTGGAATAGCTGATGAGTATCAAATTAAGGTTATAGAGTGCAGCTAAAATTTCAGTCATAAGAAAAGATAGTAAAAGGAAAGATAGAACAAAAGAACTTCAGTTGCACTGAAAAATCAGTGGCATTAATCACTCTCGAAAAGAAATTTGGAAAATGCCCCAAACAGTCATTGTCACGAGGAGGTATTAAAGGCACCAACACCTCTCTGAGTCAGTAATTGACAGTTATGTCCACAGCTAATTATTTACTGGTTCCTGGTAGTTCCTCTGGAGCTAATTTTACTGAGTAGAAAGAATCAACTTGTGGTTAAAAGGAACTGTAAAAACACCAGTAATTTGTCGTCCCAGACTGTGTTTCTTTTGCCTTTTCAGCAGCAGCCTGCAGCAAACACAAGGCTGTCTTGTCATTGTTGCCTGCCATTCATTGCACTGGTTTGTTTGTCTCAGAGCAGAAGAGGTAAGGTAAAGGCATGTTCTAAACAAGTGTGTTGTACTAGTCATGACTGTAAATAGAGACAGGGTATGAAAGTACCTCCTACTGAACCACATAAATAGCTTTGTTGAAACACAAGCTTTCTCTAAGGAGAAAAATGTTTTCAGCTGAACTAAAGGTCTTTAAAAAGCAATTTTTCACTGATTTACACTATGTATTCTTAAAACAAAATAAGAATGCAGTCACATAAAGGAGGAGCTGCATGGATGAATTGTGTCTCTCATTTAGACAGACTTTCATGTTGAACTGAGATCATTTTGAGCTGCTTTTAACATACTCTTCCACAGCTAACAGCTTCAAATATTTATTTTAAAAGGCAGAAAATTATTGTTAATTTTATGTTGTCAAACAGCCAGCCCATGCTTCATTTGGGAGCTAGCAGAGAGAGACAAGCATAAGAAACATCCTGCTATCTAGTGGACTGGTAATTGTATTCTAATCAATTTAACAAATTGAGTGTAAAAGAAAAATGTTTCACAAGGGAAATATTTCAACTCTACTCTTGAATCTCTGTCAGTGTTCGCTCACTCATCCTTATATCACACCTTCTTCAGCCAGGAAGTGAACCCCAGATGCTGTCAAATATGGAGAATTTTTTGACACTCTTCAGCTCTTAATTCCCCCAGTTTCCTCTTTCCTACTCTCACTCTTTTCTTTCGAAGTGGGCACCATTATTCCATTATTTCTGTTTTATATGCTGTTTCTAATTCTTCCTCAAATCTGTCCTCCCCAAGGCCTCCAAAGCCCAGCCATGCCCAACACAGGTGTTCTTTTTACCCAGCGATGGATAAAATCATCTGTGAACCCCAGCAGGCCTCTCCTATTTAAAAGAGAGCTACAGTATCTCATGCATAACTGTGGAGAATATCCATCCCAGAGGCAGGTAGCAGGTGAACCTGAATAGGTGAACCACAGAAAACAGAAGGCAGAGAAGCTCACGTGAGCCAGGCCAAGTGAATCACAAGAAACAAATTCCAACTGCTTATGCCTAAAGCTAGTAGCAGCAACTAATCACAGAATACTGCCACTCTCTTGCAAAGGGATTTTTCCTTCATCTTTTCGAATGGCCATCTAAGACATTTCAGGATTTTGGAGCACACCATACAGATTATTTTGGACATGTTGATTTGGGTTTCCATGTGTGTAGCTACCTGGGGTAATGCTAATGAAGAAATTGCTTGAGGCATGCTACCTGTCACAGCTTTCATGAATTAATTAGTGACCTCAGGCCCAGTGTTATAAGACTAATATAATGCAAGTTTAGATACAGAGCTAGGGAGTGCAGATGGATATGAGCCACATGTGGATTGAAAATCAAATGTTTCCTTACATCTGTGGTCACAGGATGGGTCAGGCTGGAAGGGACCACAAGGGGTCATCTGGTCCAATCTCCCTGCTCAAGTATGGTCATCCTAGAGTACATTGCTCAGAATTTCATCCGGAGGGTTCTTTAATATCTCCACAGTTCTCCATAATTTCTCTGGGCAATCTGTCCCAGTGCACAGTCGTCTGCACAGTGCTGTTCTTCCTCATGCTCAGATGGAACTTCCTGTGTGTTGGTTTCTGCCCATTTCCCTTTGTCCTATTGCTTGGCACCAAATAGAAGAGCCTGGCTGTTTGCTGTATCTCTGCCCTTGTTCTGTTACTATCCCACCAAGTATAGACAAATTTATTTCTGCTTATATGTAACTATTTCTGAACACATAGCTGTAGTTTTGGATTGCTGAATCCTATAGTTTTAATCTGATGTTCATAGCCACATCTTATGACAGCAGTAAAGACTCAGTGACTATTCCTCACTTGACTTTCATTAAATCTGCACACCAAATTACATGGGCCAGTAAAGAGGTTGGGCTTTACTATATAAGCAGATACCTGCTTTCAATTATTTTAGCTGTCCAAAATTCATTTCCGTGAACAGGAGGGCTTAGTCAAATTCTAAAGTCAGGTTATGGAGTAGAAACCTGTTTGCCTTCAGCTTTCACTAAATTTGTCACAACTCTACTTGCAGCATGTTTTGGAAGAACATATTTTAAGACATATTGCTGTAAAACAACTAAATCTCAGAGATGATAAATCACATATCTGGTCTGAAAAGGCAGGAAAGAGAGAAAGGAAAAGGTGTCTAAAAACTTGCAGCTGGCTAAGGGAGAAGCACACAGAATTTTTGAAGAACCATACCTCTCCTAACAATTAATAAGAGCCCTTACATGCAGAGCAGTGTTTGTCAGGATAGACCCCAAAACATTTTAGAGGATCCAACTACTATATGCACAACATCACTGAAATGCACTAAACTATGCTCTGAGGGAAAAGGGCACCAGACATTGTGGAAAAAAAGGGTTCTATGATAATGGATATGTATGAAAATTTAGTTCTTTTAAAGTGAGATACTAATTGACAACAACAAAGATCTTGCTTGGATTTGTATAAGAAAGAGGCATCATGACAAACAATTGTCCTGCATCACACTGTATGTGAAAGGAGGAGAGATTTCTTGACATGAGCATAAAGAAAAAAGTCATTCAAGAGGAAGACAGCTTCTACTTTTATGGCTCATGGGAACATCATCTCCTAGTGTTCCCTGATTTCAGCTTACTAAAAGGATATGCCAATGGTCTAGTTTTGCCTGTTTCTTTATTGTGCTTACAAGCAGTGCAATCCTCACGTTTAAGCCACTAAGTCTTTTCTGTCAAGATTTTGTCACAAGCTGTGGTTGAGAACTGGAGGAAGATGCTACTGTCATTAAAAAAATAAATAACACAGAATTGTAAAAAATTATCACATCATAACATGAAAATGTGTTGCTTGGTATCTATGGCAACTGCAGAAACCAATGCTCTTTAACAGTCTTGCCTGAAATCATGTAAACTGCTTTGATAAAACATGAGTTGTGGCAGATGGATATGTGAAAATAAAAATATCCAATCTATTGCCCACACGGGACACCCTTGAAATAGTGTGAGTTATATAACCCTATCAGGAGTCATTTTGTTATGAGACCAAGACAGACCATTTTTTCCATCTAAACAGAGTTAAGAATGGGCTCAGCAGAAATTGTTTAATAACAAAACCTAGGAAGCAAATGCTCCCTAGCATCTCTGAGAAGTAAATCTAACCCTGAGCTCCACAGAAGATGAGCTGTTAGTCTCTTGTGCCAGGAAAGGGGCTAGTTTTTGGCTTTGACCCAATTTCACAGTTAGAGCACCTGCTTCGTGGCATAGGCTAGAGCCACAGATTGGCTTTCTGTAAGCAAGAATCATGAGGGAACCGTGACAGAGGTGAAAACACATCCAAGCACACATTGGGCCAAAGTAGCCACCCCCAATCCCCTTCAATACTGCTCCATGGATCTGTAGTTGAATATAGCTTCACTAGTTGTTTTTCCTTCAGAAAAGAAAATCTATCCTCAGCTCAGCATGAGCCATATGAATGAACTGGATACCAGTTGGTGTCAGAGAAAATTAGAACCTCGGTCTGTGAGCATCAGATTGCAGCCTACTGCTCTGGTTTTAATAACCTTTCCCTTAAATGAGCTAAGTCTTTCTTTATATTTGGCTCTTGTACAACAGCTCTGGAACATGCAGGTATCCATCACTGCAGGGAATGAGGGTGAGAAACACGTGGAAGAATTAGGAATTACTCCAGAATCTGAATCTACAGTTCTGGTAAGAAGAGCTCATATTTATTCAGAGGTTGTGTGGTCTGAGCAGACAGGGTTTCCACCCAGGCCAGGGGCATTGTCTGCTCAGTGCATGAAAAGGCAGACCCAATACTGTAGATCTTTCCAAGGCAAGAACCATGTCAGAGGTCTTTATATTTTCTATCTCCTGGAAATTAAACTAAGTCTATAAAATCCATTTTGTAGAACCTGATAAGTCATGAAACAGAGATTACTTTTCATCTTTGTGAATATGAACACATGAAGCCAAATACCCAAATTTAAGTAAATTTAAAACCTCAAGGCTCTGGATTAACATTGCCATCTCCAAGACTGGTGTCCTCTGCCAGTTCTAGAGCAGAGAGGCACCATTCATTTATTGTAGAAATGTCCCTTTTCTCAGGAACATACATTGCTTTTTTTCTTCATCCCTAGTAGTGCTATCTGATTGTAATGTGTAAAGTCTGTCTGCACCTTAAGCTTATCATATAACTAACAAAACCAAAGCAAACAAACACCTAAAATGTGTGCTTTGCAAATAGGACCTCTTCCACTGGAAATGCCATGCCTACTTCTCATTTCCCTTCTTCTGGAAATCTCCTTGTCCCTTTCAAAAGATGCAGGTCACATGAACTCCAGGAAGAGTTGTTTTAAGTCAGAATGGGGTCCAGTCCAGAAATGAGGTCAAATGCAATTGTTATGTTAGTGAAAGAGAGTGACTTCAGAAATAGGCTATGTAAACACTGGAGGCAACTTCATGTTTCATTGTGGAAGTGCACTAGGGGTTGAGCTCACAAAGCTGTACCATCAATTAATCACAACTGGAGAATGGCAGTTTATACTACCCCATACCTTGTTGGAGTCACAAATGAACTCAGCGAGTACATGAAGAGGCCCCAAGGTATTTTAGGTTAAAAGCTCTTTCCCTCATTTTGCCGGGTTCTAGCCTGTTCTCTTTGAGTAAACACTTTTACTCGGCAGTTTATTTAATGGGACTCAATTGTATTTTGTTTTATTTTCAAGATGGAATCCAAAATTTAATACTCTTTCTTACAAATGCTAAAAACCACACTGGTTTTCAGCACTATTTTATTTACTTGAAAGTAACTGTTTTGTCAAAGGGACATATGAATTATTACACTCCTGGAAAATAGCTCTTTGGAGACTTACACTTTTCATTCCAATTCTTCTGTCGAGTCTCTTTGGCTCCATCTTGTGATATGCTCATATTAGAGTCTATACATTGTAATTGCCATCTCCTTTTTGCTGTCTCAGCACTGTTGCTGGTTTTTTAATAATCAGAAAGTTCCATCTGGAGCAGCACACAGCCATGAAAAACAGTTGGAAATGTTGAGCAGTGTAGTCCCCTCGGATTTATTTCATCATGAGAAATGAACCTGGGCCTTTATGAACACTAATAGCACAATTTTTAATAACAGTGGATATTTTTCATAATAATTACAACGATAAAAATGTCAGCTGTTTGCAGTGTTCTTATGTGAAGCTTCAGAGCAGTTTAATATAACTGATTTATTAAAATTGTGTCAATAATACTTTTGATACAATGTCATATTATTGATATAACATGTTTTTGCAAACTGTGTGTGAAGGAACTGAGGCAAACAGTGATGTCCTATTTCTGCAGTAATAAAAGTCCTGAAAACTACAGTGTCATATAATCCTAAAAATGTTTTGGTTTTGTTTGTCTCCCTTATGGAGATAAAATAACTGCATAATTAATGTTATATACTAGTGACACCAGAAATAAACTGAAAGGAATAAATAGACTCCTGAGCTGTTTTAAACCCCAGAAATACAACATAATATATGTCAAGATCCAGTCTACATCACATCAAAGCTAAAGTACCTCCCAGAAAAACAGAGTGAGCTCAATTTCAGTCTCAGAGACACTGGTACAATTTGGATGCATAATTTGCTGAATTCACTGGTGTGAGACAGAATCTTTCTTTTTACATTCAGGGTTTGTCACAGAAGGGATTTTATCGTAAGGAAAGGAAATTTGAGGTTACTGTCTACTATAAATGATCTTTTTGGGGCACATATAGATTTTATAATGCTTTGTATACATACATCTGTCATGCACACTACATACAAATGCAACAAGACATTTGCAAATTACAAGGCTTTCTGAAGGCCACTTCAAGACCTCACATCTAAGCTGCAAAGTTCTCTGTGCTACATCAGTTTAGGAAGCACACCTCAGTTGTTTTGCCAAAGCTTTACTATTAGTCTGAATGAAAACAAAACACAACAAAACCCCAACATCTTTTTCCACGTCATTTAGTTTTCATTCCTTTCAACCATTTTCCTGTTTTACTTTGGAAATCTCTTTACTTGGCTTCCATGTTTCCTGCCTGCATCACTTCCTGTGCATCAGTCACATCCTGTCCATCTCTCCCTTGCAGGTGGCATAACCTTTACTAGAGAGACTTTGCTTTGTGTACTGCAGCACATCCTGCTCTGCTCCTTGTCTCCCTCGAGTCCAGGAGCCGTCCATTTCCCTGGGAACATTTCTTATTGAAAAGGATTGGCGTCATCCTTCTTTGCAAGCACCCCGAGGCCTCTGCTATGCAGAAGCACAAAGAGAGGAAACAAGGGGAATGTTAAACTTTTGAGGAATATGGTAATTTGTAAGGGACTAGCCTTTGGAAGCAAAAGTCAGTGGTGGCATTAGAGGGTCAGGAATAATTTCCTCAAGGGAGATGGAGATGTTGACACTATTGGTCTTTTACCTTCAGAGAAGCTTTTGAAAATAACTTTCTCCAGAGGGACTAAATGAAAAGAAATATTCCTAAACTGTCTAATCATAGTTTGTCCCAAAGGCCACAGCCACTGTTTGTGTCACTGTATTTTCCAATGTCTTGCTGTAAGTATAGATGGCTCTCCTTTTCACTGCGCTTCCTAAATGCAAGTGAATATTATGTAAAAGAAAAACTAAAAAAGTAGTGAAAAGAAACACATCTAAAAGAAGCTGTCTTTTCAAAAATCACCTGTTCTAATACACCCACGTCTATATACAGTTCTCTAGATGTCAGCACTATTAAAACCACACAACAATTTTTTAACCTATAATTTTGTCATCAACAGAAAAAAAATAAAAACCCTGTCTTTTCTTTTAGAGTGTGAAACAATGCTGTATTATGATAGTACTGCTCAAACAAAGTCAGTGGGGACCACAAATATCAGCAGTTCTTTACAGACTTCTATTCCCATCCATGATTTTTGTTGAAAGCATTGTATTTTAAATTAAAACCTTGATCCTTTTTCCCCCTTCATTTCTCCAATTTGAGGTAAAGAAAATGAAGTACCACCAGGAAAAAACAATAGTAGTATTCTGTAATAAGGAATAATGTTCTTTGTGGTAATCCCCGAGTGTCACAGTGTTCACAAACACTGACAAACACTTGTAGCAGAATGGTTACTAACAAGGCTCATGTGCCATCTGAACAAATAACCTGCTTTTAATCCTATCAGGAAATAAAAAAAAAAAAAAATCCAGGTATGCCATGGTTCTGTGCATTTTAAGTACTGAGTGTTGAGTGACTTCAGCTCCTGAATCATTTCTTTATGGACAACTTTCAGATATGTTCCATTTAGATACGTGTTCTGACTTACAGCATCACAGGATGGGTCAGCCTGGAAGGGACCACAGAGGGTCATCCATTCCCACCTCCCTGCTCAAGCAAG
Source organism: Poecile atricapillus (assembly GCF_030490865.1). NCBI lineage: Eukaryota > Metazoa > Chordata > Aves > Passeriformes > Paridae > Poecile > Poecile atricapillus. The sequence goes on along the minus strand of NC_081251.1, from coordinate 47,468,353 downwards.
GTCATCCCAGAGCACATGATACAGAATTGTTCCCAGTTGATTCTTGAATATCTCCACTGAAGGAGACTCCACAGCCTCTATAGGCAACCTGTTCCAGTGTGCTGTCACTCACACAGTAAAAAGTTCTTCCTCATGTCCAGGTGGGACTTGCTGTGCACCAGTTTCTGCTCACTGCCACTTATCCTATTGCCTGTCACCACTGAGAAAAGCCTGGCTCTTCTCCCTTGACACCTTCCCTTTAGATATTAATGAGGTAGCCTCTCAGTCAGTAAACTTACAGTAAATCTATATGTCATGTCTCTTCAAAGAAAGAGGTAAAAGCATTCATGTTTTGGAGAGTAATTTATTTCTCTAACCCATTCTTCTACTCATACATTTTCATCTGAGAGCTTTGGCTGAAGCTTGAATGGTGAGCATATGCAAGACATGCTTTCATATGAAATACTGTTGATATGACCTCAAACTCATTGTATTTTTTGCTTCTTGTTTTCATAAGGCTCTGGTTTTTGGCTCCCTGCCCAACCTGAAGAGACAGGAAATGGGAGTATCAAAGATCTGACATTCCTTCTTGTGAAAGGAAGGGAGAAAACGTATTCTACTTAATTTTTCTGAGCACAACATTCTCTCACTATGTTTACTATTTTTGTGCAATTCCACTATATTTCAGCCATCTTCTTCAGCTGCCTATTTGGCTCCTCTGATCATTTCTAAACAGAGAATGGTGAAGGGGTGAGCACCTTCTTCCTCATCAGGTCTGAAAGCATGGTGACAGTGGCAATGCCTTCAGTGTCCTACAAGTGAGACCATGAACAGTCTCAGCTCTTTACAGATGGGATAATACTGCTTAAGTGCACTAGTTATACTTCAGCATAACCCTCTTTTATTTACCTAGCTTTTACATCTCCTGCAAATGAGAGCCAAGTCTTGTTCTGACACCTCATGAAGTTGTCCCCACTTCCTTAAAAGTTTCAGAAAAGTCTTTGCTACTGTTAAAACCCAGCCATATGGGATTTTCTAGCCTGAAAATCTCATGCTTTAGGGTTATCATGCTCCCATGGCTCCAGTCAATCAAAAATGTTGGAGATGTGTCTTTGCTGGGAGTGGAAAGTACATTATTTAGACTCCACTAATGAGTTGCCCATGCAGATCAGCAGCTAAAGTCACATAAAGGAATGTAACTACATCCAGCTGCTGCTCTTAAAAATGAAACACAGTTTTGGAGACAGTAAAGTTTTCTTCCATGTTCTTACCTGAGATCAATGGTAATACATGCAGCACAGAAATGGCCTGGACCACAGGTTGTCCAAACACAGCTGCTCAAAATATGGCAGGTGATTTTAAGGTTTTTAGTCTCCATGTCTCTCAAATCAGGTGGTTGGTTCCCAAATGAGAACAAAACTAATAAGTAAAGGATTAGTCCTAAAAATCTGCAGTGTGAATTCTTTTGAGGACTGCAGTGTCTGCTTTCTTTGTTCCTTTATGACAGATAAGGAATTGGATTCAGTCAGTGCAAAGTTGCCTTAAACTTCACCTCTGAATCTTCATCAAGTAGTTTTTCTGAAAGTCAGCAAGTCTGAATTAAGTGAAATATGCATGTTTTTAGTAGTGTGACCTTCTGGCCTTAAGTTTTTTCTTTCCCTTTAGATGAGTGGCTTGGATCCTCACTTCCATTTGAGCTTTTATTTTGCAGTACATGGTCATTCTATTCTAGCTTTTCATAATGAAACTATCATTATGAAAATTATTTTGAAAATATAAATTTGTATAATTTTTCCATGAGGCCATTGCTGATTTCTGGATATACACATCTTGGTCAACTCCAGCTGAGCTATATAGGGACTGACTTGGTTGATTTGGCTAACAGTTTCTTTATTATTTATTTTTTTGTCCTGCTACTAACTAAGGGAAAGGAGATTTTGAAAATGTTACTTTACCAGCACAAATTGCACTGGCTTGCATTTTTCAAACATTTCTTACTGATTCCCTTGTGACAGATGTAATGCACTTACTGGAGCCAAGTATTTACAGCCATCTCCTTTCCCTCCTTTTTGGCTTGTGAACACACCCCTGAGGAGTGTGCACACAAAGCTCAAGGAAACCATTAGCTTAAGCTGTAGTGAATACAGAGAGCATGAGATTTAAAAAAAAAAAATAAAATAAAATAAAATAAAAAATTAAAAAATTTACAGAACTTACCCAAAAAATTCCTTGCTCAGTTCCAGATTACAGTGTTGCTCTGGTTATAGTCTATGGGTTAAAGCAGGAAAGTGGCATTCCAAAGGCCAGATTTCTCTTCAAAAAATGCCCTGTCTGAAAGTTTCTATGCCTTAGTTTACACTTTGTAAAGTATAATTCAGTACACCCCATGTATTCTGGTTCTTCTGGTACCCTTTGGGAACCTAAAAAACTGTTAGGGAACTTATTGCAGTAGTGTACAAGCAGGAAAAGTGTACTACAATGTGCTGCACAACTGGGAAAACAAAGGGAAGGATACTCAAACACAATGGGAAAGCAAAGATCTGTAAGAAAGACCACTGTTTATGAAGGGCATTAAGAGATATTATAAAAGCCATTTTCTTATTTCTCTCACTGGCCAGAGCTTAGATTTTCCAAAACATGTACATGATACTCATCTCCTTGGGTCTCCCCCCTAGCTCCCAGACTGTAACTCAGAGTTAAATACCCAAATGACAGAGACACATGACTTCTTCAGAAGATATGTATTTAAATGTATGCATATATATGTATAAATATTCTGTGGGTAGCAGGAGATGAATTCTTTTTGTTCTCATTAGCCCCTTCTCCTGAGCCAGCATGACCTTGTGTGAGCAGCTGAGATCTGTTCCCGTGGGACTTCAAGCTTTGGCACAAGGTGAGGATCCTTGTCCCCACCTCTACCCTTTCATTGAAAGGCTTCCTATTGTAGCTTAACATCAGTGCTCAGAGGAAGCCCACAGATGGGAGCAGAGCAAGGGGAAGAAGAGAAGGGAGCCTTTCTTCTAGCACCTTCTGTCCCTGCTACTGGAGCATTGAGTCTAAAAAAAAGAGCATCATTCAAGCCACTCCTAGAGGAAAACAGGCAAGGCCAAGTTTGTTCATGGTTTACTGATGTGGATACCATGGAATCACAACACAGTTTATGTCTCTCCATTTTAGCTTAGTCTAACATGGCATGCATTTGAAAAAGTCTAGAGAAAACAGCATTTTACTTGATTGCAGTTCCTACAAGAAATACCTTTTATTTCAGGCATACCTTCATGATGGATTAATCAGGTATAAAATCAAGACATCTTGCTAAATTCTAACCTTTCCATGCTCAGATCGTGGTTTGCTCAGCGCCTAGGTGATGGACATGTGGAACTGCACAAATGTTTGGCTTTAGTCAAAACCCCCTGTACCCTTTCAAAGACTACTATATCAACTTTCCAAGAAGTGCTGTCCTCTGACTCTTCTCTAGATGCCAATGAAACCTTTCAAGGGTTCTGCTTTTTTCTCATGAGCACAGACAAAGGCTTGCAATAATTCCATATCTTCCTTCTTTGGGCTCAGGGAAATCCCCAGCATGGGAGAGTAAGCATGTAAGTTAATTCTGTGATTTATATTATCTCAAGAAGTTCATACCCAAGGAACACACTGAAATTCATAAATAACAGGCATTGAATTCCAAGTAATGTCTTCTGCTTAATGTGTAATGTCTGGTTCCTGAGCTCTGACTCTGCACTTAATGAATGATGATGTATTCTGCTCTGTTTTGCTGACCTCACACCCCCTACATTGAGTGGGACAAGAAGCAGTGAGGATTTCCTGGAATTTCAGCAAAAATGTCATTCAGCCTTACTCACACAAATAACTTCTACAGCAGTTGATCTCACTCTCTCTCTTGCTCTCCACACTCGCACGCAGACTAAAACTAAATATCAGATGCAAAATTATTTTGAGTAAATACACCTGTTTTTCCAGTCATGGAGAGTGTTAGTTAAAGTGCTGAGCACTCTGATGTCAGAGGAAAATGTTCTTCAACACAGTGACAGCTGGATGCGGGAAGAGCTACAATCTGCAGCTCAGGACTGGCAGGAATCTGAGCCAGTGCCATGGAAACAGGCATCAGTACCTGTCAGGAGCTGGGAAGTCACAATATTCGTGGTTTGTATTATTGCTGCACGTTTGTGTCACTGACATTGAAGCCACACTGCACTTTACATTACAAAGACGTGCTCCTGGTAAAGAAGTGCTCTTGAGCAGACTTTGACACTGTTCAAAAACAGATTTCCCCTCTAAATATTCAAATTGTATTTTAAACAGACCTATCAATGCCCCTGAATATAAAATAAACCTGACTGTGGCTGCAGGGATTTGGGGAAGGAATAAACCATAATCACTATTTCCTAACTGGTAAGCAATTAGCCAATTATGCTACAGGACTTTTGAAGCATGTTAAATTGACTAAAAAACAAAGCTGATTTGTAAACAAAATGGCTGGATCCAGTCAGAAAAGGAAAATTGGCAGCAGCTGGGAGGCTGTCAGGAGACACGTGTCACGAGGATGCTGTTTGGAGCACTGATAGTTTAGCAGCTTGTCTCGTTAAGCATGAGCCAAGGATTACAAAATATGAATATATATGCATATTAATTTATTAAATGTACTTTTTCTATTAAGTACATATTTTACAGAGTAATAGAGAATAATACATATGCATACAATAAATGTACAAGTGTATACATGTAATTTACATGTGTAAGTATATACATGTAATCTACATGTGTAAGTATACATATTTAACATACCAATAATACCTAATACATGTATTTAATTTTTCCTGGTATTTTAAATCAAATTAAGTCAACTATTTGATCAAAATTCTGGCCTAAACATCACATTTGAAAATACTGTAACATACAAGGTACTGTTTGAAAGCATTTCTCCCTTTTCAAATATGCTACGTTACAATGCATGAGAGGAGCACCCTGCAACCCCATAGTCTCGACCTCTCAGAGCTCTAGTGGTGCAGAGCATGATTTGTCTGCATGCAACTCTTCTTCTTGCAATTGGATTTGCAATTCTTCTGCAGGGAAAGTAAGCACATATGTTTTCAGTAAGAAGGAATATCTGGAGATAATCTCAATGACCAGCAAAACCATCCAATTAAAGCAAAAGCAATGTTTATCTTAAGGGAATTTCAGAAAAGAGCCACTGTTACTTTAGCATTTCCAAATGTCAGGGGGTCACATTCTTCTGTGGTACAAAACAACAGTCATGTAAAGTGTTTAATGGTAAACTGTGAGTCAGATCTGATAATTCAGACTACAACAGTTGCCTCAGTATGGGAAACATCACAGAGAATCCCATCATGGAGCTATAGTCAATTGTGAGTCTTTGCTGTGATTACTCAGGAAGGGAGTCAAATCTGCTGAATTTCAAGAAGTCTCTTGTCTTCTTTTCCCCTGTTGCAGCAAACAGCTTTTCACTCTGGTCTCCATCTCACTGAGAACCAGAACTAGAGACAAAAAAAATCTCTTTTGAAACAAACTGGAAAGCAAAAATATTGAGATAAAGCCTGGAAGGTTTCCTGAGCTTTACTGAGGAAAAGCCATTGTCAACATCACTGAAAGTCATCTGTATGTGAGAAGTTAGGTCCTCTTCTACATGTCCTCATTCATCTGCTTAACTCAATGAAGAGCTGAAGTCACTCACTTCTGGTGAAGTCAAAGATAACATTAGAAGAATAAAGAGGGTTTTTTGAATGATGAATGAAGGATTCAAAGCCTGTCTTAGTAAAATTGCTATTACTGTTCCAGATTTATATATTTCTGTAGAGACAAACCAATCTATGCAGATTATGTGAATATATTTATTTACATAAATATATGTAAAAATATAAATGGTGTGGGTGCATCTCAATACCCTGGGTAAAAGAGACATAAAATATGTAGATACTTACTATTCACATTGTTCTGATATTCTGCTTGCTTCTTTTAAACTTTTCACCAGTTCTAGTGAAATCGTTGCCTTGGCTGTGCAATCAACCTCTAATCAAAGTTCCTTGATAGTAGATCTTTAAACATAAATATTTTCTCCTGTTTTATTTGTGTAATATGACCAAAATCATCAGTCAAAATCCCAGTTTAGTTGCTTAACAGATTCACACCCCTTTAATGGATGGAGAGCCTTGCAGGCCCACATCTACTTCATTGACTCAGTGCATAATTTCTGTTTAGATAATATTTGACTGCTTCCAAATAAAGTCTTTGCTTATTCAGGATTCCCTTTTTAGACCATCCAGGAACACTCCAAATTACCTTCAATCTCTCATGCATCTGTAACAGAAAACGGAATGGGATCCATAGCTCCAGGTAGAATTGTTAGAAAGGACTGATGCTGGGAGGAAGAAAGGGATGTAGAACAAGGCTGACTGCAGAGCAGTTTTTTTGCACTGGGGGTTGGTAGGAGCTGCCTGGGCTGCTGGCTGAAGCAAAGGCATCAGTGCCAGCTGCCCACAGCTTTACATGACACAGTTGGCACTGTCAATTTAAGCAGACTGATGAATGTGACCTCCTGAATGAAACGTTAGTAATTATGCAGTATAGACAGAGAAGGCTCACATTAAAAGCATTTCATAGCAGTTTCCGTTTTTATTTTTGTTTGTCTGTTTGTTTTGAAGGGGAGAAGATTAACTAATTTTCAAATGAGTTCTCATTTATTGACACAAATACTCTGTAGATATTCCCTGTTGAGTGACCTTGTCCCTGTATCTCCTGTGCTAGTTCTTTCTAAGGGGAAAAAAAAATACAAACAATTTTCAAGAGGGTGTTAAAAGGATGAAGGCCAAAGTGTGAGATATCAATAAGCACTTTCTTTTGATAAACTGTGATCGCTGCCTCTGTTAAAGTAAGGAGAAGACCTAGAGGGATACAGTTGTCCTTCATGGAAGATTTATTGTAGAATGATGCTCCATCACCATCTCATTACTAAGCACACTCTTGAACTCTCTTCAGATTTTAGTGGATGAGATGCTCTTATGTAGCTGTTACTGATGCTTGAAGAAACTGTTTTTGTAGAACATCCAAGGAAAAGAGAGCTTGAAGAAACAAATGCCTCTGTCACTTCCACCCAAACAGTGACAAGGCAAAAATACACCTATTTTAAGTTCAAATGCAAAAGTAATTAAAGGAAATAAAGTACTGCCATGCTCTTATGAACAATAATCCTGTGAGGCACTGAAAAATAGCCACAAAATGTCTGTTGCAATACTGAAAAGAGCTTGGATTAGCTATAGGAGCAATAGAACATCCTCTTCTGAGCATGTGATTTGCAGGAATTGTATCTAGTACATAAATTAGGTTATCATTTAATGTTATTTAGATTAATACAACAATAAAAATAGAACATGATAATTAAGTCCTTCTATCTATACACTATAATTTATCATTAAGACAGTCTCCCACAGTTCTTTAGAAAACTAGTAGCATAATAGGTAGTCATTAGAATGTATATTTCTAGCTTAGAGATATTTTAGGCTCTCATTACCATGGTATCTAGGAGCTTTTTAAGGTATTGAAAAAGGAGTTCCCTAGTGGACTTCACGTTGGCTTTTGCTCTCTCCCGCACTTTCTTATAGAACTCTGCTCTGGCTAAAGAGGAGTCTGTTAAATAAAGCTATGTGCAACTAAATGTGCAGTCTGCATGGCTCCTTTTTTCTTTGTGAGGAACTTCAGTTGGCAGGAAAAAAAATATGTTATAACCACCTTTTTGCCTTCTCATTTGTAAAAAAGGAAATGTAACTCTCAGAAGATGAATAGTTTAGTTAAAACACCAGCAATAGAATAGAGTCTGTGAGAGATTTGGTTGTTTCAGAAACTGCACATTGCTTCCTGGTAGCCCAAAAGAGAAAACAGAAGTTGAAGGCTCCAAGAGGAGCAATATCAAGCTGCATCATGAGATTATTGTAATGAGATTAAAAAGTGCCTGGGAGAGCCAGAATATTGTTATATACTCTGATAATGCTGCTTTCATGCCATGAGATCAATGCTGAAGTGAAAGCAACAGGCAAATCATGGAAGAATAAGAATAAGAGCAAACAACACACAAAAATTTAGAAATAAATTATTTCACTTAGCTGACTGTACAATTAAGTCTACTCATTCACAGAAACAAATTAAACAGAGAAAAATTATTTTAAAAAGAAAATATCTTAAAGTGATGTAAAGATTTCCGTATTTGTTCTTTTAATTTTGCCTTTTTCTGGTTGGTGACATGACTGAGGAATCTAGCTAAGATCAAATATCTTTCTGGTATATTTTTTATATCTGTACATCTGGTTATCTCAGAGATCCTTTTTCATACAATGTTTATATTGTACCTAAAAATATCTTGGGTTTTGTTTTCAAAATCTTAATCTTTGCCTGATAGAAACCAGAAAAATTTAATTTGATATTTCTAGATCCATGGTGATCTAAATCAGTTAAAGGTTTTTTAACAGCAGAAACCTTATTTTCTCTCTGTACTGGCTGGGGTTTTGCCTGGGAGTTTTGTTTTGTTTTGTTGTGTTTTTCCTGTTTTTAATCTCTGCCTTTTGACATGCTTATAACAAGAAACTTTTGCCTATGTGTGCAGAAAGTTTTTTATAAGTTGAAAATTATTACTTTCCTCATTGTATCTCTTACTCTGAAATTTTTACCTGGTCTGAATCTATTTATGACAGGTTTTCCTTCATCACTCTTCCATGTTTGATCCAAAGGAATAGATGTATTTTTTTCTGCACTTTGTGTTCATACGCAATCAGTGATGCAGTTTCGCTCGAGTCACTGATGGCTTAAACCACTGATGGCCTTGAGATCAGCAATGTGTCCTTAAAAGAAATGACTCCATATCTATTGGGATTACAGTACCAAAACACAAGTTCATGGCAGCCTTTTTAAGTTCAAGTTGGGTTTCTACACGATAGAGCTGCTATTACTCCAGGCTCAGCAGCTTGGCTTAGAGTGAGACATTAGATGGAGAGCAGTAGCTGTACTGGTGATATTTGGCAAACACAGAAATTTTCAGTACTGGCAAAATAACACTTTATTCCCAGGGTCTGGCAGATTCACCTGCCTAAATTGTGGTTGATGCCTTCCATTATCAGCAGACAGAATGATTATTTTCTTTGGATTTCAGAAGCCTAAAATTGCAGGCGTCTTGGCAGAGCAGGTCATTGTTCAGACTGCAGGTCAGAGCAGTTCACTCCTAAAGCTTCTGGCACACTATTGTTTCTCTTCAGCTTGTTTTTATTTCCTTCTTTTGTTGTCTTTCACTCTCCAGTCCTTATTTGCCAGCATATAGGCCACCTTATTTCTCTTCAATCATTTCTTATAGACATTTCCTACAAATACATTCCTTATGATTATTCTCTCCAGTGACTGACTTTTAACTACAATTAGAAAAACTGTCAGTTTTCAGTGATTATTTTTAATTTTTTTACCAAAGTTTTGTCAGAATAAAGTACCTTTTTCTAATACAGATAACTAAGCAATTATCAAAAATTTTTAGACTTCCACAGAACTTTAAATTGTTCCATTAAAAATATGGAAAATAAGAGAAGTAAATTTGAGCATTTCAAATGATAGCACTGTCTATGCTGTGCTTTTCATGACAATGTGTCTGTAATGTTACAGTCAGCTTAGTATCCTGAAGCCCTGGTCACTCAATTGCCCAAGTGGGGGACACACTGAGGGTCTTCTCTACCCTGGAGGTTTGCTTTCCATGGAAACAGGAATGAACAAGGCATTTGGAGGAAGAGGGGTTTTTTAGAGTCAAGACTCATAAAACTGGATTTCTCCACAGTAATTTATTTGCAACTGCATCAGTGAAATGTGGATGTTCCCATGTCCTTAGCTGCAGCCACCGAGGGAACAGCAGCCACTAGATTTCCACCCTGAGATGCCTTACAGCTGAGGGAAAAAAGGGCTTGTAGCCTACCAGTTTTCCCTTAGATTGCACCTGGACTATCTCTCTGTGTCTATTTTCAATTATCCAGACATACAGCTGTGCTGTACAAGAATGGTTCCTCCGTGGTGTGGGGAAAATTAAATGTCTTCTCCAAAATCAGCTCACAGACATAGCTGCCTTTACTGGTATACAAAAACCTGCATTTGATAATAATAAAACTGAAAATATAGGAGGGAATCAAGGGAAAAAAAAAAAAAAGTCTCTACAAGAAAAAGTAAACCTCCACTTGCCATATAAAGTTATTTTTATTTGTCTTTGAAATTCTTCCTTTGCTTTGTACCTCCCAGCCTGTTTTAACTTTAGATTTGATGACCATGATAATTCTAATGAGCATAGTCCATAGTATGCATCTACATACTGTGGGCATAAACAGTCTTTTGGGGTGTTATTTCTCTTGAATAGGTTATTCAAAGGGTCACTGGACTAGATAATTTTTTTTTTTTTTAATTAACCTAAAAATAAAAGTAGAAGACTGTATTTTATGAGTGTAATGATAGAAGCAAAAAAGGAAAGACAGAGTAATTAAAAGCCTTTTATTAGTCTTAACTTTCACAAAATAATAATTATTTTATTATATCAGCCAATAATTCTTGAGTTAATCTAACAGGTACACAGATAATTGAGGATGTAAAGAAAAATAAGTGTAAATAAACAAATCCAGGTATGTAGAAGCCTTTAGCTATGCAAATTATTCATGTAAAATTTGTTGAAATTAATTTGGAAGTTAGCTACTCATTTTATCTCTAATACTAGCTGAGGAGATAAATAATTACAAAGACTTATCAGCTGGGATGATCTGAAATTTTTGGCCCCACTTGAGTGGAAATATTTTTACTGATAATATGCAGATGTTTAAATATTCCTAGTGAGCTGAAAGACTGTTCCTTCCAACAGGATGTTGCATCATTAGGAGCTCTTTGAAACTTCTTTGAAAGTCATTGACTAACTTTTGTAAGAGCCTTTGAAAGCTTTTTGTCCTGCTTCTCCTACAACTATTTTTTCTCTTCAGGAACTAAAACCCCAAAGTTCAGAATGAATTTTAGAGGTGGGTGGTCACCCCACCTTTCCCAATGGAGGAAGAGGTAAGTGGCAAAAGGCTGTCACAGCATAAATCACATGTGGGGAGTGAAGAGGTTAACTACATTCTCAGCCTCAGGCTAAGGCTGCCACAAGACTTCCAGCCTCACATCGCAGCACAAGAAGCAGGGGTGTAGGTCCTCAACCATGCTCAGGCTGGAGTAATTTATCCTCTCATCTAATTTGGCATTTTTCTAAATATACCTCTTAGAAAGCATAACATCATGCAGGCTTTGTAATTTATATTTCACAGCATTTAAGAGCTTTTAGCTGTGGCATCTGTGCTAATCACTGTATCTGTTAGCAATATCTTGCAGTGTTATTGAAAATGTGCTCATTTACACTCTTCATTCTCTAGTTCTGCTGACAGAAACCAGCTTATATCCAGGAGCTCAATTCTTCATGGGTCCTTTTTTTAGTTTCTCCTGTTACTGTGCTAACATTACTAGCAAAGAATAGCCCCCTGCATAAGAGAGGTTGCACTGCTTATTTGAATAGAAGTCTAACAGGTTCATCTGTGCCTCAAAAGACAATCATTGCACAATATGAGTTTCGTGTAGATGATACATTAGTTATATATTCCCTAAGTAAGCATTTTAAACTCGAGTCAAGGTTCACAATGCTGAGTTTGCATTCATTTCTGCCCTGAATATCAATGAAACACTTTTATCTCACTTCCATGGGAGAAATACAAGATCCTTTAAAGTATTTAGAAATTAATGTCAGTCAAATGGAATGCCTGATTCTATCTGTTGCATTGAGTTATGCTATTCAGCCCTCCAGATCCCATGTAAAATGAATAGACAGGAATGTGAATTAGCATCAGGTTCAATCAGACTGTACCTGTTGCTCATTTACTATGGGTGCTGGCACTTACGGCAGTTGCAGTGTATTTTATAGGCATGACCTTTCTTCAGCTGTCTGTAGGGGAAAAGGGAGAGACCCTTTCATGGTCTGGACTGAGTGCAGGATTAACTTTTCCTAAAGCTCTGCTGACTGAAGTGCAGAGGAAGTCAAAGCTTTGCCTGAAGAACTCTTCCAGCCTATGCCTACATACTTCTTATCTACATAATGAGATAGAACTAGTATTGATGTGGACTACTAAAAAAATGTTTCTCTTCCTTTCAAACACCCATGAAGTTCAAAGTACGATGCAAGCATGAATGGTGCTTGATTCAGGAGTCCCAGTGATGTAGATTATATAAGAAAGAAAACTTAAATTTATTTTACATTTTCCTTTAGGTTCTCTTTCCTCATTTGAAGATCAATATCTCCAGTGTGTCTGTAAAAATGTTTTTTGCAACTCTATTTTCTGATTTATTTATCAGTTGTGAGGGACAATTTACAGCTCCCCCTGTTCCCACCACAGACATACACTGGTAAAACTAGAACCTTCCTTGTGAAACACACTGGATTTAATTTCTTGATTTTGTTCACCTTAACTGCCATTAGATATATCTCCATTCAGTGATTCTTAGCAGTTACTAGTACCTGTCTGATGAAGTTAGATTTTGTTTTTTTCTTTTGGGAATTGACACAGAGAAAAGTCCAATTTTTTATCTAATTGGTCTTGACAGGATAACAACAGATGTGTTATATGCCTTAATAGTATTTCACTAGGCTCATGTCATTGGCAATATTTCTTAGAACTTGGATGAATTTTTAACTACCACCAAAAAGGAAAAATAATAATAATTATAAAAAAGGAAACAAAACCTAAAATTCTTACAGCTCAGATTGTACAATATTCTGTTCACTGCCTACCTGAAACATCTCAGTTGTGCCTTGATCACCTGCTTTGTTACCTGATTGATTTACTGAGTTTAGAAAAGACAGGAGTCTGGAGCAACTGTGTGCATGTGCCTCTGTGCGTTTTTGTGTGCAATGCAAGCATACAGATATTTATGTCTGCAACTCTCAATCTCTCCCATGGTTGCCAGAGACTTTGCTGCAAAATACTTCCCTCGGAAAGGAAAAAAAAAGACTACTTAGGCTCAATGTCTACTTTTACCCAACACAAATCCCTATTTTTTTCTTCTCTTTTCATTCACCACTGAAGCTATGTTCCCTTGTGACATCATAGTTCGGAATGTGAGGATGCAAATGCAACCTCAGACGCCCACCCTTAGTCTCCTGCAGTGTACTACCAGAAACTAGGTTTCATTTCAGGCAAGAAAATAGTAACATGTAAGTACCCTTTTTTTTTTTTTTTTTTTTTTGTGGGCTGTCTGAGCTCAATGTCATGAACTTCCCTATGACCAAAAATCATAAGGCTGTGCATTGCCTGTACAGAAGTAGCTCCTGATGACACGTGGTAACTCTTCAGGCATCCCACATCTCCATGGCAGTACGCAAAGGGGAAGGGTTTGGAGCTGCCAAAGGCTGTGAAACACAAACAGGACAGCCCACATAAAATAATTTCATTTTGCAGACATGGATTTAAATTGACCTGGGGAGCCAGTTACAAGATGAACATACAGCATAGGGGCAAGCTGAACGTGTGAGAAACCCCACACAGCTGAGGAGCTTTTGTATGACCCCTCCTGTCTTATGCAATAGACAGGACTAGTCACAAAAGGTGTTTTAAACTGTGTATCAAAGCAATTTCTATTAAAAGGAATATACTAAAAAGAAAATCACAGTGTAATGAAATCAACCAACATATAAAACTCCCAACCAAATATAGGCAAATTATTGATCAAAACATTTTTTTGTTTTTATGTCTTTAAAAAACTGTTTATTTTTAAAGTTTTGGTATTGTTTGCATTTTAGACTTTCTGAGCAGCATAGCTTTCTTTTCATATCTCCTAACCTTGCCAAGAAAAAGAAGAAATCCTAAGTATTCAATGTGATTCAATCCTTCTGTGTATCTAAATTATTACTTTCATGGAAACAGAAGTATCCAATTTTTTCTGTTCCTGAGCACACATACCTAATTGGCTAAGAGGGTACATTGAAATTCCTTTGGGAGACTTTTATATGGAAAAAGAACAGCCTTTCAACACATGCAGAAACTAAATTGGAAGCAATCTATAGCTGAATATTTGAACAGTTCCCAAGCCTTTTATTCTTGGCATAGAGCTCTTTTAATGTGAATTCTGCTTATATCCAGTATGGTTTCTCTGGACAAAGCTATACAGCTATTTGCACTATATCTAAGAGCATATTTTCCCTGAAATCATTGACTATTCAGAAAGTTAACATCCCATTGCCTGCATTTTTTGTCTTGACTCATAGCTTGAAATTCTAAGACATCTTCCATCAGAAGATAATCATGTTCCTTGATGAACCTGGGGGCAGGTGTGATGACTCTGGCTCTGATGAAGTCAATTTTCTTCATATGGATTTGATTTGTGATTAAAACAGTGCTGATTACACACTAGTGTCTTGTCAGTTTATGAGCAGTGCTTGCACAGCATTAAGGTTTTCCCAATTTTTGAGGTGGTTTTAACCTCACTCAGCCTTTACAACATATAAAGCGGGGTGTCCACAAGAAGCTAGGAGGGGATGAAATTAGTTTTTAGTTATTAGGAATTAGCTGGCCTAAACTGACCAAAGGAATGCCTCATGCCAAATGGCATTATGGTCAGCAATAAAACTTGGGGGAAAATGGAGTAGGGATCCTCATGGTCATGGCATTTCATTTTTATTCCAAGTAATCAATGCATGTGCTGAGGCCTTGCTTCGGAGGGAAGAGGCTAGACATCTACCTGCCCAGAGGAAAAAGTGAATAACTTTCTTATTTTGCTTTCCTTGCACACACAGCTTCACTTCTTAAACTGTCTTCATCTTGATCCATCCTGTCTTTTCTTTTCTGATCCCCTCTTCTGTCTTGCTGGGAGCAAGTGGCTGTGTAGGTGCCTGGCTGTTGTTTTGTTCAACCTACCATAGCAGGTTAAATTGAAGCAGCAGTAAGCCTATGGAAGGTTAAGAATAAATTCACACCTGAGAGTAGGTGCATAAACTGCAATCTAGCTTTAGTAGTATATTTGAATTATTTTTTAGTGCAAAATTAAACAGATACAACACAGACCCTCGTGTTGTGTGTTACTGGGAGAGAAATGTTCAGGACCACTACCATAAAGTTCAGCCACCAGTGATTTGATCTCACCAGGCTGACTTCTTTTGGGAGAGGAACACAAGCACTCATGTTGCCAGGCACTGAGCAAACCAATGCATTTTGTCTCAGATATTAGTTTTACTCTTTTCTCTGAAATGCATGAAAATTTGGACACAATACTGAAAGGATGCCAAGCTTTTCAGACCAAACCTGAGGGGAAGATGTGGAACTTGCATATAGCATATAGAAAGCACACAGCTTTCTAGTTATGCTGGTAAAATCAGTGCTGGAGGAAGAGAAGAAAAAAGTATTTTTTTACAGGGGCAGCAGGGCAAATAAGGAATCACTATGTGTAATGCTTCAAAGTCAGTCAACCTGGAAGTAGTATTTCTACAATAAACACTTTGACTTTCTTGGGTATATAAGAATAAACTCACACTCCATAGTTAAATGGCAGGGTTTCAATAAACCACAAAACCACACAATATTTGCCTGCACAGGAATTTCAGGCATACAGTGCAAATCAGAGCAATCCCTGTTCACTAATCAGTGCAGGACCATAAACTGTTCCTCTGCTGTAAAACATTTCCTTGGCTCATGTAGGAAAGCCCCTACTTCTCATCCTTGCCACTGGTTTTCAAATGGAGGCAAAAACAACACTTACTGATTAATGCAAATAGTTGAAAGAATGCCACAGAGATTTAAATGTTAAAACAAATCTCCTCTATTGATGCAGGAAGGTTAGGTGTTCATGGACTGAGTGATTGTGCCAAGGGAATTGTATTTAAACCTAACAACATAATTAAAACTTTCCTAATTATTTTCCTCCCTTGTAGATACACACAAGAAGAGTGCAGGAACCAAACTGTCAAAAAGGGCTGTAGGTAATTAATACTGCAAGTGAAAAATGTAGCCAGCAATATCATACTTTCTAATGTTGGCTTCGTTACAGACAGCAAAAACAATGTTGCACAAATGGCATTCCTGAAAGTGTTCCTGTAATGACCTTTTGAGGACCAATACAGAGATGTTATGAGAACCTGGAAGATTATTTCTTGATCCTTTTTACTCTCAGAATTTCTGAGAAGCCCTATTTTAGCTTTAATTTTGTGCATTTAATTCTTGTAGCAGTCCAGTCCAGCAAAGATGTACCATGGCCATCCTTTGGGGCAATTTCAGCTGCAGATAGAAGCAGACAGAGGGAGTGGCACAAAAGTTTCTTCAGTGCCAATGTTAGTAGCATACTAAGTAGAAAATCTCATTATTGGTCTTATATCTGGTAAAGTCATGCTGCTCATATCTGCCATACTCCCAACCAAAATTAGAATATTGTCCTTTGCAAAGCTTTATTTTCTGTAAGGGAGAAATGATGGCAAAAGGTTTCTTGCTGGGAGGTCGGTCGTGTGTAGATGTGTAATTAAATAGTACCTATGCACTTTCAGTACTTCCAGAGGATCATATAGCTGCTAACCAAAATGAGAAGACCTAAATTTTACATCCTGTGTTGCTGCTCATGATTCTGGACTAAATGTCTTTATTGTACTCTTACTTCTCAGTCAAGAGGATAGGCTTGTCCTCACACCATACAAAAACAGGTTTTGTTATATGGTTATACAGAAAAAGCAAAGGAACCTCTATTTCTTTCCCAAACCAAATTCCTCATCTTCCAAGCATAGTCTGGCCTGCATACTGAACTACCAATTAGAGACAGGTGAGATTTCTGCTGAAAGAAAGGGCACAGGGAAGGCTCTCATAGCACTAAGTGCAACAAGTGCCCCTGGCTCCTGTTTAAGCAAAGTACTCACAGAATGAGATGCCAGCAGTTTTGTCATACCGCCATAGATGGAAAGGAGGTTGGACTCAAAGTCTGCCTTTCCTGGAGTGGACGTTTTCACTTAAAGTATAATTATCCAGATTTTTAGAGGAGTACTTTTGCTGTGGATGTTTGTAATACAAATGGAGAATTAGTGAGGAGTGAGAGTTTGGTGATGCTTCTTAATCTAACACGTACTTGCTAAGCACAGAAATGTTTGCTGCCATTGAGGGAGCAACTAAATAGGTGAGATAAAGTTAAGTAGTGCATAAATGCCAGTAATACACAGCCCATAGATGATGGGAAGAGTTTCTGCTTGGAACAGTGTTAGAGCAGCATGCTCACATCAGCAACACCCAGTAGGTCACATGTCAAACTCATTCTGGACCCAGACAGATGCAGCTGACTGAAAAGGAGCTGCAGTTGTGCTGTGCAGAAGTTCAGCTTGGTAATGCTAGAAAGGTTTATCCATAAATTTGTAATGTGGAGTTCTGATATGCCTCAGATAAGAAGGCAGTCATGACTTTGGCAATATCTAGCTAAATAGAGACAGTGCTATACAAGGATTGGTCTCTTCTGTCAGACCTGCACCCAGCCTTCTGAGTGCTAACCCTGCAGAACCAGCGCAGCTGAATTGCAAAAGCTGCAGTCAAATACACCAGACTTCTCCTGATCTTATTCCTCGGTTATATTTCTAGACAGGCTGAGGAGCAGCCACCAGAGGGGTAGGGTGGAGTGAGTTACACCTTTCCAAGAAGTGCCACAAATCACAGGCATTGTGACTCAGAGTCAACATCCTAGAATCTGTCTGAATCGATGTGCTCCATCTCCTGTGTCTCTGAAGTGTCCAGGCAGATTTACATCCACGCACCCCATATATATAGATATATAGATATATAGATATATAGATATATAGATATAGATATATAGATATATATATCACAAATGATAGATGATAGATAGATAGATAGATAGATAGATAGATAGATAGATAGATAGATAGATAGATAGATAGATAGATAGATAGATAGATAAACAACACTAGATGGTTCTTAAGTATCCAGTTCCCTCACTACTAAACACATCAAGGAAAAATCTTGCAATTTACCATAGGATCTGGTTTTGTACTTTACAAATCCCATGGCAGGTGATAACAGAGTAAAGCAGGATGCATATGGTAAGCCTTAAACTTCACCTCATTCAGTGCAACTTCCCTAAGGCTTCCTGGACCCCTCTCTTGTTCATTTGGGATGCAAATGGGGCTCCAGATTGAGGGAAAAGGAAATTTGGAGCTAGTGAAGCACATAATCCTGACATGGAGGTGGAAAAAATGGTTTAAATCTCTGCAGTTTCTTTGCTGAGCTTTTCATGAGGGGGGAAGTTAACCAAATACCTCACAGTGTTTTGCACTGGAAGTGAAAAAAACACCATTATTCTGTTCCAGCACAGCTTCTTGAAAGCTAGCATGCCACACCTTAGGGCCATTGTTCAGACTTGTTAAAGAAAGGCTCTATTCTCTCCTCTCCCCTGTGAAAATATAAGTTGTCTCTGCTTGAAAATCATCAGTACTGTGCATCAAAGGGTTTACCCCAGCTGCCTCAAATCCAACTCCAGTGAGAAGCCTGGTGCTGCTATGTAAAGAAAAACGGAGCTGGAGTCTGTTTAAGGCTTTTCAGCTGTGTAAGCAAAACTGAATACTGTTGCCTCAAAGGTGAGAACAAAATAACTTGCCAGGTCAGAGAGTCAACATGGTCCCTTCTCTTCCTCCAGAACACTCATATTCCCCGGTCCCAGCAGACCTCTCAAGAGCCCTGGCCAGCTGAGAGAGCAGTGGTCCCTCGGCTGCCTTTTCAGGCTGGGCCTGCTCTCTGCACCCCAACAAAGTGCTGCTCTCAGCACTGGAGCTGCAGCCAGCACCAGTGCTCGGCTCCCACCCACGAGGGATGGAGCCGTGGCTTCATCCTGCATCCTGCCAGTCCCAAGGGAGCAACAGCAGAGGGTTTAAAATAACCAGTGCTGTGTGTTGCACACAGGCTGGCCATATGAGACATTTCTCTAGCAAAACAGCTGCCCTTTAGGACTTCTATATCTCAGAAATTATGTGAAGCAAAGTAAGGTAATTTGTGACTCCTTGAGAATATAACATGCAATTCCTACTCATCAGGGAAATAGGTACAGTTCTTCTGGGAGACATTAGACAATATGGAAAATACCGTAGTTTTATTGCCCTAAACATATTTTTCAAAAATTTGGAAATTAAAAATATAGGAAAAATTATTGAGAAAACAATGTGTTTTTTTCTGTTTTCCACGTTGCTAGTTAAATTTTGTATATTTTGTTCTCATATGTGAATATGAATATGAATACATATGTACATTCCTGTGTATGAATAAAAATTCATATTTCCAGCTAAAATTTTCAGTCAAATAAAAATACTGGTAAAATGTAATAAAAATGAAGTACCTGAAATTACATTAGATTCTTGATTATGTTTTAAAAACTTGAGTGTTTTATTTGAGGAGTTTCAAATTTGAAATATATTTTGTTATATGTTTGCATCTAATCATGAGAATGCAAGGAGAGGGTTTTTTATTATGTACTGCTTTCAAAAATGTATTATTTTCAGTTTTCTAATTACATGCATATAAAAAAGGAAGAAGGAAATATGTTCTAATTATATAGAACAACTTTCTTTTTAATTGAGAGTGGAAGAGAAATTCATTCATGGTGCTATAAAATATATGTGAGGCAATTATATCATCAGGATTTCTTTTTGTGTATAACTTATGTGCCATGGAAATGGAGCAATTATGATATCATGACTTTTTGTTGTTAATTAGAAAATTAGTCTACTGTTTGCATAATTGCAAAGAGATTGTCTTTTATTGGATCTTTTTATAATAAGTATTAGAAGTAATTATAAGTAAGAGAAGGAAAAAATAGCTTATTTGCAAAATAAAAAAAGGCAATAATGTTGCTTTGCTACTATGGCTGCTTGAGTTACACACCATATAAGATGCAGAAGATTCCTCTTATGTAATGGCTTCAAATTCAGATTATATTTGAAAAGCACAACAAAAAAAACCACTTTATGCTTTAATTATAGAAGGCCTTGATGGTTTCAATTACACATGAGGTTCAGTGCAAAACTAGAAAGGACATGTTCTTTTGCTAATTATTCAGAGCAAAGGGTAACATCCCCATTAACAGCAGACAAGGCAAGAATTCAGAATGGCTTTACACATGATGCTGGTGTTCAAGCTTTTTGGAACTGGATAATAGAGTTGTAAAATAGTTAAATGGGATGATGTGAGAGTTTGAAAGCATGCAATAGATGCATCAAACCCTTGCACTGAGTCTGAGCATGAGGAAAGTGGGACCCAGATACATCCACAGTCTGGCACGGGTCCTTGTACATCTTAGGAGCTGGACCCTGGGCTTTCAGTATTCATTCTCTGAGAAAGAAAAGGCAACAGATATGAGCCAACTCTTCTGTCTGTAATGTGTTCTTGGTCAATGACTCTAGGTGGTTAAACCAGAAAGGAAAACAAAGTCTAAGTCTTTCTAAGTCTCTTTCTCCTTACATTGACACAGTCTTGCACAAAATCTGTGCATAATAAATTATTAGAGTATAACGTAGTAGTCTTTGATTTCCTTGTTTTAGCATAATTTACAAGTGTAATCCAGACAAAATCCTTATTTATGGAGAGATGGAAGACTTCTAAAAGTAGGAAAATTCTTGCTTCCCTGCATTGCTTCTTTATAATTTGATGGGAGAAAAATCAGTTTATCATGCCTAATTTGCATGAAGTTTTGTATTAGATGAACAGTTGATCTCTGAATTTAAAAAGGAATAAACTTGATTTAAGCCAAATATCTCTCACATTAGTAATTTTTCTTTAATTTTTGTTGTCATTAGTGAATATTTACAGATGTTCAGCCAAGAGTACATAGTCTGGTATGAGCTGATAGAGTTCTGTTTTAAGATTCAACCTTGTAAAAACTTTCAAGCGGGCATCCTACTTAGTAATACAGCCATTTCAAATTGATGGCTTATGGTAGTGAGAGCCATGGTCACTGCTTACATGTTTGCAGTTTAAGTCCTCAAACCAAAATAAGTCATTAGTTGCAATAGTACATTCTTTTGATAAGGGTTTTGCCATATTTTGATACCAAATCAAGAAATTAAACTCCTATATCTACTCAAGAAAAAGTGTTTCTTGTATAAAATGAGTCAGTTGTGAGCAGTCTTTCCATACCAAAATATGAAAACTCAGTCAGTGCCACATTCGACAAAAGTATCTGTTTAAACAGCTTCATTAAATAAGAATCTGTTCCAGCTTACCGAGTCTTTGTTCTCACATTTCTTTCTCCTTAGGAGAAAACTGTATCAGACTTTCTTGTACCTCATTTAATTTGCCATTTTAAAAATACAGTTTTTTTCTATGTTGAAACTGCTCTATGAAAGCATTGCATGGCATCCCTTTTCTCCTTGTCCTTATCTTGAAGCAGGATGTATTTACACCACTCACAGCCCATATAGCCCTTGGGGCAGGATTCCAGGAGAGGGCCAGTAGCTCAGCACAGGTGTGGAACATGGCTTAGTTTAGCCCCTGAGCTCTCTGGCTGCTGCACTGCAGTGAGATCCCTAAAGACACAAATGCTCCTCTTGACCTAAATGAACTTTCTCTTTGTATGACATAATGTGGCAACCATAGTTCATTGCCCTGCAGTAGAGGCCCCTGTCTGGTCTACTTTGGAGGCCGTTTGGAAGATGAGAGACAGAAAGGTCAAGGCTATCTCTGTTCTGAGGGATATTTTGGTAAACTCACTGAAAATTGAGGAAACATTAAAAAATATGTGTTTGGCTGCCTGAAAAAGAATCCTGATTTCAGGTCAACCTGGCTGCACAGTTTCAAGCCGGAGAAAGTCTCTGATAACAGGAAACGTATCAATCCCCTTCAGCATGTCACCATGTCCTTGCTCAGAGCTCTAAAGCAAGAAGCACCCAGAGACTTCAGATCTCTGCTGGGGAAATCAACACCACCGGACCCTGCAGGGGAGAACTCAGACACCAGGCAGCACCCCCAGTTCATCCTGTGCTGTTTTTGTACTGCACCATAATGCCTAAACCTGCAGGAACATAAACACATACATTGTGCTCCAGGAAGTTCCAGCCTCCAAGTCAAAAGGTGATTTTTACCCTCTGGCTCACTGGGGGGGAGGATACAGACTGAGAGATGGGATTGCTATACCTGGAAGGGATTTCCCTAGAAACGTCTGAAACTTATGTTCGCTTTTCTTGCAATTACTGAAACTCTTTCTCCAGGATGAACAGAGGTTTGATGCAGAGCAGAGGGAAACTGGTTTTGTTTAAGTGAAAAACTATAGAATATTAATACTAAATTCTTCTTAAACAACACTGTCTTCAAGCTGCTGACCTCTATTACATATCCTTAGATACAACTCAGCAAAGTCTTACACACATGAGATTTACGTATCTTTTGATTCGGGGTGAAGATGTATGTCATATATGTCTGGTTTTGGTTTGGAGGCTGTTATTATTTCTGTCATCTGGTTTTACAAAGCAGCTTAGTTGTTGTTTGCCCTCTTTCCACATCTATTGGTAAAACAGAATTGTTCTTGCACCCACTGATTTAAGTGATCCCCATACCATAGCAATACTATTTCAAATATACTAGAGTTGTTTAGAACTATATGGATGTTTATGAGTTTGGTCCAAATGAGTACTTATCTATCAACAAGTATTTAAGATGTTTGTGTCTTCTAGGAGAAAAAAAAAAAAACAACAAAAAAAAGCCACCCCAGTTTAAAGCACGATTCCTCTTAGAAATTAAGCCCTTTACTAAAAAACACCATAGGATTTAGTGTTTACTTGCAGTGATTCCATGGAGAATATGTTCTCTTTATAAGCAATAAGATTTTCTTTCCCTAACTGCCACCAGTGAACTCAATGTGTTCTCTGCGTCCTTTTCTTTTCTTGCATCTATAACAATAAAGGGTTTCCAAACAAATTAGGCCACTGCTACATCTGAATAAACCCCTGGTATTCAAATTATGGCCTCAGTGAAAGCCACTCAGGCTCATTGCTCTTAATGCTTTTGAACAGGTTTTCAAGAGAAAATTTTACTGAAGCAAACAAACAGACACAGCAAGATGCTGGTGACCAAGATTTTCACCCTCTGCCATTACTCATTACTAGGGTATTTAAGTCTACCCAGAATCTTAAGTGACGAGTTCCAGCAATGCAAATCTGCAGTCAGACTCACAAATAAGGCCGGATGGATTTTCTTGCTTTTTTTCCTTTTTTGCATTTCTATTTCAAGGAAATGGTATTAGCACACAACACCAGGCTGGATAAGTATCTAGGTCTGAGCGTTCTTTACTCATCACAACATTTTATTGTCTGTGTCTTTCCAGCTTCCCAGAGAAGTGCCACAATATTTTGTGACTGGAAAAAAAAAAAATAAAAAAAAAATATTAGGTGATCCATAGCCAAGAGTGTTCAGGTCATTTGCTCCTTTCTTTATATCACTTGAAAAGTCATCATAGAATCTTAGAATCAAAGAATCATAGAATCATAGAATTGTGTTCTATCATAGGTTTGTGTTGGGAGAGACCTTAAAAACAACCAAGTCCAATCCCCCTGCCATTGACAAGTTGCTCAAAGTCTCATCAAGCTTTGAACACTTTGAGAGATGGAGCATCCACAGCTTCTCTGGCCAACATGTGCCAGTGCCTCACTACCCTCACAGGAAATACCTCCTTCCTAATATCTAGTCTAAACCCACCGTCTTTCAGTTTAAAGCCATATATGCCCTTCACATGCATGTATATATATATATAAATGGCCAATATTTACAGACAGAATGTTTATATACACCCATGATAAAATCATTGTCTTTTGGGAAATTGTGCCACAAATCCTTGTGTTTTCACTACATACAGAATGTCTATCTTCTGTACACAGTGTATTCAGAATAAACCTCATGCCTCTTAAAACAAACAATAGGAATAAATTCCTCTCGTGTCATGCAAATACTGCGCTGAATTCTTGAAAAAACTAAGCCTATTATCTCTCAGTGAAATTTATTTAAATCAGTAATTCATTTTTATAGGTCTAAGTCTTAAGGCATGAACACACAAATAAATATAACTGAGTTAGAGCAGCTAGCATTTGTTTTTTTCCACAGCATTGTGAACGTGCTGCTGTTTATCACAAAATGCTAATGACCTCACTACCCCATCCACAGGAGAGATCTGAATAAGAACAAGCTAAACAAACTTCAGCTGGTCAGCATCTGTTTTCAACCTATTTGATCAGATGCATGACTAGTCTGTATTCAAACAATCACTCTTTCTTCTTTTGGGAATCAAGGGTCAGAAAACCATTTAAAATATTTAAATTACAGAGGCTGAGTTGTTAATTGTAATAAGCATTCTACACAGCATATTATCTCTAGCTATTCTTTTATTTGCAGTTTAATTTTAATAGCATCTTTATTTGTCTTCCAAGTAACCTTCAGTGAAATAATAAATTCCCCATGAGTTCCTCAGGCATTTTGTTGTTCTTGCAGAAGAGAAATAGGCACATCACTGGCAGCTACATCTGACTGTTTCAAATGTGAGTTTGAGAACATCCCCCACAGATCTGAGACACAATTTTATTCTACTTATAGTCTTCATATTGCTAAATTAATAGGTGCTTTCTCTATGCAAACATGAGAAAGAAGTCTCTCTAGACGTATACAAGGCAGCAATTCAGGTCACATTTGTCTCTTGTATGTACTTATATGAATCCTATTAACTAATGTAAGGGCAAGAAAACCACCGGTACAAATTGCATTTCAGCTTATGGATTCATAACATCTTCCCAGGGGTGGAGCAAACATATTTTAGAAGTTTCTCCAATATGGAATATTTTTGAGGCTTTTCTTGGCTAACATAAGGTTAGGGTTTCTATACAATTTAAGTATCTTTGTAGAGAGCAGACTTGCTTTCCACACAGCTTTTAATTATAGTCTCTGAAGTGCAGCTAAAGAGGGGGCAAGGTTGAGGCTAAGTGAAGGGGACAAGCTGAACTGAAGACAATGCCTAATTTTAAAGACCAGCCATACCTCATGAGAGCTGTAACTACTATGTGTCTCCTCCCCTGCACATTTCCCTTCCTGATTTTAGTGGCATTTTACAGTTTTGAAGAGGGCTAAGTTAAGCTTTAACTCAACTCAGTCCATCTCTCATTTTAAGGGTGGGATAAAGAGCAAAATATGTTAATGACAAGAATTATGTTGTTTCTGTGGAAAGCTAATTGATAGTTGCAGAGGTGGCAGAATGCACACATTTTAGTACCCGGATTATTCACTTATGCCCAGACAGAAATAGCCTGTGCCAGTGCAGGTTGTTGCTAGTGTCACATCAGATGTGCTGTCAAATCACTGCCCAGTTCTCACCTTTCTGCTAGAAATAAAGCAGGAGCAGGCTGTTTGTGCTCTCACACTGGAACCTGTTCCACACAGCCAAAGAGGAAAAGAGGTATGTAATATTATGCAGCACAGGCAAGTCTTCATTTTAACACCTTTCTGCATCAATCCAGCTAATTGCAGCTCACGTGCTCTTGGGTTTTAATTCACATTTCCCATTTATTTTCTCTTCTCCTGGTCAAATGAGGAAATTATTCTCAGTAAGTGAGGTGTCACTTCTGGCATCAGAACATCCTCAGAAAAATGAAAGCTTTATGTACCCCATGGTGGGATCTAGAAAGGGATGGTGGATGTTTGTTCACAGAATATTTTGTAATCAGTTAATCTAGTCACTCTGAACTAATTGCTTTTGAAAATAATGATGTTGTATAAAATGAAACAACTCCAGCTTTACACAAGCCTCTGTAAAATTTTCTGGATTGTATGGTATTTATTTTAAAAGTCTAGTCAGGGTAAATGCTAAAAGTTCATGTTTACATAGGAGATGTGGAGACTGAATTTTCCATTGACAACCTGTGCATTTAATCCTCATTCACAAAGAAGAATAAGTGATGTATATAATAGTTTGGATACAGGAGAAAAATAAGTGTGTAGTTTTGCATGGAAAATATATGCAAGTTTTAGAGTTTTCAGCAGGTGTTGCTTCCATCATACAATCAGAATCTACACAAATTCTATGCCATGTAAACTTATCTCCTTCCTGAAGCTTGTCTTTTAATATTAATATAAACAACCTCAAGGTAACATATACCAGAGCATAATGTTTCTTCTGTACATGGCTACTCTTCCAGTTTTTCCTTGTAGGACTGTATTTTTTTCCCTCTTTGGGCCAGGTTACGTCAAGGTCTTTGCTACTGCTTGTTTTGAGGTAACAGGAACTGATTTCAAAGCAAGTCAGACAAAATGGCTTTGCATCTCTCCACAGGGAACTAACATTTGACATATCAGACAGCTAGAGAAGAGCTCAGGGCTGAAAACTGGCAAGGGGGGGTGAATGGAAAACACTCAGAAGAGTGGGGTATAAAATAAAGGCTTTTTTTCAAAAACTCAGCCCTTTATCATTTACAAAAGAACTCTGGATGAAGCCACTTTCTGCTTTGCCTTACGTGTAAGCAATGCCATGTGGGACACTTCCCATTCCTTTGGCAGCCTGAAAAGCTGGGGCAATGTATCCAGCACTGAGCTGCCTCCTGCTTCCAAAAAAAAGCCTGAGGGAGGGACACTGCTGCAGCTGCCAACTGGGCTGGGTAGCCACTGGGACACGAGGGCAAAGTCCAGGTCTATGACGGGGAGAAAGGGCTCAGGCTCCCTCGTCTCAGGGAGGAAGCCAGCTAGAGTTGAAGTTATGTGAATTATCACTTCTACTCTCTGTCTATAAATCCCTGTGCCTTTTTACAAATATTTTACCAATGAACCACTATGCTGTGTAAAGTTCATTACCATTCACAGAGCTTTTGTCCTGTTGTTCCTCAACACAAAATTGTCTATACACAGCAATTGACAGTGCTCACAGAATGAAAGCAAACTGCTGAAGGCTTTCAAGCTCAGCTGAAGAAGGAGCCACAATCATTTATTATCCCTCCCAAAATGACACGGTTGAATGAGTACCATGCTTAACAAAAGCAATTAATTTTGGACTTGAATACAGCCTTCCTTACACTCTAGAAGTCCAGGCACGCCACAAATGCTTCTGCTGGTACCTGACACAAAGGTTATTCCTGTGGCACTGGCTGACACAAGCAGGGCAGGGAGGTGCCAGACAGAGTTTCACCAAGATCCCCTGCCCAAGGGACAGTTTTAGCACCAGCAATCTCATCAGGTTGACTCTAAATACTATGTCTTTTCTACAATTCTGGATAAAGTAGTTCTTTAAATTGATTTGTATTTTTGAGTGTCTTTAAAACCATGCATTGCATTCTGCTAAATATAGAGAATGTGCTTCTTTCTAGTATGGAAATTCTCTTCTTGTTTAGCTTTACAAAACTTTTCATTTCTTTCATCCTTCAACAAAAATAATTTTGTACAACTAGCTAGGAAACAGAGAAATATATCTGAAGCTAGGTTTCCATACATATTATACAAGGCTCACACTGGTTTTACTAGTCAACACTACTGGAAAACAAATAAATTTCTGGCATGATGTGGCATTTACCATATGTCAGTTCTTTTCCTAGTTCATTAACTAGTCATATCCATTCATTTGTATTTGATTAATTTTTAATAATGGATTAATTTATTTATTAATTATAAAATAATTAGGCATTTCTAGATGCAATTTAAGATTTTCTAGCTATACATAGAATTCTAGCCTGAGAACTAATTATTTCATCAGCCTTCTGTTTAACACCAATAACCAAGATCAGACAAAATGCAAAGGTGACAAGCTTCAGATTTACATGTCAGGAGCTTTTAGAAGTATCCCTCCCTTAATTACATATGTTTTTATAGGATACCTAGCAGTATATGTATATATAATACACTCACCTTATATGTATTTACTCAAGCTTTTCATCTTCTCAGTTAAACTGTACATGTCTCTGACAGAGCTTTGAAAATTGACTGTCCTTCCTTTAAAAGATAGAGGTTTCTTTGTAAGGAGAGTTAGTTCTGCTCATAATACAGAGAGAAAAGTAAGCGCTCAAATTAAGTTACTTTTTTAGCTATGCACAAATGCCTAGCAAACTGCTGGTATATGGATTTTTTCACTTCTCTGAGAATAAATTAATAACACTGAAATATTGTTGTAGATGAAGATAACATTTAGAACTCATGTTGTTGTATTTCTAAAGCAATTTGCAAACATGATGTTAATTACTAATTAGATGATTTAGTTGCAAGTTATAATCATTAACTCATTATTTTTCCAAACAGTCATGTGACACAGAGAACATAAGGAAATCACCCTAGTGGAAAACATGGAGTCTTCTTGAACCTTTTTTCGAATAGTGTTCTTGAACATTTAATCTGTGTCTATACAGCACTTTATCATTTCTTCCATGAGTAACTACCCAAATTATCTTTAATGCAATAAGTCTTCCTCCATCTGAGAAGAACAATCTTTTCTGTCGTTTCCTACTTCCTTTCTCTTAAAATCGAGGGGATGACATCTGTAACATCTTTGGAAGTTCATTGACGTTTTAGGATTTCTTTCAGACCACTGCAAGTATTTTTGAAGAGGGGGTTGTAGTGAAAAAGTGAATGTAATCTTATTAGTTCTTTTTACTTTGGTATATCAGTACAATTGCTGCACAGTCAATGTGGCATTTTTTACACTGAAAAATTTTCTCATATCAAACATAATATGCACCACAGTAGGTTTAAATAAGGGCATGGACTCCAGTATTATGTGCACTGACTAGAACTGTCACTTGATATAAAGGGTAATGCTGTCACAGTCAGGGCAGGGTAGTGTTACATTTCACTTCACAAGCAAACCTCAATTATCATCTCTGTAATGATGTCCTTATAGTTCATCTGTGATATGATGGACAAATAATAGTAGTAAAATAATGGTTAGCAGGTTGCACATATATACTTCAGCAGATCACAATACCCAATAAGCTGTTAAAGGCTATAAACTATGAATTTTTTTGGTGTCTCAAAAATTTTTACTCCTGAAAAAGCACCTTTTTTCAGCTGTGCTCCACTATTTTATCTGTTTATTTCTCCTGTTCCTATCATTGCAGGAACAATAAAAAAGAAAATTAAAAATTAAAGATTTTAGAAGACAAACACAAAGAACAGAGGAGCACCATGTCCTGCAAAATTCTGTCTTCCCAAACCATCCAGTGCCTTGGCACTGTACCACACATCAGCCCCAAACATCCCTGTTCCCATTCCTTTTTTTGCTACCATGTCAGGCATTAAGCCTTCTTCTTACCAGGAAAAGTCTCTGGGACCCAGCTCTGCACACTGGGCAATGCCCTACTGTGGCTTTGGGGAAGCAAGCACAAAGGTTGTTGATTGCTCTTTTTGGAAAGGACAGCTCTGGTGTGCACCCTACTAAGACAAAGGGATCACAACAACCCCGTGCAGAACTACAGGCTGGGGAAAGAGTGGCTTGAGAGCTACTCAGCAGAAAGGGATTTGGGAATTCTGGTTGATATCCAGCTGGATATGAGTTAGCAGTTATATCTGAATTTAGAAATTATCAAAATATGTTTCAAAATCTCAAGACAGATTAAACTCAAGAACTAAGACACTCTCTTCTCCTCTTTCAGCTCCCACTGATGCAGAGAAACATTAAGTGAGTATTCCAGGAGCATCCCAGACACTGGTGACCCCAGATGCCCCAAGCCATAGGAATAGGAGAGGAGAACACTCCTCATAGCAAGAGTGAAAGCCCACATTGACTGGCCAGCTAAGTATGCACCTCAAGAACTCAGAGTAAGTATTCAGGATTTACCTGGCTTACTGAGCGGGGTGAGTTTTGATCCTAGAGTGGGGCTTGTAGAGGGAAGGGAAAAAATATTATTTCTTATATATTTTCCGTGCAACTCATGAGCAGATCTTCAGCAAACAAAGCAATTTTTTTTTTGGTTGGAAAGGCAGAAGAATATAAAGGTTAATGCACTCATAGTTTACTTAATATATGCCTTATTAAATATTAAGAATGCTCTGGTGGCAGCAGCTATATCCTCAGAGGAGGAGCCAAGAAAATTATTGGTATCTAATCCAGCAAGAGATCACAGGTCATGGCTGTGGTTCATGGGTTGGTTAATGCAGAAGGGGACCTGTCATGCTGCAAATCAAAGAAGGTGCAAGGTACCAAGCTAGATCCAGCTCTCTGCTCCAAAATCACAGCATGGATTTGACTCACTTGGCTGACAAACTTGAAACAAATCAAAGGCTGTGTAACTGGAGTCACTGTTAAGAATACTATAGCAAAGTCTGTAAGTAAAGGAATGATGCCAGAATTTAAATAATATAACTGTGCTATTTAAATTCTTTGCTGAGTGACTGACAATGTTTATTCTATTACGATGATGTTGAATTCTATTTTAATTATATATATATATTCTATATATATAGAATATATATATAGAATATATATAGTATTTGAAATTTGTCATTTTTGTAAAGTTCTTCAAAATCTTTTAGAAACTAGCTGTCAACAGTGGAATGCAAACATCAGGCACTGATTGGTGGGGGGAGCTGGGTTCTTCTTCTAATAATTATTCTGGCATTTAGAATATCTCTTTCTATACTAAACTTACAAGCATAATTTACAAGTCTATCAGCTATTTCTAGAATGCAAAACCAGACAGATTAGGCCAAATAAGGCCGATTTGTGCAAATATGTCAGACTGCTAGAACCAGGAAGGTGAGTGGAAGCTGAAGGATTGTAATAGTGCCTATCCTGTCAATTCTGGTGGCACCATCCAGAAGAAGGGTAATAATCAACCATTGCAAGTAGTAGTGTTTTAAAAGTATGACAGCTGCTTGGTGAGATGAGACAGAGCTACTAGGAAAGAGTATTAAATTAAATTCAGCTGTAAATGATGAATTTTGAAGGTAGCTAAGAATTATTCCAAATATTATAATCTGGGAAAAAAATCTGTTTTCTGTTTATTTCAGGAATTATCTAACAAACAACTTTCAGTTGTCCTTTCTGTGTCCTCATCCCAGTGTGAATTGAAGATCTTTGTGGCAAAAGTAAGGACAGATTCCTCTTTACAAGACAGATGCCTCAGCACAGGATCCCCAGAATATTTTATCTTGGATCAAATAAAAAGGAGTTAATTAAGCTTTGCAATGACTCCTGTTTCCACAGTTCACTAGTTGCCCTTTTTACACATGCTGTGGATTTCCACTCAATTTTAAGAGCCATCTGTTTTTGTATCTCATGCTTAGGGCATGATCAGATACTTTCATTTTTTCCACAGTGTAAGAGGGCTAATATCTATGTATCCCTACCACACACTGAAGTTCATTTCCGCCCTATAATACATGCCTAAGTTTTCCTGTGCATGCTGTACTTGGTAACAACCTTTTTTTTCCCCAACATTTTATTTTATTTTCCTTTTTATAGTGAATGTAGCTCTCATAAAAAGATGGTGGACTGACAACTCTGGCAGATGAAACCTGACTTATCTGTACAAGAGAAATAGCAGAAGGATATGGCAAAGTAATCTTCCTTTGGTGTTCCTAATATCATGCATTATCCTTGAACAGGGAAGACATTCTTCAGAACTGAAGGCAAAAATCCCTGTAATGGTTCAGCTATCATAGATATCATAGATATCATAGATATCATAGATATCATAGATCATGGCTATAGATATAACCAGTGGTGATGGTTAAGTATAGTAAGGCTTTACTTTTAACCACTTATTCAATAATTCTCAGACACAGGAGCACTGTCAGATGCTAATGCTTACTTCTAGCCATTAAATCTACACATGTGACTCCATGATTTCCACAGCCAAATGTTTTCTTTCACATCTTAGAAAGATCAGGACAATTGGAGAATTTGACCGGAGAATTTATATCACTTTACAACTTTATAATATTCGCACTACTTTAAATATGTCTCAGATTTAAGGTGGAGATTGAGGGTTGCTATGCTTAGGAGCCAAAGTTCCTCACATTTTCAGAGGGAGAGAGACTCTGGAGAAGGTTTTGAAAGCACCTGAAATAGAGACCTACTGATGGAGTAAGTGGCCACAACTTGAGATATAACAATAAGGAGTTTAGAGGTAAATTACTTCTTCTCCCCTGTTAAGGGCATCAAACTGATTGTCACAAGTTCCCCTAGATCATCATGGGTCTGCTTGGTTTTGGTACGTTTTTTCTTCCTTTTACTGTATGAAACCTGGCTGGTCTGGGCATACCTCACTTCATTGCTGCTGAAGAGCTTTGCGCAGTGAGGGCACTTCTGTGTATATGACAATGACATGACAAGGGGTTGATATGAAACAGAAAGAAAATAGATAATATTTAATAGAATTACTGTTTTAGTATAAATTATAAGTTTTCTTGAACAGTAGAATTAACAAAATGTGTTTATGTCATTACCTCTCACCCAGGTCCACAAAGCTTCTTTCCCCTCTCATCCCCACCAAGAATTACAAAGCACTGTGTAATATATGTGTTATATGTGTACTGGTTAGGAAGCCATCTAGTTGCTTTAAACAAAGTAAGTCTGATTTCTGTCTGGTTTGTCCATCAGTCAGGAACTTATTTGAGTCTCTGTCTTCAGTTCAGCCACTTATTTCTATGGAATTTGTTGGACGTTTTCATTGAGAAGTCTTTTATTTGTAATTTGGCTTAAAATGTCCAAAAAGATCCCTATGAAAAGATAATGTGGCATACACATACATATATATATATATATATAAAAATATATAATTTATGTTATAACAAAATTGCTAAATAATACAGATAAAAATGCTTTTATTTGTAGCTAGATATTGTATATATGAATAAATAAGTAAGAAGAGATAATGTGATCTCATCATTTCATTTTGTTAGAAACAGACCATGGGCTAGGAACTGAGAGGCTCCCTCATTCCCTCTCCTCTCTGCTACCTTGATTTTCCAAGGTAAGGCTTTTAAGAAAAACTCTGCCTTTGTTTGTCTCAATGGCATTGGAAAACAAAATAATTTCAGATAAAAAGGAGCAGCCCAGATCTCCACAGCCCTGAAGCCACATTCACACTTTATTTTTTTCAGACAGGTAGAAAAGATTGGGAGAGAGAGAAAGGTCTGCTGCTTTCTCCCCATCAGTGAAGTTGCACTCCCTGATTTATCAACATCCCAGGGATCGTGGGGGAGAAAAAGAGTATCACTGAAAACAACAGGCAAAATCCAGGGCCAGCATGTGGGCACTATGCCAAGCAGAGGTGTGTGGCTGAGTGGCCACACAGGAAGAGGCATCACACCCAACACTGAAGCTCTTCTGGCGCTACTGTGCAATTTATGGTTCGGCAGCCCGTGCAAAGCGGGCTTGCTATAACAGTGTGAATCTATTCACCTATTGAACTCCATCTGAACAAGCAAGGAAAAAGGACATCTTTTTTCTTTCTTATTCCTCACCATTTACTTTAAGAAACAGTATGTCATGCTCTGACTGAGCTAATAAAGTGATCCATCAACTTGCCACCTCCTGAAAAATCCATAGCTTCTTGATACTAAATTTTTACCTTTTCATCTGCATCATTTGCACCAAACAATTTCGGGACAGGTAATTTTTTTCAAAGACTAGCTACCAAACAGCCAAATCATCTTCTGTCCTTTCCAATATCTAGCTAGTGTGTTAAGGGCAGGTAGCAGTGGTCAGACAAAGAATACCATGAAAGGATGCAATACTGCTGCTTTGAGTGTGCTGGGAGCCTGATTACAGGTCTAGTCCTTCAACCTGTATGCCCACTGCCCAAAAGTAGCATGTTTTCCATCAGCAGGTGGAAGGCAAAAATCAATCCTTCTTAATTTAGGAATCAGATTTCACTAAAATGTGATTAAATATAAAATAATTAAATAAACAAGAAATGCACTCAGGAAGAATTAGTCTAGTACTATGTACTAGTAATATCAAGTGATAAACTGCTATCCAAAATATTGGCTAGGTGGTTAGCCAAGCTGTTATCCATTACAGCTGTGTGCCAGGAGGCAGGATCATTCTCCTGAACATTCTGCTCTCCTCAGTCTTAAACTTTGCACTGAGGGAAAGTGGGCATGAAAGTAAAAGATATATGAAGATTTTCAGAGTAAGTAGACAGTGGAAAGAGAGGCTGCATGAAAGATAACAATGGTTACACAAGAATTATCTAGATCTGTGGGAAGAAGTTTTCTTTACAGCGGAAACAAAAGAGCATGGATTTGGAGACTCCTGTTACCAGGCAAACTAAGCAATTTTTTTCTCTCTTTTAAATTATAAACTACTGTTATATCAGCTGCTAAGGAGTATACAGAAAAAAAAAATTAAAATAAAATCCTACCCTGAAAGTGCCTTGTCTTCCTAAGACAATACCCATGGACACACACAAAGCCACTCCTGCAGAGTGCATGCCTGTGGTAGGGATAATGGAAGAAATAATCTTGATACAAATAATTTTTTTTTTATTTTTTTTTTTAAATCAAAGAGATTTAGGATATTCATAAACCCAAATCTGCTCTCTCAAATGATTTCAACAGCTTGAGGCGAGTTCATTAAAACAATGTATCTCCAGTCTTTCAGCAGAGACAAGCTCTCGGTAGGGCAGTGCTTTTGCTTATCTGGGAAGAGCTTCTTGGTGAGTTCCCGCTGCTTTATTCAAGACTGGCACTAGGCTCCTGTTACTCTTCTCCTGCTGCAAGTTAAACTGGTTTCAGCTAGTCAGTGCTGCCTGACAGATCTAAATAAGGCAATGTTGAACGTACAGACCACACTCTGATATAGAGTATGATTACTATGGGAAGCCTCCCAAATTCAAAACAGCCAGGAATTTTAACCTTGGAGCCAAGGCACTTCTAATAAGGGGGGAAATTGCCTTCTGAATTTCATTTGCAAAGTAACATTAATGGGAAAAGAAGTTTGTACATACTTCTCTTGTCTTCTAATAAGAAGTATGGTAAAATATAAGATTCAAACCCCAGATTATCTAAATCAAAGATCCATATTTTAGCCAGAAAAACAAATGATAAAAAATATATACAAATAGTAATGAAAAAATATAAAGTCTGAACATATGTGTAACATTTTGGTTTGAAAATTAAGGTATCTGGGTTCGGATAGAATTACATTCATGTGTCACATTGTTAAGCAGGGAAGGCTCGTTAAAAAAATGTGTGCTTTTTCCAGCTCCTCTGCTTGGTCTGAGAAAATGTTTTGTTTCTCATCTTGTTTCATTCATTGTAGCTATGAAATATAATTTTCAGTACTTCAGACTACATTGCGTGTCTGTTAGGGCTCACGACTGGATATGAGAAATGTAGTTCAACACGAAAGTGTTTCTTTATCCTTCCTACACAGAGCTCCAGTCTTACATCCCAGATAACGTGTCTCACACTGCAGCTCTTGGATATTTAAATGGATAGTGCCTCATATTAATACTTATATCTCTGGTTTTGAATACCATACAATCTCACATGAAACCTGAAAAGATTGCCAAAACTCAGATACATGCATATGTTCCTTAAAAAAATTAGGTGCTCACAGCACACATCTTTCAGCAGAAATCTTGTCTTGTAAGAATAAAACTTGGGAAGATCTAGACACAGATATAACTTATTTTTCCATTTCTAGTCCTTCTTTGTAATAACAGCAAAATCATAGTTATATCCATCTTTGAGTGACTCTCAGTTTTGTGATGCAAGATAGATGTTGCTTTTGTTGATCAAAAACTCATGTTATTTCTATGATAATGTGAGGGTAATGGTAAAAATACATGGACATTTGTAAAGCAAAGATATTTTCTTTAAATATTGCTATTTTTTTACACAAGAAAAAACTCAACAGAACAACTGTGTGTTACAAGGAATTTTGAACTAAAAAAATGAATTTAAGAAGTCCCATGCACCAGGATTATCGCATCATTTCACATGACTTTCATACTTTCACAGCCCAAGAAAGGTACTTAAGTGAGTTAATGTAATTTGTGAAACAAGCAAAAAACCTTCTTCATATTCTATAAAACACCTTATTGAAACTCAATATAGTAATGAAAGATGCAGGATGCACTCATAGGAGATACATATAGTTTTAACTTTGAAACTATATTTACCACGATTAATGACTCATATAGCCTACTACAACAATACAACAATAAAACAATTTGTTCAGAAAGTTTTGTATCTAGAACAGAAGCACTGAATTTTCTTCTCACTCCCGTTTAAGAGAATGTAATCAGCAGCAAAGCATGAAAAAGACAGGCTGCGCTGTGTATGGGGAGTAATTTATTAAAAGCCAACTGTCTTAACTCAGAATCAGTGTTCACTAATTCATTAATAGTGTTAGGCTCCCAGCAGAGCAACCCCTTTAGGAATGCTTTGCTTTGTAGGAAGTACTACTGGGACAAGTCTGAAACAGACCTTTTTGTGTAAGATAACAATATTTTCTGGCCATCTATCAATGTCTTTCTCTTTTTGTCTTTGTTTTTTGGTTGCTAATTAAACTTCTGGGTTTTTACTTCTAAAAAAAGTGTCGGTTTTTATCTTTTTTTTTTTTACTCTTTAAGAAAACAAAAACTATCAATCCTTGGAGCTATGAGATTTATTTTCCACCTAAAAATAGTTGCAAAACTTGGTGAAGGCTAATGGTGTAATCTCATTTTAACATTTTATTTGCAAAGAAATCTTCCCAGTGAGCAATAACTCTGAGCCACCTTACTGAGTTGGTTAAAGGGAAATAAAGATAACAAATGGTAAAAGCTGCTGTGTTTTAGGGATAGGTTAATTTCAAAGCCTAATAAGAATATCTAAGGTGAATATATTATTGTTTCTCATTTAATCAGTGCTGCAGACATATTAGCTAATTTTGAGTTTAAGCACCATGTCTCCAAACTCAGTTTAACCTCTGTCTAGAGATGAATGCAAAGTGATTTTACCCCCTCAGGTTAACAGTTCATATGGCAGGGTTTCTATATACTTTTCTATTTAGTTTAATCTATTTAGGGTCATGGCTCTTGACCTTTACTTTGAGTTCTGAGTTCAGATGAAGCCCAAACATTGAGAATGATTTCTCTTGCGGCTGCCATGTATCACCTGGTACTACATGAAGAAAACAAAGCAAATAAAGAGACAGTCTAGAAGTTCATATACCGTGTATCACCCTTCCTGCTTTTCCAGATGAAGTACTTAAGCATACTCTTCTTTTTTTTTATTTCCTGGCTGTTTCTAAGGCATGAATGTCCATATAAAATGGTGACAGGAGTAGGAGGCAGTGAAAGGGGTGGGTGGGGGTGGAGCAGACAAGGAGGTGACAATGATGACTGTTCTTTTGGAAAATCTAGAGGAAAAAGTCAGCTAAACACCTAAGTGCTCTTGCTTCATAATGCCACATTCCAGAAAAAAAAAAAAAAAATAAATAAAACACTCATACCTTGAAAGAGAAACTATCAAAACACATGCCAATACCCAGAGTAAAAGAATAAGAATCAAAATGGAGCAAGCTATACCACTCTCAGTTTACACCTATGAAAACATATTCTGAAATTGTTTTTTACACCCCAACTCTTCCTGAAGCCAAGCTCAGTGTGAAGCTAGTGTAAGGTTGGCCTTGAAATGTAGTCGAAACTGAGAAAGGGTTTTCTTTGGTTAGGCAGCTTTGACTATTTGCCAGTCAGTCAGCAGAAATTAGCAACCCAGAAAAAAGTATTTGGGCCCAGAGAGCAAAGTCTTCAATGACTGGCAGCACATTTCCTCATCTGTGTGTACACATTGTTTCAAATGGCTGCACTTTTTCCTAAGGGACTTTCCTTTCCAGAGGGAAATTTTCATCTGTCACATGCATTTTTCATTCATTGTTGATTTCTGCTTCTGCGAATTACATGGAAACCATGGCAAAGATAGCCTTTAGAAATGTGAAAAATCATGCAGAGCTATTAAAATATTTTAGAAACATACATGGTATATAGTGATATTTTATAGGACTGTACCTTCCTTTCACTAAACAGGCCTGACCTCTGTACAGTTAGTTTGCTAACTCACAGACAAAGGGTGTGACACAAGTGTCACATTGAGTACTTCCAGCTTTTGTAGCATCACTGTTAAAATGCCTGGAAGTGTCTGTCTATCTCTAGATGAAAGGTCCTAAGAAACAGAAAAAGACCCTAAAGAGTGCCCTAAAAAGGTACTCACACAGTGTAGAGTTTTCACAAGCAGCCTCTCAGAGAATGGAGAAATTTGTAACTAATTCCCAGGAAACAAATGGGCACATGGTGGATGTGAACTCAGAGCTTCCCCACGACAGCTCTCATTAGTGTCTCAAGATGCTGGAGCAGGAAGCTCACTGAGCAAGGGCTATTCTTTGAGAAGATACTGGGGATGCTTCTCTGGTTACACCTTTTACCCTGTAACATAGAAGCCTCCTCCAACTGCCTTCCTCAATGGCAGCATTTCCCCAGCTCCTGGGGCATATCTACACAGAATTCTGCCTCATGGGTCAAGTTTTTTGGCCACATCACTGATGCCATGGGGGCAGGCAGCATGCTCACCAGGGTTTTCAATGAGGGGCCCTGGGGCTACAGTGCCCTTTCAGTGGTCTCCATCAGATGGTGGGTACAACTGGGATCTGTCCAGGTCTCTTGGAATCATGATGTAGCATGGGTATGGATATGTTCTAAGCATTAGAGACTCTGCAGGTATGCCAGCAAAGACCATCAACACAAGGCATGGTAACCCCAAATGGGAGATCTATGGACCACCTGCCTGGGTTTCATTTCCTAAATTCTTCCCACAGCCTCTCTCTTACCAAAGCAGTCTCTCCTTACCATTTTTTCCTCACTTTACCCAGTAAAACTTTAAAATAATTTATTTTCTTGAATTTATTGTCAACTTGAAGCAGATGGTTCTTTTCTTTTCATATTTATTCACTTATTTTAGGGTACTCAAAACAATGTGAGAATGTAGCTTCAGTGTCATAAGGAACTCTCTGCTCTTTTGGAGACACTCAGGTGTTTGCAGTAAATCTCAGAGCCAGGATCTCATCTCAAGGGTCCTCTCTGCTGAAGCATAGGGTGGACCCACAAGCTTTAATTCGTGATCCTGATGCTGCATAGTGTGCAAAGGTGATTATAGTTCTTTCAATTCCATCATATCTGGCTAGAAATTTTCCCAGATCTCTTGACAAGTTATTTGCATTACCTGTTTTGCCTGTCTGGGTGCTTAGTTGTATTGGACAAAGAACATACCTGTTCAAGCTTTTAATGCCTCATCCCTGCCTGTAAGTGTTCAAGGCCAGGTTGGATAGAACTCTGAGAAACTTGATTTAGTAGGTGGTAACCCTGCCGATGGCAAGGGAGATGGAACTAGATTATCTTTAAGGTCCAGCACAAACCATCTGTGACTCTATGATTCTATGCTTATCCTATACATGCCAAACACAAAAGAAAAAAGATATAGTCACTTTTTTTTTTTTTGTATTGAAAAAAATAAAAAAGAAAAACTGAAATGAAATTTTAAAAAATCACCTATTTTAATCAACTATTTTAGATGTTAAAAGCATCAAAAGTAAGAAAATCAGTCCTTCCTACCAAGGAATTGGTCTGTCAACAAAGACCCAGACCATTAGATTACTAAAACACATCACTATAATGAGCAATAGACAGAAACACTGGACAATATATCTACACTTTTTTATAGCACTTCATAGTATCTTTTTCCTCCTCAATACAGATACATTAAATTAACCAAGATGGGTTACTAATTAACAGCAGCTTGTTTGGCATTGCTAGCTAACAAAAACATATTTTCCAAGAACTCCACCAATTTCATAGAAATATCTGAGGGCCATGCAAGATACTGACCTTATTTATAAAACCGTTAAAAATTTTAAAAACGCATACCTTGGAGATTTTCTTTTCCTTTTCCCTTTTCCATGACTGTTCTACTTAACAGATTCTCCCAGTGTTTGAACATCTGGAATGAGTCATGTGTTCCTTTAACACGGGATTCAATTCCAGTGTTTTACTTGACCCTTTTACTGAAAAAGTCTAGCAGGGTTTCTTAAGACATAATGTATTGAGCTATAACACAGGGCAAAAATATCTAAATGGAAAGTTGATTCAGAAGGTTGTGTTGGTTTGATTACCTTGTTCATATTCAAATCAATAAGAGCTTCAAGGGAAGAATGCCAACCTGAATGCAGACCCCTGAGACAATCTTCCCATTGCAAAGGTCAGGCCTTCAGTAAAGATTAACCACTGTTATTATGTTCAGCTATTTCAGAAGTTATACAGATGTTTAATAAACTGATGCTGCAACTGAAAGAAATATATTTAGTAAAAATTTACATCTATTTTATATATTAAATTATATGTAAAAATATTTAATATTTCAAAATATTAAAGAAATTTGGTCTATTTAATTTAATTCTCTTTTACATAGTACTGGGAAAATTTTCTATAGCTCTGGCAGCTATGAAACAAATGTATTTTAAAAATCTCTCAGTAGAAATTGCAAATGCGAAAGACCAACCACTGACTGTTTACAGAAATGTTATGAATACATGTTATTGACATCAGTGAAGCAAGTCTACACGTATGTTGAGTGACCTGAGATCAGGACTCAGTTATGTGTAAATCAGTTACTGATGGCTCTCAGTTGGTGCATGTATTTTCAAAGTACATATCTTTCTTAATTTATCATGTTTACAAAATACTATGGGATATGACAGCAACAATTTTAAATGTTTAACCTTATTGCAGTGACACTACAGAGTAGATGATTATTATGGCTGTTACCCCAAATAATCTTTACAGGAAGCAATCTTGTATGAATCAATCTATGTGAGTGAAGCCCACAGGTAGTTTTTGTCACCTTCTCTCTCAAGAGCTGTTCAATCAGTGGTAGCATGAGGAAAATAGTCTGGATCATGAGGGGTTGTTTAAACATGCACAGGCCAAGGACTCCCCCAAGGCAGAGCATCTTTAACCTTCCAGCCAGTGGTGAAAGGAAGATTCATATAACATAATCTTTCTCTGCTCCCTGCATGAGAATTTTGATCAATGTCAGGACAAAAGCTATCACTAGGTCAGACTGTAAACCTGTTGGAGCTCCCTAAGAAGTCTGTCCCTCATCACTGACTAATTCAAATTTCTGGGTTTTTTCAGAAAATAAATGTTACATTGTTTTATTTCTGTCTTGTTAGTCATTCAGATGAGGTCTTGGATAGACCAATTCTGCTGCTGAGGAAGAACCAAGTATTTCAGAGTAATTGACATCAAATATTTCAGAGTAATTGAATTCACACAGTGAAAATCTGTTGGATTAGATGGGACTGTGAGAATAATATACTTCTTTTCAGCTTTTTCCTCCTTCCTGCCAAGTGTGCTGATCTTTAACCTAACAAAATTTAAAGGTATTGGTTGTACTGTGCAGGCCAATGCATAAATCCTTTTGTTCAGTTTTTCAGTTTTAAGTATTAAAGGTGAACAAACACATGATCTGAGGCTGATCTTTGCCTCTGGGTTTCCTTTTCAGCCCAAAGAGCACAGCTGCAGAAACTATAAATTCTTCAGACAAAAAAAAAAAAAAAAAAAAATGTTTCAGCATTCCTTTAACTGACATTTTGGAGCAAAAACCTGATTTTGGACAAAGTAATGATAGTTTTTCCCATATGGCTGAGTTCATAATCAGGCAGGCTAAACTGTTTTCCTTTTGTACGAAATATGAAATTTGTACTTGGGCTCAAAGAAGTTTCAGCCCACCTGATCTCCCATTCTGTTTAGTGCCTGCTAATCACTGATAAGGGAGTAAAACTTGGTACTATTCACTTTTGATACTGGAGACACAAAGCACCTGCCTTCCCTTTGTTCTTAATCAAGTCTTCCTCCTCTTCTTAGGGAAAAATCTTTACATTTTTTCTTAAAATACTTCTGAACATAGCAGGAAGGTAAATACAGGCTACAGCACATTGTGGTAGTTAGTATTCAGGCTTTTTATGGTTTTCTTTTCCATTACGGAAGAAATTAATCATTGAGTCAGATATTTCTCTTACATTACTCTATTACATCCTGGATATAAATGTCATATGTAAAATCCCAATTCCTATACACTATAGAGACATAATACCAGCAGTGTTTTATTTACCTGCAGTATTATGCCCTATAACAGCAAATATTCTACCTAAGCATGAATTTTTAGTTTTCATGTAGAAAATGAAATACTCCTGTGTTTCTCTGTGCTTCTTTAGTGATTTCATTACTCTGTACAGAAACATTCCTGTCATCTGACACTCACTTCCCCAGCTGCAAATTCAGATGACTGATAACTCACACTATATATCTGAATCTTAACCAATTTATTAGAAAAAATGTGCTTTGGGCAGTGACTCGTACTGTTTCAGCTGTCTATTCCACATAGGAGCTTAACAGCTTTTCCAGATACTTGACAGATGGGTAGATATCATAACCTTCAGATTTTTCTAAAGTTTCACCTAATCTGTTGTGCAGAAAATATGACTCTTCAATAGGACTTTTGAAAAGAGGTTTTAGAAAAAAAATAAAGACTTTAGATCACTTTTTCTCCATGTGATACTACAGTGATAAAATGATTTTCGTAGAGTGACTTCTACCATTGGAAAGCCCTTGTCTGAGCGCTTCCTAACTGAAGTGATTTTCTCAATGGCATCAGACGGATACTGGGTCAAATATAATCAAATTATAAACTGCATTAGGCAGAGGGTACAGGTAGAAAACCAGATGGGGAAAATCCAAGTCACAAT
This sequence comes from Poecile atricapillus, assembly GCF_030490865.1. Classification (NCBI taxonomy): domain Eukaryota; kingdom Metazoa; phylum Chordata; class Aves; order Passeriformes; family Paridae; genus Poecile; species Poecile atricapillus. The sequence goes on along the minus strand of NC_081251.1, from coordinate 47,425,555 downwards.
CAATTTTTCTTCCTGTAAATTTTGGAATAATTGTAATCCACTGATTACTTGTGGGAAGTTCTTAAAGGTTTATGATAGCCATAACAAATAAACAAGGAAATGAATGTGTTATTTAAATAATGAAAATGCATTTCTCTTTCCTGAAAATCATACAGATTTCAATAACTAACAAAATCGTTAGTTTTGTTTCGGTAGCTGAAAAAAAATGTATTTAGTATGTGTACAGTATCACCACATATATTGGTATACATTGGTTTTATTGAAAGCTGGACCCAGAATGACATGACCAGAGGTGGAAAGATGACCAATTACATGCATTCAGTATGCCAACAAGACCAGTGTAAAGGTTTCAGCTGATACCCTCCCTGCCATAATATTCTAAATTTAAAATAAATGTTTACTCCTGAGAACAATTTAAAATAGACTCAAAGAAAGCCAAACATTTTTAACAGGCAAAAACTAATTCCTAAACAACTAAATGACAGTAAAATATAAATAGTTGAATGAATAGTTAAATAAGTGCAGTGTGAATAGTTATCCTAGGTTTTTTGTTTCCAGCCTTGGTTACGAGACTACAAGACAGGTTATATTCTAGCTTTGAGACAACCTTAGAAATTTATTTCTCTTTTTCAGCTATCCATTCTCCATACTATAAAAAATATTAAAAGTACCATGAAGTGAAGTCTGCTGCCTCAGGACAACCTCCCACACAAGCAATTTCACTTAAAAGGAAAGGGGACAATTTCTGTCCTTTTCTATATGACTTTACAGAGTCCCTTTGACAAAGTACTCAATACTATTGTTAACTTCAATAATTTAAATGCTTAGAAATATGCTTCTACTTCTCCACAGATCTGTAAGATGAAAAAATGTTGGCCATAAATTTGGAACACAGGGAAGAAGACACTGCAGGTCTTGCAGGAAAGCACCAGGAAGGAAGGCAGGAGACCAGCATAGCTGAGTAAGGACCTCCAAAATGAAACACAATAAAGAAATACACAGGTAGTGGGAGAAGGGTTATGCTTCCCAGGAAGAAAATAGGGATACTTCTCTGGAGTGTATGGTGGGATCAGAAAAGCTAAGGCATGGTTGAACCTTGTCAAAGGATGTGAAGAATGATAAAAAGGGCTTCTACAGGTACATTATTCAGAAAAAGAAGACAAAAGAAATTGTACTTCTCTCTGATAAATGAGACAAAGGTCTTGAAGGAACCAGCAAATGCAGTTGCTAAGTCTCTCTTCTTCATATTTGAAAAATTACACCAGTTAGGCAAAATCACCAGTGACCAGAAAAAAGGAAATACCACCCCCGTTTTTAAAAATGGTAAATTGAGGACCCTGGGAACTACCTGCTAGTTATCCTCACTTCTGTGCTCGAAAAGACCATTAAACAGATCTTCCTGGAAGCTATGCAAGGCATACAGATGACAGGGAAGATTAGAGAGAGCCCACACAACTTCCAAAAAGGCCTGACTAATGTGGTCATCTTCTACAATGGAGTGACTCTGTTGGTGGAAAATGGAAGAGCAACTGACATCACCTTCTTCAACTTCTGCCAGGCCTTTGCCACAGTCCCACAGAACACCCTTGTTGCCAAATTGAAGAGATACAGATTTAATGGAGGGATTTTGTTAAGGGAAAGGAACAGGTTGGAGTTGACTGGATGGCTGCATCCACAGAGCTGTGGTCAGTGTCTCAATGCCCAAATGGAGATGAGTAACAAGGGGTGACCCTTAGAGGCTCATACTGGTCAATACATTTGTGAGTGGTACAGCCAGTACAGGTACTAATAAGATGAAGGGTTACAGCTCTAAACTAAAATAGTTTAGATTTAGCTTAGATATAAGGAAGAAACTCTTTACAATCAAGGTGGTAAGACACTGGAACAAACTGCCCATAGAAGCTATGAATGTCCTATCTTTGTTTTAAGCAACTTGGCCTAGTAGATGTCCCTGACTGTGGCAGGAGAGATGTAGGGAAATCCTTTTTAAGGGTCCCTTCCAACCCAAATCACTGTGACATTCTATGACTAACTCCTCCAGCTTCTTCCGATTGTCACCTGGTGACCTGCCTTTGAGGACCTTATGAACCTTGAGCATTGGACTCATCCAACTGGACATCACTGGACACCAAGTTTCTGTAAAAAATCCCAGTTTTTTAATGTCAAAGGTGTTCATGTCAGAGGAAGACATCTGTTAATTTATCAGTGTTCACTGGATCTTCAGAAACACTGATGAAATGTGTCCAAACCAACTTTCAAACTACCTCTCAGATATATAAAAGTCGTATATGAAAAAAAATTCTTCTAAGGATGAATAAGTTACTTGTCATGTAACTGTTATAAATATTGTATCATTTCATCTTCATTTCTAGATAATCTTTACATTTTCCTTTAGTTTCAAAACATTTGGGTCAAAGAGCAACACAGGCATTGGCACTTCTTTTAGATTAGTAATAATAAAATATCTCGTAGTAGATCTTCTTAAGTCCTCTTGAGAGGGACATTATACACACCCACATACATTTACAATTTAAATAACAAGGGTACCTGAAAGGTGAAATGAAAAAAGAGTACATTGACATGAAGCAGTTTTCTGGCCAATATGCAGCTCTACATTAATCAAATAAGGATAAAGTACCAGTTTTCATAATTCCAGAGGTCATTAGACATTGCACTTAGACTTCACCTTTTCCTTCACTTGCAACAAACTAGTGTAAACAACGGGACTTAGATCATGTAGAAAGTTCAAGTATTTAATGGTTCATGAATATAAGAGCTCCAAGACTGTTAACAAGAAGTGATAAATTCCATTTGGCTTAATAAAAAGATTGTGTTTAAAAGTAGGGACATTTTCTTATTTTTCCTTCTTGCAACAAAACTTTTTAGTTACTTCAAGAAAATTTATTTGTCCTGTTTTCTCTATAATATTCCCAAAAATTTCTGTGGAAAACCAAACTTTGCTGACAAAGCAAGTATGACTGTTGTTTTATCAAACTGCATAGTCCTTACAGAGTCCTCAGTTCATGTACTCATAGACATGGGAAAGCTGCAACTTATACATAGCCTTTCCAATAATTACCGTCCTCAGCCTTCATTACTGCCTCTGACTAGGCTCCCAGGTGATACTTCAAATATTCTTTCCTTTCCCAGTAAATAAAAAAGTCTGTGCTTTTTGAGGACCCAGTAACAGGCTGGAAATGACCTCAGCACTGCAAGCTATGGCTGTTATAAAAAATAATAAATAAAGACCATCTCAGGTCTACTTCACAGTTATACAAGGTTAAAAAATCCTGACAAAGAATATTTATTCTTGTTTAGTCATAATTCCTTAGCATGGTCAATAGAACATAACTAAAAGCCTAAAAATTGCAAGAGACTTAGGAAATGCAACAACCAATTAATGCTATCCTAAATCTAGAATCGTGATTTCTAAAAATATATAGCAGAAAAATTAGTAACCCAGTTCTGGTACAAATTTTTGGATTTTTTTTTTTCCCCTGCTAAATTTGTGATATCTTCAGTATTTGTTAACACTTGAATACTCACTTATCTATGCCATGCATTACCTAAGAACAAATGTCATAACACTAGTTGAATCAGGACATTATCACATACATTTTAATCCATTCAGTGGCCCAGAGGACTGCTGCAGTAATAAAAAGATGTGCCTTTACCCACCAAAGAATAGGCTTTACACTGACAAAATATTTTTACAGTGTCCAATTTTTTTCATTGACTGAATGTTATGTTAGTCCTGTAATATCTGTTACACTGAGAATTGAAAGCAGGAGACTCAACATAGAAATAAATCTGAAAAGAACAGTTCCTTAATATGTCTGAAAATGTTCCTTAATATGTCTGTCTTGCATTTTAAAATTTGTTAGAGTTCTCATTTTTTAAAATGTTTTTTGCAGAGTGTTGCTTTTTAAACATTCGAACTATCCTTTGACTTCAACATCTCAAAAGAACAGGATGTTTAGATCAAAGACTGTAGACAAATCCTAGAAAAACTTGCCCTTATTGAAGACAATGCTGATATTGTCAGCAATTTCAAGAAATAAGTATTATTACAAATCAGGGATGCGTGGAAATCAGCAGCATGGACATATATACTGCATGGCATATACTCTAATATTTTGAAATACATATTGCCTCAGATGCATTTATTTCAAAAGGATATCACAGAAAATTAAATAGTGATCACAGTCAAACTATATTAGCCTTCATATTTTACTGACAAATTTCATGATTGAATGATCTTGATAAAAAAAAAAAATAAAATTATACTCTGGACATTTAAGCCTTCATTCTTGATATGTCTGTAAGAGCAAATAATAATACCATTTTAACAAGGCAGCAAAAAGAAAGTGATTGTGATTCACTATTAAGCTAGTTGCAGCCAAAATTCCTGTATGGCAAAGTCTAAACTCATGTTGAGTTCTTTACACACTCCCTGTTTCTGTCAAGTTGCAGTGACATTTGCTCAAATTATTTTCTTCACTTGTGATCTATTATTGATTCATAGCCTTTTTGTGTGTGTCAGAAAATGGTAGCTCAAATTGTATAAATCAAAAGTAGGTTTACTAGAGCTGGGCAGAATTTTTATTTAACCAGAAGTCATTGGTTGGCCAAAACAGTTACTAGATGCTTGCTGAATAAGGGGAAAAAAAGGAAGGAAAGTAATGAGTTAAGCCTAATTTAAAAAAGGTAAACCTTTTTAGTATTTCACTTTAATCTTCCCATTGTCTCTGTGTTTAAATGGCTCTTTCTTTCAACACTGACCAGGTGTCATTTCAACTCCTTAAAAAAAACTAATATCAAGTAACATTTTTCATTTTTAAATAGATTGAGATGATTTTTCTGAGGTTTGCATTTGACCGGTGTTACCAAAACTTCTTTCACTTCAGAGTACCCTCCAAACTATTTATTTCTCTTTATCATTTTGTTCAGTGGATCAAAGGACAGTTTTACACAACTTTAACAGAAAAAGGTTTACTTTATCCTTCATTGGGATTTAGCAAAGACATCCATTTATCTGTACAGAACATTATATATATATATACATATATATATATATGTATATATATAATTTCTGAATAAGAAGTTTTTCTTATAATAAAAAAAAGGTAATTGTTCATGTGGTTTTACACTGCATTCTTTCTAAGACATTTATGGCTGCAGAAGTAACTCATCTTCACCATCTTCCAGACCTGGCAGTTTCCATAGCCGTAGGAGTTAACTCTTCAATTTCAAAAAGATACCTCTGTATGAAATAACATGAATGCCTCCTGAATGTGATTCTGACAGTATTTTCAAGTTATGAAAGCTACTAAACTCCTATTTAGCTATAGTTCCTTCTAAGGTGTGCAGCTGCTGACAGAGGAAAAGCCTTAATGATCAATGTGTGTGCACATTTGTGTTTGCATTTTCTCCCCATAGTCCCGATTGCTGACTGCTCAATAGTGACAAAGTCACAAAGACACAGAGGTCTCCTCTTGTTGCCATCAGCAGTATTGTGTCTGGGAAATAATGAAGCACAAACAAGGAAGGATTCATATGAAACATGGCCCAGGTTTTGCTCTCCTTCCCCAGGCTTCCATAACAAATTTTTTTAGTTCAGGCAAGTAAAATATGGAAAATATAAACTTGCAGTTGTTTGGAATTATCTGAAACTAAATATATCTTAGCAACAAAATGCTTATGGACACAATAATTTCATTATATAATAGTGGAAAAAAATTGTTTAGAGAGTATGATCTGAAATAAGCAATGGGAATTCACTACAAAAGTGTAAACATTGCTCAACTGCAATAGTCACTGAAAAATTACTTCTTACTTTTTATTTACATCAAATGAAAGAACATATTCATCTGTATGGACTAATTTTAAGTAAATGAAAAAAAGTAAAAAGGTTTATTTTACCAGAAAAAAGCAAAAAACTGAGTGCAAGTTACTCTTCCTGATTTCCAGCTCCTTAGATTTTATAACAAATCTTGTGATATTCAGTACTGGTCTGTAATGTTTCTTGACCTTTAAAACAATTACAAAATTTCTAGGGATTTCGTTTTTGGGTTTGTTTACCTGTGGACTGCAATGCTCACATATTAGCTGTCCACAGCATCAGAGCAGTACAGCCAATTCCCACTGCACAAAACTCTTCAAAATTCTTCCAAATGCTACTCTAAACTGAGACCCTAGAATCCAGCAGCTCACTCATACATAACTTACCTAACTCCTCATCCTCTAAGAACCAAGATTTCACCTGTTTTACTTGTAGAGAGAAGTAGATCCTTTAGCTTTGGTTGTAGCCATTAATGTCTTTCATATTTACTGTAGTCCTGAAAGATACAGGTAGCACTTAATTTAGAAGGAATATCTTCAGTCCTCACTTATTCAAATGTGAAACAGCGGGGTTTGAAGCCTTTGGGTGAATGTCCTTTGACATGTTCTGCTTGACTTTTTATAAGCAGTTTACAATTTTCTCATGCACATTAGTGATTCAAAATTGCTGCCTATTTCATGCAAATGCTTTGTAGTCTTTCAGTTGTACTCTAGCAGATACTTTCAAATGTAAAAAATCCAAGCCACTCTAGATATTTCAGATGAGACAATGCTCACAGACTACTTTTGCCCCCCAGCTTTTGACCACAACTTTTAGAACCCAGATTTCCCTCCACAGATATGCTTTATACAAAAGCAAAATTAGATTTCTATTAATATCTCCTAATACTCACTATTCCAGTGAAACCTATGATCCGTGATTTCATTCACTAGAATATCCACAGATATTAAGCACAAAAGGTGGAAAAGCATGGGGAGTAAACTACTGTGAACATCTGTGCTTTTTTTGGAGACGAGAATAGGGGTTCTGACTCAGCAGAATCAATGTTTGATTGGGCAATAAAATTTTATGTGCTATGAAAGTTTGAAACAATTTGCAGAAGAAAACCTGCTAATGACACCCCACAAAAATCACCACAAAGACTGAAGATGCATGAGAGCTGCAGTCAGTATGTTTCATAGTCTCAAACTGATCAGGATTTGCATAAAGAAAAAGAGATTATATGCCTCAAATATGTTTAAACTGTTGAGAATTTATCATTCCTCACATAATCTTTGTTCAAATTCCCATCTATTTCCAAACAGAATAAATACAGCTTTGATGTCAGGCAAAGTCTTTTTTTGTTTTGCTTCTAATGTGAAGAGATCCTCAAAAGCAAACAGCTTGACCAGCTGAAGGGTGGATCAACTTGACTCACATGAATGAACAGTACAAAGTAATAACATAGTGTACCACATTTCTTTTTACATCAAGAGAAAACAGATTTCAAAGGTTATTTCCAAGATAAATTGTGTGGTTCAGAAAACAAAGAGGGAGACCAAAAGTCCAGGAGACTGTGTTTCATTTTTTTTTTCTATCCTCCTGTTTATCAGGTGATATAGGAAAAGTCACTGTATCTCTGGTTTTACCTTGACCACTTAGATCACGAGCTCACTGGGACAGGATATGCTTTTCCTGAATATGTAATGCCTGGCCGAGAGAGGCTTCAAGAGGAACGTAAAAGTTAGTAACTTAGAAAAGATCTATCCAATACATAAAAGAGAAGTAAGCCACTGAGTATTGTTTGACTTCTAATTGCCAGAAGAAATGTCAATGAACATTCTATTAACCACATGCATCTAGCAAAAGAAACCAAACTTAGTCTTCTTCTAGTTTCCTCTAGAAGCAGAACTGAAATCACTGACATGGACATAGAGGTGGACATCAGGACATAACATCCACTGGTGTCCTCTTTCTCTACTAAACTGTCTCTCTTGTTAGGAAGGTTTTTTTTTAGCTTTTATTATTGCGGATATTATTTTTCTCACATTGCAAGGAATGGAAGACATCAGGGTTACCTGATTCATAACCTAAGGCAACAGAAAAGAGTGGTGAAGGTAAGAGGTTTACTGCCTGTGCGGCCACTGAACCCCACTATAACAGTGAATCCAATAATAGGATTAGAAAGTAAAAAAGCCTTCTCCATGAAGTGGTTCAAATGCTTGGCAGATCAGGACTGTTCCCTAAAGCATACTCACTAATGTGTTGTCCAGATAAGTCTTAAACATCCCTCATAAATGTGTGTAGTGTGCACAAATTTTTCCTGTATTGTAATATTCCTGCTGGGACTGGCCAAAGATCCAAACATCCTGCTTTAGTGTCTGTACCACCTAGGAAGAAATTTATGAAATGTTTTGGTCCTGCTGCTTTCCGGTTGTTTGGGCATCAGGGAAATACAAAACTAAGTCAGTTGGATCCTGTAAGTCTTCTTTTCCTGTTGACTCTGGCACAAAAGTACATATTTTGGAGCTGGAAAATTGAGATGTTCTCCTTGTACACACAAGTGGGGTAGATTTCATAACAGAGGATCAGCCAGGAAGGGGAAAAAAAATATTCCTGTAGTGAAAATATTGGATAAATTTTACAGTGAGGGGAATTATATGGAGTGGTCTCAGCATTCCGTGATTCTGTGAATCCACAGAAAGGAGAATGTGAGGGAAGCAAGAATAGCCGTACTTGGAGTCTGTGGACAAGGATGTTCATGTGATCATGTGGGCAAAAAAGTATATATCTGAAGTTTAACACAAAATCTGAGCTTTTTCCTAATACGTTTCATTAGCCCTGGTGTTTCCACAGCTTGTCTTCTTTCAAAGGCAACTGAAGAAGAAATTTTAATTATAACATGATCAAATAAAATATTAGATATACTACATAATAGTAGTAATTTGTGGAACACATACTACTCCAAAACACTAGTCACCAGCACAGATATAGAAGTTCTCATTGGTAAGAGTAATATTATTTACTGTTGTCAATGATGAAGGTACTCTAAAAATTACTATTAGGTATTATGCTATTTATATACATATTATCAAAATATCATTCTTATAAATTATAATTATTCCAGTACTTAACAGATGCCATTCAGAAGCTATCAAAAGTGGGAAATGTTCAGTTAGAGTCTGATGTACAGACAGGAAAAAGTTCAGATAGAAGGGGCAATACTAGCAAGAACTTTTTTCTTTGTAAATAAAATGAAATATGGAGTTATTCCCTACAAGTGTTTCTTTTCAGAATGAAGATACTGGATGCAAAATTTGTTGTATGCATGCCCAAGCAACATTGTTCAATTTCTCATAGCAGGCAGGCTATCCTCAATATCCTTGAGAGGAACCCCTTGCTGGGGCTGCAAGTTGAGTGTAACCAAATGACCACATCTTCATGTGCAGCCTCCCCAAGATTTGAAAACCTGGAGCAGATCTCTGTTGGTCAGCATTGTGTGGTTTATCAGCCTGGAGCAATTTTTACTAAAGAATTCAATAGAAGGAACTGGAAAGAGGTGCCCCATTAGGAAAGTTGGCCTTAATTTCTTGGGGCTCTGCCAGGGACATCATAGTTTCACCAATAGTTTCACCGCTCGTTCATCATTACAATGACATCTATGTGCAACCACACATAAGATAAAGACACTTAACTTTTTCATTAAAAAAATAGAATTATTTGAATTGCCTAACTCAAGATACTAAATTGAACTAGTTTCCACTATTCATAGATTTTGCTTTAAAATACAAAAACACAGAGACAAAAATACTGGTGAATTAATGAAAATTTATTCAAAATGTTATTGCATGAGAGTTCTGGATTTGGCTCTGTTGTGTGTTGAAAAATACATCTCCTCCATGGGTAGGACACAGAATGCTTAACTAACAAAGCAAGAAAAACTTTTAGACATGGACACTATTGGTTGATCTGTCAACTATCATCTGCTGAAAAATATTTAATGATATGAGATGGATCAATATTTAAAGAAACAGTACATGAATTTGGCCACTTTTTGTAGCTTAGAGAAATACATTTATGATATTAACGTAAGGTTAGTAAGGTATTAAAAACAGGATTAATTTTATAACAAATTTCTGTTAGATTGAGAGTGAAAGAAACAGAGATACTGTGCTCTCTGGAATCCTTACATCTCACCTCATCTCAGCTTAGCTCTTCCCTCATGTCACAACCAGGTCACTACAATGACTAACAGGAAAAAGTGAAAAAAAAATCCTTTCTCCTCTGGTAAAGCCATGCCTGATATTCCTTCACTTCTGAGAGCACTGATATGCCAGTGAGAGAGTCACACAAGGTTAGAAGTGAAGTATTCTATGCTTTCAGATATGTTATGCTGATACACAATTTATTTCACGTAAATCTATGCAAAGCTTGATCATTAGATCTCAAGCTATTACTGCTTGAGAAGCTAGCTAAGGCAAAGCACTTAATGATGGGGCCCATTCTGTCTAGTGCAATGTACCTGTGTGGGGTATCAATACAGGGTGAGGGGTGAAGGGCTTAGAGCAGCCCTGTGGAAAAGGCCTTTGGGCTGCTGGTGGAGGAGAGGCTGGACCTGACCCAGCCATGGGCACTCCCAGTCCAGAGAGCCAAATGTGACCTGGGCTGCATCCAGAGCAGAGTGGGCAGCAGGGGAGGGAGGGGATTCTGCCCCTCTGCTCTGCTGAGACCCCACCTGCAGGGCTGCATCCAGCCCTGGGGGCCAGCACAGGAAGGACATGGAACTGTTGGAGCTAGTCCAGAGGAGGGACATCATGGTGATTAGAGGGATGGAGTACTTTTCCTACAAGAAAAGGCTGAGAGAATTGGGATTGTTCATGCTGGAAAAGAGAAGGCTTTGAGTGACCTAATTGAAGCCTTCTGGTACCTGAAGGGAGCCTACAAGATGGAGAGAGGCTATTTACAAGAGAATGTAGTGACAAGAAAAAGGGAAATTATTTCAAACTAAAAGAGAGTAAACTCAGATTAAATTCTTGGAAGAAATTCTTTATTGTGAGTGTGGTGTGACATGGAACAATTTGTCCAAAGAAGATATGGATGCCCCACACCTGGAAGTGCTGAAGGCCAGGTTGGCTGGGGCTCTGAGAAAACTTGTCTAGTGAAAGGTGTGCCTGACCAGGACTGGAGGATTGAAACAGGATGATCTCTGAGGTCCCTTCCAGCCCAAACTATTCTGTGATTTTATGATTAAATGTCATTAGATTCTTTAGAAGATGAGCTAATTCTATTGTAAGTTCCCTAGAGCAAAAGCATCACCTGTGGACACAGTCTGCACCTAATCAAGCAGGTAAAATAATTAGTATTAAGGTTTAATAATATAATAATAATAACAGCAACAACTTGCAGACTTGCAGGTAGATCTGAAGAGGGCCTTGAGTTAATTACTATCAGAAAGTTTGAAAATCAATGAAAAATTGCTGTATTTATTTAGTTTGACTCTTAGATATTAAACTGTATATCAGTTAATATCTCAATAAATTTGAGATTCAAATAAACAGCTCTTCAATGTAACATAGTAACACATGCATAAGTGCACTTTATTCGTTGTCAACAGTAAAATTTCAAGAGGAGGTAGTGATCACATTAAAGCAAAATTCATATACATTAGTAAAGAAAAGCTCTGATGAGGTGGTGACCCTATCCTCTCTCTTGAAATTATATTATAAAGGCATTTGCCAAAAAAGCTGAATTTGGGATACTGCTTCTTTTACTTCTTGAGGGAGACAATAGCAAAACAGTTGGAGACTTCCCCAAGCAAGCATGAGTCTTCATTCATGGAAATTAATAGGGCAAGTAATTTTGACTGGAACCTCTCTTGGTTTCTCATTTTTGAGTTCAGATGAAGTAACCAAAGTCTTCACCCAGTAAATGCACAAGGCAAGCAACTCTCCTCAAAACAAATCTGTAGTAAATATCCAATAACAAAGAGCAGGGCCACAGGCGAAACAAACAGGAGGCCCCAGCCATCTGGGCATGCTAATGCTTCAGAAACTTCCTAATAGGCATGAAGTTACAAGTGGAACAAAAACTGCAGCATGCCAGTAGTTCCTCTAAGGTCAGCATCCTTATGGACTGACACTTACCCAGCAATATTTTCAGTCACATCTGTGTCTGACAGGCACCTTATATTTTCTCTTAATTGCTCAGTGCAGGTACAGTTCATTCCATGAATTTGGAAACCTCTGTTTTGCAGAGATATTTACCCACATTTTCAGAAAGCTTTGCAAAATAAACTTTTCTGTAACACAGAGCTGCTTTTAGATTGTTTGGATATGGAGAGATAATACCTTCTGCATGCACAGCAGGAAAGGTCCACTTTGGGACCCTAATTTAAAGAGCTAATATTAACAGAATATAACACACACATATTTGCCTTCTTTGCTGCTTTTCCTTGGCTGTGGTAGCACTGAATGGTCACAGTAGAAACCTTGAGGTTGAAAATGAGATTATTTTGTCTACATGTTTTTACTGTTGCTTCTATACTGTTCCAACCCAGCCCATACTCAGGAAACTAACAGCTTTCAGAGAAAATGGCACTATTCTTTGCCATTTGCAAGGACCTCTCCCTGTTAGCTATAAACTGGACAAACCTTAAATGTTTCCCGGAGCTGCTGATAAGCACCCAATACCTCTGAATGGCTTGCGTTTGCACAGCTAGGAGGGAAGTCTTGTAAAAAGTCTTTCCTGTAATTCCAGACAATTCCTGTTTAAGGTCAAGCCAGAAATTCTTCACAAATAGTTTCTCTCGGGGTATAGAGGTATTTCCTTTTCAGGTTCTGGCTAGGACCCAAAGTGCAGAAGAATGAGGGAAAAAACCTAATGATAATCATAAAGTTAACCAAAACCCTCCTATCTCAAAAATTCTCCCACTAATACTTGCACTACAATCTGGCAGGCACTCATTAAAAACTGGTATCAAACTGATCACAACCAAATGCAATATCTTAACATATTCCCCATCTCAACAGCCTTCTAGGTAAGGTGCCCTCTGACCTCCTTCTAACTCTGCTGAGAAAGCATTTTATTAAAAAAATGAAAAATATTCTTTCACTTCAGTCCATATTTGCAAAAGATGTGCATTTGCAGTGGGTGGAATTTCCTAATTATTCACTAATGTGCAGGGCATATTTGTGCACTTTTCTCTTGGCTCCAAGCACCAACACAAGCATCCGTAGATAAAAGAGGGTACTAAAGATCTGTAGTGAAAGCAGACATATTTGTTCTCACTTTCTAGCTACTTTCATTAACTTATTTTATAAACCTCTTGACATTGTTTTAGCTTTTTCCAACGTGGCAGTGAATGTATGTACCCTCTTCATTTTATTTACCAGAAAACAGTAATCAAAGGCAGATGGACCATCTGGATCAAATGTCAAGTTCTCTAACATGTGAGCCCAAGAAATCTGAGCTCTGAACTATACTTTGACTGCAGTTCTGGTTTGGATTTCAGGTAAATAATTTAAAATAGGAAAACTGTGCCAACATAAATCAATTTCCTGTGTTATTTTTGTGTTTAATGTAACAGCAAGTGCCTCATTCCTGAGTGACATGATGAGACCACAACATAGCGAGGGCAGAAATACCCCCCAATAAGGCTTTGGCTCAGCTTCCTGATTCCTTTCAAAATATACCTTGCCAAAAAGCTCATGTATGGTTAAACCAGAACCCATCAGAGACCTCATCATGGATTAAGTATTGTGATTTTCACATCATCTGTTTCTAGTTAGAGCAGGAGAGGAATGGAAAGTATGAACTCAAGGTAACAATCCCTGACTCCACTTTTGTCACCAAAAAATTTACTCTTGCAGCCCCAAAGGTACATTAATTTAGGTTTAGTATTTTATTTCACTTCATCATACTTTGCTGTTTTGTATAGTCACAGGCAGTAAAAATTCTAAAGCAACTTCTACCCCATTAGAGGCCACTGCATTGAGGCCCATTCTCTGGGTTGGGTTACGTGGGGACTGGCTTATATTCATGCTTTTAAAGTCTCCTACCTTCCAAGACAGGGTGACTGCATCCAAATTATCTTTCAGGATTGGTTTCTGTTCCCTAGAACATCTCTGGGAGAGCACCAACTGGTTAAGGACAAAATGGTGCCAGTAATGAGATAGTGTAAAGGCTGTGACATAGCATTTTGAATTTATAATGTAAGTGTAGACTAGAAAGCTTTTCATCCAGCTGCATCTTTTCCTTACTGAGAAGAAGGAAACTTCAAATGTAATGCACTCTGAAGGCAAATTTCTTCTGGTGGTGGCTGTATCCTTATTGCTAACATATATGGGATGTTCACTGGAAATGCATTCAATAAGTAAATCTTTCTTCTGTAAATGCAGCTATTTACCTCAATTAATCTAAAATCCCTTCTTGAAGACTATGTGATTCTGTTCAGTGTTGAAATCCTTAAAAGAACTAATTTACTCACTGCCTTTTTGAACTCTCCCCTCTCAGGAAACAACAACAACAAAAAAAAAGCTTTTCTGAGCTTCCAGCTCTGTTCCTGACTGGGAAATGAAAATACAAAGAAAGATATATTAGTGAAAATGTTCATTAAAATAAAAGGGATTCAGCTAAAATTGTAACTTGAATTGAAGCTGATTTTGTATGGTTTTAGGTCATCTCCTATGTTACCTGAAGGCTTCCCCAACAGCAGTGTTACCTGAACTACTGGAGACTGTCATGTCACCCCTATACACTCAGAAAGTAGAACAGGTTTATGATCTGGATATTTCTAAATTACAATCTGGGTTGGAAAACGACTCTCAGTTGATTATTTTAGGGCTTCAGGAAAACACCTTTGATATATGCAAAGCATTTAAGAAAATAAAAAATTCATTCAGATTTTGCAGTCTTCCCATTAGAGAGTTTATTTATTTTACTTTTTTGGAACAGTAAGAGAAGACTTTATGCAAAAAGTCTATGCATATAAAATTGTATTCCACAAGACTTAATATGGGTTGTTCCCAGTCTACGTGGTGGAGAGGAGCTGTGCTCTGTCCCTCGGCTATTCCTTCAGCCCTCCGTTGGCATGGCACTTCACAGCTCAGGGATTTGTTTTTCCTAAATTAATTGGAAAGACAATGACACTTACAGGTCGTAAAAGAGAAAGCCAGAAATTTCTCTGAGAGGCTGAGAGGAAAGAAGAGGGAGGAGGAATTAGTTGGATTGATCTTAGACTTCTGCTTTAGGATTTATCTACTATTATGGGAGCTCCCTACTTGTCTCTACATATTAATATGAATGCAGAGCACAACTTCTTAGATGGAGTCTACTTTTTTGTTGTCCAATGTTAACCAAGATCAACCCCACTTTGCATCTGGAATGAAAATATGTGCACACACGTGTACACATTTGCGTGAGCACATGTACAAATATATTTACATATGCATCTTACTTTTCTTTCTTTGGCTACTTGGGTTTGTTTCTTCTCTTCACAGGTGCCATTTTGCATAGCAACATTCTTTCCCTTTTTCCATTAGTGAAGAACTCATGTTTGCCTTTAACAACAATTTACAGAAAGTTATTACAGGCATAAGCATAGCTTGCATTCCATATAGGCTAGGCAAATATGATACGCATTTAATCACTTTTGACACTGAGGAAAAAGAAAAAGCCAATATCCCAACTTTTGTTCTCATATACCCTCATGTCTGTTAGTCTGCAAATCATATTTCCCTATAGTATGTAAAACATAGGCTGGTACCTTACCTGCCACATGCAAAAGTGGAAGTGGACACAGGATGCCCAGCAGCAATCATACCTCAGGTGCTCCCATCCTTCCAGGAAGATCAACCAATGTATTCTCACCCCCCATTCTGCTGAAAAACTGCAGACCACTATAATCACCAGGGTAAAACAGTGTATATCCTGCCCTCAACAACCAGGTAGAGAGGAGTAATGGAGCAGGAGAGATCAAAACCATGCTCATGTTTCTGGATTTAATCCATTATACCAGATTTAAATTTTATATTTTCATTGATTTGGCTTTTTGTTTTGTGAAAGGTCAAAAAAACATTGTGGAAAGCAAATATCAATAATAAGCTAATTTATATTTTTTTTATTAAAATGCATACCTAATTAAAGATTTCTGTCAGCTCCCAGAATGTGCTGAAGTTTGTAACTGCTGCTCCACCAGTTGCCATCACATGTTAGAGAACTTAAAAAAGCAACACTCCTACATAAAATTTCACAGTGAAGAAAAACACTGAAGTTTCCTTTAAAAAGCATTTTTCTGCCTTCATATCTCTGAGACATATTACTTGGAACCATTTCTGCACATCTAAAGCTCAGAATACTGCAAAGCCATTAGCAGTAGCTGCAAAGGAATGGCAAAAAAAACACTGAAAATATGTCAACCTTGTGTGTCAAATTTCAAATGTCAAAACTAATTTCTTTAGCTTCTATTGATTTCTTTTCTATTAGTTCAGAAAAATCTTAAAAGTAAACATTGGAGAGATAAAATTAATTTTACCTATTCTTAGGATGTCGTGCAACTATTTACTCAAGAGAAAATATTTTCATGGTACATTGTTTTTACAGTCCTGGAGGAAAAAATATAGAAGAAATTCAGGCATAATTCAAATTACAGCACTTCCACTGCAACAGAAAGAAGTGTGGTCATCAAGCATGGTAAATCCTGGCATTAGAGTGGTTGATTTTGGGTTTGGTCTTCTGTTGGCTGTTCCTCACATACAGACATGAATGCTCATAACAGCAATCTTCAAAATGGCACACTTCTTTCTGTCTCCCATCTGTTCACCTTGTTGGAAAGGCAAACAGTTAATTGGACATGCATAGCCAAATATTTCTCACTAGAAAATACTCTTTAATCAAGGCTCAATCTCTCATATACCTTCACAGAATTTAGCTCTACAGACATGCATAGCCAAATATTTCTCACTAGAAAATACTCTTTAATCAAGGCTCAATCTCTCATATACCTTCACAGAATTTAGCTCTACAGATTTCAGTGTTTTTCTTTTTTAATTGGCGGAAACCTCAGCTTTTCATAGCATTTCTGTTCTGAACCTTTTTATTTAGAAATAGGATTTTATAGAGAGTATAATACAACCTTTTTTCATAAGAGAAATATTCTAATAAATTAAGCATTTTGCAATTACTGAAATAACCCAGACAGCTCTCTTTTACCTAAGATACTTGCAACCAAAAATAATTGTAAAAAAATAAACAAATAATGCCAATAACTATTAATGGTGATTCAGAATGAAAATTTGGAACTCTTGGAAATCTACCTCAGACAGAGGTGGTTACTTCTTCCCAACAGGACTTACAAGTGGCATTCCAGTCAGCCCTCGAGTTACCTGCTGACCAGGTATTTATTTTGTTTCATTCAGGGATATTTAATACAAAATGGAGAACAAAATCTACACTCCTGCTGCCATGCCTTTGAAGTGCTTTATCCTGCAATTTACAAGCTAAATCCATTCTTTACAAAACTAGTAGGAGGGGAGCCATCTAATGTGTATAGAAATAAGAGGAAAAGGTTCCCTGCACTGTAGGAAAATAAACATGTATGCATGTTGTTTATCTTTCTCTTTGAGACGCCGTAGCTGTAAATGCCTACCCAGAACAAACAATAATTGTGCTTTTGTGTGAGGCATCGCAGCCACCACTTTGCACGAGAATTAATACAATGTTTATATATGATCAGAGCAACTGAAAGTAGTTTCTGGCCACATGGTAAATACTGCTTTTTCTTCTAATCTCTTTCTGCTTTGTTCTCGATATTATTAGGTATGTCAAGAAATGTGCCAAGTTGAAAAGACAGTTTACTCAGCTAATACATTCCTTGGGTCTACTATCAGTTCAGTTTGAATGTGAACATTTTGGACACTGTCTTTAGGCCCCTTCCAATTACCAACAGATAAACTCCTCTTTAATAGAGTCATTTAGTCTCACAGTTTGCTCGTGACCTGTCCAAGTTAACAAGGAACCGGTCTACGGAAGGCTTCACATAGGTGGCTTATGTATATTGTGAAGTTACTCTCAGGGTGCTCTGTGGAAATCTTGCAAGGTTATGGTGAAAGATGAGGTGGTTTGTGACCTTTCACAGAGAATAGAGGTAAGAAATTTCCAGGTTTAGTAGAGCAGTAAGCAAGGAGCATGGCTAAAACATCTTTGTGTCCATTTGAGTCCTTTCCTATCAGCAAAACAATCTTATTACAACAAAAAGCCCCTTGATTCAACCTGCAGGCTTCTTGCTTATGTTAATCTCTCAGTAATGTCAAATCAAGCTATTCTGATGGTGGTTTCAAAGGGGGAAAAAACAAAATTCTGCTTACTTTCACATAGAAAGGATTTACAACTATGCTTTTTATCAGCAGTTGAGCAAAGTACTAATATAGAAATGGTTTCTCAGTTGCTTCAGGTTTATGTCAACAGACTGCCCAGCCAGGGAAAATTCTTTAGCAAATATGAAAAGCCTGTGGTTCTCTGATATAGGTACTGCCTTGCTCTTTCTGCCTCAACAGATTTTGTGGGGTTTTTCTGATGGTTTCTGATAGATGTCTGTTATGTTATAACACATTTCCTGTTTAAAATTGGCACAGCCATTAAATTATAACCTCCAGAAGTATCTTAAAGTAGCTTCACCAAGGAGACAGCACAACCATTTCCTTCACAGGTAATGATACAGTAGGCTGTTTTCCAATCACTAAAAGATTACTCTGTAGTTCCAGTGTATAAAGAAATCCAAAAGCAGAGATTTTGTTTTAGAAGAGCATTATGCTCCCACAAAGTTGTAGTAGCAGTAGTAATATTAACAATAACAATAAAACAACAACAACAACAATAATAAAAATAAATAATAACAAATAATAATAGGAGTGTTTTACAAGGTTTACAGCCAGTAGCTGGTTGGCCTTCACTTAAGCTCTGTGATGAAATTTACATGTCAGTGTTAAAAATAACTATGTAAAATAATTTAAATAGTGCAGAAAAATAAACCCACATAAAAGGCAAATTTCCTCTAATGGCGGCCTCAGTGTTATGTGAAGTGCCTGAACCCAACGTGGGTTTCATTCAAACTCTCTTTGCCAGCGGGACCTGAGTCTCTATGTCCCTGTCTGAGAGGTCCCCTGTGTGCCTGTGTACACAAACCACTTCAATCTCCACAGCACTGAGCAGCTAAGTACAGGGTACCACAGAAACCCCTTGGGCTCAGCTAACCAGGCATCCCCCTCCAATCTTACCTGTGTGGTGTGACCCACACAGAGCTCTGGGACTCACCCCAAAAAAATGCATAGAGCCAGAAAACAGACCAGCCGTAGAGGCAGGGTTCCCCAGAGAGATCTGCTGCTAATGCAGAAACCCCTGGAGCACTGAGTCCAGACTTGGTGTCATTCCTTTACCCTCAAGGACACACTGATGTGTTTCAAGAAAGCCATAAATAGCATCCATATGAACAGTCCCCAGGGTTAATGTGTCCAAAAATGAACTAATTACACTGTAAAGCAAGGCTTTCTTTCCAAGAGGGAAGAGGGTGTTCATATGCAGCCACCGAATCTTTTTATTCAATTATTTTCATTAGAAATTTTTTGTGAAGATGACACTTTTTCAAAGAAACATCAGAAAATGTCTCTGTGTTCCCTCTGTACATCTGATCTTTCAAGAAGACATGGTTGTTTAGTGATAGGTATTGTTTTATTTGCTTTAAAACCATATCTACATGCAGGATTTCACCTCATAAAAAATATATTTAGAAGTCTTTTGTTCCAGTGCTAATAATTCATTGAATAAGGAATCTTCTTGATCACAGTAGCACATTGCAAGGAAATAGATGTGTGTAACACAATATCCTATTAGTTCTACTGGTGAGTACTAATAGGCTTTCAACTTATAAGAAGCAACCTCTTCTTTAATTATAAAAAACAATTTGTTGTTGAACTGCTAATAGCCATGCCAACCCAGACACACTGTACCTCTCTGAGAATGAGATTGGCAATAAATGGATATTGCACCTGTCCTGACATTCCTTGAAACTGCACTGAAGAGCAAGTTGTTATTGTCTCCAAATAGATACTTCTCCCTGTAAATTCCCTGGGAAGTTTCAGGTGCTGTACATAAGGAAGAGAAAAAAAAACACAAAATCATACTGAAGTATAAGATTAAATGTTACCTGAAAGAAATATTTCATATATTTTAATTATTGTCACTGCATTTTTAATTGAATTGCAGCTGTTTCTTATAGAAGTCTTGCTGCTACATCATCATTCAGCCTCCATTTATTTTCTGCTCTGACAGCCCTGAATGCATTTGTATTGGTGGCTTAATAGTTTCTTTCCCTCTGCAAATGCAAGTGGGGTAACATCACAGGATGCCATGCTAGGTTATCTTAACTACAAGGATTGCAACAGTTTGTGACTACTTTAAAATATTTTCATAGAAAAAGGAAAATAATTACTTATGAGTGTGTTTGGGATAAAAACTAAAACAGAAGGCAAAAGCAAAAGCAAAGGGTATTTAACACCAAATTGTTTAATGTTTAATCAGAAAAGGTAGTTGTTTTGACTGTTTTTCCCCACAGATGTTTACTTTTTATGTTTTCCTTTCACAATAACCAGTATAAATCCATAAACAGATTAAAAAATAAAGGAGAAACAAAGTATCAGCAGGAAAGATTAAAAAGAAGACACATTTTTAAAGACAAGAAAATCTGTAAAACAACAATTTTAGTGTAAAGATCATTGAAATGACAACGTTTTAAATGGATGTGTTTTGCTCTACAGGTTAACTTTTTTCCCTACATAATGGCTTCATTTTTTGGGGGCTATCCAATGTCATTTAAAGGTAAAAAGGAATGAATACTGGCTGTGTTTATTCAGAGGTGGCCCATCGGGCTACTCTGGCTAAGTCAAGGTATTTTGCCCAGTCTGTGGAAAATCAGAGATGCATAAAATGTGAAGCTTTTTTTATCAGCAGACATTTAAAGGTTTTTTCACCATTTTTTCTTGGTTGTTTATTGCTTTTACGTTCCTAAACTAATGTGCGGTGTAAGATACTAACCCATCTGTTACAGGACATCTTACAGCCTCATTTTGCACCATAATATTTAACTGCACAAGTCATTGGGCGTGGAGAATAAGGCAACAATTTTCTTCAGAATTTGCAGGAGGAGAAGAAATTATCTTCCTTATAAGTCACAACTGCTAGCTGTGCTGAGAAAGTGGAGCTGTGCTACTGAGAGTGGGTTAGGTCCAGGTGTCCAAGGTGCTTTACCTGTACATCTTTATTTGAAACTAGTTTGAACTTGGCTGCCTATAATGAGCTACTTCCCACACAGAGATTTTCATTTGTTGTAAAGTGAGAGAAAATTACAATGGAGGCATTTTTTTGTGCCTATTCTAATTAAAAATACTTGCAGCATTGTAGCACCACCTGCAGGAGGCCTTTTATTTTGCTAGGGTGCTCTGTCTACCATGGGAGATCTTCTGTGGGAACATTATAGCCCAAAACACTAGAAACCTGAAGATCTTACAAAGAAATTAAACACAAAAAACAAAACAAAAAAAAATTTATAAATTAAATTTAAATTATACTACAAATTTTCAGGCTGATGTAGAACAAAAGGTAAGAGATGTGTTTAATACCTGAGGTGCACACCCTCCGATAACAGTGAGGATCATGGAGCCCGTGCTATCCTGCTAGTCCAAAGCCAGGGATGACCTGCCCTACAAGGACAGGGGAAGATTTCCCATTCACAGGAAAGCTGCCTGAGGACTTGGCTCCACATGGCTGAGCACAGGCCACATCTCAGGCTGCCCCATGGGGAAACTCCTTTCCACACATGGTGGAGGCACACGATACCCTGGGACAATTGGATCAGCAACCTGTCCCCTGTGCAGCTGTGATTTTTAACATCCACCACAGCAAATTCAAGGAACCTCCAGGGTTGTGTGGGCCAGAAATACAATAGAAATTCATCTGTGTGTATTTTTTTTTTATTTTATTAAAAACAAGAGTATAATTCTCATATATTTAAGAACTCAGACACCTGAGCATATAAGCTTAAGCTTTCCATCCCACCCCTTGAATTTCAAGGCTACTGTTGTAGGTAATTTATTCTTGGAAGCCCAGACACCATTAATAGGGACAGACCCTGACTCAAGGCTGATCTGTGGAAACAAGCACTGCATTTCCATTGGCTTTGCTGGCAGGACTGGACTGCCTGGGGGGAGTCATCCTCCATGACAGGATCAGGGATGCCCGTGACTTTCACCACCCACATCCAGAAGGCTCCAATACAGAAAGAACTGGAGCCCTGGAGGGAAGGACTGGAGCCCTGAGGGGAGCACTGCTTGCTGCCAGCTGCAATGGGTGCAGATGGAAAAACACCACTGCACAGCTCCAAGGGCCTGTCACTTCTGCAGTTTTCTGCACAGCACAGATATGAAGCAGTGTCCGAGCCTCCCCGAACAGCCAACCACAGCACATTAGACACGATATCAGCAAGACCAGCAGACCGTGGAAAATGAGTGGGAAAAAGGAGGAACAAGGACCTGTGATTTGCGATAGTTGTCATGCTGTGCACATTTCTAGGGCATTTCATGCATGTGTGACTGCAGATACAAAAGCACACACATGTAAAGCAGCTTTGCTCCTCTGCATGCAAGCTCTTGTAAGCTGTAAAATCTTCAGTTTGCTGCTGATTGACATTTTCTCATTGTGTTCCCTCTCCTTACCCAGGGCACAGGATGTGTGCGGAAGGCCAGGATCAGCAACGGAAGGAGCAAATGTAAATTTATATCAGCTAAGACAGAAAGACTCTGTGACACACTGCCTTTTGGAGCAGAGGAAAAAAACTGAGGGTAGAGAAGGGACGAGAGCCTTTCTTCTTCTTTGCCCAGAAATCCTGCAATCCCAGCCCAGCTGGTGGTGGAGCCTCATACCCCATCTGAGCAATGCTGCTCCTTCCTGGGCTGAGGAGCTGAAGAAAGATTTCAAGGAGACAAAAAACAGTGCTTTCTGTGCAAATGTTGTGAGAGCACCACCCCATGAGATTTTGCCTCCCTTCTGACAATGTGACTAACAGCTGATGTTCTTTATGTGTTTGCTTTCTATTTTAGCTGATTTTTAATTGTGTCACTCACAACAGCCTGTTTAGTAATGCCAGAAGATACATGGGCACATGTGGCTGGCAAAAGGATTTTGATTTTAACAGGTACTTCATTTTGTGAGAAAGAGAACTAACAAAACTATCTCTGTTTCCTGGCAGCTAATCATGTGGGTGTTATTCTTCCAAAGTGTCTGAAAGAAAGGAAAATGGGGTTAAAAAGGCAGATTTGCTTGTGAAAGTGTCTTTCTTTATCATGATTTCCCTTGCTCCCTCTCTTCCACTCCCTCTGGCTGGTTCACTCCTGCTCTCTCACTCTCTTACACTCTGTGCACACCTAAGTGTGTGCATATGTATACATATGTTTTGCCTTTTCATTCGTGATTTTTGCTGTCTGTTTGTTTGTTTTCCAGCAAAAAAGTCAACCCTCAGTAAGCTACTGAGTAAAGTCTTGTCTCCTATCTGCTTTTCTGTTCCCTCCTTTAGGCAATTTGGTGGCAACTGGATTATATCAGAGCAGTTGCTTTCCCCACAAGAGCAGGAGAAGGTGCAGATTAAAACAGAGATCAGCCAACCCTTTAGCACAACAAATTAGCTCAGGCCATTAAGCATAATGGCCTTCTAGAGGCCAAAGGGGTCAGCTGTTAGTTCAAAATAATGACCTTCATCCCAGGCAGGAGGAAGTATATACACAGACGCCTGTCATTCTCTTGATTCCGTTTTCTAAAGATCTACCTCACTCCACATTTTGTACAGTTAAAATGTTTAACACATTTAATGGGACCTGATGTGCTTGGTGTTTTTTTCTTTCAGGGTGACATGGGAGTTTGAAGTTAACCATGTGGAGGCTGCTAAAAGATCCAGACACAGTGATTCCAATTAACAACATGAAAACATAGTTTGCCTAATTTTGAACCTACTTAAGCATCAAAGGTTCAAAAGTTCAGTGCAAATGTTCCTAGATTAGATTATTTCAGAGAGGAAAGGAGAGTAAAAACAAATAAATAAAGAATTTCCAAGACTATATGGTACAGACTGCATATCATATGAAATATGAACTGGTTAAGGAAGACATTGAAAGCCTGGGCTGGGATTCAGGGGATGTAGATTAAATTCCCTCCCTCTGCTACAAACTTCCTGTGTGGCCTGGAGCAGACTGCATTACTGGCTCTGTGTTTTAGCTTTTGACACGTGCATGGGGTGCAACTAATAAGTCCTTTCTCCTTCCCTTTGTCTCCTTTCTCTCCTTAGAGATGCCCTTTGAAGAAAGGCCGGCAGATATTCTCTTAATGAGTAAGTACATATACAGAGAAGAATAGTCAACATAGGATTCACCTCTACTTTGAATACTGCCAAAGAAAAACCAGAAAAACATAATTGAAAACAATAGGTTGGCTTTCAGGAAATTCTTGACTCTGTCACAAATTTGACTTTCACAAAGTCATTTAATCTTTCTCTGATTCATCTCCACAACCGTAAAAGTACTTCTCAGTAACGTAGTGTGTGACACATCCAGTTACGGTTGTAAGGGCTATTAAAATTACAAAAAAGAGGCACAAAAACACATCTAGGTAAAGTTTCTTTGATGAATGAAGGCTGAAAAGCTCAGTATCTGTCCACAACACAAGGCAAGTTTTTTAGGGAGGCTGTCTTGAAACTCCTAATGTGCAATGTTCAGCCCAATGAAGGAGGCAAAGACTAGTGGACCACAGGAACATTGTGCTGTATATGGTCTCCATATGTGTACGTCTTGAATTTCAAGCCCAATTATAATGTGAAACACACAAAAAAACCCCAAGCATATCTGTTTGTTTAAATTGGGGTGTAAAGGAGATTAAAGGGGAGGGAAAAGTTTACAAACTCAAGTTCTGTGAACCCCATCTGTCAGGAAAGAAAATTCACAAATCCTTGAACCCCATTGCTTTCTGTCTTACCTTGCTCCACTATGGAGAAGCTTGGATTAGTTTATGCCTGTTTATGGTATGAGAGCTACATAATGTTTGTGGAAGTATGAAAGCTGTTGCTGAGTATCATAAAAATAATTAAATCACCAAACTGTTTTCACAGGAGGTTAAAAGGTCTGATGTAAATCTTCAAAGGGTAGGTGGAAACTGTCCCTAATCTGCCCTGTTGTGCTGAGGTACCGTAGGCAACACATATGGTATATAACATTACCCAGTGCTAGGGGACTTTTATAAAGTGTATGGGAAGAAAGAAGCTGATAAGGGCAAAACTGCATTGTTAGGCTAACACTGTGCTTTTCTCCTTTCATGAGCAGATATTAAATAAAAAAGCTTTTCATTTAAAACTAACATTTAAAACTAACATTAGACTTTTTAGGTTGCATGATTGCAACTGTAAGTCCTCATTTCCTGCGGAGGTCTTGTGAGCATTTGTGTTTAAGAGAAGGAAAAAACTGCATAAGGGGAGGGTTGGCGTGTGCACTGGTCTCTCCGCCTCTCAGTGATGCCAATCAAGCCTGCTCTCTGCTGGAGACCTGAACTTCACCCAGTGAGCTTTCACCATCCATCACCTGCCAGCAGGACTGCAACAGCTGCACAGCAGGGCCAGGAGTCCCAACTGCAAAACACCCCACAGCACTTCTGGGGGCACAGCTAGAGAGCGTCTGTGGGACTTTGTGGCTCCAACTCCTACTTGGGATAATATTTTTTTCCTAAATTCTATAGTAGGACATTACAGAAAATTAGTTAATGTATTACAAAATACAAAATAGGTCTTTCTCTGGAAATGTTTTTAAGCTGTGCAAGTGTTAAAAACAATCAGAAGTTCATTTATACACCATGTAACTCGTCAGGATACAAGTTGCATTATGATTTAAAGTTTAACAATGATGAAAGATGAAAGTATTCTTAATAGCAAATATTAATCAAACACTGGTAAGACAAAAAATGAATTTAAAAAACCAATAGGAAAACATCACTCCCAGGCCAACACTGATGCCAGTTTTTTCTTTCCAAGATTGAGTTTTATATTGGAATTACAATGTAAGCCTCTGAAAATAGGGTTTACAATGGAAACACTGACAGACTCTTAACTGGAGCATGCTACGTGTGCCTTTATAAACATACCAGGCATGATGGTCTTGAGCCAAAAAAGTGCTTCTTGAAAAATGTATTAAAAATTAATTTATTCCTTATGCATGTCTAAGTTAAAACTTCTCAGCATGGGATTTATCAATTCCCTCAAGGCTCATCTCTATCCACTGCAGACAACAAAAATGTACTCTATATAAGATAAACTGGAACAGCCCAAGCCCTCCCTGGGATAAGTGGAATGCTTTGCTGGTAGATAGTAAGCTCTGCACACTGTGTATGTACGAAACCATACCCAGAATACAACTAGAAATCAGCTAACCTTGATGTAACCTTATTTTGCCTTCTCTTCTGTGCAGCACAGGCTGCCACACGTGCACAGGAGAACATAAGAAGGAGGTGTCACAGTGTGGACATGGTGTGGTCACAGTCCTGCTGGCCCTCTGCCCAGCCCTATAGGCACACGTGGGAATGCAGCCCTGGAGCAGCAGGGACGGACACCCATCCCAAAGGGATGGAGTGTGTGCCTACATTACTGGATGTGCTGTGCTCCTGTGCTCTCTCCCCCTCTTCTTCCAACCCTTCTGTGGGAACACAGCAAGGCAAGAAAAAGCTTCTTTCCCAATCAGTGTCCCCCTCCACCGGCCAGGGAGCACTGGGATTTGGCCGCAGTTGCCTCCACTTCTGCAACAGAAAAAGAAAGAAAGTGCAATTTGAAAACTGGATATGGTCTGCAAATGAAATCCGACATGCAAACAGCTAAGAATGTGGGTTATGTGTGATACCCAGCCCCACATCTGCACACAATTTGCACAATGGATTCCTGTCATTTTCCGGGGCTGAAACAAAACCCCAGTTCAGCAAGCTCCTCAGCTATCAAGGTCTGAAATTTTTAGCAGAGTCTTGCAATCTGGTTTCCCTTCAGATGGAAACATTTCTCATTCTAACTCCCCAGCTCCTCTCTTCAAAATGCTGAGCCTGTTCTCAGCCCTAGCCACACACAGCCGAAGATAAGCCTGAGGCAACATCAAGAAGAGGCTGCAACATTTCTTTAAAGAGCAACTATTAATATATTTCCTGTTAGACATAGAAAATAAGGTTAGAGGTGATATTACAACAAAAGCCTTCTGTGAAATGAGGAATAAATGTCATTAATGCCCCCTAATGGGCAAAGTGGTCTCCCACCTGCATGAAGGTCTGTATCATGCCTGTGTTAGATTGTCATACATGACTGATAATGAAATGAGACCCCTATCCAACAAATGGGGAAAAAAATCTCATGCTGTAAATTCATTTACAATGGATTCACTTGCCAAGAGATTGAGCCAATCAAAGACTGAGAAATTTAGTTCAAATTGATTTTATTACGTGAAGACTGGGATCACATTATAGATACCTGCGATGCATACAAGTAAAAACTAAACAAAGCAAAAGAAATAAAATCCTGCCTCCCCCTGAAAGGAGGATGTACACTTTACTTCCTCTTACCAGTTGAAGATGCAAGATAGTGCAACACAACTGGTCTCTCTTAACAGTGGTATCCCTTAAAGTAGTTTTCTCAGTGTGACATTTACTAAACAGTGACATCTATTGGGGATCAGTATTTCAAAAGCCTGGAAAACAGGAGTCTGCTCAAATTTGACTGATAAAACCATTTGAAATTACCCTTTATAAGGCACAATTATGAATTAGAACAGAGGTTGTAGATCTGGTCCATCTCTAGGCCTAGACCATGTTATTGGGAGACACACTGAAGCGGTTGTAGATGGGAAGGTATATGGGTGTGAAATTTCTTTCTGAGTTTAAACAAAATATGGGCACTTTCCAGTGGGTATTTTCCCTGGGCCTCCAGCAGAGTGTATGTGGCAGCAAAATTTTCCTTATCCTTCTAAAAAAATGTAGTATAGATATATGTTTTCCACCACGTGGCAGCTTCAAAAGCCAGGGGTCCAGACAAGGGCCTGTGGATCCTGTTGCTCCCCAGACAGTACTCTTCCTCTTTCCAGAGGGAGGTGAAATTTCCTGTCTTTCCATCCACATAAAGTGGCCCCTTCTCTCTAGGATTATCAGAATGAAGCTCTGATAAATCACACAACCTTTAGTGTGCAGTTTTATGAGAAATGGAGTTCATAACAGCAAAATCAACATTGTTGTTCCATAGCTGTGAGGAGACTGGGTCATTCCCCTCCAGCCCCCCTGGAGCCATCTCTGCCCCAGCTTGAGACAGCCCATTCCTCAACCTCTCCTCACAGGGAACTGCTCCAGTCCTGACCAGCCTGGGGGCCCCTCACTTAACGTACACCAGCTTGTCCATGTTTAGTATTGAGGAAGCCCCAAAACCAGACTCTACTGGGCCATGGTCTCATGAGTGCAGAGTAGAAGGGGTTAATCCAATCCCTAGATGCATGGATGGACCACGTCTGGTGTCTTCTGGCTCCTGAATGGCTCATGGTGCCCCAGGGCACCAGTGACTCCCACAGAGCTTTTCCCCAGCCCAGCCAGCCCCAGCCTCCACCCTTGCAGGGTTTTTCCTTCAGAGGTCCAGGAGTTTGCATTGATCCTCCTTGAATTTCACAAGATTGCTGTTGGCTCACCCCTCCAGCCTGGCTGGGCCCTGAGGTGGAGAGCTGTGTTGTTGTTGCTTCTGAAATGATTTTGCTAATCTTGTACATGCCTTGGAATCCCTTCAGCACATTTCTGAGGGCAGATCCAGAGCCAGATGACTTTCTGAAGTGAAGCTGGCAAGCAGTGGCTGAGAGGCAAGCCAGGCCATTTCCCACAGAAGTTCAGTGGCTGTGCTTTTGATTTATATTGTTGTTTTGTAAATGGCACATTTTAAAATTAAAAAAATAAACACCAAGTTAAGCTATGTAGCCTAACACATGCTTAGAAGAAAAGTGAAATGAATCCTGAGAACCTGCAGAACTTAATTTCTGTGGCATGGCCTCAACTTCAGGTTGATCTGGAGTTCGTCAAAAGAAAATACAAATTCATTGCAATGAAATTTTTCTAATGAAAATATATTGGCTTTCTCTAATGATATCCAGAATGGAATTTCTAGTGTGAACCAGAACAAAGGAGCAGCACCTCTGAATAGTCCCTGCTTAGGGCCCATTGTTGGGGGAGCAAAGACTGAGACCCATAATCCTGTTGTGCTCAGCTCCAAACAAGGAACTCCTACCACCCAGTGGGTCCCTAACAGATTGCTCTGCTCTGTTTCCAAAACAGTTTTTGGAAGACTTTGATTTTATTTCAACAGAGAACAAAAATAAGTTTCCAAACCTCAACATTTTTTGTTTAACAGAATTTTCCCAGCCAAACCTACCATATATTATTGCTGTTACAAATCCCCCAAGAGCTTCCAGAATAATCAGAATGGAGTGTTGCATCCAGAAAAATCCCAAATCAAAACCAAAGGGTAGAAAGAAGAGACAAAGCATGTCGGGAGGTCACTGGTTGTGTGGCCACCCTGCACTAGCAGAGTCATACGGTGAAGGAGATTGCTGCCATCGTGTAAGTGCCCACAGCAGTAATCCAGCCTGGACTGCTAAGGGGAAAGGCAGCACCAAGTTGTGCAACCTCCCACATGCTGTTCCCCACACAGGCACTTCTCCCTGTGCACACAGCCATCTGTCTCCACATCCCTCTCTGCCTGTCTTGGCAGCTACCTCCTTCTCCACGTTTCCCCACCACAAACATAGCAGCCCTCCTCAAACATCCCTGCAGCAGGACTGCCAGTGCTACCCCTCTGATGGCTTGCCAGGAGGAACACAGGACAGGTAATTAGGGGAGAGCAGAGCTCTCGTATGGGAAGGAGGAGAGGGTGTAGATGTGAGCATGCACAGCCTAGCCCTGCTCATCTGGGAGGAGAGAAGGGACCCATGGTCTGTCATGAAGCAGAGGAAAGGGGCTCATTCCCTGCACTACTCTCCTTCCTTAACCTCCCAGGGATAACCAGGCACATTGCACTGCCTGTTGTTGACCTACCAAAGGTCAGAGCTATGCTGTGCCCGGCATTAAAGGCATTTTGCAGACACATGTCACCTAGATCCTTTCACCAAGTACCCTCAAGCTATGCCTTTTGGGTCGCTGACAGGGTGAGGGTAGGTGCAGGAGCTCTGGGTCTACACAGTCACTCACAAATGTGGGTGTTTGGCTGTCAGAACATCACTCCCTCCCTGCATTGCAGCAGCTTGGGCATAGCTCCTAGCTCAGGTTCATGAACTTCAGTGTTGATCCTGGGGCTGCTGAGCTGGGTTCCAGTCAATGCATGGTGTTTAGTCTGTTTCTGCTTTAATTATCTATCTGCAATATGGGGAAAATACAAATATTTCCCCCTTTTCCGGGATAAGCACATTGCAAGATCATGAAGGTCTGGATGAGGATCAATAGATAAAAGTTAGTCTTTTCCTGTTAAAATGGATGGAGTTTTTATGTGAAGGGAGAAAAACCCTTTTTCTGTAGCAGAATAATAGTTTCAGCCTGGAGAAAAAAAATAAGAGACCTCCGGTAGGAAGCTGTACTTCCACTATAGGGTTCCACTATAAGACATAATAGTTTCATATTTTTCCTTAGAATTGCCTTTCACAAATAAAAGATAAGCTCATGGTTGAATGTTCAGCACCGAACAGCAGATAATGAAGTGGGGATTTCTCATGTCCTGATGGCAGTAAGAAAACAACGCCTTTGCGTCTGTCCTTAGAAAGGATTAAAAGAGCAGTTTCACAGTTAATTGATCTTCCTGCTCCTATCTGAATAACAGTTTTTCTGGCTCTCCCTCTACCTCTTCCCTCAGACCTGTCTCTGCTCTTTATTGAAGCTTTTCCTCCACTCAGGTGCCCAGGAACACATAGGTCAGGGACAGGGTATGCACTTCCTCAGCCTCTTGTCTCAGAGATAAAAATGAAAAGAACAAAAACACTAACCAATCCAGAGCTCCTCTGTATTTATAGTAATCATAATTAACATCCTCTTGAGCTGACCTGGAAACTCCTGGGGCTTCTTTGCCTCTTAAGAGACTGCTTAGGGATATAAGCAGCTCTGGGAAGAGATCTCTGTGGAATTTGTAACTACTCCTACATGGGTCTGGGTCTTCCTCTTCATCTCAACATCCCCAAATATAAAAAGAAAACAAACAGCAAAGTGGAGGTGTGAAGAGGGTGCAGATCTCATCTGTTCCCCACAACAGCTCTGCCTGGTACAAGTTCTGCCAACATTAGAGCACCAAGCTTTCCTCAGGATTTTGTCAGCAGGTTTCCACAGACCTCATGTGCTTGGCCCAGCCTGTGATAAAGTTGCCAGCTATGCAAACACACACTCTGCACAGTGTTTTAATAATTTGCAAAAAGAAAGGATTGGTGCAGAACCTCCTGATCTGACTGATCTGGTTTTATGCCAGGAAAGAAAATAGGTGGTTCTCCACAAAGATCTGTGAAGGCAACTGAGCTCAGTAATCCAAGCTGTGATTACAAGCATTCAGCCAGCAGTTACTTGTGACTATTTTCCCACTGCAGCAGAAAAATAAAGGCTGTTTAGTTTAATCAGCTATTCTCCTGCTCAGTAAGACTTTATGCTCCCTCTTAACCCTGTCTCCCATCCATCTCAGAGTTTACTTGCTCTTCCAGCAGCTTGGGCATCATGAAGCACCAAGTGCTTGAGGTTGAACATGAAGGACCAGAACCCCCTACACATTACAACCCCTGTCTCAGAGGGCAATAGGTAATTTTGGTTTTCTTTAATTTGAAAAGCATTTATCTAATTGTATCATTACTTTTGTTTATATGATATTTGAAACCTCCCATTATTAATGTTGTCCAACACGTCAGTATAATAGTGCTTCTATTTGCTTGTTTCTCTGCCAAATTTTCGTGTTCTCACGCAAAGCGCTTTCCTCTGGCTGATTATATTTTTGAGTGGGTGTTTTTTTTCAAAATCAACACAAATCCCATTTCTTGGAACAAAACTGAAAATTAGGTTTGTTATTTCTAGCATCAAAATGTTATTTTCTGATATTTCTATAGTATGCAATGTCTTTCTATCTCCTAGCAGGGACTGGAAATTTTCTGACATCATAGACTTAACATTAATGCAAATCTTTTGCCAGTTAAAAGAAAAATATCTATTATAGGCCAAATTTCAGGAAAAAAAAAAAAAGGCATTTATTAAGGATAAGGATTAAGGATATCCATGCAAATGTAACATTTTAGTGCTTTATTTTCAAGCCTTATTGATAATGTTTTCAGTATATTATTTATTTGTGCTGTTTTATTAAAGTACCTTGAAAACCTATTTTCCACATCATCTTTTACATCTTATGGAGTAGCTTCTTTAGCATTTTAAAATTCACAAACTTATGCACACACACACAAAATAAGAGCTATAACTACAGCATTGATTAACAATAAACTCATAAATTAAAGTTTATGGGCTACAGTAGCACAAATAATTATTACAATCAACAGGAAGAGATTTTTTAAAATAACTTATAAAATAGCAAGAGTTGCAATGTGGGTTGTTTCCTGTATTGAAAGCAACAATTACTTGCCACTTCTACCACATTGCTGTTTGAATGAGATATTAAAAATAGTGCCTCTCGTTTTCCAGGCTCTGAAGCCACCCAGCTGGGAGGGCAAAGAAAAGAAGTGTTCACCAACAAAATGTGGCAGATCTTGATATTGATCCCAGCAGTGTAAGTCTGGAGTAAATCTACTCACTGTCTTCATGGGTGTTCTGGAACAGTATAAAGTAATGTGGTTTGGTCCATTGGTAATAACGAGACAGAGAAAATAAGGTGAAAAAATGAAATGGAAAGAAAGATAGGCTGTGCCACAGTGATCACTGTTTTCTGGGATGCTAGGGTAGAAAGAAATATCAGCCTTTTGAGTCTTGCTGGCAGTGCATGTTTTGCTTCAGCAAAATGAACAAAGTGCGGTCTGCTCTAATCAGGCTTGACCATTCCTGCATTCCATCACCAACTCCACAGATCACACTTTGCAGTCTTTTTTACAGCAGAAGTACCAAGATAGTCAGATACCTGCAGCATCTGCAGTCCCTTGCCACTGGCCAAACATACAGGGAGAGAAGCTGACCCCCAGTAGTTTCATAAAAGACCATGCATTTTTCCATTTCTCCTTCCACCTCACCTTCTGGGTGCCTCCATGTTATGTCCTTGTGACATGGTCCACACAAGCTGCTGATACTGCCAATGTGGTGCATAACAAGTTGACTGCATACAGAAATATGGGTTTATGTCACATTGCTTTTCTTTTTGTGTGCATTAAGTCTCATCTCTTACATGTTTGTGCAAAGGAGCTAATAAAATCAGAGGAGAGGTCTTGGGATGTTCATCATGTGCAGTATAATGTTTCGTTTCAGTATGAAACAGCTGTATAAGGATTATAGAAATGTGATTTGCCAAAAATATTTCAAATATTTGAAAGAGGACTTGGTGTCATTTTCCTTATAAAAATAACCAGTTCCTTCTGTGTTGACTAATATGATGTACATAAAGTGTTTTGGCAGCTGTACAGATGGAGGTGTTTCAGCTGTTGTTCATATAGACAGATCATTCTAGAGATGTACAGATGTGATGCGCATTAAAATTGTAGCACTACAAGCTTTTATAACATTCATAGATGTTTTAAGAGGCAAAGAGCAAAACCTTGACTGGCATCATATTGTTTTCTTTGGGGGAGGAACTGTGTTCCTTAAGTCAGGAGCAAGACCTCAGGACTGGTCCTGTGCTAAACACCGCAGCTGGAGCCCAGGGAAACATGAGGAAGCTGCAGGGCACCACACAGGTGCTGCCACACAAGAATAATACTGTTAATAAAGCTACTGAACACTGATTCCAGGGCTCCATGCTGGATTCCTACTTTATTTCAGGATGCCCCTGGGATCCTACATGCCCCTGGGTACCAAAACGTCGGGAGGTATTGGCTGAAAACAGGTTCCCCTGTGCCTCCCACACCTCTGCTGAGCAGAAGTATATAATTTCCATGAAATGGGGCCATCCAGAGCTGAGGATGACTTTGCAGGAGCAGCAGAATGCTGAAGCCTGGAGCACATCCTACTGTGCCAGCTACAGAGCAACAGCCACTGTCTACCTGCTTGCTGAAAATGTTTGTAGGAGATCACAGAAATCCTGGCAGTAGATCTGACCCAACTGCTTGATGTGCAGAAAAGTGGACTCACACACAGCAAACCACATGGATAGCACACTTCTCCTTATGGAAATTAATCCACTGAGCCTGCCCATTCTGCTACCCATACACTGCAGAGCTGGATTTGTTAGATTCAATGTACGTGAGCTGGAAAACTCATCTGTTCATGTGTTGGAAGTCTGACACATCCAGAATATAAACAAGGTAACAGCACACATGCTCTGCATTGCACACAGCCATTTTCTGTCTAGTATTTCAGAGAAAAAAAAAGGAGCCCTAAGCCACCTTATCATATAATTGGAGACACCTCAGCTGTGTTCACCTAGCATTCCCTTTGAGAATCAGGGCTCACTAAGCCCTGTATGTATCACTGTGTGCTTGGTAACTGTTCAGTGTTACACCAAGAGAAAAATAGACTTCTTACACAGAAAAAAAAAGAAAAAAAGAAAAAAAAGAAAAAAGTATAAACTCAAAGACAAAGAAAGGCAAGACTTGCCAGAAACCTAGAAATAATTGATTCATACTCTTTAATAAGTAAAAGCATCCATCTGAGCTTCCAGGAAAAGGAGGATTACTATTTGGAACATCTTACACTAAGACTTAAAATACAGAAAGAAAACTTATTTTGGGGGGAAAGGTAGGAATGTGAATCACAGGAAAGTCCCAGGACTGCATGACAAGAGGATCCCAGCTGGTGAATCTTGCACAGGCTCATTTTTTATTTAATGAAATAGAATCCTGAGTAGTAAAATTCCACAGGTCTTAAATTATCATTACTGAACAGAGGCATGAACCTTCAGATTTTCTATACATATGTGAATCAATACATAGTTCTGGATACCCTACTGTCTTAGAGCTTTTTGGTATGGTGTAGTTTGAGTGGGAAGGGGAAGATGGCACTACAAAAATGAACCAGCTTACATATTGAAGATGGATTGTTTTGGTTTATTATATAAAAACAGCTGGAAAGAGAGAGAACTGAGGTCAGCATACACACCCCCTTGTGCTGTGACACACACACTGCTGTTTCCTGAGTTGTGAGGGTAATGGATATGCATAATGCAAAGCTCGCTACTGCAAAATGTTCTACAATTTCACCTCTCATGGGTGAAAACCTCAGCCCCAAGCTGAGGATGCCAATCATCCTTGAAGATGCACTTTGAATCATGCAGAGCTGAGCCTGAAAACACTTATACTGCAACTTGCTCCAGGCATCACTTTAGAGATATGAAAAGTTCACTTTATTGTTCGTAGATTATGTTGATAAAGGGGCAATAAAACTCTTCCCCAAACAGGTGAAGAGCAGGTCTAGCCTATGTTTCATTTCAGGTATTAAACCAGTATCAGAAAAAAATGAATTGGAAGTATCCATTCTGAAATGTCAAACTGCTTTTCAAACTGAGGAAAAACTTTTGTACATACGCAAAGGTAAGCAAACAGATATAGATATCTTTGGTTTGTAGCTGCAGAAACACAAAACTTTTCAGGTTGAAGACTGAATTTGCCCCATTCGAAAGAAGCAGGGAATCAACAGAACAGCCACTAAGTTGTGCAACAGCTCTTCAACTTTATGATGCAAACATGCGCACACCAATAATCTGCACATATCAGTATTTTGACAGTAAACATGAGTCTTCACACCTGACCACAACCTGCTATTTTTAGTTTGAATTTACACTAAATAGGGCAACATTCTTCTAATTCCCTAGCTTAGTTTCTCGATGCAGACAGCTTCCACTCAAGACACATAAATACCTCGTCTCTATTGATTCCAAAGGCAAGTAGAAAGAAACCTGTATTTTAATGAAAATTAGGAAGTTCATAAGGCTGATGCTTCTAGGGTTTAGCAAGCAATTATATTTACTCTATAAATACTAGCTGTTGCATAGGCCTCCAGATATGTTGCCTGACACTAGCACAGCAAGAATGCCCGGTCAAATGCAATTAGACTGGAAGTAATGTCGGAGTAAAACTCAAATCTGTAATAGGAGGAGAAGCTGACAGCAAAAGCCCATTTTCTCCCTCGTCATTGAGGCCACAGATTGTACAACAGAATGCACTTAGTGCACTACGTCTCTCCATCACTGTAGCTAAGCAAAAACAAATCAAAAATATATTTCTTATTTAACATCCATCTACAGCTGAGATCTCAGCCTCTAGACTCCATTCAAATGTGATGTTCACACAAAGCTGTAAATCAAGAATATTTTTCATTACTGTTTCTTTTTTTTATCCTCCCAAGACCAAAATTCCTTATGACATTTTGTGTGAACTTCCCATAAATTGTGCTGCAAAACAGAGAACAGGAAAATAAAATCCTTATTTTAACATCTCAGGGTTGGTTGTAAGGAGCTGGTATGTTTTTTAATCACTGGTTGCTCTCTTGAATCATCAGTGAAAAGAGAGAACTAACATGTCCGTTGAAAAATCCTTATTGAAACTCTGCAATAAAAACTAATTTACATTGTTTACAAACCTCTATTTACATTAAGATTTAAAAAGATTTAAAAGGTGGTTTTTGCTTGCTATCCCTTCAGTGATCAACAAGGAAAATATTTGATAATTGGCTAAAATAACACCTGTGCTTTATTCAATTTAATGCTATTTAATTTCATTTTATAAATCTCCTATGCAGAATAACAACCCTTTCATACTGCATTTGTTAACATATTGTATATCAGCAAAAACCACCCCTACTTATTACTCTACCAGGATTATTTGGACAGGTACTAATATTTGGGATTTAATTGTTTAAGTGGCATTTAGTTAGTTATGTCCTAACTTCTTTCTATACTGAGAAGTGCTGAATGCTTGCAGATAATACTGGAGGAATCTCTAGTCCTTTCTTGAATTTTAAAAAAGTGAAAAAAGAAGGGCTAGAGAAAATGTGGTAATTCTCAACAATGCTGGTGGTATTTTACAAGGATATTTAGAGTGGCCCTTAGCTTTTGCAAGTAGATTTTCACATAGTGGATGAAAACCTAAGTAAACTTGAAATCATTGTCACTTGTCCTTCATATCATGTGTGAAGGTCCATGCATTTATGCTCCAGCAGCTTCCATGCTCAGGTCTGCAATCCCAGTGGTGCTTCTGGCATTAACCAGTTGTATTCTGAGGACTGTAGAAGCAGCAAGTGAGGTGTTACTCACTTGAAAAAGGGGTAGATATTTGGGTCCAGAACTCACAGCCTATTCTCTCTAGTGTTTTAAGATTTTATTGCATAGTGAAAAGTATTCTTGTGCAAAGGAGAAAGCAGAGAGCTCAGCTGGAAAACCCTTCCTAGGCCTCAGTAGAAAAATGGATAGAGAAGTGTGTCCACTGGGAAGGAGGCAAAGAAACCAGGAACAAGATCACTGACCTACTGCTTCCTTCAAAGAAACTTTATTGTCCTGAAGCAAAACTCAGGAACTGCTACCCCAGCCAAGGTACCAAATAAGGCCAGTTGCCTGTGCTGCAATGTGGGGAAACTCCATGCTCCTTCCCACAAAGGATACCAAGCTTGTTGTCATAGCATTCCTCTTCTTGGAGCCAAAGACTGCTAAACAATTCTACTCCATAACAGTGTACAGAAATATTCTAACAGATGGGAAGATGAACTTAGCATTTCACACAGAAATATGTCTGTATGGTTGACTCCAAAGAGGTACCACCAAAAAAGAGAGATCCAGAAGTAATAACCTGTGGGTTTTTGTGGATTTGGACAATGACACATATCCTGTGATCTCCAGCAGAAGCTCCATTCATGACAGAGTGTATCAGAAAAGTCTATCTCCTATGCAACTTTTCTGGTGTCTAATAGTGCACAAACTGGTGTTAGAGCCTTTCCTTTGCTACAGTATTTACAGAGGATTTTATAAGCTTTCCCTCCTCTGGTTTAGTTCCTCCTTCCATAAAATTGATAGAAACTCAGATAGGTCCACCCTTTATTTAGCTTGACTTAAAACTGTCCAGCAGATCCAGAAATAAATGGTAAGACAAACCTAGTGGTAGAGTGTTGTCATACATACCTTCTTTCTAATTGGGCTAATTCTAATTGGGGATTGGGCTAAAGATTAGGTGAGTCCGGTTCAAATGATAGAAGTTATTAGGAATTTATGGTTAAATGTCTACTTATGGTCTGACTTCAAGGTAGAGTTTGGGGGGGGGGGGAAGGTGCAAGAGTACAACTTGATCCAACCTCATACTTGACATACAATTTGATTCAAACTAACTTTTAATTGCTTTGAAATTTAACCTTAACTAAATTTTTTTGGTGGTTATGGAGAGGTTTTTTGGAGATTACTACAAAAAGTGAAACCTTTTGATTACTAATATGTGTGTAATTTCTAATTAATTTGGGGCTTATGTTAAATGAATATATAATCAGCTATTTTGTTATTTCCTGGTACAAAAAAAAAGCCTCCAATAATATTATTTAGGAAAGCCATTATTATCCCATACTGAGTTCTGTTAAATTAATGGTTCTCCATGAAAACTGAAAGCCCAAAGAGCTTTTTCATTGGTTTTGTGTCAAGAAACTCTCAAATTTATTCAGATTTTATGAGTGCACATTTTGTGGAAATAAATATGATTTGAGTACCATTTCCAAATTTCACAGGAAATAGTCTGAACTAGAAAGCCTTGTGAATACTAAGGTATGTCATTCCATTGCACTGAAACTTCTGGCTCGGGATATCAGTTACTCTAACATAGCTCTATCAAGACATTTGCTCTATATTGGTGTAAAACTGGCTCAACAACTACATTAATCACTCTCAGTGCTTTTACTGCTCATGCTGACTTGCTTTACTAATTGGTTCCTCTCTTGAAGTTTCCAAGGCATTTCCATTTTGCTGTAATTCCTTTTCTGTGTTACACCACATTCTTTTTAACCACCTGTAAGTGATTCAGTGCAGGAGGACCTAAGGTTTAGTTCAAACTGAACTATTGCTTTGTTTGCAGCAAGACAAAATGAACATTTGGTATAAAACTCGTTCTAAATGGTTAATGAATCTCAGAAATCCTCTGAAGTGAATGGACAAGGCTATACTTAACCAATAAAACCAATATAAAGTGTTGCACTCCTAATATAATCCCTCTGATTTCAGTGAGTCTGATATTTTCACAGTGTTACGTTAGACTTATACCATAATAAATATTACAAAACAAATGTAACCTAACAGACAGTCATTATTGTTTGTGCTGCATGTGGTGCCAGCTGAGGCCCAAGCCTCACCCAAGCACTGCACAGCAACACTGATTGTCAATTTCCTAAAACTTTCATGAGCATGGAACACTGTCTCTGCCCAGACCCCAGCAATGACAAATCCAGCACTCTCTGAGGAAGTAAACACTGGGATAGGAGGATGCCATCATCTCTCTTTTGTACTCTGTGCTAGGCATCTTGCAGTAACACAGAATCTCACATAGATTTTATGGTCTCTCTGTTCCATGGGGTATTTTAAAAAAATATTTATTTATTTATTTATTTATTTATTTATGTGGAATAAAAGCAGCCAAATCTTCTCAGCTCATTTGAAAAAGTGCTTAATAGCAATTAGCAATGGTGATAAGGGATTGAGGTAGTCACACCTGGGTCACTTCTAAGGACGTGGGGCAAGAAGGGCTAGAAACAATGCTAGATCCACAATTGCCATTTATAATATACTGATTCAGACATTGGTCCCTTAAGGATATCCCTTAGGTCAAGTCTTATAAACCTATGCCAGGACAGGTTTACCTGATATTCTTCAAAGCTTCTTCACCAGTACTTTTAATCAGTGTTGTTTTAAGAGCTGCAGGGTGAAGGGGATTTCCATGGCTGTGTGGAAGAGTCTGACAGCACCCAGCAAACGCTCCCACGCTGCAGCTGGGGTATCACTTTTCAAGCCTTTATGCTCTCAGTGTCAGGTGGTAGTGTGGGGAGGGGGGATCAGCAGCCAGTGAGGTCAGCTTCTTATGGAGAGGTTATGAATGTTATTTAGTCCCTAAAAGATAAAACAGAGAAGCACTTTCTCAATATTGAATGCCAAGAGAATCCATGTGGGACTAGGATCAGTGATACAGAGCTGAGGATAAAGAATTTAAAATTAGGTTAGTGTGGAGTTAACCCATTAAGATGTAATTTAAACTACCTAAATGGGCAGATCTGTGCTCTCCATCTCTGTACCATCTTTCATTATCAACTCAGAAATAAGATACACAAGATGGTAGCCT
Organism: Poecile atricapillus; assembly: GCF_030490865.1. Lineage (NCBI taxonomy): Eukaryota > Metazoa > Chordata > Aves > Passeriformes > Paridae > Poecile > Poecile atricapillus. Next base: position 47,385,193 of record NC_081251.1, on the reverse strand, counting down.
CTGTTTTATTATTCTGAATAGGAAGGGGGGAACATGGAGTAAAATTATGAGTAACTCTTTTTTATCACATTATTTGTATTCTGTCCTTTGCAGAGCATATGATAATGGAAGAGGGAACATTAAACCACCAGAGGCAGTCCATGGTTAACTGCATATTACAGAAACTGAAAAAGAAAAACAAAATCAGTAAACTTACCTTTTTATTCATAAAATATTGCAATAGCTTCAATGTCTGGCAGGAAATTTTCCCTCTAAATATTTTTATGTGTAAACATTTTTGAAAGCTCCCTAAAAATTACAGTTAACTTGCAAAGCAAAGTATTTCTGCAAGCTTTTTTTTCCTTGAATAACTCAAATGCATTTTCTTTAAAAGAGTTCTCATATTATCAGCAAGGAATATGCATCACATACAGTCAAAAACAACAATGAAAAATTAGAAACAACGCCTTCCCTCTCCAAATCACACAACTGAAAGGAAATCAGCACTGCTTCTTCCTCACCACAATTCAGTAACGATATTTGTACATGAATGAATCAAAACAACAGCATTACTTCATTCGGTTTTGAATGACACAGACATGAGAAAGCTGATTCCAGGTGAGTTAGAAATTGTATTCCTACATTTCTGCATTTTCTCAGGATGCCTGGGCAAAGCCAGTATTGCTATTGCAAGTTGGAGTTTTTCTTTTCAATCCAAGGAAAAGCATAACTTCCTTTTGTCATACCAGCATTATTTCTTTTTGTTTTTCTTTTCATTTAAAGAAAGAAAAGGCTCCATGAATAAATCTCTAGCTAGATTAAGAAATTTATTTATGTCATCTCATTAAAACTTTGTAAGAGTTAGGGTTAACACTCTTCTCTTGCTTCTGTGCTGGGAACTGAGAATAAGTTCCTGCTTACAGTTACAGCAGGGCTGGAGATCAAAGCATATTTGAAACCCAGTGGAAATCAGGAAACCAGGAGAAGAAAAAGCAGATAAGATCTTCTCCACGCCTTATAGCATGAGCCTCTGCCAGGACTTCTCCAGATCTCACCACTTCAGGGGATTCCCTGGCAGCATACCTATGCAAATAACTGTGTTTCTTTCACCTCCTGAGCCAGGTCACCTGAAAAATCCTGCAGTTTCCCACTAGGATCAATCTCTGCTTTGTGTTACCATTCTCAGTCAGGGGTGATGGATGGGGTAAGCAGTTGTGTCTCCTGATGTGCAGACCCCTTTTGCATCTTTGCACCTACACAGGATGCACAAATACAACAGGGCACAGCAAGCATAGTGTCAATAAATAATACTTGGACAGTCTGGTCCTTATTTTTTACCTTTTTTTAAAAAAATTTTGGTTTATCAAGCTTCATGTGTTTTGTTGCTAATTTGACCTTGTATTGGACTTCAGATTTGTGGTTAGTAACTACATGGCAATCGCTTTGCTGCAGGACCAAAGGTCTGGTATAAAGACTACAAGAATGGCGAAAGTGTTCGCACTCTGGTACTTTTAGGACTTCCTATTTAATATCTTCAAATGGCTGTCTATAACTGATCAATGTAAAACTCTTTACTAATCAATGCAAAGTGCAGCTTCTGGTCATTCATTGTGTTGTCATTTAAAATAGAGAAAAAGATGAACTACCGACATTTTTGTAACAAATTACACCGAGCTGGAAATTGGAGGAAAATTATTCAGGCAGTGTTGTGGATTTGCAGGATTTAACCTAAGCCTAGGTTCTCCTGAACACCTGATTTGTTAAAGTAAGTATCTCAAAACTAAAACTCTTTGACAAAGATAAAAGAAAATGTTGATTCATGCCATCAGTGTGAACTAGAATACCAAAATATTTTCTGATGTACAGGATAACCAAGATAAGTAACTTCTCATCCTTTCTTTTACTCTTCCCTATCTACCTAATACATTAGAGGAGAAATGAGTTCATGCAAACTATGAAATCCTGGACATCCTGCAGAACAAAGAAATTCTTTAGCAGGAAGTAAGAACAACCACAACTTTAACGTTTGCAGCCAAAGCAAGCGTCGTCAAAAAGAAAAAATTGTAATTTAATTTTTTTTTCCTGAAGAAATGGTGGATTTGTTGTTTCTATCTTTGTTGAGGTATTTAAGGAGCTTACCTGAGTATTTTGACATCTTGCAAATATTTACAAATGTAAATAGTTATAATGTTGAGATGATGATGATGATGATGATTTATTCCATGTGGCTCAACTTAGTCTGTTAGTGAATTGGTTTTCAAGATCAACAAGAAAGCTCTTACCTGGATTTCTCATACCTAAAACCAGGCAAGTGACCCACTACATTACACTACTACGTTATTATACACTACTACATTATTAATAGTGTACTACATTATTAATAGTGTACATTACTACTACACTATTCTTCGTAGTGTCTCTATCTCTTTACTTTGGACATCCATTGCCAGGAATTCCTTCATGAATATACACAAGCTGGTTCAAACTAGCTACTTCCTGCCTTTTCACCCAAATTTCTGACGTTTTGAACCTGTCCGGGTTAAACAGGTAAGAAAAGCACCTGTAATTTATATTGTCTTTGCATTTTCAAAGCTTGAAATAAACAAATATTATCTTTTCACTGCCTTCTGAATGATTTCTAATATTGATTGTAGTCTTCCATTTTATTACAAGTTGTACATGATTTGCTATGTTTCTGAGGCAGTATACAAAGTGTAATAGAACCCAGTAAGAGTTAAATGATATCAATTTTTTTATTAGAAATTGACTTGGGACAGTTCAGTGTTGTCAATCTATTTTCAGGTAATTCTCTTTTGGATAAAGTGCAGCTGCTTGAGTTCACTGGCAGACTGCTGAGATTTTGGTAGCGTAATCCAGCCAAGAATTATCTATGCTCGTTAAGATCTTCACTGCCAATGAAAACAGGATTATGCTTTGGACCCACAATCCAAAATAAAAATACCAAACTAACTGCCAGTGTGTTTGGATCAGCCAAATATTCCTTCTCAGCTCTTTCTTGCTTACCTCATCTCAGAAAGAAATTTTGGTTTCAGTTTGCACAAAGTAACTTCTTGGTTGCTGCTCACAACAGTTTTCTGTTTCCTTAGAAAGGATGTAATCCCCTGAGACACAAAGTTTGTGACACCCTCTTTCCTGAATAGAAGCACTGCAATGTCCAGGAGGTTTTATCAGTGACCTATGGATTGGTAACATATTAAAATAAAAACATGGTGGGAATTGAGCATGACACTGTAGGTGCATAAACATGCACCTTTATCTAAATGTTACTCTATGTGCTTCAGGAGGATATTAATGTGAAAAGGTTAGTCATGTAGGTTAAGTGGTTTTAGCTGAGCCAGGGCTCCAGATAAAGATGTGCAAGTCTAATAACAGGAATTGAGCCACACCAGTCTATACTACAGTTATATTGAGAAGGCAAATTTTGTCATTAGTATTAGACTGGAATGGATTACTATTCAACTTTGAATGAAATATATGAAGATATTCAAATACTGTTTCTTCATATTGTATCTAAGGTGAGCTTAATCCTGGAAGATTACCAAGCATATTCAGGACTCTCAAAGAAAATTTGTGACTCTGTCTTTCCTAGGTCCTTTGATATTTGTGGATTTGTTTTAAACATATTTATACAAAGTACAGAATGACAGTAGAATGATTTTAAAGATAACAATTATTTTTTTGTGGCCAGCCTTTTAAAATAAACTGTTAGCATAGTAACAGTACAAATAATCTCAGAATTGTCTTAATTTAATCCCAGTGGCTGTACTTCAACAGATCAACATGGTTAAATCATAAAATTATAAAAAGGATTGGGTTGTAGAGGGTCTTAAAAATCTTCTAGTTCCAACCCCCTGCCATGGGCAGGGGCACCTTCCACTGGACCAAGCTGCTCAGGGCCCCTTCCAGCCTGGCCTTGAATACTGCCAGGGATGGGGCAACAACAAATTCTCTGAGCAACATATTCCAGTGCCTAACCATGCTTATAGTAAAGAATTTAATCTAATCTAAACTTACTGTCTTTCAATTTGAAACCATTTCTACTCCTCCTGTCACTACATGCTCTTGTAAAAAGTCCCTCTTCATCTTTTTTGTAGGTTCCATTCAGGTACTGAAAGGTAGCAAAAAGGTCACCCCAAAGCCAGGCTGAATAAGCCTAATTCTCTCAGCCTTTCTTCATAGGAGAGGTCCTCCACCTGTCTAGACATATTGGTGATCCTCTTTTGAACTTCTCCCAACAGTTCCATGTCCTTCCTGTGCTGGGACCCCAGAGCTGGATGCAGCCCTGCAGGTGGGGTCTCAGCTGAGTAGAGGGGCAGAATGCCCTCCTTTGCCCTGCCAGCCACGCTGCTCTGGATGCAGCCCAGGATACAACTGGATTGCCAGCTCATATCCAGCCTCTCATCCACCTGCACCCCCAAGTCCTTCTCAGCAGGGCTGCTCTCAATCTGTTCATCCCGCAGCCTAACTTGAGCTGACCCAAATATCATCAATTATAGTGTACCCTCTTCACTTTTTTCTGTCTATCTCTGGTTTATTTTCTTTTTCCATTTTCCATTATTCTCAGCTTGGTTAGGGTCTTCTTACAGAAATGGAATAAAATATTCAAAGTGATATTGTCAAACACCAAAATTCTAACCATTTTCAATATATAATGAAAGTAAAGCAAAAGTCTATTAAAATCCTGAAGATATTACAGGGCTTTTTTCCAATATGCGATAAAATCACAGTTTGGTTTTTGTTGTTTTGTTTTATTCTTTGGGTTTTTTGGGAGGTTTTTTTGCCAGCATCCTTTTTCTGCTAACAATAAAGAAGTCAATAAGCATCCCAGGGAGTTTATATTCTAAAAATTAGATATATAACTCCAAGTTAACATTCCCTGCCTGTTAGGCAACCTCTCATTTCTCTCTGAGCAGGTAATGTGTTCTTTGATCATCCATGCCAGGGATACAAAGCCTTCTGTCCAGCAGGGTGTTTATTAATACTTGAAGAACACCATGAATACAGCTTAACTGCTTCCGGGGCTAGAACAGCCCCAGGACTTCAGTGCCTATTTTTCCACAGAGCTTTGAGTAAAATACTCTGTTGGATGCAAGTTTTATCTGTGTACAAGCTTAAATTGACACTCAAGAGTGTGAGAGAATAGTCTGAATCATGCCAGCCCAGCACAGAAACAGGGCTCCTTGCAGCAGTATTTCTGTATCATCCACAGCAGACCCTGAAGTAGTTGTTTTATCCATTGTTTTCCATTGTGCCACACAGCTAAGCCTTCCCTTGCCCTGGATTATCAAGATGCAGGAAGCAGTATGAGCCCTATGCACAGTTTGCATGATCATATTCCAGACGCACTGCGGGACAGGCGAGGTATAGTTTTCCCTGCTGTTCAGCACCACAGCCAAAGATCTAATCCAAAGTCTTAATAAATCAGTGGGTAACTTTTTGTTGACTTTAAACTGAGGCCTAATAACATAGAGCCAGAGAAATGCTTCTCTAACTTATACATGAGAGGTATGTGCTCTGAGTCAAAGCAGATGTTTCTAAGAGATTAATTGCCCTGATCAGTAAATTCCACAGTAAGTAGATACTATTTAATGACTGCAGAGGATGCTCTGGGAATCAACTCCTTCTGGATTAATTGGAGTGCTCTCTAAAAAGCAGTCTCATCAGTTTTGAGCTTGAATTTTATTGGCAATTGAATATTTATCAATAGAAACAACTATTTGTATCATCTCCTTAGTACACATAACCTACAAATGAAGCAGATTAATAGTAGTCAATTACAAAGTCATTTAAAAGTAAAATTGCAAGTAATGTGTTAGCCCCTAAGAGACCATCTCTAACTTAACATATGTTGAAAAGATAATTACTTTATTTTGTGTTTCAGCATTAGCATCAATTTATCTCTCTGGAGAGACTAGGTCAAATATATTACTTACAAGGAGGAGAGTAAGAGAAGTCACAAACACCTTGAGGTCAATGAAAAGTCTTCCTTTTTTTTTTCCTTTTTTTATTTATCGTTAATTTGCAATCACAAAGAAATGCACTGCATTAAAAGATAAATGTTCTGCATTTGGCATTTGTTGCCTACTTTTGCAGATTTTTCAGGAATATGCTACAATGAAATTCAGAATATTACTAAAGTGAACAATTAGGCAACAGAAACTAGTTTATTCAGTCAGATACACTGACTCTGAGGGCTCATTTATCCTGAATTATGCACAGCCCTGAATGACAGAGTAGCACAGCATCCCCTTAGGCACTCAGGACACAGACACACCCTTGGCTTCATCAGAAGTCAGTCTGGGTCTGCTTGGCTTGCTTGGTGCAATGTAACAAAGTTAATGCCTGGAGAGCCCTTACTGAGGCTGCCAGTAACACCACTCCCTCCTCTTACCTGGGCTAAACACCACAGTTTAGCCAACACACCTGTACAGCATTCCTGCTGTACAGATGTGGACCAGTAATCTGTGACCTGCACAATCCAAAACCAGCCAAGTACAAGTTGACGGTATAACTCTAACAAAAAATTGTCCGTGTTCAGTAAGAACACCAGAAGAAGCATATGGCACTAGAAGTGTATAGAATGAGAAGTAGAAGAAAAGAAAAACAAAATGGAATCCTGTCCAAGAAGATTCTCAGAGTTGTCTCAATGTACAACTGCATAGAAGATAAAAGACTCACACTTCTTTACATTTGTGAAGTTAATCTGTAGGCTATAAATCTTTTCTAAGTTAACTTTCCTCTATTCCAGGCATAAAACCATTTACTGTTTTTTTGTAAAGTTATATGCTTTATGATAAGCATGTCCTGAGGCTCATATTTTTGAAGTTGAATTGATGCCAGTTCAGCAAATTAATATCCTGTTATATTATTATAAAGAGAAGTTGGACTGCTGCCAACATGCAACATTTTATACCTTTGTGCACATCAGTCCCATTTCCTGCATGTAGACATCCCATGTATGTCTAGAGATCAGCTTTGTCAGCACCAGCAAAGCAAGGATTAAGGGCTTTATCTCAGTCTCCATGGCATCCTATGTATTTTGAAGAAATTTTGTCATAGCAAGTGGAAACAGACCCACAAAGATGATTTGTGTATGATGTGGTCTACTCTGAAACTGGGATACTCCTTTGTCTTGTATAAATCTCTTTCCCATACATAAAATATTTGGCCTTGTAACTGGCATTAGATTTCCTAGATTAATTTGTCTGAATGCTTCCTTTGGCTCAATATGTTTGAGGCATGCCCACCACTGTTGTACTGCAAAAGAAAATTTCCTAAATAACATTAGTCCTCAAAACATTTATAGTTAGCAAACAGCTGAATTGACAACTCACAAACAATTTCGTACAGAGGCACATCCTGTTATACTTTAGATATTCCATGAAATATCATTTGAAAGCTGAACAACACAAGATGGCACAGTCCAGTTCATGAAATAGGTCATTATGCTACTTTCAAGAATTTCTTCAAGGAATAAAACACCTACGAATTTTCTAATCACTTTGTCATCACCTTTAGCGCAAGTGAGGTTAAGATGAAAGAAAAATAGAGAATGTATTTATAAAATGCAAATAAAACCACTGAAAAACTTTAGAAAGAGGTAGAAGCTTACACATATCTAATACTTAGAGAAGCTTCAAAGTTTCATCTTCCTCTGCAGCATGCAGCTGGAAAACCGATAAGGTACTTTCTGGCCTTGTCAGTATCATTCTATGCAAATCTTATGTCCTTACCTTATCTCACAGAAGGCCAGATTTGCTGGCTTCTCTTCTTTTTCATGGACCAAAATGTTTTTTACTGAGTTGAAATGCAAGTCCAGCTCCCTCTTCTACTCTTGCAGGACTTCTTATAGATAACTTCCAATAAGAGGTAGTTTCAAAATTCTGTCCCCAAACTATTTCTTGGTTTCTTCTGCTTTGGAAATACTAATATTCTTTGGGCATGCTCAGACAAGATCATCTTTTGCCCAAAAACTGAGTGGAATGTGCTAATGACTAAGCCCTGCAAAGAGAAGCACTTCATTACTTGAATGCCAAAGTGGAGCCTTTACCAAAAACTTGTATTTATATATAAATATATCATTTGATTATCATGGCTTAGGCAGTTATATTACCAAAATTAAGACAGGCAAATCATTAGTGGATTGTTTAGTAGATATAATTGTAATTAATTGTTTCAGAATATTAATGAATACTAGGTTTACTAAGTCTTAATCTTGTTATCGAATGCTAGGAAACGTTTGGTTTCTTCATATTGAGACAAGGAATCTCTTCAGTTTCCCTTCTCTTGAGTAACTTCTGTGTTTATAACCTTCCTAAAAATTAATATTTATTGAGAGAAATGTAGTTCTTTGCCTTCTAATTATGAGAATTCCCATACAAACAATTTCAAAAATATCTTGCTTATTAGGCTATCCAATATTTCTAAATACTTTACATGCATTCATTCAGAGGGTACTTAAATCTACAAGAGAAAATAATTGTTTATCAAACTATGAGAAATATTTAGGTAATGAGAGGAATATACACTTTGAGGACAGCTGGAAAGAAATGGCAGCTATTGTGCTTGTGTGATATTGTGTATAGGCTTGCACTAAGAGGTGCTAAAGGAAACAAAATCAGCACCACCCAGTCAGCTGGATGATGAAAATTCAGCTTCTGCCCACACTGGATCCAACAGACCTGTTGAAAGATAAATCAAGTTCATAATGAAGTCACCAGATTATAATCTCAATTGAATTTTGGATAAGGTATTTAAGTGGATGTGTGGTGAGATCATAGGAGGAAGTGTAACACAGATTTTAAGAAAAAGCTGGGTTTCAAGTGACACAGTGGAGACTGTGCTGACATTGAAAATGGAGTATGTAGAATTAACATCAGCAGAATGTGATGGGGATTGACTGGATATACCACCCTTTCTCTCTGGACAAGAAATACAAATGCAACATGACTGACAAGCACGCTGAACAAATAACGGTGAAATTTCAGTGTTCTGCTTAGGTATTCCATGGATATGCTTCTGTCCGGCACAACTACGCAGATAAAGAAGCGTATGGGTTCACAGAAGTTTTGGGGTTTTTTTAAATATTGCCAGTATAAGGTTTGGGGTGTTTTTTTTTTAAATCAAGTCTTTGATAGATTAAGATCGAAATGGAATCTAAATAATGTTGCTTTTGAAAAACATTTTCTACCTTCCAGGTTTCTCTTTCTCACATGTAAAATGCCAACTAAACTTGAATAGTTGCCTGTTCAGCACAAAGAGTATTAAAATCCTGCAGAAATCCTAGAATAGTTTCTGTCCCTTCTCAGTGCAGTAATATTTTTGGAATTTTTTTAAAAAATTCTTTGTGATTCCAAATGTTTTGTCAGGAGTGAAAATTCTTCATTTAATAAGTATAATGCAGTTTTGAAAGTCATCCTTTAAAAAAAAATACAAGGTGACATGTAGTGTCCCAGGGATATTAAACCTACATAATTAACCAAGTAAACAATATGTAATTAGCTCCAAACCTTTGAGAAACACAGGTGATTTGTCAGGTCTGTTCATACAACTGGTCCTGTGTGAGGATGGCCTCTGGGACACAGACTTTGTTGGCAACCAATTAAAGTGTTGTGTAGCTCAAATTTCGTTAGGTTTTAGGGAGAGAAAAAGCCCATAGAGAACCACGGAGACCCAGGACCCACCACTGGAAAGGGTGAACTGGTACAAAGGAGTTGGTCATGGCTGGTAAGGAGTAAAAATAAGCAGTTTATTTATACCAAGAGTTATTGTTACCCTTTCACTTTATTTTCTTAAGTCAAGAACTAAGCTCACTTCAGGAGATAATTGATAAAAAATTAGAAATGTACTGAGAATCCTAGAATTGTTAAGCTTGGAAAGACTTCTAAGATCATATAATCCAAGCATTAACTGGCAGGGCCAAATGCATCACTGAACCATGTCCCCAAGCACAGTGAAGATGCCACTAGGAAATGCCAGTCTTCTTGCTTGAAGTAGTGGTGAACAGGTATTTTCATATTGCAAATGAGGTTCATGGGAACCTCAGACATTCACCTGTGTTCTGTTTCAGGCTGCTAGCAGACACAAATCTGTGTGGGAAGCTGAAGGGAGTGAGAACATTTGAAAATGGGGGGAAAAACCCACTCCTGAAACTTATAGAGAAATTTCTGTGTCTTAAGCTTGCAAAATGTCAGTCATTAAATGGCCTCATTGTCTTTATTCTTTCTCTAAATCTTACTGCCTTCAGAGAGCAAGAGTGTTAGGGAGAAAAGGAAAACATGATGAGGTTGTAAGTCCTCTCTCCCAAGCAGCCCTTCCTCCTACTTGCATTGCAGTTTCAGCCTTAAATATTAAATGTTTACATTTCACCATATTTTTGTTAACTCGTTAATTATTATTGTCATTGAGAATTAGTAAAGTAAACCCTGTCTAGACAATTTCCCTTGATATGATCTTATAGTGCATTAAAGAAAAAAAAGTTATGGCTTTATGTGGAGAATATTTTTCTTTCTAATAATTGACAGTTTACCTTTGGAAATTAATATTTTGGAAACAAGATTTGAGGGCATCTAAAGGTTGTAAAATCTAGTGGTGACACACCACAATGTTTAACAGCTTTGTGTACTCTGTCTTACATTTAAAGGCACCAAAGCACGTCACCGCAAGACCATAATACACACCCTGTCATGTCTTGTCTTTTAATTAGGTCACCTAGTCTGCCCACCTTTTTAGTGCAGTGGCTAAAATATATCTCTACCATTTCTCCAGACTGCTTTTAAAATCACCAAAAGAAGGTTCTTTCACTATTTTTTTAGGGGGATTGTTTTATACTTCAATACCTTTAAAATTGTTTCTTGACTAATTTTTTACTTATTAATATCAGGCAACTAAAGTATTGCTTTTCTGCATGATTGCAAGGATTTCACATCTCCTTATCACTTCCCTATCTCCTGTATAAGTCTCTCTGGTTTTGGCAAACACATATGTATTTATACTGAAATCTAAAACTGAACGAAAAAAAAAAATATTCACTTCCTTTTTCGTCTAGAGCTTTATTTTAGATAAAAGTTCTGGAAGCTTTAAATAATATGCATGTCCTGGTCTTACTTCAGCTGCAATTGCAAGATCAGTATGGATCATAAGTCTTCTCTCACCCATATCCTAACCCAAAGGGCACCTAAAGTTGGCACTTTTCAGTTACACAGCTAGAGAAAAGCATAGGACTTCTTCTTCATGGGGCATTGGCCACAACCCAAACTTACAACACCTCCACAAAGACCTGTTGAAACTCACCTTGTTTGAATAGTCTTTGCTTTTTAAAGAATGGTGAGAAGAAGACACATTTTGCACAGAGCTCAGTACCTGAAATACACGCCTGGAAACTGGGAGGAAGCTGGGATGCAAGCTTTCTAGAAGCTAAAGGAATTTTGAATGACTTCTCCTCACACCCAAGAACTAATGTTTGATACAACGCTAAAGGGCAACTTCTCCACCACTCCCATGGAAGTTGTGTAACTGAGCAAAAAGGAATGCAGGGATCAGGAACCTAGAGAGACAGGAAGGAGGAGATATCCTGGAGCCATAGTAGTAGATTAATGCACAGAATGGAGCAGAAGAGGAGTCCTGGGTTCTGATTCCAGAGCCAGGGTTTCACCCAGCGTCTTTTTCACACACAACATATAACTGATCTCCAAAGTAGTGCTGAAAGTTAGTATTTCCCCTTTAGTGTGTTACAGATAGCAGCTCTAGGTGTAAATCTGCATTCCTTCCATTAGGAATGAGATTTCTGGTTTCTGTTCCCAGAACTATTTAAATATTCTACCTCATTCTTTTTTCAGCACCGGCTACAATGCAGAATAAAGGAATGCACAACACAGTTCTGTTGCAGGAGGTTTTTGTATGAATAAATCAGGCTTATAAGACCATTTAAGAGTCTTTCTCTTATGATTGTTTGTTAGGGCAATCAAAGAGCTGCTTGACTTAAATAGAAAATAATAACCCATGGTTACAAAAGCTGTTTGGTGAACAAAAACTACGAACTGCATGGTAGTTTCTTAACTACTTCCTTTTCACTTCATAACATAGTGTCAGGATTTATAAACAGTTTTATCTTTGATTTGAGGGCAGTAGTTCATGCATTCTCTAATCAGTACTTTCCATCAGTTATTTTCATTTAATATACTATACTCTTTTGTCTCTTTTCCTCACTTTAAGGTTTGCAATATCTAAGAAATTCAGTTTTCAGGGAAGATCTGGAGCCTACACAAGACTCCTTTACAGGCTGATACATGAGTATGCAATACTGATAAGTAAAAACCATTTAATTTCCACTTTGCAGTGGAGTAGCAACCTTGCACATAGCTCATATTTGCTCCAAATAGTCATGTAGGAAGGTAAAGTGATATAAACTCATAAAGGAACCCAAATCTCACTGCACACTAACATTTCTGTGTTGATAAAACCTCATGCAAAGTTTAAGGACAAGACAGAGAAGTGTGTTGAATTTCTTCCACGTAGGACAAGTGTATCTAAAGTATTAGCTAGACAGTATAAAGTCAAGTCTTTATGGCAAAAAAGAAGCAATTTTCTTGTTTGTGTTCAAAAATTCAATGAAAACTTATTGCATTCTTTAACAACTATATTTCAGATACAAACCCTTCATTACAGGAAATAGCATGGAGAAGTGTTTTGACTGAATAAATTTTCTGAGCATGTGAATTGAACTGAATCAATTTTTGCAATTTCAGACCACTCACTGAACACAGTTTAGGCTCCAAGGGAGCATTACAGCAAAACATTCAGACTGAGCTCTTTGAAATTGGTTAAAGGCTACTTCAACTTCATTGCTGCAGCTACATTTTGGAAAGCATGTTTTCACAGGGTAAATTTTATTTCCAGTTGAACTGCTAAATTGATTAAATGTCTTATTGCATCACAGTGTAACTTTAATGTAATTCCAAAGTTCCCAAAAAAATATAACAGCAACTATTAAAAAAGCTACAATAATGGTACGTAGTCCACTGACTGCATTTATGCAGTCTTGAAAATTTGACAGAGAAATACAGTCTTTCCTGTCTCAATTTTGTCTTGTTATTAATTTGGTTCTATTAGTTTCTCTGTTATGAAAAGCAGTAAATATCCCTTCCAGTTTACAGTGTTGGTTTCTTCCATACTGAAAAGTATTAGTGTATTTCTTTGTCCCCTTACAGAAGCCACCAGTCAACTTTCCCTGTACTTTTCCCCACTTCATTGTTGATTCTCTGTGAGAGGAAAACTGCAGAGCCAATGTTTTGGGCCACAGAACACACACCAATTTTTATGAAAGTACAAAACTATTCTCTCATTTGGTTTGATTATTTTTTTCCTACCCTAGCTGTTTCAACTTTTCTGTAACCTCTCTGGCTGACACTGGGCATGGAGCTGGCATTGGCACAAAGCTGTCCACAGCTTATTCCTTATATTACTTATATTATTACTTATTCCTTCTTCCAGCTGGAAAAAGCCAATCATTAAGTAGGCAGAACTATGGTGTTTTCTTCCCATGCAACTAACCCTGACAGCATCAATACTGATTTTCATCCCCCATTTTTTTTGCCAGGCACCTGATAATGAAAGCATCCTCCAATATTTTGTCAGCCTTAGTTTAGTCCATCCTAAGTCTTCCGTTGAGAGAAGCCTGGAAGATGATTAATAACATTTTGGATGGGAATAATTTGGCAACTAATGGCTGAAATCTAGAATAAGAGTAAATATGTAACATTTTTGATGTTCCAAAATGCAGACTGGAAAGTTAAGAGCAGTAATTTCTAATTGTAAAATGTTTGGAACACAACAATTCATTCCAAGGCTAGCTAAGCCAGTCCTTTCTGGTAAGCCTTCCTAGAAATTTCTATAGAACAGTCGTTCCCAACAAAAAACTTCACCTGGAAGTTACTAACTATTGGATGCAGCATTCAGCTGCAGGAACTCGTATTGAAAGATGACATTTCCTCTGAAGTCTCACACCATCAATCATCATCCACACTGTTTTGACCAGATTCACTGTACCATGGTGCCCAGTTTTGCAGGGCATTTTCTGAAAAATTTCACAGACAAGACATTATGAATGCACATTTTTACTGCATCTGTTCTTCAGTGCAAAGAATGTACCAAGCAATGCAAAACAAAAGGGAGCTTACAGCTGCATTTTTGCAGAACCCTGCAGCCTCTCATCAGGCTGGCTGTATCCACTCCTATGTACTCAAGGTAAAGGCATTATAATATATTTATTTTATTCTTCAGTGTTTGTATGTAGTTTCCACTCATGGGAGCATTCTGTGTTGAGTATATCCAAGGCTCAATAAAAAGTATATATCACACCCCTGAAATAAAGTCTATAAATTCTGCAATTTTATTCTGCCACAGCTGTTCAGAAGGTATTGCAATATTACAACTACATTTTGCAGATGTTCACTGTGCCTGTATTTAAGTATCTCCAACTGGACAACATATCTCTGCAAATGCATTCCTGTGCACTGAGTTATTTTCAAGTCCATAAAGTTTGGAAATACCATAAGATTGTCCCAGTGTCAGCACTTTGCTTACGCAGTGAAGTCTAACACATGGACTCTTGCAGAAGTAAATAAAATTATCTCAGGCTGTCACACAGCCTGGAAAAAATGTCACATTTCTTTCTGACACATCACTTTGGAGCAGAACAGATCTCAGGAAGTAATGCAACTGTGGGAAAAGTTATCTCTGGAGTTATCTAGTTTAGTAACCTTGTTGCTGCATATATTGAGACCAAACTCAATGTGACTGTCATTTCATTGCAACGGGACTCCTGCAGCAAGTGATAGGCACAGTGAGGCCAAGTAAAGATAAGGAACAATATAATTTTAATCTTATAATAATTGTAAATACAATTGTAATTTAATTTCTTACCAGCCCTCTGTGAATATTCTGCAGAATAGTACTTTCAGTTATAAAGGCACAGAAATGTTAAAGCTTAGTCCCTTAAAGGTGTCAGTGAACGATTTTCCATGTGGGAACTGCTTCATGCCTCAGTGGAGACAGTCTGCTTCACAAAGACACTAACATTTCATTTAAGACAAAGTCTAACATTTCATTTAAGATGATGTCTCCTGTGGTTTTGGTTTCCAAAGAGGCTGCGCTTTGTGTTGGGTCACTGTATTACCACCTATTTGAAATGAGGATTTAGCCCTTGTGCTTTTGTTAGCTTCCTATCACAGAGATTCACACACCCTGCTGAATCCTAAACAGAGCAGCAGAATTAATTACATATTTACAGGAGCAAAATACAGAAATAAATGACTTCTCAGAACACAGGACCATGTTGAAAGAACTGACAAGCAGGGCATTCGATTTTAAATGCTTCTGATCTGTCAAGGAAGAGATTACTGCTTTCCATATTCATATTTTATATTTTGACTGACTCCAGACTAACCTCAGGGAGAGCCCAGAATATCAGCTTGTCTGTGCCTGGGAGCTGACACTGGAATACGCAATCAGGAGAGTCTGCCATCTGATTAAACCCCTCCTGACACCATCCCAGCTTTGGTGAAATTTGAACTGTCTCTTCCCTCTTTCTCTGTCTTTGTGAGAGGCGCAGCAAGTCATTACACCCCACTTGTTAATGATGGATGGCCCTGCTGGTTGGGCCCAGGGGACAGGCCAGAGATGGGCTGGCAGCAGAGCATGGGCACAGGCCAGCAGGGACCCCCAGTCTGTATCACTGACAGCAGCAGCCGACTTTCATTTCCTCACATCCCCGAGGTTTTAATATCATGGTGCACAGAAAGAGCCTTTTAGTACTTCATTGACCACATTCATTGACGATGCTCCTCTGAGCCATTTGGACCAGAGCAGGGGAGGTGGTGTGAAAGGCAGGGAGACGTAGTGGAAAAGGAGAAGCATCATGTTTTGACTGATGCTATCACCACAGGCTACTGCTCTGATAAGAAAGTTAAATAAACCCATTGGACAGCTCTAAGATCCCTGATTGCATTGAAATCCTTTGCTATCATAATTTACTTTGCAGTGTTGTGTTTCAAGGCCCGTTTTCTCTATTTTTAAGCGGGCATGCTTATTCCCAAAAAATGGCATAAATGGTATTTCCCATCCATATGTATAATGCACACAGACTTTATGCTCATTTATTGTATTGCAGTGCACAGATATGTCAGAGACAAAAGGCTCAATCACAGAAAACTTTATTTCTGGTGTAAAGAGGTTTTGTTATTATGACAGAGAAGGTGTCTTGAAATGAGGATGTGCCTGAAGGGACAGATTATAAGTGAACACACTGGGTGAAGGATAGAGACTATAACCTCTGTGCACACTTACACCCTTAAGGTGAGTTAGTAGAGTATCTCAGATTATCATATTAATGTTATAAAGCAGGCAGTGTATTTGCTGCAGGGGTCATGCAAGTCATGGGTCCTTATATCTTAAAAAAATAAAAGAAAAATAGAGAGTTGCTACACCTGCCCAGAGCACAAATTCATTTGTTAATAGGAGGTACAAGAGAAGGCCCCATCACCTTACCCATTTGTCTGTGAAGTCATTTCCCTTCCTCATTTTAACACTGAACAGCTTTTCACGACAACAGGGTCTTAGAAAAGAGCTTGACCAGTGCTCCTCTGCTTTTCCCAAAGCTGTGCAGTAACAGCTGAAGCTCTCAGCTAGAATCCAAAAATTCTGAATATCACCTCCCTGCTTTGAAACATATGAACAAGAGACTTGAATCTGAGGAATTCCAGCTTCTGAAACTCATACTGGAACTCTTTACCTACTTTACAAGAAAAGAAGACAAAAATTGCCTTTTCCCAGCTGCTTGACAATCGCAATTCTGCATTTTAAAAATAGCTAAATATTATATAATTAATAATATAGCATAGCCTTGTTGTTGTTGTTTTGATCCAATCTGTCAACCCAGGTCCTGTATTTAAATAGTTGCCACCAAAACTAGAGGGCTCTGGATACTGATCTCATATAGGAACTGTGTGTAAATGAGAAGATTTGTGAGGGATCATATATGGAGTACAAGGCTCTAGCTAATTAAGAGCAAGGCATAAGCTATTTGCCTCTTAAGTATTAGGTGGACCGGTTTTGATGGAGTTGGAGTTTTGGACACACAAATGCAAGTACTTTCAGTTGATGTGGCTTAAATTCTTGACTATAGTCAGAGGTGAAACAGTGCATTTGTCAATAAATGGAAGTGTTTCAATGGAACAATTTCAGCTAAAAGACTGAAATGTTATGTGGAGGCATCTCAGTTTTGGTAAAAGCCAACAGACCACAGAGAGGGGAGTTTTGGTGGAAAAGGACTTGAGGGGAACCAGGAGGCACAAGGTCTTTGTCCCAGAAGCAAGCCCTTGGAGTTCTGTGGAGCTGGACACCCATGACACTTCGGTTCATGACTCAACCCAGAACAGAGCAGACATAAGCTGACACCAAAATAAGCTATATAAGTCATAATATTTTTTTTAATTTTATTTGTAATCAGAACAAAAAATGATATTGAAACCAAGCATTTCCTTTGATTAAGTAATAGTCTGTTCTAGGCCAGCTGTATGAATAGATACCAACACACTTAGCAAATAAAGGTTTTATTTCATATTGCTTCAGAGCAGTTTTCCCATAAAGGGGAGGCAATATAAATCCAGCAAAGGCTGAGAGCTTCCTGTGACATCAGTAGCTATTTTTATCTCTACCATCATCATGGAACCCTGCAAAGCTTTATTGCTACTTAACTGAAACATTAACAACGTTTTAAAGTAAAGAAAGGGCTCAGTGGTTCCGGGATGTAACTCCACCATAAAATGCAGAGTTTTGTATTTTATTTTGCTGTCAGCCACACAGTTGGTTATCACCCTGCAGTCTCAGGCACCAACATTTACAACAATCTCAGGAACAACTTGTGAGGCTGAACTGAGTTTCATGCAGCTGATCTATCCAAGCCACCTGAGTGGGACCCTGAACATACACCGAGGTGCTGAGTGCGCGTGTGCTCTCCTTCCCAGGACAGTTCTGGGGTGGATGTATGCTCCCTTCTGCTGACCGAGCTGCCTGAGTAGAAACAAGCAATAAAGGGATGAAGTGAACCTCTGGGTGTGTTAACCTCTTGCACTGCTGACCAAGTTTCTCCAGAACTTACTTGTCAACATTGTGCTAGAAGACAAGGACTGAAATTGTTTACTTCTTCCCATAGAGAGAGTGTGAGGGGAAAAGTCATGGAAATATTACTTTCTCTGCATTCCCACAAAGGTCAGTCGCAGTCCTACCTTGTAAATTACACAAGTTAAACACTTCTGTGAAGCAAAGCACAGTGATTTTGAAAGCTGGAATTTAAGCAGAGGACCTTCATGGTTACATTAATTATTTACATTAATTAATTGTTTGCTGTGTAGAAAATCAGTAAATTTTAGCTGAACCAGCTAAAAGAAGTTTTCTTTACACACTATTCTTTGTATATGCAAATAAAACATGCAATGTGCTGTTAAGAATCCAGCCCTCAAATTTCTGTTGTGTCCCAGTTATTAGCCACAGATGTCCAGTAATGATTGCTCTTTGTTCACCAAATTGACTTTTTTTTCCCCTGTGGAGAGTAGGATGGAGCAATTTGGCTAAAGCAAGTCTTTACCTCCACTTCTTGTTTCCTTAATGAAAAAAAAATGAAATCTCTTGTAACATGGAGTAGGTTAATTGGAGCAACAACTGTCTTGTTCAGTTAATCAGCTCTGAATTTACCAATAGGTATCCCAGCTGGCACTGGAAGTAATCACTGGAAGTGTAGGAGTGTGGATGCAAGCTAGCCAAAGCTCACAGAACAAAACTCTGCCTGTGATGACTGAATAGACAGCATTATCCTGATGAAGGATTTCTTACAAAATTATTTCAGTGGAAAAAAATAGGATATGCATAGTACAAAAAAGGAAAAGCAGAACAATACTAAAATGAAAAGGAGGAGATCGTAAAAAAGGGACATTAAGACTTGAATCTACAGAGTCAATAGAATTCAGTTGAATAGCCCATTGTACCTATTCTGCTGCTAAAAAAAAAAAAAAAAGGCAAGCTCTGTTTGGGAAAAGGATTTTATTTTAGCCTGAAGTGACACTCTGAAAGGAAGTGTTCTGACTAAGAATTCAGCAGGACTGTGACAGTCACTACTAAAATAAGAAGAAACAATAACATAAACTCCTACTAAAAACACCTACTAGCACAAACATTCTAAATATATTCCCCTGTTTATAGATGCTAGCATTCATAACATCTGGAGCTTGCTGTTACACCACTAAACACGGCTCTACAACTGTGGCATATCCATCAGATCCTGCCTCTCCCAAGTCACACCACTTTTCCCCCATACATTCAGTGGGATGACAGAACTATCCCGAGCCAGTGAAAACCAACACAGCAATATCTTCTCATTATCTCTTTGCTAAGGATACCTCCTTTTTTATTTTGGCAGCAACAGTGGGCCAGGTCCTGCTCTGGGCTATGCCAGTTTTCTTGCCAGTGTAATTTTTAAGGGATCCATTGAATAGCAGAGTAAGGTTGAATATAAATAGGGGTAGTCTCAAGGCATGGATAGAACATCACATCCTGGATCAGCATGGAAGAGGTTATGACTCATTTTCCTCTTGACAGCTTTTGATGATGCAACTTAACATAGAAGTTTTTGGCTAAGTCAACAAAAGGGCTCATGCTATATTTAAGGTGTTGACCCTTGGCATGTGCCTTTGATATGAACCTTCCCTAGATACCAAACCTCTCCCTTCTACAGTAGCCTGTAAATCCCTCAGTCTTCACACCACTGGGGATCTGTACTTCAGTTTACTTCCACCCCCCAGCACAAACCAGCTCATGTCAGCTCCTCCCATTTAAAGGCCCCAGACTGCTATTGGAGGAGGCCTGCCTGGCTGAGTTCCCATAAAACAGTGCCAGAGATCACACTGGCAGCCCACACTGTGTAGTAGTATCCATGCAACACAGACAGTGGTACCTAATTTAGGTGCCTCAAACACTGCCAGCAGCCTTAGCACTTACATCCTTTTTGTGTAGGCAGTCCTGAGGTACAGTACAGTAAGTCACCCTGTAATCCCCAGGGAGAGCTGAAGTAGTGGTCTTGTTTGTTTATGATTAAAATTTAAGAGTACTTCTGGTTAAATTGATACGTATTTCTACCACAATAGTATCACAAAGGTAATTAATTATATTGCTTCTCCACAACCAGAACAAACATTCCATCTTTTTAAAGAATGAATTTGCCTAACTCTTCTGCACTAATATAGTATTTCATCATAATCACAATAACCTGTTTTCTGCTGGCAGGGAATGAGCTCCTATCAAGGCCATGCAGAAGAAGCACAGCTAATACAAAAATGGAGCAAATTCTAAGAAGCACGTTGTATGTTGTTGGTATGAAAAGACATAATAATGGTACTTGGGCTGTTAAATTGAAGTGTGTCATTTAAGTAGCATAAAATATCACCCTGGCTAAGACAAATGTAATATCAGGGAATATAGCAAAAAGAAAATCCTCTAAATCCTCAAGAAATAAAGCAAATCTGTTCATTATAAACCAATAAATTTGAACCAAATATCTAACTGCTCTATTAGAGAGGCACCAGTGGTAGTTCTTCAGCCACACGAGGTGGGATATTCTGATCAAGTCCACCAGGGTCAAGATCAAAAGAAACTGTCAGACATTTAATCACATCACAGACAATATCTGAAGGAGGCTTCTGTTTGCTGTCACAGTTTGCTGAGAGGATATGTCAGGCTGCTTGGGGAGGTGTCCAAAAGAGGAGTCATGCCGCTTACTGAACAGTGTCCCTGTTTACACGATGCCTCTGCTCAAGCGTGTGAGGGCCAAAGCTGTCAGCAAAGACAAATTCATAGTGGATGAAATCACACTTGCATTTGCCAGTTTTCTCAATGCAATCTTTGTGGATAAGTCAGAATTTAATAACACAGATGTTTCAGGGGAAGGACATTCAAGTTACATCCTATTTACAGCAATGTGACTAAGATCAGAGTCTGTCTTGAAACATCTAAAACTGGAACTTGAATAATTTGGATACAAAGGATCAGAGGGTTTGATAGGAAACAATAAACACTTTTAAGGAATACTTTGCTTGGTTTTCACCATCATGTCCAACTAAATAATCCTCTCTTCTACTGAAATGGACTTAGTAATGGGTATTTGTTCATTCCCTGAAGTTTGAAGAGGTTTTTGTTGTTTTACAGTAAATGTTCTTTGTGGGTTGAGGCCACTGACATCTCTTCTGAGAATTACTTGTATAGAAATTACTTGTCTAGAGCCATCCTTAACATATTTAAAGGGGTTTTTTTTGTTTTTTTTTTTTTCCTTAAGAAGGCAGGGTAAAAATAAATGGTCATGTCACAGCAATCCTATTGATTTCTGCAGAGGAAGGGCACCATGATCCTCATGTATTACATTAAAGAATAAGATCCTAAATACATACTGCTTTTCATGACAAAATCAAGCATAATATGATCTACATCCACACTGAAGAAAAAAGAAAAAAGCAGAAGAAATCCTGACCTAAGCAGAATTACAACTGGAAGCAATATGATTAAAGAAGGGAAAGAAGGATTGGAGAAACACAACTGCTGTCTTCTTGATATGTCATGTTAGGTCTGTACATTGTCATTCATCAGCAGTGTCACAAGGATATATTTAGTTGTATTTCATTGTCTAAAAGATCTGTCTTCCAGCATTAGAAGAATGAGAAGCATAAGATTATAAAATACAGGTTGACTCAGTACTGGGGACTGGTTGCTAATCTCTCATGCCATTACTTTTAATTCAATAAGGTCCATTTGCACAACCAAATATCCCTACAACCATGCAAAGATTCTTGATTTTTCACAAAACTTATAAAAACTGAAAATTGCTCCCTGATGGAGAGAAATATCTTGTTGAAGCCGGTGGCCTCTGCAGTTCCTGTTCATTCTAATTATGTGAAACAGAGAAACATGCTTATTAGCTGAGACATCAGTGCCTTCCACCTGATGAACTGAAAAACTTCCATGCAGGCTGAGCCTGCAATTGCTTTAAAGCTGCCTGGTTATCTGTGAACCAGCATGTGTGTTATTCCTGAAGTACTGATGTTTGAAAGCCTCCAGCTATTCTTCAAAATAAATGTGAGGACAGAAAGAATATTTTTAACAAGATTAGCTTGCACAGGCAGCATTTGAAAGGTTATTCAGCATTCAGCAGCAGTGTACCATATTTTAAGTAGGCATGGAACACTTTAGCTTCACATGTCTAATAACTAGGAAAATAAGTATATATTGTTCCTCTTTAACTGAGATCAGAAAGTGAAGATCATAAAATGATCACAGAGTGGCTAGAGTGGAAAGGTACCTTAAAGGCACTATCTAATTCTAACACTTCTGCCATGGACAGGGACACCTTCCACTAGATGAGTAACTGCTAAAATTTTTACTGGCAAGCATAAAATCACAAAGACTGGCTGATGGAAATGAGGAGGCCTGAGGAGCCAGTGTGAGAAAACAGGGCCATCGCTGTGCATACACTGCCAAGACATGGCTAAGGTTTATGTAGGAGGTCCACAGACCCCAAAGACCTCAGTAGAAGATTTTCTTAAGATATTTCTTCTTTGTACCTCAGAAAAGCTAGCAGGAGACAGCAAAGAGAGCTAGAGAACCATTTAGGTTTGTTTCTTCTCTGCAGGAATGAACCTGTATTTGTGTCTGGAATGCAGGTGGAGGGAAGAGAAAAAATATTATTCAAAATATTAAACAGAAATATAAACCCCAGAGAGTAGAGATTTCTATCTGGAATGAAAGACATAAGGACATCACAAGGGTCAGATAATCTGGTGTCCTCAGGTGATATCCTGATTTGTTGAGAGTAAGGCGCAAAATGTTCCACAACACACACAAAGCTCAGAACTACATCAAGGTGGAAGCGTGTCCACAGACCTCATCTACTATTCAGCTTTTTCCGTGGATTGTTAGGACTGATTACCTTATAATTCCTACAAAGATTTGTATCAGTGAGTTCTACAAACTAATTCATCGCAGCTTTAAAGTATTCCTCCTCATTCCTTACCAGTTGCAATCACAGGCATTGCCTCCTCCTTCCCAGCTCCCCACACTGTGATTAACTCCAATGGCTACCGTCCAGTTCATGACTAGATTGATCACATTTTCAGCCTGTCTTCATTTCCCATGCTTATTACTATGTCAAATAATTGTGCTGTTTCCTGAATTAATATTTTGCCAACAGACAACCCCGCAGAACACACATATCCCTAGGCCTTTCTGCACAGTGAGGTGCTGACTAGTCAGAAACAGATGGGTTAGGGGGAGGGGGGTAAACAAATTCAGACATCCAGCTGAGCTTGTGGGTGACTTTGGAAAATTAGGCTATAGATTTAGTCTCCTACATATTTAGTTCCCTAGCTTTGGATACTATTAAATGTGTTTGCACGGGAGTGTTCCTCTGGAGCTTTTGCATAAAAGGTAAGATCACACAATGTTTCTTAATACTTCTTCCTCATGCTTCTTCATCTGATGAACAACCACAATCCCCAGCTGCCAAGCTGAAGAATATATCTTCCTTTCACACAGCATCTGCCCGTCTGACATGTTCTTGGGAGCTGCCATATGTACTTATCTCCTGATATTTTGTCTTGGATGAATTGTTCACTAAAGTCTGCTATGGATTGCTCATCCAGTTTTAGGGCTACAGTTTCCAAACTGAAAGCTCAGGATGCCTCTGAATAAGTCTTTTAATGAAGCAGTACATCATCTTAAATCAGAGTATGCCTCTACGTTCAGATGCATTTTCTCATGTGTTCCAGCTGCTTCTCAAGCTGAAACACGCTTGAAACATATTTCTGACAGCTCCAGCCTCAGAAACATCTCAGACTAATGGGATTACACTAGCTGAAGTGATGCTTTTGTTATCATTAGAAAGCACTTCCAAAACAACACCATTAAACACTCCAGGAGAAATTCAGTAGTAGTATTTTTGTGAAGTTGCCCACAGAAATTTCAGATGGCTCCCTCTCCTAGCCAGTCCCTTCCTCACTTTGGTTAGTAACATCTCCTTGTCAAAGCAGGAAATCTGAATGGCCTTCAGGGATTAAATGGCAACAGCTCCCTTGATGTACCCACCTACCTTCACAAAATGAGCATTAGTTAGGCAAATTAGATTTTATTCCCTAGGCACTATGGACTTGGTGAAATGTTTGCTATATGAATTGACTTTGCTACTTTAACCTGGTAATGGTCAAAATGTTAATTATTTGTAGCTAAATGAAATATTAAGGACAAATTCATGGATCTTTTGATGTATATATTTTATATTTAATGCAATTATATTGAATTAAAACTCTTCTCTGTATCTTTTGTGTATTTTTTTCCGTATACTTCTAATTTGGGCTCATGGTATTTTGTTGTTATGCAACAAGGAGGGCAAACACTCAGGCTTGCCTTGTCTACATTTTTGGCTGAGATCTGATGACCAAAATGTTGGAGGACCTTCCCTACAAGGAGTTAGGTCTTCTCTCCACATGAGAATGTTCAGAGGATGCCTCACAGTATTCTAATACTTAGAGGGCTGCAACAAAGAGGACACAGGATCTCTTCACAAGGAGCCATATAGAGAAGGGACAATGGGTACAAATTTCACTGGGAGAAGTCTTCCATGTAAGAAAGACATTTTTTACAGTTTGCAAAAACAATCATTCACTTTGCTAGGAATGTGATACTAGTATGAAATGTGGAACATTTCAGCTTTACTAGGGATGTGATAGAGACTCCAGCTCTGGAAGTTTTTGAGATGTATTTGCACGGAGTGCCTAATAATGCCACCTGGGCTCCCTTTCCCCCAAAATGTTAGATCAGTTCATCTTTCAAGGTCTGTTCCAACCTGGAAAAAGGTTCTATGATTCTTATCATCTGCTCTGACAGAGTTTCACAACTGAAACTGTAGAAGTTTGGCACAGATGTTTTCCAAAATACTGTGAGACTGGGAAGAAAGAGTTTCATCCCAGGATCCAGATAATGTCACACACCTGGGACTCTATGAAGGACTAAATAAACTATACCTGTGGTTCAGAGGCAAGCTGAAGTACACCATTAGCTTGTTTTGTTGTTTGTTTTTTTTTCCTAGCTGCTGTGAAAAAGTTGAACAAGAAGATAGTTGTTGGCATTTCCTGTTTAGAACGGGAAAGTGTGACTCACATGCTAGGACTCAAATCTCTTCTACAATAAAGTGATATATTGTGACAAGGGATCTGCATTACTTCAAAAGAGGAAAAGCATGTCATCCAATACAGAACAACTTTAAATTCCATCTCTCTGGGGTCAAGGAAGAAGCTGGCAAGGAATTAAGACCTGAAAGTATAACTGAGGCACTGTTCCTGAGCACAGTTGTTGGAACAGTGCTGCTTTAACATCAAGACATCTGCACAGCATATTTTGAAAGTGTTCTAAAAGATTCTTTCTCATTATTACTATTTTTTCTGGCTCTTGTCATGTCCAGAAATAATTATGGGACTACTTGCAATTCTTTGTCTCTAGCATGACTGGCAACAAAAAAAACCTGGGTGGTCAACATAAAATACTTCTATTCTCTCCCCAGCTTCCCAGGAAATGGACTTAGTAAATAAAGTTCCTCATATTTTTACAAGTCTGTTAGAACTGGACTTATTTCTGAATATTCTTGTCTTTTATATTCAACTAAAAAATTCCAAACAAGCCAAATTTCCTGTAAGCTCAAAAGAGATACTGCTTGTTGGTTTGAATTGAAGGCATTGAGCTTTCAGCACTTGGTTGAAGCACATCAAGGTGAGGTTGAAGAAAGCCTCTGAAAGGTTGGTACACTTTAATAATCACCTACCAGTCATGCATGCTTTGCATTCCTTTGCACCTGTTTTCAGTGGGAAGTGAAGGTCGCTTCTATTAGCAGACAAGATTAGCAAGTAGAGATTTCTATTTAGAAAGTTTTGACTAAGACAAAAGTAAAAGCAACCAGCAAAGGAAGACCAGCTGGTTCGGGGCTATCTGAAGAATTAAGCCATGCATGACTGAAGCTAAAAATGGCATCAAAAACTCCCCATATTTGTTTGAATTTGAAATGTTCATTGAAAGTATATTGATAATGAAATAATATTCTCTCTCATAAGAAATACAAAACAGCACTATTCACAAGTGTGATTATTAATAAATTTCTTTTACAAAGCAGATTAAACCTCTTTTCAAATCATGCAAAAATCCAAGGGCTAATTTCTGTTCTAAATCTGTACTACAGACCAAGTCTGTACTACAAACCAAGTTATAACATGCAGATAGATATTCTGTATAATATTGCAAGTTCTCATCATTGCTTCACCATTCTCGTTATATTTCTTCTTTTTTGAGTCAGGGTGATGTAGAGTGATTTCATATTTCATTCAGTTCATTTTATCTTAAAAGCACAATTACACAAAAAAGAAATTATAAACATAATAAATAATAGTTGCACTCATGGAAGTAATGGCTATATAAGCTCAACGGGATCAAGGAAAAGGTCTCACTATTGTCAGCAAATGATGGATTTTGAATTATTTTGACATTATTTTGAAGCATTTTGATATATCTTTAGGTATTAGTATAAAAGTAATTACATTTTAAAATTTACTAAGAGGTTAAAGAAGAATTTTAAAAATACAGTAGTTGAAGGAGGAATCCCTTAATGAACTTTGTAGAAATAAATTAGCTTTTTCTAGGAAAGGATCTTTGTAACATTTTCTTCCCTCTAAAGGCAGGAAGAACTGGCAAAAAATAAAGATTATTTGGAAAATACTAATGTAACAAACACATTTCCTCAACTCAGGGAATGACAGAGGTTGGCTTAATTTGGACACCTTGACTACAAGCACTATGTTTTAGTCTTTGTTTATACAGTCGCAAACTTTTATAGCATCCTGCCTTATTCAGTCAGTGCTTAGGGCAGAACAGTGTTCACTGAAGGAGATGTCAGATATTGTCTTTCATCAGTTCCTCTGCCTTCCCTTTGTCCATGTGGTACCCTCTGACACTCACATTGCACTGTGACAACTCTAATTCAGGGTCCCTCCACTCTGCCCTGTGGAACAGATTCTATCAATGGAGGACAAATCGTATGATACAAAAGTGTTTCTCTGCTAAGTAAGAGAGATAGTACCTGCTGGGAGGTAGGAGCTGAAATGACTCAACATATGGCAATTTATCTATAAAAGTACTTCAGTTTTAGATTTTATGTCCTGATTCAGGAATAAAAGTATTTCTATGTGTTTGCAAAGCAAAAATTTAGATGGATTTGCAGCTCTAAATCTAACCCACCTTTTCTTCCTGTTCTTCTGAGCATCACTGCATATAAATATTTCACCAATTAATAATCAGCCACAGAGATGCCCAAAGCCTCAATGAGCTTTCAAAAAGATAAAGTCTGAAGGGAAGAAAACAGTGTTATCTTCATATTGCAGATTGGGAACTAAGGCACGAAAAGATTAAGTGGCATGCCAGGAAGCTTTTACCAGGCCCAGAAATTGAATCTGAAGTTGTTCTTGCAACCATCCAATCTTTTGGAAGTATTGCTAGCTTTGCAGCAATATTCCTTTTGTATCTTTTAAAAGTCTTTAGAACACTCTTCCCACTTTCTGATTTTTAATCCCAAAGTGTGCTGCTTTGTTCTTAATTTCAGGAACTTGAAACAATGACACCAATCACATGAATGACACTACCAAAAAATATCTATAACAATTTGCAGTATTTCTGCTTACTTGATGAAGGTAGGTTACAAGGTGTGTATTTCCTGCTTGTTCAGGGAGTAGGGATAAAAAATAAACTCTCCTGTAAGTACCATGTTTGCAAACTACCTTAGGTCAACATATGCCCAATGTCTAGGTAGGCTGTTCCATTATTCTAAACAAAGCCACATGTTCTGTAAAGGGAAATCAAGCAGAAGGAGTGATATTTGTTGGGTCATTAGATTAAAACATATGTTTTGCAAAACTTCTTTAGCACAACTGTCTTGAAATTAGTCCTTCTGGAAAGGTAGGAAGGAGCTCCTTTGATCTGTAGGAACAGGTGATCACATGTCTTTCCTTAAAAGCAGCAGCAAGGGAATTCTGTCCTTGCCCGTACATCAGCGTGTATGCAGACAGAGAACTGGTTGCAGCTGCCTCATCTTCTGCCACACATACGCCCAAAGCCAGGAGCTGAACTGACCTGGGGGCAATATTCCTTTACTGTCCTTCTGCAATCATACATAATCCTCACCTAGCTGTTGTTCTTGGGTTTATGCAGTTTTGGAAATGTACTGTTGAAGCTGCAACACATGCTCAGTGGGAAAAAACACTTAATGAATATTAAAAGCAGGTAATTAATTTTTCCTCTACGTTATTCCCAAGCAGACCGTATGGAACATCCATGGAAATTATGCATAACAGCTTTATGAGCTGAACTTTCCATTTGAATGGCAGGCAAAAAGAACCTTCTTTTCATCAGCCTGTGGGGATTCTGTTTATGCTTTGAAGCAGATAAATAGAAATTTTGCAATACTTCTATAAATGTTTTGTTCTTCTTTCAAGCTAGGTATCTTTTTTTACAGGTGAAATTCTTGGGATAGATGATTTTATTAATCTTTAAATTATACAGAGGTTGAAGCGGCAAAATCAAAGCCTGATTTGCTGACTTGTACTCTCTGTCAGAAAGATTGCCTATTACTCAGAAAACTAAATTTAAATATGGCACAGCGTTGTTATGGGTAGAGAATGTAACAAGGTAAAGCAGAATTCTTGTTCCAAAAGAATCTTTTGTTCATTTTATTTACCAGCTTCTTACTAAGGATAAAGAGGGGACTATTTTTACTCATTTGTTCAACTTTACATATTAAGTTAACAAGTCAGCTCTGCTCCTAAGAGATAATAGATTTTTTCTACTAGTTATTAAATGTTAACATTGCATTTGTCTATTTGTATGTTCCCACAAAAACATTTTTAGAGGAGCCATTACTTTGTTATTAGCCCTTCCGAAGGAGAAAAGCTAGTACATTGCAAATCCCCCTTGGGACACCAGGTCCAGTCTGCCTGGAAGCACTGCATTGCATCTTTTCTTCTCCCTGGGAGTCTGAGGCAGACATATGGTATGTACCAGCATATTGTGAAGAAGAAACAAAACCTCCCTCTCATCAAAGTGCACGTCAAACTTGAGTGGAGTGTGCTTCCTGGAAAATGGGCTAAGCATAACAGAAGCCCATTTATCTTCCATTTGATCCTGACTGCAGCTGGGGTCTATATCCATTACCACAATGCCTTAGTCACTTTGAGGCTCTGCTAATAGTGTAACTCGTGTCACCTCCCAAAAGGCAGCATGAGGCACTCTGAATAGTTGAGGTGACACACTGTCAAAGTCCCCCACGTAAAAGGTACTGGAAATCTGTTCCCTCTCACCTGGAAAGAAATTATTTCTACAGTTTGTTTCTAAGTCTTATATTATGTTCTCCCTCCCATCTGCAATGAGAAGACTTTTTGGCTCTCCAGTGTGCTCCTTTTCAACACTATTTAATATTCTGAGAAATAGAAATTATTTTCAATTTTGAAACTTTTGAAATTACAAAACTGGCATCAGTTCCCATACTTATATATAAAAGGGAGGGAAAGTGGGAAGGGAACAATACCCTTCAGTAACACACACACATCATCCTGTCTTCTCAGCTTCTCTCATTTAGAGAACATAAACGTAGTTTTATACCTATGCAATGAACAACACAAACATCACCATATTTCCTCTCTTTCTAAAAAATCCTAAGACAAATTTCAAAGGCTGTTTAGATTGGACAACTGAACTATAACAAGACTTCTACTTACAGTATTTTTACATAAGAGTTCTGGGCAACCAAGAGATCTCTGATTTCCACAGCACTGGGGGACAGGACAAGGTTGTGTCAGTGTTGTTTTTATCTGATGGCAGTGGTTATGCAAGGTTTTGTGCCAGGAATGGAACTCAAAAACTCTCAAGACAGAGGGCATGGTGCCAGCTACATAACCTGGGCACCCTATGGATGCTGCACATAAATTCTCCTCCTGGGCTGGGTCAGACCATGAGCAAAGCTTATGCACAGCTATGTGTATCTTCTCCCACAGAAACTCCCTTGATGGGATTTTGGCAGTGTGCAAAGATTTGAAGCGCCAGGCATGATTTGAAGGCATAGCTGCAACATTGTAAGTTACAATCATCATAAAAGCTATGACTTACCTATCCACATCCTTCCTGAAATCTGAGTTTTAAGAAATGTTTTCAGGTTAAGCAATGAAGAGTTAGAAGCAATTGGAAGAGCACAGATGTTAGGATGTAAAATATAATTTGCTGTTTGTGCTCAGATCACTGCTAAATGACTTATCCACATAAAATATCTAGAATTTTCCTGCAAACTGGAGGAAAATAAATAAAATTATTACCTGTACTTTTGGCATGCCATTTTGAAGATTAATCTCCTAGAAAAGTTATCTAAATGATAGTTGTGAAAAATTAAGTGCATGAGTCAAGTTCATATCCATTGTAGAAATCATGTAACAGATATTTATCAAAAATTTTCCCCAAAGACTACTTAAGTCTTTGTGTCAAGACCCTTGATTAGCTTGTAAGTACCAAATTTTATATACACAAATATAATATATAAACCTGAAGATGTGAGTAATATTTATAAGTAGACTTTCAAATGTGCTATTCAGAGATGTTCTGTCATTAAACAGTATGGATTATATATATAATGTAGAAAAAAAAACTTTGTTGACATAAATTTGCAATGTCATGGACCATTTCTGCACTGCTGAACATATGTGATATAGGTTTCCCCAAATATACTGAATTTTTCTGAAAAGAGCAGCTATATTAGTCTCTAGAGAGTCATTGATTTCTGCTGCATGGAGCCCTTGGTTCAAAATCCCTTATATTCCTGAAGTAAATGCTGACCTGACTCACTCATACTGTTAATTTTTAAATTCCGGCATTTGGGTCTAAATGTCCAAACTAGGATATCATTCCAGAGGCAAGTGGCAGTTTCCATTTGGGTGAATTTATCCTTTTCTTGCAGTGCTTATATATGCGAATTCAGTGTCTCTGTGTACTTCTTTTGACAAGAAGAATTGGAGCCCGGGAAGTGTGTGGTTGGACTCTCTGCCTTCAAATCTCAAATAACACATGTATATAAGGCATATGACTTAAAATATTTCTCATATTCTCCTCTTCTCCGCAAATTTTTACTGTATTGCACTAATGCTACAGAAGAAACAACATGGTCGTTTCTCCCAAAATTTGTCTGTGTGTGTGGAAAAATGCTTCTCACAGATACCCAAATTATACAGTTTAACCTAGCAGTAGCAGCCAAAAGGAAAATGGTGAAACTCCAGCCCTTCTGAGATAAACTGACCCAGTAATTCAGAAATATTTTATTTCTATTCACTTGTAATAAGAGCTGAGCAAATGAAGGGCTGCATTCATACATACTGCCAATGCAGAGATTTATTTAGCCAAGGGCATTGTAGCTTGATCAGCCTGAGTCTCAGAGCCTAAACCTGGGGCTCAACTCTGGCTGTAGAGTCCTTTCCTCAGGTTATTTTCTCCTCCTAGATGCTGTCAATGCCAGTGCCACAGTGCAGAGAACACTGAGGTGCAATGCCCTGTGTCTCCTGTGGACTGTTGGCTTTAATTAGTGACTCTAAATCACTGAAACATCATGAGAAGCTGAATTCCAGCCTACTTACTCCATGAGCCTCAGAAGGAAATGGAAAACTTTCCTGGACACGGGAACTCACTCACTTTTAGCAGAGGAAAATCTGAACTTATGTCTCTCCACAAGTGAATTGGCTAATCATAAAGGTAGTGCAGAAGTTATAGACATTATGAATGTGGATTTTCAGTTCTCTGTCATTTATTACCAGTTTCAAAAGAGAATACTTTTTTTTTTATTTTTCTGAAGTTAAAAGAAAATGACTGATGAAAATAACTAAAATGGTTTTATTTATACCACAAACAAGAATTTTTTTCTTTTTTTGCCATTGGAAAAAAAAAAAAAATCAATTATTCCCTCACTTCTAGTTAATGAATCTCTTAGTGGATTATGAAAATTGCCAGCAAAATTAGCTGCTTTTCTCAGTGTATAATAGGGAGAGGATGGCATGTAAACAGAATTATTTCTTCGTCCTTGAGATGAGGTTTGATGCATATTAGCAGATGTTTTGTATAAGTTTGTATCATCATTGTGCATGTTATAACCATTTCCCCTTTGAAAAAAAGCAAGATTTAATTTGTCAGAACTGTCAATCTAACAGCTTTAATGAGCACTAAATTATTTTAATTTTAATTGATTTTTTGTTTGGGGGTTTTTCAGCATCTAAGATTATAGAAATTTCCAAGATCTAAAGCAACCGTGATTCAATAGCATATGACTTTCAACTGGAATACAGATCAGTTCTTATTTTACCTAAGCTAGTTCATGCCTCACTGCTCAGTTTCCTAGTGGAAGTAATGTGTAATAAAAAGGAATTGAACAATAAGATAATGTCTTCTGATGGTAATAAGTGTTAGAAAATAATATTCTTTATAGAAAAGGAAATATTTCTTATTACAGTTTGCTTCTACTGGCAGAAATAAGATTTCAATTAATATATAATTAGTTATCCATTAAGATAATCATATATTTGGGATTTTGAGTCTGCTTAAATGGGAGTATGTCTCTAAAATGAAATGAAGCAAAATCAGCTTTACAAATAAATCCTGTAGAATATCTTCAAATTCTTATAACTGGTGTATGCAAACAGTAGACATTTTTGGCTAGCTAATCACTGAATGGAGTAAATACAAAAAGCGGCAATCTTTTTCATCCTTTAAAAAGAGATAAGGTCATGAAACATTAATTATTAGAATCTTTTAATGAGTTTCAACCAGAGAAATCACACAATGTGATTTCAACTATTCAGAAGTGCCATAAGTACATATTGACCAAGAATATCAATATACAGAATACATGGCTTATTGTTGAAACATTGGAATTCACAGTAGATGCAAAACCATTTTCTTAAGTAAAAAAAAAAAAAATTAAAAAAAATATAATCTCTAGATGAAGAACATGAACACACAAATTATTTAGTACCAGAATTAATCCCCTGCCCACAGTACTTTCAACCACATCTAGCATGCAGCGTGAAGCTTTGTGCCCTTCAATATAGAGCAGACATTCATGGATCGGCAGGAGCTAAGGGAGGGGCCCCCAAGCTGATTTGGGCTGGAGCACTTGCCCTGCCAGGACAGACTGAGAGATCCAGCCTGGCTCATCCTGGAGAAAGACGGCTCTGTACGAGTCCAACAGCAGCCTCAAGTCCCTACAGGAGGGCAGCTGAAAAGGAGCCAGGCTCTTCACCTCTGCATGGCAATAGGGTGAGGAACAGCAAGCATGACCTGAAATGAGACAATCAGACTAGAGATCAGAAAAGACATTCTGCTCATGAGGACAGTAGGCACTGGCACAGGCTGCCCAGAGAGGTTTTCCAGTCTCTGTCCTTGGATGTTTTCCAGATTTGACTGTGCAAAACTTCTTGGGATCCTTTCCTTCTTCTATTATCCTATAGCCCTCTCTGAACCTGGAAAAAGCTACTTGTTGGTAAAGTTCTACTAGAGATCAGCAGCATAAATAATTTTCAAATCAAATAATAAATCAAGTAAAAAACAAACATTTTTCAGTGAAGGAACCATTAATCCATTTACCTGCCAAGACTTTGCCCGTGTTTTTTTGTCATTTTCCTCCTACTCTAAATTTTAGCATCATTGTATAAATTTATATATTTCCAGACGTCCCTTTCAGCCTGAATTTTCATGCAATCATGACTATTTTCTTTTGTCACCTATGGTCTATAGAATGCATGCATGTTTGGAATCTGGTGGAATCATAGCTGTGCTCACATAAAGGTTAAGTCTGAAATTTCAAAAGTCCAGTTTGCAAAAGTTCTGCCAGAAACTTAATAAGCATTTTCTGCCACAAGACTTAATAAGCAAATTAGCGGGGCAGAAGCAGCAGCAAACCATTGGTTAATGGCCATTCAGCAGCGAAACACAATATGCTTCCCTGTGGTTTGCACCACCTGTTTCAGAACAGGTTTTTCAAGAGTGATGCCCCACACTACATAAGAGTATATGAAGTCAATTTTATTCTCCAGGAGCTAGACCATGCAGAAGATCTCCCTAATTTATATTAGGGTCTTGGCTTTTCAACATATTTAAATTTAAAAATGTATTGGACCCATATATGATCTGAGAGCCTGAACCTTAGAGTATCCTACCCTTTGTAACAAATGCTATGATCCTATCAAGGAACTCACCCAGACAGCACGTAAATAGGATGGTCAAGCAAATTCCACCTGATGGTGAAAGGCATTAAGACTTTTCTCTCTAAACTATCATGGAAGAAATATACCAGCAGGCATGTTTTCTACCTTTCCACCTTGCTAAGACACATAAACTTTAAAAAATTCCCCTTTTGAACTATTATTACTCAACTATTATTACTAACTATTTAAAGTTTTCCCTGACACATAAGGGAACAAAATACACTAATTTTCTAACTGTCAAGGTACCTGTTTTTTCTTTAGTATGAAAATAATAATTTAGAACTACAGTCTTCAAAACACAGTTCAGGAAGAGATATATAGAGACAGATCTCCCAACTGATGTGAAAAATATATATGCCGTAACTACACTAGACCTATATTAAAAATGCATATGCCATTTATTACCAAGACTATCAAATAAGAATGGCCCAGTTGCAGACAGCTTGAAGATATAATCTCATACACAACAGAATCACACAGGCAAATGCACTAGAGGAGACAAACTGTTCAAAGGCATCCATGATGTCTGCTGCAGCCTTAGATGATCTGAAAGAGCATTCTGCATGCACAGTGTCCCAGAGGAACATGACCCATCTGCCCTAAGCAGTAACTCCCCCATATGTTCCTATAGATACACATAATGGGCAAATGAATGTGTGAAAATAAAGCTAACTATGGCTTTAATATGACATTTGTTGCCATCCCTGCCCCAAAGAAAACAGTTTTTATCCTCTACATCTTTTCTCTGTGCTCTCTTGCATATGATATTTTTTTTTGTACAAGTTATGTGATAAGAGAAACAGAGAAACAAATTGTGCTCTACTAAAGAACTGTAAAATCTTTCATCTTGTTTGTAAGTAATTTGCAGTTTTTTGTATTCAGCTGCAGAAATACAAAATGAAAAAAAAATCCCATTTTTATTATATATACTAGCACAGAAGTACACACACAGATTTATAAACAGTAAATTCAACGTTAAAAAGAGCTATGAAAGAAAGTCCTACAGTACCTGTTACTATCATTTTCTGTATCTCGACTGCCTTCTGCATGCTGAAGAATTACCTTATTTACCTATATCTTAATCCTGGATTTCTAAGAAATCCTGATCAAAATGCTATCCATTTGACTGAAGAGAGCTTTCAAGGAGAAAGGACTGAAGAGAGCTTTTTGTCACTACATCTCCTAAATTAGGAGGGACGTTGCTATCTGAGCAAGTTTCTCAACCATACAAAACTAAGCACTTCATTTTGTTTCTGAAGTGTTTTCAAGTACTCTTACCTACAACAAAGAACTCCCAATGTGCAAAAAAACTCAAAAGATATGAAGAGATTTGTGGAGGAAAAAAATAAAAGGAAATGTCAAGGCGGTATTCATTCCAAAGAGCTTAGAAATTATTCTAGATTCTAGGAAAAGAACAGAGAATTTTTTTTCCTTTGCTTGGTTTTAGTCTAACATCCAAGGTTGTTCTTTTCTACACTGTTGAGGTAGCACTGATCACATTGGTGTTAACAATGACAAAAATATCAGTACAAAATGGCCATTATCCCATGATCTCCTGGCACTATACCACTCATGGTTTTCTTTTCACAAAATATTTTTACCTTAAAAGCACTTAATGAGAAAAACAGCATTTCATGAAAAAAACAATAGATGGTTTCTACATCCAGTTCATATTTTTGAACTGAATAATGAAAATAATATTTGGCAGCTTAAATCAATGCTGAAGCTGTACTCCAGTCATTTGAAAGCTAGTATCAGTTGTGATGACCCAGATAATATGTTAATCCATTAACTTCACAGAAATGACAAATAAAAAGCAGAAACAGGCAGAGATTTTTGCAGTCATAATCAACTGAGGAAGTTATAGTTTGGTCACCAGATAATGTCTTTTGCAAGTAATTTTCAATAAAATGCAAAATAAGTCAAGGGCTTAGTGGTAACTGTTACTGTTTTCTTAAGGAGTTTTTTGTTGACTTTTCTGCTCCCCATGAGCTTTCGTGGACTAGAAAATTATTGTTCTGCTCAAACTGCATGACATTTCTAAGAAACAGCATATGGCATCCATTATTTTATCAGAGCTCTGTGCTTGTGGCAGCGGCAACGCCACCGGGCTGAGGGCCCAAGTTTTGCTTGTTTTAAAATATTGCTGCTATCATCTCTGTGCTGTTAAGAGTATTGGTGTACTAGGATTTCCAGGTAATATCTTTTCAGACCTAGTAAGGCCTGTAAGAGGATGATGCAAAGTGGTTTGGGTACCATAAAAATCTTTACAGTGCAAAACAACATGACATTCCCTTCTCTGTATTTTGCAATTTCCCGTGACAACCAATACACTGGGAATGAAAGAATGAACAAATCCCACTCCTCCATTCTCCCATTCCCTCACATTTGGACATCCAACAGAGCTTTCTGGACATCTGGCAATAGTTCTGACAAATTGCAGCAACACATGTTGAGATCCATAGCACAACACATAATAACTCTGAAGCATTTTGAATAAACTTACAGTCGCTTAATACACCATGTGAGTTTCAAAGTAAACTTTTGTATGTACATCCAGAAAATCTAAAACAAACCATGGGCAGATGGTGCTGTGCAACATACAAGAGTTCAGTAAGGATGGATGCATTATGGATGTATCCAGGTATTTTTCCCTCCTGGTACCTCCCATGCCTTCCTATTTTTATCCAAGGCTTCTCTCAGGCATCAAAACCAGACTCCACAATGGAATAGGTGCAGAGTAATATATGGGAGGCAATACAGTGACCTCCCACGGCATAACTTTCCTTGAGAGTGAAGTGATTTTTAAAGGGAAATTGTATCTTGTAGGTAAGAATTTTCCTCACAGGCTGTTCCCAGGCAGTAAAAGAATATGTTTGGCTCACCAGGGGCAGAAGCAGAATGCCACAGACTGACCCCAATTTCAAAGGCTTTTTTAGAACTCAAATACTGTAGTTCTTTAACAGTATTCTTATAAAATATTCTATGGGACTACACTAATTGTACCCAATGGAAAAGTCGTTCCCAGGGCTTAGTTCTCACTAGCAGATACTTTTTGTTTCAGCCAAGCATGTTGGCAAACTGTGCAAACCTCTGTAACATTATCTAAATATTTTTAGATTAGTGGGACAAAGGCAAACTTATTAGTAACACATCATCTTGTGTGTCAGCAGCATGTTCCCATGGAGGAGGCTGAGGCAGTTGACAAAGTACTGCAGAAAGCTGTGGTCTGTCCCAACACGTTCAAGGTAGGATGCCTTGGGAGAGGCAGGGGAGGCAAATATCTGCAGCCCACAGTGGGGTGTTGTTTGTTTTCCCTGAGGCTGCAGCATCACCTCCTGAAGAACCAGCATCCTTCTCTCCTAGTGCCAAAACACAGGCCTGAGAGTGGCTGGGAAAGGGTTAGCATGGTGTTGTGGTTTAACCCAACCAAGCAGGAGCCAAACCTACCTGGGATGTCAGGAGACTGGAAGACTCAGCCAAACCCTATCCTCTGTCTGCTGCTTGTTTTGAACTTCAGGGTAAATAAAATTCTTTGCCTTATGTCAAGTGTTGACCTGAGCTGACATCCATTGGAAGCTGCCGGACTTCTGAATATAAATAGAATAATTTTGCTCCTTCCCATCACATTAGACAGATGAAGGTCAGCAGATGTACCTCCCTCCAACCACACCTTTGTGGGGAATAAGAGAGTGTCCTGTTTCTCCCTTTATGTCTTAATTGCTTCCTCTCACTGACTGGTGCTCTAAACTTTCCCCACCAATGATTACCAGTCCTATTCCAAAGAAAACTGTGAACAAAGAGATTGGTAAATCAGAAATAGTTGTTGTTGCCTTACCATGACGGGGTAAAATTATCAATCAGCTATATTTCATTGACTCCTTTTTCCCTCTAGCAAAGAAAGCCCTTTTTATTTTCCAGTTGGTCTATTCAGTAATATTGTTCAGCCAGCATTCCACATCCCAAAATAAGCATGTTCCCCACCAAAATTTTTTTTGTTTTTTCAGAGTGGGTGCATAGGTTTTCAAATTTATGCCAGTCACAATGGGCATTTACAGATTACAGCCAACATTGTTGCTTAACTAGAGACAATGTAGTCCAACCAATACTCTCCTTTTTAGAGTCATTCATGCCCTCCAGCAACCTAGACTAGAGTAATCCATTCTATGTTCCTAGGTTGCATCTAGACAGTCATATGAAAATTAGGAATGTAGGACTCTCTCTCTTTTTTTTTTTTTAATAGGTCAAAACACAATACAGGGGAATATTTATACCTATGTGTCTCTACATAATTTGAATTAGGTAAAAGATTACTGTTCGAGCCTGCTAAGGTAACCTTGGTACGTGCACATCTGAGCAGATTCCTGAGGTGTATCAGCTGCTGACTCTCTTTAGCAGACATGAAACATATGCTTTGAAGGACTTTGTGCTGATCCTAAAGACACATGAGTTTAACAGACGAAAACACAGGGGTGTCATATTCTGTGGAGATCAAATTTAAATTAATTCAGTGTATCTCAGGCTCATGTTCTTATATTTTTACCTTGTTGTGATGTTTCAGATTAATATCTGTCCTGGCATCATATTTTTGTTACAGCTCTGTGAGTGCATGGGGATTCCTGACAAGATCTTCTATTTCAGTACCT
This sequence comes from Poecile atricapillus, assembly GCF_030490865.1. Classification (NCBI taxonomy): domain Eukaryota; kingdom Metazoa; phylum Chordata; class Aves; order Passeriformes; family Paridae; genus Poecile; species Poecile atricapillus. The sequence goes on along the minus strand of NC_081251.1, from coordinate 47,346,135 downwards.
CCTCAGTGCTTCCCAGTGTCAGCAGGAATAGGACACACATCTTTCTCAGAGGCAAAAGCTCCTTCTACAGCTCTCAAGAGTGAATTGCCCACAACACCTATCAGCAAATTAAGGGGCCCATGTGTGCCTTAGTTAACTCACAGCACATACCACATACCTGAAGCTCCCTGGCAAGAGTTTTCAAGGATACTGCTGGATATGTTTCCCTTTTTTCCACAGCCCATTGCAATAAGGTTTATTCCAGTGTTGCAAATGTAGGTTGTTCTATTCCAAAACAAATACAGGTTGTTCCAATTTTCTATATATAAATTTCCTCTTTTTATATGCAAGATATACAAGAATGTTAATTTTTCCTGAGATACAAAACTATGATGTCTTATTCAACTAAAGGCTGAAGCTTCTGTACTTAAAACAAGTTAAAAACACAAAACAAAAGAAAAGGTTTTTAAAAAGTTGTTGCTGCATTTGCATTTCTTAGAAATTTTGGATTCTAAGCAGAATAGTATAAGGGCTACTTTTATTAAATTTTTGTCATAAATATCAGAAATCTCTCGGGAAACCCCTTGGGGCTTTGCAAGAAATCAGAAAAAGCATATATGAAGTGTGTCAGATTTGCCTGTTTTGAGCTCTGAAATTTTTGAGGTGTGAGTAACCACTGATATCTGTCTTGATGTTATTTCATTGCATTTACTCAGTTATGACTTGTATCTTTCTGCAGCATCAGCAACAACAAAAAGTACTTTTGACGGTATTTTGGAAGTCCCAGAAGCCAGGGTCATGCTGTTCAGTGAGAGACTCCATTGCTGTATTGGAAAGTACAATAACCATCTGCCTCCAAAGAAAACAGTGACCTGCAGAGTGCCAGCAACCTCATATTGTTACAGCTTGGAGCACTCCACCCTAATGGGATGCACCAGGTCTGAGCTGCAGAAGGGTGGGAGTGAGCTTGCTGTGCATGAAGCAAGGCTCTCGTCAACAAGAGGCCAAAGTGAGGCAAAGAATCCTATCCAGGAAAGGCAACAAAATGTATATGCTTCCTCCTTTCCAAAGGCCAAGCAATGGCAGATTTTTCTCATGGGTACTGCATTTCAACCATTAACAAGGCAAGCCTCTGGGATAAGGGCCTCATGAGAAAGAGAAAGATTGCAATTGTTCTGGAAAAAATACATTCTGTGGCCTGATTAAATAAAAAGCTGTGCTTCAGCTTTTGGGCCAATACAAATGGCAGCTTGAGAAGTCAGTGATTAAGTTGCAGCTTAGGAATTCATTCCCTGCTATCAATTATTTAATACTCACAGCTTGGAGAAATATGAAACATTTCAATCATGCTTCTAGCTAGAAATAAGCAGCCCATTAAAGCAGATATTTTCGAAAGGGTGGAGTTCAAAAGAATCTCTTAAGGGAAGTGTTATAATTACTATGAAAATGGCAACTGTACATCAACAGTAAAGGGGAAAAGGTTTCCTTAATATGCAAGAACTAATTTGACCATGTGCAAAGCAGAGAGAGACAGATGGCTTCTATCACCACAAATAGAATAAACTGGCAGAAATTATCACCTACAGAGACTGATGGATTCAAAATGAACTGATAGCTTTCGCATATAGTAACTCTAAGAGTGAACAGATAGTCATTTCACATAAAAATAAGTCTCCCAGACAACAAGGCTAGTAGCTTTGTTAGCAGAGCACTGAGCAAGATTCTAGAGATGCCTCACAGTGTTATGGCAATCTTCTGTGTGATCTCATATGTGATGCAATAAAGTGATACATTATCAGAGCCATCAAAGAGTAAAAACCTGTTTATTTTAAGATCTGTATCTCCTGAACCATGTCATGAGGCCAGAAAGAAGATTTGGAGTTGCCGGGTTTTTGCCAGTCATAGGTATTGAAACATTATATACCCTTAAATGTTGAAAAATATTTCACTGTAGTTGCATATTATTTAGCTTGATGGATCATTAGATATTTGTACCTACACAATAAAGGGATACAAAAGCAGAATAATACTACTAGAATTTTTTTCTGACAAGGATAGCTTTCATATTATTTAATAGATATGCATTAATATGCATTAGAGAATCATTTATTCCTCTAAATATTCACAGAAAAAGGAGCACATTATTTTTGTTAAGCATCTAATGCTAATGTTATTCACATAGCAAATGAAGAATTGACAACCTTTTTCTATAACAACCACCTATTTCTGACAATAAGAAATAACCTAAAAAAAATGAGATACATTTTAGCATCAGTATTCAGCAGCAGAGTGTAAACACTTTCAAAACAAAATATCCTTAGGGGATGATTTGAGCCAGTCTTTGTCCAAGCCACCTGGAAGGTATCACTATTGAATATCCAAACTTGCAATCATATTTTTAAAACCCTGAAGTCAATATGTTATTTACTGTATTGAAAACATGCATACTGAGCAACAAATCCCACACAACTTGTCACTTTAGCTTTTTGTAAAGTTATGTAGCTTGTGTATGCTAAACTGGACTGCATATATTTCCAGTTTAAAGAAGGAAAGTAGGCAGAAGGTAAAATGCTGTCGGCTCCTGGTGTATTCCTCGCTCTTCCTCTGCACAAATGTGTGCAAGAGAAAATACCTGTGAGCTTGTCTAGTTTATGCCTGTGGGAACACAATAAATGGAACTGGAAATGATGGACCTCTTAGGTGACATATTGGTATGCAAGGCTTTTTAGGGGTGGGTTTTGATTTTTGTTTTAACAAATAAACTCTGTCCCTCAAGTAACACCAGAACTTTCCCCATCCAGTTGCAGCATTATAGAAAATATCTTGGTCATAAACAATCTTTTATATAGTAAATGGCTTCATATATCATAAAAACATAATAGCTCTATGAAGGGAATAACTGCTGATGTCAAGAGATTTCTGCTTAAGATACACTTAAGACACACAGAGCACAAATTTTGCCATCTTATTAAAAACTGTCTACCAGGTGAAACCTTTGAAGTAAATCTTTCTTTTTATCACATAAAATAGATAAGAAATGACTGTTCAAGTGAACCTGTGGGTACACAAACATACACAGTCAGTCTCTGCTGTAGCTCATTGCTAAGCACACAGAAATATGTCATGGAAACAAGAGAATGGAGGAACAGTCATATCAACAAAAGATTAATTTTGTGTTGAAGCTTGCATTTTTGTGTGCAGTGGGAACACTGAAAGGTACTGGCATTGAGAGAAAACCTCTGCCCACAAGAATGCAGATTTGAATGAAGAGTATTGCTGGGGAGAGCAGGCTGGGTCACTGAAAAGCCTCCATTTGGAATTAAAAATCTACACCTCTTTGAATCAGTCCCCTGTAAACTGCTGTCTGTGTGCTTTAGCAGTGCTACCTGTCTAAAGTGGCAGCAGGCAGGGCAGTGCTCTGGGCTCCACTTTGTATTTTGGGTCACATAAAAGAAAATGCTTGGATGGCAGTATCCAGAGGGTAGTGGTCAATGGCTCAGAGTCGTGATGAACATCAGTGACGAGTGGTGTCCCTCAGGGGTCTGTCCTGGGACCAGTGCAATTTAAAATCTTCATAAATGATCTGGATGAAGGGACCGAGTGTACTCTCCTCACATTTGCTGATGACACCAAGCTGTGTGGTTGGCACATCTGAGTGAAAGACTGGAGAGATTGATGTCTCAAGACTTTTTGAGTGCATGTGAGGGGAGGAAGGGGCAGATTGGATCTTCCTTGGTGAGGCAGTGCCCTTCTCTACACCCCCCACCTCTGGTGGTACTGGTACTGGCTGCCAATCACTGGCACATTGGAGGCAAAGCTCCACACCTCTGCCTGGAGCCTCTAACTCAGCTCCTAAGTGGCCAAATGACTGTAAATCCCACCTGGGGAACAGGCCCAAGAAGGCCAAGGGGTACTTAAGGCTGAACATGAGGCAAGCATATGTGTTGACCCTCTCTTCTCTGAGGATTTCTACTAGCTGAACACCCCTGGAACCCCAGAGTTGGTAACTATGTGTCCTTTTTTATATCTTTTTCTTCGAATTGTCTCTTCTCAAAATTCTTTAGTAACTTAAAGTCAGATGAGCTCAAGAGTTTTCTACATTCAATGGGGTAAGATAATGCTTTGAAAAGTGTTTTACACTGACTAAATGCTGCACTAAACATTTTGCCAACGTTCTCTGATTTTCTGAAGCTGCTAGTAAAGTCTTTTCTTGTTTTTACCTCTTGAGTATGTCTTGTTGGTGTTTCTAAGGCCTTACACACCTGAAGGATGGGATACCATGCAAAGGGACCTGGACAAGACAGAGATGTTGGCCCATGGAAATCTCATGAGGTTTAACAAGATCAAGTGCAAGGTGCTGCACCTGTGTCACGGCAACTCTCATATCAATCCAGGCTGGGGAATGAACAGATCAAGAGCATCCTCCCAAAAGGCCTTTGGGCTGCTGGTGGAGGAGAGGCTGGACCTGACCCAGCCATGGGCACTCCCAGTCCAGAGAGCCAAATGTGACCTGGGCTGCATCCAGAGCAGAGTGGGCAGCAGGGGAGGGAGGGGATTCTGCCCCTCTGCTCTGCTGAGACCCCACCTGCAGGGCTGCATCCAGCCCTGGGGGCCAGCACAGGAACGGCATGGAACTGTTGGAGCGAGTCCAGAGGCAGGCTACTAAAATGATTAGAGGGATAGAGTGGCTCTCATCTTAGGAAAGGCTGAGAATTTTGTTTGTTCCACCTGTAAAACAGATGGTTTGGGGTGACCTGTTTACAGACTTGTACCTGAAGGGAACCCACAAGATAGAGAATGACTTCTTACAAAAGCACAGAGTGACAGGACAAATGAGGAAGGGTTTAAAAGTAAGAGAGTAGGTTTAGATTAAATATTAGGATGTAATTCTTTGCTGTGAGAGTGATGAGGCACTGGGACAGGTTGTCCAGAGAAGGTGAGGATGCCCCATCCTTGGAAGCATTGAAGGCCAGGTTGGATGAGGCTTTGAGCAACCTGGTCTAGTGGAAAGTGTCCCTGCAGGGAGATTGGAACTGGATGATCTTTAAGGTCCCTTCCAACACAAACTAATCTATGATCACATGGGGGGGCTGCAAGAGGATGCTGCATCAGACTGCTACTGCTGTTCCAGATGACCCAGTCCATTTCATAGACTGGCTTATAACCAAGTCATCAATCTCACACTTCCTCAGTACATGAGGCAGAGTCTCTTGGACAACTTCCCCTGCTTAGTCCAAGAAAAGGAATTCCATGAAAAGCGATGCTTTCTCAGAAAATAATTTTGACAATGTGGCATTGAAAATTGCATCAAGCAAGCACTATGTTAAGGAAGAAACAGAACAAGAAGATTCAATTGTGCTGTGCATTCTTTCACAGAGAGGTGAAATCAATTAATTCACACAAACACAGCATTTCACTCCCAGAGCTTCATGGCATCCAAAAGTATGAATTCTGGTATAAATGTGTTAATCATCTCAGCAGTCTACAGGATTTCTGGTAGGTGTTCTTGTATGCTGCTGAATATCGAGGTCAATGAAGAAAGCTTTGTGTTTGATGATGACCTAAGTGTCTACCAGATAATTGCTCTGCCTTATCAGATTCAGATTTCTTTTTAATCAAAACTTGAATATTTAGCAGGAAAGAAAGTGAAAAGATTCTTTCTGTACTTTGGTTATTTGTCATGTAATGCTTTTGCAACATCAGGAAATACAGATTTTGTTCTTTAGAAAACAACCCTTCTAAGCCCCTTTGCATTTGAGATTTCAGCCTTCTTTTTATCAGTAGGCTATTAAAAACCAATTATGAAAGTCATAGTTTACACTTCATGAAGGAGATCTATCTGAAAGCTGCTGGGGACACTTAATGAGGATAAACACTAAAAAAGTCTGCTGAATTTATCTTATGCTGGCATCCACATAAAGATGAAGTTGCAGGCCTACTAAAATGCTCAAACAAGTTCTGAGTGTTTAATTGCAACTTGGTTAATGCTCAGGTGCCACTTATCAGCAGACACGTCTATTTGTTGTTTTCCAAATTGTTAATCAAGATTGTAACTAGTGTTAGAGATCATGAAAGGCATACTATGACACAGTTAAATGTGTCATATTTCATCTCATTTTCCCACTAAACTAAATGCTTGTTCAGGTTTTGTTTTTGGGGTTTTTTTCCTAATGAGTCAGAAAACCTGAATTTTCAATTGGAACCTATGAACAAGAAGGTGGTGATGTCTACTACTCCTTATTCAACTAAAAGATGTTTCAGCCCGTGGACAGAAAAGTGAGTCTTGCTGGGGTCCCTTGGTTTTATGTTGTCCATGCATTCTCAGATTTCAGGTCATCTGCTTAGCATAACCTTTTCAGGCACATGGACTTCACAATTGTCATAGGTCCCTTCCAACTGAAATAATCTCTGTGTTTATGTGGCTTTATGCATTTAAACTCAGTGTTCCTTGAGACTCAGTTGGTTGGAAAACTCTTTTAACTAGCAAAGTCATCTTTTGTTATTCCACAGATACTCTGATTTATCTGCTTTTATAGGTCCCAGGAAGTTTTAAGAGACTTCTTGTGTGTGGTGGAGATGAGTAAACAGAGGATAGTGCACGATGAGAGCTTTGCTCTGTTTACAGCTAGGAAAACACAGCTGAGAACACTTTGCACTGTTTTGCAGTGGTGTTCAGGGGCTGACTTGTTTGGGGACAGCTGAAACTCCTTTCTGCACTTCTCAACTACCTCTGTCATCTCATTGTTTCAGAGATTGCAGCAGTCTTAGTTTTCCAGTGATTGCTTTATAACCTCTAACAGACTCTATCTACTAATTAAATTGGAGGTTAGAGACAAAGCTCTAAGCTAACAGTGCAAATTAAGCACAAGAGAACTGCTAATGGCCTGCTAACAGAGCAACTTTCTATTCTAATGTCATAGACTCTAACCACAGAAAGCAGTAGTTTAGGTTTTTGTGAGTTTCAGAAATTAGGGAAATATCAACACAAATGAAAAAGGTATTTTCTTTGTTAGCTTTGTATTGATTATCTTTTGAAAACCTTGAGTTGTAAACAGTCATAGTGACTAAGAAGTAATAAAAATCAATGATATGAGTTTTCTAGGAGAGTGAGCTTCCAGTTACTCTTCAAAGCTGGTATCATATGTTTGAGGAGTTTTTATATCAGCATAGGTTTAGCACTCACCCATGCACACTGAATGCTCTGAGACAAAACACCCAGTGTTGTTTTGAAGTCTTACCCAGCAGAGATGTCAAATGCAAGAAATTCACCTAAAATCTATCCTTCAGAATTGTTCAAATAAGGTTTTCCTTCCCAGCCATCTTTGGAACTGGTCCACATAGATAACTGTGTTTTCCATCTGGAAAAAAAAAAAAAAAAAAAAAAATCAATATAAAGCAATTGACTGGGGACAAAAGTATATTTAAATTAGAAAATCTTGTCTTAAAGGGATATTTTTTTGGTTTGACAGCTGAATGGTCAGAGGTCTGCAGTCTTTTCTCTGAAGATTCAATCACCCTTAAATCTAAGCACACTTCTGAATTATTATCTAACTAAAAAGCTAGTGGATTTCTAGATTCGGAGAACCAATAACACTTTCCAGGAATTTTTTGAAGCTATTTCCAGATTAATCCATTCTTTTGTAAAGTATATTTATTTATTTGCTTTTTTGACTTTTTCTGTGATTTTTCTGAATAATAATTGCATTAACCTACCTTTTAAAAGCAGAAATATTATTTTTTTTGAATGTAATATTATGATATTTCACCTATTTGTGTATAATACATGCTAGAAGTAGCAGAATGTTTTAAAGTGTCACTCAAATTAGCATACATTGAAAAAATATAAATAGAATTTTTAACATTCCAAAGGAATACAACCTAAAAATAAGACTTTTCTAGTAAGGTTCAAAAGTTTTATTTTGGGTTTTTTGGTTTTGTATTCCTATTGTTTGGTTTTTTTTAAATGAAGTTAAAAACTTGCTGCTTTTCTCTCAAAATATTCTAAGACAAATAGGTCATTTTACTTTTTTAATTTTTTTTTTTTTTAATGGGGAAACCTTTTTAACTTTCACAAATCCACATTAGTAAGGATGGAGTGAAATAAATGTTACAATGTAAAGAGAAACTTTTATTACACACTAGTGAATGATTATGACAGTCTCCTAGTAGGCTTTCATTGTTGTGATGGCAGTTTTTCTTAATTTTCTTAATGTACCTTGTTGTGTTTGAAAACCAAAGCCCACAGTAATGGAAGATTCAAATACTCTCCATTCATAGAGAAGGATCAGTAGAGAAAATGGGAACTGTTGTCTTTGCCATGGGGTCTCATTAGTTTCTGGAAAGAAATCTGTGAAAGTTCTTCCCCTGGGGAGCAAAGGGATTTGCTGTTTGGGGAACACTTACATTGCTGTAAGAGACCAAAGTAATCTCCAGGCAGGAATACAGCAAGCTGCTGATGCTGAACAGGTCCAGGAGAAACCAGAATCTGAGATCTTAAAAGACTTTGCTAGAGAAAAGTTGGGTATTTGGACAAAGAGATTTCTTTGCTGTTGACATTTTTCTTCTGTGATGAATGAAATAGGCACTTGTGCATGTTCCTGGTTAATAACCTGGATTTCACCCAAGACATACCTGACATATCTCATCAATGTAATCTGTTAAAGGATACAGACCATGGTGTCTAGGATACTGATTGACTGTGCTGAGGAGGAAGCAATAACTGTACTTTTCTCCAGCTTTTTCACTTCATAAAGGAGGTAGAGGGAGAGAATATGAAAGCAGAATTTTCCCCTTTGAAAAAAGAGGGAATTTTCCCTCTAAGAAGCTTTTAAACATTTACAATAAATATGTAGAACTGTCACTGAAACAAAATGGTTTGTTTCTGTGAAATTATAAATCTTCAGTGGTATACTGTATCAGTGAAGATTATAAATACATTTTTCCATTTGGAAACTACTTTTGTCATCATCACTGTAATGATGATGAAATCTTCTAGATTTCTTGCAAGTTTTTTCTACCTTTCAAGTCTTTACAGTAGTTGTAGCAATGTTAAGAGGTGTTGTTCACAGATGTTTGTTATATTCTTGCAATAAAACATGACCACTCCCAACCACAAATCTCTCAAAATCAAATCTGCCCTGCCAAAAATATTTCAATTTTTCCACTCACTTTCCAATCACCAGGATTCCTGTCAGTTACACTCTTGTGACTGTCTTAGCAGATGTCTAGAAGGTGACAGCAATTATCAGTATCACCAGGTAAGAGCTAGCAACACCCAACAGCCTTTTGTAACCTATGGTTAATAGCAACATGTTCTCACAATTTGCGTTCAGCAAGTCCCTGTGAAACATATTTCAGGCTAAGTATTGTCCTGGTGTTTTTCCAAAGATGATAATAGATCAAGAGGATCATTTGGGTCCTGTTTTCAGCAGTGTGTTTAAGCAAGGCACCCAAGTTTAAGATTAAAGGTTACCTTGTGCTTAGGTACCTCACTGACCTTCCTTGGGTCACAGTGAAGGAACTTATTACAGTTACAACAGACTGTTAACTCTGAATTTCCTGCCTTTTTTACTACAAAAGCTCACCCTTAACCTTCCTGTAACAGGAATTTTTCATTTAATTCCCCAGAGGGTTAAAAGACAGATGAGCTGGTGGTAAAAAGAAGCATATAAATGCTTTTCACATTGAGAGTGTCGACCCTGGAATGTGGTTTGCAGAAAAAAAATGTTGCCATATGTTGAAGAACATCTTCATATCTGCTTTTTTTTTCTTTAATACCTTCCAGACAACAAAAGAGGACGTGGCTCCTATCAGAGTGGCAGTTTAAGTAGCCATACAACCACTGATATTTGACTGTCATGCCTGCATCTAACCACTGCTGTAACTCAAGCTCCAGCAAACAGAAAACTTGAGACCTATTACCCTTCCCTGTTGTTTTTGTTGTTGTGGTGCATTGCATGGAAGCACCTAATCTAAGTGAAATTCCAATTAACTTCCAGTGTGTACAGAGCACTGCTAACCTGGAAAAAACACTGTCAAATTGAAAGAAATAGGTTCTTGATCAGATGAAGTGTATTGCTAAAAAATACTTGACATCATCAAAACATGGTTTTTTTGGCTGGTTTTTTTTCCCCCCTAAAAATAAGGTTTGTGTTACCTGTGATAAAAACTACATATTTTGATTAGAAAAAAAAAAAAAAAGGAAGCCACTTAATTAATTTGGATTCACTTATTATTAGTTGATAAGAAAAATATACAAAGATGTTAAGCATGATTTTCAGTGATCTTCTGATTTAGCAAAACTAAAATGAGATAACATTTTCCAATTTTCAAAAGTGATGTGCTAAAACAGAGAAGTTGTGAAGGACTTGCTTGAAGTCCAGAACTGTGGGAGGAAACAGTGTCCAAGGTGTATTTAAATCCTTCTTTGCAAGAGATATTGCTTAGGACTTGCAAGAGCATTGCTGGGTCAAGCCTCCTACATACTATGAGTGTCTTTCACCATGCATTTGAGCACTCAGGTAATCATGTTGTCTTAAAATATTTGGCACCAAGTACATTTAAGCTATTCCTGTTGCTGAGAGAGTTTTGCCATCACTCACTTAGAAACGACTTGGATGCAACACGAATGGTGGCTCAGCTAAAGTGTTGAACTCCTGATGGTTTTCATATTTACCACTCCAGGGATGTGCTGAGATGACTGTTTCATCAAAATGAGTTTTCATCATTTATTTGTGAAAGTTATTAAACAAATAAATGAAGAGGTCACAATAACAGTTCTGTTTCCTAAGATCATCTGTCTTTAACCTAGCAAGAAAAGAATGTCAGTTTTTATAAATTCAGCTGATAGCTGCCTTCAATATTTAACATGTAACATTTGAATCTTCGTGTAATAAATTATGATGATTTAATTTAAATGTTTAATGCCTTTATCCGTCTTTATTATCTCTATTAGAGATTTTTTTCAGTTCGTTCACAATTACAAGTGATTTTGGCTGCATAGATTTCATACATTTTTTCCATACAGATTTTTTTAATGAGATTTATATAATTGATTACTACCTTAACTGTTAAAAGCTTCAACATGAGGCCTAACAGGTACTCATAACCCAGAGAAATTAGTCTTGTTGAATGCCAGCCATCAATAGCATGGACTGTGTGTTGCACTACTTTTTGATGAATCCTGTGGGATAAGTGGATCACTTTCTGCCACTTCTGTCAACAGTTTCCACGGTGACATTATGAAAACCAACATCTCTCAGGCCAAAAGCAAACTTCACACATTCTGAAATAAATTATTTTTGGCAGCTTGTATCAAATCATGATGGAAAAACTTGTGGGAGTTCAGCCCTTCCTGCTTTTTTCTGGAGTCCTGTTGTCTGATTAAATGCCCCACATAACTGGTCTGGAGGACTCCTCACTTTTTAGATTCAATGGGCAAGACAGATGTCTGTAGCCGGGTTATACCTATGGAGAATCAAACTGAAATGCTCCTTTGACTTTCTAAAAGGCTTAAATTTGATTAAATTCACCTACTCAAGTTAGCTAAGATATTTGATCCTACCCTCATGCAATAATTCACGTCATGGTAACACCTAGGTGCTGTTGCCACAGAGAACCATTACAGTGTAGTACAAGACAAAATCTAGGATGAATCTTTTCCTATGTCCTATATGTCCATAGAAAGGTTTAATGCTATGTAAGACACAATTTTATTCGCTCTTGTTGAATAATGATATAAAGGGCCAAATTTGAAAGTGTTTGGGGCACTGTGAAGACAGATTGGGCTTGTGTTGCCTCTTTTGAAACAAGTCAGGTTTGTTGGTAGATTAACTGCTATTCCATAGTGATTTGTGATTTATATCACAAAGGCCTATATTTCTGGATAGAAGCCATTTTTATTATTGCAGGAATTTACAGAGATAATCTCAGGACTACAGATCCCTTTAGACAGGCATTTCAGACATGATTAAATGCCCTTGCTGGAAACAAAAATCTCTACTTAGTGCAATGGATTTCACATGGGCCCTAAAGCCATCCTTCTGCTCCCATTCCACTGGCAGAGAGATATCCCATCACCTTCAAACAGCTCCGCAGTCTTGTTTTGCCCCAAAGCAGTACAAGATCCAGTTTTACTTCATGGGTCTTTAACTATTTGGATCCCTGATGGAACATGCAGGCACAGAAAGTCAGGAAACTGGCAGATTTTATTCTGCAATGCTAATGTCTCCTTCCTAGTAGTAGTCAAATTGAACAGTAACTGGGCTTCAGTATCATTGTTCTCTGCTACAATGGAATGGGAAAGACAGTCAAGAGATAAACATTGCCTTCCTTCATAAAAAAAAATAAAAAGAGGGAAGACTGTCTACATTGCTGACAAAAATCTCTGGTGGTTGGGCATTTTTAGTATGACAGCTGACAAACTACAGCACAACTCCTCAAGGACTCACTAAAGTGTCAGAGAAAAACTTGGCTTTCACACTTTTCATCAGAATTTGCATCTTGTGCCCATTTCACAACTGCTCCCACATGACGAATGTTCATCTGCAAACTGGAGTTTCGGGTCCTTCATATTTAGGATCTGGAGACATTAGACCCCTTAAAGACAGAGGTTACTCTGATCTGGTATTTGTATCCTAAAGGCAAAGTGGTTTCAGGGACATCCTGGCAGGATCATACTGAACTACCTTGGTAAAAGGCTGTGAGCAGTCAGAGGCAGCAAACACTGACTTGCAATGATGAGTTACATGGTGAACTTGTGGCTGCATACCGACATATTTCCCTGCACACTTCCCTGAGGGGAGGAAAAATTTTCCAACAGAAAGCTAATCACTGCCACCACTTCTGGCTTATTTCAAAAGTCAGCCAGGCTGCGTGACTTTAACTGATAGCAACACAGAACTCTGCATACAGCAGTTTTCATTTACCATGTGTAACCACACAATAATTGAAAGAAATGTGAGGAAAAAAACCACAGCAAATAAAACAGTTGATATTAAGCTAGGAGTGTAGTTGTCAGTGAGTATAAGGAAAGTGTTCTGGTGCTCTGTGGCATGCAGCAGTGTCAGATCCTCTCTCAGATTGTAGATTAGGTAGATCTGTGAGACCTGAGGAGTACTAGAGCAATGTTTCACGTCAGGACCAGACAGGAAACCAGAAATGGAAGAGAGGGTGCTCCTCCACTCACATGGCTGAGAGCAGGAGGTCTGCAGAATGCAGCAATGTGAGCAGCCATGGGCATAATGGCAAGGTGTGACCCCCATGCCAAGACACCCTGTCAGTGTGCAGAGGGGAACCATCCCACGGTGTTGCCTCCTGTAGCTGAGGCAGGTGCTCCAAGGTCTTGCTGGAATCCTGCAATCTGACTGATTGCAGCAAGCCTCTGCTCCCAGCTGCAGCAGCCACTGGAGGCTGCTATCAAACAAATGCAGGGAAAAAAATCCAAGAACTGTCAGTCATAACACAGCCATTTCTTCAAATAAGTGATGGTGTGAATGTTTTCCAAGCAAAACAAAAGCCTGCTGCCTACTCTGTCCCACTTGGAGCTCTGCAGTCAGGTTGAAAGGAAAGGGATTTTAGAAGGGATTTTAAGAGAAATGAATAAGTAAAAAGAATCTTGGAAACCAGATGGTAACATCTGGAGAGCAGGGCTGTATTTTGGCTTTGGGTTATTGAACCTTTCTTGATTTACACTGGCTTCTCTTTTCAGTCAACAGCTGAGCAGAACTAAACTAATTTGAAAAAAATGTTGAAAATCTTCTAGTGTATGGCAACACACCTGCTGATATAAAGTAGTTCAACCTTTGTAAAAGCTCTTATTATTTGGAGCTGCTGTACCTATAAACATCCATCTCTTCAGTAATCCATAAACAACTATATCTCTTCAGTGAAAATATCTCATTGAAACAACTTTCATCTCTTTTTTCTTTTTTTTTTTTTTTTCAGCTGTGCTGGCTGGGGAATTATCTGGGACTAGAACAGCTTCTCTGAGGCAGCATAAGAAAGGCTGATGCTGGAACAAGTTCATTGTGTTTACACAGGAGCTTTAGGAATTGACACTTCCAGGGCTACAGGGGTGTGAAGGTTTGAAGGCCAAATGTTCCTGCATAAAGTACTGAAAAATAAGAAATATTCATAGATTATAGGTGCCCCCAACATAAGATGAAAAGGGGGAAAAAGCTTGGAGTAAAAAAATGAAAACCTAACATTTGGACCCTAAATTTTTACATGAAATAGGGCTCCATCATGGCAATTTTAAAGAGGGAGAGTAAAAGATTAAAAACTTTACAGTATCAAGTGGATGCTTGTATGTGGTGTAACCCACCCAAAGTAGTGGATTAATTACAGAGTTTAACCTTTCCCATTTTAGGTGGGCTTAAGTCACATCCCTTAAACTAATAGTGTGTAATACAACCCTCAGGCCATCAGGGACAATAATAGATGTCCAGATATGTCATGAATTTGCACAATGAAATAAAAATTATGGCAGTTTTCCAAAACTAAATATATGACAAATGTAATCATTTCTGACAGAAACAAGAGTAAAATAATGCTTCAGTGATTCAGAAAAAAAATATAAATAAAAAAAAACCCCACACAAATCACAATTAATGTTTCAGGTACAGCAAATTTCTTAGTGACATATGACAAGACACAGACTTGGGATCAAATTCTCAAATTAAAAGGAACACTCAGTCTTAAAATAACATTGTCTTGCCACCTTCTGTTATTTTCTCTGGCAGATGTGCTGTAGGAATGTTTCTGTGCCACAGCCCATTTTTTAATTTTCCACCAAATATGCCAGTTCAGCACCCTTCTTTACAAAAATGTAATAGCTTGAATCCTTCCTCAGGCACCTTCAAGGCCCAAAGCTCTCTCATCATTGTCAACATCCAATTTTTAGGTTGGTTCTTCCCCTCTGTTACTCATCCAAAGCCCTTGGGTCTGGTAGATAACAGGAATAAAAATGATGACCAGGGAATCATGAGTGATCATGCAATCCATTTTCTGATGAGGCAATTTCTTTGTTTCACTTCTCCATGTCAGAGTACTAATCAAAAAAGAAGATAGCATGCCATTCAATCAATAATATCTGTATAGACAAACATGCAAGATATGGGAGGGAAAATAGAGAGGGAGCCAGTGAACCCTATGAAAATACAAAGGAGATGAGTTACTCTACTGGACACTCTAGTTTTTGTTTAATAAGTCAAAAGAGGTGAATATAAAGATGAAATATCAGTTACCTTGCTCTTCAGTGAAAAAATCACAGAATCACAGAATGGATCAGGTTGGAAGGCACCACAGAGGGTCCAACCACCCTGCTCAAGCAGAGCACAAGGCACAAGATTGTGTTCAGACAGTGCTTGAATATCTCCCATGAGGGAGACTCCACAACTTCTCTGGGTAACCTGTTCTACTTCACAGTCACTGCACAGTAAAGTTCCTTCTCATGTTTAGGTGGAACTCCCTCTGCATCACTTTCTGCCCATTGCCTCTTGTCCTATTGCTTGACACCACCCAGCAGAGCTTGGCTCCATCCTCTTGGCACCCCCTGCAGATACTGACAGACACTGATAGGGTCTCCAATAAACTGAGATTATTCCCATAACCTAAGCAGACAAGGGTCAGGCTGAATCACCAGTGGACATGACAGTTGTCTCACCTGATTATCTACAACACCGCAGAGTTCAAAACCACATCAGATGTGACCTTTACAAACAGAAAACTGCTTCTTTCCTCTTCCACCCACCCCCACCTTTGCCCTCCAAGACTGCATAAAACATTGCTTGTTTCTCAAAGGCTTTTATTAGTGTTGCAAATATGTCCTGACATTGGGGCAAATCTTCAGCACACACTGAGCAGAGATAGGGGGTAGGACTCCTATTATAGTGATCAAAGTCGTTCAATTCTCCTGCAAGCTGTGCTGAAAATGAGCCCTACTCTGCCATGCCACATCAATTAGGACACACTTCTGACCTGAAGCAACAGTTCAAATGCAAAAAAAATCATGTCAGTGTAAAAACAAGGCACAGGAAAGTAATTGTAAAGGATTTTTTTTTTTTTTTAATTTATAGTGTCATCTGGAAAATCACAGATCCTTCTTAAATCTTACTTCTACTAGAATTATTGCTGCAAAGTTTAGAATTATACAATGAAAGAGCATTGGTTATTCACTCTTTTAGGCTTTAATTCTCCAGTATGACTGTTTCTTATATAGTTCTTTTCTCATATTGTTGCTTGTATTTTTTTATGTGTTATTCCAGCTCATTTAGGGTTGCATATCATGTCACTGTATCATTGTTTTCAAATAACCCCTGTGAAGACTGTCCTCAGTCAGAAAGAAGCATCTGTTCTTTTGGATGTTAGAGCAGTTTTAATTTCTAAATATTTGCTCAAATTTTTACATGTTTCTCTGTCAACTGTTAAAATGCTTTTCAGATATTTTGATAGCTAAGTACAGGGTATTCAGGCTTCCACCAATGTTTTCATGTTCTGATTTCTTGGGTTTTTTTTCTTTTCCACTGCACAGAAAGCCAAAGAGTGGAA
Source organism: Poecile atricapillus (assembly GCF_030490865.1). Lineage (NCBI taxonomy): Eukaryota > Metazoa > Chordata > Aves > Passeriformes > Paridae > Poecile > Poecile atricapillus. The sequence continues at coordinate 47,329,608 of NC_081251.1, read as the reverse complement.
GTAGGTGAAAGATTTTCTTTCCATTATAAAGAATACATTTATCACTGCATCACCAAATGCCACATAAACCATGAAGGGAGTCATTGCTTTGGATGCATGTCAAAGCCATGTTTCAAACTCATCCTATGACAGCATTTGAATGAGAAGGCTGCATGGATTTGCACAGTCATTTGACATTTTGTTCTCTCTTAAACAAAATGATGATAAAGACTTGGGCTCTTCACTTTTAGGTGGAAATATTTGTACCTTGCCTTCAGGAAACCAGCTGGCAAGATTTGATTACTACTCTAATCTCCTCTGGGCAGTAGGACCTTTGGCAGTTCTAACATTCTGGTCATTTTTACTGACATATGTAACACACAAGAGTTATCCATGAATGCGCTTTCCACATGTGGCTGTGCTCAAGCTCAGACCAAACCAAAACCCCATGTGGGAAGACCCGCAAGTTTTAGACAAACTCAGTAGGCAGATCACATCTGTCTCTCATTCATATCAATACCTTTTACAAGCTGACTGAGCAATTGAACTTCACCCTACCTAGGTATTTAAAGGAGGGAAGTTAACACTTCCCACAGGAAATCCTGTCTGCTAGGAAAAGGGAAGTATCAGAAGATGTTTCATCATCCCCTAATCCTTAGTAAGGGAGAAATGAGAGTTAAAAAAACCAAAACAACAACAACAAATATAAACATATCAACAGACTTTGTAGGCCTAATTATCAAATCCCACTTCACAAGAAAACTAAATGAGATGAAGATCACAGAACAAACTATCCAATAAACAAAGACCACCCAGAGAAAGAAGTATCACATGCCAAATGGAGACATAATAGACCACTCTACACAGAAAATGAACACAAATTAAACTAAGCAAGATTGAATATTAAATGACATGCAATCAAGAGATCAGGAAAAAATAAAAAGGCAAATCCTAAAAGTATGGTTGGCTTCTTTCCATCTCTCCCTTTGTCTATCTGATAATAGCCAATACCATTAAGCATCTCACCATCACTGAATTAAGTTCATCTGATTAGAGGAATTTCAGTATCTGGAGGATGTGCCTTATATTTCCAGGACTGCTGTGCTTTAGTTTTAACAGTCACTGGAAATGAAATGCCCTTGGTTTTTTGTGACCAACAAATGACATTTGATATCTCAAATAAGGATAATTTCAGTAATTGTTTTCCATTCTCTCTAACAGCCAGCAGTAAGAACAAAAGAAAAGATAAACCTGAAAGGCTAAGAAAACACTGTGAAAACTGAAAACACACAGGAAAAAACAAATGGTGGAATCTAATTATAAATATTAAACTAATATCACTTTAACTTATGATTTTAAATTAGATTTGAGTTGCATAAACTTACGCTCATTTCCAATAAATACCAAAAGTCCTACTTCTGGAAACGTGCCCAGGTGAGCAGTTCAGCAGCTTCAACAGAGATACTCACTTTTCTGAAAGGAGCTCATATTTATAGAACAGGAAACTAGGAATATTTTCATCTTTCTTTACTCAGCTGGATTACATCAACTTTAACCTTGATCCAGAAAATACCAGAGACAAAAAGCTGTGTCTTTCCTTGGGTGATCAAGTCTGGTGCTTCTGAAAACATTAATTGAAAGGAGCAATTAGATGATGTAAAAGGGGATAGGAGCTTAAAGTGGAGGAATAAGAAGTTTAGTAACTTGCTATGGACTTCTTTAATGGACTTCCATTTCTGCAGCCTTGCTATAGGGTTTTCATTGATTTTTTTCTCCTTGTCTCCCCAAATTTGAGGGTAATTCCTCCTGTGATTCCAAAGGAAAATTTTCTGGGACTTTACAGATATGTCTGGTACATGCACTCATCTTTCATGGCTTGTGGGCTCTAGCAGGAATAATGGGGTAGGAAGTACCATCTGCTTCACCACTAGCTACTTTATTTACTCCTGAAATGAGCCTGCAACTCAAATCTGCCAACATGTGCTTCTTTCCTCAAATGTTTTCAGAATGTACAGATTTCCACCAGATGCAACTCATATTAGCTTCTGGCTATTACTGGAAAAAGTAGAATAATCTTTGTAATTAATTACTCATGTCCATACTCATCAATATTCTTCTTATCTTTTACTCTTGGCTTCAGTTCAACAAGTTATGGTATAGGGGTAAAAACACTTCCAAATGAGCATTTTTCTACAATCAGAAAAAAGCTGAAAGTTTTCACGTAAACAGATTGATATAGGCAAAATATTTGATTAGAAAATATTCTGCCTTAGCTCAGGCCAGCACTAACCTCTGACTTGGCTTTCTATATCACCTCTTAAATCAGTTTGTTTAAAGCAGGCTGATATAAATTGAGTTGCAGTTTAAGAAGATGCAAAAGCTCTTGTGTATTGCATACGTCATTGCATACTCCTGTGAACAGACCCTGAAATTTATGTCATGCCCCACTGACTGCTGCCTTGTTTCTTCCAGTCAGTAGAGTTTCACAGAGGAGCTAGGATCTATCTGCATCGATGCAAGTGCAGAAATGGAGCCAGTGCTAAATCCTATGACTACTCAAACTTTCTATACATTTGAAGCCTATCCATAGGTGTAAATTTTAAACCAATGAAAATACGTGCTAAATTCCACATTCATGATAAAGCCATATATTGCTACTTTAGTTTGATATTCTCTTGTCAGTGAGGTTCCTCAAACAAGAATGATAAGATTTTCCACGTGTATTTTTCTATAAGCATTCAAAATTCTACTTGATCACTAATCAAAAAACCCAAGCTATTGTGCAAAAGCAATATGTCACTTCATAGTAAAGCAATGTTTTGACATAGTTTTGACATAAGTCAAAACCAGGTCCTACTGCAAGATTCTGCAGTTATACAAAGGTGTGTGTAAAGACAAAGAATAAAGCAGTGATACTTTATTCAATCCTTTATAGAGAGACCAGTCAGAGAAAGTGATCAAAGTAAAATATTTTTTTTAAAAATATAGTAATTTTTTGCATAACTTAACCAGAAATTAAAGCTTTCTACTTTTAATATGGTCTTTGAAAATCTCAGAGGAGCTTTTGTGAACCTCTCATAAGTCAAACGAGCGTAAAATATTTTGCCAACAATTCTGGAAAGGTAATATGGTAGCTAAGAAGGTGGCAATATGGGTTTGTGGTTAAATGTGGGTTGAAAGGCTCTTCTAGCTGTCAGATTAAGACAGTAATTCTCCAATGTTTATAGGAAAACATAACTACATTCTTGCCATTTAGAGGAGCATATAATTTAGGTTTGGTAAAATACCAGTTAAAGCACTTACAAAACCAAAGTCAGTGTTAATCTTAGATTAGTGTCATAATCCTTGAAAAACTGACTGTAAAACCTGTGAATTAAAATAACACATGACACAAAGTGGGAATGGTTTCTTCATCCCCTGCAGCAGAACAAAATAGACACTTGTAGCATCACCTAATATTTCTCTTAATTAAAAAGAAAACAACAAACCCCCCCAGCTATATATCATGTTCTATCCATGCAGGCATGTGTTTTGGCTTTTACACTATGTGGTCCACAAACAAAATGTAAATATAGTTATATTGATTTGTTTCCATAGCAATGTAAAAGCTCCTTTTGAGTTTCCAAGGCAATATGCAGCAGAGTAACAAATCCAATACCAAGAAAGGTATGGGAAATGCTCAGCAAGCAAGGGGTTTTAAGGCAGTGCCCCAGGCCTTCAAGAAATCTTCATTAAAGCAATCTGAAAAAAACACTTGAAATTAAAACAAAAAAACTCATCTACCAGATCCATATTTTCTTTTGTTATTAGACACTCTCTGTAGAAATATGCTTTTGTTTGTGACAAATCTCATTCAAGTTTTACTGACAAGAGCAAGGGGTTTTCATTTCAATTTTTTTTTAATGTGAAAGGATTTAGAACCTCTTACACAAAACCTGCTGGAGGAGGGATAGTAACAAGAAATAAGCCCATTAAATGATTTGACAACCCTTATTTTTTTAGCATGTAGAGGTACCAGTAATAATTTTGGTAAAACAAGACGCGGTATAAACTTTTATCCTCATTTGTTTAAGCCTTCTCGGAATAACCTTTAGATTCCTTTTCTATCTGCTGAAGAGATGTGTCACAAGGAACTACTTTCCAAATGTACAAAAGCTGAAAGGAAAAAAACCTCTTAATTATAAGACCATTGTTATATCCTAAGCTCTACACTGCCTTAACCTCCAAAAGTTTTTGTCCCCCTCTAAGTTAAGGCTATGAATCTGAGAAGATCCCATCCTGCCTTAAGAACCATCCCAAGTACTAACTAGGCCAATGTAAATAATGTAAGCCTGTGAATACCTAAAGTATATTTGGATTTAAATTTCATGTTTGTTCAGACTTAATACACATTTTAGAAGCACATTTATCACTTTTCCTTGGTATTCAGGAAAAAAAAATGTCTGAAAATAGTTCTAGATTCAGGCAAAGTAACAAAGAGTTTCACTAAAAGATCATTTCTGTTGCCACATACTATGTCTGGAATTGAAATTAAGTACTTTAAGTGACAAAGCTTTTAATTTGGAGTTATCAAATAATGTTAGGGATCAAGAAAGATTTAATTTATGCCATATAAGGTGAGATGCCTCACCTGCCCCAATGTTAACAGCTTCAATGTTAACAGCTGCATTCAAACTTGAATAAGTTAGAAGCAAAAACAAAAAAGCATTTAGTGTTTAACCACTCTAAATCTGCAGTATTGACTGCCCCTCCCCATCCTAAATTTGCTGATCTTGCTTTATTTTAAAAAAAACTGTGTTTTACTTCTTTACTTTGTATGGAACAAATTATCATTCATATTCAGATTGTGAGTATGTAATTTTTCCATCAGTTTTTCACAGGAATGAAGAAAGATGGAAACCAGTGAAAAAAAAATTTGCTAAATAGCAACAAGGCAGCATGGTTATTGATTGAATTTTCAGACCAGAATCCAGCCTGAAGAAAACTAATCCTTCAGCAAAACCTGTCAAGCTCAAAGAGAAGTTTCCTTTTGTATTATTCAAATATTGCTCTAAATTACACATCTTCCATGAAAATCAGAAATGTGGCTTCCAGTTTGAGGCTTCTCTAATTAAAATGTTTATTGACCACTGGTTTGTTTTTGCACTCAAAAACAGCATTCAAGTATGAAAACTTCTAAAAATCTTTACTATAAATCTTGCTATATAAAATGCATTGGTTTGGGGTTTGGTTTTGCTGGTTGGTGGGATTTGGAAAAGATGAGGGCTTTAAGTGGTGGCAAAATGTGAAATTATTCAACAAATTTGGAAGCTAACTAGACATCTTCCCAGATCTCTCTGGCAATTTTCATCTAAACTCACTTGCATATGGTGCAAGTAGACCAGAAGCCTCCGCCAAGGTCATGAAACAATCAAAAAACTGGGCTCCATTTGAGTTTAAGATGTGTCAGGGAAACGTGTAACTTCCTTGGCACCCCATATAACTAATGTTCCTGTGGGAAGTCAGACCTCCCAGATGTGATGGACAGCTTCTTTCTAGATGGTGAAGGGGGTCTCCAGTGCAAGCAATGCTGCAATTGTTATTTCTCACTTTTAACTTGATTGCAATAGCTCTTGCCACAGATGGAGATCCTTCCAGGCCTTTTATTTGCAAGTACTGTTTGAAGCACAAAGAGTTTAACCAAGAAGAAGGAAACCTGTGGGAAGGACTTTGAGAAGTATTCTAATAACCACTGCCATGGAGGGAACATCTGCAATTAACAGAAAATGGTAAAAAATATTTACAGCTGGGTAATTTTCTGTATCACATGTCAAAGACAGAAAAATACCATAGTTAGGTCATTACCTGTATAACAAATTTCTTTATCATTTTTCTTCACTTAAGTAAAGCTTTCAGTCATTTGAGTGATATTACATTTTCTCATCCTCAGAATGCAGAAATGTTGAATTTTGCTCCAAGAAGTTTATCTCCCATGAAATGTAATAAAGACCAAACTTTAGGAAATTTTCCATGACTGAATTAGCACTCTGCTTCTTTTACATTTCAGTTAGGAATTTCTTTGAAACAATCTTGTACATGGAAAATCTGTCCTGAACATGCTGAATGCAATAACAAAATGGATCTAGCAATGGTTAAATTAAAACAAATTTTTGACATAAATGTAGATTTTTAATAAAAGTACAAACAACCTTAACAGTTGCAGTATTTTTTCCTAGAAGAGGACAAAAATGAAATATATATGTAGAAAATTAAAAATATTAAAAATAAGTATATATATATATATATATGTATATATTGATTTCGTACAACTGCTGCAAGAGTAATTCTCTGAGACATCTCTATGTGCCATATTAGTCTTATTAGAGCATCATATCATTTTTAAAGTTCACATTATTTTGTGCATTATTTTGAAATATGTAGTTTATTCAGTCTCATTCAAACTTAATGAACTGCAGCAATTAAAATAACCATTTCCTTTGTATAAAAAGATTTGGACAGATGATAAACAATATTAACAGACATCTGTGCTAAGCTTCAAATTATGTGTTAATTTCTGTTGCACACATAAAGATGTATTGAAATGTATGAAAGGTGCCATTTAGAAAAGAAATGGAAGCTTTTAAAATTCAGCTGTATGTCAAATAATGGAGGAGATGTAGACATGGAAAAAAATACATTATATCATTTTCCCCCTAAACTGACCCTTTAAATAAATGTTGTCTCTAACTTTTAAGATAATTATCTCTGATTTTATTTCTATTATCTCCTGTCCCATTTTTCAATAACACACCTCTGCATTTTTTATCTTGCCACCCTATTAGCAGGCCATGCTATTGTAGCAGCCACATTACCCTATTACCAGGCCATGCTATTGTAGCAGCCACATTAACTGGTCTCCTTCTCTTCTTATCCATCACTCATTCATGGGAATCTGCCCAGTACTTGTTTCTCGACTCAAGCTAATAGCAGAAATCATCAAGAGCCCATAATTATTGCCTTAGACTCATACACTGGAGTCCAGCCCAACTCAATGCAGAGGATGTATTTATAAACTATTATTTTTCCTATCTTCTTAGAACCAGATTTCTTCTGTAAGAGAGTCACACACATGTTCAGGGATGTTGGCATGACCTACACTCAGAGTTAGCAACTACATGATCATTTTACTCTGCCATTATTTCTTCATCACTTATAATAAACAGGAAGAAGGCCCCTCCATTGATCCAAAATTCAATGCTGGGGGTCAGCTTCTCTCTCTTTAATACATTTTAGTCTATGCTTCATCTGGATCTTCATGCCTTCCTGTTTGGAAATACGGAGTCTACACTGCAACATGAAACCTGGAAAGCTTAATTTAATTCTGTCTTACACAAAAATCATAATTTGAAAGCCATGCGCTGTTAAATTACTTGATTAAATTCTTACAGGAACATTTGCAACTGCTAAGGAAAGGAATTTAAAACACTGTGTGTTTGAAGAAATGACAAGAGTTTTTTTAATGCAAAAAATTCTCACACTTCACCAATCTAGGACATCTATCTCATTATTTTTAAAAACCTTATTCTTTGCTCATACTCCCAATCCATTGTTTTTAAGTTGACAAATAAACAAGGAAAACTCCTCTCATCCTGGAGTGGTGTATACCTATTTATGTTAATTAATGACAACAAAGTCTCTTTTGGTATTTTCTATTTGAAACTGACTAGGAATCATCTCAAAGTTGCAAGGAAGTTGAAAGAGTTTTGCTAAAGATATGCGCATATTTTCAAATATTTGGAGATCACAAGTTAGTATAGTGGATGCTGGAAACTGCTAATTATAATAGACAGAAATACCCATCTATGTCTGCTCACAAGCAAAGGCTTCTGAACATAATCTTACCATATCACAGCAGAAAACCACTCAATAGTGCAGCTCATGTATATTGGCTACAAGGGAAAACTTTCTTCATTTCCATGTAGATTAATTTACAAACTTAGGGCTTTTTTTGTGCAAAGAAGGTCTCTGGGTGTTGTTTGGTTAGTTTCTGCCATGCCTGTGTTTGAAGACCAAACCTTTCTTGTTTTCTGTTTAAGAATTTAAATGTGCTCCCAGGCAGCAGGTCTACTGTAGAGCTGGGAGCTCACTCAGGTTGTTGGCACATTTTGAACACAATTTCAAATTATATTTCTCCATCTCTTTTGTTGTTTCTCTCAGAGAATTAGTTCCAACTGTGAGTCGTAAATTAACCTACAGGCCTGGATTTATAGTGCCTTAAGAAGGCAAAACTATGAGTACATAAAAAATATGTAGTAATAAGACATGCTAATATATAAAGCACATAAATAAATGAAGACTTACTTCAACTTAAGAATACTGTTCACAGTTTACAAGGAATATTTTTATCTGATGGATAAGACTGCTCCTTCTGTCCAGGATCTTTCAGCCTAAATCTATCTTTATTCCACTTAATTAGAGTAATTGCGAGAAACTTGGAAAGGAACAAGAAGAAAAGAGTATCTGGTAATCACATGTGACAAGGTAAAAACAGAGTGAATGAACATCCTTTTAAAACTGCACATAGTATTTCACACAAAAATAAAGGTAAACTCTGAGCCTCCTCTTTCTTAGCAGAAATAAACCACACAGATGTTCACCCAGTTCTCAGAGTCACCCCCACCAGCTACAAGGTCTGATGGAATTACAGAGCTGGTACTCTTCTCCCCACGCAATTGACAACTTTTTCAGTGACAAACAGAACAAAGAGGTGCCAAACTTGCAGGAGCAGATTCCTACACACTCTGACAAGATGAAATAAACCTTAAGTATCCCTGACAGATGTTTGCTTAGGAAGGAAACTCCATAACCTTCTGAAGAAGCTTCATAACTCTTACAGATGTAACCTGAGCTATATATTTCTGGAGGATAGCTACTTCTTTTTGTTCTAGCCACAGAAGAAATGCATCTACTCCCCTATTCATTATGACTTTCTACACATTCTACATCTGTTACCACATCTCCCACTTTTTTTTTAGTCTCATATTTCCTAGATATTAAAAAAAAAAAAAATCTAATTCCTTCAATTATTCCTTGCAAATTGTTTCCCAAAGCTCATATTCTCACCACTGTTCTTAGGTCCTTTCCAACTGCAGTGGTAGCAATTCCAGGAAGCAGTACCCAAGAGAGGTTTTCCAAGCACCATCTTGGCTAATAAATTTCCTCACCTTTTTAAATAGATTCTTAGCAAAACATGAAAAAGCAATTTTTGCTTTTCTTCATCAGTCTTGTACTACTAATAACTTTATGTTTTCTGACACACTATTGATTTCTGATTTTTCCTGCCATTTGTCAAGATCATTTTTAATCATGACCCTGTCTTGTGAAACGCTTGCCAAATCAGATCTTGCTGGCTGGTTGGCCAGTTGGTTGAATTGCTCATTGATTTATTTATTCCCTCATTATCTGCTAAGTAGCTATAAGTGCATTTATTACAGCTTGTTTTGGTGTCCTGCCGGCTACCAAAGCAAGACTGACGGATTCATTGTTGCCAGAATGCTCCTTCTTCTTCATTTTAAAACATCACATCCCTCCAAAGCAATGGTGTATCAACACTTTGTCCTAGCATGAGTTTCAAGTACAAGATTGGTCCATGAACAGAAGAGAGCTGCTTCTTTTCACACAGGTATTCTTATCTTAAAACAAGCACTGTCTACTCAGATTTGAAGGGAATACAATCCTGTTGTTATTATTTTGGATATATGGTCTTTTTTGAGCATGACAAGATCCTGAGGTCACAAGACATTTGGTTTCTGAAACTTGACTGGATCTATGCAGCAAAGAATTACAGGGTGTACAGGAATAATTGTTGGCAGGTACAGAAGGAAATCAGAAAGATGTGTCATTCTTCCTAAAATGCAGTGGGTAAGGTAAGTATGTACAATGTCTCAAAAAGTCAGAATGCATATAGTGAGATGCAGAACAATCCTACTTAAATAAAAAAAAAAGCCAAACATTCAAGTCTGAGATTTAATAAATCAAATTTTCATAGAAGGAATTACAATACTATGGATACTATATATTTTGGAATTAACTTACCTATATTCCTGAACCAGGTACTGCTATTATGAATATTTATTGATGCTGAAAGCAGCAAAAATGCAGAAAACATATCTTGAAATGACATATTTAATTTAATTAATTCATTCAATTGACTTAGGCATTCTGTTCTACAGAATAATATTTCTGTGGACACTTTGGAGATTCTTGTTTAAAATATTCATGTGAAAAATTAAGACTACTGGAAAGCAGAAAAACTCTTTAATGGTAAGTGTGAGATGTCAGTATGGTTGTTAAAATCACTAAAACCACTTTCACACACTTCCCATCATTTATGCACAATTCAGATAACAGGATTTTAAACAAAATTAAATCAGCACTTTTATTGGTGTTAAGGGCATGGTAATTTTAATCAGTTGATAATTAAAGGCTTAGCTTATTGTTCTGTAACACCAAGCCATCAATTGTTTCCTCACTGATAGAAGACAATGATTTCAAGTTTTCAAAACACTCTGAGATTCATACATATCATTACCATTAATTACTGTACAATTTAAAAATAATAACAAAAAAGTGAACTTAGAGGTGATCAGATGGCCAGACACAATACAATGATGAAAAAGACCAGCATTCCACAAAATTTTGGCACTCTGATACCCGAAATACCCAATCTTGAAAGGAGTAATAACCCCCATCATGAAAGGTAAAATATTGATAGCTTGGTAAAAGTGAGCCTAATGGCATGTGGCTTAGTGCACACTCCAAAAAAATATTAGGGAAAGTTCTTGTGAAAGATGAGAAAAACCAGAGAGCAGAAGTAAGTTAGGATGAGAGCGACAGGGTACCCAGAGACCAGGCAGCTCAAGGTCAAACCAAGCAATCCCTTCAAATGCTTTGTCTTCATGACTGAAAGGAGTGACCCACAGGTCCCCCTCCTGGAGTAGACAACTGCTTAGCTGCTGCCAGCCTGGGATAAGAACAACAGCAAAGCTGTCACCACATATCCCAACCAGACCTCCTTCCAGCTGGGGAAAGATGCTAACCCTGCCTAGGACCACTTTCTTTGCCTCTCTGGTTCATTGCCTTGCTTCACAAGGCAGCGTTTCTACTCACTATGTTACTTGTGTTACATGAACAGAGAGACTTCTTTCCTACAGCTTGCTGGTCTCATATGCTCCCTTTGGGTAATGTGGATATAGCAGACTTCAAAATGCAGTTCTAAAAATCTATAACCTTTTTACAGTTGAATTCTTTTATAGGAGTCTGTGTACAGTTTATTCAAATCACAGGTGTTGGAAATTGAGTTTGCTTAGAGAGGAAGGAAGTGAGAGTATAATGCATTTTTCATACCAGATGATGACATGGAATGCAGTCATGCAGAAATCACTCAGCTTCTTCTTAGAGACTTCGTTTCAAAGCACCATTAAGTAAAGCTGATTGTTTTGCCCAAACACTAAGTTCATTACTTAAAAGTAATCTGCAAGGGAAATGCATGCGTTCTTTAATTCACTAAATGATTCGCCTTGTTGAAGTGTCAGATAAGACAAAGAACCTTTAAACTCCAGAAGAGCTTGCTCTCAAAATGAGACAAACCACTTTCTGTTTTACTGATTTATTTGATCAAGAATGCCTGAGTCATGAGTTACTTGTCTCTGTTATAAATTTCAATATAAAGCTCAAATTAAGCATTTGATTCTGATTTCATTGAATATTACAGAACCTTCAACAATTGATCAGATGTAAAGAAAGATTAAAGTGCACTACCAGTGTGCATCTACTAGGACAAAATGATTCCCCAAAATAGTAGAGCTAGACATAATTTGCAGAGGCTTTTAGCAGTGCCATGCAGAATCTGGGAGGAGCTCTGCTTTCATATTAAAACTAACAGGCAAATCCTAGCTGCATATGTCACTTTCTATCTGTAAGTCAGCCAGGAAATCTCAGCCAAACAATTATCTGTGAAGATTCTTTCCGACTTACTGTAGCAGAAAGCTTCACCAAGTAATCCTATTTTCCCACCCAGGCAAAAATTTTGGGGTTTTTATTGCCCTTTTCATAGTCCTTCATTAGCTTAAAATTACTGAGATCATTAGAAATAAAGCATTCATATTTTATGCATTTCATGCTAGTTTTACAGGCCTGCATGATGTCAAATGCATCTTTATTCTATGTAGAACACACAGGAATGCTGCCTAAAAATAACTGCTCTCTTAAGTGTGTGATCGTATGTGTGCACACAAATACATTTTCCCATTAAAACTATAAATTCACCACAGTCTATAGTAAGCATACATAGAAAAAAAAATAGAAAAGGGCTAATACTTGACTCCTGTGGCATCAGAAGCAATGAGATGAAATTTTTGCTGCCATTTTTACCCCTGTGACAAGCATTTTGCTTCAGAGGCCCTGAAATTATTGATTACTTTCAATGCAGCACAGCTCCGCAAATAAAGATGATGCCATCACACTGTTTGTAGATATTTCATATCCCAGCTGGCTGGAGGGTGCCACTGTGTATGAGCTGCTCATGCCTCACTTTTACCTTAAGCCAGGCTTTTGTAACCACCCAGTCACCAAGCAGACTCTGACACAAAGTAATGGCTTTCCAAGAAGAGCTGGTGATGGAGAAATCCAGATCACTGCAATAAACCTTTCAAATCTTGAGTAGGATTCTCAGCCAGCTCCTATTGCTGGGGCCTACTCTACTAAAGATTTTCTATTGCGTGGATTTAAGCAAAAATAACTCAGTAAAAACAAATTTAATCAACTGCAAGCACAAAATGAGTAAAAGCCGACAAAACAACAATTAGTACATCAAAGTCTTGGAATCACAGTTAATTAGGAATAAAAAGTTTGTCCCAATCTATGCAGTTTTAGGAAGTTCTCTGAAATACATCACCCAGTTTGGAGCAGCACACTTCAAGGAAGGCATAAGTGAGAAGAAGAGACTCCATGGAGAAAAGGAAGGTTCTAAAGTCTAAGGAGTTTACTATGATACACAAGTGAAAAGAGAAGAGTTTATCCTAAGATGACTGAGGGACCCCTGGTATCAAAGGTTACAAAGTAAGGTACAAATCAGAAGGGAAGAAATCATTTCCTGTGTCCACCAGGGCAAGACTAACCTATTGCACCCATACATTTAAAGTTTTAGTTTTGGAAAGAAAAAAGCTCACTTTCTAAAAGTAAGCAAATAAGCAGACTGACATTTTTTAAAATAAGTTGGAGAGACATCTGTCAGGAAAGACTTACATGTAGCTGATCTTACCTTGAAATAGGGAATGGAATGGCTGATCTATCATGGCCTCACCCAGCTTAATTTTCCACAGATTTAATGTCTCAGTTCAGCATCCTGAAAACATAGGATCAGAAACTTCAAGGAAGCAGAGAAAAAAAAAAGGGACCAGAAACATTCCAGCTTCCATTGAGCACAGGGAAGATATTAAAAAGACAAAAAGAAGATGACACCCTGCAGTAAGGATCAGGTGCAGTGGCAGACTGGGCACTCAGAGCCAGTCTGGAGGTGACAGCCTCCCACAGGGAGGGTGGGGAGATCTCTGCCTGGTGCAGCTTGACTTTTGGAGCAGAGAGTGTCCTATGTATGCTGCTGTTAAACAGATTTTATGAGGAGCTGGGGAAGTGGGCTGAGTGGAGAGGTTTCATGCCTGCTTCAGACACAATGGGCTCAGAGGCAGCTGCCAGGTATTTTGGTGATCCCCTTTACATCAGAGAGCCATCTCCAAGGCACAGGACTACTAATTGACTGAGGTTAACAAAAAAACACAAACAAACATAAAAAGAAAAATAAAAACTGACCTCAAAGTAACATTGTAACATTTGCAGCATCCACTGGTTCTGTGCATCCTGTATTTTCTCTCATCCTGGAGAGAAAATACAACCACAGACCTTAAAATATTTAATGCCAAATATACTGAGAAAGCTACAGACACTGATACATGTTGCTCTATTTTAATGCATTCAGTTACCACGTCTAAGAATTTAAACACATTTTTCTCTCGGTAGTTAATTCTTAAGTTGCCTGTTACTAATTAAATTAATTTCTCTAGAAAATGTACCTGAAAGTACCACTAAACTTATTTTTCTTTAACAACATTATTAACATCAATGAAAACAGAGCAAGATTCTCTTAAAAATATTTAACCCAAGCTTTTCCCTAATGGAAAAAAAATAAATATTTATTTATATAAAAAAACATAGATGCATTTAGGGAAGGAAAGTGGAGATGAAAATGAGGAGAAAATGTAGTAGCAAATAAATATTTTACTTTTCTTACTTTTATTTTGACCAGTTGAAGTTAGACGCAAAGTTTTGCATTGGGAGATGAGCATTAAATGAACACTAAGTGCTGCATGCAAGCATTGCGTGATATACAGAAATCTGTTTAATCATTAAATATAAAAGCTGCGTGTTCCACGAACAGCAAGTGGACAGATGGGTGGAAGGCTTGGATGAGCTGTTTGATGGCCTCCCACCATTCGTTCTGGTATGCCAACTGGTAATTATTCTGCAGAAACCTATGTAGGTCCAGGCTGTGTTTTGTCACATAAAATCTATACAATGACACGGGTCATAAACAATCCGTAGCCATATCTACATTGGATTTACAAAAGAAATGATGTAATGATAACTCAATGTAACTTTGAAAATAACAGAAGCATAATTGTGTATAGTAATGTGGTCACATCTGGTCAAACTGCCACGTGCAAAATCAGACAACTTAAAAGGCCAGCTGAAAAAATAATGCTGAAATATATCTGTATTGACTGTATTACTTTGTCCCAATCATTCCTGCAGTTATAGCTCCAGCCATGGCCCTTTTGTGTCACAGTGCTAAAATTCAGTGCTGATACAAGGCTATGTTTTCAATCAGTCAGTCGTTTTTAGCCAGCTAGTAATCAATCAGTCAGTAATTTTTTCTTCTGACATGAGAAAATTTGGTACAACAGCTGCATTTAGCAACAGGTCAGCTACAGTTCATTGCTACAGCCCTATCATCATTGCCTTCACTGGTATTGCTTCCAGCTCATCTGAAATCATATAGTGAGGAGCACCAAGTACCAGTTCAGTGATGAACAAGTGAGTGACACGGTTGCTGAATTTCAGTGTTTCTGATGAACACGTGGGGATCCACTGTGCACGTTTTAAAGTGATAGTTTTAGGGTAAATTAGGATGACATGGCATCTTTCTCACAGTAGAAAATTATTGTTATTATTACAAATTGGAATATTAAGTGATATAATTTTTCTGCTTATTAAGGGCCCTTCTCATTTTAGCACTGCTGCCAGTTTTCACTGCATTACAATTATTAAGATGACACCTAAGGCTGATTGTTGACAGACTCCACCCACAGCTTATCTCCACTTTGCCCTTTCAACACACTCCCAGCACATACTATGATGTCCATTGATATGATATCTTGGTTTAAAATCATAACTACTAGCCTCACATTAATGGGAATAATAAAACCATTTTTGTAATGCTCAGAAATGTATTTGGAGGACTTTAATTTTTTTTTATTATTTAATGTCATATACATACATTTATATAAATATATAGATATATTTATAAAGAAATAATTATATTTATTAGTCAGCCACTAATACACAATGAAGAATAAAAACTGGAAAAGTTCACATGCCTTAAAGAAAAAAATAAGGAGGTTTTAAAAAAAAAATATCTGGAATGTCTTTTAGAATAAAAGACAAAGATTTTGTTATACAAGATCCCTGTCTTGGTATCAATTTTCTCTAAAACTACACGAAAAACAACATCTGGGAAAAAAATGTTTGAGAAAATTCAATAGCAATAGAATAATTGTGTAAATAAAAGATTGTCCTCAACCAAAGCTTTTCAGTGGCCACCTTGACAGCTGTTTGTGGAAAACAAATTCCCTGAAGAAGCAAGGAGTACCTATGTAATCATGATCATATTCACAGTCCTTGTTTAGCTAGTTAAAAAGGCACACAGGTAGTAAATTGTCACGCTTTCAGATGCTAAATACCCAAACATGAGTGCTTATATCCATGCCTCTACACCTGAACAATGTGACTTCTCCAAAATGTGGATGTGAAGTCAGGGTCACCATGCAAAGCAAACTACTTCAGGCCTGATGCTGGAGATACACACATGGATTCAATTTTAATTTTAGAGTTTTACACAGATAATCATCTGCTAATGTTGGAACACTGCTAATTTTCTGCTCTTCTCTAATTTTGAAATACAGATATTTCAATAGGCTATTTCATACAGATAAATATCTGAAAGTGGAGGACTGAGTCAGTAATAAAGCACATATTCTGTCTTTGAAAGCTAGAGAAGAAATTGATTATTAGTTTAGACTAGGTATTTAATGACCAGACTGAAAAAATATTCAACCCAGAAAGATTTAGTGCTCCCAAATCCATTATAAGAGCCCTCTGCCTACATAAACCAAAGTTTTGCTGCCCTTCTTTGTTACCATATTGCATTTCAGCTGCTTATCTGTTCACATTATCTACTGCACACCAGCATCTATTCTGGCACTGCAGTTGATGTCCAGGTTTTTACTGCTCATGACAAAATCACATTTCATTAGCATTGTCCACGTGGACATCTGTCATACTACATCGCATCTTGTATGCAGAATTTCATACAGGCTTTGATGTGAAAAACATGTCCCCAGAGATTTGCTCAAGAGTTGAGAGAAAAATAGATGTCTGGAATTTTTGAAGAAGGTTAGTTGGTTAGTCTGGTTCTGACTCTGGAATAAAAAAAAAAAAAAAAAGAAAAATCACATCCACCAATATGTGTTGAAAGCAGTCCCAAATCTGTATTATTTTCACAAATTAACAAAAGCACTGATTTGATTGAATTATCTGTAGTTATTTGCTTATTGATTTTCACCTCCTCTTCAATTTAGGAGCTAACCACCATGTAGTCATTCCCCCCTTCAGAAATTTTCCACTAAATATATTTTTATTGGTTTGAGGCTTCACCTGTCAAAAGTCCATCATAAAAAAAATATGTATTTTGAATTTAATCTGATCTGATTTTCTAAGTGGCTCATCTTACTGGTTTTCTTCCTTACTGGACAATCTTAATAGCTAATTTAAAATTTTCCTAGTCGAATATTTTGTACCTAAGCTATCACTATCAAGTGTAACAGCCTCTTGCTGTTCAGGCCCTTTCCTAGGATATTTTTTGCCAGAAATTTAAAAGATATTTCATATCTGAATATTCCTGAATCCTGTTTTTTGTTGGTTTTTTTTCAATATTAGCCATAGTTGTCTGAAAAAGGACACATGCAATGAAAGTGTTTCTGCAATCTTAGGTATAGTTTATTAAAATTCACCCTTTGAATAAGCAGCTTGTAAAAGAGTTGTCTCCTGATACTAAATAAGTCACATGAACCCTAAATATATTACCTATAGGAAGGAAACTGAGGAAGCAAATGTCTTCAGGCATGAGATAAAGACCTTAGTCTTTATGAGACACATATTACAGGAGCATTCAGTGCCAGAAGATGTTTTAATCTATTAAAATGCGGTAAAGCAAAGAAGTTATAAGGAACTACATGATAGTGCATGATATAAATAATTAAAAATAAATCTACTGCTGTAGTATTTATGAGACTTGAAGCATAAGCATTTTTAATTGGTCAAGGAAAACTAGGTATTTATTTTTTCTGTCTCAAACGTTGAAAACTCATGATTTAATGGTAATAGCTAAAAAATATATGAATATTTCTTCAAAGAGAAATTTAGTCCTTTAAAAACTTGCCGCATTAAATTTTTGCCCATGGAATGGAAATTACAGTCATCTCTGCCTTTATCTACAGCAAAGAAATTGGTATGAAAGAATCATAGGAACACTGGAAGTGACCAAAAACAGCTCTAAATTTTTTTGGTTAAAGGGCAATTGAATGGCATAGATGAATGATGAAAAAGAGAACTATTTGAAATGTTCAAGAACTTGTTTTAAACTTGTTTGGAAGGATTAAAATAGATGCACTCTGAAATATAAATGGAGTCATTCATACATATTTGACATTTTAAATTGCAGCAGCACAAAACACAGATTATTGATAGATCAGTAAGAGTAGTTTCTTTGTTGCTTGCCCAAGAATTGAGATTTGTATTATCATTCCTTGGATTTTTTAAGGTACTTAATAGAATTGAATTATTTCAAACACAATAAGAAGGCACAATTAATATTTTTTGGAGCACCAAAAATTATTAGATGTTTTGAACTGCCAAGAATATTGTTAAAAAATATTAGACCATCAAAAATTGCAGACGTAATTCTTTTTAGAACTCAATTTTCCTTAAATTTCTCAGAAGTCTGTCAACACTTTTATTTACAACTTATTATATTTCCTACAACTCACAGACCTATGTTCACCCACTTTGGCCAGCACACTGTTGATAACTCCATTCATTATCAGTCAAAGAGATTCTTGAAATGCCTTGAATATATGTACAATGGTCAAAGGGTCAGCAGTTCAGATCTCACTCGCTCCTTTGTCCTTCTTACCCCCATGTGTACACTGGGTGTGCTCCACAGGCTACTGGAGATCTTTTCATGGCTTTCAAAGGGGACTGGCAGAAATGCCCCTGCAGTAAAACAGACCCTCCCTGTTTGCCAGGGCATCTTTTCTCCCTCCACCCCTGCTGATCTACCCTGGGCTTTGCTGACCTCTACAAGACACACGCATCTGGCTCACCCTGGCTGTGTCTTTCTTCTCTCAGAATCATTATTGATGACAAGCTCACTATGAGGTCTCAACTGGATTAGCAGGCTCAGCTGTAAAAAGGCCTGTACTAAAACTTACACTAGGGAGTGCTTTCCCTGGACTGAATTCACCAAAATTTATATTTTTCCTCCCTTTGTTATATGGGAAGCTGTAAAACCTGCTCCAGACCTTAAAAAAAAAGAAAAAAAAAACAACCAGCAGAAAGATCTCTGTGGAGGTAAATGGGTAAATGGAAATGGGAGCTGGGTCAGGTGTAATTTTTGAATTAAGTTAAGTCAGCAGACAGCCCAGCTGAAACTTGTCATGGGCTGTGCGAGATAGCAACAGGAAAGTAACAGTGTGCATAAGAAGCTTGCACTGATTTCACCTGATCCCATTTTCTAATGACAGCTGCCACCTGTCTTCTCTGAATAAGATTAGCAGTCCTTAGTACAATGCAAGAGAGATATGTTAGAGAGGGTTTTAAAAAGCAAATATTTCTGGAGCAGCATTCTGGCTGCATTAGTACAATTTCTTTCATCATCTACTGCTGAAGTGCATGGTAGGTACTTCAGTGTTATCCCTCTAACAATTTTATATAATTTTAGGTCTGTCCAAATATCTGAGAAAGATGCAAAATCTTTTATAATTTTTTTTCTTTCATTTACCAAAGTTACAACTACTTTTAGACCTGTTGAAATCACTATTGCACACCTAAGATCTACATGGGAAGAAACGCAAGAACAGGATTCTCCTGCAAAAGTAGAACAAAACTGAAAGGGCCCCTTGAGCTCCAGACAGGGCCCTCTGGATGATTCCTTGTGTGTGCATCACGCTCAGAGACCTAAGGTAATTTTCTTATCTCCATTGCCTTAGTTAGGTCTCTGTCTGCTTCCAGCCCTTCTGGAGCCATCTGAGCCTCTGGCTGAGTCAGGTCCATCTGGCTTGGAGCCCTTGATGAGCCCACAGCAGTTTGCCCACATATTGAGGGGAGCCCAAACACTGTATTTCTCCATGGTCTCTCGAGTGTGGATATGGAGGGGGATAATCCCACCCCTATGTGGATGGATCGTGCTCCTGCTGCCTCGTATCTGCTGGTTCCTGCATGGCTGGTGATGCTCCAGGGCACCAGTACGTCCCACAGAGCTGCTCCCCAGCCACCCTGCCTGCCCAGAGCCTGCCAAGATTATTTACTGCCCTGGGGCAGGAACCTGCATTGTATGGGAGCTTAAGTCATGGGATATTTTGCAAAGCCAAGTTGCTCATAAGTGACAGCAACTTGCTATTTCCTTAGGGATTTCAAATGAGAGGAATGATTGATTGCAAGCATATGCTTTTAAGGGGGATATGCAATTATGTTAAAATCAGATGGGGGTCTTGGTTTTTCCTCACTGCAAAAAGGTTCACAGAAGAAAAACAGTATGGCTCATGAAACTTTTTAATTAAAGGGTGCCTCCTTATGGTTGGATTAATCTCCTAACCAGCAAGCTCTTCTTGAGCAGAGCAGCTGAAGTGAAGAACACTATCCACAGAATGCAGTATTTGCAGCTTAGGCTTTCCTATTTAACATACAGTTTGACTTCCACCCACTGTTTTCTATAAACACTAAACTGTTTCAGGAGGACTGAATTTTCATTCTGATGAAACACTGATGGTTTTTGGTTGTTTAGAGATTTTGCATTCAAATGTGAGTCTATACCTGAGAAACCACTTTTTTCTACTATTTGTGTCATAGAGAAAGAACCTCAAAACATCATTTGGTCATAATTGAACATCTGCATTTCTTCTGGGACAGAAAATGGGGTGCTGTCCCCTTCTACAGCATTTTCATTTTGAGGATGTATTAAGAGGAGTAAACAAGCATGGACAATGCATATTAGAGCTACGGGAAGGAATAAGAACTTAAGGATCAAGACCTGGATTCAGTGGTCAAGAGTTCTCATTACAGGGACAGATCTGGAGAAAGGGAAAAAAAAAAAATGGATGAAAAAAAATTAACTATGTATGCTGTAATACTCTCCAGATTGGTCTTCATGCTATTCACATCTGATATTAATGTGATTGAAGGAGCAGAGACTTGCTAGAAGAGGGAGAGAAAAAACTCTGCTGAGATGTTTGCTTTTCAGTTCCTTGAGATTTTGAATTCAGATGAAGAACCCTGTTTTTTAGTAATTTCTCTGACACAGTGCAAAACCCTAGTGCTGTGCTGGAGAATAAAGTTGCAAAACCAATCAGTTTTATTTCCTCATTAAAAGAATAAATTATTACGCAATGATTCTTCAAAACAGGCCATAAATCAGATTGTAGAAAACTGGAACTGTAGTCAAGCATATACTATTATCACAGTTACCATGGTGATCCACTAAGCAGCTCCCATTTGCCCTGAAAGTCGTTGTCATTCACATGAAATATGCCTTAACATCAGGTTCTAGAAATATTTCATATTGATCTACAGGCGATATTTTATTATTAATTGAAAATACTTTGGTTACTAACACACAAAACATTATTTTTTATGGAAATAAGACCATATCCGAATATGCAGTGCTAGTGCACTGCTGTGTGGGAAGCTGGTCCCTTTTTCACAGGTATCTATCTATAGGTTGCTTTGCATGTATGAAAAATATTTGTCAGCTTGCATCTTTGCAGACTGAGAACTCCTAATGTCTTGCTAGTTGTTAGGTCAGGTATCATTGAGGTGACATTCGACACAGCAAAACACAGCTCATCATCATTTTAATTTTAAATTGGAGTTTGTGCTGTTCCCTACTGGTTATCTGTACAGTTTAATTTAAAAATTAAATGTTAGAACTCCCCACTCAACATCACGCCACTTTGCTGTGCTACTTGAGGAAATCCTGTTTCTATGGTAACTGCAGGAGACTTATTCAAAACCACTTATGTCACCCACATACAATGTATACAAACCACTGAACCACTGATATATTTCATTATATTATCTGGAACAGTAATGACATAGTTATCAGTTATGGTCAGAGTGAGTATTTTAGCAATTGAAATATAAATATACAGAGAGGATATAGATATATTTCCTAAAATATATATAAATAGAAAAGCTTTAGAGAGGTACATATTTATTTACCAATGCCATTTTAATAACACTTTAGAAGCAAATATCACTTCATTAGACATTTTCCAAGTTCCACCGGTGGCTAAGAAAGTCTCAGCCCTCTGGAGGGGAAGGCTGTGCTGGTGGCTCCTGTCCACAACTGAGAGAGATTGGGATTTGAGGTCAGAGCGGTGGATTTATGGAACCATAGAGTAGTTTAAGTTAGAAAAGGTCTGTAAGGGCATGGAATCTAGCCATTAGCCCAGCACTGCCAGGTTCACCACATCTACCCATTGTTTAAATGCCTCCAGGAATGGTGACTGCATGGCTTCCTAGGGAAGCCTGTTCCAATGACTGACAACACTTTTGGTAAAGAAATTTTCCTAATATCCACTCTAAACCTCCCTTAACACAGTTTAAGACCATTTCCTCTTGTCATATCTCTTTCTGTGTAGGAGAAAAACTGACCCCCACCTCCCTACAACCCAGTTTCAGGTAGCAATAAGGTCTCCCCTGAGCTACCTTTTCTCCCAGGTAAATAACTCCATTCCTTGTAAGACTTGTGCTCCAGTTTTGTTGCCCTTCTCTGGACTCTCTCCATCACCTCAGTGTCTTTTCTGTAGTGAGGGGCCCAAAACTGGACACAGGATCTGAGGTGCAGCCTCACCAGCACCAAGTACAGGGAGACCATCACTACTCTGGTCCTGCTGGCCACTCTACATCCACAGCCTTTCCCTCATCCACTGAGTCACCCTGTCACAGAAGGAAGTCAGGTTTGTCAAACTGAACCTGCCTTTCACAAACCCATGCTGGCTGAGCCTGATCCCATGTCTTTGTACATGTGACACATGATGGCACTCAGGATAATCTGCTCATGGCCTTCCCCAGCACTGAGGTCAGGCTCACGGGTCTGTGATCTGCCCAGATCCTCCTTCCTACCCTTCTTGTAGGTGAGCATCCAGTCATCTGGGACCTCTGGTTATCCAGGACTGATGGTAAATGATTCATGACTAAGTCTGCAGTCATTGTGCACAAGGTGGCAAGAGACAATCAGAACAAAGCTGATGTGTCATTAGGCTGTAGAAGCCAATGCAGAGCAATTCTCTGCCACCATGTCTGAGCCAGGAAAGGGATGGTGAGGATGGAGAAGTTCAGAGACTGAAAGACCTGTCATTTAGAGCAGCTCTCTATAACTCTCATCTATACACCCTAGCTTAGGAAAGACTTGTGCATCATGAGAAATATTTTGACAATGAACGGGAAGAAACAAATGTTTACAACTTGTAAAAGTCAGGCCATAGAGCTGAGAGATTTTTCAAAGCTTTTCAGTCTACTTGTGACAAGCAAGACTTGGTTTCTCCTCCCGAAAATGAGAACTTAGAGGGTATTGATTCTCCTGTAAGACAATTTCCAGAGAAACTAGAAAAGGAAAAAAACTGTAAAGGTTTCACCTTTGATATATTTTCTCAGGTCTAGCTGTAGCCCATGAAGAATTTCCATCTTTTATAAGGAAACAGTAGCCTTAGCACATTCACACTCTGATGACTGAACCTGGGACATAAGTTCAAGCACTGAGCTGCACTGAGATAATTTCTTTTAAAGTTTTGACCATAGTCACATAGAATCACAGAATAAACTGAGTAGTCATAGAACAGCAGATCAGACCTTGTCTTCCACTTGAAGCAGCTCCAAAGTTGCTACTTTAGTAGCTCAACTAGTACAAAGTTTTCCAAATGAAAGTTTTGCATTAATGATACAAATTTAATTTCAGACCATGGTCTAGAAAAATGAATGCCAGAAAAAAGGTGCGTTTTCCATATTATTTTCTGTTTCATTTGGTTGTTCATTCTGCTATTACAGGGAACAATAGCACGTAAATCTTTCTTTGACAAGAAAGTAGGGAATTTCTTGCAAACTGTATCTTGCCCAACGATGATTCTTCAAGTAAATTGTTGATTGAAGCTACCATGACAAGACATGTTTAGAAATTCGTTCACTAAGCACTGGCTGTGGCTTCTTTTATTCCCTCTCAGGTCTTACAGAAACTTTCAAGTAATCATCAGACCATCCAAATACAATAAAAAAGAATTATTTCCTGAAACAAATGCATCAAATCCTAAAAATAAAATCTATAATCAATTATAGTATTGAGTGGCCTAACCCTGCAAACGTGACCCTTGACCTCAAGCATTTATGTTTAGTTGTCCTCACTTTTTCTCCTCTTTTATATATTGGCATTTGTCCTTGGAAATCTTTTCACTTTGCTGAATTCTGGATGTATCTTAAAAGATATTTAGTACACAAGAGAGAATGTGGTTTGTAGCGTGGAACTGCTTTTGAGAAGGATCCCAGAAGTCAGGCTGTATGCAGGGCTACAACATTTGCTGAAGCACGTTTTAATAAAGAGCAAGTGTTTATAAACATGCTCTCCTCTGCTGTTGCACAGCATGAAGTATCTGCAATATCTCAAATGTGATATGAATAGTCAGAGTGACTCTCACCAAAGGGATTAAAAGGTGTAAACATAGCAGAACCAGAGCAAACCAACCTGCAGAGATGGATTCCTGTAGAATCCACATGTCTATAAAATATTTTGCACAATAGAAGTGCAAGGAAGTCTTAATTCTATATACACAGCTGACCAGGAGAGATAATAAACATGGAGTTATTTTGTTGCTGTTGTACTGGCTTGAAAAGAAGTTTATTGTTTGGGGGATTTTTGCTGGCTGGTTTTCACTATCCTATTGAGGGGAAAAAATGCCAAGGGAGTAAAATGTATTTTCCAGAACATAGTTAGTATATTACATGGAAAAGTTTGCCAAAGGAACAACAAATGAAACAAGTCTCCGGACAGATTAAAGAAAGTGAAGTTGTTGCTGATACACTAAACTTTTCTGCATTTCATTTTTAACAAGACCAAGATTCTCACAGTATTAAAAAAAAAAAAAAAAAAAAAAAAAAAAAAAAAAAAAAGAAGGGTAAAGGAATAATTATACATCACAGCTAGAATCTGGAAATCAAAATTGATGAGGTTCTTATTAAGAGGGTAGGATGTATGATTTTAGCTTCTGTGAGAGATAATTTGAGAAATACCTCCAAATAACAGAAAAAGGGTTAAAGCTACCACAGCTTCTGAGACTGAGCAAACACGGAAGATTATCCACACAGCAGGACAGAAACAGAATAGCCACTAATGCCCAGGCTGTAGTGCAAGGATACTCAAACCCTGTGAACTCCAGTGCATCTGTCTGTCTTTGGGATAGAGACAACACCAAGAAAACCAAAACCACAAATTTTAATGAATTCGGTGGTAGAGTTTAAGGATTTACAGCAAAGGGGAGGATACCTGTGTAACAACTTTATTGTGCACGCAGGTGTTCAACATGGACCCAGCAAGGGGTGCTGCCATCACTACAGCTCCATGCTAAATTAGTGACCCCTTGGATTTCAGCTGCCATCATGGAGCCAGCTGCAATGTGATGCCAGCACTGTAGTAGGCAGAAGATATTAATCCAAGTGCTAATGATACACAAAAAGGTAATTTTTTAATGAAGTTGGGAAGAAAGCAAACCAAATCAGCCAGATATATTGAGGTTTGGAGTTTGCATAATTTTGCTGCAACAGGTAGGAAAAGCAAGAGCAAAAGGCTATTAACCTCAGGAACTGAAGGAAAGAATTCACTTTAGAAGGAAAGAGCTGAAGGATGAAGCAGAAAGCACTCATAGCTAGAAAGATAAATGTTTGCACCACCACTGCAAACATTTTTGCATGCCTTTACAGCAGGGAATTCAACTTCAGTTTCTGCCCAGCACACAGTTTTCACTATAAATATATATAAAATTTTTGCTGTAATCAAAGAAAAGCTCAAGCCTTTAAAAAGAGTTCATTAATCTTTTCTCTGTTAGGTATGTGAAATAAAGACTGATTATGTGCACAGATTCATCCTAGTCAGAATCAATTGAGTTCTTTTACTAAATTTGTAACAAGTATGTCAAATTTACCTTCACTTTCAGGGGTCAAATGGGCATAACCACAAGCAGAAGCTGGCCCAGCAGGTAACATGGACTGATATTGATGATATCCTAATTTGGCCTGCTCATAGTACAGCTACATTGCAGCTGTTTGAATGCTTTACCTCTTGAATAACTGCAGGCCCAGAAAGTCTCTGCTCAGCTAATTCATATGCTCTTTTTCCCATTGGCTTCAAAAGCACCAATAAAATCTTGTCTCCACTGTGCAAAACAGCACAGCATACAGCTTGGCATGCTGCCAGGGCAGAGGAGACTCATTAGAAGGGCTGCAGCATCAACCCAGGCCTGCTCTGCTGCTCCTGGTCCAGCCTCACCTCTCCAGGGATCATTGCTCTGCACCCCACAGACAGCCCAACCTGCTTGGAGCAGCATGAGATCACCGCTGGGGTTCCTGCTCCAAGCTCTCCAGGAGGAAGCGCAAGCTTGTTGCATTCATAGTATCCAGTTTCAGGCAGGATGGTGTCTGTACTGATTTAAGCCTTGTATGTATTTGTTTTCTTGTATATATTTGTTTTGGTGTAATGGCATCAGTGTATTTTCTGTCTTCTATTAAGTATAATTGCCAGATGAATTCATATGTGACAATTGATTGTTTGGCTTTAAAGCCTAGGCTGTGGCAGTCCTCATATGCTTTTAATCTTCAGCACTCTGTAAAGTACAATAGTAATAGATAGGAATGGTTCATTTTGCCACAGAGGCCTGTCTTCAAGTGTCTGGTTTTATACTAGTGTGGGATTGGAAAAAATCTGGGATGTTTTTTGTTAACTGTAACATTGATTTGTCTAAGGTTAATGTCAGTCTTCCTTCCATGGCTATTTATTTTGTGTGTTTCATAAATAAATCAAAATTTTGATGGACCCCTTTACTCTCTGAAAACCTCTCAGTGCACATGTGGTCAAACTGTGATGTGTTAGGGAAAACACAACACTACTGCCACTTGCTAGATTTTCAGTGAAAACAGCGAGTGCATAACACCTACCTACATGCGTGGCTTTTGTGCTCAGGCAAGGGCCTCTGGCTCCAATCCCCACTTCACCTCAAACAGAGCTGGATCTCTTTCCAACTTTGGTGAGCCCAGTTGCATCTAAGTGATGGCTCTATCCCACCAGAGACTTTGAAACCAGGACTGGATTTCCTAACCCAGAAGGAGACACCAACCTTCCTTAGAAGGTGTGGACCCTTGTGTTTCTCAGGGGAGTTTGCTGCTACTACAGTTGTTATCTATTTGCATTTGTCACTCCAGAAAATGTTGAAAGATGTTGGGATTTCTTAATCCGCAAAGAAACCCAGCACTCCCTAAAACAATACGTGTCATTGCTTTAGTTGTGTAAGACTATGAGCCCCTGACAGAACAATAACACATTTGGCTACATAACAAATACCAGTGTTTTGTTAAAATCAATATAAACAATGAAGACTAATGCATTTACACATGCAGTTTGATTGACTTCACATGATTTGCCTCAGGTTTTTCCTTACATTGTCTAGAGGAATACAGCAAAAGCAAGGAATAAAAGCTAGCTTTGTACTCCATTAGACCATGTTGTGTGCAAGGGCTGAGTATCCACAATGGTGATTGTAAGAGTGCAAGGAGAATTGACAAAGGTTGTCCTCATATTGCTTGAGATGCTATCTGGAGTGCAATTTGAATGGCAAAGAAAAAAAAAAAACAGCAAAGAACATGCTCTTTTCTCTCTATAATCACACTATTTCCTGTCACTTAACTAGCTGCATTTAGCTACATGTTCTATTTTTACTGAGATGCCTTATAATTGAAACTTACATTCTTCCATGTAATTTTTAAAGATGATGACTGCTATTGCAGTGAATGAGAGTTAGCAGTATATGCTCAAATTTTTTAGTGCAGTAATGCTAGATTTCATTAATAAAAGAATTACTTTATTGGAAATAACTTCTGCACAATGAGACTGCAGATAATGGGATTCTGAAAGACTTGAATCAGCTATGCAATAGCTACTGCTGTTCACGAGGAGAGCCCCTAGAAGATGGGGAAGTGATTACATGTGCAAGTCAGAGTGGCCACAGAATTTGTTACTGTGATATTAACTGTTTCACCATCATACAGGCTGTGTCACTCCACACAGTGCCAAAAGGGATATGCTTTGGCCCATAACAGCTGGAAGAGTGGTTTCCCACACGTTGAAAGAGATCTCCATCCATCCCAGCTGTGTCAGAGCCCACAGACAGCGTTAACACAAAGATGTTTTGGGGAACTCCGAAAATGCAGACTACAGCTGGGTCATCCATCTACACAACATTTCAGTCCAGGATCCAAGAATGACTGCAAACATAACTATGTGTTTGCTATGAGTAAAATCAGTGTTCAAAGTATTTTCACTGGTTCTTTAGCCATGTATTAGTGGGTGATTTATCAAAATGATAAGTTGGCAGTTTTGCAAACTTGCACTAAACATAAACCTTTTTTCAGTTCATTTTTTCAAATTCCATCTGGAATTTTGGCCACAGTCTCCCTGGAGGAAATGAAACTAAAGAGCCAGGGTTATATAAACATCTCAGGTCTCAGATGCACACTGATTTGCACGTGGGGACTTCTGAGGCACCACACAGTACCCAAAACTTCCATTTGGGGCTTGCAAAGATAGCATATGATTCATCAGAGACCTACCACCCTCTCTGTGTGTTAGATGGACTTTAGGATATGCATCTCAAACAGCTTTGAGCTGACCTCCAGTGACTATCAGAGAAGGTGAGTTGGTATGAAACAGCACCTGATAGATGTTTTCTTCCTCAGTGGAGGATCCCCAGGCTATTAACAAGCAGAGCAGTAAAACTAGTACCAAATGCAGGTGGACAACCACAGAGGGAATACAGGGTTCTTGATGGCCTAGAAGAGGATAGAAATTAAAATTTCTAGATCTCCTTTTTCTTGAGGGTTCTTAGGAGAGGCTGAAGACCTCCTCCTCTGGCACTTTACTCTGTGAAGAATTCAGCATCTTTGACTCGCAGTAGTCTGGAGCTATCCTAAAATGCAGCAAATCTCATGTGATTCACTGAGTCATGACCAGGGTGGAGGCAGGGGGTGCTGTGCCAAGGCAAACAGCAGTTAGGGGTGAGGTAGCCTCCAGGCAGGCATTCCCCTAGAAAGTCAGACCTTCGAGCTTCTCTGAAGCATATGCAGCAATTTCCTGTGCTGCTCAGCTTGTGCTTCACTTGTTTGTTTGTTTTAACGTGAGTGACAACCATTCACCCCATCCCCCTAATCCTGCTTTTTCAGCAGCTCATCCTTTCCAGCTGCACTTCACTGCAGAGACTGAAGATGGAAGGTGCTAATTTGCTGGGCATCTTGTTTACTATTTCAGTGTAGAAATGCCATTCTACTGTAAATTGCTTCTGAGGGTGGTTTGTTGTTTTAACTATCACCCATGTGCAATGATGCTTCAAGCCCTCTATTAGAACAGAAAAACTCTGACATAGATAATTAGTTGTAGTCTGCATGGCTACTTTGTGCAACACTTGGGAAAAAAGCATCAAACAGCAGCATTTAGTGAGTCTCTATGATTATGAACTGTTTCTTACTAGGTGTGACTCTATTCCTTTTAAACGTTTTTAGAGAAAAATTATTGCAATAATGAAGATGTTTTGTTTTCTGTGCAAATGAAGAGTATTATTTTCTTTTTAAACCACTGTTGTCAGCCTGTCTGGCTCCAATTTTGTAGCTAATGTGGGTCACTGTGTTTGTCTTTTCCTTTCAACAGTGCTGTCTTTATTTACACAGTTAATCTCTGTTTTCAAACTACTTAATTATTTTGGAAAGCTTACATTCTACCACGCATATATTTCCTACTCTGCCTTAGCTTTGAAAGAGGCACAAGAGAGGCGTCAGGCTTGGCTTGCCAAAACCAGTGGCTGGGGATGCTCGGGAAATCCTCTGGCATATATCCCTACTACTGCCACATCCCCAACTATGACAGTGCTGGGGTACCTGGACAAAAAAGAGATTCCAGGCTCCAGATTCAGCCACCTAAATATAGGCATTGACAATGCAGATGTCTGCTACCTAAATATCAGAGCGTACTTTTGGAACACCCACAGTGAGTTACCCACAGTGATTGCACAGTGTTAGATGTTATGAAGCAGTACTCATGGGTGACATTTAGAAGCCAGGTGGGACATCCCAAATTTCAAATGGCTATGGATGCTCTAGACCTCCACCAGCTCCTTAGTGAGGCTGAGATGTCTTACAGCACACAATGCCCTAGATTGTAAATATATTGAGGGGAGGGGAGGGGAGGGGAGGGGAGGGGAGGGGAGGGGAGGGGAGGGGAGGGGAGGGGAGGGGAGGGGAGGGGAGGGGAGGGGAGGGGAGGGGAGGGGAGGGGAGGGGAGGGGAGGGGAGGGGAGGGGAGGGGAGGGAAGGGAAGGGAAGGGAAGGGAAGGGAAGGGAAGGGAAGGGAAGGGAAGGGAAGGGAAGGGAAGGGAAGGGAAGGGAAGGGAAGGGAAGGGAAGGGAAGGGAAGGGAAGGGAAGGGAAGGGAAGGGAAGGGAAGGGAAGGGAAGGGAAGGGAAGGGAAGGGAAGGGAAGGGAAGGGAAGGGAAGGGAAGGGAAGGGAAGGGAAGGGAAGGGAAGGGAAGGGAAGGGAAGGGAAGGGAAGGGAAGGGAAGGGAAGGGAAGGGAAGGGAAGGGAAGGGAAGGGAAGGGAAGGGAAGGGAAGGGAAGGGAAGGGAAGGGAAGGGAAGGGAAGGGAAGGGAAGGGAAGGGGTCAAACATACAGCGATATGGAAGAGGGAGAGTTCACAAAGTCATCTCCAAGAAAAACTTGGTAGGACCCCATGACAAATCGCAGAGACACATGGAGGTACTAAAGTCCCAGCTTTGGCATCACCAAGTCAGTTTAGCACCATCATGGACCAAATCTGCTACTGGACACCAGTCTAAACATCTCTGCACCTTGATACATCTTTTCATCTAGAATAATCCCAAAAAACTCCATGCATAAAGGTTTATGATGTCACAATCCAAGAAATAAATGGAAGTTACTGAATATTTTATTGCTTAGTCTTACCAATATTTTGAAAATTTGACTGAAAGTTCTTGCACCTATTCTACCCTTAAGCTTGATGAATTTTCAATTGCAGTTGCAGAAATCCAGACAAGCCTTGCTGGAATAAAGATGAATAAGAATTTAGTACATACCTCCCCTTATTTCTGCTTTACTACACTTTCCATTAATGCTCAGCCGCATGTATTAAAAAATCCTCTAGAATTTCAATGGTTTCTACATAAGTTGGTGGATAAAAGAAATAATTGTAAATTATTGCAAATATTGCATTGGATATAGAAAATTCATCCCCTCAGACAAAAGAGACAGACTGGAAAGACAAGTCTTACACATTTTACCCAGACCTGAGGCCATGAGCTGACCAACAGTTTCAGTGTGGTCCATATCCAAAAACTCCTAGTAAGGAGGTTTCTATCTCCTGAGAACTTTAGCTTTTGAGTTCACAGCAATAACTAACAGGTTTTGAAGTATGAGATATTTATTTTTCTGTTCTGGCTTACTTTTCTTAGATTGTAGAAGGAAGGCCTAACTGAGAACTGTTAAGGACTTGGTTATTATACATGTAAATTGCTGACTGTTCTGGCCACCATCCACAGAAGCACTTAAACACATGCTTAAGTTTTGCATTAATAATGTTATGTGCTCTGGTTTCGTGCAACATGCCCTAGAAATAGTAAGACACTTTAAACCCAAGTCCCTGAACTGCAGCTAGAGAAAAATCATCGCTGCTCCAGACAGGAGGTTATAAAGGTAATTTAAGCATTTTTTAATGACATTGATTCCAGAGGTGATTCTCAAAGAAAGCAAAATAGGCTACAGGGGTGGCACCTTGGTAAACCCAGATAAACTCCCTTTTTCCATCAATCTCTTCAGCAACTGATAACAGCTGAACATGAATGCCTTCAGAGAACTGAAATGTTCTGTTCAATCCAAACCTTCTGTATTGCAAATGCCTGTCTAAAACCAGACTCTTTAAGGCCACTCCACAGCTACCTGACTAAACAGATTTCTTTTTCTGGAGCTCACTACTCATCCAGGTGCACTTCAGCACTTGCAGTGTCCTTTAGGCAATGAGCTCCACAGCAGACTTCCGCTCAACCCCTCCTCTGTCTTTAGACATAGCTCTTCACCCCTTGGCAGCTCAATCCCAACAGTACAGAGGACTCCCTATTGGTTCCTGTGAAAGAAAGTATGATGCTACAATACAAGGCTGGCAATATATTAAGCTAAGCCATACATGTACATCAGAGGAAAAATATTCATGCCTTTGTTCAGCCCTCGGTTCAGTTGAAATGAAAAAAAAAAGTTGTTTTCTTTCACTTTCCCTACCTCCCTATGAATCTCATCAGCAATTTCATACAAGAACTGTCCGAGTCAAATACCAGCAGAAATAAAAAGGACTCAATGCATGAAAGAAGAGGATCATTCTTTTTTTAGTTTGAGGGAACTGTGTGATTGTAATTAATATTAATCTTGAGCAACA
Source organism: Poecile atricapillus (assembly GCF_030490865.1). Lineage (NCBI taxonomy): Eukaryota > Metazoa > Chordata > Aves > Passeriformes > Paridae > Poecile > Poecile atricapillus. Next base: position 47,297,240 of record NC_081251.1, on the reverse strand, counting down.
CAGAAAAGCCTCATGGCCATATAGGCTGAAAAGCCATATTTTGAACTTCTTTGATGTTTTCCCAAGGAGAAGAAGGTGGCCAGAGGAGGAGAAATACATTTTACATTTCTAGGTAGTTTTTTTTTATTATTATTATTTGATTTTTTTTTTTTTTAAAGCAGTATGTTCATGGTATGCTAGAAGCTTGCTTCTCAGATACTCAGACCCTGGACAGTATTGTTTATAAAGGCACAAGTGCACAGGCTGACCACATGAAAACAGATTTAGTACCCCCTTACTTGCAAAACACTTAGAAATTTTTCAGATGGACAGTATTTCAACATCTGCTTCTACAAGGTCTTGTATCTGCGGGCCATGAAATCTGTACTGAGACAAAATGACATGAAAAATAGTTTAATTTTGTAAGAAACACTAAGGTAAATTCACCATCCTACCCTAAGTGTTCATGTTGTTTTCATAACTTTATCCTCATTTTTATCAAACTTAAGTTATGCATTCAGCCAATACAAGCTTTTCAAAGAAGAACTGTGACCTGCATTCATCTTAATAAAGTTCTGGATATGACATTTTTAACACAGAGCTAAACTAGCACAAGAAACCAAATGTCTTCAGTGCCATTAATGCAGATACTGTATCAAGCACTGAGAGGAGCTAAAGCTAACCAAAATGCTCTCACAAACACTTAAACTTAGGCCTCACCATAGTATGGGCACTGGCTGTAAAACACAGTATATGGGAAGGGGATGGGGAAGACAGGGTGATAGATAATTCCAAAAACCTCTTGATATGTGAGAAAGGCCATGAAAGAGCAAATTTAATTCATTGTGGAAAACACAATTAAGATTGAACTGAACTACTTTTTCCAAGATACTAAAACAGGAAAAATAACTGTAGATAAGCTATACCAGCTGAGCCTCTGGCTTGAAAATCATATTAAAAATAGGGGGATATAGACTCAAGGCAGATGAAAGAAGCGGAGCATGACCTCTTTTGATGAGGCGTAGTACTAGAAGTAGCAACAGATGTACCCATCTTGCCTATCAGAAAAGATTCTCAGAGCTATTTGCAGATAAAAGTGCAAATTAAGTAACTGGGCCACACAAAATTCTGTGTTATTAATGTTTTTGTGTTGTGTTTCTTTATGGAGATGCTATAAAGTGAAGCAGATGCTTTGCATGGTCATTGTCATTAAGGAGCACTGGCAGATGTGGAGTCCAGTTCCTTTCTTTTGAGCAATCATCAGTATGAGTGATTGATGTTTGTATCCATACTTTAATTCATAAATGTTTTAGTAATGCAAATATATTTATTTTTTTTCCTAATGCTCTAAAATGACAACGAAAAAATTGTCACTTCTGGATTGTAAGGCAAGAGAGCTAGGCATGATTGATCAAAAGCTTCTTTTAGTCAGACATGTTCTGATAGGACCAGCTACTGAAGAAAAGAGTAACTAAAACTTGGTCTATATGCAGGTGTAAAAAGTCTGTGTAAATACCTTGATAGAGTAAATAGTGTTTGATGCTTGGCAGGAAATTAATTTCCACACAAGAACATGCTATGACAGTGTAATGATATGACAGTCTCTGGAGAGCATCCAGTTAATTACTGTATTGTTCTGTGCCTTGTAGGTTTTCTCTCTTCTGTAAATCATGGACACAAGGTGGAAATCCATACTCCAGCAGCTGTGAGAATTATCCATGCAAAACAAATGTAAAAATCCTTCATACAGGGATGAAAATGTGTGGGCATCAAGAAATGCATAACTTCAAATCATGAACTCAGAGCCGTACAATTGTTAAGGTAATTCCTTGATGTTAGCAGCACAATTAAAAATTAGATTTTCAGGTTAGGAAGCCTCTTTCCTCTGTAGAAATGTTGAACTGTACTTCTTTTGTGCCAGTAGGCCACTACACACTGTGTTCTGTTCAGGTAAGAGGCAGCCTCTCCTCCCACAGTTTAATGCATACCCTGTGCAGAGCCAGGAGCTGGACTCCATGGTCCTCCTTTGAGTCCCTTCCAGCTCAGAGTATTCTCTGATTGTGCTCTAGCCACATTCAGGAGCTGGGCTTGTGAAAGCTGGGAGGTTTCAACTGATGTCAGGAGTCAGCCCTGAGATGGGGAGGAAGAAGCTGGGACAGGAACCTGAAAATCTTCTCTGCCCTGGGAGATAAAAACTCATCCAGGATCCATGATGGGCATAATATTGGATTTGCACATTCCTATCAAATTTGTATGGAGGCATTCAAGATGGAGCCCTTGCCAGACACCAGCCCATCAGACATCTTTTCCAGCAAGCAGGAAAAATATTTCTTCAACCAACAATTATGTTAAAACACTCTTCACATGCAACAACTTCAGGAATTGAGTTCAGGAAACTGCTGGTTTCAACTGGTTCCTTCCAGATTTCACAGCAGAAATGTACATCAAGAGGTCAAGAGGAAAAGCAAGAGCCTTGTGCAAGAAATCTGATACAAAGTGCTTCGCTTTGAAATGCAAGCATAAAAGGAAGGAAAAAGACAGTGAAGGTAAAACAGACGATGAAATAGGACCCTGTATATATTATCTTATCCTAATGAAGTTTCATTCTTCCCACCCAGTGAAAGTAATTTCATCAAGTGAGATTTTGTTTGTCTAAGATAACCTTTCTCCCCCTTGCATTGATTCTGCTTTCTTTCAGTTTTCTTTATGTAATACAACAATTTTAGTATTGCGAGTACCTTGAAAGAAGAGTTTTCTGACAAAAGATGGATTTGAAGTGGGATAGAATAGGTGCAGCACAGAGAATTCCTCAGAAAACAAATTTTTTTCTTATTTAGTAAAATAGAAAACATTAAAAAATTAATTATGCCAGAAGAATCGTAAAAGGAAATATAAAATAAGTAGTGGAAAATGAAGAAGAGATATATAAAAACAAAACTAAGAAAATCTTGCCTGTACATCTGTCTTTGCATGACGGCATGAGCAATCTATTAAAATCTATCAGACAAATCATTCCAGATACACATGTACCCTGAGTAACAGATTCACCCTGATTGTGTTAGGCAGCTCTCAGCTGTCAACCAAATGAATTGGTGCAGCTCCCCACTCCTTCCTGCAACACTCAAGGATGCACAGCTGCAGCACTGCCTCAGAGGCAGCTGGAGGATACCCAGGGTAGTGTGGCTTGGCACAGCATAGGGCAGGCACTCCTAGAAGCCCCATTTCCAGTCAACAAGAACGTGCACAGCTCTCTATGGAGCCTGAAATGTGGAACTTTCCAGAGGTAAGCAACATAAAAACAAACACAGCCCCTCTTCTCTTATTTGGAGAGACTAATCTTGGTGATGACAAGTGTGGCAGGTGAACCAACTTTGCCTGAGGGAACCTCAGATCCAGTTCTCCCTGCTGATGTCACAAGCAATTAAAGGCAGAGCCAAGTAAAAAACTTACACATATATTCACAGATCTATTCATTCCTTCTTTTTATCTACATCCTCTGTCATAATTCCACTTTCTTTTCTCTAGCAAAAATTACTTTGGCATCTTCCTTTCTACTCCCACCAACTCAGATATTTAAATTTTTTCTGCACAAGGGTTAACTTTGCAGGAAAATCTGAATTTTTGGTACTGAGATGCGGGCAAATCACTCTGTAGGTGATTTTATAGCTATTCATGAAAATGGAAAAACACATGAATTTCCCAAATTTTCTGCCTGGTGGAAATTAACAAGAAATCACAGACAAAACCAACATGCTTGCTTACGATAACTGAAAAACCTGAAATTCAGACCTGACATAGATCTCAACTCATTGACTACTAAGTCCAAGACTTTCAAAAGAGTAACTCCATTACAGCTCTGTGGAGTGAACTCAATTGATGCTCTCCTAACATTCTTTGTGTATCCTGACAGAGCGCAATGGAAGGCTTATCAAGCTTCCTTAGGCCTATAGCAAAGAATCAGTTTCCAAGCTTCTCAATTCCATGACATGTTTATTCTGAAAGCTGAAAGTCTAAAAAAAAAGAAATTGTTGTTAGGTTGTTTAATTTTTTCTTATAACTTAGGTCAGCAGCTACCACTTGCTTTTACTGACATAACATACTGGTTTTTCAATCACTGCAGGAGAACTGTAGCACATAAGATTCTGTTATAGCTATGAATCAATGTCTTTAAACCAAAAATAAAACATAGAACTAAAATAAAATACAAGTGAGAATTTAAATTATTCTTGAGTCAAGAAAAACGGTTAATCTAAAAGGCACCAAAGGAGAATTGGAAGTAAGGTCCACAGGAGGAAAATCTAGACCCAAATAAAAACGCCCCATCCAAAAGTATTCTTCCTCTTCTTTCCTTAGGGGTCTCTGCAGTCACTAGATATCTTACCTCCTGATCCAAATTGTCTCTACATCCTGCTTGAATAAAAATGGCCCAGAGTCAGCAGCTGTCAGGCACTTCACTCCTGTTAAACCCTTGGAGGAACCAAAAACCCCACTGTTGCTTGATGTCTGTGTTCCCATATTCCCACAAGACCTCTGCTGAGACTGGGATCTCCTTGACCTGGTCTGCACACAAACCTATAGCAAGAACTGCACAGAACCTTATCCAGCAACATCTGTGTCTGCTCCTGGGCTAACGCAGGGGAAATAATTCAAAGTCTGAGAGCAGAGTAGGAACATAGCAGTACCATCAGAAACTCTCCAATTTTTTTCTGAGACTGACCCTGTATTTCCTCCAGGACAGACTGGATGCCACCAGAGCTTCTTCTCTGCAATGTGGTGTTTCAGGTATCCTAGTCCCTTCCTGAACCCAAGACAAGGTCTTTGCTGTAAAGATCACATGATATAAAGCAATAAATAACACATCAAAAAGAAAGGTGGAGTCACTCACATGAGGCCACAGCACAGGATATTCATCAAACCAACACTAAAGCCTTTCTCACCTGACTGGCAGCCCAATATGCTTGGCATACATTTAGCAGGGAGTCAGGATTGCTGTAGATGAGCCACAGCACCATGGAGTGATCTGATATATGCACAGTTCTACTTAATGCAACATATTCTGGTCCTCACAACACCCTCCAGCCTCCTCATCCACCCAGAAAACCAGCCACCCTCTCTAGCCCAGGCTTTCTTAAGTAATCAGCATAGCATGTTGATTGTTGATTTACAGCATGGTAGTAAATGGACAATTTGACACCTGGATTAAATGAATTCTTGAAATCTGCTCTTCACAGGTGTTGCCAATAAAGCAGCTTAAATCTTTAGTAAAAGTTCATTTGAGCACAAATGTGCTGATGAATAAAACCAAACCGGATTTAGTTTAAAATTAAGAATCTTTGAACAGAATACTCTAATAACTGGTTTTGTTTGTTTGGCCATTGTCAATACTTCACGTGTTGCTATTTCTTTAAGAACTCAATAGAGTGCAGAAAGGGATATAAACAGACTGTCAACTCTATGTGTGCAGGCCAAAGGAGCATAAAAATATTTCTTTTTCCACACTCACAAAAACCTTTTCACTATTCTAAATGTCATTGATGCTGCACTGAGAAATTATTCAATATACTGGAACATCCTATTTCATGCTGTGTGACTTCTGATGTGTCGTATTTTTACTATAGATTAGTACTCTGGAAAATTGACTGGAGTTGTGTGCCTTATTAGCACAACTCCAGTCAACACTGGGTGCTTAAAAAAGATCATCTACTGCATTATCGAGCTATTGTTTATTGGATAAGAAGTCAAAACACTCTATATTTACATAACACTGGCAAATAAATATATGGTGGGCCACCACATAACAGGTCTCCAATCAAACAATAATTATTACTCAGCAGGAGAGGAGACCTTCAGAAGGCAAAATGATGTCATGGCTGTACACCTCTGTATACAAGCAGTAAGGACCAGGCTAGCAGCCTGGGATCACTGGTTCATTAAAACATCCTTTGCATCTGTCTTTTGGCTTATGGGGATTAGGGAGATCTGTGGACTCCTGACAATCCTTTTTTAGAGCACAGCTCTACTTTTTTGAAAAACATATCACCGGCTTGATCTAAAGAAGCCAAGCCTACTGCTTCCTTTTCTGAACTACCACAAACGTGGCAAGACTGAATTTGGATATCCTTTTCTGCACAACTTTGGCTTGTACAGGCACTCATCCAGGCCTCCTTTCTGTTGAAAGTGAAAGGTACCATAGTCCAAGTAAAGCAAGTTTCTTGGCCTAGCTCTCCATGGGCCTCCAGTTTGTCTCATTTTTCTGTTTTTCAGGCTACTTACCGCATAGAGATTCTAGATCTTATTTGGGCACTGTCATGATTTCACCCCAGGCTGCAGTCAACCCCACACAGCCACTCTTATTCTCCCACCAGCAGGTTCAGGGAGAGAATCAGAAGGGTAAAAGCCAGAAAACTCATGGGTTGAGATAAATACAGTTTAACAGGGAGAGAAAAATCTGTGCATACAAATAGAGTGAAAAAAGGAATAAATTCGCTGTTTCCCATGTGCAGGCAGGTGTTGATCCATCTCCAGGAGAGCAAGGCTTCATCATACATAAGAGTTGTTTGGGAAAAACCAATGTCATCACTCCAAATGTACCCCCTTCTCTTCTCATTCCCCCCAGTTAATATACTGAACATGATGTTGTATGGTCTGGAATATCCTTTTGGTCCCTTGAGATCAGCTGTCCCACCTGTGTCTCCTCCCAATCTCCTGAGTATCGCCAGCCTCCTCACCAGCATGGCAGCATGAAAAACAGGAAAGGTCCTGGGGCTGTGCAAGCCCTGCTCAGTAATAACAGAAATATCTCTACGTTATCAGCCCTGTGTTCAGCACAGATCCAAAACACAGCCCTAAACACTTTGCCACTGTGAAGAAATTTGGCTCCACCCCAGCCAAAACCAGGGTAGCCACATTGTGGCACTACTCAGCTCTTGCCTCTGAGAGACTGTCCTCAGCTAATAGGAACTACTCTGGAAGGACAGCGTGGGGAGGGGCTGTCTCAGTTTGAGACCAGCAATCCATGAAAGCCCCAAACAGTTTCCTAGAGAGACTTGTCCCTCCAACATCCTGACCTATGATTGTGCTAAGTACCTCAGCGCTTGAGAAACATTTCCTGAAACAAACCCACACTACTTCAGTGGATTGCGACACATTTTCTTGTTTTGAGTACTTTGAATGGGAAAGAAAAACAGTCAATTATTATAAACTAATGACCACCCTATTACTCCGGCTGCTCCTGAAGGATAACATGAACATGGTCAATATGTATCAGAGGGAGCCAGCTGTGTATGTGCAAGCTATCCTCCATACTTACATTCCTACAAAGAAATTCTCAGATATTCTTATTTCAAAAATATCACTAAAAATATTGGTAAAGTTCTTCCTTTGTCAATCTGCAAAGACAATGCAGATGAGGCATTTACACAGAGAGTAGGTAGGTCACCTTAGAAGAGCCTACACGAGGATACAGAAAATACATTTGAGCTACAGCTTTGGGATTGCTTGAGGAAAATCCAGCTGGCATTTAAATTATGGAAACTTGCATTTTCAGATGGTAACAGACCATCACTTCTGGTCTCTAAAAATAGCTTCATTAAAAAAAAGTATACTTTGACTGGCTAACTTACAGATCAGAAGATCTAGTATACAAGATGATTCTGTTTTACACTGGAAACAATATTTTTCTTGCTAACCAAATTCCTCTTCATCTGCAATAAACATAAATTCACTACAGGTCAAAATTCAACTTTCACACTGTAAATTCCAGTTTTTCTCCTAGGTCCCTATTTCTGAACCAGGCGGAACAATCCCACAGAGAAATGATTCCATATGGGTGTTTAAAAAACGTTATACAACCAGACGAATGTGTTGGAAGGCTTGTGGAGTGCACGGCATAACCACTGTTACACAGCTGCCCCTTCGTGCTGCGGAGCAGATTCCCTGTCCTATCATCCCCAGCACCTGCAGTACAAACAGTCATGTTTGCAGTGCTGCTCACAGTCCTCCCACACCCTTATCTGATATCTTATTTCCTCTGCGGGAGAGTTGTGGTGCTCATTACGCTACAATAGACACTTGTGGAGAGATCACCGTGCTGTAATGAGCATCTGGACAGTCGTGGGGAGGAGGATGCATTCTTGCTGCATGCGGGCAGCGAGGGGGGAAGGTTGCACTCCAAGTTCTTGGCACTGCGCTGACACTGTTGACAGCAATTTCAATGGAAACACTGTTATTAGCAAAATATTTTCCCCACCCTTCGTTATTCATTAAAACTTGAGAACTGGCGGTAAAGCAGGGGAATTCCACTGCTCACATATTTTAAATGGTTAGAGAGATGATGTTTTTAAATTATCTTTTTGTAACACATTTTAGGAGGTTTGCCTTATGCTGCACTGCAGAGTTTGCATTTTTTTAAAGACTGTATCCATGTACTCTGAATTGATAAGGAAATGTCTTTCTAGAGCAGCAGCTTTAAAAGACTTGTTTGGTTTTGACTCTCTGTACCACTATCAGTCAACATTTTCCTCCAGTACTAAGAAGTTCAAATATGATTTAATATTAAGTAAAAGGCAGTGCTGTGAGAACTCTGAAATGAGAATAGTTCATGTAATGGTCAACTGCAGGTCTGCACAGTAGAAAATACCATTCGAAATCAGGGACATCTGTAGCCCATGTTACTTGCCAGCTCTAAAGTAGAAAAATATTTCCTGCATCTTGCCTCAAAAAGGACTCAAAAAATTTAATGAGCCTAGTTCAATATTGATGAAAAGCATTATCCCAAACAAAAAGAGTAATTCACTTTTCCTAAACTGTAGAACTATAACTATCCTTTTAAAAATACATGCAACACTCAATTTTAAAAAGCTCTGATTACCACCTTTAAGATTCCCTTGCTGGCTGATTTGATGAAATAGATGAAAGTTAGGAGTGGGTGTAGCAATGTTGACTGCCCTTTTCTGACACGGTGGTCTCTGGCATTTCACACTGTTTTATCGGTCTTTAATGACAGCTCCAAGATGGAATTGTGAGGAAGATTCCCTATTACTGCTACACACATCCAACAGAGAGCCTGCACATCCAAAACAGCGCACAATTCTTCTTGTAGAGGCTGTGCCATAATTGTCACATTGCACCCACAATCATTAAAATTTCCTGTCAGATCTGCCATTAAATGAATAGCCAAACTGTTTCTCTGGCTAACTGTGCCTAGTGCAATTCCAGTAAGCACACAGCCCCTGCAGGGGTTTGCGGCCTGATGCACTATCAGGATGGGATGTACCTAAGTGATTGGTAAACATAAAATGCCCTTTCACAAAAAAACAAAAACAGAAGCAAAGAAATCAGAGGTGTTTTAGAAGCTCATTAGCAACTTGCCTGAATGCATTTGTTTTTGAATTCTTCTGGCAGCCCCTGTGGAAAGCAAGATATGAAAGTCCAATCTGGTACTGAAAGTATTTGAAATTGCACACACAGTGTTGGATTGCAGTGGTTTAACAGAGCAACTTAACAACTAACTCTGCCCACAAAACTGAAATTAAATGTAGCTCATCACCAGCAGAACTCATTATACTGAAATTTCACCAGAAGTATAAATAGAGATATGTTATTTCATTTGATTTTTCTCATAAAAGAATGGAGGAGATTGAATTTTTTTAAATTAACTCTACACTGAGATTTAACTATTTTTATAGTAGAGTGTAAACCAGAGGGAAAAAAGTGCTATACACTGCCATACACAACCCAAAGTTGGGGTGGAAATGCTCTGATCCAGATACTAAACACCACAGAAAGAGTATTTCTAATTACATTTCAAAAGGCAGTGTTTTCTCAGCTCCCCAGTTTCATTGTACAGTCTTTCCAATCTAGGATACTAACAACTGATCCTGTTCGTGGTAATCTCACACAACAAACACCAGCATAAAGGGAAGGGGGGAATGTCTGATATTTTGTTCCCCTCTGACTGCAGTTTTGCAAGAATCTGTAACGGTTTTACTCCTCAAGAATCAGATTACCACACTTAAAGCTGCTTGTGAGAGCATTCTCTCTCCATTAGCCATCCAGGCTAAATAATTATATATATGTATGTGTCCAGGCACATATACATGTATGTATGTATGTATGTTTATATAAAAGCACTGCAGTAATATATATGTCAGAATTAGAAGTAGCCTATCATTTGCAATATTGTCAAATTTTGTCATATTGTCAAAATCACAACCATTTATACAGAAATTTTTCATACTAAGCTTCTATCTCAAGTTCCTTTATTTGCAAAATATGCTGTGGTCTTTGCTACAGGGGTCTTTCTTCACTGTTTTGGGGATAATGAAATATGGTGAATAAACAAATGAAGAAAAAAAGCCTTCAAAATAATCAAAATGCTGACCTGTTTAACACAACACAGGGAAGTTTGAATCCAGCCTCAGGATACCATACTGCTATTGCTTTTTGCCAGGGAGGACAGCAGAGATGTCAGAGTACTTTAAGCAAAAATAAACCTCATTTCTGGTCAATACATGCTACGGGGGCCAGAGCAAGAATCAAAGCTCACTGATTCAGCTCGTGTAGGATCTACCACGTGCTCCCTGAAAGGCAGCACCTGCAGCAAACTGGGGGATTTCCAGATATCTGGAAAAGGCAGCACAAGCTTGAGGGCAAGAGCAGAAATTTCATCCCCTTCAGCTTGTTGCCCTAGGCAGCTACCTACTTCGCTTATGATCAGAGCAGTCATGCAGAAGAAATAGGAGGAAGGAGGTGAATATCCTGACAAATCCACTAGATCTGATGTACTCAGCTATTGACAGTGTTAGAAAGTGTTAGAAAGATTAAAATAAATATAAGGTCATGCTAAACTGATGGGATTTGTTCTTCTTGGGTACAGCTACTGAGTAACAGAGACATTCATGCCATAGGATTGCAAGGTAATGCTTCCAGTTCTACTAAAAGCATAGGAAAGTAATATAGGACACATGAAGCCCACCAACTCAGCAATTCCTCAGAATACTTCACAGACTTTTAATATTCTATTCTTGATGGGAGACAGAAATGAGCTGAAAATGTAGATGGCAGAAGGCAACTTGTGTTCTAGGAGGCTCTCACCTCTTAGGAGGAGAAGGGGCAAAATAAGAACCACAGACTTCAAACAAATAGACTTTCCAGTAATGATGTGTGTGTTACCACTTGCTTACAAAGGCAGAGAAAGTGAGGCAGAGAGAAAGAAGCTCCTGATTTTCTGCCAGCTGCAAAGCAGCGAAGCAACTCCATTGATGAAATCATCATCTCTAGCCTCTGCCTGCTGGGCACAGTCTGCTGGGACTGAGCAATGAAGGTGGAGCCTTTCATGTGGAAACTGAGGTGCCTCATGCCATGTGACCCAGAAGACAGCCAAAAGCTGCCTCATATTCAAAGGCTTATGTGTAATTGCAAATGAGATCAAGTCTAGTCTGTTGTCTTAGAAAATAAATACATTTGTTCCTGTTCTGGAGAAGGAGTTTTGTTCAAAAAAATTTAGTCCTGTTTGAAGCTGAACTGGTCTTTCATTTGCAATAGGGGTGATTGAGTAAAAGAAACAAAGACATTGATTTATTCCAATGCCTTCTGCTAGTTATTTGTCTTTGACTAGTCAGTTGTCTAAGTGTTAATGACATAGAAAGTTCATGAGTAATGCCAAGATTTTTTTTAATATTGTTGTCAAGCTGAAGGGCAACATGTTGTGTGGACTGTGGGTCAGAGAAATCTCAGCTCCAGGTTTCCAATGCATATCTATATTAGAGCTATCAAGTTTGTAATCTGTTTGCCATTTAAGAGCACAAAAATCACATCACATACGTGATTTATAAAAGAAACTATAAAAGGAATCAATTTGGTTCTTGAATAAGCGTGATGAAGCAATGGAAATTATTGACAAAGAACAAAGAATTGGACACTATTTTTGGCAGAGATTAAAAAAATAAGACATTTCTTTCAGCAGTAAGGGGCAGGAGGTATAGGGGATGCACCCAATGGCAGAAGTGGTCATGTATTTTAAATATGGCATGCAAACAACTCTGCTTTTAATTAAGACTATGCCAGCTTTTTACCTTCAGCTGCAACTTCCACAAATTATTCCCTCTTTCTCAAGTGGAATTTGTCAGCAGTTTCAATGAGATAACCAGATAATATAAATCATATACTACCTTGAGTGTAAAAAAATTTAAATATTTTCACTTCCCTCTTCTTGGCCCAAAGGAACCATTTATTTTAACTAAACTGCTGTTCCACAACACTGAATGAAACTCAGGAGAGGACATGAAACCAACATATTTATCAACTCTGTGTGAAAAAATAATAGTTTAACTTTTTTGAGGGGACCCACTTGTAAATAGCTTCCTGTTAGAAGAGTTGCAAGGCTGTTATTTTGCCCATTAACTCACTGAGTTGTAAAATTTGAAACACAAATTTGAGACTGGTACCTACAATTCATGTAACAACCTGTCAAACCCCACCTTTTCATCAAAAGGTTTTTCCAGAGCCTGAGCTGTGATCTGAGGCAAAATCAATCTGTCACAGAATATCCCTTGTGGAACATACTCCAAAGAATAGAAACAATGATTCTCTCTTACCCCACACTGATGGGAGGAAGAATCACCTTCCTTGGGGGCTGAGACAAAAGAGGATAGCAAATGGTACAAGCTGAATATTGAGACAGTCACAGAAGAAAGTTTAAAATAAGATACTGAGTAAATAGAAGGAAGTCAGCAAAATGCACTGCTATTTGGTGAATAAAAATACTGAGGGAATTCAGTGAATGATTATGAAGTTGTAGATGCAGGAAGAGGGGGAGATTCTGTAGCTTATATTAGAGTAGGATATGACATTAAAAAAAAAAGGTGGAATGACTCACACCAGGTGAACATGATGAGATTGCAGTTCGTCAGAGCCACATCGCTCAAAAGCAAGGCTGGTCGTGAGAAACACCTTTCCATGGCACTGGGCGTTTGTGCATATCACATCACCCACCTACTCTCAGCAGATAAATGCATTTTATGTTGCATTGGCACAACTTTCACTTTTCCCACTTTGAAAATTCAGGCTGTCCCAACACCACAGATAGCCTCCTTTTTTTCCAAGAAAAAAAAAATTAAAAAAAAAAAAAATCTAAAATTTATTAAAGGAATTTGTGACTTTAATGTCTAGGACCTCCAGTTTTGAAATAAAGGTTTGTCTATCCCACTTAGAAGAAGGAAGCAAACATATTTTGAAAGGCTATTTAAACAGAGTACCTATGGCTACCTTTATTGAGAAGGCACATCATTTAATACATGGATGATCACAGTATCATTATATGTTTGTTTTTTAAAAAAATATGAAGAATTCCCTGGCTTCTTGATACTTCCATAGACTGTCGCAGTCTTAGGAAAAGTCCTCCCTGTTTAGAGGACAGAAAAAAGGGTTTTCTTTCTTTCTTTTTAGAGCGCACTTTGTAGCTGTTTGAAGCAATTCAGGGATTTGATATGTTAGCAGTTCTAGCAGAGATAGTTCTTAATATCACACTAGAAAAAATAAGAAAAAAATAACTGTGGAGGTAAATCCTGTCACTTAAATTTTTTTCCAAAAATATGGGAAGCAGAAGTAGAAAGATATATCTTTTGCAATGTTCAAGAAAGAGAGTAATGAGTTCCTTCTCCTAGTAATATCTCACCAAAAAATATACTTCTTTCTCCAGAAAAAGAAAAAGAAATCCATCCAATTAGTCCATCAATGCTTATTGTTTTATTATTATACTGATTTCCTAATGCTGAAACAATAGAAGAGCTATAAAAGAGCTATAGAAGGGCAAATAATGAACTGCTTGAATATCATTGCAGTTACTTGTCAAATAGGACAGTTGATCTGCAGTACTCATGCACTAAAATGAAAGCTTTGCAATTGTAAAATTTAGTAGAAGCTCTCTTAACCATGAAAAATAATGGTGGTATTATGCTCGTTAATATTTGGAGCATTGCAACATAAAAATTAAAAAACTTCAAAAAATCCATGTTTACAGCACAAGCAGGCAGAAAAAATAGTTTTGTTGTCCCCAAAACAACCTAATTAACAAGACTAGGGCTGGTTTTGGCAGTTTGCTTCATCACACAGTAACTATGACCAAAAAGCCCTCCAGGCTTTGGATTTTTTTTGCACACCTTTATTTTCTAGACTCCAGTGTCTCTCTGCTTAGTGTCATGACCCAGAAAGATCCTCTAACTGGAGGAGGCATTGTGAGATCTCTGCCATCTGTCACAGTTCATTTGGTGTGGACAGGGACAGATTGGATTTGCACTAGACCAGTCTGGATTTGGCCTGGACCTGAGTCAACCTGTTAAAAATCCACTCTCACCAGCAGTCATACTAAAAAGTTTCCAGCCACTTTCTGTGTGATCATTCTGCCCTCGCTCCGGCACCACGTCAATGACTCGAGGCTGCCCCGCTGGAGTCACCGAGCTCCAGCTGTGTCCTGAGAGCCAGCCCCTAGAGCTTATGCACTGCCAACATCTAGTCTAGTTATCTATCCAGCTCAGATGCTCTGAATATATATCCTTCCACAGGTGTGTGCCAGGAGGTGGTCTTCCCAAAGGGCTGTAGCTGCTGGAACCGAGAAAATGCACTAATCAGTGCAGAACTGCTTATGTGAGTCTTCTTCCACCAGCAGCAGGACATGCAGAGAGAGCTCTCTCCCACCGAGGAATCCCACTGAAGACAGACAAAGTGAGAGCGTGAAAAGCTTCTGGCAGGAGGGAGGCAGCTTTCAAATGTCTTTTGTGAAGCCATCTGCTCTTTGCTGATATCTATCAGAGCATTAATATACCCAAAATGAAAGGTATCCTTGCAAATAAATCAACAGGATTCATATTACTGTACAATAGTGATGTAAGCAAGCATGTCTTGAGTACTTTTATATTTTGCATATATTCACACAGAAAAACAAAATTATAAACTCTCTCAAGAATCCCCAAACAGTCTGGTAGCGTTTCCTTGATAAGTTAATCCTCTGCAGCCATGCATGATAAAATGGACTCAGAATGCTTTCAAAAACATTCATGCTTTTATCTTCAAAGGCAAGATGCATTTATTCTATTTTTCTCCTTCTTGTTATTTACCTCATGTTTTCAAACCAATATATTTAAGTTTCTTTAAAAAAAAAATTAAAGCAGTCATGTTCATACAATCTCATGATTCCAGTAAACTGGCTTTAAATAAAAGTATCAAATGTCACAAAATTGAGATTAAATCATCCTGCTTAACATTAAAGCTATTAAATCTTGGCATGTTTTCTAGTGGAATCATTGGAATTGGTCTTGATGAGCTCAACACTTAGAGAAAAAAATCAGAATTGAATTTATTTTGCTGAAACAGTCCTGGTAAAGGAGCTCCTAAGGAGGTCACTTCCATTTAAAGGTGTACTCTTGGGTTAGAGGAGAGATAAAGACACTGAACTCTGCAGCCCACATGAACTTGCTCTCCCTCCTGCCTGCAGCCTGGCAGCCTCAGAGCAGCCACCTTCAACTTGGCAATAGCTGAGCTGCCCTTTGGCCTGTTGCACCCCCAGCCTCATCTGTGTCTGGCTCTCCCGGGTTCTACAAGAGTCCTGGACTCACCCTGCCAGATCAAAGCCTCATCCTGAAAGGGGGGCAGTAGTGGACTAATAAGCAGTTTTGGACTTCTGACTGGGTTTGAGCAAATACTTAATAGGCAGTCTAAAATTAAAGCCAGGAAGGTGTTTTGAGGATGTTAGATAATTTCTATTTTTGTTATAAGGGAATTTTTAACAAATTGATAGATAAATAGAGAAATTAAGATACTTCTCCTAAAATAAGATAATTGTCCTTTAAAACACTTTAGGAACAAAGGCATGCATTAATTCTACCTTAAATTACTTTTTTTATTATTTTCAAGGAACTTTGATGTTCCTTAGCTGCCACTCTTGTAAGTGTGAATGCACTTCAAAGCCCAGGGATTAAGGCCCTGTTGGTATGGAGGGAAGCAATAAACCAAAGGGCAGAAGTCTTACAATCGGAGAATATGCACATCCCCTTGGAATGTATTATTGTCCAAGAAATAGACTAAGATACTAAAAGGAGCGCTGTTTGCATTTAGATTTCTTCCTTTTCTTAAGCTGTTTGTTTAGAAATGGGTCACTTAGCATAGCAGATATTTCCTCGACTCAACATATTTGTGTCACAGATGAAGAAAACTTTCCAACCGGCTCCCTTGTTTTAGTAATTATAATTTAATATTACATTTTATTATTTTTAGAGCAGTCAGAAAAATTAGCTCAATATTCCAGTTGCTCTGTATTCCCCCTCTCCCCCAATTTCTACTGATGAAATGCTGTGGGGAATTTCAGTTTTTCCCTAATAAAAAAAATATAAACTCCCCATGAATGTGCAGCTTCAAACCACCAGAAATTATCCAGGAAACATCACTTAGCTGATTTATGCACCAGAATGTAAATGAGGCCTCCTTTTTTTGATTTGCCTGCTACCAGTAAAGCTGAGGCATTCACCGCTTTCATTTCACTAAGTTCCCTTTTTTCCTGTTGCCATAGAAACCAGGGTGCCAGTCAGGCTGCCGAAGAGGCTGCTATTGCAGGTGCTCTGCAGATACTGTATTAATAAATGGAGAAATAAATAAATAAATAAGACCCACATTTTTCTTCCAAAAGGCAGCAGCAAAAAGCACATCACTTTGCATTTGTGTTGTTGGCATTTGTAATTTATCTACCGAGACATTATAGAAAACACCGCCCTGGAAAATAAGCGTGTATGTATTTCTTGTACCTGGCAAGCCCATTGTGTATATTTACAGCCTTCTGTATAACAATCAACTAAAATATTGAAACAACATAAACCAATTGAGTAGAACAGAATGAATCCTAAAAAGAAAGGGAGTATAGGAGAGTGTGTGTGCACAAGCACGCATCTATTTATCTATTCATGTGCAAGTTTGGGTTATGTGCCTGGGATTAATAACAACTTCAGGTCCTATTTGTACAATGATTCTGTTGTTCTGAAGAATTTAAAATAACGTCACTTTGATCTAAGAAATTAGGATCAAGAAATCAAAGAATAATTTTAAAGCAACAAGACCCAGCCTGATTTTTAGCATGAGAAAAGTCATCTCAGGGAATCACTTGATCAGTCCACCTGGTAATCTCCCATAACCTCTGAAGACTTTTTACCAGGTTCAATTAAATCCACCTTGACTCTTGTGTGCAGTTTTGAGCACCAAAATAGAAAAAAGATATTAAGCTATTAGAGAGCATCCAAAGGGGGGCCACGAGGTTGGTGAAGGGTCTGGAGGGCAAGCCATAAGAGTTGTGTGTGAGGTCACTTGGCCTGTTCATCCTGGAGGAGAGGAGACTGAGGGGACACCCCATTGCAGTCTGCTTCCCTTCCTCCTGAAGGGAAGAGGAGGGGCAAGCACTGATCTCTTCTCTGTGGTGATCAGTGCCAGGACTGGAGGGAATGGCCTGAGTCTGTTCCAGGGGAGGGTTAGGCTGGATATCAGGAAAAGGTTCTTCACCCAGAGGGTGCTTGAGCGCTGGAAAAGGCTGCCCAGGAACGTGGTCACCAAGTCTGGCGGAGTTTAGAACCATTTGAATAATGCCCTCAGACACACAGTGTGATTCTTGAGCTGGTGCTGTGCAGTGCCAGGAGTTGGATTCAATGGTCCTGATGGGTCCCTTTGAATGCAGCATATTCTATGTTTCCATGATTCTATGATTCTAAAATGGTTATAAATAGCACAAGCAATTATTCATGTAAAATAATTTGCAAACATCAGTAACTGGAAGAGAGATCAGTGCCTCTGAAAAGGAAAGGCAAAGATGCCTCTGTTAGCTATTGCATTTGACACTTTTCATTAAGACAAAAATCAAGCACACAAATGTCTCCATAAAAAAAGATCATACTTTACTAGATGTAGGAAGTGGAGGGACTGTATAGCTTGCCATTGTACCTATGTAATATCTTAACTGTTTCCTGTATAGAGAAAGCTATACAGTTATTGATGACTTATGTGTTCATAACATTTTAATAAAATTTAGACTTTTTTCTGTCATGGTCCTGATTCCACTCATATTTCTCAACAAAATTAATGTTAGTGTTAGTCTTCCAAGGAATTAATCATCTGTCAGAGTTCTCCAGATAGACTATTTATCCAACACATAAAATAAAATCAACAGATTTAAGATGTAAAATGAGAACACCAAAACACGAATGACCCATATTGCACACCAGTAGAAGTCTGAGGCTTTGCAAATGCTTACATTCAAATGAAGAAGATGTCCTTGGTTTTCTCCAGTTCTGCTCTATTGCCTACAACCTAGTTACTGTGAAAACCACCATGGGAAGTGTTTCTTTTTACTGTGGTTACTTCTCGCAAGACCTGAACATGGTGTGGTGGTAAGTGGCACGAATCCTAGAAGAAGGCTGGCAACAAGCAGTGTACCCAGGGGTCAATATTAAGTCCAGTCCTGTTAAATGTTTTCAATAATATGGACTGGATCTGGACTGTGGAGTTTGGTAGACACTCTGAAAGTTTGCTGATGATACACAACTGGAAGGAGTGACCAACACCAGAGGGATGCTGCTATATAGATCCCAGCAGGCTGGGAAAATGGTCTGACAGGAATTTCTTGAATTTCAACAAGGAGAAATGAAAAGTCCTGAACCTGGAAAGGAAAAGCCCCACGTACCAGTATATTCTAGGGGCAACACAATTTCTACAGAAAAAGACCTGGGTGTCCTGATGAACACTAAATTAAGATAAGCCACAAACATGCCCTTCTGGCAAAGAAGGCCACAACAATAGTATCCTGGGCTGCATTAGGCAAAGTTTTGCCAGCAGAATGAGAGAGGTGACCCTTCCTCTCTCCTAAGCAGTGGAGAGGCCATACCTGGGGTGCTGGGTACAGCTCTGGGCTCCTCAGTGTGCACCAGAGAGAGTCCTTAACAAAAGACCACTAAGGTAATGAAGGGACTGGAGCATCTCTTCTAGGAGAAAAGGGGGAGAAAGGAGCGATGGTGCATCCTGGAGGAGAAGACTCAGGAGGGATCCTATCATATATTTAAATACCTGAAAAGATGGTGCACAGAAGATGAAGCAGGCTCTTTTCAGAGTGTCCAGTGACAGGGCCAGAGGCAGTGGGCACAAACTGGAGGTTCACTCTGAATGTCAGAAGGAACTTTTTTACTGTGAGGGTGACTGAGCCCTGGGCTAGCTTGCCTCAAGAGATGGTGCAGCCTACATTGTTGAAGATCTTAAAAATCCATCTGAGCATGGTTCTGCTGTAACTAGGCAACCTTGCTTGAAGAGGTTGGTTGAATCAGATGGTCCTTTCCCCCACCAACAGTTCTGTGATTTTGGGACCTAAAATCATTACCTTCCCTGAAGAGATTACCAGTTCAGCCTTCAATCCAGCAAAGTAAAATAACCATTGCCATTGGAATCAGTGGAACTCAGCATCTCCTTCAAAATCAGGCCTATGAGATGAAATACTGATTGAAAAAAAATCCCTCAAGTTTTCATTGCTAGGATATGAAACGTCTTTGTCATTTTATGTCATTCAGTGCATAATTAAGTTTATGAAATTGCATCAAATCATTTTTCTGACTATTAAATCATTAAAATTACCGGTTTATCCTCAATCACTTCTTAGCCATTATTATTCCAGAAATTCTCACAGATTTTACTGCACATTCTAGAAGGAAGGAAAGAAATCTTCTCTACAGCACTGATGTGAAATCGTTTAAAATCCTACTCCAACTGATGTAAACAAGCCAAGCTATAGCTGGAAAATACTTGCATGTGTCTGTCATGATCTCAGCTTTTTGCTCAGAAAATGAATGGAAATTACAGCAGAAGTTTGATTGGAAAAAGCAACTTCTCTTTCACTTTCATCACCTTCCAGCCTGTTCCAGTTCAAGCACCTGAGACCCCACTGAAAAAAACATTAGCAGGGGAAGGTAATCAGAAGAAGGTTTGCTGCAAACATCCTTGTTCTTGAAATCAGTTCATGTTTAACAATAGCATGTGCATGATATTTTCTTGTCCTGAAGGCTGAGGGGTGGGCAGGAGGGACAAGAGAATAAAAAAAAAGAAAACAAACTCAGAAACTTACTTATCTTTTTTTTGTGGTGACATCAGAGTGAATTGCAAAGATACATTGGTGAAGGAAGAAGGAAGGATTGGGAGATACAGCATGAGTTCTGAAGATAAGACTTTTCAGAAAGTGAAGAAAGACTGAGACAGAAGGAAAGCTTGAGGAGTTGTGCTTCATGAAGGGTGTCAGCTGAGATCAGGACATTGCAGGGAATTATAGGTGTCTATGCAGTCCTGTTATATAGGGCTCTATGCAGGGTCAGGAGGTCCCTTCATCTCTTAGTCTCTCTTTCATTATTCATGGAAACCCCCTAAGGTACCTTCGATGATAACTCTCTTCCCCTCACCATCATTCCCTTTGTAGCCAGCTTCCTTTCCCACAAGTCTGCTTCCAGGAACAACAGCTTATTTGGCTTATGAGTTCCTCATTTTTTACATTTGCTCCCTAAGTGCTTTATTGACAACTGCAAACACAGGGTAATGAGCTTGAAGAACTTCAGCTGTGACCCAGCATGGCTTTTCTCATGCTAATAATACAGTCACCAGAAAATAAAATACAAATTAAAGAGAATTACTGGTTTTAGCATGGGCTTTTTTAAGAACTTATCAACAGAAATCGAATTTCAGACTGCTAGTATAACCTGCTTAGCAAAAATAGAGCTTATAGAAAAGCAGTGGAAGCTATGGAGGTTTTTTCATCTATATAATTAACTGCACTCTGTTAGCTGTATCCATTCATGGATTCTCTGGTTTCTTATTCCAGACCTGATTTGTTGTTCACTGCATTTAAATACATCTACAGATGCCTGTGCAGTTGGAGGTAAGCCATTCATGAATGTCACATTCCTACAGAACTTGTTGAAAAATGGAATTAACTATCCATAGATCACAATCTTCTCTAACTCCCACCAACAGAGAACAGATTTGACATTTGACTAGTTGTAAAATACATCCTAAAACAGGCTTGCATAAACAAATCTCCAGAATTAATATTTCATTACATTCTAATGAGGAAAAAGAAAATAATTCTGTAAAATTGATCAAATTACAGAAATCAAAATCTTGACCTTCCTCTTACTTTTACATAAGACTTTTTTTTAAAGCTCTGATTTTAAGCTGCCAGTGGACAGTTTCTGGAAAAGGCAAACAAACTGTTGCTTCTGTTTTCATTATTTCTGTCTCATTTCAGTCTGTAATGTCATTTGATGCCAAGATCATTCCACAGTACAGTTTGTACAAAAAAAAACTCCTTTCTGTTAGATAAATGTGCTGTTATATTTTCAAACGGGCAAGAACCTGTAAGATTTTTACATGTAAATGGAAAAATGGTCATGTTGGTAAGATAAATCTAAGCCACATCCTTTAGTACTCTAGCCATCTGCCCCTTAACAGACAAGATTTGTCAGACAAGTGTTTTAACTCTGAGTGTGTCTGAAGTTTCAATATAAGCTGTTCTTTTTCTCCTTTAGTGACCAGATATATATAAACAGAATGTAAAAATTTCTGGGTTTAGGCTTCTCTTTCTCGGCAACAAAGAGAGAAACTTTTACTGTGTATCCCCATGTAGGCAAGATGGATTATAAGAATGCCACCCTTACAGAAAACAATGAGCCCCAGCAACATCTAGTAAAATTGGAGACAGCTCTGAACATTTCTGAAACACATTCACTTCATGACCTACCACTTCCTTTTTAGATGCAAGAAAAACTTGAACATTTGGAGACAGGTAATTGAAACTTTGATTTAATTTAGGTTTGGATTCTGTTTGAGTCGATCTGTACTTAATGTAAATCTAAAAAAGTACCGAAACAAATATGGATTGGAACTGGAAACACTCATCTGGGCAAAACTCCCCTGAAATCAGTGTAAATGTGCCTCAATTAAGTTTCCAGGCTGGAACTTGCTTGGAATTAGAGATCATAAACAGCTGTTGTATATTCTGTAATATTTGACCATAAAATTTTCTCAAGAGACAATCTTAAATATGTAGTGCATGTCTTAATGAGAAGAGAGGAAAACTTGGTTTTGATTTGTTTTTATGATGGCAAGAATACTGATGTCATAGAATAAAATGGAAAAATATAGCAAAGTATTGTGTAATTTAACCTCTTGCTGAGATGGAGCAGAAGATGCCAGGGGCGCTTGGTGGTAGTTGCCACATTGTTTTATTCTCATGACTTGTTTTCTAGGCCTGGTAGGATTCTGGCAAACAGATGGAAGGGGACAAACCATAGAGCCCTGTGAATTTCCAAGAAACCCTGATTACATAATTTATGCTAGTCATTTCACCAAAGGGCCAATTGCTACTGAAGACCAAAATAATGCAGAAGAACCTTCTGAGTAGACAAATGCAGAGCAGATGCTCAAAGGGAGGCAACAGCTTTTCAGAAGTGGAGGTGGTTGTGGAGAAGTGAGAGTAGCAGCCACTGTGAGACCAAAGACTGCCCAGCTTCACTGCGACAAGCCTAGAAGCTGTAAGAATTAGCTACAGCTAAGAGTCCGCTATTTTGGAAACTTAAACTTGAGATTTAGCAAGTGGAAAACACTGTGATTTCCACTAGGAAAATATCTACTCTCTGAGTGAGAGCAGTTAAGGAGGAGTCCTCTGGGCCTGCCTTGGGATTGGTACCACAGCTCAGCAAAGTGTACTGTGGTTTGATTTCTCCTCAGAACCAATGCTTTGAAACTCTTTGCTTTGATTGATTTTCTATCAGTTCCTTGCCTGTGCTTTTTAGTGGGAATTTCCAAAGGCAACTTCAGGGCTAGTGGAGTAATTCCTGCAGTCCCTGGGAAGAAAGAGGATTCTCCAGAGAAACCACTGGATTCTACTACACTCATTCTGAATCACCCTCTTGAGAAATCTTATTTTCCCCATGGGCTATCAGGAGACATCAGGGACATTTATCTCATTAGCAGTCTACAATGGCCTTTCTGAGTGTTTCCCTTGTGTGCTTCCACAAGTCTCTCCTGCTTTTGTAAGTTAACCAGAAACCATGGGATAGATTTGCTCCTGCTCTAAGCTGACTGATGCCAGCAGGGTTTTCTTCCAGAGAGAGACTCAATCCCAGCACTTCTATTTAGTCTAATTCTGTATTGTTTTATTTGTTTGTTTTCATTATCATGCCTTTTAATTAACTGTGACCTTAGAAAACACTGTTTTTCCTCCAGTGTTTTCCTTTCCAAAAGAGAGAGGCGATATTCCTTTTTCATAAATATCCAAGTTACTTAGGAGTGGAAGTCTTATTGAAAATCAGGCTTCTGAAGTAGAAAATAATCCCTCTACATTCAAAAGGCAGAATGATGTCAGGAACCACATCACTGAACCTATCCCTGGGCAAGTAATATATTCAGGAGCCAATTGGGTCTGATATTTTAATTATAGATCGTATCAATTTATTAAAGCTTAATGCTGCTTTCCTTGAAGAGGCAAGGGGAAATGGCACCATGGTAAAACTGGAACATAGTAATTCCATTTGCTGTGCCTGCCACCTACTTTTACAGCCAAGCACGTAATATATTTTTGGCAACCTAGATACACTATTTCCCTTACATTTGATGCATTTTAATGTAAATGGCAAATTACTTCAGCACTTCCTGGAAATGCAGAAGTGGTGAGCATGAATGGCTCCTTGGGTGCAGCAGATGGAACAGGACCATGACCATCACTGGGAGTGTCTGCACAGCTTTTCATACACTTTGGCTTGCACCCATAACGAGACCATATGTTTGGAAAACCTCTCCATGGCTACCAGGGAATCACATGAAGCACAACAGAAATGGAAAGCAAAACCTGTCTCTGAGTGCATGTTTGACATAAGGGTTGGGTGCCAGCCCTCTATGTTGTGGTGGCCTGGGAAGTCAGGAATTCACCTCAAAGAAAGCAGGATGCTGAATTTGACTGTGTACCCAGAACAGAAATCCTGAAATTGTGATTGAAAGAGCACAGAATCATCTGGATATTTTGAAAGGAAGTAACAGGAATAAGTGCATTTTTCCCTTTTATGAACTCAAGTATGAATCCCTTTTGCAATCTCTTTTGGGAAGCAACCCTAACTTATTAAGTCTTTTACCTTGAGCATGTACAGAAGCAGCAGAGTTTTTCAGGTCCTGCTGCCTTGCCCCCAGAAATATGCCTTTTTCTTAATAGCAAGTGGACAGCTACAGCCATACTGAGCTCGACTTTTATTTATGTGCTGCTTACAGTGGTTTGACAACAGCTTTGTTTCATTTATTCCTGAATTCCAAACTGAAATAATAATTTCTTCTTCTGAGGGAAGTAATTCTTATTCTGCTTGTACAGCTACAAGTAGAGAAAGAAAAAGAAATTAAAAACACATAAGGCCCAGTGTTACACATAAAAATATCTTACCAAACAGCTTTGCTGTAGCAAAACTGTATGAAAAAAAAAAAAAAAGGAATCACAAACAAATAGAATCAAAAACTATGGACACTGAAACAGAATGGTGGCTTAACATTTAAAAGCGATGCATTAGCCCAGGCTCAAAAACTCAGTGTCACATAGGTTTCTTATATTTTGTCAAAATTGCTTACATTTTTCAGGCTTGGGTCCATCTCGTTTGTCAAAGATGTTATGCACTTCTGCAGCCACAAACACTTAACAAGTTAGAGAACAAAAAGGGCTTTAGTGGCTTGTCTAGACACATCCAGCAAAGTCCTGCAGATCATTTAGTTCACATCTGTGTTATAGGTAGTCAACCAAATTGAAGCCCACGGTTTTGTGAAGCATGAACATTTCCTGCCACAGCTTTGGAATACTAATTGTCATGTTTGCATTGTGAAGTAGAAATCAAAAGTTCATCAACTTTTCAATAAATTGAAAGTTAATCACCTGTCTCCAGGTTTCAGGAGAAAACAATACACAAAATGACAGAATATCCCGAGTTTGAAGGGACATAAGCATCATCAAGTCCAACACGTAAGTGAATGGCTCACACATGCATCAACCCGTGACCTTGGTGGTGTTAGCAGCAGGGCCTGACCAAGCTCATCTCAGGATCAGATGAAAACAAAAGAAAAAAAGAAATTGTCTTGTAAATGTTTCAGGCACCACCAAATGATTAGTATGCTCAGGAAGGCATGGAAGACAGGGAAAATCTGCATTGTAATTGCCACTTATTGCATATTATTTGATTTAGTAAATTATAAATACTTCAATGATTGGTTTCACCTACAGTTAATGTTAAAGGCTTTCAGTTTTTATTTTAATACCTTAAAATTAAAGAATATTAAAGATCTAGATTTCTTGGGACATTCCAGATGCAGCTGGCTCAAAGAGTCTTTACAGTGCTTTTTCTTTTCAGTGCTCTGTGGGTGAAAAAATGAGAAGTAAAAAAATTTCTGTCAAATGAAATAAGTATATTTATTCTCTCAACACTGCATATGTAAAATAGATTTCTATATGAAACACCTGTTCTTAAGTATGGAATTATTGCTGTTATTAGTCTCTTATTTACATTTTTTGATCAAAAAACCACAGATGACAAATATATTATTTTGTACAGCTATGAACTCTAGATTGCACAGTGAATACAGTGAATCAGAAAAGGTTTACTATGTAAGTTACTAAGTTAATCATATCAAGTTAATAATGTGAGTAGGCATTAATTGCAGTCACACTTGCAGAATTGTCCATCTTGAGGAAAAATTAGCTTATCTCTGGTGTCATAAAGCTAAAAAACAAGCACAATTGAAAATATCTTTCCTTGCAAAAATAATTTCAATATCTCTATATGTCAGTACTTATGAAACTACATTTTTCATCCTGACAACTCTTTTGTAAAAGACTTCTAAACTTCCACTCTGCTTGCCATGTGAAAACAAGGTAGAGAGCTGCTGAGAGAAATTGTGTGTCTGCCTGTCAGTCTATCCTGCTGACAACTTTTGAAACCTTTACAAAATCTCAGAATAGTATCCAGAGAAGGGACCTCTGGAGATCAACTGGTCCAAGTCCCCATGCACAAGCAGGGGCACCCAGAAATGATTTCCTAGGACTACATACAGATGGCTTTTTAATATCTCCAAGGATGGGGATTCCATCACTTTTCTGGGAAACCTCTGCCAGCGCTCTGTCACTTTTACAGTGAAAAAGCCATTCCTCATTTTCAGAGAAACCTCCTGCATTTCAGTTTGTGCCCATTTTAACTCCATCACACATGTAAGTGAAGAAGTCTACAGGGCTCTTGAAGTATTGTGAAAGTTACTAGCCCAGAGACAGGACAGCTCAGGTGAGTGAGGGCTGCAGCAGGTGAACATAAGACAGCTGTTCATATTAGATGGCTCCTGATGTGTAGGAGTACCATCACAGGCATCATGAAAAAGCGGGTTGATGCTATGAGGCGGTGGCTTAGATGCCCTAGGACATTAACCTGTAAGAAAAATAATTTCTTCCAGTCCAATGCTCTTAGGAAAAAAATTGGATTTTGTACACAGCTAAGTCTGCTCCTTGCAGTAGATGACTCTTGCAAATAGAATCTTTGTTCTCAGTGGACTTGGAGAACCCAGTCATATAGGACAAAAGCTACCTTCATCTGTCAGTGAACCCAATGTTACCAAACTCTACAGGTATGTATTTACCAATATAAATTTTGCTAGGACAAGGCTGATTGTTTCATTGGAGGGCAAGTTTGTGATATAAACATCTTTATTCTTCACCAGAGCAGAAGCTATCTTGATTTCTTCACGTCTCAAAAACTCACAAGGAAACAACCCCTTTTCCAAGAATTACTATAAATGTTACAGGGCCAGGATCCCTCAGGTAATCATGCAGCAGACAGCCTTCCAGGTCCTGAGAAAGCAAGCAGGCTCTGAGTCTTGGGAACTTGTGTTGTTCTCAGTTTTGATTTGTGCAGGAGTTCACACAGAGGCAGTCTTGACAGTTGAGCTGAAGGGAACTTTATTCCTGTTAAATTTTTATATCAACGTAGCCTTGCTCCCTTGGAACTGGACAATGATAATGGGTTGTTTATACAATGATAATAAGGTTGTTTATCTGAACCCTGACCATCCCATTTCACGGCTTGTATAAACTGAGAAAGTTGCATGAGCAGAGGTCAAACATCACTGATTACTGCTTGGTAGAAATCAGACAGAAAGATATTTGCAATAGCTAAGCAGAGAAGTGAGGAAGGTACCAGAGCACAAATTTGTCTCAAAAGTAAGCAAGTACCTGTACTTGTCATCTGTTCCCCTTGCACCTTACGATTTACAGAAATTTGGACACTAATCTGTATTTTGTTCCATTTATTATTCAGGTGTCAGATTGCAGTGTTTCAACACTTTCCATATGCATAGAGAACAGCATGATTATGAGATGTCAGATGCAGTTTTCACTTTCTGTCATCCTCTCCCTAACACTGGCAGTCAGGCTGCACAGGCAGGCTGAGACTGCCCCTTTACTTATTTGACCAAAAATAGTGCCTTGCTTTTTGCTTAGTGATTAGAGCAGAAGGCAAGTTTGTGAGAGTCTCAAGTTTGTGCCTCTGTTCCAATGAATAACTACTCATTCAGGAAAGAAATTGAGAGAAAACAACTGGAAATTATTATTGAATAGTTTCACATGATCAATTGGGTAGCATAGTTATTTGTGATGTGAAATAAATTGAGATATTTTGAACCTGTGTGTCTCCAATTCAGATGAAACTCCTATTGCCATATTATTGTCTGTTTGGGGCTGGCTTTTATTGTCTTTTTTTTCTGGTTTTTAAAGAAAAAGAAAATAACAAACAAACAAAAAACCAAAAAAAAAACCAACCAAAAAAAATATTTTGTCACAGCGGAGAGTGGGAATATTTTGTTTTTTAAATCACAGATTATCAGTTTCATGGCTGATAGAGATGTGAAATTACTACCTGGGGCCATTAATTGAACAAACAGAATATGGCTGTATTTCTTAGTCTCTTAATCATTCAGTCCAGCTTTCTGTGGAGACAGCTTGGTGCTAGAATACACTGATGGACTTTTCAGATGCTTCACTTGGAACATGTAACATGAAAAAAAATTAAATCACCCATGACATTACTTTCCATGAAGGAAAGTTCACTGTTACATGCAGTGGAAAAGTCCAGAGGTAAGAAAGATCCAAGAGTTCAACAAAAACTCTTCTCTTTTGTGGCACAATCAGAATTAATGAACCTATTAAATAAGAAGTGTATGTATATAGTTATCCATCAGTTCATTCTGTCTTTGGACAATGAAGTGTCCAATACCAGGCATCTGATGACGTCCCTGGGAGCCACTGAGGAGCACAGGCCAGCACTGGGTGATTCTTCTGTTAACAGCATCTCCACACAGATTTAGTGGAGACGTCCAGTCTGTGATGAGCACAGCCTAGGGAAATACAGGCCTAGAACTGTCTACTGACTCATTATTAATACATTGGAATAGTCTGGACCTGTGACCTCTTTACTGAATCTTCCCCCCTCCCTCCTACATCTTTTTCCTGACTGTGCACATGTCAGGAGGACTTCTGGACTTGGCACATTTGCAAGCATGGCCACAGCATCTCTCTTCACACTCCTCTTGAAACCTGTGCCCCAGAGCCCCTTGCCCACAGAGAAAGCACCCTTTGACAGGACAGAGCCTCCAGGCAAAACCAGCTTTTGTGTGCCCAGCATGCACCATCTCCCAAAACGGATCAGATGTGATTTCATCTGGTAGCGCCTATTGTGTACAGCTCAATAACAAACAAAAAATGTAAGACACAGCAGGGAAGGAAAGAAAAAAAAAAAAAAAAAAAAAAGTGGAGTACATTTGAATTTTTTCATTATTCTTTTTTCCCCTGTTACTTACAGCCACTAAGCAAAAGACTAGCAGATTTAAGTTCCATATAAAAATGAGTAACAAGACAGGTCCAGGGAACAATACATCTGAAGGAAAGGGACTTCCAGAAGCAGACCCAGGGGCTTTTTTTGTGTGAGGCCTGGAAGCAGCTAATCTCTGCTGAGTAAAGATAGCCATTCAGCTCAGATCAGTCGACTACACTGCCAGAGGAGGAAAACCAGGGAATCGTTTCATTGTCATTACTGGGGAGCCACCAGATGCTTGGGATTCCATATATTTGGGGGATAAACCTTTCAAAAGCTCCATTGACACTGGGGTATGTCAATAATTCCACGTATTAGTTGCATGCAAATACTACACAATAAGGTATGGAAAGCAAACTGTAATTGGGAATACCAGGGCGAAGGGGGCTCTATCTTCTGACTGAGCCCATTGTTGAACTCCAGGCTGAACCTCCGACCCTTTACTTTGGAGGGACACAATAGGCTTTGATATGAGATGGTGGGAAACGGGCTTGGAGGCTCATTTCACATTCAGCTGCAATTCATCAGCTTGGCTGGGACTTCTAGCAGCTTTAATGACCACTGCAATTGATGGTTAAATCAATTTGTGACGGTGACAGCATGGCTGGCCCCTAGACTGTAACAATTCGGGATTACAACAGGCAGAAAGGGCCCCGTTATTCAGACATGCGTGGTTTCTGCTCAGCTCAGAGTGGGAACAACAGCAGGACAAAGTCTCACAAAAACAAGACCTGGAGAATGCACACATTCACTCCAGTTGACTACACACCACCATGGCTTCTTTGTAGCTTGATAAGGGGGGGTTAAAAAAAAAAGTAAAAAAAAAGTAAAAAAAAAAAAAAAAAAGAGCATTGTTACAAATAAAAATATACAGTAAGACACAAAAGACCCTGATATCTAACTATATCCTTAGGGAAGGTGGCAACCCAGAAAGAATTTCAGCTTTGTTCCTCCAGAGACGAAGTGGGTGGTCTGTCCCCCCTCCACCCTCGACCCCAAAATGTCTTGGCGCTTGCCCCCACAGCAAAACTCAGCCGTGTCTGGATTATGATCGAGCAGGTTTGCATTTGGCAAGAGGGGCATGGGCAGGGGGGATGGGTGCCAAGGGGATCTCTGACAGTGCGAAGGAAGGACTGCTCCCTCTTCTGTCACAGAAGGATAAATGCACTTGGAACATGTACAATTTGGTTTTCATGTTGACATGATTTTAATTACCTCTTACGCCAAAGAGGTATTACAGGGAAAGAAGACGAGAAGAGACCACTCTGGTGGCTTTGCACTTGGCAATTTTGTTACAGGAGATTTGGTTGCTTTGGACCAGGGTCTGCAAGTCCGGTGCTTGCCTGATGACAAGAGAGAAACGCACCTTCAAATCATCTTAGCTCTTCCCTCTCCTGCATTTTGCTGGTGTAACATGATATTTGCAGCCAAAAGATAAGGTGATGTTGAAATCAGACAGGAAAATGTGTGATTGTGATTGTGCTTTTTGGTACAGTATTTTATATAAACTAAAAATTATCAGATGTATGTATCTGTGTTGAATTGTAGATATGACCTAATGTGCATGTGTGGTTTAAGTCAAATGACACTTAAAATACGTCAGTTGATTCAGTGTAAAGCTATGCTCTCTATGTCATGTTAACCGAAATAATGTATTCGGGCCAAATAGAACAGTTATAAAATTAGTATATACTGTTGTGTATCTAACTAAGCATAGATTAATTAAATAAATCAATATGTTATGTAGTCAGAGAATTAAAATACTTAAAAATTTATATGAGGAAGCTGCTAATGCGAGGGCTGCAAATTATGCCAATCAATAACTTGCAAATTATATCGTAATTAATTACACGTCTCTGTTGGTGGTTAGGAAGCTATTTGTGTGTATACTAAAGAAACGTGCTGAAAATGAGCTCTAAAAGAAAATGAAGCACAGTCCACTGACCTATTACATAAATCCCTTCTTTCACATTCTGAGTTAAAGTCTACAATTAATAAGCAGCTCTGGCATCTTCCTTACAAAATGTCATGGTCTAAATGTTGCAAAAGAAAGAGCTGTTTAGCTCCTTGAAGTATGTGAATCAATTGACTGATGTTAGTACCTGAGAATTTGTATCCTGAAACAAAGTACCACATCTTGAAAATATAAACAGATTTTTTTCTTTAAAAGATCTGTCCAAATATTGAAAAAATATTATTGCTAACAGTGGAAAGGTCTGGCACCAGGTCCAAATCCTG
Organism: Poecile atricapillus; assembly: GCF_030490865.1. NCBI lineage: Eukaryota > Metazoa > Chordata > Aves > Passeriformes > Paridae > Poecile > Poecile atricapillus. The sequence continues at coordinate 47,266,083 of NC_081251.1, read as the reverse complement.
ACAGGAAGGAGGTTGGAAAAAAAGAAATCACTTGGTTTCTATGGTAACAGTGCTAGTAGAAATAGTTGTGTGAGCATACTGAACGTGCATAAAAGCCTTCCCAAGGGAGGTCAGAGGAACTGAAGAAAGAAGGAAAAAAAAAAAAAAAAGATGGCAGCCACTGCAGAAAGCACAGAGACATTTTATGCTGAATAAGTGTTTCACGTTTGTGATGTGATCAATAACAAAATGTTGTTGCTACGAGAATATTAGAAAATGTTTAATATGTATCCATTTGTAATCTAAGCATGTGTTTGTGCGTGCTTGTTACTGTATCAGACAGACATATGCAAATTTGCTTCTGCACACATCTATGTGGAAATCAGTGTGTGAATAAATAATACATCATCCCACACAATGGAAATATAACGTGAGACTATAAAAGACTCTTTAATACATGCATTATCATATATAATGTATCACATATGGATAACTTCACTATCTCATGTATATTAAATACATCTGTGCACTTTTAAACTATAAAATAAAATATCAGTCTAAAATATCTGACATGCTAATTGTCCTTGAGAAAATCAGCATATGGGAGCAGCAAGAAGTACCCAGCACTATTTGGATCCAGGTATTTAATTTTGGCAATTAAATCATTTTAATAACACTTTATTTTATTAGTGATGACCAAGAAGTACAAGCTCTGTCATTCAGCCTGCTTAGAAACCAGGTGATCACAGTTCATTGTTTTGAGCTAAAAGTGCTCACAAGCCTTTTATTTACATCTGCTTCAATCCACTCCACATATTGTTAGTTGCTGTATGCTCACTCCATGGGGGATGGATGGGCACAGAGCGGAAACGTGACAGAGGCTGCCATGCAGAAGATGAGCTGTTGCTGGAAGTGAAATCCTGCATCCATAAAGCCAGGGAAAGGGGAAGAATTCTCAGTTACACTTGAAGGCTTCATTTTTGCAACCATGAAGGAAAATCTTTTTGGCAATGCCTGGTCTGGAAAAATGTGTGTTGTTTTCATGGATTTTTGGCATGACACTTTACACCAAAATTTCCAAAGCTTTCTAGGTTGCTTTCTATGGTATGGTAAGAGAGGATTTTCACTCAGAAAAGATGGCTACTGAAAGCAGGAAGATCTAGACCATTCCTGCATTTTTAAAATTCAAAAGCAGCAGCATATTTTCTGGGACCAGCACTTGCAGGCACAGAAGTAGCACATAAGGCTTTTCTTCTTTTTGCTCCCTTCCCACCCCCTCCCATGTGACTACACCTCACCCCACCAAAACCAGCCATCAAAGGGGTCCCAGGAACAGAAAACAGCTTTCTCCTGCACGAGCCACAGGGCCATCACCATCTTCTCTTCCTCCCTGACTGCAGAAACTGCTACTTCTGACTGGCAGTACACAGGGCATGGGCACACAGCCAGCAAGGGCCTTGCCCCAGGGACCTCCCCTGCAGGCTTGGAAGAATGACAAAAGATGCATTTCAGACACAGACTGACAACATGGGCTCAGCCAGTCTGGTGCTGAGAGAGGCGTTTGTGGAAGGTGACTGTGCACTGGGGAACTGTAACACCAGCAGCTTCTTAGCTCATTTGGAAAACCACAACACTGCCTGTACTGGCCTTTTGAAAATCAGAGGCAGCACCACTATCAGTTTCAGTGTGAAACTACATTTTAAGGAAGGTTTTCCATCACCCTTGAGTGAGGATTTTTCTGCTCACATTAGAGATATATGGAAATTTAATCATACAATGATCATTCTTCGCTCAGTTTCCTAAACTTTCTCTGCTAGCCAAAAGCACCTTGTTAGTCAATACTTTTCCTGAATTTCAGCTTAGGTCCATATTTCCCTGAAATGTACAACGGCTCTCTGAAGTTCTCACAGCTGATATTTTTATCTGTCCTTGAAAAATCACACCACACTGGCATCTAACTAGCAAATATCATTGTAATTGCCAGAGCTGAGGATGTGGGAGCACCAAAAAACCAAAAAAACACCCGTAAAACAAATAAGCTATAAGAGAAATAGAAAGTCAAAGCATGACCCAGTCAAAATGGGGCAGAGCCTTTCAGTGTGCTCAGTGAGGACATTACTGGTCTAGACCTTACTAGACCTTATTTGCTGGGTTCTCCAACGATGATGATCAAAATGCACCAAGTAATTCTCCAAATAATCCAGAAATGTCACAAAATCAGTAGTCCAAAAGGGTTGAATTCAAGATTGTCTATGTGCTTATTTTATTCCTGCTCTCATCTAGTAGTGTCCCTCTTTTGAGAACCGACAGGATTAAAACATGCCCCCTGACTTTCTCACACAACCTCCTGCTCTTTCCAGAAGCCCTAGTGGGCCTGACTCCATTTGCTACATTCTCCAGGATTTGAGTACCTTGATCTCTTAATACATGGGTCATTTGCCATCTGGAACTGGACAATCAAGGTCCAACCATTCTTTTTCTTGTGCTCTGCAATGACTCAGACTTCAGCTGTTGAATCTTACCCCACATTCACAAACATATATCTTGCCCCTCCCTGCACTGCTGAGCAAATTTTTCTTTTGTCCTCTGCTATATGAGTGCTTTCATTTGCAGAGATCCATGAATATTTACACCAAAACTCCTGTCCTCATTCTGCATGGTAACTTGTCCTCTTGCTTGAACTTGCTGTGTTCAGCATGTGTACAGCATCAACTCTGCTTTCCTACTCTTCAAGCTCTCTGAGGGAGATGTCTTACCTCTGGCTGAAGGTATTCAAAGGTACAACTGTATCAATTATTCTACTCATGCTATGTCCCTACCAACACCCCCACTTGTCAGTATTGTTTAATCTCTTCATGATAACCTTAGCAGGAATTCCCAGCTTAGAGGCCAAGTCTTGGCAACATGGAGGCAACATAATTTTGCTTTGCTACTGATGAATTGATATGAATGATTTTAGTATAAATGATGGCCAAACAGGACTACACAACAATCAAAGAAGTGACATGTATGAAGTCCAGATAGGCAAGGTGTTCTTAATTCAACTTCTTGCCCAGGGTTTACATTGTGGAGGTTGATTTATCCATGGCATATCCAGCTTTAAGCTAGTTCAGAAATCATTACATTGTTCCAGAAAATTCTGTGATTGTAGATTAAACACCCCCTAAATCAATGAGTAGAAGTTTTTAATGGAGCACATCTTTCAACATGTGCATAAATTATAAAGGGGAAACAGCTGTCTGAATTAGTTATATTTGGATGGGTGGTTGGTTGATTGTATCAGCCTTATAAACCATGACTTTAAATTTCATTCAGTGTTGCACTAACCTTCATCAAACATGTTGTCTTCTCAAAATCAGTGAGGCAGCATTTGTCTTTGCTAGAAGAAAATGTCAAATTAGGTTTTAAAAACATATGAACACACAAAAGCAGCAGTACCACATGGTATGACATGTTTTATATATGTTTTGATGAGGGGTTTTATGGTTTTTTGGGGGTATGGGTTTGCCTTGTTTCTGTAAAGAATGTCCAACAGAATATCTAGTGTTCTCAATATTTACAATGGTCTGGTCATTTGTGCTTCTTCATTGGCTGCAATTTGCTAGACAAACTTTTGTCTTTGCTCCCTTGTAGACATTCACAAAATTCTCTGTTATCCCTTTATGGACTTGAAGGCCCATCCCATCCCTTCAGAAAATTTAAGACATGACATACATGTCCACCAGACTGTCCCCTGTGCCTCAAGAAAAGCTGGCCACACACACGTTCCACCTGGAGAACATGATTTTCCTCTCATCAGAGCGGCTGCAACTGTGGGATAAGCTCAAAGGCACGTGTAAGGACAGTAGGGACTGCCTACAAAAAAGGTTGTTTGATCTGCATGGCCTGAAATACTCACAGGTTTAATACATTAGAGGATGTTTCTTGTCAGACTCAAACATCATCTGAAAACTTGTCCTCAGCTACTGAATAACCATGTTTATAGGTATATGGTATCCCAGGAAGCAAGTATACTCGTTAGGTGGATTTTATAGAACCCATATCAAGAGTCTGGATTTATGGCACTCGGTCAGAGGAATTATTTATACCTGCTGACTGTAAAGGCCCATATTACAGCTGAGGAAAATTACTCTTTTAAACCGGTGTGAAGGAAAATCTTCACTGCATCATCTTTAGTTATTTACATTATAAAGGAGAGTGTGATAGCCAAAATGAAAAAAAAATTGTAGAAGATCTATGTCCAAAAACCTACTTTCTTGCTATATGCAATTAACAAGAACATAAAACCATGAGTGCTTTAGATAAACTTAGGTCAATCTGTACTCTTATTGAAACAAAAACCTATGAGGGTTGAACCTTGAAATAAAATTATTCAAGCCCCTACAGTGGTGCAGCAAATTCACATATTAATTGTTGGCCAATGGCAGTGTCAATACTGCATCATTGTCTTGGATATTAATGTGGTACAGCACTGTCTATCTGGTGTCACAAGAACAACTTCTTAGAGGTTTTCTTGTTCTTTTGTAGCACTTAGTCTCCTCAAAAAGACATGCAGAACATGTAAGCATGCATTCCTCTAGAGTTGAGACCACAAGCCAAACAATGTGTAGAAATCACAAGAACTCAATACCTTAATTTTAGCCTGAGCAATTTACTGAGAAATTACCCATTCACTCATGCCAAACCTCTTCATAATACTAATGTAAAAAGCATTGCATCTTATCTGTGTGAGCTGAAATCATGGCATAAACTTCCAAACAGCAAGTCGATATGGAAAAGGAAAGAAAGTGGATTCTCAGAATTGTCCTCTAATTTCAGAAACAGCTTTTTGTTTCTTTCTTTCTTTTTTGAATTACAGTTGACTATAGAGTTACTGTAAATTATATTAATTCAGGCATAGTATGAGGTTTTTATGGCTTTGCCATGAAAAAGTTGTTTTCTCTGGGACATTTTTTGATACTTTTACTTAGAATGGTAATTCTATTTTCAGGTGCCCAGACAGAATTCAATACACCTGAATACAATAGACCACTTTGCTTCCTGGCATTGGAAAAATGAGATGTTCATTCCCAGGAAACTATATTCATTCCACTTTTATCAGTTTTCTGACTACTTCTACTTCACCAAAGTCTTAGGAAATCATTCATGAGAATTAAAATCCACTCTATCAGGATGCTTGCAAAGCTTTTGCCTAGAGTAAACCATGGGGTCAGTATTTGTTTCTTTGTGTAAGCCTAAAAAAATCACAGTAGCTTTGAAGCAACAATGTTTCTGTAGTGAAAATTACATGGTGATTTTGTTACATGCAGTCTCCCCTGGCGCATTAGTGAATAAAAGGTTTTCTTTGCCTATGATCATTAGAAATTGTAAAAACAACGCCTAACAAATACAGTTTTGCACTGGCCAAGGAGTGCAGAAAACAGCATCTCATTAGCTGTAAATCTTGGCAGAAAAGAGAAACAGAGCCTATGAGTCCTAAAAACAGCTTCTGTGCAGCAGCCATTAGATCATACTGAAAAGCACAACAGGTCTAAAATTTAGTTGTATGCATGCCCATACAAACATTTTGCTATTATATGATCATTTAAGTACTCCAAAGTCTATGGTTACAGGCTTATGGCAGCCTTTAAAAGATCAGAGGTTGTATTTTAGACTAATGAATTCCACTTACTTTTATTTTTGAAAACTATTAATGTGCTTTAAAAGGTGCTATTCTCTGATTCAGCTTTTCATTGCTTCCATGTTTGGCATGCTTTTGGTATGACAGCAGTAAGTAGGCACAGCAAATATTTTGTTATGTGAGTAAAGCCAAGTTTGAGGCTGGTCTGTGCAATCCCCCACATACCTCAACCTAGACACCTGCAAGTGCATAAAGGCAGCCTTGTCTGAGTCATTAGCTTGCCTCACTTCTGCAAAGCCCTCTCATGGCTGAGGGATGTGCCATGGAAGGACCTTGTGCTTTTCACATGGCCACTTCAAAGAAACATAAGCACAGCAGGCAAACATCTAGCCTTCCATGGAACCCACCCCCTGTGATGGGAATCATGCAATGCACAGCTCTCATGAGCTCCAGAGAGGTGCAGACACCACGATGCTACCGTGTTCTGTGGCTCTGGTGAGCACACACATCAGTCCTGACTATTCATCCATCAAGGCTGGATGACTTCTTTTCAGACTGCAAGCCATCTGAACTGAGCACCTGAAGTAAGCTGTCTGAACCTAGCCCTTAAAGGCAAACACTTTGGTGAAAAAACATCAGGTATTGTCCTTGCTCCTGTGTTTCTTGAAACTGAATACACCAGAAAATTAAACCCAGACAGGCCAAAAATACCAGGGACACTTATTTTAAGAAAATGGAGAAAGCTGAAAATAGCAAGCATGAAACCCACAGTATGAAGTAGCTACCATTTGTTTTGTGTAAAAATACTCTGTCACTTAAAGCTCCAGAAAGTTCTCACCATGAGCTTTCCTGCTCTTTACTTATGTGGCAGTGATATCTCCTGCAGCTGCTGAAGATGTGCTAAATAGCAGTCAAGGTCTTCTTTATGAAGTGATCTGGTCAAGAAAAGGAGGAATTCTGTCCTATCTATAATGAAAAAGGTATAGAAGTAGGATTTAGAGAAAACCACCAGAAAACAAGATGTTAAGTCCTCTCCAATCCCCGTGTTAGTGGTCTGCATTTGCCATATATCTTAACCCATAATAAAACTTCTAGTGCTCTCATTTGCGGTGTTAATGTTCTGCTTTTTTTTTCCTGTCTGTTTGCTCCTGCGTTTGCCTGTTTGGAAAGACCTGCCAGTAGAATCAACTGGAAAATGAGCAGACAAAGAGGGAACAACATGAGGAAACAAAGCCATCTGGGTCACATTTCCCAAAGTAAATCTTAGTAAATTCTGACTAAGTCTACCACACCACACAGCTTTACATCAGATTGGAAACTAGCCCAAGTTTTTAAATTTTTATACAGACACTTCCTCATATATCTTTCTCACAAAACAGTTCTGAATAATCTGCTAAATCCTTATTACTGTTACCATGTATGCAAGCTTTCTTTCCAAAGTCATTAAAGGTCTTTCCTTATCTAAGGGATACCAAAGCAGGGTCATGAACCCTAGCCTCTCTTTACCAACATCACACACATATATACAGTATGGCATTCAAGATAGTTGTTAATTATTTCTTTTTGCCAAGAAATTAAAATAGTCAAGTGCATTTGCTAAACAAAAAATATAATCTACCCTGTAATTAGCTTCTTAAGTAGCATGTTTCAATAAACATGCCCCAGCAAGATGCTTTGCCATCAACATAAAACAATTTAAAACATTTGGGAAAAAAAGCATATTGAGAAAGAGAATGCAAGAAAGATAATTAAAACCAATTGGGAATGTGGTAGATGTCATTCTGAAAGAGCAATAACCTAAAGACAGGAATGGATTCAGTTTAATGAGAGAAATCAAACATGTCTGCTGACTTTATAACAAATGATAGATAAGTGCAATAACCAAGGTTTGGACTAGGTCATATATTTTATTAAAAACCCATATGGCATGGTGATCCACTATGAAAAACACTGGTGGTGGTTTATTACTGTGGTTTGTAGACAGGAAGATTTTAATTTAATTTAACATTTTCCATCATGTTCAGGACGAGAAAGTGTTTCTAATAATTTCCTTTTAGTCATTATTTTGGCATTGTGATATTTGATTAAAAAGAAGAAACAACAGCTCAGTAGAACTAAAGTAACATAATTAGGATGCACTACCTGTTTTTTATTTTGGATAGGCAATTCTTACCACCTGTTAAACATCAGCACACCTCATACTGGACATTTGGAAAATGTGATTGTCCAATGTCAAGTCCAAACACAAAGTAGTATCAGATGTGCTACTGTTCTGAGTCAGTGTGGCAGCAAATGCATTGATTAGATTATAAAGAAGTAATTTTCTTCTTTTTTCATTGGTATCACTGGGATCTGTGCAAGAGGGACAAGAAAATCCACGTTCCCACACTGTGTGATGAGGAACGTGCGAGCTGCATGGGTAATAATGAGCATGCATCTGTCCTTCATAGAGAAAGTTCATGGTGCTCTGGGGATGAAACCAAGCAAAGTTTACAGATCAGCAACTTGTCAGCCCCAACCTCCAGATGAAATTAAATGCAGATAAAACAAATAGAATATTTTAAGGAAATGGAAATACCAAGTGCTGGAATTTCCTGGCTACATACAGCTGGATTCATTTCAAGAGCTGTGGACATGGAAAAAAGAATGAGCTCATAGTCCCCATATGGGAAATGTGATGTTGGTAAGGGAAGAAAATAGAGTTAGACTCTCTGTTCTATGGCAACTGCATGATCATCCATGCCAAAGACAAGGAAATAGTCCCAATAAGAATAGCTGGTCAGTCACAGCTTTGAGGAGAACATGAGCAAGGGTATGTACCCAGTATGCAATATGGATGAGGCTTCCTGGGACTGCTGAGAGGCAGGGAGGAAATAAAGCCATGTGGAAACAAGCTGTGCTATGACCCTTGCCCTGGCTGTGAATAGTTTTCTAATATAGAAGTGGGCTATGTGACTCACTGATTTTAGTCTGCAGTGAGGGGTCAGCTTGAATTAAAAAAGGGATGAAATACTAAGACAGGAAAATATCAGGTCTGTGGGTTTATGACTGCAGCAAGACAATGTCAGAGAAGAGACTTCTCTAAGTCGTAAGTCTGAAGCGACTAAATTTCTGTTATCTTACATTCATTCCCAAATTAGTTGCTTTTTTCTCTAACCTCCGTGTGTGTGGTTCCTCCATCAGTAAAATAGATGGTCCTCTCACAGAATGTGCCTAACACAGCCTCTTAGGTCTGAGCTGAAGTGTGGTTTTGAAGAGGATCATTGCCAATTCCCATGCTTTGGTTTGCATTCCTGCAGTCTTCTGCAGCACTGAGGTCAGTTTTCTTTGGGTGAGATTAAACTGGAAGGTTGCTTTGCTGGTGCCTCTACTTAATGTCCCCCAACTACTCACAGGTATTCAAAATATGCTGAAAAGATGTAGCAACTCCCCCACAGTGTGAGCGTTAGGTCATCAGCCCTGTCTCTGCCACATAGGCTCACTAACACAGGCACAGGTTTCTACAAAAATGATGCTGCAAAGCCAGGAGTTGCAGCAGTCATGAGCAAGAGAAAACTATGGGAGGAAATGAACCATTTTTCCTTCAGAGCAAGGTTTGCGTGGTGCAGAGCAAAAGTATCACATGCCAGACACGAGAAGGAAAATAAGTATTGCATAGCTGTTCCTTAAATGGGCAACTTACACTCTCTGTGCACTGACTGAGGTGGGTGTCTTGGAGAGAAATCACATACATTCATGTAACTAAAGACTATTTGGAGGCATGCACTGACGAGGTCAAACTAAAGTTGCACAGACCACCTTAATTCTGGCATTTCCTAAGTCTCAAGTGTTTGACTTTACAACCTCAATAATGTTCTTTTAACATAGTTTTTGTATGTGTAATAAATTATATGCCCTTCTCACTTTCAGTGCTCTTCTCACCAGTAATACTGTTGGGCTCTGGTCCTCCATTATGAAAACAAATATTGGAAATTATTGCTGTTGTTATTGAAACCAGATGTACTGCTCTCAGTGACATTTATTTGTATAGTGTCAAACTCTGGAACATTCAATTTCAGGGTAGTTATTGAACAAAAATGAGCAATATAGCTGCTAGTGAAATGTAAGTACTTGAAAGGCCTAGAAGATGTCTCTTTCCAGGAAAGTTTATAATTTTCATTTCATATGCAAACATTCCCACAAATGACTGTCAAAAAATGACCCAGTCACATATTTATATCAGTATAGAGTAATAAAAACTAAGAGAGGTTTAAGATTAAAGTATCTGTGCCCAAATATGAGAAGTACTAAATCTGCCCTGAAGAACATCCTTCTGCCTCATGGGGCAAAAAAAGTGATGTTCATGGTAAACTCAAAAGGATAAATGTAAAACAAGACCTTATCCTTGCTTCAATTTATTTCAGATCGCAGGTGTAAGGCACCTTGAAGGACAGAATTTCTCCCCAACTACTGCCAAAGGATATGCATGCTTCTGTTTCAGAGGCATAATCTTTGAATGTCAAGTGACAGGTGACAAATATTCCATCTTGTCTGTTCTATGCTGTCACTGTTCATCCTGATCTCACCAGCAATTAAATACAGTGCCTGGGGGAGGGAAAAGGGGAAAAAAAAAAGGAGGTAACCATTAGCAAAGCCTTAAAGTAATATTACAGCTTTATATATATTAGTAATCAAAAATTAGGAGCTCCCAAAACTAAACAGGATACACTGACATTAATTAAGTACTTCTTTAAGGTATTTTAGTATGAACTTTCAAGTCATGATCATCTTACAACTTTCCTACAGTATTCCTACCTGAGTTAATGTCAATGGTGTGTCATGTTCTGTAAGTCGTCTGAGTGTTCTGTGAGGGTTGTGCTGCTAATTAAGAGATGTTAAAGGGTTAATCTGCAGTAAGTGCAGCCAGGGAATGTCTGTGTCCTGGGTGTGCACCACAAAAATCTTAGAGCTCTGTAAATTAGTCTACAGGCTTCTCAGATTGGATGACTTGTAGAGTTTAGGCTTTGAGTCTTAACTTAGATGACATATCCACAAGCCTGGATATCAGTATGCTTTCATCTCAGGGAGCTGTCAAGAAAATCCACTTATTAGCAGTTGTCTCCCCCTTATGCACTGTAGAAGGAATGGTGCAGTAAAACCAGTTGAAAGATTAAACACTCAGGCAAGACATGGAAAAGTAGATGCAGAGTAACATAATTCCATGCTCTGCATGAAGAACAAAAAACCCTGTTTACTGAGAGCTTTTTACACTTAAACACTTCTTTTGCATAAGTATTTTTCAGTGTAACTCCCTGTACAAGTCTCAGCCTCGTGCAGCACACTCATCTGCTAAGGATCTGTTGGTTTAAATAAATAATATATATAAGAGAAAGCTGAACAAAGCACTATATGTACGGATAAACATCTTTTCAGTTAGTGTACGTCAGCCATTACTACTAAATTATTCCCGACTTCATTATTCTTGAAACCTTGAATTCCTGAATACCTTCTATTCATTTTTACAGAGTCTGCTGTTTCTGGCCAGGGCACTGCCAATCAGTTTAATCATCTAATACTTGCCGTAGTTTATCAGCCTTCCATCTCATTCAGGAGAGCAAGGGCAACCTATTGATTGACTGATTTCATTTCCATCCTCCTGACATCCCCTGGATTTCTTGAAGCAAAGAACAGACTCCCCCCTCAGAAACCAATTTGGAATTTAAACAAGACTTCAGAGAGAGACGAGTTCAAAACAGCATGGACTTTTAAAGGCAAGCTAATCCCTCAATATTTCTGACAACTGTAGAGAGGAGGCAACATCTGAAGCAGGGAGCAGTGACCAGCTATTTATTGAAGAAAAATACAATCCATTTCACAAAGCATTTTACTGTCACCTAAAATGCCATCTGTTGAAAAGTTTGAAGGAAGAAAGGGGGGAATAAAGCCTTTTGAGGACAGCCGTAAGGAAAATATGCCCTGTTCATTTATAAAGTTTTTGATTTTATTGTGATTAATTAGGCTTATTCTGTATTTACAATGTATGTCCTAAAATCACAGTGTAAGGGAAACTTCTTTAATAAAAAACAGTTATTTTTGTAATTTTTTTTATTAATATTGCAAAAGAATACAATTTTTACTGTAATATGCAACCATACCAATGGAAAATAGTGAGAAGAAAAAAATATATCGTCTGGCACTGGTTGCCATAGTAACAAGCTGAAGTTCAAGGAGAAGTGGAGAATCTGAATTCTGTGGCAAGGTAATGAATTTAGCATCTACAGGAACAGAAATGGATTTTCTGTCACAGCCTGTAAATCAACCACAGGAAACCAACATGCGGGAGAAATTTTGGAATGCTTTATATCTGCTTCAAATGTATGAAAAGTGTATCAAAATTAATTCTCAGGGCTTTGTCTTCCAGGGCCTTGCCTTTCTTTCTGTTCAGACCAACAGATTAAAAAGAAGTTGATATTTGTTATTAAGGCAAAAGCCTTGCCATTTTCTCAGTTAGCCCCCTGAAGCCAGCAAACACCCTCCCTGAGAAAGCTGCTTTAGCACATCCACTTTCCACAATGCACCCAAGTCACAAAGGTCAGACATGAGTCCAACCATACAAGACAGCTCTTGAGATACTTTTCAAGATGTTTTCTTACACAAATGCGTGAGGCAGGTGAGCAAAGGGAGTGAATGAAAATACTTGAGGTAATGCAGCTCAGCATCGAGGAACATTGGTCTGCCCTGAAAAAGCCAGCAAGCAGCACCTGTGTGCCATGAGGAGCTGCCTTGGGGCATCTGTCACACCAAGGAAAGGGAGGGATGGGCTTTGGACTCTGAGCTGGTGTCTCATGACCACTGCCTGCAGAAAGCCTGCACACGGATTCAGGTTGCCCGCAACCTGAATACAGAATACAATACAGAAGCGATTTGGGGAAATGATGTCCATGCCTCAGTTAAATGTCTAATCTGTTCTCATGCTTTCTCAGCCTCTTTCTAATGGCATGTTGATCTCCAGGCTGACCTTGTCTTTGGCCACAATAATTATGCCTTAGCAATCCAGACAGTATCAGGAAGAAACATGCAGGAAAAGAAGGTCTCACAACAGTGGGACTCAGCTAACTGTCTTCAGGTTCTCTGTGCCTTTAAAAACATGAAAAAATAGCTTCCCTTTCTACCTCCTATCCTGGAGCAGATGGAACACACCCTGGGGAAAGGGAGGGAAAAATTCTTTTAAATGAAAAGAATTATAACAATGCACTGCAGTTAATTATCCATAATGGGCTTCATTCCCAGTAAATCGCACCCGTGTAACTCAGATGCAATTCTTCCAAAGTCAGTGAAGATAAAAGAGTGTGAAATCACTGTGAGCAGACTACAGTTTAAAAAAACCCAAAAAACAACCACTCTGTAAAAAATAAAGTAGAAGACTATATTAGACAAAGAAAAAGTTATATTTTATTTGAATGTCTTCTGCATAAGACAAAGGAATGCACTCCATTTACTGTATCACAGTACACAGATCCTGCTATTGTAGAGGGTGCATCTGGAAGATCTCTAGATATTTTCTATGACTACCAGCCATTCAACTGAATCCTAACACGAAATAACAGTTTAGGAGTTAAAATATTTCACAGAATTTCATGTAACTTGCTGATTTTGACTAATTCTTGTTAAAATCTTCCTTCCCTTCCACAGGAAAAATAACAACCCTGGGCAGAATGAATTCCCCTGGATGTGCATTTGTAACTTCCTTGGAACAAAATAAAATTTTTAAATGTAATTGAAACTTATAAATAAATTGAAATATTTAATACCAGAGATATTTTTAAAGATTGATTATTTTTTTTTCATTTAGTTATCAAATTCCAGAGGGCAAACCCATCCTTGGTCATCTGTAGAAAACAAACAGTATTTTTGTTCTAACTGCCCCATGTTTTGCTCTATTTCTCCAGATTCCTGTCCCACTACAATTTTGAAAATGTTAGGCATTGGTTTAATGTAAGTGGGCCTCCCAAGTCATGTTAAATCAATAGGTGAAAGTCTTGAACACATATTTAAATACTGGGAGTCATGAGATTAATTGTAAATGGTTTCAAGACTTCTGGTGATCTGTGACCATTTGGAAAAGAAGAGAGGAAACACAAAAATACACATTTCAAATGCACTTCTTTGCTGGTTTGGACATCTGTAGAATTAAAGATGTGCTAAGTCCCATAGCCATGCTTATACTTTTTTGTTCTTCTGGGAGAAATCTCTCAAAAACTTCAGTCCCCTTCTCCTTTTATTAATATATCTGGTTTTAGGCAGTAATGGTGTCCCACATTTCTGTAGATTTTTTCTGAAACTCTAAGTAAATATGAAGATAGTAGGAAATCATTATTTCAATTACTACTCCTGCTGTGAGTATAAGGCTCTGTCTGACAAAGAGTGCATGACTTCCATTCACATAAAATTCTCTTGGAGTGGAAAATAATAAACCAATATGCATAGCAGCATTTTGATTGTAATTGAACCAATAAAGTATTAATTACCAATTAAATATCTTCAGTCTTTCTTACTGTCTTCTCACCCAGGTGTGCCATGAACCACTGTAATTAATAACCCATTTGTATTAGGGTAAAAAACAATCAGGTACATTTGGGGTTTTTTTTGCCAAGTGATTTTTGTCCAAGAGCCATCCTTGATTCCAGTAAGAGTGTGACTGTACAGATGGTCATGGATCAACTGCTGGAGCAGTGAAAGGGGTGGGAACATGTGCAGTATTGTCACCAAACCCACTGTCATGTCAAATCACATCCTCAGGCAAAAGGGTGGAAGGTCTGATTGGGGACCTCTCATCATGGATGAGATTTCCAAGAGGTGTGGAGCACACTACATTACTTCCTCCAGTACTTTTGTGAATTGATCCTATCATATTCCTTTCATATACATAAAAATAAAAAAGAAAGCATGATCAGCTATTTTGGGCTGCGATTTTTTTCTTGGTTTTGAATTATTTACATTCTGGTCAGTTTTAGCAGATGATTTTCTCACTTTTTTTGCTTCAGTCACCAAAAATATTTGTTTAGAGTATCAAAAATACATGTGAACCTTCTCTGAAAAATCTCTTTGACTATCTCAGTGGCAGTTTCCACAGCTCATTAATTTTTCTGCGCAAATATATTTATGAGTAGAAACTATTCTCCCTCCCCATAAGTTCTCTTCAGAAAGTAGAAGAGACTTACACTGGAAGGTCTCATTTTATGAACGATTGGCCCCTATTTATAGTCTGCAGAAATATAACCTGCATGTTTGTGCTGTCCTCATCCACCTGAGAAATCTTCCTTTGTGTTAATAATTCCATTGAAGTAATTACTCTTTGAGGAGCCAAAGTGTGTTATGTAGCCAATTCCCTTCACAAGCCATAATGCACAGCTGCAAAGCTCCAGGAGACCACTGAAAGGCGTCCTGAAACTTCACGGTAGTGGCAGGAGGGAAAGGGAGGACACCTGGCCCTTCTGGCATTCACCTAGAGCTGCATGGTTATGTGCAGAGAGTGGGAAAAGGCAGGAGAGAGACAGTTATAGACAGTCTGGTTATTCTGCCATTTAATCTTTAGTCAGCTTGAAGGGATTTTTGTGATTTGGAAATTTTTTAGCAGTTGGAGATGACAGGGTATCCAGGAAGTATTAGTTCTCTGAATTCTGTGTTGGATTCCACACCGCAATTCTGCTTTCCTTGATCCTTCCCTTTCTCTTTGAAAGGAGACTTGTCTGCAAAAGGGCCGGTTTATCTGACCTTCCATAATGACTGTTCACAATTTACATATATAAACATATTAACTTCTCTTGTAACTATTTCCTCATTACAGTACTTCTCCCCTGTCAGCCCAGAGTTTATCTGTGTTCTAATGGTCTCCTCTGGTTCCAGTGTGAATAAATGAGGAATGCCACTTACTCCTTCAGGAGCACTGAAAGTTATGTTTACTTTCAGTAATGAGCTTTAATTACCTTAGCAATTACAAGTATTTGACAGAATTTCCACTGGCTGCACAAAACATCTGTACTGGTGGGACTGTACATGCTCTCTGATCTCTGCCCAGGGCTCCCTAGAACACGGTAACAGCAGTATTCCATTAGTCTCTAAAGCAGTAAGGAAGCAAAAGCCCTCCAGATTTACACCAGTAGATTTAAACCAGTAACTCTCATGTCAAGTAAAGATTGAAACATCCTGGATACTGACTTCTTGCTCGAGTGAGATAATGGTTAAATCATTCAATGTAAACAATCTGTAAACTGCATGGCTTCCTCTGGCTTTGTCAGAGACTCTGTCAATGCTGCTTTCTTAGCAGAGGTCTCTGGACTGATGATTATTGATACTTTTGGATATAGTGTATCAAGTGGCCTTTCTACAAGTGTTTGCCCCATAAAGTGTGTGCTACAGACAGAACCTTATCAGAGATCTGTTTTCTCAAAATTCTGTTTACTGTATTACATATGGTTGTCGGTACTTTAGGAATTAGAAAGTTAAAGCTTATTGAAAGATGCAGTTAGTTTTCTTCTTAAAGATACTACTTACAACTGTGACAGGAGATGCTTAAACACCTCTTCCCCCTGCCATATTATTTGCAACCATTTTCTTCTAGTGCACATTAACTAGATAAAGGGATGTTATGTTTAAAGCATTAAAATATTTGGCATGTACTCAAAAGTTAGGGAATTCCAGAACTGAAGCTGCATGCTTAGATTTGTGCTTCTGGACATATTTTTCCTCCCTTACTCTTCAGTCTCAAGGTCTGTGACTGCCCTCTGTGATCACTGTCTTCTACAGTCTGAGCCACAGCTCTTGAATCACCTTCTTCAGCATGTCTGGAAAGCATTGAACCTGTGGATGTGTCAGCAGGAGCTGACAGGGAGCTGGGCTGCCAAAAATGTGAATTGACCCGATCCAATATCACAGGTTCTGAAGTGACCTCAAAGTAGTTCATCTCAAAATCTTTTTATTGTCAGTCCACAACTTCTAGCTCTCTAGGCAACCCTACTGCTTCTAAGTGAGAAAAGGGGGCAGTAGATGAGATTTTTTTCTGTGTACCATTGGTTTCTTTTGGGAAACTGTGCTTCCATGAAAGCAAAAGAAAATAACTTTAGGTTCAGCATCTGATTTGGATCAAGAGGCAAAATTTAAGCAGTGTGTTTAGAGTACATGTACACTGCATGTACACCTATATACAGCCCCATATAGGTTCACATGTAAGCACCTACAGGTTTGTATAAATGTATATGATCAAACTACATACAGAAAAAAGCCTTTGGAGATACACATACACATACACCTCCACCTGTATCTATCTCTACAATTATACCTATACATGCCTATATATACAGCCACACTTTATGTTACATGCACAGATGCCTGCGGGTGAAGGGATTGTGTAGTCATGCATAAAATGTGAGGTACACTTGTAAGTTCCTGTTGTGGTCACTGGAGTTAGGACAGGTGCCTGAACACAGCTGTCCACAATGATCTGAGATATCCTCTGCTCTCCAAGGGAGCCACACAGGTCTGGCAGATGCGACACAGGTCTGAGAGATTCATGGCTTTGTGAATGGATCCTTCTGGAGGTCATGTATCTCTCTGAAAACTCAGGTTTTTGATCTTGTTGACATAGTTTCTAAAAACTTTCCCAGGACAGTAACTGTAAACATAGGTGATGCACATCTTTTGATGGACATCTCTCACAGCCAGTGTGGTTTGGGAAGGTGTTATCCTGACTATCCAATCCCTGGCCATGGTCAGAAACTTATAAATACTGAGAGAAAAAATAAAGTCCTCTCTTTCACCACATCTCAAACTGCGTCCGTGTGACTCATTTTGTGTCCAGCAGCAACAGTCATGGACGATGATTTTGACAAGCTCCAAATTGTATTGCATGCATATGTTTTGACAGCTAAAAACAGCTTCCAGCCAATGCCTTCTCCAAAGCTGCTCAGCTGACCCAGAGCAAGCATCATTTGTTCACCTGAAAAGCTCTTGAACCTCCATTGACTGTCCTGACCAAATTTGCAGTGACTGGTAAGGAAGCTTAGGCAGCCAGCACAAATATTGGCACCTATATGAAAGCAGCAATGTTTAGCAGTCCTAACCTCAAAGAGAATCACAGCTATTAGTGCAGATGTATGAATTATCTCATAAATTTGACTTGGAAAAAGTTGTAGTTGTTTTCCTAGCTCATGGCATTGAAAGCACATCGTGGAGTGCAGACTACTTCAGCTCTGCAAAAACTGTGCCTGCTGCAGCTGTAAATGGAAAAACAATTTTAGGTATTTTTACATGTTTTTCAGTGATTGACCACTTGTGTACCTTGACTGATTTATGTTTACCCATTGCAACATGCAGGCAAAAGGCAATCATCTTGTCACAGCTGAATTTATCCCACTATTGCCCTGTTCTGGATTGCTATTTCTTTCACACCTGAGTACTTCTACTATGCCTCAGAGAAAAGAACCATTTTCATTTCTGAGAGAAAATGAAGTGTTTTCTCAACACTTTGTTTATGGCAGTCTATAACATTGTTGACATTTTCTTATTGAATATTTTACTGTATTTACATTCCTTCTCAATCTCAGAAAGCTCTCCTTAAAAACAAGGAAAATTCAGCTGAAATTTGTCCATTCAGACTATTTATCAAATTTACCACTTAGGATTTTTTGTGCTGAATGCTTTAACATAGTTCAGAGATGTGCTGTCCCTACATAACCTGGAAATGCAGGGCCCACTTTGGCAGCTGTTCCAGGAGGAAGAAATCTCCAATGCACCAGAGGCTGGACTGACCACAGTGGCTGCATAACACACCTCTGTTGGGAGGCAGGAATTCCTACTGCTACAATCTCTCTGTTGTATCTCTGCAATAGCTCACACTGTCAGGCCCAGGGAATAAGAATTTTCCTTTCTGTGCATTTTCCCACTTTCATGTAAAAAGAGCTGCCATCACTACTTTATCCAAAAGAACAAACTTCAAAAATCACAAATTCTCTATGCAACTAAGATGAATCTGATTTCATGATTCAGTAATGTACATTTTGCACTTGCTAGTAGACTTTGCCAAACATTTTCACTGGCTCAAGTTTACCTGTTAGATGTTTCCTTCTGCACTGCCCTAAGAACAAAGTAGTTTGTCAGCTCTTATATTGATCCTGACTTATATCTGCTGATGTTTTGAAAACGTATTTTTAAGGACATAGACACAATTAAGAATTGATCATTTTTCAGGGGAAATAACAGGAGCTCTAACATGCTATATTTTTTTTGAGGTAACACACTGAGAAGAAATGCTGTGTGCTTACTGACAGCTTTGCAAAGCTAATGTCAGCATCAGAGTCACACCTGGAAGCCTGCCCAAGTTTTCCACCAGGAGACAAGTCATGAAGTCGGTGGCACCTGTGGATAAACAACACATACAGCAGCACATGAGCCATTCATTTAGCGAAGCAGGATGTTTTCATTTACAGTTTGGCATCTCAGAGATGAGAACTGGGGGTGAGAGGATCTGTGAGGAGAATATCTACCCACACCAGCTGTACAAAGGGACTACTCTAAGGTGAGAGAGATCTTTCAGAGGGAATGATAACAGATTAGTAGCTCTTGTTTCCCAGACGCTCAGCTGAAGGCTGAATTCCTTCATGTTCTGGTAACTGCAAACCCAAGGAAATCTTCCACTGTAAAAGCAGACTGGAAACATACAGCTTGCTTGAAATACCGGATCACCTCAATGGCTGAGCAACAAAGAAAAGATTAAATAAGCGCATGAATAATGCATTATCCCTTTCTTGGCTGCTATTTCAGCTTTTTTTATAATTGTTATATAAAATAAAAACCAAAACAAGTTACTGCCCTTTTTTCCTTGGATAAGAGAATAAGAGAAGAGAATAAGAGAATAAGAGAATAAGAGAATAAAAGAATAAGAGAATAAGAGAATAAGAGAATCATAGAAGGGTTAGGGTTGGAAGGGGACCTTGCACATCATCTGTTTCCATCCACCTTGCCATGGGCAGGGACATCTTTTGCTAGACCAGGTTGCTCAGAGCCACATCCAACCTGGCCTTGAACACCTTCAAGAACAGGGCTTCCACAGCTTCTCTGGGAAACCTTTTCCAGTGCCTTGCAACCCTCAGAACAAAGAATTTTTTTTTCTATTACCTAAACTAAACCTACTCACTTTCAAATTGAAGCCATTCCCCCTTGCAAGTGACCACCAAAGCACAAGGAAAAAGTGATTAAAAAACATTTAATTAGTTCTTTCAGCATTTTTTTCTAAGTGCACAGTTCCTCAGAAAATCATGATTTTTCAAATGAATCATGCTGAATTTAGAGATTCTCCAAGAAGAGCAGCAGATGTGAAGGAGGGTGACATAATCTTGTTTTATCACTCAGCCAGGGCCTCAGTGCAAGTACTTCAGCCAAGGACTGATTGAAACTAAGGTTAGCAAAAGGCTTTGGGACTGCAAACCATCTAACACAACATATGCTGTACTCACAGATCCTGTGAAAACACTTCATGTATGAAAATACTGTCTGCTCCCTGCCTGCCAGTCCAGCTATCTGGTCATTTTTCATTTATAATGAAGGATGGCTTTATGAGCCAGTGAATTCAGGTCATTATTCAGAGCACAGATTTTAAAGCATTCAGATTACTGTGCTCAAGTTAAAACTCAGGCCTCGTTTTAGAAGGAAAATATAGGAAAGGGACAGGAAAGGGTCTCACTCTTTATTTGGTCCTTGCCTTTTAGTCTGACAGGACTCCTAGGAACCTCTTTAGTAAGGTGGTGGGTGTTGAAGTGAAAGCATGAATACCTGCCCTTGCCAAACCTGGTGCTCTCCCTCTCTTCTGGTGAGATGCAGAACATCAACTTGCTTCTCTTTCACTGTTCATTTATTTTCTCTGCACCCACTGAAAAGCCTTAAAATATTAAGACAACACCTAATTATTTTTAATTTTTTTTTCTATCTTTCAAAAAAAGTTATGAAAGCAATTTTTTTTTAGGTTTGGATTCTACTTCTAGCAATATAATAACCCTGTGTAAAGATTCTCATGCCCAAACTATGAACAGGTTGCAAAGAATCATATCTCACTGACTTCAGTGGAAGTTCAGATGCCAAACAGCTCCAAAGGTTTGGGGCTTTTTCTCTGCACTCCCTTTATATTTGTCTGCCTCTGCCCTAAAACTGCTCTGGAAACAGGAAAAGCAGCACAAGACCTTGGAGCACTTTCAAGAGGTGGAAAGCACAGGGATCCAAGAGAATGCACCATATCCTCAAATCACAGAGTCTCAGCACTGTCCCTGACCCATCTGCATGTCCCCCTTTGTAATCTTGTTCCCAAGCATCTCCTCTGGGAGCCATACTCCGGCTGGCTGACTTAGTTTGCAGCTGTAGAACCTCAGCCCTGGCAAGGGGTTTTGGTGAGTTACCAGCTGCTGGGCTTTCCTGTTGTTAATTCTCAGGGTAGCCAAGAGTCTGTCAGCAATGACCTGAGTTGAACAGTCCATAAACATCATCTGTCCTCCACAGCAATGTCCTTCTCCAACCTGGAACACCCAGGGAAGAACAGATTGGATGGAGGAGTAGGAGGGCTGCTCAAGGAAACAAAGCAGATGAGATAGGCTCAGTCCCAGGGTAGTTTGGAAAAATTAGATAGTCAAGTTCCATTCCACATGCCATGCATGAATGTCTGTGCCTCACACACAGTGCAATTCTGGGGCTTCCCTCTGGATCAGTGTAGTGGACATGATCCCTGGCCCACTGCACTTTGAAGCTGGGGCTCACAGAGCCAGGGGGTCACTGATTTTCAGAGCTGCTAAGGATGACCCACCTCATATGTCTCCACATCAGGTGACACTTTCCACTTCCACCCACTTCCACTCACATATACCCAGACCTCCTTCTGTGTCTTTCAAACCATACCCTGCCAGCAAGTGAGAGGCATAGAAAAAAATGTCTTTGAGGGATCTGCCTGGGAATCAGATATTTTTTTATCTTTTTTTTCCACAGAAATGGAGTAAAACAAGGATAGAAAATGCACAGGACTTCTTGTTGCTTGTTGTAACACATTTAAGATATTTTTAGGTCTACACAGGCCTCAGTCTCCCTGGTTGGTTCATTTGTTTAAAAAGTAGAAATAAAAAAACTCATCTGAGAAAAGCAATTTGGAATAAAAATCTCAGAAAACAGAAGAAGAAAATGCTTCAGAACACTTGTTTCATTTTTGTCCATTGACTTTATTGATTGCAATAAGAGTATCTGATTCTAATGCAGAGATTTTTATCCATGAAGTTAAAGCATTTCATGAGAATAGAGCCCTACATAAGATGAAAGTATTTTTTCTTTTGATGGTAGATGGCTTAAAACAGTTAATTCCAGTCCTAAGGTCCTGTTCTCTGGGACTCATTCTAATAGAAGTACATTTCACCCTCGTGTCCATGAAGCAGAAAAGATTGCCTAGCAAATCTGTGCTGGGTTTTCTACAAGGCTTGATTCACTCTGCCCCAAGCTGTCAGGCACTGCAGTTGCCTATCATCATCTAACCAGGCAGCATGTGCTCAGTTATGCATTTGGAGCATTGTATCTGAATTTTTCTGCATTGAAAACAGACTTTCTCATGATCTGGGGGGTGGAGTGACCCTGAAACAGTTGGATGATCTTCTTTATTTATATAGAAATGTAGTAAGCTGCTTACCAGATGGACTTGTTTGCAAGCTTGCCCACTCCTGACATGAATCAATTCATTTGCAAGGAGATTTTCTGGAAACCAGCAAGCCCCCAAAAATGAAAACCAATGTGATACCAGTACTGCCACCTCGTGTAGGTTCTGACCATTGCAGTTGTTTTTTCTACAGGAGCTTTACATTTTAGTAGCACTGAATGAGTGACATAAAAGTTATAAACGAAGCAGGTCCTTCAAATGGCTGCACACGATATGAAGGATACTATTACCCTGTTCCTCTTCCAGATCCCATCCATCAAAGTCAACTTCTGCAGCAACAAAAAGCACTCTTGGATCTCATTCATAAGTGGACCTCCATATCACGTAGTATAACTTGAACGGTTAATCATAACTCCCTATTGGAAGTGAAGAAATAGAAAGAAACACTGCGAAAAGTGGGGAAGAAAGTGTGCTTTATGGAATGATTCATTCCACCTGAGGAGAATGACCAAGGCAAAAACGAGTCAAAAGCTAAAGCAACAGGCAAGATCACCAGGCAAACGTAAAAGAAAGATTGGCAAGTTAAAAACAAACAAAATATGGCAGAAAAGAGAAATGGAAAAAAGCTTGAAAATTGTTTTAGGTTACTTTTTGTCAGCTTGGAAGTCAATCTAGGCATTTTTTTCTGAACTCAAACAACATCCTAAATTTTTGTTGCATCATCTCCAAAAGCAGAGATGGTGAGACAGACTGTTGAGCTCCCAGATGTAATGCCTGCAGAGTTGTTTGTAGGGCTGAGCGCTGCCAAGGGAGACGAGAGGGCTGTGTCAGTGTGTGACCAAGGACACACACATGGGTGTAAAGGTCTGGAACGTTCCCCCTCTCCCTGCCCTCTTCATCCACCCCACATACACCCAGGGTGGGGATGACCATGAGCTCACTGAAGCAAGGCCTGCTGCCAGTGTGGAGCTCTCTGGAATGCAGTCCTCTGTCTGGATGTATGACACCAAAAATAAAGCAAGAATAACCAGTTCAAGAACCAGGGAACATTCAGACCATGCTAGTAGGATTGGTGAAAAGAGTAACTAAGAAATAGGAGAGCAAAGAATCGCTGCCAGAGGATGTTCAAAGTCTACAGGAGCTCAAGGGCAGACTGGACAAATATGACAAGAGAAATCTCCAGAAGTGACCAGAGACACACGAAATAAGCAGGACAGATCTAACCCAGCAAAGCAAGTTATTCCACATTCTCCATGTCACCCAATCAGACATCCTGACTCCAGAATTGTACTGGTGCCTTAAAGAGAACTCCCAGAAATCCTAGCAGAAACTGGAAAGCAGAATGAAGCTAGTCAGTCCTCCAAAAAATTAATATTCATTTAAATTTCGTTTGACTATTTGATATAATAGAGACATGGTTTGTTCATGGGATAACTTTTCCCATAAAAATAAGTATAACCATAGTATTAGAAGGACTGTTTTTTTTCATTATGGTGACAAATACTACATTTGAATAGAAATCGTGATTGATTTTTTTTGTTGTTTTTTTTTTTAAATGAACGCTTTAACACAATTTCACAAAGCGTGGTCTCTGTCAGGTTTCCCAAAACCTTATAAGAATTGTGCCTGGAACCATCTCATTGTCCTTCCTCACAGGAAAATTCTGTGCAGATAACAGCCCTTGTCCACCTTTCCATCCACCAGCCAAAGCAGAGTGACAGAGTTTGAGCAGAAATTGACTTTCACTGCAGCTACACATGTAGTGCAATTCTCCTGCTGGCTAAAAGAATGACAACACATAAAGAAAGAGTGAGACCCATGACACCTGCAGTCATACACAATGGTCAGACACTCAACAGTCACTATTCTGCATGTCCTTGGATAACTACAGAAAAGCTCAGGGAAGCTCTCTCTTATCACAGGCTCAGCTTTCAAACCTGCTTTTCATCTTGTCATTGTGGAACGAGTTCCTTTCTCTTTCACATAGGGCCTTTTCTTTTTTTTATTATTACATCCAGCATAACAATGATCCCCATCACTTCAGTTTTGATTGATTCATGTTTCTATATCACAGTGAAGAATTTAATTTAAGCAAAGTTGTCACATTTTGTTTGTCAGTGCAGCGCATGGGGACAAGACTAACTGCCTGGAAAGCCTTAAAGCTGGCTTTTTCAAAAATTTTGGTTGAGTATACATTTCTGTGGAAAGCAAGAGAAACATTTTATCAGATAATTTATGTAAAATAGAATCTTGGATAGACAGAAAAACAGAGACATTTATTAAATTTCATATGGTTTTTATCATAGTCCTTAATTATGTTTTTCTACTATATCTATATCCCTATAACTTCTATTTGAGAATAAAAGAAAAAACTCTTCTGGAAAATATGAAAAATCATGCTCCAAACACAAACAAGTGTACTTGATGAAATATCAAAATGCTGTCTGGGGATACATGTTTGAATGACTCTTTGAAATTAGAGAATTATGGAAATCGACATATTTATTGCAAATGCTTATTTGTTGAGTGCTATTTGACATGTAGAATTATAGTTCACATCAATTTGTTCAGCATCACTAATGAGTCCTGCATATACATTACCTGCAGAGCTTTTGGATCCGTATAACATGGCTGCATCCATGTGCAGTGGTTTAAGGAAATGAGATTAGCTTGATTCTAAATCCCAGTGTCTAAATAAATGACTTCAGCTTCAAGACATCAGATGAGATAACATACCAGACAAAATACATCACACTAAAGTATCTGGCAAGCTTTTTTTTTGTAGGATACAAAATGTAACTGATGAATATAGTAATGCAATCTAAAGATCTCTGAACATCTATTCATTAAAAATAGAATTAGTGTCTCATTTTCCCATTAATCAGTAGGCCATATCTCTTTCTGATCCTATAAATTGGATGTAGAGTGAGACACATTTCCAGATGTCTCTAGCACAAACACCTAATTCTGTGGAAATTGCAGAAATATTTTACTCTCCATTACAATCTCCCTTTAGAAATACCCTTACACCATGTGGAGTTACTTTTGCTTAAATTGGATGTGCCAGTGCAGGGAAATACAAACACTACGAGCGTCCACTGTGGAGCAACTAAATCTGATTGAACCATCATGATCAAAATGAGAAAAGCATTCTCTACAGATACCCATAATGTAAATCAAAAAACATGTTTAGAGGCATGGCTTAAAGTGAGAGTGCCACAATGCCCATGCAGACTGAATATTATATATAGGATCGCTCCCATACTGTGTTGTTTCATCTGAAGAGTTAAGGTCTCTGAGAGAACACATAAAATTCAATCATTACCATACTGTATTTGCATTATTCTTTCATCTATCTGTCTCCAGTTTTCAGATACCTTTTGTGGCTCCTGATGCAATTTAAAACCCTATTAACACAAACAATTGCTGCAGTATATCAGGGGGGTGGTGTGTGCTTGTGAACCCCCTGCTGCACCTGTGTTATAATCAGCAAGCCAGCAGGCTGTGTCTGATGCCTGTCCCTGGAGAAAGGGGCCTGAATGAGGGTCCATAGCCCAGAGCTTCCAGCAGGAGCAACTGGAGCTCTGTGCCTGTGCAGCCAAGGCTGGAGGACACCCCGAGTTCCCTTGCTCTTGCCCGATGTATGTTGTTCTAAAGGGAGTCATTGAGATCGAAGTTACTTTCCCAGATTTCTTTTACAACCAGTGGAGAGCAGGCATCATCAAAGGATACCCCACCTCCCCCTAAAGTGGAGGCCTGCAGTAGGTGTCATCAAAAGCTCTTCAGAGGTAACTAAATCTGACTACAGGAGAAGATGAAGTCATTGCCTCTAACACCTAAGAGATGAGGGGATAAGAAAAACTTTCTATTCCCTTCTTAACTTCCCCCCAGAACCTGCCTGTCATGAACAGAAAATTATCTACAAAGCAAAATTATCTACAAAGTAAACTAAAAATAATTACAAACCTGCAAGAACTACAGTCACATAGCTTCCATCAGTAAGGTTTTACTGATTTCCTCTAGCTAAGCTTGGTGGTATGTGCCTGACTGAAGTATGGCACTGCATCACATGACTGCTTAAATATTATTACGCTATTTATCTCTCAATCTGCCTTTTGGTTCTCTTTAGAATTGTTCATTTCTTTATTTATATGTGCTGTAAAACCCTATACAATTGAAGGAAATAAAAACTCCCCAATTCCAATCCTACAAACCATCCCAATAGCTGGGATTGGTTCCCAAAGTATTGTAGCCACACCTACAAGGTTCTACACCAAATTGACTTTCTCCACGGAAAACCAGGGTTTGCTAGTTGAGTCATAGAGGTAGTCAGAAACAATGACATTTTATTTTGGATTAAGATAATATGTATTTGTCTTGCAGAAGATGGTTGCACACACGGCTCATGTTAGGTCTGGTATGAGTATGTTTTGTTTTTTTATAATATGTAGATTTGTCCACTGAAAGACGATGTTTCCTTAGGAAAAAAAAAATAAAAATCAGGACTTAGGGCCAAGCATTGCCATTTATTTAAAGTTCTGCATTTCTGTATATACATTCTTCTCTAGGAACACAGACATGAAAATAATAAAATTGTGAAGACAGAACAGAAGACTTTTTGCACCTCATTGGAAAAAATTTCAGGGTTCAGTCATCCCACTGTGCGTAAGCATGTGTTTTAATTTTTAACAGTTATGCAAGTTATGCAAAACTAAATGCAAATTAATGTCAGGAGACCCAGATTAATGTTACTATAAGGGGGCAGAGAGGCTAAGGAGAGGACAGGGAAGCAGTGCATGATGTCAGGTTGAAAGCACTGCTATGTTAGCCAGCTGCCAAAAGGGGTAAAGGAAAATGGGGACATGCTGCTTCTGGCCCACCAAATCATCAAGAAAAAGCATGTCTGTGTAACATGAATGCAAAAAAATCTGATGCTATAGGCACGTTGTTAAAGTGTTATTAACTATCATGGCAACTGTTAAATCTGAAAAGGGGAATGAAAACTCTATTTTGTGTCCTGTTAAGACAGATAATGACAACTGCAAAACTCTCTCTCCTCATTCACCCCTTTTCCAGGCTGCACTGGATTTGTTGCTGTGACTGAGCAAATGCAGGGCCAGGGGCAAATAAATATAATCGATGGGTGAAGTCTTGAAAAATCAACATCAGAAGTTGACATGTGGAGTTAGATCCTGTGTTTATATGTGACAGCCTTGTGACAGTAATGTCTACAGTTTAACACAGAGGACTCAGCATAGACCTCCCAAGGCATTTAAGCATCTAAGTCCTCCTATCATTCAAAATTCCAGATTCAACTCTACTTATCTGCTGTAGCAAACCCAGCACCATTCTATATGGACATATTGTGAGAGAGCAAATGCTCAGACTCCCTTTGCTTAACATGAAACTGCTCATGAGAACACAGGATTTAAAAAAATACAAGAGAAAGGCTTCAAGAGGTTATTTTTCTCACAGAGCAAATCTGTTTGGCTTTTGGACTATATGTTTCACAAACTTGTCATTCTGTCCACAAGATTTGAAAACACAACCATTGATTTTGTAAGCTGCTTCTGGCACTTGCACAAATATCAAAACAGCTTTTCAAAAAGTTAAGCATCATGTAGTCAAAAGAACATTTTTTAAGTGAACTCATCTGCTCTTGCTAAATCTGTTTCACTGAAATAATCATGGTTATTCCAGGAATGGTATCTGCATACTGATCTACTGAAGCAGGTCTTTCTGTTTGAGACTTAGGTTGGAGATAGCATATGTTGCATTTTCATCAGCAAAAGATTGCCACACAAATGGCAGCATGAAATTGTGGAAGACCTATTAATATTCCTACTTGGTATAGGTAAGATAGAAATATAGAGATTGTAAACCATGATATTAGGGCATAATCAAACCTTACAGGATTGCCCAAGCCCTTGGCATGTAAATTTTAAATTCAGCTCTACATCCCACAGAACATCCTACATGATGTTGGTGCATCTAGCAGATGTTAAGCTATTAAAGATCTGACATGGTTAGTTACATGGCACAACACTCATAATTATTGTTTGCTCTGTCAGTGAAATACAAGGGGGAGGAAATGACAAATTCAAACTCAAATATCACCAGACATGCATTATGTGTATCTGGGAAGGAGACAGAGTGAACTCCCCTTCAGGCAGGGATGCTGCTCAGGTTATGTTATTCAGA
Source organism: Poecile atricapillus (assembly GCF_030490865.1). Lineage (NCBI taxonomy): Eukaryota > Metazoa > Chordata > Aves > Passeriformes > Paridae > Poecile > Poecile atricapillus. The sequence goes on along the minus strand of NC_081251.1, from coordinate 47,237,629 downwards.
TTATGTTGTCTCTTGATTTTAGCACCACAATCCTTCTGTGTCAGATTAAAATATTTTTAACTTCTTTTGATTCTTTACCCTCCTCTTCACCTTTGTTTCCATCTGTTACTGAACAACAATATGTCTGAGCTACAATTGCCTGGGAGATGACAACAGGGAGAAACACAGTAGTAGACAGGAGAGATGCTTTCTTGGTGGGAATGGGCTGTGCCAGCCTGTGGACCATCACACGTGGTTCTGGCATGGGCTCTGACAGGAATTACACAGTCACAGTTACATAGGTGTTAAAAAGGCACCAATTTGGTCTCTAAACCCATAGGCTAAAATAAAACAAAAACACTTATCCACCGATATTCCAAGGACAAAGAACACTTGTTCCAGTGCATTTTGGGAAATATTGAGAGAATTAAGCTTGCAAAAGACAGATTAGAATCATAAATGAATCAACATGCGACAGTGATGCAGTCATTCCTCACACCAAGAATATGTATAAAACCATTATCTCATTGTTTCACAAAGACTGTGAGCAAAACCCAAATTCAGATCCACACATTGTTTGACTATCTAAAGCCTACAAGAACATGTTGCAGGTCCAAGATTAGAGACCTAAATAACTTTGCAGATTCAACTTTTGATCTTGTTCTCTAACTTTCCTTTTCCTTTGTACATTTTGATTGAGGATATCACGTATGTATTTACTGTGGTTTTTTCCTTTGGTGCAGGAGAGTGTGTGTGGGTATCCAGATATCTAGAAAATGTTTCTGAGCTACTATTCCTTGTAAGAGTTTTCTTAGTACATGGTTTAGCTGTGGATTCTTCTCTGTCTTCAAATTTCCTCAGCTATCAATTTGAAATGCTTTCAAAAATACAAAAAACTGTTTCTCTAGTGCAGCTGCAGCAGTGTCATGCCGTCTGAAAGATCAAAGGTTATTTTGCATAGTAGATTTTCAGCTAAATTACTTACTTCACAAATTCATGCTTACAGCCTTCACAGTATTTTGATCATTGTCTAAATATGACAGATGAAAATTTGCTCTTCTTGTCACTATAGGACCAGAGTGAAAAAATGTCCTTGGAAGAGATATAATTCCAGAAGCACTTAGGCTGCTTTCCTAAAGCAACTAAAACTGCATATATAGACATCCCATAATTATAAACTAGTAATAATGCATTAGTTACTTTTTATAGTAAGTCTAAATACACACTATATTTATATCCATGAAATCTAGCAAAATGTATGTTCCTTGTCTAGATATCCATGCTGAAGAAATAATGAAGGTCTTTTACATAGCCTGCAGCATGCCAAATCTAATTCTTACTTTTTTCCTTGAAGGAATATATCTTGATTTTGCTGTGAACATGTGTCTTTCACACCTGCTCTGAAAAAGAGCCTATACACTGCACAGTTTAAAAGTAAGTTCTCACCTTGAACTACAGTGACATTTTTAGAAAGCTGGCAGAAGTTCATCTTGGGCCTTTGTCCAGCGTTCAGCACCTCTCAGGTTTCTTACCAAGTTCATCCCAGAACCCACAGTCGGTTTTACCTCATTTTTTTACCCCGTCTTAGTAGAAGCTGTGGCTCTTAGCTCCTGAACAGCCTTCTTTGAACTTCCTGGTGAAAGCACACATGACTACACAGTTTGGGGCAATGTCATTGCTTGCATTGTAGAATACAGATAGTTACAGAATATGGATTGTTATTGCATGAAGCCATCTTGGCTTCTCAAATGTGCCTTATTTCTGCTTTTCAGGATGTAGAGAGTTCTCAGTTGTCTTAAGGTGACAACAGGTAGAATCAGGTACTTCTAGTGGATATTTTGATGGCGTATTGGGTTAAGCTGCAAGATAAGAGGGTTCAGAGGAATTGCACGGAATTTCTGTGGGTGCCAGCAACCCACAAGCAGAAATGACTCCATGTACATGCAGCAGCTCTCTCTCACTCATCTGTGCACGTCAAACTGCAATTTTGCTTTGAAAAAAGTAAAAGAGGCTTGCACAAGAGAAGAGGGAAGTCATGAGTGTCTTGCTGAAAGAAAATTTATATTGCCCTAGACCTGCATGATTGTGAGTAGGATGGTGATACTTATGCATGTTTACTTTGTCTGACAACACTTTGTGAGTTACAGAGAGTTGATGGGCAGCTAAGTCAAGAAGAAATTAAGCACTTTTAAAAAAAGGAAAATAAATTTTCAAGCAATACTGAGTCTGGATGTTATTGATATTTCTCAAGTTCATATTATGTTTAGAGTGTATTGTCCAAACTTACATAAATTACCTTTTGATAGTGGTAATGGGAGAAAGATTGAATGAGTATTGAATTAATGTCTCTGTGTATTAATTGCCAAATGTGTCAGGCTTCTAGTTTCCCTAGCCATATTTTTTTTTTATGGTTGAGAGAGTACAGATTGGTTATTTTTTTCAGTTTAGTGTTGATGACTAAGATGGACTGGAAACATAATTTTTTATATCTATATGTATATAATATATAATATTTATATATATAATATAATATTTTTATATCTATAGGTATTTGCAGAATTAGAAAGAAATACTTCTGGCACATTTGTTTCCTTTAGTGGTTTGAGTAATACTCAAAAGAAGTTTAATTATGTGACCTCTTATTATGTTTGAATTACCTTCCCTCTAATGATTAAAGTTCAATGATGAAAAACAAACGTCAGTACTATTCATATCTATTGTTATCAAGGAAAAAGGGAGAGAATAGTGACAAATGAAATATCAGTCATTATCAGTGAGAGACTTACATTTTCCATCAATAGAGCTGAATGCACCAGTCTGAAGACCCTGTGAGTTTTTCTCCATGATTCTATTCCCAGGAATCTTTATTGCCATTGATGGAAAATAAGAATTCACAACCTGATTCACAGATCCTGATCTAACAGAGCCAGTAAACACGTTAGGTAATTGGATAGTCTCTCTTTAGATTCTGGTCCATGGCTGCAAAATTGGATGTTTATATCATATGGTAAGCATCAAGGCTGAATGTTCAAAATCAGACCTTTTCACCAAAGTTTAACCAAACAGACTGCCAGTATAACCAAACTAGTGCCAAAGATTACAGCCCTCCTGCATTATTTTTGCAGGTTTCCATGGCACATGAAATTCAGTACCCTAAATGATGGGGGAAGAGTAAAGGTTGCTTCACAACTGAACAGTTGCTCCAACCCATTTACAAAAAACACTTAAATGTCAGTGTAATTTTTCAAACACAACTGATTTTTGTGCTCTGATTTTAATGTAGCATAGAGAAGATTTTATCTAAAATATTTCTCTTTTTTCAACTCCCAAAAAAATCTTCAGTGAAAATAAGCAGTACAGAAAGTGCTGCTTTTTCTGAAAACATTCAATCCCAACTTTTGTAGAAGCAGGTACAATACTGTTACAAGACGCTGTCCTCTCTTCATTTTGTCTTCTGAATTTCTATTCCTGAACCTGCTTTCCAAACTTAAAGATGTCACATATTTCTTAGTAATTTTAAGAGTGGTTGGAAGGGAATGAGGATTATAAAGGGTGCACTGATTTTTTAAGTATTGCCGTATGTGTTTCTACTGGATAGTTGAATCACTCCAGGTTGTAGACATATTAATTACTGAAATATAAAAAGCATGTAGGAAATATAAATTAGTAACAGAATAGGCTAAAATTGCAAATCTTAAAAATATTAATAAACAGAAGGGTGATACCCACACTGGGAGGACGGAAAAGCCACTGAGTTGAGATTCTTCCCAGTTCATGAATCATTCAGAGACTATTTCTAACTGAAGCACGTGGAGCCGTACACTAGAGCTGTTCACTGCGTAGCTTGAGTGGTTGTTTGTCAGACAGCAGCACAGCAGGAGTGGTGGTGCATATTTGGTCATGGGGAATGCTCTGTGTTCCTCAGCTGGAAAACTGATGTAGTAATTGGAGACAGGGATGGCAAAGAAAGTCATAAATTTAGCCACTGCACTTCAGTGGATCAAATGGGGATCACCTATAGGGTTCAGTGCTGCTGGTCTTGAGCATCTGTCATTCACCCTGTTCTGACCTCACCAAATTATCTGAGGTAGGAAAATGTGTACAGGGAGAAAAATAATTTCTCATGCTGGCTTCCACAAATGTTACACACTGCACCCTGGTAATGAAAAATAGATATAAATATCATTCACATCCTAGGGAAACACTGTCAGTAAAGTTGGTGGAACATTTTGACTAATGAGAGTTATGGCACAGGCTCACAGTAGCTTAAAGGAGAGGTCAGATGCATGCAATGAATCAAGCACCACAGGGTCCTCCCCTGCTCAATGCAAGGGGCTGGATCCAGCTAGTACCTTGATCCTTTCAATCCCACCATTTGTGATTTACCATTAAAAAGGTTTCCTTGCAGAGAGCTGACAGAAAAATCCAGCTTTGTATGCAGGGGAGCTGCAGGGACCGAATCGTTATTGTTCTGTCATTGTCTAAAAAGCCTCTGTGTGCCAGTAGATATTTATAATCTGGCATGCTTTTTAATAAGTGTGTTATCTCCCAGAAAACAGCATGTTTGATACAATTCTAAGTGGGATATTTAAACACAAATTTCATGTGAATGACAGAGCTTCCAGGGGAGGTACGTGACAGGCTGTGTTTGAGAGGCTCTGTCTGCTCAGGAACACACTGGACAAAACAACCAAGCTGCCACCTTGACTGGATCTCTTCCTGCTAACAAATTAAACAAACAAAAATGAGAACATTAATTAAAGATTTCTGGATGCCATGGATTGAGAGGACCAGTATACCTGAACACGAACATGAGTGTTTGCAGTATGAAAATCAAGTCAGGGCAGCAGTACTTGCCTTATACAAATTTAATTTGGTCAGACTCACATAACACATAGAGCTACCAAGCATAAAAAGATACCTTTGCAGTAATTTTCTTACAGCAGAAGATTCATTTTGGCGTTTCACATGCAGTGCCACATTCTCACTAGGTGTAAAATATCACACAAAGCACAGGATAAAATTATCTGAATGTTTCTAACAAAATTGAAGGAACTGTAAAACTTGTAAAGAGGAAATACTTCTCATTTTGTTCCTTACTCCTTCCCCCAAATCCCTGGCTTTCCATGACATAATATATATGTAAGGCTTTTGTTTGAAAAGTCATATTTATACTTCCTCCAATAAACAAATATGAAATCATGCTGTGTTGCTGGTAACATGATAATTAGCTTTGCTGCAAAATGAGAGCCTGAGGTGATGTAGTGGTAGATTAGGGCACACAAACCACATCCCTAAGCATTTTTCAGCAATCAGATGAGGAAATGATGAGATTTGCAATTGGAACAGCTACAGAAATAAAATATCTCTTCATAGCTCTCTCGTTGCAACTAGAGCTCTGTGTGTTTTACCATATAGTGATACTAGATTTCCTTGTCATGTTGCTGAAAAAACGAGTAGGTCATTGATGCTGCATTTGGAGAGTGCTCTTGAAATGTTTCTGTTTCACTTAAAGCTCATAAGCACTTTCAGAAAAAGAGAGATAGACACAACAGCGAGCATCATCATTTAAGCTGCATGTCAAAGCAACAGAATTAAATCAGTATCACTTTTCTTGCAGGTCAGCATAAGAGCCAAAGACAAATACAGCACTGAATTGAAAGATATAGTTCAGACCAGCTGGATGATCAAAAAATTAAAACACAGAAATCAGCATGATGAGACACTTCTACATTTAGCTTTGTTAGTGAAAGGAATTATCTACCCTGCCATAGTTTATTGGCTTCTGAAAAGCTGGTTTATTAAAACACACAACAGTGAAGAGGTATTGATTGATATTTTCTTTAAAGCTCTTGTAAGAGCCCCATTATGAAATAATTTAACAGCAAAGAGACTTTTCAAAGGGGAGATGGAGTAAGTCAGATTCTGGCAAATGAAATTAACAGTATCATACTATAGTCCAGCTATTGGGACTGTAAATTGCATAGGTCTATGATGGTAATTTTGTTATAAAATATCAGTATTTCCTAGCAGTCTTATATGGACATGACCAAAATTACCTTCAGTGAATACTAAGTTCCAAGATTCCTTTCCATCTGGTGCCCAGGTAACAGCAGAGATAACAGCCTGCACCTTTGAAGGAAATACAGAAACTGTTGGTTAATGCAGAAGAGTTAAGTGCTTCGGAGCACATTCTCAGGACATATTACTCAGCTTCTAAGAGCAAGTCTTGACTCTTCAATGGAGCAAAAAGGCTTTGCACAGTGACACTCAAGTAAAATAGAAGCCAGCTGAGATAAAACCAGAGCTGTGGTCACCACTATTCACTGGTTTCTAAAAATGAAATACTTTGATTGACTAATCCATTCTTCTGTGGAAGCATTTCCTCCTTCAAGGGTAACTAGCAACAGTTTTCTGTTTGCTCCATGGAGATTTCACTGGTTGAATGTAGGGTGAAAATCAGCTAAGCTTGGCCATTTTATTGTCCAAGGAATTGGCATAGTTTGACATCTGTGGCTTCAAAGTGCTGTTTTTATGCCCTTCTGAACAGTTAGATTACAGGCCCATGAAAAACAAATAAGAAACCAGGCTTGCTCTGAATGGAATTCATTTGGTCAGCATCTCTGGTAAAAAGTACCTTAAAATAAATGTAAATAAAAGAAAAAAAATTATTTCACAATTTTCTGTTTGTTTTTTTTTTAATAGGTTTGCTAACATCACTAATATCATATTTTTATTCCAGAGCTATCTAAAGACACGCCACCACACAGGTAACTTCAGCTCTGCCTCCCTGCATTTCCTTACAAGATTTGGGCAACAGGACCTGTCAGACCACCCACCCAACAGGATCCCACTTTCTCAAGTGAGGCATCTCCTGCCGGTGTGTGACCTGTGGGAGGAGAGGGGTGACAGGGGGCAGCAGGAGATCTTTTTTCTCTGGGTTAGGGATGCACATGATGATACAGAATGGTGAGGTGAGCTCTGAAGCCACCTGTAACCTTTACCATGTCTGCACACACTGGCAGAAAAGGGTCAGAAATGTACCCCTTCTATTCCCAGCCACCCCCACAAAGGGTGACAGGGACACTGGCATCCAGCTCCTGTTCCTGCTGACTTCTCCCTACCATGAGCCAGAGCACATGCACTCACTGAGCACATTACCACCATCTGCTCAGGGACAGGAATGTGACATGTTGTTCAAACGTGTCCTTTGATGAGACCATTTTTTTTTCCCTGTTTGCTTTATTTTTAAATAGGCTTTTTGGTGGGGAGGACTGGAAGAGATTGGAAATATTCATTATTTCTGATTTCACAAATCTGCAGGAGCCAGCAGTTGGCATTTGAGAGACAGAGCAAGAAGGCGCCAAGGCAACACATTACATGACAATATCTTTATAGCCCTTTCTCCAGGTGCATTATTCTTTCCCACCAAACCCCCTTCATTGCTCTCCCAGCCAGAAGGCCCATGGAAAGCTTTCAGTGCTAGTCAGTTGGAAGATGTGCTCAAAAGCTTTTTCCTTCCCTACAGAGAAAGCACCCTGGGCATCAGTTTGGAGAGGGAAGGAGCTGCCAAATGAGGCAGAAATAGTTCAGCTGCTCTTCCATGGCCTACAAAGAAGAAATCCTTCCCCTTGTCCAGCAGAGATTCCTTCCTGATCTGGGTGGATGAAGGACAGTCTGTTTTCCCTTGGGAAAAGGGCAAAGGCTGGGCACTGTACATCTACACTTGTATAGATTGTAAACTTTGTTAATGCAGTTTCTGCTTTGCTGCCAGTCTCTGCAGCAACCTATGCTGGCCTAAAGAATAGATCACAGATACAAAACATATTTTCCAGCTTCAGTGGTAAAAGGTAAAATATTTATATGTGGCAGATATCCACATAAGTAAAAAACAACAGCAAGACTTTGGCCTGCAGGAAGGAAAGAGTTACTGCACCAGTGTAGGAAACAAGTGGCCATGGCTTGTGTCCAAGCTTAGCCAGTGTCATTTTCCTCAGCTCTCCACTCCAGTTGAACTGTGTTTGGGCTGGGCCTTGTCAAGAGCTGAGGAAAATAGGGACAGAGTTTATCCATTTCAAAACATGAAAAATAAGAGGTGGTTAAGGTATGTATTTTAAATTGGTTCAATTAAACAATACATATTAAACACCTTTTATATACATACATCTTATTAAAAGTAATGTAAACCTGGAAAGAAACAATATTTTTATAGAAAATAAACAGAACCTAAAAGAGAAGTTTCATCTGTTTCAACTTTCTGTCAAAAACATTTCCTTGTATTCCTTATCTTACACTACTAAAATCTAAACAGGGGTTAAATAATTGGTACGAGAGCTTGGAAGGCACAAGGGCAAGTGCTGCCCACTCCACAGAGGTTTACCCAGCCTGGCTGCTCCTGGCTTCAGTCCAGGCCCAGCTGTGCAGGGCAGTAAAAGCAGTTGTGCCTTCACAGTCACACGGCTACATCCCAGGCTCACATACTGATGAGGAACTCATCTTTGCTTGGACTGAAGGCTCGCATCTCATTTGCTTCTATCCTCTATCATAACTACTCCAGGACAGGACAGGTATCCCAAGCAGACCTCTTAACAGAAGAAAGACCAAAAGTGCTTTTCCCATCTCTATCAGGAAATGTCCCACCTCTCCTCCATGTCCTCCCCACACCTTCCCCATCCACTCAGTTGCTCCCACGTCCCTCCTGTTTAATTTCCAACTGGAAAACTGCTGGTCACTGTCTTTTCCAAAGAGGATCACACAACATCCCTTTGGCAATGGCACTGATGATTGTGAAGGAAAGTAATTTTAGGAACAAGGTACATGGAGCTAAATTCCTGTAAGTTAATTTGAAGCTGGAAATAATGAAGCAAGCCTGGTTGAAGTTTGCTGCCAGCAGTCTGTGAACCAGCAGCCAGTGCTCCCAGGAGCTCCCAGAAGCCTTGCTCAGGAACTAGTGCTCGAACGACAGGAGGTAGGAGAGAGATGGCAAGGGCTTTGGAAAAGATTACAGCACACACAGGAACTGACTTTCCAGCCCAAGAGCAACCTTTACTGGTGCCAAAGGAAGAAGTAATGAAAGAGATTTGTACAGACACAAAGAGGAAGGAGATGACAAAATGATATTCTGAGTCCAACCTCAAGGAAAGGATTTAATGAAAAGAACAAAAATATATGTTGAGAGCCCAAAGGCCAGGAAGCCAAACTGGGAAAGCTGAATGGATCTATCACATCTAAATCCTCAGTACTCCCAGACACTTTTGTAATCTTACTTACAAAAATAGGAGACATTAGTAGCTTACACAAGACCTGTACGAACCTAAATGAATAGAGCACAATTGGCTCCATGCAGCGACAAGCATACAGCTGGAATTCAGATTAGTAAAAAGTGTCAGGTTAGGAATAGCAATGTAAATATTGCTACAGGTAGCAGAAGAAGGTGCATACAGAAAAACACAGTACCCAGGATTCTGTACCAGATAGTAGTACCTTGTATTGGTCGGTAATAATTAAAAAGTTAAGTGAGTCTGGGCTTGGTCACATAAAGATGCTCAGGTGAAGTAAGCTAGGCCTGGAGACTTGCCATCAAAAAGGGTTTTATTTTTATATGCCTGTCCTTTAGGGTGCCATCACAACAGTGTGCAGAGAATGTGTTGATCCACAGGAAAAAATATTTTGGTAAATGCTTTTCTCCAGTCTCTGTAGCCAGCAGAAGTCATGGGCACATATTTTCTCAAATGATCTTTAGCAAAAGACTTCTCTTCAATGCCAGTATGACTCTGGTCAGTAACTACAAGTATTTGTAAAATCAGGTAATTCCCCCTAACAAAATTTTAATATCAGCCAGCTACTGAGAGGTCATAACTATAAATGCAGCATGTAAAGGTTGTAGCCATGACAAAAGTGGTAATGTATAGCAGAAAAAAAATTCTGTTACAAGAAAGGCGAAGGCATGGAGTTATTTCTGTGAAACATCACAGTTTTCTGTGATAGATTATCTGTGTTTCAGAGCCAAGGCTTCTGCTTCCAACATTGAACAGAAACATTAGAAATAATACTTTGAAAAAATAATGAAAATAAATTTGCAATTGGAGTTGATGAGCTTAAAGGTCCTTTCCAACCTTAATGTTTCTGTGATTCTGTGACTGATTCTATGACTAGCTTTGCTTTTTGCTTGTTTTCTGGAGGCAGAGAAACTGAAAATGTTGATTTCTAGTCCTAAACATGTATTTAAGATGCATGACAAGGCTAATCTCTGAGGTCTTACTGAGACAAATAAAGTCAGCTTCAATGTGGCAGATTTTGAATGGGAAAAGCTGAGTCAAGTCTACAAGTCCATTAATATTTGTAATTTTTCTCTTTTCAAAGTTGGGGAAAAGGTTGAGTTTTCCTCTCTGTATGGGATGCTTTCATGGTACATTTAAGATCAGTATAAAATGGTTAGTCAAGTCCAGTACAGAAGCCAGACCACACTCTCTCACTACCCCAAAAACAGTCCTTGTCTTTTCAAGTCTGTTCAGCTTCTTTATCTTGGCCCCACTCCCATCCATACACTTTAACACCTGGCTGTTATTTGAGGTCATGCTGCTGCAGGAGGCATGACACACAGTGACAAAAAAGCCAGAAATGCAAGGTGTTTCTTGGTAGGAAGTCCTGCTTCTTTTGTCCCTCTTGCCACTGCCTGAATTGCAGTCCTGAGGCATCTCCTCTAAAAGAGACTGGGGGATCAGTTTTAGAAGAAACCTGTGCTAATTGACCAAAGTATCCGTGCAACATTTGGTTTTTTGGGGTTTTTTTAGAGAATTCCAGTCTCCAGCTCACAATTTTCTGTAAATATACTGATAAGTGATATATTAATTCATATGATTTTTTGAGGCAGGGAATTCAGCATTAGAAGTTCAGAAGCCACCTCAAGTAAATAAGGACTTTTTTCCTTTTTCAATACTTTTTCACAACCAATCACAGTTACTTTAAATCTTTTTGTCATTATTCATGCCTCATGCAACTCAGTTTCATAAATTCCTTGCAGTAGAAATAACAATTTGACATTCATAAGCATCATTGCAAATATAGAGTGAAAATTAATTTATTATCCTGACGTAGTACAAATGTATGATTTGAAGCAGGATGAGCTGTAATAACTTCTGAATAAAATATTGTAATACTCTGTGTAGTCCATGTTTGTCAACTTACATTTGCTCTGCTGGAACCGCATTTTATTAAGGTAAATTAGCAGCACGATGGGGATTTATATTTCAGAATTTTGTGCCGTTCTCCCATGTGAAATTAGAATATGAGTGAGGCTGCTTTTTCCCACCACTGCTTTCTGCAGTTCCACTGATTTCCCACCCAGCTGAGAAAACATTTTGCTGTGAGACATCTGGCTACGGAATGCTTGGAGCTCTGAAAAGGCTGGTGCATCATCTGAAGTAGACAGCTTTGAAGAAACGTAACATAGTTTTAAATATTTCAATAGAGTGAAAAAAATATTTAACAAAAGCTCACCAAAGACTATCTGAGATCCTGTAGCTGTTGCCACAGGCTTCTCTGGGTATGTTGCCCTGGCACACACTGACGTAACTGAGACAGTGAATATATTATGGGCATAAAATTACAACCCCAGCAGAAAAGTTGTGAAGGAATGCACACTGGAGCAAAGAAAGAATTGTAAAAATAGAGAGAAATGGAAAATCAAAGGTAAAGAGAATCTGTTTTTTTCCAGCTTTAAGTTTTTCTCTCACAAGTGATTCTCAGGATGAGAGCCACTCAGCTCTACGACAGCTACCCCTTCCAGCCCTGTGCATAGGTGGTTTGGCCTGACTCAAAGAGAGCACTCATATTTTCTTGAATTAAATATTGTTATTCTGGTTGTTACTCAGAAAAAAAATCAAGGTTTTCTACCATCATTCTGACACAGTTCCCATTAATAGAAAGGACCAACCATTGTAGCAACTGATCATGCAGAAACATTTGTGGTGCAGTGGAATGATGATACAAACAAACATCAAAGTCAACAAAAAATTCACAGAACTGTCTTGTGAGGTCTTATGAAAGAATAGGTAATGAAAAAAAGGGGTTGAAAAGCAGGGGTCTCCTGGAAAAGGGCACCAACATAAATTACACCACTGTGAAAGAAAGCTATGAAGCATTGCAAGGAATTACCTTTGCTAAATGAGGTGTCCATGTATCTTAAACAGCACAACAAAGTATACAGGTGGGTGAAATATAATCAGATTACTAAGGACAAACTTAAAAGTGCAACGTGTTGTGCCAAGAGTAGCAGGTAAGGACATAGATAATGTTCCACTAATGGCCAAATTTATAAATATGTTTATAGAAAAGAGGAAATGAAAAAATTGATCCACGAGGCAACTGAGATGAGAAGTATTGAGCTATTGCTCAAAGAAAGTATGAAAGTCACATCTAAAATCAGAAAGATTTTTTTCAAAGTGACAAGTCTTGACACACTGTCATCATAAATAATTTTGAAGAGCAGCTCTGTTGAATCACCAAGTCATTAACAGTTACATTTTAAAAGATATGGAAAAAGGTGAAAAATCTGAAGAGGGAAGATGTGTCATCTACTTTCAAGGAAGAGAAAAAAAAGAAAAGGAAAAGGGAACCACAGACATACCTACTTCATTTAATTTTCAATAAAAGTATTGAAACAGCTAAATGAATAAATTATTACAAGCATATAAATGGAATCAAAGTGATGAATAATAATACATATGGATTTTTCAGGAGTAAATTCTGTCAAGCCAATATCACTATTTTCTCTGACAGGGAAGCAGATCTGGCAAATAAAGGAGAAACAAGAGATGTGATTTATCTTGACATTAGATATGATTTTGACTATTTTATACAATATTTCCCTAATCAGACTAGGGAAGTATACCTGAAAGGCTACATTCTGACAGTACATCCATGATCTGAAAAGAAAACAATGCATTCAGCCACATTTTATCTATAAAAGTGGTCAAAGACAGATCCTTAGGAAAGAATGGTTAAAAAAACCAAAAACAACCATATTTTATTTCTAGGAGTGTCTAAGCAGAGGGTGATCTCCTTATACTTTTCTTTGTGAATTGTTTGGTTTCCTTTCTGAGCCAGCATATTTTTTTCCTGCCATCCAAAACATACTCTGGCAAGAAATACTAGGAACTCTACTTCACAGTACATTACAAACAATGTCTGGTGATTCTGAATCTGATTCTTGCTATCTAATTTCATTTTTACTAGTTTTTACTCCAGAAAAGAGAAAAATAAGTCTTCCACTTTCCTATGGTACCTGTAACCTCAGGTACAGACCTCAACTGTATGCCCTTCTTAGATACTCTCATCCTATCATAAGTTTCCTAATAGATTTTCATATAGAAGCTACTTCAGATCATTTTTCCTCAAACTTTTATAGCTGTACCTTCATTTTGATGAGTGATTAGACTGCTCTCAGTGCACAGAAGTACTATTAAAATGTGTACAGTCCTAAGAAAGGTGTTGTTGTTATTTAGAATCTGAGCATAAGTCAAAAAGGGCTTGTAAGTGCTGAAAAAAACCCAAACCCATACCAATATTGTATAAAGAGAGGCACTGCCTGAAAATCATTTGAAGTGGTCTATCCACTTACTGATGATATTAGCAATGGAGAAAAACAGGACAAAAATGTAAACACTTTGGACAAGATTGAGAAGAACTCACTGAGAATGATTAGGGACTGAACCTGGGGGGCAAGACTGGGGAAACTGAAGTTGGTAATACTAATATGCACAATCCAGGTTAGCCACACAAAATTCCTTCCTTCAAATAGGGGACAGAGTGAAGAAGTATTCCTGTGTCTATTTTTGTGGCAGGCAGGACAAGAGGTAGTTCCCTAAGAACAAGGAGAAGCCCAGGGACACTATATGAAAAGTTTATGGCCTGCAAGGCAAATGAAACACTGGTGTCTGAAGTGGCAGAGGGACTCCATGAAGAAAGACCATGAAATGAGCTAGAGAGATATCTGTGGGAATGATAACACCTGGACTAGTGATGGAGAAAAAAAACCTCTACAAACTCCTCCCATCTCTGGATTTTTCCGAATCCCTGAAAAGTAGTGAACTTGGAGAACTCCTAATTTCTTTTCATTAAAACATTGCTAGATTACCTTTACATAAGATTTGTCTATTTTATTTATTTGTTGAGGGTTTGTTTTTACCTCAGCAAAGATCACTGAAAAATTCACTGACCTAAATGGACACTGTCCATGTTTTGGATAGCAAAGTCAAACACAATCTTTTTAAGATAAGTACTATTGCTTCACTTAACACTTTCTTTCTTAAACCTATAATCTGTGTTAGATTATGCAATGCTCAGCACTATTTATGGGACTTTGTGTGACTTGTAGTTTCTGCACATGACAATTGGGACTGATCCAACTCTCATAGCTTGCAAAGCCATCAGTCCTTGGGGAGAAGACTCAAAGGCTTATTCTCAGACCTCCAGCTCATATTTCCAGCTCATATCTGCCTCTATTAATGCAAAACTGGTTTTGTTCTTTATCTGCCAAAGAGATAAAGCAGTTTAGAGATGTTTAGTAAATCTGTTCATATTTTTGTTTCTAACTTCCTCTCCTGAATTTGATTTTCCCTGAGGAAATCTGGTACAGGATATGCTTATGCTTGCTTTTCACTTTTCAGGCTGGTCAGCAAATGGATGGTTTGGGTTTTTTTCTCTTCTACAGGATTTCTCACTTGGCATATAATTCATTAATAATTTTTTTCAAGAAACAGAAAAGAAATCACAAATTTTTCACTCTTAAATTCAGCAGTTTCTACAAAGCAGGGGTAAAAAATACAGCTTGGTTTAACATTTATTTTTTTAACATTTACACATCCTTGACTGGAGAAAATTACATCTTCATCCAGAAAATAAACAATATTCATGGTTATATAATGTTTTAAACCTCCAGAATGGAGTAATATTAAAAGTAAGAACTGGGGGAGGGCACAAAGGGTTAATGGCCTTTCTTGGGAAAAGTACTGCTTTGGGCTTTTCCCACAGTGTTTGCCAGCAGTGGCAAATCTGGAGGAAGGGGCCTTCCTGCAGGATGAGGAGAGAGTGGAGAATGTAGAAAGCCGGAGAAGCGTCAGAAAGGAGTCAGAGACTGTTCTGGCTTAAGGGGCTACATGAAAGGCAGTGGGGCTGCAAGCAGCGCTGCTCATGTGTCACACAGCCTTATCTCGGGTGTACAGTAACAACAGCACGAGCAGCAGTGGATGTGCCCTGTCACACCTGCCAGATTAACCCACAGATAGCAAATCTCTGCTTTTAAACCCCTTATCTGCTTCAGTGTTCGCTTCCAAGAATTTCTAAAACTAGTCAGTCCCTCTGGGCATATTTTTATCTTCTGCAAAGCCTGCGGTGGGGGAGACATTTAACCTCGCTCTTGGGTTTATCATCCTGACAGGCACGTGTCAGTCAGGCATCTGACTCTGCACAGCCGCCGCGGTGTGGGCAGCTGCTGCTGCTCTGGATGTGATCCGCCAAAAGGCTCGCTGTGCTTTCCTCCCCGGGGCCTTGTGCAGCAGGGCACTCGAGGTCAGCACAGATAAACACTGCCTACTCTCTTTTGTTCATTTGTTTTATTTTTGTTTGGTTTGCAGTTGGGAAGGAACGCCTCTACCTCTCACTCAGCGGACAGCAGCTGATTTGCCTTTATTGATACATACCCCTCCCTACACCTGCCCCAAACTGCAGACTGGTCCTATTTGTGATGTCTGTGCCCATAAATCCTTCATGAGATTTTCCATACTATCTTTGCATGACAGGCCCATTTTGCTTTGTGAGACATGCTTAGTATGCCTAATGTAGGATGTGGGGACATACATGTGTAGGGCTTTCACCCAGGAGCGAGGAAGCTAAAGGAGGAATTACCTGCCTATTGTTGAATCACACTACATTATTGTGAAACTCACCCATTACACAGCACCCATTCAAAGCATGCTCAATTTTCATCAGCTATTCACTGAACTTCATAAGTGTTTGAGCAGTCAAGCAGTCCTTAAAGGGAGGGATGAAGCCTGTAAAACTAACACCCAGACTTTAAAAACAGCTTGCTATAGAGTGCTTTTCCAAGTACTAAAGGAAAAAAAAGGTCAGTCTCTCTGAACTAGAAGATTATATTTCTGCTTTTCATGGTTAAATTTGAAATTACTAGCTCCAAGTAAACATCTGAACTTCATCTGTGTTTGAACTGAAAAAAAAAGATATGTGCATTCATTTAGGTGATAAAGAACAAGTAAATTGTGCTCTTGCTAAAGGTTACTGGTTTGTTTTAATGTCTGAATTTGAAATGATTAGCTTTCACACTGCAAATAATCTCTTTTGAAAAATTAAGGGTATTTTTCTTTTGATTCTTTCAAGTCACTTTAGTTGTGGTGAAAGCTGCTTGATGGACAGCCCTGGAAAACAACACTGAGCTCATAAGCAGTCTGGGCAGAGGGATGTAACTTGCATAGTAACAGCATGAGTTTTCACAAATTGCTGGTACATCTCAAAATGGACTTCAAACATCTGTCTCCATGGGACACAGCCGCACTGCCCAGGCAGGAGCTGGCTTTTTGGGTCTGAAGAGAACAGTACCCTTCAAGCAAATCCCATTTTGAAGGATGTCTGTGAGAAATCGCATGAAAATACTGCTGAGAAATTTGTTCTCCCACGGATCAGAGAAAAAAAAAGAAGTAAACCCAGTTCTGAAAATTTTTTCACAAGCTCTCCAAATTCCAGTTACTCAAACCAGTGACAACTTTCAGCTCTGTCCACCCACCAGTATATCCTGTTTGGCAGAAGAGTGGAAGGAAGGGTAAGACAGGCAAAGTTCACTTCCCATTTGGATCACTAGAGAATAAATTATCCTGCAGCTTTTATTATTATCATATGTGTGTGCTGTATAATTCAAAAGCAGATTAATCTCTTCTGAATAAATTTAATTTAAAATGTTGCACTGTATCAACACACTAATAGGAGTGGGTGGTCAAGAAGTTGCACTATAAGATATTAGGCATAATTGCCAAACCTTTCTGGAGAAATTTACAGTGTCCCAAAGCAGCATTGTGCTGACACAAACAGAACAGGAAGGAGGTTCCTTACATGTCCAAATTTCTATTGCTGTCCCAAAGGTGTAGTCTCCTGCACTAGGGCTAATGTCAGTGAATTAATCCATGGGAACTCTGAGCTGGTCTTTATGTCCACAAGGAGCCTTGAAAGTAATGTCAGACACTGCTATAGAAAAGAGCATGTGAGGGAGTCAAGAGATCTAAAAGTGACCCTCTCTTGCCATGAGAGGAGTCACAACTTGCTCACTCTATCAAAAACCCCCTGTTCTATATCAGAAGAGTTTTTACAGTGATATCCAAACCCTTTAAATGTTTAGTTCTTGACACACTGCCCAGAGGGCAGGCAAACCCATCCTACCCAATACAACTTTTAAGGTCAGAGGGAAAGCTAGGGCAGAGCCAGGTTCTGTATTCTCTTATCTCCTCCAAATGTCCAGAAAAGGTGTTATGTGAACAGCTCTTGTAATGCCTTAAGCCCCTTCAAACCTATAAGGATGTGATTATAATAGTAAAAAAAGAAAGTATCTATTTTAAAAGATTATATTTGTAAGTATACATATATATATATGTGTGTGTGTGTGTGTGAGTGTGTGTATGCACATAAATATATAAAAACATATATATATACACATACACATATATTTTGTTGCTGGTAAAACTAAATATACCATTTTGTTCTCATATTAATTCACATTTAAAAACAATAAATGAGAGGAAAAATTCAGTATGGGATTATTAGTTTAAAGTGTTTTGTTTGAAAAGTTTCAAAATCAATCTTTTTTACCCTTTTTTTTCCAAATTAATCACCAAATTCAAGTCAAAGAGATACATTTTGGGAAGTTTGAATTCCACATTTTTTCCATTTATATTTACAAATATCTTACACTTTTTCTGGATTAGTCTTGATAATCGAAGCACATTTTTCAAAAAGATTTCTACTCTGGCCCCATAAATGTCCTCTTTTATACTAATGTTTATAAGAAATTGACAGTCAGGAATAACAATATTCTTAAGTAAGTGTGTAGACTGATGAAATTCTGATCTAATTAAATCAGTGCCGATGCTTTCATTAGCTTCAACACAATTAGAATTTCATCCATGATATTTCTCTCATTTCCAATGCATCAGTCCTTGCTTTTATAATTGACTCCCTTCTCATGCCACTCACTGCATTATTTTTCTGCTTTTTACCTTGACATGGGCTGTGTGCCAGCAGTGCCTTTACAGTCTTGTTTAAATGCTGGAGACACCAGAACAGATGAACTTACAGGATGAGACTTTGACTTGAAAGCAGCACAGAATAGGAAATTTTTATTTGTTCCTGAACTGCACTCAGCATTAAAGTTGGCAGACCTCATCAGAGCTTGGTTACCATCTAAGAAATCATTTAGAAAAGCTGGTTTGAATAGATGAGTAGTGCAACACACAACGCACCTCACTATGCACCTCACTATCCTATAGGCAGTAGTGATGGGCAGAGTGTTCAAAGAGCAGGAACTTCATCAAAGCAAGTTTATGCCTCATGTTTACTGGGAATTCCTCATTCTTGGGGAATAATTGCAATTCCCCAGTCCAAATCACAAGTGTGCGTGGATGTACAATGCATGATGCACTGGGATTCATTTTATCCAAATGTCCTACAAATTAGACTCTTTGCAGCACAGTATCCAACTTGTTTCACAAATGGCCTGAATGTTTTTCAGTTATGTGTCTGATGTCACTAGAATTTTCATCCATTAAAATTGTTCTTTGGTACAATTTACCACTTTTATTGTAAGAACCCACAAGCAAATGAACAGATCTAGATCAGATAACACTTAATGCTTTATTTGTTTCTTCTTGCAATACTTTGCAACTGTCAGCTCTCATTTTTCACTAGAAAACTACTTAATAGATTTGTTTTCTTCTGCAATATTAAGCCTCAGTGTAAAATTACTTATGATTTCCACTTGACACCTCAGCTGGCTGCCAGCAATGCTTGGGTGTCAGGCTGTGTACCAGTGTGGATTCCTGTGGGGACAGATGGGAGAGCAAGAGAGCACAAATTATGATTTCAGAAATAATCCCTTGCTCTTTTTGAAGCAAACTAGATCAATAGGATTAGTGATCATTTCAGAATCACCCACCTGAGGCCTGAGGAGTTCTGCAGTGAGGAGGGTGTACTTACCTCTCCATAAGAAGGCAGCTTCACATCTGCTGAATTTTGCTGAGGTTCAGTTCGGTTAGTAGCAGTATCAGGTCATTCTACTTTGATCAAGAGCAAACCTCAACAGAAATACTTCACTGGTTTCAGTGCAATAACTTGTTCCAGTGAGGTGAAAAGGATTTGGCCCCGGAATTGCAAAATAGACTTAGATTGACAGCCACTCCTGCACTTTCTTTCTGCCTTAATGAAAGTTAAATGATACTTTAATGAGATCACGACACAGCAGGTCTGGGGGGACTGGCATGTAGACAGTCAGCAGAGCTTATTCATAAGGTTACTTGCTTTCAGGTATCTAAATAACCACCACACATTGTGCAAACAACAGTGACTGTTTGCTCCACATGCATTTCCATACAAGATATTCTCAATTTTCAAAATCCAGGAAGGAAAACACATTAATTTGGCCAACAGCTATCCATCCTTTGCCCGCTTCGTTATAAAAGGACTAGTGTAGTAACTTAATCTGAATGGTTATTTTCTGGAGGCAAAGTATAATGCAATAGGTAAACCTAGGCTATTACATGGGAAGGTCAGCCATTTTTAGTGAAAAACTAAGAAAGTAGAGGCCTGACTGAAGCCAGGGAAGACTGTGAAAACTTGGAGTAGCACACAGAACATAAAAAGCAGCTGGATTCACTACTCATGCACTGACATAGGGCATTTTGCTAAGAATCTCACTTGGAGTGTCTCCTAACAGGTAATGTACCTGAAAATCAGTGTCAGAAACAATGTTTTTAGAAGCCATCTGCTTCAGCGTATTGATAATGCAGTGTAAAAAGCTGTGCCACTGCAAATTAACTATTTCTTACTGAGTTTGTCATTGCTATGTGCTGTTCCTTAAATACTGGCATGGAAAAGAGGGTTTTCCATCTCAGTTTCACATACCAGCTTTAAATGTGTCGTGAAAGCAAACCCCTTCCCTGATGTGCTTCCAGGGTTCACTTTCTCACTCACACAAGTGAATCGAAAAGATAAAATCTGTGAATCAGCAGAAAAAATAAGATCTAAAAGATCTTCTAACTAGATTTGAAGCCAAAATTGGTGCAGCATGCTGGTTTGGAGGTTAACCAATGCCTCTTTCCACTATAGTCTCATTTTCCCTCTATCAGTCCATGCCCATGCAGGTTCTCACAAGTTCTCGCTATCTCAAAAGACAAATATTTTCTATAAAGAGAGTGACCCACCTTGGGTTATGGAAATTTCTTTAGTTGCCTCTGACATCTACCTTTGAGTATGAATTTCCTTCAGCTTTGTGTTTGGGTCACAGAAATTGGTCAAGTTGGAAGGGACCACAGAAAATGATCTGGTCCAACCTCTTTGCTCCAGCAGGGTCATCCCAGAACACAAAGCACAGGATTGTGTCCAGTCAAGTCTTGAATATCTCTGATGAGGGAGACTCTATAACATCTCTGGGCAACCTGTTCCATAAGTCACCTGCACAGTAAAGCTCCTCTTCATATTCAGGTGGAGCCATTTTCTTTAGGTCTTCCATGACATATCAGTCATAATGCTGAAAATATCTTCTGTCTTTCCAGTCCTTAAAAAATATCAAGTTCACCACAACAGTTTGCTTTCAATACCTCACAAAGAAAGCTCTTTCTCTGCCTGCTCATTTTCCCATCAGCTACCATTTCCTTTCCACTATGAAACCAGCTTCAACCATGTAATTTCCCTCCATACAATTCTTTTTGCTTCCTGACATGACTGTGTGAAATATTTTGCTTGTACCTACAATAACACTTCTGTTTCTACAAAACCTTTTTCAGTCCTTCCAGTCTAAAACAGGAATTGCTTTCTCATTTTAGCAGTTTTTTTTCATCAGTCAAAGAAAAATCTTGAAATTAAAAATGAACTGTTTAAAAACTGTTGCAAGACAGTAGAAAAAATGCATCTCATATTCCCTGTGGGAAAAAGTGTTAAGAGAGATCAAATGAGGCAAGCACTGCTTTTTTCTTTTCCTTTTTTTTTTTTTTTTTTTTTTTTTTTGTCATGGAAAAAGAATTTCAAAATTTCCTCAGAAAAGAGAAGTAAATTTTCTGAAACTAACTTGTATACTCCAAGAAATTAACTCTTCCATTGTGTGGATTTAAAGACTTGATAATAGTCCGTATCTTGTTAATAAAAGCAGAAGAATCTTGTATTTCCAAGCTACAGCCATCCCCAACACTCCATTTATAATTGCTGTGGTGAGCAATGGGTGACAGTCCCCGTATTCTACAGTGCTGTTTATCTTCTCACAGCCATCAGTGGGACACATCACACAACTGCACAGACCCTTCTGCTTACCTGTGTATTTTGCTTTTCCATCCCATAGAGAACAAAGACACTTTTTCAGAAGATGGTGTCCATTTCCTATGCATTTGAACAATGTTTAATGCCTCCAATAAAATACACTTTTATCTTACATTTCATCAGATGATAACTTTCATGTTAACATGAAGGTTTTTGACTCAAAATATATTTGACTCTAACCAAACAAATATTTCTGTCTTTGCAAAGACTGATTTTGTCCAAATCCCGTGCCCCTTGAGGCAGGCACAGACAAACAAGAAGCCTTGCCTCGCATTTCACCCCTTCTTTCTCTTATTCTTATCACATTGAAATAATTATGCAATTTTCCCTGCTGGGTAGCCTTTCAAATTTGTACCTTTCTTACAAACATAGGGCAAAGGTTCACATAAAAAGCCCTCTCAAGCTTTATAGAGTCAGAAATTACACTGGTGGGGTTCAGGAAATGCTGTGTACTCTCACAATGAGTACAGATGTCTGTGGACCAGCTCAGGGTCATAAACTTAGGTCTCAGCTTCAGTACAGAGCTCACCAACCACTTGAAACTGAGAAGATGGTTTTTGGAAGTTTGGGTGCTCTATCAGCCTCACAGCTCCTTTTCCCTACTACCCAAAACTCACAGGTCAATTTCCCCATCTTCTGTAAGGAAAACAGTGACAAAAATAAAAGGCTGCTATTTCGTTCAGAAAATCTGAATCACATCTAAGCTCCGGCAATGTGATTTACGGGTTGTTCTGTCTCATTGTTATGCTCTGTGCTAGCCAATTGTCATGAGGTTACTTTACCTTTAAAAAAGTTAAAGTTGCTGGGGACTCCTGGGAGTCTTTTCTCCTGACCAATTATCGGTCATTGCTGAGAATTGACAGCAGTTTTAGCCATTGAAAAGTAGAATCAACTTGTGAACCCCACCTTAAAGTGTACAACCAGAAGTCTGTGGTGTTCTTTGTTTCCTGACTGTGAAGGGTGGCGGAGCTCCGGCTGGCCTCCGGTTCCCTGCCCAGGCCATGCGGCCGGGCGGGGGCCGGGCCGGGCCCGCCGCGTCCCTCGTCTCCCGGCCGGGAGATGAGGCTTGCCCCGGGCCAGGTCGGGCTGGGCCGGGCTCGGCCCGATCTCTGATTCAGCTAGAGAGTTTGCTGTAACTACATTCACTAGAAAACTGCCGAGTGAAGAAGGAGAGGGGCTCTGAGCCTGCTGCAAGCAGAAACGGAGACCACGCTCTCCAAAGCAGCTATGAGGAACTTTCCATCGCAGACGGCTCCAGCTCCTGTTCAGCAGAGATCACCGAACCATCTACAAATGCTTGGGCAAGATTTTAACTCTTTCTTATCCAGATAAGACGTGCAGATTAATCTTTTTATCTAGAAAGAAAAGAGGAGAGTGATCAACATGAAAAGAGACTTTATAAACTACTAGTGGCAAGAAAGAAAAGAAACTTCAAGAAAGGTAGAGAATTAAGAAGATGCTTTAATTAAGCTGAAATATCTTTCTGTTAAAACTATGGAGATGGACAATGAAGTCCTGAAAAGAACTCTTTTAATTCATGATAGTGTATGGGGAGGAATAGAGTGTTCAAAGTGTAAATTTGAGTAAAAAACAGTAATTGTGGTATAGTGAAGTGCTGGGAGATTTGAAGCCTTGAGAGGCAATGAGAAAACTGTTTTCTAGTGAAGCGCACAGAGACAGATGAAAAATACTTTTTTTGCCTTTGACTAACTTATCCTTAAAAATGCTATCCCCAAACTCATGACCCATAACACATTTCAGGGTGATGTGAAATGGGAGGAATGAGCTTTGATAACAGCAGCTCTGAGCAGCTGATATCAAAGAAACAGAAGACTATAACAAAATAGCTTTCTTGTGAGAAACTCCATAAATTAACAGAAAGGAACTTCTGTTTCTCTACAGAAACTGAGGAAAAGACTATAGAAAGAATTGGGACTGTTTAAACCATCAAAATTCTAAAGTTTTTGTCTCTGTTGTCATGTGAACAAAAGAATAGTGAACAGTAAGAAATGAAAAGGTTTTTCTAAAAGTTTATTCTGGTGTTCTTATTCTTGTAGTTTGTCAATAAACTTTCTTTATTCCTTTTAAGTGTTATGCCTGATTTGCTCTTGTTTTAATCCATATCTCACAGCAAGAAATAAATAATCCTTTTTTCCCCTTTTTGTTAATTACTGGTTCAAAACCACGACACCAATACTGTAGCAACACAGAGCTACAGAATCACTGCCTAATTTACAAGGTTCAGAGCCTTAAGAGAAAGTGGTAAAATTTCCATTGATTATTTAAACATAGTCTCTCTGAAAAAGGACAAAAATTACTTGCAAGGAATTCCTATCAATAGATGGGGCCAGAAATAGACAACATAGTTCTGATTGTCTTCCACTCAAAACTGAAGCCTAGTCCGGGTGAAACCATACCCTTACAAGTCTGTAGCATTATTTTCACCTGAACAAGTTTAATAAGCTGAGTTAGCATTTGAGATTGATACATGCTGAACAGCAGGAACATTTTTATATGACCACAGCTACACACAGCTGCAGTGGGGTCAGGGATGAGCAGTGGTTTGCTCTTCTGTGCTATCCTTTGGCTACTGAGGATCACATTGTACAGAATGAAAACATCTGGAATTTGCTTAATGCACTCACTGTTAGCAGAGATACTGCAAAATGACCAACCTGCTCATATTTAAGATACTGTGTTATAGGCACTGTTAACTAAATAAACAATCACATGCTCTTTACAAGCCATAGCTGCACAAAATACTGATATGCATATAACAAAGTTTAAGTCTTTTTCAAAAATGACAAACCCTTTTAGCCAGCTTCTTTCTGTCTGTGTACTTCACTTTGATTGCATTTTCTCTGACATATTTCAACTGATCATTGTGCCTGTACCTGAATGGAATATAAAGTTAAAATTACATTCAAGGGTTTTCACAGGTATCACAAGAAAAATACTGTATATTTGGTTTTAGCTAATATTTCAGAGAATTCTGCATCTATCTAATTTGTTAGCACTGATATCACTGCAATATCAATATATAAAAAAAGAAAGCACCCTAAAATTACATAGAGTTTGCAGACACAATTGACAAGGCATATCTTTCAGAGACAGACTGTATCTCTATTTAAAATATACTCATAACTGTCGTGATGTATGCTAGTAAATCAAACTCACAAATGTGTCTGCTAAGATTTGAAATGCTTCCATGAATAAATTTATATTCTGTCTGTCTCCACAGTCTAGCTGCCTTAAAAAAAAAATTTAGAAAAAAAAAAAAAAAAACCAACTTAAGCGAGCTGAGCATGTGTTCTAAGGATGAATTTGCTGAGGGGATAAAGGCTTTGACCTGTGACTTGCTGTACTGAAATAAGTGGGTACATCCCACACATTCATGAGCAGTGAACTAATATGTGGAGCTGCCTACAGAGAACAAAAACCTGGAAAGTTTTCTTTATGTGTGACACCATTGTTCCCCAGTCCAATCCAGACAGAATGGGAGGTCTGGAGAAAAAAAGAATTGATGGAGATTTCAAGATGTGGACTTCTGCTCCATTGCCATGTAAAGTCATGTGCAGTCAAAGTGTTTAGCCTAGTATGTAAACTTTCACTAAGGTCAAAAGTTTCTGCACAGCACATTTTGAGTTTGACCAGATTATGGTTTTTGTTTCTTTCCATTTACTTAATTCTCATTAATAAGTTACAGTTACCACTGCCTCTAGGATCATGCATGTTGAGAGAAATGCTGCTTAGCAGAGTATCACTGCAACTGGATCCCAAGGGCAGATTTCCTGGTAAGGGTGTGATTTTGCTAAAACCAAAGCTGGAATTGATTTGATTTAGTCCTGCAAGCAGAGGAAACGCTCCACTAAGGGCTGGGGGAAGTTTGGGCATGGACCAGACTGCTGGGAGCAGTGAAAGAGCAGAATAAGAGCTGCTCATTCCTGGCAGTGCCTGAGCCCCAGGGAGCTGGCTTGGTTTGTCCCCGGCCAGCGCCCCTCCACAAGAAGTAAAGCAGTGTGAAACAAGCTGAAAACTGCTGAGCCTCAGCAGGGCAGTGTCCCTGCCTCCTCCCCACTGCCTCTCCCTATGCTTTGGAGAAACCTGGAGCCACGTTTGTGATGTGACAATGGCCATGACAGCAGCTGGGCATTTGGATCCCTTTGGCTCTGAGGAAGCCCTAATGCCCCAAATAATATGGCTCTGTAGTCACTCCTGACTTCCATCTCAAATCAGCCCAGCTTTCCTCTGGGAATAAATACTCTGTAGCAGTTCTCATCGGCAGGCAGCCAACCTCTGTCTCAGGAAAAGTCCAATGTCTTTGAGGTTTTGTATCCTGTCAGGCACTAAGGTTGGTTACATTTTGTAGCAGCAGGGTGACAACAGTCAGCATAGCTTGCTTAATTAAAGGGATTTGCAGAAAGGCTACCCAGCGGCTAACTTTCAACAGAGCTAGGTTTTCTTCTGCAAGGGTGAAAGAGGTTATTTTGAGCACAGTTCTGTAAATTCGGAGAGTAAAGCCCTGTCTGCAGCTAAATAGGCTGACTGTAGTCATAAGCGGTGGTATAAGATTTAGGAGTTGCTTCTGTATTTTCTTACATTAATTAAACTTCATGAGTTAGGAACAATGGAGGACAGACGTAGTCCTGGCTGCCCCTGACAGAGTTCTTGGGATTGTATGAGGGATCCACATTTCCAATATGGGCTTAAACATGAGGCTGCATACCCTCAGTTTCCAGATGTGAGCATACACAAGGGGCACTTGAGTTACCTGAAAAGCGTCTACCTTGGTATTTTTCAAGCCAGAACACCCTGAGCCACTAGTCACCTAATCAAATGGCATATTTCAGACCTTCAGATGGATTGTTGGGCAAATGTCCTAGGAGTGAGGACAGTGTAAACAATTGGCTTAGACAAATAAGCATTAAGGAAAATCTCTTAATGAGGCATCATCACTCACTTTAAATTCTAGAATGGTAAAGCATTTAGAAACCCTGCATCACAGCTAAGCAAGGTCCTCAGTGAATCATGTCTGACAAATTTTATTTCTCTTTTCACATAGCTTTTCCATACAGATCTCCATTTTCTCCATCATATTTGTTACTTTGAATGGTTTATTTTGTGCCCAATACCTGACACTATAGAGGAGAAATCTCTGCTTCATTGTCTTGCTATTCTCTCTAGTTCAAAGGATAATGCATTTATCTCTAGGTTTTTTGAAACATTGCATTTAATAACTAAGCTCATTTTCTCCAAATCACATAAGTCACATTTTCCCCATGATCATAGGAGCATAAAACTTGGTTCCTATGATCATTCATGCTCATAAAATTCAGTCACAAAATGCTTGAAAGCAGCAAATACTAAATGAGTGGAAAAAAAGTCCCTACAAACTCTCATTTACTTGCAAACAAATATTGGCAGATACGCTCTGTGTTACAACTTCCATGAGAGTATGAATATAAATTACTAGAATTGAACACATTTTAATTGAATTTCCTTTTGACCATAAACATGCCTTGTATATTATACTTTCATGAACTTGTAAAATGAGAGTTTGTGTGAGCACAAAATTCTTCCGCATGTCTTGCAAAGCTGAAAGAAGACATTAATGTGCATGTTAATCATAGAATGGATTGGTTTGGAGGGGACCTTAAAGATCACCTAGCTCCAACTCCCCTTGCCATGTGCAGGAACGCCTTCCACTAGACCAGGTTGCTCAGAGTCCCTTCTAACCTGGCCTTGAACGCTGGCAGGGGTGGGCCATCCACAGCTTCTCTGGGCAACTTGTCCCAGTGTCTCACAATAAAGAATTTCTTCCTAATATTCTGCATAAATCTACCCTGTTTAAGTTTAAAGACACCACCCCTTGTTCTATCACCACATGCCCTTGCAAAAACTCCCTCTCCAGCTCTCTTGTAGGCTTCCTGTAGGTACCAAAAGATGCTGCAAGCTTTTCCCAGAGCCTTCTCTTGTCCAGGTTAACTGCTCCTGTTCTCCCAGCCTGTCCTCACAGGAGAGGTGCTCTGAGCATCTCCATGGCCTCCTCCAGACTCACTCCAGCAGGTCCATGTCCTTGCTACGTTGGGGACCCCAGAGCTGGACACAGCACTCCAGAGGGGCAGCATCACGTCCCTCACCCTGCTGGCCACACTTCTCATGATGCTGCTCAGGATACAGTTGGCTTTCTGGGCTGCAAGTGCACATTGCAGGGTCACCTCAAACTTAATGAACTTACATAAAAGTTTGCAGCAGTTTTTAACTACTTAGTCCTCATAGAGGTAGCAGCCTCCCCAAGACTTTAGGTTGTACTAAAATTCTCACTCATTAAAGTGGAAATCTTTAGGCTTCTGAACCTTGCTTTGGGGATTGAAACAATACAATATTTGACTGTGAGATACACTGCTAATTCTAAAATGTGTGTGTCAGAAATTTACTGCTGTACTTATTAATTCAGTTCCTACTGAGGAAACAAGAACTCTGCTTCTCTGACAAATTGCTGCAAGGAATAATCAAACACTTTGCTTATAAAACAGTATCACTTATTGATTCCTCTCTGACTTGGCATGATCTTATTTCCTGTTCTATATTCACGCCTAACTGGCTTCACACATTAAATATACTTATAAAAAAAAAAGGCTACAGATTTCCTTTATCACTTGTTTGCATTAACTGCACATAAATAGATAAAGAGGAGAATATCCCCCACTCTGCGTGCATCTGAGGCAACAACCAATTGTGAGCAGCCTCTGGGCTCAGTGACCTAGAAACCAGTAATAAGACTCATAAAAATCAGATGCTGAAGAACAGCATCAGGGAGAGCTTCAGAAAGAGGATGATAAATCATTTGACAATTCTGTAAGATGTAAGTGCTTCTGAAATAATAATAGTAATAAAAATTTAAAAAAAATAAAAAAAATAGAAAAAACCCCTAAACTTAAAAACAAAGGTAACACCTCAAAAATATTTTCCAGCTCTATATTTTCTCTCATTTTTTGTCTCTGAACAATCTAAGAGACCCCATTCTGTACACAAAAACACACTGAATGTCCCCATTTTTATTACAGAATTAGGCATTCTTCTTTTCTTAACACAACAAGGAATGGTGGTTGTTAAAGCATAAAACCTATGAAAAAAATCAAGATTGTGGAAGTACATAGAAAACAGTTGTTTTGATTCAAGACACCACAAGAGGCTCAAAAGGCAGATTTCAGTCAATGAGACACTCAAGTATGGAATTAAGAATCTCCTATCAAAATCCCTGGAAAACTGAGAAACAAAGTCATTTTAATATGAGCAACTGGATTTTAGCTTTCACATAAAATCCTGCTGCTCTTAACTGGTTTCATCCTCTGAGCTGGGTCAGTATGGTGTCCATAGCACATGGTCTATAGCAGCCAAAGAGTCATGAATGTCAACTAAATTAACAGATAAAAATTATACAACTTTTGCTCATAATTTAGAAATTAGGCACTTCTGCAAATACTGCAGAGACCCGAGGAGAGTGATTTGGAGTTGTGGGATGGTTATAACTCTGATAAAGACTTACTGTTGAGCTCATCTGGAATTTTTGCAGGTGGAAGGTGTTCTATGATTCCAAGATTTTACACAATTTTAGGTGACAGGCAAAGAAAGAATGAGGTAAAGGCATGATGCCAACATGTGAGTACTTGTGATAAGGTGTGTGTACTTACTGATAATGGATTATCTCTTTAAATGGCTTAGATCTATTGTGCACAGATCATTGTTAGTACTATCAAAATCTAAAAAGTAATAGCTGGCAGACAGGACACAGAAATGATGTGGCAATGACAACAATATTACTTGCCAAAGACAATGCTAAGCAGACACGCATCATAGTGCTTTAGGTGTTTCACATGTGATGATGCTCATTACCAGAAAGCCCAGGCACAACCCAAGACCCCACTGCACTGAGTGCTGCACAAGCACAGAATATGGTGAATTAAGACATTATCACACAGGAGGTAAAACATAGCAAAGCCAGTTTTGTATCAGATCTTAGGTGTGCATGTTTCTTTTCACATCTGCGAATGCAAAAAAAAAAAAGAAAAAAAAAATACAAAGAAATATCCAAGGATTTGGTGCTTTCAGTTTTAACAGCTTAACAAGCCAATTAGGTAGGAGCAAACCTCAGGCTTCTGGCACTTTCTCAGTGTGATTCGCATCTCTCATCAGCATGTGCTGCCCTCAGCCTGAAAGAACTGAGTGCACTAGACCATTTTCAAAATGCTTTCTTTCATGCCTGTTTTCCTGTGTGCTGTGTTGTTCTCCTACCCAGAACAAGCTCTGCACCACAGGAGGTAAGCAGATAAAGGGTAAGGCAAGGTACTGGATAAAGGCTCCAGCTGTCCCAGGAGATTTGTTTTCTTCCTAACACACCACCTTCATCTCAAGGAAGGTCTCGAGAATAGAAACACAGCAAGTACATTTCACCATTCCCTGTTATTTTTTATGATTCACACTTTCATCTGCTTAATAGCTAGATTTTATTTTTCTGGAGATTTTTAATGCAGACACCACTGTCTGTCAATAAGATGGAGTGGGAAGGCATGCCACAAGTTGAACTTAGGTCACCTTGCCTTGGCTACCTCAAATTTAAAGTAAATAAATGCAAACACAAGAAGTGTCAAGTACAATACCTTCTTTTCTATATTGATATTTTTGAATAGCAATTTTGCTATGACCCAGCCTGTCTGAGACCAAGTTCCATGCCAGTAGCTGAGAAGGATTATGAAAAAGATCATGTCTGGTTTTCCCACCCAGAGAAGGAGTAGAGAATAAACCTTTGGAAAGAAACTCAACATTTCTCAGCTAATGTCTTGTATTTGTAACTGGTAGTGACATGGATGAAAGAGGGGAAAGCAGGAGGGAGAACTGGAATGAAGGGTCTCTTCACTCTTCACTTCCTTTTGCAACTCCTGGCTGCTGTAACATCACATACAGAAGTGTTTGCATTTCATGGGTGGGTTTTTCATGTGTTAGTTCTGCAATGACCAAAATCAGCAACTTATCAGTTTTCAGAAGCAGATTGTTTCAGGTTTTTCAGTTTGTTTTGTATTTTGCAGACAAAAGAATCAAAACCATTTGAAAGGAGGTCAATAGGAGTTAAGTACATAATCCGTTTAGGATTTAGCAAATCCTACCCAGACCTTTTTGCATTTCTAGGCACCTAACTACCACTGTAAACTGGACCCTGTATAAATTTCTGAATTTTCATATAAGTTTCTGAATTTTCAATGCCTAAGAAAATGAAAATGCTGACTTGTTCAAGTTTGTTTTAACACTCCTGCCACTGTGGACTGGGGTGTCTGGTGGGCCTCTAAGGGGAAGAGTCAGGGAGACAGAAAGGTTGAAGAGACCAGGTTGTTTTTAATTAAGAAATTGAAACACCTGTCTCATTCTGCACAAGTAGGATAGCACTGGCTACAGCAGAGTATCATAATGTAAATGAAAGGATTTTGTAAGACATGCTTGAGAAATAAGGTGTTATCATCAGTTCTACTAATCTCACAGTGTCCTCAAGTCTTTTTTATAAGATATTTGACTTGATGTAATTGAAGAAAATGAACATCTGGTCAAAACAACAGCAGTTTGCTACATAAGAATCACTAAGACACACTGCTCACAGCTGTTAAATACAGATGGCACTTTTGTAATATCTATGACAGCATAACAATAAGTTGTGACAGTAGCTCAAAGTTATGACAGCCCAACCAGGCAAGCATGTAATCACATTACAGGACATACAGGATGACAAAAGCAGTAACTCCAGGCCTAAAGGAAAACATTTCCACATTTTCTAAAAATTAAAGGCCCTTGTACCAAGAATTTAGTTATTACAGAGAGATTATTCTAGTGAAATAACAGCACTGCCCAAAAGCATTGAGGAAATCATGCCCCCTGAACCAACACCAGGCTGCTGCTGGGATCTGCTCTTGAAGCTACTGGCAGCCCTTTCGTTTGGGTAAAAAAAGAATGTTCCACCTCTGGGTAACCATAGCCCAGACTTCAAGGAGTAAGAGGAGGGCACCCATCCCACCACAACTCAAGTGAGCAGGCAGGTGTACAGGCAGCCCTTTCTTTTCTCTTAGGGCTATATTCACACATACACTGACTAGTCCCAAGCTGCTCCAAAATTAAAGAAGGGAAACTTCCAGTAGGTGGAGGTGGAACGGAGGAGCAAAAGAGTTGTGGTTACTCCTCTATTGCCAGTCATCCTGTTCAAGCTTGACAAATATCTTCAGTCCTCCCACAAAGGCTCATGCTTTATCATAGCACAACAAACAAAACCTCTGTAAGGGATTTTTAGGATGGAGACTGAGCAGAGCCACAGGTGCAAAGCTTGGGTGGGTGAGACACAACAGCATGGTGAAGGCACACCCAACCAAGATCCTAGCCTGACTGCAGCCCTTGTCTCTGAGGAGAAGCTGTAGTTTATAACATGCAAGCGAAAATGAGTGATTTTGTACTTTAAGATGGAAGTTACAAAATTATAATGTGCAACTCTTTTTCTTGAGTGAGATTAAAATGTGTAGATTCTGCTGGCATTCCCAGGCACACACAGTGGAACGCCAGTCAGAAGATGAAAATATTGTTAAAATGGTTATTTCCACTGTGCACTGAAATTACCTTGAAGAGTGATTTATATTTTATTTCAACCTTCCTCCCTCAAAAAAAATTTAAAAAAAATCAAGGTTCTGTTATTTAAAACTGCTTTTAAACTTTCATAGTTAATGTGCACATAAAAAGTTTGCTCTGGTTGTTGCTTGGACACGGATACACTGATAAAGGCATATAACTCAACATACACCTCACATTTTTGAATGATGAAAGAAAACCCACACAGCTGAGATGGGTCAGACAGGAATCACAATAAATTGGAGCAAAACCTCCATGGTATTTGACTAAGTGAACATTCCTACATTTCTACCTTTAACAACATCTCTTTCTTTGCAATAATGTACCCAGAAAAACAACCCTAGCTTTTAGCTGGTCCCATAATACTCTATAATTGCTCTGGTTAAACAGCAAAAATTAGGGCAAATTCAATATGAACAACAGTCACTAATCTGGCTCAGTTTTTTTTTCTTTTTTGGCATGGTAACACTGAATATAACTCTGTGAAACCTTCCTTATTATTGCTGTCATCCATCCTTAACTACTACTCTGAAGTGAAAACAGAAGCCACAGTGGGAGCATGTGCAAATGACTGCTGCATGCTAGGGAAAGCATCCTGCATCTCTTAGCAATGCCAGTGGCTCCTGACTTTGCTGTGGACCCACGAGCTTCACTATTTGCTAATTAAGAGAAAAGATTTTTTCTCTTTGATAAACGTTTGTATTGGGTTTCCATGTCAAGGTTTAGGAGGAGGAGGGTACAGGAGTGGAATCTGTGAGAAGCTGCTGCAAGCTCCCCCTGTGTCCAGCAGAGTCAACGTGAGTAAACTCCGAGACTGACCTGCTGCTGGCCAAGGCAGAGCCCATCAGTGACTGCGGTAGTTCTTCTGGGATAGAAGATTTAAGAAGTGGGAAATTAAACCCTACATAACACCAGCAGCTGTCAGAAGAGAGGAGTGAGAATATGTGAGAGAATAAACACTGAGAACACCAAGATGAGTGAAGAAGGAAAGGAAGGAGGTGAGCCAGGTGCCAGAGCACACATTCCCCCTGAAGCCTCTGGAGGACCCCATGCCAGAGCAGGTGGATGCACCCAAAGGATGTTGTGACCATCTGGAGAGAGGAGGCCTTCCTCAGCAGGAGACCCGTGCTGGAGCAGCCTGTTTATGTAGGACTGCACCCCAGGGAAGGGACTCACACTGGAGCAGTTTGTTTAGATCTGCAGCCTGTGGGAAGGACACAGGTTGGAGAAGTTCATGAAGGACTGTCTCCCGTGGGAGGGACCCCACCAGCGGAGTAGAAGAGTGTGGGTAGTCCTTCCCCTGAAGAGGAAGGAGCAGCAGAGACAGTTTGTGATAAAAGTTTGTCTTGTGGCAGGGGCCTCAGGGAGACAGAGTTACATTGTCCCACCCCAAACCCCTTGTGAAGGGCGGCCCAGGAGTTCTGATTGGGTTTGAGTTCCTGGGGGGGGGGCGGTTCTCCCTTGGTGTGCTTCTACTGGTCCCTGATCCTGAACTCCACCCTCAAAGGTGTAAACCCTCGGTTCTGTCCCTCAAAAACCCCTGCTGTGCCCCTGTTCAGGGCTGTCTGTTCTGGACCTGAGTTTGTTCCCATGCTGGTTTCATGAACCGGGAGCCCGGCTCGTTGGTGTTTGATGCTGGTCCTCAGAATCCTGCTGCTTCCCTGGACGAGATCCTGAGGTTGTTGACTGCAACAGTCTTCATTCCCATACCCCTGCACTACTGAGGAGAAGGACGTAAAGAAATTAGAATTAAAATTAGGCCCATGAAGAAGGGAGAGGTGGGAGAAAGTGCTTTTAAGGTACGGGTTTATTCCTTATTACCATATTCTTGATCGGATTGGCAATAAATTCAACTAATTTCACTGAATCATAACATGATTTGTGTTGGAAGGGACCTTAAAGGTCATCTATTTCCAACTCCATGCCATGGGCAGAGATGGCACCCACTAGACCAGTTTGCTCAAAGCCCCACTCAACATGGCATTGGACACTGCCAGTGGTGGGGCACCCAAGACTGCTCTGGGCAACCTGGTCCTGTGTCTCACCAACCTCACAATAAGGAATTTCTTTCTAATATCTAATCTAAACCTATCCTCTTTCCTCTTTTTAGAAGGTTTAAAGTCACCTTCTTGTCCTATCACTACATGGCTCTGTAGAACATCCCTCTCCAGCTCTCTTGTAGGCTCGCTGTAGGTACTGGAGGTCTGCTATCAGGTCTCCCTGTCGCCTTCTCTTCTGAGGCTGAATAACCCAAATTCTCTCAGCCTGTCTTCCCAGGAGGGGTGCCCCAGCCCACTGATCATTTTTATTGTACTTGCCTGAATCTTCTCTAACAGGTGAAAATCTTTTCTACATTGAGGACCCCAGGGCTGGATACAGAATTGCAGGTGGGATCTCACAAGAGTGGAGTAGAGATGAAGAATCAACTCCCTCAACCTGTTGGTCTCTAAGTCTGCTTTGCCCATGACAGTAACTGGTGAGTGATCTCTCCCTGTCCTCACCTCAACCCACGAGCCTTTTGCTGTATTTTTCTCTCCCCTTGCCAGCTCAGGAAGGAGAGTGATAGACCAGCTTGGTGGGCATCTGGGGTCCATCTAAGACAACCTAGCAGAACAATAAACTTCTAATTTAGCCCAAACTTTTTCTGTTTCTAAGGCCCTTCTCAGAGATTTTTTTGATCTGCTGATAACCAAGGCCTGTTGGCCTAGAGGTTCAAATTTCTACAACATATACATAGCAATTTGACTTCAAGATGCAGCTGGTTATATTTTCATTGAATAGTAAAATAGCAGATGCTTATGCTTTGGATATTCCATCCGGAGCACAAAAACACTTTATAAATGGATAAAGGAAATTCACACCCAAATGCTGGTGACATTTCTTCTTTTCCGCATATACTGCATTTACAGCCTAATCAAATGACTGTTCTCAAGCCATGCTTTTTCAACAGCCAGTCCTTTAGAAATAAGATCACTAAAATAAAGGAAGATTTACAGCTCACATGCAACATAAGGAGAGGGCCTGGTAGAGTGAAAGCAGTTTATCTTCAACAAAGAGGAGAGAGACAAAAACACTTCTCTTGCTAACAACTAATCAGATAAACTTTCTGGTAACAATCCTTGAAAGGAAAGACACTAAGTTTGCCAGAAATCAAGGGCAAGCACAACAGCTAAATTATCTCTCCATCCACATCTTTGCATAAATCTCTACTTGAATGTTATTAATCATTCATGGAATTGTTAACTTCTCTATAGTGTGTTTGCTTTTTTCCTATCAATATATGCATAAATCTATCTAATTAATGCTAATATAAATGTTTACTATGGGAAGGCAGAGATTATCTACACTGAATTTCTAATTCAGCTAAACCACGTTCCAGACATCTTTCAAAAAGAAAAAATCAAACATTTTAGTCCCCAAAACTTTAGAAATATTTTGAGCAAACCCATGGTGGGATCTTGAGCATTACAATCATGGGGCTACCTAAGAGTTTTTTGCCATCCTTGCAAAACTTTATGCCTTTTCAGATGGATATTAGCAAATACATTTGGTGAACAATACAAAAATTTGTAAATGTTTAATGAATTCTTTTAAGACTGAAATAGTATGAACAAGAGAGAACCCGTCTGGAAGCTGAATTTCATGCATACTTCTTCTTTGAAAATAGCAGTAAAAACATATACCATTTACTGAGATCGGTAATACCTAAAGACATTTTGGGTTTTTTATATAATATTAAAATTTTAGACAATGTAATGGCATAGGAACCCCTACTCAGACTCTAAAAGTGTGATGGAGAATTTGTGTCTTTTTATGATTTTTTGCTGAAACTGTAACTTATAGGTAAGTTGCTTTGACTTGAGGCTATGTACAGATATTACTACTTGCTAACTACTACTAGTTGCATTTCTTCTGCATCCTGCCATAAGGATCCTGCTTCCCCTATAAGCAAACTGATGCAGCTCACACTGTGACATTAATCCAAAAGGCAGTTTTGCACTGTCTGTAATAAAAAAAATTATTAATAAAATTTTATTGAATGTTAAAAGTAATGATTTATAAAATCTCATCAGAAACATTTGTATCTTATTTGAAAGAAATAATTGAACTGCTGGCTTGATGGAAAGGAAAATATCTCATTTTAGTTTACTCACTAAGAAGATACTCAACAAAAGTATAAAAAGTATAAAATTTTTAAGTCAGTGTGCTCAGCATCTGGAGTGTATTTCAAGGCTGACATGAGGCTAACAGAGTGAACGATGTAATTATTTCTGATATATTTAATTTGATTATGGATTTAAGAGGCCATAAATATATAGTTCACATTATCTGAGCAAAACTGCTCTTTTCAGCTAGAAAATAAAGTAATAAAGTTCAGAATTATTCAGTGAAACAATATCAAAATAAACATTTTTGCCCATATAAGAGGACAGATGACTCATTATTCCCAAAAATGGACATTAGGATCACTTTGAAACATTTCTGGTTTTACCTGAGGTGTATCTATTGCCTGGGAAAGCACACATATTAGTTGCCAGCATCATTACCTTTTTTCACTGTTTTCATAAAACCTCCTAGCATCAAGTTCTTCTGTTGTTCCTCTAATGCTAGCATGAGAGAAGAGGTATTTTTCCTCCCCCTCTTCCCCATGTATTTGTAGAGGATTTTTTCCGTGTCTGGATGTAGGATCCTCTCCATGGGTCACAGCAGAGTTGGGCTAACCCCCCAGCACAGCTCTGCTTGAAATCACCACAGCACTCAGCTGCAGCATTACCTGAGCTTGCTTAATCCTCCATAATTTTGGTGTTCTCAGTAGTTGTATGGCCCAAATGCACAGCCTGAGCTCTCTGTCTGTTGACAAAAGCAAGGGTAAGGACACAACGGGACAAATCCAAGCTCTGGATGTCAAACAGCTTCACTAGGGGATTGAGCAACATTCTTGAGCTACCTGTAAAGGACCCTGACAACCTGCACAGGGTGGAGACACTTGTTTTGGGCTGCTAAAGCTTCCAGCAGAATTTAATCAGGCTCACTCCCTCCCAGCTGCCAGCTCCTACCTAATAGGGCCAGTGGAGCATCCAGGTCATGTACATGTAAACAGTGTTAACCTAATTCTGTGTAAAGCAGCGCAGCATTTATGCATTTCTCTAACTTGCTGTCTGTCTCTAACATGCTACTCTCCAAATGAGTGCAACTGAAAGGAAATAAGGCAATGTCTTGCTATTTTATAATCTTGAAACACATCATTACACCTCTTGCAAAAAAAAATAATATTCTGACAGTTCTAGTCAAAACTATTAGATCACCATGTGTGGCCACCCTGCAGTTCTCTCATCTAACCAAAGCTTCTCACTCTGCCAAAACCAGGCTGCTGGGGCAGAGAATCTGCTGTGCAGCCCCTCCTATTCCAGTGATGTCTCAGAGTTAACCAGCTCCCATCCCACCTGCAGACTTCAAAATACATGTATGTGTAGACAGGCCAATATTCAAAGACAGATCAATAAACAGGGTTCCATAAGTGAACAATTCTACACCAGATGTTAACTGGTATATATCCAAGAAGGGGGAGTGCAGCCCAGCCAGTCGTATAGGAGGACATTCCCTCTGATGTTGTATCAAAACCTGCGGGCTGGAGAAAGATCCAGGCAGAGATCAATCTTTTTTCCCTCATTTGTTTCTCCTTAAACTGCAGCAGGAACTTGGACACCTGGATTAGAAAGAAGCTATGGCATATCCCAGCCGTACTCCCAGTCCAGAGCACCAGGACAGCAGGGTGAGCTGAGGAGGCTGTAACCTAGATTGCAGTCTAGATGCAATCTCCTGGCCACCTCTCAGCCACCAGAAAATTACCACTAATATCTCAAATAAAGGAGCCACCAGTCCTGTCCTCAAAATTAAAGTCAGTGAGGGTAGTAGCTTGCATTTTTGGAAGCACTAACAGCAAAGCAAAGCAACTGTTTTAACTACCTTGAAAAGAATGTGATTAATTTTTCAGCCCTTCAACTGCTTAACTCAGGAACATGTGATTGTCTGAACAGGCAGCTCTTGAAAATGTTTCCAAGTGAAAAGAGTATGAATTCATAGATTTTGAGTGAAAATCTATGAATTCATACTCTGCAAAAAATCATGTCCTGACTGGTTTTACATTTATAAATGAAAATATATTCTAGGGGCTAATGTTCATCCTGAGGAGAAAGAGACTGCAGATCTTTAAAGATAAAACAACCTTTTAAAGGTTTTGATTTTTTTATCTGCTTTTTCCTTTCCTCTCCACCTTCTGAGGTATCCCAGACAGCTACATATGGTTCAAGCAGATTATACATTTCATCAAGACAGGTGACAGAAATGAAAAACATACTTAGACACTTCAGAGCTGCAGGAAAAATGAAATCAAGATCTTTCAATAAATTTCACTTCTAGAAGACACCTCTATTAAAATGTAGAAGTGAAGCAATGAAATATTGAGGAAAAGGCAATGAAATGTGGAAGTTGTCATAAATCAAGAGACATAAAAATCTTGGAAATACATGGTAAGAACAAAGTTCAAACCATATTAATGCTTATATTGTGGTGTACTGCAGTCTAATCTGTAAAATATACAACTCCAAAGCATTTTCTGTGAAGCATTTGAAGGCTGTCCTGGTTAATAAGATTCTCTATAACTATAAAATTCTCTAAGCTATATACCAAATCATTTGCATAATAACAAATACAATCTTACAAGTGTTTAGTGAAATCCTGGTGTAGATATAAAGATAATAAACAACATATTATGAATTCCTTTGGCTAAATATATGGCAACAAACAAATATTTGAAAGTAATTGTTATTATTTTGATTCATTCAGAATAAGTCTTCCTTTTTAGTACTCCAATGAATGATAAATATCCTATGACATAAGTCAGTGTTTCAGAAGACATAGGTATCGATGGAAACATTATTTTTTCCAAATTTTAAGACATTACCACAAAGGACAAAAAAATAAACCCAAACAGATCATATTTGCAGAGCTTGTGTTCACAATTCCATCATCACAATTTCTTCTCTCCAGGTTGCCACTAAGGCTGGTTGCATGGGCACCACCCCTGCAAGACTTGTCCCTGACTGACTGTAAAGCACAGAGAAACTCCAGATGCTAAAAAAGCTTGTGGGAGCTCTACCCCTCTTTTTGTCAGGTGCATCAGGTGCTCTCCCACCAGCAATCTCATGTGACAATTAAACAGATTGATAACAGGCATTATTACCAAAATGACAGCAAACCTCTCCTTTTATAATCACCTTCCATTTTCTTTTTGCACTACATCTTTCCTTACATAATCTTACATGATTTCCCTGATAAAAACAAGTCATTTGTTCTGAATTAGCCGTTGTGCTATAAATCACAGATTTTATCATTTATGATATTTTGATTACCTGAGCCCTCCCTGAAAAAAAATTTAAGATTTCTCATCTCCTGGTGACACATGCTTGTGAAATGCCAGTGTTTTCAGCATTTGATCACGTTCGTGAGAGAGGTTGTCTTGATAAGCTCTGAAACCCATCAGCCGCCAAGGTTGTCAGTAAACATCTCTCGGTATCGTTACTTGTACTTCAGCTGAAATCCCGTGGCAGTGAGGCTTTAAACTCCTCCTCCTTTAAAGGAGGTGGAATAACGTAATTTGCAATTTAAAAGCTGTGTAAAATGGGACAAGTTGTAGAGTATTTGAGAGGATATTCTTGTCTCAGTGCACAGGGCTAAAACACAGGGGAATGCAGAACACTGGAGGCTGAAAATGCAGCATTTGCATAATGCAGCCATTCTCAATTGAAAGAAAAGTGGCACCAGAAAGACTTGAAAGTAGAAAACAACAACATCCTCAGTGGTGGCACTACTCTGTGTTGCAGTGGTGCCCAATTGTCCTGTCTACAAAGTCTACAAAGACCCCAAAGATCATGTGGTGGTGGCCAGTGAGTTGGGCTGTCAAATCCCTCACCTCCACACTCAGTTCACTGCATCCACTTTCTGGAGGTGTTCAGTGAGGATGGACTACAAATCTGAAGGGATTTTAGTTACATCACAGTGGCCAGTTTCAACAGTGAAACCTGAGCCCATCACAAACCTACTGTTTCCAAATTGTGAAAGTATTTGTTGCCTGTTTTCATGTTCAACAGCATTTCAGTTTTCATGTTCAGCAGGCAACAGTTGCCTGCTGAGATGGTCAAAACAGTCATTGTTTGTTTGACACCAAATTAGTAAGG
Source organism: Poecile atricapillus (assembly GCF_030490865.1). NCBI lineage: Eukaryota > Metazoa > Chordata > Aves > Passeriformes > Paridae > Poecile > Poecile atricapillus. Next base: position 47,197,169 of record NC_081251.1, on the reverse strand, counting down.
GGGGAAATGTCATCAAAAAGTTCTCATAAAAATGTCAAGACTGAAAAGCAACAATTAATATTAGAAATTTCCTAGTCAAAATCACAGTTTCCGGTCCTAGATGGTAGTGATTGTATGCATGCAGGATAAGTTAATGTATCATCTTCAATTACAATTTTAAAAAAGAAACTGAAAAATTTCTAATTAGCCTTAAATATATTCCGCAGATGTCCACTTAGGAATAGCTGTAGTGAAGAGGCTAGTAAACATTCTCTCATGGACTCCTTGAGTCAAAACAGATTAAATACATTTGCAAAGTGTTTTTGTAAACTGAAATGCACTTTTCTGCAGTGCCCTTTTCTTTGTTTATTGTGAATATTAGAGGAAAATTACATTTGAAATCTTCACCTAAGGCTTTGCAGCTAAGGAAATGTTTAATTGTGTAATGGTCTAGTTTGGACTTACTTTATTGTGTCATTGTTTAAATCACCATACAACTTACTATTCATTAGTATTCATGCACTGTTATCTCTTAAGGCTTATGAATATTTCAGCAATACTCTCTGAATGCCTGTTATGAACAAATTTGATTGTGGGAGAAACATCTGTTCAGTTTTGGATGCCTTTGCTCAAGAAAGATATAGTCAAGATTGAAAAACTCCAAACACACACTACTATAACAGTGATTTAAGTTGCAACTACTTAGTCTGAAGAAAAAAAAAGTCAAATCTGATCTATTAACAGGTGAATAATTGACACCCCTCTTTTCCTCCGAGTGGACCCTCAAAACTCTGCCAAAGGCAAAAACAGGGTAAAAGCATGAAATAAAAAAGAAATGGTGCTTGAAAATAAGTCAGTGTAAGAAGGAATTGTAATGAATGGGGGGTTCAAATCTGCCAATTCAGGTCCCTTTTGGTGCAAAATTAACCCTCCCCCGCCTTTATTTTTTTTTAAGTCTATTTATTTTCTATGCAGTAGGACCAGGCAAGACTTTCTCGGAGAGGTAACATGGGCAGGCTATCACATCTACTGTTCTGGATTAGCAGTAGATCAACAGAGGTGGGAGCTTTATTTTCCCTGTTTATTTGCTTGTCTCCAGAACTATTTGTTATAATAATTAACCAGAGTCTAGGAGCATTAATCTCGACCATTACTATACAAATAGCAACCAAAGCAACACGTTCCAGGAAAACCAGGAAAATTTCACATACTCTTTGGCTCAGTTTAAAAGGAAAAATCACAACTTTCTGTGAGGGCTGCAATGGAAAAATGAGACACTGAAAGAATTTATCTGGCCTGGAGGTCACAGAGCAACACACTCAAAGCAAACTGAATCAGAAGAGAAACAGCAGGAAAGAAAATGTAGAAGCTCAGATAAGTGGGAGAAAAATTTGCATTTTCTACTATTCCTTAGCTGTATTTCAAGCATTCACACTCTCAGGAGTTCAGTTTCTCTCACTAAAAGATATCCTGTTTTGTGGTACTATCAGCCCAGGTCTTTTCTTCTGGTTACCCTGTTTCCAAAGTAGCCTATGAAGGCAGCCTATTTTACTGGCAGAGGAAGTACACCTCATTTCAAAGCTTGCAGATGTAGTGTCAGGGTTATTAAACTGTATCAGGCAAAGTCCAACCTTGTTGAAATTCTAAGTGGGATAATTTTGTGACTCTGCAGAGTTCTGTCACTGATACTGTTTTGTTTCTTCAGCATGAGAACTAGTGATCATCTGTTCTGGAAAATTTACAAGGGTGGTGAATATTGGTGGTATGAGGACTACTGAAAGTTAGATGTTTTCATTAATAGCTGCTTTTCTACTGAGACAGGCTGTAGAAAGGTTATTGTCAAAATTTGCCCTTAGTTCCTAAAAAAAAGATTAAGGTCTCTGAAGTGCTAATGCTATGCACTATAAAATCCTAAGTTAACTCTATAAAGAGAATTTGGAACAGGCATTAACTGCATTCTTGTTTCCCCAATCAGCTCCTCTGACTGATGAGCTGCTTCACCAGTTCACAGATGTGCGAGTGTCCCCACAGTGCTTTTGACACTTCCAAGCATCCGAGCCTCTTCTGGAGGAAAGGGATCTAGGCAAAAAAAAAAAAAAAATCTGCTCTTTTTGCTCATTAATCATTTGGCCTTTCAGAGATGAAAGTCAGAGCCTCTCTCTGAGTGGATGGTCATGACATGGACATCAACAGCACCTGGAGGAGCACAGGGCAAGCCTTTGGTTCATGCATCTCTTTTTGGAGCAATTCCTCACAAAATTCCCAATCATTTCTCCCTGCAGAGACCTATTTGAAAACAGACTTTTCTCCTATTTAGTCATTCCTGAAAGAGACAATATGCTTTTAGAAGCAGATCCTACATGAATCTTATCTTTAATTGAAAGATCCTAAAGCAATTTTCTTGTCTTGTAACAGAAAGAATGAAAATATTTCTTACACTTTCTTGTCCAAAATTATTCAGGATTGAGGGCAAACAATCCATGATGAATAAGAGAATCAACAAAAAAAAAAGATCAATTACTGGATGGTTCCACACACAAGTTTTTGCATATTGATCATGTTTTCACTTCAAAAAAAATATTCTTTCAAGAAGATTAATAAGACACTTTCAGATTTTTCTATTTTCTTACACAGATTCTGTCAGCATCTCAGTTTATTGAAAAGAAAGATATTTTTTTCCCAGATTTGGTAATTTGATTTTTCCCATATTTTAAAATTTTCCCTTTTGCGATTTAGAACTGCCATATTAACAAATTGTCTGTCTTTTATTTCAAGAGAGAGAATATTCAATCAAAACAAAGATAACAAGATCATTCCTTCATTTGAATTCCAGATGATGCAAGGATGATGTTGCCTGCTACTTGCCCAGGTGCAAAATTAATAATAAACAAAGAGACAACCTCTTGTACTATCTCAGCACTTCTGTCACTTCATGATCCATTTCAAATATGTCATTCTGAAAAATATAGTACATGGCGTGTTTGCTGAGGTACTTTGGACAGTAGCAGTAGGGTAGTAACTTAGTAGATTCAGAAAATCTCCTGGAATTTGAATATTGAAGCCATGTTTGGGCATTGCCAGACACTATCTTTCCAACTGCAACTTCAGGTATTGTTTTTATCTAATCATGTTCTAAGCAGTTTTCAATGAGACATTGGAAAATACCATAACTGTACAGGAGTACAGTTCAGGAGCTGGCATCTCTTTGGGCTCACAGCATCAGAAAATGGTTGAGTTAGAAGGGACCTCTGGAAGTCATCTGGTCCAACCACCCTGCTCAACCAGGACTACCCAGAGCTGGTTACCAAGGACTGTGTCCAGACAACTCTTGAAGATCTCCAGGGATCTTCAAAGTGCTCAACTTGTACCACTGCTCAGTCACCTTTCCACTGAAAAATTGTTTCTTGATGGTCTGAGGGAATCTCCCATGTTTCAATTTGCCTCTGGCCACCATTGAAAAAGGGCTGGCTCCATCCTCTTTCTACCTTTCCTTTAGGTATTCATATACATTGGAAATGTTCCCCCAAGTCCTCTCCAGGATGAACAGTCCCAGCTCTCTCAATCTCTTCTCAAAGGAGAGGTTATCCAGCTATTTTGTCATCTTAGTGACACTCCACTGGGTTCTCCTTAAAAGCTCTATAATTAAATGTTTTGGTTAAAAACAATGGTTTCCACTTAAAACCCTCTAATTTGTGGACTTTCTTCCTTGTTTTCCCAGCCATTTTTACCAAAGCAGTCCTGTGTTGGCATTCAAGAAAATTCTGTTTCCTTCCTTTCCCCTCCATCTTCCTTTTTCTCCTATTTCAAATGGTCCTTTGCACCAGATCAAATTGATAAAACACATCACAACTTGGTAAGGAAATTTTCATTTAATGCCATCATTAGTTCTGTGCTAGATATTACTTCAAATGTCACAAAGCACCAAGAACAAGCCCTCTAACATTCACCCAAAAAAAGAGCTATGAGGACAAATGGAAAAAAAAAATAATTTGACATGCAAATTGCCTAGGTTTTTAAGCAGAAAAGCAATTAAGAACATGAATGATGTTGTGGAAGATAAAAACATGGGTGAAAACAGAAATACCTTGGGACTGGCCTCTGCTGAAAGCTGCAATCTGTCTGTACGTAGGAGGCCTTCAGAGTCTCCTGCCAGTGATAAAGCTGCTTAAATCTGGGGACAGTTTTTTTGCTGATTCAGCACTCTTGATCCGCCGAGCAGAAGTGATGCCTGAGAGTGCCCTGGTTCACAGAAGTGTCCTCCTCTCCTCCACGTGGAGCCAGGGAGTGGGGGTGCCCTCCGGTGTAATCTCACCGGCGAGGGACAATTAGCGCTGGGAGCAGGAGTGTGCAGCAGGGATAATTGATGTCATGCACTGCCATCTGCTGTGTCTCTTCTCGCACTACCACAAGGAACCCAAGCCTGGAAGATATGGAGCTTGAAACAGAACTGTCACCGCGTGTCATTCTCATTGAGTTTCAGGAAGGGGTTGCGTAAGGGTATGGAGAACTGATGCAATGCAGAAATGGATACAAAAGGCATATATGTCCTCTAAAGGTCCCAAGCTTTGCACAGAAAATGAGACTGTCCCTATCCTTTCTTTGTGAAAATAAGGATTTGATGTGTACTAGCGCATTAATGAATGAAGGCATATAGAACAATCTTCAGTGCCATAAGATGCTTTAAGAATATTTGGATGAGCTGCTGACTTTTATCCTATCTGAAAATTGATGCTAACCCCCAAGAGTGAGCCTCAGAAAACCTGTCAAATATATTTGCATATATTCCAGCTCAGAATCTCCCCAGGACAGGAGCTACACTCTATTTATAGATAAAAGGCTAGTTGATAATCTGAGGGAGCAGCTGGCCTTTTGAAGTGCTAAGAGCAGACCACAAAGGGTTACACAGGAATTGCAGAGTGAGAAAAGACATAGACTCATCACAGTCCAGGACTCTGTGAAGGAAACAGGAGTTTGTCATGGAAACCTTGGGAATATTTTCACCCCTACCACACTCCTGCCAACTTCGGTAGAACAAGTCATGGCATCACATTCTTCTCTCCGTAAAATGGGTATAATCCAGTGGCACCTTGGTGCATTACAGTCTAGCTCTCCTTTCTCCAAAAAGGGGACAACATCTGTTCATTTAAAACTTATTCCTACTTTCAATCCAGATCTTGTAACCTCTCCATACATACTACCATTCTACCCCATAACTTGTTTTCTGCCTGTTTTTATCTTCTTCGTGGTATTTTTCTCTAACTGAACATTGTAATGATATGGAAAGAAAAATGTGGAAGAATTCCTATTGAAAAAGCAAAACCTCCTTACTGACACCACGCACTCTGCTTGGTTTTACCAGACTTCAATCTTATTTTTGCATCAGGGCAGTGAAGGTTAAGTCATGAAAGTTGATTCAGCATGCTTTAAGAATGAGTGTCATTTTTAAGCTATCTTATTTTCATTATTCTTTCTAATATGTCTTCATTATGTCTTGGTAACTCAGTGCCTGAAATCTTCTATAGTCTAAAATTATTTGAAACTTACCAGGGTACAACCTTACACAGGTGGGTTTGTTTCCTCAGTCAAGCACCAATGACTCTTTGTGGGCAATAGCAGCTCCTATGAAGTTGGTACTTTTTTCAGTCTGTGGGACATGGCATTATCACACTTAACCTAATTCATATGAATTACAAGAAACTGCTATCCCAGGGTGTAGAATGGCCTGGCAAACCATACCAGGGGAATTACATGCAGCTTTTATCAGGATGGAGCTATGTATCCTGTATAGTCCCAAAAGGCATACTCGGAGTCCATTGCAACACAGCATTGTCATGATTGCTCTGGGATTATCATATTTGCAGATATGGAAACATACTGAAAGGTTCATATAGAACTCAAAATTATCATGATAAATCAGAGGTGCAGTCCAACAGAAATAGCATATTCAAAGGAGACATGCAGAATTTACTGTTGTTAGACTGTCAGCTGCTCAGGTGCTGGATGGCAGATGACTAATCAATTCTGAAAAAAAAGGAGCTGGCAGTTACTATGGATCACAAGCTGAACATGAGTCAACAACATCATGCTACTGAAAAAAAAAAAAAAAAGAGAAATATCACACTGAGGTGAAAAAATAGAAATCATATCTTCATCCTACACAGCTCTGGCCAAATTTTAACTGGGGTATTGCACTGCATGCTGCTCATAAAGAAAACTTCCAACTTTTGGACAAGAGCACCCAAGAGACTGATGATTAAATGAGGTCTGGAACATAATCTGTGAAGAAGAAAAGATGATATTTGACCTGTTCATCCATAGCAGAAAAGAGCCAAAAGGAACATGAAAACACTACAACAAACTAGGAAATTGCCATCTTTGAGGATTTGCAACACTTGATTGAATGAGGTGAGACTCAGCCTGCAGTCCCAGAAGCTTGAAAATACTGTAGGACTGGAGCACTTCTCCTGTGAAGACATGCTGAGAAAGTAAGGGATATTCAGCATGGAGAAGATTGTAAGACCTCATAGCAACCTTCCAATACCTTAAGGGGGCCTACAAGAGAACCAGTAAGGCAAACTTTATCAGCAGCTGTAGTGATAAGGCAAAGAGCAACGAGTTCAAACTGCAACAGGGGAAATTCAGGTTAGGTATACAGAAAAAATTCTTTACCGTCAGAGGATGCTGAACACTTGGGAAAGCTTGCTGAACAACCTGGGAACACGTTTCCCAGAGAAACTATGGATGCCCCATCCCTGGAAGTGTTCAAGACCAGGTTGGATGGGGCTCTGAGCAGCCAAGGCCAGTGGACTGTGTCCCATCTCATAGCAGAGAGGTTGGAACTAGATCATCTGTTCTGTCCCTTCCAACCCAAATCATTCTATGATATGATGGCATTGGGAGGAAAGGCTCCATGTCTTAGAGTTTTGGGGTTAGGAATGCTAGGTTTTGTTTGGTTTTGCAGGGTAGAGGTCTGCTTGGATTTTGACTGCTAAAAAAAGTCTCTGGTGGCAAGAACAACTCCCTTGCCAAGCAGAGGTATTTGCAATAGAGATTTATACCAAATTGCACAGAGTGAAATCTATGCAAACACTAGCAGCAGACACCCCCCGAGAGAGGAATTTTACTGAAAGTGCTGACTGCAATGCACATTAAACACTCCCTTGTTCCTACCTCAGTTCCTAACCAAACTTAGCAGTAATGGAACTTCTGCCCTCATCTGTAGGACATAGTGCTAGAAAGAATTCACCACACTGGGTTTTTCATTCCTTTCCCGTGTTTGCCCCCAAGGTAAAAGATCTATTTTGTCTTGTTTACTGCTGATCATAGTCTTTATCTTTAAAGAAATCTGTTTCTTATAGTCAGGGTACTTAGTTCTATTGTGTGTGTGCTACATTCCTTGTTGTTAAAAATTTATTCTAAGGAGCCAGTGGCTGTCACTGATTTTTTTTCAGTTTTTTAAGATCATTGCAAAAATATTTCTTTGAGGGCTGAGAAATGAACATCTGCAAAAAATTAAACTTTAGAAAAAACTTAACTTTAGAAAAATATCCAAGAGCAGTGGTCACCCATGCTGGCATAATGCCAGCCTTGACACAATCTCTAACTCACTGGCAAGCTGTTTTCAGGGATATTTCTGATATAATTTCCTTACATCCATTGCAAATTTCCTTTTTATAAGGTGTAAGGTTCTATACTGCAGCTCTGGGAGCTATATTAAAGGATCTTATTATAGGATAGAAACAACAAGATAGAAAGCTGGTGTGGAAGCTAAATATTTATAGGAAATCCAAAGGGATTCCACAGAGATTGCCTTTCAGTGGTTTCATGTATTGTGAATGTTAAAAAAAGCCATCTGGAATCCCAATAAGCATACCAAATAATATAACAGAATTTGGTTAAATAAGAAAATCCCCAAACATAGGGGGAAAATTCCTCCGTATAAAGATCCCTCCTGCCTTCAGCAAGCCAACATCAAATACCATCCTGGTACTTAGTTGTGCCTAGATTCATTTCTCTTACCACAGACAAGTATAGTACACAGTCACCACAGAGTTGTTTAATGGAGATGGAAGGAGAAAGGCAACAAAACACAAAATTTTTTTCCAGACTGGATGAAGATGCACATTTTCCTAGGTCAAGTATAGAAAGATCTAAGAAAGACACTAAGCTCCTGCTCTAACTGTTGAATTCAGTGCCTGGAACTGATGGGAGTAAATGCAGCCAGCAGGTCTATCTACAACATATGGAGCAGCTTTTAAGGAAGGTGGAGGTTCATGCCTTGGTTAAGGCAGCCTCTTGCAAAAGCCAAGCTCTCACCTAGGTTTTAATGGAACCTGAAGGAAGCAGATTAAGTCTTTAAGACTGTGTAAATTCGTGACAGAGAAAATGAGAACCACATATTTTGGTTAACATAAAAAAAACCAGCCCTCCATACACCCTCAAAAAATACTGCCAGACATTGCTATAGATTCAAAACAAAGTGCAAAGCAAAGTGTTTCCCCCTGGGTTGTCAGCAGCCTTCTTCAGCTCTCCTGTTGTTACATATCTGAATAAGAAAACATCCATTTATTTATGTAGTCACACTGACACCAGGGCTTTCTACAAAATCTCTCCTCATGTTGCCTCTGCACTCCACCTGGTTCCACTTAAGCTCATTAGTGAGGAATGATACCCCACAGGGTGGTTCCCAGCAGGGCTGGTCCTTTCCTCACAGAGCAGGGCCAGCTGCTCTCCTGCATCCTGCCGTGTCAGGGCAGGCTGTTGCATGAGGATGTGGTGCTGGACTCTGACCATAGGCAGCAACTACAGCTTGCAGTTTTGCCACTGGCCTAATTTCAAACAACCCCAGCATGGACACAGTGGCCTGGATGTTTACCTCTCTGAGATAAAAAAGTTGCCTCCAACTTACCTAAACTTATTTGGTGATGTTGAACTAATAAAATAAACCTTGAATAGCCTATTTTTCAACACTGTTCTTGTCTCTGTATGCTGTAAATACTGTGATGTTCACTGCAGGGAAGCTGAAATTATGGAGACTCCATCAGAGAAAATGAAAGGAAAATATCAAAGTATGCATTAAAAAAATCCACTTGACATGTTGGCAAATAGACTTTCAAAACTTTTCAAACTTTTTGTTGCTGAAATTACAGTTGTTGAATATTATCAGCCAGCACATGTTTATCATGAGCAATAAGAGCAGAACAAAATAAGGCAGTTCTTAGAAAAAAAAAGTAAAATGTGACCGCACCAAGAGAGGCAGATCCTCTTTTCAGAGAGTAGTTTCTAAGAGTAAGGGCAATAACTTGCAACTGATTTTCCTTGTAGATGCTCATCACCAGAGGGAAGCAGTTATCTGATGGTTGGTCTGCAATAGGCAAAAAGGCAAGCCACTGGTGAAGGGCACAGCTGCACAGGCACCACCCTTGCTCAAGTCAAGGCATTAGCCTGTGGGTGTGGGTCAGAAAGGTGCAAATCCAGGTACAGGCATAAGCTTAACCCAACTTAGGCAAGGACCAGCTTAAACACAGCTTCCAAGTCAAGGTCAGGGATGCTGCAAACAAGACTCATGTTGAATGAAGCTGGACCATGCTCCCTGCAGCTGCCAGGAAGGATACACACCATGAAAACCTGATTCAGCTGCTGAAACCTCTGCTGTCATGGCACACAGGGGTAGATTTTAGGGTGGAGCATTGTGTATTGTTAGCATTGATGAAGCACTGTGAGACACAGCTCACAGGCTTCCTGGTGGCCAAGCCTTCTTAACTTGAAGATATTTTGCATGTGTCTGAGCCAACATTAGCTCTTTTCCCTAGCTTCTCATGCTTCAGCAAGATATTCAAGTGTTTTAAGATACTGCCTGGAAGACTGCTCTAGTGCTTTGACAGCTGTGAAATATATCATGCTGGTTTCACAAATGGCTTGTTATGGCCTTTGCTCAGAAGATTCCCCCCAAGTAAATTTTGCAAGCTCACGGGTCTTTGATAAGTATCAAATTACATAAGGGCTTATCTCTAAGGAGCAGATGAGGCCTTTGATATCAGTGAGTTTATTACCTGACGCAGGATTTATCAAGAGTGAAACTCCTTACTCTGAATGCATTCATATACCTTTTAATATACAAAAACTGTATATTTACATACCGCATACAGAGCATTTGGCTGCTCCATCCTAGAGAAACATTTTCTTAGAGGAATCCTTTTGTCTATCCTTCATCTCCATCAAAAGCAAACAAACTTTCATAGTGACTGCTGCCTACCAGGAATCAAGTAGTTGCCTCCTTCCATATATAAACAACAGTCAACTTTAATCAGCCTTTAATCTGTCAGTAGCCCTTCGATAAGAAAACTACCCATTTATACTTCATTAATCATGTTTCAGCAGAGCAGGCCAGGATCTGCTAGTTCTGTGAGCAGAAACAGACTCTCTTGGGGGCTTTGGTTTGGGGTATTTTTTTAAGGCCACAAAAAGGGAAAAAGCATGAGTAGGTGTATGAATATGTGTCAGTGAGTTCCACAGGAGATTGCCAGCTGGAGAGGCATTAATCTGCATTGCGTTACATCACTGAGCAGATATTAGAAAGCACCACAGCCATTTTTTCTCAACCCTGCATTACATCTTTTCAGGCTGCACTGGACTTTACACTTTTAGAATACCTCAAGACACAGAAACAGAACAAGAAAATAAAAAAGCTTTCAAAAACAAATTTTAGAAAACAGATACATTGCCTATTCTCATGAGTGTCCAGTTCATGCTTCTACTTTGCTTTTGGGGGCCTTAACATTTTGGGGAAAAGGGAGTCCCCACAAACAATTTTAGTTGATTCAAAAGACAGACATTATATTAAATAGCTAAGTTAAAGCTCTTATTCAAAAGACTAGGTGAAATTTTTCTACTAGTTTCTGATCCATCTCAGGTTTTGTACATTCTTACCTAAAAAAGCCTGATCTAATTGAACACACTTATTGTAATAAGTGCGAAGGCCCCATGATTGTCACAAGTATGTGTAATAACAAACGACAGGATAGAAGGATAAAAAGTGACACAGAAGATTAATTAAGAAAAGTAAATCAGCTAAAAGTTTACTAAAAAAAAAATAATTCTGTGCTTCTCTTCCATCTTTTGATGTTCCATAGCTTCCACGAGAGCAAAAAGAAGACTTACATGTAAGTACTGTTTTAGGTGACTTTTGAATTTTGCAAATATTTTAAGTGCTCCTTATTCTTTTAGCTTGGTTTTGTTAGAGTCACTGATGAGTCTTTCCTGAATTGCCACTTTTGTTTTGCTCTTGAAGCAAGTGCCTGTAACCCCGTCTATCTCTGTCTTTGCCTACATAGAGCAGTGACAGGCTGGGTAAACTGCAACAATCTCCACGTTGTTTTTTAAGCTGCTGAGAGCTACCACTTTGGTGCCTGCACCTAATTAACTATAGACTTGGAATAAACAGAGGGGAAAAATCTCATAAAGTAGAGTGATGTATTTCATTGGCATATCTGATATATCTACAGCAGCAGGATGAAGTCAGACTCAACAGGTCACTTCCACAGGCTGGTGGGAGGCAGCTCCCCTCCCTCTGAGCAGAGAGCGTACCATCATCGATGACAGAGATGAACAATAAGACTCACACCCTGAAAAATACCTGGGTGCCTGCTGAGAGGAACTCACCAGAACCAATTTACATGCTGGCCTTAGGATGAGATGACTCACTGAAGTTCAACAAGATGAATCCCACTTTGTACACCTGAAAACTTGCACTCATTCTCTTGCAGTACCCTGTGAGCTGGTGGAGGATCCCAAGAACCCTTGAACCACCCACCCCAGCCAGAACACCACTGTTTGACATGCAAATAGCACTTGACACATCACAAACACCTCCCCTGTTTCTCTCAGATGGAATCTAAGCTTGACAAAAGGAATGTCAGAAGTGGAATCATCTCTAACCATACTATCCCTGGCCATCAAAAGCACCCGCCTCCCTCCTCTCCCTAGCAATGAAGCCCTTCAAGACAAAGGCTCATCACAACCATCTCAATAGGAAGTCTTTTAAGTTGCAGGAATCATCAATATCTCATATTTCCAGAGGCCAACTCTCTGTGCTAACTGTCCACAGGGTCCAGCTCCAAGGGAGAATCACCATCCTTGTGACTTCCTTGCAGGCAGCTTTGACAGCCCATCTCAGGGCAGTTTCCCTGCCAGCCCCAAAAGCTGTCACCTCACAGGAAGGTGAGGGATGGCAGCACTGGCAGCCTCAGGCTGCACAGGAGGAGCTCACTTCCAGGCATGCATGGCTTCATGCCTGGATGCCCTTGCAGCAGCATATCAATCTCTCATCCCCAGTGTCACAAACCCCCTGCTCTTTTAATCTAAATGTTCACATCCTCACTCCCAAGAGTAAGAAACCACTTATGCCTGGGAATCAGCAATTAAAATCACAGGCCATTTCTTATCTGATGGTTAATGCTGTCTCCAGCAAGATCCCTTCTTTTCCTCAAGCCTTCTATCCAGCCACCAGCTCAGTAGGTACCACTTGCCCCTCCTTATTCCACAGATAGGCAGGATCAGACCTCAAGGCCCTGCTGCCCCAGCCTCCCTTCCCAAGCCCAGCCCTGGCATTCCCTATCCCTGCTCAAGCAGCCCAGTCCCAGCCACCTCTCTCATGTTGGTGATACTGCAGAGGCACAGCCCAAACACCCTGCTGGAACCCAGGTCCATCCAGATGCTCTGCTGCTGGCCTGTATAACTATCTAGGCCATCAGTACCTGCTAGAGCTTGCCACTCAATTTCAGGCATCATTTCACATTAATTACTATTCTCTAATTTCATTAACAGCAGTAAAACACTTTGATAGAAGTCACTTCACACCATGTCTCCATTTAAGTTCACCACTGGTACTTCTGAGACGAACAGCTCAGAGTTGGCAGCAATGGGTCAGCTGAGAGCTATAGACCCACAGATAGTCACATATTAATTTCGCATTATGGAAAATGGGGAAAAAGCTCTGAGATTTGCTACTACTACATCTAAGAAAAAATGTAAACTGATGGAAAGCCAAAGGAAACACAGACAGGCTCTGTTTAATATGATGCCATATTGCAATTTAAAAAGGTCTTGTGCTGTGCTGTCTGACATGCTTCACTTGGAAATGAAAACTTCTGGATTCATCTCATTTCCTCTCCCTTAAGCTAATGGCAACAAACATTTGAAGCAATTGCTCCCCCTAAGCTTCACTCACTGTTAAATTACAGACAATTTACAATGCAGGTCAGAGCCATGGAAGGCTGTTTCCATGTAGATGCTCAATCTGGCACCCTGCTGAAGTTAATGAATCAACAAAATTTTGTAAAATTTATTTTAATAATTTACTTGTCTTTCTCTTTCCTGAGGAAAAAAGAGTAAGTCCCTGTAGACACATTTAAAGGGACTAAACCCTTGCTAAAGTCATTCTGAGCTGTGGGAAAAAAAAAAATCAGACCAAACTTTCTAATAGATATATTTGAACTGGTGGAAATAAAAGATCATTTGCCATATTGAACATCTGTATTCCTGTGTTCTGTGCAAACTGTGCATATTATTTCCCCTGATCTTAGGATGCAGGATGCACAAGGCAGATTGAAATCCTAATGATGTTTTAATTGTCCATATCCAAGAATCAATAGATACACTCAGGTACTACATAACCATCAAGACACTGGAACTGCCTTCTAAAAACAATCCCTACTCGACACCTTCCCTTGAGTTTTTTTCACAGAGGGTACATGCTTGGCTCTCACTGGTGCTGCTGTGTTTTGTACCTGAGCCCCAGAATGGTTTTCAGTGTTGGTGACCCCTCTTCTGCTTCCCGGGGTCCAACCTGCAGGGCACCTCCAGAGTGTGAGCAGCCACCTCAGCATGCCCACATCACACAGCAGGTGCTGTGAGCATTATTTCCCCTGAGCACCCCTGTTGAGACAGGGCTGACACATGCCAAACAAAGCTCTAATGACTCTTTTGCAGAAGGGATTTTGATTAACAACTCTGTCTCTTCATGGTGTTTTTCACACAGCTAGTTATTTACCAGGTGTCTGATGGCCAGCCAGCCACCTGCAGAATAGGTTAACACTGACATTGATTGTCCAGATTTGCTGATAGCTGCAGAGCTGAGATATGTACTGAGTCGGCAGAGCTGACTCTAAGAGGTCACTTTCTAACAGAGTTTATTAAGACTCTAAGAAAATCTCTCTGAAGGGCAGCAATACCACTTGTGAATTTGTGTAAGATTTGCAGGAAAATTGAGATGCTGGTATATCCAGACATTTATAAAAGGTCATTAGGAATTTCCATTAATGAGCAAGTAATTTGATTATAAAAGTTTGAGGTCATTTCATCAGAGCCAAATAAAAAAGGAATATTTTATATCAGCTTAAAATAATATGAGATCATTTTGCACTGCATGGGTGACATTTGACAGCGCTCCTAAAGAAAGCACTGTTGTGGGCAGTTCACCTGGGAAGAGTGTCCATAAACTATAAGTCACTGAAAAAAACCTCTATACTGCTAAAAGAAAAGAAAGGAATTTCACCCAGGAACGAGAATTACATGAGGAAATGAAAATAATGAAACATCTCAACGAGGAAAAGATAGCCCAACACGGAGCAAACAATATCATAAAAATGGCATTATAAAAATGACATTTTTATAATACATTCAGAAAATATTTGAGGCAGAGAAGGGAAGGGTTACAATGGATTACATATGATAAATCAGAACAAACTGAATGACCTGGTCCTTCACTAAATGCAAAAGAAATCTGGTAGCAGATGGCTTTTGCAAGGGCAATTCATTTAATACCTTATTTTTTTCTTCGATCTTTCTGCTTCTGTCTTCATTAAGAAAGTAAACTGGGCTCAGGTGGCTGACACGATTAACATCAGTGATAAAGTGGTAACTGTTCAGGCTAGAACAAAGACAAGCCAGAGATTACTTACCTGTGATACACGAACACTTAGTCCCACTTCCACCATCTCTAACAAACTCAGGGACCTTTTCACCAAATACATCATGAAAAAGAGAAGTACCAGAACAACACAGAAGCCCAATATAGTACCCACATTTGAAAATGGAGAAAGGACACAAAAAAAAATGTTGTAAAATGACTGAGCTAAGTGTCATGCAAGAACACTGGAAAATATAAACAAGATTTTTGAGACAATAAGGAGATAATCATCAGGCTGATATAAATGCTTTCAAGACCAAACTGTGAAAAATAACAGAACATGAATTCTCAATATAAAACTGGCAAAAAGAATGGATCTGATTCTTGTGATCTCTTTGTGTAAAGAGAGCAGTGAATAATGTAGTAATGCTACTCATTGAAACCACAAGATTTCATTTCCCATCATGAAATCATGAAATTAATTCTCAAAATCAGGGAATGAAGTGAAATGAATAGACTGGACATGACACATGATGAAATGAAATGCAATTTCAACAAATAAAGAAAATTTGAAAATGGAGTGCATACAATTAATTGCAATGGGATGACATGAGGTGAAAAGAACCAAAGCATGCCAAAACAAGACTCACTGAAATCTCAAAATCTGGAAGAGAATTTAAACAAATTGAAACAAACAGGCAGAAGAAGACATATGATGTAAGAAATGCAACTGGGGAAAAAAAAATCTAAATTACAAAAGTGAATAACATTAAATGGAATGGGATGACATAAATTGCAGTGAAATGGATTGAAACTTGCTGAAATGATATTCATAGAAATCACAAAATTTCATTTCCTTTCATGAAATGAATATACATTAAAGGAAAAGAAATCTCAAAATCAGGTAATGAAATGATACAAGCACAGGGAAGATTAATTAAAATGGAATACAATCAAATATAAAAGAAAATTCTGAACTGGAGTGAAAATTAGTCAATGAAATATTGAAGAGGAGTGCCCTCTTCAAGTCACATACAGACTGCTCAGCCTTTGTCATCCTTAGCTGGCTTTGAATTGATAAACTGAATGTATGGAGAGTCAAAGCTAATCACCAGTCTTCATTTTCCCTAAGAGAGATGCATGATCTGAGAGTCATAAAGACACCAAACACAGTGCATGGAGCTTGTAGGTTTGGGAGGTCCATCTTTTATTCCTAGTTCAGACTTCATTGTTAACAGACAAGAAACAAAACATAGAGAAGGAAAGTAGCATATTAGTGATTTCCACAGTTTTAGTTAGTGTCAATAAGTTAACTACAAATGCATTAGAGTGAAATTATGCTATTTGCATTAGGAATTATGTGATGTTACTTTTGTGACTGATGTAAAACCGTCTGTCTCTTCATGGTGTTTTTCACACAGCTAGTTATTTACTAGCTCAAAGCTCCATGTGGAAGGGCAATTGTTTTGCACTGTTGTTCCTGGTTATCTCTATTAGCTATGTGATAGTTTACCCTGGAGTGCTAGCACTTCAGCATGGTGAAAGGGATTATTTTGCTAAATTCAAATTCCATTTAGAAGCTGTGAGTGGTTTTATTCCCTTTTCGTCACTTTTCACTGCAATCTTATTTCTTGGTCCTTCCTACAGCTGTGACACATCTGTATGTCAGCAGAGAGAATTTGGCTTTATAAATTATCCTTTCCAAGCTCACTGCCTTCCCAAAGCATCATTGTACCTCTGACAATAGACATGAGAGTCAAGGAAAAGACCGTGTTTCATTGCACCATAGAAAATAAATGAAACATGCTGTTAATTTTTAGTTTATAGGTATTTTAGTAAGCAACTATATTTGTAGACCACTGTGTTCTTTCTTCAGAGTTTGAGGAGGGGGACATAATCCAGCATACAGTGCAATGCAGACAGAGCCTTTGCTCTGAACTAGAATGGGAGAAGCACACAAATAAGAAAGTTTATTATCAGTAGGTTTTCCAGTCTGCACAGACTAACAACTTCTCCAGTGGCTCTTCTCTAATCGGTCTTTCCAGCAGATTGTTGGACCCTTTGCTTTATTTCATTATAAAGCTGTTAAGAGTCATACCCATTTCTAGAAAAGGGTATCCCCCAAGTCTCCCATGTAAAGTGATTTTCACATTAATACTGTTATATCTATCTAGCCAAAAGAGAAGGATATGTGTCAGACCTGACACGAGTTGATGTGCAGCCCCATAACCTTGAACCAAGGAGAAGAGGTGGTGACAGTGAGGCCTCAGCTGAGCATTGCTCTGTTTTGTCTCTCCCCTCATTCATCCCTTTTGTGAAACCAATAAAATGCTTTAACCTGTCTTTCAAATTGCTTTTTCACGCAGCTGAGAGGATGCTGTGGAAGCAGTGCTAATGATATGGTTTGCCTGAAAGTGCCTGAACAGATGATATATCATTTGGGGTAGTCTCAGATGAGCTAATATCCAAGATGATTCATTAAATTGCAGTGTGAGAGAGAAATGTATTAACCCTTTGACACACTCCAGTAGACCTTCCTTGACAAGATTTTTGTTTAAAAACAGGGAAGCAGATGTAAGGGTGAGAGAGCAGGTGGTAGGGCAGGAGTTTGGGACTAAATGGGATACAAGCAAAAAAAACTCTGGAGGATTAATTATGACCTGGGAAAAAAAACTACTGAAATCCAGTTGTAATAAGGATATCACCACTAAGTAAAAAAAGGCACAAATTGAGAGTTAACAAAAATATTAGGAATAGTCATGCTACAAAAATCTCACATGACACAGAAAGAGAAACAAAACTGGTTTTCTAACTTAACCATCATCACTTGAATGTTCCCCTTGTCCAGAGGTCTTGTCTTTCAAAGAGAATCTGTAGGTACAGATTCAGTAACACAAACAGAAAGATCAGCTCAGCAGGAATAAAATGGTGTTCCATTATTCACTTGGTTGGGTTACTCACCAGATCAGAAAACAAGAGAGATTATTTTTTTTTTTAATCTATATCACAAATAAAACAAATTAAAAATTGATAAATACTTGGTAGTTGTCAATTGAAATTCTTCACGGTTACAGAAGCAGTTTGAGGGGTTTAAAGAAGCTACAGTTCAAAGAAATTCTTGACAGGTCCATATCTGGGAGTTTTAAATAAAATTCAACTCTCAATAGCATAGAAATTAAAACATGCCAGATGTTACATGGATTTGACATAGTTCAATGAGGGTAAAGTTACAAGTTTATTAACTACAGCAGCTGGTATTGAAGGATTCGCAATTTTTTATGTGACAGAGAGCTGGTGCATGTAAGCACACAAGGGACATGAAACACTGTTGTGAAAGACCCACAAAATGAGAACTCATTAAAAAAATTGGAAGAATGTGAAGGGTAAGGGAGTGTAATAAATTAAACGAACAGCAGAGGTCCTTGTTAAACAGCCTGCAGCCATACAAAGATGAAGAGATGCAATAAAGGATTATTTATTTAGTTTGCCAGCAAGAAATTTAAGAGCTTTTGTGAACTACAAAATCTTTTCAAATTATGCCACTTGTAATTAAATCCATCTCCCTGGAACTGAATAGAAAATGGGCCCTGTAGATCTGTCCTCAGCTCACACATCTCCACAGCAGAGGTCCTGCAGTGAATCTGAGCTGGAACTTGGCAACATTGGGGAAGGACTGCTCTCCAGACATGCTTGTGAGCCCATCCTGAAACCTATTAAGAAAACATTTACATGGGTGATTGACTTATATTTAAGCAATTTTATTAATTAACAGGATGGATATAAAGAAGTTACATATTTAGATTTCACAACTATGTTTATCTAAAATAACACCAAAACGCTTCATGATACCTATTAGTTTGTTTTTTTTCCTTGAGGACTTTAGAAAAGCGATATGTAGATTGGTTTTGTTTCAGAGTAGGCAGAGTTTTTCAATTAATAACTTTTAGGAACAGCAGGCCTTGCTGAGGCATACTACTGTGCAGATGGTGGCATTCAAAATGTAATTTAAGTTACATGTAAAGGCAAAAAATAAGACCATTTGTTTGTTGGGTTTGTTGATACTACATAAACTAGATTGAATTCCATCTGTCTGTATTGCATGTATATGCAGATAGATCACTTTTTCATGGAAAATTGTATATAGATAAATACATCCATGGCATAAAAGCATCAAAGAGCAGCAAAGTACAGCAAATACAAGAAAATAACTTAGTAGAACTGTGTTAACAAAACTATGTCAGCCGGCTGGAAGCCCAGGCTGCTACCAGCCTAAGCTTCAAGTTCTGCAGCCTACATTTCACTATATGGCATTCCCAAAACATCTCCCTTTGGGGTTCAAATTTTACACACTTTAGGATTTATCCCTCCCAGCCTTTACCGACCCAAGAGGAGAAACGAGTAATACTCAGTTCTGGTAAATTCTGGCAACATTTTCTTCAAAATCTAGAAGTTTAGAGCACACATGTCATAGATGGCAATGACAGTACAGCTTGCCTGTTAGTAATTGTTTTTCCTACCCAGTGAAAACCTGACCAAATTCAGTCAAGTTGCAGACCCTTCAAAAGTACAGTTTGTTCATGTTCAATATAAGCCAGGTTTACCTTTGCAGCTGAAGAAACTGAAGACCACACAGTGAAGCATAAAACTGCATTATTGAGCTGCTCTAGGGTTGGTCCAGGAGCCTCAGCTTGAGAGGCAGATTTCTATATGTTTTCATTGGTCCTCCCGCTGGGTCTATGAAGAGCAGAAGAAAATTCTTAATTCCCTGATGCAAAGAGAGATTGGTACTACCCATGTCCAGCCAGCCACTCAGAATCACAGACATTTCCATCTCAACCTCTGTAGCTATTTTGCATTTACAGAGCTGGTTCCTTTAGCCAAGTAGATACAAAAACACATTTACTAACTCTGAAAAACCCAGATTCTTGAGTAATGAGTGTTACAGAAAGCCCTGGGGAAATAAAATGCTTTAAAAATCCACAACATGCATTTCAATGGTGTAGGATTGAGTGCAGTGACTTCTATTATGGTGGTGCTCTTGAAGGGCTAAGTAGATGCAGAGCTGCATTTTGCTGAGTTCTGTGGGTGAGGTTCCTCCTCCCAGCTAGAGGTATCTGTATATCAATTCATAAACTGCTCATCATCCCGATTCCCTAGGAAAATGCTGTCCCAGGTGGTTCAGACAAATTTATGCCTGCTTAGGAAATTATGCAGACCCAGTCCTGAAAAGTACATTTTCACATAGGAAATTGACCACCCCTATTTTCAGGCACAGGTTCTATGATGAGGCACTTCTGAATCACAGGCAATGATTATACCAACTTTGCACCATCTTTCAATAGTCAAATAAAGCTCAGGAAACCACCATTAGAAAAGATGCTTTTGTGTACCAGAATATGAAATAGTTAAAAATACATTTCACTCTCTTTTTGTTTCATATCACTGTAGACAGAGAGCAAAGAGGCATGTTAAGAGCTGGAGTGACATTACACAGCTTGTAGAAAAAGTGTCAGCGACATTCTCAACAATCCCCTTTACCACACCTAAGTCTGCAGAGTGGTTTACATTCACCCACAGTGTGAATTTCCAGCATAGGATTTTAAATGAACTGTCTCTCTGAAGCATTGACTGATTACCCAGTCAAATGAGGTTTGATTCAGCACATCTCCAGTATAACTGCATCTCTAGTAAACAAAAATGTGCAATGATACTCTATCTTTCCACTCAGTTTGCATATGTTAAGTGCTGCTCTTTATTTTTTCAGTCACTTTTATTTTCTGTTTCCAAAAATTCTGTCACTCTGCTTTTATATTATAACCTCACTTAGAAGATTTCTCAAGTTTCAGAGTTTTCCCCTGACAATATGCAAACACAGAATTACCACATGAGAGCACTGCCAGTGAGTTTAGCCAGGAACACTTCAGACAGGATGCAGAGTAAATACCTGAAAACAATCTCCTGTCTATCAGTGTTTTATACAACCAAATGATCCACTGATTTTCCAGCAATAAGCTAAGGACCAGTGAGTGAAGCGATGACCTTTGCTCCACATGCCATGCCTTTAGCAGTGACTTACCACCCCTATACCAGTGCATGCTCTGCTAACTAATCACACAGCATTTATGGCTGCTACACTTAAATCTTGGAAACTTGCCACATATGTTAGGAAATTACAAAGGAAATTACAAACAGCTTCCCATATACTTTAGTGTGTATTCTCCCACGTAGTTTGGGATTTTTGAGTTTGGAGGAAGCTGAAAAGTTCCCAATATTTTTTCCATACACTAAGGTGTTGCAGAAAAATTTCATTTGCAAGAAATAGCTTTTCTTTTGGGTTTCAATATTATCTAGCAGAGGTAGACACATTTCTACATCATACAATTTCCTGTATCCTTATTTACTCCTGAATGTTAAACATCACTCTAGCACCTCCCTCTCTTAATGTGGTGTCACTCTTCCTGTTTCCAGTGTGGCTGCTGGAGTTTTCCCGCAGCTGGACCAAGCGGAGGTGATGCATGCACCCTTCCGGGAATTGAATTCCATCCTCAGAAACATTCACTGCTCTTTGTTCCATATCTTTGTCATTTTCCAGCCAAGCCTCCCTCCTACAGTGATATGCCTCATAAATCAAGGCATGAAGGTTTTCTTCATTCAGGAGACTATATTTGTTGCCAAGGAGGATGCCACACAAAGGCAGAGAATTTAACTTGGCTTGTTTTAGTTTTGTTTTTTTCTTTTTAACCAGTTTGTACTGCCACAGACATCAACAGCAAGAGCTGGATCTGAATTTCACCCCACTGTGTCATTTTTCACCCTTAAAAAATAATCATCTGATGCATTAGTTCAACAAGAACATAATTTGATTGCACCAAAGGAATGATGGGAGACTGTAAAACCCCAGATAATTAAGGGGGGAGACTTTATTTTATCAAATGGCACCACTCTCAAGCAATTATGCATTTATTGGTATGGCTGCTTTTTTGGAACTTAATTAAATCAACAAGATCCCATATAAGCTTGCACAGCTGTATTGCCTTCTTGCAGTTTCAGATATTTTCATAATCTTGGGTGGAGCGTGGGATACCAGGTGCTCCAGCAGCTAAGTCTGAAAACAAATTATTTTTTTTAAACTATGTTATACTCCCAAAGTGGAAATAAACATCTCTGCATTCCCATGACTAAAGAATCCTCTTTTATTCTTTACCAAGCAGCAATCAGAATACAGACTATTAACAAAATAAAACAAAACAAAATACACTGCAGGGAAGGATATGGAATTTTTAATGTTTCCTGGAAATAAAGAAGATAACATTTCTTCCTTTCTCTTCCCTATGTGAATAAAAAGAATGCTGAAATTAAAAAATTTATCATACAGCAGCTTCTCCCTTGATGTTAAGAAGTGACACAGGCCTTTTAAAGCAGGTAAATATGCTATCATTTTCAAGCAGATCACTCTTTGAAGTACTCTATTTTAGGAAGGGAGAGGAGGAGAAACAATTGAAAGACTGGGGAAATGCAAGATTATTTTCAAGCTGTTTAAACCTAGAAGTTAATCACATACCCAGATGGGTTGTAAAACGAGATAATACAGTGGTAAAACACCTCTAGAGCTTTTTTTCACTTCTTGTTATTTTCTTAACAATCTAACATTAAATGTAGATGAGTAGCCAAAAATGAATGAAAAGAACTGCTAGGTATCAAAAAGCTTTCTGCTCAGTGTGTGGTAAAATGTGATTACCATGATGGTTGAAGAGTAGCTGAAACCTTTGGTAACAACAACAAATCTCTCTTGTGAGTTAGCACCTGTTTGCTACAGGTTTGATTCCCTCCTCAGACAGGTCTGTGACCATGCTACCAGGGTCTCCCACAGGGCAAAATGCAGACCTTGTGCCTAAGAATGCCCCTTCTGTGCAATTTTTAGCAACCCAAATATGCCCAAAGCTCAGCTGCCAAAAGCTGATCCTACAGTATCATGCTGAGACAGCAACAGAGTTCTCCATAATTTCTTTTCATATTATTCTTATCACCCATCTTTGACATTTTCTTGTCTCAGTGTCAAGCAAGATCTCTCATTACAAGAGCACTCACCACTGCCATCAGAAGCAGGCTACAGGTGGAAAAGGAGGCATTTCCTGCCCAGGGCAGGAGCAGGAGAATGGATTTGTGGGCCAGCAGCCTGTGCTGGCTCCATGGCTTCGCTCTCACACGCTGCAGAAAGACAGACCATCGGTACAAGTTACAGCTCTGCACCTCCAGGCAGGCCTAAGAGGGTTTATAGTCTCATTTGAAGAAGCCACTAGTAACTGCTGATACCAAGTTCTGCAGCTGCCATCAGACCTCAACCTTCCTCCACCTACAAATACCCACAGAAAAATTAGTGCTAAAACCCTGCCAAAACCAAATCCTCACAGACTGCTGCCATCAAAGCCAAGCAGTGGAAACTGCTGAGGGAGGCAGCACTCTACAAGCTTTTGTGCCAAAATTCAAGTGTGCAATAACTAGGATGGGGAATGTAGTTTCCTTTTTCTGCCACCTCCCAGAACTGGGCATCACAGAAGGGCAACCCCGAGCACCTACACACACCTGCCTGGAGAGGATGCCTACCCAAGGACTGTAGTTTGCATTCTACTGCCTCATTGTAGGTGAACAGAGACGAGGGGAAGGAGAAGATATGACCACATAAAAACCAGACAGCAGATTTCCTTTCCAACCGGACCCCCAAAGTTATACTCTGCCATGGACTTCTTTGGACTTCTTCTTTTGGCTTTATCCATCCTCCCTTGCCTCCCAAATAAGCATCGGATGTACAGCTCAGCTCCAGAAAGCCACACACTAAAAATGCCACATATCAGGAATGCCACATATCAGGAATGCCACAGCATGGATATAGGGCCTTGCCACCTGTGCTGCACTTCACTTCCTCCCTCAGCATGAGCAGAAGATTGTACCTCCCGAAAGAAAGGTAGCCTCTTTCTTGGCTATTTGTATTAACAGCTAAAAAAGCAAACTTGTGAGACTTTGCTTTGGCTCATATTGGGTTTTCCTCAATGCGTTCCCTTGTTGCAGAGAAGGTCAGCTGCTGCCACTAAGAAATTAGATATACCACATTTTCAGCTCCAGGTTGTGGCCTAAGAGTAACCACTGCAATTACTTTGGCTGTGATATCTCCTATTCTTCAGTTCTGCTGTTCTAGACATATGGCTGGCACATCTTTCTTTGCCTGTGCAGGGAAATAATGCCCACAAATAGATTTATATCCAGAAAACTTGAAACTATTTTATTTTATCACAGTTTATATTTACTTTGGCTTTACTTTTACTTCACCCATTCACTTTTTATCTTTATATTGCCTTGGGTTTTTTTATTTTAAATTCAAAAATTCTGGTTTCACATAACTTTTTCAGCATCACAGCAGACCATGGTGGAATATTTCCTAGTTGCCACAGAATATGAATTATAAGGCACACAATTATTAAATTTTCACCTGCCTGTGCATTTAGATTCCACCTTCACTAGTATTAACTCCCACTACTACTCTTTTGCCAGGTCATCTAGACATTGGTGGAACAGTAATACCTTACTTTAACTACAGGAAAACAAGATTTAGGGAAGAAAAAGGCAATCACTCAAACATCACTAGGAGGCTTATGTCAGCTCTAAACCAGGAGTAAAACAGCTGACAGAACAAAGAGTGTTTACTTTAGAAATCTACTTAAATCTCTCCTGGGCCTGTTCCCTTCTAGTTCTTTGCTGGACAGGTGGCATCAGTATTTTACTCTTCTCTCAATATTTACAAGTATACGCATAAAAGTCAGAGGATGATACTTTCAGAGATGATTCTAAATCCATTCCTTCTGTGTTTGCCAGCCTGGGACATCTTGCAAACTTGTTTCATTGTACAAAACACAATTTAGTTCTATATGGGAAGTGCTAGTTATAAACAACCTGGTGTGACTGAAAAGCAGCTGGTTTTCATTATCAAGGTAAGTCTGACAAACACTCCAGTTAACCCTAGCACATAAGATCTCTACAGGTTACAGTTGTTATCACTGGTCTTTTTCATTTACAGAAATAATATTTGCAATAGTCTACCCATAATGCAATGGATAGGCTGGGAAATTAAATCCTCACAATAAAACAACTGAACTGCTCTCAAAACTGAATTTCTTGTGTGTCTTAGAACTTAAGAAAAAGAAAAATATAATACTCATTTGTAATGAATAGCTGTCTCATTTTAAGTGAAAGATGTTATCTTAGATATGGGACACGAAGATGCACAAGCTACCCTGAAACAACCCTTTAAGACAGCAAAGTCAAACGTGAGTCACCTGAATTTGGCACATTTCTGCACATCAATTAGGACACTGCTTCTAATTACAGAAATGGATAACAAGCTTATCTGTGCTCGTCCAGTACACTAGAGGATGGTGTTCATTTAATGAGCATCCCACTGATAATTTGTTTTCTTCTCATTATTCACTATCTGGGCCTCAGACTCATGTACAGCATGCTGTTCAGTTGTTCATTTTCCCGATGGGTTTTTCCAAAGGCTTGGCACAGCATCTGAGTGATTCATAAGCGGCATCCTTACATGTTGTGAGAACGTGGCTGTATTTTACAAACAGGAATCTGAAACAGAGAGATATCCACAGGAAAAGTGCCCACTGATTTTGCAACACTTGTGATTGGAAAGTAGTTGCATAAAAATATTCTTATACAATAAATACTCTAAGAATCAGGAGGCATCAAATGTCCCTGGCTGATGGCAGCAGTCCTTTGGAACAGGGCACTGGGGAAGCAAATAATTAAGACAAGTTCAAACTTTGACCAGAAAAACACAAGGAAAAAAAATCCATTGAGGATTATATGACATAAAGATGACAACACTGGCTCAGAAGACTGTTCAGTGCTAATTTTTGGAGTAATGAAACACACCACAGAGAAGTATTGCTATGTGACACTCTTGTTCCTGTGTGCTTTCCAGCAAGCCTGCTCTCAGCCACTGCCAGAGACAGGATGGAGATGGATTATTGGTCTGGGTCTGGCACAGCCACTCCTATCTCTGCTGTGAAACAAAACCTGGCTAAACACCAGTTCTGAGTTTGGCCTTAGATTCCACATGGCTCCATAGAGCTTTATCCACTATTAGGGAGTTTTTAGAATACCCAGCAGCAATATGTTTGGCAGAAGGTGGATGGTTTGTTTTAAGATGTCACATATTTCTGGTTGATAAGGTCTTGGCCCAAATGATGCAGGTGATTAACAGACTTTGGCTTTCAGAGCTCAGTTTCCTCAATCACACCTCTACTCTTGAAAACATTGGCCTTTGGCTCCTACAAAGTAGCATAAAAATGCAGTAGCTTTTGATCACATAACTGGACAGTGAAACAAGAAAATATATACATTAAATTGTTGCACTTTTCATTCAACCTGACGCATCTTTTCAGTACTCCTAATAACATAAAATTAATGGAGTTAACATATGTAGTTTCCTTTAGGTAGGCCACGTTTATCTCAGATTTTTCCTGTCAGAAGTCACCAGACTTTTTGTTGTTGTTGTATTTTATTTCTTCCCTGGTATGCAACAAAGATTTGACATCTAACTGTCATCATGAATCACACAAAGAACTGAGAGTCCATCACCACACACTGGCAGAGGGATCTGTTGCCATTTTCTTGGAATATCAGTGTGTCACCTTGTGTTTAGGGAAAGATGATTTTGATGCTATGTCTCTTGTTCCGCTCTAAAGCATATTTACTTAGAAAAAGTATTTTTACTTTTCATACACTCTTAGAACCTTTGAAAAACAAGAACATCAGCAAAATTTTCTACACGTAATTCTCCATTCCCTGCAGATCTGTAAGTACAATGCAATAAAAGTCTGACCTGAAGGGATTTTCTAACGAGTCAATGCTGCTTCTTTCATTGCTGAGAAACATCACCGTCAAAAACAAGTTGATGTAAGTATTTTCTTTGAATAAAGGTTAGTAAGAAAAGGTTGATAAGACTTAGAAAGGGATTTTAGGTCTGAGAAGTCTCCATTCCAGAATAATGCTCTCCTAGGAGTCAGAAAAGGACAATAAGGAGTAACATGAAGGGTCCCATAGCCTGGGTAAGATCTTGGATATGACTACTGCCTGTGCACCCTTCTCTCCATACAGCAGCTCAATATTGAAGAAATTATTAAATAAACATGAGGCT
The DNA here is from genome assembly GCF_030490865.1 of Poecile atricapillus. Lineage (NCBI taxonomy): Eukaryota > Metazoa > Chordata > Aves > Passeriformes > Paridae > Poecile > Poecile atricapillus. The sequence goes on along the minus strand of NC_081251.1, from coordinate 47,170,080 downwards.
GAGGAGGCAAACAGACTTTACAGCTTGCTGGTCCCAACTTGGAGAATCCATAGCAAGTCCTAGTTCTATATCACAAAGGGAAAGCTAGAACAAGGTCCTAAACCTGGCATTTAGATGTTCCAGATGAGTGTCCTGACCAACACATCATTGTTTCCTTGGGCTGATCTGGGTAAGGCAGAGAGGTTTCGTGGAAAGTGGCTTGAGAAGAGTTGGTTTCTTCTAACTTTTGAAAACCTCTGAACTGTATCTGTTTCAATTTTTCTCTGAAAGGCAAAAGTTCAGAAACCACAGTAAGTCCTGCAAGATGAGAGAAGTACCCCGCTTCTGCCCAATTTCCCCTTCTCTCCTGGGGTCCAGCAAGACATGGCAGGTTTATCCCTACAGAAACATCTTCTTGCCTGGAGTGCTAATGCATGGAGTGCTAATACACTCCTTCCAGGCCAGATTTTGAAACAACACATAACCCAGCCCAGTATCTTCCACATGGTTTCCACCTGAAAGAACTGATTGAGACATGCCTGTCTCTACCAGTAGGAAGTCTCATCTTCTCATGTTACAGCCAGCAACTGTTTCATGTAAGGGGCTTTGAGACAAAGGCAGGAATCCAAGTCTCTTCAGCTGGGAACACTATCCCCTAAGGACTCATCTGTAGGTAAAGCACATAGGGCATGGACCTAGCCTCTGTAGCATGATCATTTATTTTCTTAAATTATTATCATGGTTCATTGCCCAATTTTGGCTTTTCTTGATGTGGTTTGGAGGATAGCACAAGATATTTCATTTGTTTTTATGGAATCTTCTTATTTAAAGAGAAAAGATAAGTCCATGAACACAAATTCTTCATTGTGCAACTTTTCTTAAGGGACATGACTAAGTCCCGAACTCTTTTTCTTTTTCTTTTTCTTTTTTTTCTTTTTTTTTTTTTCTGGATATAGATCTTGACCTGTGTGATTCGGAGTGAGGACAACATTTGACATACAAGGCACTCTCTGCACCATCTGATAATTAAGGTATTCTCCTGCAAAACCAGACTTTCAGATATGAATCCCATCAGACACAGGAAAGATTTAAGCTTGGATCTGCTGTAAAGATAAATTCTCTTAGCAGGGAGCCTGGGCACCTACAGACAGTGGCTTCATTTCAAATGTCCCGCAGGCACAGCATTTGCATTTGATTGTGCCATGTTGAGCCTGAATGCAAAGGGATTTGACAAGTGCTCCTTCCCAGAGCAGGCAGCATGGGATTAGTGCACATAGAGCTGGCACAAAGACAAGTCTAAGTCCAAGCACACAAATCCCCAGGGACACATCTGTACCAGTAAAGCAAACAGGGAATGGACCCAGCCTCTGGAGTCGGATCATTCATTCTCATTATTAATGTAATTATATTACTATAATGGCTACTGGTCAAATATAAATATGTTAATGCCACACTTTTACTGTCTAGGACGGTGAATATTTATTGCTCCTAAAGCCCAGTGCTGTACATTATGACCAGACACCATCAAGCAACCATTTAATTTTCTGCCCACATTAGAAACCAGAACAGATTCCTATAATGGAGTATGTTGCAGCTCTGCTTATGAGTCCTGTAGTCATTCTTCCTCAGCTTATCCTGGCACTTGAACATAGACTGAATATCCCATTACTTCTGAAATATAACATTAATAAACTCTGAAGAGCCAAACTGAGGGCTTAATTCCCGCACCTTCAATGCTTTCATACACGTTGGAGAAAAGCTTTCTTTTGTGTTGGTACAATAATCCACTTTGCAATTACCAACAGCACAGCAGGTTTGCCTAACTGAAGAGATAATGTCAGTGAAATAGTTTCCTGTTGTAAAATATTTTGTAAACAGAACTGTGTAGAGAAAATAGTAATTTTGATTTTTTTTTTTTTTTAGGGGCAACGTTTTGAGTAACTGTCATTGCACTAAAGCATCAACATAAAGAAACAAAGAGCAGATGATGCTTGTTTTTTTTACAAATTAACAATTTACTGAAATGATGACTCTCTAAGAAAATATAACCAAATCATGTCTCATGGTGTCCCTATCTCTCATATATTTCACCTGGAGCAATAAAAATTCAGCAAAATAAGACCTTGATCCTGCAGAGCTTAAAAACATATCCTTATCTTACTTCATCATTTTCAATAGTGCTAGTGAAATCAATAGTCATTAAGCTGAGTCCAGGCAAAAGCTTTTTCAGGATTGAGAAAAAGTACAATTTAAGGTAGTTAGCAGTACCAGTCTGATTCTGAAAGAAGAAATGTCATCATTTTTTATAAAGCTTTAGCAAATTGTCTCCCTTGCATTTTTGGAAGTTATTTTGACAATCTTTTCCTTAATTTCTGAGTTATGTCAAGCTTGTGAAAACACACCATAATGCCATCACTTTATGAAATTTTGTCTTCCTTTGAAAGGTTCACATAATCCTATTTTTACATGTTACTCACTGCATTTCAAAAATAAAGCAAGTTAATTCTGCACTACAAAGGTGTGGATATAAGTATCTGAGGTGACCTAGTGTTGACAATTGTGTAAAAACACATTTAATTTATTGTTCACTGATTTTCCTTCTGCCATCTGTTTCCCCATCTATACATTTCTCTTTCTTTGTCCAACAACCTCAGTTTCAGGTTCTCTGGGCCATGCAGCTACAGACACTTGGCCTCGTGGGAAAACACCACTTAATGGCACACAAGCTTAAATTTCAAAGGTGATCTCTGTCCCTCTTCTTAAAATTGCACCCCACCAGTGGCAGAGACTTCAGCTTTTTACAAAATAAATGCAGCAGAGGACAAGACCTCACCTGTGAGTGGGTGATGCTCTGAATGAAGAGGACGCTGCTGCTCGGGAGAGAGGAGGACTAGCTGGCACCCAGATACCTCCTGCCAAGAGGAACAGTGGAAGGAAACACTGAATTAAATGTAATTCTTTCTTGCTGATCTGCACCTGTTACAGCCACTACCCTACTAGGACTGTACTTATAATCATATTTAAATTTTCTTAGAAAAAAGACCAGGTCAAACAGTGGAGAAAGGGTAGCAGTTATTCAAGTCAATCTAAAATCTGTGGTAACATAGCCCAAAATTCAGACAGCCTTCATTGTTGCAAAGACTGACTCATGCTCAACTTATTGTATACCAGAACCCCAAGGTTTTTCACTGCTAAGCTGCTTTCCAGACAGTAAGCTCCAATCCCATCTCCTTGCAGCTCCTTCAGGAGCTCGGCATTGCTTGATGCTGATGGAGGTTTGAGTGACAAGACTTCAGCAGCAGGGTCAAGCTGTAAGGTGTGCTTCCTTTCTCCCTGCACCATAAACAATATCACAGGAGAAACCAGGAAAATGTCATAGTCTGTAGATCACACCAGTTTACAGGGAAAGGTGGAAGTCCATGGGAAGAATTGGTAAAAAACATTTCCCAGCTGAAGAAAAAGGTTAGACATCATCAGACCCATGTAGGAGGGACAGAATCCAGAGGCGCTGGCAGTGGGATCTGACCAAGTCCATATGAAAAAGCTGACATTTTTCAGCACTAATACCTCCAGCACTTTTTAGAAGCTGGGGATGGCAATAGACTATTTTGTAGCACATCTCTGCATGTGTCAGCCTGGTTTAGGGAACAATATCAAACAAAACAAGATCAGCCTAAGTTTTTAACAATATACTACTAGCAAGATAACCATATTTGTTTGCAGTACTTCTGAATATAGAAAAAAGTCGCCACGCTGTAGAGGACTTATAACTTACCCTGATACTTCCCTTGGGGACTCAAGTTGTCACCTGGATATCTGTGCAAGCTTGGGAATAGACAGGGAAAATATCCAGTGTGGGGGCCTGTGGACTTGCAGCTTGTATGTGTACTAGAGGTGCTAAAAACAAGAGGGAAATAAAACTGAGAAAGATTTTACTGAGTTAGCAGTTCTACCAGGGAAGGACCCTGCTATCCCCAAGGTAAGAGCCATACAGGTTTCCCAGCCTAAGGCATAATTCATTTCTATCTGCTTATACCTGCAATAATCAAAGAAATGTTACTGCGCCAAAAAGGACAAAAGACACCACTGATAGAATTCATCTGAAGCTACACAAAACCAGAAAAGAGAAAAACAGAACCAGTACAACCTCATTCACTAAAAACATCACCATCTTTCCTCTCAAATCCTTTCACCTCTCTTCCTCCAAATTTCCTCTTCTCTGATTCATCGCTTTTGTTTCTCAGGCAAAATGGTTGTAGATGCTGATAAAAAAATCAAGGAGATGATGTTTTTCTGGTTGTTTGGTTTTTCTCTCACTAATATTCTTTGATCTTTTTCTCCAGAAATAATAAATCTAAAAATCTCCTCTTGTATCTGCCTCCAAACGTGGTCAAGGTGAATTCAAACTGCAAGTTGTTATGTTTACAGCTTCATTCAGATCCTATTTCCATTCCTCTTCTCCTGTCTAAAATCAATCTCTTTATGGTTTTTGACTTCTGTACAAATTGAATTATAATCACTAACCACTACTGCAAATTATAATCACTACTGCAAATTTTGTAGTTGAAAGGCACATGAAATGCTTCACAATATTCATTTCATTGCAGCTTTGATATTGTCTGATCCATTGAGCACTTGCTTTCCTCAACAGAATGTTAATATGTAAAGTCCCCCAAAGCTCCCTTCTAGACTTTATAACAAAATAATGAAGCAGGGAAGTCTGAAGAACAAACAAGTCAGCTACAGTATTTCTTAGAGCTTTTCTCTCTAAGTCTTGAGTTCCCCTTGCAGATCAGTAGACCAGAAATGCTGTCAATTATGACAATAACACCACCAGTTCAGAATCAACTGCTTCAGAATGCTCATATCCAGAGTAAGGGCTATTCCTCAGTAGTATCATTGTACTTAAGCTTAGTTTGTACTTTCCAGAGTTTCCCAAGTAACAAATAAATTGCTAAAAACCAAGGTACTATGTTTCTTTTCAAACACTAAATAGAGAGTTTCTGAGAGGTTCAAGAAAAGCACCTGTTTGGTTCCACACCTGTGCATACACACCCCTTGGTGTCAGAGACCAGGATGTCTAACATCTGGCTGCCACACAGCCAGGACAAAGTCCTGGATGCTGTGGCTGCAGTCCTCTGGGGCTGTCTGGGGTGGTGGCAGGGTCAGCTTGTCTGTACGCACTCGGCAGCAATGAAGGGAAGGTGTCCTGGTGATCATTCACAGAGGGACAGGGACACAGGGACAGAGCAGGGTATTTCAGAGGCTGCTGCACAGCGCTGTGACCCAAGCAGCAGCAGCATCCTTGGCCAGCCAGTCACCCTGGCTGTTGCAGTACCAAATGACCTTTGCAGCACAAACAGCTCACACGAGCACAGGCACCCTGGGCACCTCCCAGCAGCTACCTGCAAGCACACCTGCAAAACCAGTGCAGTCGTTGAATACTATAATATATTTATTGGTAGTCAAACCACAGACAAAACCACGAAGTTGAAGCCTTCAAATTGAAAAGCATTTGCCCTTTGACTAGGAGCACATCACATGCACAAAAGGAATGCAGCCTTTGCCTGTCCAAGTCTGACCTCTGCCCATCCCCTTCATGGCTCCTCCCCACGCCCTGTAGAGGCAGTCAGCCCTTCCCCTGGGAGCAGAAAGGCATCTCAGTGCTGAACTCCTGTTGTGTGATGTTAATGAAGTCTCTGTGCATTTAATCCCTGGGGTTTGAATACCTGCCAAAGCCAGGAGCTAACACAGAAGAGAAGAGCCTATATAAAGTCTGCTCACCTGAAAAAGGGAGACATACATTCAGTGTGAGAATACCTTTGTCACTACCCTCGAGGGAACAAGGGAAAATTCTCAGAGTTCATCCTCACGTGTTTCTCCAGTTGAGAGTGCTACAGCAGTGTGCTGGTTAAGAAAGTGATTCAGCCTCCAAATATTTCATGGTCAAGCAGGAAGCAGTTTTTAGCCAAAGAAACTGAAGGAAGAGCACTTTATACAGACTTCATTTGTGACAGGAGTTTTTTCCAAAGGTGATACTGTGCTGCTTCTGTCTCCAAATAAAACTCTTTTGTTTTATATACAGCCCAGTTTTGTGTTTTAGGCAGACTCAGTGCACAAAATCAGGGAAACTTTCCTGTTGAAGGTAATCAGTTGCCATGGTGCCATTCTGGATAAAGTCTAAAATGGATGTGGTTTCCAACCTCAGGGCAAACACAAAATATGCTGTCCCAAACTCCTGATGCTGCTAGCACTTTTTACTTGTTAGACAAAGCAATGGCATCTGCATTACACAAGGAAATAAACTTGTGAGTCCACGCTACCTTTGTATGTGTGTGAGCTTCTTTCCTTCCCTGCCTGTTTACCTCAGAAATGAAACAAAGCACTCTAGCAAACACTTAGTGAGAAGATGTCCTCAATCAGTATATTTGTGTCCAAAGATTCCAAAGTTGGCTTCTTACATGGCAAAACAACTCCCCTTCTTTATCCTTTGTTAGGATATATAAACAAACATATCTGAGAGTACTATACATTTATATTGGTTTTTCTCCCCTTCAGAATGCAAAGTAAATAATTAAGAAAATAGTTGTCAACACTTTCCTCGTTTTGCTCTTCTTACTTCAGACCATTTGAAAGGAGAATCTCTTAAAGGATATTAAGAGACATTTGACAAGGAGAGACAAGCAGGAGGTGAACAACACTCGGTACCTAAAAGTCAGTTTGGAATTGCATCTTCTTGGAGGTCAAAAATATTTACATTACCTACAGTGCAATCATTTACATATTATTTTAATGCACTAGTATGTCTGTGAATCTATGTCTTTCCCATAGTGTGTGTGATGGAATTATTTTTGCTTGAGAGACGTAGGAAAGATGTTTCTAGTCAGTTACTGCTGCTCTTTACTGATGAAAAGTACTTCAACTCCAGTGACTGCAGTCAGTCCCATATCCCAGAACATTTGGTGATGGCCATTGAGGAGGAGACCTTCACTAAATGGTGGAAAATTATAGTTTCTTGTCATACTTACTTTCTCTGAATTCATCAAGAACCAGGGAGAAGTAGCAGGAAAAAGCTAACAATGAAGCAGTCACTGCACTTAGAAATGCATTCCAATTCCAAGCCACGACATGATCCCTCTTGAAAAACTTTGGCAGTTGTTTCAAAGGTCATCATACAAGGGTAATTTTGGCCTTGAAAGAGCTATTGTGCTCCCAGACATGTGAAGTCTCTTTCTAGACCAAATTAAACTCACAGCATTTTACATGTTAACATTTTCCTCTTCCTCTTCTTCTTCTTTTTCTTCTTCTTCCTTGTCCTCCTCATTTCTACTTCTTCCTTTTGTAAGAGAATTAATTTGCAATACTGCTGAAAGGAAATTAATGCATTGGCAGGGGGATGTGCAGAAGATGTAATCCCAGTTCTCCATGATTCTGTACAAGAAAACCAGCTGCCAAACACTAGGCTTTTTAAAACAGCAGTGTTGTGTATTGTCACAGTCTCTGGAGTGGATTAATATAGGGTGAACATCAACAATACACTCTGCTAAATACAGCCAGTGTTTAACACCATCTTTTTCTTTTCTTCCTGTTGTTTTTCTTTTTAATAGAATCAATCACATTTGCTGAGGCTCAGTTGTGCTCTGGCTTTCAGTCTTGACTGCCAAACTGCTCTGAGTCTTCCTCTTTTATTCCACGTTGAAGCTTTGACCTTTGAGAATTTTTCCCAGATTAAGTGCTGAGAAACATTACTCATATTCAAATTGACATAGTTGTGTTGAAAAGGTTGTTTTTCCTCTGCCCAAACAATCAATGCTGTGTCAGACTAATAGCCTGACCTTGACAATGTTCTATCAGAGAAAGGGATCAGCTGCAATATCTGAGCTGTCTCTGTCAGACACTAGATATTGTCTGCTGTCTTACACATTTTTGAATCTTTCAGTGATTTTTTCAAATAGATGTAAGAATACAGGAATGTAAATTCCAGGCTTAATTATCTGTATTGTATTGTCTCCCAGCAAATAATCTGGTAAAGTCTTTCACTCATACAGACAATTCTTTAAGCAAGTAAGGAGCAATATTAATTAAAATAAATTTATTAAGATCTATTAAGTTTATATGAGTGTTTCCCAAAGCATTCCTTTCCTCCTAAGCATCAGTTTTTTTCTTGGACTACGTGTAGCAATGATCAATAAGTATATATTTAATGTCTTCTGATTTGATTCTAGAAATTTATCTCCTTTTCTTTTTTTTTTTTAATCCACATTTTATTTCTGCATTTTTAAGCCCCTTTTACACAGATACATTTTTATATTCAACCATGAGGCCACTGTAAATGCAGAGAGAGTAAATTCTGGTCTTCTGCTTTATGTTGTAAGAAAAAAATCTTTGCAGTCAAATCCTAGTTCAAGTAAATAAAAAAATTCCTATGGATTCCTAAAGGGTCAAGACATCACCTTCTCTGTTCATTTGGCAGAACTATTAAATGACCCACATGACCTGGTTAAAAGGTTGCAGTCTTGTTATATGTTCAAACCTTTTACTTACATTTTCTTACTGACATGTGGTTATCCATTAAGTCAATTCAGCTATTTGGTTTGCATTTTATTTCATCAAAGTGTGTCTTAATGAGGCCAAACAACCTCTGCATTTGAGAAAAAGGCAAGCAAGTTTTTTGAGTAAAGAAATCGATGAATCCTGACCAATGTTTCTGAATGATCCCTTCATTTAGAAGCCAGGGATCAGGTAAGATTTAGGATATCCTGCTCCTGAAATACAGAGTTTTTTCCTAGACTATTCATTAAACTTGCACTATCAGTAGTGCTTGCTGATCTCTTAGCAACCAAGTTCAGGGAGCCACATGGACTGAAAACAATTTGCTGTGCTTTGCAGAGTAGTCTTCTTTCCTCTGCATCTCTCTGAACTGGCTCACTATAGCATCAGAAAAAGGCCAGTGCTAACACACGGACTTAGATCAGCATAAATTCTCGGGGAGTTTGAAAATAAGACTTAGAGGCAGTTAGGTAGAAGAGTGAGAGCAGCACAGTAAGAATCTGACTAAATTGACATTTGATGACTGCCTTCAGTTTCAGTGCATTCTGCTTGTCATCGTCATCATGTTGAACAGTTCTATTGGACTGTAAAATACCATGAAATTGTCAGAAGATCTATGTAAATATGAAGCAAGTTTGTTCAGAAACTACCCACAAAAAGATCTGCACGAGCTAGTTCATTTAGTTTTCAACAGTTTTAGGGCTTTTATTATCCCAAATAGTTCTATAAAAGAGGAACAGTTTTATAAATAATTTTTTGAGATTCTTAGGAAACCTATGGAAAAATTCTTCTTTTCTTTCATGACACAATTTTCTATTTCTGATAGCACTATCAAAACTGCATGGAAAGTTTGTAATGAAAGTTTAAAACCCAGTTGCTTGTATGTTGCTTGCTTTTTTCTCTGCAGTCTAGAGCAAAAACTTTAGGTTACCACAAGCAAACCCAGGCTAGCCTAAATTCACCATTAACCAACAACAGGTGGGAAGAATGACAGAGGTTCCAGAGCTGAACTTTCAGTGCTAATGCACAAATCCAAAAACTGTGAAATCTAGCCTAAAGCATGTAGGCTTAAAATGTAACCCCAAAAATTGGACATCTCATGCCAGATAATGGCAGTCAAAACTTCCTGCTCTTAAAATCTATATTTAAACTTTCTGGGTTTGCTTCATCAAAGAAAGTTAAGGGAGCATCTTAGCACAGAATAACATCCTCAGATCAAAGCAGTCACAGGGTGATCCAGGACAGGGTGTGAACCACTGACATAATAAGAAGGTAAAATAATCACAAAGCAAAGGATATCTTGTATGATGAATAATGCCAAAATCAATGGCTCTAAGAGAGGACTCAGGCTGGAATGTCTCATGGAAACTGGCAAACAAAATACTTTTAGATATCTTGATTTGATCCACAGGAAAACCTACTCTGTCCCAGCAAGAAATCACAGTATGAGGCCCACAGCAATTATTTTTGCCCTTCTGATGATGCAATCATAAAGGGAAGTTTCCTTTGTTAAATTTGATGGCCTGCATGAACAATCCAGTCTTTCATGCAAATCATAGGATTTGCATGAAAACACAGAGTCCATTTCCAAAGTAGCCAAGTGTGATGCTGGCTGCTGTGGACACAATAAGTGCAGCCACTGCAGCAGCCATGAATATTCCTGTCACACCAGGAAAATTTAAGAAACCACTGTATTGTCTGGTTCAAGCACTCGAAAAGCCTGAAAAGATCTGGAGCTGGAGAAAGATCGTGAGAGATTGTCACAGAAATAGAAAGCAATCTAAAGTTCTACCTGTAGTTATCAAGTAAAAAAAAAAATAGAATGGGAAATAGAAGCTTAAAGACAGCCTTTTGCACTGCAAGTAAGAATAAAACCTAAATGATAATGAAGAAAACTTTTTTTGGCAGCTAGAAGTAATTTTTCAGCTATGGAAACTAGTGATAGGCACTAAAGAAAGTGTTGGTTTCCAAGAAAACCACAATGGGAATGGCATCAAAGTGCTAGTGGGTTTACTCTTGTCTCCATACCAGGAATTTTGACAACTATATTAGATTAGTCATAAGTAAAAATGTATATTGTTTTGTGTTCTGTAGCTTTGTCAGGAGTAATCAGAATTATACCGGCTACACAAGCCTCATTTGACCTTCCCATCAATTATGAGGATAATGGCCAATGTTGTGGAGACACAGAATGTGTGATGGAATGATCCAGTGGACCCTGAATCAGAAGAACTAGGACACATTATTGGTGTTGCTTTTAAAATCAATATAGAACCTGAAAAGCCTGGCTGTACCTCACAGAGTAGAATTGAATCCCTGGTGAAGTCAGTTGATTCTGTGTGGGTGAGTCTTCTGCTCCTGACTGCTTCCACACTACGGACGGTAGCTTGACTGGTTTGCTCCGTTCAATTGCACAGCACACAGCAAAGAGTTCTGTGGGGAGCAGAAAGGGAGCACTGAAACTGGAATGCAAGTGGCATCCATCCACACTCATCATAGGTTAAAGGCTGTTATTCCAGCTGGCCTGACAGCCTGTAGTTACAGACTGGTTTACAGTACAGACACAGTACAAAGATGACCCATTTATTAGGGTTGTTAAATACTTGCAGTTCAGAAATCAGGTCTTGTCACATCCTTCACCTTAATTATGAAGAGCAATTTCTCAAAAAGGTGCTGTCAGCCCAACCCAGGGGAATCACCTGACCTCAGTGCAAAGCTTAGAAAAATCCAAATATTTTCAAAGGTATCTAAACAGCCCAGTGTTTCTCAAAATGTCAGGTATCTAGCTGTGAGAACTTCCCAGCAGGCCTAAACTTTCAATGTGCAATTAAGGAGACATCAAAAGGGCAGTTTTTCCCCAAAATAATAGCTTGCACCTTCATCACAAGTGTAGCAAACTTGCCTTTAAAACTCACCACATCACACTTGTGATCATCTTGGTTTAAGTTAATAACTTTCTACTACTTAGAAAAAGCCACCAAGTAAAGCATCTGATTCCTCTGAAAGGCAGATTACTTTTCCTGTTCCAGACAAGGTCTGCCTAAGACACCAGAGGAGAATCAGCTGCCCGTGGTCATGCACACAGCCTGTGTACCTAAGGGCAGCTCCCTGGCAGCGCTGCTCAGAGATTTACACAATGCCTGTACACATGCGTACACATTCAGGTCTCCCATAGCTTAATAAAAGTGGACAAAGCAACATGGACGTTCTCACAGCTATGAAAGCAAGTGTCTAAAACTGAAGGGACTTGCTTAATCTTGGAGCTGCCTGACTGCATAGCTAATAGCTTGGCAATTAGGGAGCTTCTAGGATTCATTTGTACGTGTGGGTAAGCAACTAAATCAGCCGATTTTCAACATGCATGCACACTGCTCTGTCTGTTGGCTCCATCGGGGCTGGCTGCTGTCATAGCAAAACACTCTGTGCCAGCTGAAAGGTGCTGGTGTCTCCCAAACCCTTTTTCATTCTGCTTTACCAGAAAACACAGCATGGTTGATTTGTGTCATGGCAACAAGTAAAGTCACTGTGGACAGAGCATGACCCCCACAACTGAAAGAAACTTTCTGTGGTGCTGGGTCTCTCTCAAGACAGCTGACATCCCAAAGCTGCTGTTCTTTTTCCTCAGATCTGGACGGATCTGGGTAGCACTTACGCAATTCATTAGCCATCAAAACTTGCTATGGAGCCAGTTTGCAGCTGAAATGGTGTAGCTGTTGCTGTCAGCATTTCCTGGCAATGGGACAGGGGACAGCTGCTCAGCCTGCTCTGCTGCTAACAGACAAGTTGGGTGAGCCGGTATTGTGCCTCCTGTCAAAGGGAATTGTTTTGTTATTCTATCGAGCCTGTCAGTTGGCCAAGCTGAAAATAACAATAAAATACAAAAAAGGTTTTATTAAAAATCTGAAAAACAGTGCTTACTGTACATGGAAAAAAACCTTTTATCACCCTTGCTTTTAAGAGAAAATATGAAATTCCTGCAAAATTGTGTGAGAAATTTTTTGGGTTTTGTTTCTGGTCTTAGTTTCAAACAAATACGTTCAGTTTATTATGCAAATTAAAACTGTTTTGATTGCAGTGAAATCAGCAGTACAGTTATGTTCACTTGTGGTTTAGACTTAAATGTCAAGGCCAAATGGGAAGTATAATAAACACAATTTTAAAAAAATCTAATTAACTGCCTTAGTTCACTGCCTTTCTCATGTAGAGAGCTTCTATTATTCTGATGCCTTTGATTAAGCTCTTTCAGAAAAACTCAGAGAGCTCCAGCTGTCCATCATAATCGATGAGCTCAGATAATTGCATCATACTAGCCAGTGCCCTTCATCAGATAGTCAAGACTTTCATGAGCATTCATTTAGTGCCTGCAGACTTGACATTAACAAATTAAGCTGTCATGAGTACAGGTGCAGAGTGCAATCAAAATGTATTCCTCCTCCTTTCTTACTGGGCCATACAAGGGAATTAATTTTAGCATCCCAAACCAATAATCTGAGACAAAGAATATTCACAGGTCCCTCCACTTAAACAAAAAAAGAATAAATTCAGAACTAGAAAAACCAAGGATTTGAAAATATCGCCATCAGATCATACTGACAGGTAATAGGTGTGATACAACAATCAGGACATATAAGTCTGGATCTGCCTTGCTGAACTGTTTGTGTTATAGGGAAACATTTCCTTTTCACATCACAGCAGAAAAGATTTTGACTGCATTTTAGGCTTGCTATGCAAGGCAACTAAGGACGGTTTTCAAGCACTGCTGGCACAGAGCAATTTTAAAAGTGGTGTAATGCTTAAAAAGGGAATGCCTGAGCACACAGAGCTGGCTGGTGTTGGGATGCCCGCCTACGGGATGTGGCTGGTTGGAAAAGAATGTTCTTGCAAGTCCACTATCTCTCTGCTACATGTAGCACAAAGGGACATGTCAGGGGAAGTTCAGAGTTTTGAGGAGGCTTTAAAACCCACCAAACTTGCCAGAAAACAAGTCACACCAAGAGCTTTTCTGCCCTAGTTAAACTGTTGGTGATCTCAGTATTGCTCCAGTTTTGTTAGATCACATTTTTGCTGTCAGTTACAGGTGACATACTCCTTTTTGGCCACCAGCATATCCTTGGAGTGAGGAGGATAAACTTGAAGGGATCTGAGACAATTTTTTCTTTGTGCTGACCCAGGAGGATCCATGGGAAGTATTTTGGCAGTAAGCCGGAATACGTACTTCTGTGTTGGATTTGGGAGAGCTGTTAGCCAGTTTTCCAGGATCTGGGCTTTTGGGTGGGGGCTCTTTTTTTCAGTTTTGGAAAGCTGTTTTATGGGCACTTCTACAGGGGTTATAAAGTTCAGTGTGGATTTTTATGCAACTCATTTTCTTTTGCCAATGTTCCATTACTGTGATCAAACAACTGATGAGGAAGGGTGGGGAAGCTTCCCAGGAGGAAGAATGAAATTTTTTTTTAAAAAAAGAGTAGCGATATGCAGCTTGAATTAGACAAACAGTTTGAGAGAGAAAGGGAAATGTCTAAAGACTCCAAACAGAGAGGAAAGAGGCCAGTTTAGGTCAAAGCATAATGCATGGGGAAACGTTGCACTGTGGAAGAGTACACTATGTCAGTTAATCAGAGTATGAGTACCACAAACAAGTTGAGAATATCTGCTTAGAAATAAATTAAATAGGTTTTTTTTTGCTTTAATCTTCTTTGGTCTTGTTGTTGTTAGAATAAACCCTTCCTGTCTTGGCCAGGAAAAGCAGCTAGCCCCTTGTGTCCAAGGTTACAGTGAAGGAGACAAGATACAGTCAACAGGAGGAACCATTCAACTAAGAGCAGCCTCCCAAAGGAACTGCTGTAGATTTGGGGACTCTCCAATGAATTTTCAGAGGCAATAAGAGCACGAGTGGCATCATGAAGAATTAACAAGGAGTACCTTTCTATAGATATGAAGGTTTACAAGAGCAAAAGGAAAAAATGTAAGGAAATCTGAGTTTGGGACAGATCTTCAGTTTAAGAGAAGGATTTATCTTAGTGGGATCATTGTTAGTCAGGGCCTGTTGTTTTTATCTATAAAATCTGTCAACAACTCAAATAAACTACAAGCTATGCTAAAATGCCATCTCTTTCTTCATCAGTGTGCATACTGATACTGATACTGAGCATTGACATTAAAAACATACCTGTTCTATTCCTCCTAATCAGATTCCCTCTAGACTCATACAAACCTACAAGCATATTTGATAAAATTAGGGACAATTCTATTGTAAAAATAGCTTTTTTAAAAAAATCTCTCACATAACATTTTGGTTTGTTCTACCAAAGATACCACTTTACTGGCTATAACAGATTGATTTGATTTATCTTGGCTAATTTTATCTTAACAGATAAGCAGACATGCCCATAACTTATAAGAGAGACCATCTGGCAATATTAGGTTCAGGATGTGCAAGCCAAAGTGTTAGAGCAAAACACTGGGTCACAAGAAACTGAATGATTGGAATGTTACAATGGTTCTCTTGCCACTGCAAGATGGCATGAGAATTGTAACAGGAAATTAAAAGATTCAACTGTTTATCCCCAAAAGACAAAAAGCACAGCTTCCATCCCTGCAAATACCACCTTCATCTCACCAGTCCCACCTCTTCTAGTTCAGTTTTTAATATCTGAAAGTCTTTGCTATTTATGCAACACTACAGGCTAACACCTCTTACTCACCTCTAAGCAATTTGGTAGAAAAGCTGTCTCAGAAGCATACAGAATATTAGAATCCACAAGGAATTAAGGAGATATTACCATTAATGGTAGCATAGAACATTTATAGTTCAGGCCATTCAACAGGAATAATGATATAGCAAGAGTACCAGGATGTTCAGATAAGACTGTTAAAAATGACCAGAAGTACCAAAATACTTTTGTATTGAATAACTGTGAAAATATTATTATTACTTATTGGTTTCCTCTGTGGAGAAGACACTGGATTGGGAAAACACTATCCTTAATCTGACTGATTTCTAGCAACCAGTGTAGGTTGGATTTTTCAAGTTATCCAGTATTAATTTGTGGCTCATTTCTAATCTTTCAAGGTCCATAGAGTTCCCAAGGACAAGGCTTTTAACAAGAGAGAGAGGCTGCTCTTTCTCTGTTACACTCTGGAGGTGGAAACCTCAGACATCTTTCCTGGTAAACGAGGTTGCCTTTAATACTGTAGTAGTAAGGAAATTAGTACTACATTTCCATCAGATTTGCAAGATTTTGGCATTCTTAACTGAAGAGTTTTACAGTGAAAAAATTGGGCAGTGACAAGTGTCATGGCCCAGAAACACTATGAGGCTGGTTGTAAGCAACCTGGAATGAGCCAGATCCCAGTGTTGCCAGTAACTAATAACATGAGGGATGAGAGCTATTGGCTTTTAAGTCTCCTCATGTGGGAAAATAATTCATTGATGCCCTTAAATAGTATGGCAAAGAAACAAAGAGCATGATTATGTCTCCCTGCACCAGGTGTACAACTTGAAGTCTGACAGTATGACATCCTTGAACCCTACAGCATAAATTTTACCTTCTACCTGCAAGCTAAGATTTCTGGTATGACATAACCCAAAACACACAAAATAAGTTTTAAAAAGTGATGTTTTGTTTTCATAGCTACAATTCTATTAGCACCTCCCTCTGGCACAAATTGTGATGGACAAATTCTTGCTTGATGCCCCTCAGTTGCCACAGGTTTCTGACTGTAGATAATTAATTAATTTGATGATACACAGATATGTTGCTAACATCTTCTAACCTTTACAAAGGTACTTTGAATGCTGGTTCTAAAATATTTTGGATGCCAAACATCAGTCAACTGTCAACATTTCCATTGGACCACCATGCAACATTATCAAATGTTCAGCTGGTAACATTTGGCACTAGAGCTCAACAGGCTGTTTGCAGATGTCCCACTGGGAAGTGACAAACCACCAGTGGCTCACACACAAAAGCTTGAGATTGGTTAATTTGGAATATGTTATTTGTAATAAGCTTTCCGCTGGATTCTTCCCTTTGTCTTTCACCAGTCCCACTGTCTATCATAGTGAATCAAAACCAAATGTTAAAGATTGTGGAAAGAACTCACAAAAAAAAGCAGAGGATGATACAGTGAAAACAAGGGGAGAAACTGTTGTTTCTGCACCCTGCCATATTGGAGAAGTCCTGTTCCAAATCTCAGTCTGCTTACATAACATAGCTACATCATCACTGCCAAAGATAAAGAAACTGGAAGTCTGTCACAGCATAAATTTATATTTAAAGGTTTATATTTCATGAGTACTCTATGCATACTTTTTAATGTTTTTCAATTTTTACACAAATCTGCACTTTTTGAAAAGCAATAAAGTCTTTTAAAATATTTGAAATTAAATCTGGAAAACTGCTTTTGTAAGCAGTTGGTTTTTAGCAAGCTATTCCACTGTATAGTGATATTTAGGGAAATATATTTTCTGCTCATAAGACTTTGGTCATATTTTTTCTTGTGTGGGACTAATATATTTGGGGAGACAGATCTCGTGAGCTTTGTTCTATTTTTTTATATTTCTGTATTTCTTTAGAATAAATTATTCATGACTTAATAATTCTACCATTTGAAGTTATCTGTGTTTGCTTTGTTATATAGAATCATAACATGAAATTTTTCAACGTTTTAATGTCTGCGGCCAGTCTGGAATTTTACAAAGATACTAAGCTGACATGTTCCTCCTTTTAGGACTTTGACCCTGAGAATAATTACAATATTTCCTCTCTCAAACTGCTGTAAATTAGCATGGTGAACTCTTTTAGAGGGATACAAATATCTTTGTTCTGATTTTACATAAAGAAATATGATGGGTAGCAATGTTTTTTTCACTTGGTAACTTTCGCTCATTTCAAGAATAATATTTTGTGTTTTCTGTAAATATTTTTGAGGCCTTTTGTGTTATTAATAACTTAATAGGTGAGATACCTTCAAAGTCCATTTGGTTACTCGCTACGCATGTGCAAAAAATATCAGGCTTTACCTGAAGAACTTGTAATCTTAGCATCCTTAATGACATTTCTAATGGTGTTTCTTGCTCTGGTGAAGCAGATGAATACTTGAAGGAAGTCCCTCAATGGCGTGTGCAGGGTGCAGATGGTCAGTCGTCTACACTGAGCCCCCATGATGCTTCTTCTTCCTGACCAGGTGAAGTACCTGTATTTCCTCTAAGTAAACCCCCACAACAGTGCCATCCAACTGAATTCTTACTCATAAGCTCTTGATTCTTCCTTCCTCCACCCCTAGGCAGAGCTCCATCCATTCAATTTGCTCTCTCACATAAACAGCAACTCCTCCACCTCACCTTCTGGCCTGTCTTCATTTAAAGTACATGGACAGCCATGACAGCACTCCAGTCATGCGAGCTATCCCACCATGTCTCCCGCTGCAATGAAGTCATGGCCCTGCGAATGCTCACAGATCCATAACTCCTACTGTTTATGCCCCATGCTGAGTGCCTTGGTGCACAGGCATTTCAGAGGGGTAATGGAGCATGCCAGTTTCCCAGGAGGAGTACAAGAGGTCTACATACCCTTCAGGTGGTTGGCCTTCTGTTCTCAGCTTGAGAAGCCTCTAAGGAGAATTTGCTGCTGCTGTGGCTGGCCTGCTTATTATCACCTGGATACCATGCTGTGAGCACTGTCACTTTGGACATCATCTCCCAGGTCTTTCAGTTTTAAAGCCTGCCTTCCCAAGCTGGCCAGCCTCCTGCCAAATGCCTGGGAGCAGATGTAGAAGATTGGTTGGTGACTGCTTTTTTAAAAAACAAAAATTATCAAAAACATTTTCTCACACATGTTATGGTAATTTGCTGCACAATTCACTGGGTATTTAAGAATCTCTACTGCCACCATGGGAATTGTGATTCTATCACTTACTGTCAAGATGTTTTGTTTTCTTTCTTGGCCCCACTTTAATATTCTCTTTACACCTCAAGGCTGTCCCTGTAGCAGGTGGCCTAATGGGATGCTCATGGAGACCCTGACTGGGGCCTCCCTGGTCTTCTACCTCCTGAGCCTTCAGACCTATTACAGGACATTTCCAGGACTGCCATTACTAGAAAAAATTAGGAAAGTCCTGGCAGCCCTGACATCTCAACCTCAGGCTCAGGGATGACTGTGTGCTTGCAACCATATCAGGTTCAGCTAACAGGGAGAAGCATCTATTCCTCCCAGGATAGAATAACCCTCAACTGCCATTTATATCTTTTTCTTTCCCCTTACTAACCTTGGTCCTGAACCTCATAGACTTGCGTCACACAGCATTTTCTTCTCTGCTGGTGGAATATTTTGTCCCACAAGCTTGAGTGGCCTTGCCTGCACAGCTACACCATTTCTGAATCAGGCAGAGTTTTTCACAGTGAACTTCCTTATGTCCCTCTGTACAGCATTTATGTGCCCAAAGCTGTCCCTACAGGTGTGTGGAAGTTAACAGATCCCCAAAACTCTTAATCTCACCCTCAAATGTCTACTGGCTGCTTCCTTGGTTCATAATACCTTCAACCAGAAAGGGTAAAGGGAGGGAAAAAGAAGGAATCCACTCCCAGAATGAAGCCTGGTAAGACAATTTCTGTGAAGATTTAAGAATGAAGTCTGACAGGCCAGTGGAGCTACCACTCCCAGCACACAGGACCGTTGAGGGACAGGGTGCTGACCCCTTGGCTGGAGCACTGCACATTAGTATAATTATACCCTGACTTCATCCAAAAACCTAGCAAGGGTTACTGTCTTGTCTTTTAGAGATCGTAGTCACAAAATGAAGTGAGCTGTGGGCAACATATCCAGCTCGCTTTCATATACACACTGCAAGCCTTGTTACCAGGGCCTCACAAAGCATCTCTTGAAAAGGGAATACAAGATGCTCTTTGTAAATAGAAGTTCATGAGTCTGAGGAATGAAGTCATTTTCCAAAATCACAGTGAACGATATTTTCACGAGCCAACGAGAAGCTGAGAGGTGGGCTTGAGGGAAAGGAACTGAATGAAACATGTTAGAGAAACCACTTAGCCCTATTAGCCTATGGCACAGACAGGCTGTCTCCCTCCTCCTCTTCCTCCTCCTCCCGCCCACAGTCTCCCCTCCCCCATGACATAAGGAATGGCTACTCTAGCGAGGGGGGGGGGGCTTTAATAAATTTGGCACCTTTCTGCCTTCCGCTGAATAAACTGGAGATGTTAA
Organism: Poecile atricapillus; assembly: GCF_030490865.1. Lineage (NCBI taxonomy): Eukaryota > Metazoa > Chordata > Aves > Passeriformes > Paridae > Poecile > Poecile atricapillus. The sequence continues at coordinate 47,150,335 of NC_081251.1, read as the reverse complement.
AAAATAAACAGTCAGGAGAGTCAGTGTTCGGAGCAGTCAGATGGAGTTGTGGGGGGTTGGCATGGAGAGGGAGGAAAGGGTGACCTCACTTTCTGAACAGTAAAGTTTGAGTGGGAGGGTCTCCACACGAAAGGTAGAAAAGGGAATGATGTGAACATGTGAAGGAAGCCAGAGCACTGAACGGAGCGTCAGTCTGTATCCTGACAGGGGGAGATAAGGTGGCTGGAGAGCTAGCGGTGCTTTCCTGGAATACAATCTCTGTTTGACACTCTCTGCCTAAGCACTGCCCATCTGTATGTTATTGTGCTGGAGCCTCTGGGGAAAAAGAGGAGCCACAGGCACGGAGAGAGAACGAGGGAGGCAGCAAAAGCGGTTTTCTTCCCTTCTTTTCTTTTTTTTTTTTTTTTGGTTTTTTTTTCCCTCTTTTAAGTCGGGATCCGGTTAGACTGTCTTGAAGTGCCACATCTGGAAACTGAATGCTGAAGGAAAGTTAAAATAACTGAGGCACCACTAAGCCAAGGGGGGCTGATTGCAGAAGAGGGTAAACAATTACTGAGACGCTAGAAGACCACTGCTGGATGTAAGGGGAGGAAATGGCTTTGATCTCCGCCTGGCCCCTCGTTTCTCCTGTATTATTCTTTTTGAGATGCTTCTCCTCCAGCACAGCCTCGAGTGAGGGAAGCGTTTTTCAGTTTGACATTGAAGGTAGCTCAGCGGTCAGCACGCAAGAAGCCACTGTTATCAGAGGGCAGCAGCAGGCAGTAGCTACTGGAAGTTGGGTGCCTTTTGCTGAGGTACAGTAATTCCCTTCTCTCTCTGGTGTCTGCAATTTTCTCTTTTCACCTGTCTGTGTCAAAGCTCCCATCTGGTTAATTTTAGCTTACCCATTCGAGCCTTAAAGCGATACAGGAGGATTTGGGGGTGGGGGGAGGTGGTCTGAGACATTGCATTTTGGGACTGGAGAGGTACAGTTCAGACTTCAAAATGTACACATGCCCTGCCTGCTGTGAGCAGACAGCTGCTGTACTTTGCAGTGAAGCTGGCTTAACATGTCTCTGACTTTCCTGCCAACATAACTAAACAGGCCTGTCCAAACAGAGCTATTTTACAAGAGTTAATTGTCACAACACTTTTCTGCTTGCCTTGTAATTCCTGCAATTGTAATTTACTGAAATTTCCTGAAAGAGTCTGTCTTTTGATGGCAAATTCTGTCCTGTAGAAGTTTGTGCTTTTGCCTCTGAATGCCATCCGCCCCCAAAATCTGAAGTTTGTTTTCACAGTGAAAGCAGGGGATGACAAATCAAATGCATCTAGGAAACTGCCTGCAGAGAACACACCTGCAGAGATTTTGAGTTCCAAAAATTTTGTGCTTGGGATTAGTGACAAATGAAATTAGAGAGATCTGACAAGCAATTTGAAAATGAAAAATTTTGGTTTTTTTTTTTGTTATTCTGTTATTTTGGGATTGATTTACTACTTTTCATTTTAGCAACACTGCATTGGGAATGGGCTACTCAAAAATATAGCTTGAGGAAATAATAAATTACCCCAGCTTACACAGGGGGTGGGGTAAGGTTGGAAGTGGAACGGTGGACACAGCACAGTAATATCTCATGCATGGTAGATGCAAAGTAGGAGGCTAATTGAGTTCCATAAGGTCATGGGAAGGGAAAGAGTAGTTCTTCTAGCATAACATTCAAAAATGAGGTGAGATTAGCACAGCTGTGTCACTGTGACAATATCAAGATCGTAATCCCCAATATCACATCGCTGATTTTCCACGTTTACTCCACTTGCCAGAATTAACAGCCATGGAAATAAGTGCATAAAGCCTGCAGACAGCCAGGGTTGCTGCAGGGCTAGGCAGAGCTCACTCCCCTGCTCCAAGCAGCTGGACAGCCTCAGGAAACGCCTGCCCACCCTGCCAGAGAGTCCGCATGAAACATGACCTGTGTGAGAAAACTGAAGACTAAACCCCGCTTTGCTCAGCATAAGGACTCTCAAGAGCCATCCCAGTTTTTGGACAGGCTTCATGATGTGGGATGTACAGATTTTCTCCTCTGGCCTTGGATCAGCCCTGGGAAGCTGCATTGCCACCTGTTGCTTACAACATGGAAAGCCCCTGAATGAAATGACTTACTTAAGAGCTGGATGGGTTTTGTAACTGGGATAATGAGCAGAAGTGATTATTAGTCTTTCTTGATATTATAGCAATGTATGGTTTTCCCAAAGACACAGTTCACATTTCTTGACATAAATATATTAGATTTTACTTTGGGAAAGTGCTGTGAGATACACTGGACAGTGCAGGGGAATTACATTTTATGTTTCTTCAACCATTTAAATCCTTCCTGAATGTTTGCCAACATAATAGACTCAATAACTGGTGTTTCCTCTGGTAGTTTACTGCAGCCCATGCAGTGGCAGCACTTAGACTCTGGATCCCATGTTACAGCTGGATGACAGTGCCTGGTATCCTCATGCCAAGGCCCTTGGCTGCAGAATGCTATGGCTGCATGAGGAAGAAGCAGGGGAAGAAGCAGGGGCTTCAGGACCTCTTTCTAGCTGCATATTTCAGGCCTCACCTCCATGGCAGTTTTCAAGGAGGCCCAGTAGGATGCTTTTTTTGGGATAGGACACATGGCTTTGTAAAAGTGAGAACCTGCTTACTCATTGACCCATGTGTGTGGTTGGTAATAGGAGTCAAGGAACAGGCTTTAAGCCTGGAGGTTGATGTAGGGGCCGGAGACTGACGGTTTGGTAGTCTCTCATCCAAGGAAGGAGCATTACTTTTGGTCCTCCGAGAACTTCTCCCTCCCACAGGTCACCTCCCCTTCCTCAGCCTCAAGAACAGGGCTATCCAAGCAGGTTTGAATTAGCCTCTTTTGAAGCATGAGTGCTTAACCCACAGCTCCCAGTGAACCGCAGAGTAAACTCCCTTACACAGCGCGGTTTGATTCCGCTCCTTCGTCTAAATATTGACTCAGGCCTACAGCTCTCCCGAGCAGACAGAGGCTGTTAGTCATGTCAAATAGTGCCAAATTATACAAAGGGGGCAGTTTCATATGGCAGAGTTACAAAGCCACAGATGGGCCTTCATTGTGGTCTGTGGTGAGTCAGCTGCAGGATGAAGTGGAATGCCCATGCCGGTGGGAGTTTCTGAGATGTAACTAGTGGGATGCTCTTAAATCCCAGTAAGGGTTTGATATAACAGAATATAACAGGAGATCTCAATTAAGGTAAATACATATTAGTGAATATTTCACAGCTTTCCAATCCTCTTCCTTTACCATGTGAGGCAACCCTATAGTAATTGGGAAGAATGGGGAGAAGTGATTTAAAAAATCAGAATTAATGTGGAACTGTGGAGCTTTGCCTTCTTTTTCCTTTCTTTTTAGTTTTTTTGGTTTTAGTTTTTGTTGTGGGTTTTTTTGGGGGGTGATTTGGATGAAAACCTCTTAAGAGAACTAACTACACTGTTATGTGTAGTTATGCTATGCTGATATGCTGCATCCATGCACAGAGAGTACCATGGGTCTGATTAGGAATTCAGTCAATTCAACTACCCTGGTGCTCTCATTTTTAATCATTATGTGATCCAGAGCACCTAAATTAGGCACATAAATTTTTCCTAGATGTTTCAATCAGAATCATGGACTGTCTTCAGGTACAAATTCCCCATACAGTAGTTAAAACAATAGACCTGTTAAGCCTCTGATTCCTAGTGGTGTTCCCTGGAAACATTCAAAGGAGTCTCTTCCTCTTTAAAGACCTTGTTGGATGCCTGCTTCAGGACAGTTTATAAATTAGCCAAAGTAGATGTTTAAATTAACTGGACTAGATTCCACGCAATGAAATGTTGTGTTCCCTATATAAGGAGCATTGTTAGTGACCACCATGGAATATGATAGCTGCCTCTTGTTTCAAAAAAAAATTGCTTATAAACTTATTAAAATTATTCAGAAAAGTATCATGAGAAGGATTACAGTGTTAGGAATTTGAAGATAGCTGAGAGAGTCTGCAATACAATTTGCCAACTCAGAGGGAGGTTAAGAAAAAATTTGAACTTATTGTGTAAGTACATACACAGGCAAAAAAAAATTAACAATAGCCTTGTTAGTCTAATAAAATAAGGTCTTGGCATATGCAACAATTGAAAACTGAAGGTGACTGTTGAAACAACAAGTTAGTCAAAGAATTTATTTTCAAAAGTGATTAAGCACTGGAGATTTTATTCAATTGTGTTGGTTTGTCCATGAAGAGGCAGATCAATATGAAAAGCACTCTTAAATACTCAGAGTATTTGTGTGCTATTTAGGAAAACTAAGTTTCTTGGCTCACAAAGATAATAAGGGGAGGTGTGGAGATGTTACAGTGACGAACCCTGATGTCTATGGGGAGACAGAGAGAAAAAGAGGGAGTGCAGAGCATTGGATCCAGCTCATCAGTGCAACCCAACAGCAGCTGGTGACATGGAGTCAGAGATTGGTTTTTCCAAACAAGGATAGATTAAAATATTTTATAAGGAAGATTTATAATAGATGGAAGCAAAGGACTTAAAACAGGCACATATCAAATGAAAGCAGACAAGCAAGTGGCAAACATCAGAAATTTTTGTTTTACTGTTCCACTCACAAGCTTGGACACAGCAGAAAGAAAGGGAATGGTGAGACACTTCCAGGTTTGGTGAGGCACAGAGTTGAAACTGAAAAGCAGAAGTTAAGTTCTGAGAACAGTTATAGCCCACTGTCAAACACATGGCTCTAAACTAAGAGGCAGATCATACATTATCATTTAGGTCTGAAGGCCTGCCACTGTCAACATTTGTGTTTGTAAATTCCACTGATGCAATGGTTTTAATCATACAGATGTGGATTTTGTTCCCCATTTCTTCCCAAGGAAGGAAGTTCCTTACAGAGTCTAAGGTGAGAATAAAAAATGGTACAAGACTTCAAATACTAGAGAGTATCACAAATTATTCTCTCTGATCTACACTTCGTTGTCACTCTTCTTAATGTAAAATGAATATAAGGTGACACGCAGTAAAATATTCATTTCATTCTAATGTAAATGATTACAAGAGGCCAGAGACCAGTAGAGGAGATGAGTGTGGGAAGGATTAGGATAAGACAGACATTCTGTGGAGACATCAGCCAAGCAAAAAAAAAAGATAATCTCAAATGTCCTCCATGGAAAGAATTGAAGTAGTGGGAAAGGAGGTAAACTGAAGCAGGAAGACAAAGGAGAGGAAAAAATTAGAGCAAGAATGAGATAATCAAGAGTCTTAAGAGTAAAGGAAAAATATAGAGTTGGGACAGGGCAGGAAGCCAATTCCCAGAGTGAAGGAAGGCATGATATTGTTGGACAGATGGAAGAGGAAAAGTGGTTCCAGCATCAGTGGTTTTGGCTCAGGAGAAAGGCAGAGAGGCAAAAGTCCTTTAAAGGAAGCAATTGTCAGAGACAAGTCAACATTAGCCATTTATTGTAAGAGAAAGTTAGAGGCATAAGTTATCAGATGGGGCTTGTATGAAAAAGTGACATGTTTGATGATCATTTTTTCCCACCTGATCTTTACCAACAGCTGCTGATAAAATGCAAGAAGCAGTATTTGAGATGTTTGCTTTCTGGTTCTTTAGAGTGATAAGCAATGATTAGCATGGGACTTGTGACAAATCTCTCTAAAATGGCTCACATTAAATATATATATAATGACAGCAATCATAAGTGCCAGCCACTTGTTAACAAAGACTCAGACTATCACCAAATCATCTTCAGTCCTTTTCTCCAAAAAGGCTGGAACAGAAAATTTTACAATGTTGAGAGAAACCACAATTTGATCCTTACTTGCAGCATTAATCTGTTCAAAACAAACTAGCACTACAAGAAGCAGCAGAAGACCTAATCCTGAGGTGTGAGCCAAAAAGGGTTTTAGCTTGACAGGAACCTTTATATTCTTTTAAGCTAATGTGAACTGTATCTACTTTTAAAAAGCAGATCTTTAAATTAATTCACTTCAGACCCTTGAGGTTATGTTAACTCCTATAATGGGAAATTTGGATTTCTAGCTGCTGTTTCTTCCTGATACAACAATGTTATGTTCTGAGAAACATCTATTAGTGGGGAGGAGGTTTTATTGCAGATGTTTGTGATTCCAACTTAAGTTTCTCATCAAAACTTTAATGAAAATCAGCTGCTTGGAGTAGCGCCACCAGTCCCCAAACCTTTTGAACCATAGGAAGCTGAAGCAAATGGAAGCACAGGACAGAGCAGATGCATAGTTGGAAATCTTCTCCATTTCAAAAAGGTGTATAAAACACCCAGCAGAAAACAAAATTTAAACTCCACTGCAGTGTATTCCCACAAAGTTTTTGGCAAGTACCAGAAAAGTGCACCAAAGCTTATTCTGGGCTGTGAAAACCAATAAAAAGCATTTTATGCCCACTCTTATTCACAACATGGGAAGCAAGGAAGGAATTAAAAGTCCAGTTTTTCTAGGGGGCATGAGAAGAAATAAAAGAATTGCTTTCTGAAGGAAAACATGGCTTGATTTAAACTGATAAAAATTAGAGCTTCTAGTGTTCAAGAGCTGTGTAAAAAAGGTCTAGTTTCTGAGTAACACATAAGCAGCCTCTGATAATTTACAGCTTGCTTCTGGACCTAGATTTCAAACACCAAAATATAGACCCTTCGGGTCTTATATTTTAATTGGTCCTCTTGAATGCTTGGATCTGATCCCAGTCCATTTTCACACACCACCATGAGCTGGGGATGTTTGGGTTATGCAGCCTAATGTAAGATTCAACAATTGCTGAATAGCATTATACACAAAGCTGTAAGAGCTCCAAATTTTTTGAAATCTAATTCTTTGCCATTAAAATCTCAAAAAAGATTTTCCTAACTGTCAGTCAGGATACAAAAAGTGTGTATTTGACACAATGAAAACAGACTGACTGAAATATAGCAAATATGATCTGGTTTTGTTGTTCCTGTTTAGCTGTATTTTACAATTCTTTATATAGTTATTCTCTTGAAATAAATATTTCATAAATACTAGAACTCCTTTTTTTCGCTCTTGTGACAAACCAGCAAGAAACAGTGCTAAACTCACAGCATTCAAGAGTCAAAGAATGAGAGAGGGCTGTGAAAAATATTTTAGAAATTACTATTCCAACTTTACAAGACTGTAAGAACAACTAAAATGTTATTGTTTAGGTCATGACATATGGAAGCCAGAGAGTATGAGAGGAACTGGCACACTTTAATTCATTTGAAATTAGTTAATTTTTGGCACACATCATTAATTTAAAACATAATTTAATAATTACAAAAAAAAAAATACTTTACCTGGATGAACAACTTTTAATTTGTTCTGTAAAAATAGACTTTTTAACTATAACTGTAACACTCAGAACAGTTGCTTGACTCTGCCTACCCAACAAAAAGAATAAAAATTAGCTCATTCAATCTTTGACTATTTTTGCCAGTAGAAAAGTAGCTACATAGAACCAGCACCTAAGCCAGATACTTTCTGAGCTGTGTAGTACCCTGTTACCACCCTACAATGCATCTTTTTACTCTTTTATGAAAGACCTTCTAAGTGGCAAGAGGTTAGCAGATTTTCTGCCAAGGGTAAGGCAAGACCAATGTGTCCCAGGGTTTCCTACTGTGTTTTTCCACCGCTGAGCCTGGATGGGAGCCCATGGAGAGCCACAGAGAGACTACCATTAATGACTCCCTTACACTGTGCTCCCCACTCCTGGCTCCAGGAACTCTTCCTCAAAAGCATTTTGTGGAAGCAAACATTTGTCTAGATCCAGTATCCAAAAAAGGAAAATAATTAATAAAAAGCTGGCAGGACAAAATATAACATAACCCTCCCTACCCTAGCTATTAGAGTCCTTCATGCTCCAGAAAGGCTAACACAGGGCTAACAGGCCCATTGAGGGCAGGCAAGGTCTCCAGAGCACCAGTACCTAGTGCAGATCCATTCAGGGGGAGGTGGACAGGTTTTGGAGATCTAGACATGGTGTAAAGTCAGGGGGAATGTGCATATCCTGCTCAGCCTTTGCAAGTTTGTGGTTTTCTGTGGCTCTTTACTTCCAGTGAATAGCAGGGATAGTCTGCAGAGGTCTCTAAGGCACCAGCTAATTCAGGGTGTTTGCTGATGGAATTCTGTGGGGGATGAGAAAAGAAATTGTTTTTCTCTTGATACATCAATTCTTCCCTCTCCTTGAGCCAGAAGAAGATTTATTTCTTCATGATCAGACTATGCCTATGATGAAACAAGCCCAGAGCCGCTGAGAGACGGAGGCAGGTTACCCCTTCTCCCCAGCCCTGGCTTTTCCTCTCTCCTTTCAGAGCACAGCCTCTGCCCAGCTTCATCCTGAGTGAAAGGCATGCAGTACAAAGTTAACCATGCTGTGCTGTCTTACTCCCTTCCCACATGTTTGTAAAGTGCTAGGATGATCCCAGGGGAAAGCCCTGTTTCTGAGAACTGCCCAGAAACACGGGATCTTCCCATCAGCCATCCCAGCAGCTGTCTGTCTTGTCCATAACTGGGCTGCCCTTGGCAGGCAGAGATGAATGAAAGCTGCTCTTCATCTTTCAAGGTTTTCATATTGGTTTCTTTCTAAGAGGCTTTTAACTGATGTTATGGCTAGTGGTCAAGCAGATCACTGTTTTTCTCTGCTGTGATTCCAACACTTCAAAGAGCTGCAAAATCAAACCAGGAAATACTGGAAATCTGGAATGGGGGGAAATTGAAGCTTGATATTTACCCTCTCAGTATTAACAGTGTACCACAAGCACATTAGTACTTGCTTTCAAGCCCACTTTTCTTTTTCATCCCTTGAAAATTTTTGTCTCTATCTGTAAATCTTTCAGGGAGTACTGTAGTTTATCAACTGATTATGCCTCACTTATCTGAGCACCTCAGTGACTCAGAATGTACATTTCATGTAAGTGGAGACTGGGTGGAGGCTGGTTAAGGAGGAAACAATGTATCCCTTTTCCTGTAAATTGAATAACTTGGGATTTTTTGAAGAGGAAAATCAACCAGCTACCCTTTCAGCTGCAGATTTTCCATTTCTAGCAGTGAGCATCTGTAAAAGTAAGTTTTTCACTCAGTGGCAACACTAATAAGTAAATTAGAGACTGGCATTAATCTCTGATTCTTAGCCAGCTTCCAGACAGCTAAAACACTTTAGCCCTCCCCCTTTTCAGAAAAGAATGCCTTTTAAGCAGAGGCTTTGTCTTTCCCACTGTATATGGAAAAAATGACTGTGCAGTTCTATGGAGAATGCCTAGCTGAGATATGTTTATGTTGGATCCAGCCCCATCTCTGTTGCTGAATGGCAGTTTGTTTTCCACTTGAACTGGGGAAGGGATAACAGTCTGGAAACTTTTTCAACACAGGAAATTTTTAAAAAATTTGATACAATTACTTAGTCAAGGTAAAAGATAATGTTGTTGTTCTGCATAAAGCCATCTGGCTTGCAGCTATTTCTCTTTTTTGCATGAGTCTGTCGTTGCTGCAGTGGAGGCACACACAAGCTGACCCAAGGAATCAGGACACAGAGTGACACTGGGCTGGGGAGAGGGTTTCTTGCCATTTTCCTGCATGCCATGCTCTGCTTATTGATTTGGAGGTTACCCATGTGGAACTAGCCATATTCACTGCCTCTCCAACTGCTAGCTCTACCATGCCATAGGGAGAAATACAAGTAACATTTTTTTCTGTCTTCGTGCCAGCTGGATTTTATCTAGAGTTGTAGAAACTAGTTTCAGTCTTGATAGTTTTAGTTTTAGCGATCTCTGATCATGGCTTCTGAAACTTTAAGAAGAAGGTTTCCACCAGCTTCATAAACTGTCTTTATTATCACCAAAAATAAACTTCTCTTTTGGTGGCTGATGATAACTCATCAGATAATACATAAATAATCCAAATTGTCATGGATAAGTCAGAAAGTGAAGTTTTCAAGTTAAAAAGTTATGAAGTTAGTGTCCTGTATTTCTTAAGGCAATCACAATTTTTCCAGTAAATTCTGAGGAGACCTCAACCCCTCTGTATACATAAACGATGGAGAACTAGTGTTCAGCTGCTGCTTAACACAACAACAGCTGGAAAACCAGACTAAATTCAATCATCAGATTTAGCAGCTGCAGACTGGCCAGACATGGTGTGCCTGGCTCCAAATCAGCCCTGTGTTCTCAGGTGGGACTCTCACTGGGGATGCAGGCAAAAAGGAACAATATTGAGATCCATGCACATGAGATGGCAGAAAGGACACTGGTAACAGAAAATAACGCTTCAATTGTTTTGTCTCTTATTAAGTAGTTCATTTACTGAAAAGGATTATAGGTTCACAACCAGTGTCACTGGTTTTTTTTTTATCATTGTCTTGGTGTTGGAAGATTCAAATTACTCAGATTCACAAAAATACACTGCTACATATTTAATGAGCATTTCATAGCACTTATCCAAAGCACTCCATTATTACATTAATTTGCCCAGATCTATGGCAAATGCACTCACTGAGGTTTTTTTGTCGAACCTATCTCATGTTAGAATTTCATTTAAAAAATAAGAATATGCAAAAATATTGGAGGGCTCTACTGAATAACAATATAAGCAGGAAAGAATTTGGTTTTACATTTTCAATTTAATTAACAAAATAGAAACCTTGTTAGTGTGCAATAATTACTTTAGTTTGCAGTCTCATTAAATGCAATTAGAACTGAGATACCTGTCAAGATAAGTGGATAAAAAATTACCAGAATTGTGCCCAAATATCTTCACCAATTTATGCTTAATTTCTAATTTACAACATCAGTTGGAACACTGGAAATAATAAATATTTCACAGTTAACAATGTCAGAAATTTAAAAGAGCAATGTAGGGATTTAACGTACCACACCAGGGTGCCTATTATAGAACTATCATGAACACTGATTTGGAGACAAAGCTAAATATCGTGTTCCTCTCAGAAATGTTTACAGTTTTAGAAATAAATTTGAAATTGCAAATGTCTAATTTGCATGAGGTTTCTGCCTTTGAAATGATAAACAATATAGAGTGGCTTTTTGCATGTAGACAGTTCCCTAACAGCTGTAGTGTCCTATTAAATGGGATAATTAACTCTAGCTATGATGTCACACACTGAATTCATTTCTTCAGTAATAATAGTTAGAATGTGACCTTTCTTGCTCAGAAGAATTTGATACTGTAGACCAAAGGTAATGAAGGCTTATAGAAATTATAAATAGGGCTTGGAGGCCTAGGGGAAGCTGGTGAACAAGCTTGTTTGTTTTTAATTCTCTAGTTTGTAAGGCTTCAAAGCCCAGATAAATTTAGCAAAAATCAATGGAGAATAAATAAAATTGCAGAGCAGATGTCCACTTTTGCCTGCATGTTTTGGAGTACCTCGTGGCGGAGAGCAGAACTTCTGTCAGTCTCTCTCTATGATTACTTTGATGGTAGAGCATGTCTGGCCAACAGGTCAGTTATTAACTTCTGAGGGCCTCATTCTCCAGAGGAAGACAAAGATCCTTCTGAAATGTCACTCCATAGGGATTTATATGTTCAAGTACAAAGACAATTTTGAATTTATTACTCACGGTCTAGGAATTTAAAATCCATTTGTTTCTTCAAATGATATCTTAGAGTGAAGTATGACAGCTCTGTGAAAGGCCACCACCAAGGCATTTCATTTTTAAAATTAGTTACAGTTTACCTCAGTGGTTTGAAGAACTCACAGAAATCTCCTCCTTAGCCAAGACTTGGTGTAGGAAGATGCATGTAGTAAATTAATAGAAAATAACAGGACAGATAAAGGGGAAGTTACCAGTAGAATTAATGTTCTTTGTACCTTGAGTAAGAGCTCCTGCTCTTAATTTGTTTTTTTCAGGAAGAGAAAAATGCTTTCATCATTGTATCTAACAAAAACAAATGCCACAGATGATAGTTTAAAAAACCAACTTCTATATCAAATAGATTTTTCCATATTCATATTTCCTTCCTTGTATGAAGAAGACAGATTTTCCTTAAGTATCTTAAAAGTTCCCTTACAAAGTTACTTTGAAGCTTTCATGGGAAATTTTATCACTGAACTGTAATTCTTTCTCTCTATACTCTTTGACTAATCCTTTTCATGTATCTGGTATGCTTTGGCAGTAAATAATTGCAGGTCATTCATAAAAGTCACCCTCAAATACAAGAGTGAGGTCTAAGCCTAAAAAAATGGTGGGAAAAATGGAGAAGGCAGCACAATGACAAGCAGTGCTGTGAACATACCAAAATGTCTTCAAAATATGGCTGTTTAGCTGAAAACCAAGAACATTCTTTCAGCAGTGCATTAAGAAAAGTCTTGGGCCCAGAAACAGCTTTATATTCACTGCAGGCATCAAGAACAAGCAAAACACAACTACCAGAAATGCCTGCCCATGTGGAGATGTTCAGGGTTCCTGGTGGTTCTGACTAGTCTCTTAAAAGACATGAAGTTGTTGAGGAGTGTCTCTGCTGGGTACATTGGATAAACTGGGATTACATTGTGCACTCTGCCATGGATTAAATGGGGTGCATTTGGATACAGCCACAGATAATTGGCTCTGGGCAGCCGTGCTTGGACCAGTCCACCTCCAGAGGTCACTTCCAGCCTCAGCTGCTCCATGATTCTGTATGGCTGTGGTCATTACTCCATTTTACTGATCGAGGAACTGAATGAAGGAGTAATGTTCATCACCACACAAGACGAGCTGAAGAATGTATTTTCAACCTTGTTTACATAATTAGAGAGAGAGCAGCTTGTGCATGGAAACAAGGTGACAAGTTTCTTTGATGTTCCGCAAGGAGCATTTTTTGTTATGTTAATTTCAAACGTTATAATGAAACTATTGTTGTGGAGGTGTTTGTAGGTTGGAGGTGAAGCATATGTAATAAAGTGGGTGAGTGGCTGGGACCAGGTGCAGGGACAGGCAGGGATAGGAAAGATAGGGGAACAGGAGTAGGAGGCCAAATGGAAAGCAGAAGCATGAATAGAGAACAAGACAACAACAGAAGGTCTGTGGGAGCCAGTGGGGGCAGGTGGAGATCCAAACCCCTCAGTGTAGTGTTCAGTTGCTCCATTAATAGATACAGCCCAGGAGAAGCAATGAGGCCTCCGCCAAGAAGGGCCAATGAACAATCATCTCATCCGGTTGGCATTCACTGTAAGACTGTTTAAATCGTATTCAAGCCTTGTTGCCAACTAGAGAGACATATAATATAGACAAGACTAAAAGGTAACCTATAAATAAGAGCTAGGGTGAGCTATAAATACAAACTGAGAAGCCATGGATTTGATCAATGCCTCATGACATACAAACAGACTTATTGGAACATCCTCTCTGCAGCAAACCCCTCAATGCTACAAGTACTCACTGTGCTTTTGAAGAAATTGTGGCTGCACAAATCTCTATCCATTAGAGTACTCTTTCTCCTTCAGCAAACTCAAATCCATACAAATTTTGGGAACTCAAGGTCTAGAAGAAGTTAATAAATAAATGATTCTCAACTACATAGTTACTGTTGTAAAAATGTGGCAGCAGTATGAATGACAGAATATCAGAGCTGTCATCAAGTACTTGTGTATAAAGAGGCCAGGGACACAATCTAGAAATATTTTCTCCCTTGTGTCTCAAAAAAACAGGAGAAAACAAAGCAAAGAAAATTTAATTACAGAATTTCTACCCCAAGTCAGGATCCATCAGATCACAGAGTCACAAAATGTTAAGAATCAAAAGGGACATTAAAGACCATGTAATTCCAATCCCCCCCTGCCATGATTGGCATTGTTGGAGAAGCAATAAAAATCTAAGTGTTTCAATACACCCATCTGTAATCTCAACCATTTCAGCTGTTGAGGAGCAAAGACCACCAATTCAAGCTTCTTTCTTACAAGGTGTTATGTGAAAAAATGTAGAGCTTTGCTTTTCCTTTTTTGATTTTGCTCTGCTAATGATCTTGTGAATAGTCTGGTGTTCATGTGTCAAACAGATGAGAACAAAAACAGTGAAGAAGAGGATCAATGCTAAAAAATATTCAAAATAGAAAATAATATTATGAGTACTGTTTTCATTCAATTATCTCTGGTGGGCCTATTCTTTTGGAAAATAGGAATCAAGAACCATGCAGAGGTATCTGGAAGCATCTGGTGCTGGGTGCAGTGATTTGATATCTCCTAGTTACGAAATGTGGTGAGTCAGTCTTTCATGGTTAGCTAGGCCAAATTAGAAAGATGGATTACCTGCTGATGCATACTGCTATCATACATGTACCTGTAAAATATGAACTTTTCTCCTGGGCACACATATAAACACCATAGTTCTAACTTTAAATGCATCTCAAAATTTTCTGAGCAGTGTTTCTCAGCTATAGTGAATATTTTGTCCCAGAGCATTTTCAGCAAGAATTGGTGTGCTGGCATCACTGAGACCCTCATCCAAAAATGTGGACAAGTCTGGGTATGAAGAGCACCAGAATGCATTAATTAATAAACACCTTATCAGTCTGGTAAACTCAATCCCTGATGGGCTCAGAGCAGCTGCCTACACATTCAGAAATGGGAGAAATACGTGCAGGTTTTCCTGTCTGCTGACCCTATGCAGCAAGTGCAGTTCATTTGTTTTCTAGTGAACATGCAAGTCTATCCAAGCCTCTGGGACCAGGGCAAAATCCAGCATGTCTCAGCCAGCAGCAGGGCCCTGGAGAGTAAATATAGGTATACATCCTTTTCCCCCACTTAACTGTCCATCCTCTTGTACCCACGTACTTCTGAAACTCCATGCAGTGAAAAGATACTCCTATAAACTACACATATTGAATTCTCAACCCAAAATTTAACCTCCAGGAGTTTAGCACCTTCCCTGTGATCAATAAAATGCACGTTAGCTGTGTAAGCCAGGGCTCCTGAGTGTGCTGCACACCAAAAGAGGGGCTGGCATTGAGCTGGAGTTGCACACAGTGCTTTCTGTCCATCTGCTGGATTTTATATTTTGGCAACAAATGGAGAGAGGTTTCTCCTGCAGGTCACCAAAGGCAGGAGGGTCGGGAGAGTGGGATGCAGCGTTATCACAGCTCTTTTTGTTTGCATAAAGTTTCCCAGTAGGCTGAAGAAGAACTGTCTTTGTGTCTATGCTTATGAATAACACGTCTTTGACCTGAGAAATTTGAAACATCTATTAGTTTGCTCCCAGGGAGCAAGAACTGGTCAAATGGCCGTCAGTCTACAACTGGAAGACTGGATTTTAAAAATCCATGTTTAAATGCACTGGAAGTCAGTGATGTCACAAGCTGAAATGCACATGTAAAAATTACATTTCTGTCTTCAGGACCTTTTGATTAATGAAATACCAGAAGTATATTAGTATATCTGTCCAAGGTAAAGAAGACAGTTTTGTAGTTAATGATTTCCAAGCCAAGCATGATAAGCCATAGATTTTGTGCCTGCCCAGAGTGGTTTAAGACAGGATGTCCATGGATTGAAACACTTTGTTTATTTATTTCCCAATTTGGCAAAGTAGTATTTTTAGTGTGCCTTTTGGAAGGAGCCAGAAGGCGTCCTTAGAATGGGGTCATTGTTCTCTAGGCTAGGTCTTTCCTGCACATAGGGAGAGCATTGGTTGGGCCAATTAGACATCAAGATTTCCTTTATGTCCATCCACTTTCTCTACCTGAACATATGGACTTGTGGAACAGACTGTAGGGAGACTTTCCACTTCTCCAAGAATACAGGGCCCAGCAGTTTGGCCAGATCTGAGGCATTGCTGTTGCAGCCTGGACTCTTCTACAAGGCACAGCACATCTGACATGTGCAAAAGGTCTCATCTCATGCACTTTGTGTACAGAGCTGGCACCTACACACGAGCTACCCCTCCACGCCCCTCTACGCAGTCTGGAGAGAGCAGCAGGCACAGCTGAGCTAATTTAGATGCATTTCTGTGTGCAAGAAATCAAACCATACAGCGAGTGTCCAGCTGGCTCCTGGCCACATGGCATCCCATGTGGAAGTCTCCATGTGGATGACTCCCAGCTTGCTGCGGTTTGGTTTTCCTACACAGGCACGCGGCTGCCGAGGCCAGCTTGCCCTCACACCAGCATGGCCACAGCTGTGTTCACTCACAGCTGCACCTGGGCCACAGAGCTCCTCTGGGCTCCAGCCTGGGACTGCCTTCAGGGCTCACACAGACCTGCTGGGTGAAACCTGCTGAATGCCGAACTTTGGCAAGATTTCTGTGAGATCTTGGCTGGGGATTGAATGTGAAGTCCCTATTATAGGTGATCAAAACCAGCAATCTCTTTGGAAAAGAGTCCAGAGAAACTGAAATAACATCAAATGTACAGGAGAGGACTGCTTTCTCAGGCTTTTTTCTCTAATGTTCTTATTCCTAATAAAAAATTATGTAAATGAAAGTACTGGGAGATATTCAAGCAGGAAAACATTTTTATTTTTAGAAAGGGCAATAGGCTATTTATCTCAAGTTGGCCTAAGCAAATAATCTTCAAAAAGGCCTCAGAACTGTAGCTGCCAATTTCAAATACTGTTTATAAAGACAAATATACAAAAGCAAACATACTTGGTTTGGACTTGAAAATGTCCTCAAGAAACAGAAGGCTGGTGTTTCCATGGTAATGCCATGCACTTCCAGCAGACTGGTCTCTACTTTAGAGACAAAGACTTTAAAATTGATGGAGGTGGTTTAGAGTATTCACTCATCTCTGTATGGTAAAAGATGTAGAGTTTCAGAGACTTGATATAACTTTGAGTCCCTGTTAGTCTAAACTATTTCTTCCAGATGGATTAACATTACACATTGATGTGAAGCTGTCAAGAAGAGACATTGCTCCACTCAATTTGTCTAATTGTTTTCATCAATATGTTGAATGTGGACTTAAATTATCCATGTGTCCCACTTTTACGGGTATCTGTGGCTGATATGATGCCTGCTATATCAGAGGAGCAACATTTTTCTATTTTCTTTTCCCTGTGTTCTGCAGCAAAGCTTCATAACATTCAAGTAGAGTTTTTCTTTTCTTCTTCTTTTTCTTTCCTTCCATAAGAGACAATGGAGAATTCTTAGGGTCCTACTGTTCCAAAATTGTTAATCAATCTATGTCAAGTGATAAATATTATTATGCAAATAATTCACAATATGTGTCACAGTTCTCTATAAACGTTTTGACTGAACGATAGACTCTTAGGCCATATTTTGCTCTCCTCAAACTATTACCTCCTTAGGCTTATGTATTTTGACAATATTTTTACCACCTTTACAGAAAAGATCAGAGTGCAGAAAAATAAAAACTGGAATGCAAAAATATATTTTCAGAATTAAACTGTACAGAAAATTAAATTGCATCAGGATAAAGCAGGTGAACAAACTGTCAGCTTAACCAGAGATAGCTATGTATATCCTTGGCCAAAACCAGATGATGGGTAATGAGAATTAAATATATTCTCTTCCACTGAAGGCTAAAAGAACATGATCAGGAACAGTTTATAAGAATTGAATAGCATATCATAAATGATGCTAGTCATTTATCTAACCTCTTGGCCTATCTGTCATAAGAAATAAAGCGTGGAGGCTGCCAGAAACTAAGAAAATGTGCATTTTTTCCTCTTGCCATCAAAAATCATTCTACTCAAAATACAGTGTTTGCAATACAGGATAGAACTTCTTTGTATTTTTGCAGATAGATCTGGGATATTATGTTAACTAAGTTAATTCTCATTTCATCACGAGCCCGTGAGTTCATCAGGCTCAGCTGTGTCCTGATTGTGTTCACTTTTGCTATCCTGAGCAGGCCTTTCTCTCCAGTAGTGAGAATCTACTAAGTAATATCCTAAAGTTTCACATTTCCCTCATGCCTGAACATCTCATTCCTGAGGGTCCTGCTCAGACCTGGAGGGAAGCACACCTTTGGACTCTCTAGCAGCAAAGACCGTAACACTGCTGGGAGCTGTAAACAAGGCTCTATTGGCACTAAACTTAGCAATGACTTGGCAGCCCATGTGCCATGACAACTACTTTGAGTGCTGATCCTCAGATTCTGTTCCCCACGTGCACCAGCTGTTTCCTCTTTTTTTTTTTTTGGTTTTTTTTTTGTCCTGGAGGACAGCATCATCTTTTTCTTCTGGGTTTGTTTTGGACCAGATGTGATGGGATTCCTGGTCCAAGACTGAAAATAGTATAATGGATGTAACAAAGGCTGAAATGTCCTAAAGCAGACACTGAATACACATGTTTTTGTGTACCTCAGCACGTGGGAGGAAACACTGTAAATAACAAACATTGGTGCGGATCCAAGGGAGCCTTTTGTCATGGAAAGGAACTTTTGTGTATTTATATATTCACAAGTTCCAGTACTAACTAAAGATACATGCCATGTTTTCTTGCCATTAGATGAGAGAGTCAATGGCTACATCTGAAGTACTGAATAAAGCAGTGTTGGGACCTCCTAGTCAAGCAGGATAACACAGCCTGTATGCATGTGCTGAAACACCCCCCATGTTTGCCTAGAGAAGAGTAGTCCTATAAAAACTGCCCCTTGGGAACACATTCAAGCAGATGACATGCCCTGAGCTGGGCCTGGTCATTTGGAGGAAAATCACAGTCTGTCAAGGAGCAAGATCAAGGCCTGAAACCACACCTTGCCTTTCTTCAGCTGGCCAATGTAGATGTGACCACAGAGAGCGCTCTGTGTGCTACTAGCACAGTACTCTTCTTTTGGGGAAAGCAAACCAGAAGAGGCAGGTTGACAGCAAACACTCACCCTGGCACAGCTGCACCACTCCTGTGAGCTGGCAGCAGGGAAGGAATGGGGGACCTGGCTCTGCCCTCAGTTTGCAAGAGCAGCTACAATGAAATTGGTGGAACTGCTTGAGTATAATATGGGAGTAAATTCATACTGTGTATATGAATTGTCTTCCATCTTCAGTCTCATCTTGCACCCAGACCAGAAGAAAGGTCTGCAGAAGCAGAAAATTACTACAGGCTTCCCAGCACTTTCAGCATGCAGCTGGTTCTTGTTTTTAAGTAATGTAATCATTAAATCCAGATGCAGGGCGGGAGGAGGGGAATAAATGCCCCACGGGTGCAGAGATTTTCAGATCAGTAAGGCCAACATTTGATTGGACTTTTCAACTTGAACTGGAACAAACTTTGTCCCTCAGGGACAAAAAACATATAATAATTGTGAAAATGTAATTGCTAATGCAGACCTAACATTTTGGCCTTCTAATTGTCTTCACCGTTCAGAAACAGACAGTGGATGGAAATGTTCCTCACTCAATTGCCTTCATAACGATTTTGCAGGGAGGGTATTTCCATTTTGTTCCAGTCCTGTTTCTGCTTTGTGTGCAATAATGTTGTGCTCCCAGAACATTCGGCAATTTAAATCTCTCAATTAGCTCAACAATCTGACACTTCTTTTTATAAATATTATGTTGGCTCAAGCTCTGGAACAACCAACCAATCACTCCATTATCACTAGTAGGGCAAGGACTGACAAAAAATATATCAGAATAATTGAGAATGCCTGAGAAAACTTCAGAGCCCAAAGGAAACAATCTGGATCCCATTTTCCCTTCATTCCCTTGTCCCTCATAACATTGATTATCAATACTTCATTTCTGGTTTGCATTGATGCAACCCATGGTTTAAAGTACTGTTTTAAAATAGTGAGCATCAGCACCTTCCAAGATTTTTGTGATTAATTGAGTAACATGGGGTAAAAGGCTATGAAAAAAATACCCATATGACTTCCCCACATCTCATTTTGAGGAGGTGAAATGAAAACAGAGGGATCAGACTTGAGGCAGATGTCTTGAGGAACTGAGAAGTGTGTCTGCTAATAATAGGAGGTAAATTGGTTCCCAGGGGACCTTGGCAAAGTCTGTGCAGCCCTTGCCCTTACACTCAAACCAACGATGTAGCACTGACCTGCACTAACTTTTTTACTTCTGGGTGTGTGGATTAGATGGAAGGTCACTCATGGCTGCAGTGCAGGCACACCATCAGTTGAAGTATGAATGAGATTATCATCATGGGTGACTAAAGGATTTTCATAGACATTCATGTCTGCAAGCATTCCTACATTTCCACTGTCCATATTCACTATCATAAGTAAAAAATTACTCTGCTTAGACCTGCAAACCAAGAAAGCTTTTGGGCAGACACTAGAGGAACACAGCTAGGACCACCCACCAGCTCTGAGGCATCAGAGAATATAACAAGCTTTAGATCTGTATGGGTGGAAAGAAATATTGCAAAGGCAGACATTGGGACAAGAACCTGTTTTCAATTTAGAAAATAAGTGTCTCCCTTCTACAGTGTGTGGTGTAATCACTCAGCTGCAATCCTTAGTCTGGCGGGAGCCAGTCCTACCACTGTGTAAAGACTAAACAACTGAAAGAAACAAGCAATACAAATAGACAGTATTTCTGCTGTCCCAAAGAGTCTGTGGTCTGAAGGCTTTGCCTCCAAAGAGCTGTTATCAAAGAAAACGTTTCCAAAACAAACCAGATAAAATTCTGTGTGCAAGAATGGTAAAGGAAACTAAGCTTTCCATTTATGTTCATCTCAACTTCTCAGAGCTGTCTGGGATAAGACTGGACTAATGATTCATTTCTACAGCTCATTTTTAAAGCATGTTATTAGCCATTTCCTAAGATACATTGTTTTTAAGTGAGCAGCTCGTCTGGCTGGATAGAAGGACCTGCCCACACTTGGGAATGGAAGTTAACTCGCAGATGATGCTCAGGGTTGCTGGCTCTTGCGACCCAGCGCTCCACAGCTGTAACTACAGCCCAATGCAGATGTGCGAGTGCAGGTCCTGGGAGTGACTTGTCCATGGCATAGTGCCAGGGCTGGCTACCCCAGCCACCAGGGTGGCTCTGCATGTGGTGCTGCATACCTGCTGTTCTGCCATAGCTTACACTGGGCATGAGAAGCTATGGGTGCTAAGCTGTTTTTCTGCACAGTGTGGAAAAACACCACCTTGATTTCAGGGCAACCCAGGAAAATAAGGAATATGAAGATACAAAGGAGAGCTAATCCTGATTTGATCAATACCATAAGAAGCCTGTTAGCTTATACAAATGCAAGAAGACACACACCTTTCTGAGTTACTTCAAATTTACACTTCCTGCTTTTTTAAAGGGTAGGTGACCTCAAGAGCCACAGAATACAAAATGTTCTGTAGAGAGAGCCACAAGAAATATTCCAGGAAAATCTGGCATACTTTAAGCTCTGACAGCCATCTCAGGGATGCTGTTTGTATGTGACAGCAGAAACACCACTGTTGGCAAATCATTGGTGTGGAAAATAATTTTTGGAGCGCTAAATGACATGCCAGTGTCTTCATATCAGCTCTGCAAAACTTAGACAAGAATGAGATATTTAAGATCCAAAAATTCATGGATCTAGCATAATACATGTGACACAGGGAGACTGGCCAGGGTGAGCAGGGTGACACAAGGTATCTGAGTTAACAGAGGTTGCTCCTGAGGTCAGCCTGTGTGTGCCTCACCAGCTTTGCATAATGAGGGAAAAGTTCCTCAGTGAAGAACAAGAATTTGTACATAACACAACAAGAACTCTCCCCTTGTGGTTTTGATTCCTTATATTATTGATTTAATTATTATTTAAAAGAAGGTGATCCAGATATTTATCATTTCTCTTTCATTTTGCTAAGTTTTGGTAAGTTATCAAAATTCCTAAATTATATACCACAGGCAAAGCCACACATTTATTCAAAAGGTCATTGATCTTTGTAGGTATGTTTCTGTTTCCCATAGGTTATTCATCCAAATCTCATCAAAGCTTTGATGTAAAGTAAATTTTCTAAAGCTTTTCTTTTCTTTTCTTTTCTTTTCTTTTCTTTTCTTTTCTTTTCTTTTCTTTTCTTTTCTTTTCTTTTCTTTTCTTTTCTTTTCTTTTCTTTTCTTTTCTTTTCTTTTCTTTTCTTTTCTTTTCTTTTCTTTTCTTTTCTTTTCTCTTTTCTTTTTCTTAGTAAAAGCTATTCCTTTCCTATAAATACACCTTCTTTACCAAATAAGGATTACGATTTCTGGTTAACTCATCCTCTAGTACAACATGCAGCAAGAATCTGCCAGCTCCACACCCATAGCTTGTCAGGGACAGGATGCAGGCAGGAATGCTGACAGCTTTAACACTCTAAGGCAAAAACCCAAGCACCAGGACAGAGAGTGAAAAAACAGACTAAAGTTCAGCAGTGTGTGTGGTCTGCTATGATGGGGTTGTACAGTGGGCTCTGGGGAGACCTGATGGCTGTAGTCTTGCTTTCCTCTCCTCTCACCAAACCCAACTCTCCAGCTACATATGTATAAGAAATACTTTTTTTCTCATTGCAGGGATGCCAAGAGGGATTTTATCGTACCAGCTCAGGAAAATGCTCTCCTTGCAACTGTAACGGTAATGCAAACAGATGCCTTGATGGATCAGGAATCTGTGTGGTAAGGAATTCCTCTGTTCCCTGATTGTCTGACTTTTAACACCAGTGCTCACTTTCAATATACTGCAAAAGCAGTGTCTGTACCACAGGAGCTTTTTGCTGAAGAAGGATCCTAAGTAGGGCCAAGATCAACACATGAATGAATTATCCTGATCAAAATTAATTCTCACGTAAATTATCTCTGCAGATTCTAAACATTTCCCTCATGCAGCATTTGTGAGACTTAGCATGTGGAAAATTTTTAGTCCATCAGAAATATGGGAAGAGTTTTGTATACCTCTGGAGAAAAAAAATTATAAATTCAAACACATTTCTTTCTCCCCTTTATGAATACAGTGCTGTGTATAATATAAACAATTTACAATGGTGAGTGACCCCTGAGAGTGTATATGCATGTGTTACCCATAGCAGTTCAGCTGCATGGCAGTCTCCTGCTGTGAAGGAACAACATGAGAAGGCTGAAACAATACACCAGGGGAAGAGTGTGTTGAATTCCAAGGTACTGTTACAATTTCCCATATGTTCAATCTGACTCAGAATCACCTCATACAGAAAGCTGTGTGTTAGTAATGGTAGTCAAACATTTGTAGCTCCAGAGCAAAAATCAGCCCTGTAAAACTAATCCCAACTACTAGCAGGCAATCAGGGCACTAATACACTAAATAAATGATGCAAGTTAATACTGTATTTCAACCACATAGCAAGAGCTAGGCACTAGAATGCTTTTTGCAATCTTGTAAAGCAGGAGTAGAGCCCAGAGCCCCTTGCTCTGCCATGTGTTGCTTTTGACAAGTCATAAACCTTTGCCCTCAGTTTATCTCTCCATAAAATGGACTCATAATATTCGCATACTCTGCATCATTGAAACCACTATCAAGTTTTCAGTTATACAAATACATCAAGTTCCATGGCATATTTCCTACTATTTTTATTTCTGTGGGAAGAAGACAGTGCAGCTGTTCAGCAAATTTTCAAAAGTGGTTTTAGACCACCAGGCATTCTCAGCTATTCTCTTTCACATGCACAAGGGGTTTTGGCTCATGGGATTCTTGTCCCCTTAGTGTCAAGTGACAATGATGCCAAGGGGAAACTTCTGGGAAGATGGAAGACTTGGGAACAAGACAGAGAGCTTGTCAAACGTCTGCGTCTGATGACTCTGGTCACCACAGAGTTTCTGGATCAGAATATATGAGTTAGGAAGTGATAATACCCTCAGGCTACAAACACATCAGAAAACCTGTTTCCTATCTTCTACAAAAATAAGGCTGAAGTCAAAGGTTCAAGGCAAACAAACAAACAAAACCAGAAAATTTACAGTATCAGGAAGAAATAATCTGAAAGTAAATGTGCATTCCTGATTGGTGTTTCTTCTCTTGGAACCAGCTAGGTAGTAAGGAATAAAACTAAAAGTTAAAGCCTAGTTTACTGTTTGAGTTCAAATTGCCCTTTGACAGCTTATCTGAAGGATTTTAAATGCCATTAAGCTCAGGTCATTTATTTCTGAATAAAAAGGAACAGTGAAAAGGCTTAAGTGAAGTAAAAGTGAAAGTAGAGGAAAATTGCAGAATGAAAAGGAGGTTTAAATGTTTGATAGCATAAAACAGAACCAGAGATGCCCATGGGGACTGCAGTAACAGACCTTCCTGAAGATTCAGAAATTTCCAGAGAAGTTTGGAAGACTAATGAAATTGGTAAACAACGAAACATGACTGAGAAAGCCTGGGAGAAGAAAAGCTTAGAGAAAGAAAGCAAGAAAGATGTACCTTGAATTACAGCAGGAAGAAGCATGTGAGATGAATTAATTAATTCAGTTTAGGAAAAGGTGACTTGATGGTTGGTAATGCAGTTTGTATTACAACCAGTGGACAAAGCAGCAAGAGCTGGAGAAGGACATGTACGGATCTGGCCAAAGCCTGCTGGGGCAGAAATGAGTCAATACCTCTATAGCTGGGAGTTCCTGTGAAGAGATAGGACCATATGGTATGGAGAGCTCACCATTCTCTCTATTCTCAAATTTTTAGGTAACCTACTCCAATTACTCTTGTAGTGGAAACCACCACACCTGATAGACAAGATTTTCTGCATTCAGTTATTTTTTAATGAGCTGTTAAAAATTAAATTTTTATTTATCCCACATTACTATAGTTGTCATCCTCTATTTCCATGATTATGAACTTGCTATCTACCTGCTTCCAAGATGCAACAGCATTCTAAAGTTTTATCACATATGGTCTCTCCACTGTAACCATATCTTAACTTTGAGCCATAGATATATAACATCTTTAGAGTGGATCTTTAGGAGAACCGATCTTCCCCTAAGTTAAAGTTTCCTATAACTTCATGCTATATCTAGATATATATCTATATATCTATCATCATAATTGAATGTTTCAAACATTAAAAAAAGCCATCACTTTTAAAAGTTAACTCTGCTAACAATGCTGGAAGCAATAATAACATGAAAGTAATAATGACACTGCATTTGGTTGGTAGATATTTTTTTATAGTCTAAGTAATAACTAATCTGTTTAGACCTGAATAAATGGAAAAGACAGTATGAAAAGGGAAAATACTCTGCTTCAGAAGGGATGAAAAGAAAGGGTCGGGCCCCATATGATGCTCTGAGGCCATCATGTTAGGCAAATCCCTCAAATCAATTTGGCAAATGTACTTCCCACAGCATACAAATTAATGAAATTTTCGTTGGCCTGTGCCCTGAATTCAAAATCAAATAAAATTAAACCCTTTTTAATGATGCCTTAAGGTAGAGTGCTCATATGTTTAATTTCTGCCGACATATATATCTTGAGGTTCTGTTTAAAAACTTCTCTCAGTTTATTCATAGAATGCAAATCAAATCCAAGAGTCATTAAAAGCTTATTGAATGACACAATCAATGAATCAACAATCTTCTCAGATAACCCGACAGAAGGAATTATTGCAGACAGAGCCTTTCTTGCATAGATGTCTACATAAAAACAGTAGAGAAATCAGTCACGTGGTCCTGTGACTAAAACTGAAGAGACACACAGTCCATTTTGTTAGGATAGAAAACCAGTGAAGTGCTTAGAAGAAGAATAGCCAGCACAGTGTAAGCTCTACTTAGATTAAAAGAGAGATGTCAAACAATGTTTAATTTCAAAGACACCATCAGGTGATGCATGTAAGACCAGTAGGGGAAGAAATACCAATTCATTGTGCTGATCTTGGACTTTGGATTTTTAACATAATTTTCTCAATCCTGGCTACAAGGAAAAAAATTAAATCTCTTTTCAGGCTCTAGCTTTTGATTTTGGAAACATGCATATATGTGATGCTAACTGGGTGAAACTGCAAGAGCTTCAAGTGGCTGTCTGCAGACCCAGGGATGTGCATTTCCCCTGCGCAAAGCCCATCATGTTCTTCTAGTAAGATAGGAAGATATGAAGGGAATGTTTTACTTCCTTCACCATTCCCCCAGACTGCACCCCACAGCTGACAAATTTCCTTAGAGCACCTCTGCTGAAGGTTCGACATTTGAAAATTCAGACATGGGAGTGGTGTTCAAATGGCTGATCATCAGAGGGGCTGTGATGGTCACCTCTGAGAAGAGTGTCATATTTAAGTGAAACAGCTTTCCTAAAGCAATGAACTGTCACCACTGCATAGGATTGTCCAAGTAGTACAGTTCACAGGGCTTTACCATACCTAAAAATTTGATTGCACAGTCTAGGGAAACAAGTTGTTTGAGGTGACTCCAAATGAACACAACAAAATGGATTAAAAGGTTGAAAGCTCTTTAAAAATACCAAGATGTTTATCCAGGCAAAATTTTTGTTAGACTGAGCTATCAGTGTCTTACGTGAGGTGTCTACTGCTAACGAAGATGACATCTTCCTTGATGCATGAAAACACAGAACAGAAGTCTGGAGAAAGCATTATAGCAGGAGGTGAAGGTAAATTTCTTGTTGTCTCCCTAAAATCTCTAACTGGTTTGTTATCATTTCAGTTCTATATATTTGATCGGTCTTTATGTAAGGCACCTAAATACTCATAAGGAAATAAATATATGTGACCATTCTGGAACAAGAAAGACCAAATGATCCTAGCAGTGGAGAGGATAAATCCACTGGTATCCTTTCCAGCCTTTTATGGAATTTTTTACAATAGCGCATATTGTCATGTAAGTGATTTGTGTTTAAGCGTTTGGGTTTACAGCTGAGTGGAAAGGTTGGAACAGATTTGGCAGCTCTGCCCAAGAGGATAATATGTTCCACATGGTTGCCAAGGCTGTTCTGGAGAATTGCCAGTGGATCTACAACCATCCATCAAGCATGAGCAAAAAGCAGTAGGGAGCTAGCAAAACTCCCCAGCTCGTTAGGTACTTCTGCCTTCACAAAGAGCCTTGCTGCTTATAGCTCACTGCTTCTTTCTGTAAAGATGGGCTGCAGATACCTATTCAGCATTGGTGACATATGTTTGAAACTCTAACAAGAACACAGTATTAGAATGCAGTAATTGTCAAAAACATTAGTGTTAGTCAGGACATTTTCTCAGGTATAGATATCTCCCTCCCCCTCAGCTATCTAACTTAGTATTACATTTGTTGTCCTACCCAGTTTACTGTTGAAAACATGCAACATAGTGGCCCCCAGTATGAAACCACTTTGTCTCTACTCCTGCGCAGCTGGTGTAAGAGGCACAAAAGAGCTCAGGCCAGGACTGTGAGGAGGGGCTGCTGCTGCTCTCCCACCTGCTCAGCCACATTTGTCACAGTTGGCTGCCACAAGTGATGGGCTGAGAAAGTAGCAGGTCTGGTGTGTTTGGCAAGGCAACATCTCCCACTTCACTAATACAGGACAAGGTCTACAAATCAAAACTTTGACATAGAGGGGGTATTTTGACCCAAACCACATCAGGAAATGAGTTTTGTAGCTATTCTCTTCTTTTCTTTCTTTTTTTCTTTTTTTTTTTTTTTTTTTTTTTTTGCTTAGACAGGTGTCTTTAGTAAAAATTACACAAGATTTTATGCTTACTTTAAATGCCTCATCTCCTTCTTCCATATGAAATTCTGAAAACTGACACTGCATCTCACCCACAGTGGCTGGAGAGAGAAAGCTTGAAACCCTAAACCTCATAGATGGAAAAGATAAAACATGTACAACTCTTGGCTTTCAAGTCGCTATGCTGCACTCCTTTTTTTTAGGATTATTATTTTGGGATAGCAACAAATTCTGCTGTGCTGGCATGGGCAATGCTATGCAGTTCTGTAACCTCAGATACAAGAGCATGTATGAGGGGAAGTCTAAATGTACCTCTAAATACAGACTGCACATCCATGTGAGCCACCTGCATCTCTTTAGCTACATAACTTATTTATCCTTGTGCAATCTTCTGCATTAACTGTTGTTAAAAGACTATCTCTCAGAAGGACAAGTAACAAGGGAGAAAAAGGTAAACAAACCAACAATTCCTGGTACATTGTAGCAATTACTATTTTCCTCTCCAAAGTGGCAAGACTGTCAAGGTTTGAGGACCCTTTTAGATTTCACAGACAATATTTAAGACCCTGGTTTTTTTTTTGGGTTTTTTGGGGGGGGGGGGGAGCATTTGTGTTTTTAGTGGGTGTTTGTTGTTGTACTAACTTCACCAGAGGTAGGGCTGAGTATTAAATTTTGACTGTCCCCAGAGTGTCTCCATGCCATCCAGCATTAGGTGTCTAACAGGTGCTCTGCATCACTGTGGCAGGTTCTGTCTTTCTTTAATTTTAGAGGGTACACAGAAAAACAGTGTGCTACCTGTTTCCTATGGAGAAGATCCAGACTGCCTAAATTGCACTTTGTTATCCCTCAGATCAAATAATTTCCCTAAAACTGCATAAATGGCAGATTTAATGAAGCTGGCGCCTTCAAAGACCATCAGAATGAGCCCTTCTCTTGCAAGTTCATGCACCTAAATGAGGGTGGAGCAGATTTCCACCTCAGTTTTTCAGTTATATCAGTTTACACAGGCATGCTTGTCTTGTGCTGGGGAAACTTGTCCTAGTACTACTGCCCGAAGAGGATCAACAAACTTTTCACTATTATTTGCGCTCAAATGTATCTTCTGAGAAGAACAGCATCACATGAAGTGTTCTGTGTTCCCAGAACAATAGTTCCAGCTTTACTTTCCAATCAAAAGGGCCTAGGAGCTCAGTGCTGACAACCATTTCCAAGTAACACCGCACACCCCCCACACCACTCACAGCACTATTTCATGTTCTTTTCATGTGTGCACAAACAGTTAGAGTAAGAGGTAAAAATGCTCACACTGATTGTTGGCACTTAGGGAGAGTGCCAGAGCAGACTACTATGACCAGCTAAGATATTTTCTTACACAGGCAGATACAATCCAGCCACTCTGTCATCAGACAAGCTGCTGGTGTACTGATGGATGACTGACTACATGCTCTAGACTCAAACAGAAGCCTTTAGAAGCCAGGCTGCTATTGATAATCCACTCAATACGATCCGCTGAGAAGCAAAACACTTTTCTCAAATTACCACACCAGTGTCACTCAATGCTGAGAATCACCCATGAGCTGCAGGGGTGTTCTCTCAGCCTTCAGAGATGTCTCTGGGGCTTAATGCACTCAGCAGTTTAGTTGGAGTTGCAAAATAATGAACATAAAATATCAGGCCACTTTTTCTATCACTGTAAAAATATGGTTCTAAATACCCACAAAAGTTCTGTCTGGCTAAATAAGTTAAATTCGCTTTTACATAATCACTAACCAGAGAAAAACTACAAAGGTGCACTCAGATAATGGGGTATCTGGGGTAAGAGAGCCCTTTTTCACTTCCCTTCCATTTAGAAGATGAAAAACTGCAGATTTGAAGAGCAGCACTTGCTGTCTTGCTCTGCTCATTGCAGTCATATTTGAGCTTTGGAAACCAGTAGCAGATTTACTCTGTTAATACCTGTGTGTTGTTTGGAGAGCTGAGGACAAACAGGGTGAAGTGAATTGATCAAACACGGTGAAGGCTACAACCAACACACCCGAGGCCTCTGCCAGTGCTTCAGATGCAGGGTGGCTCAAGCACTTCAAGTGCTCAGTGCCCACGCTCTCCTGTCTCTCTGGTGATACATTAACATCACTTTTTCATTGGATAATGACAAATGCAAAATATTTTTAAAACTGTATAAGGCTTCCATTAGCCTTCTGGTTCTCACCACATGCCCTTCTTAGTCCACTTCTTTCCTCCTCCTTGCCTTCCTCCTGTTCAAACTGCCCCCTAATATTCTTTCATTTTAGAGGCTCTTTGTTAAAATAACCTTCTGATTTACTACATATAAAATATTTTAATCCTTGCAGCAAATATGACTAAGTAAAACCATCTTTAACTCTAAAACTATTGATGGCTAATCTGTTTTAAGATCTATGGAATAAAAATCAACTTTTTTTCCTTTTTCTCATCACATTCCACATGCTATAACGTTCTCTGGCCAAATGGCAGCCTTGTACAAAAAAAAATTATTTCTGTGAAACAGGTTCTCTGTGACTATAAAGCATGCAGCAAGCAATACAATCAAAGTCTTCTAGAATCAAAAAGGATCTGAGCTAAAATAAGGAGTCCTAATTGGGGAGCCTTTATGAAATTCAAATAAGAAATACTGGGTAAAAAAATCAGTTGTGTTTTCACAAGCAAAACCAAAAACACCAGCGTTGCCAAAACAAAATTCTGCCACTAAATCCAAGTCATAGCATGTGGATACAAAACTAATTTAGGAATGCCTGTGCAAGTGAAGCTTGACTGTTTTCATTAAATGTCTTCCCTAATCGCATTCCTCTCATCTCATACTCATTTCTCCAGAGAACACACCATGTTTGGAGAAGAAAGTGAGTGTCAAATCTGCAGGGGATGCTGCAGGTGAGCAGTTGGTTAGCTGAGCTCACCCATCCCCACTCCAGCACAAGGTGTCCCTTGCCCCAGGATAGGGAGCTCCCTCCCATTTGGAGCACTCCTGAAATCCCACACACAGCTTCCCTGTCAATTCCTAGCTCCTGGGCCAAGTAGCACAAGAGGTCCCATGCAGGGCCTGACTGAATGTCTCTGCAGCCAATGGATGTTCTCCATCAGTGGCAGTGAGAGGTCTAGGCTAGGAGAGAACCTAGACTGGCCCATTTCTGAAGTCTCTGTTTTATACTCCACTATCACCCACAGCTGTTGTAGTAGAGTATGTCACAGGGTACATACCTTTTGGGTCCTTGGAATATCCATTTATAAATCTTTTGCCCATTAATTCTTCTAAGGAATCCCTTTTTGTCCCTGCAGGTCCTCTTGCCTCCTGTCAACAAATAGCAGAAGTCTATGTTTTGTGTTGGGAAGTACCTTTTCAAGTCAGTGCTCCTCAGTTCTTGTATTGGAGAATTTGGGTGAACTCTTGTATTGCATTCAGCTTGTTTACAAACTTCTGAGTTATACATAACCCAGCCACACCCTCCTGCCTTTCCATCCCAGCTGAGCAGCCCTTCATTTTCTGTCTCTGTGAGACACTGGTGAATAGAGAACAAAACTCCCATCAGTACCAAGGTTTAGGTGATCTGAATATTCTTCCCACTCTGAAAAGTTACTGCCATATCCTACCCTTGATTTCCTACTCTTTATCAGCTTTCAGTTTGCAAAAGAAACCTTTTTCAAGTATCCTGTCAACTTAGTTGTTGTTTTGTGGAAGTCTAGATAGGTGACATCCTCTGGTTCCCCTTCATACCCTTGCTTATTTGCACCATTTTGCACCACATAGTGAAGCAGGAGTTCCTGAATCAGTTGATGCTTATTCATGTACTCAGAGGTCTTCTTCTTTATTATAGACACTGTCATCTTCCCAGGGATGGCAATCACATCTGTCAGTCTGCAGTTTCCTTGAGCCATGGTATTAGCTCAGAAGAGGGAAGAATCAAGGAAGCCCAAACCTATAGCAAATATACACTGATAGAGTAGCTCTCCACATATGTCTGCCATGGATCTGCTTCCTTGCTGTCTCAAGGTTGGCACAGCTGCTCGCATCTGTACTGTGTCCTTACAAAGCACTGTAACTGGAGAGTTCTGATTCAGGGACACTGCAAAACCCCTTGCACAATTGCCAGGGTGGAAAGCCTTTCTGCATCCTTCCTACTCTTCTAAAGTAGCTTGGTGAGACAGCTCTCAACTCTCTTTTCCAGTCATCAAGTCCCAGAAGCAGTCTTGCTGGAACCTGTGTCTTGGCTCAAGTCTGTTGATGGGATTTACCAGCAGATACCTTTTTTTTTTTCAGTTTTGGAGTCTTTGAAAGGGACTTTTCCCTTCTGACACATGCAGTTCAAAACAGGGCTGGCAGCTACAGCTGAGTAGCTCTGACATCTCTGCTCCAGCATCTGCCGGCCTCATATGTCTGTTTTGTCCTGTACTGCTGCTTGTCAACCCTTGCTGCTGGTCATTGTAATCAATTATAGTAGTTTTATTTGCAGCTGTGTCAGCTTGTTTGCCTGAATCCGTCAACACCTTGAAAGGTCAAGACCTGGTATCAGCCGCTCTTCCGATTGGCCAGGTCTTCAGCCGAAAGATGTCTTTCTGAATCAGGCAGCACCTCCATTTAACTTTCACCATTCTGTCTCTTTCCACTGCAGGACTGCCAGAGAAACACAACAGGACAGCACTGCGAGCAGTGTCCAGATGGCTTCATTGGTGACGCTGTCAGGGGAGTGCCCACGTTCTGCCAGCCCTGCCCCTGCCCCCTGCCAGCTCTTGCCAAGTATGTAAAGAGTCTTTGCTTCTCTTGGATTTTGGTTGGCTTTGGCCCTTGCCAAGGTGGGGTCAGCATCCCTTCCTGAATACAGGAGACAAAAGCTGTTGCCCTGGACAAACACAGGGGAAAAGAAGAGGGCTACCAGCTGCTCATGTTTATAGCCACAGGAAGTAGTGTTTAGTTTAGAAGGTGCAAAATATCTTTAGATGCTCATACCAATTCTTACCAAGAGAGAGGAGAATGAGCAAGTTCAAGTTCACCCTTTTATGTAGAAGAGATTATTCAGTTGCATACCAATTCTTACCAAGAGAGAGGAGAATGAGCAAGTTCAAGTTCACCCTTTTATGTAGAAGAGATTATTCAGTTGTCTGATTGTTTTTAAAAATCCTTTAAAGAGCAATTCTCAAGAAACGTGGCATCAGCGATTAATGTGGCTGAGACAGAAAAAAAAAAAGAGAGACATGTCACCTGAAGGGTAAGACCAAACACACAAAAAAAAAAGCATGACTTTCAGTCCCCTGAATCTACAGCAGCTGGATCTGGTTAGCACAGTAACAGTTCAAAGGAAAGTGCTGGAGCACCCTTTGACAGGTACAGTCCCCCTTCAGTTGATACCCAGCTACTTTTGGGTAAGAAACTCTGAAGCCTGATAGAAAACCAAGACCACATCAAAGAACTCCAGATGTTGTGTGCTTTGTGCCTTCAGATTAAAAAAAAAAAAAAAAAAAAAAGGAAAGAAAAATAAAGAAAACACAAAACTACAAGCCACAACCAGCCATTAGAAACAATTAGTGACATGTCAGTAATGCAGCTGAAAGAAATTACCAACTTCCTTTTGCTCAGATTCATGCTCTGGGAGAGAGGTATCTATGCAACTCCCACCATAGGGAGATGCTAGTAAAGAGTTGCCAACAGGCTGACGCTGTTTTTCAGGGAGCTAGGTATTCCTCTTACGTTGTTTCCCAATCTGCTTTCAACAGGACTTCAAAGGGGATTTTGTCCTTCCTGTACTTGTTTGCTGTTGCTATAGGATTACTCACACAACCTTAAGGTGGGATGAGCTGCATTTTGCTCAGCTTCTTGGGACTCAAACTGGAAAAGGAACAAAATCACTCTGGCCAAATTTCCACAGATCCCTTCTTGACATTTGCAGTGAGCTGCAGACATGTGAGAAGGGCCCTGGGGTGAAGAACAGCTATTGTTGAAAAGCTTCAGCTTTGCCTGGATTACAGAAAAAATCCTTCAGAGACAGTGGAAGAACCTGGCTTTGCTCATATGTAGAAAAGCTTAGGAGTGAGCAAGCTCACAGATGAAGCAGACTATTCCAGTTTCAGTAGCAGCTGTAATGCCTGAAAAATTAGAAATACAGCAGTCAGGAGCAGTGCTTTTTCCTTGGCAAAGGGTTTCTTGTAATCTGCTGGGTATAGAGCAGCCACTTTGGTGTAAAAAGCTGTTCTCTAAGCCACAACCTGGGCTGCACATGCCTGAGGCACTACTACACGAGCTTCAGGCTCTACCAAGCAAGGTCAGTCAGGCAAGGTCTGGTCTGTGCTCCCTAGAGCTGGATTTGACACAGCATGACTGGGTGTGCATTCACCCAGACCTGCCTCACCCTGCAGCCCAACAGGCTCTGCAGAGGTGCTCCCTGAGAGCAGGGAGCTGGATGGCCCACCAGGCACTGAGCAGGGCTCAGTGCAGTGGGACCAGCAGGGATTTGGGCTGCAGCTGCTCTCTGCCAGTGCTATGGGAGAGGGAGGCAGAGGCCAATTCCCTGTTTCAACATGCTCCTTAGCTAGGGACATTATGCCTCTCCTATTCCAAACCACTAAAGAGAAGGAAACCCCAAATCCAAAACTCAGCAACATGGGATTGGGAAGGGAAAACAAAGGTTGCAAGAAACCTGAAAGCAGATACCTCAATATTAGCAGCAATACATGGCTTGGACTTCATGAGCCTCAGGGGTCCCATCATCTCAGAATATTCTATGTTCTATGACATTGTCTCCTTTTTGAAACTACATCAGTAAAAATTCTCTTCCTTGGTTTTCCCTCAGAAAAGTCCTGAAGGTAATAATTAAAGAAACATCCCATCCCAAGTTGCTTCATACCCCTATTTAAATAATGTGCAGAAATTGCCTGTTCAGCTTCTTGCATGAGAGACCTGACCACAGAAATAGTCTTCAGCTGGGGCTGGAACAGGCAAAAAATAATTAGGCAACATTAAGCTTTAAAAAAGCTTAACTAAATTCAAAGAAAAAATGTTCTTTATTAGTTTTTTTTTTTTCAATTTTCCTTCATTAATCCTAATACATATAAAGAGTAAGGCAAAATTATAACTGTACCAGAAGCAGAGAAGCATAAAATGGCTTAAAAAAAGAACATTCAAAGGATGTTGTTTTGCACCCTTATTTCCTTTGGAAATAGAATACCAAATCTGTAAACTGACAGACTCACCAGATAGATATTTTTTCCAGGAATTCAGTAGTGTCTCTAGATTTTCTGACCAGACTACCTTCATATCTTCTATCCTGGGGACTTTTTTGGAGTAACTTTTGGACATTACACATGAAGCATAATGTCATCTCTTTGGAACAAAAAAGGAGGATGGAAGTTGTTTCACAGTCCAGCAGATGTTATTTATTTTCAAACTCAAGGGAATTGTAAAGCCTTTTTTTCCCCCTAAAAGTTCACAAAAAGTATAAAACTTGAGGAAGATTTCAGTCTTACTTCATAACTTAGATCCACAATGTGGTTTTTGCAACTACGTGAAGGAATTAGACTTTTTAAAAGAGGAAGGCTGCCAAACTATTATGACTTTCTCAACATGTTCTTGTAAAAGTCACACAGCAGTTGATTGGTAAATTTTATGAGAAGAATCCCATTTTATGTTCTCTCTGGTTATATCAAATATTTTGAGACAGCAGAGATCCAGACAGATTTTTCATCTCTGGTTGTCCAACCAGTTGAGAAATGCTGGCAGGAACTGAAATTTTACGGGAATTCTTGTCACCTTTCAATGCTGTTTGTTCCTGGAACAAGCAGTACATGGATCATGCACTTTCCCATTGCTCTGAGTCTTCTGTCCTGTGTGAAGTGGATGCAACCCAGCCACAGCTGCCCAGTCCCGTATGACTGAGGAGCTGTGTTTTAGCAACCATGGGCCAGAAGCTGAAAAATGCTGCCACTCACTACTCTGGTTGCGTCTAGTGCTGGCAGAAATATATTCACACATATTGAAAACTAACTAGAAACATCTTAGGACCGTATCTCTTTTTTTCCTTTCAAGCTATGCCCATCACTGTGTTTGAAATGCATATAAAATTTTCACTTCCCACATCTGGCTACTGCTGTTTCTTGGGTCTCATATTTACTTAGACGTTTTTTAAATCTTGAAAACATAAGAAAACAAAGGAATCCATGATTTAGAATCACAGCAGTAGAAATTACAGCCCAAGCCATTACAGCAGTCAGCATCACTACTAGGCGTGTTGGTCTCGGAAGAGCCGCAGACTGTTTCCAGCTTGCTTGGCAAGATGGCAGAGCAGCCTTGGTTACTGTAAACTCAGTTACTCTGAATGAGGACAGCATTACTGAGATCATTTTTCACCACTAGGAACTTCCAGGTTGGAATTTGAGGGAAAACTGTAGGATTTGCATAGGAAACTGCTGCACCCATTCCAGAATCTCAGTTCCTGAAGTGCTCACTGCAGTGTCTTCCATAAACATTATTTTACCCCTTAGGATAACAGACAGGAAACAATTAGGTTCACATGACATACACATTTATCTTAAGTCCCTTATCTAAAGTGTGTGTTTCAAAACCTGCAAATGTGTCTGATCTGTACTAGAAGACAACAACTTTCCTACATGTACTTATACATGTATTTATATAGCTCTGTAGTTCTATACACTAATTAGTGCTTCATAAACTAATTTAAAGTCTAAACAAGGGGTATAATATAAATTATGTAAAGAGCTAAATACCTATTCAGAAATTAACAACCAAGAGCCAGAGTTCTCATTGACATATCTCCATATTGTACCAAAAAAACCAGTTCCAAGTGTCTGTAATTGCCTGGTATTCTAACTATTCATCCTAATGAAATTCCAGCTTTGCAGTCTCCTGTTACAGAAAAAGTGGAAGTGTGCGTTGTGTCTGCAAGGAAAACTATGCAGGACCCAACTGTGAAAGGTAAGAAACTCATGGGATGACTTGCTGGTCAGCAATACAGAAGTCCAGAATTTTTTCAGGAGATCTTCCCTGAAATCTTATGCACTTGTTTTCATCAGGTAGGGTTGTGTCTATTAAATGATCTCATTCAGTTCCAACTGAAAAGCACTAAAATTTGCTGAGGGGAAGTGTCAGCACAAGACAGACATTTACATATCATGTATTTTGATCAAGTTCTTACACTTTGTGCACCTTCATGTGGTGATCCTCCTAAAAGGAATGCAATTTAAAAATACAAAATACAAATCAGAAACAGAAGCTGAAGTGAAAAATATCCACCACATTGATGCCTCTTGCAATTCACCCCTCTAAAATATGCATCATGTTTCTACCAAATAACTTTTAGAAAAGCAAAGGAGAAAACCCAATATGGAGTCAAATTCTTAAAGCAGATGCAGGTTTATTCAGTTACATTTTAAATGCACTTCACAGGCATAATTCAATAAAGTCAAGCAAGCAATTATAGGCCAGTGTTGCTTTTCAACTTTCCCTTATGTCCATAAACAATTTCCAGTAAATATCCCCTAAATAACAAAGGACACAAATAAATTGAACTATACAGCAGAAATATAACTTCATGTGCTGTAAGAGGCCTCTCTTACTTGTTATGAACACACGTGGATGATGTTTCAATGAATGTCAGGGGCCTGATTATAATTCAGAAATTGTCCTTGAGCAGCCAATAAATTAAAATAGCTCTAACACAAAGACTGAGGGATATAGGATGGATCAGACAATGGCTTCCTGAACATCTCCTTTTGTTTTCCCTTAAAGCCCCTGAAATATTTAAGTCTTTAGTCAACTGTCAATAATGGGCAAGCCTGGAATTCAAATGATACTTAATTTAACCATCAGAGAAGGGAGAAAAGGGATGCTTAAGATGCAAAGACAAATCAAAATTAAAAACGTAAGATGAACAATGAGTAAAGGCTCTTCTCCTTACAGATGATGCAAAAACATCAGTCTATTACTTCCACATCACTAAAATTATGACAGCAACAATGAAAGCAGATGGCATAAAAATAAAAAACCCATCCTTGTTTACAGGCCTACGGCTATATTCTTTTGTTCTTTCAGAATGTCAGGTTTGTACACAAAGGATAATGCAGATAATTAAAAGGTCATTGAGGTTTCTTAATGGTTATTAAAATGTCAACCTAGACTAGAAGCAATACAAATCCTATGAAATGGGTAACAGTAGCATAGAAAGAGCAGAAAATAGCATCAGCTTTGTTTTCTAATGGCCACTACCGAGCCTGGCACAGTGCATCTGTCTCAAGGAAGGCAGAGCTGTGTAGAAAAAGCCACAGAAAGAAATCAGCCTGTCCTGGTCACCACGTGAAGACCTTGGCTGATTGCTGGGGTAAGGTGCAAGCAGTAACAAACAGGACTTGCCTTCTGGTAGGCCCCTGGTTCTACTCTCATTTGTATTGGAAACATTAAAATGTGTTTCAAAGCTGGATGATGCATTGTTTGCCCCTGCCCACTTGCTAAAGAGCAAGTCCTACTTGGCACACACTGCTGCTTGGCACTGCCAGAAAAAGGAAGTGTGAATTCACAGAGGCCCTTGTTAGGAACTGAGAAAACCAGATTCCCAAATTTAGGAATTAATCATTTTTCCCCTGGACTTCAGCAGTAAGGCATCAGGGTAGTAACTGATGACATGCAGGTTTTGATAATGCACAAATGTTAAAAAGAACAATTGAACAAATTACATTTTACTGTCAAAAGCAAATAGATGAAAAATGTTCTTTCGGCATTGCCAGAGAAGAGGAAATTAATTTCTTACTCACTGATGATTACAGGAAGCAACTATGGCTGCAAAATGAAACAAAGACAACTTTGCAGTTTTATTGTGGGAGAGGAAATATTCTCTTTTAGCAAAAAAAGGGTCATTTATTGATACAATCTAGGAAAAGACATTTACTGCAGGGCTCTTAATTTTTCAGGCCATAAAGTGCAGAGATGGAGCAGTATGTTTCCAGTCAGTGGCCTCTGCTCTTCTCACATTCTACCCACAATTCAAAAGAGGTTAAATGCCTTAGCACTGTGAGATGTACTGAGTGGCAAAGGGAAGGGGACAGTCAAGGTAACACATTTATTTTCAGCTCTGAAGGTTTCTTTTTGCTTTAAGCAGCTGCTTCAGATGAGAAGTTATGGCTAATAAAAGTGAGTCATAGAGTCATAGAAGAGTTCAGGTTGGGAGGGACCCTAAAGGTTACCTACCTCCAACCCCCTGCCAGGGGAGAGGACACCTTCCACTAAATCAGGTTGCTCAGAAATCCATCCAGCCTGGCCTTGATCACTGCCAGAGATGGAGCATCCACAGCTTCTCTGGGCAACCTGTTCTGGTGCCTCAGGTGGTCATAAAAAGCAGCACGTGTAAAATATATCTGTGGTGATGTGAGGAAATGTCCTCCACATTCCTGGCAAGGGAAATGAACAGTTTATTTCAGAAAAGAAGTGGGGAGAAATGGCCTTGTCCTGATGAGAGGGCAGACATTGCAGGCCTGGTGGGGATAACATGCTGCTGTTGATAGATGTGGGCAGCACTGAGCAAAAGGCTGGTCTGCCCCCAGCCCTACTCAGTGGCCTCTGTGAACCTGGCGGCCACATTAGGCAGATGATCATTTGGAAAATACCAGACTACAGAAAAACAAAAAGAAACTGAAATCTTAGGAAATCATAGCAAGACTTCTGGCATGACTGACTTGTAGTTCTACCCATCACTGTCTGCTCTAACTCCCATGGGAGTGGGGAATGATTCAACCAAACCAACTGATGCACTCAGTGTTGAGTGAGTTCTTCAGGGGGTGCACAGAACTCCCAGCCACACTTTAATTCTTTATATCTGGGTCACCCAAACGATAAAATCTGCACCAAAGATTCTGGCAGTGCTGCAAAGAGACAGAAAGAGCCTGTGTCATTGACAAAAACAGTATTTGAGGCAGCCAAGTGCTGGTTTATATTAAGATGCTTAAAATTTTATGTGTTTCTACTGTGAGGATTCAGGACTGGAACATGAACAAAGCAGTGTTGAGGAAATCACTCTATCAAAAGAAAAAGAAAATATAGGAACAGATCAAAACTCAAAGCTTCTATCAGATCTCCCACATTTTCTTGGATCAGACATGGCAGAACCTGAATCTGACTGTGTTCATGACTTTAGAAGACAATGGTTTAGGTACCCAGCCAGAATCTGGGAAAATTAATCTGAACTGCCTGAAGTGTTCACCCTCCCTGCCCACCAACAGCAGACAGAAAAAATAGCATCTTAAACAGGACTCTGGATGGGAGACAAGGACAACATGGTGATAAAACAGAATGAACTATGATAAATACTCCTTACCAAAATCATTGCAGCAACTATTCAATCCTCCAGTTCCTTCAGCCAGCAATTGTTACGCCAGCCAGTTATTCCCCTCCTGGCAGGAATTCCTCATTTCCACTCTGGGGTATAAGTCCCTGATCCCTGAGCGCCAGACTTCTGCATTATGGGCCCTCCTGCCACCACGTGGTGACACCATTAACAGTGTAGGTTGCTCCATCCTTCCAGACACTGCTCCATGCGTCTCCACATGCCAGCTCCCCCAGAGAATCCCTTGCTCAAGGATTCACTCTCATTAGTGCTGCATGCCCACCCCAGTACTAGTTCTTGTGTTCAATGGTTGCTTTGCAAAAGCTCCCCTTACTTGTAGGATTAAGCACATTCCCTGATATCAGCAGAAACACCTTTACCTGAAACACTTTCTTTCCAGGTAACAACTCTATTACTACTCTTTGCTTAGGGACACTGATCATCCAGGAATGTTACACATCACCAGTGGGTCTATACTCTGAAACACCACCACAATATCAACCTGCCTCCCATTTTAAGATGTAGAAATTTCTCAACTGAAATGCCTTCCAAACATGACAAGACATGATAAGAAATTTGGACTTATTTCAGACCTTTGCTGGGGTGCCTGCTATCCACTTCCCTCTCTCCCTCTGCAAACCAAGAGAGGAATCCTCCCTTCCTGGTGACTGCTTTCAGCTTTTTACCCTCATTCAACAGGATAACATCAAACAGATCTGTAAAATGGATTCTGGTTCAGGACCTACTCTGTTTTTAAAAAAACAGAAATCACCCCAATACCTCACCATAGAAGTATTTCTATAAACCTTTCCTGGTCTGTACTTTTTATGTACATTTATAATAGAAATAAGGCCTGAACTTCCTCTGAGTTTCAGCATCCTGAAATGCAGTCTTTTACCCCAGTTTCCTATATAACACAATATAGTTGGTGAGATACAGAGCTGAAAGAGACCAAAAAAAACACTGTAGAGCTGCCTTGCTGCCAAAGTTATTCTGTCACAGATTTTAAAACAATAGGGAGCAAATCATTTCACTGCTACAGACATGCACAAAAAATAAATTCATGCAGACTGCTACATTTGAGATACCAGGGGAGTTCAAGGGGAAAATACATAACAGTACAGATTGAGATTAGAGCACAAAATAGCCTCTGTAGGAGTAACGTTCCTAATTGGCTCTCTGTCCATTAGAAGCTGCAGACAGTGATCAATTCCTGGTAACATAAATAAGGTCAGAGATAAAAAGGTGTCGCAGATAGGAATGTCACTCTTCATCATTGCCAGTGTTGCTCTTCCTTTCAGGTGCGCCCCCGGTTACTATGGGAACCCTTTGCTAATTGGAAGCACTTGTAAAAAATGTGACTGCAATGGCAACTCAGACCCAAATCTGATTTTTGAAGACTGTGATGAAGTGACCGGCCAGTGCCGCAATTGCCTGCACCACACCACTGGGTTCAACTGCGAACGATGCGCTCCGGGCTACTATGGGGACGCCAGATTCGCTAAAAACTGCACAGGTATTGTCTGTAGTTTGGTACAGCAGAGCTGAGCAACAGGCAGCACAGCATGGTCTGGGGATGATCTCACAGAAATCACAGATGCCTGAACCAGTTGTCAGATGCCTGTGTCTCTGGGAGGCAGGTGATGGGATAATTTGGATGCCTGTTCAGTTGAATCATCCCAGGTGCCAGAGAAATACCTCTTTCCATCTCCCATGAGCAAGTCTCAGACCCCAGACTCCAACGTCTCTAGTGCCTGGGCAGGTTTAATGGAGGCAGGGTTGTGTTCTCCTGAATCTTGTTTTAAATAAGGTTCTCTAAGAGTTCTTTGGGCAAAGTCCTCACCTTTGTGCTTGTCCACACCATGACCACTCAGTCTGATGGTGCTTAAAGACTTGAAAGTATTTTTTATGGGAACAGGATCATCCTTCCTGTCCTGACCCAATACCCACTCACTTTCTGCTATTTTCCACATTGGGAATATATTCTGCATTTCCTACAAGTCTGTATAATCTTGCTGGTTACTATATTTTCACACAAGAGGTGATTGTACTTTCAGAGTCTGGTAAATGGCTACCCAGAGTACCTCAGCAGAACATACCTGCACAGAGGGGTTGCAAGTTTTTGTCTCCTCTAATATTGTCCTAATTTACATGGAGTTCAATCCGAACAGGGCTTTGATCTCATACCTTTTATCCTCACTCTGGCTCTGGAAGAGAAGTTTACATCCTCTTTCAAAAAACTTAGGAACAGCCACTGCTAAAGGCAAAATGCAGGTTTTCAGAGCAAAGACCTTGGGGCTCCCTCCCAAATTCTTTGACAGGGGTCCCTCAAGGACCAGAACACAAAGGAGGAAGACAGATTATTCCTACCCCAGTGTGACACAAAGGTAAGGCAGTTGAAGCACACACTCAACTAGAACCTCAGAAGTGCTCCAGCGCCTCCAGGTACAGAGTTACAGGCCTCAGGGACTCAGCAGTGTCTTGATCCTTCTTGCAATTTGCCCTGTATTTGGACTTTATTTTTACTTCTTTATTATAAAGTTAGTTTTGGAACGATTATATGTGTTTTTGGGACACAGGATGGAGGCTGTGAGGATGCTGTGTAATCAAATGCCCTTTGTGCTGCTATCTTCACATGCAGAGGACCACATATGATG
Source organism: Poecile atricapillus (assembly GCF_030490865.1). Taxonomy (NCBI): domain Eukaryota; kingdom Metazoa; phylum Chordata; class Aves; order Passeriformes; family Paridae; genus Poecile; species Poecile atricapillus. The sequence goes on along the minus strand of NC_081251.1, from coordinate 47,107,836 downwards.
CCATGATGCCACTACTGGTCCTTTCTGGTTTTATATTCCAGTGACAGCTAGAATTTGAGTGTCCATCTCCAGGATGTAACTCACATTGCAAAGTCATGTGGTTGCATTCCATTTATGCTGAGCAGGAAGAGATGGTGCTCATGCACAGTGATCCCAAAAGCCAAAGCCATGTATTCCAACCAGCTAAAAAGACATCAGCTGTGGGGAACAGCATGGCCCAAAACTCACCTCCTGCCTGGATTTAGGTAGCCAAAATGTTAGTGAAATGCAATATATCTGTGATTTTGAGGTGGCAAAAGAAAATATTGTTTATAAACTTCACTGCCTAATTCACTTCACCTGAGATGACTTAACTGCAGCTGTCCAGGAAGGAATGATAGGACCTGTGGGTCTTGAGCTCTATGAGGCAGGAGGAACACACCCAGCACTTCAACTCTGCAAACCACAGCAATCCTGCCCTGCCCATGGCCAAAAGCTTCAAGCACCCAGGAGTATCTTTGCCAGAAGTCTGAGTTACAGGGCATTCCAAGTGCCTGAGTGGGCTATGCAAGAAGTGATTTTGGAAGGCACCTCTGAACGTACAGTTTCAAAATTCAAATCAAACTTTTCATCACCTCGGTAGAGTTTCTTTGTTTGCACCCATAAGGAGGTACACAGGAATTCTCTGTACAGGCTGCTCACACAGACTTCAAATCAGTGTGGTAATTCTCTTAGTTAGTAGATTTCCTTCCATCTTTGCTAAAAATAGAAAGTGCTTGGGCACTTGAATACCTTGTGGGAGGTACAGCTTTTCTCCTTTCAGAAGTGAATTTAATCTTGATGGTCACTCTAGCAAATCCTGATTTCACAGTATTATGTTTCAGAGAATTACACACTTCTTGTTTCATCTTCATTTCTGCTGAGCACCACAGTGTGCTGTACTTGACAGTACTGTGCAGATTGCAGTACATCCATACATCCATGATGTTCAAACTATTTGTGTAGTTCACAGGGAAAGCTTATCCTTTGTTTGTCTCAATTAGGAACTATTGGTTAGAATTGATTGTGAAAGAAGTCAAATATCTTCTTTAAACTGAAAATAGAGAAACAAAACTATTGTAAAAATCAAGATAGTCTGCATACATGGTTTCCATAGAGCATCTCAAAGGGAATACAAAACAAAAAAAGGCAAGAGAACTAAATGAACAAACAACTCTATCAATCTAAAATCATCTTTTTTATTTTTTTTTTTGAGTGGAAGACAAAACCTGGGTAGCTGTGAACAGTAGTTTTCAGCTGCTTTTAATTTTATTTTTTTTTAACCACATATCCTTTAGCCATATTTCAAAGCTCTCCACAAATGGTAAAGCTTAGAAGCTTTCCCCACCAGCAAACTATAGTAGACTATCATTGAAAGTCTTAATTCCCTACTAAAAGTGTGGTACGTCTTAAACCAGTAGTTGAAAAATGGTCCAGACTGCTTTTGGAATTAATTTGCTATAAATTTTGTGTAGCAGACTCACCGGTATTCATTTAAATAAGAAGACACAATTTTATTTTCTTGAGCACCAATCTCGTCAGAATCTTAACTTTTTAACTTTAATCTTACTACCTGACAATAGCCTAGTCCCCATAATACAGGTAAAATCTCTACTTTCAACCAAAACTTTACCTTCAAAAAGAAATAACAAATTAAAAGTAATCATAGATCCAAAATCTGGGAGGCACAGGTTGTGATAAGGTCAAAATGCTGACTACTTCAGAGAAATCATAACCAATTTCTGTTCTTACATGAGTACAAAAACTGATTTGTTCTATTAACACTGATCCACTTACACAAAATTATTCTCACATTAGTGCACGGTGTTGTCTTTGAAGTTGTATTACATATTTTCACTTGACAAATCCTTGAATGTGCAATGGGAAATGTAAACACAAGGGCAATTCATAGATAACAATTAATAGGCTGCAATAAAAAGGCAGTAAAATATTTTTTTGTATGAGCTTCTGGTGAAACCATGAATCACAAGACCAAAATAAATTCCAGATAGATTGCTGTTCTTCTTATGTTCTGCTTGAGTTTTTGTTATTGTATCAAAGTGTTCCAAGAATATTTTAATCTTTAAAATAATATTTTTAAAAGGCCAATTAAACCTTGAAAGAGGCTTAGAGATGTTAGATTAAAAACTGGACTTTTTAAAAAGCCAGTCATGCTGGAAATAAAAATGTTGCTTTCTCAAGTTTGAAAAAATATAAAACATCATTTATTCTTGATTGTAAGTGGTAGGAGATATTTACTTTTTGATATGTTCAAGCTAACAATGTAACTGGAGTCCACTATCAATCCCTGATAGCTGCAAAGCCTTTTTAGTGCTGGCCTGACAAAGTGCTGATAAATTCCACAGGGCTGTGGAGAGATTTGCAACTAATAATTCACTTTACTTGCCCTGCTCTTCTTAATACATCTCCTAAATGTCACCCTCTCTAGACATTGATGTACTGTGGCCCTTCTGGGCAACTTGAGCCTTGCTGGCTCTACTTGTGACCAAGCTTTGAACAAGTAATTTCAGCAGAAGTGTTTTCCCCTTCATTGAATAATGAAATTAATAAATATTTCATTTATTCAGATTTGACCAGTGCAAGCAACATCTTTCCCAAGTACTGAAAGGAAAATCAGTTCAAGACGTTCTTGATATTGGTTTGAATATCCACACACAATCCTAAGTATAGTAATTTCACTAGTCTTGGGAGGGGGAGCTGTACATTTTGAAGATTCTCCTTTCAAATGTCCTTTCTTTTTCCTCCAGCATGTAACTGTGGAGGGAGGATGTGTGACAGCCAGACTGGAGAATGCCTCGCAGACAGTCCTGAAGTTTCTACTGACACAGACTGCCCAACCATCAGTAAGAACATTATCATGAAAACACCAATAATTAATATTGTTCTTATATTTAGAAGCTTACAAATACTAACTTAAGAACCTACTAGTCCAGTGGGCCCAGGATTTTGACAGTGGTCCCAATATACACAATGTCCTGTTGATTGAGTACTTCAGCATGTTCTTACACTCTTTTCTGAGTACAGGCATATATCCAGCTCTGTGATAGAGACTGCACATTCAGGTCTAAATTGGAGAGTAATAGGGAAGTATCACCAAATCCACTTCCGTAGACCTTGAGACACACTGCCTGAAAAATACTATTCTGGCCCTAAAAACTGTCCTCACAACTTTACCTGTGACATCTTGCATATAATTTATGGTTCTCTATTTGTAGTTTAACCCCATCAACAACACAGTCACTCACTGCAGGAGGAACAGGAGGAGAATCAGAAGGGTAAAAGCCAGAAAACTTGTGCGCACACAAGCCATACACACACTTTTGCAAACAAAGCAAAATGCTCACTGCTTCCCATGGGCAGGCAGGCATTCACCCATCTCCAGGAGAGCAGGTCCCCACCACACATAGTATTTACTTGGGAATACAAATGTCATCAATCCAAATGTCCTCCCCTTCCTCCTTCTTCCCCCCACTGTATTTACTGAGCATGGTGTCACATGCTCTAGAATATCCCTTTGGTCAGCTGGGGTCGCCTGTCCTGGCTGTGTCTCCTCCCAGCTTCCAACACACCCCTAGTGTCAGCACCAGCATGGCAGTACAAAAAGCAGGAAGGGTATTGGCTCTGTGTTAGCCCTGCTCAGCAACTGCAAAAGCATCTCTATATTATCAACCCTGTGTTCAGGACAAATCCAAAACATGGCCCCAAACTAGCCACTGAAATTAACTGTGCTGAAAATTACCCCAGTCAAAGCCAGTACAACATCTAATATAGATTGCTGCTGCTGCTGCTGACAACTTGGCATATATCCATCAGTCAGTTCTTTTCTCACTATCTCCCATACTCTAAGGATAAGAAGCCTGGGGAGTTTCCAGGAGTACTATGTTGTAGCTGTTAGCATCCACAGGTATTTTTTAAATGTTAGTGTATTTATACCTGTATATAATGCAGAGCATGTAGCACACACGGGTTCCTGAACCACCTCCCAAGAGGAGAGGTCATGGGCCTGAAGAGCAACCAGAAGGAAAATATTAGGGACCTGCTAAAATATCAAGCAAAAGTGTCTGTAGAAATCTGTGTTTCACATTCATCTAAGTCTCTTGCATTTAGTGTTTGTGCCAGTGTCACTATAAACAAGGTGGCATTGCAACCATTCTGCAGGAACAAGGATATAGTTCTACACAAGCATTTTCCAAGCACATTTTAACCATATTTTTAGAAGTTGCCCTCGTAATCAAGTAGGTGGCCAAGAGCTCATGCACTGAACATCCTTATTTCTCATACCACTAAATTTTAAATAGAGAGTTCAAGGTTCTGACAAAGTGCAGTTGGTTTTGGTTTTTTTTTACCCTTATCTGCTGTCCTTCAGTCCATAAAACATGTAGAGCCTAGGGAATATCCAGGAAATACCTCTCCCTCTCTCCCAGCTGATTACAGAATCCTTGTGGCAGCCTCTTTGAGCAGTCCCATCTGGTGCTGCTCAGCTGGAAATGTCATAACTGTACTGTGGACCTTGGAAGTGGGAGGATGAAAGCAAAAGAAAAGCGGGTATCCACCAGGAAGCATCAGTGACAAAGAGAGTGAACACCCTGGGTCAAGAGCACTATTACATGAATTTAAGGTATTTTCTGTTAACTAACATAAAAACTAAGGAAAAATTACGCTGTCTTATTTTCTTATCAGGCTGCGACAAATGTATTTGGGATTTGACAGATGACATTCGATTGTCAGTTCTGACTATCGATGAAAGCAAATCCACTTTGCTGAGCATTTCTACAGGTGTTGCAGCTCAAAGGCGTTTGAATGACCTGAACCTCACTACTATTCATCTCCAGGTACGCTATCTTATATAATTGATTATATATTGATTTTCTCATGTAGTTTGAATCCTTGAATTTCCACTCCATTCCTGTAAATGTCAATGCCTACCCTCACTAGAGAAGGAGTTTGTTTTCAGATGCACTGATTTTTTTTTTCCCACACACAGGAGGCAATGTCCAAAAAAAAGAATCATGCTATGCTTTGGACCATCCAGGTTGATGATGCTGCAGATGAGATGAATGATCTCCTCAGAGAAGCAGAAACACTTGATGAACAGGTTTGTTTGCAGCCTTCTGTCAAAGCTCTGAGGGTTGGCACTTTGTCATATTCACCTGTTGGCATAAGAGGCAAGCATAGAATATTCCCAGCTGGAAGGGACCTAAAATGATCATCTGGTCCAACTGTCTGAGCAATACAGGGCCAGCCAAAAGTTAAAGCATGTTATTAAGGCATTGCTCAGATACCGCTTAAATCGTGACAGACATGGGACATCAACCATTTCTCTAGGAAACCAATTCCAGTGTTTGACTGCTCTTCATAAAGAAAGCATTCCTTAACATCTAGTCTGACACTTTAGGTTCACCAAACAAGAGTGGGTGTGCCCTGACAGCTGGAAGAACCTTCTCTTTCTATTTCTGTTTTATAACTTTCTACTTTTAAATCTGACTTAAAAGCATAAATGAATTTTCAAGTCTTCTTCACAGAAAAGGAAGGAGGTAAAAAGTGTGTTGAGTGTGCTTGGAGGTTTGTCACCAGTCACAAAACCTTCACCTCAAGAGCTGAGTTCCCACACAACGTGTTTGATATGGGATAGACACACTGCCTTTCTCATTCACATTTTGATTACTAATTAAGTGAAGTAACCAGCACTAAACTAATGTAGATTGACTTTGGGAGTATTTGTACTATATCTATTTTACATGTATGCTCTCTTAAAAGTAGATCAATCCTCATTAGACATTTCAAAATACATTTCAAAACTTCCAGTTTAAAAGGTTTTTCATGTACCCACTGAAATGGGAGCTTGATCAGCACTCAAGATATTTTTAATGCAATTAAAATCATAAATGTTGCATCCACATCCAGCTGCCAGGCTATAAAATTATCAGCTCTCATCTCCCACAACACTTTCATTACATCCTAGAAGAATACTGCTATGATATATGTTAAGAGAAGACATAGAGTTCAAAATTGCTTATCCTCTGTTTTAAAAAAATAATATTAAACATCTTCCTGTTGCTACAATATACACATGTCAGTAAAATTCATCATTCTGTGTTATTATCAAAGATAGCCACAGCTGCCATAGAACTAGATTATATTTCATGCTTATTTTAAAGTGCCAGACCTTATATTCATTTTACCAATTCCTTCACAAGACAAATTAAACTTATACCTTAAACTAAAACTCAAATATAGGAGCAGGTAGGGGGCAAAAAAGCAACACAAAGGAAAGTGGAAGAGAAAATTTAGTTTTGCATGTTTTCAATCAACACTTACTTAGAAGAAAGGGCACATAAGATTTATACAGACTATGCCTGTGTTCAAGAGAACTTTGATTAAATCAACTCACACTCACAGCTCTGTACCTGTGAATATCTGTCAGAGCTCACTCGCCTCAGTGTCCTTCTCTGTAGCTGGTGGGCAGACTGATTAAGGCATTAGGTTTTTCTATGAATATTTAGTGAGTTTGGATAATAACATTTCATTTGCAGTACTATCTGGGGATTTCTTTCCTCATTCCTCAATTTTACCATCCCTGAACAAATAAATTCAGTGTTTTCTCTAGTCTTTTCTCCCTGGTTACTTCTAATGCTGGTTCCACATCAATACTTTTGGTTACTTGAAAGGCAAGAGAAATAATGACCCCAGATTCTGACAGTGGAAAACCACAATAGTAACTCTGAATATATTGAGGTCTTTGCTATTTCAGGGTACATTTATGGAAAGTGGATGCTAGGGCCTTGAGTGGGTTTTGCAGAGACACACAGCATTTTCTATTCAGAGGATTTTATTATTTTATGCCCCAAATTTATTTGGAGCACATCTCCACATCTCAGGGGTTGCTGCAGATTCTGACCTAAACCACAAAGGCTGGGTGAATGGACAAACTGTAGGCAAATCTTTCCATTAAATATAACTCCTGTAACTCCCAAAGTGTGCATGAGATGAGTTTTGAGTAAAACAGCACATAGCTTGATTCTGAATATTTGGAAGATGGGAACCAGAAACACTTCTACTAACCCTTAAACTTGTTTTATCAGTCTTGTAATACTTACAGTTTGTTTTATCATTATGCCCATATCTTTCAGTGGTGCTGCCCACCCTGGCCTTGCTTTCAAATGCCACCTGGGGCCTCCACAAGCCCTAAGTAAGGGAAGACAATGCAGAGTGCAGCCCCCAGCACAATGTAGTACAGGGCCGTGTCTGTGCTCCTCAGAGTATTTTCAATCCTCAGTCTTTTTCTTATTTTTAACAAGCTGCAGGGAGACACAGATCTAAAAACATTTGGTAGCTTGACACCTTTTTCTTCATTCTATTTGTTTACTCAGGAAATGCCAGATGAAGCAAAATGAGCCAGCCCCACTGAATGCCTAGGAGACTCAGCAGATAGAGTTTTACATCTGTACATAATTTATGAAAATCACATTGCAGCAAATGACGGATAAATATGGGACAGGTTTTAATCTCTCACTCTGCAATTCTGAAAACACTGACAAGACAGATCTTCACTTTGAACACCTTTAAATACTACTTTATATGATAAAAAGGACTTCCATGTGCTCACCAGGAGAAAGCAAAAATGTGTGTTTATACTGCTCATCCTCACATCTGAAAAGAAATCTAATGTTTACCTCTCATGGTTTATTCATAGGGAAATGAAGCATCCAGCAAAGGCCGACTGGTACAGAAGGAAACCACGGAGATCAACAATCGTGCTTCTCAGCTTGTGCAGCAGCTCAATAATATAAGAGATAACATTGAAGGTAAATAGATTCATTTCTGGTTCATCTCAGTGTCAAGAATGTATTAACGAAAGCTTCATATATTAATGGATCATCAATAATTTTTGCTGTCCTATATATCAAAGGAAAACCTTTTGATATATAGGACAATATGTAATTTGTGGCAACAGTGAACACCCTGTCAAGCACAACTGCACTTTAAAATTATTTCCTAGTCAGAGATAATCATCTTAATCTGTAATATCTATGACATACCATTATCATCCTGACATATAAAAATGAGATTAAACCAATTGCAGCCTCTTCTTCAGTACCTGCAGAAAACAATGAAACCCCAAATCAATGCTCCCAAAAACACCCCTGTCCCCTGTACACCTGCAATGTGAAAGCCTCCACCCTGCTGCAGAACACACTGGGTTCCCCTAGTCTTCAGCAAAGCCAACACTATGCAAAAGCTGCCTATGGCACCAGAATAGAAATGCTGACTGGTAGTTGAGGTTAAACAGCCTTTTTCCAATGGAAATATTTGATTGATAGACCTGAGCAGTTCTTTCTCAGCAGTTATTGCAAGCTGGTAACTTGTGTAAGGAAGAGTGGTCACATATCAACTTTTATCCTTCCTATCCTTACTTCCACAGATGCTCCATTACTTTCTCTCAGGAAACACTGTTAATACGTCCCATCACACAAAAGAGGCAGGCTAAGACCATATAGTATGTTATATTTGTGCTGTCTTTTCACACCTCTGGTGCTAAAAAACCATTGACTGCCTGGCCATCCACCATTATTTTATTTCTACAGTTACTGAGTAAAAGTGTCATCATGAGCCCCACTAAAAATCACATCTGACAGCTGTGTCAAAATAATCACCCTTTAGTATCATTAACTGGTTTGGAGCAGGACAGGAACCAAATAAGGCACACATCTGATCTGGCACACAAATAGCACAATCACATTAAGCTGTTCTAGAAGAAGCAATGTCCGTGGCTGTGAATAGAACTAAAACAGTTGGACACAAGTAAGTGAAAATTATTTCCGCTCAAAACCGTTCCTCTACAGAGGCACCACCCTGTGTGCATACACATGTGTGCCAGCATAAGGAAAAAGACATCCATGTAGCCCTGCTGGTCAGACACTGCTCATGAGCCTTTAAAGCATAACTAATGAACTCAGGGCCTAGCAAGAGCAGGCATACAGACATTCTGCCAGAGAATCAGTGGTGCCACAATTACACACCTATTTTTTAAAGAAATCTTCCAGAAGAATAGTCCTGATTTTGCCAACTTTGGTTATCCACAAAGCTAGTAACAAGTGCTAGCCAAAGGCATGCACGTCACAGGGCATAAAAGAGGAGGTGATTGGTATTCAAGGCCAGGGAGTGAGAAGTGAGTAAACTTTGTAATGATTTCACTGGGAATGGGTAAACCCAATTTCAGCTGCAGAGAAACAACAATGTTTTTTGAACTGAGACCAAAACCTTGAAATAGTATCTATCTCCAAACCAGCTAGGCAGCATCAGGCCAGAAGCCATATGTTACCTCCTTAGGGTGCCTCAAACTTATGCAGATGGAAAATGAGGTTACTTCAGTCTCCTTAGCATTGTTATTATTTTATAAACAGCAACACTTAAAAACCATGATCCTAGATAAAAGTCCCAGCCTGATGCACGCCACAGAACCCGAAATAAAATGATTATCCCGGCCTACAAGAAATGTCAAGCCAAATAATGCACACAACCCACATCTGCCTAATCCCATCCTCTTCTGATGAGACCTCCACACATGAAAGAAAGTGTGATTTATTTACAGGTTTAATTTTAAGGCTGGATTGAACATAATAATTATCTACTGTGGAGTTGAAGATAATTAAAACTTTCTTTTACCATCAGTATCATCACAATTCACAAAAGGAAAAGCAGTCCACAGTATTTATTTCTCCGTAGTCATACTGAATCGACCATCTGTTCCCTTTTCCCCCCAGAAATCAACAGCAAGTCAAAATACTATGCAATTCAACAAGAACTGAGCCCTGAAGAAATTGCCCAGAAGCGGAGTGTGGCTGAGGAGATGCTAAAAGAGATCAAACGTCGAAAGCCTTTCACTAATCAAAGGCAACTTGCAGATGAGGAGGAAAATGCAGCAAAGGAGTGTGAGTTTTAAGTCAGTTTTCCTTTCATCCACATGCTGCTGCTCAGCTGGCAAGTGCTGGGCAGCTCTGGGTGTACTGCTGAGCGCCTGGGGAGGACCAGCAGGCACTTGGTAGGCAGCAGCAGCTGGTGTGCTGGAGATGCTGCTGCTCCCAAATTCCTGCCACAAATCTCTGCTGGTGCTTGGTGCTCCTCGTGGCAGAATGGGGAGAAAAATGTCAGTGTGTTTTTGTGCCTGTGTGTGCCTGTGCACTGCAGCACCTCAACAATAGCTGCTTAGGTAGGTTGATGGCAGGGCTGGAATTGCTCATGTGAATGTCTTTCCCCTGCCAACTCTGCTATGGGGACAGCGAACACCAGCAGAGAGAAAAGAGCTGCCGGCACGGCAAAGAGTGGCAGCCTAATTCTCACAGCTTAGTGAACATGAATCAGAACATGAGGCATAAAGACTGTCTTCTTCAGGCTGCCTAGGTTTAACAATGAAAAGCATACCTAGTTTCTTTTAATAAAATGTATTTCAGAGGGGGAATTAATAGGATTAAAATGAAATAGCAAAATGAGAGGCATCTTTCCTTCTAAAAAGAGGAGGGACAATTAAAACCTAGGTATATGATCCCCCAAGTGAGGTTTACAAAATGTGTTTTACTGTTGCCTGAGTAACAGCAAAAAAATTGCGGTATAGGTTAGTTTTATCAGAAATCCAAGCTTTGGCTTTATTGGACTCTTATTTTTCTCCCAGTGCTACAGCAAATTGAAGCATTTCATGAGAAGTACAACGACACCAGATCCCTGGTAACTGATGTGCTGGAGCAGCTCAGCGAACAGGATGTGAAGCTGTCAGACCTGGAGGAGGCATTACACCAAGCACTTGACTATGTCATACAAACAGAGGATATAAATAGGGAAAACACAGCCAGGCTCCAAAGGCAGGAGGTACTGTGCACTACATATGTCATAAGTGTTGACTGTGAGCACTCCATCTCTGCCATTGCTTAAAACATTAGATTGTACACAATTTAGATTCAGGAATCACCACACCAAAAAAGAATTTCTTGGACCACTCAGCAGGATGAGTTTGACTCTTCAGTTCTAAGAAACAACTTGTGGAAGTGCAAGGTACTATTATCTATTTGTGGAGTGACAGTAAATGAGAAGCTTTGGCACGTCATGCCTCATCAGACCAAGGAAAGGATGGATACTTATGTCTAGACTAGAAAGGCATGTTACAGTAAAACCCAAGAAATTTGAGATTTCATGTAGCATGGCTACTAGAAATATTGTGGTGGGATTGTTTCATCTGATTATGTACTGATATATAATCTGGAAGGGCCTCATGTTCATAAAACTAATTATATTCTAAAAAAACAATTACTTATAAAGATTCTACACTGCATCTGTGCCCTGGGCTGAGTGCATTCATACTGTCTGATCAAACTTTCTCTGAACAGAATGCATCCCCGCTTTTTCAGGGGGAGTAAACAGTTGTCCTTGAATCTTCAAGCACAAATCCATTGTCTAACTGCTCCACAGCAGATACCTTGAAATCAGGTTTCCTACTTGCTAGGTGAACCTGCTAGCCTAGCCATAAGGCTGCAACAGTTTTCCCCTGTGTCCTGTCCAAATGAACAGTTCAGGATTTTGAACAAAGTAGCCACTCTGGATGAGAGCTCAGAGATGGCCTGTCCCCTGTAGCCTGGAAGTGGTGCACCTTTGCCTGTAAGGGTGGCATAGGTTCAAATCCCATGTGGCTTATGAGAAAACTGAATTTTCAGGTTTCGTATCCCAGAAAATTACCCAACCCATCAGCAAAACAAAAGAAACTATATTTTCTCTTCACAGCAGTTCTGTGACCTTTTCCCTATTTTTGTAAATTTCTTTTAAGGAATGCAAAACCAGAATATCCCTCCTAAAACTTCTATTTATCTTTTTTTCAGCAAGGAAAAAAAACTACAAAGAGAACAATTAGGGACCATTCAAAGCAAACTGTTTTCATTTCAATGGCTGATTTTTTTTTATATTCTGGAGGAGAGGGTGTTAGCAAGCAATTTTGTGATTTGAAGAATGATCCCACAAATTCAGGCCAACCTCTGGGTTTTATAACATCAGTGGCTGAGTTTTGAGTTCTTGAATTGTGCCAGAAGTTCGTGTTGATATGGAAGGTCTAAGAATTCAATAGAGAAATCAGGCGTGCTCGTCTAGGGAGTCATTTCACAATAGCTTGAGATCCTTAAGTACAAAGCCCCTTCTGTTATTCCATTGTTTCATAATTACAGTGCCAAGCTGCAGCTTGTCTCACAGTTATGAAGCAAATCCTGAAGTGTGTTCAGGCATTTGTTCATTGTTTTTAACCATTTGGATCTCCATTATTCTGCACAATGAAGGCAGATGCTGTACAAAAGAGATTGTTCACATTGGCTTTACTAGTGGCAAGGAAAAGAGATGTCTGTACTGGAGATTTAAAATAACTCCAGAAAAATATAGTATCCAGATGACTATGAAAAATCCATGTTTAATTTGTCTCTGCTGTGAACTGAATAGTGCTTTATTCCAATATCTTCTTAGGCTGTAATAAAATAAAATTAATATTTTTAATAACCCAACATTTCTTTCACAAAAAAAAAAATCACATCATAATATGTAGTGATTAGACATGTCTTGGAAAATCAGACTTCAGATATGTCTAAAATCTATTTAGTTCACCACTATCTTTTAATTAACTCTAGAACATTTAACAAAAATGGTTAACACTGTATTTTATCATAGCACAAATGGCATTGGAGGTGATTTATGTTTTGAGCTTTCTTTTTAGAAACAACATGGGAAGATAAAAGAGCAAATAAATGAAGTGAACAGCACTCTGCTTAGTGCCACAACTATTTTGGAAGGACCACAAAAGGTCAACTCTGAGCTAGGTGAAGTAATAAAGGTAGGTGCCTTGGTGGCTTGTTTAAATGATGCATCCTAATTTTTGGAAGTCATATGTTTAGATCACTAATGGAAAAACTCATTCATATTGCTTTAGTGAAATACTGGTTAATATTCCCTGAGAAATTAGATGGTTTTCTTGGATAAAAAGGTCTGTTATTAGAATTTACTGCCTAAAAAAAAAAATAATTCTAGAAAAAGGACACATTACAGTAGGCAAATCTTAATGAAACATTTTGCTGTAGAGTTCTCAATTATTTTATTACAAGCAGCTGCCAAAAAGATGTTCTGGTAAAAGACTGCATTTTATGCTAAATTCCTTTCCTAGTACCTATGAGTGAACATCGAAGAAGAACACTAAAAATCCCAAATATCAGCATTAAACCAGGCATTGTGCCAAACATATATAATCAGATTGTCACACAGAAATCCTTATCTGGAACCATAGACTACTATCTACTATTTTGAATCAGACTTGGTGCTGAAGGAAATTTTTATAAATTTTAGGGGTTTGGCTTTTCTATGAAAAGATGAAGAAAATAAAATTGGGAATTTTCTAACTAAAATGTTTATCAAAGCTGGTTTCTTTCTTCATGACTTAATTTTAAATTTTGAAATAATTGAAGAAAAAATAAAATTTCCCACAAGCATTCATTTTGGTCACAGCATTCATTTGGCTTCTTGACATGAAAGCATATATCAAAAGTCATTAATTTTTCTTGGAAAAAATAATTTGAGAAAACAGAAAGACAGTTTACTTTGTAACCATCCCTGTGATCAAGCATTATGTTGGGGTTTCCTCTGGTGTTTTGTGCAAAACTAATTGTTGCAGTTTATCATTTTGGGTTCCTCACTGCTGTGAAGAAGTTCACACACAGAGGATGTTCACACTTCAGGCAAGGAAGTACCAGGCGAACATTGTACATCACCAACAAGTATTTTCACCTTTCACTCATTCATCCCTTTTCCCTCTCTCCATTTCATGCTTTTTCCTGTGTTTTGAAACACATTTATATTCACATTTTGCCACATTTATAGTCCTCAAACACTTTGGCAAGCTTGTGTACTGGAGAGAAGGTGAATGCAGGCCATTTGGTCTTTCCACAAGTATTTAGTAAAAGGAAGAACCATGGCTAAGGCAATGTATTCTCCTTGCCTGTACATATATAGGTAGTATTTAGGTGGGCTGATTTACAAATTAGACTAATCCAAGATGTTTTAGCATGAGTAATCTCCCTGAGCAAGGAGGCAGAAAGGAGACTTCACTCTGAAAGACTTGTCATTGACACAATTCTGGAGCAAACATACAAGACATATAGTGAGACTTTTGCCATCTTTCTTTTATATTTTATGCATCTCTCTCCAATGCTTTCTTAAGTGATATTTTAAATTTTCATTGATTTTCATCTTCCTGCATTTGTCTCCATACTGGTATTCACCACTAGATCTTTCCTCTTTTTCTCTTAAAAATGTAAAGTAAAACAACTGTAACAGAAATAAAGGAACATTGTAACAACATAAAGGGTAAAATAAAACAATCAAAATACGGACTTGATTTTTTGTAATTTTCATCTTCTTTCCTTCCTTCCCTGTTTTGTTCAGAATGCGTCAGGGTTCTATGCAGAAATCGATGGAGCTAAAAAGGAACTGCAAGAAAAAATAGCCAACCTGTCCCTGTTTGATGATGATTTGGTAGAAAAGGCTATGCATCATGCACACAACCTAAGAAGACTTGCTGATGAGCTGGATGGGTAAAATTTAACTTCAGCAGAATCTGAATCATACAAGTGCCACTTACTGAACAGCTGAAAAGACAAGCAGAAACACAACAATAAATAGGCACTAAACAAATCAGTGTTAAGTCATGTAGAAGGACTTGTCATGGTGCACAGAGAACAGATGAAGTTTAGCTAGGGAAAATCTATTAAAATTTTTAAAGAATAAATATATATCTTGCATGACATTCTCTCTGATCTAATTGGGCATGTTCTTGTCTTCCTACAGCAAAAGAATAGGAAAGGTGGATTAGTGAAAAGTAAAATAATACAGGCAAGATTAAATGGGGTCTGCAGAAACTGTTCATGTCAGTAAGTTCATTTAAATTAAAAAATGTTTAGCATTAAAGGGCACAAAATGAGCTTTGAGATAATTTTATTCCAAGAACAGTTTTACAGATGGAGTAGTTCTGATGCTTAGTAAGTTGTGTCACAATTAAACTGGCTCACAGTAACATAAAAAACTTAAAATAAGTCTTTCTGTTTTGCAGGAAGATACTAAATGCATCAATATTGCACCAATTTACTAAAAAATCACTTCTAGATATAATTATTTTATTTGCAATTGGGACTATCCATGGAAAAATCACTGCTGTAAATGAATTCTTAAATAAAATATGTCACCGAATTCTACCTTAAGTCATATCATGGGCATATGCTTTTGGAAGATAAGCTTACAACTACTCTTCAAGTGTATTATCTAAATACCAGTTGTTTCTTAATATCCGTATGCCCTAGATAGGAGATTAAAATAGAGGAAAAAAAACCAAAACAGATGGTTTTCTTTTATGCAATTGTATAAAGCTGACATCTGAAACTGTTCTATAATGACACACAAACTACAGAAACATAAAAACCAAACAATATGTTCAGTCTGAGATCAGCTAACTGGGGACAGCAGACTAGGAAGAAAATACCCCATATGGCTAGCCTTCCTCCCTTACCAAAATAATTTTGAAATTATTACTAAGTCAAACACACTAGGAATTTCACAAAAAGCAAAAAAATGTAATTACAAAATGTCCAGATACAACAATGCTAACTCTCTTATTTGTTGAGAAGATTGTTCTGCAGTGAAACTTTAATCCTTTAAAACATTTAGCCTGTCTTCAAAACATCTTGGTTTTATAGGTTTGCTTTATTAGCCTATTAGGCTTTTATTTGATGGAGTTTATTTATTATTTTTTTTTTTGCCTTAAGGAAATTTAGCATAAAAGTCTTGCAATAATGCTGAATCTGGAAATTTAATAATCCCTCGGTGTGCAAACACTTTGAAGTGAATGCAGACATGTGCAAATACATCTATATTTAGAATCTATTTCTAACACATACTTTGAAATATGATTATCACCAGAACATTAAAAAATAGTATTTATTCAAAAATTTTAACACATGAATATAGAGTCCTGAACTATCTTCAGTCTGGAATCTCCCCTGATGATGACCAGTTATCATCAGTTATCACCTAACACACAGATCAAAACCATGCTATCAAAGGGTTTTTTCAGTTTTTAAATCTAACTGCCTGCAAATTTTCATGACTAGGGGTAGTTGTTCACTTGATTCTCCTCCTTTTCCCACTCACCTTTGGAAAACACGGACAGGACAGTGACACAGCTATCCTGGTCACTGGCACACATAGTCTTTCCATTCATGGGTAGGAATTATTCCTAAAAAAGGATTACTGATAGACCTGTTATTCTGTTAATTTATGGAATATCTAATCTAGATTTTTAAAAAAGGTAAAAGCTGAGCAGTCATTTCTTGCTGCTCACATAAATGTTAAAGGCAAAATTCTCAGAGCTAATTGGCAGGGAAGAGTCTTCTATCCACACAGTTTTCACATGCTTCAGATTGGTCAAACACAATGAAGAGGATACCAGTTAGGCCAAGTACATTTATGTGTACTTGGTAGTTTATTTCATTCATGGAAAGTCCATTTCAGACACAATTACTGTTTTAATATATGACCCTGCACACTGGTGTTCACTGGTAAATATACTCAATTTAGTAGTTATGTGTGTGATTATGTAGTCAGAAACTACTTTGATTCAGTTTGGTTTCTTTCACCTTTTACTCTCTTTTGAACAGGAATTTGTATGGTGTTGATTCAAATGGTTTGGTGCAAAGGGCAATCAATGCTTCAAATGTGTATGAGAACATTGCTGGTTATATCGAAGAAGCCAATAAAGTTGCAACATTGGCACTGAACACAACAAACCGGGTCAAGGATGTAAGTAATTTTCGTAACACCAGCTTTTATTTTACAATGTTCAGGGACTTCAGGCACCTAAGTGTAAAGAAAAAACAAGTTTAGCTTAACTGGCAGCATTGAACTTCTCACTGCACTTTTTTTCCTTTATTATTTCCTGAATTAAATCCCATGTAACTAATTACTCTTCCAGTCTGAAGTCCCCTGGTATTTGAAAAGAAATGAGAGGTTCTTCTGTCCCTATCCCATAGGGTGATGCTGCTCTGTGTTGTCACTCACATTGCAACATTTCTGTGAAATTACAGACAACTCCCTGCTCCTGTAGGAGCCTGAGCTGGCATTTAGTGATTGAGTCCTTCTACTTCACTCAGTAGTGAAGTAGGAATGTAGCAAGTGGCTTGAAATGTGGCCAAGACATCACTGCATCTCACAGAAGATCAGGTTGAAATGGGACAAAGCCCACTTGTATACTCAGTGGAAGGAGTAGGATGCTAATTTTGTCTCTGGCCTTACTGTTCAAAAATACTTTACATGAAGTTTTGGTATGCCTATAGTTACCAATCGGTACACATGCTATTTAGCATCAATTTATTAGTGGGATAGCAAGAGAATTTGGGTAGATTAAAGGAGTCTGAACCCCAGAGGGCTAAGGGGTTCCAAGTCCAGCCCTCTGTACCCACCATACTTGCTGCAGACTGCAAGACAGCTCTCCATCAAGTGAAAGCACTTATCAGCTGAGATGACAGTAGAAATGAACAGTCACAGTGCCTAAATAACATGCAGCACTCAGTCACATTGACTAAACTGGAGCTGATAAATTAAGAGGATTTTCTCCATCTTTGTTACCCAGTAGTGTTTTTGGAAAACCATATGTTTGCTTTTCAGACCTTTTTCCAATCCAACTGCCAATCTTAAATTTTAACAAAGCAAATTAAACTGCAGTGACTTTGCAGTTGCATTTATATATAGGTAAAATATTGTCCACAACTAAACACAATAAAGTAGAATATTTGATGAGGATTATTCTGACTTTCTTTTTTGGAACATGCTTGTAGGCTGCAGTTGGAATTGATACTCAGGTCATTTACCATAAAGGTAAAAGTGAAGAACTTCTCATCCGAGCCATGCAGCTACAACGGACAGCACATGACAGTAAATATACATCCTTTCTGTTTTCCCAATCAGCTTATAGCCATGCACATTAAAATAAATTTCAGAAGCACACCACTAAGCAGAACTACTTATTGATTATAACAGCTTATAATCAATAAGTATAATAGCTTATTGATAGAATTTACCACACAAAGTACTTGAAATGGTCATAGGCACAGTTTGAGTAGTTCATGTTTTGTCATCCCACTAGATACTGATAATTTATTTCATTCATGGAAAGTCCATTTCAGTTACAGCTACTGTTTTAATATATGACCCTGCAAGCTGTTGTTCACTGGTTAATATACTCAATTAAGTAGTTTGATTAAAACCAAATCACAGCAGCTTAAATGTTCAGAAAGCTGGATTTCACCCAGGGAGGGTAATAATAAATGTTAAAGTAGTTTGGCCTTTCTTCACTGCAAATGGAAGAAAGATTTAGAATTACAAATTTATCTTTTAAATGTTTCAGGGCCTTTTGAGTGCCTTAAAACTATTCCTGTGTACCAGTTGCAGCTATTCTCAGCACTTCTGGTAAAGCAAGGAGAAAGAGTACTGACTGAAACACAGCTCTCCAGATTTTTGGAAGACACCCTGTGGCAAGCAGGGGTGCTGCAGGGCTGGTTTTTCCTTTAGATTATGTAAAGTCAGGAGTGCAAGTATGTCCTAAATTAAAAGAGGCCATGTCATACTGTATACAGTGTATTAAATGCCTAACTACATACTGAATTTCCCCTTTTAGATGCCACTCTGATGCCCCTCAGCTGTGCCTCCCCTTTTCTCCCCACAGGCAGCAGTTACACCATTGCAGACACCAGCTGGCAAGTCAATGGCACTTTTGCCAGAATGAGTTCCCTGCGGAGCCAACTGATGAGAGCCATCGCAAAAATGCAATCAGCAGAGACAGGTTAGAAGGGGAACTTCATCTTTATGATGCTTTATATTAATACATTCAAGAGCACATTTTTATCTTTGAATATGGATATGAAGTAGCTACTAAGAGTTCAACACTGTGGGCACTACCAGACCTAGGTATCAAATATCCAGCTCTAACATTTTCATAATGAAATTAAATGATTTTTCACTGAAATTAACAACATTCTTCTTGAGCCTTGTGCAGGTCTTGGCTGCAGTAGAGTTATTTTTCTTCACAGTTGCTAGCATGGGGCTGTATTTTGGATTTGTGTTGAACAGATTTGATAATTTTGATAATAAAAGAGATGTTTTTGTTGCTACAAAGGGCAGGGCTTACACAGAGGCAAGGCCTTTTCTGCTTTTCATACTGCCATGCTGATGAGGAGACTGGGGATGCATGGGAAGCTAAGAATGAGCAGAGCCAGGACAGCTGACCCCAAGTGACCAAAAGAATATTCCATTCCATTTGACATCATGCTCAGTGTATATAAACTGGAGGGAAGAAGAGAAAAGGGAGGGGGAAGACAGAGAGTGGAGAGGGACGGGACACAAAACACACCTGAATATTTGAAAGAGTTAATTTCCTATCATTCCCTATTTGTTCTGTAGAGGAGGCCAGAGAGCGTTTGGAGCAAGCTCAGCTGAAGACTGCAGAGGCTGTAAGTGCTACCACGACAGTAACACAGGCTACAACTCCCATGGATGAGAACGTGAAGTTGTGGTCCCAAAACCTGCAAGACTTCCAGCACAATTCAGAGGCATATGACAGTGCTGTGCATTCAGCTGGAGATGCAGGTATGGTGGCCTGAAGTTTGCCATTCCTCAGTGTCAAAAAATCAGGGAATCATAGCAATAACATATTGTATGAATTGTTTACATTGCATATTCATTGCATATAATCTTGTAGCATTTTGCCTCCATGAAAATTTTCAAAAATTAGCAGTTGTCTAGGTCTTGACTATATTTTAAAAACACTGGATATTCAGTGGACTTCCAAAAACTATTTAAACACTTATGTGCTGAGGACTTACTGACTTTTATTTCATTTTTTCAGGGTACCAAGATCACATGGTAAACAGCTTGTTTAAACACTTATTGCTATTATGGTTGGTGATTTAGGGTTTTATGTTTGTTTGTTTTTTAACATTGAGAAGCATTTGAAAACAGAGCCCTTTTGTCCTCAGGAGTACAAACATGAAGAAATGGTTCCTCACTTGATGAGCTCGTAGTCTAAACAAAGGGGTCAAAGAGGATAAAGGAGGAAATAAAATATTTAAGCAGGGTGATTTCTGGAGAAGCTTATAAACATCACATTAATTCCACTTTTATTATTGGAAACACAGGAAACATTGGAAAAGTTATTATGAAAAATTTAAGGCAAACATAAAGATAAAAGAAAAGCTAAGGCAGACTACAAAATTGAAATGGAAATGATAGACAAGAGTAGAAAAAGAGTTGTGAAGATGAAGCCGAAAGGAAGTCACTGTAGAAGGAAGAAAAGGAACAATTGGGGAAGAAAATAATCAATCTAGAAATGAAAATAGTTGGAATAAAAAATTGATTACAGCAGCACTATTTATTGCTCCATGTATTCTTGACTCTGCCCAGAAGGCTCACTAATCCTAAGATAGTTATGGCTAGGGAGGTTGGAAATCCAGAACAAGTAATTTCCTTCACACATTTGATGATACTATCACCTGCAGACCTGTTCAGTGATGTCTTGCCTCCTAAAAGTGTCCCAGAGAAAGTCCATAATTTCATTGACTCTGTCTCCAGAAAATCTGAATCTCAGATCTACTGCCCTAAATCCCTTCTCCTTCTGTCAGGAAGTTTGCAACTCAAGTGTCATTTTACTGTAAATGGAGTTATGAGCCCAACCCAATCATTGCTTCTAGTGTTCCAAAGTCACAGTCTTCCCTCTTAGCTGGGGAATCCCAAGAGTCATGTTATTTTCAGAATTTCAAGATCAATAAGACCCTTACCCCTGGTATGTTCGGTTAAATGAGTGCTCCCAAGAACTGCCATAGAAGTGGTACTCTTCACAAGAAGAAACTCAGTGCTATTCAATGTCCCAATTTCTGGCTCCAGAACTGGAGGAAACTCAGATTTCTCTGAACTTTTCATCAAAAGGGAGCAGTGAACCTCTCCCTCTGGGAATGGGTAAGCTCACTGCTAGTCACTGCACAGAGCTCCATAAGAGTGTAGTTAATATAGCAGCACTTGGATTGGATTGCATCGCTATAAAATGTTTTGGATCACCACAAAGCACAGTTTAGGCTATGGGTTCTAATTATCATGTAAAACAATGCAAATGTGGATATGCTTGGCCTCCCAGGAGGGAATGATGAGAATTATGAGAAACATCCAAGAGAAACAGTGTGCTGTAGCTTACACATGAAGCTTTCTGTTTTTATTCACCTTTACACTTGATTTACATTTAACATTTACCTTTGCCAGCTTAGTAGGTAGAGCAGCAACACAGACTGCATTTGGCTCTTCATGCTCAAAATGCCAGCAGACATTCAGGATTCAAAAAAATCTGCTCATACTAGCTCTTGTAGTGGAGGAAATATTTCCAGCAGCATTTGAGGTGCTCTGTGAAAAGAGTTAAAATGGCCCAGCTGTCCCTTGGTATGTTCCCAAAAAGGAACAAGAACAGCTTCTATGTGATGTGCCTGGAAAAAATGCCTTCCCTGTGATGGTGGGCTTGCAGGTAGGGAGTCACCTTGAAAATACTTATTCATATCTGAGCTCCTGAAGGGCCTTCTGAGCTCAAACTAACTGCTGGAAAGACGCTAATATGCAACCTACAGCAAAGTGTGCCCTAGTACATTTGTGGAGGAAGCTTTTCCATGGCATTTTTGTTCCAAAGGCATTTAATTTGTTTGCTTAAGGTATGATTAGCTGTTTTTTGCCAGAAAGATCAGGTGGAAATAGCTGAGAAGGGAGATCAGTGCTACACAGGAGGCTGGCACAGTTAGTGCTCCAGACAGATGTGATTGTGATTCACAGCCCAGAAAGACAGATGTAGACATGCCAGGCATGGTGGAGCATTCCCAGATAAGCTGTGTATTCTGCCAGGAGAGGTTGATCTGACAGGAGGAATGTCCATCAAAGTCCAAAGGAAAGTTCCAACAAATGTTCAGACAGGTGCCTGGAACACCAAAACACCTGATCTCCATGCCAATAACACTACCAGAGCAGCTGAAACCTCTAAGCAGGGATGTCTGCACTGCCCTTGAATAAAGCTTGCACTTGGTGTTCGGGGAGGTGAGAGCATGTCTTGGCTGTGTAGTTTGTCTGGGAATAGTCCATGTTGCCATTGTGCAGGGAATTGGTGGGCTTCAGCATAGAGGCTGGCAGACAGTTTGGGAAGGAAAACATGAAAGGGAAAAGTGTCTGGAAGGTTACAGTCAGGGTGTTTCCTCCTTGACAATTTCCCTTCTACTCTTTTTCATATTTTATCACTGGGTTGGACTAATTTTCTTTTCCACTCTCACATAAAGACATAAATCAAAATCAGTGTTCTTCTCTTTAAGAATGCCATTATAAAGGCCAAGAGGAAGAGATTTATATTGAGATTTCACAATAGTTCTAGTAGTTACAGATGTTAGTTTTGTGTTTTCTTGCTACAGTAGCATTTCAAGTTTAATACATCAAATTTCAAACAGTTTTAAAATATTGAATCAAACACAATTCCAGTTCAGTTGCAGATCATTTTAAAAAATTTAAAAAAAATTTGCTGCAATTTGCAAAATCATTTTCTGAGATTTAAGTATTTTTGCCTTAAAAATGGAGAAAGGTAACGAAAACTTTCTATAAGCTGACTTGGGGTTTGTTGGGTTTTTTTTTAAGTAGAAAATTTAACACATTTTGGAATCACCATTATATCCAAAATTTTCTGTAATTCTTTGAGGATTCATTAAAATTATGATATTTTAATGTACAGTAAGCTTTACTTTCTGTAAAGTGAAGTTTTCATGCAGAATAGCTGATTACTAACTCCCACTACATAAGGCCCTTCAGGACTAAATGGGAAAAACTGGAGGGTCTAAAGTTCTATATGGCCCACTCCTCAGCTGAACTTGGAAAGCAAAACACAGATGAAAACAGCCATGCAGAGACAGGACAGGACTGGCAAATACAGATTTTTCACTCTATCCAAAACCAAGCAGACTTGTAGGAATCCATGGAGTCTTCTCATATTCTGGGTTGATATGAATGAGGCTGAGGCTTATTCAATCCAGACTGGAAGCACAGAAAAGTGATTGGAGTCGGGTCCTTATCCCATTTTTTATACAGTCTCCTATATCTGATGATTAGCCCCTTTACCTGCCTCTGCAGTCTTCATGCAGAAATACTCAAGGCCAGGTTGGGTAGGGCTCTCAAAATGTGGACCAGTGCAAGGTGTCCCTGCCCACAGCAGGGGGCTTGGAACTAGGTGATCTTTAAGGTCCCTTCCAGCACAAGCCCTTCTATGAGTCTCAGACAAAGGTAAAAACATGACAGGAAGAACACAAGAGCAGGTGGATGTAAGTTGACAATCCCTAAAATATTACTTCAAACTCTACAAATCTGGTCTTAGCCTTTACAGTGAATCCATGCCATTAAAATTAACTCTGAATGCTGGATCTTTCTTATATGCATGTAGCCTTGCAGCTAAAATCTCATTCCATTATACTCAGCTACTTGTACCTACATTTAATTAAAGATGAAAAATATGTGATGTGTAAATATCCTTCAAAGGGCAGCATGTCATTGGAATCTGATGTGATGAAACTGGATTATAATTAGGGGTAGTTATTTTTCCTTCTTGATAATTTTTCTGCTTATCTTCCTGGGAAATGACTTTTCTCACTTTGAACATGACAGACCCCCTGCATTTCCCTTCAATAACAATGACACTTGCACAGGTACCACCAGAAGACACAGCAGCAAAAGATCAAAGGTCCAGGACTCTAATTCACAACCCCTGTCATATGCAGGCAGGAAAACTAACAAGGTTACCAATCACAAGGGCTGGGGCAGGCACTAAGCACAGTTCAGGTGCACACACACCATCATCATCATCTAAGGCCTTCTATTGTCCACCACAGGCCAGTTACCACAGCTTGAAATTGGCAGTGTTTCTGTCATGAGAGTGGACTGTGAGCCACAAGCAAACACATCTCCTGTGCAGCTACTGCTGCTATCTGGGTGGTAACATCAGGCTAAAAAACAAAAAAAAAAAAAAAAAAAAAAAAACAAAAAAAAAAAAAAAGCTGAGAAAATCTTTTTCAGCTGAAAGTTGAGGAAAACAGCCTATACATCTCCCCTACAGTGAATTTGAAGAGCTCATGAACCATAACTCTTAGATGCAGTTCCCAGGTCAGCCACAGATATCCAGTGAGATGCAGAACAAATAATCCTTCTGTTCCAATTGCTGTAGCTGTAAAATTAGGCTTAACATTCGTTTGTCTTGATGGAAGATTAAAAGGTTAAAACTATTAATGTTTGCACAGTTCCATGAGGAAAAAATAACAGAGGTAACACACCACAGTATTACCTATGAGTCCTAAGAAAACACAGTGTCCCTTGTGCAAACTTATTTCCAAAAACTTTAGCAATACTGGATTCTTAGAAGTCACTATCCTTTCTGAAATCACCGTGACTCACACATCATAGTTATGACTTGGTCAGAAAGTAGAAGGAGACAGGTGAGCTAACCTAAGAGGATAGGGTGTAATATTCCTGATGCAAAACCAGCCTTTCAAAGAGGAAAAAAAAAAAAACAAAAAAAAACCAAGCCTCTAAGCTCTCTCTTCTTTTCTAACTGCAGTGCAGAAACTTACAGAAGTTTTCCCTCAACTCCTGGACAAACTGCGAAAAGTAGAACAGAAGGCACCAGCAAACAATATTTCTTCCAGCATTCAGCGGATCAGAGAGTTAATTGCTCAGACCAGGAGTGTAGCAAGCAAGGTGAAACTTTTGGACGTTTGGGACATTTGGTTACTAGTGCTAATAATCAAATCTTACTATAACCTCCATTTTCTCAGGCTATGCTAGAAGCCCAAACCTGGACATTGTCACCTCCCCAAAACTGGATGAACAAAGCACATTGGAGGTCATTAAATCTTTACAGCAGCTATTTGCAAGCATTTGACATTATCATAGTATTCATGGTAGACTATTGTTACTGCAGTAGCAACTTGACAATAAAGATTTGGGCACAATGTATAAGATGGCCAGAACAACAAAATCTAATTACCTACAATTTGCAGGCAAATTACCTACAAAGCTAATTACCATGAGTAATAATTACAGCAATTTAATGTAAGCTTTTCTGAGATGACAGCATTTCTTTTTTTTCTTTCTTTCTTTTGAATTAATTTTCTGCAGTGTTAGAAAATCCTTGGCTCCCATATATTTAATAGAGAAGAAAACACTTTCATTACCATACATAAATAATGAGGGTTTTTTCTCTAACAAGAAAACCAAGGTCAAGTATATTTGAATTCATTCAGAGAAATAAAAAATTCAGTGCACTATTGTATGTTCACAGTGCTAGAATATAACTTGGAAAAATCAGTTTGTGTGTAGTGCTTGACTGTTCTTTAAAATGTATTTTGTGATTCTGGTATACTGTGTTTAAACTTGAAAACATTAGTTATGTTGAAAGCATTTTGAACTAAAATGAACAGTTTTACAATTCTATTAGCATCTCATAAATATCACTGTAGATTCAATAATATAACAGGATTACTCATGAACAGAAAATGGTCATACAATTCCCAAAGCAAAGAAACAAATTATGGGCAGAAGTTTTATAGCCGTGTAAGAATTTCATTATGTGCCATACACAGTAACGTAGCCCTGATTCAACTAAGCACACATCTATCTCCCACTGAAATGTAATTTACTTTATGAATATACTTAAGCAGAGTTCATTAGGACATTTAATTAATTTTAAAATAACTTCCTCCATATTCTTTACAGTGTCTTCCAGAAAAGATTGTTTCAAACATACAATTTTAGATGCCCAGTATATAGGTGCCAACTCCACTCTTGCAGTAAGCAAGGCTGCTGGCTCAGTATTATGACACACTTACCTTAGGTAATGACCCCAGGCAGCAACACGTGTCTCACTTTGCACATTTGCAACTGCAGGTCCAAGTTTCCATGATGTTTGAAGGCCAATCAGCTGTTGAAGTCAATCCAAAGATCAACGTGGAAGAACTGAAATCTTTCACTTCCATGAGCTTGTACATAAAGCTTCACAAAGACAACCCACAGCTGGCAGCCTCTCCAGACAGATTCATTTTGTACCTCGGAAACAAAAATGTAAGAGAATAACCCAGTTAATTTTTATGCATATATTTTTTTTTTTAAAAATAAGTCAGTTCAAAATTTATTTGCCCTCAATTTTCCCTCTCACTGTTTCTTCATGTTTCAAAATTAGAGGTGTCTGCTCTATGACCATAATTGATTTTGTGACAAGCAAAGAGCAAGGGTTCCTCAGACCCCTGTCCTTGAGACTTGTCACCCCAAACAATGAAGGATTCTCTCTAAAAAGCAAATCAGACTGCCTGGCAGTGTACTGCTTTGATTGTCACTGCTGTGAGCCACACTTGCTATCTCCTCTGCCAATACCAAGGTGCTCTGAAGCAGTTAATGTCACCTGCCTGGCTTCTGTGAGATATGCCTTAATCAGTTCATGCTGCTGACAGTGTCAGTTCCAAATCTCTGAGGTCACAGGCCCACAAGATAAGTAGGCTTCTTTATCTGTGGCTTGTGCTGCTGTTGTACACTCTGTACACTCCTCATCACTACTTTGAAATAGCTGTTCTTTAAACTGTGGTTCTGAGGAAAAAAAAAAGTCACAACTCACAAGCCAGGTATCACTCTGGAAATCTGTTACTTGGGAAGGTAAAGAGGCAGGCTTTCATTTTTAAGCTTTCCTAAAAAGAATGTCTGCTGAATATAAATCAATTGAAACACCTCTTGGCAGAATATTTAATTGCAGCATAATACCTGGGCTTTAGACTATTTCCTGCACATGGCACTGCACATTAAATAATGCTGAACAGCTTCCCATTGAACATGAGTAATTCATGGGCAGCAGAGATCTCATGACTTTGAAATTACCTCAGTCAAAATGCATACAAAGTAAAATATCAGAGACTTTTTTTCTGTACAGTTTTATGTGGTGAAAGCAACCAATTAGAGAACAAAGGTTTTGTTTCTATTTAAATAGCTTTTGGTAGTATTTAAAGGTGTCATTCAGTTTATCAAAGCTTACCCCTTACTTATGTCCTGCATTAAATCTCTTTCCATGTTGTATCTTTAACATCCCTCTCTGTTGGTGTTCTAGGCAAAACATTACATTGGCCTTGCAATTAAAAATGACAACCTTGTGTACATTTATAATCTGGGGGGCCAAGATGTGGAGATACCTCTGGATTCCAAGCCAGTCAGCACCTGGCCCTCTTACTTCAGCATCATCAAAATTGAGAGGTAAAGTGATAATGTGTATTTCCCCAAAATCAAATAATTTATAGGAAAAATCAAGCAGAAAAGGCTGTGTCACAACTGCCCATCAGGAATTTTCTGTGCTTGGTTCTACACCTGCTGAAATAAATGGAAATTGTTCCTGCTTTTGAAAAGCCAAGACCCAAGGGGTCACAGAGAGGAAGAGATAGTGTCTGTGGTCCCTCCCTTTTTTTACCTCATAATTGCTAGTCTTCTCTAAGGAAATAAAACTCTTCCTGGAGTTGGAGGCTTGTTTTTATTTCTGTAAGTCTGGCCAACATGAAATTCTCTTCTCTTACAATTCTTTTCTGCAGGATCGGAAGACATGGCAAAATGTTTTTAACTGTGCCCAGTCTTAGCAGCACAGCTGAAGAAAAATTCATCAAAAAGGGAGAGGTCCTTGGTCCTGGGTCCCTTCTTAATCTGGAACCTGAAAATGCTGTTTTCTATGTTGGTGGAGTGCCTCCAGGCTTCAAGGTTGGTCAGATAAATATTCTCGATTCAAAATTAAATAGTGCAAACTAATCTTGCTGGACTTCCATTTAAACACAAAAATGGTTGATAAATAAAAAGTCCTTATTTAGTCATTTATCATCTTAGGACTCCAACTTTTAGCCATGGTGAAGAAGTTTTCCCTAACATATTTTGTCATGCAAGTAAGATGATCAGGTGTTTCCTGAAAAGTACTAAAAGGAAGGCTTGCTAGCTGTTAAATAGCGTGCATAGACAAAGGCCTATTAGTTCAATGTTACTTGCAGGCTACCAGTATTTTTCAATGCTAATGAGTTATTTGTACTTAGAATTTGTCTTTTACAGCTGTCACAAAAATGAAAAGCGTTGTTAATATTAAGATCATGTGGTAAACTAACAATATAGCTATTTGTTTGAATTTAAATTATCACTGGTTTAAATCCAGACTTATAACAGCATGAAAGTTGCCTGTGGAGAATATGTCTGAAGACCCATGTGAGACAGTAGCTTCAGTCTAGTTCCTAATAGTCAGCATCAATTAGCACCTCACTTACCTGCTTCTGTGAACATGCCAGTTCCTATTTTGGGATTTAAAACTTCCTATGAATGATCTTGGCTGTGAAAATTGCATGGCTGAATAAAAACACATCTAGAGAATCCTAAATTCTTTAAGCTAACTGTAGCAGGTGTTCAAAAGATGCAAATACTGATCCACAAGGAACTCTCCTGAAAACATAACAACAAAGAAAGAGTAACTCAATACACTTATGCATTCCTGAGATTGGCATTTTTATGACATATATATGCCATAGCAGGAATTTTGGATTATTGATCCCTGGGTGCAAACTGCCTGGAAATAGGACTGAAGATTGAATAACCATTTCGCACACACATGCACATACAAAAAGCAACCCAGCAAATGAACTCTCCAGGTCTGTTCCAGAGCAGAGCAGAGGAAAAAGAAAAGAGAAGAGTGAAGGAAAGAGGAAAGAGAAATAGGAAGAAAAGGATTAATGGTATTATTTGATAGGTCCCCTCCCCCTTAGAAAACGACACCTCACATTTTTATTAACATAGAGTCTGATTTGTTAAAAGATTTTTGCTTCCGTTACATACTGTGCAAATATGGAATGCACCACTTAACCCATACAACTCCCAAGTTTAACATAATTTCAAAGAACAGAAGAAACAAAGGAATAAAGAAAACATGATCATTTACCAAATGTATCTGTGCTGCAGATAAGAACAAAATTTGCTTTTACAGCTACTTATATTCTGTATTGCTGTATTATCGTTACTATTGTATCATAAGAAAATGGAAATAATGAAAATATTAAGAAAAGCTACTAATAGTGATCAAACTCTGAAGTACAAGAGCTATTATTATCACACCTGTTCTACAGGCAAAATATTTTAATATAAAAAGAATGCCTAGGTATGGTAACTTTATTCTTTTGCATTTTGCCCCTCACAATTGTGGCTGTTTAAATTCCATTTGCAGTGGCCTTTGTTAAAAGAAGAAGTTTCTAGACCCTGCTAGCTGTTCAAAATAATACCTACTGAGGATTACCCACTGGCACACATTTTGAATCCCAGCCTCCTGGGTTTAAGGAGCTGTCTCATTTCTCTCTCTCTAATTATGGTGTGGAGTTATTTTTTCTGGCTGTGAAGGATATCTATGCATTAGATATGAAACATCTACTGAGTTATTCACATACATTGAGTAAGCTCTGTTATTAGTAAAGTCTTAGCCTTTTTCCCTGTTTCCAAGCATGCTCCCACCAAAACTACAAAATAAGTTTTTGTTTGCAGTTGCCTTACCTGGCCTAATTGTGTCACTGTGAGACCATTTA
Source organism: Poecile atricapillus (assembly GCF_030490865.1). Lineage (NCBI taxonomy): Eukaryota > Metazoa > Chordata > Aves > Passeriformes > Paridae > Poecile > Poecile atricapillus. Next base: position 47,078,056 of record NC_081251.1, on the reverse strand, counting down.
TGTGCTCCTTTTTTACTTGCAGCCCAAAGGCCATATCATGGTAAGGACTATGAAGACTATTCACAGCAGTATTAACCTTTTGTTTTGAAAATGTGAATTGCACGGGGACAGAACTGATACCAGGCACAAATGCCCTCACAACACCCAACTAAAAAGTGCCGCCTTTCTCCTTTTAACTCTTCCTTGTCCTCTGCACAGCTGCCTCCTAGCCTAAACCTACCTGGCTTCATCGGCTGCCTGGAGCTGGCTACCCTGAACGATGATGTGATCAGCCTGTACAATTTCAAGCACGTCTATAACATCGACACCACCACATCGCCACCTTGTGCCAGGTAGGGGACAGTCCCATCCTCACCCTGGCACTCCTGTTTGTTATAAGTGCCGGTCCTGGTGGCTCATTCCTGCTTTAGATTAAAAAAGTGAAGGTGGTATTGAGTTGTCCCGGAAGGAACTTGGTCGCTCTTAGCTCCTAATTGCCTCAACGAGTTTCATATATATATATATACATGTGTGTGCGTGTGTGTGCATGTATATGTATGTATGTAAGTTGTACTCCTTATGAGTCCCTTTTAGCATGAGATATTCTATGCTTTTTCCACTTTCTCCACTAGCTATCTCACAATCATATTCCTGCCTTTGTAAAGGAAACTGCCACATTAGCTGGGGCTTGCTCCAGGCTCCCTCCTTACCCCGCTGCTTGCCTGGGCAGAGCTCCTGACTCAAATCACGCTGCTCCAAGTGATACAGCCACAGCCAGTCAGGTCTAGTGGGCCCGATAACCTTGAGTGTAGTCCCACCCCCAGCTAGAAGAGCTTACACAGAACTTTCCTCCTGCCATACACTTGAAGCCACAACAGATATTCCTTAGATAGGCCATTCGCAAACTGGGAAATGCAGTTCCTAAAGAAGAAGTGAACATTAACTGCAGCATTCGTTTAGCACAGACACAGCAGGCATTTTGCTCACACAACAGGCAGCAACAGTGGAACCTCTCTCCGGAAAGAAAAGGAGAGTAATTTGCATCCTGCACTGGGAAGAAATGCAGGAACTTTTGGGATAGAGAAAATGAGTTTCTCACACCATTCCCACAGGGAGTGCAAGCTGCTGCTCTCCAGAACAGAGCATACCAGAGTCCATGCTCAGCTAAAGTTCTTGGAGAATTCAAGTGGACTTCTGTACAAACTAGGAAAGCTCTTAATAGAAATAGCTGTGTATCTTTATAATGAGGAAGTTCTCTGGGCCTATCACTTTACAAAGACAAGCAAAGAATTTTCCTCTACATATAACACAGGATAAAAGCACAATGTTATGATGAAGGAGTTAAATGCACCTTCAAAGCTACACATTATTTCCCAGGAAAAAAAATTCTCTGAAAAAAATTGAAAGGAAGTCATCAGTCTCAGCATTGCCAGGCAGAAGCAGAAGTTCAGAACAACTATTTCAATAAAGTATGTAAAAGCATTTAAGTTCCCCTAAAGTAAAATGGGTATATGCCAATTCACCCTTCTCTGCTTGTTTTTCCATAGAGATAAGTTGGCTTTCACTCAGAGCCGGGCTGTGAGCTATTTCTTTGATGGCTCTGGCTATGCCTTGGCCAGAAACATTGAGAGAAGGGGCAAATTCAGCCAGGTGACTCGATTTGACATCGAAGTTCGAACGCCTACAGACAGTGGATTGATCCTGCTGATGATTAATGGGGTGAGTACCAAGTCCTGCTGGTTCTCTTTATCCATTAGAACCACAAGTTCCCCAGTACCTAGAATATCTTGGAAAATCCAAAATGTTTTTATTTCCTCTTCTGGGAAGAGGAAATATTTTGTGTTTTTCTGGTGCATACATATATTAGGCGGGAACTGGAACTTGCTCTGCAAAGTCCTCGGGAAGCCAAACCCCTGAGCTGGACTCTGCTTTTATCCAGAGACAGTCAGGACTTCAAACTGGTCATATCCCTGTGATGATACTTCAAGATAGACTCCAGTTGAGCCCAGCTGTTGTACATTTACTTAAATGTGAATGCACAATCAAAGCTACAGAAAATTTCTGTGAAGTAACTCCCAAGAAGCAGCCACTTTGTGGTAGCTGCCACTTTATAACTATGTCTCAGGGTGTACTAGAGTTAAATATTTAAGTTACTGAAAATAGAAAGCAGTCCAAATAAAAAGGCTTGATCTAAATGTCAGGAGCTTTTCTCAAGTGTGAGAGTGATGCAATCTCTTTAAGAGTTTGAAGACAAACGCGGATCTTTTTTTTTTTTTTTTATCTTTGGGCATTTCCACATCAAGCTCATGAGTTCTGTGTGAATTACAACCTAGAAAAACCAAAACCAAACATTTTTCTATCCAGTCCACAAACAGACACTTGTGTAGGCACCTACATGTAGCACTGCTTTAAGCATTTAGATGGAAAAAAAATCCACTCTTATTAGAAGAGCTACTCTCTAGTGTTTGCCTTTAGAGTTACTTCCAGAAGAGGGTCATGGGAAGCAATTTGCTCTGCAGAATAGCACGCTACCAATAACCTTCATTCTTTGGAGTTTTTGACTAAGCAGCTGCTGTTAAAAGTTTAAGAGCCTTTATTGCAGAGCACTTATTTTTCTTCCAAGCAAAAGCACCTAGAGGTTTCTTGGCGATGTATGCACTTTGTGTTTGTCAGTGGAAACTGCATTCAAGTTGGATATCAGCTGTGGGAGATCATGCCTACTCACAAGCACTTTTAGAAAGTCCGTGTAAGCTGGTCCATTATTCAATTCTGCAAAGACAGCTCATAAATATGGAATGTAATCCTTGTTTCATTTTCAAGTTTATTCTCTTCAGAACAAGCCCAAGCTGCAGTTTCATTTAAAAGTGCTAGATTAAAACCTACTCTTACTTCTTTAAGTAGTGACTTCTATATAAATGTATGTGACCACATAAATGGTGGGCTCATTTATGTCAAAGACAGCTGTTCTTGGCCTGCAGTAGTGTTTTGAAAATTATTGTTCCCGTGTTTCCATTAGGCATGAACACTAGGAGAGAAGAAAAACATTAGCATTGAAAGCATTAACCCAGATGCACATTTACTGTAAACTATTCTTTCTATTTCTTTATGTTCAGTTTTGGAACAAGGCTAATTCTAGGGTGCAAATCTTCATTTCAAGAACTCCCTAAAGATTTTCTAAAGTGCAGCTCCTGCTTATGAAGTTTAGGTTACCCAGCCACAGAACAGAAATGGAATCATTAAGTACAGTCAGGAATTCTAGAAACCAAATACATAGTAAATACACTCTAGCTATTGCTCACCTTTCAGTAAATACATCACTGCTGATCAGGGCTGTGAAAAGACAAAACCCTGAGTGATTGCAGACATTGTGATAAAAGCTGCTAATGCAGATACAGCCATTTTAGCACAACATTGCTTTTACCAGTGTAATATCTTTCATTTAGGGCAGGTGGTATTATTTTAACCATGAATAGATGTGCTTGCATCAGGAATACTTCCATGGTAAAGAATAGTGACATCACTGTGTTACCAAATACTATTTCTATGAGGAAACAGCTCACCAAGTCTTCCAAAAAAGTGCCACTTTTAAAACAATTGTGTGCATGTGCATATAACACATTTATTATAAGTATAAAAATATAGAAACTGTGTTACAATTTTGCAAATGAAAATTTCTTTCCCAACATCCTTTTCCCAATGTCAGTCTCATAATGCTGTTTATTAACTTTTTTTAATTGCTACCACATAATCCTTTTCTGACTGCTGTTTTGTTTTACACAGAGCATGTTCTTCAGCCTAGAGATGCACGATGGCTTCTTGTACCTCCGCTATGACTTTGGTTTCAGCAACGGCCCCATGCTTCTCGAGGACTCCATGAAGAAGGCTAGGATTAACGATGCTAAATTTCATGAGGTACCGATGTGGTTGCTATCACAGCCATTTGACCAACTATCCCAGAAGCTCCAAGCAAAAATAACTGCTCCAAAGCCCATGAAAGGCATAAAAGGATGAGGGTGTAGGTGGTGATATGGTAGAACAGGCAGAAGAGCAGACTGCATGCAAGTCCCATCAATACCCAGCAGAGGAAAGGGAAATCTGTCCCTGCCTCCTCATAAATCAGTGCTTGTAGACAGATTGTGTGTATTACTAGCCAAGGAAAGGACCATTCATATGGGAGAAAGTTTTATTGATTCTATATGAAATTGTATCAAGGACAATTCTCTATATCAAATATAAAACTTTCCTCAAGTAAAACCATGTCATTATGTTAACTTGACCACCTTAGCTGTATTACAAGAATTATGGCATTTCCCATTTCATTTGAAAAGACAGTTGATTTGGTAGCAACCTTCTATATATGCACAGTATTTCATGGAATTTGGCAGATGTAAAATATCTATTTGTATTTGGTTTCAGAGAATTTGCTTTAAGCCAGTGTAACTGTGACAGTAGTAAATTCATCTTAGTGAGCTGCTTCTCCTGCCTTTTATTTGATGTAAATTTGAAGTCTGATTTGTGACCAAAACTACAGCTATAATTCTATTCACATTTAAGCAGAGAACAATTAAGCTTTTTATGCTTTGAAAATGAAAGAAGTTTTTTAAGAAGTATGCCCTAACTTCTTTGATAAATCAAGAAAGCATTCTGAAGTTTACAGAGCTTATCTGTTTGACACAGTGAAGAATTTGAGTGTTTTCATTTGCTTTATTCAAAATTAAAATATCCTGAGGATTCAGTCATCAGAAAAATAGTGACATCAAAACAAACTTCCTACTAGTAATCACTGTCAGCCTCTCCCAATTTACAAACAATTTCTCTGTAAAATGGTAGGAACTTTTCAAACAAAAGGTATAAAGATGCAATCAATTTTGCAATACCACCATAACAGCTTACAAAAGATCACATTTTTAATCACATGCTTTTCTTTTCAGATTTCTATTATATATCACAATTCCAAGAAGATGATCTTGGTAGTAGACAGAAGACATATAAAAAGTGTGGACAATGAAAGAACAGCAATGCCATTCACAGATATTTACATTGGAGGAGCACCTACTGAGATCTTGCACTCCAGGTTGGTTGACAAATGGGATACAGTGAATATTTTCAATTAATCACCACATGTAAGTTAAGCTGTATGGCCTGTCCTTAAGGGGTAACAATAAAACAATTTCTTTGGCATCAACCTTATATAAAATAAACCTTCAGACACTCTTCTAAGTGTCTCAGAGCTCCTAAGTACTGAAGATTAGGCTTGATCCAGCACAGTTACATTCTACTGAAACTGGGCCAGTTTTAGTAAGGGTCACAGAAACAGTTGTGTTCTTAAAACAAAAGGCATTTTCAAAGACCAACATATAAAATTGCTACTGCTCCATGCTCTGAAAAAATTGACCAAGACCCTCTACCTCTACCAATTGCACTTTCAAATCCAAAGATGATCTTTTTCCCACTAAGCATTTCTGATTCATCTCAGGTTCTCTTTGGATCTAAGTCAGATGGCTCTGTGTAGCATGGGAAGAAAAGAAGAGGTCTCATTTTCCCATTGCACCATTTGACAGAAATGCAGTTTAACCTCAGGAGACTGTGTAACTCTCATTTCCTGCCGTAGGAATCTGCCAGACCCCAGGGTCATGCTCTGAGAGCAGACTGGCTACTTGAAGAAGAGTATGCTCTTCTGATAGGCAATATTCATTCCCAGGCTCAGACAGCAAGGCCAAAATTTTCAGAAGGATCCAGCTGCTGTTTCAAGTGTCACAACTGCTAGCAGGGATACCCTCCGTGTTAAAAAAAAAAAAAAGTGCAATGTTGCACCACAGTTTCTAGGACTTAGTGGTAAAATTTCATTCTTTATTCTGTTGACTTGAAAAATTACATCTGAGATACAAAATACTTAATCTTTAAGCTCTTAAGATAGTGACTAACTTCATGTAAAGAAAAATTATGCCTTTCAATCCCATGTAATTATTTGAACATGCAAGCAAAGTGGTGGGCAAGGGACAGAGTATAACTTACCTGTCCATTCAAACAGTTCTTTACAAATGTCTTTCATAAGGGTCTATTAAGAAAACTAGTGGAGTGGAGAGAGAAAAGGCTGTAGTGAATTAGAAAGCAGCTGGGAAAGGGAAAATAGGACATAGTAGTAACTTTTCAATTTTCACAGTATAAAAAGTCTACAGCATATGCTCAAAGGATCTCTCTCGGGGTTGATATTAAATACATTAATGATCTAGAAAGAAAGTACAGAAGGATGGTGAAAATTACTTTCATTAATCAAGCCTAAAGAACACTGAAAAAGCCCAGAAGGACCTAGAAATCTAGGCAACTGAGCAGCTCAATGGCAGATGAGACTTGTTCAGAAATATAGGATAAAAGATGAATCACATGAATTATGCCTGCAGTTTTCTGAGCAGATTGCGGTTATTCTGAAAAACACCTGGAAGGTACTGTCAAAGCAGGAAAAATAACATCTAAATTAACAATCTGTATAAAATAAAAAAAAAGACCATAGGCATTGTAAAAATATTATCAATTATAATGTTAAAAAATATATACAGAAATTATTTAAGCAGAGCTGCAACTTTGTCTCTGATATTGTACTCAGCTTTCATTCTCTTGACAAGGGTAGATATCAAAAAGTATGGGCCAAATATGGTGCCACCATTCTATTTTCATCAGGAGCCAAAGTTAGTATCCTACTGATGATGTACTCTCTCTACTGCTACTACTATCTGCTACTGATATTCATGCTTCCTCATAAATATCAGTATATTTGCAGACAGACTCACATTTAAATACTTGGCAGGGCAGCAACAGCATGGGGAAACTAGCTCTAGTCTTAGTCTAATATTCTTCTAAAGCAGCGTAATTTTCACTCACTTCAAATGCACTTTTCTCTGTCAATTGCCTTTTTTCTCCAAACAAATGAATCTGGAAGTACCCCTATATGTTATTTTTCTCCCACCTCAGTCACTGCATACAGCAGAAAGCTTAAGGGTAGGTAGGAGCACTGGGAACATAATTCTTAACTGAGTTAATAAACTCAGAAGCCTTTCTTTAAGCCTGTTTCTAGAAAATGTTGTGGCATTTAACAGAAATACGTATTTGTCACATCCAGCCAGCCTCATGGTCAATCAGAGTAAAGATTATAATGGTCAATTGATACTCCACACTTTGGTCCAAAGCCCAGTAAGAAAGACAGGAGCCTTCCTGTTGATGTTGCCTTCATGCTGATTTCACTGAGGAGTAAATTAAGCCCCTACAACACTCCTCCTCTCACCATATTTCAGACATGTACATCTGCACTTCACCTGATGGTCTGGTTTTTGCCAATGCAAAAAAATAGGCATTTCCAGATCTTGATTTTTCTGCCATGTTCCAAATATCTGCCTTACAATGAGATAACTCAGAGACAACAAGGGCAGGTAGCAGATGGGAACGTATCATGTCTCAAGAGGTGAAGAGAGTCCCACTGCTGAGGTACATCTTGCTTAAAGGACAAAGATTGTTTACAGGCAGCCAGATCAAACTCAGGATTTCACTTTCACTCCTCCTGTGTATATGTTCCCTAGTTGTTTCCTGGACTGGTACGTATTAGCTCCCATGTAATTTCCTTCCTGGACCCTGTCACAGACTCACTGTGATTTTAGGCAAATTACTTCTTCATGCACCTTGAGAATTGTGAGGATAAATTCAATTATACTCACCCTGTGCTGTAATGTTGTAGTTTCTTGGTAAGATGTGGAGTTGAAAAACTGAGAGTAATGAGTAGGAGCAGTTGGGATACACTGCTGTGCTGTCTACTTCATATACGACATAAAAAGAATCCTGGAAGCCCACCCGCTGCTCTCATTTAAATTTATGTGAACACACACATCAGCAAGTAAAATTTACTCTTATTTCCCTGACCTCTGTTAGTGTTTTTCTTAAGAAGTAGAACCCAATTGCTTGCAAAGGCAAGAATGAAGCTTGCTAGCAAAAGCAGGACAGGAAACCTAAATCAGAACTTCTCTTCAAAGCTAAAATCTTGAGATAAAAATCCATTTATTTTTACTGTAAGCAGTTATAAATACATAATATTTACTACAACTACTACAAGGTGCATCTTGACTTTTCAAAACATCAAGTGTGGCTCATTAGTTGTTTTACATAAAGATGCAAGAATTGGGCACTAGTGAGGCACATGACTAACATTCTTCCAGGCCTTTTAGAACATCTTGGCAATAAAATCCTGTTCAGATATGCAAGGGCTGTCTAACTGCAGTTTGTTTGGCATTGTTGTCCAGCAGCATTAGTTCACACCTGGCAGGAAGTATCGGCTTTAAAGGCTGCATGAAGGGTTTCCAGTTCCAAAAGAAGGACTTCAACTTGTTGGAAGAGCCAGGAACCCTGGGAATCAGCTATGGGTGCCCAGAGGATTCACTGGTAAGCATAACACCATTTGAAACATAACAACAAATTTTGACAATGGTTATAGTTGGGAGCTTGAGTTTTACTCCAAACAATGAAAAGACAGTCTTTCACCAAGGAAATGGCTGTGCACTCATTGACTGGCAGAGGTGGGGGTTTTGTGTGTGTCTCTTAAGTCTGCTGACATAATACCCAATTTTCACTCTGAGCTATAGCACAAGGCATTTCACTTAAAATTCTTCTCATATGTGAAATTGCAGTGTGAAAGCTCAATCTGAAATAAATTATGTACTGTATTCTGAATGGGAATATTCCAGTGTAATTCGTTTTTTCTTAGAGATACAAGAAGAATCATCCTTACATGCATCCTAATACAGATGTGTGAAATGGAAAAGACAGCAAAATATTCACCCTTCAAATGAGTTCTCCGTTGAAAGTCAGATCATCTCTTCCCCTGTGACACACACACCAACTGCACCAGCATTAGCTCTGAGAAAATTGCCATTTGGCTTCTGGTTCCTTCTATCATTCATCATTTGTCCATTACAACACAGGGCTGGCAAATCCAGACAGTGTTTGGGGTCTTCATCCTATGGCTGTGTCTATCAAAAGCCACGCTGCAAACCTGTGAAGAGGAAGGATTGCTTGTAGAACTCATCACACAACCTCACCCTCTGTCAACACGGAAGCTATCTGCAATTTGTCCTACCTTGGACCTAGCTTTGCTCATGGAACTCAGAGGGTTATAGACCACCACATCCAACACCCTCCACCCTACCCCAGTACCCAGAACAGCACACAAAGTAATATATCATATGTTGGAACTGTGGCTCAGTGCCACACAGCTCAGACAGGGGCATGAGGCCCTCTGCTTCTACTTTTCATGCTCTTTAACATCAGCAGACTTAAGATGGGCCCAAGATCCTGAGAAGCTGGGAATAATTTGACTTAGTTTAAAATTGCTACTCTTTCTCAATATTTTCCCATGATGTGAAGGAAAGCCTGTATAAATTAGGTTAAGATATGCAGAAAAAAATTGTTTTTTATAACTGAACTGGCTGCAACTGTTAAAATAAATAAATAAATAGAGTCATTCTTTGTATTAATGGAATGTTTTCTGAGCACTACTTGTAATTTTGTTTTATTTAATACACAGATGTCCCGCAATGCATATTTCAATGGTGAGAGCTTCATTGCATCAAGCCAAAAAGTGTCCCTCTTTACTGAGTTCGAAGGAGGCTTTAATTTCCGGACACTGCAGCCCAGCGGGCTATTGTTTTACTATTCTGAAGGAGTAAGTATCTAATTTTTTACTGTTTATTTTACCTTTTCAATTTTTTTCCCAGGAGAATATTAGGGGAATAACACAATTCCTTGTATTACTACATATACTGTGTATACTTTTATATAAGTATATTATATATATTTGTGTATAATATAATATATTATGGCTTCATGATAGAGAAAGTACTCTGCAATACAGAAGCATTCACTGGTGACCTCATTTTTGCAGTTTGCATTTGATCTACAGATGAAAACCAGTAATGCTTCGACGTCATTTTGATGCTGAGAAGAGAACAGGCTCATATGCCTAGAATTAACATGCATCCATTTGTGCTCGCTGAAGCCCTCAGGGCAGAAATGCACAGAGCAGCTTGCTGTGCTCAGCAGCACTGCAATCCCCACTTGGACCTGCAGGTGCTACCAAAGTACAGATAATATTAAAGACCTGACATTTGCCATCCAATCCCCTAGAAGCAAAGTTTGTTTGAATTAGTGGCACGGCATTTTGAGCATGGCTGAGCTGACAGAAATCAGTCAGAAAGCTGCCTATATTCCCAGATGGCACTCAGACAGACCTCCACGTGTGACTGGGAAAGCTGCACTTGATAATGGCTCTTTGCAGCTATGGGAAGCCAGGCTGCTCAAAATACCCCCTCAGAAGTGTGACATGGGCACAAACATGGACTTGCACTCACAAAATGTTGTGTGAGACAAAGCCATCCCAAGATCCTTCAGGCTCAGACTGACATCTGCAGCGAGCAGGAGCTCAGATGATAGAACATTTGCAACCACCCCCAAATGTCTGCTCTGCGATGCTTGCAGAATATCATCAGCAGTGCAGCAGAGAGGGCTGCGCGACACCGATAACCACTTCTGAACTTTCACGTGCTGCAGCCTAGAGTATTACCTTAAATTGAAATCAGTAACCGTGTCAGTTCCCCACATCATCTGCATGAATGAGGCCTCGCACACACCACTTCAGGTTTTCAACTCAACAGCTCTAATCCTGTGAGGTTCCAAGTGCCCTACTTAACAAACAGAAGTTCAGCTATTTAGCGCTTGGCACAATGAGACAGAGCGATTCCTACCAGCGCACAGTGGCAGCGCTTGCTCTAGTGGAGCTGAGGGTGTTCCTGCTAGTGGCACAGTGATCCCGTATGCCTGACCCACATAGCACATCTTATCTCTGAGACAATTTTGTGTGATTGAAGGGGCCCGATCAGAGGGAATTAGAAAAATAAAAAAGTCTTTTTTTTTAGAGCAGGAATCTTTCAGTAACAGCTGCTCAGTACAGTACCAGGGTACCAGAAACACAAATGAAATGTAAACATCATACATTTGTGCTACATGGAAGGAGCTCATGGGACAGGTACATGAGACATAATCAGCAGCAGAATTCCCAGAATCCAGGCTTTAAAATTGGCAAGAATATAAATTCTAATGATATCATCTCTTTTTTGCTTCTCAGAGTATATCTTTTCGCAAATAAAGCGCAAATGAGGGAATCAGCCAGAAGAAAAATAAATACAGCAGGCAAATTCACAGAACTATTATTTTTTTGTGTAATACTTGCTTATGAAGGTGCTTTTGTCTGTATTTCAGTCAGATGTATTATCCATCTCTATGGAGAGAGGTGCTGTGGTTTTAAATGCAAGTGGAACCAAAATTCAGTCGCCAGAACGAAATTACAATGATGGAAAAACCCATTTCATCATTACTTCTGTCACCCCAGAAAGGTAAAGCGGTACAGAATCCTTTATTCGCTACCTTTAGAACATAAATATTTCTTGAAAAGCACATTATCTTTTAACACCCACTTTTAAAGTGACACTTGAGTCGGGCTTTTTTTAAGTGACTGATTTTTAAATGTGATTGAAAACTGGCCAGCTTGGGCCTGAGGTCAAGATGATGGGAACTTTTATTAAAATTAAAATAACAGTTTTTCTGAAAGCTTAGACTTTTTTGTTCTCAGGTAAGAAAACAGTTTAATAATGTTTAAAGCTAGCATGAGATTAATTTTTTAACAGGTTTGATTATTCTAATTTGTTAAAACAATTCCCAGTTTACCCTAAAGTAATTGAAGCATCTTCACATAAAGCATTCATGTGGGATATACACAATGAAACATGTTAAAAATATTTTTAGCTCTGGCAGCCACAAATGTGACTAAATACAGCAGTAGAGAATAAATCTTTCTCTGTGCTCCTTGAAAGACTTGAAAGCTTCGGTTTATTGATATGTTTTTCTATTGTTTCTATGTTTAAATTTTTTTTAGAAGGTCACATAATCAAAGCAACTTTCTTTAAGAATCTTGCCTATGAGATACAAGCATTCTTACTTTCCTAATGGAAATAAAGGTTTGTACTTGTCACTCCTGACATCCAAGAATCACAGTTTGAAAAGCTGAAGATGTGAAAAGGTGCCTTGGAATAACCTTGGGGATTGTCATGTTTCCCTGCGTTTGCAAAACAAATCAATGTCTGATACTCAGTTTCTTATTAAAGCCAGAGAATTATTCTTGACTTCTGCAACAATTAGTAGGTTGCAAAATCAGATTAGGTAAAAAGCATTGTATAGACTCAAACACCAATGCACTGTGAGGAAAGAGAAGGAAAAAGGGATAGGGGCATAAATAATTAGCTTGGATTAAATGTGCTTGGATCTTATTTTACCCAAATGCTGGCTCCATCCCTTCATCAGCAATCCCCTACTTTATCTTTCTTCACTGTACTATTTCGGACATCACGATTAACTGCAGGGTAATATTAAATCCATAGGCCTCTGTTCACAACTTTGCCAATGCACTGCTACTTATTGCACAGTTGAAAGAAAAAGGTCCTCTCATGCCTTTGAGCGCTACCATTGAGTGATGTATGCACTGAGTGGAACATTTTGGGTGCATGTAATGTGCTGTCTGACCATTGGCACTGGCATTTCCAAGGCTAGTCTGCAAAATGGATGCTTTGCCTTTGCAGGTATGAGCTGACTGTTGATGACAAGAAACAGAGCAAGAAGAACCCAGCAAAGGACAGAGCAGGGAAAAGCCCAGACAGCATCAAAAAGTTTTATTTTGGTGGCTCTCCCCTCAGAACACAGCAAGCCAACTTCACTGGCTGCATAAGCAACGCCTACTTCACTAGGTGAGTAACATCCTCCCAAACACATTAACAGGCAGTCACTGCTCTGCCTGACAGCTTGAATAGTAGCTCAGAGAAGTGATTTATTGTCACAATAAAAATTCCTGTCTCATTTTGTGAGGCTAGACAGCATGTGTGAATAAGATTCTTACCTTATTTACCATGGAATCTGTTGGCACAGATCTGCTAGGTTAAGATGTTGTTAAGGTGGGAATAACTTGATGAAACAAGCTCTCAGCACTGCATCTGCTAATGCTGCTGGTGCAATGAGTAATTTGCATAGCTGTAATTTACATTTATATTATATAGCTTTCAGGTCTGCCTTTTGAAACAAAATTATATTAAGGCATCTCATAGAAGCTGGGGAGGTTAGGACTTCCATGCAAAAATGGTCATAATGTGTTGATTTTAATTGCTTTATGAAATGTTCTTACATAGATTTTAAAGTTGAATTTGATGCTGCAGATTGACTCTCTCTGTTTATGCCAGCATATATAAAACAGGCAGATGTAGTATAGGCTGTCCTCATTACCCATACATTGGCTGATCGATCTGTACTTTATCCATGATCCAAGAATGAAAAACAGCCTATTCAAATATAATATAAATTATACATTTACAATTCTGAGATTTTTATGCAGACAATTCTAATACTTGGGGAAAAAAAACTGTTCTTGTCACCTCCTCTTTGAAACACAGGCTGGATCAAGAGGTTGAAGTGGAAGATTTCCAGAAGTACTCTGAGAAGGTTCAGGCATCTTTGTATGGATGCCCTGTTGAATCTCCTCCAGTTGCTCTTCTCCATAAGAAAGGAAAAAACTCATCAAAAGCCAAAGGAAACCGTAATAAAAAGGTCTGCTACAAATTGCTCAAGTACTACCCTAGAATTTTCCAAAATTCTCCGAATTATGGATCTAAAATGCATAAAGACAATGTCACATATATGAACAAGATCTTGTTCCTTTATATATTCCATCACTGGAAATTATAGTACTAACACTATCTATCTGGCCTACACTAACATCATTCTCTTTTGCTAGAACTCTGAAATAAAATACCTGACTTCTTCAAAGCAGTACTTCAGAAACAAGCCTTTTTGATTTCTTCTGTATTCTAAAGGCAAAAGGCTTGCTTCTGCTCTCTTCTACTTCTGTATGGCTCTCTACTAGGTACAATTAGCACACATTAATATAAATGGGGAAAAAACCTTCCTCCAGCATGCAGAATTTTTAGTCCAAGCATATCCTCTCAAGCTTTTAATATAGCTGATATCACCAAAAGCAAAGAGAAGAAGATTTAATTAGGAAAACTGCAAAAAAATTTAATTGTAATTATGTTAGCTACACAAGTATTTTGTTGATCCCTTCTTCTGTCCTATATCAGCATTTATAGTAGATCTGTTCAAGGAAAATTTGACTTGGAAACAATCCTGGTATTTATGTAGGGAAACAATATATTACTGGTTCATATATAAATGATACTGTTATTTATTATGTCCAATCTTAGCTAAAAATTCTGGTTAATAGTTCTTTTTCTGTGAAGGTGGGAAGAGATAAAGACAAGATTTCACAGCCTTCATCTGGCCTGAAAAAACTGTATCAAGTGAATTTTCAAAGAGAGCCTCAGTGCCACTTGCCAATGAATCCCAAGGCAACTGAACATGCCTATCAATTTGGAGGAACAGCAAACAGCCGGCAAGAACTTGATCACATACCCAAGGATTTCAGTCAAAGGTAAAGTGACTTTAGAAATAAAAATTAAATATGTTGGGTAGGAGAAAAATGTATTTTAATTTTTTTTTTTAAAGGGACACATTTCTGCTATTATCCTGGGTTTTTTTCCTTTATTTCTTAGGCTAAATTTTGTGTAGAGCATGTTGCTAGGTTATATTAAAAGGTGCTTCAGTTGAGTAAGAACAAAACATAGACTGTTCCCAGTTTCATCCCTCTTGTGGAATCTTCACCTGCATTTCATATTAACTAAATGTGTCTCCTTGCCTATTTGTGTGAGGTTTTTGAAGATGTTAGTTCTATACAAGCAATGCACAATAATCAATCTCTTTACACAAGAGGTAAAGGCATTAAAGCAGAAAGGAAGCAGTAACATGCTGAGTGGACCTTGTCAGTAGTTTAATATTTAGCAATCTTCACAGTGCAGTAGGACATAAAGCTATGAAAACCTTGTCCAATTCAAGCCATAATGAAAATCTAAGTAATAATGAGTCCAGATACTGTTGGCATTTGATATTCATGCTCCCACAGAATATGTCATGTAATATTCAAAATCCAACAAGGATTTTGATTTAATACTTTCCATTACAGACTATAAATTCAGCAACACAGCACTTCCTGGAAGCATACCAGACCACTAACTCAGAAAAAAGAATGTTCTTTTCTGATTTAAATTAAAAAATCATTATGTTCATTTTAATTCAACAGTGTTTTACTTAGTGCAATTCTGATGGTACTCATATGAAGGAAAACACAGATTCTAATATCTTCATCCCACCTTCATTCCTACAACACATATTTATTTGCCAAATGTTATTAAAGCTTTGCTATTGTAATGTTCATTTTTAAAAACCAATGAGTTGTGTCTTTTAAAAACAACTGATATTGGCAAGGGGCTGAGTGTCTGTGGAATGCACACACACATATCATCAGGAATACATAGATTCTTGAGAAAACATGAAGAACAGAAACTAGGTTAGACCTGACATCAGAAGAAGCAGGAATCAGTTCTGGCACTGTCCTACAGCAATACAGCTTTGCCGTGTTTTAGACTGTAAGTAGTAATAGCAATCACTCAAGAAATTTTCACTGTGGCAATGTCAAACCAACAATGGTATAATTTCCATGTTGTCTTGGACTTCACAAGGAACTACAAGGAAGGGGAAGCTTCGATGAAGTCTGGAATAACCTTAAACATTACACCTCCATGCCATCACACTTAAAAATTCCCCCAACACTGCTGTTTAACATGAAAGGAAATGTAGAGTCAGATTTTGGTGGTCTGCATTGAACTTACTCACTCCAAAGATTTTGATTTTTGAAACCAAATTCCTCACCAGTCAGCTTCTTCTCCAACTTTGACTTCTGCTCAAAAAAACCGTCACAGAATGTTTCTCAGAAACACCTCTTCCATAAAGGAGATGAATATTTCTTTGGATGAAAAGAAAGTCTCATCTACCTCTGCCTGATGCTTGATTTAAATCAAACATATCTGCTTTGATGTTAATATTGTGTTTTTATGTGCCAGAGCTCAGTTCTCTATCAGTCTGAAAACTCACTCATCTCATGGAATGATTTTCTACATTTCGGATGAAAAAGAGACCAACTTCATGGCCCTTTTTGTTGCTCATGGCCGACTCATTTTTATGTTTAATGCTGGTCACCAGAAGATAAGGATTAAGAGCCAAGAGAAATACAATGATGGTCTGTGGCACAACGTAAGTAAAAGAAAGCAATCATTATGATGGCACATGCTGTCAAGTAAAGACACTGCTCATGTGACAGCTCAGGGATTTTTTGTTCATGTATTCATAAACACGCCTATGTGTTGAGAAACTTCCATCAGTATTTTTAGATCTTCCATGCAGCATTTTATTAAGTCATTAACTAGGGACAGGAAAGTGAGTCAGTTATAAAAATTCAACAATTCCCAACACTAACAGCTGAACAGAAATAAAGCAAATAAGCAGAACAGTAAGGCAATTAAGAGTTAAATGGAAATGAAAAGACAATTTTAGAAGTCAAGGTGAATTTCCCTCTTTAGTTATGTCTCTCTCCTCATTAACTACAGAGGAAGTCTGCAGTTACTAAACTACTGACTTGGGCATTTAAGTGTTTAAAGCAGGTTGGATGAATCCATACCATAAAACTAATGAGGACTGTGAAAATGCTAACAGTGATAAGTAGATCTCAGAAGACTTTATGACACCTTAATTACCTCTGTCTTGTACACCAAAATTTAAGAAAGGCAGCAGTTTTTCTATCTAACCTTCATATGAATATGAAAAAAGAGAGTTGTCCAGCAAAGAATACGGGCAGTTAGTAAAAGGGGCTTGTACAGGATCACTCATACATTTTCTTCTCAAATATCTCATCTTCTTCCACTGCACAGCAGTGATTCCTTAACAGAGGAAAGTAATCTTCCACATTTTTTTTCTTCCCTTCCTAGGTGATATTTATTAGAGGCAAAAATATTGGTCGCTTGATAATTGATGGTCTCCGAGTACTAGAAGAATCTTTTGATGGGAATGTGAATACTTGGCAAGTCACTGAACCACTCTATATTGGAGGTGTAGCTCCCGGAAAAGCTGTAAAAAACATCCAGGTAAAGCAGATCTCTATGTACAGACCCCACACCTCTCTGTAAAGAATACAAAAGCTTATTAAGATCTTGACCCTCATCCTGCTGAGGAGCAGGCAGCTCAGTTTGTGTATAGAGCAAAGCTCCCACAGGGCTGGGCTGGTGGTATGAGTTAGGTTTGCATAGCCTTGCAGCAGCAGCTGGGGAAACAATGGTCCATAAGGAACAGAAAAATCCTAGTGACATCCAAAATTAGATGAGATAAGGAATGTTAGGCAAGATCAATGTCACCCTGAGGTCTGAGAATGAGTTTTGGAGATATTTTGATGTTCTTCTAGTACCTACCTCTGTTTTAAGACCAGGATTCTGTTCTACAGCTAGGTACAGAAGTATACAGAAAGGAGTGTTAAGCCAAAAATGAATATAACAGTCTCTTTCAAGGTAATCTTTAGTGTTATGTGCCTAACAAGATTGATAAACTATTCTGAAAAAGTAGACCCCTGTCTTGCCTTGAGTCTATGAGGTATATATATAGCACTGCTTTGTCCTAGTTGTGCTTTGTTTCTCACAGTTCAGTAAGGACTGGTTGAGACCCTGAAGTCATCAAAAAGACATGACAGGCTATGAGAATCATTTTTGCTGCTACCCTTGTCTGGAAATTGTTTTTTAGTTCAAAACTGATGCACCAGACAATCACAGCCTTATAGCTTATAAACAAGTAAAAATAAGGACAGAAGAATCTATTTCCTTCCACAAGCAGTTTATTTACTAATCAAGGCTTTTTTTTTTACCCCTCAGATTAACTCTGTCTACAGCTTTAGTGGTTGTCTCAGCAACTTACAGCTCAATGGAAGATCACTTACTTCAGCTTCACAGACATTTAGTGTAACACCTTGCTATGAAGGCCCATCAGAAGCAGGAACATACTTTTCATCAGAAGGAGGATATGTTGTCCTTGGTAATTTACCCCTATACAAATGTATCCCAAAATAGGACTGTAGTATTCACTGTGCTTCAGAATGGCATTTTTATTAAAGGGTGTGGTAATTTCTGAGGCTGTGAGCTGTAAGGATTATCAGAAACAGATCACGGTTGTGGTAAGCAGATGATATTCACAGGTCACAATGTCACCGTGAAACTTCCCAAGTTGTTACATAAACACATCTGTATGTGTGTAGTTCAAATAATAAGAAAAATTTTAATAAGGGAATAATTTTAATAAGGGAACAGACCAATATGCTAAAAAGTATTATGGAAGTCAACATGCCCAAGACCAAATACATCATCAAATGGCCATCCCTTATTTTTTTAATTAATAAACAACATGTGATTAAAAAATCCTGCAGAAAGGCTTTCTGCATGTCTTGATATAGAACAGCATGACAGAACACATTTTTTCTGTCATTTAGGCCTGTTGTGTTCCAGGAAGAGTTTTATGAGGTTGTTTTGGTCACATAAGCTCTGATTTGAACAAGAAAGGAAACTGCACAACCCTGTTCACTGGCAGCACCAAGAAGAATCAGACAAGTGTTTTTAATTTGCTCCCTGGCCTGTCACCAGTTTGAAAAAGGGAGTTTCTCCTATTGAATCATCAAAGCTCAAGCAAACTCCCACTCAATAATGACTGCTGAGCGTCTAGGAAATTGCACAATAAGAAACTGCCAAAAATACAGATCATTTACTTTCTGCTGTCCATTTCATTGCTAAGAAATATTTTTAAACAAAATATATTTTTTAAATAATGAGAAAAGTAAATAAACCTTTATTAGTACTCCAAACAAACACAAACAAAAAAGCTGAAACAGGTCATTGACAGTACACCATGCTATCTCACATTTCAATAGTTTTAAAGACAAATAAAATCCACCCTGATTTTGATATTCTACTTTGACTTTGAATAAATGTCCAGTATCATCACTAAATCACTACCAAAAGAATGTTTTTATTTTTATTTCACAGATGAGTCCTTCAGTTTAGGCCTGAAATTTGAAGTTGTTTTTGAAATACGTCCCCGAAGCAGCTCAGGAATCCTACTGCATGGTCACAGTGTGAATGGAGAGTACCTCAACATGCACATGAGAAATGGACAGGTATGAAGAAGGTCACATCTCCTCCACTGCCTTGACTCGTTTCTCTTCCACCTACTTGGGCTTTTCTAGGGGCAGATTTTGTCTTACAAATTTGCTATTAACTGATTCTCATTTCTCTCTTAAATATAATAACGGCTCAGATTAGGCAAACCAAATATTTATTTTAAAATACTAAAAATAATACTTGAGACAAGATCAGATCTTTACTAATACAAGCCACATATATTTTGTTATCAGCTGAAAAAAAGCAAAAGCACTGATTCTTTGGCACTGCTCTTTCACCCACACATTAAAAATGTATCACAGTTAAAAGTAAGGTAACTATCAATAAATTATTATTTCTTATTTCTTAAAAGGTAAGTCTGAGTTACACTCAGTCTCTTCTTTCTTTATCATATATATATGTGATTGAAAGAGTGAGGGAAAGGAAAAGTTCTGATTGTTGGCCTGGTTTCTACAGGCTCTGGATTTCAAATGAAGGAGAGAGGTTTGAAATCAACTCACCAGATAGTTGTTGCTATTGCTATTCTTTTATTGTGTTCATTGATAAAATCTGGATCTCTTCATGCTACTCATTGTACATATACAGTAATAAATTTCAGTCTTAAGTGAACAACACAAGCAAATATTTAGAGCAAAGGAAATCTTGGCAGTTTTTTTGGTCTTTCCTGCAGAGGAGAAACTCAGGGCACAATCAAGAGACTAAGCAGTGTGAATATCTTTCAATCACTGCAATGCTCCTGTCAATCAAAGTGCAAGGGTATTTAAGTGAGGCTGGCTGTACCTCAGTTAGAAATGCAAGACCTGAGGAAACACTCACCTCTTCTGCAAGAGCAGGCACCTACAGCAGAGTGACTGAGTAAACAGTTTAACATCATGATTCATCCTGTCCTAAAGTGAATCTCTAATTAGGTGACTAAATGAGCTGGTTTTCAGATTTTTTTTTTTTTGATTTTTTTTTTTATTGGCTAGAGAGAACAGGTGCTTCAGTAAGGCACCTAACTTTTGACAGGAGATTAGGTAAGATGAAGCCCATTCTTACCCCTGTATCTAGTCCTTGGTGAACTAACAGAGAAATTCTCGAGTACATTGCGCTTATTTGTATCATGCCACACTTAAAATCTGTGTTTGTACAGAACTGGTCCAGTATAGCACTTCTTATGTAAAGTTCTAACCAAAGGTCTGCATGTCCAATAATTTGTCTGGTTTTCCCAAATGTACCAACTGGTCTAACAAAAGGTAGTGCTTCACATCTCACTTCCTGTATATGCAATTCATAAACAAAATTCACCCTGGAAAAGCAGGTCTTCCCTGCTGGTCACAGCAGCAGTTCAGTACCGTCTTAGTAAGGATCTGTGTTTCTTTAGCATTAACTATCTGCTCTCTTTGAATGCATTACAAAAGACCTGTTTTGTGAAAACCATTTTGCTGGACAAAAATAAGATCAGCAACTTTAATTTATTTTTTTAAATGTACACATCTCAATCAGTACAGATTGTCTGGGTGATTTATTAAGGAGTCACTTTCTCCCATGATTCTTTATTTGCTTTAATCTATACATTTTGTCCAAACATGAATAAAAGAGAACATGAAGATCATTTTAATTGTGTTGGTTGATGCCCTTCTGGAAAAAAAAGATTTAATATATCTTTGTTACAACTGTATCAAAACAGAGACGGTGTAGATTTAAGTTTTTTCACTGTGAGAGACTATTTACAAGGGCATGTAGTGAAAGAATAAGGAGGACTGGCATCAAACTGATAGTAGATTTAGATTAGATATTAGGAGAAAATTCTTTACTGTGAGGGTGGTGAGGCATTGGAACAAGTTACCCAGAAAAGCTGTGGATGCTCCATCCCATTAAATGTTGAAGACTGGGTTGGATGTGACTCTGAGCAATCTGATCTCATGAAAGGTGCTCCCGTCCACGGCAGAGGAGTTGGAACAAGACAATTTTCACCATCCCTTCCAATCCAAAACATTCTATGATTCTGTGATTTTCGGTCAATATAGTGTCAGCATAATCAGGGACTACTTCAACATTTAAAAAGCCTGAATGGTTGGACTCTGAGTGTGGAGTTCTCTGCCAATCACTACCAGGAATCTCATGTCCCACAACAGGGGCACAACACTGTTTTGCTGTTGCTGGAACATTTCCATGAAAAAATATATTAATCCATTAACTAAAGCAGAGGTGCAAAATTCAGAATTATGTTCACTTTCTAGCTCTGCCAGAGACTTACTGCTCAATAAGTAACTTAAAAGTCATTCTTGAATTTGCCATATATTCCTTTCTCATATCTTTTCTGCTTGTTTATACTTGGGTTTTTCATGACTGTTTTCTTTATTAAGTGGCTAGCAAGATGCCAAAAACATCATCTGATGCCTCTAAACACTAATTTACCACACAGGAAATTACAGAGTAGAGGTACTAGTAAATGAGTAAAATTATCTCTTATTTTTATTTTTTTTAACTCTTCTTTGAGACAATTAGGAATGTCTCAGAACTATTGAATCTAAACAATTAAAAAGAAAAAGAAAACAAAAACCTAAATTTGGATTTAAAAGGTACTTTATTTTGAAGAATTTAATGAAGTTATGTTTTCCTTTCTCTTGGATAGTTCACATGTTTTGAGTGGGAAATACAACATTATTACAACAGATAGGTTGAAGACAGGTAAAATATAGAATGAGGGGGGTTACAGTGATAAATACATTATTTTTCCTCAGGTTACTGTGAAACTGAATAATGGAATCAGGGATTTTTCAACTTCAGTGACGCTGAAACAGAGTCTCTGCGATGGCAGGTGGCATCGAATTGCAGGTCAGTAAAAGGTGATCATCCTCTAAGTAACAGAGCCTATCTCTTGCTCCCCAGATATCCATCTCCATGGGCTAGAGCACTGGCAACGCAGAAGTATTTTCACTTCTTCTTTTTCACCTTCCAAGACCCAAGCTTTTGTGAAAGACACAGTCTTACTTATCCCTCAGACACAAAACTCTAGAGCTTCCTGGGAGGACAAGCACAAGTTCCTACAAAGACAGGAAGAACAAAGACGGAAGCTCCTTGTTCAAAGAACAGAAAGCAGCCTAGCTGAAATGCTGGCTACCTTTCCTAATTCACATAGCAGATTATATTCTTCCCTTCTCAATGAGAGATGAACTAAGTTGATAGAATGCAGTAGGCACAAGTATATGCTACTCTTAAAAGTCAAATAAAAAGACAGATGTGGGGAACCTTTTGCTCACAATAGAGAGATATATACAGCTGGGACTTTGCCTTTGTGCCAGACATCCCTCTTTCCTGGTTTTGAAAGTCAAAAAGCACTTCTAAACCCTGGATTTTGAACCCCCTCATCTTCCTATCTAAATGCTGACTAAGGATGTCTTCCACTATCATTGCAGAAGACATCTGAGTCTGTACCCTTTCCACAAGCATTCTGGTTTCCATCTGAAGGAAATCCAGGAACAAGAAAGGGAGAAGCCTCACTGTATTCTAATACATCCCTGATTGGGAGTGATTGGTCAGTTTTTCTAAGCCACAAGCTATTGTATGCTCATAACATGGAGCCTGAACACTGCCAGCAGTGATCAAGAGCCCCACTCAAAAGCATCCTTGCTACCACTGTATATTCCATTGGCCCTGCTCTATAGCAGAATCTGCTCACAAACTGTTACTGATGGCTCACACCCAATCTAGCAAACACTAAATCAGCTACTCACACCAAACTGATAATTCCTGTCTGTCATAAAAAACTCATGTGCTACTTCTTGCTGATCCCTGTTCCTTCTCCTTTCAGTTATTAGAGACGCAAATGTGGTGCAGCTGGACGTAGACTCTGAAGTCAACCATGTGGTAGGGCCACTAAATCCAAAGGCAACTGACCACAGGGAGCCAGTGTTTATTGGAGGTGTACCAGGTATGCTTTTGATATCTTTGTGGTACATTGTTCTCAGATTTCAACCCAGTTTCCAGAGAAAGTATAAAGACTAAGTTTTCATCTCAAAAAAGAAAAAAACTTGTGAACAACTTGGTAAAATTCAAAGGCTCAGGAGCTGAACAGAAATGTTCTGCCTCAAGTTCTCAAAGAAAAAGATGTGCTGCTTCATTGAAATTAAAACATTCACAGCTGCTGGAGGGTAAGGTATGGATTCAGTAGAAAAGTCATCCAACTACAAAAAAGATTTCTTTTTTTCTATCTTTCTTTCCCATATGGGCTTACTGTTTTTTTAAGAAGCGATTTATTTATTTATGGGACTGGAAGCTCACTGTCACCGTAACTGTGGACTGGAGTCCCAAGGCTTAGTTGCTGTAGGCTTAGTTGCTGAAGTTTCCTTTTCTTCAAGCAACAGTATCTTTGAACACAAGACAGAACATGGAGATTCTTTTTCTTACTAGGGGTTTCTGTTAGACAGAATTCTTCTCCTGTGTATTTGTGACTCACAGACCATCTGTATAGCATGGGCCAAGATTACTACATTTCCTCCCCTTATTCAACAGACAGAGGTACTCTGTTGGGGTTCATATGCAAACTGTAATCAACACTACGTGATTCAATTTTTAAGTCAACTCCAGTACATTTCTCATTGAGAACATGTAGCATTATTTCTCTGAGCCTTGCATGTCAATCATTAACAGCTCTAACTACAAAATTCATTATAATGCTTGTCTTGGATTAGAGGCTTGAGTGTGTGGTGTTCGCATCCATCCCACACTACCAGGAGGTAAAATCAGCCAAAAGGGAATCATAAAATCTATGCACAGATGCCTGCTCACTCTTTAAATCCAAACTGGAATTTTATTAGGACAGAACTCTTCCCAGAGAGGCAATATAAAGGGGTAATTGCAAATGCTGTTCTGCTTCATAATAGAGCTTTCTATTTCTACATTAATTATACAATACTAAAGCAATGTCATACATTGGCTCTATAATGCTATTATCAGCCTGGCACAGGAAACTCTTACACAGAACTTCACAACAACAAATGAGATACAATACTAAATAATGCTATGCAGATACAGCCAACTGAATGCAAACTAACAAATCAGACACAGATGACAATACATGTGATGTTAAATTACAAAAGGAGAGACTGGGACTCATCTACTCTGTTATTTAAAAGAAAATGTAATTGTCAAAACATGCAAAATTGTGTCTCTATTGATAATACAGTATCAAGAGTTTTACATAAATGTAGACAACTAACCATACTTTAATGGCCGCTAGGATGCTGGTCGTTGGCCAATAGTTTTAAAAGAAGATTCAGAAGAGCTGCACTTAGTAGCAAAGTTAAAAGATCATGCCACCAAACTGATTATTTTGCCCATCATGAGCTCTAAATTTTTTATTTATTTAATTTTTTTAATCTCCTTCTTCCAGAGTCTCTGCTAACATCAAGCCTGACTACACGCAATTCCTTCATTGGCTGCATTCGTAACTTCATGATTGATGAAAAGCCAGTGAGTTTTAGTAAGGCAGCTTTGGTTAGTGGTGCTGTAAGCATTAATACCTGTCCAGCAGCCTGAGAGTGAACTGCATCAATTCTGAAAAGTTCCTTAGACCACAGAAAGAAAAACAGAACAAAAGAAACCGTGTTCAGCAAGACAAGAAGAACAAAAATATCACAGCTACACCTACAGAAAGCAGGAAGGGGAGGGGTCACGTACTTACATGCAAACAAAAATTACTGAAGGATAAAAGCTGTTGCTCCTGCACTTCTCTTAATATACCACAAGAGTGAGCTTTACCATTTCTTATAGTGTATGTGTGGCCAGTCTGTTACATGAAAATATGAGATTATAAAAATAATTAAAATTATATTAAATATGTTACTTTCAAAATAGATCCTCTACATAATTTCATTTCATATCTTAGTCACTCTTTGTTCCACAGGAAAAGATCTGCTAATGCACATTAAAGAATAAAGCTAGATAATAGATTTACATTGCAAATACTGTATATTTTTAATTTTCCATTCAACTCATTTATATAGTCCTCAAATAAAATGGGGGGAAGAGAGTATACTAATTATGTAAGCTTACAAACAATGAAAAATTAAAATTTTTATTTCACTTCTAGACTTCATGGATATGTTCTAGCACAATATGAAGAGAGGATGTATATCTTTTAAGACAGATGCTTTATATATATGCTCATTTACCTAAACAAGGTAATTTTAGAGTAATGCTTGCCTTAGAGACAATTCCAAATTTCAAGTTTTTTCTCTGAATTTTTAAATGCACTTACATACAAACACAGCACCAAATTCACCATTTCATTGTGATCTCATTTGCACTAATGTTACACAAGTAAACATGAAGTGTAGAAAGCAGAATCAGTCACAGTTTCAGGTGACTCCCTTACCATACAAAAACATCACTTCCCTATGCAACTCCTTTAGGACTTCAGTTTACAGCAGTAATCCTCAAACAAGAAACATGTTCCTTTGGAAGATATGCTGCTGCAGAGGAACCAACAGTGAAATGGGAAGATGTAAACAGAAAGCAAAGGGCTGCAAATCCAAGCTCAGTTACAACCATAGAAGTCAATAGTAGGGTTCAACTCACAGTAGGCTTGCACACCAAATAGACACAAGTCACTTGCAAAACTTAGTCCCTTCAGTCATCATCTACAAGGAATAAAAGCCATTTAGCTTTCTTTTTTTTAAAGAATAAAGTAATGTTATATAAAGTTTTATGGTTACTGAGCAAATTATTGTTGGAACCAACTCAAAACATGACCAGCTGAAAAGCAGGAAACTATGAAATGCAAAAAATAAAGGAGAACACTCTAGAGACTGAAAATGAATGAGAATTCATCTGGAAAACACACAAATGAAAACTGGAATCCAAAGATCTTGAACGCATGGACAGATGGAAGAACCACCAGAATAAGATGCATATGTAAGCATTAATCAGCAGCTTCCCTGCTACTCTCAGTAGAGTGAAAAAGGAGTTTTGACACACTGCAGCAGACTTGGCTTACTCTGGATAAAGAACTGCAACCTCTGGGTACACAGGCACAGGAACTCTCCAGCAGCTGGGACCCCATCACAGACTCTCCACTTGTCTCTGGAGTCGAGTGATGGGTGGTAAGTGAACACTGTGTGGCTCCAGTAGCCACTGCCTCTCCTTTCACCAGCCTTGTCAGCTCTGCTTATACTTCCAGCCCCATTCCTGTTCCGTTTGCCTTCTCCTGAACACATCCTCATTTCTCTTCCCTGCAGCTCTCAGGCAATATGCTCCAAAGACTGATTCCCTTTCCAACTCTAAGCTTACAGATGCCCCCTTCACACGGGAGTGATAGATATATAGACGACCCTTCTTTTCATCACCCCAAAGCCCACTGTTCATACTTGAGAAGCAAGCAGTAAAAGTATCCCTTTTCAGTCTCTCTGGATCAGGTGTGGATCCCTAAATCCAGTTGCCTTCAAATGCCATCTTTGTCTCAGTCACCAAAACCAGTATGCTTGCTCAGCTTTTTCCTGCTCCTAGCTACTGTGGAGAAATGGAACAGAAAATGTAGGGCTTTTGCTTCAGGAATTTTTTTTTATTAGTGGTGTTGAGGGCAAATGTCCTCAGATCAGTGAGCTGGGTTCCCAGTAGTTACAGAGGCCATGGATGGTGTCAGGGTAGTGCAGTTGAGAGCAGGGGTAAAAAAGGAAGTCTCTTTCATCCCAGTGCCAGTGAGTGATCGGCTCAAAAAAGCTCATGACACCACAACCTGAGCTAAGCTTCCTCAGGCCCTGGTCTCCAGGACCCTGTTGCTGGAGAGAAAAGAACAGCAGATTCCCTGCTTAGATAGGTTGGTTACAAGGATTACTGAAATTCCTTTTGAATTGGCTGCAGCTGCTCAGCAGAGATAGCCAGGAATAGCAAATGCTTGTGCCCTCTAAGAGCATCAGAGTTTAGTGAATGCTGGTATTAAGTGGGGCATTGTATGTTAACTGGTACACACATACTCAGAATGTTTTTCTGTCTCACACCTACTTCAAACCAAAGTGTATTTTCTCACATCCAATTCCAAGCTCTGTGAATAAACAGTATTTTTCTTAGCCATATTTGCTGCAATATGATTTGGTTTTGTTCTGTGGATTTACTTTTAAGAATTACTTTTCTGATTTAATCAGTCCTTTGCATACTTTATATATGGAAAACTAAAAATACACTAAAACAGTATGTGAATAAAAACCAATTAAAAATCATAAACTGCTACTATTCAATTTACTTCTCTTTACTCTATCACCAGCTAATCAAACACACCACTATTCTGGAGAGTGTCTTCCTCAGTTTTCCCTTCTAGGCTTCAGAGGTGTGGGTTTTCCCTCTGCAGAACAGGGTTTCCAAAGAAGAACACTATAAACCAGAGGATATTGCAGACTCAGGAGAGAGCAGAAAATAATGCAAATTTCCCTGCCCCCAACATCCACATAGACCTTAAAATTACCATTTCATATGCGCCAAAGAAAGCCAGTATGTGATGCATTATATTGCACATACCTCTGCACTCATTTCAAGGCTGCTGGTGTTTAAGAGAAGGGAACTGCCTATGCAGAAATCTTCCCAGAATTCGTCTCCTGTATCTATCTTTAAAATTATAGCTTCAAAGTACAAAACCCTTCATCTACAAAGATTTGGGAAAAACCTTAAAGTTCTGAACTACATTGTCAGATTGACCATTTCCATTTCTGACATGAATGTAAGTATTTAAATTCTGCAGAAAGCCTACAAAAAATGAGCACTGACCCAAGATTATAACTTTTCCCTGCCACCTTCAAGGTTTTAATAAGTGTTGTTATAGCCATTACCTAAATCAGGGCCACAACTACACTGTTACTGTATCCCAAAATATTCTGAAATTGGACATTTTCATGACTATATAAGAAAGAAACTGATTTCAAGATCAAATGCTCAGGAAACTGCTTCTAAATAGAGGATTTAAATGGGATCGTGGACCCCTCTATCTCTTGCATCTCAAGATGTGTAGAGAACACCTTTCTCCTCAAGAATCCAGAGTATGGACAACAGCCTGACTAGAAAAATGAAAGATGGAAGTGTAACAAGCTTAACAGTAATTTCTCAAAATACAATTCTTAATTTAAAAAAAACTCTAAGAAACAAAAAAATGTAATAAAATAAATTAAAATTACAAACTAACAAACCTTCATATGTGAACTAAGACCTGATATAAATCAAAGGATAACATCAGTTCAAATTCCAGTGTATTCTCCCTACAGCAGCACATGGCCTAAATAGTCAAATGACTGTTATTAAAAAGATGCTGAAAGCATAGCACACATATTTAACTTGTGATGTACTTTTGGCTCTTGTTACAGCATGAGATTTAAGGGTTATTCACAGATTCACTGTGGTCCATGGCAATTGATTTCCACTAAATAACATAGTCAGTTATTTGTACAATTATTCTATTTGTGTTCCAAAGCTGTGGAACACCATTCCTGTATAACACATCAGCAGAATGTTACGGAGAAATTAAGGGTAAGAAACATGTATTATCATAAGTCTGTTGGTTAAATGATTAACATAGACAAAATTACTTCCAAGGGGATCTGTATCGATTCATGCATTTTATACTATGTTGATGAAGTGGAGCTTCAGCTACAACAAAATAGGAAGTCAAGTGTTTGATTATTTCTTTCACAGAGTTGAGGTGTTTCATTAAACATCTGAGCATATGCATCAAGCCAAACTGGCTACTGCACATCAACTTCCTGCCCTTGGACCTCCTTTGGCAGCTAAAAAATATCCCCACATGAGCATGAATCTCCATTGCATCTCCAGTTCACAGTGTTTCCAAGCTCAGAGAGAATAATCACTTTACATTTGCCTTCACAGACCACTTCAAGAACAGTGGAAGCCAAAGCTCAGAGTGTCTTGGTGCAACATCATGTTCAGTAGAGTGAATCTCACTAAGCTGAATCTTCATGGGACATGGAAGATAAAAACGACAACTAACCGAAAAAACAAGTAGAAAGTGGAGATAATTACACAAGAAGAAAGTCAGATACAGTAATATTAAGAGATCCTGTAGAATTTAAATTAAGTGTTAGAATGCTTATAAGCAATGTTGTACAGATTTTAACCTTAATTAAGGCTGAGAAGATGTGAAGAGAAGCCTTTAAAGACATGACAGTAGGCAGGAAGTATAGATGCAGTTTGACATCTAATAGCAAGAACAGAGCACAGCCTACAAGTTTGGACCACTTCAAAAAAACATAGAGAACAAAATTAAGTTATAGATTACATCTAGTCCATCCAGAGAGAAATGGCTACCTACTTTCCTGATTAACATTCATGTAGTTTTACACTAATGATTAGTTTATGGAAAAGATATATTAGAGGCAATATTACTTTATTCATGCTAAACATGCCTATAACACTAAAGCCATTGGTCCTTTTCATACATTTCATACATGACACTTGAATAAGCTTGGGCCACTCAGCACTTTTTCTTAAGAATAATATGATTCCAAATAAATTTTACAAAATCAGCCTGTGTATCTATTTCTTGTATATAATGCATTCATATATTGTATTGTATAATATTTTATTTGCTGCAATACATACATAATCTTTCCAGGAAAGTTCTTTTTAAATAGCCATTTACTGTAAATTTATTTTCCCGTAGACCTACAATTAATCTCTACAGGCCACTAGGTCATGTCTAGAAGCAAATAAAGGATTAAAAATGTTATTTAACAAATTTTTTTTGTACACCACCGTTAAAAATAATCACATTGGAAAAAGAGTATTTTGTTGGAAGGTTTTAGCCATAAAACCTAATGGACTGGGTTTCATGGAAGTGCTTTTTTCCTCCCACAGGAAGCAGAAATGCCATCTGTGGCACAAGACAGCCTTCTACAAGCTTTGCATGTCCCACGTTCTTTACTGTTTTAGTCCTGGACTTCACAGTGCTGGATTAGCAGTTGGACTTGTTTGTCTTAAAGGCCTTTTCCAATTTAAACGATTCTACGATTTTGCAGCTGAGCTGTGTTGTTGCCCAGTCGTGCCGTGCTGAGACAACAGCATCCCTACACTCCTCATTTTTCCACTGTGGACAATTACAAGCACAATATGAAACTGAGCTTAATGTGCAAGCCTGGTGGGAGGGTACATTTACAACATTACTAAATGGCCGTTTTTACATTTAATTTTTAATTTGTATTTTCATGCCGTTTCGCACATTTCACACCACCTCCCTGAATTATGTATTTGGGGAAAGCAAAGCACTTCCTTATCGCACCATTTTTAGCCATAAAGGATAATGAACTGTACTGGATGGAAATCCTTCTGTTCTCCCGTACAGAGACTTTATTTGAAGTCTTTGTCAGGCCCCCTGCATCTGGGCCTCAGCCGAGACCCTGCAGCCCCTCTCAGGTCCCCCTCAGACTCACCGAGTTTCTGGAAACCTCACTACTCCCCCGTGCTGTCCCCCCTCATCCCCCCCCCGCTCCCTAATGGCACGTTCCACTCGCGGCGGGCAGGCGGCGAGCGCCCGCAGCTGAGGCAACGGTTGGGACGTTCCACCGCAGGAACTCAGGGGGCGCGGCTTCCGGGCGCCGGCTTCGAAACAGGGCTGCGCCGCCGGTTCTGCCATGACCCAGTCGGTGGTGGTGCAGGGTAAGGGGGTCGTGGCGCCCAGACCTCCCGCCGTGCCCTCCCCGTGCCTGAGCCGTGTCTCTCCCCTTTGCAGTGGGACAGTGCGGGAACCAGGTGGGATGCCGTTTCTGGGACCTGGCGCTGCGGGAACACGCCGCTGTCAACAAGGTAGGGGCGCCGCTGGCCCGGGGCGAGCCGCCCTCGCTGCCTTCCGCGTTCGTCGCTGTGACTGCGGAGCGCTGTGTTTGTTTGGTTAAACTGAGGGCGCTTCACTGTGAGCACAACCACCCCCAGCTTCTCGTGCCGTACGACTAATCGTGAAAAAAAAGCCTAGGGTGAACTATCAAGCGTCCTTGTTAAGTCAGAGGGTGGGCAGCCACCAGCCGTGTGAAGTTTAATGGGGATCGGCGCATCCTGCGCCTGGGATGGGACAACGCTGGATGTACGGACAGGCTGGGGACATAAATGAGAGCCTGGAAAGCAGCGCTGTGGAAAGAGACCTGGGGGTCCTGGTCAGTGGCAAGTGGAACACGAGCCAGCAGTGCCCTGGCAGCCAGGAGGGCCAACCCTGCCCTGGAGGACATCAGGCACAGCATGGCCAGCTGGGCAAGGGAGGGGATTGTCCCGCTCTGCTCTGAGCTGGGGTGACCTCACCTCCAGTGCTGGTGGCAGTTTTGGGTGCCACAATATTAAAAAAAACACATTAAGCTGTTAGAGAACATCCAAAGAAGGGCCACGAGGAAACTGAAGAGTCTTGGGGTAAAACCATACGAGGAGCAGCTGAGGTCACTTGGTCTGTTCAGCCTGGAGGAGAGGAGACTGAGGGTCTCATTGCAGTCTGCAGCATTCTCATGAGGGGAAGAGGAGAGACAGACACTGATCTTTTCTCTGTTGTGACCAGTGACAGGATCCAAAGGAATGGCCTGAAGCTGTGTCAGGGAACATTGAGTTACATATTAGAAAAAGGTTGTTCACCCAGAGGGTGATTGGGCACTGGAGCAGACTCCCCAGCACCAAGCCCGTCAGAGCACAAGAAGCATTTGGACAGCACTCTCAGGCTCCTGGTGTGACTTTTGGGGTGTCCCTTGAAAGGCTGAGAGTTGGACTCTGTGTTTCTTCTGTGTCCCTTCCAACTCAGAATATTCTGTGATCACTAACTCTGGTCAGCTTTTTCCAGCATTTCCACACTGAAAAGCTCAGTGTGTCTCCCTGCGTCCAGGCATTAGCTGGTCTGAGACAGTTAACAACACGGTAGGGGCTGTTCAGTGCTCATACTTCGCCACTGGCAGTAAAGCTAAAGAGGATGCCCCCAAAGCCCACCATGGTTTTCCATGGTTAGCTCATGCCATGACTTCCTGTACGGTTTTACTGACCAAAATAGCAACATGAGGGCGTAAGATTGTGCTGAATACCTTGAACAAAAACACACTTTTCTTGCTATGACTATAAAGCACTTAAGGTATTTAAACTTGTCAGATCTCTTTAGCTTTATGTTGGGTTAAGTCATTTTCTTGCTATCCCTTGGCAGGGAGTTCAGGAATCAGCGTGATCAGTTTTTACAGAACTCCATTGCCATTGGTATCAGAAGCATGGAACCCATGATGAGCTGAGAGTTGTATCAGTGATGAACTGAGTCAGCAGAAGAGCAGCTCTTCAATTTTTAATAATTGCATTGGGATCTTCAGTAAACTGCTACAGTTGCTTAATCCTGTGCTGAAAAATTAATTTCCTAGTTACATTCTCTTCTCAGTTTTTAATAACAAGCTGATGTTTCAGTGAAATGTTCTTTTTAGAGCTGACTAGAACTAGCTGGATTCAATGGAGATGTTCACTCAGTTTCAAGTGGTGAGGTTTGGCAGATGTCCTTCAGAGGTCCCTTCCAACTTAATTTATTCCATGAAAAAGCACTGAGAATTTTTGACATTACACATCATTTTGTTTCCTTTTAGAAAGGAATTTATGATGAAGCCTTAAGCAGTTTCTTCAGGAATGTAGATACACGGTAAGTTTTGATCCAGTAGTTCATGAGTTTACATGGTAGATCAGCGCTTATGGTATCTTCTTTTAACCTAAGTTGTGGTTTTCTTTAAGTCATATGCATCTTGTGCTAGAAAAAGATTTTGCTGTCTTATGTTCTTCTCAAAACAAAAACAAAAAAATCATTTTCCTTATCTTTGAATTTCCATTATATACTTCAGTAGTTAAATGTGTTGAAAGTGTGTCGGTTTGTTTTCCTTTCCTCATGTACCAAACATGGACAGTCGAGATCTGATAGCTTTAGCCACTGCAGATAAAATTCAGATTGTGTGCCCTCTGAATACCAACTGAGCAGCATTTCTTGAAGAGTTGTAAGAGGAATTGTATACAAGATAGTCAGAAAAAACTTTTTCTTGTTTAGAAATTTTTAGAAAAAAAATTTTTATGTCTTATTTATCTGACTATTTTGTTATCCAGAGTGGTGTCTATAATTGCTTTTTTATAAGTTAACGAATTCATACCTTAAAACCATTCAGTCATCTCTTATCTATCCAGTTACAAAAATCCTTGCAGTTTGCAAGAAAGAAATGTGTACTTGGGATAGCCTGTTGCATTTTAATCAATAAAAAAATTTGGATCAACCTCTGTTTCCTTCCATTATATGAAAACGTTGCAGTACAGCAATGTGATTTTAACTAGAACAGCACTGAAATCCAAATTACTTTGTCTGAAATTTTACCTCTTTGAAAGAACATTGCAAATGTATTAAAGTTTATCATCATCATTCCATATCAATATTTCTGACACCTTTTCATTTTTTGAATCAAGAAAATTCGATCATAAAAAATGTCTGCTTCTGTATGTGCCAGACAAAACCTCCAAATTTGTAATTGACAGGTTGCTGCAATAGAAGCATCTGTTTTCTCTCTCAGCAACCTGGTCGAGTGGAAGGTGTCCCTGCCCATGGCAGGGGGGTTGGAACTGGATGATCTTTAACATCCCTTCCAACCCAAGCCATCCCATGGATATAGGAATGTTGGGATTTTTTTTCAGCAATTGAATCCAGGTGATTGAAAGTATGATCTGGCATGAAAGACAACAAAGCCAACAGTAAGAGAAAGAAATGTTCTGGGCTTGGTTCTATTTCCTCTTTGAATTTTGTTAGGCCCCGAAGAGAAATTCTCTAGGTGGATTTACTGGTGCTGTAGCGTACTCCTGCAGGTATTGTGTAGGCTAGAGGAGTCACATGAGCGTTGGAGGCTGCTGTGAGCTGCTTACCTACTGAGAAGTGTCCAGAGACCATCTTTGCTTGAGAAGCTGGAAAATTCTTGAGTAATCCAGTGCAGCCCTGGGCTCTTTGCCCCTTATTCTTGATGGGATTCAGTAGTGAATTTTAGCTGATGTTTTGTGAATATAGTGGCAGTTAAATGTAGAATGGTGTAAGACATACTTTAAATTTTGGTTTGCCCATCTCCCAGATGAGGTAAATAATGGAAAAGAAAATAAGATCAATCTTCCCAGCCTTTTTTTTCCCCCTTGTGCTAAATATAGTTTGGCTAGACCATAGTATCTCATCCTTTGAGTGGGAAAAAATGTGATTCTAACATAACATATAGTCTGCTGTGTTGGCTCAATGCAACCAGTAGTGGGAAAGAAAGAAGATTTAGCTATGTCAGCCCAGCAGGATTTTTGAACTGGTAAATCATAATAAGCAGAATAAATCAAGCACAGCACTGTGCTGGTGCAGTTACAGAGCTTTCACACCTCGAGCACAAGCACAGTGTTGTACTACCCCCACTGAAATGCTCATGGGGAGCTTTTTTGCATTGTTTGATGTGGATTCACATATCATGTGCTGATAAAAGATAATCCTTCCTAATTTTGGCAATGCTTGTAGAATTGCTTCAAAGCAGAGGCTGTATCTGAGAGTAAACTTTCATGCTTATCTTTCATCTTCTTGAAGTAATGTTTAGGATAATTCTGATCGAGATCATGTCCTGTAATTGTATTATTTTCAGGAATTATGAGGTCTTAGCATCATGCTCAGGGTGTTTCTGTTTGTTTGCATTGTCATAGTCCTCCAAACACGAAATAGATAAAATTTTATTGTAGTATAAATTTTATCCTACAAATCTGATCTTAGATTTTTCTGTTACTATTTTTTTTTTTCAGAAGTGGTGATAATGGTCCTGATATTTACAAAGGAAAAATCTGCTCTTTAAAAGCACGAGTAAGGCAATCTATAAAGGTCACTCTTTTTACATTGAATATTTATGTCCAGCTGTGTGGGAATTGTCATGAAGTTCTTAAAATTGCACACAGGTTTAAATACTGCTTTGAACAGTAAAATTTCTAATATTAACTTTTATTAATGCAGTAATACAGTTTGCTGCCAGTCTTGTTGAGTAATTTTATTGGGATTTTATTTAAATTATTGTAGATACTATCAACTGAGGATTTGGTTTCTTTGAGCCACTTTAAATGATTAAGAAGCAAAGAAACATAAAAATGTTTTAATTTTTTTATTCCTAAGTAGTGGGGCAAAACATAAAATTTTAACAAAATTTTATCATCTGAAATGCAGTCCTATCAAACAACTATTAGCAAATCAGCTAAGGTGAATCTAGTTGGTCTCCTGGTTAAAAACTGGGGAGGGAAAAAGTTTCTCTGGAGCAGAGTAGAAACAGAATTCCTTTTGTATTGTAAATAATTTCATATTTCTTTGTGTGATTATTTCAAGGGTGGTTTGCTTACTGACTGATGTAAATTCTTTCCATTCTCAAAGGCTCTGTTGATTGACATGGAGGAGGGTGTGGTAAATGAAATTCTACAGGGACCATTGAGGGATGTGTTTGATAGCAAGCAACTTATCACAGATGTTTCTGGTTCAGGAAACAACTGGTGAGAACCTCTTTAGAACACATTTCTTGGCAGCTAATTAGATGGTATTTGAAAGGGGAAATGATAACATAGCTTTGAGTCTTCTGCACCTGGAGAGCTGCAGCATTTTACTAGCAAACTTGGAGTCACTGTTGCCTGGAGGAGGGCTTTGAAAAGGCTCTTACAGAAGAATAATTTTGCTGATATATCATTTTATCTCTTTTTTTTTCTCCTTAGTTTTTGATTTTCTTTACAAAAGAACATGCTTTTTATTTTTGTTTCTTTGGCATTCAGCTGCTTTCATTGCTTAGTCGAAGCCATAATCTAGTTTGAGACTGTGCAGCTACTGTGGAAATGAGATATATGAACAAATGTGCTTCTGGTTTCTAAGCACTGCAGAGTCTGGCTTTGTGCATATAAACTACAAATTACCAAAAGAGATATTCAGAAAAAGATTGATTAACATAATGAATTCCAAATTTTCACAGAGACCTTAAGGTACTCTAATTCAGTGCACTACAGACTGGAAAGGAAATCACCAGCAAATGTACCAAAAGAGAGTGCAATATGGGGAGTAAAAGAGTCTTTACTATCTATTACTAGACAAGTGTGTAGAAAATGGGCTGTTTGGGGGGTTTTAGTTACTAGTAGCAACTGACTTGCAGAGTACTCAAAAGATGATCTATACACTTATTACATAGGGATATCTTTACTGTTAAGGACTATGTAGCTTTCATTTCATTACTACAATTGGATCATGCCGTGTGGAAGTTTATTTCCTTTTCAGTACAGAATAATAAGTGCATACTCCAGAGTTGTGAACTTAGAGCTGTTTGTATCCTCCAAGTTAAAACCATGTCCTGACTTCCATATGCTCTTATGTTGTCACAACTTAAAAACTCACAGATGAGGTGTTGCACCCAGCTTTGGACTCTGAACTCTAACATGTCACATAGAAAAACTTTAAAGTTTGATTTTTGGGGGTGTGTTTTAAAGTACTTTTCTTATCCTCAGGGCTGTAGGTCATAAGATATATGGCTGTCAGTACCGAGAAGACATAGTGGAAAAGCTGAGAAAAACTGCTGAACATTGTGACTGTCTACAGTGTTTCTTTATAATTCATTCCATGGGAGGTGGTAAGTAATCTTTTTCATGGGGAGTGTGATTGCAGTAGCCACAGATGAAAAAAAGAAAATACATGGATCTTGAAAAGAAAAACAATATAATAATCTATATCGTTCAGAATGCCGATTTTTAAAAAATTAATATAGTATAATTAAGTGGACCTGTAGTTATTTATCACTTGTTTTGTTAGAGCACTGAGGAGCTCTAATGTGCTACCCAGATCCAAAATGAATCTAAAATTCTAAAGATGAGGCAATGAGATCAAGACAGATACCAAAGACATACCCTGAGGTATTACTGATCAGAAGAAGGGTCAGTGACCTCTGAACACTGACAGCATAGTCATAATCAAGTTGGTTTTAATTGTGGGGAGTTTTCTAAAAAGCTTTGAAGGAGACTTCTAATGTCGTTTAACTTCAGAAAAACTTTGTTTTTCTGTTTTCCTTCCACGTAATTCGCTTGAATCTGATCTAGTTACTTTGTTAATAAGCCAAAAGGGAGAATCCTTTGCAGTGACAATTTTGTCATTATTACATTGCCATCAAGCCTTCCTACTGCAGAAATCTGAGACTAGAATGCATTATAACTGGTTATGATGTGGAAAAAGACACAGAAAATAGCTCTTAACTATGAAGCAAGGATTTTGTCAAGGGCCTTTTTTGTGGCCATTTGCTTAATTTCAGAGACCCTGCAGGTACTGTTTCTGTTATTGTGAAAACTGCTGTCTTGTTCATAGACTAAATTGTCTGCCACTGAGAATGTAGCTGGATATTCAGAAAAAGACCACAGTTCAATTCTCTGTTTTGAACTCAGGGCTGCGTGCTTAGTGTTAATGAGGAAAAAAGCCTGTGTGCTGGGGGGCAGGGGCAGTTCATTTTTTTACTGAAGAATGAGAAAATTTCATAAAGAAACCGTAAAAGGAAAATAGTATTGTTTGGGAAAGTTCAAAGCTTTTAAGCAAATGTTGTGTTTCATAATTCAAATTAAAGAATTGAAAACAAGAAGCAGAAATATTAGGTCAGAAAATGTTTGCTATGTAATGGGACTTCATGGTTTACAGAAATTTTTGAGAGTGTATACTTCATCATGATTGTCATACTGTGGGAAATAATTTTATTATTTAATTATTTTCCTGTCTGGGAAAAACCTTCCTGCCTTAATTACCTTTGAGTAGCCTCTACTGTCAGCCAAATGCTTCAGAAAATATTCATTAACATATATAATTGAAAAGTTGTGAGTTTTAGAGCCTAAGATAATGTGGGGAACCTGTCTTCTCTCATTCTGTCTTCATTCATAATTAGGGACAGGATCTGGTCTTGGAACTTTTGTACTAAATTTGCTTGAGGAGGAATTCCCGGAAGTATACAGATTTGTTACTTCAGTTTATCCATCTGGTGAAGATGATGTTATTACTTCCCCATATAACAGTGTTCTGGCTATGAAGGAGCTTAATGAACATGCAGACTGTGTACTACCAATAGAGAATGAGGTAATAAATAATATTCTATTTCTGTAATTTTTTTATTACAGAATAATAGACAGTGGAAGTGTCTCTTCCTTTTCAGTACTGATTTACGTACCAAATCTCCAAAAGCATTATTTCACTTTTTAGAGTAATAATTGAACTTCTAAGTCACTTGCAAGCTTTTGAAATGAACATGGATATCACTAAAAAGTTGCTCTGCTCCTTCAGAGTAAGGTAGAGTGAATTTTTTCATGAGTATTTCAAGGTAAACAGTGAAAAGCTTCTTATTTATGAGGTAGAGTGTCTTCTATTCTTTTAGCAATCAATTTTTGCATAGTATTGGTAGGGCCCTGCAAGGACCTCTGACTTCTCCAGATTCCAGCAAACTTAACTGTGCTGATTAGTGATATGGGAATCCTAGATATACCTGACGTTGCAAAGTGCTAGACTCATTTGAATCGAGCTTCGGTGACTGTCTTGCTGTTTATTTATGAAAAAAGGCAAGAGAAAATGAAATTTAGTGAGAGACCATTTTTTTTTGCTTCAGGTGTTATCTTCTAAAACTGCATTTTAAATTTTCATACGGATTTTGAATAGTTGAATAAAATTCAAACTTTTGAGTCAAGCTGTGTATATATTTGTGATATGTAAGGCACAGGCTTTTAGAAGCATTTCAGTCAACTGGAATTGCTCGAAAGTTAGACTTAGATGTATCAAAGGTACAATCTTTAACAGTACAATTCAAGATTATTAGAAATTAAAAAGTGCAGTACTGAATTTCAAAGTTCTGTACTCAAGACTACTGTGCTTTTTTTTCGCTCTCTCTCTCCAAGTCTCTGTTTGAGATAGTTAATAAAATTCATCAGATGATCAATTCTGGAAAGTTAGGATCAACTGTGAAGCAAAACAGCTTGGTAACATCAAGGGCAGGGAGTGCAAAAACGCTACAAGAGAAGCCATTTGATGCAATGAATAACATCGTAGCCAACTTGCTGCTGAACCTGACAAGGTAAAGTTACAGGTTATTCCTCTGTAACAAAGTGGGATTGTTGGAGGTGGTATGTGCAGTAAATATACAGCCTGCATCAACTTGAGTAATATTAACTCGTTTTCATTCAATATGTCTTCTCTTTTTAAGAATTGGTTACTAAATGCTAAAGTATTTGGAAATACTCAGATTGTAATGGTGTTGCTTTAGCCATGATAGTCTTAAAACTGAAATACTTTTATAGGCAGAAGGATATTGCCTTCCACTAGTGCTTAATGGAGCCCATGGAGGTTTGCCTTTCTAGGCCAGTTGCAGTATTTTATAAATGTTGTCAGATCATTTCTGCTTGTAAACTGTCTATTGCTGCAAGAAATATACTTCTGGACTATTGGCCTGTTTTTCTTTTAAGCAGATTGTCAGGAATGCTGAGTCACATGTGTTTTATTATAGCCTGTTTAGTAAAAGTGATATCAATTAACTGGTAATAACCAGCTGGTATTGCTTAACCAGTATTAAGTTGTATTAAACAATATTAATAATACTGAATCAGTGCTAAAGACTACAACTGGGAAACAAGGAATTTTTCTTGGTAATTTATTGTTCTTTAATGGGACGTGTAAGTAAATAAGACATAGCACTGTTACTGCCAGATGTGAAAGTTTTCTAGTTATACTTGAACACTTGCTTAAATGCTGTGTTGTTTTATAGTTTTATTGTGCAGAACAGCTGAAAAATAGATTTAATAGAAGTTTACCTTATAGAAGTGATTTGCTTAGTTTGTGCAGTTTCATAAAAGTTTGTTAATTTTTCAGCTCTGCTAGATTTGAAGGTTCCCTAAATACGGATCTCAATGAAATCAGCATGAATTTGGTTCCATTTCCTCGACTTCATTATTTGGTTTCAAGTTTGACTCCTCTGTATACACTGGCAGATGTTAATGTTCCTTCGAGAAGGTAAAAAAATATATTATTAGAGTTTCACATTTAAAGCTTAATTTCTGATTTTTCCGTAGTTTTCATTTAAAATTTGCATTCTGTAGCAAAACTAAGGGTGGAAGTTTTAAAACTTGTATGTCTGCCATATTTTCAAATTCATCCTGCTGATTTATGGAACATCTGTTCTCCCTTTTCTCTGCAATGGTTGATCCAGTAAACTTGACATCCTTTTAATCTCTGCTGGAAGTGTTTCTATTGGGAAAATGTGTTACTTAGAACCCACACCAAAAGTTCTTTTAAGTAACAGTTTGCACTTGACTGACAAAATACTCTAAAGACAAACAAGGGATTAACTAGGCTCTTTGGGGAAATAACAGTGTCTTCCTTCAGTCTAGAGATGCAGTGAGTGCAGTGAGCCTATTTAACATCTTATTTTAATGATAAGCTGATGTGTCAAATTTTGTGAAATATTTATCCCTCTGACATAGCAGAAAAAATACGAGTTAAAATAGATTTTACTGGGTTTGATGGAGTGTGTTCTGTCAGCAAGAGGCCCAAACAGTGTTAGAGACAGCTAAGGGCAAGTGACGCAAAGTGGAGAAGAGGACAGGTCCACACTTATTTTCCAGTAGCAAGTTGTGACAGATCTGTTGAAAACATACCTTGAGGAGACAGTGCAGGGCTGGAGGGAAGGTAGCAGACTATGAGGAGATGGTCTCAAAGATGTTTCAGAATGAAGTGGGAACTCTAATATATTCGTGTCCTTTATTTTTTTGTAATAGGCATGTGGCAGAGGTGATACAAGAAAAAAGAAATAGAGATTATAAATCTACAGCATTTGAAACATGGAAAGAATAGCTGAGATGTTGTGGGTGCATGGAACACCATCTTTAGTATCCGTAGTACAGGGAAACTTGGTTAAGGAAGTGAAGAGAGAAAGAATATAATCTGCAGTGTCATCTTTTAAAGCAGTCATGTGTGATAAAATTAGAATAAGTAGACTAGACAAGTATGTATAGCCTGTCTTTTCCCAAATCATTAATCAAAATTAACACAGTTCTATGACTCATTGATCCTTTTAAATAATGAAGTGTAATAGGCAGATAATCAGTTCTGTAAAGATCATCAGCACTTTGATATTTCTTGTCAGATCCTTCCTAGTTAGATTGTCCACTCAAATTGCCACATAACCAGAACCCCAAGTAGTTAAATCCTTTTACAGATTTTTAAGACTTTGTAACCATTGGCCTCAAATTGCCTTTATAAAGGCAACTTCTCTGACTAAACAGTGGCTTGTAACTTGAGGGTAAGAAAAAAATGCATCCAGTATGTTTTAAAAAAACTTCTAATGCCAACCTATGTACATATAAAGGTTTGAATCTTTCCTATCATTTATGGTCCTGGGCTAAATGTACCTTTATCCAGAATTTTATGAACTTTTAAATCCTGAAGGTGGGCATTCTGTAGAACTTTTCGTATCCTACTTTACTAAGAGTAGATAACTGTTTTCTTTTCTCCCAGGCTGGATCAGATGTTCTCAGATGCATTTAGCAGAGATCATCAACTAATTCAAGCAGATCCAAAGCACAGCCTCTACCTTGCCTGTGCACTTCTTGTTCGAGGAAACGTGCAGGTTTCAGACCTTCGCAGAAATATTGAAAGGTTTGTAATACCACACAGAGTAGTCATAGCATTTGTACAGAAACCGGTAGCTGTTCAGAGCATTCCAGCTTTTCATTTGAACAGTTTGAATACCAAATTGATTTACTTCAACGCCCTTTTCTAAATTTTGAAGAGAAGAAAACATAATTAACTTATATAATGGGTGAAAATAAGTCATATTATTCCTGGACTTCCAAGTAAAGGGAGGTGCTACTCCTCTCTTTCTCCAAATTGCAAAAAAAAAATCAAAGCCCAGCCTTCCAGGGGGTCTCCCAACAGCAAAGGAGTAATGAGTTCGGTAGTAGTAGTTTGTTTTTGCAGGACAGAGGGCCCTTCTCTTTCAATGGTTACTATCATGTAGGTAGGACATCATCTTTATTTTAACAGCTCTGTGCTGCTAGCACCCATTTTCTACCTTGAACACTACTGAGCTGCATAGATGTAACAGGAAAGGCAGGCAGAATGGAATTTATAGGCAGACAGGTGCATGGGGAAAATCTCTGGGAATCTAAAGTATTTTACTTATTTCAAAACTACAGATGGACTGATTGCCCCCACACAGTATTAATCTGCCCCTTTACTAAATCTCAGAGTGCTTGCAGTCCCTTTTATAGAAACAGGTACTCATAACTTCACTTTTCAAATCCCAATGCATTGAATTAACAAAACACAATTGATGTTTGCAATTTAAATTTAACACAGAGATACAGTGGTTTAGTCTGAAGTCTAAAATATCTTATTCACAGTGATAGTTATAACTGTCCTCCTTAATCTTGAGTGCTTAAATGTTAACTTTTTCAGACTGTTAGTTGAAACTGTTAGTAGTTAGCCTTTGTGTTCTTTATATTCCTTAGATAACTAAATTTTTGTATCACAGGTTGAAGCCTTCTCTTCACTTTGTCTCCTGGAATCAAGAGGGCTGGAAAACTGGTTTGTGTTCAGTACCTCCTGTGGGCCATTCCCATTCCCTTCTGGCTTTAGCAAACAACACATGCATAAAACCAACTTTCATTGAACTCAAAGACAGATTTATGAAGCTCTACAAGAAAAAGGTGCAACTGTTATCATTATTAACATCCATAGTCACGAAACATTAGCATATTGCGTTATTGAAACACAGACCTTAGTGTCATGAAGGGACTGTCTATAATTAACAGCCCAAGGGCTATATTTGTCTGACCAAGTGGTTCAAAGCCCCATACAACCTGACCAAGAGTACTTCCAGGGATGAAGCATCCACAGGTTCTCTGGGAAACCTGTTCCAGTAAAGAATTTCTTTCTAATATCTAGTCTAAACCTTGGAGTCCACCAAGCTTTCTCTCACTTTGCTTCCTCAGCAGGACAGGAGAAAAGTACAGTGAAAAACTTGTGGGTCAAGATAAAGACAGGGAGAACAGCCACAGTTATTGTCATGGGCTAAACAGACCTGACATTTGGAAAATTAATTTAATTTATTGCCAATAATAGCAGAGTAGGATGGCAAAAAATAAAAACAAAACTGAAAACACCTTCACCTCCACTCCTGCTGCCTTCTTCTCAGCCTCAGAATTCCACTTATGTTCCTTCTTAGCTGATCTTAGTGTCTGCAGGGCTGTTCCTCTCACAATGTCTTGATTCTTCTCTCTCTCTCAGCTATTATGCAGCATTTTTACCCCTTTATAAATACGTTGTCACAGAGGCATTACCAGCATCACTAATGGGCTCAGCTGTGGTAGGTCCATACTGGAGCTGGCTGGGATGGTTCTGTTCAGCATGGGGGCAGCTCCTCACAAAAGCCCCCCCTGCCACCCTGTGCTCCCCTTGCTACCAAAACCCTGCCATGTAAACCCAATCCACAGCTGGTCAGGCATACCCAAGAATGCCTGGGTATGAAAAGATGAGCGTTTGAGAAGTCAGTAATATCAACTGTGACTGACTAGGGAATTATTCACAAAGTTACCAAGTGTTTAAACAAGGGATGTCATGGTATAAACCTCTAAGTGCTGTTTCAAAAGTGCTTGCACTCCCCCATTCAGTATAGTTTAAATGGTATTTACGGAGCCAAAGAAATCAAATACCAAGAAAAGGATAACACTGATTTTTATTTTTTTTTTATTCTCTTAGGCTCACCTTCACCATTATCTGCAAATAGATGGGATGGAGCAAAGCTGTTTTTCGGAAGCTGTATCCTCTTTGTCTGACCTAATAGAAGAGTACAATGAACTGGATGCTATGAAAGATGGGCCTAGAATAGATCCTTCAAGACTGAAGATCGCTGTTTAAAGAAGGAAGAACTGATTTTAAAAACAACAACAACAAAAAACACTTTCCCTAAGCATCCAGCTGCATCAGTTAACCAGAGTGACTTGCAGCATGCTATTGTAATTCCAAAGTGGGACCAGCACAACAGCTTCCTTACCTTGAGAGTTGTCATTAAGTGGTGAGCCATGCCTGTAAGAAAGATTTGAAGGCACCTAATTGTGGCTGGTATCAGTAAGGGCAGTAATCCTAACTGTGGAATAAATTGACACACAATATGCTGTGAAGAAAAGAAGGAGAGATTGTATGTAGCAGTCAAAAATATAATTCTTCTCTCAGACTTTCAACTTACAGTAAACTAAAGGTAGGTCTTGCTTCAAAGAAGGATCACCATTGATAGATTTAGTTTTTAACAAGTGACTACGAAGAGAAGCCCATGTAGTCTTCTCAAAGATGAAAGCAAGTCTTTAATGAAACTGCTTTCTTACACTTTTGCAGTAGACATTTCAGAATGCTCTAAGCAA
Source organism: Poecile atricapillus (assembly GCF_030490865.1). Taxonomy (NCBI): domain Eukaryota; kingdom Metazoa; phylum Chordata; class Aves; order Passeriformes; family Paridae; genus Poecile; species Poecile atricapillus. The sequence continues at coordinate 47,033,432 of NC_081251.1, read as the reverse complement.
TGTTCCACATTTTAGTATTTCTGCTTCTATGTTGTACTTAGCTATATTAGAGCATTCTCAGTTGATATCAAAATGGGAAATAACAGAAAATTCCAAAAAATAAATTTTGTTTCAAGTATTATACTTGGAATATTAATTAATATTTTCATGATTCATATTCATGAATGATGAGTTGCACTTGATAATGGGATGATACAGAATACCTCTGAGTGAAACATGCACTTGTGATGAAGTTGTAATGACTATTTGGAGAAAAATGCTTATAGCCTTGAAAGAATGCAAGTAAAATAAATGTTTTAATATTTATAGTTATCAGGGTAAGCAGCTTTTTATATTACAGTAAAAACTTTTACAAAATAGAATGTACAGATATTTTGCAGTTTCCAGTTGCTTTCCAGTGAACTGTTACAGATCAGAATGGATTGATATAATGATTTCTTGAAATGTGAAGTCCTAGCACAGTTGGAGTGGATATGTACGTAAGCGCAATTTTGAATGTATAAGCCTGTAAGTATTCAATAAAGTATTGTGATAATATTTGTTGAGAGCATTTTTTAAGAAAATGTTCTAAAAATAGCAATTTTCTTAAGTCTTGCTTCTATTATCTGCAGTTGCCCAATTATTTGTTCCTTTGCACATCCAGTGTTTATATCCATAACACTAGAGAAAGACTATCTGTTGCAAAAAGCAGTCTGAGTTTAAAGCTGATGACTTTTGTTTCCAAACAGCATTGATGTGTTTTACTATTGCAGATGTATAGCAGAAAAGGTTAATTTAAGAATGAAGAATGATAGATGAAGTATTACAGGGCAATTTTTTTCTTAATAGGTTAGAGCAGCTATTTGTCTTTGTGGGCAAAAACTTGTTCCAGCGGGATATGAAGCTCTCTTGCTGTGCCTTTCTTAGTTACCAAAAGTTCTTGTTGGAGTACTGCTGGTGTTAGATACATCCTCCTCAAGAATGTATCTCCTGATGTAAAAACAGTTACATTTAAAAAGATGCCAACTGGCGTTTTACAGGTGCTAGTTAAAAAATGAACGGATAGTCATGTGTGTATTTTCATTATAAACACTGCTGTGGCAGGGGGTTATGCTGACTCTTCAAGGTGTAACTGTGTTGTTGCACTCCATGTGTTATAGTCAATGGTGTATTTTGTCATAGGAGTTTGAGTTGGGAAAATATATCTCCCGGAGCACTGCAAATCCTCTGACACACACACGATGTTATCCACATCATCTTCCACCTGAAGAAGCCTTCGTTGGGACACTCAAACTGCACAGTGATCATTTTGGACTTATTAGGGATGCAGCACCTCTTGTCCAAGCACACTCCACAGAAAGTTAGTTTGTATCTTTGAGTAGTTGAGCATCCAGAAAAAACTAGCTTCTCTGCTGTTGGAAGCTGGAATGTTGGTTGACATGTTTTTCCCTTTGGAATCTGTAATATTAAAACAAAGAAAACTGAACATTAAAAGCAGATCATGTAAAACAAAGTTGCAACATTTACGTAGAAATATCTTGAAATTTACTCAATCTGAAAGCTGCCTGATTTTTCCTTTGTCATCAACAAATAGAAAATATTTTGGGAGTGACTGTGCATCAGGACAGCATTAGCAGCACTTATATTTCAGGACATTATATTCTTTTGTTTGAAATCGCACATCTGTGGTTTGCTATTGAAACATGAACACTGATAATAGAAGACATAGAAGACTTACTTTAAAACCCATAAAAAAGAAAGAAATAACTATTTTATTAGTACTGGCTAATACATCCATTTTTCCATTATTTCCAATATTTTAATTTTCTATTAGGAATGTATTTTATGCAAGAAAATACCTTTATTTTCTTCAGCATATTGGTCAGACAAGGCTGAATGAAGCATAATCTCTTTTCTTTTTTCATTTCACATTTTCTGTTGTCATTGGTCACTCTGCTGGATATGCCCATGCCACAGGTCCTGGAACAGGGTGTCCAGGGAGTTGCCTGTATGAGGCACTTTTTCTTCAAAACTAGTGGTAAGCTTCTGTAAGCTAAGACAGCAATATTTTATTTATGCAGCCCCAAAAGGTTGAATTGAAAATACAAGGATAAGAATTTGATTTCTGTTTATGAAGGTATTTCTGTAGGCAAACCTAAAAATGAGAAATAAAATTTATACAAAATTCAGCTGAGCTGCAGTTAAACTTTGCTAATACTGGATACTCAGATCCTAGCCAGGACAATGAAATTGCATGTATTATATGACCTTCCACTTTAATGAGATGGAAATACTGTGTGAAAAGAGTTAATTGTGGAATTTTTATGAAATGTTCAGATTTTTTTATTTTAGGCCAAGCATAGTTTGTAAAGGCTGCTGAGAACATTAATATTTGTGTCTTTGTCGATTGATAAGAGTTTAGGTTTTGTATCGAGGAATAAAATTACCCAGTCACTTTCAGATATCACTAAAAATCCTGAGAACTGGATTAGGTGGAGTATACTTTAAAAAAACAACATTGCAGTCGAAGGGTTCTACAAAAAAACTATGTAGAATCTGTGCATTTATGTAAAAGCATGGGCAGAATTACCTGGAATTACCATAACTGCTATCTACTTGGAAAGTAGACAGCAATTTAAGGATCTCATTGAAGCCAGCAGTTTAAAAGTCTGACACAAATCTGCTATAAATAAAAGTTAAATGGTTGATTATGCTTGGTACATTAAAGTATGACCTAGTTACATCTCTGTGTATCTGAATTAGGTAAATCAAATTGAAATGGAAAGCCAGAAAACAAGTAAAGAGGGGTAAAATGAAACTTACTATGCACTCTAACAGCAAAGGGACTTTTCAAAACATATATTAGCCCATTGAGCCATCTGTGGAATTCATGGACAAGTTGACAAGATACTTCTGCTGGACTGGGAAATGGGAGGGGGAAGGTTTTACTTGGAAAAAAAAAAGAATTCAAGGTGTTTTTCTTCAGAAGATTCCCAAAGAGCAGCATCCTACAGCATGTACAGCCACCATAGGGACAGGTGTTGGGTCCCTGGACTGAGCCCAATAGAAAGTGTGATTTCTCAGCTGTGTGTCTGCTCTCAAGGCTATGCTGTGCAGCTGATCCAAATTCCAGAATAAATGATGTCATGTTGCAGTCAGTGAAGGAGTTACTGAAGGTTGGACTTCAGCTTTTGGATCTGCTGAAGGACTACAAGGTAAATGGCTTAATGATGTTCTTCAGGTATTGAAATACATTAATTTGGTTTGCAGTGAGATGTATTTCAGAGGCTCATATGGTTTGGTTGACATTGTTTTCAGTGCATTATGGTCTCTCTTCAATTAGATTAGCACTGTTCTCTAGAAGTTAAATCTCTCTTCACTTGAAGTCAGTTGCTTTACCGAGTATGTGTTTATACAAGACATTAAGTGTACTTCTGGAAAAAGGCTTTGATTTTAGATGTAGGTATTGTATCATAATTCTGAAGTAAAGATGAACTTATTTTTTTTTATTTTGGCTTACTTGCGTGACCACTGCTTACATGTGAGAACTTGTCCTAACTGGACTTCAGATTTTGTAAGCAGGTCTGTTTGCCTGCAGACTGATCAATGTGCATCTACTCAGCAGCCTTTGATTAAGTTTTTCTGATAAGCATTGCAATCAATAAAATAAATAGTTTTATTTTATTTATTTTACTGATCCATGATGGTGATTCCATTTGCCACCAAATAAATGGCTCTGCTTTCTGGTACCTGCATTAGCTGTAACGAAGATGATTTTCACCACAGAAAGTTGCACATGCATAGGGAAGGAGATTGCACAAGCGTAGCAGCTGTGGCCAGGGAAGGGCCGGCATAGCTGCTTCTGGCAATGGTTCTTCCTTAGAGTGAAAAAGAGAAGTAGTGTTAGCAGCAGAGCAAGAATGGAGTTAAAGGGAACATCCACGGACCCTGGCAGAGTTGCATGGACAAGCTTATGAATGCTTTTCATCAGACTGAATAAAGAAACTTGAGGCAACTATTATTCTTGCAGTGACCTAAAATTTGTGAATGCAGAAAAGCCACTAAGGCAATTTTTGGAGTTTTCTGCTTTCTATTGAAAGAGGAGACCTGCATAATGTTAATATATGTATATGAAAACGAAGACTGCCTAACACCACAAAGCAGGAAAAAGTGGGGCAGTTCCCAGGCTGTAAAATGGCTGCCCAGCAGTATCCCTAATTGGGCTGATCCAATGGGTAGCAAACTTCTGCAGAAAGATGCTTTGGCCAATTCCCTGGTGACAGAAGCCAAAAGCCTTTTTGCTTTTCACATTCATTAGGTTTAGAGAAATAAGTCTGTGACCTGAGAGTAACAGGGGTAAATGGGACACAACAGTCACTCTGGCAAAGGCCTTCAGCAAGAATTGGGCAAGTGCCAGTGCGCTGCCTGCCTGGCTGCTGGAGCCAGGGACGCTAAATGCAGAAAGGCTCAAGTACAGAAAAGTTCACCAGCATAGCCAGGCTCACCTGACATCAGTCTGTAGTTGGTTGATTGAAGTTGCTTGTGCTGTCCCAGGCCACAGATGGATTGTCCTGGCTTCTTTCTGCCTGGGACCCTGGTGCAGGGACTTCCTGCTAATCCCAGTGTGAATACAGGGGTACATCCAATTGTACCACTGACACACAGGCACTTATAAAGCCGGTTAGGCTGAAAGGTCTGCCCGTTGGCATAATAAACTCCATTGAGCTCACATCCTACAGCTACCACATCTGAAAATGGTGAACAACAGTTACTAACAGGGGAGGAGCACGTGGGTCTTGCTAACCAGAGTGCTAAAATGTGGTCAGTCTTTGTGACATCCACAGCTCTGTAAATTAGACATCAACATGTCTGCCTGTAATAGGCTTGTGCACAATGTGCACAACTGGTTTCACTAACGCAGCTAAGTTTAAGTACAGTCACAGCCCTACTCTCAGATTCTTGACTGAGCAGTTGGAGGACTAAATTAGGATAAATTCTTTAGCACAGAGCTGTGCAGTACCTGCAAGCAGAGTTTTCCTCTAAAACCGTTGACCCGGTGGTCCCCACCCACTTGGATTTCAATAAGGGAATGTGAAAGAACAACTTACATGCACACACGCCTGTTTCATACCTAGGCTCGTCTTCCGAATAGTCGCAGTAGAGCCCTTTGTGGGGATCACAGACATCTGCTTCATTGCAGGGCTCTCCTGCCTGCTTGGCACAGACCTTACAGCAGCCACAGCCATCCTTCACCAGACTGACCCCAGGGATGCAGGCTGGCACCGGTGGGCATCGGCATGGCCAGTGGCAAACCTCTTTGCGCTGGACTTCACCAGTTTCTGAAGGTTTATCTCCAGGCTGCTCTGGTGGGCTGTGGAAAAACTTATACACGGTGGGCTGTTTTGAGCACTGAATGCATATGTGTAGCTGGAATAGCATAAAATGAAGTCAACATGGAAAAAACTGACAAGTTGCATGAAGATAGCCAACATTTCTAATTTCACAAGATCAAAACATGAGGGAGGCTGTGAGGATTAGGTGGAAGACAGAGGACCATTTTCATCAGTCAGTGTCATACACTGAGATGTTCCACCAGTGAGCCTGGCTTACTGCTTGTACAAAACACAATTGACTGGTCTTTCCTTTGCCTTCTATAGAACAAAACTGAACAGAAGTTTTTTAAAAAGTGTTTTAAAGTCAATGGTGGTTTTATTGTAAGTATTCCTTCCTAGAAACCTTCTATCAAATTAATTAGCTTTTGATTCCTCACATTGTTTTATAGCCAGCCATAGCCCTGTGTGCCAGTTCTGATGGCAAGACCCTTTTAAAATAGGGAACCTCTTTTGAGTGTTGCTTTTGCTCCAAAATTTGAGTAGATGCTTAGGAAGGAGCATTATAATATTTACAAATGCTCTTGTGCTAGATGCAAAAAATTAATCCTAATAAGGGAGGCTATAAGCTGCACTGAGTTTAATAGGTCACTTTCTAAGAGTGCATTTATTTGCATGACTAAACCTTCATTGAATCCAGGGCTTATGGAGCAAAGACACATCTCATTAAAGAGATTTGTATCAGCAGTAGGAAGTCAAGATCTAGCCAGAATTTACTGGTTTACACATTCTGTCTCAGAATTAATGTATTTTCTTCTTCTTTTTTTTTTTTTAAAGTAAAGGAAGACCGAACTAATTCTTAATGAGCTTATTTTTCTGAAGCATGGGGGCAGATTAAGTTAGCACAGTGTGAAAGGATCTATTTGAGATAGCTATAGTCTATCTCCATTTTTTAAAAACTACAACTAAAACATAGCAGTTTAGATCTTAGCATTAAATCTTTTCATGCTGCTGATTTCAGCAGAAATACAGATCATGGTATAGTTATTCTCCACGGATGACTGGTTCTGTAGTTAAGGGGGGGCATGCACAGCACTTGGCTACTCTACAATATAGGGCCTGGGAGCCACTCTCATCACACAGCTTTCACTGCCCAAAGAGCAAAAGGGAAAGAAGACCCAGCCCCTAATCAGGTGCCAGAATCACCATCAACCTTGCAATAAAAAAATCCAAAACGTGTATCCTACATATATATTATTTTTTCTGGGCATGTGAACCCCAGTCTATCAATTTCTGTCTGTTCCTCCAAACTGCAAGGCTCTACTGGTGTAGACATCACCTCCAGCAGAGATGCTGAGGGAAAGGGGTCATTCAGCTGGGGTTTCTTGCTGCTCAATTTTCTAACTGGAAGTATCTGCAGAATTCAGCATTTCATATGTCATAGCCCAGGAAAGCTCTTGCAGCATAATTGAGCTGGCTTAATTGAGTGCAGTACTAAATGACCTTTTAAAAGCCTTTTTTCTACCCCTAATTTCCATTTTTCATGGTCATTTACAACTATACTTACGATATCTTAATCTGCAGCTACTAATGAAGCTACAAAGAAGTAGCTTTCAAGCTGAATGATTTTTAAGCTAGATACTAATTTACATAAGCAATTCATATAGTAAATGGATGTTAAACAATGTCATATGGTATTCCATGCAGTATGAAGAGGATAGTTGCATAAATGTTTCATTTGTTAAAGGATTTCTTCTAATCCTTTTTATCTAAATGCAACAATAATACAGAAACAACTAACTCAAGTATACTTTTTAAGGCAGCTAAGCCTTTCCTATAAACCATAACATTAATTTGATGGATGTGTGCATTGGCATATAAATGTTCTTAAAGGACTGTTCTGGAAAAAAGACAAGCAGGTGTTCTATACGTTTAGTATAAACTTAAACATAATTATTACTAAACATTAGTGTTTAAGACAACATGGTTGCTTTAGGACACATTTTCTTGCTGCTTCTTCCTTTAGAAGCAGAGTATTGTTATTAATTATTATTGTTACCATCATCATCATCATCAGGAATTTGGCCATATGCCAGCAATATGAGGGTTTTTTTGTGGCTTGAACCAGATACCATGTTTCAACACGGGTATGTGTTGTGGGAAGTAACCTTATGCGCTTCAACCAATATGTTTAATTTGTATTACAAATTGAAATATGCTTTAAACCTACAGCCTTCTACTTAGGTGGTTTCCTCTCCTTTTTTTAGGAAAAGGTGACAGCTAAAAGGTGTGAGACTACAAAGTTCTTAGAAAGTAAGAAAAACACCATCGCGCGAATATCTGACAGTTTTACCCATGGAATTACTGAGAACTTAGGTTTACATGAAAAATCTTCACGTATCTGTTAAGTTACAATGAAAATGTAAAGTTTGCTTGTACAGTTTACAGGTCAAATATTTTTCTAATTTGTGCTTCCCCAAGTTTCTGTACCAAAGCTATTCACATCACACAAGTCCCTTACATACTTTTCCTGATCCTATGGGCAGATCAGAAAATGACACCATTGTGTAAGAGCCCTTCATGTGTTGTTTGTTTTCCTGTGTTTTAAAGATTGAACAAGGTTAGTATGGCATAAATAAGCAAATAGCAAAATAGGCAATGTATTATGACTAATGTTTGGTTATCTTAGTCTGGCTTTAAATATGCAGAAAGCAGAGGGAGACAGCCATTTAAAAATTCTGTTGACATTCATCTTGATTGTAAAGGAAAAATACACTGTGTACACATAAAGTGGATTTTCAAAATTAGGTAAATAAATAATGAAATTGGCCCTTGACACAAATACCTTTAGAAAAAACTATCACTTAAAATTTTCTCATAAGAGACAAAATATAACACAGCCCAGGTAGCTTTCTCATTTGTAAAACTAGCCTGAAGTCAGACTGCTGTGTGCATATATATATATATTTGCAAACACATGTATACGTATATATTACGGAATATGAGCATAAGTAAGATGTTTACTTTCTTACTGCATAGGATAGTCATTTGTGCTTATATTAAAAATAAAAAAAAATTAAAAAAATAAGCAAGGTCAGTGACAATTTAAGCTTCCCTAACACTTTTTTTTTCCCACTATGTCATATTAATGTACGAAGAGAAAAACAATTACCAAAACATGACTGATGCAGTAAATAAGCTGCAAATGAAATTTACTCAGGAGTAGGGAATGGCTCTTTATTCTTTATGAAGAATTTACTTCTCTGAAAGTTAATTCATCATAAAGCAAATAAAAACTTTTAACTGGAGCAAGGTGAGGAAGGGGAAAATCTTTTTTTCTTTTTAATGAACTTACCTGTTGAGTGTAAGGGATGATGAAGATGGTGGGAACAAGGAGCCACCGCATGTTCCTGCACATTCAGAAGTGAAACTGGGAGATAGAGAACAAGCTGAGCTGTGTCAGAGGAAGCACTGAACACAAAGCTCTCCTCTGTCTCCCTTGCCAACCCTACTTTCCCCAGCACATGCACGAACACATACACGCATTCACACTAGAAATTCTCCTCTTCATACTGAACCAGCTTCACACTGAAATTTCCAACTGGTCTTCTTTTCTCTCCCCACTGGTAGATTACAGATTTTCACACCCTGCTTGATCCCATCCAGCTGATTCAGCCAGACTTAATTGAGGTCAGGTAGGGTGACATCTGATTCTTAAAATCTTGCTGCTGGAAATGCAGTGTTATTTTTAACTTGTCTTTAAATCTATATTGCAGGAATTTCTGAAATCTGAAGGGCAGAGCCCCAAATACGTGTATTTTTTGAGGTGGAGAAAGCAGAGTTTTTCAAAATTTCTAATGAATGGTGCCTAGAAAATCATTGCATAAAAATTCACAGTCAGTGCATACTCTCTAAAGAGGGAAGGAGATCCTATACAGTGTTAAAATGCTGCTACATCTTCTACACTGTTTCTTCCCACAGAATCCTAATGGGGAAGCCCAAACTAAAATGTAGTTTTCCCTGAAGTATGCACCTTGTCTTATTGCTGTGTCACTGCATTTAAGCACAAGATTGTTCAAATCTCCGAATTCCCTCCCTCTTAATATCATCAAGGTGATGTGTTTGATTTTTAGACTAACAAGTGAGGGTCTCCAGGGTAAGATAAAAGCTCTAGCCCTGCAGCAGTGGTGTTGGCGGTGCCCTGGTAAATGTTCCTCCTCCTCATTTGTCCTTGCTCAGGCACCTCCTGATGCCCTCCCCTTACTAGGGGAGGCTGCCAAAGACCTCACTAACACAGCAGCCATGTGTAGACAGAGGCAGTAGTGGGAGTAGGGAATCAAATCCAGCCCAAGCAATTCTGTTTGGCTCACAGACTTGGAGCACTACATGCCCTCTGTGATTACAAATGCAACCTGAATTGCCCCTCCAAACTCTTGAGCATTTAGCTGTAAAACACTGAAAATCTGTTTTTCTTTAGCACAATCACTTTGTCACATAACACAAGATAAAGTCCAGGCAGTACCAGGGTGACAAATGGATGCAGCAGATCAGTTCATTTCATTATGTTACTCTGGTGTGTGGCAGTCCAGACACAAGCCATCCTCGTGTTTCCCCTTGAAAGGTTATGAACATAGCACACAGGTGTCTCAAAAATCTCTTCTGCATACGATCAAAACATAGCTTCTTTCATAGAATCAGAAGATAGTTGAGGTTGGAAGAGGGCTCAGGGGATCTCTAGTCCAACCCCAGCTCAGGCAGGGCTCATTCTGAGATCACATTAGGTCACTCATGGCTTTGTCTCTTTGAATCTGGAAAACCTCCAAGGGCGGAGGCTGTTCAACCTCTCCTGGCAGCCTTGCAGAGGGATAATAATGACCAGTGCCAGCTGTCTGAGGAGATTCCAGATTCAGTTTTCTCTAGCAGCTCCAAAGACACCCCTTTCACTCTCCAGCCTATAAGAAGTGAGGAAGGCCAGAGGAGAGGCACATCCATTCTTCTTCTAGTACTGCAAGAGGAGCACATAGCATTTATTTGAAATGTGTCTTCTCCTTGCATTGCCGTGTTAAAGTATGTGACCAGTGCAAAGGTCACAGTGCAGGACTGGGAATGCTCTGTGTGAGCTAGCAAAGACTGGTCTGACATGAATAATGGTCCCCAGTCTTGGGAAACAGGAGAGAGATATTTCTGTAGGATTACCCATTGGTTTTATGTGGTGTTTTTTGCTGGAATCATCTGGAGAACATGGTGTCTGAGCTGTAGAGAGACTTTGAAACTATGCTTAGAGTATAATTCAGCTGATTGATAGAAAATGTTGGGTTTGGAAGGAGTGGGAGGAATGTTCCTCCCCAAGGAGGACATTCTGGTGATGTAACACATTAAAATGTCATTTTAGGTGGCTGGATGAATGCTCACATGTGTGCATGTCAATCAGCATACCTCTTCAGCCTGAGAAGGGCAGGCTGCTAGGAGCACCACTCCTGCTATACTAGGACTCAGCTCTCAAAAAAGACAACAACGTGCCTTCACTGCCTTTCCTTAACAAATGCATTTAAATGAGGCTGTCTGGACCTCACAGCACCTGCACTACTGACCCCTGCATGTATAAGTAGCCATAAGGCCACAAAGACAGCGGCACTAACTCCTATGCATAAATAGTACACCAGTGCTTTGACCACTGAGTATTGGAGTCTGTGTCTCTGCTAGTATTAGCTCTGATTTAAATAAATGGAGGCAATGTGCCCTTTTCCTCTCCTGCGGGTCTTTAGTGATCCCCCACAACCTAAAAACTAATGTTTTTAATGCCATGTCCAGACTCAGCAATAGTTTGTCTTTATGCTTCGTCCTTGCCAAATCTCCCTTGCAAATTTGATTATATAAAGCATCATTCATTTCCTGAACTAAACCTGCTCTGCTATCTGATGCCATTCTAATACCACCCTGAACAGAATGTAATTTAGTTGTATATTCAGTGACCTCTACATACTGCACACATCTCTTCGCTGCAAAAAAAAATCATCTTCCTGTCTGTGAAATATGTCATGTAAATCTATTGTCTTAAGAGATGGAAAAGTATGAGTTATAAACCCATAAACAGATATAACCATGCATTCTAACTGGATACAAGATCTTAGACAAAATGCCAGAGGTATTCATTATTGATACTTGCTGTGGGCCAGGATTTTCAATACTCCCTAGTGAGCTTGGTGGAGTTACTGGAACAAAACCCATCAAAGCCAGGGTTGGGTTTGGTCATTCCTAATAACTGGATGTTAGTTTCAGACACACACCAGAGCTGGGGGTTCACCTTTTGGCAGGAAGGTTTTTGCACATTGTCCTGTTTTGTTGCTCTTTGGGCATGTATGTTACAAAGAGACCCCTCTGTTTCTGTCAAACCTACTGTTTGTGCCTCTTCCTTCAAATAAATAAACAGATGGGTAAAAAGGAATAGAAATATTACATGACAACATATTGCCTTTGTCTGGCCCTGTCTCACATGCTGTTTGCTCACTTGGGCTTTGGAAGGAAGCTGCCTTCTTCAAAACAACAGTGCTCCAAAAACACTGATAGATTTTGCTAGGAGGTCTGCTTGCTACTGCTAGCAACTTGGGCACACGGAGGAACAGACATCTCCCTGCTGGGAGTGGCAGGGTTTGTTGCCAGGCAGCATGGCATGCTCCAGGTCCTGGGATTAGCCATGCTCAAAGGAATGGTGAAGTTCCCAGCTGGAAGCCTGAGGCCAGGAGCTGTGATGGTCATTGCAGAGGAATCACCTGCCCACCATCAATGCACTGTTGTGAGGTTCCTCTCTTCTCTGCTGCTCAGCTTTTGTAAATTTGTGGCAATTTTGCTTCTCTTCTAATTGAGTTTCAGACAAAAGTTGCACTCAAAAATGTTCCATATCTCTTCTCCTGGAGCACCACCAACAACAGCATATTCTCAACAAGCTGACTAATGAACTTCTCCCAAGGTATTTCCAATGGGACAGAAATTTATCTTGTCCTGCATACCCACTTCAGTAATAGCATGTGCAACACCAAGATTTCTGTTGGAGGGGTAGAAATGCTTTGTACAAGGTTATACCATGTTCCCCACAGTTTGTGGGGGACCCATAGTGTGCCACTGTTTCTGTTTCAGCTGAGCTGCTTCCAAGCTAATTCATAAAGCTCCTCTGAGCTATAACAGAAAACCTCATATATGAAGATATTTACATAGAGGTTTAAGACTAGGTCCCATTTTCAAAACTGTCTTATGCAGGTAGTTGTCTGCATCCTATTTTCTTCTAACAGGCCTTGAACACAGAAAAGATGCCATAAAGTGCTTGTATTCCAAAGCACACATCTCTGAAATCTTTCAGTGACTATCAACAATGTGAAACTAGAAATTCTCAGAATTTTTTAAGTTGACTATTTGTCATCAAAGACAGCCTGAGTTTTCATGTTTCTGGTTACCAGATCATAAAAAAATATCTGTTCACACTGAACAGGATCAGTCTGTGCTCTGCCTAGCTCTGTGGGGCAGGCTCTGTGCAATCAATTCAGAAAGGCACAGGCTGCAAAAAGCAGGCCAAAGTGAAGGTAGAGACAGGAATAAAAATGAAGACAAATTGGGGCCCCATCAAGCAAGGCAAAGAAGCACAACTGCACCAAGCTAACCTATTACACGCTGGAATGGGCCAATTCTGCATACAGCACAGCAGCTCTGCTTTTTTCAGTTTGATGCTGAATTCACTGTGACATAATAAATTCAGATCAGCCCAAACCGTATTTGCAAATCAGCTTTTCTCCTCATAGCCCAGCTCTGTGGGCACTGCAATGCTGGCAGCTCCAGCCTCCCCTGCCTTTCTCCCCCATTGCTGGGCTGCTCTGGAGAGCAGGCAGACAGCTGCTCCTCAGGGAGAAGCGCCATCAGGGTAAATATTTGAGCAGGGCAGCTAATCCTGCATGTCAGGAGACATGTGAATGTCCACCGAGGCTTGTACGGTTCTCAAAGAGTTTCCATTGTTAGTTATAGGAGGAAATAGTAAAGAAGCTTCCCTAACTCCTGATCTATTTACACACGTAGTTTGTATGCCAGCCAAAAAACATTCCTGATGGAAATGAAAATAAGGTCCTAGCCAATGTCCTACCCAAACCTTCCTTGAGGGTAAGGCATGGGAGAGACACAAAAAATGAGTTGTATTTTTTCCCAAGCCACCAGTTGGGGATTTTTATTTTATTTTTTTTATTTTATTCTCAGTACATACTTCATTAACCTTTAAAAAAAACCCCACATAAATAGTGGTGCATTCACATTGCTGTCTCTGGATTTATTTTGGCACTGAAAGACAACCTCATCTCTTTGGTCTACAGGAAATATATAAGATGCCCTCTCCAGACCCAGAGACACACGTAAATTGTAGGGCACTGGCCAGATCTGGTGCCCATTTTACCTGTCAAGCATCTCAGGAAGTGAAACAGCTTAGAGAGGGGAAGGAAGGCTGTGCCTGCTCCTCTCCTTCCTGCTGGTGCCATCATCTCCACTTCTTTTTCCTCATGAATGAAGCAGGTCACCACCACATCCCTCCTCCTGCATACAAGGAAGCTGCTCCAAGTTTCAGGGCTGGAAGGATTTATTCCTTCATTGGATGGGTGCATTAAAAAAAGCAGAATCTGGGGAATTAGTGGTGGAAAGTCCAAAGAGCAAACACTAGGGGGGCACAGCAGACCTGGCCAAGGTCCAGGGTTCACAAAGATGGTAACAACCCATGTTCAGATGCTTGAATGGGAAAATTTTGGAAAAGGCATAAGAGAGTTCTTGTCCCAGCCCCCAGGCTATGTCTTTCAGGGTCTACAAAATAATGAACTATCCAAGAGAAAAAAAGCCCATACCACATGAGGACAAGGGTATGGAGAATAATGTGAAATTTCTTTATTTTTCTACTTAACAATCACACCTCAGCATATTTGTATGAAAGTGCAAAACCTATGGGAAACCCATTTTAAGCATTCACACTTGGTTTATTTTCATTTTCCTTTAGAGAAAAAAGCATAAAAATCTACAAATATCCAATGAAAACCCCACATCAACTCAGAATCTCCAGAGGGATTGCAAGCTTGCCCAGCTTTTAGGAAAATGCAGCTGAGTTGTGTTGGGTTGACCCCCTCAACAATTCAGTTGTACAGTTATGTTTTGCATGCCTGCTGCAGAATTCCCCTGTAAATCATCAGGGGAAAAGCAAACAAACACCTCTGTTGCACAACTATGTCCATTTATTTTATCCCAATTCTTCGGTTCAAATAACATGTTCACCATTACCACCAGGATGAAAGAGAAGAGATGGCAGGAAGGAATCATCAGGTGACTTGCCCAAATTTCATTAGCCATGTGGGTGGAAGGGAAGGACAAGAAAAAAGAGCACAAAACAGGAAGGGGTTAAGGCAGAAGTCTCCCAGCGAATGATTGCACCTGAATCAGGCATCTCCAATCCAGAAAAGCCCACAGGACATTTCAAACAAGTGAATAATGTGTCTGGGATCCAAGGTTTTCAGTACTGTTTTGTCTAAAGGATTATTTCATTAACATTTTCTATAAATGAGTCATGACCTATTGATAGCTACAAAACTCTCCATATTTATTCTTGCAAAAGTTGCACCTCAGAGATATCACCTTATGTTTTTTTGCCTCATTAAAATTCTAGCTTGCCACGTGGTCAGAGGCATGGTGCTGACTCCAAGTGGGACAATGCAGTGTCAGAAAGCAAAACCAGGGAAATCTAAAAGGGATAGAGAAACAGAAGGTTTAGTGCTGCTGGAGCCAGATCATTCATGAGGCTGGTGTCCCATCATCACTGTTCTGGTCTCCTGCCTAGAAGACCTCAGCTACAGCAGAGGGGAGCAGGCACTGTATCTAATACCTCATCCTGCCTTTTCTGTTGACTAGTTACCAGAGAAAGGATACCCTGGAGTACCTGGGCAGACACCCAGGAGGCTTCTGAATAAACCAGGCAAAGCTCTGCACTGCAAAGCTAATTAGGAAAAGGGAAGAAAACCTTCCCAATTTAATTTAAAGGAAGAAAGATATTAGGGTTCTTTTTATATATATTCTTAATAATATTCTCCACCCCTTGCCTTTTTAAATCTCTTTCAGACCACCTTAAATTCACTGGAGAAATGCTCAGTCTTGCATTAGGTACAGCCCTGCCATCTGTCAATTTCTTTTTTTTAATTAAATAGTTGTTTAATATCAGGGGGAAAAAAAATTGCAGCAGTGGCTTAGTTTTTTATTTCAGTCAAATACATGTTTGCTCTCCTAAATGAGTTCAGAAACAAGCAGCAACCCTGACATTTCCTAGGGAATTCAGTCCATCCGGGACCCCATCCAGACATCCCAAAGTTGGACTCCTGCCTCAGAGCCTGTCTTGCCAAAACTGCAAAACCAGCTTCAGTGATGGCAACACTCTGCTCCTGTGGGCATCTTCATGCAGGAAAAGGTTCATTTTATGGGAAAAGGGCTGGGGTTTTTTCTCATAACACTAACAGGTCATGTAGGTTTATCTACACTTCAGAGAGACTCTTTGAGGGAAGACTACCAAGGTACCAAAAGACCCTTTAACCAAAGGAAGAGATGGATAAGAAGACACAACAGTGGGAACCGTAAGCCAGAAAAAGTCTTGTATTTAACAGAATGAACTATAACACAATTTATGGAGGGATGTGGCAGTTCTCTGCTTTTGTTTTAGGTGAGATTCCCCTAGGTGTCCTCCGATGGGGACAGCTACATGTCACTAGGAACCCTTTCTGCTTCTGGAGGTGCTTTCATGGTTCATTTCTTCAAATGGACACTTCATCTTCAGGCTGAAATTAATCACATCTGTTTGAGTATCTCTGTACCTTTTTGTCTCTGGTGACCATCTTGGGGTGGCATCTGAGGAGACAAGTGTATGTTTTCTGTTTAGGCGTCTCTCTGGCACAACTACGTGACTGAAACAAGTAATTGTTCCCAAAGCTTAGATGACAAGGTACATTGTAAGACTTGATGCTCAGACATGCTCAGATGACCCCAGAGGCCTTTCTGGCCTTCTCTCTGTGTTTCTGGGGCTGGCACCACAGCAGAGCCATAGGCATGGCATAGGCAGTCAGGACCAGCCCATGATCCAGATGACTTTGAAAAGTGCGTTTGGTTCCCTGCGTCATATGAGGGGCAATGAGAGGGGATGCCCTTTTAGCAGTGCCCAGGGTGAAGTCACAGGAGAAATCAGCCACTAGCAAGCAACAATTTGGCAGCTCTGCCCAGCACATCACCTTCTATGGGCTTCTTCCTTTCAATATAAAGAGGGCATAAGCAAAAATATTAAAGGAGGCTCACTAGAGAACCTCTGAGCACTGAGGATTCATTCATTGTCACTGTTCTGATTCAAGCCTCTGAAGATATTGAATATGCTCACATTACTCATTCACTCTGAACAGAAGAAATTAGCACTCTGGCTTCTATTTCCATGTACTTAAGCTACATTCAACAGAAAAGAAGCCCCAGGTGGTTTTTGTTGAGACACCCAGGTAAGGTTAGATAAACTGGCAACTGGATTTTTTTTCTTATGAAAATATAAAAGGAGTCATTTAGAAACTGCTTATTTGAGATGCTGTTGCAACTGCAGACAATGGCAGATGTTCCATGAAATATGCTGCTTGGAAGTAGGATATTTAGAACAGTTGCTGTATTCATGGTGGAGAGCTTGCATTGTTCCTTGCATTGACAAGACAACGGTCTTGTCCAGTTTCACATGGTAACTCTTTACTGCTGTGTCAAAACACAGGCAAATTTCCTCTCTGAAAGCCAGCAGGCAGATAAAGGAAACAACTGCAAATAATGCTCTGGTGTTTCTGTACTGACACAGAAACAACAGGGAAAAGCTCATATCTAATCTGCACTTGTGAGGTTTTCCCACCCTCCAGAAGTTCTTCCCCACAATGGACTCAGACTTACTCAAAACCTTTCAGGGGACTTAGTCCTGCCCCAACTGCAGCTGGATCCTGACAAAAATAATGGAGAACCGAGGCAAAAATTGCTTTTCTGAGTCATGTGTCCAATTCAAGGCAAGGTCGCAGTGTGCTGGGAGACAGCCCGGGGTGCACACGCATGGATGAGCGGCACTGCCTGACACCCAGCCTGTGTTATGACAGCAGCGAGAAGGTGACACTGGGCGAATTGCAGAACACGCCACCCAGAGCTTTGCCGTGGGCAAACGCACTCTCACAGACATAGCCCAGAGGATGGAATTGCAGTGGTACAGAAGGATAAAGCTCAGCTGTCAATTAAATCTCAGCAAAGTCTCACTTAGCATCCACGTTGCTCGTACGCATGTGTGGGCAGCCTGAACTTTGCCCAGATGGAGAGGAGGCTGGAGGGGAGGACAAAATGTCACACCAGTTCAGGCAGGGTGGTCACACCATCTAAATCAAGCAGCTCATGTATGGATTGTAACACCTCAACTCCATGCACAGCTCACATTGTCTTCAGGCATCTTCAAAGCAATGAACTGAGCTCAACTTTTCCTCAGTGATGCTGGACCTCCAGCTGCTCACACTCTCCCAGACACAGCCAGGACTCAGCGTGGGTCTGGAGCCCTTTGCAGTAGTTAGGGCAGAGACACTGATCCAGTTTTGGGGAAAAGTGAATTTATTAGTACAGATATGAGCAGTGCTGTGCCTGCAGCCATCAGGGCCAGGTAATGGTCTCTGATCTGTTTTATTATAGTGGAGAGACAGCCTCTGGGTCTAAAATGTACCTGGTCATTTTTCCATGTACCTTCTGCTAACAGAATCCATAGTGCAATTGCCTATTATGCACTAAATCAGGAAATTACTATCATTAAAAATCACTTTATTCAATCAGTTTTATAGTCATCTGGCAGTTGCCAACTTTTGTCTTCAACTGCACACTGAGACTTTGTCTATGTGACTCTCAGCCCTTTGTAGATCTCTTGGAAATACCAAGTACGACTTTAAAATGTCTAGCTGGGGTCCTGCAAACAGTTGCCATGGCAGCATGGAAATCTGGCCCAGCAGAATATCTTTGCTTGCCTTTCCAAAGGTGACAAACCATTCAGAGCATCCAGTGGATACTTCTTTAAAACAAAGTGGGCTTAAAGATAACTTGGTTTGTCCTTCTGTCTTAAAACAACAACCTGAGACCTAAAATCAGTAGTCACATAAGAAAAGAGGGAGGCCACTGGCATGAGAGGCCTGATAGGATCAGAAACCCATGTAAGCCTGTTGTGAAATCAGAGCAAGTCCCCAGCAATGAGAGGACAGATGTGTTGCTGTTGGTGGTTGGAGCAGCCCTCAGCACAGCAGCGCCTCAGTTTTCCCTTTGCTTCCTGCAGATGTCTGTCACAGTAGTGATTATTGCCATTGAAAACACCTGCCTTTATTCTCCTTCCTTCCATTCCTTCTGACAGGATACATTACTGCACTCGAAAAGCAAACAGCTTTTGCAGTTCTCTGAATATCAGTGCTGTTATAAAACATTTAGAAAAAATGTACACAATGCAGAAAATAATACTGAACATCAGTTTTTAGTATTTTCATCATGCCATAGGAATGCCTAATATTTAACTGGTATAAGAGCTGAGAGTACCTTTCCTCCAGGACCCCAGGCCTTAGTTCTTCAAAGACTTCAGGATGAGCTTTCATCTGACCAGTGCAGTTGCACAGAGGGACTATTTGATGTGCACAAAGGTTTGTGCCTAAGTATTTGTTGGGCTGGAGCCTGACCTGATGAGCACAGAAAATTGGAGAAAACTACGAGTAGCAGATCAGTTCAATCTTGCTTGGACAAAACCAAAGCAGTGCCAAAAGCCATTTAGGACAGGTAACTTCTGACCCTTTGAGAGAGAAATCCAGGAGTTCTTAAATGCTCAGGTTAACTGAGTTCCATCAAGGCCTGAGGTATACAAACATCCTTAGCTCCATCAAGTTGCTCACATTACATGTCCAGCTCTACAATGATGAACACAGGGAGGTAACAAAGGGAATCCCTCATTATTTATGCCCTGTCACTTGATCTATAATTTAAAATCTCTGAGATCCCTACATCTTTATTTTCAACCTCACCCAACACAGAGCTTTATTTTGAGCCAGGCAGCTCCAGATCTGAGTGCAGAACTTCCTGTTGACCTATATTTCTGTCTGCAGACTGTCCAGTCTGGATATGAGCAACCCCTTCTCCTGTGTAAACAAGTCCAATAACAATAACACAAGCATATTCCCAGCCTGCCTGAATCTGAAATTCAACCACTTTACTATCTTGCTCCTTTTAAATAATGACACTTTTTAAGTCTTCTCTGAATGTATCCCAGACATTTATTTGTAAGCTATAAGGAACTCCCACATTTATCTTCTCTAGTGCAGCCTACATGACTTATTGCATCTTCTTCTATATTTGCCTTCTCCTATTCTCCATCAGCTTTTTTATCTTCTTTTTGTACTTTGACTCACACCCAATCTCTGATGGAGCTCCTGCTAGTGCGTGTTCCAAGGAACAACACTGTACAGGGTGAGGGGCTCCCTTTGGTCCAGGCTCCCTCAGCCATCATTTCTCCCAAGTGACTCCTTGTTCCCAGCATGGACCTTGCACATCAACAGCATAACAAAATAAGGGGACAACTAAGCTGCAGCTTTTCTCCAGGTGCTGTGTTTTCTGCAGGTGTTTTTTCCTCTAAGAGGTGATCTCTTTCCTTATAAGGGGTGGGAGGGAAGGAAGGAGGAATAGAAACATATCTGGGTCATAGCTTCTTTCTTTGGGTTTTTATTACCCCTCCTTTTACGTAAGACATGTCAGTAGTTTGGAAGCCCTGTAGTGAAATCCTCTTGTTGACAGTCAGGGTCGGAGCAACACATATTGGAAAAACCATAACAGAATAAAAGCTTATACAGGTTTTCTCCAAACTCAGCTGCCATCCCCAGCCAAGACTAGCTGCTCCCCAGCAGCCCAAAGCACAGGTACCCCATGGGATGATGGCCTGAGTGCCTCTGTCTCCACAGTCAACACCTGCCACCCTCAGAATAGGCTGGCCTTGGCCAGAGACAGTGCTTGCAAAGGAGCTGGTCACTGCCTCATGGGTTGGGGTTTTTCAGACTTACTGTTGATTAGGTAAGCCAGTCTTTCTTGAAAATGTGGGAGGAATTTCAGGGTTAATAAAAGAAAAGAAGGAGAAGCAATGAACCAGCCCAACATGGATACCTGCATGCCCAGCAGCTACAAGGGAGACTGTTCAGGGTGCCTCTCTGCTGGCCATGACTACTTGGAAATCAGTGCTTTGACTTGACTGTCAGCTGCACTTTCTCCTGGCTTTGCCTAGGCTCTTGTAGACAGCTACCTTGGTGAGGCTGGCAGGAGACTAAAAGCACTTGCTCCTCAGGCTGTCTCTTTTGTCTAAGTGTGGGTGGCAACACACACCGTTTCACAATCATTATTCTCCTTTACAGAGGGGCAGGGGGGGGGAGTTTGGGCTGAATTTTGTAGTGAGGAAAGACTGAATGTTTCACAGTCCCCTTTGTGTCCTGCCAAGGTCTCATACATCGAAGAAATCCTTATTTCTGCAGGAAGTGGAATATCTGGTAGGAGATAGGAGAGTAATTGCCCCACATCCAGCAGCAAGTCCAGCAGATCCTACATTTCTCTCCACTCGGGTTATTAATGCCATTTTGGAAGTGTCAAGCAGAGCACTCTGGAGAAGCCTATATCCTGATAATCAGGA
Source organism: Poecile atricapillus (assembly GCF_030490865.1). NCBI lineage: Eukaryota > Metazoa > Chordata > Aves > Passeriformes > Paridae > Poecile > Poecile atricapillus. Next base: position 47,012,387 of record NC_081251.1, on the reverse strand, counting down.
AAAACCCACAGAAAATGTGAAAGAGGCTTTTACTGTGATATTCCTGGATGGCTACAGCTCTGAGGGGCAACCACTGGAGATTTCTTTTTATAGCAACAACAGCTCTACTGTCACCTAATGGGGACTGAGAATTTGGGTCATAAGCTGGAGCTTTTGCAGAGGGACTTTTGCAAATGTGGCTCTGCTCTGTGCAGCGCTGCACGCCGAGCATCAGCAGGTAGAAAAGGAAAAGGCAGCTCTGGGGCTCCCAGGTAAACACTGCCCTTCCCACCTTCCCACTCTGAACCATTGTGTCTCAGTAACCAAAACTCCCAGAGGAACAATTTTCCCACTGCACGGCGAGACATCCCGCAGGGAGTGCTAACACCACTCTGCAGGGAAGGTTGGCAACAGCAGGACCTGCAGGGAGAGCTCTGCCTCGCCTGATGAAGAAGGACAGGGCGGCTGACACGGACGGCGCCCTCCCGCTCTCCCCGCGGCGGAGGAGCCGCGTTTGGAACACTTTCTTCCCAGGGAAAAGCTATTTGGCTGCTGCCTGAGCAGCTGTTGGTTCACACTGCCAATGACAGAGGGTGAAAATGGGCTTTTTACAAGGGTCATGGTGGCAGTGTGCCGGCTCACGGGCTATCCCCGCCGGGCCATGGAGCTGCCCTTTCTGTGCCCAGCTGCAGCTATAGCTGCGCTGCTCGAGCCGGGAAAAGGCGTAGATCCAGCCGCAGATCCAAGGGAGAGCACAGGGAGCGCCGGGGAGAGCACAGAGAGCTCCGGGGAGAGCACAGGGAGCTCCGGGGAGAGCAAAGGGAGCGCCGGGGAGAGCAAAGGGAGCTCCGGGGAGAGCAAAGGGAGCTCCGGGGAGAACACAGGGAGCTCCGGGGAGAGGACAGGGAGCTCCGGGGAGAGCACAGGGAGCTCCGGGGAGAGGACAGGGAGCTCCGGGGAGAGGACAGGGAGCTCCGGGGAGAGCACAGGGAGCTCCGGGGAGAGGACAGGGAGCTCCGGGGAGAGGACAGGGAGCTCCGGGGAGAGCACAGGGAGCTCCGGGGAGAGCACAGGGAGCTCAGTGCTGCGGTGTCCATGGGGAGGGTGCCCGGGACACAAACCAGCGCTTGAGGCAGCTGCCGGTGCCAAGCAGGAGCCTGGGCAATTTATAGAAGAGAAGTACACGCTACCCTTGATTTAGCAGTTTACTTTGTGCTGTCAGAGGGAAGCAGGGAATTATTATGGTATTTGCCCCAGAGAGATTTTTCGGAAGCTGAGTAAGTAAAGAGGAAGTCGTAAGCAAAATTTGTTGTGAGACAAGAAACATTAATAATGAATGGATGCTTTCCAGAGTGGAAATAGGTTACTAAAACAGGCTGCTCATCTGACCAGTGGCAATTTGGGAAAAGATTCAGACAGTGATGTGTTAATTTGGCTAAGAATAGAAATACATTTAATTTAAACACAGCTGTAATGTGCCACAGAAGCTACAGAGGAGTCTCTACAGTGACCATTGCTGGGGTTTCAAAATAAAAAAGTTTTGAGATTTAGGAGATATTCTGTGATATAACACTCCTGGTTATCCCTGCAGGCTTTTGGGGAGGGTCTTCCATCCTCCCTATTCCCAACAGCCAGACAGAAAAAGTTCAGGTTTTGCAGCAACAATTGCATTTTGGAAATCACATCAAACAGCACAATGTTGCAGAAAAATACACAGTAAAAAAAAAAAAAAAAAAAAAAAAAAAAAATCTCAATTTCTTTCATCTGAAAAACTATTCAAATTTCACTCCATGACTGTGCTGGGCCAAGGCATGACCTCTGATCAAAATGAAGGGGCAGCAGCTGGGTTAGATAGCCCAACCTTTCATCTAGGGTTGCAGGACAGCAGCTCTCTGCCACAAAAAGACAACAAAACTCCACAGTTTGCCTGGAAAAACTAAACATTTGGGCCCAGGGCCATAATTCCTTGGAGCACCAACTGAGTACCCAAAATTGTCCCCAGCACAAGGAGTGGTGCCATGTTGACACACAGAGAAGAAAGAGCTCATCCTCCCAAATGTGAACTGATACTCCTAAATTAACACACTCAACAATCATGCCACAAACCTCAAAACTCATAAAGTTGTTTTGAAAAGCTCATGATTTTAAAAAAATAACATTTTTTATTATTTTTCTGTTTATTCAGTCTCTAGACTTCTGGTCCCTGAGGTTAGTTCTGCAGCCAAAGGGCTACAAACTTTTTCCAAAACTGAAAGCCAAGTTTGCCAAGGAATTGTTTGGTCACACAAACTGAGACTGTAAGGAAAAAACACCAAAGATCACAAGACTCCTGAAAATGTTCTGGACTTGTCATCACACATTATTTGTCATGTAAACTTGTGGAGGTTGATGGTTTCAAAATCCTCTGAAATGCTTTCTGGTTTTATGGAAACTCTTGAAGAACTAAATACTGTATTTCCTTTTTAACCTTTTATTTTATTTTTCCTGTTTTCTTTTGTTTTTCCTTCTTTCTTTTGTGCAGTTGGGTTATTTTGGCTTGGGGGAGGGCAAATGGTTTTTGTTTGTTTGTTTGATGGTGTTTTACTTCATTTTGTTTCTGAGAGGGGATTTTTTGGTGCATTTTTTGGTTTGGTTTGTGTTTTTTTGACTAATGCAGTATCTGAAGTACTTAGAGTGTTTTTATACTTAATATTTCAGAATCTATGTAAGGGAACATCCAGAAAGAAGCCGTTTTCTGTCCATCTAGCTGGATTCAGCTGGGAAACTTTCACTCCTCTCTTCAGCATATTCCCTAGTTCAGATTTTCTAATAAGAGAAGAGAGAAGTAAATACTAAATTAGCTTCTTTTATTGAGCAACTGGACAGACAGAACTGGAAATAAATGCGTAGTATATGAAAAATGAGTTTGTAAAATAGGTAAAAATAGTTTTGTCAAATTTTCTAATTTGTAATCCCACACACAGTTCTGTTAACCTGCCAGTGGGTTAACAGAAACTTCAATAAATCTGAGAAGCAGTAAAAAATTTTATTACTTTGTCTTTTGTCTGTTTGTACTGTCAGTAAGTTAGCAGAGAGGAGTAGCTAGCTATCAGAATTAAACATCCTCTTTTCCAAAGTCTGATCATGTACAAATATGTGGTACCAGGCACTAAAAGTGACCCAACAGAGGGATTTTTACAGCTGTGGAGTTTCTGTGTCTGTCACCACAAAGCCTTTCATGCTAGGGAGTGCTGAGAGAAAGGCAAAAGGCTCACAGATCCCAATGCCTTTTTGTGTCCTGAAATTTCTGTCCACAGCCAGTGCCATTGCCCTGTAATCTCAATAAAGCCACAACCACACCAGGTCTCTCCCCTCCTGCTTCCTCCCAAGCATAGTAAATAAACTTACTGCAGCATTTGCTAAAGTACAGACAAACACACTTTTCAGCAACATGAGTGTGAAGGCTGCAGTCCCTCTGCTACTCACCCACGTGTGTGAGGAAGTTCAATTAATGTGCCTAGCCTTAGCACTAAAATGAAATTCTGATTTTTTCATAACACACTAGCTTGACAATATATCACTAAAAGAATGAAAAGCTCCACAATACCTGTCCTCCCAACCTCACATGCCACTTCCTCAAGGTTAAATAGCTCACTATGCACCGCTGTCTCCACTTCTTGCATGCAATTATATTTTCTGTGAAAGTTTGTGTGTGTGTTCCTCATCTCACAGCAATTCATACAGACATACTCAGGTGGCATACTCTTGTGCCAGCCTTTGGAAATTGTCTGTTTTCTGTGAGATTAAGTTTTTCCCTCCTAATTAAAAGAATTGCTCAAATTTGGCAAAATTAATTGAATATACTATTAGCTAATTTATTTTTAGTTAGACCTAAGGGAAAATCCAATTATAGATGACAAAGTTCTTCAGTGGATCTCCATCTCCTCCTTTCCCCTCAAGAAACTATTTCTGATGAGCCAAACCCTCCTAACATTTCCTACCTCCAATACAGCACTACCACTGCAGGCTGGCTGGAGAGCTGTATGTGACCAGTCTGCAAACCAGGGTGACCCCAAGGACCTGAGCTCTGGGTTCAGGAACTCTGGAGGTGGCTCTGGGTGATGGCAGCTCCCTCCACCACATTGCATTTTGTAGAAAACCAGGCAGTACCCACTTTGCATAGCTGCAGTGTCTGCCCTTGCAAGTGCCCATACATGAAGTTAAAAGAATTCCCTTCTGGTTTAATTGAAGATTTGCTTATGAAAAATGTCTTTGAGGGTAAACATTCCTTTGAAGACTGAAGGGTATTGCAGTTTTTCAGCCTGATGCTGAAGAGTTATCTACATCAATGGCTTTTAGACACCATGGTATATTTTAGTTGAAGCTCTTCTGATGGTGTGCTAACAGTTTCCCCAGCAGAGCTTTTACCTTTGTAGGAAAGAGCAGTACTGCAGCACTGTGTGCCAGGCTCTGCTGTGAGGAGCACAGGGATGGACTGCATGCACACAAACTGAAACTGCCCCACTGAAAGGCCACAACAGCTCCATTTTACCAGCCAGCAGCTGATAAACAGGGACATGATTGTCTCCTCACAAATAAGTAGAAGATTAAATAAAAAGGAGAGTTCTGTGTTAACACTCACCTGAGAGTCATCTGGCATTCAGGTCCAGATTCTTTCACTGTAGGGCAAACCAGAGCTTCCCACAACTTCAGCATGATAGCAAGTGACCTCAGGACTCTACAAACCCCTCAGGGCTGGTGAGAGCAGCCCAGTTCCCCTGAGGGTGGCACCAGCATCTGCCTCCACCTGCACCCATTCCTTCTTGCTGAGGTTGTGCTTCCCTCTGGAAGCCAGAGCCTGGCCCCAGGGAATGTCACCATCTGCCCTTGACACCCCTACAAGAAGGCTGCCTAGAGTAGCTCTTGACACTGCTCCTTCAGCAGGCCATGCTCCTCTCAGAGAGACAGCAGTGGTCTGGTGTCCATCCCTGGGTGCTGGTACCTGTGGTGTCAGCAGCCATGCCAGGTAGAAAGGGCTCAGGGGTTGTACTTCAGTGGAAATGGCCCCACAAAGCACTGTTAGGGTGAGGTTTATTGCCTTTTGAAGGGTCACCTGCGGTTCTGAATCAGCATGGGCTGTTGCAGGCACAGCCTTTGCCAACCAGCTCCCCACAGCCAGCTCACCAGCCACTGCCCCAAGGCCTGGAAACAAAATTCCTCAAAGAGTTAGTGATGCTCTCAGCAACATTGCACAGCTGCTGAGTGCCTGGCACTGGGGAACAACGATTTGCAGCTAAATGCTCTGCTGGTGCCTGCAGGGCAGTGGTGAACCACTGGAGCTGCTGCTGAACCATTTCCTCTGACCCTACTGTGGGGTTTTATCTTTGTATACCACTGCAGTGACCAACAGATCTTGCCTGCTGGGACTTGGCTCCTCCACTGGGAAGGCTCAGGCCTGTAATTTGTGAGACCAGATGCAGCTGTATGTTTTTGGGTTTTTTGTTTTAGGGGGTTTTTGGGCTTTTTTGCAGGTCTTCAATTGCCATCAAGGCAGATATGTGTTCCAAATACACATCTAAGGATAGCCACCCTTTGTTGTCCTCAGTGGATAAAAATATTCTTTGGGTGCAATTTGTCTTCTCAAAAAGAGGCGTCTAAGCAAGTCAAGTCAGATGGCTCATGTGCAAAAAGGATCTATTCCTGTCCTTCAGCTGGAAGGGGCACATAGGGTGCCCAGGGCAGCAGTGGGCACCAGCAGTGTGCGGCCCCATGCAAGCAGCAGAGGTGCTCCCCAGTACCCCTCCTGGCTTCCAGGGAACCCCACCTTGGAACTTCACAGAGATCTGCTTTCAACACCAGCAGCTTTTCCTCCTGTCAGCACCCTCACAAAGCACAGAGCACAGAGAATCCTGGCTGCAGAAACAAAAATGTGTATTTTTGTTATAAACTCGGTGGATATAGTAATTACATGCATCACCTTTTTATGCATATGTCTCTCCAGGCAGCTCTTCATCAAGCACAATATCTGCCTGGTGAGATGCCTTCGCTTCTCTACTACAAAGGGATGCATCTCTCACCATCTTAGCTCTCATTTTCCCTGCGTGCCCAGAAGATCTCGCCTAGCATGGAGAATGGCCAGACATCTGTGCTGTGTGCAGGGTAACAAGTGTCCTCTGTTTTCTCCCATAAGAATGATAAGGCTTTCACTGGATGTACTCTGAAAGAGCAGACCTCTTGCTCTGCTATCAGATGTTCTCCCTTATGGAAAATGCAAGCCCCAGGAAATAGTTACGGCTCTACATCATTTCAGACAGGGCCTGGCCTCAGCCAGATTTTCAAAGCCCTGTTAAAAATAGATTTTCACTCCCCAATTTAATTTTCTATCCAATTTTCTCTCAGTGCTGCACCACGCCCACACTATTTCTCCTTAAACTGAAATGCTTCCCACCACTGCTTCCTTTCAACACCCCTCGCCAGGCTTGTCATTTACTGTACATCTGCATTTTGCAAGCCACAGCCAGCAACCCAAAGGACAGAGCCTTTCATGTTTTGTTTAGCACTGGAGGGGGAGAAAGCAACATGTTAAAAGGAGGCACCAGCAGCTGACAAGGCACCCCAAAATGGGATGGGTGTGAGGCTGAACGACAGACGTGGGAGTGCTCTGATGGCTCTACAGTACTTGAGCAAGGAAGATACTGGGGCAGTCAGACACATGAAGGTTATTTAGGGCTAAGAGCCTTCTTAAGGTAAATGTTCCTCTGCAATCACCAAAGAGAGAGAACAAGGTTCATAGACAAGTCAGTATTGCAGTTTGGAGAAGAGCTTTAAAATACAGTGTGAGCTAGATAATCTGCAGAAATAGAGTGCAATGAAACTGAGATTTAAGAAGACAGATGTGAAATGCCTCCTATCTGAGGAAAACATCGGTCACATAAACACAGAAAGTAGGGATGTTACTTTTGCACAGCACAGCCCAGCCTGAGAGTGGATCCTGAGCCATACAGGAGCACTGCATGCGCATCCCAAGCAGGAATATTGTTCATGCAGAAAACTTGCAGGGGCTTTTCCTGAGGTACACTGCCACGGGTAGGTCTTGGTGTTAGCACAGCATTTATCTGTGGGGCATCCTTCTGTCACAACTGACAAAAAAATGCTGGAGGACATCCTGAGAGAAAAATGAGAAAAAGAAGTTTATAATAACGTAACAGCTGAAGAAGGTGAAATTAATGTGTTCAAAAGAGGTAGCAAGATACCCAAAGAAATCAGTGAGGTGAAGAAGATTATTTCTACAATTGCACAGACCACACCCCCATCCATTTATTGAGGGCAAAATAACAAGCAGAGTACAAACAGAGAAAGGAAGGATTAAATTATATGTACTTTCAAGAAACCATGCAGAATTTCCACAATTGATGGAAATAGATGTGCTACATGCTGTGTAGTCCAGGCAGGCCTGTGCTCCTGGCTGCAGCTACTGAGGACACACCACGGTTTCATGCAGCAACACAGCCCTGACAGGGTGCTGCTGCTCCAGCTTGTGCTAACCAGGCTCCCTTCTCCTCCCACCCACAGGAACCTTGTCCCATTGCCCCTCTGCTAACACTTCCTACACTTCATTCAGTGTAATTATCTTAATGAGCATTTTCAACGTGGGTATCCTTAGAAGGATTTTCTTGCTCAGAGCTATAGGCACTTTAAAATGTCACTCATCTTGCTCAAAGAAGCATTATTTTTTCCTTTGTTTATATCACTGGTAATCTGTTGAAAATCATGTAAATCATCCAAATACATCAGCCAGCACAGAGAGGTGCAGAGGGAACTTCCTACAATGTGACACTTCAGTGGGTCCCCCTGTCCCCCACTGGAGTTGGACACTGCGTCCTGCAGAAATGGTGAGTTAATGTTTTGAAATGCTGAGGAGAAATAGGTAAGCCTTTATCTAAATTCAGGGCTTCATTTTTTCCCCAAATGGTGTACTGTGGATATTCTGAAAGATTTCTTTTGTTCTTCAGGGGGAAGGCTATGCTATGCAGCTCTCTTCTGCAGAGGCTGGGGAGCAGGAAGCCCCTTGGAACTCCCCAGTGCTCCACAGCTCCCCAGAGCCACTGGGCTTGCATGGCAAAAGCAGATGGGTTCATTCACTGGAGCAAGATATCTGCAGGGAAGCATCTCATGGGCTCAGTGAGCAAGGAGACAGGAGGACTAAGTAGTTTATGGCTTCAGCTGCCAAATTCTATGTCTGCTTCTCTGTAGTGAGGGTCACACTGCTCTTGTCTGTCATCAGGCACTTTGCTGTTCAGTTTAGCCAACACCTTCCATATCAGAAACCCTTGGGCACATGGGTCTTATAGAGGGCTAGGTTGTCTCACTTGGAGGCAGGGGACACCATGGCAAGGCGTGGTAGATGCCCATCAGATTTTTTATGTCTGGCTACACCAATGCACAAAGGACCCTTCTTCTGTAACAACGACAGTGGGAGAACTGCACACACAGCGTGGCAGCAGGAGATGTCCCACAATCCCAACAGGTTCCCTCCAACATATGCCCAAGAATAGATTTATCTTTTGCTTTTAATATTTTTTTCAGTTTGAAAAGAAGAAAACAAGCAAAGCCACAGGGTACAGTAAACTGCTTGGAAGGGCAATGATCTGAAGTTGTAGAAATCGCCACAGTGCTGTGTTAGGACACTGGGAATTGAAAATGTTCAACAATAAAAGGACAGCTTACATTCAAAGGTGACATTCAAAGCAATTCAAACAGCATAATAAAGCAGTATGTAATGAGGTACACAGTTCGTATCAAAGCTCCTCTTATTAAAGAGCTGCTGAGTGGGCTATGCAAAAGGATTTAAAATAGACATTTCTGGTTAAACAAGGTCTCGTTTCTAACATATCTTCCTTTTTAACTGTTCCTGCAGTCAGAGAGGTCATATCATAAGGATAAATTTGTGACGACATAGCTGTTTCCATGGTAGCAAACTATTGTCATAAACACTGAGCTTTATGATTTCACAGCTGGATTAAGAAAAAAAAAAAAGAGAATCAGGCTGGAAAGGGAGGAAGTTTTTTATTCCAATGAGACTTAGGGGAATACAGAAGATTGCAGGCAAAGTAAATTGCTTTGTGCGTAAATGTTCTTTTTTAAGTTTACCCCAGTGTGAAAGTCCTTTTTAAGGGATATAATTTGGGTAACGATCCCTCTCCTATTTAAGTGCTCACAAGGCTAATGAGCAAGCTTGTCTATTTTTGGAACACTTCAGCAATAAGGCTGAATGTTTTGCAGCAGGAAGCCAACAGTATGAAAATGTGTTTTCTTCACTTTCCTGAAAGCTCCTGACCCCTTCCTCCATGATTTTCTGTAACTTCACCATCTAGAAAACAATGTACAGGTGAGGTTAGGTTATTTTATGATGGTGAATAAACCCCACCAGCCACCCTTCACCTCCTCATTACTTGAATTATGGCTTCTTTTTATCAATTATGCTGAAACATCCATAACTACTGAATGGAAACACCTGTCAAGGTGGACAGATTGAAATACAATTGTGTTATTAGGGAAAGTTGTTTTCCTGACATGGTGATTTATGTCCTTAAGTTAAATTAGTATTGATAATTATCAATAGTCCTTGAATATCAAAATGCAGTCAAAGATATGTGGTTGTGGGAGGCTGGAAGTGGCCTGTGGTGCCAGACCACCAGAAGGTGTAATATACCATCACACCAGGACTCATTTTGCCAGACAAATCCCAGAACAGATTTGCAGGCATGAAAGTCCATTCCTGCATCCCCAGCCTCATATCCCAGCCTCTCTATGGGCAAGAGTGAGGCCTGGGGAGATCCCTGGTGCCCATTAGCCCATGGGCAAGCTCCTCTCCAAGCAGCATCCAGTTCTGCCTCCCTGGGAAATAAGGCTGGGGTGTCTGTAGGTCTCTCCAGGGAGAGGGGTAAAAGATCCAGTTCTCTGACAGCCCTCAGTGGTCCCTGGAGGGATATCTGGCAGGTAACTGGCTTGTGTGAGAGGGCTCCCTTCATGCTCTGTGGAACAACCTCCATCCTCACTGTCTGGGAAGAGGCAGCATCACACGATGAAACACACAGTATTCCTGCAGGAATACAAGTGGTGAAACATCCTGTGTCTCCAACAAAGACAGAGCTCAAAGCTAGAGGAAGATTATTGCTGTGTGTCCTAGTGATTCCCCTGGAATTTCTACAGCAGAAACAAATTAAACGTAATTCATCATACAAATAATTAGCACATTTCATTTCAAGAAATCCCAGCTGAGTTTACCTACTAGGCACTAGATTAGTGTGTCCTGCCCTAAAATGCATCTGACATTTAGCTTTCTAACAAAGAAAATTCCTGTGCAAGTAATCTGCCTTGTCAAAATATAAAATTACAGCACAGGCAGTGCTACAGGCTGCAGAATTTTTTTCCTGAGCTACTCCAAAATGAAAATGTTTTAGAGCATGAAGGCTGGGCAGCCACGGATCCAGTGTGTTGATGTAGCCCGACTTTATTGACTATGAAAGTCTCAGGGGAGGTTTGTGGGGTTTTTTTATATTTTCTTTGAAAGAAATCCAAAATAAACAGAAAGGTCACTTTGTAAGGTTGCTTCCTTCCCATGAGATGGGAAATGGCCTTGCTCTGCAAGCTGGAATTGTTAGGTCTGGATACTGAGAGCTGTACACTAGAGGTCACTGCTATAATAAAGGAAAGAGCTGTCTAGCAGCTAAGGCACCCTATTTATTATAAGGTGACTCACAATGAAAAGCAACAGCTAACTGAATTATACCGTATCAAGTGCAAAGAATCACTGAATAATGCCTATTCAGCTGTGGATGAAAACTGAGAGATACTGAGATTTTTGGAGAAATGGGATAAAGGCACATATAAAGCCCTTTATTTTGAAACACCAGTTCACTTTTATCGGTTTCTATTGCTTTAAGTGGAACTGGATAATTATGTCAGCCTGTGGGATTTCTGTCACACTGGTTCTCTTCCTTATATCTTTTTTCTCTGAAATGAGTACTACTGGGTTGGCTTGTCTGGACCAAAAGCCCAGTGCTGCCTTAATCTCCAACATTCAATTTCTGCTAAACTATATTAGTAATAAATGGACACAAAGAATTTTAATATGAATCAGAGATGCAAACCAGTGGGTAATTAGTTGAGGATTACAGATGGGATGCCAGTGGAATAGTTTCCTGTAGAGAGATTGTCACTGCTTACTATGCACATGCCAACTTATCCTGAAGCTTCCCAAGTCTCCAAGCACGCTCGCCTCCTTGTATCTGTTTCTGTATGCTCTTAATTAGTGTCTGGGACTGTTTGTTTAATGAGGCATCCCACACTGTGGCAGTGTAGCTTCTCTCTCACGCGCATCTTGTGGCTGAGCAGAGATGATCAGCCTCAATTTTCAGCCTGTATTTCCCAAGCTTGTGCCACACTGTTATGGTGCAATTTAAGTCTCTTTTTTCCCAACCCTGCTGAATTATTAATTTCATTCAGGATCAAGCCATGTAACCTGTCCACAGCTTGTTTGCTGATGATTCATTACATTTCCTGTTTTGTTTCCTTTATAGGAACCATGGTTCCTGATGATTTTGCACATCTTCATGTGGCACATCCTGTGCAGGGAACTTCTTATCACAGTAGACAACAACATATTTTGTCAGCCGTCTCTCCTTATTCAGTCTTTGTTCCAGAATTTCACATCCTTCTGGCATTATTTTATCTCATGCACTTAATATTCACAATTTCATTCTTCTCTTGCATCAAATGTCATACGCAAGCAGGAGCATGACAGCAAACTTTTGTAGTGGTCAGCTGTGATGCGAGGTTGGCTCATCTCACAGTCCTGGCCCATTCCCATGCTCACTTCTAGTAAGATCTCTCATGTTTCATCTTGGTCAGGCGTCAGACACCAAGAGACAAACTCATCAAGACTACAGAAGCCACCTAAGACCTAATGAGTTTCTGCACAGATCACTCCATCTCTATAAAGCATTCTGCTGAAACATTCTTCATGAAACTTAGTTTAAATATTTCTTTTGCAGTTATCATCTTTCTAATCCCTGTATAGTCTTCCTGTTTTCTTGCTTGTTCTCTGTAGCTAAGGAATAGTCAAAGAGTTACTCCTCAGTTCCTCTGACAATACTATTCAAATATCTGCAAATTATTTTTCCCCTTCTGAAATCTGATCTGCTGCTTACACTTTCTAGGTTTCACATCTGCAACTGAAGCTCAGGGTCAGCTTTGTAAAGATGCTTTATACGACAGGTTCAGGTCCAGTTCAACCTTTGCCTGTCTGTTATTTCTCCTATGCCTTTTTCAGCACGATCATTTCTTGCGTTTCCTACATCTTGAGAATCCATTTTCACTTTGTATACACCAGAAACTGTTTCCAACATTCATCTCATTGCTATGAGTCTCTCCCCACCCAAGAAAAGGTTACTGGGAAAAAAAATCATTAGGGTTTATTTTGGTCTAATAATTTTTATTTAAAGTAGCATGTGTTACATGAAGTATGCAGCATGCTAGAGCAAATTTTGGGAAGAAGCAGCCTGGACCTATGAGTACTGGTAGTGTTTTACATGAGTATTAAGACTCCTTTCTACTAAAATGTTTCTGGTCATGTCTATTACCTTCCTACACTTCTCTGTAATTGAAAACAATCTTGCTGTGAAGCTGTTGAAATGTGGACAGTCTAGGAAAAAAAAAAAATAATAAAAAAAAATAGACCAACTCTTTCCTGGGCCCTGAACCGAATTGTAATATGTTGGTCATTTGGAGGAATTCCTGTCATAGCATAACTCCCCCGGTTTTGCTCAATAATTGCAAAGTTCTTCCAGCAAAAACATAAATATTTCCTGCCCTGCCATACATCTGCTGTGAAATGAAACCCTCAAAACAGCCCTGTGAGCAGCCCAGTGTGTCCTTCTCTGCTGTTCCCTCGAGCACCCCCTGCCACAGTGCCTGTCCCCCAGGCCTCAGGAGCCTGAGCCTTACTAGTCCTGCTGCAGCCACAGAGCAGCTTCCTCCCTTCTTTGCCATCGACTGCCAGGCACCCTGCTGGCACCCAGCCCTGTAGCATCTCCCCAGGCCTCCCTGCAGTACAAATAAATAATAAGCAAGGGGGTTGCCTCAGAGCTGCTGGCCAGACGGTGTTTCCAGGTCAGCGGTTCCCTCTCTTGGAGCCATGAGCTTGGAAGCACTCGTGCCAGCGACACTGCCACTTGAGGCCACAAAAGAACAAGGTCATGAGAAGAAAAGTTTAAAAATCAGTGCTTCAGACTATTCATTTTTCTCAAATGGGGCTTCCTTTCAAATGCTTTTATAGAGCATTGCTCACACTGACCTTTCCAATGTGTCATAAGAAACAGGGGAGACTGCATTAAGGTTGGGTGTATTTTGATGCTGTTATATGCAATAAATCCAGAAGCTGACTCCATTTCTAGGCTGGGCTGCTGTACATGCTCTTAATCTACATACACTCTCTGTTCTTTCTCCTGGGTTCTAAACGTGTGCACACATGGTTTATTCAGCTTATACCCATACTCCTGTTCTTTGTTTGAAGGTACCTTGGGACCGTGAGATCTCCAGGAGATTTTGCACATGAGCATCAACCTTGTCTGGAAAGTTTTTTGGTGACATGCACATGGCACTTGGGGAGGGCAGAATATTTGTCAGAAGACCACAACAGGAATGATTCTTAAATTTAGTCATAAAACAGAAGTAGCTTATGTAGCTGGCACCTTCATTCATTTTTCTAATTCGTACAAATTCATACTGCAAAGGAGTGGTTTGGAAGACTCTGGTAAGCCTAGACTATAACCTAAATTCCAACTCCACATTTTATATAATACTTTTGTTCCGTGTCTATTTCCCTTTTGCAATTACAGAAATTCTAAGCATGTATATAAAAAGAATAGGTGAGTCATAAGGTGTGTTGCTTCATCACTTATTTACCTGGAATGCATGAAGCTACATGGCTGCAAATATAGGAAGCAATTTTAATCTCAGATATAAATGTTTCCAAAACAGAAGGACAAATGCCCTATTTAGCTTGAAGATGGAGCTGGGATGAGATTTGGGACACAACTCCCTGCAAGCACAAGGACCTGACCTTAGTGACCTCCCAAGTCCTTTCCAGGCTGGGATTTCCACATCTGCTTTATCCAAGTTCCCCCGCGGGTCAGCCTGATCGCAGTGCACATCTCCCCGAGCGAGTTCATGCTCTCACATGGTATTTGTATGGATGAAGCTTTTCATTGTTTTCAAGTGTTGTCAAGGAGTAGAATTGCAACTGTACACGCGAAATTTCATCACGTCACTTGGCTGAATGCTCCTTGGGGCTGGGATGGAAGGCGTATGATGAATTTTTGGATACTAAACAAATTGCTATTAATATTTAGCATGTTGTACTGCTGAGTCATGGAAATTTGTGTGTAGAACTTGATTGTTTGAATGGTTTTGGCTTTATTTCTTCCTGGGTAGACTTTTGAAAATGCTAAAGTCCTGGCATCAGCCTTGTCTTGCTGTTTTCCAAGGATGTTTTTGGAAAGTTCTTGGAGACTAATACCAGACCACGCAGACAGACTCAGAAACCACAGAGATCAACCATTTGAAACATTCTCAAGCTTTTGGGACGGGAAGCTCTAAAACACTTTGATTCCCCCATAATCTAGGTTGTTTAGGGGAACAATGTGTGTCCACATCATAAAGACAGCCATGTAGTACCTTTGAGTAGCACATGCTGGCCACCACTGTACAAGACATCTTTACTGGGAACAGCAAGCATTACTAGTGCAGAGCCCTTGGAAAGGTCTGAGGTAACTAGAGAGGTCCTCTGAGCAGTAAGCCTTCTCAGAGGGACTTTTATAAACCATTTCCAAAACTCCTTATGTTCACAGACTGGTAGCTAACATAGGGTTAAGCTGTGGAGGCTCCCGAGCCTCTGTGACGGTGGAGGGAAGGTTCCCCCTGGTTTGCAAAGGATCAGTGGCAGGCAGGCTGCTGTTCAGCCAAGCCACGTAGATACCTCACATGATAAAGGAAAGATCACATCTCATAAAGATTCTTGCTTGGCCCCCACCTACTGTTCCTCCTTTCCCATCCCATTTTTTCCCAACCAGAAAAAGAATGCATTGATTGTGAACATATTGCCATCCTTCGTGTGTGGAAAACATGTCAAAACAACAGCAAGATATCTGCAAAGGGTAATATTAACAATGTCTCTCTGCCTCAGAGGGTCCTGGAGAAATTCATTAATTTATTTGCAAGATGTTCTGACTGGAGTAAGGATCCTGTAATTAAATTTGACTTACTCATTGTCATTGCCTTTATCTGCTCTTAGTAAGAAAACAAAGGAAAACATAAACATGCGAAGATACTCAGTTTCCAGTAAGACACACAAGAGACTCTTGTGCTCACAGAGATGGTTCTTTTTTCTCAGGCTTTCATTGCCCAGACCTTTCCACAGACATGTGGCATTTCATAAACTGCATCTCCGTGACTACAGGGATGTGGGATTTCTGGAGACAGCACAAGGTAACATGTACCATCCTATCCTCCATGCTTGTGTAACATCCTCCAGGATGACTGCCTGGCAGGACATTGCCTCATCCCCCAGCTGCAGCCAGACCCCCTGCTGCAGGAGGTTTCCACTGTGCCCTGTCTCACTTTGGCAGACCCTTAGCTCAGAAGGGCTCTGATAATTAATTACTAGAGTATCACCAAGAAGTTTGAAGAGACAAGGGTGGGGTGAGCACACCCCCCCGTCTCAAGGCTAGGAAGAAGCATTACACAAGCAAGGGGGAAGGAAAGTGGCAGCAAGATCCTGGAACTCCCTGCCTGCAGTGGGGGTTTGCTTCTGGGACCACCAGTGCACATGTGCAACCAGAGAAGTGGTTAATCAAGTCGTATAAGAGATGCACAGGATGGAAAATACAAAATCTTGGTCACTAATCCGAAGGACTTCCATTTTAGCGGAGCTGCTGAGGCAAAGTTTTAAGAAGTCTGTTATTGAAAACCATTGCCTACAATTATTATTACCATTGACCCCTGTGTGAATCTGCATTTCCCTGAAGACTGGATCAAAACATTTTTTTTAATCAGAAGAAAGAAATTTTTACTACTGCTTCACACAGAAAAGCACAAGGTTATCTGCAGACTTTAAGTAGCACTGTAGAAAAATGAGCTTAGTGGAAGGTGCTAATGGGGCTGATTTTTATAGCATCTGAAGGAGATAAACAGTCTGTAATCTAAAAACAAACTAATTTTTTTAAAATGCTTCAGGGGAAAAAGGTGAGGGAACACACCACAAAACACAGCTCTCTTATGACAAGTCCAGAGAAGCACAGGGCTTGAACCTCTTTGATTCATTTTCTTCTAAGAAGTACAGGACTACACAAAAACTATTTTTTAGTGGCTCTAGACTGGGCATTACTCTAC
Source organism: Poecile atricapillus (assembly GCF_030490865.1). Classification (NCBI taxonomy): domain Eukaryota; kingdom Metazoa; phylum Chordata; class Aves; order Passeriformes; family Paridae; genus Poecile; species Poecile atricapillus. The sequence continues at coordinate 46,995,977 of NC_081251.1, read as the reverse complement.
CCACTGTTGCCATTCAGACTGGACAAGGAGCTAGCAGATTACTTTTTTCCAATTTGATTTGAAAGAAGTCATCTCAGAAGAATACTCTTGGTCCTAACAGCCATGAAAGAAAAATGTACATGTCAACATAGAGGAAAAGAGGGAGTCAGATCATCAGTTCTGGTAAAATTAGAAAGAAGCACAATGGAATCTATTAATGCTACTCACAAGCAGTAAGGGCTGTAACATAAAACAGAAGAAACATAAAAAGCTTGATCATCCACAAAGACTGTAACCAGTTAATCAGAAATAACAGCAGCAGGGGACTTACTATGCCAAGAGCAGACTTCACTTTACTGAATATCATACTTATAATGAACTATTCTGGGCAATAAACGGCAACATGAGCATGAGGAACCTGGAAAGCTAGAGAGCAGCCCCATTTTAGTTTGTGAGTTAGCTTTGGTTCATGAAGAAAGATAACAGAAAGGGATACACCCTTCAGTTTGTGTTCACATGGAGGATATCCACCTACAAGCAAATCTTTGGGTCCTGAGGATTGCTAGCACAGGGCAACACTGAAGGCACTGCCTGTAATGCTGCCATCAAGAAAAGAGACCACTAATCTTCTAATGGTCCTCACATCCATGAAGAAAACTCAACACAGACCTACAACCATAAAGCACCGTCAGCAGTAGGTCCTTCTTGCAAGGACAACAGTAATACTTCAACCAAAGACAAGAAAAGATTCAAGCTCAGAGGCTAAAGGGGTCATCTGGTGGTGTTGCTTGACAAGAATGTCAGTGATTGCATCCTGTTGTGGGTTCACCCCATCCAGCAGCCCAGCCCCACACAGCTGCTCGCTCACTGCCCCACCAGCAGGATCAGGGAGAGAATCAGAAGGATAAAAGCTGGAAAACTCATGGGTTGAGATAAAAGGAGTTTAATAGGGAAAGCAAAAGCTGTGCACACCAGCAAAGCAAAACCAGGGATTAATTCACTGCTTCCCATGGGCAGGCAGGTATTCAGCCTTTCTCCAGGGGATCAGGAAGACATCATCACCTCAAATGTCCCTTATTATTATGTCTTCTTCCTTATTCCCTTCATTTTATATAATTTCTATTTATGTAATGAACATGATGTCATATGGTCTGGAATATCCCTTTGGTCAGTTGGGGCCACCTGTCCCAGTCGTGCATTCTCCCAACCTCCCAATTTCCTTGCCACTGTGACAGGAAGAGAAGCAGAGAACGCCTTGGCTCTGTGTAATCTGTGCTCAGCAATAACAAAAACATCTCTGTATTATCAACCCTGTGCTCAGCACAAATCCAAAACACAGCCCCATACTAGCCACTGTGAAGAAAGTTACCCCAACCAAAATCAGCACACATCCCCAGTCTTCTGCTTTCTAAAGAAAGAAGACATGAGGGTTTGGGATTTATTTTTTTTTAATTAAAAAAAAAAATAAAAATTTGGGCATTCTCCCTTCAAAACAGGACAAACTTAAAACTTCATGGCTGCTCTGCATGTGTGTGTGCATGCTGGGCCATGGGAAGAAGAATGTGTTAGGAAACCAGAATAGTAAACTTTAATTTAATTTACCCTACCCAATATAGAAAAGGGACCTAGCTGTTTCCTCACTGCTTATGCAATCTTTCCCATTGAACACTACCTCACAAGTCATACACCTCCTTTCCAAACATAACACTGCCTCATAATAAAACTTAGGAAAACATATTGAAAGGTCAAAATAACAGTAACAAGTTATAAAACTATTTTACTTATCCAAGGTTTCTATTTCCAATATCCCTTCTTTAATCTTTCACTTTCAATATTTACATACACTTTTACAAACTTTATTAGGGTGATATTTTGAGTTTGGGTGGACAGTGTTAAAGTGTTAATCCCTGAATACATTTAAACACCCCAACCAGACTGTGTAACTAAAATATTTAATGTCTCTATGGCTCTCTCTCTCCACTTTCTTGTAAGCAGTTTTCCTTAAACTGATCCTGAATGCCCTAGCAGAAACTCACTTTTCTGTTGAGATGTTCTGTCAGCATCAGTAGGTATTTTAGCCTCATCACAGAGGGACTAAGCTGGGGTTGGTCCAGGTGATGGAATTTCAGCAGGGCAAGCAGTCTCACCCTCCCAACATAAAGTATTCCTTCTGATGGAAACCAGATCATGGAGGGCAAAAAGGGAATTACCTGTGTTCAGGCATTGTCCTCAGTAATTTGAGACATTCTCCAGTGTCCTGCCATCAAACACAAGTTAAAAAAATGATCCAGCTTCTGAGGGGTAATCACAGACACTCATGGAAGTTGCATCAAAGGAAGTTTCCAATTTATTATTTTAAAAAATGTGCGTTTTTTAAGCAATTTTCTCAAAAGCATAAAAGAGGTTGATACATAGCTAGAAATGGGATTTTGGTCTTCTAAAGAAAGGCATAAAACCCACCCCAGACTTCAGTTCTTCAGCATCATTCACTCTCTGAGACTCAGAGCCTGGGCTCATGATTGAGTGTGAATCCCACAGCTGTGACTTTAGGAGTTGCTGCTGATCTGTGAGGATGCTGCGTTTGTTGTGTGCAATATTCACAGAGCACATGCTCTTTTCAAACTGCTTATCTTCTGTTTCCACACTGTTTGTCACCAACTCTGTCCCTGCTGCCATACCAAAGCAAGCAGGTAGAACATACAACCACACGTCTTTCAACCCCCTGTAGCAGTTCAGGCTTCATCACTGGATGTTGCATCAAGAGGTCAGGATTGCCCCAAAGGTACCTGACACGTCCCATTTGACTGTCAGGCAAATTGCTCCCAAAAACCAGGTGATAGAACATGACTGGGGTTAGAATGTAGAAGGAAAATTGCAGCAGAGTCTTATACTTCCATATGTTTTTATTCTGACAATGTTTGAGGGGAGGGGCCAGATTACAGCCTCAAATTTGCCCAAAGGCAGAGTAATCCTGTTTTAGATTAATCCTCCCTGAAGCTTTGTACAGCAATGCTACCTTGTGCTGGGAAAGGTTATGAATGGCACATTGACAGCTTGGCTAACAGACAGGTGTAAAATGAATTTGCGCTAACATGATTGTGCGCTGTCTCTTACTTCACATCCCAACAATATTTCTTGTGGTATCACGTGAAATGATGGTGTCTTAATTGAACCTAAAAGCTCTGAGTCCTTGATGGATCCTGAAACTTCCGTGACAACAAAATTGGGTAATGAGTCCAATGTGAATGAAAAATTTCAAATACTAAAGCTTCTACTACAATTTCTCTGCTCTTAGCTGTCTCTCTTATCCCAGTTTTAAAGCTTTTTCTGACTCTGGAATGCAAAGCCCTACAGGATTTTTTTGCTGCAGTCTCCAAACTGGTGTGGCTATTGTAAATTGAGAGTGCTGATGAATAAGAAGGATTGTTCATTTTCTGAGCACTACACCAGCTGCTGCATATCCTGCCCTATATCCTACTGCTCTGCCTGAGCTACAAGTGGAGTTACACATATGCCTTGGCTGTGGCTCCTGCATCTCCGATGAAATAATTAACACTTTCAATTGTGCACATTCGGGATGCAAATTGAACTGCAGCAGCTTCAGCTTACTCTCTTACTACAGGCTTTAACCACAGCGATGCTATGACAGCAAACCTCTGCACCTTTGCATGCAGGACATTACTTTTATCTGCAGGAGCAAAGGAGGTCACAGCTTCCCCTGCACATTCGCCGTGCTTCTTCTGCTCTCATCAGCGCTTCAGTACATGGCACACCACTTCTTTCCCTCGAAGGGAAGCAGCGGGTGTGGCTGAGGCACCCCTATCCACATTGTCCCGTGGCCCTGGCAGGCGATGGCAGCCGGAGGCAGAGGAGGATGAAGGCACTGAGGGTCTGTTCTGGCTCGGAGGCACCGGCACCGTGGGGAAGTTCACAGGGAGCGATTGGCTGCTCATCAGCAGCACCTCCTCTCACTCCCACAGCTCAAAACTTCCCCCGCATGTCTTCTTAGCAGGGTCCTGTCACCTGTGTCTAGGAAGGGAGGAAGGCCGGGCAGAGATGGAGCCTGGCAGACCGCTGCTCTCCGGAGACTCCGCCTCGCCTCGGCTTCCGCTGCACGCCTCGGACGTGAGGGATGGAGGGGTCGGTGCTTGGAGACCGGATGAATCATATTTTCCGTGTTCAGCTGTAACCTGTGTAATTTCTTTATCACGGGGCATAATGCATTAAAGCTGAGGCGGCTGCAGCGCTCTGTGGGCTGCGTTCTGGTTTCCTCTGCCGTCAGGACCCAGAGCCATCCAGCTGCCCTTCCTTGCGTATCCCCGACGTTCAGGGCACTCACCTCTTGGCAGCTTTCTTCTTTCCCTCTGGTGCAGCAGGGCTCAGGGGTGCTGAGAGATGATAACTGCTCCTCAGCTGCTCACTCTGTGCCCCAGAAACACGAATCATGTTGGAAAAACGCACAGGGAGCATTAGCAAAGTGCTTCCTTCATCCGCAGCCCTGAAGCATATTTGGCTTCTCCTCACCTTGCCATTCCTTTAGGAGGTTTTGGTTCCTCCTGCTGAATGTTGCTGCGGAAGGAGATGGACCCTGCAAATGGGGAGCTGGAGCTGTGTGATGTTCCCTGCTCAGCTACTCCTACCTGCTTTAGCTGTGGAGGCAAGAAGTGTCTGTACCTCTGAACTGAACACGAAGCTTCTGCTCCTGAGCATATTGCCAGGAAATGCTGCGTGCGTCTGTCAGCCTCACCAGGGCCCAGAATAGCTGTGCTCTCTGCCTGCCCCAGATCTTCACCACCCGTGTGGATTTGCTTTTTTAATTCTGTCACGGCCCTCACATGAGCTGCCCAGCTTAAAGCAAATTTCTTAGTCATCTCTCTGTCTACCAGACATAATGTCACAGCGGTCGCTGTGCCTTTCTATGTCGTGGGGTCCTGGTTTTGATTCTCCAGCTACACCTCCACTAGTAAGCAATGCTGTGTCATGACTCTTCTCCTGGGGTTTTTCCACACTGTCAAACTATGACTGTGGTTATGTTGGATGATTCAGGCCAATACCCCACAGCTCTGTCTCAGATGGTGCCCAGGACCAGTCTAGGGTTAGCAGGGACAGGTGCCATCCTTAGCAGACGGGGTGGGTGCAATTGCCTTGATCTGGAGTGTGAAATGTACTCCGGTAGGAGCACAGCCCATGCTGTACCCCAATGACAGCAAACAGTCCATTTTGTGGAGGGGGGATAAGAACCAGAAAGCCAAACTTCTTTCTCTGTAGAGTCACTGCCCTCTGACCATCACTGGATGTGCACCTCTAGTGGGCTTCACCAGCCTTTGGCTGTTTAAATCTAATTATCCATTAGTTTCCCTCTTAGTAAAGGAACAGAAACAGGAACCTCTAATGGGCAACCTAAAATAGATGGGGTGAGTCACCAACAGGAGACATCTGTTACTATTCACTAATTAAAGACAGAGCCAAGAGAACTAACTCAGACAACTTTCTTCACCCAGCTACACTTGGGTGACATTAATCTTCCTTTATGTGGTTTTGCCTCTACCTAGCCTAGTGAGTCCTAGGACAAGGCATTGCCATATGCATGTTTAACAAGTACACTTTAACAAATGTGTAAATTTAGAGCTTCCTATGGGTTTTTGAACTGATCATTCCTGACTTCTGAATAATTATTTCTGCAGAATTAGCATTCTGAACATTTGCTTTCCAGAGGAATATATGTCATGCCATACAATCTGTGATGTGCAAGATTCTAGATTCACATAATAAATTAATTTCAGATATATTTTTAACCAATATGTTTGTTCCCTGAGTTATACCACATGGCTGAAGGAAAATACACACTTCTGTTCATCAGATCCCACAGCTCAAGCAGCAATGTCTCAGTAGTAGTGACTCTGACCAGCATATGTAAGAATAGGTTAGCAGCAGCATCATTTCATACCCACTGAAGGTGGCACTTATGACAGCATGAATAAGTGAGAAGCTAAAGGGCGGTTCTGCCTGAGTCCTTTTCTTTTCCACTTTTCCATTGTTGCAGCAGGGATGAGGCAGGAGTATCAAAAGACTCCATGTTTGCTTCTCCAAAATACTGGTATGACAATTCTCTTTGAAAAAGGGAATAAAACACTTTTTCCTCTTGTCTCCATGTGCTCACAAGCGTGTGAATAAATATAAGCTGACACAGGATTTGTATGAGTGAGATACTGTGAAGCACCATTTTATTTTGCACCACCAAGCTTTTGGCACATCTCATGAGGAAAGGAACGGTTCACAAACCATGCAATTCACTCTAAAACACACATCATAAAACCTGTGGTCTGTTCCTAGCCACTGTACATGCTGTTTGTTCCACTTACTCCCTTCCAGTGTTAGTCTTCGCCTTTCAAAATCCTCTGATTTTCCCCCTCTCATTGAACGACATTAGTTACTATGGAAACTGTGGATACGGAACTTGGTGACATCCACATGGAAGGGATGCTTCCCAGGAACCTAAATATCCACTGGATGGTTATATGCCAACGCTGCATATGGCTTGGATTTTGTAAAAACCCACAGAAGGTCACTGAGGGAAAAGAGGCATCAGCTGAGGTTATGATGAAAGAAACCCCAAATCCAGCCACTGGTATGTTTGGCAGTCCCATGACCTTCCTGGTGACACAGCCCTGTGACTCAGAGGGAGAAGAACCAGAGACAGGCTGTGCTGAACCACAGGACTGTGGATTCCTCCCAGGAACTGCTCCATACTGAGAGAAACACACAAGGTCACCACAGCTTTTGTGGCGAGCTTTAATGATGTTTACCAGAGAACTGTTAGCTAAAGTTAAAAGTAATTAAAGAAAAAAATGCCACACACAGCACTCCAAAAACGTTTGTGACCTAGCTGTTTCAGAGAGGTTTCTTCTCATAATACAGAAATTCACCAATTGCAAAAAACCCTTTGTGAAGATACACTTGGATGGGTGGTAGTTTGCTGTATCACCATGAGGAGAAAAACCTCTTGGAAGGATTAGGTCCTCTAGAAAACAACTGCAACAAAGAGAAGAGGTTGTGCAGAGGGAAACCTGTGGGGCAGACAGGAGGGAGGTAGCACTGCAGGAACAGGGCAGAAGACTGGCATGAGGTGACTGGACACAGCACGGTCTCAGCCCAGATTTATGGATTCCCAGCCCTTGTTTTTGATAAAAATATGAATCCTTTTCTACAACAGAAGCACAAGCCCCCATGAGCTGGGGCATCGTGCTGCAACCAAAGGTGAATGTTTTGGAGGAGCAGTTGCTCGTATAGACTTTTTTTCTAACTGTGTTTCCAGAGGAGTAGGAGACATTTCCAAGCACCTCCCTGTGTTTATCAGCACAAGTCACTGCCAGGGCAAATGCTGCCAAATGAGTATTGTAGGGCGATAAAATCCTCAGAGTGGAGGGATCATTTGACTTGCTTTGGGATGGGTTGTTTTTTTTATTTAATATGAAATGCCAGCAGTATTTCCATTCACCTACAAACCAGGTCAGCTGGCTGCCTTTAAGTATTGAAAATCCTGTTTATTTACCTGGATGCACAAAGGAGCAGGTCAGAGGTGTGGGTTCCCTCTTCATCCTTTGCTCCTTACCCCACAGCCCTGAGTGAGGACCACTCAGATTGCCCTTCCTTCCCTTGAGCAGCTCAAGAGGAAAAAGGCTACATTAGATTTAGTGATCAATGGCTGAGAATAAAATCTGACCCAATTTCAAGCTCCTCTTGAAAGATTTAAAAAAAAAAAAAAGGACTTTCAGTATTTTTTGGAGGTTGGTGCCATTGCAGCAGTAGCAGACCTAGTATGGGCAGAAAGGTAAAGAGGTACAGATTGCATATTTTAAGTGGAACTATCCTCAAAAACAGCCAAGTAATTTAACACCTTGCACTGTGCTGTCACATTTTGGTTTAGCATCTACGTGAAAAGTCATCATGTCCCATTTTTAGACGGCCACCTCCCTGTTCACTCTGATCTTTATAACAAGCACACAAATGCCCTTCTATATTTAATGGGGGATTTTTGCAGAACCCCAGAAAATTCAGTGTGACAGAGATTTTAGGCTGGATACGGACAAATACACAAAGTGATGGGTTTTGCACAGTTTACCTAAACTTTCAGGACCTGCTGTCTCTTGCCAGGCTACCCTCTGGCACTGCCCCATCCTCCACTTCTCTGCTCTCTCAGGGCATTAGCAGAACACAGGCTACCCATCGAGGGGAGTGGCTCTAACACACTCCCCTGTCATTTCCCAGTGCGTCAATTGTAGGGATTTTCCAGAGGGCTTTTTTAGACCCATCTGTTGTTTGTTCAGCGAGCCCCACAGAAACATATAAACCTGTTTTACTTGAAAAGGGAAAGCAGGCAAACCTCTCTGTGCAATTAGATTGAGCTGTCTGTCTGCTTTCAGCCAAGAAAGAGCTGCCAACCATGTTGAAGGAACAATTTACCTGACTGACATCTGAAGAGGAACAGAGTGAGTCCCCTAGATGAAACTTCTCTTCAGCCTCAGGAAAAAAAATCTATTCTATTCCCATAGTTTTGGCTGATCTCCTCTGAGTCTGTGTGAGGCATGATGGCTCTGAACTGTTCTTACTTGAAATAAACTGGATGGCCCACCCCTAACCAAAACCAGTATTTAGAATGTGACAGAGGAATAGCTGTCCAAAAATTAACAACAAGCTGATGACCCAGACTTAGAAATTGTCAAAAACTCAGGTTTGAAAATGTATTCAAAATTTACATTAAATAAATATTGCTGGATACCAATAAATAAGCTACAGATACAGACTCAATCTACTTCTGCTTTTAGGAATCTTGTGTGCTACACACACTCAAAAAAAAAATATATATATAGAAGTGAAGTAATAGCGAAAAAAATAGCAAAAATTGCACTTGATGGGAAATCAACTGCCTGAAATCAATACTGGTCAGAAATAGAATGACTACAAGTTATAATAAGTTGTGCTGAGGAATAATTGAGTGGAGAAATGGAAAGAAAATTGAGCAGCAACCCCTCCCTATCTTTTCTAACGAGGAGATGTCTCAAAACTTAGCGACACTTTTGAGATGGTAAAAAGTAGCTTCAAAGCAATCAGCAGGAGAGCTGACACCCCAGAGCTGCAGAGTTCCAGACAGAGTGGAAAAAACGATGCTGAATCTGATTGTTAACATATTCTGTCCCTATACAAGTGATGCCACAGGAAAAGGCAGTGGAAATTCCAGAGCCACTTGCAATAGGGTCAAAAATGAAAGCCAAGACAGGAAAAAGATGAATAGAAGGGCAGCACCATCCTCTGCTCACCTGCATCAACCAGCAAGACCTCTCCCTTATTTGCATTTGTTTTTGCATAGTGATGTGAGCTCTAGACTTGGAGCCAAGGGACTGAATTTTTATTAGGCATCGGCTGTCAAACACAGGCAGCAGCAGCCTAGCAAGGCTTGGGCAGCCTCGGTTTAGCTAAGCGGGACCGCGGCTGCTCTCCATAAATACACCGTGTGGGGGTAAGCGCCAGGGGGAGGGGAGGGCTATTTCTGATGAGAGAGACTTCCCAAGAAGAACAAATGGCTGTAAAGGGAGGGAAAAAGCCCTGCCTGCGGAGGGGACAGGCTCTGCCACTGTGACCGTCCTGCCGGGCTTTGCCTGGGCTCAGGCCAGTCCATTGGGAGCGGCAGGAGGGCTGGCATGTGCCCTGATGCAGAGGATGGGCACCAGAAGCAACTCCAAGCCCGTGGGTTTGGCGAGGTGTGCTTGGGCAGCTGTGTGCTCGCAGGACTCAGGGCAGCATCCCTCTGCACGCCAGGGACAGCAAGGCTGCCAGCACCGGGGCATTGTCACACAGCGGCGCCCCGGGCTCCTGAGCCTCTCCGGCACATCCACGTCTCAGTGGGACAGCCACACGTTCAGTAGGACTTTCCCAGAGGCTTTGGCTGGAAAGCCCAGATTTCAAACAGGGGAGGGGATGTCTCTATGCTGCCAGCAGCAGTGACTGTGAAATGAAAACTAAAAATTAAATAAACACGAAAAAATACTCATGGAAATACTGCAGTGTAATTCGTCGCTGCTGGTGTTCAGAAGAGCTCAGTACACAGCTGAGCAGGGTGCCGCTCGAACAGTGAATTATCAGACTTGAGTAATTTCCATGTTTCTCTTTCCAGGACAGACACAGAGCAGAAGAGCAGGAAAAGAAGGAAAGCTCCACCATAAAGGGTGGCAAAGAAAGCAACAAATGGACAGGGAAAGTCCTAAAGTGCCTTTAGCCCAGGAGGGGCAGGATGGTGCAGGATGGGGCCTTGACAGGGAACCACGCATCCCTTGTGCTCCAGCAGCTTGTTCCTGGGCTGCAGGGCATGCAGCTGGCCTTTCATGCTCTCAGCCCTGCTGCTGGACACCAACAGGAGGGCAATTGGTGGCCACACACCCACAGTCCTCAGGCAGGGCAGTCCCTAAGTATCTGGCTGCAGCACAGGTTTTTCTCCCACCAGTGCTAGGCTGTTACAATTATATTTAAAAGGCTTACAGACAACCCACTTCTTTTTTTCTCTCTCTCTTTTTTTTTTTTTTTTACCAGAACTTGAAGTAAATAGGAAAGATTTGAAAGGCTTGCCGGGGAGGAGCATTCTGTCCTAGTAAAAACAGCTGGTTCAGATAAATAAATATTGTGTTCCTATGTAGGAGCCACACCACAAGCAAGACAGCACTAGGAGCCTAACAGCAAAACTACCTTAATTTAAAACTTCATTTCATTCCCCAAGCTAAGAAACATACACAGAATATAAAGGAAGATTTTTTTTTTTTAAACTCATCTCAAATTTAATAACTACTAGTATTTCTGGTAGAACTACTAAATAAATATATGTTCAAAATATAAATTTTCAATACTGAATGCAAGGTTATAGACTGTAGGGTATAAAAGTTTCCCAAAACAAATTTATTCCTTTTCAAAACTAAAAGATAGCAGAAGAAATCTCATAAACACTGGACTCTTGAGGCCTAGTATGAAGTATTTGTGCAGAACAGGGAAATATTTCTATTAGAAATAGTCATCTCTAGGTTGAATCCTTATGTTGGTTTCTATCCAAAATTCACTTAATTCTTAATTGTCAAGATCACATGAGAAGGCAGTTCTGTGGCTTGTAATTATGACTTAGCAGCAACAGGATTGCAAGATGTAAAATAAAGCTGCCACCAGACCTATCTCAACTCCCATTGCAGTTCCAGAAGTTCGCCTTAATGGTTTAATCATATTCTGACTACACAATCCTATCAGTGTAGAATTAGAGCCCCCTCAGAAGGGTGGTTTGAAGACCTCCAGTGCTGAAGGTGTTCAAACAAGTGAATAAATGGTCCTTGTTTGTTGTGGATTTGTCTATATTTGGTACCCATCTGCTTTCCTGACAAGACCATCAATGGCACAATTTGTAAAATGCATGGTTTTATTATGCCTGCCTGGAAATTACCTCACCTAAAAAGTCTGTTTCAGCTGATTGGTTTGAAGTACAGTGAACTGCAAAAACTCTTCTTCAACCATGTAATCTAGAGCAAACCCAGAGTTTATCAGCCTCCTTATCTGATTTCCTACATCCCGTATCAAAGCCCTTCACTTCTCTGGTGATGCTTTCAAATAAACATAAGAGGCTTTTCCTAAACGTGGGATTTATTCAGCAGGTCACACTGGGATCTTATTTATAAGATAAATCATGCTGTAAGAGAGATGGCAAAGAGACAAGAGCTAAACAGCTTTCCAGATGGGGGTATGAGATGATACAACTTTGGAAGATGCTGCTGGACTGAAGGAAAGCTTGGTAAACACCAGCCCAGTTCACCCAGACAACACATCTCTGTAAGTGAGGTACCACAGCTGGCTGGGAGGAGTTTTGCTGCAACTCACAGCAGAAACCAGCTGTTCCACTCAAATTTTGACGATCTCACCCCTTCCTTCTCAACATGCTGCTTTTTGAAGCTCTAAATACCAGAGTTTTGAGGAAAAAGTTTCGGGAAAACTGAACATTTCCCCATTTTATCTGGAGCAGGCTCCTTGATGAAGTTCACCCAGAATCAGTCTTGTCCAGGGTAATTTGAAAAGCAGACCCAAGCTGTCAGCTTCCTGCGCCTTCTAACCTGCCACCCTCCTCTCTCACCCCTCAGGACAGTGATGTTTATTGTCACAGCTGATTTTGATGGCAGTGTGGCGACTTGTTTTCTTCCTTTTAGTTGACGTGCTACAGAGATCCTGCTGGGAGCAATAAACATCCCCATCCATCCACAGGGGACCAAAACCCACCCTGAGGTGATATTTTGGGATGCAAACAATCAACTTCAATGGAAAATTGACCAGAAAAAAACATTTCCGAGCTGCACTGCTGATTCTAAATATGTAGAGAGGAGCTTAGCTCTCCTCCTTAGTGTTAAAATGATCCCAAGAACACAGCATAATAAATCATTCAAAGGGAAGAGTGGCCCCTATATCCTTTGTATCTGCCTTGCAGTGGAGAGCTTGGCATTGATGTTCCTCCTGCCCGCTGTATCCAAACTGATCCAGAGTTTTCAGTCGTTGTGAGGGGATTTTTAGCTCTGCAACCAACATGCATTCCAGGACAACCTTGGCTCCATCACCCCTGGGCAGAGACATCTTGCATGTTCCGTGGGACTGCACCACCTGTGGGCTCCTCATGCCCAGCAGCTGGCTCACCCAGGCAGCAGGAGATGAACTGAGCTGTCACACCCACACACCCACCTGTGCTGTGAAACAAAACACTGCTCTGGCACAGATGTGCCCACCCTGCACCCATATGGCCCAGTCTAGGGCTGGGGCCACTCAGCACTCTCCCAGGGGAGTGGGGGTGCCAAGGAATGCTTCCCCAATGTGCTTTGGATGGGGTCACTCACATGTGGATAGCAGAGAAATTTACCCACCCCCACCAGCTGGCCCCAGCATCAGTCAATGCTGCCTTGTTTTCCTGGTTTGCAAGTAAAGCCAAAGAGCAAGTAGAGGTCAGTCATGCCTTCTAGACACTTCTTCAAAACTTGCACAAAGTGGTATGGAGTTATAGCAGGAAATAGTTTTAGAAGTATAGTACTGTATATTAATTTTAAGGTTTTCTTGTCCCTCTCAGGAGAGTGGAAGTCCTTCATTTTAATAGAAGGGAGACAATCATGTTCCTGAACATGGACTATTGGACCTCTCCCAGTGACTGTTCCTACCATGTGGTCTAAAATTCCTGTTTTCTTTTCCCCAAGCTTGCAGCCAACTAAAGCATTTGTTTAGGGGAAGCTTGTCTAGAATTATGCAATTCTAAATAGAGTCCCATGGAGAAGAGAGAGGAAGGAAACATGGCTTAGGTAGGAGAGGTGGAAGGCTAAGAGGTTTACTCCAAGCTTTCACAAGAAATAATGAATATGAAAATATGTACACAGCCCTGCAAGAAGTTTAGCAGCTCCTGTCAGTTCCATCATGGATGGTCTCCTTGTCATCTCTTGCTTCATGGACAACCATGATCTAAATACAAATCCTAAGTACAGCTGCATGAGGAATACACTGCCCATTTTTTAGCAGAACCAAGCCTGTGTCAGTGTATGCAAACCTAGAGAGGGAGTAAAAGGCAGCGGAGGTCATGCCTGTGTGTGACAGAGTGGAATAGCAAGATGAGCAATGCTGGCTAGAGATGTGACTCCACTGAGGTCACAAGGGCTTCCAACTGCCCCCAATCAGCTCCAGTCTCAGACCTGGGAGGATCTGGGCATATGTAAAAATAGGGTGTGGAAACAACCTTATCTTTTTAGCTGCTTTCCTGTTTTACATTTGCTGCCTACTTTAAGCCACATCCCAGGGGCTGGGTAGGGTTAGTGCAGAGCTGTTATGCCAACTCATTCTTGACTCCCTGGCGAGAGAATCCCCTCCTTTGCTTTTTGTAGTGCTCAAGTGCTGCCAAGGGATCATCACGGGGCTTAGCATAGAGCTCATGTTGCTGTCTCACTGTATATTGTACTGTGCTGTTATTCCTTCACTTTTCTGCCTAAGCAACAGCTGCAGTAACTTTCCACCCCCGGGCTAATTGACCAATTAATCCAAACCGGGATTTCCATGAGGTCGCACACACCTGTATCTGCCCGTGTTTTCTTTGTTTGCCTCATTTAGTGCAGGCAAGAGATGGGAAAGTCTGACCAGTGAATAAATCTACCCCAGCCTTTTGCTACCGGCTGGCAGTCAGCAGACAGGCTCTGGGCACGGTGATAATGTGTCCAGATGTGTCACTGCCAAACTGCCTGGTGCCAGGGAAATATCCCTTGTCATACCAGGCTTTTTTTAAACTTCTCTCCACAGATAAAAGTCCCTGTAGCCAAACTAATGTTGTTTGCCTCATAACTGTTTCCGTCAGAGGAAAGGAGAGTGGACCTGCTTGGGGACATCTGCTGTACACAGCCACTTCAGGCTGAACAAAGAGAGCTGCAAATAGAGAAGCCTGCATCCCGTGACTGGCTGCCAGAGTAACAGGCTGTAGATTTCCCAAGACATTTTGACCTTCCTCTCATTTCAGGAGGCCTCTTTGGTCTCAAGTGTCCACATAACCATACAGAAAGGGGAGAGGAAAACTTGGATTTTACGCTGTTTGGTACTAACCCTGGGAGACATCCCCAGACACAGCCTTCCCTCATCAGATTTACACCGAGTCTTTATGGAGTCTCACTGCCAGTGCCCCAACTACAGTGGTCTTTTCTGTTTAAGGGTGCCATGGGATTCACATAAGGCTGAATTGCCCTGCAGCCCATACAGTTAATGGGGAAAAACAGCCAAAGCCTACCTGAAGCCCACGAGATGGTCACAGGCACTGTAAAATACAAGCTGGTGGAAAGAAAAGCAGGATAAGGACCAGTAGCATTGATTATGTGTGTGATTCAGCTATAGCATCAGCCTGGGATGACTCCCCTGAGGAAGGAGGAATCTCCCTGAGGAAGGGTTTCTAAAAGAAGCTTGATTTCTGCAGCCAGTTACCACACAAATCTTGGCAATTTGCAGCACAAGCCCTTTTGAAGGCTTTTTTTCCCCCTCCTTTCCCTGCCCCTACCACAAAATGTATATCAAGCCCAGGACCCCAGAGAGCAATCAGGGCAGGAAAACAGTTGGACTAGGAAATCTTTCCAATGTCAACATCCTCTATCCTGGGGCCTTGCTTTCCGTGAAAAATGGACTTTGTGTACACATTTGCATGGACAGGGCTTAAAGGCAAAGACCCATGCTGTGGGTTTAAAAGAAAGTTAAAAGACACTCTACATCCTAAAGAGATTGTGGTCCCTGAGTACTCCAGTGATGTATTAGCAACATTCAGCAACATATTTATTTAGACTGACCAAAACCTTGGGCATTTCAATGCAGAGAAGCAGAGGCCACAGGGTTCTATACCAGACCTCATAACCATCAACACTATAAACTGTTCCTCCAGTCCACAGCAGAAGTGGAGTGATTTAGGGATGACCAGGCTATTCAGACTCCCAGCATCTGGGCTGGAACATCTGTGGCTAAACAGATCCCTAAGGCTTTTCATGTCATCACCCTTAATTTCCAGTGGAGCAGGAAAACCCTGGCTTGATCAGTTCTGGGACTTCTCCATGTAGCCAGCCCAGCAAGGGCAGAGATAAGAAACTGAAGCAGTGCATTAAGGCTGGTGGTGGCTGGTCCTGAAGAGCGACCGAGCAGGATCTGCTGAGCTGCACCAGTCACTTGAACCACTGGTTAGAAATTGCCACAGCACCATTGTCTTTCTTCCATGCCTCATCCCACCTCAGTCTCAAGGCTGATGAAAGGTAATCCTTGATGCAAAGCTACCCAAACCATGCTTCTCCTAGGGACACATATCCCTGCCAAGAGAAACAGGGACATTCATGCCTTACGTGCTGAAATATTGCCATTTCAATAGACATACTATTAATTCTGCAAGGCATGAGCATTTTGAGAATGCACAACACCAAGAAGCAGCTTGCTTCACAAGACTGACATGCATATTATTTTGAAGGAAGTCGTATCCATGTCTAAAAATAAATCTATGCCATTTCCCTGCTTGAATTTCCTGTAGAATACAGAGACCTAACCAAGTCATTCTCTTTGAAGGAAACATTTGAGATCGTTAGCAACTTGCCTGCTGGGAGGTTCTCAAATCCAGATGTCTTTGTGGTAAAGTTGCACAGAGTCTTTGATACCTATTTATCCCCTCATTTACAAACCACGTGCAACTCATAAAGTCAGCACTACACTAAGAGAAGCATGACTGGTGATTGCTATTCTTGCAATAGACAGACCTTGCATTAAAATGAGGTTTCGTTCTCAAGTGAAAAGTTAACTCCCAGGCACAGTTCTTAATTTTAAACATCTGAAAAATTAATGTTCTCATTTGGCCATTTTTCCAGGTCAGATGGTAATGCCTGGATATTCTCTGGACAAACTATCTCATCCACAGTAAGTGTCTAAATATTTGGCTCACTTCTGTAATGTATGTAAGTGAAGAATTATGTTGTTTTTATTAATCACCCCAGAATAAGTTCATCTCCCCTCATCATAGATTTTGTTTCACTTCTGCGGCTGGCTTACTAAAGGCAGAGCACTTGTGTTACACCCTCTGACAGTCCCACACACTTTGGCTGTTTCATATTTGGCTGACCCCAGTTGCTTTAATTTTGGACAATTTCTTGAATCCCTTCAGAACCTGTCAGCTCTAGAGCCTAAATATGCTATGGGTCTAGGGGTTTTGATGGGGTTCCTTTCATTTGATTGGTTTGGTTTCTTGGTTTTGAGGGGTTTGGAGGTTTGTTCTGTTTTGGTTTTTTTTTTTTTTTTTGAGGGTGTTGGGGGCTTTTTTGTTTTTGTTTTTTATTTGGTTTGGTTTGGTTTTGGGTTGGGTTGGGGGGGAGGTTGGCGGGTGTTTTGTTTGTTTGTTTGTTCATTGTCTGTCTGTTTGGGGTTTTTTGTTTGAGTTTTTTCCTACAAGTTAAAATCTCTTGACTCATTTATATTCCATGATTCTAAGAAGATTTAAAACACAAAGGGACTGTCCACACAGTGCATCCTGCAGTGGGTCCCCATTCCTTTGGTTTCCTTTCCAAGCTCTTCTTGTTACGTCTTCAAGTAGCATCTTGCTCATGGTCATTATAAACTTGAGTACCCCTTTGAAGGAAGTCAGTTGCACCTCAGCTTGGTGGAAACTGGAGCTTACAAGACTGGAGAAAGTTACACGGGGTCTAATGGATGCCAGTAAGCCATGCAGAATAACTTTTATTAAAACATGTAAAATAATCTTCATTTTTTATTTGGTGATGATGTCTCTGATGGAGAATATCAACCAGTTTTGGGCACCGTCCTTTAAAAAAGACAGAAATTTAAAAATGAGGGTGTAGGAAAAATGACCTGCTAGGAAGGGTTTAAGCTGATTGGTCTAGCAGGAAAAAAAACCCTAAGGAGAGACATTAAGAGCCTTTAAGGACAAGACAGATGCAAAAATGGAGAAAAGAAATTATTCATATGTTCTTTGGAGATAGGACAAGTGTAATGTATTTTGATTGCACCAAGAGAGACTAAGGGTTGGTGCGAGAGACAGCTTCCTCTAGTGATAAGGACAATAAACAGTGGAAAAGATTACCTAGGGAGGTTGTGGAATATCCATCACTCTTGGCTTGTGAAAGCAAATGTGACAGATGTGAGTTGGAATCATTCTGGTATAGCTGGAACTGCTTTGAGCAAGGACTGTGGACAAGTTTATTCCTCAAGGCAGTCTACCAGTGCTGTTTTTTTACTACTTGGTGATAATGTGCCTCATAGGCAGAGACAATTAAATATGTAATACAATAAAAAAAAATATCTCAAGAAAAGAAGGAAGATAAAAATGTCTTGGACATCACCAAGTTTTGGGGAGATAGAGGTGTGCTTTAGTCTTCAAAGAGTCCTCTGATCTGTTTTTGTTTTGCATAAAGTTAATATAAAAGATCACTTTGTAGGCAGCATTAAGAAGCCTGTTGACTTCAGAGAGGTCACTTAAGAGGATAAGCTGGGTGGGTACTGGAGTAATTTCAAATACTTCATCGAGTTCCTTGTATCCATCCCAGTGGTGGGCCTCATGAGAGGAAGTGCACATATTGCCTGGCCAAGCAAAGATTTGTGCTATAAAGTTCAGAATCCTTTTGGAAGAGATTCAAAACTAAACATAATTAAAAAAAAAAGAAAAAAAGAAAAAAAAAAAAAAAGAAAGAAAAAGAGAAAAAGGAAGGGAGGGAGCAGGGGGAGGGGGTGGCACACAAAAAATTCCAGTTCCAGGAAACTGAACTGAAGTTTAACAACCACATATAGTAAGGAAGAGAGAATTAAGCTGGCCATAAATGTTTATGATGTAAATATTAGAGGTCTGCTCACAGTGCATGTCATGAAGTCTTGGTTTACCATGTTTCATGCTATGTACAAGGATTACAGATATCCTGGTGGGGGAGAAGTTTCCTGGGTTGTCTCTCTTCCCATGGAAGAAACAAGAAGAGTATGTGTTTCACAAAGCCATCTCTCAGAATTCCAGTTAACTTCCTTTTCTCCTTAAATCATCCAGTACTCTTATATAAGCCTCCTAAATGTTCACAGTTACTTCAATAAAATCCAAAACCACATCCATCATATTAAGGTGCCTTCCCCAATAACAACTCATTAACAGATCTTCCAAATTCTGACTTCACTGACACAGTATTTAATGAACTGTTGAGATTCAAAGCAGAATTCCAATGATGGGGAAATTGAGGTCTAAAACAGCAAAGACATAAGATGACATATTTCCAAAAGCTTCACAGCCTTTACTTCTGTGAATATTCTCATCTGTGCTAGTATAAACTGGGAGCAACTCCACTAAACGTGGCAAAAAAACCCAATAATTGCACATCAGCATAATCCCACCGTGACATCATGATCAGTCCTGAAAGTGCTCTCATGAATTACCATTTAGATCGTACCTTTTTGAAAGCCTTTAGCAATAATAGAGAAGAAAACAACTTCAATAAAAGCACCTGACAGTTCTTCTCACTGCATAATGACATTTGATGAAAAGAGAAAATCTACATTATTTTTTGTTTATGAAGCTGATGTGGTTTCCAAATGCACACAGCAAAGCCAAAATACTTAATAAAGCATTTCCAAGATAAATGTTGCTAGTTTCAGGATATTTTATGAAAAGTGTCTAAGTAGATGAAAAAATGGCATTTGAGAGGTTATGAGTACATTACAGACAAAGAAGAAAAAGACTGCTTAAAATGACATACAGGCCATTTTGATAGTCAAGATTTTCAAGCTATGGGAAGTGGACTTGTAACAGCAATTAATGCTTCCCTTTCCTCTCCAAAACACTCAGACCTGTGACAAATACAAAGTTCATTCAGAAGAAAAAAAACCTCAGAGAAACTCCCCTCTCTATCCTGATATAAGTGTAAGCTTTAAACTTACATATCACTAACTGGAATGATCTGTACTTCTTTAAATAACTTCAAATTAAACTTTTGATCAGGATTTATGGACCACTTGAGTCTCATAAACAGTATGTAAATTAGTAATATATATTTTTTCAGCTGGAAAGCTGGAGAAGATGGAGCTTCCAACAAGTATTAATTTCTTGGATTTTTTCACCTGAAACAGAAAATTACATTTTTTCCATTCAGTACAAAGCAAAAGCATAATACTCAAACATACCTAATACAAAGCCTAAATCTGCCAAGTTTGCATGACAAAAATAAAGGTGGGGGGTAGTGGTCGGGGAAAGTGGGAGAAAGAGAATGACTTTGGAGCTAAATGACAGCAGTTGGTGAAGATGAATGAAGAAAATTGAATTCTCTGTGTTTGTATTGTGTGGATTAATTTACAGAGCCTGAATGTCTTTGAATGCTCTTGCTATGGATACATGAATACTTTTGATCAAGAAAAACACCCTTGGTGAAGAATAAAGAAATTACTAGATTTCAATACTCCTAAACTCTGTATGAAAACCCCACACTGAATAAGAACAAAAATCACAGATTCTTATAAACAAGTACAATTAGTCACGGTTATGTAAACATGAGTATATATTCAATTTGTAAGCACATATTAAAAGGAAATACGGTAAAATCATTTTCAGAATGAGACATAATATAATGAACAAAATCATAGCACAAAGGGGGAATTTCTTTCTCAGGAGAAAGTCATTACAACAGAGGACCCTGGGGCTGCCAGAACGGACTGCAGTGGACTGAGGGCTCACCACAGAGCCACATTTCTCTTTCTTGGACACCAGTGAGGATGCTAACACTGACATACTTTTCTCTGGCAGCAGTCCCACTAGTGTAGAAGCGAGGATAGCTAATTCCATATATGCTTACTCTTGGGGTTTTGTTTCGGTTTTTTTTCTTTATTTGGCCCTGTGAAGCACAGTCTAGGTGGCCAGGACAGCTCACTCATATGTATTTTAACACTGAACAGAGTATGTTCAGGTTAATGAGAAGAGGTCTCTATAGGGCAAGGGACTCCTCAGCCCCTTCCTTCTTTTGTTTGCTATCCGTCATGTTTCCTGGGGTCCTCTAAATTTGTACCTAAGCCTCATATTACTATGCTAGGTCATGAATTGGTCAAGTTCCTCACAGCTACTTTCTCCACTCCCTTTGCTCCTATGTGAATATTTTGATACAAAATGAAAATACAGTTTCTAGATATGATAAAACCTCAAGTGGTACTTATCAGACATTTTTGAGTATCTCACCTAGCTTTTGACTGATCACTCTTGAAAACTGTTTCCAACATTTTATTTGTAACTTCATGCCACTACTAATTAAAAAAATCCATACTACAACACTTTCACTTCCTTCCTTGCAAATTTGACACTGTTCTGCAATTGTCCTAGCACAGATCATATCACTGTCAATAGCTGATCCTTAGACTGGAAAATGCAACATTAAATATGCAATCTAATGCCAGCCACCACATTTGTTGACTGCAGTTCCAAGACAGCTTTGCTCTTTGGTGTGCAAGTTGGTGTGACTGCCAGTAAGCTAGAGGGGTTTGTGATTCTACAAAGGCTCCTCTGTGCCAGCAGTGTGAGAATGGAGTAAGCCCAGTGAGCATGCTGGAGCGAGGGCTACCACAGGAATATTTACTGGCTCTGGAGGCATGAGAGATCTGGTGGAGGAATGGTAGGTACCTCTTCTTCTCTGCTTCTTCCCCTTTTAGTTTTACCTAGGCCAGCCCTCCAGTCTGCCTTTTTTTTCCAAGAGGATCTTGTTTAGCAGCTCTGCTTGCTTTTACAGGTGGATCTACTCCGAAGACTACACAGTTAAAATGCCTGAACTCACCAGATGCCTTGCTGAGCAAAGTCTTGCTCAGAATTTCATGACTCGAGGCATACAAAGCACCCTAGCAGAAATCTTTGCCCTGCTTCCCAAAACATGCAAGAAATTAACAAATTTGTTGGGAAAACTGGCATCACAATGATGTCTTCCCATTCCAGAAGAGCTCATGTGATGCTAACTGTTGGGGCTCTGCAGTGTGCTGCACTGCACAGTGATAAGTGATAATGACCTTAGTTCGTAGGGTCTGATTAGATCTTGAGCATCTGCACTTAAAAAAGATTTGGGACAGGACAAAAGTAGTGTGCAAGTAACAGCTCAAAACAATAGACCAGACCAGAACAAGGGGGAGAAGCCATAGATTGCTGATTTTCTGGGTGTTTGGGATTATTTATGAAGGTGTTTCCCAGCTCTAGTTTTTTTAGCGGTAATATTTAACAGTACCAGTTTTGCAGAGAAAACCATCCACAGCAATTCATGAGAAGACTGTGAGTAAAGTACACACTATACATGTTCTGATATAAAATACTAGTTTTAGCCAACTGATACCATTTCTTTACATCCATGCTCATGGTGAAGTCCATTGTTTTTCCCACTGTGCTGACCTTAAATTCCCTTAAAATTCCCTGGGTAATTACGAGTGTTCATAGAGCTGAGAATCTGGCCCATCTGACTCCAAGAATCTGCAAAGTGTGAAGCACAAACCTCTGAAAATTAGATTGTTTTGTCAAAAAATCATCTTAAACTTTAAATATTCCAGAAGCAAGAGATGTCAAAATAAATTTTGCATACCTCAAAGCAGAACAAAGTAACAAGCTCCAAAGAGTAAAGAGAGATTCCTGGCTTGTGCTTTAAGTGCTCCTTTCTCTAAATTTAAATAACAAAAATGTTTTTAATAGTATGAATCTCTTGGGCACTGTCATATTATGTCACCAAATAATTCATTAAGGAATGTTAGCTCTACCTCTTCTGTTTGAAGTGCCAGAGGTTTCTTTGCCCGAAAGGGCCTGCTACTCCCAAGGGTACAGAGCGAAGAAGAGGGTTCTCTTTGCATTTTTCTTTCAGAGCACAATGGATTAAAAACAAAACACAGCCAATCCTAAATAACGAGATAGTGAGGAAACTCATTCTAAAGGATTCCAGAGTGCTGTAATAGTACGTCACCATGCATAGTAGAACAATGCTCTGTTCCCTCCCTGTGCACAAATTGCTTGATTGCTTTCACTGCCACAGTCTGTTTCCTAATATTTGGCATGACATTTCCTGCTTTTAGCCTTGGGCTTATATGGGTTTGATCCAGCCTTCCCTGAAATTAATGGAAAGACTGCTACATACTTCAGTGTCCCTTTTCCTCTTGCTGGGGCCTGTTGGCTGCTCCAATTATTTCTCTCACTTTTATTTTGGCTGGCCTTCAAGTCCTTCAAAAATATCATGCCTCTTGCTCTGTACACACGCACAGATGGAAAGAGGGAGAGACAAGATAAAAAAATCCCTTTGCCCCATGTGGTGGCCAAGGGGCATGGAATGGTTCACCTGGCAGCAGTGTAGGGAACAAAGTGGGCTCCCCGTCCCAGGCAGCCTTCGGCAGGTGCCCGAGCCTTCCCCAGGTGCTCCCACTCTACTGAAACTGCCAGTACCAGCAAAGCCAAGAGTTACTGCAACTCTCTAGCTTTGTCAAACACTACATGTTGAATTTTTGAGGTCCTTAGACACAATCCCATGCCTGGTCCTGGTATAATGCCTCCCACTTGGGTGATTTGTCTTGCAACATTAAAATTTGTCTCAAAAATGAGTGTGAATACTGTTCCTTGTTTACCTGTTAAGATAGCACTTAATTATCTCTAGAGATAATCTCTCTTTGAGTGATCTGCTTGCTTGACTGCAAACACTCTGGGTTTGTGAGGCATTGTAAAGAGTCAAGTGTATACTTTTCAGGTGCTCAGTACCAAAATACATATGAAGCTATTCTCCCACTGAGGACCAACAGCCTTGCACTGCTGGTAGTGGGGTATTTAGTAATTGTGGGCTGATACTTTCTTGTCTGGCTTTATCAATATAAAGTTCTTGGAGGATTGTAATTTGCCCACATTGGCAGGCTTTGGCCCATAGGTATTTCTCTTTCATCCTATTTCTTGCTCTCACTACCACTTCTGTTTGATGGGGTAAAGTACCAAAGGTATATATTCATCTTGACAGCAAGCATTTTCACCAGGCTTAACACTTTCTGTAGGGAATGTTACTATATTCAGGGATGGTTTGGCATATTTTCCTTTTAGCATCTTGCTTTTATAGGTCTGTGGCACTTTTAAGTGGTGATTAAGCTTTGTCGTCATAACATGACGGTGATGTAGGACTCCTCTTCCAAGGTAAATCATCTGAACGGAGTGGCCTAAGTCAGAGCTGTTATCTGAAAGCACGAGGCTGTGGGTACCAGGCCTGCTGAAATGATTCCTGCTGTGGTCAGTGCAGTGTCTGACAGTCATCTGCTTCCTGTCAGACTGAAAGACAGTCCACAGTGTGTGCACAGACAGGGAGGCATGAGCAGCCAAAGCAATTTCAGGGTCTCAGGTAGGTCAACTCATTTAGGCAGTAGTGAAAAATATCTGTCGTGTGAGTGGGAGGGCATCACCAAGATTTAACTTTTTCTCAGGCACCTGTAACTATGTCTACACCACTAAATACAGGAGGACCAGGGACTGATTCCTGGTCTCAGTTTTCAAATGGAACACAGTGGATCATGCCTACTAATCTGCAGGGTAGTTGTTTGAAGAATCTTAAGTTTGAATCATCCAAGAGAAGTCAGGAATGACAATTAAACGGTGTGGACAATGTGGTACCAATACTCCAATTCATTCCCACACTTTCCCTTATTTAGAGAACAGGCAAACTAAATGCTATGTACATTTCATCAGCTTTGGGTTGGTTTGACACATACCCACATGAACCCCAACCATTTACCAGGTCTTTGATATCCCTGGCCATGTCTGCCAAACAGTGACATCTCCAGGTTTTTTGAGACACACTTCAGTTTCATAAGGTGCTCTTAGGAAGCGCCTGTGATCTGAATGCTGTGAGCCAAATGCCTTTATCTATGATGCTCTAGCTTGCATGCCCAGACTGCCTCAAAAATTCAAGTACTCTGTGCATGTGGGTGGGAGTTGTCCTTTGGCATATGCCAAGTTCCACAAAATTATAGATGTGAACACTTGTTTCATATGGTTTGTTGTCAGCTTCCTTTCAGATGCTTCCTTGACAATGGTAAATAATTGGCTTGATTGCTTTCTGTGCCTCTTACCCACTTTTCTAGCAATTTGAGGATCTCATATCTTGGTTCATCTGCTGTACTTTCATGACCAGAAAATTGTCAGCTATGTATATCTAATTCCCACTTTTTGTTGTGTACCTCAAAATTGTAGCACTGCAGTTTCAGCATCATGGAGAGTCACAAGCAATGACTCTTTTAAAATGCTCTCTAGTGATTTAGTGTCATTTTCTACTTCAGTTGCTTTACACCCTCAAACCTAATGGTGAAACAACTTACATCAAACATGATTGCTAGACATTTCTACTTCCTTTGGCTGTCTTTTGGTTCTGTGGTGACAATGAACTCAGTCAAAAAGCTACCAGTATCTTTTGCTGTAGGAATTGGTACTCCAAACTACAACTCACTAGCATCACACTGTGCTGTTGCTTTTTCAGTCATACAGCCTTATTTTGAGACAGGATAAATGATTATCTGTTTTCTGGTGGTATGTGATGGTTATTTGTGGTCACCATTTCTGTGGTGGTTTTTCTTCCTTTTTTTCAGAATTCAGCAGCTGTTTGATGGTGACGAAATAGTATAACATTTGCTAATTTAAAAAAAAAGAACAACAAACTATTATTAAAGACATTTAGAAATTATCTTTAGATGCAGCTTTGCTGCTTTTACCTCTTTGGCACATAATCCTAAGGAAATCAGCAAATGCATGTGAATGACATGGCAGAAAAGCACATTTTTCTGTGGTTACAGTCAAATTTTATTCCACTTACTGAACTCTCTCAAACCAGGTTGTGGCCAGCAGAAGGTTGTGAGATACATGCTGCTCCCAGGAGATTCAGCTAATCCCACTTCTGCTGTTGACAGGGATTACTCACTTCTTCTGCAGACAGGAGCCTGAATGCCATTGCCAACTTTCTTTATCTAGATGAGGTCCATAATGTTGCAGAGGAGCCATTTGGCTTACCTGGGTGCTTTTAACATTACCACCATTGGCCATGAAGCACTGGGAATCATCCCGCTTCTCCAAAGCAAGTAACCCTCATCCAGGAAGGTATTTAGTCACAAACTCCAGCTGCCTTGTCCTGGCTGCGGTGCTTGCTGAGCTTTTCCTCATCCAGCGGGAACGAGGAAAGAGGAAGCACACTTACATGCTTCAGGGACACCCAAAAGGCACTTTTGGGAAAAGGGAGCTTGATTATCAGCCAACCCTTCTAAGTTCCCAAATGAAATAAACACTGAAGTGAAGCGAAGCATGGGTATCTGAAAAGAAAGAACATCCTGCTGTTCCTGGTAGGAAAAGTGTGTAAGAGAAGGGTGCAGCAAAACAGCACACAGTCATTGTGATCTGTGTAAGAGAAGAAGTTTATCCCACCTGACTTGGTACAGACATTCACACAGTGACACCCATGGCAGCCCTGTTGACCTCGCCTTCAAGGGACTCAGAGTAATGCTGGCAGTTTGAATTTTACCATTCTACCACCATTACAGTACTTTGGTTGACTGAGTTTTTCTCTCAAACAAGACTGAAATCTTATCGCTTCACATACTTCCTACTACCCTGCTGCTTGTTTTGCATTTGATTTCCTGAGGGGTTTTTTTAGTTTCCATCATTGGGTTTTATGTTGGAACAGGTTTTTTGATGCTACCTTGTATTCATATCATTAGGTTTTCTGTGATTTACAGCATCATTTCTGTTTCCATTTTTTTTCTGTTCTTTTCACCACATTAATACCATGTGTCTGCAAAACCTGACTCTTGGTCTCACTTCCCATCTGCCTGACAACGTTATTTTGTATAATTTTTTTTTATCAGTACATTGAATCTCAACGACTCCTCTTTCCATGAATACTGTATACAAAATCTTTGTGCAGGGAGACCTTTATTATTCCTCAGATTATTCATTTTTCCCTTTTAATTTTGTCTAGATTTTACATCTGTACATATGGGTTTTTGCGCTCATATGGGTACCTTTCTGTGTTTTTTCTCTTCTACTAGTGCATTAACAGTTCTGGGTCTGGCTCATCTTAAATCTTGCATTTACAATGGAAACTGTTCCTCACCCTTGCATGCAGCTCCAGGTTTTGGAGGCTTTTTGAGGGACAATCTCATATTTTCAGATTTGATAATCACGGGAGCTTCAAGCAGTTCAGCAAAATGGTCATCTGTTCCAGACTGAGCAGATACCCTTTTTGGGTAGAAACAATCTTTAAAAGTTTTTAGTTCTGCACTTAGGTTAAGACAGGTTAGTGTTGACACATCTGTTCAGCATGTGGCTGCACATTTCAGAGAGCATTGTGGCCACATTTGCTTTGTTCCTCCTTCTGCCTGGCTTCACTACATCCTATGCCTATGTTCCAGTGCAGCTAGGGACTGTCCAAATGATGAGCATGGTCATCTGTATACAGGCAGCTATGGCACAGTGCCACAATTATTGGTTTTTCTTTAGCTGAAGGAGCCAGAATTCATCCCTAATGACAGATGCAATTGCAATTGCCAAGCAATAAAGACTCCCAGTTAGAAAATAAGCCAACGAGGGCACAGGTTCACTTTGACATTGTCAACAAAACAGTCTGTTCAAAATACTACAAGAGGTGAGAACGATGCAAAAGGAGGGCAGTGGCATTCAAACCTGCAGCTCCATGAACATGAACAGCATTCCATGGTGCTGCCAATGTGATGACAGCAAGGTGAAGGCTGCCTTGTGGGAGGTTTGTACTGAATCACATCCATTTGCAGGTGCCAGCAGACACAGTGTGGGTAAAGAGCACGATGAGCACACTGCTGGCTTGGACGTGTTTTCCTTGGAGACAACACCAGCAGAAGAGGCTCTGATTAATAGGCTGAAAGCAAATGCAAATCTTATTAATGCTTACTTGGAATCCAGTCCACAAGTCAGCATCTCATTAGAAAGAGGGTTTCTGTCAGTAAAAGAGTGCATCAAGGCTGTTGGTGTGTGATAGGGACAAACAGACGGAGAACTAGAGAGAACACAGCCTCTATGAGCATGAGTAGAAATGGGCAGATTTGGGAAAGAAGGCATGTAAGACAATCTGTGAGAAGCTCAGCCCCTACCCCAAGTTGTGAGAACATCCATCAGCGCTCCACTGTCAGCAGATAGCTGGAAACTCGCTGCTGAGAGATGTACTTTGTACTTTCTTAATAGTTGTTCCAGGCAGACAAGGACAGCCCACTGCTTCTGAGTGGTAACTGCAGCCTCCAGGAGGAGTGGAGGCAACCAAAGGTTTCTCCCAACTCTCTAACAAGCTCATTAGCATATGCCTTTGTTAACGATATACATGGAACCGGTCTACTTCCAGCTGACAGATCTCTTGGCTATTTTACCATTAGGAAAAAAAAACAAAAAACAAACAAACCAAGCAAACTGGGAAATCACATCCAAAAATAGATGAAAAGAACATGAGAAGTGGAAGGTCAGGAGTTCAACAGTTGGGTAGTGCCAGAACTGGGACAGTTTACATAACCTTGCTGTAGCCTCCCTGAGTGCATGCAGCAGTTAGTCACAGGAACATGAATCGTTTTTTTGAGAGGATCCTGACTCATTTGGTGACGTAATGGCCAAAAGGATTGGAGAGAAAAATAGAAATATGCCTCTCCTCACATTCAGGAGATGGCACTGTGCAAAAATTCAGCCCCACAATGGAAAGAGTATTAGTAATTTTCTTCATGCTTCTGCAGTACAGCCTGCCCAGAATATTTATAATTCTTCACAAATAGTAATTAATCTTCAGGCTGCACAAGAAAGAAGACATTTGCATCTCCATCTTGTACACTGGGGACAGAAGCACTATAGTCAAAGCACTCCCTTGGATAATCTGAGCATCCTCATGGAGTCAGTTAGTTCTTAGCACCTGCTGACATTTTAGACCTGAAGATTGCTATGTTGGTTCTGTTACACAGTGTGGCTTGGAGACAGTGACAGACAAGAAACTGTTTACTTCTATTTTTTTGGCATTTGGAGGTATTTCTTTGAAAAGTCTAAACTTCTGGGAATCACAAAGCCCTATGTGGGCCTGTTTCCTGGAAATATATCTGCAGTTTATCAGTGCATCTACTATGGTGTTGGTGTCTACAAGTAAATGAAGAAAGTGGCATTTAAGAATAAACTTGGGTTTTATTCTACTGTAGGAAGCCAGCCTTCCCAGCATTCCTCTGATGCTCAGCAGAGGGCTAATGCTGACAGAAGAAGGAGGACAATGGCACATCTTTAAAGTATATTATCTGTTCTTCATCTCTACAATATTATGTGATGTAATATACACACTGCCTCCTGTATCTTTGAAAATATACTATCTCAAGAATAGAACTGCTATAATTCTAGGCTGGATTATAAATGCAACAAATTACTGTTGTGCCCAGTGTTCCTATCTCACAGGCTCCTCACTATCATTTCGAAAATAATTTTTACTGAAAGTCAATACCTTTTACCAACTTTTACAGAGAATTTTAAATGTTTATTTGAGTACATAAAATAAAAGTAAGAATTTTTTTCTCACTTGAGCAGGATGTGACTTGTAATAAATCTGGAAGTTATGAAAAATGTCTTTAATATTTTTATGCTATTTCTGGAATTCCTAAGGTTGTCCCATGTCTGTGTTTTCCCCCGTGTCCATGTGTAGCCACAGAGAGTGCAAACACATCTGGAACTTATAAACACAGAAATTTAAGCTTTAGACAATGCATGGTGCCATTTGAAAATGCTATTCTTACAGTTTAACACCTGCTTTACTGGTTTTGGAAAACCTCTGCGTAGTGTCTGAGGAAACACCTCTTCCAATTTGTGTTTTTTGGGATATTCTAAGACAGTTAGAAAAGCAGGCTACTATGAATGTAAATGTTCAAGATTAGACCCTCTACAGCAACAAGGAAGGCTTCTTCTGTTTATTTCTTAAAGATATAAGGTGATGATGTTTCTTCTGTCTACTTGCTCGCACAAATAATCTGCCTAATACACAAATGCCAAAGTGCTCTTTTCCTATCCCTGCCAATACCCTTCCTTCAGCTTCTGTGTATTAGTGTGACTATTGCTGATGAGCATGATGAAGAGCTCAGCAAAAACCTTCCCTTCTTGCTTCCAGGTTACTGTTCACACCTCATGTTGTCCCCAGGGAGGCAGACCTGCCACCTCAGCCTTCCCTGGCAGTAATCACCTGTGAGTCAGCAAGACCCATTTAGCACTCCCCAGTTGAAGCATCTCCTGAAAATATAGTGGGATGTTTGAGGCAAATACTGTCAGCCTCCTAAAATACTGTAGGCAAGCTCAGATCCGTTCCCCCCCCCCCCCCCCCCCCGCCCCACTACTCTGTAATTATTTATAATATGCTATACATGACAGGCTGGTAAAATACACCCAGCCAAAAACAAAATGAATGTAAGTGTTGCCAAGTTAGCAATGTAAAAAAGGGAGGAAGTGTAAGACAGAAGATAAAATGGTGAAGCAGATTAGTGACCTATCAGTCTGTGACTAGTGTATTGGTTTGAGTGAAGAATTTGAGCATGACGTTTGTTTATCCTTATGAAAGGTAAGCACAATCACTACATTTGTTATTTAAAAAAAAAAAAGAAAAAAATAATTACATGGTAACATTTAATACTTTGAGGAT
The DNA here is from genome assembly GCF_030490865.1 of Poecile atricapillus. Lineage (NCBI taxonomy): Eukaryota > Metazoa > Chordata > Aves > Passeriformes > Paridae > Poecile > Poecile atricapillus. The sequence continues at coordinate 46,965,774 of NC_081251.1, read as the reverse complement.
CTTCAAAAATACAAGTTTCTTAGGACCTGACATTTATAAATTATGGCTCAGAAGAATCCAGCAAATAATTCTTATGGTTATTCCTGAAAGTCAGCCTAGTTTTACCAAGAGTGACTTGACACAACCAAGGAAACTGAGCTGATGTCCTGCCCTGTTCTGCAAAGGAGCTGCTTTTATATCTCTTTGCTATTAAGGCGTGAGCATTTTTGCTTCTCAAAATATTACCTTCCACTGAAATCTGTGGATATTATTTATTCATTATACATTCATGATAGCTGTTACTGACTTCTTGCCCACTGACAAGCCCAAAAGACACTTGTGTGTCATTTTGTGACTGTTATCTTGTATTCACAGGTGCTAAATTATTAATACTAATAAATCCTGTTCAGACTGTAATTTTCATGTTGCTGTGAGAAGCCATTTATCTCTATAGGAAGATAGGAGCAGGGAATAGGAAGGAGAGGAGAAAATCTTGACACCACATCGTTTAGCACATGTGACTGCAAAGTCAAGGTTTTGACAGCATTTTCATGAAAATGACTAATGGAGAAGCAGCATTTCAATGGACATTATGTCAAGATTTTAATGAATAAATGTTTAAAGGGACGTTGGAGAAAGGAGAAAAGAGTTTGGCATGAGAAGGAAGGCTACACAGATGAAGGTGAGAGAAAACAGTGTCATGGACTTAAGGTATTTAGAAAAGTTGAGAGAATAAGGGGAGAGTATAAAGAACTGTTCCTATGTTATGTAGGTAAATTTTATTATTTCTTTTGTTTAACTGGGAGAATGTCTGTCAGATTTTCTGGGCGATTCCTGAAGGCATTTATCAATACACTCATGGTGCTGAGTACTAAAGAACAAGGCTTGTGTGAGGAGGAGCTGCTGTGGGGACACGTGGGCTTGACTCAGGCAGAGGGAACACCCCAGCACTGCCACTGGGGCTGCAGGAACTCGCAGCAGCCTTGTGATCCCAAGGGAGGGACAGGTACCCTAAAGGGGAAACCCGAGGCTTCTTTCTATGCTTCCCATGCAACTACCAGCACCTGATTTCTGGCTCCACACCTTGCTCCTCTTCAGCTATACTAGCTCAGAATCAGACTTTCAGTGACATGCTGCTGAGCCAGTTTGTCTGCCCAGGCTTACAGCAGCTCTTTGGCTGCTGTGTGATATTGTTTTGGTCTCCTTTCATTGATTAGTTGGTTACTTTCTAGTTTGGCTCAAAAAAGAGTGCCAAGTAGTTTTTGTCTGGGCTTCTTTTTTCTTTGTGCCATTTTGGTTTTCATTCAGAGCAAGAACATTCCAATTTTAGACAAAGTTTCTTTATTCACACTTTTTTGATTATAAAATTAAGTCCATTTCTTTTCTGTAGCTTTTGCAGAAAGAATATCTGATTGTTTTATTTATTTACAAGGTGCTTAAAGTCCCCAATAAACCTCTATTGACTTGTGGGGAGGTTAGATTATGCATAAACTCATAAAAAAGGCAAACAAGGCATGCAAAAGCGCCCCTTTCCCTAGAGCCATGTGCTGGCTTTCTGCTGAGGAGCCTGGAGTATTAAGACACAACCTGCAGTCCTGATAGTTTCCAAGATGGAAGCCCATAAATGTGCTGTGTCTCCAAACTGCTCCGGGCCAGCTGAAGCTCTGTTCTGAGGCATGAACTGGTGCCTGCCACTGGCCCAATGGCTGCAGCCTGAGCTCCTCAAAGTCTACAGGATCAGGATCCCAATCAGTGTTTCCAGAAAGGCATAATCAGACCTCTCCACTGAGCTGCAGTTTTCATCCAACAGGAGGAAAATCAAAAGTTGGTTTTTCAATTGATCTATACATTTCTACTCTTGTGTTGATTATAAATTTTACATGGCAAAATAAATTATTATAAAAATCAATCTGCATAGAAGGATTAGGGTGGAAGCTAAAAATGAGCTACCTAGGAGCCTGAAAAACTTGTTTCTTTGTACATCCACAATCAGGTTTAAAATGAGAAGTGACACAAGTGACACTTCATTTTGGAATTCCCCATCTTGTCCAAATTATTTATATCAATTTGTGGAATAAACTCTGGTCCTGAAATTTAATGATCAAGAGTCATCTACACACAACCTACACAGTCATCCAGAGAAGTGAAACCATTTTTTGTTCTGAACACTCAGCTGTAGACATCTTGATAAGAAACAACTTTATATTTGAACTTGTAAAACTGTAATTTCATCAGGAAATCAAATTGTCAAGATGACATAATTCTCTGGTTAAATACCAGCACACAAAAATGAAGTCCAGGGAGAAATGGGAGAGAAATGTAAGCCTCATTTATTGAAAACTCGTGTTATAGTTCTCCTTGCTCTTTCAACATATTTAATTAAGTTTCTCTCCCTCTGCATTTGTATTTTGTATGTGTCTCTCCTGTACTTGTTGAAGCCTAAACTGCAATTTCTTCAGTCCTAAGGCAAAAGAGCTTTCCAAGCCTAGGAGACAAGTGACAGCGAGATGTGCCAATCTGTCAGTACGGGAGCACCCAAGGTCACAGACGGGGCGGTGCTGGGGAGAGGACCTGAAGCTGGAGCATGTGGTGCTTTCAATGGGCGTTGCAGGTGGATGCAACACCTTGAGAAATGCTGGGAGGGTTTACGGCGTTGCCGAGAACCTGAAGGGAACAAAGTGTTCAGGGAACTTTTCCAACCACCTGCCTGTGGAGCAGGGTGCCCCGTGACTGGAGGACAGGGCAGCCCGCACACCTTTGGCTAAGCGCAAGACCGAAGCCCCAGCAAAGGTGATCAGCGCTGCTGTGGGGACAGCAGGTACACCCCTGAAAGACAAACATCGTGGGGTTGACGTTCCTCCCAACACGGCTGCCGGAATACTCCGCGATTAAATGTGGAAAATGGAATAAAACCATAACTTTGGAAAACCTCCGCGTATTTCATTGCCGCCGTTGCCTTATCACCAAGTATTGCCGGTTTCAAGAATTACGGATAAAAAAATCATAATAGTAAAACAAGCCGTCGTCTTTCACAAAGCCATACAATCTGTTTAAGGCTGTTCTCCCATCCATCGGGTATGTCGAGACGTTCAGCTCACTCCTCGCTCCTCCTCCCGAGGCGCCCCAGCGGCGCGCGGAGCATCGGAAACCGCTCCGGCGCTGACAGCTGCCGGTCGCGAACCGCGACGCGGAGCGACCACCCCTCCTCTCCTTCCTTCTCCCTCCTCTTCACCCCCGGTTCGCTTCCTTTCCCAGCCCGGGTCCGCCTCCGTCGCGGCCGCGCCGGGCGCCCGGAGCGGCGGCCGCTGCCCGGGGGCGTCGGTGGGCGCTGCCCGCCCGCGGCCGCGCGCCCCGCCTCCCCCGCCGCCCGCCAATCAGAGCGGCGGCTGCTGTGGGCCGCGCCCCGCCATTGGCCGACGCCGATGTCAGTCAGGGGCCGCCCCCGCGGAGGGGCGAGGCGGGCGGGGGGGCTGCCGGCTCCGGGCGGGCGAGCGGGGCCGGGCGGCGGCGGCGCTGCGGTTGCGCCATCTGTCAGGAGCCCCGGTGGGAGGGAGAGAGGGAGCGCCCGAGCCGCGCTCGCCCGGGCGGAGCGGAGGCGAGGCGGCGGCGGCGGCGGCAGCAGCGCGGACAGCCCGTGCGAGCTCATCCCTACCCAGGCTGCGGCTGTGCCGCCGCACGGAGTCGCCGCCTCCGCGCCCGGCCGCGGCTCGGCGCAGCGCGTCTGCCCCGGGGAGAGGCAGCGGCGCCCGGAGCGGCGCCCCTCGCTGCGGGCGGGCGGGCGGGGGCAGCCGGCGGAGGAGCGGAGCGAGGAGGATGCGAGTGCGGCGGCGCCGCCCCGGCCCCGCGCTGCGCTGAGCTGAGCCGAACCGAACCGAACCGAGCCGCCTCAGGTAACGGAGGGGCCGGAGCCCGCCCGGGGGAGCGGGGGCGGGGGGATGCAAGCATGCATGCACGGATGGATGCTGCGGCGGGTCTGTTTCCTTTGTGCGCCCGAGCGGTGATGGGGTGCGGGGGCTCCCGGCGAGGGGAGGCGGCCGCGCTGCTGTGGGTCTCCCCCACGCACGCACACGCGGACCCCGCGCCCGCCTCCTCCGCCGGGAGCAGCGCGGGCAGGGCCGGGGGCAGCGCCGGTGACCGCCCGTGCGCGGCCCCTGCGTGCCCGGGGGTCGCCCGTGTCCGTGTCCCCCGCCCCCGCGGACGCCGGCCGGGGAGAGGGGAGGGGGCGCAGCACAGGGACGTATTTGTTGTCGCCGAACTGCGAAAAAGGGGAGGGGGGGAATAAATAAAAAGACCTTCTCTCCCTCTGAAATAAATCGTATAGGATTTGCGCGTCTGTGACAAAGGCCTCATTCAGGGAAGAAAGAAGGGACGCACAAAATGCCCAAGGGTGGTAGGATGTGAAAAGAGGCTTGTTTCTTGTCTCTCCCCTAGAGCCTCTCTGTTCCTTCCCAGACGAGGCTGCTGATCTGGTGCCAGTTCCTTTTCAGCTACATTTTTGATTAGGGATACCAAACGCCACACCATGGGTGCCAGCGTTTTGCTGCGTCTGCAGAGCCACAGTGTACGTGTCGCTCGACCTCCTTAATAATGCTCAGTTTGGCCTCTCCTTCCTCGGGATCTCGCCTGATTTCTGCTCTGTGTGGATTCTGCGTGTTCGTGAGCTCTGGGAGAGGGCTGGCCAGGGAAGGGGGTCACTTTGTGGAAACGAGACCGTGGTACCTTGGTCTCTTCAGCAGTGCTGGAGGAGAAGGTTTGGGCTGAGTGGAAAGCAACCCTCTGCAGTTGCTCATCAATCACTCTGATACGCTCTGATTCTTAAAACGCTAAATAACGAGTGACCAGGGTGGACCGGCCTTTTGAAGTGCGTGCACAAGGCTGGGAACGCCTTTGAGACCTTGTCATTTTCCTCCTTGTATACAACCTCCTTAACTCCCACATCCTTCCTTCCACCATCCCTGCAGCTGTAACACTTTTCAGGATCTCCTTCCCACACCCCTTTTTATTTATTTTTTTCTTTCTTTTTTCTTTTCTTTTTTCTTGTTTTTTTTTTCTTTTTCTTTTTTCTTTTTTCTTTTTTTTTTTTCTTTTTGTCTTGACGTCTTTTTAGCTAGAGTTCTGGAAGTTGGGAACAGTTGCAGGTGAAGATCTGTTTGTTTATATGCTGGGGGAGGAAGTGTTTTCATTACGGGTTGACTCGTCTGGTCTCTCATGAGGAGGAACACTAAGCTAAAGGGACACTGTCAACTTGAAATCCAGAGAATGTGCATGATGAATGGAGAGCTGTGTCCAATATTACACCCACCGTTGAGCTCCCTGCTGGAGATCTGTGGTTTTTATAAGCCTGTCTTCTGACTGTGTGGGTTGGTCATGCAGTGAAGGAGTAAAAACACACTTCAAACAAAGTTCTGTTGAGTGAACAAAGGAGTGCAGAAGAAAAATACCAAAGTGGGAAGGGAGGGACAGCAACATCGCCAACTTCTCAGTTACATCCATTGTAGCCGGTGCTTGATCCAGTGGGAAACTGGAGGGGCTGTAGTTCATTTATACAGTTGCACATTTATTTAGTATCAGTAAAGTGGAAAGGTTGTTACCTCTGCCCCAGTGTTTCAGGAGTTTTCACCACCTTGATGTGTGTGCTCAGAAAACTGGTAGCACTTGATGGATGTCAGTAGGTCAGTGTCTTTTCACAATGTAAGAATAACTTTAAGAATGGTATCTCTTGCGAAAAAGACATTGGGTTCCTTCATGAGCCCTTTTTACCCCATAAAGCTATAATTTTGATGAAAGGGAGAAAGAAAGATTCCCTAATTAATGCTTTAGAAATTTGTATTTTGTCGATAGTAGGCAGCAGATTTGTTGAAATGTTCAGCTGTTTCTTAGAGGGTGCCTGTAAGCATCCTTCTTCTCCACCTCCAACAAATTACTGCCTCATCTGCGTGGCTTGTCTTTGGCAAAAGAAACAATTTTCAATATGAAGTTGTCTGATGGTAGGCCACTGTGATATTTTGTGGTTTATGCTTCAGGCATGTTGTTTCAGAAATTCTGTGTTGCCTGCTGGTTAAGGACACAGTGGCATAAAATACCAGTTAAATATAAACTCTGAACAGCCTTCTCTGGAAATTATTTTGATGCTGAGTAAATAGATATCCTCAGTGAGGGACAAATGACTTCGGCATATGGGCATGGCATTCAATGTAAGCCAGAAATTAATAAGGCGGTATAAAGAAGTTGGTTATTAATAATTTTAACAAGTGTTAAAAGTTAGGACCCAGTGATAAATTTCTAATTCCTATAAGTAAGAAAAACATTGCTGAGGAACTAGGGGTTTTTTGACAGACTACAATAGATTCCACAATACCTTTATGTGAAATACCTAAATGGTATAATCTGAAATTCATGAGTGGAGTCTGATATGGTGAGTGCCTCTGTGATCACTGGTCCTGTGGCTTAGCTGAATTAAGCTGAATATGCCAATCTGGGCACGGTATCATCTGCACTGATTTACAGTGTAAGAAAATTGTGGCTAAGGTGAGTGAAAACTGTCCAGCACATTTGTGATGATTTCACACTGTAATATGGTACATCTACATTATCTTATGTTTAATTGTGTTAAGGAAAGTTTAGAGCTGTTTGCCATCCTATGCCTAGTCACTTTTATTTAACCAGCACCTTCACTTTTCTGTCCTGCTGCATTACTGTGCTTTTACTTCAGGGAGGAAAGAGTTGGAGGCATGTGTTTTCCCTTCGTCCTTCTCTCTGGGGTGCACATTAATATTTGATTCAAACTTGTTCTGTAAAGTTCTGCTTAATTCAGTTTGGGCACTACTTTGAATGTATAATAATGGTGTTTGTTTGTGTCATGGACAGTGCTTTGTAATTTGCTTTATGGGCAAGTCTGCTGCTGGCAGTGCGTATTGTCAAAGTGACCTTCCTTTCAGAGGGAGAAAACCAGTAACTCCTGGCCCTCTCCCACCCCTGCAGCTCCCACAGAAGTGTCTTCACAAGTCGTTTTGACCCATTACTCCAAAAACAGGACTTGAACCGACAAATCTAGTTCACCCGAGCAGTCTCATTGAAATCCAGCAATTAAGGATTCCTTTGGTGACAAAAGGCCCGACAGGCCCGTATTGTGCAAGTCAGCCATTTACTTGAGGCGAAACCCACGGAAGGGTTTGCGTGCCTCGCATGCCTCAGCGTGGAGCACCCCGAGCTGTGCTGCCTGTGCATCTCCGGGGATGTAGCTGCTCGCTGTGCGCCCCAGAGCTGCCTTCCCAGGGCCGGGGAAATGCTGCCAGGGCCACCCAGTGCAAAGTGCCTCGGAAAGAGGTGAAACTTCAGGGCTGTGTCTGCCTGCCTGCTGGGTGCCTCACTTGATACCACTTGGTGGCTTGAGGTTAGCTATTAGAGTTGAAAAACCCTAACCTGCTTTTGGTAAGGTAGTAATAATAATTTATATAAAAGAACAAACAAACAAAAAAAAACCCCACACCAAAAACACAAACAAAAAACCAAAAATCCACCAAAAAATCCAAAAACAAAGCAAAAACCTAACTCTGCATTTCAGTAGATGATAAACGTGCAGGTGTAGAAGAACTGGGATTTCTAGCAGTTGCATCCTGTCATGGGTTTTGCCCTTAGTGCCTGACTTCCAGACAGAGAAATGACAGGTGCAGATGAAACATGAAAGGTTGAAGCTGCTTGGGTTCATCGGAACAGTGTGTGACACTCCTTCAGGAGCGAGCGCATGAGCCCCGTTAGCACTGTGCTCTAGGGCAGTCCCACTTGTTAGCTCAAGCAGGGCTTTGGTTTGGGGCAGGTAATCTGTAATAATCCTGTAATAACCTCCCGGTTTGAGAGTGGTCAGGTTAAACCTGTCTGTGGCAGGTGTCCTCGAGCCCTGAAACTAGAAACAGGCCTGACCTTACAGACAAGGAGAAGTACCCTGCTGCTGTCCTTACCACTGGCTGCAGGAAAGCAGTCACATTTTGTAGAGCTTTTTTGGAACTTTAGTTCACTTGGAACGGAAACAAAATTGAACAATATCACTACTTTTACTGGGGGAGGTGAAAAATCATATTACTTCAAGTCAATCAAAACATGATGCCTCATCTTGCTTCTGACTGTTTTAAATGGTAACTTGCTGTGAAAACAAGGATTTCAACTCAAAATACTGCCACCTGTTTGGAGCAAAATAGAACCTTTGACACCTTGACATTTTACTAGAGTATAAAACCAGCAGCAGTTTTGCAGAGCTTTAAGGTGTGGATAGAACTAAATCATCTTGCAGAAAATGACTGTCGGATTTTTCCTGGCCGGCTCTATTCCTTGTATACCATGAATTTGACTGCATGTTTTTCATCTGAAAGAGCTATCAAAAAAGATATCCTGGCAGTATCAACTGATCGAATTAGTTGGTCTGGGTTAAATCTTTTTTCAAGAGGGAAGAGCACAGCAAATTAATTTTAAATTTGCCACTTCTAAAATGCAGCTCCTTTTTTTGTATGAAAGACATCCCAGTTTGAATGGATCTACTGATGTTGGTTGTGACAAGGTGCTATGGGGAGAGGTTACGCCAAAATTTCCTGCCTAGCTTCTCCTGATTCAAAGAAGTCTTGCACCCCTGAAAGTTGCTCCTTCCACACTATAATTTTCTAAAGTATCTGTGAGTAATAAGTGCTTCTTGCTTAAGGCAGAAACCTGAATTTTTAGAGCAAGTTCATTGATGTTCATCATACTGAGATGTGGCTTAATGTGATGAACTCTACAAGGCAGCTGCAATGTGAGAATGTTTTGATGAGAATGGGGAAGGTGACCCTTCTGTGCTTATTTGTTTTACTCTATTTTGCTGGATGTTTTAGGAGGCAACAATGACTGGAGGCCTTTTCTAGCCTAGGGAAATTCTTTGTTCCATCCTGCTTTAGGTTCCCTGTGGCTACAACCAGAAAGGATGGATGTTGAGAAGCGTCTGTGAGTGATGTGTTCAGCACTTTAAAGTACAAAGGATCCCAGCCAGAGCTCCTCAGAGGAGCCAGAGTCACTTTTAATAGTATCGATTCCTGTGCTGTGAGAGCAGTTAGTGTCTGCTCTCCCCAAAACAAAGGCACTATCGCCAACCAGCCCTGAACAAAAAGACTCTACCTCACGTAGCTCGCTTTGCTTCACAGCTCTTGGGGTGGCCTCTGGAAGATCATCTGCACATCCTCCAAGCTCCCTTGCAGTGGCTCTAGGAGCTCTAAAAGACAGATTAACATCTAAAGCTTTGGCTGTGTAAGGACGATTATAACCTGAAACTGAGACCTTACATTTCATACAAACTGAACCATCAGTAGTGAAGCTTCCAAAAATGCTTGAAAAATACTGTTTTATTCACCAAAGTGTTTTTGCTCGAAGTGGTGAATTTGGCAAGTGTTTTGAAGCTGAAAGTAATGGTAATGGCACCAGGACAATGTATGAAGAAGAGGAGAAGTAGCTGGGGTGGAGGGACATTGAGCAGATGAGGGGAAAGCTGGCTGAAGCAGGCAGAGGAAGCTGCCCTTGTGTGTGTGTGTGTGTGTGTGTGTGTGTGTGATTGAGGACATTTGCTGTAACAGAAAATAAGTGTTTGGCACCACTTTAACATGAAAATAACTCTTGTTTTAGTGATTTTGGGAGGAGTAAGAAGGAAACCTCAAATGATTGGCTTGGCTTGCGTGAAATATCTTCTCTGTTTAAAATTGTCCTTTTCCTCTTGGCTCCAGTTTTCCTCTGTTAACAGATTTGACCAAAATAGTTCTCGAGCCTTTTTGGTATAGTCCAAGTGGAAAATATTTTTGCCAGATAATCTCAATCATGGCAGGTCTAAATTTGCTATATGAAGCTATACAGAGAAGTTAAACAGGCTGTGAGAATGAGATTAATATTAAATGCTCCTTCAGGTTTGTGCTTTTTTTAAGGAAAAACTTTACCGTTCCATGAGAGTTCTCTAATGACTTGTCTGATGATTCCTAGCATCCTTTTTCTTTACAATTTCTATTATTTTACTTGTTGGGGGTGGGGTTGGGTTTTTTTTGTTTTGCTGGTTTATAACGAATAAACTTTAACATTCATTTGAAGGCTTTTTATTGTATTAATAAAGACCTTTCAACCTCCCTTGTTTTTGAACAACCTGTGTGTGAAAGAGCACTTTGTGTAACGTTGATCTTTGACTTGCAGCTGTACCACTTACAAAAAAGACAGCTCTGAAGGTTTTCCTGGCATGACTTTGGAATATCATGTATTTCCTATCTTGGCTCCTGATAACAATGTACAGATAATTGCGTTGGGTTTGTTGGGGTTTCTTTAATTTTTTTTAACAAGTATGTTGGAGTTTTTCCCCCTTTGTACCTGACCTTTAAACCACAGAATTGTCCTGGGGCTTATAGTTGAAGTTGACATTCTTGCCCAGAATAATTGAAAAGAATTGTTGTTTGTTAGTTCAGAAGTTCTCCAAGCCTGAAGCCACCACAGTGGACGATAAAAGTGCTGGGCATGTAGCTTCATCCCATACCTGGTCAGTTCTTAGGACTTAGCAAAGAAAACCAGCTCAAAGCTCTGTTTGGAAGACAGTGATGATTGTGTCCTCCTGCCAGCTGCTTTCACCCCAGGGACAGAGGGGAAGAGCAGGTGTAAGCAAAACAAACTCTCACACCCTTAAAAGAGAGGATATTTGTTTGTTCTTGGGACTGTTTTTTCTTTATGGGCACCCCCTCACTAGGCAGCTATGATGTGTTTTTTCCAAGAGAAAAGAGCATCTCTAAGACTCAGTATGAAAACCTCTGTTGTCTGAGTAGGGAATTAGACTGTTTCTTGTCCTAAGCTATATGTAAATGCTCAGTGTTTGTTCGTGGTGGTGAGGTTAATGGTGGAGAGTGTTTATTATGGTGAAGTTAATGACCTCTTGCATGTTTTTAGGACTCTCTGTGAACAGGTCCTCTTGCATGTTGTCACTGTTGTTAATAAATCTTGAATTACAAAGAGGGAGCCCATATCCAGCAAAATTTTTGCCTAAAGCCCAGCAAAAATGCCAGTTCTGTTGCTTGTCTTCCCCCCTGGGAAGTAACTGAAAACTCCTAAATTTCCTTCTGGGGTTCATCTGTGAGACAGCCAACAGATTATGAAATTTTTGGATGTTATCACTCTGTGCAGCATTTAAATTGGTGATTTCATCAAGAAACACTCTCAGTCCCATTTCCAAATTAATTGAAAATGTTTTGATGGTTTCTCTCTCTTCAAGAAGGAATAAAACTATTTAAAACTAATCTTTGAATTGTACAGTATCTGAGGCTATTTGTAATTTTAATTTACAGTCTTTACTAAATATGCAGGCCTTTCTTTCCAAATATTAGATTCTCCAGGTATCTTTGAATGGTCAGTGAGTTTTTATATTCATAAGACCTCATACTTTGGACATGTGAAGAGAAATAGAGGTTGGATTTTTATTTTATTTTTATTTTTTAATATATCTTCTATTTTATTCAGAAAGGCCAGGGCAAACCACCTTTAAAAGGAGGAAAAAAGTGTTTAATGAAACCTATTGTATTAGCTGTATTCACTGTTGAAAAACTTTGTAAGCCTATCAGCCTACAGCTGGGATAAGATCAGTGTGCAGGAGCTGACAAGCTGAAGAGCCAGATTTAACTCTCAGCATATAGCAGGTTTTATGTTCTCAAAAAAAACCTACACATAGCATTGGCTTCAATTTATTTTGAACACCTCTCTAGGAGTTTCTCTTGTGGGAAAAGTAGTGAGCCCAAAAATTGGACTGAGAAGAGAGCTGCTAAATGTTGTGACCTTGTGGAAGGAACATCCCCTACATTTGAAGGTCGGAAGTGACCTTTTGTGCACTGGGGGAGGTAGAAGACAAGCACTGACTGTCTTTCTTGCTTAGGGCAGCATTACTGGCATGTCTAAAAACTGCAGAACTCCTTGTCCTAATGTTCAAGTGGGGCTGCCAAAAAGGAACAAATAGGGCTGCAGATAAAAGTGTACAGGGAAGACCGCGTCCCTTTTCCTCCTCCTCAGTCATGGCAGGCAGGGTGGGGACAGCATCACTGCACTGCTTGATGACTCGACATTCACAGCAATTTGCTGCTGGTCCTGTAAAATATTTTAAGAAATTCTTTCATTTATAGATTTTTTTTTAACCACTGACCAATCAGTATGATTCAGTGATACTGAATTATCTGTATAATAATATATATTATATTATTAATATATATAATATATTACATTATACATATATATTATATCTCACCCTTAAGGGTGAGATAACCTTGTCTCTGCTCTTGCTTACATTTTCAGCAAATCTTAATTCAAAATCATGAGGTTATATTGTTTGGGGTTGGGGGATTTTTTCCCTTCCCCATGCAATAGAGTTACTTAGTTCTGCTTTATGAAGCTGAGTGTATAGATGTAGGTGTTAAATGAGTCAGCTTGATCTTGCTTTTGTGGTCAACTCCTCCGTGATTTGTCATGTAAGTTTGTGTCTTGCAGAAGATATCTGTCATCCTTTAGAGCTAGTGTGGCGCAGCAGGACTGTTCTGAGAACAATCTGGGCCTGCATGTGGACAGCATTGCTGTGGTTTTATTTCCTTGGGTAGAGCAAGTCTGGGACCCAAGATAGGCCTGCATGGTGCTATGCCAAGGTGGGCAGAGGAGCTGACATGTGAGGCTCAGGAGAGCCCCAGCAGCCAGAGGAGCAGTGTGCTCATGTGCCTTGCACTGCTTCCAGGAGCACCCTGATGTGTCCGTGGGTGCTGTGAGTTATCTGTGTGGCAGTGTGTGGTGTTGGAGGGGCTGTACTTTACTTCTTGACACAAAAAAGAAGAGACAAGAGAGCAGTGACCAGAAAGACTGGATTAACAGATGAATGTTCATTTTAATAGCACCAGACTACTCAAACTAGCTTTTTTTAAAGTTGTTACTAAACTTAATATTTTTTACTATTATTGTTGTTATTTTCTTTTTTTTTTTTTACATTACACCCATGAAAGAAGAGTGATTATGTTCCACAGGAGCTTCATCTATAACAGCTGCCCACAAACTTAAAGGTGACACAGTGCTATAAGATGCAATGGTGCTGTGATAGTATGCAATGTTTATTTCCAATCTACCTTGTTTAAAGAAGGATGTGTTCAAATTGTATTGCCATAAGAACTGGAGAGTAATTCTTGATGAGTGGGGTCTTACCAAAGTAAGCTAGTACAGAGAACTTGTGGTTCAGGCTAAATTTTGAAGTTTTAATACGTATCTGTAGATTTCTTAATGCCACCAGGCTGTTGTTGACACTCTTCCAAAAGTGAAATATCACAGAAATATTAAGAAAATGCAGGGGAAGCAACTCTGCAAGGGGAATAAAATCTGTTTGCCGATATTGTAGGTACCTCAAACTGCGATAAGAATTTCTTCCATAATCGGCAGTATCTTGCCACTGTGAGGTATAATTTCTGAGAAAATACCTTGAAAATGGCAGTCAAACCCTCTCATGTAGATTTACTTCATGATTGTTGGTATGGGAACTTACTAAACCTTTTTAAATTGTGGCAAGTATGTAGCTTTGAACTCTTTCACATCATACTTTAGGAAGGGGGAGGGGGACAATGGGCAGAAACTCCTAATGTTGTTTAAAGGAATGATCACCTATGAGTTTTTTACCCAATCATATTGTAAAAATTTATTTTCTGTAGCTGATCTCTCTCTCTCTAGAGATAACAGGTTTCTTTCTAGTGGTACTTTTTTATTAGTTTTTCCATTAAACTACTTTTTAATAGTTCTTCTAACATCTCTGAGGTGAGCTGGAGGTTTGAAGGAAATAATCTCCCTGAACAGAATAGGGATAACCTCAAAGGCAGGGCCTCATCCAAACAGGTTTTGAGTATCTCCCAAGACAGACTGAGCAAACCCAGAGCTCTCAATCTTGCCTTCATATGTCAGATGCTGCAGGAGCTTTGTGGACATCCACTGGACTCACTCCAGTACGTCAGTCTTTCTTTTCCCAGGACTCCCAAACCAGACCAAGTACTCCAGATGTGGTCTCACAAATGCTGCATAGAGAGGAATAATTACTTCTCTCCACCTGTCAGCTAATTAAATTGCTTATTTGGTGCCAGATCTTCAGTTGCTGCCAGTTATCTTAATTTCCCTCAAGCTGGAGCTGGTGGAAACTCTCCCTTACAGGGGAGTACTTGTAGGCTGTGTCACCTCAAAAAGAGCAGGAGCAGTGATGGTCCTTTGCTGGAGTTACAGGAAGGAGGTGACCAATCCAGTGTTTGTGTAGAGAAAACTGCAAAGGTTTTCCATTTCCCCAGTGTTTGTGTAGAGAAAACTGCAAAGGTTTTCCATTTCCCTCTAGTGACTTTTTTTGCACCAGTCCTTCATGCCTCATTATGCAATATAACCTGAAGCAGTAAGTTCACATGTTTTGGTAAAACAGTGAAGAAAGTGCCCAGTAAACAGCCTATGCAAAGAGATGCATTGTGTGTGTATTCTGTTTGTTTTCTTGGCAATACTTTGGCTATTAACTAAGTTACCCACTTTAATGTTTGGCAGCAAATATGAGGATTGAAATAACATTTGTGCCATCCAGGTGCGCCTCATGGGGGATGTGGGACAAAAACTTGTGCTTAAAATTTTATACTCAGAAGATGTTTTCTTCTCCATTAGGTTTCTGAAGCTCTGTCACTGTGAGTGGGCTGTTATAGGTGACTGATGTACTACATGTGCTTTGCTGTAGCTTGTGTTTTTTAAGGTCTAATCTTCCTACAGTACTTGATTATTTTTTTCCAAACACACACAGAATGTAAATTTCATGATTAGTGGTTTAAGTACTGAAATTAATATTTTCCTGAAAAAACACAGAACAACTGGAGTACAAGATAAACCCCCAACCATCCACAAACCTGTGCACGTGGGACTTACCCTGCAATTGTTGCTGCTTCTAAGAGTGTGTGGCTCCCATCACCTAACTTAGAGGTCCAGCATGGGAGATCAGCTGAAGGTGTAGATTTTATATCTGCATGTATCTGCTTTAATGTATAATGTATTAATGTTTAGTTTAGGAGATTCTGACTCACAAGTAGCTGTGGCAAGGGAAGTGTGTGAGGTGTTGAGTGCATGCTGTGGGCTGCCTGATTGACTGGTGGTCAGTGGGACAGCTGGGCTGGGTGCTCGCTGTGCCTGGAGGACCGCCTGGGTATCTATCTCATCAAATAAAAAGGAAACCTTAACAGCCCACTGGTGTAAAAGGAAGTGGTAGAGAGGTTTGAGTAGGGGAAGGTTGCCAAGGGAGGGGAAATGTCAGGCTACTCTTTTTTTTTTTTTTTTTTTAATTTTTTATTTAACCTTTAATATTTATTTCCACCACAGAAGTTGTTCAAAGTTTCCCTACTCTGGCTGCTGCTACCACTGTTTTCCTCTTCTGATTTTTTTTTGGGGGGGTATTTGTTCTAACTCCATGGCACTGGCTGTGGCTGCCAGAAGCTCTTTTAGTGGTCCCTCTTTCATCTGTCTGTTCCCAAAACCCTGTTTACAGGAATCCTGTCTTCACGTTCGCTTACCTCAGTCTTCTCCACTGCTCACCTTCCTTGCCTTGCCTACAAATCCTCTCCTCTCCCAACACAAATGAGCTGTTTATCCTTGAACTAATGGGTGTTCACAATGCTCTGATCGTATTGTTGCAGAACTGCTTATATTCACGGTGATTAAAAAATAAAAAGACGGATTACTTTTTTGCCCAGCCTCAGAAAATTAGTTGTAATTTTTCACTCAGTACAGTTACCGTTGTAGGTTGTTTGCAGCTCAGAGTGAGCAAGAAGCCCGTTCTGGATTGGAAGCAACCCTTGGGTTGCACAGCCCATTCAGGTTACTGAGGCATTGTTACGTAGCAGGACTTTGTGCAAGAGATATTTCAAAATGGAGGCTTACTACTAATCTGTTCACTGTTTTGTGTGGACAAATGGAGAGTTTTGCCTGTTCACAGTAAATAATGGGCACACACACCCCCTGGCCCCTTGCGGACACAGACCTTCTGGGTGCTGGTGAACAGCTCTCACCGTGGCTGCTCAGGTGAGGTTCACCAGCTCAGGAAAGGTGCCTGCTTTTATTGATTTTCTCTTATGTAATCAGACACTAGGGTCACTTGGTCCAGTATTTAAGCTCTCATGGGGTAGAGAGTGAGAGCTGAAAGCATTCAGAATTTTTGTTCCGGTTTTGATTTAAGTCATGTGAAGAGCTCGCAAGTTTTATGGTGTTAGGTTGCCGCTTGAGTAAAATAGTTCCAATGGGAAGACAAGGGTGATGTGTTTCAAGTCACATTTAATATTTGTGTAAATGGGCTATGCAAGATTAAACTTAGGTTATTGTCAACAAGATAGAGAAGTGACAAAAATTCATTTTCTGAATAGTGCGATGTGTATTATCTTGGTAGAAACTTTGGGACATGAGGCAACGAACAGCACTGAGTGGAGGAGATCAGTACCTATTCCAGACAATGCCAGTGACTTTAGTCTTCTGCATCCTGACCTTGAGTAAAATTTGGATTGTGGCAAGACTGGACACCAGTGTTACCAGTCTCAAATATTTAAGTACTTGAGTGGTTTTGGAGGTGAGGAGGAAGGTGTGGGAGTTTAGGGCTAGAGATACTACATGTTCATTTGGCCACTGAGGTCCAAGGTACTGTGGTGGCTGCTGAAGATCTCAGAGGTGACTTTTTCTTATGGAATAAATGTGTGTGTACATGTCAACACCTTCTAATTAAATCTAACACATTCAAATTATGTTAGAGGTTGGCTCCACCAGTGTGACTCAGGTATTTTTAATATATATACTTTGATTGCTCTGTCTGGAAGACTAGTTGGTAGAGCTGATTTGTGGCTGATCTATGCTGTTTCGAAATTGCTGATGCATAAACGGGTGTAGTAGAGGCTTATCCTAAAAATATTCTCAATTTTCTTATGTTAATGTTGGCAGATGTTTCTCAGCAATACACTGACTTCTTTGTATATTGTTTTTGATCTCTTGGGAAAAAAAAAAGAAATTAAACAAGGGAAGTCCTCTATAAAAGGAGTGGTAAGAGCTGGAGCATTTCTCAGTATGAGGCATTTGACACTGTTTTCTCTTCCCTGCTTTGCAATAGTTAAAGCATTATCAGTGCTGTCCAAACAGACCATCCCACTGACTCCCTGTGCCCTCACCCCTTCCACCCCGGCCAAATCTCAAACCTTCCTGAAGACACTGATGCCCTCCTGATGGCTGACCTTGGCTGTTCAAGCACGCTGGCTGCCTGTGTGCAATATGTCTATGAACCAAAAATGTCAGAAATGGTTCTTTCACGTTACAGATGTGAGTCAGATTTCTTTTTCTCATCTTCTTGTGACTTTATTCTCTGACAAGCGTGTGGTGGCTTACCGCTTGAAAAGTGGTGCCTTGGGGTTTGACCCAGAGCACATCACGTATTGACTGCTGTTTTAAGGTGGCTCATTATTCCCTCTGGTTCTTTGGTGTAGGAATTCCCAATGCCATTTTGTCAAGAATTACTTTTTGGGAACTTAAAAGAGCAATTACCACATATGCTAAAGAAGCAAAGTAAGGCATACAATGTATTAAAACAAAAAGATGGGGAGGATCTCAAGTAACTTTATCTCTGAATCATAATTTTTCAGACTACCTTTGCTGATGTGCTTAAATCTGAGTATGTGCCACATGCTTGGACTAGAGGTGCAGTACGTGCCATTGCCTGTATATATTGCTAACTGGTTTTGAACACTTTTTCCTTTGGGTTTTGGGAGAGTGGGAGAGCATGTTGAAGAAGACATCCACCCCTTTTTAATTCAAAGGGAGAGACTTGGATGATGACTTTTATTAATTAGCAGTGGCCAAGCCCTGAAAAAAAAGCAGTACAAACATTCTTGGCAGTAGTTTTACTGTGTTTTGAGGGCATTTTTTTTCCTTACCTGATGTTCACAAGAAACTGCTAACCTAATTTTGGTATTCCTATGAGAGCTCATTTGTGGTGCGTTGCCAGAATTCCTCAAATAATTTTTAAGTTCCTTGTTGGCACCTGTGGTTTGTGTTCCTTTGTTTCAGTTTTTAATATCAGCTATTTCTTTTTTTTTTTTTTTTATTTATTCTGCCCGTGTACAAATTAACATTCTTTAAGAGAAATATTTATCAAGCAAAGTAAGATTAATATGAAGTAGAAGAAATTCTTTGGGTTTACATAATGAATGTTTGAAGATTTGTGCCACTTTTGTGGCTTTCTGAATCTGTACCTTCAGTCTCCTGTCCCTTTAGTGTGAGGGACCACACAGTACAGTTGTCCACGTATTGCAAAATTTAAGAAGTATTGAGGAGTACAGTGAGGTTTTTAATATAGAAAGTAAATAACTGTTAAAAGCATAGATTTTTGTATATGTTGTTTTTTGTAGGCATAAGCCTTAAGCAGTTTGTTCACTTGTCTCTCAAACCTGGAGTCTTTTGATAGCTCAGAGTAAATTTGAAGATGATGGCGAATTATATTCATGACCAATGTTTTTCAGAAAAAGCAGGTGTGTAGAAGAGACACTGCTTTTAACCCTCCTGGAGGGACTGTCAGACTCAGTGCTTGTGGATGTCAAACACCTGGATGCTGCCAAACCAAGTCAGCACGTATGTTTTGCTTGACTAGCCATAGCTCTTCTCTCACCTTTTTAGGGTGGCAGGACTTCTCTCACCTTTTTAGGGAGACATGGAGCAAAAGGTAAGGCTCAACGATACAACTAACTAGGAAGTAAAGGGGAGAACAGGAGGCTGCATTAGTAAGAAACAGAGCTTTGTTGGCCCAGTGATTACAACTTGATATTTAAATTCAGTGACCCTTATTTCTAGGAAGTTCAAACTGGAGCTGCTTGATACCTGCAGTAACTATTTTTTTTTCCATCTTTTCAATGTGGAATCTTTATCAGTAGACTTATTTATCAGACTTTCATAGAGCAAAAGTAACCCAAGCCACTTGAACTCACAATGCTCAATAGAAGACTTGAGAGCCTGACAGCCAGTTTGCCTTCTAGGCATACCCAGCAATCTCCCAGACTTGCTCTACCAGCCAGTCATGGCATTTTAGTGACATGACCTGGCTGCATCTACGTCTCGGTAATGTTCCTCCTCAAGTTTGTTGGAAGAATGGTTGCATGGTGTGTAACCAGAAATAATGCATTACTATATTTAAATTCACATGGGTAGCAGCCGGAATGTGCAATTTTCCATCTCTTCTTGCTAGGAGTAGGGATTTTTAATGTCCCAAAAAAGATGTTTCCTTTGTATCCCTTTCATTCTCCAGAAGTTCAGGAATTGTTTGCTTGATCTCTTTAAAGTCTTGCTGCTTTGATTTCAGTAACAGTTATGGAAACTACTTGGTATAAGAAAATTTTGGGGATGAATTGAGCAGAAAGGGGAGCAGACAAAACTTTTCATTCTGTTTGCAGGCTGAGGTTTCTATGTCTGTACTTTAGTCTAGAAGTTTTGTCTAGGGCCAGCCCTTTCCTCTGGGAGTATCATGCTCTGACATTTCATATTTGTTCTGCATTTTTAACAGCAACAAAAGTACCAGCCAACATGCTGCTTTTTTTCTTTACTTCTTCTGCTTTTACTGGAATTGAGATAAATTCATCCCCTAGAGAAAAAGAAAGAAGGAGGGAGGGGAGAGGAAGAAATATATTGCTGCAATGTTGGGTGCTGAGAAATTTGGTGTTTCTTGAGACTTCCTGTTAAGCACTGGAGGGTTTGTTAGTTCTGTTAACCATCTCTTACTCTTTTTGTGAGTAAGCATCCTGCATTAGTTCTCACTGAGTAGAACTGGACAAATTGTGCCACCTTTGCTTAAACTGATGCTGTCTTTTATTAAACTGGTACAGTGAAAAGGATTTATCTGCACATGTGTGAGCTCTAGTAGATTTTATTCAAGGTTGGACAGAGTTTTTGGGGTTTGTTTTGCTGGGTTTGTTTTGGCTTTTTATGTGTTATTAGTCTGGGGCTTGCCCTTCTACGCGATGCTGCTACCTTGGGCTGGGGTGTTTGCCTTGCTCTTGATGAAAAGGGTAAAGGGGGGTGTAGGTGTCTGTCCATCTGTCCTCACTGCTGTCAGCAGAATACCTGGGCTGGCAGGTTAGTGCAAAGACAGCCTACAGGCGTCGGCTGGCTGAGCTGCAGACACTTGGTGTGGATCCTTACCATGGAGTCAATGACACCCTGAACCTCCAAAAGGTTTAACAGGCTACTCACATCCAGTAGAATGCCTTCTTTTTTTCCTAGTAATCCTACTCTCAATTGCTATGCAGATGTGTCTAGAATAAAAACATAATGCACATAGTAATTTGTTTTTATGATCTTCTATGTGTTACATATTTGAGGGGTCTGCTAATAGATGTGCAGAGGAGATAATTTCCCAGCTACTTCAGAGAGTTAGAAGTTTGCAGTTGCAATAGTTCTGTTGTCTTTTAAAAGGGACTTTCTGTGGTCCTCACAGAGGAGCATTTGGAGTGTTTGGAGATATGTGGCTCCTAAGGTATTGCCAGTACTTCTATACTAATAACCTACTATTTCTCTAAGGGAAGCTGGTTTTCTCAAGTACAGAAGAATAGCCTTGAGTTGCCAGCTCAGTTGCAAATAATTTCCCAGAGCTTTCCAGCTGCTGTTAGGGTTTGTACACCAGCAGTGTTCAGTAATGGGTGCTAAGTGGGAGGAGTGCCCACCCATAATCTCTGCCAAGTATCTCTCACGGCTTTCTGCAGTGTCTGTATCCAGAACTGACATAACATGTATGTATTTACATCAGCATTGACTCAGGCTGTGTCTTAAACCACAAAGCACACAGGCATGTTGAAATAAGGGCAGGCAGATGCCAGCTGAGGTTTTGTGAATCTTGCTTTTCTGAGAACAGCTTCTGAGAGTGACACAAAACTGTGCATGGTAGAAATTTAGGATATTGAATCATTCCAGTCCTAATAGCACAAGTTAGGATACAGTGAACACAGGTCCCTGCTGATTTCCAAGGAGTTCAAGTGAACAGTATCTCCAACTGCTCTCTCCACTCCTTGGCTATTGGAGAGTTTTTAATATCTAGCTGTCATCAGTATTTGCACAAAGCATCTCCGTTATCTTCAGTGTACCCGGAGAAACAGTGGACCAAAGGGGAACAGTCCTGGAAGCTTGTCTGTTTCTGCCTGCATTTCTTGTGCAAGTAAAATGCTCTGTCACTTTGAAAAAGTCTTCTTCATCTTTCAGGGCTGCTTATGTGCTTCTTTCCCATTCTCTCTCCTTTTTAATCATCCTGACCAATTCCTCTAGCCTCTCTGCATCTGTTTTCCAGCAGAGAAAAGACTTTAAAGCAAGTCGAGCAAGAAGTCGTGGATTACAGGATCTGCTTTGTCTAATCTGGAGGTCATTGAACTGAAAATTCGAGGGCTTGGGCTCTTCTTTCTGGAGATAGTAACAACCCATGAAATCTGTTGATAACTGAAGTGGTGTGTACCCCTTGTCCTTCTCCTTGATTGTGGTTAACCCAGCAGTAAAAACAGCATGCAGTTTCCCATTTCTCCCTGAGCTTAAAAAGGAGAGACTGTGCATCAGCCTGCTGATTAATCACACGCACTCATGTGATGAGAACTTCTCAGGGGATGGGAAACATTTGCTTTTAACAATCTCAAAATAGTCTCATTTCAAAGAACGTTTCCTTGATTCCCCCCCCCCCCCCCGATGTCAAGGATGCTTAAGTGCTTGCAGTATCAGTATTTGTGTGTTACAGTTTGGGTTTTAGTTGCCTGATGTGATCCTGGGCTTTTCAGCTGAGAGATTCCTGTTTACTTTAGCACCCCGTGGAGCAGACCTAGGCAGTAGCAGGGGAGATTGTCTCCTGCTGAATTGCAGCTTCACCTGTTGCGGGAGCTGGGAGGTGCTGCGTGAAAGAGGGGATGAAGTTTGTAGAAAGGAAAAGGCAAGAACCTGCTAGCATCTGGGAAAGAGGCTCCACTTAAGCACATTTTGTTAAGAGAAGTGACTTACTTTGCTGTGTAGCAAACTAATAAACTCTGGGATGACTGGAGAAGTGTCAAGTTACTGCAACTACAGAGGAAGTCAATGGACTCATTGCTGTGGATGTACTGAATAATCAGGCTTTGGTTCTCTCAAACTGGGCACCTAAATAAAGAACTTCAGAGTTTATCTTGTCTTTGTCATCATGTACCAATAATACTCCTGGTGTCTTAGGATACTATAAAAAAATGCATGCTTTGTGAGGGAGAACTCATGTGCTGAGCAGTGCAGAGACCCATAAGTGAGCTGGTTGTGTTTCTGGAGCAAGCTGAGAAGATCATTCTGTAAAACGACAGTGAATGTCAAAAGGAAAAAAAAAAATATTAAATGTCCACATTGAATAAGCACCAGCCATTTTGGGCACTGAAGGGGAGACTCTGCTCTTATGGGAAGCTTTGCTGTGTGACCATGTAATTAAGAGCTTCATCACAGTGAAGTCATGGGCAAGCTGGGGGAGGGCAGGCAAGTGAGAGTGGCAGTAACAGCTCTGGGAAGTCTGGGGTTTGGGTGCATAACTTCATATGTAGCCTTAATATTTTTATTATGCAATAATAACCTTAATAATTTAATTAACCTTAATATTTTAATGTGCAGACGAGTGTAATTGGTCTTTTCACACAAATCTGCAGTGAGATGGGGAAAGCGAAAGCTGAGGCGTGAGGCTCTCTGTTGTTCAGGTATGAAGCAGCACGCTCAATAACCAGAGAGGTCTCACTAGGAACTCGTGTTGCAAGTCAGCACATGTGAACCACACTCATTCGCTGTTGCCTGCAGTGCTTGTGGCAAAGATGACAAACCAGCCTTTGTGCGGGCACGAAAGCAGCAGGACACAATGCAGAATGGAAAACTGGTGCTGTTGGGATAGGAGGCATTCCCAGGCTCCTCACCTCTCCTTTCCTATGGGTGGGAGGGTGTTGTACACGTGTGTGTGGGAAATGGTCTGAGCCACAGGCTGGACTTCTGAGCACCCCAGCGGGTTAGGGACAGCATGGTTTCCACTACAAGGAAGCACCCTGGAAGAGCTTACAAATGGGAATTCCATTTTTCTAATGACCTGGCTCTAGTTTGGGGTGACCAGAGTGGTTTTGTTTCTTGTTGGGTTTGCTTGGGTTTTTTGTTTGCTTGTTTATGTTTTTTAACACTAATAGGAGTTCAGTCTGTACCATGTTAAGAGCTTTTCAGTCAAAAAATGTGAAGCAGCTCTCTAATGCATATGTATGAAATCTTACTGTCCTTTACAGGTAATACAAAGCAGAGTCAGAACATAAACAATCGATCCCGTGTCTGTCAGTGCTGTTACTCTGTTTTATTTTAAACCTAATTATGCTTGAAAGGTGTAGGGGAAATTGAGAACTTGACTTTTGGCACTTATCAACACAATCTTAATTAACCATCAGCACCTTCTTTCATGCATTTCTACAAAGAGCTCAGTCCTATAATCTCACTTCCCTCATCTCATTTGACTGTTAATACTCCCAGGTTAATTTCTCTTAACTTTGTTATATAGTTCATCTTCTGTTTAAAAATAAGAGGTAAAAAACTTCTGAAAGCTGTTTGGGCTCCTTGCATGTCAAAGGACAAACTCATCAAGCTGTCCTTTTCTGACTCTCAGCAAGGGACTTCAAGAACATGTCTAAGTCTCTCTCTACTGTGGCAGTGGGGTAATAGGATATTGTGAAATGTACTTGTGCTGGTGAGTGAGATTATAGGATGAACAGAAGACATTCAAGGATGAAACTACATACAAATTTTACTTACTAAATGAGGTGTTTGTAAATGAGCCCTTTGTTAAATGTGAACTGAATTTTTTTGTTGTTTTTCCTGACAGAGTGGAAGTAGAAGGCATTAAAACAGTCATTGAACAGCTGGCATGTGTCAATCAGAAAAAAATAGAATAGAATCAAAAGGTTATGTTCTTTGTGTTTTTCAAAAAATTCTAATTTTCAGTGTTATAATGACATTTAGTGTTATAATGACTTTTACCTTGAACATGACAGGTTTGACTAACTGTCAGAGATATTGAAAGTTGTTGGGGTTTTCAGCTTCTTTTTTTTTATTTTTTTTTTCTTCATTTTTTGGGTTTTTGTTTTCTGGGTTTTTTTTGGTTGTTTTTTGTTGTTGCTGTTGCTTGTTTGTTTTGTTACTGCTACCTTGGTTTTTAGAAGGAGAAGGGAGAGGATTGTTAGAGGAGGTCAGGGGTGGGGAGATACTTTTTGGCAATTGACTTTTATTTGAAGTAAAGATATTTTTAAAGCCACAAAATAGCATTTGAGTACTATAATCCCTGGTGTGCTTGTATAAGCTATTTATGAATTATAATAAAAAAGAAAATCCTGAAAAGCCCATGGTCAGTAGTATTTGGACACTTGATGAAACACTTTAAGGAGTCTAAAGAAAAGATAAAACTTCAATTGCTTCCTGTGCCATTGACATTATTGTATGAGTAAAAGCTGGTTCAGTGCCCGCACTGCATGTCCCTGACACAATGTTGATGACATTTTGAGAGAAGTGGGTAAACATTTATACTGCACTCTGAGAAAAGGTTACCTGAAAGCCTTTTGATGGAACTTGGATTTGCAATTTCAGTTTTGTTTCTTTAAACACAAAAATAAACCCCAAACCAGCTCCAGATCAGTTGTGTCAGTGAGATGTTTTCTTCCCTGGGCTTAATGGAGCCAATCATAAAATATGTATATATATATATTTCTATCTCAGGTGTTGTATCATTGCTTCTAGATTTAAATATATGAATATTTATTTAAGACTATGTTCATATTGTTCAACATACTAATAATACGAGACTTTGCAAAATGTAATGGTGCTTGTGGTTGTAACTTTAAGAAGAATCCATTTGTGTTTAATGACACAACTTGCCAGTGTACACTTACTGAACTGAAAGGGACACATATCCTGTGACTGGTTTCCTGTGAAACCCAGAGGGCAGAAGTCTTTTCCACTGTCATTTTGTCTGTTGGTGTAAAATAGAGATTATCTGCTGTCTGCCATTTCCTCTTCTCCCTCCATCTCTATTTCTTTCTGGGGAGAGGGGGAAATAAATTTTCTGTCTTGTGCAGATGTTAGCGCTGCAGGGAGCCTGTCTCTCTCCAGCTTCAGGAAGCATTTCCCAAATGGACTGTATGGCCCTTTGTCTTTTATTTCTTTTTGTTTGATTTTATTTAAGATCGTTAGTGTTTTGTGCTGACAAATTTTGCTACACGCCAGTAGTATGTGTATGTGGAAGAGTAATCATGTTGTGATTCATTTTCAAGGCAGTTGTGTTAAAACAGCATATGAAGGAAAAAATATTCAATAAAAAATTCTGAAGTACAACTCTAGTGCATTTGCCTCAGAGTCTGGGTAAAGGTGCTTTTCAGCACGTTTACAGTAGTACATACTGTACTGCTGTGTGACCAAAGCATCTGTGTCACAAAAACACAGTGAAAAAATGTTAGATGTCCATGGTATTGAGGGTTTCACTTCTTTGAGAACTGGAATTTTCTCTCATCCATTTATTAAGACTGCTTTCATTCCACCTGTGAAGTGGGATGAAACCAGTCTTCAATCTTCTTGTGTCTCAGGACAATGAAAATCTTGCTTGCAAAACTCCCCTGAAGCCTGAGAGAAGGAAGCACCATGTCTATATGATTTTTCAAACACTTTTAAGGATCAGAAAGATTTTTTAAAAGGGATTTTAACTTATCTTTAAATGTTTTTTTCCTTGCTCTCTCCCCCACCCATCCAGTGGTCTGCAATACCAATGTACTGTTTCCACTCCCATACAGAGCTGCAGCCTAGTCTAGTTGAAGAGGTCAGGGAATGAACCAGAATGAAAACCACATTGACTTACTTTGTGTTCAGGAAAAATGTGGTGTCAGTGGAACATTCAGGAGAGACACTGCTTGGGCTGTTTAGTCTTTGAGGAAAAAGTAGTATCTACCTACAAAGTGAGGGATCTTTGTGCCAGTCACAAGTCCTGAAATAACCAGTACTTGGAAGTTCTAGTTCCACTTTGTTCTTCTGGTGCTTGCTTGCAATCAAATTGCATTTCACTGGTATCTCTCCTGATCTTTAGAGCTCATGGAAAGCTCAAGTAGTAAATGGAAACCTTAGTGCTTGTTAATAAAGTGGAAAATAAAGGGATTGTGAACCCTCCAGTGAATCTGCTGAAGTCAGGAAATCAGTAGTGAGAAAGAAGGTGCTGTTTCTTGCAAAGAAACACAAACAAACAAACAAAAAGGTTCAAGTGGATTGATATTATAGCCTTTGCAGGGAGCAAAGAGATGACGATTCTTGGACAAAAAATTACTAGAAATAGTGTGTTTGCGATATTTGCAGTATTTCCTTTTCTGTGCTGCTTTCCTCCCTCCCTCAGCGGAGGCTGTTTATTTATATGAAAATAAAATCTGTTTCTGTACTTGAGGTGGACCAATGTTGTCTGCCAGAGCACAGCTGCAGCCAGCCCTCTTTGACGGAAACAACTCTCCTGGAATGCTTCTATTGCAAGGTGAAGGAGAAACAGCAGCAGGGTCCAGGTGGGGCTGGCTTTTTTGTTTGGGTTTCTTTTTGATGCTCCCGTGTGTGTTACAGGGAGCTGCTGGGGGCAGAGCTGCCCAGAAGGGCTCTGAGGTAGAGCATGAAGGCAGCAGATCACAAACAAGCCTGGGACTTTGAGCAGGCATCTGTCGGAACGTGGGTGAGGTGAGAAAGAGAATTTGGGTGGGGTTTTGTTGGTCTTTTGGTTTTTGGGGTTTTTTTTAATAAAGGTTGAGGAAAGGTTCAAGGGTGGAGGCAGTGAATGTAGAAAATACAGCCAGGACAAGAGTCTATCTACAGAAAGCAGAAAGGATAAAGCTAAAGCAAACAGCGTCGCGTGTGAAATGAGCTAAACCCCCCAGTCCTGTATAATTGGTGAGAGTGGGTTGAATCCAAGAAGTCAAATGAAGTTTTTTTAAAAAAAGACAGAAATTCTCTACATTCATTGACCAGAAATCTGCTTGGTTGTGTTATTATAAAATGCAACCATATGTATTTTGGTATTTCAGAAAGTGCTTTTGCTTAGAATGTGGCAGGCTGGAACGTCTTTCACTTAATTTGGGTTATTACTAAATAGTGGCATACTGGTTTTTGCATTGTCCCAGTCTAAGCATAAAGGCCGGTGAGATAGAGGTAAAAATGGTGAAATACAGAAATGCTGAGTTAAGCTGAGGGCAGAACAGCTCAGAGCAGCAGGCATGGAGGTGTCTGTAGACAGAAGGAGGATATGAGGCCTTGGAGAGGGATTGAACTGGGGAGAGGGAAGCAAGAGGCAGGCTAATGTCTTGTTTAATTTGTGAAAGTGTTTGGCAGTTTGTTTCTACACATCTTTGCTTTATCAAGCACATACATTGTAATTGCAAGTTCATTGACAAGTATGCTTGATTAAGAGAGCTAGGAGAGCTGGCAACAGAAGTCTCAACTGGTGGGAGAAAAGATGAGAATTTTTATTTGGAAGATGCAAATTGAATGTTTTACTGAGAGGAAAAGCTGCTGTACAAGGGATTTTTTTGGTGTCTGCCTGGGAGAGTAAAGTTTAAAAATAAAAAGGAAGAAGAAAGAGAAAGGTACTCTGTTGAAGTTTGAGGGAAGAGATTTGGATAGTGAGCAAATACAAAGTTCAGACCCGCAAGTCAGATAAGACTTGCTCAAGCTGTTGTAGTTTTCCAAGACATGTTATTGAAGAGAATGGCAGGCAGGTGAAATGCTTTCTACTGGAGAGGGGCGAGAATCTCTGCATGCAGAGCAGGAGACAGTCTTTCTCCACCTATCCACAAGACAGCAGCTCTCCAGGGAATGGGAGAGAAGCTGGATTTTCTGGGGTTGTGGCTTATAGGGGCAGGGAATCTGATTAAACTAATAGGAGACGCACTTGGTGTTTCACAAGCTCGGTTTCATAAACCAGTGGATGAGCTATTTTTGAAAAATCAGGCCCCACTGCAAAAAGCAGGATCATCTCTCACATCCATCTGAAGTGGAGAGGAGGCTTTGGCTTCCGAGGAAATTTTCTTACCACAGTGATGGTGGAGCAGTTGTGTAAGTCTCCCTTTTGAGAAGGACAAAGTTACCCAAAGCTATTAAGGTGAAGAGCAAGTTAATCTTCCCCAAACCAGAGCTGTAGGCTAGGCGCTGTGGCATTTTGCATATTACTCGGGATAGGAAAACATGGAAACCTCTCTGCCTGCTGGTCTGTACATACATGTGCCAAAATGCCAAAACAGTCTTCTGTGGTTTTAGCTGTCTTGAAATGGGGGATGTACTGGTGCAGGGCTCTCATGTTTATTCTCAGTTGCTTTATAGTTTTTTCCATTCTTGGATTAACACATGGAGATACAGGGTTTTTTGCATTTTGGTTGGGGTTTTTTGGAAGACTGTGGTCTGCAGCAGAGGGGAAGGGGCAGTGAATAGTGTCAGGGAATGAGAGACAGCCAAAGATGGATTTACAAGGACCCATCTGTCCTTCTCCAGAGGGAAAGCAGCGTAATGGCAGTAAAACATACTTTCCTTTAATCCGCTTCTCTACGCCTTTATCTCAAGATAAACTGTAAAATTCAAAGTATCAAATAAAAGCATTGCATAAAGGGCAGCTATTGCTGTACCCTGGAGCATGATGTGCAGCACAATGGGAGACTCTTCAGCAAATCTGGAAATCACAGTGTGGAAATAGGACAAATGTTCAAAAATGCTCTTAATTAACTTGCATTATCAGTAACTGCACTGAGTTGGTTTCTCATTTAAAATTTCAATCTAAGGTCATTTTGACTGGACTATTTCATCATTATTGCTAAAATTTAGCTTTTGCAATTGGAACACTTCAAAAGTGATGGCCTTTACTATCTGAGAAAAAGCTGGTCCGAGTTCTGGCTTTTAAAGCTTAAAACTTACTCTAATATAAATTAGGAAAGTGTAGCTTTGCCATGAATCTTACTTTTTTTGTTTGAGAAAGTTAGGAGTTTTCATATTTATTTAGATACTGATGTTTTAAAATTTGCATACAGTTCTTTGAAATTCCACCTTTTGTTGCCACAAATGTCATTTTTGGTTCGAAACGAAGAATGATGAATACTTTTCCAGAAGTCTGGAGCTCAAGGATTAATGTGGTTGAACTAGTTAAATGTTAAATCTATTCAAAGTAAAACTGCACAGAGACTGCAAATGTTCTTGCATGCGAGTAAATCCTTTTTATATTGAGTCCAGTTTGCTAAAGACGTAACTGCTCTGCCAGCTTGTTCTGTACAGATAAGTTATGTATGTTATAGGCATTCTATCTTAGGGTACTGTATTTGCTGTTCCTATTAATGCTGAGCTGAGATTGCAGTTTAATTCTGCTTTTTTAAAGTGGGAATCAGCCTTTTTTAATGGAAAAGAAGTTGCTGTAGCACACAGTATATTTTATACAGAGACTTCATATCTCTGATGGCTAGAAATAAAAGTTTCTGAAGAAAATTATATGAACCTTGATAAAAGTTTAAATATTCTCTCCTCTCCTGCAAGTAAATATCTCTTCAGCCTTCATCTGATAAGAGTCCTCAATAGGCTTTGGTTGCACTTAGTTACATCTGTGAAATGTACGTATCAAACATCCCAACACCATCATTTTGTACAAGTAAGCACTGTTGAAACTTGTGCTTATCACATGACTGAGAAGTGTGATGTCCTTGATTTGCCAGACTGGCTATCCATTCCTGTATATCTAATTTTAAACAGGAAGATTTTGCAAAAGTATAGTCAGGATGATGTTTTTATTTCACCTGACATATACAAACCCGTGTATAAAGCGCTGTGGAAGAGCCACTTTGGAATTCCAAGGTCAAGTACTCACAAGTTGGAGAGTGAAAAGAATTTATGCTGGGACAAGTTTCAATGCCCTGTGTTCTGAGAATAAAAGGTTCCCTTTTTTGCCCATCTACATTCTTGGAAGTGACTGGGTTGTTTTGGCTGCAGCTCCTCAGAACACTCAGCCTGAACTCAGGGCATACAACTTCAGCACAAAAGATCCACAGATGCAAAGGTTTCCTAAGCAATGAAGTGCAGTGTGTTGGGAAGTTACAGGTACCCCCAAAAGTAAATTGCTGCTTTTTTCCATTAAGATTTGGGATTTAAAATTTGCATGTCAGAATTTCACTTGATCCATTTCTTTTTCTGCTGCTGGAATCATCACACAGCCTTTCTTTTTTTCTTCCTCTTTATTAAACAAAAGGCAGAGTTGCTACACCTAGGTCATACCTGTGGCCCAACAAGTCTAGTAGCTCATTTTGACTTAACCAGATCGTGTTGCTTTGGGAAATGTTTTTAATACCACATGAGACAGAGAGTAGACAATGAATCTACTCTTACCTCCTTGGTAATTAGACTGCAATAAAATCTTACTAGTGACATTTAATAGCCCTTCTAACACCACTGGCAGCAATGCAGCAAAGCTAGGTGCTGTTCTGCATGTAGCAGATGTGGCGGAATGGACCTACATTCCTGGCCCACTGATTTCTCCCAGAACTATAGAATGGGTTGGGTTGGGAGTGTCCTTTAAATGTCACCTAGTCCAACCCCTGCAACAAGTGGGGACATCTTCACCTAGATCAGGTTGCTCAGAATCCTATCCAGTCTGACAATCCAGACTACTAATTCAGAGTAAAACTTATTCCTTGTATTGTGGCTTAATTTCTGTAATGGGTCTTCTTCCTGAGTTTGAGTTCCTTAAGGGTCTGCAATATTCAGAGATACCCACCTCGACTTCAACAGCAACAAAGTTGCCCAGATGTTTCTGCAGATGTTATCAAGCACCATTTATTCACACAGACTTTCTTATAGGGGATGTTAACCTGGGCCTCACTGTTTCCTCAGGATTGTTGTGGTCCTGAAATAACTTTGGAAAAAAAAAAATAAATCTGCAGTGTATATGTACAGTTAGTGGAGTCTCTGGTGGCAAAGATGGGACTTGAGATGTAAGTGTAGCATGAGTTTTTCAGAGTAGGGACTTGAGGGTAATCTAAAGGCTTAAGAGTATATCTGTGAAATCAGGAGAATTCACATAATTTGAGGCTATTTCTAATTGCTTCTGCCATGTGATATTGAAAAGAAGAGAATGATTTCTCCTACTTCCTGGTTGCAAGATTACCAAACTGCAGACCAGCCATCTATAAATGGAAATATCTGTAATTTTCTTTGTTTTCCTGACTAATTCTCAGTATTATGAGAGCTGTAGAATTACTGTGAGTGAATCAAATATAAACCCATCCAAGAAGTAAGCAGAGTGTTTCCAAAAATTATCCTGGTTGGGATATAATAAGTTTCAAATCGGTGCTTTTATATATAAAAATCTGTGGCCAAAAACTCAGTAAAACCTTCAAAAACCTTCATTTCCACTTCAAAGAGAAGATTTATTTAGCTTTCAAGTAATCACAAGGCAAACATGGCTGTGGTCTGTAATTTTTCTGGATGTAGTTAAGAACTATTTTTGGAGGTTTGAGAGCTGTTGATAAAATGACAAACTACTTGCGCTCCCCAAGCATTTCCCTCACTTTGGAAACTGCAAATAGACCGTAGTGGTGATAAGTTATGTATTTCAGCCGTAAATAATACATGCTTGTGTTAATATATTTAATCATTAGTGTGGTGTATTTGCAGGAATTATTCTGTCTCCGGCCTAGCTACCATTGTTGCTTTCTGTTTGTAACTGCTTAAGTGCTCAAGAAGTACCTGTGCTTTCGGGGAGCAGACTGGAAGAAGTGGGTTTTTTGTCTTCTAAGTGTCCCATGGGGGAAAGAAGACTGATTGTGGGTTTCCCTTTTGGTGTTTCGTTGTCTGAAGTGCCACTGCCTGGCTGCAGCTCTCTGGGACCTGGGTAACAAGGATTGTGCAGAGGTCCTGGAGCTCACCTCCTTGCGGAGAACTAGGGCACTGGGGGAGAAGCTACCTCAGCCTTATTCAGATGCATTTGTTATCCATGGAATTCAGAGAGGCACGACAACAGAGCTACAGTGGGCTGTGGGATACTTCATTTCCACGCCCTTGACTGTTCCCCCGACACATCTGTGTGGGTCAAGTTGAGGGCACTTCCTAACCTCCTGCTGGGGTGGCTGGGTGGGTGAGACCTCTCCATCTGAGCCCTCTGGCACAAGGAACGCGGGCACTTTTACACTTCCAGGAAGTCACGGCAGCCCCTCCTACAGTGAAGTAATCTGCCTTCCCTTCCTTTTTTTATCTGGTTAGGTTTGCTGCTGCTGGGTTTTTTTTTGTTTTTGGGGGGTTTTTTTTTGTTATGTGGTTGTTTTGGTTTTTTTTTGTTTGGTAGCATTTCCCTTAATGTAACTCTGAGAAGCTTCTGAACTAATCACGGATAGCTAAAACAGTGGTTGTAAACTTAGTCCTGTCAAATATACGTCTGCTTTCAGGAAAGACACAGTTGTTTTTAATTAAATCAGACATTATCTCTGCCACAATTTTTAAAAAGCATAGGAATATTTTAAATTCTGGGAGTATATTGAAATGTAGCAAATTTGTAACGAAATGGATAAGCTTCAGCCATGCTGCTTTCTTGGAAAAAAAATTCTCTGAGGTAATTCTGTCAAATTAGCCTGGTAGAAAAGATAACATATCACATGGAAGAACGTATACCTTTTAACAGACTTGAATGTGCATGTATTTGTTTGCAAAAGGCTTGTGTTGCCTCCTTCACGTTTTTCTTTCTTCCATCCTTCCTTTGTTGTCTTGTGCCTTTAATTATTTTTGAAATCCCAAGAAGCAGCTGTATCTGTACTGTGTCTCATAGGGTAGAGACACAGTGATGTCTTGGAGCTCTCTGAAGTGCTGCAGAATAAGCTCTAAGAAGAAGAAATCAGAGTATAGGCTTCAGCAGAGTTTCCTTTCATCAGGATATTCAGTGTTGCAGCCATCACATAAACAGCAAAATCAGGTCAGAACTGCCAGACTTCCCCTTTCTGAAAGAAAATTTTGTGTAAAGCTACCACTTAAAACTTTAGAAACAGAAGACTTTATAAGTATCATTATGGTTTATAATACAGAAAACAGTATTACAATAAGTATATTGCCTTAGGCAGCTTTACTTCAGAATTTTTCTTCACTGAGTTTTGTAGTATGTGTGCTGCATAAATTAAATCTGTGTTCTGACACTTCTAATTCTTAGGGAGATTCTAGTGATGTGCTTACTAATGCGCTTCTCAGTGCTGTAAGGCTTTTGCCTTGGGCTTAACTCTTTGATTTTCACCCTGTTAAAATGAGGCAAGTGGTTATGGCTTGGCTCAGCGGGTGCTGGGGCATGTGGCCAGAGCCACAGAAGAGGTTTCTTCTCATCTTTGTCCTCTGCAGAAGGTATGCGGAGCTGGAATGGAGGAGAAAGCCTGCGGTCCTCTGACGTGACAGCCCTGAGTGAAGCTGGGACTGCCACGTTAGAACAGATGGGTGAATGAGCCCCTGCTGCTTCTCTTCTGTCGGTAGCCTTAAATCTCATAACTCACTAAGCCAGCCGGGCAAAGGAGCCAACATTTGTGGTTATATAGTGTAGTGAGCTTGGATTGGCATATTGGTGCAGAGGGAAAGCTCACCTTGCTAGGTGCAAGGTGCAAACTGCTGGTGGAGCTTGGACTAGCAGGGTGGATTTGGAGAAGAAACTCTACTTGTGAAGGAAAGCACTTGTGAAACTCTGACTAGTTTGTGAATGGGATGTGGCTCTCTAGTGTGGAGCCAGATGTTGGAGAAAGTGGTCCCCAGTCCTTGCTCCTGTTTCCTTGTAGGGCTTTGCTCATCATCCTGGTCTCATCAGTCTGTATATTTTGGAGATTCCTCAGGACTCTCAAGTCCTGGGATTCAAAATTAAAAGCTTAACTCCAGTAAGTGTTTGCCTCTTTGTGAGGATTGGCTGCTTTTATCTAGTGGTTCATATTAGGATACTGGGCAGCAAGATGAGGAGCTCAGCTTCCAGTATTCTTTCCAGTCAGCACCTCTGTGTCAGCACCAGCTTCTTCTGTCCTGCTGTGAATCTCTTCAGACCAAATTTGTGTGGCTCTGATAGAAGGGAACCAATGTTTTCCCACCAAACTCAAGTATTTGCTGAAGGTCTCTGCACTGGCAACTGTAAGAAAGCCAGCGTCATTTTGGCTACTGAAGCAATTTGGCAGTTTATTGTGTGTGTTTCAGCAGCGC
Organism: Poecile atricapillus; assembly: GCF_030490865.1. Lineage (NCBI taxonomy): Eukaryota > Metazoa > Chordata > Aves > Passeriformes > Paridae > Poecile > Poecile atricapillus. Next base: position 46,931,523 of record NC_081251.1, on the reverse strand, counting down.
TAATCAGAGCTAGATTTGACCAAATTGAATTTAAGTTTTGTTCACTTCTTCACCAGTCAATGGAGATATAATGATGTCTTCTGGGGGGTTGATGAGATTTCACTGCACAGGCTAGAAGGGTTTCTCTTAATTGAGTTTGTCCTCTAGTAGTTCACTGTTTTGGTTTTCTTTTCTAGTTTTCTCTCTAAGCCTGAGAACGCAACCTTGCCCTTCTGCGACCTAAGCTGGGGCTGCTCACATGTGAAATGTCACAACTTGGACATGATGATCCTTGTGGATCCTTTCCAATTCAGCATATTCTGTGATTCTATGCACTTCAGAGACATTTCCTTTGACAAAATAACTCCTAGATTGCCCCATTTTTGTAGGGCATAAGCAATCATATTTTTTAAATACAAAAAAATGTTGTGTATAGCAGGTTTTTAGTGGATGAATTTGATTTGTTTCTTTTTGGGGGAGCACTGCACTGGAGATTGCCTTTATGTTGTTGACATGTAAATTTTAATTTAGTAGTATGCTTATTAATGCTTCCAGCTGTTTTTCTGTTTTATTCTAGAAATTAACACTTCAGCCATTTAATTAAAACCTTTGGGATTTTTATCTTTTTTTAAATTTCAGTTTCCCTTTTTAGTTTAAGTATCTTCTGTATGACTCTTTAACCTAATTTTTAAAGTACTTTTAAACGGTTGGTTTGTGATCTGAGTTACAATGAATCAATATAATTTTCTTTCTAAATTTGACCAGTGAGTTGAAGAGCAATTCAAAGTTTTCTGATAAGCACACATGGAGCTTTGGATTATTGCTTTCTTTCTGTGTATTCTAATGAGTACAGTTTCATCCTTTTGGTTGCTTCCAACAGGGAAATTAACTTAGAAGATATTTGCCATCAGTTCATGCATGCAAGAAAAAAAAATTGCTCGCAAGAAGTTTTTAAAGGTAATTTCAACATGATCTTTATTTAGTATTGCATCCATTAAATGAGTGTGGGGAGCACTAGCTACTTAAGAGAAATGAGGTGATAAGAGAAAACAAGAAGTGTGGAATAAGTTGCAGTTTGTGGGTTTATGAGCAGCAGCTGCTGTATAAATTCTCAGCCCTTTGTAAGGGCTCTCCTGCAGTTATAACACAGGATAAAACTGTACTTTTGGATAGCTGACACTCAATATGCACCTTCTACTAGAAGTTCACAAGCTGCCACAAGCTATTATATAGGATTTGGGACCATAACATGGGACTTCTGGCCCACGGTTCATGAAGTTTGGGCTACACAGATTATGTCTCCTATCTATGCAGACATTTGTATTAAACGCTTACCTTGTAGTCATGTTAGTGCAGTCTGCATTTTAGGACAGATGGTTGCTTTGAAGGAGAGGAGGCCATTGTCTTCCCCCATAGTAAACAATGTTTCCTGATTAATCTGGGTAAAGACTGTAGTTGTCTTTGTATATGTGTTCAGTTCCATTCCAAACGGCCACGGCATTTGAAGTTCCTAGATAAACCTTCATCTATCGTGATTTACAACATGCAGATTCAGGATTTAATCATTCACTTGAGCTGCCATTGTTTTCTGGTGATGTAGATCTTTGAGACTACTTTAAGTAGTCCAAAAGTAACTAGATACTTGGCTTGGTTTCGTTTTCACTATTTCACAGTGTCACTAATCTAAAATCAAACCTTATTTTTTTTATTATTTTTTAATTATTTTTCTCAATATAAACAGACAACACAAATTTAATTCCTTGTTAATGTGTCAAGCTGATATGCATCTTGGTGAAAGCATAGAGGAGTCTTGGTTTTGTTGTGGTAAAGAAGCCGAAAACTAAACACTTAGCTCTGGATTGATAAAGCAAGGATGGAAGCAAGAATTAACCTCCTCCTTTTATTTTTTTTTCTTCCCCAAAATATTCTAATGCCTTGTCAAATGATTGCTAATGAAAAATAATTTTGCTAGTGTATTTTAAAATTATTTTTCAGTTTTGTAATTTGACAAAAGTATATGCTTCTTGTGTACTACATGATGCTTGCTCGTATGATGAATGTATGTTTTTATGAACATATCAGAGCCAAAAATTAAAGTACCATTAACAATTGCCTTATATGTAACAGCCATAAACTAAAGTGCAAGAAGCTCCACTTCAACATGTGGAAGATCTTCTTTACTCTGAGGGTGGCAGAGCACTGGAACAGGCTGCCTGACAAGATCATGGAGTCTCTGGAGACATTTAAAACCCTCCTGGACACATTCTTGTGTCACCTGCTCTAGGTGACACCATCCTGGTCAACTCGGTTGGAAGTTGGCCCCTTCCAGCTCTAACTATTCTGTGATTCTATATCTGGTTCAGAAGCAGTGATACTCCCCTCCTACATCTAGCTTTCCTGACAGCACTGAGGGCTGTAAACCCTCCTGTCACAATTTGGTGCAGGGTGATAAACTGCCAGCCTCAGCTGTAAGCTGAGCCTAGATTGTTTGTCAGCCTATTTTAATAACAAAAAATCTGGAGATTGATAGGGAACTTGCTGAGGTTAATGGAAAGACCCTAATCAGTGGGATTGAACCAGTCATTGACAGTGCAATTCTTTGGCAAAAAGGCCCTTCTGTGAGTATTCTTTCAAAGTACTTCTCTAAAAGCAGGGTGCCATTGGCTGCTTGGAACCATTTTCAGTCCCTTTCATGCGCTAGTTTTTCTTTATCATGACTAGTTAGCAGCCCTTTGTGTTTGCTGGTCGCATGTCTACATGTGCAGTGCTAGTGCTGGCTGCTGAAGAGCAGATTTTGAATTAAGCCTTTGGGTGTGCATCGAGAGCTCAGCTGCGGTTGGGAAGTGCCTTTCCTGTGGAATTTACATTAAAATTGTCACATGTAACATATCATTCTGCAGTCAAAAATGTAGAATAGGCTGTAATTCATGAAACAGATATTGAAATTTTAAATATATAATTTTGATGGATTATATCTTTCTTCCCCAAACTCAGTGTTGTCTGTTTGTAATAAAGCAACTTCATGAAATTATACATGAGAGAAGACAGTAGACCATTAGATGTGAGCCTAGGGTTAAAATATTTCTGCATATTATTTCCTGTAAATTCTCTGTTCATATGTGGGGCTGCAAGTTTGGGGTTTTTTTTTAAAGTGCAAATGTATCTGTAGATATCAATCATACTTAACTGAATAGGCTTTTCAAATATACCTATCACACAATGTGGTTTCATTTAATGTGTGTTTAATTAAACATATATTTAGTCCTGCAGTTGCTAATCTGTCAAACTACCCTTGGAATCTATAGCCATCTGATCAAATAAAAGAGGGCTGGATAAAATCTCATTTAGGGTTTTGAGGAAGTGCATGTCTAAAAGAAATCTTTACTCCTAATTTTAAATAGTATTCTAATACCATGTAAGCTTTTAGTTATTTAGCATTTAAAGTGTTTCCTCCCATTTTGATGGTGAATTGCTGTATCTGTATAATTTTTTCTTGGATCATTTCCTGTCCACAAAAGACTTTATCTTAATACTGAGCCTTTCTAGTAAACACTCAATAGATAGGAAGTTATAGCTTCATAATAGACCACATCTCTGTGGAAATCTGTAAACATCCTTTTACCTCCCTCTTTTTTTTTTTTTTTTGAGATTTATTCATTAGTCATTCCTGCTATGCTGCTGGATTTGTGTGAGAGCTTGGCAAGGCAGTGCTTGTCAAATAGGAACCTTTTCACTTTGTCCATGCACCAAACTAAAGCTGTACAGAGAAGGTGTATCAGTTTGAATGCTAAGGTACTTTAGGTAGCCTCAAAAGCAAAGTTAATAACCTGATAGGCATCTTTGATGGCCAAAGGAGGAGTTTTGCACAAACACAAAAGTTGTGTAATACCCTAGGAATGTTTTTCCCCATTGGCACTTTGGAAAAGGTTAGTATCAGGAGAGGGACAAGCTGATGACCACAGACTGTAAACCACTAGTAGGCAACTTGAAACAGTAATTTTTGTGCTGAGCTGGTGGTCCTGCCCATAAGGTGACCTGGTTTACATCTTGTTCTCTGCACACCAAAGATTAGCAGTGTTAACCGGTCTCCAGCTCCCCAGTTTTCATGCCTCAGGTTCTTTCCACAGCAGGACTCCTGTTCTGCTCTACATCATGAGCTCGGGGAACTTCAGCATAGCAGTAAGCACATCTGGGACTGGGACCCATGCCTGGCCAGCCTGGCTGCCTGCTGAACCTGCCATGCCTGGTGTTGGTCCAGCAGGAGAATGTAGCACCAGGAAGAGCTTGTGTTTCCTTCAGCCACAGCTTCTCTTGGGGTTTGCCCCATTATGCATCCTAGTGAGGAACTCTGTCAACTGCGTCTGCTCCATTGAACATCTCTTTTTTTGCTTATGGATAAAGACAAATAGAAAATACCTCAGTCGAGATCAGCTTCTTCTGTACCTTTTAGCATAATTTCTCATACTTATTGGTTCAAAATTTGAGATTTATCTCCAAGAAGTTCCTCTGTGTGTGCATGCATAATACATAAAGATTTCATCATCTGCTTTCCTATAGTCACTGACTTAATTACAATGGCTCCTAGGAGAGATGCACAAAATATTCTGCCTGGGGTTGTTTAAATGAAGACTAAGGCCTGGAGAACCAGGCAAGACTTCATTTCTAATTCCAGAAACTGCACTGGTGATGTTCATGCTTTTAATTCCTTTTCTGGTTATTTTGGCAAAGCGATGGTGAGGTGATTTTCACTAAGAAACCTCCAAATCACGTCAGTTTTGAAAAGTACCTATTTCCTTTCCCCCATGACTTCTAATCTCACTTAAGAGTCCATAAATAAGTTATATCACCTAAGGTAACCTAAGTTGCATCAGAGGTGGCTGATGTAACTTTTCTGAAGCCCAAAGCATCGCTCTTGAGGCAGCCACCTGAGTCCCCTCATTTCAGTTCAGCCAGTGTGACTTGTGCTTCTGCATCTCTCCTTTCTTATGTGAGCCAAGGAGCAAAGGCAAGTGCTGCCTTCATCCTGACTAAACTGAGGTTGTGAATTCAGTGTGTCTGAGGCCTGGGGAGTACTACTTCCCCTTAAACTACTGAATTAATCTGACTTTTTAAATTATTATTTTTAATATCTGTTATCTGGGAAATCTGACAAGGATATCTCAGCTCAGGCTTTACTATGCTGCTGTAATGCAAACCAAAGGAGGGAGATATCTTCTTTTATGCGCCATAAAAACTAGCTTTACTGGCTTTCTTTCAAGAGCTCTCTTGAATCTCAAATCTGTATACTTTGTCTTCTTACCTTCCTGTTTCTCTCTCATGCTTGTGCCTTGTACAAAATGCCTGTATTTCTGCATGTCTTGTCTATATTATTGGATGTTTTCAGAAAAAGTGAGTATCGCTTTCACAGAACCTTTTGGACAGCTGGTATAAGGAAGGAAGTGGCCTGATTTGTGTATGTGAATTACTGACACAGTCTCCCAATACCTCAGATTGCCAGAAAGTCAGGAAGGTCTTTTCAATGAAAGCAATATTTCAGAGACCTGATTCTTTCAATTAGATAAACCATGCAGAATCACAGCTCTTTACTTCTTTCTGACAGATCTAATGTTTTTGATGAGCTGTGGTGGGTTGATCCTGGCTGGATGCCAGGTACCCACCAAGCCACTCTATCACTCCTCAGCTGGACAGGGGACAAAAAATGTAATGGAACATCCATGGGCAAGATAAGGACAGGGTGAGATCACTTCTGGTAGGTACTACCACAATCAAAACAGGGAAAGTTAGGTTAATGTTACCAATCAAATGAGAGTAGTATAATGAGCGATAAAAACTGAATAATAAAATACCTTCCTGCCACCCTTCCTTCTTTCTGGGCTCAACTTTATTTCAAATTTTCTCTACCTCCTTGCCCCAGCAGTGCCAGGGGGATGGAGAATGAGGGCTGTCACACACTTTTTTTGCCACTTCTTTCTCCTCAGAGGAGACTCTTCACACTCTTCACCTGCTCCAGTGTGGGATCCCTCCCTCAGGAGAAAGTCCTTTCTCCATTAACTTGTCCAAAGCATGTCCTTCCTACAGGCTGCAGTTCTTCATGAGCTGCTCCAGTGTGGCGCACTTCCAATAGGGCACAGCCCCTCAGGAACAGGCTGCTTCAGCATGGGTCTGCCACAGGGTCACAAGTCCTGCCAGTAAACCTTGCAGGGCATCACAGCCTCCCTTGGGTTTCCACCTGCCCTGGTGAGTGGCCCTTCAGGGGGCTCAGGTGGATGTCTGCTACACCATGGGCTGCAGGGAGGAGCCTGGCTCACTCTGGTCTGCACCAGGGGCTGCAGGGGATTAAAGTTCTCTGTAAGGCTGCGTGCCACGTTGTTTATGTTTATCAAGAATTAGCATTTTTCTCATGTTTTGTGCCTTCCATAATCCAAAAGAAGTACAGCTGGTAGGGTTTTTTTTGTCCCCAGATAGTGTTCAATTTTTATTCCTGCATGAATTAGCAGCCAAAGAAGATTCTGCAAGTCTCCTGTTCCCTAGCCTCATTTGGAGCTAGCAAAAAGCAAGCAAATATAAAGCCAGTCCAATTTTGTCACTGTTCTTTGCTCTGATATTGACACATAATACATTCTTTCCTTAAAACACGCAATCATGATGCCATTTTCCATTTACTTATCTGCTATTAAGTACAATAAAAGTTTTGTAGAGACTCAGAGATTAGTGTCTGATAATCAGAGTAAGTCTAAAAAAAAAGCCCGAATCAGCCAACAACAAAAAAACCAACAAACAAAAGCTTAAAAAAATTATTTATAAGAAGATTCCTTGTGTATTTTCCAACTTGAAAATAAATGACTGCAGCTTGTATTACGTGAATCTCTAAATAATTAACCAGCTTCTGGTGAATGTGTAGTTCTGGAAGTCCTGTGGTACTTCCTAGGTGAATGCTGGACACAGAGAAGGTTCAGGTCATGTCTCTATGTGAAAATAATATGTGATCACATAACTTAGTAGAACTGGTAGTGAACATGTTTTTTCATGGGCCTATATTAACTGGTAAGTTGAAGCTGCCATCAGTATGTTTGGTCCTGTGACGTCTGATCACAACTGGTGTGTTGAAATAGTAATATTCCGGGTAATACTGCCTCATGCTTAAAGATGCTCCTTCCTGTGTGGTGGCATTTGCTGTAACTGCTCAAGTGGGGTGTCACCCTGCCGCCCCTTCCGGGCACTAACCTGTCTCCTTCCCACACAGAGTTGCTCGTGCACGATTGCCACTACCTGTTGCCGTAACTGTAGCACTGTTTCAGATGTGGGTATGTGACTTTCCAGTTGCTTGCTTCCTGCAGAAGGTCCTAAAGCAGGACTGTGTTGTAATGTCCACTGTGCCAACTGCGCGCGGGGGCTCCGCTGCAGTCACTGGTGTTCACTGATGAGAACGAGAAGCGCGTCAGAGCTCCTTTCTGTAGAGCTGGTGTCCTACGCATCCTGCCCTGCTGGCTGGTGAGCAAGTCACGGCAGCTGCGTGTCCTGCTGGATGTGGAAGTGTTTAGAAGTGGAAGAACTGGAATGAAAGCTCTGATTTCATGGCACATGGTCAATATCTGAATTAATTATAAGTCTGTCTTCTTCTGGAGTGACTGCAGAGCAAGAGATGATGGAAATGAGAGTGGTTTCCTAATTTCCTACTAGAAAATAATTTAATTGCTGAAGAGAATGAGGTGACTGTTTACCGACAGGGCTGTCTGAAGACAGAGCTGCAGGTAGGAGTTAATACCACCTACTGATTTTTCAGCTGTGAAAGGAAACTGGTGAATAAATAATAAAGATTATCTGTTTCTGTGGAACAGTTATCACTAGTAAGTGTGAAGGGAGGTAGCTGCCATTAACCTCCTGTGTAGGAGCTTATAACTGATGGTGCAATAACAGTAGCTATCTTGAGAATCATGTGGCCTTGAGGAAAAAGGAGTAATTGCTTCATATCTCTGGCTTTTCTTCTTCACAGTTGTGCTTTTCACAGTGCTGTTCAAGAATCTCCCGCTCAGCTGTGAAGGAAGGGGGTTATTTGGTGTGAAACACCGTGCATCACTGTCCCATCCTTGAGGTCTGCATGGCAATGCTTGCCAGCTTGGGCATTGGTAGGGATGCATTCAGTGTGTGATTAATCTGAGAGCTAATTAGGTTCTTACCCTGACTGTAAGAACCTGCGTGTCTCCTGGGGCGTTCAGATGGACGCTTAAGATTTCATTCTTTTCCAACTACCTCTCCCCGTCCAGGCTTTCTAAGAAATAAGGATGTGTATGATTTTAATCTCTTCATTGTTTACGGGACACCCAAAGGTGGTGTTGTCTCAAAGTGACTTGTGCTTCTGGGGACTATTTGAGGAAACTGTCTGGGAAAATCCAGCCTCATTCAAATGCCAAGTTGTATGCCTGGGATAATTAATCACTTTCAAAAAAACAATAATTGTCATTTAGAAAGCCTACTTCTTTTAGTCTTCTGGAACCATTTTGTGTAGTGTTCAACTCCTTATTTGCATAGACCTTGAAGTGCTTTGTGTGAAGGCTGAGTATACTTTGCTAGCTTGGTGTAGAGTCTTACTTTTTATGTGGGATTTTATTAGGGGATACTCATAATTTTTCCATTTGAGGTTTTGAAGAAGCATTAGACCAGCAATTCTAAATTGTGCAAGTGCTGTTTCCCCAGGATATATGGAGTGAATAGTTTTGGGGTTGTTGTATCTTTAATTCTGCACACTGAAGCCTTAAGCTTTTATTATCTCATGTACAGATGAGGAAAAGGACATATGCGAAATCCTTAATTATTTGCCCTCTCCCAGTCTTGGTTTTGGGAGCTGCACCAGTAGATTCTTTGGATACTCAATGGAGTATTTTTCTTTTTGGGAGATACTTTTCTCTTAGGAACAACAAGACGCTTAGGTGCTTCCAGGCGTATTTTGGTGTCAGTACAAATCTTCCACGTAACAGCACTACATTAAAGCTTTTGAAACTGGAAGGTCTTTTCTTTCATGAAATATCTGGCCCAGCTTAGTGAATTACAGGTATGAGAGCATTCACTTACATTCAAGTTGCTACTGTCCTTGGTGAGCCCTGAAGTTATTCTCCCTCTTTCTCCACAACGAATGCACTGCTGGGGAAATCGGCAGTAGGCATCTCAGATACCACATAGACTCTGTGAATCCTGTGTGGATTTTGTTCCTCACTGCTCCCTTTTTCTCCTGGAGAAATGATAGTCAGTTTGCCATGGTCTTTACACTTGCCAGGAAGGAAACTTACCTTCTTTCCTTTGCAGAAAGTTCACTGATACCTGCAGTTCCTGTCTCTGGCACCTAAATTCCCCACCCTAAAATGGGTAGAGGATTATTTAATGGGTTGCCATTACACACTGGTTGCAGAAGCCTATTCAAGTACGACCTGACTTTGTTTTGTATGCTCTGCTGGCCATGGTGAAGCCAGAGGATGTTCTTTTTGGGTACATTGAGGAGCATGGAGAGTGACCACATAGACAAATAAATGCATCCACTGACCTTGTTGCTATAGTGCTATTACCAAGTTATCTTCCTCTCCCAAGCACACATGACTAATCACAGCTGCAGAGAGCTGCAAGGAGATAAGCTTAGAGGGAAGGAGAAATCAGACTGACACAGATGTTTCACCAGTGTGGTCACCCATGTAAATCAGATTACAGTTAAAGAAAGCTTGTGTTTTTTACATGCATGCATATATCTAAGACTGCTTGCAGTTGTGTTTAGCTGTTTACGTGGGTACTTCTAATGCAGATTGCATTCAGAAATAATCAGTGCAAAATATTTTAAATCCTTCATGCTCAGTTGCTTGTGCCCACCACAGACTTGCTCTTATTCTGTTTAAATAAGAAGCATGTTCTAGTTATTTTGCCATGTTCTTCTTCAGAGAAGTAAAAACACAAAGTTGAAGGAACAGGTGATTGATCCAACGTTGGATACCTTAGTAAAGTTGTGAAGCTCAAGTCAAGGTAATCCTTAAGGATTTAAACTTCTATTGAATAAAATTTAGAAGCCAGTTTCCTAAATACCATATTTGGGTTTTTTCCCTAAATCTTTCAACAACACTCACCACAATCATTTTCACAATTTGTCACAGCTCAGAAAGCTGCTAACCATTTTCATTCCTCAGAAATCACTTAGTCTTCTGAAGAAGTGAGTAATGGCTTCGTAGCAGGAATAAGTACTTAGCCAGAGGAAAGTGGTGGCATGAAAAGCAGGTGATGCTTTATCTACAGACAGTTGCTTGTCACAGCTCTTATACAAGCCTATGGGGCTCTGTCTCCCCACACTGCCTGACCACAGTCTGGGTGAGGTTCTGCCTTATTGACTGTTCAGGGCGTGTGTGCAGATATCCTGACACAGCTGTTGGAGTCTTGGCTACGAGGTGTGCAGCAGTGGAGGGGCTTTGTAGAACATCCCCTTCATCTCCCAAGGTAGAGACTTGCTTTCGTGTTTCCAGAGCTTGAACCCATGTACATTTTTGACCTTTTGGTTTTCACACCTGCTGCCAGTGATGCTCCAGGAGGGCACTGGGCAGATTGTAGGGCAGATAGTACCAGTGCCAAACCACTTGTGCCACTGTGAGAGGGGGGAGCGTTGGTGGGGATTTTTTTTAGTGGGGATAACTTCTTCCCCATACTCACTCCTGACCTTCTTCACTGTCCTGAAAATTTCCTCCGGTAACTGGGCAGCATCGCCTGGCATTGAGGTACATTGAAATTACATTTCTTTCACCTTCTGTAAAGGACTTCCTTCCACCACTATTAGGCAGAAGGAAGTAGGTTCTTACCCCACACCACTTCCTCCACAGTTTAAGATTTTTTCTGAGGTTCCTACATAGGGATGAATGTTTGATCTGCTATCAACCTCCCTCCCACAGTTTGGGATTTTGTAACTAGACAAAGATGATGCTTTGCGTACTTTTTCTAAGCACCCTTCAGCAAAATGAGTCTCTTCCCTCTAAAGGGAGCTCTCAGGTGTGCATAAGAAGCTGAGGCTGGGCTAGCTGTCTGCAGTCCCTGCTGAAAGCTTTGGGACTTGCCACAGGGGTGTGTGCATGGGCCACAGGTTCTGCTTTCATCTCGTACATCAGTTATGCTCTGAGCAGTGGTGATGATGGGCTCGGGGTGTTCCCCAGCTGGGCGTGGACCTGCTAGGGGTGCTCTCTGCCTTCAGAGTGGGAGAGCAGCTCCCTGGCAGAGAGAGAATGAAGGGAATCATCTGGAGAAGCACCTAGGTTTACTTTTCCAATATATTCAGGGGTTTGCTTATGTTCAGGGTTTTGGCCTCTTCCTTTCTCTTTCAGGTGTTTGCTTTGCCTTGGTTTTCAGACCACTATGATAGTGTAAAGTTCAAATGAAAGGTTCCAGTTCCTATCTGAGGTTTTTCAAACAAAAAGGTTAAATGGTTTATTTGTCCCTTTTATCTTTCCAAAGTCCTGCAATATAGTCTCACTAAGGTGTCATACTTTATGTTAAGGGAGAATACTTGTGATTTTGTGAATGCAACATTTGTGGTGGATTCTGCTGCGCCCTGGAAAGGAACTTAGATTTTACTGACGGTAGGAAGCAGTTGTACATGCTTTCTGTTTTTTTCCCTGTCTAAAGGAGCATGCTTCTGTAGAAATTAGTGGGAATTTTCACATTGAAAATTAGAAGGATGAGAATAACAACACAAAGCTTCCACACTAGGCGTCCTTAGTGGTGTTGATCCTTTTGATGTAAATCATCTCACTTTGCCCTTGTGAAGATCCTGCTCCATAAAATCCCTGACACTGAGAGTGATGAATTCTGGATGCAGAATGATGATAAAAAGCACATTTCTTCTCTGTGGCTAAGCCTTTGAAATTGTTGGCCCAGAGAGATTATCACTGGAAATTCTATAGGACAGAGGGTATAAAAACCTGCAGGAGGGGAAAGCCACACATACCTGATGACTGTTTGCAGCATGTAGACACTTAATGGCATGAAGTGGGCTTTCCAGAAGCAAAAAAATATCAGGAGCACTGAAGGTTTGGCTGAAAGTGGGCATGGCAGTCTGACATCCCAGAGATTTAGTGCCATAACTCACCCAAGTCTAAAGTATAGAGTTACAGCTTTCTTATGAAACACGGAAAATCAGCTTTCAGGTTTAAAAAAAAAAAAAAATTATAAAAGCCAGCTTCTTTTTTTTTTTCTTGCAAGTATTCTGGTAATGTATGTTTAATAAAAATCTTCCATCTGCTAGAGGAAAAAACAGAACTTGTAAAAGTTCATTTGTGAAGCCACTTCACTGGCAAAGGGCTAATAAGATAAATTCAGTGTCTGAAGAGGCTAATACTTCAGTTTGCTCAGAAATCTTAGTCTTTTAAATCCAAAGCTACAAGCAATGTTTTGTTGTGTGTTGTATATTAGGATAAGTACAGGAGACCTGATAGGATTATCTGTGCAAGATGTGTCAGCTGGAGCTTTGCTGTATTCATCTTCAGTGCCAAGCAACTCCAATTCCTCTTTGGTCAAACAAACTTTTTATTCATTGAGGTGCAGTTGTTTGCCAGGGCTATTTGCAGTCATGTGTCAGAGGGGGTACAATTAATACATTGTAAAAAATATATATTTTTTAGTGGTGTATGCTGTGGAGATTTAATAGAACCCTGCTGACAGTGCTCTGAGGACCAGTGCAGGGTAAGGATTTGCCGGATCATATCTTGGAATTTTTCAACCAGCAGTAAGGAAAGAGTGTGTGAGAGAGCCTGTGGGAACTGCATTTTGGTTCAGCGGCGTCCGCTAACATTGTCAAACTGCCTGTCTCAAAGTGTTAAGGCTGATAAACTGCCAGTAATTATCATTTAGAAAATTAGCAGCTGCCAAAACCATCACACACATCACATGTGTTGGTTGGACTGGTTTGAAATTACTTCACTTAAAAAAAAAAAAAAAAAAAAAAAGAAAGAAAAATTCCTGAGCCTGCATCTGCTCCAAGAATAGCGTTGAATTTTGACATATGACAGTTGGTGCTGGCAGAAGTTATTTTTGTTGTTCGGAGTAGGCTTGGGGGATACTTTCTTGGAGTGCGTCACTACTGCTATTTACCGTCCGGGTAACAGGACAATTGAGACCTCTGAATATTTGCAGCAAATCTAAATAAATAACTGAAGTATGTGGGATCTCCTTTCCCTTCTTTTTCCTTCCTTGCCTATGACACTGGACAGAGAGAATTAAAAATAACAGTTTGCCAGAAGGAAAACTTTCTTATTTTGCCGTTGATTTCCAGCCACTGCAAAGAAACTGAATCGTCATGGAAGGGCTGAGCAGGGCAGAGCAAAAGCTTAAAAGCAGCTTTGGCTGCACACCACCATCACTTCATGTCCTTACAATCCTCCCAAACAGCCCATATGTAAAACACATGGCTTGAGGCAGAGCAAATGTCATTCATTTCCTCCCAAAGGAAGCTGAGTGCCACTGTGACCCAGAGCTAAGGATGATAATGAACACAAGCATATCACACAGATATTGCTGTGAAGGAGGATGAGGGTGGTGAAATGACCATGTAGAAGCTTGCACGATGTTTTTCACGCAGAGGTTTGTGATTTGGTCAGTCGTCAATGAATAAGTTGGTGCAAAGTCTCGGAATCAGTGATCTGTAACTCTGAAGGACTCAGAGTTGTCAGCACAAGAAAATATCACCTACATTTTATCTTACATTTTAGTGTGTGTACCTTTCTACTACCACTGAGTGCAGGGGTGTAAAAACTTCGTGTGCTTCTCTGCTTCTCCAGGCAGTGGATCAAGACAGGATTTCTGGGGTGGCACAGCCAACCTCTGAAGTTCCTGTTCACACATTCTCTCCTGTGTTGCTCACCCATCATTGTTTCATAATTTAAACCAAAACATTTTGGAATTATTGATATTAAACCCCCATGTCTCAAAGATTCAGTGATTGGTGCAATGTAACCAACAGGAAAATCAGTTGAACTGGGGTAAATGGAGAATTGCAGCAGAGCAGCCTCTGCATCTAAGGGATAGAGACAGCTCAGGGTTAATCTTTATCAGCACTTCTGATTTGTTTTGGAAGTATACCTTTTCAATAAGTGATGACTTGTATCAGCTTCATCAAATTCTTAGTGAAATGCAGGAGACTTTTCTCTTTTCAACAAATATTTCTGGTACTGTGAAGCAAGTACTCAGAGAGTATCAAATGGGAATGGAAATGAAAGAAAAATGTGTTTCATTTCTTTATTTCATCTATGTGAACACTTTACTGTGTTTAATTCTGTTAATCTAAAATTATAAACAAACTTAGCCCGATATAATCTAATTTTCATTATAGACACCAAATGCTATTATGTTGGGCAACAAATTGGCTTAAGATAATTCTGTCTTTACAAAATAAGATTGTAATCAACAGATTTATAGTTTAATAAAGTCTCATGATATATGTATACCCTATAGCTTTTAGAGCTTTATTTTCAGTTCAGAGTTTCCATTAGTCTAATTTAAGATTATTGGTACAATCGTTTGATTTAAGATATGCCTTTTTATAAACCAACAAAGAGTGTCAGCATGAGATACTGAAAGGAAGCAGTGTGAGGGAACCATCTATGAGATGTTTTATTGCAGAGTTGTTAATGGATGAGACTTTGTGACAAAAGTACACAGTGAGAGCCTGTGTTCTCTCTAACTTTGGAAAGGGCAGGGGACAGTGAGGATATGTAGGGTCCCAGCTGAGAAAAGTGAGATTATTTTAGTCTGAAATAATGCTTTTGCCAAAATGTAAAAACTTTTGTAGGTCAGAAATACTTTTTTCATTATTTTCTTCTTTTCTAAGTCAGTCTAAACTGTAATCTCTGAACACCATGGTCTAGTTTATTAGTCAGATAGCACTGATCTTGAGATATAAAAGCCCAACAGCAGAACCCTTACTGATAGGGATATAGAAAACAATTGCTTCTTATTTATTTAAGTACTTAAAAGAAATTAGGAGTTTGTCTGTGTGTGCATATTTTAGTTTCTGATTTATTCATCTACAATTTTTGTACTTTGAAACGGCAAATCTGCTCCAATTGCTTTTTTTTTTTTTTTTTTTCCAAAACAGTTTCTTGTTTTTATAGAATCATAGAATGGTTTGGGTTGGAAGGAACATTAAAAATCATTTAGTTGCAACCACCCTGTCAAGGGCAGGGACACCTTCCACAAGACCAGATTGCTCAGAGCCCCATCCAACCTGACCTACAACACTTCTGGGGATGTGGCATCCACAGCTTCTCTGGGCAACCTATTCCAGTGCCTCACCACCTCTGAGTAAAGAATTTATTCCTTATGTCTCATTTAAACCTACTCTCAGTTGAAGGACATTCCCCCTTGTCCGTCACTACATTCCTTTGTAGAAAGTCCCTCTCCAGCCCTCTTGCAGCCCCCTTTTGGTACCGGAAGGTGCTGTAAGGTCACCCTGGAGCCTTCTCCAGGCTGAACAACCCCAGCTCTCTCAGCCTACATACATAGGAGAGAGGCTACATACATAGCCCTCTGATCATCTTCATGGCCTCCTCTGGACTCACTCCAGCAGGTCCACATCATTCCCATGTCTGGGGCCCCAGAGCTGGATGCAGCACTCCAGGTGGACTCTCACAAGAGCAGAGCAGAAGGGCAGAATCTCTTCCCTGGCCATGCTGCTTTGGATGCAGCCCAGGACAGAGTTGGCTCTCTGGGCCCTGAGCACACATTGCTGGATCATGCTGAGTTTCTCATCCACCAACACCCCAAGCCCTTCTCCTCAGGGCTTCTCTCAATCTATTTTCCCTCAGGCCTGTATTTGTGTTTGGGATTGCCCTGAGCCTGATTGCACTTGGCCTTGTAGAGTGTCATGAGGTTTGCACAGTCCCACCTCTCAAACCTTCTAAGGTCCCTCTGGATGACATTCCTTCCCTCCAGGATGTCGACTGCACCACACAGCTTGGTGTCAGCAAACTTGCTGAGGGTGCAGTCATGTGCCTGCAGTTTGCTCAGCTTCTTGTCTGAGCAAACTGGCAGAAATAATTAATTAAGCTTGCATGGTAAGCAGACTGTGGATCTGGGTCATTTGTAACAAATAGGTGAGACTTCATGAAATGATTTTGCTAACCTGATGAGGTGTGTATACAGGAATGTGAGTTTCTAGCTGGCTGGCTGTGCGTGATCAGACTTAAAGTACGTATACCTTTATTTCAGAAGGTGTATGAAATGTGAGGCTATGTACATGTTGCTCTGGTTTGGGGTGTTCTGAAGGGGTGGCTGGGGAGAGACCATGTTCTCTTCCTCCTGGTTTGTCCCTGTGGTCTTTCAAGGAACTGTAATCTTCCTTAGGTATACTTGGATTAATGCTGCCTAAGAGCCTCTAATTAATTAAATAAATTAATTAAAAACATGCAGGACTTGAGAAACCTGATAAAGAGCAGTCCTCCTTGATCCTGTGTGTCCATGAGCAAGGACGGGCACAGCTCAGAGCTGTGAGCAATAGGCCGTGGCACACACAGCACAGGCAGCTCTCAGCTATATGGCTGAGGGGGCTGGGGAAGGGTGCTGTGACTGCACTGGGCTCAGACCATCAGTTCCCTTTTGTGCCACAGCACAGGAAGACCTTATCTGCAGTATAACTGGAGCCAGCAGAGTGTATATCAGAGAGTCGCTTCCCTCTCCCCATGCCCCCCTTCACCCTGCCTTCAGAGTAAAGAGAGGGTTTCTCTGGCTAAAAAGTTGCATTTCATGAGGACAGGAACCAAAAGACCGTTCATTTCTATGGTGAGTTGCTATAAATAGCTTGCTCTGTTAACATAAATTCTTTCTGTGAATCCTACAAACAGGGTTTTATTCCAAGCCTACAAAATGCTTTGTATACCCTTGTCATTTTGTACGTGGTGATGCTAATGCTTCCCCCCACAAAATGAAAGAAAAGGCTGACACTTGGAGAGCAGCGCTGTTCTGTTGATGGAGTAAAGGAGTCAGCCTTCCTTAACAGGCCTGTTGCAGTGTTAACTTTTTACATCACTGATGCCAAAATGACCACTGGACATTTTTAAGGCAAGTGAGGCAGGACTTGCTGAAGTCCACGCACATTGGTTTTTAAACCTTCAACTAGGCTGCAATGTTTTCTGCTGCTCTGCTCTCTACTAATGTTTGCAGTGAGTCTGGGTCAGAAGCTGTAGCTACTGCAAGCCTTGAAAGCTTTGCAGGGCTTTTAGGAAGCTTGTAATTGCTCCACTGTGAATCCTAGAGTGAAAAAGAACTTGCCCAGGAGGAATGTCTTCTCTTACTGCTCGTGCAGTGAGAACTCTATGGACATAAATGGTCCCAGCTGTATGATATGCATCTGTCACTCTGCAGCTTTTTATTTTCTTCCTTTTACATAGTCCTGGTACTGGAAGCCCTCTCTATGGGAGAAGATTTTCAGTTTCCATTTAAATCCATTTCTGCATTTGACTATCAGATGTTCAGTCCACATCCCTTTTCCCCTCTTCACATGAAATGGAAGCCAGTGAGCTGTTCAAATTTTCATAGAGCTGAAAGATGTGACCCAGAGGTGTCTTTCTGGAAAAGGGAAGTGCTTTTTTGTTCAGGCAGTTGATAAAACACACGTGTTTTTGAGGAACCAGGCTCTCTCTTACCTCTTGTCCTCTTTTTTTCAGTGCGTCCATCTGCTTGTGGAGATCGGTTTTCACTGCCCATGCACGTGTACGTCAAGGTCAAATACAGATCCTTTTCTTGATACCCTTCCACACACGAGGTGCTCCAAAGTACTTGGAAGCTCTCTGTCTGTGTGGGTGGGTTGGAAGTGCAGTAAGCAGTGGATGGGCACGTGTGTAGCTTGGGGAGAGGAAGCAGACCAAATACACTGGTTGTTATCCAAGGTGAAAACTGCAGTGCGTGGTGAGCAGGGCATCCTGACATGCCAGGTAGCTTTTCTGCACAGACTGTCCAGCTGCAGTGCCAGTGGCTTTGTGGGACTGTTTTGGTCCCAAATTCTATTGATAATTTGCCTTTTGATTTAAAAGTATATGCGACGGAAAGGAACTTGATGTTTTTATCATGTACAGTTTGGGTTTAAAACATGACTATCGATTAGCTGCTGCTGATGGTGTTTACTGTTGAAATCTTCACAACTGGGCCTTGCAGCAGCTCCCAGATTGTGCAAATGGTTTTTTGGAGGGGAAATTAATTAGCTGGCTTGTGTATTCAAAAGAAAGAGGAAAAAAAAGTCTCATCTCTTTGTGGCTTTCAGGCATGCATCCCTCTTTTTTCCATAGGATTGTTAGGAATATGTGCTTCCAGGGATTGTACCATCAGCCTGTACCATTCATACATTTTGTAGAGTTCATAATCAAATGCGTTCACGACTGAAAGTGGCACACGTGCTGCTCTGAATGCTCCTTCTCAGATGTCTCCTGCTTCTGGTAACCCACATTCTGCAGCTGGAGGCTGCGCTCCAGGCACCGCATGAATGGTGCGTCTTGTGCTTCGGCGAGGCGGAGTGAACTTGATTCTAGGTCAAAATCAAATGTGACATTTCCTAAATGTGTGAGTCCAAACTCGTTACAGCACTAAAAATCAGAGCCTGTGGGTACTTTCTGTGTATTATTTCTTAGTGTTTTTCAGTCTATTTTACTCCAGGTGGGAGGGACATTGAATGTGGGTTTATTATTCTGGTTATACCTGCAAAACTGAGACTAGGAAGAAAATAAACCAGCGTCACCTCATCACATAAGGGTGGAAAAGACCTACCCTTACAGTACCAAAAATCCACTTCTGTTGTTCCAGGGTGAGGGTATCCTGTTTACAAACAACAGCCTAGATAATACCTGCCAGCACAGCTTCTCAAATCTTCAGCCTGCTTCTCCCTGCTTCACTGTTCTTCCCCACAGCCCTCACAGGCGCAGCAAGAGCAGGCAGTGACCCAGATGCGCTGCTCTGAAAGTGCCATTTGTTTCCAGCACTCAGCATGCTGGCAGATTTGACACATGGCTACACATGCATCCATCACTGGACCAAAATACGCCTCTCCTGTGCTGTAAGGGGGTGTTGTATCAGATAAGCCACTGCTGACAGGGCCAGTAGCTGTTCACACATCCTCTGAGGTGTGTGGCAGTGTGGGTGCATGGGACACCTGCCCTCCAAATGTGGATTTGTTGAGCTGCATGATGCAGTCTTGGTGCTAATTTTTTTTTGACTGCTTGAACTTTCCAGGGGGTTAGCAGGCAAGAATTTTGCTATTGCATGCTTTGTTACCAATGCTACCAAAAAAATGAGAAAGGCCTTTTTCTACTTCTGTTTTTTGTCAGGGAGTACAGGGCTGTTTTCTTTCTCTTCTCCAATTCTGACTGCAGCTTCATCTCTGATTCCATTGCATTACATGCATATATGCAAATATGTGTTTATACAAATATGTATTTGCACACACACACACATATATATATAGAATCACCAGTCATAGATACATAGATATATAAGGTTGTTAAGACTAGAACATAAAACTAGTTCTCTTTCCCCTCATCCAAGCTATAACCTCAATCAGTCTTTTTTCACTTCTTTGTGGATACCAAGCCATCAAGTCTCATTCAGCATGACAAAACAGATAGCCATTGATACCTCCCTTCCTCCCTCCACCTGCAGCTCTCCCCATTATCTCACACTGCTGTTGCCATGGACAACATCAGTGTCCCTCAGCCAGACCAAAGTCTGTCCATCTCTCAGTTCCCTCTGTCTCAGAGTAAACTCTGAGATTGGCAGATTTTTCTTGCATACGGTCTCTTAATAAATGCCCTGTGCTATCTGCACCACACAGTTGAAATTCACATCTAAGCACTCATTTGTTGTCTTGAATTACTGCAACATCCTTTTCTCTGGCATCTTCAAATTATAATTCCATCCATCCAGAGTGTCTTTACAAAAGGAATGTCTCCCATTTCCTCATTTGTTAGCAGTGTAACCTTCCCTATGCACTCCTCTGCTGATTTCATCATTCAGCACAAGGTGCCTATCTTTATCACCAAAGACCCTCCCTTCCTCTCTACTTCCCATCTGTCAGCCAGCTCCAAGAGGGCATGTTTCTCCTCCAGCCTCCTGTGATGCCTGTCTCCTCCAGTGCACGACTTGCTTTCTGACCCATCATTGCAGATTTTCTGCTGAGCTCACCCACCCAGTTAATATCGGCAGGACTACTGCCTTCTTGTCCTTTAGGTCTCTCCTTTAAAATGTTCTGGTTTTGTCTGGGAAGCAGGCAATGCACAGCAGCTCACCACCATCTTCAGACTTCAGAGTGCACTTGCACAAGTAGTAAGCACTCACTGTAATTTTAGACCTCACTGAGATTAAGGCCATAACCAGCATCTCCTGTCACTGCAGGCTTTTAAAAATAGGCTGAACATGCACGGTAATAGCAGCATTGTAACCATGGCAATGGAAGGAAGGCAGGGTTTGCAGGCAGGGATCTTACCAGACCAACTGGCGTGTCTGAGGGCTGGACCGGGGCGACACAGGGGAGAGGTTTCAGGCTCAGGAAGGGACTGTGAGCCTCAAAGCACATCCCTTTTTCCCCAGCTAGGTCAGGTGGCCTAATAAAAGGAATAACATAAGTATAGGTGTTGCTGCCTCGAGCAGGGAAGCCACCCTGATGGTCACTTGAGGTCCCTTTCGATCCTGTACCTGTTTGAATGGGCAGAGCTGACTTCTCCTTGTCCTTCTGCTGTGTGTTCAAGCATATGCCAGTCTTCTGCTGATACCAGCAGAAGGTCTCTGAATATCAAGAAACCAGAATATCCTCATTAAGGATCTTCTTGGAGGATAGGAGAGTAATGTATCACTCTTTGAGCGGAGGCTGGCTTTGTGCAGCAATAAAACATGAATATTAAACAGGAAATCAATGACACTTCTGAAACATGTCTGAGACAGAAATCCAGATGTTGTGTGGGGATATAGGCCCTTAAGCCTTATGTCTATGCTACTCTTTTTTTTTCTTTTTTTTTTAAGCTACCTCTGCATAGTTGGTGTGGTGTAGGAGGGGGGCATAGCAAGAGAAAAAACAGATTTTTTAGCCTAGTTTCCTGAGGAAGTGGGGGCTAGGCTGTTAACTCAGTGTGTTTGTACACCAGTCCTCCTCTTTATAAGTTTGCAGGCTGTCTCCAGCCAGGGAGGGGCCTTCAGGGGCAGCATTTGACTTCCCAGCTCTTTCTCTGGTGCATGAGCTGCTGCCTGGAGATGACGGGCATGGTGGCAGCAGGAGCAGGGTGCTGCAGACACCCCTGGAGCAGCTGAGCAGTGGCTGCAGCGGGGCTTGTGCAGTAAATGTGACTGGGTACCAGGCATCTGGGGCTATGGGAGAGCCGAGGGCACCAGGGACGCAATGTGGGAAGGGCTCTCATTGTAAAGTTTGCATCACGAGTCCAGATCAGCTGGAAATTCAGTTTCATTAGTTCCACTGATCAGGCATTTCCTTAATCGTGAAAAACAAAAGACAAAGTAGGGAGGTTGTACTGAATAGTAATGACATTTTAAATCCTTAGAATATTTCAGCAAAATTAATGCTTATGTGTGGCTTCTGTGCTGCAAAGAGGTTCATATTAATGTAGCACAATCCTGGAATTACATGAACTTTATATTTTTCTGGTTCACACCAGGACACTTGCTTTCTGAGGGAAAACCTGTTGTCTTTAAGGGCAGTGTGAAAGAATAAAGACTTGATCTAAAGCTTGAGGCTGAAGCATTACATCAGTGCAAAATCTTTTCATTTATAGTTCTAGTATGTTGTCCTGAGAATTTAATTTCCTGTTTGCACTATGGGAGAGTCTTTTTTGGAAGCCACTAGAGACCAGGGTTGGTTGTTTAGGGTGGTTTTGGAAGGTAAATTGTCAAAATACAGTAATATTTTTCAGTTGGTCTTCTTTATTTATTTTATTTCCTGAATATAGAACCCAGCAACATGAAGTCTCATCATTAAAGTAAGTAAATAATCAGTGAAGTAGCATGAGGGATAGCCCTCCTTTTTTTTCCTTCTTTTTCAGTTATCCCCATCCTCAGCCCACTGATGATTTTTCCTACGTTTTGCAATGTTTCTCAGATTTAAAGGTTGTATTCTCTTCCGTTTTGTCTTATTTGACAATGAAGGGCCTTATTTATTTTCTTTACTTGTCTCACTATTTAAAAAAATAAACCAGAAAGTCAAGTTTTTTGTTCTTCTATTTCCAGTACTCTTGTTTATTTTGAAACTTCCAGAAAGAGATAAGAACATCTTAAGAAAAATGCTCTCTAGAGTAATCCCTTAAAGAGCAGCAAACAAACACTACAGATTGGTCCTAAAGGCTGTGCTTCCTTTCTGGGGAGGGAGGGAGGTGGGGAGAGAGGATGTTTTCTTTTTAGCTGTGCTCTAATCATCCGATCTGGGATTTGATAATCTCCACAAGTCTGAAACTGCTGCCTCCTCCTGTCTTCCCCCTTTCCTGCTTCTCAGAAGATTAAAGTGAACATGGCAAAAAGGAAACAGTTTATTTTCAGCTTGTTGTAGTTAATAACTAGTTTACAGTGCAGCACTTTCATTGTTTGTATTCTAATCATGTTGCTATATCCTTTTCTTACACTGTTTACTTTTCACATCATGGGACTTCTTTGATACAGAAATAGGTTTACAAATTTTACATTTTACATAAAATTTACATTCTTGCAAAATTTCAGGCTCTTTTCAACATTTTCATATTTCACATCAGGAGGTGTGACACACGTAGGCAGAGTAGCTTCTGCAAAGATTTGCCTTGCCTGCCCCCTCAGCAGACTCTGAGCCATGCTTTCTTTTCACTTTCTGACAATCTGGAATTCCAGCAGTTGTGAAACCACAATAGGAAGCGATCAAGCCATTAAAGTATTACATGTACCAGATATAAGTATTATTTGGCTCACTCAAAATTAGCTAAATGCATGTATTGACTGACCTGCAAGAAGCCATTAGTAAACACCCCCACTTTGTCCTAAGAGATACTTGTGCTGAATTCTTTTAACCTTTAAAGCCTTGAAGTAAATTTGCTGGGACTTTGAGACTGTGTGTTCCCGTGTGTGTATTTTTAATGATTTCTTCCACAATGGGAATGGCTGACATTATGGGTCCTGTAATGTTGAAACACTAGCATATATATTCTATACATATATTCTCTATGTATCTGTTCATTGTATGTCATGGAAATAATGTCCTTAATTAAAACCTTCCACACTGATCAAAGCACAAAAATATTTATTGTATAACTAAGATGCTCTCTTAAGGGGAAGGGGAAATTTGTTTATAATAACAATTGCTTATAAAAGCAGATTTTTATATACAAAAAAACTACATTTGCATTGCAATGTAATTGCACTTCTAAATGGCCTTTACTGCTTCTCCAGAAGTTATGTAAATACACTGTTTAGCCAGTTCTGCTAAAGGTCCTTCTGGGTCAGTCCTGTATCTTCAGAAGGAAAGCATTTTCTTCTTATGAAATAAACTGGAAAATCAATTATTAGAACAAAAGCTTCTGAAACCTTGCATTATGCATGGGGGTTTTTCCCCTTGCTGTCTTTTTTAACTTGCTTAATGATGTGACTACTTATTTCTGGCCATAGAAGTGTTTCACTCATGCCGCTGGGATACCGGGCAGATAAGGATGAGCAGGCTGAGGGTGTAGGACAGGGATGCAGCACTGGCTCTAGCCACCATGTCCCTGCATCTCTGTCTGCCTGTGCTTTCCCTCAGCTCCAGAGATGCCCAGCAGCATTTCTAGGAGCCAGCTCAGAGGGATAGAGTTCAGTCTATTTTTAGGAGTATGGTCTCCATTCATTTATTTTTTAAAAAATTGTTTTGGGACTTAGTACTTCTCGTTTTTCTGCAAAGAGAAATGCAAGTGCTGTTCCCGTAATTAATGAAGTACTTTTTCTACTGTTTGGAGAACCAAAGTGTGCTGCTACAATCACATGCCTCTCATATGTAACACTCTCAGTCTGAGTGCCTACTCGGTATTGAGCCTGCTAATAGCTTTCCCTGTGGATTGCTCAGCCCCGTGGCTGCCCACGGCCAGGACCCAGGGACGGGAAGCTCCAGGGGGAGGCCGAGCTGTGCGCAGCAGGTGCTGGCTTTAGGCTTACACGGAGCTGCACGCTTGCTTCTCTCCCCAGCAGTGCAGTGACTGCAGGGGTGCCACAGGGTTTGGGTTCTTCCCAGAACACTTTCAAAAGGCAGGATTTATGAATGGGCCACGAGTACCGTCGTGATCGCCTTTCTGTCGCCAGTGGCTTCACTGTGTCATTCTCCACTTGCTCACGGTAACCACCTGCTGTCCCACTGACGGTTTCTTAAAGCTGTTGGCATCTTTTGTTTCTTTGCATCTGCTTCTGCTGGGTCTCCGTACACACCCACACTCTCTGCCTGTACTGGCACTTTCCATGCAGGAGTGGCTGGTTGGATGGTGCTGTGTTTCCAGATCCCAGCTTCATGCTTTCAGCTCTGTCGTGTAACAAAGCCAAGCTGATGCTTGGAACAGGAGTTGTGAATGAAGATTTTGTTTAGTTTATCCAGCTTGAAAGTAGATAAAGGGGAAAGGTGCTGATATCACCAATACTGAGCTGGTAATATTGAGGGGCTTGAACTGCCTGGGTGAGTGGCACAGCCCAGGGTGAAGGAGAGAGAGCAGCCTGCTTTGGCATAACATGGGGACCAGCTGACAGCAGCACATCTGCTAAAGGTAAGTCAGGATAGCCAGTGTGTGAGGAGATTGAAGTGTCACATTAAAGAGGCAGCTGACCTTTTGCTTTTTAGCACAGTTTTTGGGTTTCTTTCTCTTCATAGCTCTATTTTATTAAATCAGAAAAAGTTTGAGCAAAGCCTCTGTGTTTTCCCGGTGTTTTCCTCCCACGTTTCCTGTTTCTTAAGACTTGTTGCCACTGCATTGGTGACTTTGCATCTGAGTTCCTTCTGCTCCAAATGGAAAGGGCAGATGTGTTTTTAGACAGGAACAAGTTGAATGGTGCAGACAAACGTTCTTGTTTTGAAACTACTAAACTACTTTTGGACTCCTTTAACAGAGGGACCTAGTTATCCTTATTTACATCCTGCGTGTGCGGAAGCTTTCCAGTAACTGTTTTAGAAACCCAGTGACTTTCACATGAAAAAATGCAGAATGCCTGTCCCATAGCCACTCTCCTCTTTCCAAGTTTTGGCATTGTTGCATGGGAGGAAAAACCACGAGAATAGTAGTGTCTTAGTGTAAGTCTTCTAATGGTGTTGGTGGTTGGTGGTTTTTTTCCCCTTTGCTGTTGTCCAGGGTTGTGTCTGGACTTGTTGCAGGAGCAGATTTTGTTGGGAGCTCCCTCTTTCTGCCCTCAGCTATCTCTCCCCAAGCCTGTTGATGACCGAGCTTTTTCATATCGTGTGCCAGCTATCTGGGACCTCACTTAGAAAAGGGGTAGTTTCAGGCTAACAGGGAGGCTTTTGTCTCTGTGTAAGAACAAGCCTATAAGCTTCCCTTAAAATTTAAATGTTTTACTATTGGAAAGCTTTCAGATGTTCACAGGATAAGGGCTCTTTATATGTGATCTGGCATTGCACAGTAAAGGATTATTTTATGTAAGTTAAGATGTGCAGTTCCTTTATAAACTGGCTGTATAAATTCAGCATGTAGGAGATTGTTTTTCTCCTTCTGTTCAGTGTTGCTTCTAGAAAGGGTTTCTTGGTTTTGGTCAGCTGGAGGTTTTTTTGGTTGCTTGCTTTTTGGTTTTAGTAGGGTTACAAATCTTAGATATTGGGAATAGGTGGGAAATGCTGCATGCACCCTATTAAAAACTGAAACTTGTACGCTTCCATAGATTTGTTCAAACAGCAGTGTCAGCAGAGTCCTGGGTGACATAATCCTCAGCCAGTCTGAAAAGGGTAACTCAAGACTGTTAGAGCAGAGTCCTAGTAACCTACTACTGAAATGTACTTTCTGGACCAATTCATGGCCCAAAATCTATGCGGTATGATGTGTTGTAACATGAGCATGACTGGCATTAAACAGATGAAAAAGGCAGGCTATTACTCTGGAGAGACTAACCAACACTTTCTTTACAAAGTGGATCCAGCTCATTTACTGGTTACACATCCTGATCCAGACATGTTCCTTTGTAAACTGTTCAGCATGAAAAACTTTATCTTCTCAGTTTTTGCCAAGTAAGAAAGCAGCCCAAGCACCAGGAATGCCTGCTTCTACTTGAGGTTTGAAAAAAGAACAGCAGAAGCATGTTGCTAATAGAAAATTGACAGATGTTTATAATTGTGTAGATTTTCTTCTGTGTTTGAGTGCCATAAATTCAATTGCATCTACTAGCATTTGAAAAGTATGTAAGATCACTTATGACCAGCCACTTCCTCCAGCTGGGTGAAACTCGTATGAACTGCAACATGTACCAGACCAGCACCCTCTTTGTGGCTGTTTTTATGCTTTCAGTCTTGTTGTTATCTGTTTTCAATGGTGGGTAAATTGTTACTGAAGTTTTTGCTCCTAGGAACAATCAGTTTTGTGGGTTCACATCTAGGATTATCCGCAATGCACTTGATCCAAAGATCCTTGAAGTTGGTGAGTGCTGATAGATTTGGGAGTGCAGGCTTGAGAAAAAAGTACTTCCTGTGTCTGTTTTCAGTGATTTCTCTTTTTCCAGTAGTAATAAACTTAATTCTAATCCCAGTATGAACTGACAAAAACACATCTGAAAACTGACGAGGAAAAATAGAGCTTGTCTCGTGAAGCAGACAATGTCATGCAACCAAACATGAAAATGATGTCTAGTTATGCTACTTGCCACATTCTGTTTGACAAAATACTTCTTTCTTTACAAAAAGAAAGTAATTTTTCCACAAGACTACAAGTAAATACACTGCTGATATATATGTAACATTACATATGTTACATATATAGGAGGGGGATATGGGTTTTTGGTGGAAGGTGGCAGTTTGTCGAAGCTCGTGCTGCCTACAGGAAAAGGCTGTTCCTGGCAGATAGTAATTCTGATTATCCCCCAGAAGTGTTTTGCTTTTTTTTAATGTTTCAAATCATGTAGCTCTGAGATTCAGCGCAACTTTTCATGTCCATTGGTGTGCTAAGGATTTTCTGTATCTTACCACGTAGGAGGAGATGCTTGGACAGCTTTCATTTGGATACTGGTTGGACAAACCATTTGTTTCCTCCTCTATTTGTTATACTGTTTGTAAAAGAAGCCTATATTGGTGTGCCTTGAGGGCTGTATTAGTTTATTTTGCATATCCAATCCTGTACTCTCCAAAGTGAGCAAAGCTTTTCAGAAAAATGCTCATCAAAATTTGGAGATACGTATCATGAACTGAAACCTTCAAGAAAAGGAATATTTCCCCTACATTTTTGGGTAGAGTGAAAATCATTAAGATTAAAATTGAGTTCAGTACTGAACACAAGGAAGGAGTGAATAATCTTTGGTTTAGTCTGCAAGCTATGTCCAGCCCTCGCCCTCAATTATGCAACAAAATACTTCCCTTCCCTTCTCCCTCCCTGTTCCACCTCCACGCCTCTCTTCTCCTTTGTAGCCTAAGAGATAGAGCACATTTTTCACTGTCATCTAAAATCAAGCAAAAAGCTTCCCCAAGCTTTCTATCTGCCATCCCTACAGTTCTGAAGATCTTGCAAGGCTAGAGATGTGGCAAATTGCATGTCTGCCTTGGATTTAACCAGACACCCCTTTCCCTAGCTCTCTTGCTAGTTTTTGTCATACATGATCTCAGTGAAAGGCTTAGATGACTCCCTTGGCATATATTAAAGCAGCTGCCTGCATTCCCATGCTGTAACATGGGAATGTTACATATAACTCTTGGTCCATTCATTCTGTCTTTTCCTCCCTTTTACCCTAGAGTCAGCACAGGCCTTTTTCTTTTTTTATTTCTTATCTTATTTTATTTTATTTTGGTCACTTTGCAAACTTGTCTGAAGAATTTCCTCAGTTTGGTTTAATCCTGGTTACTGCACAGGCATTTGTGCTGGGGTGAAGGAGGAAGGGAGAGAGGAAGGGAGTGCTGCTGGGGCCGCCTTCAGAAGCTCCACACCAGTGCTGGGGGGAGTTCAGCCCCTTTTGGCAATGGTGCCAGCCCCTGTCTTTCAAGTATTCCTGGGACCAGCAGCATGGACTACAGAGTTTCCTTATTTGTCACTCTGAAGAAATTGTTAAATCAGTCTCATGGTGTAGAAGAAAATAATGAGCTAATCCAGAGTTGAGGTGCCATTGGATTTTTTTGGACCTGGCTCATTTCTTAAGCTTCTAACTTTTCTGCATGCAGATTTTATCCAATTAGTTCGGAGGCAGAAGCAGAGTTTCTTGACTTGATGTTTTCTTTCCAGGCCAAATGCCTGGAAGCAAGGGAGGGAAATAGATGGCACTGGAATAATAACAACCTTCCCTGAGTTTGAGCAAAGCAGTTAAGACCCACTTTTTTTTTTTCAGTGTTTTCATAAACTCTGCCAAGCTGTATAAAAGGTGATGGGAGAGGAGGGGGTGTTCTTTTTTTTTTTCTTTATTCCTTGATATACCCACTCTTTTCCTCAACTGCTAAACAAAGAAAGCAAGCAGAGAAGATGCTTAGTTTGTACTTTTCTGTTAGAAAATGTCTGTTCCTAAAATCTCTCACAACATCCTCCTCTGATTTGTAATGTTGCTTTTTTTTTTCCATTCTCCCCACCCTGAACCCTCCACTCAAATGAAGTCTGAACTTTATAGTATCAGATGTCTGCTTGCTAATTGGGACTTGGAGCAATGTGATTCAGTTTCCATGTTTTATAGGAATGTTTATTTGGTTATTCCTTAAGAGAAATTTTAATTTCATAACTGCTTTTTATGTAATGATGACCAGTAAAAATAATTTGATTCAAGAAGCCATTCCCCTTTTGTTTCCTGTTTACGCCTGCAGCATCTTTCAGGAGAGGTGCTGGCACAAGAGTTGCTGTTTCTGCAGCTGAGGCAGGTTTTCATGATCAGTACACAAGTCATCTGTGTATAGCTGTAAAGTTACTCATCCAGCAGTAATTTCACAGACACCTCTCTGGTGGAAAGTTCAGCCACGTACTTGAGGGAGAATGGGACCTAGAAGCAGTTTAAATTTAGTCTGGCTTCACAAGTATGGACACCTGGATGCTGAAAATTGTGCTCTTCTCCATTTGCTGCACAGTTACCACTCCCAGTGCTGAGCCACCAGCAGAATCTTTGCATCCTCCATCTTCTAGGAGTTTACAAACTAAATGTTTCAACATCATTGTTAGTCTGTGCTCCACGAGTTATTCTTTCAAAGATTTTGCCT
Organism: Poecile atricapillus; assembly: GCF_030490865.1. NCBI lineage: Eukaryota > Metazoa > Chordata > Aves > Passeriformes > Paridae > Poecile > Poecile atricapillus. Next base: position 46,902,200 of record NC_081251.1, on the reverse strand, counting down.
CAAGGAAAAATAAGGCTTGGCTGTCATTTGAAATTTAATCAGGGTCGGCAAAATGATGGCATTTGTCACTTTTGCTCTTCATCTTCTTCAAATGGGCCCTAGTGTGTGTCAAGCTGGATATCGTGTTGGCTTCCTTCTTCTCCCTCTTTGTTCTCCTAGAGAATGCCAAGTAATTAATACAGTCTAAAAATGAAGTGTGGCACAACCCCCTTTTTCCCTTTGTGTAGTTTTCAAACAAGGAGGCTGTCATGAACCTACGTGCATCCAATTCCAAAACCAGTTTGTTAAAACAAAATGACTTAGGGATACGGGGTTGACCAATTTTTTTTTTTAGGATGGATCTAAAATAATTGGCACACTTGCTGTGAGCTGCTGCGCGTTTCATGTTGTCGACCTTGTCTCCCTGGAGTCTGAATAGCCATCATGTCAGTGACAGTGATGTATCTGAGCAGGCTGAGGGAGTCCTGCAATTATTTTAATATTTTACATAATACTAGTGGAATTCAAAAATTAGTTGTGAAGGCTCAGATCCAATTACCTCTTTCCCTAAACCAGGAGAAATGGTGGAAGCTGGTGATAAACGTCAGTAGTGAGAGAAAAAAGTGTAACATAATTTGTGGTGTTCCAGTCACTTACTATTTTTTTCCCTTTCTCTCTTATTTTACAGGGCATGTTTTTGAGCCATTTGTGAGGAAATGTGGTGAATGTAAACTTGCTCTGTTCGGAGGGGACATCGTGGTAAGTGGTGCTGTCTTGATCAATTTTGGTTTTTAAGGAGAATTTCAGAAAGATTGTTTTAAATTTTTTCAGTTTTAATTTTTTATTTTTTTTTAGCTGTGATAAATACAGAGATTCAGTTGATTATATGTGTTCATTCTCTGGTACGGAGACTCGCAGTATGAGAAGCATTGACAGAGAACAGCATGCTGGGCCTCAGGGCGAGGAATGTGTTTTCATTTGCTCCAGTGGCATCTGCTTATTGTGTTTGTAGCTGTTCCATTCTGCCAAAGAGTGGCTGAGTTAAAACCTGGAGTAGAAGAAATAAAAAGGCCTAATTTAAAAATGAGGGGTACAAAAGAAGCTCGCTAGCTGTATAAAAGATCAGGAGCAAAAGTAATGCAGAGGCAGCATATATTTCCCAAAGTTGTGGGGGTGTCCAGTCACTGTACAACCTTTCCATCTCTTCCCAGAATGTCTGACCGATATCCTTGCCATGTGGAACTAGGATGGATTTGCTTATGTCTGAGAGATAAGGAGATAGTTAATGTGTGCTATACCAGTTTTCCCATTCCTCCTTTCCACACCAGATGACAGGCTTTGCTGCTTGCCTGACTACTGTATGCAACACTTCCAGAGGCATCAGCTTCCAACAGACTTCTCTGGTCCTCAGTGCTCTGGGAATATGTCACGTCATGTGTCTGTGCTGCTGAGCTGCACCACTCTGAGGTAGAAGGAGAGAGAGAAGAGTGTGAGGTAATTAGTGACATGTCCCAACTAGAGGGAAGTAATTCAGAGAAAAGTTCTTCCAACCTGCAAAAAATAAAGGCAGCAGATCTGGAGCAGTTTGTGGACTCATCTTGCTCTTCCCTCTAGGAGACTGTCAATATACACAGTTGTGGATAGTACCAATCAATCACCCTTGGGAAAAGAAACAAGTCAGCAGAAGACTGTTGTCCCTGTTTTCCCTTGGCCAAGCAGGGTATTGGGCTGGTGCTTTTTCTCCAGGCAGAATGTGCAGATTGCAGATGAAAACTGGCTTACTCTCTCCACTGGCAGAAGAGTCAGGTAGCCTGCAGGGTAGAAAACTGAAAATTAAAGACTGGCTCTTCGAGAACACTTGTTCTTTTCTACCACTTAAAGGCCCCTAGATCTTGTTACATCATATAGAAAGATCTGCATTAGCTAGCAGATGTTTAAATGTAGATCACTTACCTTTCTGCAGAACATTTACTCTTAGAGACAGGAAAAGATAGAATAGTCAAGCCCAGAATTTCACAAAGAAACTGGACAAACACATCAAAAGTCCTGCACAATTGTACCTGGGTAAACCCTGCTGCAGCTCATTCTTTTAAATTAATTTCTCTCTTTGGATCAGCTTTTCTGACAATTGTGAATAAGTTTGTATCTATATACCTATGAGAAATACAAACAACAATTTTAAAACTAGAATTTGGTTGTGGGGGCATGGATGAGCCACAGATCAGAGCATGAGTTCATTAGTCCATGAGATTTTGTGGTGGCTTCCACAAAACTCTGTGACTTTGCTACAAAAGAGGGTAGGATCTATATCTAGTTTTCTTTCTGGTGGTAGAACTGATATTTTGATCCTAAAAGTTGTCCACTTTCATTCCTTACAGATTGGCTGAACTTTGTGTGGGGTGTGACAAAGTTCACAGGTGAAAGAAGAGAACTATTTGGAAATAGTGATGCTATGTAACACCAAGGAAAAAAGTTTATCAGCAGACCTGATAGTCACATGGTTGTGTTCTTACTTCCCTTCAAAGATGCTTCAGCTGAGGCCAGCCTAGTCTCCATGGCTGACCTTAATAAGAGAGCATAGTACAAGAGCAGCAAGGGGGAAGCAACAGAAGCAGCATAGTTCTTAGAATTATGGAACAATCCTGGTTGGAAAAAACTGCCACAAAACTGGCAAGAAACTTGTACAAACCGTTGTTTTGTCCAAACCCCCACTTGAAACAGGTCCTATTAGGTCAGGCTGCTCAGGGATTTGATTTTCAAAATTCAGCTGGCTGGAAACTTTACAGCCCTTCTGGGCATCTGTTATGTCTGACCATCCTCAGAGTCAAAAAAGTGCTTTCTTGTTGCTTCTTGCTGTTCTCTGTCTTGTCAGTGCGAGCTCTGCATCCTCTCTGCCTCTGAGAGGGAAGTCTTAAAGAAGACCTCAAAATCAGGAAAGTTGCTTTGTCTGGCTCTATGGAAATGTGATGTGATGCAGATACAGAAAACTTGCTAGTGGGGAAAAAAAATAAACCACAATCTGGTTCACAGAGGTTCCACTTGGACAATGTTTCTCGACCTGTAGTTGGCGTTCAGACTCAAAGAGCATGGCTGCTTGACTTGGTTGAATTTTGAAATGTGGAACAGGATTAGCTGACAAATTGGTACACCTGAAAGCTGCCAGCTTTCCTCACTTACTTACAGTGATGTAAGTCAATTAAAAAAGGCAATTCTCACTGCTGGGTTGTAAACATCCTGGAATTTTTTTTCAAATCTATCTGGAGCTGGGTTTGTGCTCCAGGATTTTGCTCTAAAATTTGTTTTCCTGCAGCCATAAAAATACATAAACAGAGTGCAAATTCTGTTTGTTTTCACAGCTGTTCTTTTCACTCTTCCCACTTCAAACTCTTTGCAACACCTTATTTTGAGGTAGAATAATCAGTGGCCTTGAGCTTCTCATATGTAAGGATCTCTGAAATATCTCTGACCCCACAAATTCCCAGAGAGTTTAAAAATAATTGCAAAAAATATAAGACAAGGAAACAGTTTTGCCCAGCCTCTGTCCTTAACCTACTGAATCCAAGAAGTACTGGGCATCAAGAGGACATTTTGAATTTATCTTGACACAGCTCAGAGGCTCAGCAGTTATTTATTCATCTTGTATCAAAGTCCTAGAAAAGGTCATGCAGCCTCTAGATCAAAAATTCATAATGGATTTAAGAGCTGATTAGAGACATATACTTGAATGCTGGGAGGGGAATCTTGGCTGAATTTAAAAATCCCTCAGCTAAGCTGATGACAGTGTAGGAAGACCCTTCATTTGATGAGATTTCTGTAAAGCAGCCTTGTGGATGTCAGAGCAGATATTTGTGTGGCACTGCAGGTTTGCGTGTGGCATGTGGAAGGTGGTCACAGAGCAGCCACCCTTCCACATCACAGGGAGTCACAAGAAGCCTGACTGATTTAGGACAGAAAACCTTGAGGTGATCTCTGTTGTATTTTTTCCCACAGTCACACTGCTGTTTGCCAGTCCATGCTCCCCTTGAAACTCTTGCTTTTCATGACATTTTTTGTGTTTCTAAGCCTGACTTACACGATACAGTTTGGGGTTCTGTCCCTGCAGCTGGTTACAGCCATCAAGATCAGGGCAGGATAAAGCTGTGAATTGAGGGACTGCTGTACCATAAACATTACCCACATCTTTCTGCACCAGGTGTGCAACTGAGCATTTGTCCATTTCTTACAGATTTCCTCTTCTCAGAAAAGCTGTGAATGCCTCAAACACAGGCCTTGACACTGAATGTGTATCTCAGGGCCTGGGAGTCCATGGCTCTTTTCCCTCTGATTTTAGGCAGGGATACCTTCCCAAGTTGAGAGTTTTCTGATGTTTCAGCTGAAATCTGAGATGCCTTGCTTCTATTTGCACACTTTTCCATAGACTAGAAGCAACTGCACATCTTAAATAATGGATCCAGTTATTATATCAGTAGGTCAGATATATCAAGCAAAATTCGGGTTTCTGCTAATATACTCATCTGCTATTTTCAGATTTTTTCCCCCTGACCTGAACAGTCAGGTTTTTCTTCTCTCTTTATATTAAACAAATAAAGAAAAACAAACAAACAAACAAAAAAAAGGTTGGTAATGGCTGCTTTGATTTTAAGTAATTATAGAAAACCAAATTTTCAGCATCTTTATACATAGTAAATTTGTTTGCCTTTAGAAAGACTGTGACATCCTATGCATTCCTGGCTGTCCAGTTTGTATGGTACAATTATTTATATCCCTGATGTCTACCAAAAATGCTATTGCATTGCTCTTGGTAATTCTTCATACCTCTCAGGTTTCTGAGAGAAAGTGTTACAGAGCAACTATGTATTATCTGTGTTCTCACTACAAAAATAACCTGCGGGGACTTTTGCTTTATTACCTGTATTCTGCCATACCCACAAGAGGATTTGCCCAAATCATTAGCTGTTCTCTGTAATTAGGGCTGACCTGGTGCATTTTGGTCCTATTTCTAGCAGCTTTTAGCTTTCTGAAGTCATTCATTTGGGCATTGATGTGCCTCATAGTGTTCTTCTGTTGCATATCTTCATTATCTGTTCCTAAGGGCTGAAGATTATCTTTCTCCTTTAGGAAGAAAAGTGCGGGAAATGCTTGAACATTTTGATATATTTGGGGTTTACCAAGATTTGCTATGCTATGCTTGTAATTCCTTCAATTTTAGTCTGTTTCTTTTCTTCCAGTCTAATCCGTTCAGAAGATACGGATGTTGATGCTGCTGGGTGTAGTAAATGTTAAATCTGGTCCATAAGATTTCTGAGGAATGTGGTTTGTCCCCTGACCAGAACTGCATGTGTCCAGTCGCAACCAGATTGGATTTAGTCTTCAGTCTGTGAAGCGTTGTTACACTTGTGTTCAGTTTATTAAATCAGATAACCCTACACAGCAAGGTTACATTCCAGTCTCCTGCAGAAGAGATCTTTGTGGCTCAGTCTCTGCAATTTTCCTACATTTCACTGGTAATTCATTTAATATAGCTTTTTTTCCCCTCCTCCCCACCCCCCACAATGTTTGAGGTGTTCCAATTGTTGGAACTACTCAGCGAAAGAGAGTTGATCTGTGGGCCTTCTATGTGGATGTCTCTCCCGCTGTAGCCACTAGAGAAGAAATAGGGAAGGACAGTTAAAACAGGAGATGGAACAGAGTACTTCACACAGCTGTATTTCCCAGCTCTCTTGGCTGGCTCAATGGTGAAGATGTTTGCAGTGGGTCATGGTGTTACAGCAGCTTGAATATCCATGATAGGGTTTAGCAAGTGCTAAATTGGTTGTGGGGTTTTTTTTAATCTAGATAATAAGCCTTCCAGCTGCTCTGTTAAAAGAAAAACATTACATTTTGAAAATTCAGATGTTGCCTTAGGGAGTGTTGCATCAGTGTTGCTCTTTTCTGTATGTGCATTGGTTTAGTTGATACAAAAGCTCTTGTGCCATCACAGGGGCATGTTTCACACCTTATCTTCCCCTTCCTCCCCTGCAGAGAGCTGGATACAATCACATACCTGGTACAGAGCTATCCAGCCCTTTAGGAGCTCAGAATTAGATGTGGAACAGCCTTGCTGGTACTCTCATGACCAGCTCTGGTCACTTACAGTGTAACTGCAGCTTCAAGCAGGCAGGTGCCACCCAACTAGTCGTGGGATCCTGGAGCATTGTAGGTGGGATCTCCAGGGAATTTAGTTGCTAGGAAGCATCACCTCCTTAGTGAGCTCACGCAAATTAAGGTTTATTTTTTAAGAGGTTAGTAATTTGGTTGTTTGGGAGTCTTCTGCAGAGATCAAAACAGAAAAATGTTGGCACCTTGGAACCTTGCAAGTTTATGGTCCAAATCACAAAACCTCTCAAGCTATTCAAGGAGCTACCAGAAGTTTTTCACATGAATAAATCACTCCAGTTTCCCATGCCTTGCTTCAGAGTTAGCTTGAAAAATTTTGGCTGACATCATGCCAAAAATCCAAAACAGCAACAAAGCAAGGGGGAAAAAAAGCCTCCCAGCAGACACCCAGTGTGGAGAATATTGCCAAACTTGGATCTGTTTGTGCCAAGTTTATAATCAGACAGCAACAGGGTCTGAGTAGGCAATGCCCTCAACCCACAGCTAATGAGCCCCTCAGCGCAGGGAGTGAGGAACACTGTAGAAAGAGCCTGATAATGCTGTGTGCAAGATATAGATCATATCTGGGAATAAAAAAGGAGAGCATGATCTCTGGGCATCAGATAAGGCCATTTCTGTGTATATTATTCTTACTAAAGGAATAAGTGTTGTAATGACAAATAGATCTATAGGTAGAGTTTAAGGCATGCAGACAGATGGAGATTTTCCTGACCTAACTGTTCTGTATTTTGCAGTCCAAGCCACAGCACTGCCTTTCTTCTGTAGTTTCTTTTATGAAATACAGGAAGAAGGAGATGGTTAAAGTAATTTTCTCAACGTTAATTCTGCCTCATCAATACTTCATGGATTTAATAGATTTTAGAGTTGCAGTCATTTGGGAGATTATTTTATCAGCCAGGTTCAGTGGAGGTTGCTGAAACTAAGTGGAGGACAGAATGCATGTGTGTGTGATACAGAATGCTGTGGTCTCAGAGGATTTGTTTAGGAGATTTCTCTGTGCTGTTTCTGAAGTTTTATGTTGGGCACTAAATATATTGCATATAGGCAAGTGATCTCTTCAATAAGAGTTTGGTATGGATCTCCAGGTACAAGTGTGTGTTTCCACCGCATAGCATAAGCACACTGCTCTAGTTCTTCATCTCCCTCTCGTTTAAATGCTCATCTGACACAAACGTAATGAAACTGCATATAAAGGATCATGAACAGGAGGAGAGATCTCATTGCAGATTACCAAAGCTGAATATTTTTGGACATTGAGTTATTTATATTATCATTCTGCTAAGCTCAGAGATAAAAGAAAGCCTTGGACGCAATCCAGAAAAATCAAGAACAGAAACTAGTGTAAGGATCAAGCATTAATGTGTGTCTTGAGAATGCCTGCAGTGTTGTATCACAATACCCATTCTGAAATAAAAATAAGATGGGTGGATCCTGAAGGCCAGTGCTCACTGATGGGGGAGATTACTGCTTGAGGTGTCACACTCCATTGGCTGAGGTGGAAAGCTCTTTTTTAGGGAGTGCTCCACATTGTTCTGCAGCTGCCCTGCTGGCAATAGGAAACATTCACTTTGTGGCCTCCACTGGTCTGGAATAGTCAGCTCTTCCCAAGACATACTCACTGGTGGTGATTTTTAGAAAGTACCCAGTGAGCTTAAATTCATGACAAGTTTGTGTCCATGTTAGCTCTGAAAACCTCAGAGCTAACAGAGGTTTATGCAGCATTCTCATAAATAGCATTTTGTCCTGGTGACCTTTATACCTGCTCAGCACCCACCTATAGGAGTCTACCTAATATAGAAAGTCATATTGCTGCTATTGTTTTTAAGAAAAGAAAATAATAAAAGATTCAGCTGTGTAAATGTCACTCCTGCCCAGCCTGTTTAGTATTACAAGACAGGGAGAAGTCTGCTTTGAAATTTTCCCTCTGGCAAAAGCTTGAAAAGCCTTGAATATTGTGCCCATCCTTGATCGTGTCATGCAACGGTAGTAGTGAGAAATACAAAATCTACTATCTCAATCTGCTAGGGTTTTGAATGCTGTGCTGAGCATTAGTCTTCCTAATCTTACAAGGTGGTGTTGCATCCTCTAACAACCATCCAGGAAAGCTGTGACATAGCTACCATCATGGAAACATGGTGGGATGGCTTGCGTGACTGGAGTTCTGCAGTGTATGGCTACAAGCTCTTCAGAGGGGACAGGAAAGGAAGGAGAGAAGGCTTTGCCTATTAGGGAGCTTTTAGACTGAGTAGAGTTTGGGGATAGTGACAATGAGGTGTGGAGCACCTGTCATATGAGGAATGGCTGAGGGAGCTGGGGTTGTTGAGCCTGGAGCAAAGGAGGCTCAGAGGGGACCTCATCACTCTCTGAAACCACCTGAAAGGGGGTGATAGCCAGGTGGGGGTTGGCCTCTTCTTCCAGGCAACAAGCCATAGGATGAGAGGACATAGCCTTAAGCTGCACCAGGCGAGCTTTAGGTTGGTCATATGGAAGAATTTCTTCACAGAAAGGGTGACTGGGCTTTGGAACAGGCTGGGGTCACCATCCCTGGTGGTGTTAAAGGAAAGATTGGATGTGGCACTTAGTGACATGGTGGTGCTTGGTCATAGGTTGGACTCAACGATCTCAGAGATCTTTTCCAACCTAATTGATTCTGTGTGATTCTGTGATTTGAGATATCATTGATTTACTGACATAAGTTTTGTGCTGTTATTTAATTGAAGTGCTTTTCTTACCTTGTATTTTGTTTTATGCAAAATTATGATAACTAAAGGTAGTGACTTTACAGGTAGAAGGATAAAAATAGCATGAGACATTTTAGATTCTTTGTAAAATTATTAGTTAAAAATAGACATAGATTGTTAAATAGGATCTGAAATGTTAACTACTTGATCCCTGGTTAACAGATATTCCCATTCATGCAGTTAAGATGCTACATAGAAAGAAGACTCTACATAAAAGAAACTTCAATTGTACACTATGGAAAAAGGATTTTGGGTCATCTCTTGTCTTCTTTTGCTGCTTATCAAGATTTAAAAGTTTGTCTTTTTCTTCAGTGGGAACTTACACCAAATTGAAGTACAGTGTGCTTTAAGCTAGTGATTGCATCAGTCACCAGCGACTGTTACTGAGGGGTGCTGAGTCTGGTTAGCTGTAATTGGACAGAATCATCAGTCTGGAGAAGTCCTCATTTTCCATTATATTTGTTGCTTGTGCGTGACACTTAAGAGTTTTTGTCCATTTTTTCCTCCTCTGCTAATTCCTCAATATTAGGGAATTAGTGTCTCTGTGCATTCCATTTACTATCAAACATAATCCCCTTTTCCCCTATTTCCTTCCATTTGCATCCTTTGATGAGAAATATTTAGGCCACTACATGTCTTTACTCTTGTCAGACAGAGGCTGGTGAAAGATCTGTTACAGGAAATTCTGCTCTATCTATAGAGCAGGGTATCTCAAAATGCTTGCTTAGACATACAGAAAGCAAAGACTGACAGCTGATAGATGCTGTAGACTTTTTATTGTTTTCTGCCATGGTCATTATGCCAAATGTATCAAAACATGGGGAAACAAATTTGTGTACAAGTGAAGGGGCATACTTTTTGGCAGGGAAGACGATACAATACCCACTGTCCTATTTTTAAGATACCCATTATGACCATTTTGGTATCCACTAAATGCCTTTGTAGAAGCCCAAGATCATTCCATTTGCTTCTTTAAATGCTTTTTCTCTTAAGTTTTGCCCTCTAAATTACTGTAATTACACAGGGAGGCTTAGTTTGAGTTTAACCACTGGCTTTCCTGTATGTCATTAGATAGTGTTGGGGGATTATCAGGCACAGTTGTAAACTACAGTTTGTGTCTTCATTTTCTTTTTCAGATTAGACTGTTTGTAAGCCAAGTGTTTCAGATGACAGAGAAAAAGAGAGAGCACTAATCAAAGCTGACAAAGCAGAAGGAAAGCTTTTGTTGAACTACAAGGCTGTTTGCAACAGCCTTTTGCTCACCCCAAGGAAATAAAAGGATGCTGAAGACACAAGCTATGTTACTAGTGTAAAACAGAATTCTTACGTGTTGCTATGAACATATTCACCATTTCTGTGTTAGTGCAGCATGTGCCTTCCATGTGTGTGTCACCCTGTGCACGTGGTGTAGGTGTTATCCAGACACTTGTCTGGTCATGCGTGTGGAATATGCCATTGGCTCCGATCAGCAATAGCGAATCTTGCACGGAGCTGCGGCTCCTGCCGTGCTCTGAGCAGTTTCACATGGTTTATGCTCATCAAAAGGTGTAGCACCCTTCAGCTAACATCTCTTGCAGCAGTCTGCAAAGGGACTATGTATTACATAGCTGGCAAAAAGCAGCCCAGCTTGAGAACACTTCAGAAGTGTCGGGAACAGCTCTGAGGAAGGAGCTCCGTTTCCAGGCAGAGAGAGGAAGCACTTGAGCTGCTTGCTGTGCACAGCCAGTGGTCTTTGGAGGGAGCTCACATTCACATCAGTTCTTGTTTCACCACCCAGTTTAGGTCCCCTAACTTGCATCTGCTTTTATCCATACTCTTCTGCATGTGTGATTTGGGTGAATGTGACACCTGTATTTTAAATTTTGTGGGAAACACAGGCTGTTACTCCGGTGTTGCAAGACCCCTTTTACAGCACTTCTAAGTTTCCAGAAATCAAAAGAAAATGATGGGGTTTATTTTGAGGCATATGTTTGAGATAGCACTGAAAGTAATTTGTATTGCAGGGGTCTTCTAATTGCTGTATGAAGTATTTCTCTTAACATCAATAGTTTCTATTACTGTATTAAATATTTCCCTGGTTGTGCTTCTGATTAAAGAAATAAAAAATTCCTAAGCTGTCACTTTTAACCACCTCTTCTTCTCTAAGAAAACTTTTGCTCAATACTATGACAGCCCAGTACCATTCCAGGCCACCATCCTGCTTTAGTCAGAGCTGTAAGAGTGCTGCTGTGTGAAGAATTTTTGTGTCAAGTTATCAACACTGTTCTCCTTCCACTGTAACCAGCAATTCTCAAGGTATTTTTTTTTTGCCCAGAATATTTCTCCTCTTTTTGAAGCTACTCATAAATGTAGTCAATGTCTTGATATGCTCTTTTGAATCTCTTATGTCTGGGATAAATTCCAGGAGCTTTATGGTGTGACTTTAGGCTCCACTGGGTTGGAGATGCTTCTGCTTGTCACCCAGACAAGAACTCTCCTTAACTATTTAACACAAGAAGGGAAAATAAAAATTTAAAAAAAAAATAAAATAATATTTTTTAAAAATATTTAAAACCCCATGGGTAAAAGCGCAATAAAAAATATATAACCATTTTCCTGTTCCAGGGTGGAAGAAGAAGACACCCTAGGCACAGCTGGCAATTAGTTGTATATTTTCTTCAGGTTTCTAACCAGCTCTCATAGAAGTCTGGTTTTTGATGGACAGTTCTCTAATGATAGTGGACAGTGAGAGCAGAAAATTTAATATGCTCTGCAAGTCAGGGATGGTTGAAGTACCAGAAAACTGTGAAAGTCTGTGAGAAATGCCCTTGGAGCTTGCTTTGTCTGCTCACAACTTGCCCTTTCTTGTATTTAACCAGTTTGAGTCCAGGTTGTCTGCCCTAGGCTCCTCTGTGTCAGTGGAGCAGGGGAGCGTGAAGGGAGCTGATTTTTAAAATCCCTCTTTTCTTTTTCTTTTTTTTTTTTCTTTTATTTTTAACCCAGGACACATGAGCAAAACAACAGGCTGTATGCCAGTTGAAATCACGGCGGTTCATGTAAAGTGTCAGAGTAGCTGTTGGTGCTGTCAGAAATCTGTTCTTGGTTAGTTTGGCAAGACATAAACTAGTAAGTGACTCTCCAAAGGTATTTCTGTGATTATGTGGCAGGTAATGACGCATTTACTGTGTTAACAAGCTTGACTGTAGCTTGCTTTGCATGTCCAGCAACCTCCAGTTAAACTTGCTGTAACTTACAGAAATAATTCCTTCTGATATTGCATGCTAGTACTCTGCAAGAGTCTGGAAACATCTAAGCCATCCTAATCCATTTGTTAAATTTTATAGGTGTTGCTTATCTTATGATTAAACAAAACCTTGAGAAACAGGATTCTTCAATGGACCCCAGTTAAATCTTTTGCAAGGGCTGCTAAAGCTTGGAAGTAGAAAAAACTAACACTGCAGATCATTTAAATCTGTATTATCTCATCAGTGGGTAATTTCCAAACCCCACTTATTATGTAAATGTATTCAGTAACCAGAAGAAGGCTTAAGTATGTGAGAAATCATACTTTTATGTGCTGTAAGTCATCTCACCTGTGTTATGTTTGTTCTGGGTGAAAAACAGTGTCTGACTGTGACTGGGAGCCTCTCCAGGGATCTCATCCTTAAATCTGCAGTGCTGTGATTTACAGGAACAGCCTTGTGATGCCTCTTGAACCTTTAGGAGCTTCCTGTTTCTTTCTTAGTCTTTCCAAGACTAATGTAATTTTAGCTACCTCTTAGCAATTAGATTAGGCACAGGCAATTTCCTTGTAAAATTGCCTGAGCAGGTTCTTCTATAAACTGTAATGAACTTCTTGTGGCTCAGCGATGTTTGGCAGAATAATTAAACTGGACTTCAGCGCCACAAATAGGTATGTAGTTAAAAACCAAAGATCTGCTTAGGTGCTTGTTTGTGTTTCTGTAATCAAAGGCTCTGTCATGGCCATATGTGTCCTCAATTTATGGTTTCTGCTGCAATCTATGCATCACTCACCCTGGAAAATCATGTTTTAAGTATGTTGGACGATAAAGCCCCCTTGCACCTCGTATCCCACAAATATGCCAACTTTAAGACGGTTTCAGTTTGTGCCATGTGTGTCTTCAGCGTTTATTTTAAAATAATATCCCAGATTGTGTTTATTTTAGAATAAAACTATTTTTAAATAATACCCTTGAATGTTCAGGGATCTTAAGGCAGAGGAAAGAGAACAGTTAAAGATTTCATAAAAATCAAGAATCACCTTTGTGAGCATCTTTCCAGATAAGCCTGAGAACTGTACAAACCTGACAATTTCTTTTTCATGCAGGGGCTGTATTGATTTTGTGCAGCATGACACGTTCTGCTGGGTCTTTGTGCAAAAGAAACTGTGCTAGCCTCCTGCCCCTTCCCCTATCAACCTCATCACTTTCTGACTGCATGTGTCTGGTGCCCCTGCAGCTATCCCCATAAACACAAATGCCCCTTTAAACATCATTTTTCAAGTGTTTTCCTCCTCATTTCAGAGAGCACAGAGAAAGCAGAGTGTCCCTGTTCACACAGAGACATGCCATTACATTTCCAAACAGTAGTCTGATTGCTAAAAAGAAAAAAAAACCCGCCCATGGGTAATTAGTACTGTGTGTAGTTAATCGATTTAAAATTAAATGCCACTGGTGCTGCTGAAAGGTCGTACTAGATTTTGTTATTGCTTTAAAATCTGGTTTAGTGAAGACCGTCTCTGAGAAGGGATATTGGTTCTTTGTGCACTGCCTGCAACAAAAGAGAAGCTGGGGGTGCAGTTTTCCACAAAGGATGCTGTAAATTTTATTATCACCTGGATGATGGGGTTTCTGTGTTGACTTTAAGAGAGAAGCCCTTCAATGTCAGGAAGTGGCTGTATCTTCTTACAGCAAAAGGAGCTCGTGTGCCAGCGGTCTTGTGGGTGAGATAGGAACCTCATCTCCTGCTTCTTAGTCCATCATCCTCATCATTAGATGATTCTGCCTCCCAGGCAGACTGATTACTTCATATTTTCATTCATTAATGATTTATCAGACAGCTCCTCCCCTAAAGGCTCATCTCCTCTGTTATACTCACAGAGTATACAGCCCACACACAACCAGCAACATGTAGCTGCCAGCTGGCTCTCTGGCTTTGGGAGAGCAAGCTGCTGGTAGCCCTTTCCACATCTCCTGCTGCCCCTTCCTCCCCTCCCCTCCCAGCTGCTCGCCTGCTCCTTGGTGGCTTCTTAGATTGCACCAAAGCCATTAAATCTCCATGTGCCCCATCTTCCTATGCCATCTCTCCAATCTGATTGTTTAATGTGCTTTTCACGACTATTTTTTCAATTAAAAAAACAGAAAGGGAGATGAGGTGACCCCACCTGTAATGTGGCCGTGCTTGTGTCTTTGTCATGGAAAGAGAGGCGTTATGGTGTGAGGGTTTGCTCAGTGGTGACTTAGACTTTAGAAGAGAAGCAGGAGTGCTGGGGAGAGACTGAGCGAGCTGTGTCTGTGAGCAGGAAGGTGTGGGCTGGCAGCAGTTTCAGGTTTTGCTATCAGGTGCTTGGCACAACAGCTCTGTTGAAATCCCTCTCCAGTTGTCTGTGTGAGAGAGTGATTTTTATCACGGTGCTAAAGATTAACTCTATTTTTGTTCTCTGTTCTGCTCCCAGGAATCAGGCATGCTCTGAGGTCTGGGAAAGAGAATCCACATGAATTCTCATGATGAAAGGGGGGGAAAATCCAGAATTGTTTGCTACTGTCCAACTTGTCTGCTGAAGGCAGGTGGTGACTGAGAGCAGTGGGAACAAGGGCTGCAGGACAAGAAGAAAAAAAATATAAGCTAGAGAAAAGGAATAAATGAAACTCCCTTGAGACATTTATATGTGAATGTACAACTACTCTTGGCAAGTGGTGACTGATAGCTGATTTTCTCTCTTACCTCTCCCACACCCTCCCAGCATCTTCAGAAAGGACATGTGATGGGAATAATAAATCTCATTATTTTCACAGGCTAAAATGGAAATTATGGATTAAAAGTGCTATGGATGCCTCTGTAGAGAGAAACTGACTGTTCCTAGGATGCCTAAAGTATATTTTTGCTTGCGCTGTTTTTGAGAGCTTTCTGAATAATTCAGGGCCCTCCATTTACCTCTTTGGCACAACACTTTTAAGTAAACCAGTGTTAAATGCATCCCTTTAACAGCTGAGCAGTTGAGCGGCCCTTTTGCTCCTACTGCTTGAGGGTATCTAGAGCCTGACACTGCTCAGGCTTTGGGGGAAGTCTGTATCTAAATCTAGGTTGGATTATCTTTTACTCTAGATCTCTGAGTTGGACCTTTGTGCTGCTGTTTTAATGAGGGAGATGGAAGGTAAAGGGGATTTCAGGCTGACACACATAATAGTGCTGTAAGACTGATCAGTAAGACTGATGCCTGAAAAGGCATCATTTGGATGCCTTTGGCTTTGCAGCGGAGAGAGGTATGTGAGAACAGTAGCTGGTTGTGTTCTTTGTGGAGCCAGGTGACTGAAAAACCAGGGTCAGCTCTGAGGGTGTAGGAACTCTTGCTGCTCTGTGTTAGAGAAGGCTTCAGAGCTCTCACAGAGAAGGTAGGAGGCCATGGCAGGCTCCCACAAGCTGAGGGGAAAGTGCATTGTATGTGACTCGGGTCAGAACAGGGGAAAAACCAAGAACCACTGCAAGTAACTTATTTCAGGGGGTAGTCCGTGAGCAGAGCAGGGACTTGGGACATGGCTCTTGCAAGCCTCTAGACCAAGGACACAGCCCATTGCTTGCTGTGAGATTGGTGCATCCCAGAACTGTGGATGAGGATGGCAACTGAGATGGATGAAGGACTTCATGCATTAGCAAGTGTGTCAAAGCTTCTTCCAGGTCTCTCAGTAAAACCTGTCAAGCCTGGCGCACGACTGTCAACAGAGGTAAGGGCTTGTTGCCTGAGGAGATTTCCATCAGTAAAGCTGATTGTGAATTTACAGCACCTGACTACTTGGTTTTCTGTTCTCTCTGTGTGTGGTGTGTTACCTTGTGCATAGGGTGCATTAACTGTGCAAGAAGTTGCTGTAGTGCAAAGAGTATGCACTGAACTTCCATCTAGTTGGAAGTCTATGTCTAGTCATGTCTGGGCTAAAGCACAGTTTACCAAGCAATTGTTTGGTTTTTCCTTGCATCCCACCTCTTAGCTTTACCACTTGGATTGGAGCACAGGACATAAAAAAGAGGGAATCTGAACCTTTTCAGATTCACCTTTTCCATGCAAAATGTGTACTGCACTTTTATTGCCTTACTGAATTGTTGCATTGGTCTCTATCTTGTAAAAGGAGTGAGAGGAGGATTTTTGTAAGTGCAGCAGGTCTTCATATGACCAGTCAGAATCACAAACTGCTGCAGATAGAAAGGGCATCTGGAAATCATCTACTCCAACCCTCTGCTCAAACCAGGGCCAACTTAAAGTTAGTGTCTCAGAGTCACGTGCACGTGGGGTTTGGATCTCTCCAGCAGTGGAGACTCTACAGCCTCTCTGGGCAACCTTTGCCAGTCTTCAACACCCTCACAATACAGGAGGTTTTTTTCTCATGTTTAAACAGCATTTCCTGCTCTTTAATTTGTGCCCATCACCAGTCACTGGAAATGACTGCAAGGTCTTGCCTTGTCTCATTTGCTGCCTCCCATGAGGTATTTATACACATTAATAAGGCTGTCCTGAGCCTTCTCTTCTCCAGGCTGAGGAGTCCAACTCTCTCAGCCTTTCCTTCTAGGATGCATGCTCTAAACTCTTGAGCATCTTTGTGGCCCTTTTACTGGGTCTGCTCAAATAAGTTCATATCTCTTCTGTACAAGGGATCCCCAAATTTTCAGGGATCCCTAAATTGAATCCAGCACTCCAGTCATGTCTTACCAGTGCTGAATACAGGAGAAGGATCATATTTCCCAACTTGCTGGAAGTGCTTTTTCTGATGCAAGCCAGGAGGCTGATGACCACCTTTGCCATAAGGGAGTATTGCTGGATCACGTTCAACTTAGTTTCCACTGGAACACTCAGATTTTCTCCTGTAGTGCTGCTTTCAATCTGGTCAGCCCTGGATTGCCTGAACCCTGATGATTCAGGTTGGCATTTTCAGCTTTTTCTTGTGTTTAATGTGTCTGTGGCAGCTATTTCTTTGTCCAGACTATTTGGTCATTTTACATAATTACACTGTTGAACTAATTAAACTATCATCCTGAAATCATGTCCTGTGGAAAGCAGTTCACAAAACAAGGCTCAGTGAGGCTTTCACCAAAATGGAACGTGTAACCCACCTAACATATTGGGGTTTATTTCCTCCCTTTTTCTCACGCTTAAATGTAAAATAAGCATTATACTGAAGGAACCAGGCAAAGGCTAATTTACCTCATTTGAATGTGAAAAGGAGCCCACATCCTTCCTGTGCCCTGCAAAGAATGCAGAAAGACTTTGCAGAGAAAACAGATGTACTAATATGTATCACTTGTTGGGGGCAGGGGAAATCCAGGGTGCTGCCATGAAAGCAGTGCTGAACTTGCAGGAAAACAAAAGCACCAGCATACAAAACATAGTTCTGGGAAGCTGACAAGGTTGGGACTCTTTTCTTTTGCTTTCATTTATGCTTCTGGCATCTGAAAAACTGCTCTGTAAAAAAATATATGTACAAAAGAAAACCTGGAGCCTCATTTTTCATTCTTCATCTTCAGGGGAGATGGTTAAGTGCCCAAATGCAAACAAAAACCAGAGGGTCCAGCCCAGCCGTAGGGAAGTCTCCAGCATTTCAGAGACAATATTGCCTTGCCAGAAGAATACACTACTGACATCATAAACAAAACAAACATAGCTTCTGGAAGTGTCCCTTGATTTTATTTGTGTTTTAAATACCTCTCTAACACGTAAATATGAAAGAGTTTGTCCTGTTAGCTCACAAAAAATGCAGGATACAGGGGGGAGTTTTAATGGTCTGATGGTTTTCAGCATGGGAGATAAAGAACAAATGAATTCAGATGTTACTTCTACAGCTATGCAATCCAAGTCAAAGTTCTGTCCTTTCCTGACCCATCTGTTTATCCCTTTACAAGAACTTTGGCATTGAGCAGTCAGCACTGACCGGTCAGCTTGTGAATCTGCTGGTGTTCATAATTTCCTAAATTCAACAACTTGCCTGATGCAGATTTGGCCCTGTAGCAGTATAGAGTCTCTTGCCAGCTTTTAACTTGCAGACAGGAGGCATGTGGCACTTTATAATTTATTATATACATGTATTGTCAGTCCCAGTAATAAATAGGAGAATGCTTTCAAGTTTTCTCTTAAAAGGCTACCTCAGACTTCCTAAATTAAAAACTGATTTTCCAAAAGCAGAGAAGTGAAGTGTGGCAGATTTCTTTGTTCAGCAGTGGTAGCTGAGTAACAGCCATGGGTAGGTGCAATGCTTAGTGAAGATGTGTTCTTTTTCCTAAATGCAGCACAATGGACATTTTCTTACAGTCTGCAATACTGAGGTTCACTTCAAAATCGACATTTCTTGCTTGATCTGCTGTTTGCAGCTTTAGAAAGTGTTCTATATTCACAGGAATTTTAAATCTATAGCGCTGACATAGAAATGTCTGGCCACGGATAAGACAGGCTCAGTAACCTTGAAAAGAGAAATTTCAAGTCCACTTACCTAAATCACTTAGATGAACATGAATGGAGCACAACAGCGTGAGGTGTTTGAGTTGCAGTTGTTTTGTACGATCAGAGTAAATAAAATCTTGGCCTTGAACTGGGATCTTTGTATTGGAACAAACATCTCAATGCAGCACACTGCAGAAGGAAGGAAACAGAAGAGAAATTAGATCACTTTCCTGCATTATTTCTTGTAAGTGTTGTCTTCTTACGTATGGAGCACACATTTCCTGATGTAAAAATATTGTAACAGCCTGCAGTAGCCAAACAACAAATAATCTGCTGTTGCTGCAAACTGGAGTCAGAGGAGCATGTTTAGAGGAAAGTATTAGAAGACTGCAGATGATGGCATCTCTCATGCTCTGAAAAGACAGTGAGTGTGAGCTACATAACTGCTGCTGTGATTGTCCTAACAACCACGGCTT
The DNA here is from genome assembly GCF_030490865.1 of Poecile atricapillus. NCBI lineage: Eukaryota > Metazoa > Chordata > Aves > Passeriformes > Paridae > Poecile > Poecile atricapillus. Next base: position 46,883,208 of record NC_081251.1, on the reverse strand, counting down.
TGCAACGTGGAAGAAATGACAGACTGACTCTTCATTACAAATGGCAGTGTAAAGGTATGAGAACATTTGGTTCTTGCTTTCTGTTTTCTACCATCTGTGCATTTAGACAGAACCATGTGGGTATCTTAATCCCCTCTTCTTCATGTGCCTTTATCCTGGAGTGTACGTGCTTTCTTTATCTCTGCGTACAGTGGAACGGGTTTGTACCCATATTCCACACGTTCTCTTACAGCACCATTAAGTCCCAACTGCATGAACTGCACCAGCTGTGTTTTGTGTTAGGAATCAAGGAGGTGAGAATCCAATTCAATGACAGAATCACTAATCACAGAATTGTTTGCACTGGAAGAACTTTTAAAGTTCATCTGTTCCAACACTCTTGCCCTGGACAGGGACACTTGCCATTAGACCAAGTTACTCAAAGCCCCATCCAACCTGAAATTAAACATTTCCAGCAATGGGACACCTGCAACTTCTCTAGGCAGTCTGTTCCAATGTCTCACCACCCTCACTGTAAAACATTTCTTCCCATATCCAGTTTAAATATACCCTTTTTCAGTTGAAAACTGAATTTTTAAAAAAAAGTCACTACAGGTCCCGGTGAAGAGTTTCTCTTCATGTTTCTCATAAGCCTCCTTTAAGACTGAAGGTCCTCCTGGAGTCTTCTCCATGCTAAACAACCCCAACTCTCTCAGCTTGTCTGCATAGGAGTGGTGTTCCATCCCTCTGATCATCTTTATGGCCCTCCTTTGGACTGTTCCAACAAGTCCAAGGTCTGGTGCTGGGGATCCCAGAGCTGGATGCAGAACTCCTTGTGGGATCTCACAAGAGCATAGTAAAGGGGCAGAATCACCTCCTTTGACATGCTGACCACGCTGCTTTTGATGCAGCCCAGGATTCAGCTGGATTTCTGGGCTGGAGTCATACATTGCCAGCTCATACCAAATTTTTCATCCACCTGTACCCCCAAGTACTTCTCCACAGGGCTTATTTCAGTTCCTTCATCCCCCAGGCTGTACAGATGCTGGTGGTTGCCCTGACCCAGGTGCAGGACCTTGCACTTGGCCCAGCTGAATTTCACAGGGTTTGCACAGTCCCACCTGTCATGCCTGTCCAGGTCCCTCTGGATGACATCCCTTCCCTCCAACATGTCAATGGCACCACTCAGATCAGTGTCATCCACAGGCTTGCTGAGGGTGCGCTCCATCTCACTGCCTATGCCATTGATAAAGATCTTTTGAAGACAGTAGGTGTAGACGGGATATGAGGAAGAAATTCTTTACTATTGAGTTACTGGAATATGTTGCCTGGAGAAGTTGTGGATGCCCCATCCCTGCAAGTGTTCAAGGTGAGGATGGGTGGGGTTTTGAGTAACCTGGTCTAGTGAAAGGTGTCTCTGCCCATGACAAGAAGTTGGAACAAGATGGTCTTTAAGGTCCCTTCCAATCCAAACCACCCTATGATTTTATTACTAAATTGTTTATCATTCCTGATGATTTGTGGGCTTAAAATCCTTATTGCCTGAACCTTGTGATGCTTATGCAGGTCCCAACATAGAGTTAAAGATTCTGCGGCTTCTGATGCTCAGCCAAACTGTGGACCGCAACTTGTGGCCACATTCTGGGGGCAGGTCACATAAAGAGCGGTAGACAAAGGACAAAAGCCTGCTTCTACTTTGTGTAGGGGTAGTTTAATGTTCCACATCAAGTAGTTTCAGTGTCTGTTAGACATGATCACTCAGACCGCACTTCCTACGGACATTAAAAATTGTAATCTTTGTCTCTTGATCGTGGTCAGATAACAGATGCAGGCTTTTATTGTGGTAGAGTGACCCACACAAGTAGCTGAAGAAGAGCAAAGTGAGAATCCTCACAAGACTTTCTCTTCCTGGAAGCACTCCAGGCACACAGAAAGGGGAAGCTTTAAGTATCTCATCTGGTTTTTGTGTTATACCATTGCAGACAATCTTTCGGTATGGACTGATGGGGGAGGAGCTGGAGGACTGGGAGAAAAGAAAAACTGTAAATAGCAGAGCTGGAAGCCTTTCTTAGGAGAGGAAGTAAAAGAGAGAGGAGGAAATGAGCTTGGCATCTGCTTTTTTGTTTGGCTTTTATTATATAAAGTTGAGGAACCAGCCACATTCAACCTTGGTATTTTCCCTGGTGAGTTCTGAAAAACTCACCAGGGAAAATACCATTGATGTGTGGGTCTTCCTCTTTTTTGCAGAAGTCATTTCAGGAGCAACATCACCAGGTGGAGAGGAAAATCTTTAGCTTAGTCTTTTATTCTCAGGATAGACATTGTGACATCGTTGATCTAGTTTCCTAGCTTTCATCTTTCCCATGGAAGAAAATACTCCCAGCTTCTCTTCTTGCTATCCCTATGCAGAAAAACGTTAGTGTTGCCTCAATGTTCTCTGACTTCAAACTGTGAGTAGCAACGCAGGAAGGTATAGTCCTGACAAATATATTGAAAGCAGGTCCACGCAGCCCCCTAAATTTTAGAAGCATGTGAGAAAGGGAAGAAGAGTGGTTTACATTAAGTTGACGGAACTATGCTAGGAACGCTTTTGAATGTACTGTGGCCATAAAGGACTGCATTAGGCTGTTCTTGGGGTTTTAAATTACTGTCTTCTATAGGACAGATGTTGTGTGCATGTTATGTGCAGAGAGCCAATTATATACACAAGTTGTGTAAATTTAAGCTATAAATGAAACGCTGTGTATACACACAAATGCTACTTTAAGAACATTTGTCTTGGTTCTCCCTTTCTTAGACAGCATGTATCAGTATTGCTGCTGGGAGGTGGGCATGTGTTTGGGCTGTGCTTTGTTTCCTCTCATTGTTTTCTTCAGTGAGGAAAGGAGATTGGATAAAACTCTCTTCTGGTCTCTGTTGACATCAGCACATTCGATCTGCCTGCGTCCAAAAGAATTATGTCAAAGCAATTGCCTGCATTTGTTTCTTAGCGTGTTCTCCAGCAGCTCTGTCGCTTGAGGGTCAGACTGGAATACATTAAACTGGAATTGGGGCAGAAACTGCAGCCAGCCTCAGGTCAATGGTGCCTCTTGAGATTTGTGAAAGTGACACTTCTGGGGTTCATTGCATTAAATTCCATATCATTTCTGTGTCTAGTCTGGGTGAATTACAAAGGCAGATGGGATGGTTAGCTTCACATTCTCCCATTTAATTCTGTGTCTGTGTGTCTAGAATAAGAGGAAAAGCCTTGCATCTGATTTATTTTGCAATATTTCAAAAAAAAGATTTTTTTTTTTAAATCCATGTATTAAAGCTCTTTGCTTCTATGTAGTTTTTATCATTTCTAATTAGGAAGATTATCACAGTTACTTCGTCTGCAAAATTCTATTCCTGGAGTCAGGCCTATGGTACAGATCCTTGGTACATCTTTTGACATAAGCCTTTACAAGGTTTAAAAACACATTTGCATGTATGCTTAACAGAACATCCTCATGCTGTAGCTGGAGTTGTGCCAGAGGGAGAGGGGGAAAAACACATCCAGGAGGACAGAAAGTACAAAGATGCAAAAATGCACAATTCAAACTGAACTTTTGCAGGCTCTGATTCCTCTTTTATTAGTAGCTCTGAAACCTTGTCCTCAATCAGATTTCCCTAAACTTCTGCTCTATTAGTGACTGAAGAGTTGTCAAACACAGTTTTGAAAACTGTTGATAGGAATGCCAGGTATAGCAGATCTGAAGAGGTGGGGGGTGTGTGAATGCATGTACACATACATGTGCATACACACCACACTCAGACAGGCCTTTTTCCTCCCTAAAGTTTTTACAAACTTTCTTGCTGTGATTCATTCTGCAGCAGCTTTGTACTACATGTTTTCTGAGGACAGGATATTTCTTTTATGTTTGTAACATACGACCAAGGTTTTACTATGCTGTGCATGCTGTGTTTCAGCAGGCATCACTTACTGAGCATAAACCAAAAGTTTGAAAAACACATTTTTTCCACCTGTTGAACATAAAAATAACTGAAGAACCATAATTAAATTTAATTAGATGTTTGTATGAAATAACGCCTTCTAAATCTCTGGAGTGGCATATGTGAACTAGTCCTGAGCTCAAGTAATTGAGATTATTTTTTCTGTTTTATTTGCGGAATTTACACTGCAGCATTCAGTCATAAATGGGTTCATTCCAGAAGCTTAAAATGACATGATGCCAGCAAATGGCACAAATCAAACACTTCCAGCCTTCCCACTCCTGCACATTGATAGGATTAACACTTTCTGGCCAAAGGCCCAGGTTAAGACAGACAGCACACACAAAAGCTTGTGCTGCCTCCTTAAAAAACACCAAATTTAAATACTGGGAGTCTGTGAGATGAAGCTAATTCAGTCACCAGTGCCCCACAGCTGAATACATGGAGCCCAAATGCCCAACCCCAGCCTTGCGACAGATAGCCAAAAGCTTTCTTGGCAGCACCCAATTCCCTCAGCATGCAGAAAGGGAAGGAGATGTTCTGAGTGACCTGGGAGATTCCTGCAGGAGTAGTGCTCATATCCATTCATTCTGCTTAAAGGATCTAGCTTGTTTTCTTGAAGAAGGTAGTCAGTCCACCGGTTCATCCTAAAAGGGTGAATTTGGGAGAGGAAATATCTGTGAGGTATGGAGGACTCTTTTCCACAGCATAATTCTCTGAGGTGACCTTCTGTGACTGAGGGGTGCTGGGATGAGATCCCAGCCAGATCCCTGGGACAAGGTGGGACAGCAGACAAAGTGAATTGCTGAAACAAGGAGCCACAGGTGCTTTCTCAGTGGCAGAGCTGTAACAACACCCATCAGTTTCCTAAAAGCGGTTTCCTTGGCACGTCAGTGTGAGGAGCGTTGTACAGTGAGGTTTTGTGTGCAGCCAGGTGCTGGGAATTGAGAGGGGCTGCCTGCAGATCCTGCAGAAGATGAACAGCTGGGTGTCATCCGTACTTAGATGGCACCTCATCCCCAAAAGCCTGGGGTTTCCCCAGAGATGTTCTGTAAGCTGTGAGCAGTAAGGCTGATAGGATTGATACCTGCAGGGAGAAGGAGAGTTTCTTGGTGGCGACAGAAAGCACAGTGTGATGCAGTGACCACTCAGCTCGCCTGCAGGAGCTCCTGCTGTGTAACAATTAACCCACGCCATGTGGGCATGCATCCTTTTTGAATCAAGCATGGTTACTTCCACAACTTTGCAGAGGTGGGCAGGACCTCATAGCGTGATGCAAAGGGTTAATTACTGGTTAATTGCCTATAACACATTGCTGAACAAGCAGAACAAACTTGCCTGTCCACAGTCTGGATTGGAATAATTTTCAGTCCTGACGCGGTTTCGAACTTTGCTAGATCAGAGCCTGCTGTTATCAAATTTATTCAGTGTAAGAATACTGCTATACCATGAACAAAATAACAAATTCCCTCTAAGAGTTTTGTTTATAACAAAGCCTTCTGTGGCCCAGTGTTTTCAGTTATTTATTTTCTCTTCCCTGAACACTCTTCCAGTTTTTCCAGCAGTTTTTTTGTAAAATGGAGCAGCAGAACCTGATACATTATTCATGGAGCAGAGGAATGAGAACCAAATACAGCATCACCGTAACCTACCTACTCATCTTTTGATTTTCATTTGTTTGTACAGCTGAGGCTCGCATTAGCCCTTTTGGCCACAGCCTTGCGTGAGGAATTCATGTCGAGCTGATTGCTTCCCAGGACCTTGGGTCTCAAATTCAGTCTCTGCTTTGGAGGATAGAGTCCTCTCTCTCCCTCTCATCCTGTAAGTATGGCCTGTCTTCTTCATTCTAATAAGGTGATTTTGTGCTTGGCCATATCAACACCTAAACTGGTTTCTCCCATCTTTCTACAGACCCAAGCTGCTCTGTGTCAGGCTTGTTCTTTTGTGGTTTGTTTTCTGCCATTCCCAGTCTCCTGTCTTAATGACGTAACAATGTTAACTGACAATGACTTAACTTTAGTCCAGATCACTGATAAGGCTATTAAATAGTAAAAGGATGATCACCAATACCTGTGGAACCCAACAGGAATCCATTTGTTTGCTAGTAAATAGTTTCCCATTTACAGTTACTCTTTGGTTTCCTTAATTTATGAGCTTTTTAATACTTCTAATATGATTGTGGACTCAAAAGTGACTTCAGTATAAAATAGGTTTAAGGTTTTAGCCTGATCTTGTATGGTGCTCTCCAGCAATGGAGTCCTGCTCTCCATGTACAGATGGAAACACTCCATGTAGGCTCCAAAGCATTCATAAAGATACTCTACAGAACAATTCGAATGACAGATTTGTAATACAGTTAACAATGCTGCCTTCAAGTGAACTTGTAATTTCTGCAAGAAATTACATCAAATTAATTTGACAGGATCTATTTTCCTTAAAGCCAAGTTAATTGACTTTAATTACAGAGCTTTGAAAAAAGTTATTAATTGAGGCTGATGTTGGTTGTTCTATCCTCTGCAAAATACTGGAAACTCATCCAACTGGCCTGTAATTACTTTACTTCTCAAATAGTAGCCCAGTATGAGCTTTCTTCCTGTCCTTGGTCCTTCCCCAGGGACCAAGGGCTGCTTTAGATGCAGTAGCAGCTCCAAGCTACCTCTGTAAGCCTTCTGAGGCAAGTTTATTTCTAGCAACCAATCTGAATCACCCATAATCGTTTATCTGCTGCTTAACATCCCCTCTCCAGGGGCTGCTGTGGTGGGAAGCTATTTCATTATCATCATCATAAACAGATCATCCAGCCTTTTACCTGTGTGCTAACCGGAAACATTTGCTGAATAACAACTTCTGCTGTCATATTGTTATGAACGATTCTGCAATTTTAATTGTTCAGGATTCATCTTTCATAAACTGCTTAGAAAAGGTAAAAATGTATTTCCCATTTTATGTGCCTTTATTTTTTTTTTCTAGTATCTTGTTGATTCCTCTATATAGCCTTTATTTTAGGGTTTTTATGCTTCTTGTTATCTCTTCCTCTTTCCCCTTTCATGTACCAGTTTTCTATATAACATTTTATATGTTTTTTCACTTCTCTGGTAAACCCAGCTGTTGGTTTTTTTTCGTTGTGTGTTATTTTTATCTAGCCTATTTCCATGGTTGTAACACTGTAGGCATTTAGGAAACGTCTTAAACTGTTTGCAGATGTCAGCAAGTTTCTGTGTGTTCTGCCTTCAGCCTGATTTGACTCCCATTCACTCTAGTTCTGTGAAACTGCTTCTCAGAAAGCATGCACTACAATTTTAATTTATGTATCTACAAAGAGCGTATGCTCACATATTGCATGACATTCTGGTCTGGATTTGATTGCAGACAATGTTAGCCATTTGCACAGGAAGTGTTGGTCCTTTTCAGTCTAAACAGCCAGTACCCTTCTGGTTTGTGATCGTTTCCTCTCTACTGAGACAAAGTCTTGAGCAGGGATGCTGTGGCTCCTGTGCTAAACCACAGGTGACTCACAGGCAGGCCAGGTGTAGCTACAGCACACAACCAGCAGTGAGTTGTGCTTGTGCCAGCACTGCAGCTCCTGCCCAATGCAGCTGGGGCAGGAAGCAAGTGGGTCCTGCTGCATGCGGGGTGGGTGCCTGTGTGACCACCTTGGGGCTTGGCTTGCGTGTGGTGGAGTTGAGCTCTTCACCTTGTGGTGATTGTGCTGTGAACTGCTCCTATCCCCTTTGGTGCTGCAAGGCCAATGGTGTGCATGACTCATGTAGCTAATTGGCAAGAGCTTGATTTCACAGGGTTAGGAAGGCACATCCTGCTTTGAATTTAGGGGTTAGTAATTTGTCATTTATAGCCCTTTGGAAAGTACAGGCCTGTGTTAGTGCTAGTGAAATGAGGTCTCCAGAGTAACACAAGAGGGGATTTTGTACTTCTTGTATGGAAGTGTTGAAGAAGCTCATAATTCCTGTAACTCTCTAAGATTATTTATTCGCAAGTTGTCAGTCACTCAGATGTCATTTACGACACGTACGGCCTGGCACCACCCACTTTCATTTGGATTTTTTAAATTGGCTACAGCTGTTTCTGTTAATAATATAATAGTCTAATTACAGCTGTTATTTTTCAAGAGTACTATTTTGCGTTGCTACTTTATAGGCAGAAGGTTTATCCATTTTTTTTCAGAATCCTGTAATTAGCATATAAGCAACTGAAAAGGGTCATCTTCTCACAGCCTTTGCTTTGGTTGATGTTCTCCTCAATATCATGGTTTGTGCTGAATGTGCTTGTGGTTGCTTATTTGATCCGACTCTCACAGCCAGCCTGGTTTAGAGTGTCAATTTGTTCCCTATCAAGAGGTCCTTTTCCCTTTACAACACAATCCACAGATCTGACATGTGTCCCCTGTGCTGTCGGGACAGCACAGTTGTTAACTTCAGTGGCCTTCAGTTTTTTGTCCCTTTGTGCTAGGAAACAGGGAGGAACTCCAGACAAGATCTCCAGATCTCCTGAATTCTCAAGAGCTGTGTATTTCACAAGGTGTATCACAGAACAGTCATTTTCAGTGAAACCCTCCCTTTCTGCTCCAGACTACCATCCAGTTTTGCCTTTTTGTTTTAAATAACAAAAAAAGAGTCTGTGGACTCTTCCTCATGCACTGAGGGTGCAGAATATACCTTTGGTCAGTTGAGTACAGCTTTCCTAGCTCTGTCCCTTCTCAAACCTCCTAGCTACAGTGGCAGAGTGAGAAATGAAGGTCTTGGTGCTTTGTGAGCACTTCTCAGTAATAACTTAAGCATGGGTGAATTATCAACATTGTTTTGGTCACAAAGCTAAAGAACACACAGCAAGGTTTGGGATGCTGTGGAAAAACTGAATCCTGTCCAGACACAGTAACCTTACCTAAGGTGTCATCTGGCAGTAAGCTGCTGTCACACACTGAAACCATAGTGTCAACAGCTGGGTTTGAGAGAACAGGTCTCACTAGAGAACTTTTCTGTGGGTGTGTGAGCACAGGCAGAGTTTCTGTGTGTCCCCATTACTGGTGTAGTCAGTACCTTCAGCACTCACTGCCTTTATCACAATGTGGTTGCCTCCCAGTTTGGGGGCCCTGCCTGTCAGCATCTCTGCTGGTGTGGATGAAGCCAGCTATAATGATGGTGAGAAAGCTGGGGGTTTCTTTGTGGGCTGGCCACAGGCAAATATTTTCTTGTGTTTAGGAAGAAGAGTATTTTTTCCCCCAGTGTAACTGGACAAATAAGGGATTTAAATAACTATTAAAATGTTAGCAGTAGCAACCTAGAAGAAATGAGAGCCCCTTCTGGAGGGAATGGTGTCTAGAAGGGTTTCAAAGTCTCCTGATTTGAAACTCAGCTTGCTCCCTTTTTCTTGCTGTCACATCCTCCATGTTCTTCAGTCACAAAACAGAAATCAGACAAGGCAGAGAAGGGGTTAGTTTTATTCCTGCATGGGCAAAGGGGGATGGGGAGGAGCAGTGAGGGGTTTTTTTGAGAGAAAATCCTTTTTTATGCCTCTTCCATAGTCCACAGTGGCAAACAGGCAGAGCTTCTTTACTGTGTCCTTCCCCTTTCCCCTCTTCCTTCCCTGCCCATCCTGATTCACATTTGGCACTCTTCTCTGTGCCGCTCCCATACTGCGGGTCAGATGAACACCCATTAATCCTGGGTGGAATCTAAAAATAAGAATTGAAAGAAAAAAATCAGAACAGTGTGAATCAATCTGCAATCATCTTTCTGTTCTCCTAATGGGAGAAAAGAAAGAGGAAATCAGTGGAGAGACTGTTTTACTTCTTCTCTTTCCAAGACGAAATTATTCCGCATTTGCAGCAGTTGTTCTCTTGCTATAGGTTTTCTAATTTACACACTTAAAAGGCACTTTAAAATTTAGGTGCATTAGCTCAAAGTGCTTATGCAAACCATCCACCCGTTTCTCTGTGCTCATGAATAGAGCAGCCTGATGAAGGAGGAATGCAGCTTGAAATCGAGCTGTTGAATTTACATGGTGTTCTCTCAGAAGCAGGGATAGATCTATCCTTTGTGAGGGTTAACTATAGAGTAAGCAGTGTGTTTACTGTATGTAGCTGCTGCCATTAGTTCTTCATTTCAAAGATTCTTTTAACACATTTTAAGCATTAAAAAAATTCCTATGTGCAGTTTTGAGTCTGACTTGCTCTTCAGTTCCTGAGTGTAAAACCTGCAGGCCTTTCTTCTGAAGTTAGTTACACATAAGACTCTTTCTTTTAGATTACAAGAGAAATTTGGAGGTTGGTGGGAAATGAAAAAATGCCACAGAACAACTGTTTCTCAGAACTACTGCATTTTTCTAGGGCATCTTTTTTTCAAAGTAATGAAAGCCCTGAGACAGTGTGAGGTATAACTCAGTTACTGTAACTTTAAGAGATGGCAGCATGAGCCTTTAATTGCTTCTTGTGTTTTGTTCTGGTTTGGTTTTGCTGAAAGGGATGTATCACAGGGAGTGGAAGAGAATTCACTGTTTTTTTGAAAAAGATGAGGCCCCGACATTCACAGACTTGGCTGGCAAAGAAGCTGCACAAAACTAAAAGGGTGGAGATGTGTCCTTTCATGGGCAGTTTGGAGGGTTTATCTTCTCTTCTTGCACTGGGGAGCTTTTGATTACGGCTGCTCAAACAGCATTGTGGTAATGCAGCTTCCTGTGGCCTTGCCAGGTGATGTCCCCACCAGACAGCTACCAGCCACTCCCACCACCACCACTGCCCCTCAAAGAACGTGGTTATTGTTCCTCCTGCCCAGCTGGAGCACTGACCTCCTTTTTCCTCTCTAACTTGTAACAAATAGATCGTGTAGCTATATGGATAGTAAACAGATTGTCTGGGTTGTAGTAAATCTCTTGCCAGAGAGGGACCAAGACATTCATCGCTCTTCCCTTCCTGGCCCTGAGTGGCCACTCGCCCTGCCCCAGCTGTGCTCACAGCCTCTGGCAGAAGCCAAAGCTCTGGTTGTAGTTCAGTGAAATCCTTCAACATGCACCTCCTCTTCCCTGGTCCTGACCCCAGGCTGGTTGAAATTAAATGAGCAAGGTGAAGCCCAAACCTTCATTTTACATAACTTTCATAATGCCTTTTAGTTCTGGTCCCAAAGGAGAAAAGAGGGAAGACAAACACAGGGCCACGCTTTGCAGGCACACGTTAAACCTTGCCTGTAGTGTCAGGAAGCTGTTGTTTCCAGGACTGTAACTCGGTAACAGGGAGGAACAGCAGGGCAGTATATGGCACTTCAAAGCCCCTTCCAGGGTCTGCTCTTCTCACAGCAGCTGGAACTGCTCCCTTTCCTGAGCCCCTTCTGCCACCATTGTAGAGGACTTCCAAGGCAACTGTAAGCTGACAAGAAACAATAGTAAGAGCACTCCAGCACTGTAAAAGGCATTGGCTTTGAACCAGGGCAGTATGGCAGCAGGATCTCAGCTAAGACTGCTCTTCCAGCCATGGATGTCCATGGACACTGGGCAGCAGCCTGATTTTTGACTGCTGCAGATGAGCAGTTGAACTGCTGGGGCTTTTTCTGCTCAGCCCACTGAAGCAGAATCTGGGAGTGAAGCATTAAAGGTCTCCCTTAAAAATCAAATTATGCAGCCCAGGAATTTTTGAGTGTTGGTTTGAAACATACTTGAAGTTTTGCCCTGGTGTTTCTGGCATTTTGTTCAGGAATATGACTTTATGTACGTGAGATTTTCTGCATATGTTTAACAGTCAGAGGACATCCAGTGGTAGTACTGTGTTGTCTCTGATGTACAATTTTAGTGCAGAATGACAAGTGTGGTGCACATGTAGATATGCAAGAATTCTACACAAATCTCCAGCTTTGTTCAAGGCTGAACCAGATCTATCACAATGCAGTAAAATTATATTCTTTCTAGATCGGACCTTATGATAAAAATTATATGTATATAAAATAGCCTGCAACCCACAAGCCTAGGAAATAATTAATAACACCCAGGAGTTTGAATTTTAAAGTATTTGTTGTATCTCTCTGACCTAAAAATTGTGGAATCACTGGCTAAGATGGAATGTAGTCAGTCCTCTAAAGTGTCCCAGAGTTAATAGATAAAAACAAAAATAATGCAATTAATGGTGCTGTTTTATTCCATCTGTTTCGTTTGAGTTGGCTTGAAACTGACACAGTATTAATTCTGGAAATCTAAAACGCTCCCATCAGCATAGATGTGAGTCAAAGAGAGGTCAGCAAGCAGACAGCAATGAGAATTACTGACCTAGATAAGACTGGTTTAAAGCACCTATTGGATGCCCAACTTGGAATGCCTTCCTGACAACTTTGTAATGGTCAAAGTGGGCGAGTGAGACTTTTCTGAAAACTAGGGAGTTTAATATGTCTCAGAGTTGTGTTTCAAAATATGTAATCCATCAGTTTCTCTCTAGGGAGCTGCTAGTAGGGCATGGAAAGTAAGACATTTCAACTTTGGGGTAGATTTCTGTGTTGATTATTCCCGCTATACAGCCTGTGGGAGGCATTTCACAGTGATTTTTAAAGTCTCTTTTAAAAATTCTTGGAGTTCTTATTCTTGGAAAGCCTTTTCTGTCCTCCTTGAATCTTCACGGTAACTCAGAATGTGGCATTTTGAATATTAAATCCTACGGTAGCTCATAAAATTTGGTTTATTTGATGTCACAGACTGATAGTTCTGTGGTGCTTTCAGCAAAACATAAAGCACCAAGAAGATGGCCCTTAGAGATTTCATTTTTCACAGCCATGCTGGATGCAACCCTTAGTTTGATTCATGCCTGTTCACCACAGAGACTGAATAAAAGCCAAAGGATTTTGTGCTTCTGATTTCCTTTTAACGTAACTATTTCTTAACTCAGCTTCCCTGCTGATGCTTTCCAGACAAGATTTGTAAGACTTGATCAGAAAAAGGCAGTTGCCAGTTATCCAGCCTATCCCTTTCATGTTTTTTACTGAGAGAAGTTACCTTAAAAATAGGCCACCAGATTTCATTCCAGAAAAATCCAGGAGGAAAGAGAATGCACCCTGCTGGGTCTGAACCTGTATTCCATCTCTTCAGCAGGCTGGAGCCCTTTCCTGTGCCAGTTCCCTTTTGTGTGTGTGGGGTTGGAGGACAGAGACCACAGCACGGATCGAAGGGTGCAGAGTAGACAGGTTTTTCCCTGCATCTCCCAGTACCTCTCTCTCAAACACCCTTAGAACCTATTTTCTCTTACGGCTCTAAAAAAAGAAGGTCCTGAAGATGTACCATAATTCAGACTTTCAGCTGTGAGTTGCAAAAGCTTATGAGAAAACTTCTGATGCTTAGAAGGAGTGAGTTTACACCATTCTTCCCCCCATCCATATGCTTACAACTGCAGAAGCAAAGGTTAATCAGTACTTTTTGCTTTTCAGATATCACATGTTGCAGCTTTTACTTTTAAAATAGAAGTATAAAAAAAGGAATTTTCCTGCTACTCTTGGACTTTTCCTAGGCTTTGATTAGCTAGCAGAGGATGGCTTTTATTTTTGTTAATGGAGTGGATGTCTGACTTTGTTGGGTGTTTCAGTTTTTGCTTCCATTTTGTATCAAGAACAAAAAGAAAACCAAAGGAGGATGATTTACAGTAATAATAATAATGTTAATACATTTCCTTAGCCTTCATCTGTATCCTACTTGAAAGTGATTAAGGTACTATGACTATATAAATGATTAATAATGATATAATGAATTTTATATCTTTGTCAACTAATGTTTCCACAATGTGGGTGGAAACTACTCTTCTGGTTATACACGTGTTAGATTGCTTGGAATGTAAATGTTGGAGTCCAAGAAATGTAATGAGGACAAGAAAGGAGACAGATAACGTAATGGTTATTTTCATTTGTCTCTAAAGAAGTCTCAAAACCCATGAAAATATTTCATGGTTTTATGTTTTCATGAAAACACATTTTACATTGCCCATAAAAACACAACTTCAAAATAAACAAATTCAACTTGCTTGCATTAGAAAAATTCATTTTAATTAGGCCAGTTACATACCTTCTAACATTACCAGTGTCAGACTATGATAATGCTGTGTGACCCATAACTCACACATCTGAGAAATGCTGCCTTTCCTAGTGGAAATGGATTAAAAACTTGTTCCCTTACTGTAAGATGCACAGCATGTTGGATGAGCAACGTTGTGTGCTCATCTCTAGAGAGTTTAGTGTAAAACAATTCCAGATTTTGTTTGGTGATCTCAGAGCTGGTTGAATAATTCCAGCCTTCCACAGCTCCAAATGCTGACATGCAGGGAAATGAAACTTTTGGATATTAAAATCCTGCTCTGTGATACGGAAGGAGATTAGTTTTTGGATTCCATTCATTGACACAAAGGCCAGTTCTGAATGGAGGTGATATTTACTGTCTATGAAACCCTGAGTAAGCTGGAATCACTTCAGGCATGTACATGCATACATGTATTATCTCACATTTAGCCAGCTCCCCATGATGCTGTTTCTTTGAGCCAAGAACCAACAACTTTCAGGGACTTGGCTTGAAAAGATGTGTGCATGTGACACCCTCTGTCACATTTTACAAGAGGCTGCAATCAAGCAGTCTTTTTACTTGGATTGTCTAGACACTGTGACAGTGGGAGGGGACAAGTGAAAGAAAAAGCCCGTTTTGTCAGTCGTTCACTTTGCATCAAATGCTCCTTCCCTGTGTGCTGCCGTTGCCAGAGAAAGGACAAGGCAAGCAAAAACCAAACAAAAATCAAGACATTTATAATTCACTGCTTCTCTATACATATAATTTCTAGTAATAAAATCCCAAACTATTTTTTTAAACTACCAGTACATATGTATACCATCCCCTTGTTTATTCACTTTTTCCAGAATAAATACTTTAAACAATTTTTCTTTTTGCAGCTGATTTGTCATTTCAACTTTCTCCTTATCAATGTGTAAATGAAATATGTAGTGTTGTCTTGTCAGCAGCTGTAAATTTATACGTGAAATATTCCCAGATTTCAGTGGGATTTTTTTTTCCCCGCTCAGCTGAATGTTTGTGAATGAGCAACAAGAAAACCACTTTCCCTCCTACTGGTCTCCCAGATTTCATGTTTCCTATTTTCCTAATTTTTTTTTCTTTAATTTTCTTCTCTACTTTTTTCATGAAAGCACATGGGAAAAATAAGAGGAGAAACAGCTGGGAGTAGAAAGGGAGGAGGTGATAGAGTTTCACAGGGATGTAAGTCTGCAAGCCAACAAAAAGGCTGTGAAATACTTTTTTAAACAGTAAATCCTGTGTATCACTTAGTTGCTTTGAGGTGAATAAGCCCATGTTGCAGCTTTTAAGCAGACTGATTTAATGGCTTACTTTTTCTTCCCTGCTCAGGTGGTCAGCACCTCTCCTTCCTTCCTGCTGAGCTGGGATTTCTCTCGTGGTGTTTCCCATGCAGCATTGCTCTTTGCCCATGTTTTACTCTCTGCACATCACAGCCACCCTTTCACAGAGGTGTAGCAGGGTCCAAGTAGTGAGTCCCAGACTCATCCCTCCCACCCAAAGCCTTCTGGGCTCTGAGAGCAGGGAGATGAGGCATCACCCTACAGGGCTCTTGTCTTCCACATGGTCCTGCTTCACTCCCTGGCAGTGCTCATAGGACTCCTTGGTTCCGAGAGGAGCCAAACCTCAGTTCTGAGGGACATCTCCAAACAAAGAGTCCCCAGAGCCAGACCATCCTGCTGTTGAAATGGTAAAAGCAGTAGCCATGATTCCATGGGCAGTTTTTCACAGCTGATATGAAGCTGGCCAGGGCACCTCTGCACCTCTCATGGTCCCTGTGGGCTCACCTGGTGTCACTGCTGGTCCTGGGGAGCACAATACTCTGCACCTCCAGCTCCAACCCAGCTTCCAGGGCGAGAAGAGGAGGGAGGTCAGCATGGCTACTGCAGCACTAACAGCAGCAGTGTGTTTTGCAGTCTCCAGGCTGCAAACTCCTTCCCCTCAACCAGTTGTTGCTATAGTTTCTTGAGGGATCCCAGCTCATGTCACCCATGCAGCAAGTGAAGAGTCAGGAGTCCATTTTTCTATTCTCCTGAAAAGAGCATTTTGTGAGAGAACCCTGCTGAGTGGATGTGGTATCTTGAAATGAATAAAGAGATGCAAAAAGGGCAGTTTTAAGTCAGGATAAAAGAAAGAGAGGGTAGACCTGTGCTAACTGCAAGCAATACAACTACAGGAAATAAATAAAAATAAAATTACAGCATAACAGAATCATTTAGGTTGGAAGAGACTTCTGAGATCATAGCACCCAACCTTTGATCACCACCTTGTCAGCTAGACCATGGGACTGAGGGTCGTCTCCAGTCCTAAACCCAGTCTGGGTCTGATCCCTTGGTAGTCCTGTGTGTGCCTTGTGATTGCACTCAAGATGATCTGTTCCATAACCTTCCTGGTCAGACTGACAGGCCTGTTCCCATCCTCCTTCTGGTCCTTCTTGTGGATGGCTGTCACACTGGGCAAACAAAATGGTGCTTCTTTCTCTGAACAGACTTGTAGAATAACTGGAAGTATCTGCAAATTGTTGAAAATACCCTTCAACAGAAATGTTTTTCTTTTTAATTAGGCAGGTTAGATGTGGGAAGCAGGTATCCAGACTGTGGACTGTCACAGTAAAGCAGGGAGCTGCTGCATAATTTTTCAACCATTAGCACTGGTGAAACATTCTTTTTCTGAATCCCATGAGTTTGTCAAAACCAATTTCCTGTGTTGATGTTGGGGTGAGGCATAGAAAATAGCCAGCTTGGCAGCTACAGAAAAATTAGGAAATTTAAAAAAGCACAGACTTTTTATTTACCCAAAGTGACAGATATTGTCTGAAATGTGAAAAGAAATGTACTTAACTATGTTTTTTTCCATTCTCTGCGTTTTCTCCCTGTCTATTTATATATTCTGAGAGAAAGTATGTCTAGTAAGTAATTTTTTAAGATTTTTTTTTTTTTGCCACTTCTCTTCCAACCCCACTGTTCAGAGTATGTAGTTTGCGTGCCAGGTTGCATCTAAGAGTCACTTTACTGGTTCAGATCAAGGATTCATCCAGACAAGTATCTGACTCCATAGGTTCAACACACCCAACTCCAGAAACTCAGGTTTTGTGTCTAGGTTCAATTTGGACCAATAGGAAAGAGTTCAGTAACACCACCACATGGATTAGAGAAAGTTAGAGCTAGCAGATGAAAGGCAACACCAGGAAACAGGACTAACCTTGCAGGACTGCTTCTGAGATGTGGTGAATCACCCTCTGTCTCCCTCCACACAGAGAGAGGAAGGCACCTGAAATAAAGAGAGAGATTAACTCAGGCCCTGGTAGTGCCCCATGAGGGTGCTGAACAAGAGGTTACAAGAATTACAAAAACTTGGAGCAACCTTTTTGAAGCTGTAATTTTTGAAACCCTTTCAGTTTCACTCTGTACAGAATCTGTACTTGGAGTTGCTCTGCATTTGATGTGTTAATTCTTCTGGCACTTTCTCTAGTTTCTTAACATGTGTACCTTTGCCAGCCCCACCTTCTGTTACCAGTGGTTTTAGCCTTCAATTTGGTACTGCATGAAAAGGAGCTTCCCATTTATTTTTTTTTCAGTTGTGCCCTCTGATAGCTCCCTTCTACTTTCTTGATGTAATAATTTTTGGCTCACTGTGGCTGCTTTTCTGCCTGCCATGCAGAGCTCCAGCAATGGAAGAAGGGTTTTGTCTTTAAGTGAAGTCCACACCTGTGTAGTTGGCAAGGTCAAATATGAACCACAAGCTAAGTGCCTCATTCTGTGTTCTGAGGGCAGTCTTGAACACCTCCAGCTGCACTTTTTTGGCCGAGTCCTTCGCCTGCCAGTTGCATCCTTCTGGCAACGGGTGAGAAAGATGGGTTTCATCCTCTTTGTCCTTCTATGTCAGGGCTGGACAAAGATCTGCCACTACCCTAAGAGCAGGCAGGACCCCTTTCCTCAGGCCTCCATGGAAGATTCCTGAGGGGAAGATTTTGTGTGAGCTTTTTTCCAACATGCTGCTGTTTATATTCAAACCACTGCAGTTTTTTTTCCAAAGTACTTAACTCTTGAACAGTGAACTTAATTTGTGCCTCATCATTCATGCATTTGGAGGAGATCTGGTGAGCATCAACATATGAGCACCTATCCTTTCCTTCCTCTCCTAGGATTTTAGATAATGGGCTGTGTGCAATGTAAGGATAAAGAAGCAACAAAACTGACTGACGAGAGGGATGGCAGTTTAACTCAAAGCTCAGGCTACCGCTATGGGACAGATCCTACTCCGCAGCACTATCCTAGCTTTGGTGTGACTTCAATCCCAAACTACAACAACTTCCATGCCACAGGAGGCCAAGGACTGACTGTGTTTGGTGGAGTCAACTCCTCTTCTCATACAGGGACGCTGCGTACAAGAGGAGGAACAGGTGAGATTGAAAGTCTTATTTTAGTGCTTGTAGTGTCAATCATGCATCTACAGCACGGCCTGCCTGACTGTCCGAGCATGTTGCTTTTAGGAAGAGTTATTTCATGAAATAGTGTGAAGAATTGAAGTCGGGTGGAGTTGGGTTTTCATCCCTACCTTTGTTAATTTAAAGGTTCACTTGGGGCTGAGAAATTATGCATACATGCCAAATTTGGCTAACTGCCTCATCCCTCTACCAGGGAATGTAAGGTGTGGGCTGAGCCACCTCAAGTAGTTAAATACTTGTCTATGTCTAAACTCTCTCTTCAACCCTCTTTGCTTGCTTGGGACCCTGTGACTGCACAGAGTGAAGGAGGTGGAGTGCCCACTGGCTGCATAAGACCAGAGAGAGGAGAATCATTCAAAAAGTTGGAGGGTTCAGTTTGGTTTGCTCCTCAGCAACGGGAGTAGTTTACCTGTGGCTTAGCCACATCAACTCTTGAGGTTCCTTTCCCTCCTGTCTTTTGTGATGGAGGATAACTCACCTGTCTTTTTCTTTAGGAGTAACTCTTTTTGTGGCGCTTTACGACTATGAAGCCAGAACGGAAGATGACTTGAGTTTTCACAAAGGAGAAAAATTCCAGATACTTAACAGCTCGTAAGTTTTAGGCTTGGTAATCTACTTTTTAATAGTTTCAAGCTTATAATGTTTACAAAAATGTTTGCTTGTGTTATTAGTGAAATCTGATGTTGGATGTTCAAGTATGGAGGGGATTTATTCTATGCTTACTTACTCATCCTTGCATTTAGTGCACTTTTGCAAAGTGCTGTATTGTTGGGGAAAAAAAACTTCAACCACATGCAGCTTTACTTTAAAAAAAGTGTTAGATTGTGTGATTTACTGCTTACATTTTACAGTAACCCCACGCTCAGAACTGAAACTACCAGCACTGTACTTTCTCAGTAGCTACAGAGCATGGCATGTACTAACACTTTTTCCAATCTGCTGCAAGTATCCCTACACAGAAATGAGCTAAAAACTGATTCACAGAAGAGTCATTATCCAGACTCACATGCCAAGTTTAAAAGCATTTTTGTCCTTTTAAAGGCAGGTGATGCAGTCAGAATATGCAAGGAAGTTCTGTTTTATCTGACATAAAAACTACATTTCCATCCTGGAAATCATCAACTTAAATTTAATTTTATCAACTGCCCATAGAAAAAGAAATCCCTTAGTGATTTAAAAATAACTTCTAAAACTCACTGTGCTACTGACCTATATCTGAACATCTTGTAATTCTTGGCTAAGAGCATAAAGTGGCAGGCTCTGTGTTATGTTCACTACTGCTATTATGTAGAGCTAAAAATGAGTTAACAACCAAGTATGTCACATTCTAAAGGCTTTGTGATATTGGTTTTCTCTTTTTTTCTTATAATATGTGACAATGAGGCAAATCCACCCCTGGTGCAACTCCTGTTAATTTTAATATAGCAACTGCAGGTTTGGAATTGGCTCTATGTGCATTGAAGTTTAAAAAAAAGTCAGGTAATTCTGTGGAATATTGCATGAAGCTAAAGAGCTTTGATGTAGATGAAAGCACAGAAACTTCAGTTACGACTTGTAGAGGGAGCAGCAGTTTAAAACCTTTCTGCTTCTAAATTAACAGTTGGAAACGAACCCTTTTTAAACCTACTATCCACTTTTGTTCACATTGCCTTTCCTAACCTTGCACAAACTATGCCATAACTTGAAACAAGAATTTCCACACATTATAAATAACTTGCATGTGCCAGTTGGTGAAATCTGGAGGTACTCACCAGGACTTACAGAGCAATCATCCTTGGAGTTGGTGAGACAGCCCTTCATGTCAGTGGCTGCAGTACATGCATTTTGATGCAGGTAATTTAATTACTGCCTGGAAGAAGGGTTTATAAGAAAGGAAAAAAGACCAAACATTCACTGATTTTCCTGTAGGATAATAGAAGCTCAGTTCCCATCGTAGTTAGGTCTATTTGCTTATAAGCAAGGACTTAACCACACCCCTAGAGTAGTGACAGCCAGACTGGGAATCTCCAGAAAGCTGCTTTTCTGTAAGAATGCTTCCTCTCATCACTTACATCAGGAATTATATGAAATAAGCCCATTTTTTAAGCACCTGCCAATGCTGCTTGCAAATAGAAAGCGTATATGAGCAAGAAGGTAGTTCGTCTGGAATTTTTGGAGGGGTTGGGATTTGGATTTTGCTATAGCTCTCAACAAATGAAATTTGGTTTGTACTTTGGAGTAAACATTCAGCGCAACATTTGAACCCAGAAATTTTACTAGAGGCAGTCTGGGTGAAAGAGGTACCTGCAGAGTGGCTCAGAGCAGAGCCTGACTTCGGGGCTTCCAAACACTGGGCCATCCCCAGCATCCCCACCACCACACTCTGTCTGGACGCATTGACTAGCTGCCTCCTACCTCAGCTGCAGGCCTAAAATTAAGGGCTGTGAAAAAAAGCCTATATTACTCCTTCTTTCTGGCAGTGGTTTGAGAGATTTAAGCTTCTCTGTCAAAGCAGAGGGGGTCGTTCCTGATGTTGTGATCATCTACGGGACTGCATTTTTCCTCCCTAGATATGACAAAATACCTCCATCTAGTGGACTCTCTGCACAGTAAGGAGAAGAGATGGAAAGGTACAATTTATGAAGCTCAGTGTGGCATAATGCCTCAGAAATATTGTACAGCAGCACATGGGGGAAGGGTTAGCACTTCAGCTGGCAATACTAGAGACACAAACAAAAAGGGCCATTTTTCTGACATACTAATGCACACAGGGTGTATTAAAATAGTCAACTTCCAGCCTCTGCAAAAGCTATTTGCACTTCATGTTTCTTGAACTGTGAAATTGGAAGCATCTTCTTTTTGACTAATCACAGCTGTTTTCTAGTTGTTTTCCATAGAGTTCGTGCTCCTTTAAACTGTTAAATAAAGTGAAGTTGAAAATTTAAAGAATTCACCTTGACACAACCTCTCCTTCCAGTGATAGCTTAGACAGTGTGTTTTTCTGTAACTCTTTGCTTCCAGAAGAGGCTGAATTCTCCAGTCACATTTGATAATAGTATTTTATTTAGTGAACAAGTCTCTGGTTTACAGAGAGAGCTGTGAAAGAGTTTCTAAGCAGTCCAGAAATAGAAAAGGGAAGGCTTATTAGCAGTGGTAGGAGTTAAACACTGATGAATCTAGTGCTGATAATTAAATCGAAATTGCTAAATTCCAAACCATTGCATCCTGCAAAAAGCTGAGAAATAAACTTCTCTTAAAGCTGCACATCCTGCCGCAATGTGCATTGCCTGAAAGGCAGTACCATGTCCCAGTGTGTACACCAGTGTAAGACAAAAATTCATGCCAAGCCTACAGAATGCTGCCTTAAGATGGTCCTGCATGAACTTCTTCACATTTAAATGTTGCAGAAGAGGAGCTTTTTCTAAGTATTTGAAAACGCAATCTAATCCTGTGCTACCTCCTCCAGGTGGCCAGCAGAGGGAATCTAGACAATGAAGTGTGATCCTTAAGGGCCATCTAAAATGCCATGTTGATAGATGGCTTTTTGATCGCTTTGGGTTTCAGATTAATTATGATCATAGAAGTTTAAAATTAGCTGTGAATGTGACATTGTGTTGTGGTTTAACCTCGGAGAACAACTCAGCCCCACACAGCCACTCATTCACTTCTCCTGTGGTGGGATCAGGGAGAGAATCAGAAGGGTAAAAGTGAGAAAACTCATGGGTTGAGATAAAGGCAGATTTAATAGGTAAAGCAAAAGCAACGCACAGAAGCCAAGGAAAACAAGGAATTAATTCATGGCTTCCCATGGGCAGGCAGGTGTTCAGCCGTCCCCAGAAAAGCAGGCTTCCCTCATGCCTTACCATGACTCGGGAGGGTAAACACCATCACTCCAAACATTCCCCCCTTTTCCTTCTTCTTCCCCATCTTTACGTGCCGAGCAGGATGCCGTATGTTATGGAATACCCGTGTGGTCAGCTGTCCCAGCTGTGTCCCCTCACACAGACCCGGGCACTCCCCCACCCCCTCTGTGCTCAGGGGAGAGGCTGAAAGGGCCTTGACACTGTGGGAATGCTGCTCGGCAGTAATGAAAACATCCCCGTGTTATCAACACGGTTTCCAGCACAAATCCTAAACTCAGTCCCATACCAGCTACTTTGAGGAAAATTATCTCTATCCCAGCCAAAACCAGAACGCAGCATTCATTTTGGCAATTTTCCTATAAGCTCTTTCAAGGGTCTGTATTAGAATAATTGCTATGGAGACAGTTTGCAATATTCTAGTCCAAATTCAGCCCTCACCAAACCTGATTACACTGGGTTGTTCTGCCTCTTCGTGCCATGATGCTGCATCTGAAAGGCTGCACTACTAATCACTGCTGCAATAATTCTAGATGTAAAGAAATATATATATTATTTGGGTTTAGATGCAAACAACGCCGGTGATAAAGAGGTGATAAGTGGCTTCTTACGGGCGATTTTGAGAGTTTTTAACGAAGTCAGATCATTGTCTTTACAGCTGTGTCTTGCTCTCACTTCTCCTCACCTCTGTTTCCACAGGGAAGGAGACTGGTGGGAGGCCCGTTCCTTGACAACAGGCGAAACTGGTTACATTCCCAGTAATTATGTGGCTCCAGTCGATTCCATCCAAGCAGAGGAGTATGTTTTCTTTTTTTTTTTTTTTTCTAAAGACCCATTAGTGCTGTATTAGAAGGAGGTGTGAGGAGTTGGTTTTGATTGATTGCAGCGATTTTTCAAATGACTTATGTTATATTTATTTCAGTTCTTAACAGCACTGATAAATAATTAGGTAATTAGTAACAAAAGAAGCACGAGCTCAGTGCTTTTTCAATGTCAAAACAAAGGAAGAAAACCTAAAGGAACACAGGCCTGCTTCCTTTTCTCAATTGTCAGCTAATTTCAAGCTTTAACCAAAAGGTGCCCTTGCTTTTCCTGAACCAAGTTGTAAAAATATTTTGAGTCAATTAGTGTGCAAATTGTTCATTAAAGAGGGCACGTTGTATCAACAAATACAAACCTTGGGTAGGTAGGATGCCCACAATGCATACACAAGGCTGCCTAATGAGGACCCATCTATGCAAAGAAAAGGAGTGATGTGTGTATTCATGTTATTGCCAATATAAAAGATAGAGTGGAGGTGCTTATAGAGCTGAGCAGGTACTGCTGGAGTCTGTACTTCAGGTTGTCCTTGGCTGATTGTGAAACAACACAAAAAAGTTGCTGCAGAAAAGAAAAAAGGCTGTAACTCTGAAAACCTCATATAGAACCACAAGTAAAGTGGTTGAATCTCGTCCTTCTACTGAGATTTCATAGCTGTGCTGCAACAAAAATATTGAGTACTAGTAAATCATGGTGTGAATCAGATATTTATAGCCACATCTGTACAAATACTGCTCTTGGGCAGCGACAGTTTTCTGCCCTTTTCCTTGTGTATACCTTCCAGCCACCACATCTGGGTCTCTGTTTGTCCAAGTCTGGCCTTTGTCAGAGGACACCAAGCATTCTCAGCACCTACTGATCATGGCCTTAATGCAAAGAGCTAGTGCCCAACCTAAGGAACATCTGCTACGTGGTTTGTCACCTTGGCTTTCCAGCATGATAAAAGACACACACTGTGACTAAAATGGCCGACTGTATCTGAGTAACCACAGTTTCCACACAGAATCCTCTCCTTGGCTGGGCTTTGTGACACTAGTTAGTAATGCTAACTAGCTGACATTGTCTTACTATGTCTGGTGTTTCCCTAAGGTGGTACTTCGGCAAGCTGGGCCGAAAAGATGCCGAGAGGCAGCTGCTGTCATTTGGAAACCCCAGAGGTACCTTCTTGATCCGGGAAAGCGAAACTACCAAAGGTAGGCTGGGGAAAGGTATTCTGACTATGAATGAGAAGATAATATGGGAAAAATCGTGCTGAGTGTGTGAAATACTGTTTTCAGTGGTATGAAGGTAGAGATAAGTATCATTTTGCATGTATTTGTGCTAGGCAATTGGATGTCTGGATATCCTAGGTCTTAGGGTGAGTGTTCAAAGTAGAGAACAACTGAAGTACAGCTCATGCTCAACCCATGGTATCTGCAGTGCAAGCCACATGGTATTGAAATACTGGATCCTTGGAGAGAACAAAAAAAAGGAGAAAAAAAATTATGCAGCAGTTTTAAATTCACACATTAACAGGAAAAAGACTTGAATATACTTCTAATTAATATATTCATAAAGTGTTCAACTGTATCCATTCCGTTGAAGTCAAGTGGAAGGGTGTATTTTCCTCCTTCCCTGTAAAAATATTGGAGGAGTTCCAGTTTTCTTGGCGGGTGCTATTTTTGCTTTTACATTTTGCTCACAAGGCCTGTCAACATCTTCTTCAAAAGCTTCACATGTATGAAAAGATCTTTCTAATTCATACAGCTATTGAGCAGAAAACCTGCAACTAAGTAAAAACAAACCTGGCCATTTCTCAATTAACCAACAATCCAAAACAAAAGCTGTGGGAGGCATAAGTCACTAGAATTAATTCCATACAAGTTCTGTAGTCTAATGATGTTTCACATAATTAAAGCACCGATTTGTCAGTGCTTTGATCAGAGCACACTACCAGCTAGGCTTGGCATCCAAAATGTCATGGTTAGTGAAGGAGTTTAAAGAAGAGAAGCAGTACTTGCACTACTCTCTCCTTGACCTATCTTCAGATGCTGCATTCAATCATCTAAAATTGTAAGTTTTGCATTATTCCCTGCTGAAGTCACTGGATTCTTCCTTTGCTGCCTATAACTCCGAAGACTGTTTTTGATGTAAAATCTGAATAGACTTGCTGTTGTTCCAGGCAGACAATTTCTTGTCGCCCACAGCTTCATCATGCTTCCCATAGCAGTGAGGCACTCTCACCAGGAGCAAGACAGGCTCTAACTTGCTCTTTTTCTGCAAATAGCCTCCACCTGTTTTTTTTCACCAACAGTTGCTCTGATGTGTGTGAGGAGCAGGACTTCATCCCACTCTGTGCCAAGTTTGAAAACTCATATATGCAGCCATGGATCCTAAAAACAAACACAACACTGTTTCTCTAAACTACATTATCAGTTTAGCCTGGTTTCCCCAGTTTTTATACAGTGATAGGGGATATGTTTTGCAGCACTGTTTACTTAGCTAAGTCAGGGGTTTTTCTAATTTCACAAAAGCATTGGGAAAATGTAGTAATTCATCATGGGTGGACTTAGAGCAGCAAGTTTAATTTCTCTGCATTTGAACTCAAGGCTCTCTACATCTTCAAGCAGAGTTTGCATCAAAGCTATAGGAAAAAACAAACATGCATGGTTTATTTTGTAAAAAAATGCCTATTTCCCTTCTCATCCTTGTGGTGTTTGAGTATGTTGTTAGAAGAAAACAGAAAGCTTGTTATTCAAGAGAGAAAAAAAATCAATAGGGTGGGCTCAAATGCTGTGTTCTGCCATAAGTCTTCTCAAAATGCCCTACCCCAACTACTCATTGTGGGCCCAAGGCAGGAATTGTTTTATGACCTAGAATTGTCCCTTCTGCTTTAAATAATAACAATAATAAAATTAATCAGGATCATGTTAGAAGTATCATCATGGATGATTTCAGCATGAATTTAACCTCCCTTGATCATGGTTGCCTTACTTTCAAAATAAATCACATGGAGCTGGCTTTTCATTTTTTCCATGCCTGACTACCCGGGTACTTCATCAGCTCTTGTCTGTATAATCCTTCACCTGGTTTCAATCTCCACCTTTCAAGACTGTCTGGTTTTAGTTGTGTGGCTTTTTTTTAAAAAAAATCATTAGTAAGATATATTGTAATGTCGTATTTCTATCCCAAACTGTTATTATTTATGTCTCTTGTATTTTAATTTATCATCAGATAATAATGAATAATATAGATAACCGACAGCCTAAATAAATTAATAATGAAATACATCTTGGTTCTTGTTTATGTCCAGGTTTGAACTAAAGCTCCAGTCCTGCAACTTGATCTGAGGTCAGTGGGGGTCCACAGAGGGCCACCCACACAGCTCTGATTGCAGACCTGGAGCCACAGATTGTTTACATTTTCCTAAAGAATCTAAAATAGTGACCAGATATGCAGGGAGCGTGACTAAAGAAAATACAGCTGCTGCCAGTGGATCAAAACTCAAAAATGCGGAGGTGGAGAAGACTGCCTGGAAAATTCTGAAAGGAGGCTGACTGCCCAGAATGGTGGCACACAGCATGCACAAGATGTGCTTGCAAATCACCAAAAACCTTTGAACTCCTAGTTGAGAGAAATGTAGTGACTCAAGGGGAGAACCTCTTCAGAAAACTGTCCTAGACAAACAGTATTTTTCTACACTTAGAAATCATAGAATCCTAAGAATCCCAGCAAGGCTGGAGTTGGAAGGGACCTTAAAGATCATCTAGCTCCAACCCCACCAAAATAAATACATAAAAGTAAAATAAAATTTAAAAAAAAAGAAATAAAAAAGACATAAAACAACCCCTGACATTTCTTTAAGGGTACCTCCCATTCAAGTAAACCAGAATCATCTGTTTTAAGTGCTGGCTCTTTTCCTTCTATATAGGGGACAAACAATAGGGAATTTGAGAAGTCCTTGGAGTCAGGGTGGTGATATTTTGCTCACTGCATCTCAGGGATGAGCCTGCCACCAGTGTAACCTGTTGTTGGTTAATGTGGTCAAGGAGGCTTTTTCCTGAGGATACATCCAAGAAAGACACCTTACACTGGGACCACCTTTCATGGCATACAGAACTATTTGCTGGTGATTTTCCTTTTCTGCCCTTAGCTGACATAGTTACCAGTGAAAGCAGCAGAGGCTCCAGAAGGAGGACCTTCCTGAGCTCTCTGCAGCTGGCAGTTTCCTGTTCTCCTTTTAATGCCTAAATTCCCTTGATTAAACACAATATTTGTCTGAGCCATGAGCGAGGACTTGTTTTCTTTGCTGCCTTTGAAATGGGCCGTGTTTTTGTTCAGATGCTGCATTATGCTGTAGAAAAGTGGCTTTGCTTTTGACACTGTAGAGAACCAACACATGTGTCACTGGATGTAAAACAGGACTGTCCTCCAGGGTAAGACACCTGAACGTGCAGGTCCCCACGTAGGTGGCAGAGCTGTTTTTGCAGTCAGCAAGAAGCCGAGGCTCTGCCCGTGACTGCAGACACCGCGTGCCCCAGCTCTTGGAAACTGAGCTGGGATTCAGCCACCCTCATAGCACCAGAGGCTCATGTATGGGCATATAAACCAAGCCCCCAGCCCACCTGCAGACTGCCACCACTGCACCTAAAACTAAATCCAGCCCATCAGCTGAGGTTCCTTTACCTGGCTGTGAGCACCCAGAGCCACTTCAAATGCCTGCAGGGCATCCACATGGCTGGAAAAGTGTGACAGCCTGTGGGAAAACTGCCAAGCAGCGTGTCCTGAGGCATCTCACATGGCACTTAATCCCTGTGCTAGGGCATCTGAATCCAGCTAGTAAGCTCCAAAGCCTCACATGGATTTGGGGAGTTAAACATGAGGTTCTTGCAGATGTGTTGGTGCTCGGTCTTGGTGTAGTATTACCTTCCAAAGACTTTGGTGTACGAAGTGTGCTTATTTGGTTGTTTCTAAAGAAGTTTGGGATCCATCCAGGTAACAACACTACCCACATACAAAGTCATTATCTCCAGAGCTTCCTGTGAAAATCTTGATATTTACCACCCACTTGCATTTACATGAAGTGCAGTATTTGCAGTGTAACCTGACACTTAGATTAGGAAAAGTAGATTTACCAGCCTGGACCAGTAAATGTTAAAATGTCAGTTTTCATTTACACAGAAGTCCCAGTATCTGTCTAGAACGTTGTGAAAGATATATGTTGACATGTGTCCCAGGATTTCTCTGACACTTATCTCATTGTGTTAGATTAATTTGTTCTTTTTCAGGATACAGTGATCTTTTTGGAAGCAATTTCTCTTTCACTTTGTAACAACAGACCAGAAAACCAAAATCTTTGTGACTAAAAGCTAGTTACAGTTTTTTATTTCTCCTTTGCTTGGAACAGGTGCCTATTCCCTGTCTATTCGAGACTGGGATGATATGAAAGGAGATCATGTCAAACATTATAAGATTCGTAAACTTGACAATGGTGGATATTATATTACAACTCGGGCACAATTTGAAACTCTTCAGCAGCTGGTTCAGCATTACTCAGGTAATTTTTCAGATAATACATGGCACTCTGAAGTATTTTAAAACAAAAGTGTTTGCTACTGAGGTGATCTATGTGTAAGATACCCTAAAGAATCATTTGATCGATGACTCTGGCTTGTTGTAATGCATCTTCCGTTATCCCTTTCCCATTAGAGTTGTAAATGTCTTTGAACACCATTCACAGGATACAGCAGCAGAGCTTTTAAAACCTTACAATTTACTGTGCTAAAGGTTTTGTCAGCTCTCCCTGTTCTAAGCAAACAGAATTACAGAATTTGACTTGCACCTCTCCAAGCATGAATTCCCTGTGAATAAGTGAGTGCTAATATGTGCCATTTTGCAGCCCACTATTGCTAATAAAGCAAATAGGAATTGCATTGTGGAAGTCAGTCACCTAAAACAATGCCCAAAAGGTTTGCATATATTAGATACATGATGTATATTTTCCCACTGGATTTGTGTTCTATGTGCAAAGTATTAACATTTAAATTATATTAAATAAATAACGCAATATGCGTGTTTCTTTGTGCACGCTATTTGTGTCCACCCACTAAGCTTTTTTTTATTATTCCTGTGAATAAAGTGTAGCATGCACTATTCCACCCCAAAGTACATCCTGTTGTCACTGGCAACTGGTGTACAACAAATGCATCTTCAAAGCCCCCAAACCTCTGCATAGGACAACTGGTTCTTACACAGGAGATTGCCATGCTCCTCAGCATGGTCATTTTTTAAGCAGAAATTTGTATTTTGAATTATTTTCTCTTTGGGGTTTTTTTCCCTTTACTTTAGCTTTTCATAATATTATTAACAGATTACCCCAAATGCTTGCTGCTCAAAAACTTTTCATAATTTTTACTTGGGAAATCAACTTCTCTGTGGGGCATTTTTTTCTGTATTCTTTGTATTCTGTCTGCTGTATTCTTATGCTATTCATACTAGACATCTGGCTGTCTTCTCCACCCAATTCCTGATGGGTGTATGCTGCCAGGGAGAATTTCTAGTTGTTTCTGGTGACTCTATTTCAAGCTAAATGAGGTATAAAACTAATATATAAGGAAGATAATTTACCACCTCACCTACCAGTTGGTATATGTCAGATTTGAGTTTCCTGTTGCTGTATTTTCCATGCACAGATGTAGAAACAAACAGATCTGGAAAAAGCCATTTCTGTGCAGCACAGAGGCATAATCAGTAGGATCCAGGCAGGATAGCTCTGGAGGCATGGTACAGCACTCCAGAGGTTTCCCCTGCAGTCTCCAGGGCCCGAGTGAACACAGGAGCCCTCGTTCCCTCCCAGCCCCAGCTGATGAAACCACGAGGGCTCCCTCCAACTGCCTGCTCTGCACTCTGAATTCTGGGGGAGCCACAATTCACAGTTGTGCTAGTGAGGTGGAGCTTGGTGTTGCAAGGAGCTTCAACGCTTGACCACCTTATGATGCTGAAACAACCCTTTCACCTGCATAGAAAGAAATTCTGCAGAGAAGAGTACAGATTATGTTTGAGTCTGAAGTGCAATTGCACTTCCCCACCTTGTTCTGCTCTGCTGCACCTGCTTTAAGACACAAGTCTCTGTGCAGGCTTTACATTGTAGTCTTTGTGCAGGCTTTGTGCAGCATGGTGTGCTCCTCATCAATAGGTGCATGTATGTATTTCATATGTTTGTATGTATCATTGTTTTTACTCTTGCCAAAAAATCTGTATGACTTTTGTCACAGTTCAGTCTTCTGTGAACCTTTGCAAGAGATAATATCATGAACCTGCCTCAAACAATGTAGTACCGGCTGCATATGCTAATGAAGGTTTGCTCTAGAAGGAATGTCAGACTTGCATGGCACCTAAAAAGACACCTTTTCACAGAGAAGAATATAGAGAATGCCTTTTCCCAGGCTACAAAAAGTCCACCAAATTTTCATGGCTGTGATTTTTCAGGAAAAAAAGAGTAATTAATCTGCTCCCTGTTTCTTTTACTCAGTACAGAAATGATTCAGCTTGCAACTGACAAACTATTTTTAAAAAGCTATAATAATGCAGCATTGTGGGAGGGGGAAAATCCTGGGTCCACAGAAAAAACCAATGGTGGTCACCTTCCATTTCAGGCTGTGCAGAGACTGAAATATTTCCTGTTCTGTCTCAAATGAATATGTTTCAATGTTCAATTCCTAATCTTCCAGGATGCTTTGTGGTATGCAACTAACAGCTGTTGTGAGTAGCATTGTTTTTATGCTTACTGTATTTGTTTCATGTCACACTTTTTTTTCTTTCCTCTCCTTTGCTGTTGGCTTCACTTCTGGCTCCATCAGAGAGAGCTGCAGGTCTTTGCTGCCGCTTAGTAGTCCCCTGTCATAAAGGAATGCCAAGGCTTACTGATCTGTCTGTCAAAACCAAAGATGTCTGGGAAATTCCACGAGAATCCCTACAGTTGATCAAGAGACTGGGAAATGGGCAGTTTGGGGAAGTATGGATGGGTATGGAGCAAAATAATTACTCTAAAAATAGTTTTCTGTGTGGGGATTATAAGATGGAAGGTGAAAATGTAGGACATTGTGACCCGTAAGGAAAAAAAATTAGTAAAGCTCAAACTGTTAGGAAAAATGTCTTTGGAATCAAGTCTTTGACTTTGAAATTCTTTCATTTTCAACTTTTACTATAATTGATGGCAAAAGAAAACTGAGAATCCATGTTTCCTTGGAAGGTCTTGATTTTGACAAATTACCACTGTCTTAATAATAAATCAAGGCTCACATAGTAATCTCTTGGCTATACCAAGAAGCCTGTTTCTGCAAGCTAACAAAAGAAGTCCTTACCTCTAAAGAAGCATCCAAAAAGCAGTGTTTGCAAATGAACTTTAATGCAGCACTGAGAGACCCTCACCTTCCATCTTTCTCAATGCATGCATAATTTTGGATTATAAGTGTGTTTTTTTTATTAATTTCCTCTCCTATAGAGAAAGCTGATGGTTTGTGTTTTAACTTAACTGTGATTGCTACGAATAATACCCCACAAACTGTTGGATTGGCTAAAGATGCATGGGAAGTTGCACGTGATTCATTATTTCTGGAACAGAAGCTTGGTCAGGGGTGTTTCGCTGAAGTGTGGCGTGGTAAGGCAGAGAATATATTTTGCTTTGGATGGATCTTTTAAGGCCCTCTTGGCAGAAATAAACATTTCAAGTATAGATCTTAAAGCTAAAAGATCAGAATAGTATGAAATGTTAGTTTATATTGCCTGAAACAGTTAAACATAAATAGATTAATCCATGGGGTAGCTTCCTTTCACTTGCACACAGTGGTATGACAGGTTAGGGCATTAAAATTCATTAATTGCATTGGGTTTACTTGGGTGACTACACAATTGCTAGGTATTAAAATAGGAATGATGCTAAACCTGTAAGGCAGAATGGCTAACCAGAAATTAATCTGGTAAGTAGACTTTTTTTTTTTTTCTTCATGTGTTGTAGCACTGATGGAATCAGACTATGAAAATGTTTCCATCCACTCTCCCAATTTAAAAATAATGGCAAATATCAGTAGGCTGATACTGCTGATATTGAGCTAGCTTTCTCATGCATCCGCTTCTTCAAGTCTCTGAAATTTGTGTCTGCAGCAGAACCCTGTAACCCAATATAGAGACCAGGGACAACAGAGGCAAAACTTGCCAGGCCCAGATGAATCCCCACTTTGAAGTCCAGAAATACTGACCTTTTCGAAATCCACTGACATTGTTTTCTGCACACTGGACAGCTTAACTTTCCCATCATTGGCCTCCTTCTTTTAATGAGTATAAAACAACAAGCAATTTATAATTTACATAAATCTTAGTATGGCCATGGCATTAAAACACAATACAGTGGCCATTTCATGAGATGTGGCTCAATTTCTGTGCCAAATTGCATTCTGCATAGACTCTAAAATTACCAATTCAAATAAAGAATCACTATATGTTGTGTCTTCACAGAAATTTGAGGGGGTAGTTTGACCACTCCTTTTATTGCAGTGACACAAAAATATGTACAGCCAAAACAACCAGCGGGTTCTCCTGGGCTCTTGCAGCTGTTTCCCATTGCAGGACTACAGCAAGGAGCACAGCAGCAAATCTGTGAGATTTACAGAATTTATAAACTAGAAATATAGAAACTTATAGAATCTCACACAATTACAGTTGACCTGTTGAAAAGAAAGCTGCCTACATTTCTATTGGCATTTCCAGATAATTGCAGTTTCTCCTTCTTGTTCTCCATCTTGAATGCATGCACAAGTTTGCAGTTGATGTCAATACTTAGTGGTAAGCTCTGTGTGCCATAGACCTTAAATCTATACAAGTTAAAGGAACAAATTTTAAAAAAATTTTAAAAAGTCAGCTATGAGATATGAGAAATAAAGTGCCAAGTACCAGTACCAAGTATCTGTCAGAAACGCAAAAATTATTATTACAACTATGAAATTATGTTTCTTAATGTATAGTAAAAAATATGTTAACAGCCCTGAAGCATTACCAAATTGGAGCAGATTAACACAGTAAAAATGAATAAAAAACACATTAAGTAGTAACTAACTACATATAGGAGGAATTCAGAGGGAAGTCTATGCTACTTTTCTATTAGATAAATATACCAAAACAGAACAAGAAAATTTAAGAATTTAAACTGTAATCGGGGCTGAGAGGATAAGTTAACATTTTTTGTTTGATTTTCTTTTTTTAAACTGGAGAAATTCATAGAACTGTTTAAAAACAGACTTGCTGAAAACACTTCATGGTAACAGTATGAGTCCTGGGATTTTTATTAAAACCTGTAGTACACAATTAATCCTGTTAACACACGAGGTGAGGTCCTATTTTATTAAAGCCAGTCTGGTGCCCATGAAACTCTGGTTTTATTCCTGGTTCATATAATTTGTGGTACCCCTGCAAAGTGGCCGTGACTGATGGCACACTGCAGTCTGAAGCCTCAGTGACTCCTGAAAAAACACACTCCTGTCACCCATTAGAAAATATTTTGTCCACCCTTCCTGAAATTAGAGGCAAAGGCACATCCTTCCAGCTTACACAGGAGTGTCACTAAAGCAAAGAACTGCTTCAGTTGTGGTTTGAAGGACTGAGAGAAATGAAGGCTTTAGGAGTACTACTGAAGTGTGCTGGGGCAGCAGAGTTGGTAACTCAAGGCATTATTCCACTGACAGAACAATGATACCTGGCACTGAACTAGCAGAAGGAAATCGAGGCACAATGAAAACCAAACCTGCACTGCACACTTTTGACTAACATGTGCCTCAAGGCCCCCCAGACATTTGGGATTGCCTTTTAAAAGTGAGGAGCAGCACAGGAGCAGCAGCTCCTCCACTGCTCTTCTGCTATCCTCAGCCAGGCAAGGTGGACCTGGGACCTGAGCATTTGCACAAAAAAGGACCCATTTTATGGTTCATTTTATACTCTGGAAGGTTGAAAAAGCTCATGATAAAGTTATTTTGGCCTAAGCAGTTCCCATGAAGCAGCTGAGCTATTGTTATTT
This sequence comes from Poecile atricapillus, assembly GCF_030490865.1. Lineage (NCBI taxonomy): Eukaryota > Metazoa > Chordata > Aves > Passeriformes > Paridae > Poecile > Poecile atricapillus. Next base: position 46,849,058 of record NC_081251.1, on the reverse strand, counting down.
GTTCATGTACTTTTAACAAAGACAAACTGGGTTATTATACACGACACCTTTTTCATGACGCAGCCTTTGTGTGCTTTGTGGGCTTTCTGCTATCCTCATGCTTAAGTGCTGGGGAGTACTTTTTAATGTGATTAATTCCTGAAGTAATTTAGTGTTGTTCTGCCTTATCACACAGCAGCTCCCTATCTACAGATCAAATTCAAAGCTATGTCAGCCCTGACTCTGGAGCAGGGTTCTGGCTAGTCTGGGCAAAGGACAACCAGAAGGCAGAAGGAAAGTGGTATTTCTGCCTATTTTAATTTTCCTTCCTTTTCCTTCCAACACAAAAAAAAACCCAAACAAAAAACCCAAACCCAAACCAAAAAACCACCCCACTGTTAACATAAATAGGTCTTCTGGGTTTTATTTCTTTCCAGTCCTCCTCCTCCCCCTTGCAAATACTCAAGTGAAGCTCCACCTCTTGCAGGATGCCCTGAGTCAGCCTTTCCCAGCTCTCTCCAGGTTCTTGTGCAGGCTTTTGGGTGTTCTAGAAGTCTTGGTAGGTGATGTCTGAAAAATTATGAAACTTGTCCGTTTCAGTGCTGACCACAAATAAAGAGCGAACTGAAGTGGACAGGAACACTTCATTTTCTGTCAGCAGCTCCCGGGGATAAGGAGGGAAGGGAAAAAGACACATTTCAATTTGGAAACACACCTGTGTTTCTAAAATGAAATCAATTCAGGATTTGTTTCTCAGGAGGATGTTGGGTTTTTTTCATCTGACTCAGAACAAAACCAAAATGTGTTGCAAATGAGAAGTTCTGGTTTAACCAGCTTTGTTGCCCAAATCTGACTGGAGCTGTGTTGCTGTCCGTAGCAATTACTTGTTAGCAAGGGAGTACACAAAGATGAGTTTCAGCAGTCCCACCTTTCTTACTCAGAGAAGGTTTCTGTGGAGATCACTGGAAACATTGTCTGAGTAGGACAATGGCACTTGTGCCCCGGTGCCAATGGGAGTGTTATTTTTCAGTGTAACAGAAAAAGACTAGATTATGAAGGAGGTGTGGGAGGAATATAATGATAAGGCAACATGGGAAACCAAACTCTTTAAAAGAGACCCTATGTTAAATGTCCTTGCTATGTTTCTCCTTGCTTACATTAGGCCTTAGGCATCAGGCAGAAAAAGGAGCAGAAGTTATTTAAGCTAACTAAATGTCTGTGATTGTAGGTACGTGGAATGGAAATACTAAAGTGGCTATCAAGACCCTGAAGCCTGGCACCATGTCTCCAGAATCCTTCTTAGAGGAAGCCCAAATCATGAAGAAGCTAAAACACGACAAATTGGTCCAACTTTATGCTGTGGTATCTGAAGAGCCTATCTATATTGTCACAGAGTACATGAGTAAAGGTGAAGCCAGAGCTGCTGTGCTTGATCATATTTTTTTCTTTATTGGTGCTCCTTGGGGATACAGAGGGAGGTACAATGGGGTGCATGCAAGGGAGGAGAGAGGGAACAGGAAACTAAAGTCACCTCTGGCTTCAGAAGAATGATGAATTCCACTATGAACTGGGCCTAAAACCTGATGTACAAAGAAAATCTGTTCTAACTGGGGGAAAGAGAAATGGGTGCAAGCTAAGTGATTCCAACTGCATCAGCATCTAAACTTCCCTGACAAGTGATTTGTCTGTTCTGAGTCTGATGATACTACATGCTGCTTTCCAAGATCCTAGCTTTTTCTGGCATCAGAGAGCTCGTAGGACATCTTCTTTCAGTGTTCACTTGTTGGCCTAGGATTTTTTTCTTCATTTAGCCAATCCTGAATCTTGTCTCACTGCACCTCCTTCTCAGATCACACTTCACTTTCAGTCCACCCCATTATCATCTTAATACATGATATGCACATGTTATTCTTTCCCTCCCCTTTTTCTTTCACCTTGCCCTTCTCCTTTGTCTCTTCCTTAAGCTACTTAGCTGGTAACAGTGTAGTAAAATGAGAAAAAGAAAACTTTTTGCTTCATCAGATCTCCAGCAGGGGTGCTGAGAGGAGAGCAAAAAATCTGCTTGTTTTGGAAAAGCAAATGAACCAAATAGGAAACATAAGTTCTCTCAGGGAAGTTTCATTGTACATTGGAGGATACACTCTGAAATTTTAAGTGCATTCTTTCAGTCTATTTGGAGTTGACTTTTATTTTCCTGGCAGGTGCTTGCCCACCTCCCTCCTCAGAGGCATCCAAGCCCTGACTAACTCACACTTTAATCATATGTCTCAGTGACAAGCATATGCTTTTTCCCTTTAAAAATAAAGACTTTTCAAAACCCTTCTGAAGTACAGGGTTTATTTTGGCTTACTTTACTGGTTTGTACTGTAACATTTTACATCTTTGGATCTGAGCTTGAGGCTGATGATTTATCAAGGGAGAAACGCTTAATCATCTGTCATTTTCCTTTATTTATTAAACCAATTCCTTGACCTTATTTAAAGGAGACTGCTACACTTCTCTGTTCAGATACAAGATTAGGACAGGAGCTATAACATCTTAGGCTCTTTTTTTAAAGCTACAGGGTACTTTCTTGTTTTCCCTGGCATGGGAATGCAATGTTCTTATAACTTTTGCTAAAGTTGCTTTCATTTCATCTCTTCTTTGTCTTCTAAAAGTAATGGTTCATGCTGTATTTAATTCTGAGTTACCTAGAGGAGCACTGCTAATGTCTAAGGAAAAATAGCCTCTGCTAATGCTATCCCCCTTGGGCTCACCAGGCTCCAGCCTGACCTTTCTTTTGGAGCAGGTTGAGCTGGGATCTGACTTCTTCCATAACCTGTGTGGCTTGGAACTGAGCTGCTGCTTTGAAGTTAGCTGGGGCTTTAGAGAGCAGCAGGTATGTAGTTTTAAGGAGCACTGGAAAAGTTAAGAAAGATCAACTTTCTTGGTAGTGGTCAGGAAAATTTAAGACAATCCTGTTTCCTTTCCCTGCAACTCTCATTGTTCTAGTGGTGCATTTTTCTGCAAGCCAGCTTAAAGAGTGAAGCGAGTACAATAGGAGAGTTTGGAGATATTATGGGGTTTTTTGAAGCTGTCCCTTGAACTTGAAACATTGCTGTCTTTAATATTGCACACATTGCTGCACCTCCATTCTGATGAGCTGTTTTCCTGACATCTCTCTATTGTGTCAAATTTGCAGGGAGTTTGCTAGATTTCTTAAAGGATGGAGAAGGAAGAGCTTTGAAGTTACCGAATTTGGTGGACATGGCGGCCCAGGTCTGTCTTCAGAGTATTGAGCACTGAGGTGTACGTGCTTTGTAGCCCATGTATGTGTTGAGTTTGTTTTAAATGCATGGTTTGTCTTTCCTGCTGCTTGCAGGTGGCCGCGGGAATGGCGTACATCGAGCGGATGAATTACATACACAGAGATCTGCGGTCTGCAAACATCCTGGTGGGCAACGGCCTAATATGCAAGATTGCTGACTTTGGATTGGCAAGACTGATTGAAGACAATGAATATACAGCCAGACAAGGTAAATGCAGCAGGAGGTGTAGCACTGAGCGTCATTCTTGTGACAGGGAAAGAGTGGAATGTGGTTTGGAAAAGCTCTCTCTTATGCTTCAGGGCTGCTTTCAGTAAATCCTGAACTCATATTAGCTCCTAGTCAGAAGTTTACTGCTCAATGCATGTCCTAAAGAGAATGTCTTTTTTCGTTGTCTTTTCTTTGAAAACAAAAAATGAAACAAAGGTGATGAATGAGAATATGCCTGGAAATAACAGCAAAGACAGGATCTCCATGGTGCCATAGCAAAGAGGGTATTTTACTTATTGGTTATGAGTCTGAATGTAGTAATCCAGAAAAGAATTTGTAGGGTATTTCTTTTGTAGTGTGCCTTCTAGTATAACCACTATTATCACTCCTGTACTATTCTTTCTTTATTTCAAACAGGTCTAAGAGCTGTGCCTCTGTGCAATGGAGCTGCCTCTCTGAGCACTATTTCCTTCCTTCCTTCCTTCCGCACCTTCCTTCCTTCCGCACCTTCCGCACCTTCCTTCCTTCCTTCCTTCCGCACCTTCCGCACCTTCCGCACCTTCCGCACCTTCCGCACCTTCCGCACCTTCCGCACCTTCCTTCCGCACCTTCCTTCCGCACCTTCCTTCCGCACCTTCCTTCCGCACCTTCCTTCCGCACCTTCCGCACCTTCCGCACCTTCCGCACCTTCCGCACCTTCCTTCCGCACCTTCCTTCCGCACCTTCCGCACCTTCCGCACCTTCCGCACCTTCCGCACCTTCCTTCCGCACCTTCCGCACCTTCCGCACCTTCCTTCCGCACCTTCCGCACCTTCCGCACCTTCCGCACCTTCCGCACCTTCCGCACCTTCCGCACCTTCCGCACCTTCCGCACCTTCCTTCCGCACCTTCCTTCCGCACCTTCCCGCACCTTCCCTTCCCGCACCTTCCCTTCCCTTCCCGCACCTTCCCTTCCCTTCCCGCACCTTCCCTTCCCTTCCCTTCCTCCCTCCTTCCTTCCCCCCTTCCCCCCTCCCTCCCTCTCTGCCATTTTGCAGTGCTGCACAGGGTGCTGGGCACAGCCGACCACTGATACACTATAGAAATGTATCAAAGAGTTTTGTAGCTTTTTCTAAAGAGTATGTGAGTTCAAACTGAGCCCTGTCACAGGCTCTTTTATAGTTATTCTTTACAAGTCATGCTTACTTGTCAGATGTTGGTCCAAGCTGCAGAGCTACAGTTTTGTTCTCTTTCTACTGGCAGTACTTTGGTAGGGCTTGCTCAATATGTGTTGATAAACACAACTCCATCCTTTCAGTGCCAAAGCCAAGGAGGATCCCATTAAACCCTGTTGTACAGCACCAAAAAACAAGGGCCAGCTAAGCACTTCATAACCTGCATTTACTCCCTCCTCTTGTGAGTTTCTACTCTCAAGCAAAGTCCCTGTTTCATCATGGACCCTGTCATTAATTCTTAGGAAACAGCTAACCTCTTTCTGTAACTTTTTTTCTAAGTGTTGACAGAAGGAGCCAGAGAGTTTCCAAGCATGCCTTGCCCTGGCTTGGGAGCAGCAGCAGCTCTCAAGCTGTTCTCACCCCTTTGAGCTGCTGCCGGCAGTACCCAGTCGCAGGGATGTGGATCACAGGCTGCATCCTCCCTGAAAGGTGCTTGCTTCACAGTCAGACAGCAAGGCCTGATTGTTTCGGTAGGGTTCTTGAAGAACCCGTGACAGATACTAATGCAGAGCCTTAACTACTATTGATTTCAGCCTGAGGGTGGGAATTGCTTCTTGTTAGAAAAAAATAGGCTTGTGTCATTCTCTCTAGAGCAATAAGAGTGTCTGGAGAGGCTCTGGTAGACAGAAAGCTGCCTGCTTGCTGTTCCCCTGTGTGAAACAAGGAGAGTTTTCCCTGAACAAGGCAGGCAGATCCAGTCTGCAAAATGGCTTTGAAACAGTGTCCTATATTATCTCCATTTCCGCCTGGTTTGCTGCCATGTCTTTTGTTCCCTTTGGAAACCACCCAGTGTATAGTTTTACATGACTAATTATTTGTTTTCATAGACAAGTATGTGACCTACTTCTGGCCAAATCTCTTCAGGCTCCTGATCCCTAGGAAATCCTATGATGACCTGTTTGCCTCCCAGTTTAAATCTCTCTGAATAGTTTTGCCCTCTTCACACGTTAAAAAAGCTGTGAAAACCTGCTTGACTGATACTGAAGAGAAATTTAGATTTTTAAATAAAAATCACTGGATTTGAGGTGGAGAAAATTTGAGAAAAGTATGACACCAGGCCTGGCAGGGAGAGGGAGCATAGCTGTGGGTATCTCCTGCTCTTTTTTTTTATGGCAGAAATCACTTGTATTGAGGAAAAAGTGTCTGGGAAGGGAGAATTAATTTGGCTTTTCAAATGCATTGCTGATGAGCTGGAGAACTGAGTCATGTTTGCCTGGCTTCATCTCCTGGTGCCAGTATGGAGGTGTCACCCCATCCTTCCCAAACTTGAGGGCAATAGACAATACCTCCCCCTGACCTCTGAGTCAGGCTGAAGTCCTTCAGAATTCCTTAAAAGAGAGACCCAAAGAGCTGTAACCACAGGCGTCATGTAGAAAGGTTTTCCTACTTTCATTAATATTTTTTGTCCCTTCTTTAAGAAGTAGGAAGGGGTGCTTTTTTTGACCAAGTAGCACACACTCAATTTACATTTCATTGCAATTCACATGGGTTCTAAGCCAGGGTGAGCCTAAAAGCTTTAATTTATTGAGGGAGAAACATGATTTCTAATTCAGCAATGGATTTTTTTTTTTTTTTTCCAACTGGAATTCAGTTCTGGCTTGTTTAGTTAAGCTTCAGTTTGAGCAATGCTCGTTGGAGACCACAGTATCAGGAGGAAATGGTTGCCTCTGCTTGTTTCCCATGACCTATTACTTCAGCCTCCAAGGGGATGCATCTGGGGACTGCTCTGTTTATCTAGCTGACTACTGCTTCAGTGGGAATTTTGACACAGGAGGAAAGCTTGGCCAGCAGAGGGGAGGGGAATGGGGAGCACACCAGACTGGCAGCTCCTGTGGGAGAAAGGAAATGTTTTTCCTTGCAAAATCTTAAGATTAAAGTCTCTGGTCACTCTCCTCAGCAGTCATCCTTCTTTTGGCTTAAGTATGTTAGTACAGAGCTCATTGTTGGCGTGGGGAAGAGGTGGTTTTCTCCAGCTTCGCTTGATCTCCTACTCCCTTCCCCCACTGTCACTTTTGTCTCTGATTAAATATTTTGAAAGGAAACAGATGGAGATGCTTTGAGCCCCAGTGGGCTAGAGTGCAGGATTCCTGAACCTGTGTGGGTATTACTTAGCCTGGTGGTAATGTTTTACTGACCGGTTTATTTTCTTTTGGGTTTGAACAAAGGAGGCCTGACTGCTCCTGATTTATGAGAGGTAAATAAAAAGCAGTTGGTTGTCTGCACTGCCATTTCTCAGCAATTGTCAGGAAGGAAAGAGATGGTCATGCCACTAATGATTTAAAGTGTGTGACTAGCAGCTATATACTGCCATTAAATAATACAAAAAAAAAAAAAAAGTTCTTGGCTTGTAATGAACATTTGGCTCCTTTTGCTTTTAGAGGAAGTGAGTAATCAAAGGGGAAAAACACATCTGTTTAGAGTGACGCCCATTTCAAAGGCTACACTGGGGGACTGTATTGCAGCCTGTCCCGTTGCCTCTTTTGGCTGTTGCAACATCTTCCCCACACACGTAGTGTCAGGCATGGAGTCTTGCTTCCTCCCATTGGTGATGATGCTTGTGTCAGCCCTGTAAGGCAAGACTTAAAACCCCTGGTGTCCTACAGGACAAAGAGAAACTTTCCACCACCTCCAGTAAAGGATTTCCCACGCAGTTCTGCTATCCTTACACTAATATGGTTCACAGTCATGTGGAGTTTTGGCCAAGCACATGGCAATTTTGTGGAGAGTGCCAGTGCTCCACAGAGTCACTGGGTAAGAATTATTACTATCCTAAGCAGCAGCAGCTGATACGAAATTTAAATTTTCTTAATAAAAAAAAAGCGTAGAGTTATTTTTCAGGCCACGTTTCTACTGCACACACTAGCATCACTTGCAGTAGTGCCACTCTAAGCATACATGAAACAATAAGGATCTTTCTGATGCCTTCCAGACTAGTCAGAGCTATTTTGGGAACTCTAGTATGTGTTTGTAAACTCTCAGATCATTTTTGCCTCCTTAACACTTAGAAGTAACTCCTTCCTGCCCTGCTTAAAATCAAATGAAGCTTCTTAGTTTGATTTCCTAGAAATAGGTAGGGATTCCCCCACCCCCTGCATCCAGGTTCTGTCCAGTCCCTTTGTAGAGACTTGTTCACCAGCTGATGAGGCCAGTTTTGTTTGTGAATGACTGTACTGCAGGCTGTAGCATCCAAGGCTTTGTTCATGCTCTCTACCTGCCATTCCCTGAGCCAGCCCAGGAGCGGACAAGGGAAAGGACTCCTGGTTCTCAGCCAGCGGGGTCCCAGGGGGATCCCTGATCCACTCCTGCAGCGGTGCCAGCTGCCCTGCCAGAAGGAGCATGGTCAGGTCAAGAGGAAGGGTGAGGAGAAGGGGGGCTGCAGGCAGAGAGCCAGAGGGGTGTTCAGACCCACAGTCCTGCCCCTCACCCCCCACTTCCTGAGGAGGGCTCCGCCTGTGGAGCCTGCTCCTCATCGCTGATGTCTGGACCAGGCTTGTAATTTCATGTTCGTTCTCACAGCACAAAAAATGTAATTGCACGGTCCCTCCCACACGGCACTCATCATCGCCTGCCGGGGCTGACTCGTTTCCTGTTTCATGCTTGCTTCAGCACTTCATTTTTACCTTTTGCAGCTTTCCCTTTCCAGCCCCAGAAGCAATTCAATGCCGCCCCACATTCCCTGATTGCTAACCCAAGAGGTCCCCGAGTTTTTGGGTCTTAGAGCTTGGAATCCTCCACTGGGTTTGGTTTTAAGGTACGAGAGGTAGCAGCTTTGTAGCATTTCCAGAAACAGGATCATTATCAAGCTGGCAGTGGCTCTGGGGCATGAATTTCAGAGGTTTCTACTTCATCAAAATTTAGATCTGAAAAGAAACCAAAGCTCTGAGGGATTTTCGCTTGCCTCAGAAGAAACCATGCTGAGAGTTGTATCTCAAGGTCACTCAATCATCCCAGCCCCCTCTGCTCCTTCTCATCACATGACCTGTTTATACCCAGCAAATAATTAAAGCAGGGTCATGGATTGATTTTTTTTCCCAAGGAAATCCTCCTGGGAGATAACCTGTGTGAATGCCTGGGCAGGGCTGGGCAGAGGTCCCAAGAATAGGGCTGAGCCTCACAAAAATGCTCACAGGCTCTGGGGCTGGCTGCTCTAACCATAAATTTTATCAGCAGCTTTGGTTACATGTGGTTACAAGCAGTGCAGAAACCCAAAAAAGGCTTTCTCCAGGCTGTAACGTTTCAAAAAAAAAAAAGGGAGACTGAGATAAAAGCTGCAGATTAGTACCTTGTTTTGGGGCAAAGACAGGTTATCCTGACCTGATGGATGCAGTGTGCTGTTGGTGTTCATGCACAGGGTTACTGATGTGCTGGTTTGTAATAAAACAGGTTGCAGCAACAAAAAGAGAGAAGTCCCTCCCCCACTGATGCAAAATCTGCCTTCAGAGTAGGAGATGGGCTGCCTTGTCAGCTAGGGTAATTTGGCTTATCAGATTTATTAACATGCTTGTCAGTAATACACGTTTTAACTGATACTGTAATTTGTTTGCAGCACAAAGTCAGTTTGTTTAATAAGCTTCTGAGTCCTGGGCAGAGAGAGGAGATGGGATTTTTAATCAGTGTATTGGGAAGAGAGTAAGCACAGGAGCTGTGTGTCCATCAGGAACCACACTCAGCATCCGGCCTGTGCTAACAGTCCGTGTAGCTGCAGCAAGCAGGAGGCTTCAGGGCAATGCTCAGCACATTTGGGAATTTTTGTGCTTTCACAGCAGTGAACTGTCTCCAATTCCAGGCACTGAATGAGAGGCAACACCTTGGAGGGATCCCTGTTAGACAAACACACACGCCCCCATTCACACAAGCTGTGTGTGAGCTCCTCGTGTTACGGCAGTGCACGTGTTGTACCTGCCAGTGACCAGTCTGGTGTGCTCTCCCTGGTCTCTGCTCTCCCTTCACTGCCATACCGGACTGTAGACTCGCTTGGACCATCTAGCCTCCAACATGTGTTCCAGGGACAGAAAAACATGAGGCAGGGCTCTGCTAGCAAGCTCTCTGCCAACCTTGCATTTTTCTCCTCCCCATCTACCATTCCAAATCTGTCAGGAAATACTGCACAAACTGCAGAACGTGATTTTTTATATTAGTTGCTTTAGACAAAGAGTCATCCACAGCAGGGGCAACACAGAGAAGTAATGAATAGCTGTCATGTCATAGGAAAACCCTCAGCACAGATCATTCATCTTTCCAGCAGTGCTCATCCCACCCCAGTGAGGATTGTACTGCTCTAGCTCTCAGGAAAAGGGATGTCCTGGAATTGATCCCCCTTCTCAGGGACTTACCTTGCTTCTCATTTTCCTTGTTGGTTTGACAACATGCCGCATACTCATCTCCCAGTGGCACACTAGCAGTAGGTTGAGGAAGACAAAAATACTGGAGGAGTTGGCCACAAAAGAGTCTGAAGAGATTTCCTTCCTCCAAAAATGAGTCGTAGGTGGTTGCTACCTTTGGATCTGAGTATGAAGCACAAGGGAATTAGAACAGATTTGTCGAAGTTTCTCAGAAAAACACAGCTGATTAAAGAAAAAGAAAATGGTTGAACAGAATGTGTGCAACATGTGAACAACCAAACTCCCCTGCATGACCATCTCACACAGCACCAGCCAACAGCCAAGGCTTCAGGCTCCTGGCCAACCTGGAGCTACTCCTTCATTCAGCTGGCACGGTGTGTGTGTGTGTGCTGTCTGGGCTGCACGCAGGAGAGAGCAGAGGGACATTGGCCCTCACGTTCAGGGCTGCCTGCACAGGCCCATCTAAAGACATTCACAGCAGGCCTGGGCAACCTGACCACCAGATACATGCAGCTTGCAGATTTTCCAGGGACTGGCATGAGCTGTACAGCCCCAGGATCTCCTGGCAGCTGGAGCAGCCAGTTGCCAGCGCCACGTGGCTGCTGGTGCTGCTGAAGCAGGGCCAGCTTCCAGGACAGAGGCTCAAGTGGTGGCAGCTTCTGCTGCAAAGGACTCACACATCACAGCCAAGGCGGAAAGAGAAGATGAAGTTCTGCGGATTTTGAGTCTTGTAAACTAAGATTGGTTACACAAAGAAGTGTAAGTGAAGGAGATTGAGACCAAAGCCAAGCACCCTAATTGTAGTTCCTGCCTACATATCAACCAATGAAAATATGCAAGAGACGGACTTTAAAAAGTGAACAGGCATCCAAAAGTCCTCTGGCACCTTTGCAAATCTAACCAGTGATGTGCTGATGCTTAACTAGACTTAAGCTCCTGACTTTAGGCATTAGGTATCTGAAACTTTCTCTTGCATCTTTTTCATCCTTTAGCAGGACATTTTCAAGTCATTTAGCAGGGCTTACTTGAGCAACTGCAATACTCCCTAGGAAAATATGTATTTGTACTAGAGTACTAGTCTCTCTTAGGATCATTTACATGTAGAGCAGAAAAAACTTTAGCACATCGAAGTTTTACTAAGTAAGAATTACCACGTTTACTTTTTACTCTAAGTCATATGAGATTGGGGTGTATGGCAGAAGATACTGGACGTTGAGCCCCGGATGTGATGGCGGAACAGTGCCATAAGTTCACTCACTGAGAGCGATTTGTTCATGTTGTTACACTTTCACACTCCTCCTGAAAGCAAAGTGAACTTTAATGAGAGGGTGGTGTGAAGTCAAAGTCAGTCTGTTTCCAAATTCAAGAGTGTTTGTCACTAGGGATCAGCAGTAAGCAATGCAACTCTTTTGCCTGTATGTTAATACAAGACACCAGGGAAATGTCTGCATATTTTTTCTTACATACTATGAGTTAATTATTACCACAAGCCTTTTCTTTAAAGTTGTACTGAAAATATTTTCCCTAAGAAAACAGTCAGTGATTGGAAAAGCAAATAAATCAGTGTTTAAATGCTTGTTATCTTACTATCCTTACTGCAACTGGCTCCTGCAAGCTCTGATGATGGATGAGCACATTAGAAATGCACGTATTTAAGGCACTACAGGCTTTTCAGTGCCAGGAGCTTAAAGTACACTGTCAAGTTATAAATCATAGGCCAAAGTTGTGCCTTGACATCAAGCACTCCAAGCAACTCGAATGGCAGTATTGTTTTAAAGTCCTTGCATGTTTCTAATGAAATACTGGATTTGCTTTTAATTTTTGTTTTCAACATATTTGTTTGCATTTTGTTTAGCTTGAACAGGCAAACTGAGAAGTGCATATCCAGTATATCTCAGTTCTGCTTATACGTGCTAACTGTGTTTGATTTGCAAATATTTAAAACACTTTGGGAGGTTGTTTTTAAAACTGGGTTTTTTTTTTTTCATTTTATAAAACTTCAAAATTGAGTTAAAATGTTCTATTCTTCTCTTGGGATGTGTGACAAACTAAGCCTTTCCTGCTTAGTCTTTCCTGATGCCCTACACATTCTGCCCACCTGTCCTCTCTGACTGTACTCTGTGGAGCTGTTGGTTAACACTTGTCTGCAGCTCCTTCCACCTGCACCTGTTGCAGAACACAAGAGTTACCTGTGATCTGGTGCTTTGGTTCTGTCTCTGTTCTGGTTAAGATTCATGCATTCTCTCTTTAGGTGCAAAATTTCCCATTAAGTGGACTGCGCCAGAAGCGGCTCTGTATGGGAGGTTCACAATAAAGTCAGATGTGTGGTCTTTTGGGATCCTACTGACAGAGCTGGTAACAAAAGGGAGAGTGCCATACCCAGGTAAGAAAAATGTCCTGCTTCATCTGGAAAAAGGAGTGGGAATGGGCCGTATGTTTAAGCTGAAATGTTTATTTATATTCACTGAGCTCAAATGAGAGTGGCTATAATGTGTAAGTTTTGTGTATGCTTGAAAACAGTTCTGGCTCAAAGCTGCTTTGTAATGGTCATGATAAAAATGACAAGAGGACAGTTCAACATATAGATTACTCTACTGTTTTCATTGTGCTTAATTCAATTAATATAATTTCTAGACAACTAATGAAAGCTGTGTAAAATTACTATGTTCTGGAGCAAATAGCTCTCCATAGTATTGCATTTACTTTAAGATACCAACCATTAAACTCCCACAGAGGCCTTACTCCATTTATTCTGTCAGTCTGGTTCACTGCAAGGTTTGATGACTGTCTGAATGTCTGGTACTATCAAATCTCTTTTTCATAAACCCTTAAGTTTCAATCCTTGCTTTTGAGATGGATCGAAAGGGAAGAAAATAGTTCTGTAATGTGCAGACCTCATGGCAGGGTCACAGCAGGGCCAGATTCTCTACATGGGGGAACTGGAGGCCCCATGGCTCTTTGTTGAAACCCTGCCAAGTGCCCAATGGATTAAGATTTGTAGGAGGGGGTGATTGGATCTGCATTCAGGTTCAGATCTGCATTCAGTGCCTGAAGATTGTAGGCATTCAGGTGAAGAGGAAAGGGACGAGGTGAAAGCCATGCATTACATGGAAAATAATTTAATCCCTTCTTTTTCTCATCAGCACAGATATTAACAACAGGGGATGCCCTGCATTTCAAGAATCACCTAGCTGCATTTTAATTTTTTTATTAAAAAAAAATTATCTAAATACTCAACAGTCTGGCTGTGTACACTGCAGCTGATTTAATGGAAAGTGCCCTACAGCAGTTTCAATTTTCCAATCTGTGCTGTGATCAAGCAGTCAGATCCATATATCAAACTGAGCAGAAGCATCAAGGTAGAGTTCAGTTTATCCTCTGGTGTCTCACACCACTTCAGAAGACTGAACTCAGCAAAACTAATCTTCCAGACTTTTACCAGGAATTTCAAGTTTGCTAGTGCCTAGCAGCGATTAGCTGATATTTGAGAAGAGAATATGGGGACTGGAAGGCATCTCATGATCAGCAGTGAACTTTGGCATGATTAACAGGGAGCAGCTTAGCAAAGGTGTGGCTGTGAGAACCGAATGAGGTAGCAGAAAATATAATGGCATGTTTCTGTGGAATGGATGAGTCCCTCTGCCCAGCACTTCCCCTTGTGGGGCGTGGCCTCCAGTCAGAGCAGCTCTGTCACCAGTCAGCACAAAAGTCTTTTTGCCATAAGGATTCCTGGTAGTGGTGTGAGAAAGCTATGATTTCTGCAGGTTTATTGAGGGTTTAAGCAGACATGGCATGCTGTGCAAAGGTCAAAGACAGAAAAAAGATGTATAAGCTTTAGTTGATGCAGTGTTGCTCCCAGAGGGTGGGCAATGTTCCCGACTGGGCTGCAGGAATTCTCTAGTCACTGGCAGCAGAGTGGGTGTACAGGCCAGGTGTCACCAGCCAGGGCAGAGTTAAGGTGAAAATACCATTCCATGCAAAAACAACCATTTAAGTATGTTTACTCACAAGTCTGTAAGTGAACACAGGGTTGGCCATGGCTGCAGAGGATGTCTGCACTTCATCAATGTTTCTTTCCCTCACCAAAGGAGAAAGAGTCCGCAGGATGTGCATTTAAGTGCTTGCAATATATAACTTCTTGTAGGAGCCATGACAGTAATCTCAGGCATGGGCTGTGTCCTGAAATTCTGGACAGTTTTATTACGTGGCAGCTTGAGCACATCAAAGATAGCAGTGGGATCTCTCCCCTTTCAGCACTGTCCTACCCCTTCATCCCTCACTACATAAAGCCTTCACATGCCGAAAGTCCTTCTGGCTCACTCTCCTCCACCTGCACTAGGAAGACACCAAGTAGCTGGAAACAATTTTTTGTGTGTTACATATCACTTAGCAATTTTCTGGACAGACATGTACTGCCTTGGTTACACCCTGCTCAGGCTCTACACCAGGGCCATTCCTTCCCACCAGGACTCCCCTATTGCTCATCTGGGAGGTCTTAACCATTCTCATGGTCACCACCACTCCCCTCTGCCAGTTTTACATAAGATCTTACATTTGAATGTCCAAAGTCTTTACAGATTTCAGTCCAGTCTCATTTCCCAGACCCTAAATGGGAAAGCTTTTATAGGCTGAGGCAGTGGTAGAGGGGAACTGGGGCCTTCTCAGAAGGATCTGTCTTTGCAAGTGGATTGAAAAGAGAGCTTGGACTTCCCAAGATGACAAAGGCATCCTGAGCTCCGTAGAAAAGAGTCTCTTTTCCCCTGACGCAGAAAGGACCACCCATCTCCTGCTTCATGCTGGGAAGAGGAGGGACCTTGTGAAGGACAAAGTTTCATGAATACCTTTTCCTGTCTGAGATAGGGAGTAGGGTTCAGATGCACCCACAGGGCTTTTCTTGCCATAACGGCATGGCTTGCACAAGGAGGAAGAATGGGATTTCTATCACCCTGAGAGGCAAGACTCAGCCCTCTTCACCCAAGTAGACAGCCCATAGGTGAAAGAATGTGGTCTGTTGGCACTGCCAGCAGTTTGGTACCCAAGATATGACACTGAAAAGTGTCAGCCTTAAAACAAAGAGGGTCATGGAGCTGTCTGTCTGCTGTGATATCCAGTTTCTGAAATAGTTGTGGGCATGTTGTCCTGATGTTCCTGCTTACAGCTTGTAGCAAGCTGGGGGAAGTGGAGAGAGGCCCTCAGACAAAGGGATTGCTCCCTTGCTTGACAAGCTCTTGGTGCCTGGAGAAATGATTTATAGCACACATCCCAGTCCTGGGGTGGTACCCATGCCTGCAGGACACCATACCTCGTGCCTTCCCATGCCTGGAACCAGGCATTGTTTTAAGCTTGTGTAAAAGGAGGGAGAAGCACAATGAGTAGGACAGAGGGGAAAGGCAGGCAGTTTACAGGAGGGAAACAGATTGGGTGGAACAGAACTTGGCATTCTTTGTCCTACAGATTCCAAGTAGTTCCTGTCCTGATGCCCCATTTTGGAAAAGAGGCTGGTGCAGTGGTGAGATATATGAGCAGTAAAGATTTTGCTGGTGGAGATAAAGATCGAGTTCCTAATAAAGCCTTGCCCCAAACCTTATAGCTCTCACAAGCAAGACCAACCTTTTGGAAGGTGTCCTCATACTTCAACCAACCTGGTTCTCTGTCAGTGGTCATAATGGGCCACTATGATAACTAATTTATGCTCTTTTTTATGCTTTCTTATCCTTTTCACAAGGCAACAGATTAGAATAAGCAACTTTCACAGTCTTTCACACAGAGGTTCTATTTCCACTATTACAGTGGAGAAATGAAAAACAGATAGGGCCAGAGGAGGAGCCAAGCTTAAGGAATAGTCTGCTTAGTGGACCTTTTTCAGTGTCAGTTTTTTTTCTCTTTGACAAATGCCCTTCCCTAGCAGTAGCTGAAGAATTTGTGGGTTTTTAACATGCTACCTTTGGGATAGGCAAAAATCTCAGTCGCACTGACCAAGCACCTCTGACCTTGCCCCTTCTGCTTTCTGCTGCAGTTGTCACATCAAGAGCATTTTCATTTTAACTCTAGTGTGACAGCTACCATGATGCTACTCACATTGCTGCCTCTGGCCCGGCAGGTCTTTGAGTCTGGGTTCCAAGCAGCCCTGCAGCCTTTGGGCAGCTGTATTTAGTGTCCTCATCCCTGGGGGAAGCTGGGCCATGAGTGCCAGAAAGCATGTGTTCCTCCTTTTCCACTGAAATAACTTGGTTTGCATTGCACTCAGTAAGAACAGCATTCAGAGGCTGTCTTCCATTAGGAGCAGCTATGCTGTTCCCTTCTGTGCACTGTATTAGTTTGATCACTGGTCTGAAGGCATGCAGCGGGTCAGGAAGGAGCATCATTCTCTGTCTGTGTTCTGGGTTTGCATGGCCAAGCTATCCTAGTGGGGAGGTGCCACAAGGCTGTGACCTTGTGGGAGGCCCGTGGAGAGAGGAGCCCCTGCTGGAGCAGCCTGTCCTTGAAGGACCATGGAGGAGTGACCCAGACTGCAGCAGTTTGGGGAGGATTGTTGCCCATGGGATGGACCCATGCTGGAGAAGTTCATGGAGAACTGTCTCCCATGTAGGGACCCCATGCTGGATCAGGGGAAGGACTCCTCTCCCTGAGCTGCAGGAGAAACAACCAATGATGATAACACCCATTCCAGTCTCCCCACACCGCTGGGGGAGGAGCTAGAGCTGGGAGGGAGAGAGGGGTGTGGATAAAGAGTTTTTAAGGTCTTGTTTTACTTCTCATTATCCTGCTCTGGTTTTGTTAGCAATAAATTCAATTGATATCTCTAGTTCTAGTCTGTTTTGCCCATGAGACAATTTGGTGAGTGATCTATCCTGGTCCTTATCTCAACTCATGAACTTTTCGTTATATTTTCTCTTCCCTGTCCAGCTGTGGAGTGGAGTGAGAGAGGGAGGCTTTGGTGGGTGCCTGGCATCCAGCCAGGGTCAACCCCCTACAGTCTAAGAGAAGAAAGTGATAATAAAGTAGCCTGAAACAATTGCTCTCCTCGCTGGACTTCACATGTCCCCAAGTAATCTGTATAGCTCATTAGTTTGAATGCAGGGACAGTCCCTAGTTACAGTAATGTTTTCTGTCTTCTGGAAGAGCAGCATTGCCCAGATCCATGCGATTTGCAGGTCTGCTGTGCTCCATCTAGTCAAGCTCCTAAGAGCGCAACAAAGTACTTTCCATTGTTTCCTTTAGCTACATTTGGAAACCCCACATCCTTTTTTGTGTCACAGTAACTCTTAAAGTAACTCTTAAAGTCACTGTAACTTAAAGTTCCTACAACTTTCCTAGGAAAAGCCAAGCAGTGTTTCATTTCTGTCCCCAGTTTATATGGGCAGTAGATTTTTATTGTACTGAGCATTAGAGGGGTCATATCCTGTGGCATCCTGAGATTATTGAAGGTTTCATTAATAAAGCTGGATGGTGGGAAGTTATTTGATTTTTGGTCTTTTTAGGGAATAAAAAGCCAATGGAAAAGCCATCTTTTGGGAACTGGTTGTTTTCTTCTTGGCCAAATCATAGTTCTTAAAACATCATGAGCACAAGCTGATTTTTCATATAATTCTACAATGATAGAATAGTCTGGGTTGGAAGGGACCTCTTAAAGGTTATCTAGTCCAATCCTACAATAAGCAGGGATATCTCAAGTTACTCAGAACCCTGTCCAGACTGAGCCTGAATGTTCCCAGGGATGGGGTATCCATGACCACTCTGGGCAACCTGCTTCAGTGTTTTACCAGCCTCATTGTAAAAACCCTTTTTTTCTTATACCTAATCCTAGTTTAGTCTCCCACAATTTAAAACCTTTACCCCTTGTCCTATCCCAACAGGCTACCAAGCCGCCTTCAAGTACTGAAAGGCCACAATAAGGTTTTCCCAGAACTTTCTCTTCTCCAGACTGAACAATCCTGATTTTCTCAGCTATTTCTCATTTCACGGCCCTCCTCTGGACTAGCTCCAACAGTTCCATGCCGTTCCTGTGCTGGCCCCCAGGGCTGGATGCAGCCCTGCAGGTGGGGTCTCAGCAGAGCAGAGGGGCAGAATCCCCTCCCTCCCCTGCTGCCCACTCTGCTCTGGATGCAGCCCAGGTCACATTTGGCTCTCTGGCCTGGGAGTGCCCATGGCTGGGTCATGCCCAGCCTCTCCTCCACCAACACCCCCAAGTCCTTCTTGGCAGACCTGCTATCACTGTGCTCATCCCTCAGCCCAGACTGATACCAGGTGTTACCCCAGCCCAGGTAGAATAGCTGTACCCAACAAAAGAATATTGCTGAGTATTTTATTTCACAGATTTAAGGATTTTAGGATAAACTTTTAAGGGGTCTGGAAGCATACTGCAAGCAGAATGTCATTTATTATTTATTAAGAGTTGAAACTCTTGGGTATTCATTAGGAGAGAGAGGAGTTGTACAGACTGCTCAGATATTCTCTCTGTGGTGCTGGAAGTGCAGATATGACAGACTCCTGCTATCAAAAGAGAAACACTAAAACTTGCAGGATAAGATAAGTCTATAGAATAGGTTTGTAAACATAAATAGGCCATTTAAGAGGTAAAATGTATACCTGAAGCACTGCTATTTTTATAAGCCTGACTAGTAATTCAATTGATTTAGAAATAAAAGTCTTTGAAACTTTGTTTTTAAATTAGCAGTTCATGTCAAAACTAACAGAAGTCCTTTGGCAAATCCTAGGTGCTTCAGCCTTTGCTGGATATATGAATTCTGGTCAGGAACATGAGGATTACTTGCTTTAGTTTCATAACTAGGGTTTACTGCAAGGGAAAGGAAAGGGGAAAGGAGAAAGAAGAAAAGAAAAGAAGGGCATATTCCTGGATTAAACTATGATGAAAAAACCTGGCTGGACTCACTGTCCAGGGACATAAAAATGACTGTGATTTCAGAGAGCAATGTCTCTTTCATGTTCTTTTTTCTACCTTTTTGTTAAACAAAGGGAAGTGAAGAGCTGTTTATGTTTTTCCTCCCCCTTCTGTGTCCTCGGGGTTTTTCTTCCAGCACACAGTTCATTATCAGGTTTCAGAGTGTGCTTTGCAGCACTGAGTAAAGCACTGGATAAAAATACCAAACATTTGATATCTTAGAACAACAAATCAGTTGGGAAGGAGCTTTTCTGCTGCTGTTGCTTCCATCCATGTTGTACTTAAGGATGTACTGCCAAAATAAAAGCAAAGAATGCAGTTTGTTAGTGGTTATGTATATACAAATAGATGAGTTACCAGCAACAGTTATTTTCATAGCCTTTAATGTGCAAGGGAAGTGAAGCACAGCAGAAGTTCTCACCCCAAAACATGAGGCAATTCAGCTGATTCAAAGACAAAGATATGAAAAAAGGTGCAGATTCTGGTTCAAAACACAAATTTATAAAACTAATACTGAGAACACAATATGTTTTTTTTCTTGTAGTATCCTGAAAACAGCAAGGCCAGAAAGTTTGGGGGTTTGTGATGTCTAACAGACCAGTAGTGTTGTTTTGTAGTCTAATGAAAAAGTAAAGTATCTTTGGAAATGTTCTTGCTGGATAGTGAGGAACACCCAAATACTTACTCAGTGTGTTCTGGTCTGTTGTGAGCCTCTGTAACCTAACAACATCAGTTTAGAGTCAATAATATAGGAGAACCTTAACTCTAGGCAGAATCTGATGTCTGCAGAGGTTTGTTATTAGTCTTTTTTCATCATTTTGAAGACCTAACCATGGTCTGCTTTAGGAGCCATTCAAAGTGTTCACTCCTAGTTATAAGCATCCAACACCAAAAATGTGGTGGTTGGATGCAGCATACAAGAAACCAGTGCTGAAGGGTTGGTCTGCAGGTTAGGGAGTACTGAAAATCAGTAATCTAACATTTCTTTTTGCAATTATCCCTGCAAAAGGGAGCATTAAGGAGAGGCCTTAATTAAGTAGGAGTATCAGAGTTTTCTGGAGAGGTAAGCAACAGGCAGCAAAAGAAGCCCTACTTCTCCTTTGTCCTTTCCCTTCCCTTGCAGTAAAACTGGTATATGAAGCTGAACCAAGTACCCCTCGTGTTTGAAAACAGGAGTGCTGCAGTAAGCTAAGCAGAACCATGCTGTGACCACAACATGGATAATTGAGAGCCTAAATATAAATACAAGGAATAAGTGGGGGGACCATGCCAAGGGTAGTTAGAGTGACAGTATAGGAATATGATCCTTGCCCAGACACTGCAAATGGATATCAGTAGGAGGAAATTACCCTGGCAAGATAAGAGGAAAAAGGGTTTTGTAATCCTAACATGAGATGAGAATTTAGATGGGAACGGTCAGGAAAGGCTGAATTTTGCAGATGTTTCTTTCTAAGCATCCTTAATAATTAAACACATCCAGGACATGAGGATGCAGACTAAAGACTAAATCCAAGGTTACAGCCAATTAACCAGCCTAAATGCTATGTAGTGTAAGGATTTTATTCCTTGTAATGGCTTAACCCCAGCCAGTAACTTAAATACGACACAGACACTTGCTCACTCCCACTGTCCACCCCCAGGCCCCCCAAAGGTGGGATGGGGAGGAGAATCAGAAAAAAGGTAAAACCTTTTCTTCTTATCTTGACAGGGTAATATCCTCATGCTGATATCCAAGAGGTTGAGATAATAACAGTTTAATAACTGAAATAAAGTAAAATATAATAATAATTTTATTGGAAATGAAAAAGAGAGGTATGTAAGCCAAGAAAAACAAATGATGCACAATACAGTTTCTCCCAGCTTCTTGTGCACCTCCTCGCTGGCAGACCATGAGAAACTAAAAAGTCCTTGACGTAGAATAAACTCTACTTATCAACAACTAAAACATCAGTTTTTTACCAACATTATTCTCAAACTAAATCAAAAACACAGCATTATACCAGCTACTGGGAAGAGAGTTAACTCTATCCCAGCCATTTCTACAAGTCAAAGTGTAGAATGGACAAATTAATCTGTGTTGAAGAAGGTGATTGAATTATTCCTCACAAATAAGTCTACAAAAAATACAAGGTTTTGGGTTCTGGAGGTGGGACAAGCAAACTCTTCAAAAGGACACCCTGCAAAAAAAAAGTGGAGGATTCCCAGGGAAGGACAGTGTCATGGAAGCTAGGAAGAGGATAAGCTAACAGAAGGCGCAACATCGGGGTGTTAGTTTCTAGATTCAGTCATGGAGCTTGGTTCTCCTGCAGAGCTGCTTGGCAGGAGAATGAATTCTGCAGGTATTTTTCAGCAGGGGACTGGGGCAGGACAAGCACAAAGTGTGCAGACTTCCTCTGAAACACCTCTAGATGCCTGCAGTGCTAGTCTTACCTTAGTACTGTTAAAAAGAGAGTACGGGGAGAGAGAAAAATTCTCTAAAGTAAAGCTGAGGATGACTTGCAGTTAATGTTTGGTGAAAAGCACATCAGCAGAGGAATCAAGGGGTTACATAGAAAAGAGAAGGTAGCAAAGGATCTGGCTTTACTCTCAGAGTCTAGCAAGATGAGTCACCATCCCTGGAGATATTTAAAAGTCTGTAGATGTGGTGCTTAGGGACATGGTTCAGTGGTGGACTTGGCAGTGTTAGGTTAACAATTGGACTCAGTGATCTTAAGGGTCTTTTCCAACCTAAATGTTTCTATGATTATCTGAAGGTAATACAACTTCTTACTGGGTTTTTTTGAGAGAGAGAGAGCACTATGGTTCTTTAGTGGAGATGTTTTACTTGGCGTTTGACTTGTCTTGTGAGCAGCTTTGTTCTGTTTTGGTTTGGGAACAGTCAAATATGATAGAAACTGTACTAACCAGCA
This sequence comes from Poecile atricapillus, assembly GCF_030490865.1. Lineage (NCBI taxonomy): Eukaryota > Metazoa > Chordata > Aves > Passeriformes > Paridae > Poecile > Poecile atricapillus. The sequence goes on along the minus strand of NC_081251.1, from coordinate 46,827,197 downwards.
CAGATGGAGGGATTGCAGGTCAGCAGCAGTAAGCTTCTGGCCTGACACTGAAGGCAATGCTGCTGGACAGCCGTGGTAGCCAGGAGTAGCAGGGTTTGTCTTGAAGTCTCTGCAGCATGACCTCACAGAATGCTTTCAGAAAGGCCCACGCTCAGTGTGAGGGTTTCAGAAATTCATCTTAATTTCTAGGATTTTGAATTTTCCATTCTTTGCAATGCATTTGTTTTCCTTAAGCACATCACATATTATGTTTCACAGTTCCTTCTGTCAGAGAGGGAAAGCACCAAATCCTGCCCACTGTGAGTAAGCCAAGAGGGTAACCATGGGAGCAGTGTTCTGCTCATCACTGCATCCTAAAACCCTTTACTGAGAAAGAAAATAATCCAGGTTACCTTGCAGTAGGTGAGGAGCTGAAACAGGACATCAGTGTGATTGTGTTTCACTTGTCTTTAACAAAAGAAATCAGTATGATTGAGCAAACCACCTGTGTTGCAGATACAGTTATACTTGGTTATTTTTTCTGCAATTTACTTTTTGTCTGCCCTTCACAGGCATGAATAACCGTGAAGTCTTGGAGCAAGTAGAACGAGGTTATCGGATGCCATGTCCTCAGGACTGTCCCATCTCCTTGCATGAGCTTATGATTCACTGCTGGAAAAAAGACCCAGAGGAGCGTCCAACTTTTGAATATTTACAGGGTTTTCTTGAAGACTACTTCACTGCAACAGAACCCCAGTACCAGCCTGGTGACAACCTGTAAATCCCTGGTTTCCAGACACTGTCATGAATTACCAGGTGTTTCTCAGCCCTGCCCCACCTGCTCTCCACCTTCCAACTCTGTGATTGGCTTCTCCAGAGTGCAACATCTTCCAGCACTGCAGTGCACAGGAGGGGCTGAAGCTGGGAACTTCCACAGCCCTTGCCTATGACCACTTGTCCTAACAATCTGAATGTCCTGGATGAAAAGGAGAAAAACACTTGTTTTTTCTTAATCAAAGACTCCAAAACTGCATTGTATTGATGTTATGTAAACTGCAAAACCTCTGTTCATTGTAAATAGTAACTCAGTGCCAATAACTGATCCTAGTGCTTTCCTTTTTTTAAAATGCAAAACCTATGTGATTTTAACTAGTCTTCTCCTGATTCAACTAAAAGTATTATTTTCCAGAAGTGGCCTCTTTGTCTAAAACTTTTTTTTTTTTTTTTCATGTTTTAACAAATAAAAAAATCAGGACAGGTGTTTGGGTTTTTGCTTTTTTATATATAAAATATATATAATATATATACATACCTGTACATACAGTATATGGGTGCTGTTGCAGAGGAGGCTCATTTGGAATTGAATGACTCTTGCTGCAGCTGTACCCAGAAAGCGATAATTTTACTGCAGACATGAAAACACTGGTGGGATTCTGAAAGCCAGTGATCTAATTTTTGGCTTTTGCCAAGCATGATTTTTTTAAATTGGATTGCACTTTTTGTTTATGATTATGTACCTGTAGATGGTTGTAATTTTGCTCTTTCAGGAATCACGTGCTGTATTTACAGTAATGTTTCCAATGTTTGACAAGTGTGTGATGATTTGTTCTTGAAATTAAAACGAACATATTTAAAGCAAGAAAACTACACCATCACCGTTTGAACTGGAAAATTGAAACTGCAAGGACTTCTTGTATCAAAACATGTATACTGAAACGTTTCAAAAAGATTTATTAAGCAGTGTAACCACATTCAGATGGTCTTAAAATAATAGCATTTTAGCCATGTCCCCCCGCTAAACTATTGGTCATGCAACTAGGATTTTTCTGTTTTATGTGTAACATTTTTCCATTGTAAAATAAGTGTGTTAAGTGTCCTGTACTGCTAATGAAATTACTTTCTCTGTGTCTGCAAGTTCTCCAGTGGAATTACTATGCACTTCTTTACATTTCATGGGGGATGCACAGAACAAAGTATTATCTTTTCAGTTGTCTGTACCAGCCTTGAATTACTTACGTTTAACCAAAAAACACAAAAAAAAATTCCTTTCTATTTCTATTGAGTTTTTAATACTGAGTTGCAAATTTTAAAGTCTTAATTACATTTTGTTATGGTTTATTCGCAAGTTTACATTTTAAAACTGTTTAACTTTCTTAATTTAGTAATTAAAAAAAAAGAGCATTTTACATTTGGATAGTTGTTTTTTTGTTTAAACTGTGGAGCTAATGGTGGACATGAGATTAAAAACTTTTCAAGAAGGGGTGTCATGCCATTTGGGGCATCATATTTCATAGGAGTACGCAGACCAGTTACCTATGGGACATCATTTTCCAAATTACGAAGTCATTATGTTTTTAAATAGCTGGAGTTCAACTGTAAGGAAGATGGCTGAATGCATAGTTAGTCTCTCATTTCTCTCTTCTACAGCACTTTGTTCTTTATTAGTTCTGTTGCATTTAACATGAATACTTTTACATTTACAAGTAAATGTACAATTTGCAGGAAAAGCTTTTCTATGTCTTGTATTGCTGTTACCGCTTTAAAAGATTGCAGCCAACTAAGACTTCCTGACAGTTGAAACTTTTATTTTAATTATTTAGTACTTAGGTTGTGAATTCATAATCTGAAGATTCACACATTTCCTAAAGAGAACCTTTCTTTGTTTGTGAAAACTAACCCAATAATTAATTGAGATTCAGAGAACAAATTGTCATCGTTTTAATATTTTCTATACAAAACTTTGACTGAAAATCCTCTTGCAAAGGAGGCTTCCACACTTAGCCTTTCTCAAAGTGTGAATTTATATGGCAATGTTGCTTGTTACCAGATTTCCATGATAAATTGGTTAACGTTTTACATGTAGAGTCTATAAGTAATGTTATGTACATTATATATTCAATGTTGCTGTACCTGTAGCTGTGGAGTACTGAAGAGGCCATGATCCTTGTTGGACTTCTAGCTTCCTCTTAGTACTTACAAAGCAAGTCGTGGCCCTCTTTTTTTTCCCACAGCTACCCCCCTGCCTTAAAATATCATCCATGGAACTGAGGACTCGATAGTAACTCAGCGGGCTGGCAAAGCCAAAATGTCACCTCCTCAGCCCAGAGCCCGGTGGCGAGGCACGGCCATTCTGCCAAGTTCCTCAGCAGCCTTTGCTACGCCACAAACTTAAGTGCAGTTTCCATCTGTGCTGCGGGACGAGCCTAAAACATTAGTTTGCCTGTGTTTCTGATTGGAAGTAAGACTCAGATGGGGCGTTGTTGGGGTTTTATGGCCTTTATTTCTGATTCTTGGGTTTGCTGTTTCTTGTATTGCATTCGGTCTCTGAGTACCATGTTGGTCTCTGCCGGATCTCTGCCTGCAGCTGGCTTGTGTGCAGACTGGTGCCACTGTTGAGTGGCAAATCCAGACCATTTCTCATCGGTAGCTCTTCTGCTTCTTTTTCTTAATGTTGGGAGTTTTGTTGTTTGGGTTTTTTAATCTCTCAAATAAAAACATTAGCAAAAAATTTAAACAAGGTTGTTAGGTTTTTTTGCTATAAATTAATAAAAGCCTTTTCTTAAGCACTGTGTACACACCACAAGTAGCTGTGTGGTGACTGTAAAAGTAGAATTTATGAGATTAAGGATCTCCTTTTCCTTTGAATATTTTTTTAATGTAAGACTAAGTACATTCCACCCAGATAAAAACAGTTGGCCTAATGCTCCCCCCACCAGCCCACCTAATTCCCAACCGATCCATGGTGTGGTGGCTGAGTTCCAGAAGAGGTGTTCTGGTAGACCTACCAGCAGCAGAAAGGACTCAGTGGGGTGACACAGGCATCTCTAAGCCAAGTTTAATCCAAGACCCGTCTCAGGAAAAGTGGCAGCTGGAAATGGTACAGTGCTGCAAAAGGGATGGTTAGTGTGGTTACTCTATTTCTGTGAGAAGGCAATTATGTGAGACTTGGTGGTCTTTGAAAAAGACAGAAGTTTGTCAAAGGCACTAACATGATATTCTTTGGCTTTTGTGAACAGTGCTCAGTGTAGTTCTGGGTGACAATCTGGTTTTGATTTAATTACCACTGTAGAAAAACAAAGTAAATACGGAACAGGAGAGTGATTAACTGCTGAAATTACAAGAATAATCACAAATGGAAAATTTGTCTCCAGTGTGAGTCTTTCTCCTGAAGCCTCTAGACTGGAAAGGACTACCTGCAGCCCAAGAAGGCAGATTGCTAAATATCTCAATCTTGCCACGTAACTTCAAGGTGAGTGGAAAGCTCCTCAAATTTATTTTAACGTGCAACATCCTTTTCTCAAGTGCTGCAATAAAAAATGCAGCACGCTAATGAATGCTACCATATTGTACCCAAGGGGTTTAAGGGCCTCATGCGAGGCTGAGCCCAGGCATGCAAGAGCTATTGGGAGATATACAGTAGCTCCTCTTCTAAAGTGTAGACAATATTCATTCATCAAAGAAGCCTTTTCCTGTCTAATGGGAAATTACCACCAGCAGTGCAGACAAAAGGATATTTATTTTCTCCAGTAGTGTCAGTTTGAGGGTCTGTCTGTCTTTCAAAAATAATTGAAGTCTGTTTGTAGCTCAGAAATCTCATTGTGTTCTGCAGTCTTGGAAAGCAGTGATTATAATTTCCTGTGACTCATACACAGGGATATTTTATCACTGAGGGGACTCCTGTCAACTGGAGCAGTATTCCCTGCCATCTTAACTGAAGAAAGGGGCACTTCATTTTCAGACTTTCCTGCACAGACCAAACCAGAACCCGTGTCCTTTCTGCAGAAAAGGGGCCCCTTGCTGGGATTGCCACATGATTAGAGTGCTAGTGTCTCCCTCTCAGTGCTGCTAAATTTCTCAGGAGAACTTCTGACAGCTAAAATCAGGCTGCTGAGGTTCATTTTGAATGTTAGAGAGGAAATGCTGGCTTTCTTTAAGTCTGTGAGATATTTTCTGTTGACTTTTAATACAGAGCCTATTCTTATGTGTGTGTGTGTGTGTGTGTGTGTGTGTGTAAAATTTTCTGTAACTCAAAAGGCAGTTCAAACATAAAACATCTACACAAACATCAATCTATCTCCTTGTATTCCTCCCCTGTAGCTGAATGCTTAACAAAAATGTAAAACTGGGACATGAGTAGATTAGAGGACAAAATGATGTTAACAACGAAAGAGCTGCTCTTTTTTTTTTCTTTTCTTTTTTAATTTTTTTCCCCTGCTGGTTCCCACTACATGATCTGTTACAATCCCTATTCCCAAACCAGCAGAGGTGGTAGCAGCAAGCACTGCTGCTACAGCCCGGAGATGCTGTGGGTCTCTGGCTACTGCGAAGAGCAGCCTGCAGCTGATTTTAAAGTTGGGGAGAGAAAACGTTTCTCCCAAGGGCATGGCTGCAGTTTGGAGCCTGCGGCGGAAGCGTGCAGGAGTGCTGAGAGAACTGCCCTCCCAGGAAAAGCAGGTCATTAGCTGGTAGGCGCTGCATGGTGTGGTGGAGAGGCAGAGCCAAAGGTTGCAGCAGCAGCTGTGTTTGCAGCACCAGCTGTGCTCACAGCGCCTGTGCTTCCTTGTGCCCAGGGATTTGGGTGATGAGATTAGAGCAGGCTGAGGAGCGTGAACTGCGGTTTCTGCTTCCAAATGTAAATATCTTCTCTGCTACAGTGTGGAGGAAAATAGTGTATGTTCAAGATGGGGAAAAAAATCACAGGACTGGTGTGGCCTGTGACTGCGAGGCAAGTGTTGGTTCTGCCTGACCAGGCCAGATGGAAGTTTGATTGTTTGGCTCATTGTTGGGAATAACTCGGCATTTAAGCTCTGTGAATAGCTAAAAGGGCAGAGAGTAAAGAAATGAGATTATCCTTCTTCCCCTACAGCCAAGCTAGAGCTTGCCAAGGGCTCTGGTTTGTGTTTTTGTGCATCAGCATTTGTTGCTGAGCTCCTGCACCCAGAGCCTTGTGAAGTTTGCCCAGCTACCTATTGTCACAGCTTCACACAAAATTCCTGAGGCCTGTAATGGATTAATTCAAATCTGGAAAAAGAAAAAAGAATGCAGGGCTGCTTTGTGACTGTTGGGGCTCAGCCTCATGACAGAGGCCTGTCTGTGAGCCCTGGAATTCCCTGTACTTTGTTCACTGCTGCACTTCAGGCTCTGGGCTGCCTGTCAATCCCACAGGCTGCTGGATTTCCCCAGCTAGAAGATGCTACTCATATAGGAAGGGTCCCTGGTGTTGGGAAAGGGCTGCAGGGGTCCCAGCAGAGACCTCCTGGCACCACATAGGGCCTAGCCCATCACTGTTCCTGAGACAGGCTTCCAGGAGAGAGTGGGAATGAAGAAGGAGCCTGCAGCTTCCCTGGAGGCCCCAGAAGCTTGGACACCCAGAGCTGCCATGCTCTGTTGGCAGCAGTTCAGGCACTACTGTGTGGAGCTGCTGACGGGTCTTGGGGTGGTTTGGCCAGGGCTGTGTTGCTACAGCCCATAGTCCCAGTGACAATGGAGAAGCAGATGCTAAATCCTGCCCTCCTAAAAAAGCAAAGGCAACAAGCCACATGGAGAACAGCTTTGTGTCTTAAAGAGAGAGGACTAGTTACATTTGATCACATGAGAGCTCAAGTGTTCCCTCAAATTCCCATGCCTCCCAAAAGCAGTGCGGCCACCAGCTAAGCTTTGTCTGTGATCTCATATACATCCAGTGTATAAAACACATTCCACATATTGAACATTTGCATATGTTACATGTCTTTTGTTCCACTTGGGTGGCCTTTTCCTCCCCTCCCCCCCACCTCCTGCCCCATTACTCATCCACGCACCTCCCGTCACGTTGTTCTGGACGTGTCATTTCTGAAGGCCTATACATCCCTATCCTGTGGAGAATAGGGGCTCTGTTAATTGTCAAACATTGAGTGGGAAAAGATCAATGGGTGACTAATTGGATGCAAGAGGGAGTAAAATAGGTATTACTTAGCTTCTGCTCTTAATTAACAGGATACATAATGCTGTGTGGAAAATCTTAACAAATGGCAGGAGGGGCTTTTGTCATTATGCAGGGTTTGATTACAAGCATTGCACAAGCTAACATCCGGGTACGGTTTTCTTTCCTTTCAGGTGTCTCTGCAGGTGTGACTGAAAAATGCCAAAGCAAGAGCCTTAAAATAAAGTAAGTGGAAAATATTTTTGCAGACATGTGCCTAGCAATGTAAACAGCAAGGCCCCAGTTTTCCTCACAGCGCAAAAGCAGCAAGGGACAAGCCACATGCAGAGAACCAGAGTGAGACCATCATGCGTGTTATGCTGAGGCAGACAGGGTTAAAGGCTCACTGCAATGTCTCCAGGTTAATTCACAGCACTAATGTTAAAAGAGGAGCAACAAGACAGTGCTTTATTTGAACATTTAATCATTCGGAAGCAAAAACATTCATGATTTATTTCTCCAAATACAGAGATATGGTAGGAAACATGAGAAGGGGCACTCAATACCAACACTTTCTTCCCAAAGAAAAAAGAAATATTACAACTCCTGAAGGATTAGGAACCTTTCTAGAAAAAAAAGGTCTGTGTTACTTTCCTTGCCAATGAAAACCATCCTGCATTTGAATCTGTCCTTTTTATGACAAGCCCAATATGACTCATCACATTCTGCTTGTAAATAATGTACAAATGAGATACTAACTTTAGAGAGCTCAGTTTTATTTGGCTTTCAGTGAGTGAAGCCAGTAGGGTAGGAAGACTTCAAGTATATAAAAGAGGCCTTCAGAAGACAATTATGGTGGCTTCAGTTTTGGAGATGAGGGTGGTTTTTGAAATGCTGAAATAAACTTGGGTATCTGTTGTCCAAGTTTCCTAATCCAAAAATGAGTTGACAGTTTCTACAGCTTTGTAGGAGGGTACTTAGGCTTGGGCAGGACTTTTGAAACCCACTCTGCAGACAGTGCTGTTAACAGAGTCAGAAGAGTGTGACTTTCAAACTATTTTTCCTCTCCTTGTCAGGCTGTTAATAAGGTACATAAAGCTCAAGTGAGAGGAAATTGCTCCAAATTTCTGCTGTTTTCTGGGGCTTGGCAAGTTAAAGAGGGGACAGAGACTGGTTCTTTGGCCACATCTGCAGACACCATTAGGTCTCTACATTTCTGGACCTGGGATTGCTCGCACAGGGGACAGATCTCACAGTCAGAACCTTCCTCTCCTGGCCAACTGGCAGCTGTCTACAGAGGTGGCAGGTGGATAGTGTTGTTTGCTGGATGTTACAAACCAATGTCCAGGGTTTGACCAGCTGAGAATAGAGGACTGTCCATACCCACTGTTGGTGAGGGAGGCTATCCACCACGTGAAGGGACTCCATAACAGAGTCTTTTACAAAGGAACGGCACAAATGTGAGTATTGATGCAACTTTCCATGGGACACTCTGCCTGCCAAGTCCCCATGCTGCCTGCATTCCCTGAGGAGTGGGTCATCACACAGCAAACACTACATACATCCCTCACATACATCCCAGGAAGGTCAGGCACTCCACAGAGCAACTCTCCCTCCCTGCTTCCATCCTGTCAGTGTTCACCAAGGTCCTGATTTTGGTTCCTGTGTGGCCATGGGCCCCTCGCCACCCTCACCCACTGTGGCACACAGGTGGCAATGGAGCCATCACTGCTCCCAAGCTGGAGGCCAGTGGGAAAACTGGCAGGAGAGGCAGCCACCCAGCCCAGTGTGGTACAACTCAGGGGTCAGGCAGCCTTGATGAAAATGCCAGCTGTCAGGGTGTTCATGGTGCAAAACAGCTGTGCAGCACAGGCCAGGCCAGAGGGATTAAACCTCCATCTGACTCAAATGACTGTGGTTATAATGCAGCCACTCCAGCCTCAGGCATCTAGTGCTCATCATATCTGGGTCTGGCTGGGACCAACAGGGACTGTCCAGGAAGTCTGGCAGCAGTCAAGGACAACTTTAGGATGCTCCAAAAGGGAACCCTTGCCTTGGCACAGGAGGGAGGAAGCAGGGAAGAAGGGGGTCAGGAAGGCCAGTTCTGGGGTCAGGAAGGCCAGTTCTGGGGCCAGGCTGCAGGGCATCACTGCACTGCCATCAATACAATCATACTTAGTGCTCGGATGGAGGCACATGCTGCTCCCAGCTGCTTGGGGTTTCCCTCCAAAAATGTGGGTGGTCATTCCCCGATGAGAGGAGATAATTCCCTGAGTCACTGGTATGCCTGTAGACCAGAAAGAGGGGCTGGCAGAGTGGTGGGCATCCCGAGAGAGCCATTCCCGGGGGCTGGAATGCTGGGCATGCGACCCCTTCCTCCAGCCCCAGTGTCCCAGGAAGGGCACAGGCAGGAGCAGCGGTGGCACTGGCGGAGCCAGGAGCTTGGGGATGGTTTAGTTGTCCCTGTGTGTGCAGGCAGAGCTGCCAGGCTCTGAGGCAGCGCGGGGTGTCCGCCCGTGCTCACTTGGAGGATGAGGAGCCCAGGCTGCGGCTGAGTGAACCTCCTTCTAGGGTTAAAGTAAGAAAATGAGGCTGGAGACCAGGAAGAGCTTCTCGGCAGGGAGATGCGCTGAGTGGGGGGTCAGGACAGTGGTGCGGGCTGGGACGAAAGCGGCCGGAGTGGCTTTCCTGGGGCAGCTCACCCAGGATCTCCGGAGCTGCTCGGCTCCCAGGAGCTGTGAGAATACAGAAGTTTCAGCTTGTAGGAAAAGCGAGTTTCTGCTCCTTGAGAGTGCAGAAACTTGGAAGTGTCTAGAAATCTAACCTAAAAGAAAGAACAAGACGAAAAATCCCTTTTTTTGTTGTTCTTTATATAGTTCTTACACGCATCATGTGATTGTCTTCTGTAGTCTGAATCACAACCGATTGAACATTCGGCATTGACGGTAAGCGGCCGAGGGCTGAAAGCAAGGGATGACTTTCCCGACGAGGCACACGGTTTAGGAATGACAGCGGGCTTCCCCCTGAGTTCTTTATCGGCGGCGCTCAGGCAGGGGCCGCCCGGCTCCCCACGGGAGCGGCGGCGAGCGCAGGGAGCTGCGAGCTTCCAAGTGTCACTCCCCCACCGAGGCTCTCCCGCCGCCGCCGTGCTGAGCCCTGCCTGCCTCTTCCACTTCCTGCTGCGGAGCCAGTTCTGCCGCTCACCTGGGAGAGGCAGGGAGGCTGTCGTAAAAGGAGGGGAAAGCCGCCCGGCCGGCTGAGGAAGGAGCCCCGGGCGCGGCGGGGAGCGCAGGAGGCGCGCAGCCCTCTCGCTCTCCTCGGGCAGCCCAGCGCGAACCTCCCTCGGCCGCAAGGTAAGAAGTGCCCGAGGTGCCGCCTCTCTCTGCCCCTGTTTGCCGTCAGCTGCTGGCCCACGCCGGGCTCTCGCTGGGGCTTCCTCCCCCCCTTCCAGTTGCTGTCTCGCTCGCTTTCTCCCCCCTCTCTCGTGTCATGAGAGCCCGACTTTCACAGATGGTTACAACATGTTTCAGCCATTTCGCTGCAGTTTGTTTTGTTTGTTGGTTCTTGTTCTTTTATTATTATTTTTTTAAAATCAGGAGGGGTTTGGGGTAAACACTGGGGGCGGACACGCCTGGTGTCGAAATGTTGTCCTGCCTATTTACGTAGTTGCCTGGCAATGCCTGGCGGCCGGGCCTGATCCCGCTCCCGCCCTACCCGGCTCTGCAGGCTCAAGGTGCTGTGTTGGCAGATGGCCCTCTCCTCCCTTTCCTTTCTCCTTCCCTTTCCTTTCCCCTTCCCTTTCCTTTCCCCTTCCCTTTCCTTTCCCCTTCCCTTTCCTTTCCCCTTCCCTTTCCTTTCCCCTTACCTTTCCTTTCCCCTTACCTTTCCTTTCCCCTTACCTTTCCTTTCCCCTTCCCTTTCCTTTCCCCTTCCCTTTCCTTTCCCCTTCCCTTTCCTTTCCCCTTCCCTTTCCTTTCCCCTTCCCTTTCCCTTTCCTTTCCCCTTCCCATTCCCCTTCCCCTTCCTTTCTCATTTCCATTCCCCTTCCCTTTCCCCTTCCCTTTCCTTTTCCCTGCTGACCTGGGGCTGCATAGGACAGGTCCACAGACCTGGTGAGGAAGAGGCAGCTGCAAGGTGTGAAGCAGACAGGATCGCAGACCCTTTTTGCACCATCCTCTATAGCCTTGGCATGGGAACAAGTGGGAGCAAGGTGGTAGTGTTCTTTTCAATTAGGATAAAATCAGCTATATAAAACCTGCTCCCGTTTCACCCAGGATACAAATTTTGTAGGGTTAGCACTGGCTGGGCACCAAGATTGGCACATCTGGGTGTACTGACCCTCAGCCACCACCAGCAACCCTGAGATTAGAAATTCCCATTTCCTGCAAGCCCTGGGTGGTTCAAGGCCTGGACTGGCCACACCAGTGCCCCACCATGACCAGATGTTGCTGTGACACCCAAGGCGGGTGATGCCAGAGACTGGGATGCCAGGCTGGGCGGGTAGTTCCCGGTGGTGCTGCTGCCTGCACTGCTGTCAGCCTCTGAAGCCGGCCTTGCCCTTGCAGAGTGCTGGCAGTATCTGGAAGCATGCTGTATTTTTTATTTTTTTATTTTCCAATGGAGTTGAGTTTTCTTTCTGTTTTCCTTAAGGCAGGAAGCAAGGCATGTGCAATTATGGTGTTCGTGTCTGTCAGTGCCCCCCACCCCCAGCAGTGGCTTTTGAAGTTTGGCAGAGGGTACATGTCTGAAAGATACACACATTTCTGCACGTTTCATGACTGCAAGTGAGCGAGGCAGTTCTCACGCCAGCTGAGGGAGACACGTCAGGTCCCGCAGGCTTCCCTCAGCCTCCCACCGCCCACGCACCTCGCAGCCCTCGTGCTGCAGAGCAGGGAGAATGGCTAAGGATGGGAGAGACGTCAGGCCTGTGAAATACCAGGGCTTCTTTAGGAACCAGAGTCTTCAGTGTAAGGCATGAAGATATAGGTAAGCAGGCTGAGGAAATTGATAGCTCTCAGGGTGATCCCCCCCGTCCCACCCCACTGAGCCAGCCCCAGTTTTGTGACAGGAGTTTTGGATGTCCCGGGGTCATGGGATATCCCAGACTGGGGATTCTTAAGTGCTTGTGGGAGTTTTATCAGCACCAGACATGGGTAGGAAGTACCCTCTGGAAAACAGTCACATTTTTAAGGATACCAAAGATAATTGTAGACATTTTCATATTTCACAAAGTTTAGAAAACTGGCAGGAATATATCTGAGATGCCTGTTTAGATTCTGCTAGGAAATGTCACCCTTCTAGTTTCTTACTACTTATTGCCCAGCATTCCTTCAATATGTATATCGATGTCCACACTAAAAAGGCAAAAAATACTGGGTCTGCTCTAGCCTTTGCACCATGGACTGTCCAGTCAAGCAGCATTAGTTCTGCAAAAGAGAACGTGATGTTTGCCATGCAGGCAGGATTTGAAGTATATTCTCCTGGCACATGTAGATTTTCCTGCCAATGCTTCAGAAAATACATGAGAGCAACCATATAGCCAGAGGAGCATTATTTTCATATTATTTTTCTAATTTTTCCAGAAGTCATAAAAACAAACATTACTTGTCCTAGAGGACTAAAAGTCTGGGCTAGGAATGTGACACGTTGCCTTAGTCTTTGCTGTGGAGGGTACCCAAGGGAGAGGGTCAGCATCTGTGATGACAGCAGCCAAAATTTCTCATGGTGAAGTGTGAAACTCTGAAGCTTGGATTTCCTTGGCAGTGCTTATTTAAGTTGTGGACCCAAACCAGTTCCCACATTTGCACTTGCTCCTCCTGTAAGGATTTCTCTCTGGGTTTTTTTGAGGGAAGTTATGTCTAGTGCTTCCATAGAGAAAGCTGCACATAGAGCAAGTGCTCTTGCACACTTATCTGACCCCATGGCAACAGCATTCCTTGGGATCTCATCATGGGCATCCTCACAGCAGCTTGCAAATTCTGCATCCACTTACTTCCATTCTGCAGATGGATATCAGCAGCACAAGGGAGCTTAAGGGATTCAGCCAAAGTATGCAGGAATTACTTGGAAATCAAGAAATTCTTGTCTGTTCCCCGCACCCCCTCTGCTTGTGATCTCAGCTTTGCCTTAATCTCTACCCATGCCATTTCAGAAATGCTGTGACTGGTGAATAAAAAGCCCTGTCCTTATGTGTTGTGCACCAAGGAAGGTGAGGTTTCTTTCTCATCCTGATGTTTTCTGTTTTAACAAGGTAGACAAATAAAACTTTGATCAAAAGAGTAAAGGTATTTTCCCCCTCTCCAAAAGCGGCAGAGAGCACAACCATGCCTGTGTTGCAGTCTCTCTCTCTTCTGTTTCCTCATGACAGAAGATTTCTAATCAGAAGCAGATAAATGGTTAGTGTGTGTTTTGGGACAGCACATCCTGACAAGTCTTTGTGCTAGAAAACAGATGAAACCTGATGGATTTTGCAATCAGCTGCAAGAAAATAGTACAGATGAGCTGAGTCCAACACCCTTCCCCTTGTCCCCTTGCCTCCGTGAGAGGATTTTTAGGGGACTTTGGCCATTGCTTCAAACTTGGGTGCTCAGGCCCATCTCTACTGACCTGCAGAAGAATTTGCTCCCCTTCATTTATGCTCTCCCTGCAGGTTTTCAGGAGTGGCCAAGGCCAGCAGCAGCTGGTTCTGAGCAGGAGGTCGGGGTGACTTCCCCTGTCTCCCTGGCAGAAGCAGAGGAAGAAGCTCTCTGGGTGTGGGAAACCTCACAATGAAGCTGGAAGGGGGTTCTTGTCAGGAGCTTGAATCACTGAGCACCCACCCACAAAGGTTATTTACTGAATTAATGCACATTGCAGAACTGGGTGTATAAGGAGAGGAAGGAAAAAGAGTGGATTAAGGAGTTCCCTTGACATTTTTGGGAGCAGTCCAGGCTCTGTCCCTCTAGGAAGGGCCTCCTCACTTTATTACAAGCAGAAATATATGCAATGGCTCCAGCTGGTTATCAGTAATCTCCTGAATAGTCAGAGGTGCAGGGGGGATATTAAATTCTTGACGTTTTCTGGCAATATCATGAACTGACTTGAAGTGCAGTGTCTTTCCAAATGAGGTTGGGCACGATCTCTGCTCTCCAGCAGCCTCTGTGCCAGAGCAGGGATCAGGCTACAGGTTTCTGAGGGTATTTCAGTATGCTGCAGCATTCCTCTCCTCTAGTTCTTCAACACAGGAGACCAAGCAGGTAATTTTCTGCCCTATGCCTAACTGTATTTGCAGCATAATCTAACTAGAAAAGTCAAAGGAAACAAAATGAAACTCAGCAGCACAAGGCAACATAAAATACAGGGATAATGGGCTCTTTTGGGTCTTTTTCCAAAAGCCAAGAATCTTCAACTGAGCAGAAACAACACCCTGAAGTACTGCTGCTGGAGGAGGATGTTTTTGAATAATCTGTTACATTTTCAGCAATGTGGGGATTTCTCTTGGGAATTCCCATTCACATGCCATTGCCAGCGTTGCTCAAAGAATGTTCAGCATGTCCTGGGGTTAATTTATCCCTGGGGCCATCACTACAGGCAGAGCTCTGCTGTTGTAACAGCTCCTCTCTCCAGCCAGGGCTACTGAGGGAGGAGGAGGAGGATGAAGTCACATTTCCTACTTTCTTGATGCCAAAGCCCTCATCCCCTTGGTGCCTTCTACCTCGACTCTGTGGGAGCAGGGGCTGTGCATGGATCTCAAAGTTCAGCTCTTGCTTACATCTTGCAGGAGGATCTAATCAAAAACCAATCTAAAAAAACAGGAATTTTTTGCAGGTAAAAACATAAGTGGTGGATTTGGTTGTCTCTTCTGTCTGACCAAATTATTTCACTCAGGTATTTTGAGTAATTTTTTAAGCTCAAGTTACACAGGAAGGAAATAAGGCTGTCTTTTAAATATTAAGTTGATTTGGGAGATAAAGAGGCATTTATCCATTCAGAGGTTAAACTAATAGGAAAGACATTTTTTAAATATTCTAAAGTAAGATATTTGAAGAGTTTGGTGGCTGATGATTTGCTGTACAGTTTAATAAAGTCTTATTATCCCTGACTAAATACATTAAATAATAAACTTCAAGAGAGCAAACCTGAATTTTCCTTGCCCATGTTGTCTCCTTCAGTAGATTCATGAAGTTCATTTCATAGATAGCTAGATGTTAGCAATGGAACTAAAAAAAACCAAAAACTTTGGAGTTTGTAGCCTCCAATGGAATTTAGTAACTTTTAAATCCCATCTGACACCCAATCCAAAACCTATGGAGGTCAATAGAGAGATTTCCATTTACTTCATTGAGCTCTGGATTGAGATCTTGGTTTCTTCACAGAAATCTGTTCTTCTTGTCATGGTGCTAAAGGCTATTGAATATAGAGGATCTGAATTCAAAGTGTTTTCTAGCATTTTTACCCAGCTATTTCAGAGACCATCAGAACAGCATCTTGGTGTATGAGGCATTGCAAATTTGTTTCTGAAAAGTCTAGTTTGCATGTTTGCTTAGGATTATGTCGAATGGAGGGATGATCAGACAATGCATGAGGTAGAGCTGTACCCCAGTCCACAGCTGAGTTGTGCTTTGTGAGCACCAGGGTGAATTTTATGCAAGGAACCAGTTTAAGGAGATGCTCAGAGGGGAATAAGAGTCTGCAATGTGATTTGTGCTGCCGGAGTGTGCGGGTCATTCACTTTTTTGACCAAACGTACAGAGATATCCATAAGTTGAAGCACATCTGAGCAGGCACTCCAAGGCCAGCTGATCCAAGGATCAGGTTTACAAAGCCGTGGAGGTGAGCAGAAGACAGCTGCTTTGCAAGGCATTGACACCTCTCCTTCACAGGTGCTTCTCTGTCAGGGAACCGCTCAGCAGCTTTAGGGCCTGGTTGGTGTAAATCTGACTGTGCTGTACTGCCCTGCTGAGTCACGACCCAGGGCAGTCATCATTTAAACTCACATCTGACCAAAGGTCCCAGGCAAAGGGCGCTTTGCCACACTCGCACAGCACAGCACATCCTGACACAGTCCTGCGCTGGTGCTGAGAGCTCGAGGTCTTCTCTTTCCATAACATCAGTTATGCCTGTCAGAAAACCAGGACTCAGCTGGCTGGTGTTTGTGACTGGGCGTAGAGGAAAAGGGGTGCAAACCTCAGGGAGAGTCGTGATAGTGGGGAGCTGACTGTCAGCCTTTCCAGCCTGGGCGCTGGAATGGCAGGAGCTGGTTTGGCACCAGACACAGCGCTCTCGTGCAGGGGCTGCAGCTGTCAGAGCAGCAGCATGTGTACTGTGCTGGTGTAGCTAATAGCTGCTCTGAGGACTTGCCTACATGGGAAAATTTACCAGTGTAATTATCCCACTGTAATTATCCCAGGATAACTCTCCCTGTGGATGTGCTTAATATAACATAGGGTATGTATGAATATATGGCAAATCTTCAGCACAGATGGGGCTTAAGTTACAGAGAGGAGGAATGTTTACATTGCAGCCCAGCAGCAAAGCACAGTTTATATCCTACTTCCTAGCAAATGTTACACCCAGAATTTTCTGTGCCAGAGGTACTTTCAGGGGGAAGTATGTGTCATTTGATCTGATCAGCAAAAATGTAAAGCCTCAACCTTGCCCTGTAACATGGGGCACAACATTTGCTTTTACAGAATCGCTGTGAAACCAGGGTAAAGGCTTGGGACACTGCTTTGTGCCTTTCTGTGATTCTGTTCAACATTTTTGTATAGTGGTCATTTAAATTTGTTCATTTGACTTTTTTTGTTCAAGATGCTGTGACTGAAGTTGGGAGAAACCCTTGGATGGCTAAAAGCTCTTCAAACATGTTGTGATTTTGACTTTCTCCACCAGGCTTTCAGACCAGATTCTTTTGCCACATGTTGTCATTCCCATTGCTTGAGTGCTTAGTCCCCTCTCCTACTTGGGATTTTAGCTTCTTCAATCTGATAGAAGGTGAATGGCTGGGGAAATGATGAGCACCAAGCACATTTTTCTATAGTCCATGGTTGGAGAGAGAATTTGCTGGGAGGAAGGTGAGCTGCCCCCTGTAAGAGGATGAAGTTGGCTGCACTTCCTGAAACCTGCTCAGCATTCATCCATCATGCTGTTGTCATCCTGACTCAGGGTGAAGCAGAGGAATCCATCATCAGGAGTCACTTGGCTGGACCAAATTTACTGATAGCAGCCCCAAAAGGAATTCATAATTGATAATTTTGTTTTGGGCCCAAGTCAGTTCTGAAGGAAAGAGGCAAAAGAAATCCAACCAATAACTAATCTCTCTAAATTACCTTTTAAGTTTCAACAATTTAAAATAATGAGTCGTGTGATAATAGACTGTAAGAAATGGTACAATATAAGCAGCAGCACTTGGAAACAAGATTTTGAGTTGAAATTACTCAGCTAGGTCTGTGGTGAAGTTTAGATCTAATGCATCAGCTGTTATTAGAAGGTCAGGAATAAAATAATTGCAAGTGGTTGTGTTGCCTGGATTGTGCCTAAACCAAACCTCCAAACTTAAGCAGTCTGATCTACTGTCAGGTGCTAGAATTACTTCTGAGAGATGGTTCATCTGCTTTTGTCCCCCTCCAGTGTCAGCAGGAACAGTGGATTTCAGAAATCCCTTAAAAAACACTTGATTTGCGCAACACAATTTCCAAAACTTTAACTGCTGTTTCTTATCCAGCATCTGAGATAGAGTTATTTTAGGATTATTGCCCATGTGAAACTGCACCATGTTCACAAGAGTCCTTTCTCTTGTTTTCCAGCTTGCTGAAAAATTCTGGCCTTGCAGTAAGGGAGCTGACTCACTTCCGGTTCAACGAAAAAGTTTGGAAATGGCCTTTGTGTCAGGTTAGTCCAAACTATAATTCTCTACTAGCTTCACTCCAGCTAACCCTCTACTTTCTTGTTTTGCCAAAGGTCAGCCAGACCTTTCTTGCTGTTTTCTGACATCTTTTTAAAAAGCATTTAAGTATAAAGAATTTAAAGAATACATATTTCTCTTCAGTATTCCAGCTCACAGTCACTGAATGATGATGGATGAGAGGCATTCGACTGTGTGCCTGTCCACCTCCAGTGTTACTTCTCTCAATTTTTCAGGTACTTTTGTGGGTCAAAGCATACCAGTTGAAGTGGATGAATCCATGCCATGGTCCCAGTTACCTGAACATGTCTTGGAAAACGTTTTGCAGCCTTCTGGAGAGGATATGGAGGATGAGGAGGCCCAGAGCCCACGTGTTGCTCGAACACCTCGGGCCAATCCATCTTGCCTTTGCAGAGCACCAGCATGTCATCATTCAGCACTGTCCGTGGAGCCTGACAGCAGCTTGTGGTCAAAGTATACTGATCCTGATGGAGGTGGACACTCCTGTTCCCCTGGTGAATCAATATCAGGAGTATTTCCCTTGAAGACACATTCTATAGTTATGGACAAACCAGGCATGCAGCCAAGATCACAGCTTTCAGCTGACACCAGGCACAACTCCAATAAATCAGAGCAGATCTTGTCTGATGTTCCTGAGGACTCACTGGAGGAGAACAGCCAAGGGAGTTCACAGCCACAGCAACCCTCAGGAAACAGACTCCTGGCAGAGCCGGGGACTGTCGATACAGGGTACAACTCCCAATCACAAGACATCATGGGCATCAGGCATCTGGAGCCCCCCTTACCACTGGTGTCTGTGCTGAACCCCCAGGACCTCCCAGGACCACTGATCTCCAGAGAGTTTTTGGGACCTGAGCATCAGCAGTGCCCTCTGTGCCAGCACTTGCCCCATCCCAACACCCCCTCACAAGCGCACGGCTGCTTCAGGCACCGCTGCCCGGCACAGCAGCACCCCCAAGGCCCATGTGAGTAGCACCTCTCGCCCCACAGGAGGTTCTCTGGGTGTATCTCAGCCATCGTTCACCAAGGGCGTGTTCCCAACACAGCATGCAATTATTAAGCTCTTTAAACATCTAGCTGCAGTCCATTTTACAATTTCAGATTTTTGGGTTACGTGGCTGGACTCTCTGCTGCAAAACCTCTGAACCTCTAAGTTAAAGAGGTCGCGGTTACTCATCGAGTGCAGGTGAATGATTTTGCCTAGAAACCAGCCTTTGTCGGTCACGCTGAGCATGCACAGCCTCTCCCTGCTGTTATTTCATATTCTAGTCATTTCCTTCCTCCTTGCATCAGTCATTCGGCAGCCTCCTATACCGACTCAATTCCTGTTGTTTTCATAGATTTCCTTGCTCCCCCTTGGATCCCCAAAGTTGAGAATTTCCTGCCAGGATCAGGATGGGAGGTTACCCTTGATCTCCATGAATAGTATCTCCCAGCACTGTGGCCAGACTCACCCATGTGTTTTATTTCTATGTGAAAAGAGCGTGACATCCATCATCCTCATTTTTTTTTTTTCTGTTGTCAGCTGAAATGAAAGCTCATTACTTAAAATGGAGCCCTCTCAGCTGCTGGTGATTGTGTCGCTGAGCGCTGATGTGACTCCCTCAATATGGGCGTTCTGGCTCTGGGAGACTACAGCACAGTTTACAGCCTGCTATTAATTAGTATTCCTTTTCAGCCTCTGAGATTTTTATCTGTTATGAAGTGAGCTTTGAACATTCAACAGCAATATCATTGTTTTGATATAATTTATATTACATTAGGCTCATGAGACCCTGACCTGTTTTGGGCTGCCTTTGTAAAAAAAAAACCGTAGGCCTGTTCTGATAAACTTCTTTTTTTTTTTAACCATTTTTGTGACTCCACAGCATTTTTATTGCATCTGTTTAAGGAGTTTTGTCATTCCAGCAATGTGCTATAATTAGGTATATGAAAAAGGAGGGTTTCAGAAACTTGGTTTCCAGCTCTGATTTTGGAACTTTGTAAAGGGGAAGGGGCTACAGATGGACTTTCAACAACATTTACAGCTTAAAATGTCCTCTGGTTTTCTTTTCCTACCTCCTCCTTTCAGTTCAGCTTTAAGCAGACAAAAAGCTGGTTGCACAACACCCCTCACTATTTACCTCCATTTACCTCCTCCACAAGCAGGCATCTGAGAAATAGGACATTTACTGAATGAGGACATTTTGTTTGAAAGCAGGAGCTCTGAAAGGCTTTCTTCAGAAAAATCACTACCATTCCAGTCATATCCAGAGGGCAAAAAGAGTAAAATAAACTCAGATGGCTGGAGCAGATTTGGTCAGGACCAAGAAGCTGGCAACTGTACTCCTGTTTCTCACATGCCTGGTACAAAGTAAATCACTTCCTGACAGCTCCTTGTGTCTCAGATAATTGTTGGGCAGTGGCAGCCCACAACAAAGCTCTGCAGTTTGTGTGCTGCAACATGCCTTCCCTGGGGAAGAGCAACTGTGCCCAGAGGCTCTAAGCTGGCTCGGGGCACCTGCTATTTGAGATACAACAAAAAAACTGTTTCTGAAGTCAAAGAAATGTTCACAACAATGCCGTGTCCCCAGGGATCACTTTTTCCGATATCTGTTTTTGAGGGATGTTTGGGGGTGTGGGCACACATGCCTGGCCACGCTGTGCTTTGAACTGTGGCTGCATCCAATCTGCTGTAGCAGCAGACAGATCCAAAGGAAGCTGGTGAAACATTGGCCTTAAAACCTCCAAACCAAACTGAGTGTCCCAGATCCTTGCCACCTTCCCTAGAGCTGGTCATGAGGAATCCAGCAGGAAACTATATTGACTTGGAAGATGGTTCTCTCAGACCCTTTCACCCTGTCCTGTTGCAAATAGTTAAGGGGGGGTGGGGGTGGGAAAATCTCCTAAAACCGTCTCAACAAATGCAATGTTGCTGACTCACAATTTCATCAGGAATCTGTGTAATTATGGGATTGGTTGGAGGGCTTTTTTGTTAATTGTTGGCTCCCAGAATTGGAGTATTTCATCAAAGCTTTGTTCTCTTTCTTTATCCTCCCCTTAAAAAAAAATATATATATATTCCTCATGGCTGCTAGGGAAAGGAAAGCATGACCCAAAAATAGCTAAAATGATTTAAAAAACAGTTTTGGGGTAAAAGAGCATTTGAGTACTGCAGCTTTTAGAGACAGCTCATAACACCATAATCATGCAGTGCTAATAAGCCTTGTCAGGCTGGACTTTGATCTGCACACAGCAGCTTGGAAGTGCACAGAGCTGCTGCCTAATGAAAACTGCAAGCAGAAAGACTGAGAGAAAAAAAATTCCTCCTCCCCAGTTGGGAAACAAACAGCTTACATCGCTTTCTCTTTCAGTTTATGCCAACAGTTCCACTGTACGATAGTTATTAATCAGTATTACGTGTGGCCAGCAACAGTAAAGGTTTTCAGAATTACTTGAGCAAAATTATCACTCTGGGCTTCCCCTGCAGCGTCTTGGATGGCAATGGGAGCAGCAGCAAGTCCTTAAAATGTCACTTTGACAGAAAATTCACACAGGGTGAAGTAACAAACTAAGCGATTATTTTTCCTCTTTTCATTTACAATAATCACAGTCTGTTTAGCCCTAGTGTTGCAAACTGATTTGTTCCAGGATTTTGCATCTGCTTTCATGAGAACTTTGGGATGATTCATTTTCACAAGTCATTGCCAAAAAGAAATTAAAAAAAAAAAAAAAAAGAAGCCCTACCAAAACCACTGAGGCACAGTAAGTGCAGGGACAAAGCAGCCCTGGATGCCCAACCCTGAGCAGGGATCTGAACCGTGCCGTATGTGAATGGGAAGTAGCAGGCTTTAGACTCTAAAACATTCCTTCATCTGGCTTCTTTCAGAGCGAGATACCTGCAAATGCCTCCAAACTGCTCAGTTTCCTGAGACATGCCTGGAAAGGAATAAACACAAACTGAGGCAAAAATGTGTTGGCTGAAATGATAGTTGCTGCCTTTATTTTCTCACCCTCCCAGATGGCAGAGCTCCTTACCAACATTTTGCAGAGCCATCGCAACCACTTCCTCCTGTTCCTGGACCTTGCATGAGAGTTATCCGCCCGGCCCAGCAAGTCATCCCAAATTACTCAAACCTTCGTGCTCCCAGAGGCACTGGAGATCGACCACCCCAGAGGACGTGCTCCTCCCCTGGTCCTCCTCGATTCCCGTAAGTGTGCCTGGGGGGGTGGGGGTTGTGGGAAGTGGAAGTTCCTCTGATCTGATTTTGTGGGCTTTCAACCAGTAATTCTGAATCCTTGTACTGTGAGCGTGCCCAGGCTGCAGAAGTACATGTGAGATGCTGGATTGCTTTCTTTATTTGCTGTTTTACGCACAGTGGGGGCCTGACCCTTTCCTAAAGGACTTCAAAGGCGGATACCTGATATGTTGTTAGAGCACACCCTGAAATGCACGGTTAAGGAAGATAAATGCTTGAAGGTTAAAGGGATGAGAGGCTGAAAAATATCTCAGTTGAAACCTTAGAGCTCTCCTGCTCACGGGCAAAGGTCAATTTGGTGGCTTGCTGGGATCTTCAGCTTTACACTGTACCAGCCTGGGACAACTCAATCACTGGCTTCCAGTGTTTTCCTTCTTACCTCTTCTGTGGTGCAGAGAAGGGAGAAAATCCCATCAGTTGCTGATATATTTCTACACTGCAATTTGCACCCTTTTCTATGAGTTTTCTATGAGCAAAATATCTGATACTTTTCATCCAGAGCTTTTTGACTGATTTTCAAATATTAATTTACCAGGCCTTATATTCTTACAAGTATCTCATTAGCAGATGGCAAATCTTATTCATGCAGGGGTTCCTTCAGACTCAGCTATCTCAAAACAAATTGAAGCTTCATGTTTTGAGAATATCTGAAATCAGGCTGTTTTTACTCAAGTGCCACAATACTTTCAGAGATGTTAAACTTACAGGCATCTGTGCTTGAAAATGTCCACTTATGTGACATGGTCTTGGGAGGGAACTGTTGGACAGGACAAAAGAGGGCAGACAGCTGAAATAGCATTTTGCTCTGGCCTGTGAAAGGTTAAGGGCTGTAACAGAAAAGTGACAGCGAGATAAGGGAGTATCTGCAGCAGAGAGAATTGCACTGAAGAGTTTATATGAAAATGTAAAAATATTGGGGGGTAGTGGGTATCCTTTGCAGTAGTAAAATTTAAAACCAGACTCCTGATTTTTGGCACATTTGTTAGATAAGGTGGAGTTTCAGGAAGATCTGTAAATTAGCCACTGGGTAGTGTTTTTGTGGCCATTGATGAAGCATGTGTTGCTTTTATTAGTACTTTCTTCTGCTAAAAGAGATCCAGAATACTCGGGGTCTGTCCTGCGGCTGCATGGCTGCTGCTTGCAGGCTGACTCCAGGAACAGCAGTTATGTGTTGGTAATATTTGCCTATAGAGTATTTTGTAACAGAAAACATCTGCACCGAAATGAATAAACCAAATCTTAATGTGACAACAAAAAACATGCTGCGACCAGCCTGTCATCATTCATTTAAGGAAGGCTAGGAAAAAAAAAAAGAGAGTGGTCTTGATTGACTAAACATCATGGCTCTGTGGAGAAAAGCTCTCAGAGAAACATAAAACTCATCCAACAGATTCAACCCAGCAGACTGCAAGCACACCTCACATAAAAATCTCTATTATAGATTCACCTTCCCATTGACTTACAATCTGAAGCCAAAGTGTAGTAGGACAAGAACTGCTAAGCTTCCTAAAATCATCCCTTTCTGTCTGTTTACTACAATGGAGAAGACATTAGGCAAGGTTATTGCAGGTCTGGAATGCCAGTCCCTGACATGAGAAACCCTTGTTTGGGTCTGCCGTTGCTGGTCAAGAAATTAACTCTGTTCCCTTTGGCAAAACATCGGGTTTGTCCAAGACTGGCAGCCCTCTGGAGCTGGAGCTGGAGTGCCCTTGTAGACCCATTTTCCCAATTTCCACCTTTCTCTGAGCCTCTTGTGCTCCCCCAGGACATGGTGAGAGCATCTGAGGTGGCATGAAGCATTCTTTACCTTTAGACAATGGGAAGAGGTTATCCAAAGGCCACCCTGCTCCTGTACATGCATAACAACATGCACGACATTATTTCTCACTCAGAAACAGCCTTTGCTTCTGCTAATTGCAAACTGAACAGCTCTCAGCTATGATGTGACTTACTTCCTGTGATTAATGTTGTTTCTCTGATAAACTGCTTCTTGTGGTAGCCTGTCACCAAGGTATCTGTTCCAAAGACACTGTGATAACTAAGCAGATGTGCTGAGCCAAGCATTTCTGGAAGAACTTTTCACAGCTAATACGCAGATAAGGTTCTTAGTGTGTTATTAAAAGGAAAAGAAATTCTGAATTTTGCCTGAAAATAAGTATTTTCTAAATCCTCCATTGCTTTTCTTTGTAGAAACCAGCTATACAACCAGCTACCTAATGGTCAGCTGCCCCCCAAGGCGTGTGGCCTGGATGAAGCATGCAGTTGTCCTTCTGACAATTTTCAATCTCCAGCTGCTGTCCCGAGACCTCTCAGTAACCCTGCAGTCAGGGGAACTCTGAGAACCAGCAATCTGCCGGAGGAGTTGCGTAAGTGGTTAGCAAATTTGTTCTGTGCAAGATTTTACAGCATGGCCTAACAGCTTTAGGTGAGAGAGCTCCAGAGTGGTGAAGGGGGAGGAGAAGGCAGGGGGAAAGGACACTAAGACACAAAGACAACAAGAAAAGAAAACACCAAGTGTCACCACATCTGTTGGGTGTGAGTGTCTGTGTTTGGTGGGATGGAATTACCCCCTTGAATCCCAAAAGGGTAATTGTTATTAATTGCTTGTTATTTTGTTTACAAAAAGTAAATAGTGTTTAGAATGTTTTCATGACTCCTTGCTAAACAGGATGTCGCTTCGAGGCAGGAGGGGTTTGAGCTTACAGTAAAAGACTAATAACAAACAAAGCCAGAGGGATAAAATGTTTGTGCCTCTCCCAAACAAGGCAAAAATATGGAGCCTTGACCTTAGTTTCTCCCTAAACTGGTGAGTCTGGAGAGGACTCTGGGACATGCTGAGGGCAGCACAGGCTCTGCCTGACATGCTTCTACTGCGACCAGCGCCACAGATACATTCATCCTCCAAATCTAAGGGAAAGTCAGGTTTCAGAAAAATAGCTTCTTTCTGAATGCCAAGCTAACTAGTAGGTGAGATGTACCATTGCTAAGAACCCTCCACAGCTCTTCTGAGGTTTCAATTTTTCCTTTGTTCTTCGTTCTGCGTATAACCTTTCGAATCTCGCATCTCTCTGGCCTGTAGGAGTGAGGCATGATACCAGATGCCACTCTTGGATAGACCCCACTTTATCAGTTAGCGTGTCCTAGATGGAGGAATTACTGGGTGAAACGGGGTCATCTGTGGTACATGCACAGCTGGATTAGATCAGCCAGCTGTTTTACCCTGATGCAAATCCATGAAAACCCCTCCCACAAGGGCAAGGACATTGCTGTCACCAGCCATGCATCCTGCCTGCACAGGGGGTTAATGCTGCTCCAAGGAGAGGCAGAATGACATGCATAAGGGCCCTTCCAGCTCTGTGTCGTATCAGTGGGTCTGGGGAAAGCTGTGCTGGCTGCAGCTAGTGCAGGTAACGTGAGCTGAGGGTGAGAGTCCAGGCTCAGGTATGTCCAAGTGCTGGGAAAAAGCAACTCTGGTCACAGGGCAGGGGGAGCAGCAGAGGGATTTACCCTCTGCAGCTTGCAAGTAAGGCAGGAGGAGCTCAAATCTAGAGCAGGGTTTTGTACAGAGGGTTGGTCTCAACACTGAGCCACTGCACCATCCCACATCCATTTTGTAAACAATCCAAAGAGACCTAAGTGGGCAGAACATGCAGCGTGGTAGAAAAGGAGGGCTGTGATAGTCTCACCCCCTGAATGGTGTATTTGAAGGAGGGTTGTGACAGTCTCACCTCCTGAATGGTGTATTTGAAGGAGGAATGGTGTATTTAGATGTGTTACGTATTCATACAGACTCTCTCTCCCAGGCAAAGTCTTTATAACCTACTCGGTGGATACGGCAGTGGAGGTTATGAAATTTGTGAACTTCCTGTCTGTAAATGGATTTCAAACTGCTGTAAGTATGCCTTGTGGAAAAAATGACTTTCAACCAGGGAAGAGGCTTTTTTTCAAAAAAGCAGTGGCAATACACTGTCCGTTTAAATGTTTTTCTGGTTATCATCACGTTTTGTAGGCCAAGGAAGATACAAATAGATTGAACTAGCCTTGGTTTTGCATGCTGTAATTTAAATGATCTGCCTTTTTGTTTATTCTTCTTTTAACTGAATTTTGTGCTTTGAAATATGCTTTAATAATGACCCTGGAAAATTTCACTTAGTGACACCAGATGGGCAATAGTGTGAGGTTTTGTGAGCTATTCCATTAATATTGTCTCATATTTGATCTATAGTATCAGTGTTACAAAAGGTCAATCTAATGTTCATCCTATCCTACCTTTTTTTTTCCTCCAATGCTATTACATCATTGATTCTTCAGATGTGAAAAGCTTTCAGCTAAAAAAGATCTGAAAGCAGATTCTAAAATTCACACAGCTTAATGAAACAACCCATCTCATGGTTTCATTTGCTTTGCTATCCCTTGAAAAGTGATTTTGCTTTGTTATACTTTTAAAAGGGATTCTAAAAATCATTGGCCTGAAAAGGTCTGTGTCATACTGTCTAATCCCATAAACCATTCAGATTTTAACTGAATTTCTCATGAGTTTGCTTCAACTTAATGCCCACAGAGGCTCTAGGATTCAGTGTTCATCAAAATCTTGGTTCATATTTTCTTACTTCAAGAGCATATGCTATCTGACCCCTCAACCTTCACTTTTTGTCTCCAATTCAGGAAAGCATTTAAGCAAGTGGCTATCATTAAACTGAATGAGACTCAGTGGGGGGCTTTGCACATACTTATTTATTTTCATGAATCAAAGATTTTTTTACAGAGACTGCAATTATACTTCTCTCCAGCAGTTCTGTACTATGACCAATTCATAAGAAAGCTTCTGAGCACCATAGCTTTACAGATTAGAAGGCTCATTAACAGCACCTTTGCTGGACAGGCAACTCTTGGAGCCTATTGCAGAATAATAAATACAGCAAAATGGCCCCAAAGCAGGGAAACAAGTGGTCTCTCTGCATTCAGAAAAGGAAAAAGAAAGACTTGAGAGCAGATCATGACACTTATCTCGAAGACTTGGAGAAGTTAATACTTACTCCATTGGTCACAGTCACTGACTTCTGGTTTCTGAGTTTACTGGGCACGCAGAGAAGCAAGCAGTGTTGGTATTCAGTCCTATGAAGTCCTCCACTGCTCTGCTGTCACTGAAGTCTGGGTGACTGCACCCAGTTATCAGCGACCTGGCTGACTTCCCACCACACACCCTGAATATTTAGTTCAATATGAAGCTAAAGCTTCACATTCAGTACAATCTTGCAGTCAGAAAATAGCAGGCATTTGCAGCTATACAGATGGAGAAGGTGAGCAGCACCTTGTTGTTTCCAGTAAAAAATGCCTGGGAGTTGGGGGCTGGCAGGACAGCCAGTCAAAGGGCCAGCTGAGTGGGATCCCAAGGATGTGCCTGCCTCTCTGCCTGCTGCCTGTCCAGCTTGACTGCACAGAAAAGGGGAGAAGTGCATGTACACATCTCTTTCCTAAGGGAATTGGGCATGCTTGTAATAAACAAGGGAAGGAGTAGGTGCTCTATCAGTGCTGTAAAATGGGGAGGAAAGGTGAAGGAATGCTCACCACAGACCTCCATTCTCTTGCAGATTGATATCTTTGAGGACACGGTACGAGGTATTGACATCATTAAGTGGATGGAGCGCTACCTAGGTGATGTATGTAAGGGCAATTTAACCTTGTTTATAGCAGAGGTGATCTGAGGAAAATGGTTGAATTATTCTAATACACAGCAGGGACAGAATGAAAATGCAAGACCCTACTGTTGTCTTCCCTGCCCCTGTAAAAATGGCAGAGGTGTTTCAGAGAGTGTAGGCAAATCTTTGTATCTGATGGTCCCAGAGCTCTTTCTTTAAGAAATGAAGTGCTAATCCTGGCATTCTTGCCAAATTCTAATCCTGCCTGTTACATCCATCCTGAAGCTGCCATTGGAAAAGTTGTTACGCCATCTCCTTTTTAAACAGTGGGGTTTAGCTGTGCTTGGTTACAGTGGTATCTGTATTTCATCCCAGGCTGCATGGTCATGGCTAATATTCATCCTTCTCACCTGTAGCTTTTACATAGATATCTAAAACGCTGAAGAGTTCTTCTGGATAAGTCATCCTACATTTAAACTGGAAATTGATATTCTCTTGGTTGATATATAGATTTGCTCTCATCACTTTACATATATCTAAGCAGTAAAACAGAGATTTATTTTGCTGCCAGTGCTGTCCCCTGCAGCAACAGCTTCCTCTGAAGTTCCCCTGAGCAGTGAGTGCACATCTTCTTTTAGGATCAAGCCAGGTGGTCGGACTATACCAGCACAGCTGGGTGCAAACTGGCAATTCTGTCACTGGACAGGAGCCATCATGGGCTGGCTTCCTTGGATTCTCACCCTGCTGAGTGGCCACCAGGTCTCTAACTCACTCTGGCCAGTTCTCCATGGTTCAGGAACAAGATGACAGAAGTGGTGGACTCTATTCCACCTGAGCAAGGAAGCTCAACCATCTGAGCCACCCCTACACAGGTGTCCATGCAGGACAAATTAGGCTTGGGCTCACTGTGTGCAATGTAGGTAATGAAACCAGAAGACAGGGTGAGGTGACTTTGCTTTTGCCAGAAACATCATTATCACTTAAAATACAAGCTGGCAGATCTCCTCTGGGACTTGTGCACAGTCAGTAGACGAAACCAGTACCTGCAGAGAACAATCTCCTGTCTCCACCTGTGGATCTTTCTCTGACTACCCACCCCGGAAAAGTTTGGTTTCCCTCACTGACTGTAGAGGCAGTTTCTAACTTCAAAACCCTTACATGTGTGTGGAGGAAGGGACTGCTTGGACACAAGCAGAAGAAAGTATGCAACTGGGCATGTCTCTTCCACACCCTCAACATCTGCAAATGCTTACACATGTCAAGCACAAGCAAAAGTAATTCTGGAGTATGTTGAGCCAGTGTAAGGGATAACGGCTCCTTACCATATTTGATCCTGTGTTGGGGCAGATTCTCTTGATACAGCACAGAAGGGAAGAGTTAATTACATGCCAGGCTGACTGTGAACCACAGACTTGGAAGCCTTACACAGCCTGATGTGCTGGGGATGAAGCACAGGCCTCAGGTAAACACAAGTAGGAAGCTTTCATCTGCTGCATTTCAACTGGCCTGCCATTAAGGAGGAGGGGTATCTCCCAGATGTAAAGAATGGCCCCTCTCTGGAAACCAGAGCTCAGTGTGGGGCTGGGATTAAACAGGTCAGAGGCAGGATCTGGGCTGTTCTAGCAAGATGGAGGAGCAGCTCATCATGACAGAGCTGCCAGGTACCCCTAAATCTGCCCAAGCCATCCACAACAGCCCCCCTCCCTACACAACCACCTCTCTGCACACTTTGCCACTAAGATCAGCAAGAAAAGATGTTATTTCTGCCACTGAGAGCCCTAGAAGTAGCTTCTACAGACCACTGTCTTTAGTAGCTTTTTGTGTAAAAGCCATAGATGACTAAATAGATGCACTTCTACATAAGCTGTTGGAAAACATTTGGGTCTGAATTTGGAGACAAAAGTTTTCTGTGTATGCACATAGACACTCTACACTGATAAAAAGTAGCTTTTTATGACAGGGATTCCAAGTGTCAACTGGTAGCTGCTAATACATCTCTTGACATTTAGATTTTCTATATTGAGATGTTGAGAAATAACGAGCAGAACGAGTGTGTGAGTTCTCCTGTATTTCCTGCCAGAATGAATGAGATCCTCTTGTGTTTGCCAGGAACACAAAGATCACTTAAAACACAAACTGGCAGATTTCCGATCTGCCTCTACCAAACATGCTGCGTTTCTCAATTTCATAAAAGTGCTTTTCTCCCTAACAGAAGACAGTGATGATAATCATAGCAATCAGTCCAAAATACAAACAGGATGTGGAAGGGGCTGAATCCCAGCTGGACAGGGATGAACACGGCTTACATACTAAATACATCCACAGGATGGTAAGCAAGGACATGCTTTTGCTGTTTTTACAAAGACTGTCTCTTCTTCTCAAAAGACAAATCTGTCTCCAAATGGCAGGTTCTTTGCTTTGTTTTCCCTAATCCCCATAGTTAAACACCCCTCTTTGGAATTCATTAATCCTTCCTCTCATCAGCTCCGTATACTCATTAACATCTGCTAAGAGGTTCAAGGAAGAAAAATCCTATTAAACATGCTCTTCTTATTTCTTCATATTCTTTATTGTTCAATGTTTTTCCCCTCCTTCACCTTCTTGAGCCCTTGTATAGCCCTAAGCACAGTCTTATCTAACAGCGCCTGACCTTTTCCCTCTAGACCAGCCCCTGTTGCTTCAGCCATCCTGGGGTCTTTTCTTAGGCAGCAGTAAAGCTGAGTGAAGGATGGAATTGCAGAGCAAGGGCCAGAGATGCAATGTGGGGCTCCTGGGGAGTGCGTATTGCCAGAGGACCAGGCACCCGTCTCCACAGCCTGTCACAGGATGGACATTTAGCCCAGAAGAGCCCATAGAGCCATGAAGCTGATCCATTCTCCCTTGGTTTGCAGTCTTGCAGTTTGGAGCCGTTCTCACACTGTAACCTATGTGATCCCCCAGCTTGAATCTGCAGTCAGGTTTCTCAGAAGCTGTCACCAGCAGATGAGCTCTCAGCAGTACTCTGCTGTCTGTACCACCCCTGGGATGCCTGTGTCCAGGGCCATGGGGAGCAGGCTGGGCCCTAGCTCAGACAAAGACCTGGCCTCTGGCTGAAATCTTTCACCAGTTTGTAGGCCAAACAGGGGTGTTGGTCAAGTCAGGCTTCACCAGTTCGAGATGGATTTCATGGCATTACATCTGCAGCTAAACCCACAATTATTTCGCACCATGAAACTAAATGTTCAAGAAATGGTGACGGATCTTTCCTGTATCCTTTCTGTAGCAATGAAGAATTAGCTTAAGTGGCCAAACCAAACAACACTGAGTCCACCAGAAATAGATCAAATCATTTAAGCAGAAGAGCAGTTTAAGTAAGCAAGGAATACTTTTATACATAGGGTTCAGATGCATGCAGAGAAAAATTGTCATGTCATTACAATTAAACTGGCATTTTGTTCTATTCTAGATGCAGATCGAGTTTATACAGCAGGGAAGTATGAACTTCAGATTCATCCCTGTGCTTTTTCCAAATGCCAAAAAGGTAACATACCTGCATGCTTATATATTTGCCACATGATTAAGTGCATATTATTTTGATCACAGTGCAGCAGATGGAATCTTAAAACCCAAACACTCAATTTCTTGGTTCTTAATAGCCCACAAGTAATATTCCAAAGCTCATAGGTTTATGTATTCCAAAGTTTATAGGTTTATGTACATGCAAATAAAAACCATTTCATCCACAATATAAATCAGTGTATAAATGTATTTCTCATGACGAATGTACAAGTAAAACTCAAATTGCCTTGAGCACTGAAAGAATTTAAATGGAGAGAGGCAATCGATCCAGGAAGCATGCTTTTTATATTAACCCTTTTATAATTTTGTCCAAATGCAATGCTGATGAGTGAGATGGGCAGGATTTACGACTGATATGAAGAGAGGGTCTGGAAGAGAGTGTGTTGAGAATATAAAGCGTATAATATAAAAAGATAATAAACAAAAGTACTAGGCTGTTGCTTGAACTTTGACGGACCCATCAAAGGCAAACTAAGATTTTTTAGGACTTGCCATTTCATCTGCCCTCCTTACTTGTTTTGAAGATTGATTTTAGAATAAGAAATAAGTAATGCAAAAGATTCCCATCTCTTTTACCTCACTGAGAGAATCTCTTGGATTTTTACAAAAACAAAAATAATAAAAGGCTTCAGTTATAGCTTCCTTAATCTCCTGTGTTGTATTTATATTCACTGTTGGGTAGCTATCATGTTGCCTCTAGGTACAGCTATATTTTAGAAAAGTGTGGAAAAATTCTTTATATTTCTTTGGGTGCCCAAATTTTGGAACATGGGTCAAAATTTAAACAATGTTATCAATGGTTATAGAGCTGTGCAGTCTCATCGCACTTGTGGATTTTAGTGTAATGAAGTTCTTTATTTAAGTACCAATTTAAGATCGATGAAGAGATGAAAGAAATTTGAAAATATGTCCCTGGGTTCGTAAAATATGTGAGGTCCTGTGGATTGAACAGTACTACTGGTATTTCATGTCATTCAGACCCCTTCCTGAATGAACCCAGTTTGCTACTTACCTTGACTATGTACCTGGAAGACAGCAATGGTGGGAATTGGGCAGGCCAAAGGCAGGGAAATAGTCAGTCTTTGGTGGGGGGAAAGGGCTCCTAACCTTGGGGCTACTGGAGTGCCCACCATGTGAACAGACCACACAGTCTAGAGCCACTTGGCACCTTAAGGGTTGCAGAGGTGTCCCATGAGGCACTATAGCTGCCTTGGGGTTCTGAGACAGAACAATATGTGAATTTCCAGGGTTGGTTTATCCAGCTGTCTCTATTAAAGTATCAGGCTCCAGACATCTTTCCTGCCTATCCCTGTAGTCCACATAACCCTTCAGTTTTTCAGGAGGTGCCTTTCTCATTAAATTATGCAGATCAGCATTTTCTACCTTAAAGCTGTTAAGCTTTAGTCTCTTTCTCCACATAATCCTTTGCTACATCACCTACCTTCACCTAGCTACTTAAAGATAATGTAACTGAGGATATCATGGGTGGAAGGAGAGCACCAGAGCCTGAACAGGTTGCAGTAGTGAAGTCTGGAGGCAGTCAGAGGAAGTGAGGTACCTGAAAAACTGCCAAGTATATGTACAATTGGATGATGTTGCCAGGCAAATTACTTCAATTTTGTCTTTTTTATACTGTCCTTTATATGTTCAAGTATTAGCATAGCTGGCAGTGGAAAAGAGCAGAAAATGAAGATTTGGAGGTTTCATCTAGGGATGGGGCTATTAGATGAATTAATCTCATACACCGCACATCATGAAGCACTGCTGGTATGTGAAAATTAGTCAACCTCCAACAGGAAGAGATCTGTGTGATCCAAGGAGCATTCATTAGGAAACTGAATAATGAGGCGAGGAATGCACAAAACACAGTTAAGGTGGAATTGGCATTTCCAGCTTGCAGTCATACACTACTGAAGGAAACATGGGTCTTGCTGGTTCAAGGTTTGAATGACAACAATCCACAGAAATGTGTCCTCCTCATCTGGCCACCTGATGACCAAAGCGTTAAGCCAAGATTGCCCCATGCTAGAGGCTCCCTCTGGAAGCAGCCAAGGGGTGAGATGAACAGGGTTGGTGCCAGGGAAGGCAGGAGATGCCAAACCATGCTCTGCTGTCACAGCCCTGAACAGTCCTGTCCTCTGCAGTAATACACTTGCCCTCTTCCTACCAGTTTGAACTGCGGAGTTATCGGATACTCTCCCTATGGCATAGAGAGAGTTTCCTCTCAGCTCACAGATAGACAAATTTTAAAAATGTAAGGGACAGTAACCATTTTCCCATTACTCCCACCTGTGATGACAGATGCTGTTGCATGGCAAGGAAAAGCCCCTTTCTCACTCTGGATAGAAACAGCAGTTATAGCTATCCTTTACATCTACACACCTCCTTCAAATTAAAACTATTGCCAGAGCTGATTCATGTGCAGGTGCTTTTTCACTGATTTCATTATGGAGGGTATTAAACAAAGCTGCACGAGCAGTTTTGGAAGCAAGGCACAGAGCTTGTCTCTGGATGTATAGTCCCTCTCTCATTATATCCCCACTTCCTGATTTCTTCCCTACTACACATTTCTCACACTAATTTCCATCTTAACTAATGATTTACCCATGTGGACCTCTATTAAATGCATTTCTGAAGTCCAGACTGACTATACCTACTGTATTTCCTTTGTCCAAAAAATGTAATTTCTTATCAAAAGCAGAGAAAGAGCTCATTTGGTAAAACCCCCACTGTATTTAATTTCATTTCCTTCTGTAGCTTTTAACAAAATTTAGTAAAGAAGCAAGTTCCATGTAACAATGGTATACATGTGCATGCAAACATAGTCATCTTTCTTTCTCCTTCAAACATTTGAGTCTCTTGGCCAATTCCAAAGAGTTTTGTCAAAGGAGAGAAATTAATGAAGATTAAAATCCATTCCTATGCCAAAATAAAAAGACTAGCAGGTGGAGGCAAGAAACCTTATTTTTGCTCCTGCCAAAGAGATCACTGTGGGATCTTACCCTTGTGCAGTGAGATGTCCATCTGGAAGAACAACCCTCCAA